>NC_141685.1:2099976837-2102743721 GCF_964263255.1 Lissotriton vulgaris | reverse complement strand
TGAATTATTTAAAGTGGGCGACATGAAATGTAATGAGAATGCATATGCATGCTTTGCTTGAGCCTGGCACTGCACTGAGCGCTGTGACCGGGCACACGGCGGTCCCCAGACTGCTTCCTGCATTTCCAATGTGAACCTCGACAGCTCTTCCATCAGCCAGAGTGACGCCTCGTCACTGCGCCGGAGCACTGCTGGCCGCCACTAGCGCCCTGACGTCTGTCCAAAGCGAACACACTAACGACCAGAGACACAGCTGACGTCGAGGACCAAAAACAGACAGGATCGCGCGCATAAATCCACTTTTTAGGAACATGGATAAAAGCGCTTCAATGACTCGCCAGGGGTAGTAAGAGTTATATAGATTCAAGAACAATACCATACAATCTCTATAAAAAAAAAAATTAAAAAGCACAATGATTCTTGCCGTACAATTAAAGAAAGCTTATTTTCAACAGAATGCGGACTTCAGTCCGATTACTTATCAGAGGGGTGACATGTTGAGGATGCTGCCACTAGCTAGGGAGCGGTAAACGGCAAGCTCAGAAAGTTGCAAAGGTCCTCGTGGCGCCGCCTGCCCAGGACGGGTCTGGACCCGTGGAATAAATACAACAAGTCAAAACGAAACCTAAGAGCTGCGCGCATGAGCTTCTACCGTAGACAGCTCACGTCGCGCGGCTCTTAGGTTTTGGTTTCCAAGGCGCATGGCAGAGTCGGATTCCGACGCGCGTGACCCAATCCCAAGGCACGCGTCGGAATCCGACTCTGCCATGCTTCTTAATGGTGCGCGCGGCCAGCTCCTGTCTCCAATCCTTGTCGTCTTTTGTCGGCTGAACTGATCACTATAGTTCTCTGGCGAGAACACGCTTGGCGCGTATCTAGCCGAGACCTAAAAAACACGAGAATAGTATCACAAAGGCTGTGTCCCCCACACTTGAAGTGTATAGCTGTAGGAACACATTTACCAGGCAAGAAAATATGTTTTTTTAGATCGCTGCTACATCTTCCTGTGCGAACAACTATCATACCCATTGTTATGGACTTGGTTATAAAACGTCTGGCCATATTGAGACCCTTGTTGTTTTGGGTACGAATATGGACTATAACAGAACTAGCTAGTTAAAAGGAAGAGCTAGAGGAGATCCTAGAGTTCGACAAAAGTAAGACTCTCCAGTGGGTTAAGCATGGTTTGATAAACTTGGGCTAAAGCACTTTTGGGAAACTCCTATTATACTGACAGCAACAGCCAAAAAGACATTTAAAACTGCTTTCTAGGCGTTTATACAGAATAGTGTTTCCCACAATCCAGACACAGGCAGATTAACGTCTCAGTTCCTCCGTGTAAAACCCTCCCAGTTTTGAACATTACCTGGATGAGGTACAGCCCAAGTTGGCAAAAACATTGTATATGAAGTTTCGCTATGGTATACTGCAAATGAATTCAAACACAGCGAAATGGGGTTAAAGGACTGGTGTGACTAATAATGATGACTGCTGTGTCTTATGTCAACCCAACTCACTAGAAAATAAGATACATATCTTACTCTTTTGCCCTCTATATGCCATATTTGAAAACAACAAGGGGACCCAATTAAGTCAGAAGGGACCTTGGGAGTAAACCTATTCAGACAACAATGGTCCCTTAAAGAAGGATATCAAGGGGGGGGGCGTGGCTAGCAGCCAAACATGGCGGCCGCATAGTGTGAGAGCTCCCGAGGGCACTGCGGCCTAATTACCAATCCGGCACACTCATCCATTACACTGCTCACCCGAAGCGGCGATAACCGGGTCTGGGTCCGAAGCGACACCATCCGACCACTGGGGAACCTTAGATCATGTAAAGGATTTACGCAATGGGACTGCATAGGAATCTCCACAGTGGGGGACCTATGGGACAAGGATACAGTGATTGCGTTTCCACAACTCCAGCAGCAGTATGGCCTCAGCCCCACTGAAACGTTTAGATACGTGCAAATTAGACACGCACTGCTCAGGGCGATCCCAGCGGGCACTGACATACCAGAGTCCTCACCGCTAGAGGATAGACTACTGACAGACTTTATGCAACAAAGCGCGACTTCCCTCACATACAAAAAACTGGTCAACAACTTGGAGGACCCTACACTGAAACTAAAAGAAAAATTGGTGGGGGAGATAGGTGAGGCAGATGAATAGGAGTGGAATGAGGCACTAGCTTCCCCGAGAGAGGTGGGCATTTCGGCAAAGTTCAGAATAGTGCAGCTCAAAATTCTACACCGCATCTACTACACTAGGATACTGCTTCACAAAATACATAGGGCACCTCATCCCTTTTGCTTGAGGGGTTGCGGTGAGGAGGGGACACTGTACCATACACTATGGGACTGCCCACACATACAAGAATTCTGGAGGCAAATTATGCGTACAATCTCACAGACGCTTAAGATCTCCATTTTGCCAGAGCCACGCAAATGCCTCTTGAACATCTGGGACCCCAATGACCTAGACAGATATGGACTAATTTGGGCTACACTGGCCATGACGGTGGCTAAGCGAGATATTGCGCAGAAGTGGGGGGTTTCGGAACTGCCTACAGCGAACAGATGGGCTAAAAACATGGACATACTGATGATTACGGAAAGGGCGGTGTATGTGCTTCGGGCTTGCCCCCGGCAAATGGAACAAGGTATGGGCGGCCTGGAATGTCTACAGGGGAGAAATATGTGAACCTTTGCCGGAAGGGGATGACCTGGACTCCGAAGGGGAGGATGAATAAAGGAAGGGGTGGAGGAGGGATACCTCAATGGACCAAGTGGAGTACCGTTCTGTGGCAACTGTGCTGAATGATAACTCAGGGGCATGGAGAATTGCTGTTGGGTAGCGATGAACATGGAAAGGATATCTGAGAGTGATGACTTATGTTTGGTTTTTTGGACTTTAAGTGAAGGGGGTTAAAAGATGGACAGCACACAGCGAAAGTAAATTCAATATACTCCGACGACTGCCATATGGGCATAAGGGACAGAATACACAAGTTATAGTTGGGATAGATTTAGTCACGAATTGAGAATGCGTAATACATGTGGTAGCCTATCGATAAATGAATATTCTAATACAGGACTGAAAGTTTGATTGTACTAAAATATATGCACCATATGCCTTCATGTTAATAAAGATTTTCAAAAAAAAAAAAAGAAGGATATCAAGATAGAATAAATATAGACTCAGTCGTAACTATATTGTTTGGACTTGTCCAGCCTGACAGAGGTCTGGTATTTACTTGCAATTGAATAAGAGGGGATGTTACACAACAATTCACAAAGTTGGGCACAAGCATGTACCCTACTTAACACATGTGCAACATACAGTAAGTGACAAAACTGAAACAAAAGGGCTTTTAGGCAAAAGCTAGAGGTTTGGTGTACCAGTAATTGCACAGTGTCAAGATACACCAAAACATAACAAACACCTTTACATTGAAAGTATACATTAAGTTTTGAGCTTGTATAAGGTGTTATGAAAAGTCGCATCGTTTCGATCCGTTAACTCGATACACGGATCATCATCAGGACATATATATTTTGCCTAACAATTTGAAGCCTCTGATGCCTAGTGGGAAGAGAGGGAAGAAAAGGGAACGGGCAAGGGGATTAGGGATTGCGACAAACAATAAAATACCACAGTCGACGACAGAATATAATGGTGCTAAGACATACTCCATGCACAATCGGTGCAAAATTGCGTTTAAATGCCATTAACACAGTTAGCTTAGTCATAGTGTTTAGAGCGGCATCAAACTTAGTGTGAAGACTTGGGAAGGTAACCTGAGAATATGTAGTCAGCAAGCAGCAATGCATATTAAGGTGGGAAGTTGTTAATCGAGGGCGGCATCTAACTCATACTGTAGAAATAAAACCACATTTCAGATTCCGAGCTGCATTGCAATTAGAAAAGTGTGCTAGAGAGTGACGACGTGAGGAAGGCAGCTCGGATGTGGACGTGGTACATTAAAACAGCGTACGGAGAATCATTGTGATAATCAAGCATGCAAGAACTTGGAAAGTGATGTGGGGACATGATGTGGGAACCCGAGACGGGCGGAAGGCAGTGCTAACGACAATGCCTAGAGTGCTTACCGAATAGGATAGTAGAGCGGTACGCGTTATTTACTGTGAGAGGTTCAGCAACCTCGATGATTGGGGACTCGGCAAGTGGTACCCTGTGAAAAGGAGACGGGTTAAGCAGTAGTCAGAAGGAGTAGCTTAAGGCCGGCCTACGGAGATACGCTTACCTAGTGAGAGCCGAAGTAGGCATCTAACGTCAATGCGGGTGGGTGGGGCAGAGCCTGCACGGTGAAAGGTTGGCTCAGTTGATTCCGATGAGGATGGCCAACGGCATAATGGCCAAAAAGTAAGGGGAGGGAGTCAGAGCTTGGTTAACCAGAAAGCTGTTTTGCCAGGGTTGCGCGAAGGTTGCGGGACTTACTGGGCATGGGAAGTACAGCGGCACAGTCGCTGGGTCTGCGTGGAAAGTCACAGTGTTGGGGCCGGAAGGGATATGTTTAAATAGTCGAGTGATTGGTTGGTGAAGAGGTCCCGTGATAGGAGTGGAGAGCGAAAAGGGACTAAGGGATATGGTGGGATGAGAATGGCAGCCATCTTGGAAGGGTAGCCAAGGATGGAGAGGCAATGGCGGCCATCTAGAAAGGGTAGCCAAGAATGGAAGGAGGTACAATTGGTACAGAAGGTGTAGTGAGCACGGTGATTCGTGACATGGAAAGTTCAGTGACATAATGTCCGCAACTTTGTGAATTGTTGTGTAACATCCCCTCTTATTCAATTGCAAGTAAATACCAGACCTCTGTCCGGCTGGACAAGTCCAAACAATATAGCTACGACTGAGTCTATATTTATTCTATCTTGATATCCTTTCTTTAAGGGACCATTTTTGTCTGAATAACTGTATATGCCATGGCAAGGAAAAAAATTGATTAAACCCATTTGTCGAAACCTGGGAACTAGGTCTTGTTCTGAAGCATTTAGAATACTAATACCTTGCAGAAAAATGTTTTTAGTGTCAGTATTTACTTAATCGCTGTTGGTATATTAAGAGAGAAAAAAGGTCTGACATTTTATGTTTTAATGTGTAGCTGTAATTTCCAACATGTACTTTCTTATTCTTGCACTTTGAAAATGGGTAGTGGTCTGAACGAACTTGCCTCATTTTGTTACATTTTGTCTATATGCACTTTCAAAAGCACCTGCACTTTGGTTGCTGTCATGACTCTTAAACTTATTCTCCTCTGGTTTTACCTATATAGGATTAGAAGTTTAGCATCTTTGTATTACATTTTAATCGTAATATTATCAAAGCAATGTCTTGAATTCTAAATCATGTTTTAAAATCAAACATGTATAAACTGCTTATTGTGTATCTTTTATGGTTTAATAAATCGAAATAAAGATTTAATGAATGAATGAATGAATGAATGATAAGCATCAAAATTACCTGGATTTACTAAGAGAGGAAGATTCCGACTTCTTTCAACCCAAATCCCCCCTAGACAATATTTCAATAGCGAAACTCCCCTCTCTGGTTCACAGTCCTGCCCTTCCAAAGCCTCCACATAAGCTAAAAATACGCCCTCCAATGTTTACCAATCTATCAGTGGCACTCAAGGAGGCAGCACAATTCCTGCCATTATGGTAAACAATGGCAAGAATTTTCAATTCTATTAAGGACACGGAGGCGAGGTTTATGCTTCTCATTTCTTTGCTCTTTTATAACAGCAGCCAATAAAAAACACTATTTATAAACCTACAAATCCCATGAGCACCATGTGCCCCATAACCATAGAGAGTGTCCCTATATAAGGTACAACTGAGCCAACTACTACCTCTTTCTTTGCATGATCTCGGAACCATTAACCATTAAGTCCAACGTCCTTTGAGACAAAAACTCAATCCTGAACTGTGTCCGTGATGGAAAAAGTCCTTCCCGAGAACCAAACATCTCGAAGTCTAACAGGAAAACATCTAATCTCTGGGACGGGTCCCCGCATTTTGAACAACTGGCAAGTAATCGCAGCACTTCGTAGGAGGGAAGACACTCCAAGTAATCCAGCGGAGAAGGAAAACTCCTTACTTGCCATTCGTATCTGTAACAAAGAGAAAAACTCTGTAATAACAGTAACCCCTGAAAATATCGTAAACATCAAATCCCTCAAAACAGGGGGGAATAGTAAAATAATACAGTCAGGATGCAATATCAGCATAACTGTAAAGTCACAACATATGATTCAGAACAATACATAACTCTGGGTGGGACAATCCTCGCCTCCGTGTCCTTAATAGAATTGAAAATTCTTGTCACAAATGTTCGCAAATTTTTAATTCTATGTCAGGATCAGAGGTTCCGATTATGCTTGTTCAAAGCTTAGCCACCACTACGGATACCACATCTAAAATAGGTTTATAGTAGAACGACTTAAAGGTGGACTCTGCCGACCAATCAGCCGCATTCATTATATCGGTTAGACTTACTCCCAGAGAAAATGATTTAGACGCCATCGCCCCCCGTACAGAATGAGCACCTCGTACAGAATGAGCACCAAATTTGGAGACATCAATGCCTGCTTCGCTCATGAGCCAACGCACCCATCTAGATAAGGTGGCTGGGGTCCCCGGGCGAGAAGGTTTTTGTAAAGCAATAAACAGCAGACCATGCATATTAGAACGAAACTCAGCTGTAATCTCCTCATACGCTTTAACACATTGAACCACACATCATTTTGGGTTATCCAGAAAAGCTGGAGAAGACACTGAGGTGGTATTACATTTGGTACGTCTGGAGACAATAAAAGTGACCCCTGCAGGTGAGAAACAACGGTTTGCCAAATCCAAAACCAGGATATCAGATACTCTCTTGCAAGAGACCAAGCAGAACAACATAGCCAGCTTGGCGGAAAGCTGTTTCCGTGAAAGGTAATTATTAGCGGGCCAGTTTTCTAGGAATCGTAGTACAACCGCGACGTCCCATAGGAACGAATTTGTTGGGCACGGTAGCTTAACCATTCAAATACCCCTAAGCAATTAGCAAACCAAGGGATGTTCACCCACTGGTTTGCCATTCAGCTGAACATGCCCATCCGAGATAGCAGACCGAAAGTTATTGACCGTCTGTACGCGAGGCCAGATGAAGCCAGGTAGGCTAAGTAATTCATGACCATGGAGACATTTGCTGTAGTGGCATCGATGTCCCTTTGAGCACACCATTTGTTCCATGCTGATGAATACCGCTTGTGGGTGTTAGCAGACCAAACCTGTTTAATGAAGTCCTGAGAGTCTCTCGAAAGACCTGGGATCTTCCAACTATCCCTGAAACTCGCCATGACACCAGAGGGAGTTGCCCTGCTTCTACCAAGGAATGAAGAGCCTTCTGAGGGTCCAGGTTCCATCTCTGTGGAAGGAGAATTGGCGCAGCACAAGACATTTCCAGGATTATCGGGAACCAAGCTTGTGCCCTCCACAATGGTGTGACTAGAATAAGCTTCGCTTGCTGGCGTCTGGTTTGAGCCAGAACTCTGGGTATCTCACAAATGGCGGGAAGGCATAGCAAAGGGCAGGAGGCCAGGTCTGAAGAAACGCGTCGGAGGCAATCGCCTCTGGATCCGGATGCTAACTGTAAAAGTCTAGGTGTTCTTTGTTCAGACGTGATGCAAGCAAATCTAACTGGCAAGGACCCCATAATTAATTCAGAAAACGGAAAACTCAGGGGTGAAGCCGCCAATCACTGAAATCTCGCAGGTAATGAGCGTGCCAATCTGCTACCTCGTCGCTGCGTCCTGGGAGATATTCCGCCACGACTGATATTCTGTAGTGCAGACAATAATGCCAAAAGTCCTTGGCGACTTCTGCAAAGAATTCGGAACCTCGTTCCCCCCAGCTTTTTCACGTATCGGACCGCCGATACATTGTCCATTCGCAAGAGGATGCAGCAATCCTTCTTCTGAGAGGAGAGGCTGCGAATAGCGAACAAACCTGTCAGAAATTCCAGGCAATTGATGTGTAGGGAGAGCTCTTCCTGAGACCATCGACCACCTGTCGAAATCGGACAGCAGCGGGCTCCCAGCCCCAGCGGCTGGCGTCGATTCAATCACTACCTCGGGACTGGATCCGAATATGCTCTGCCATTCCAAGTTTAACCACCACAACATTTCCAACCTTGCTTTCTCGGAAAGAGGAATACGTTCAGCATATCCGAGGAATTTGCGGAGATGTTGAATCTTTACGCGTTGGAGGCCCCGGGAAAATAGCTTGGATCGAAGAGGCTAGAAGACCCACCACTCAGGCTATCGACCTAAAGGATAAATCTGCCTGTTCACAATAAACCTCAAGTCTTTCTTGATTGCTCTGATCTTTTGTGTGGGAAAGAGAAGCTAGCAGCTCTGAGAATCGACCTAAAAACCCAGAAATTCTATAGATTGTGTGGGAGACAGAATGGACTTCTGAGGGTTCACCACGAAACCCAGGCTCTAAAGCAAATTGATAGACGACTCCAGGTGCGTGGTCACCAATTGGGGGCAGTGAGCCATGATAATGATGTTGTCCAGGTAGACGATCATTCAAACCCTGCGCGCTCTCAAGGATTCCATTACCAGACAAAGAAGTTTTGTGAAGCAACTTGGTGCTGACGAAAGTCCGAAGGGGGAACCTTGATTATATCCTCGGCCGAATGACCACCCTCGATTTCGTCTGGCCCTGGTGAAAACCGTCTGGAAAGTGCGTCTAAGTCGCTCTTGCGCTTTTATCCAGGCCACTCAAAGTGGCAATAAATGTAGTCAGTTCTTTCAAGAATGGCTGGCCAAAAAGGAGACCATGGGCCACAGGCTGACAATTCCGCTAGTTTGGGGTCCAGCTTGAAGAGGATAGACAGTCTCCTCTCACTGGACATGGCGCAGTTGTCGTTGCCCAGCTGACATACTGCCTGTTGCGCCCATCCGATGAGCTCATCTGGATCTATTGGAGCCCCGGATTCTTTGGTGTGTAACTCCATCTCCAGAATTTTGGTCAGAGGCCCTGACAGATCTAGTAATTTATCCTGGCATGACCGCCAGGCACGGTCTATGCCCTTCTTGGGGTCCTTCGAATATTTCTTTAAATAAGTTAGCATCGTGGGAACCACCTCGGGGGTATCCACAACCCGTTCTGCTAAATCCGGTCTCGGGCATTCCGACTGAAGTCGTGCCCTGCCATCCTTATCAAAGGGACGTCAGAGGTGCGATTGAACATAATCCGCCACCTCCTTCGGCGGGAGCCATGCTGTGGAAATATGTAATATTTTACTTAGCATAAGCGACAGCCATTTTGGCTGTGGTGTCCATTTAGTTTCCTTCGTAATTCTTCTATCCTCTGCTGCTCGTCTTTTTCACTCTGCTTGTGTTATCTATTTTAGTTGACTTTCTGACTCAGCTAAAGCAATGTACGTGTTGGGGGTTTGTAGCTGCTAGTGCACCTGGTCTCAGATCTCATATGTTAACTGTCGACCCTTTACTGCTCATAATACTAACAAAATAATGGTGGTCTCTTAATATTCATCTGAGTCAGAAGTATAATATGTATACTGCTATATCGACGGTCTGTCTCTAGTCAGAACAGTAGAAAGAACGTGAAGAGCATGGCACTGTGGTGGAAGCGGCTACTATCAACACGAGTGAGAGAAGCGTGAGGGAAAAGGGGGATAGATCATGCCCACTCTAGGATGGTTTGGTATCCCATAATTGCACAGAGAAGCGTGCCCAGTGTCATCATCTGGGTTTTACCAAACAACTAGGTCGAGCTCTCTCTTCAACTATCAAGAGAAACACCGACTATAGTTGTATCCTCTTGTGGTTACAAGAAGAAAAAGCAAGATAGGAAAGAACTTTCTTCCAAACTTACAGTGGAAAAGCAGTGCATGTAGTGAAAAAGTGTAAATAAAATAGTTCAAATCAATACTTGTTCAGATGTGAGCCTCACCTCTCTCGGATCCCACTCGAGTGTATATATGTGAGGCCCCGCACTATCCGTCGGTACCTCGGCGCCTAGACTCACGCTGGGGGGGGGTGCAATGATGGGATACCAAACCATCCTAGAGTGGGCATGATCTATCCCCCTTTTCTCTCACACTTCTCTCACTCGTGTTGATAGTAGCCGCTTCCACCACAGTGCCTTGCTCTTCACGTTCTTTTTACTGTTCTGACTAAAGACAGACAGTCGATACAGCAGTATACAAATTATACTTCTGACAGACGAATATTAAGAGACCACCATCTTTTGTTAGTATTATGATTGTTAGATACATGGGGATTTAAATTTGGTTGGTTTATAAATATCTTTCCCTTGGGCCCTTTGTTTGGTGTATTTGATCATTTACTGCTCCCATAAGCATTTCTGCTCCCCCTCCCACTTTTCGGATAAAGTAGTTATTCATCTGCTCTTGTTTGCTGATAGCCATTTCTAAAACGTGTTCTTCCCATTTCGGTCCACATGCTTACATTGCAGAAAACGGGTATAAAAGGGACGATGGTTTGTGAATTCAGTGTACTACCTCCTGCAGCACTTGAGAGTGTTGTGTGGACGTCGTCCCACTCAGGAGTGATTAATAAACTTGTTATTTATTCCAACTCCAGTGCCGATCTCTATTTCGTTGGTCTTTGGACCCGTGGACAAAAGGGTGACCCCTCACCAGTGTGCACACTTTTAGGCACATTTCCATAGTTGGCGCCTGCACGTGGGGCCCCATCGGAGACGCGGCCATCCGAAGGAGTGGACTTGACGGAGGATCGAAATATTACTGAGGATGCGCACTGCAAGAGGACACCCTTGTCTTTCCAGGCCGACATGACTTTTCCTGTTTTCCCGATTTGACCCTCCAGGTGGTGGCCGGTCTTGACTGGGGTTTTCCTTGGCATAAATTTGCCATTAGGTCGAGCAGAGATCGGCAGGTGGGAGTTGGAGACTTCTGTTTGGTAAGGTCGCTGCAGCGGCATTCTTGATTTGTTTGGCGTAGGTCTTTTAGTTTAGATTTATTATTCACTTTTAGCAAAAGTTGAAGGCAGATAATGGGGAGATTTGTCTCCTTTTGGAATATTTGTTTGGAGTAGTAATATTTTACATATATTTGTGAAACATGCCTGTTCTCAGCATACTCCGTAAGTGGTGTTGCTGCTCTTGTGGTACCAAGATTAGTTTTGAATAAAGTCAGCCAGCCCCTCCAGAAGGGACCCTTTACAGGGAGATGTATAGTAAATATGGTATTTCTCCCATAATGTACGGTTCATTGTGGAACAAATACACAAAGAAAGAACTCGACTTATAGTGGCCATTAGATGTAGCGTTAAGAATGAAGAGTCCATAGTTGGATTATAAACACTTCCATTCACATTACTGTGGTAGTCGATATGCTAGCTAGGATATTTTTGTTGGATTCTATTTTTCTGCGCGATTGACATACATCTGCGTGCTTGTGCATGTTGTCTGTATGCTTAGGTGCTTGTATTTGTATGTTCTGTGTGAGTATAAAAGCCTGTATTTGTCTTGCTTGGTTTACATCGGTGCATTTGACCCTTCTTGTTATTGGCTACTTTCTCTGTGTACTGTACAAAATTTAAACCCATTGGGTTTGTTGCTGCTTGGGCTGACTGCTGCCTATTAGGACAGGCTGTACCTAAGTATGCCTGTCATGTTCTCCTTTGGATACTTGGTAGCATTTGAATAATAACTTATTGAGTGTAATTTTGTCTTTGCTAAGCCCTGAAACAGGTGTTACTATCACCTGATGTAATGGTACTCAGTGTTTTTTTATTTGGAAGGATGAAAGTTATGTTCTCCAGGCAGGTAAACTTCAGTTACGTAACTGTTCTTTTTTTACCTACACTATGCTCAGTGATAGAAGCAAGGCTTGCTTAGTATTATGTGTGGTACATGCTCCATAGTGATACATTCAAGCAGCGTGAGATGTATTAATACTCTGCACTTTACGTACTCGGCATTGCCAGTAATTATAGTCATTTACATAGTAGGTGTCTTAGGCGCTCAACAGGAAGCATGATTTGAACACTGGTGGAAAGTGCAAAATACTGCTTGTTTTAAAATACCACCCATCTCATAAGTGAACTTCCCTTGCATCAGGAAAAAAAAAAGAACCAGCAGTAAATGCATAACTGTCAGTCTGACCACAGCATTAAAATAAGATGGTCTAAAACGACAGTATGAAGAATAAAAAATAAGTTCAGCTCTGAGCAAATCTTAAACTGGGTAAAACCATAACGCGGCGCCTATACCTGAAGAGTGGTCTAGGTATGGTAACAACACACACTAGTGATGACAAATTTTGCCACAATTCCTGTCACTGCCCTTTTAATTGCTACTATTTAATGTTAGCCTGTGGAATTTTCTGCTGCGGTAAAAAGTTACGACAAAGGTAAAAAAAAAAATATATATATATATATATATATATATATATATATATATATATATATATACACACACATACTTCTTTTACTGCAGAACATTTGAATTTTCACTGTGATATTTCTACCACTAACAGTCATAGCATACTACCGGTTGTAAGAAATACCAATGACTCCAGAATTATCACCATGTTTAGTGGTAATCTCTGAGGAGTAATTATTTAACACTTGTAGCATTTCTACGGACTAAGGGCCTTGGTAGGTAATACATATAGGACTTATATTTTTTTCAGGACCTTGAAACCGAATTCGCCTATCACATGCAGGAGAGCAGTACTGAGATAGCGCATGTGTGTTGTTTAGCAGTGGTAATGCTTCATTTTCTATTTTTGGTGTTGCATGACTGCGGTTTGTGTTCATACGCTCGAGAGCATCGAATCGCTTGGAAAAATGATGTCACAAGTCTCAAGGATAGTCATTTCACTACTGTGAAAGTGTAAAATAATGTACTGGGGAGATGTTAATTCAGGCACAGGCGACGAGGCGTAAAAAAACTCATTGGCAAATGACTACTCGGGAAGGGGCAGGGCAAAGCCCGGAGATCAGAGAACAGACATAGCTGGCGGCTTTGTTGCTTTCCATAAAGATACACTAAACACCGTCAAAGACACTGCATAGGGTGGGCTCTAGTACAATGTTACACAAAAACTTAGAAAAGAGGCAAGTAGAAAGACATGCTTGATGTCTAGGTTGAATTAGTGCTTTGAAGTAATGGACAAAAGATTCAGACACCCTTTCTGAAAGGGCAGTCCATGAATTAGCCTCACGGTGTCACTAACAAGAAGGGTCGGCAAACGGGCTATGTTTGATCGGATTTTGAAGAGAGGTGGGCTGCTCAATAGTCAATACAGCCGGGCTTTGCACTTTTGAAGCATGGTGGTCAGGACAGCTCAAGCCAGTGCCGCTAAGAACATAGGATGGTAGTGGACGTTACTGCACATGTTGGAATTTTCAGCACCACTTCATTTGCTGCTCGCCATGCAATTTTTTCCCGGTAAATGTAGTCACGGTCAAAGCTGCCATAATTTCATTTGTGAAAATGTGCAATGAACGCATGTACATAGAACTTGGTGTTGTGAGCATCAAGTTCTACATGTCATGCCCCATTTTCGAATTAAAAGCTGTCAACAGGATGTATTTACCACAACTGGTAAAAATACCTCACTCCCATCCGACTCATTTGTAATCAAGGGATAAGTAAATCTTTCTATGCTTGGGGCTCTGATATAATTGCAGCCCTACTTCTATGTTCATACTATGTCTCGTTTTTTTGCTTTACTCCAGACTTCAGGAAATTTAATTTATGGTAGCTAATTAGGGATTATTGCTATTTCTGGTGTAGTTGAATAGACTTCTGCGGCAAGATACTCCTGAGCAATGTGAAGAAGGTACACACCTCCGAGACGTCATCAACTGCTCCTTCAACTCCGCCACCTTCCCGGAAAGCTGGAAACACGCTGAACTCACCTCCCTTCTGAAAAAACCCACAGCGGACCCCACCGAACTCAAAAATTACCGCCCCATATCGCTTCTTCCATTCCCAGCCAAAGTCATCGAGAAAGCTGTCAACAACCAACTCGCCGCCTTCCTCGAAGCCAACAAATCCCTCGACTCCTCACAATCTGGATTCCGAGCAAAACACAGCACTGAGACCGCCCTCATCGCAGCAACAGACGACATTCAAACTCTACTGGACAATGGAGACACAGTCGCCCTCATCCTCCTCGACCTCTCTGCAGCCTTCGACACAGTCTGTCATAGCACCCTTCTACAGCGCCTCAGAAACATCGGAATACAAGGAAAAGCACTCGAATGGATCACCTCGTTCCTCACCGGAAGAACCCAGAGAGTCCGCCTTCCACCATTCAAATCCGAAGCCACTGAAGTCATCTGTGGCGTACCACAAGGATCCTCACTCAGTCCCACCCTCTTCAACGTATACATGAGCCCCCTTGCGGCCATCGCTCGCCAACACAACCTCAACATCATCTCCTACGCAGATGACACTCAACTGATCCTTTCTCTCACCAATGACCCCAGCACCGCCAAAACAAACCTACACGAAGGAATGAAAGAAGTTGCCGAATGGATGAAACAAAGCCGTCTGAAACTGAACTCAGATAAAACAGAAGTCCTCATCTTAGGTACATCCCCCTCTGCATGGGACGACTCTTGGTGGCCGGAAGCCCTTGGAAAAGCACCCATCCCGACAGACCACGCACGGAACCTAGGCGTTATCCTGGACTCTTCACTCTCAATGAACAGACAAGTCAACGCCGTATCCTCATCCTGCTTCAACATTCTTCGCATGCTCAAAAAAACATTTCGCTGGATCCCCACCGCAACCAGAAAAACAGTCACCCATGCTCTGGTCACGAGCCGACTGGACTACGGAAACACCCTCTACGCAGGTACTACCGCTAAACTCCAGAAGAAACTCCAACGAATTCAAAACGCCTCAGCCAGGATCATATTAGACATCCCACGTAACGAACACATCTCTGGCCACCTGAAAGACCTCCACTGGCTACCCATCAATCACAATCGATCACTTTCCGACTGCTAACCCACGCACACAAATCACTCTACGACATCGGCCCAGAATGCCTCAACTCACGACTGTCCTTCTACACCCCCTCCCGACAACTACGTTCTTCCAGCCAAGCCCTCGCCACTGTTCCCCGCATCAACAAGACCACCATGGGAGGCAGATCCTTCTCATACCTGGCAGCTAAAACATGGAACTCACTCCCCACCTACCTTCGCCTTACCCAAAACCACCTAGCTTTTAGAAAGCAACTTAAAACTTGGATATTTGACAAGTAAGCGTCCTCCCCTCCCTAAGCGCCTTGAGACCCTCTGGGTATGTAGTGCGCTATATAAATTCTCTGACTTGACTTGACTTGACTTGTTATTGTTATCATTTCTTGCATCACATAATCACAAAGTCTCTAGAAAGAAAATGCAATTTTGTAGACAGCAGGCTACCTATTTAGATCACCTTCTGTCTAAGGAGGGACGTGCACTCACATCAGATCGCATTCCGACTATTTTAGATACTCCTGTGATCTGTACTCAGAAGGATGTCCGTGCACTGATCGACCTTACTTCTTTTTGTAGGCAGTGGATCCCCAGTTAATCGCACATTATTAAACCTTTGTTTGTCCTTTTGACTAAAGACACTCCAATGCCTTTCCCATGGACTACTGAATGTCACACCAAGCTCTTTGTTCTGCACCAGTATTAGAAACACCAGACTACACTCACTAACAAGAGCATGTGAGCTTAGTACAGACTTACTTGTCAATATTTTTACCGACAGCCAGTACGCATTCGGGGTGGCATACAATGTTGGTCGTTTGTGTGAAGAAAGGGGTTTCCTCACCTCACATGGAACAGAGACGGTGCATGGAAAATTAGTGCATAATCGTCTTACTGCCCTAACCTATCCTAAGAAAGTGGCAATTGTTAAA
Source organism: Lissotriton vulgaris (assembly GCF_964263255.1). Taxonomy (NCBI): domain Eukaryota; kingdom Metazoa; phylum Chordata; class Amphibia; order Caudata; family Salamandridae; genus Lissotriton; species Lissotriton vulgaris. The sequence goes on along the minus strand of NC_141685.1, from coordinate 2,102,727,761 downwards.
CGTAGTGCACACAAGAAAGTGATTGATAAAATAGGAGCAGGTAATGCATTTGCGGATCACACAGCCCGTGAGTCACAAGCTGAACGTTGGCATGATGCCAGGCAGGAAGTGCTGGACAAGCAACAATCTGCTTCTGCTGATGAACTAGAACAATGGTCTAAGGAGGGAACACTGGATGATGAGGGCTGTTGGAGGAATAAAGATATGACCAAATGGAAGTTACCCATAGCCTACTTATATCCCTTGATTAGCATGGCACATGGGCCAGCACATGTTGGCGCAGCCTCAATAGCAAAACAACTCTTGCAAGTTTGGGATCATCCTAATATTGCCGACACTGCTAAATACCCCATACACGATCTGGCCTTACGCCACATGAAATTGTTTTTGGCAGGCCCATGAATCTTTGGGGGGTTCCTAAGCCTCGCCATATACATGATGTTCCCTACGTGTTGATGAGTGACTATTTGTCCCAGTTAACTGACAGCTTGTCTTCTATTTATCAGCAGGTACGAGAAGCTCTTCCAGACAGGTCGAAAGGTGATGGACACAATTTGCACCCTGGCGACCAAGTGATGACCAAAGTCTTTCAGCGGGTGAAATGCTTGGAACCTCGCTGGCGTGGCCCAGAGCAGGTCCACCTTGCTACCAGAACTGCAGTGCGTGTGACCAACAGGAAGAACTGGGTGCATGTTACACATGGCAAGAAAGTTCTGTTCACCTAGGTAGAAGCTACTGCGCTGAAAGATCACCGTGACATTCTGATTACCGAGAAAGAGCGAGCTGCGTCACCTGAAGGACTTGAGGAAGTCTTCCCGGACCATACGATCCCTGGTACATCTAGATATCTGCTTCGATACAGGAAGAAAGACATTTCATCGCAAAAAGAGACTGTTTGAACCACTGTCCTGGGTAGTTAAAGACTGACTACAAGGTGGGGGTAGCCTTTTAGTGACTACTCTTCTCAAAGTTAGTGAAGAAACAAACACCTGCCCAGGACCTTAGGGCACCATCTGTTGTTTTGCTTGCCGACGAGATGAACATGTCTGAGGAGAAATAGAATGCTGAAAAAATCTGTAGCAAACACACAATGTTTGTTACTGGACTCATTTTGACTGCTGTTATCATTGTTGTGATAATGTGGGTTGTGGCGGAAGTAGCTCCAGCTCGAAAACGTACAGACTGCTACTACTTCTGTCCCCAACGAACATTCTTATTTCACTCTTTCTTATCATGACGAAGCACCGAATGTTATATCTCAATAACACTTTCATACAAATGTTCCATCATACTCATTATGCTGCAAACACTACCAACTGCTGGGCATGTGGAAGGATGCCAGCTCATCAGAAGAAGGGAGGAACAGCTTTCATTCCCTTGTCATTCTCGCATAATGGCTCCTGTAGAGCCTGGTTCGCACTATTGTGGGCCTCTGAATTTGCTAATATTACTCTAGCTGATGTATGAGGACTTAATGCAAAACTTAATAAAGTGTGTTACCCCGATGAGGAAGGGGACCCACAAGCCAAAGGAACTGTATGGGAAATGGAGGAGTATCGCTAAGGAAATTCCTCCACGCGTTATGTTTTCCCCAACACTGGAACAGCCAATGGTAACAGGCCTTCTGTTATCGCTGTTACTAGAGCCCAAGCAAATCTTTGTGTGAGCAGTTTTGGTAGTATCCCAGTGGGAAAAAATGATTGTGCTTCAGTATTTAACATTACTGGAACAAACAATAGCAGTTTTCTATCCTCGCTCAACACTTACTTTATTTGTGGAAGTAAAGGTTACTATCATCTACCTATCGGATGGTCTGGCATTTGCTATGTGTCCTTCTTGCTTCCTCCTGTGTTCTTAGAATCTGCTTCCTATCATAAAGATCAAAAACTGTTTAATGAGATTTTCTTGAACAGATTCAAAAGAACTATGAATAATGATGAAGTGGATCAAAATTACACTGCATTACAGAAATATGTTGACTTTAATTTGGGACTCTTTTTCTTTGTTGGTGCGGCTTTAAATAGTAGGAAGATCAGACGCTTGACCTGTCTAGTAGAAGCTGTGACTAATCAGACAGCAATGGCGCTTGGAAATATTACAGAAAGATTCCAAATTACGAGAATTGTGACTTTGCAATATAGAATGGTGCTAGGCCCTATTCTAGCTGATTGTGGTGGAGCATGTTGTATTATCGGTAGTAGCTGCTGCGTATTCATACCGGACCACGCCCCTTCTGTTCATGTTGTATTATCCAAAATGCATAAAGTAGCTACTGAGATACATCAAGACTCAGTAACATGGAATTGGGCTGGATGGTTCTGGAACATATTTTCTGTATAGGGTCTGAAAATATTGTCGGCCTTATTCATAATTATTGCAATTCTCTTCTCTTGTTGTTAATGTATCCAGTGCGGGCCAATGCTTTGTTCTCTCTGTATTTCCACTTGTACTACTTGTTTGCCATCTAAAACAAATGTCCAAAATATAAATGCTTGTTCAGCAATAGAACGAGATCTCTGAGATAATGTCAATTGATATACATGATGCTTATCGTACCCCTTTAAAAGCATAGGAAAATGTATTAGCTTATGCTAAAGGGTTGTCTGTGGAAATGTGTTATATTTTACTTAGCATAAGCGACAGGCATTTTGGCTGTGGTGTCCATTTAGTTTCCTTCGTAATTCTTCCGTCTTTTGCTGCTCGACTTTTTCACTCTGCTTGTGTTATCTATTTTAGTTGACTTCCTGATTCAGCTAAAGCAATGTATGTGCTGGGGGTTTGTAGCTGCCAGTGCACCTGGTCTCAGATGTTAACTGTCGACCATTTACTGCTGCCATAAGCATTTCTGCTCCCCCCTCCCACTTTGCTGACCAATAGGTTATTCATCTGCCCTTGTTTGCTGATAGCGATTTCTAAAACTTGTTCTTCCGATTTCTGTCCACATGCTTACATTGCAGAAAACCGGTGTAAAAGGGACGATGGATTGTGAATTCAGTGTACTACCTCCTGCAGCAATTGAGAGTGTTGTGTGGACGTTGTCCCACTCATGAGTGATTAATAAACTTATTTATTCCAACTCCAGTGCCAATCTCTATTTTTTTGGTCTTTAAACACGTGGACAAAAGGGTGACCACTTTCAGGCACATTTCCACAATGCGGTGGAATTAGAATGGACTATGTCCTCAGGCTGGAACATGAGGAGCTTAGGCTGTGAGGGGGTATCAATGTGGGGTTACTTCCTGGATTTCTTCACCGGTCTGGGAGCTTCCTCCTGCTCCGAATCCTTTTCTGACGAGGAGTCCCCATTTTCCCCCTGAATGGAGTCCGTAGACTCATACGGCGCAGTGTAGGCGTGGTCATTTGCCAAGGCCCTGGAGAAGCAAGCAAAATCCTCCGAATGAGGGTTGGAATCCTTCTTGCCACTGGGTTTTGGAGGGGCGCTTGCAGCAGGGAGCCACCCCTGCTGAAGCACGTAATTATTTAAATGGCGTTTGAGGGTTGCAATCACTCTCACTAAAGCTGAATTGACTGAGTGTTGCACCTCTGCATCTAAGGCCTCCACGAGGTCCTGCTCCAGTGAACCTATTGGTTCAGACTCAAAATAATCATCCTTGAAAAAGAATTCAGCCATTGTACAAAGAGACGGGTACAGGCCACCAATATGAGTGCAGCTCAGTCTTAAGGAGGAATCATGGGGGAGAGGAACGACTTCAGGTAAGCCAAACAGAAGCAATGAATGTTATGTGGTGGGAGGAGGGCTTATCAACCTCTCTAGACAAATCCTATGCACTATTGTACTGCCTTTAGCGTCCTACAAGCATCGGGCCTCACAGGGGGCTTAAGACAGGCAAATATAATATTTTAAATCCGGAGCGTATTCCCGCTCTGCCAGAAGCACTTAACGCCGTCGGGAAAATGCCTAAAATGGCCACCGTGCATGCGCGGTATAGACCGCCAATCAAAATCAAAAGAGGACTCAGCGTGATCGAGCGACGCGCGTTCCCCGCCCCCGCACTCCCACTCCACCTAGATACTGCCGCAGGCACAACGCGCCCGGCAGGGGAGGCAATGCGCTCCCAAACGGCGAGTGATCCGACACGAGCGGAAGGCAAAAATAAACAAATTATAAATTAGGCAATTTACGTTTAATGGACAAGACACGCTGAGGAAGCGCAAAGCATTACATTCTGCCAGGAAATAAAGCGCAAATCGACAACGAGTAACGCACAGTAAGCACCAAGCACATGCAATCATAAGCCCATGACCAAACCCAAACGCTACCACACAATGATGAGGTTAGTAAGGGAAAGGCACTTAACTGGCTGCGGAACACCAAAGAAAGAGGAAGTGGTCGCCTCAGTTGTACCTTATATAGGGACACTCTCTATGGTTATGGGGCACATGGTGCTCATGGGATTTGTAGTTTTATAAGTAAAGTGTTTTTTTATTGGCTGCTATAATAAAAGAGCAAAGAAATGAGAAGCAAAATCGTAGGCTCCGGTGCTGACATAGAAATTCTACCCACAGTTATTTATTATACAAATAACAGAAAAGAACCCAAGAAAACAAATGAAGTAGTTACTGCCGTTTCACACACTAATAAGCAACCCCTCTGTTATTTATCAAGTCATGCACAAAAAAAATTGAAAATAGTAAAAGTAGTCACTGTAGTCTTGATGTGAAGATGCACAAGAAGCAAGTCTGTGCATGTGACAATTGTACCTGTAACAGCTTACACTGGCTTATTTTAACTGGTGATGACAGTGTCTTGATTAAGCAAATGAGATACTACCCCTGCCTAGTAGCAATTTGGATGCAGCAACGTTGTGGATGCAGCTCCATGTAAGGTTTATGAAGCCAACTAGAACTTTAAATGAATCTCCTCACAAATCAAACCACAGTGCACTAAATTATATCCATTCCTTGGCCGTATATATTACCATCACCGGGACCAAAAGTAATCCACATTTGAGATGCAGCCAATGGAATGCGATCCCCAGATCAAAAAGAGGCAAATCTGTTCGCCAGAACTAAAAATAGGAAAAACCCATGGGGGGATGTCCATGCCTTTACTTTTGCCAATGGGAACCAACAAATCCGGAGAACGTCAATCATGTTGTTGCAAAAGTACATCTCAGATGTAGTTAAGGGCCCATTCGCCACCAGTGTAAAGAACTGAGAGGGCGCCAATGAAGAAGGCTCTGGTGATTGTTGAGAATCAAATCTTTATTTCAGCACAGCATTTGTCTGGAGACTGAGTGACACCAAAAATGTTCTAAGTGCTTTGGGTTTACACTGGTCATCAATTGTCCCCCAAATTTTGTGCGTGGACAACAGCATGCATTAAGTTATACTCAGTGCTTTAAATGGGCCGGTACCTGCACTTCTATGTTTCCATTTCAAGCACTGGTTACACTCTAAATTAATAACTGAGGACTAGTCAGGACGTAAAACTGAGTTGTCCATCTTTGGTAGGTCACATAAAGAAAGCGACCGGTACACAAGTTTAAACAAAAGAAGTGTACTATAAGAAGTGTACTAAGGGGTAGGTGGACACTGTCGTGTTCTCCCTCTGCTTGAAATCCCGACTTCGTCGCCAGTTGTCGTGTTCTCCGCCCCAGGAGACCCGCCAGAGTCAGGTAAGGGTCTTTATATTATTTATTCTTACAGCTGTGATTGCCGATGCTGCTGTTGCCCACATGTGCCTGGTCCTCCTGCCCTCCTTGTTCTGATCCCCTCCCCAGTCCCTTGACCGGTAGTGGTGTCCGGTTCCTGCCCCCTCCCCACCGGTCGGGTACAGGGTCCTACTGCCCCTTTACCCAGGTCACGACAGACACTATGGTCAGTGATTTTATGTCTACCTGGCTATTTTTTGTTACTGAAGCATTGTTAACATATGAGTTAATGACAGGTAGGCTAAAGGACATTCATTCATATTTGAGCTGTCATGCAGTGACAGGCAGCATGTAGCCCAATTACGGCAAACGTTAGCATTCAACAGGCAAAAATGAGACCAAAGGAGTCGCCTGCTAAGACACTGCAATGGCAATATACATTTTTCGGGGCCCCGGTGGGCGACAGCATTTCTTTTCTATGCCCCTTTGACCTACAACGTGCTATCTCAGAACTTACCGGCGTTTTTCCTTTGACAGTTGTCTTTTTTCCAGTTCGCTGATCTCATCGTGGTTGCGAAAGTTGGCTTCGAAATCGTGCGGGGAGAAGAGAATTTAGCAAGCTTATCACGTGAGTTGGCCCGACGCTGGTGCCGGAAACCAGCAGTGTTCGAGCCTCAAGATCGCGTCCACACCCTGTGATTCTGGGCTGATCACTTAATCTCCCAGTGCCTGAATGTGTAATGTAAATATTGTACTGTCGAGTTCGCGCTATAGAAAAGTATGCACACAAAAAACTAAAGCATCTATCCCTTCATCGCTAGACTCTACCTGTGCGTATGTGAGTTCGTGTTGGGTATACACGCAAATAGAAGGTCTTACATGAGCACACGAGATAGATTCTCTGCCTGATAAGCATTTTGTGGTAAGAGCCATTCAAAAGCAGTAAATACATTTTTTATAATAGTGAGTTAGATTATAAAGTGAAATTCATAACGTGCTGAATTAAATACGTTCATAATACTGCGGTACGTTAGTTTGTTCCTGAACACATACAATAAAGATTTTTGGAGCAGTAATACAATTAATACGATTAATTAATGATTTGCCAATTTTATTTAGGCGATTTTTTTAATGTATTGCCATCGTTTGTTCGGTCTCAATGTTTAAACCACAAACTTTGTCTTTCTGCTATGGCGGCCGTGTTTGTGCCAGAAAGATTAGGAGCAGTGCTGCTGCGGCCTAGTCCGTCTTCTGTTTCCTTTGGTAGAGGGTGCCTCCAGTGTGAGCCAAAATATACGCGCCTGCAATTTCTTGCTGTCAGTTTTCACCTGCTCCCGTTTTTGCTATTTTTTGTGCTTCTTTCTTTTAAGTTACTCGTCTTGTTCCGGACTTCTACAGTTGCTGTTACACGCACATGTTAATGTTGGAGTTGTCAGGTAACTTACCTGACAGTCCGGACCTGAGGTAAGTAGTCTTTTGTCTATCCCTCTCAGAAATAGGTAAGCCCCAAAATTCGTAGGGAGTACCGAGTCAGGGATATCTGGCTTGACTCTTAGCCTACGCACGAGCCGAGCCATGAAAAGATGGACATGTATCTGGAACAAACGTCGTATCAAAGTACGATAAAGTATCTCAAATTAAAAATACGTTATTTGTTGAAGGCTTGTGTTTTACTTCAGTGAATTTAGATAATATCAGTCAGTGCTTTGATATATTTAAATAGTAATCTTTTAATACAAACCTTCCCTACCCACTCGATGCCCTGCCACCGCTGCCGAAAGTACTTAAAGAGAAGATACTTTGTCATGTGCACTATTTATGCATTAATTGTTGTGGTGTGTGGAGCAGCTGTATTCATGTATCATATCTGCCAAAGGTTTTAGGTTTCGCCTGCAGACAGCTTTTCTCTGTATGACGTTGGACGACCTAGGTAGACAGTATCGAAAACTTACAGTGGACTTTGTGATGCCTACTGTGAATAGTTTATTTATTCAAGTATTTAAAATTGTTACAATACGTACATACCATACGATCTAACAAACATTGTAGATACAACATTGTAACGTTTTCTAAGTGTGAAAACAATATTGCTAATACTAATAATTTTCTGCAATTCTTTAAATAAATGAAAGTCACGCCTTCAGTGATTTTCGTTATCAAATTGTACCATTCCTTTATTTTAGAGCTGTGTGGGACCATTCAGCCTTCATTTTATTGCCTAAAATATTTATACATTTACCAAATTGTACAAGTTCCTTGGTGGTGTTTGTGGTAAAATAAAATACTAATGCACTTCTGCCAGTATTGATTGCATTTTTTTTAAAACAATGGCTCACGGCATGCCGACATAAATACAGGGCAGCAGGAAAGTATATGTGCCACTGCCGATGTTTCTTTTGCGTAGTTGCAAAACCTACATCTCCTAGTCTGTTTGTAACCTTTTTCAGCCTGCTGTACTCCTGGATTGGAAGGACAATTAATCTTAGACGCATGATTTGGGTTCTGAAATGTCTGCTCATTGCATTTGTTTGGTTTGGCTGTATTTGATCTTTCTCGTATGATTTGCAAATCTATTCAAATCGCCTGCTGGTTTGTAATTTGATTACGTCTGCTTCCCAGGATATTTGGTGCAGATGCTTTTTTAGGTCTCGTGGCGTCCACTGCGCACATGGGCAGTCTCGCTCGCGAGATTTTTATTATTATTATTATTATTATTGTTATGTTTTTTCAAGGGAGATTCACTAGCTGGCTTTAAGCCCCGCCTCTCTTTTCCATTGGCCGGTGATCCAGCGCTCTGATTGGAAAACTGTCTCACCAACGCTACCCATCACCACAATACTCCCCATTAATCATGAATCATTAATAAAGGCCCATAAACCAATGAGACAATTTCTGAGCAGCTGAATCATGTGGCCTAATTGAACATAACTACTTACAAACTATTTACATAACTATATACAACTGCAGTTTATTTATTCTCACCATGGTTTCACACTTATAACATTTTTATTTAGGCCACTAAATGAATCAACTGATGGTAACTAGACCATGAAATAAAGAAGACCAGCTTGTCTTTTCAAATCTAATTTTTATTAACTTTATTCTTCAAAGAAAGAGCATTTTCATTAATAAATCTTTATTTTATTAGCAAATAGGTAAGCAGCATTTTAATAAGGGATGATTTATTAGACTGACACTTTAAAGGCATAATCAGAAAGCATGAATATTAGTAAATAACAATTTCCATTCCCTAAAACTATTTCCCTGTCTGTTCCCACTTCACCTAGAAAGGAAAAATCAATTCAAGTCTGCTGTCCTTACGTGAGCCAAAAGTCCAACAGCATGTCACGTCAATCTGGAATCTGAAAGTGAGAAGAAGCCCCCTCCTGCCCATAAGGCCAGGTTTTATACCTTTCTGTCTAACTAAACTATCCACATTCTGCATTCTTTCTTAGAAATCCGAGCTTCCTAATGGCTGTTTTATGTCAGTCCACGATAATGTAGTTAGCTCATCTCCGTTTCTAGACCAAGTTCAGGCTTTTACATAAGCCCTATTGTCTTTTGCTTTCACGTCACTCAGTTTCCTCAAAAGAGATACTTTTCTCTCGAGATACAGTCTATGACTTCCTAGCCTTGGCAGTCACGTTTGGTTTCCTGTCCTTGAGCTTTTTTCTCCAAGAGCATGTTCAGCACAATTAATAAGCTGTTCTTTCAAACAAAGATGTCAACGTGGTAAAGATTTCCACTTCTGCGCAAGTGTAAGGCTCCACTCTGGACAAGTTTTTGCAACTGCATCTCTGTCAGCCATTTCTTTGCATGCCTTAGGCCTCACTCGGAAACTATTATTCAAACAAACACAAGACATCAATTAATTAAAGAATTGAGACCCATTCTGTTACCCACCCCCTTTGCTAATTAAAAATCCGTTAATTTATGTTACCTAGCTAAGCACACAAAAGCAGCATTCATATCTACCTTCTTCTATTAGACCGCAAGGATTCTCCACGAGCTTTTGTCACAGAAAAGACATGACATAAGCACACAAATAAGCACATGCCATTAGTTGAACAGCCGCATTTAATACTGACAAAGACAATAGACAAGGTTAGTTTATTATTTTCTTCGCATTTGCAACATAAAGCACATAAGTTAATCCCACGTGTTTTCTGAAAAATGCATTTTAAAACTAAGTTGATTAATAATTTCACCACATGCTTGTTAGTTCAGTTACGTTATTATGGAAGTTTAACTTTGCAAGTTTGAACAAAATATTGTTCATCACCTTGCTCCATCAACTCCCTCACCTGTGATTTCAAAATCACCAAACACCCAAAATGTTAACATTTTTCAACCCGTGAACATGTTTTGGACTTTCTCAGTATTAGTATTTCTAAACTTTTGATTCAGCTGTTTGTTCGCAACTCTCATATTGAGTTCTACGAAACTCTTCTAATTCTATTTCTTTTTCTTTTTCATTTCTGAGTTTGTAAATTCTTTTCTTTTCCCTTACATATTTCTTTCTCTTGTGTATCATGCAACTAATTTTTAACAAAAGTGTCACTATAACTATGACTATTAAACAGGGATGTGGAATTCCTTTAGCCCGACGCCCAGGACATATTGTTTGGGGTCAAGGGCAACAAGTTTTAATGTGTATTTTGTCCTTGGGACAAGTAGGCCCAACCCCCTGCAGCACAAACCCTTTGGCTGCCAGTTTGCAGTAGCACATTCAGGGCCAGGGAAGGGAACTGCCTGAAGTTAAGTTATTATTTGTGTGCCTATGTTAATGCTGTTCAAACTTGTATTGATGGTTCATAAATTGAAAGCCTTTATTATTTGGGTGAGCGCTCTAAGTAAATGTAAGTTCTGATCGCACTACTGACAGTGGTTACAGTATAAAAATGTGCCCTCACGGTTTCAACGTTTAGCAATATGAGGCTATGCATAATGCTCCCAGAATGCTCTCTGATTAGATGCAAATATTTGCATAAGCGTGAGAGTAAGATTAATAATTCTTTGCTTTCAATATAAAATGTTCCTAAAAAATGAAAGTAGGAAAAAAAAACATTTTGCTAAACTATTGTGAAATTTCAGGTACCATTTCTTTGCAGCATCATTTAGTAAAATGTGTTGATGCATGCTAGTATTTCGCAAAAATATTCATATTGGAAAATCTGTGTAACCAGCTTCAATAAGATTATGAGAAAATAAACAAGCATTGGCAAAGCCAGTAGGTCTGAAATTAGTGATCCGCTTTTTAGTTTTGCCAATACGTGATTTGTTTTGGCATGGTTTTTGTAAAGCCTTCTTGATGTGAGAGCTGCTGGGCCCTCTCCATTATAACAAACATTGGCAAAAAGAAAAAAAAATCGGTCTAAAAAAAGCACACACTGGCACATTAGTTACTGCCACTGAACAAAACTACTTTGTGTGCCAATATACTCCTTGTGAAAGAGCTTAATGGCGTCACTCACAGTGAAGCCAGCCGATACAGAGAGAGGGAAAGAGAATTTTAACGAACACAAAAGATTGTGGTTAACGCCAGACCAAATTAGGGGCCCTATTTTTAAAGAAAGTCTCAAAAGTGCTCCCTTGGTATATGTCCTTGCATTAAGTGCAGCTGTATGGCTTTTGTGAATTTACAAGAATTTATAGAAGTAGGGCAAGAAATGTATTCCTGGAAAATATTTGTGAACTGCAATTTATCATGAGCAAATATGCATGTGTAGATTTGCTCATTCGAAAATCTGAGTGTTTGCAAGGTCATTTTCCCATCAACCACTTTTTTCCCAACTCTGGAAGAAAGTTTATGCTTGCCATTGTCAGGAGTAAATTTCCAACATTTCTCAGTATGGGAAAAGATTAGAGAAGAGTTGTTGAAAACCCTTAAAACATTTAAGTTAGTAGATTTGCACAGACATAAAGGGCATTCCAACCCTGGAACTATTGCTTACCACTACTTTCAGTCCCAGTATGTAGATCTGCAGAAACGTGTCAACATAAAGGGATTGCTAGTATTCAAAAACTACTATGGTATGAGCCCCGGCATAATCAGAGAGGCTATATAAGAGCTCTTATATAATGAGATTGCTGCCATAATTGGTTACCGAACCTCATGGCACCAAAGGGACAAGTGGATTTTGTTACAGGACAAGTAGATTTATGAAACAACTTGCCCCAAGGACAAGTAGATATTTTAATAAATTCCATACCCCTGATTAAATGATAAAGTATTTTACCTAGGATTGAACTACCAATCTCTTGAAACCAGTTTCCGATTGCTGCAAATCTTTTGCTCAAACGTTCTGAAAAACTTTCATCTTCTAAAGTTTCTATCTCAGCATGTAATTCTGTTATATTCTTGATATACATCTCTATATTCTGACTCATGTCTGGAATGTATGTGCAGCAATGCTGGACATGTAAAAATCCACAGACGACTCCTTCTTTTGCAAGCAGAATGTCTAATGCAAGACGGTTCTGCATTACCATTGTTCTCATAGCAATAAGCAATGTGTTCACTAATTGAAATCCACTAGCAGTATCAGTAGACAATCTATCAACAATTGTAGACATTTTTCTAATTTTGATTGCATTCAGGGTTATTCCTACCATAGGAATTAATGCACCAAATATGTCACCCATAATTTCGGAAAAGCTTTCCCTTCTGAATCTACTCAGATTACTAATTTCAATTTTTTTTTTTTTTTAAATATGTTTATTGCGGCGTAGATAGCAAAAAAGGCACAAATTATACAGTCATCAAGTCAGTTGACATGTAAGGAACAGGAAGGCCAGTTCCAAAGCAAATACACAGCCAAATATGGCCCACAACCCGGAGGCCGGCCGGCGTCAGAGTGAACCCAGAAACGAGTATAAAACTTTTTGCATTTGTGCTTCAAATATCAGAAAAACAGTATCAATGTCTACGCCAATTTCCTAATTTTGCATATCCACACTATATAATGGCATAACATTAACAAAAACCCCCCATGAACGGCATTTCTAGCGCTGATCCGAATACAGGAGGAGATAAATGCAAGGGCCAGGTAGGACGCGGTCATCTCAGAACAGGGTGGTCAAATGGAATTACAGCTAATCACAAACATATCGAACAAGGAATACCGGCATGGCACATGGGACCTCTACTCTGCCTCCCGACACCCCGACCCAGAGTCCCCCCCCCCCCTCATCACCAGACTCCGAGGAAGCGGAGGAAAACAACTCAGCGCTAGTGTCATCCGAGTCGTCCCCCTCCATCCCCATGGCCCTCCATGCAAGTAAATCATCCTGGAGCTTCCCGTCACTGCGAGTGCGCTGCATATGCGTCTCCTCCGCCAAGGCCCATTCCTTGGCGTCTCGTAGCCAGTAAGAGATTTCAGGCGCCCTCTGACCCATCCAGGTAATGGCCACCCGTCTCCTCGCCAGAACCAATAGAAGTTGCAACAATTTATAAGACAGACCTTTCGTCTTTGGTTTGGGCACTAACGCCACTAATTTCAAATTAACCTTTTTCATTTCTATCTACATGAAAAATCTTAGGAAAAACCAAACCAATATAACAAGTCCCATACCAGTGGTCGGGAAGATTATAATAAGCTTTGTTTCCACAAACTAAATGAATTCCAGGAAAAATTGGATCTTTGCCTCCTTTAAATCCCCATCCCCCTAAAATACGATAAGTATCTTCACATTGACTAGCACCTACAAAATAATTATCAAACAAAGGATTATCTCTACTTATACAAAGATTTCCACTAACAGGTTTATCTATATAAATTGCAACATTTTCATTTCTACCTTTGAGCTTTTCATCCTCAATTTGCCAAAACTTAGATTTGGTTTGTTTCAGCATTTCATTTCGCTTGTAAATTGCCCTTCTCTCTTCGACCATGTTTAAGAATGTTTTTTTCTTCCAATCTCAATTTACATATTAAATTATTTCTAAAAGCATACTCATAAGCAAGTTCGTTAGTTACTATGAAAAATTCCCTCATCTGTTTAGCATGTTTCAGTTTATTCAGGCTATTATCAACCTTTAAATTTGCAAAGATCTCATCAAAATTTGAGTAGTAGTATTCTAAACGACCTGTCTGATAAAATAAACTAGCTATTACACTACAAGTGATGCCATAAGTAAGAGGACAACAGTGGTCCCATGCACAAAGGATTTTAGAGTATAACATAAATATAGACACATTGGAAACTATATTGAGTACTGACTTGTCCAGCCGGACAGAGGTCCAATTTTTACTTTTAGACAACAATTGTTTTGAAAGGATACCTTCAACAATTCCATAGAGAAGGGCACAAGCCTGTACCCTAACATATACAAATTGTCATCGTGGGAAAGGTGGACAGAAAATAGAACAGAGTTTTTAGGCAAAAGCTGTTGTTTTCTGTAGATATCACAGTAACAGAAATTCCATTAACACCATTACCAGTCTAACATAGTAATTTGTACATTTCACTGTATATGGTGTCCTAAATGTCGACGGCGTTTCGATCCCATTTAAAGAATCACAGGGATCATCATCAGGACTGAATAATGCCTAAATATTGCAAGTCATAATAGCCTAAAGGAAAAGGAGAAATAGGAAAATCATACAGGGAAAGACGTGTATTGAGAATACCTTAAAATATGCTATAACAGTGACTTGTTTATACCATCATATGCTATAACAGTGACTTGTTTATACCATCATGAAATAGTGACAAGCCTAAATGCCTTAAGGGTCCAAATATACAGTGCTGGGCTTGGAGAATCAGAGCCCCATTTAGAAAAGACAGAAGTACATTGTACAATACATCAAGAGATGCTCCAGAAATGAAAGTATAGTGACTGTAAAGATAATCACTACTTGCGTGTGAGCGAGGATGTGACTAAACCAAGGAGAGTGCAAAAAACGACGATAAACGGCGCAATGGTCTTGAGCCAAGGTGTGGTTTACACGAGAATTGTGCCAAAGGTATATAAACGACGATGATGTCTGTGAGGATAATCACTACTTGCGTGTGAGCGAGGTTGTGACTAAACCAATGATAGTGCAAAAACGACGATAAACGGCGCAATGGTCATGAGCCAAATTGTGGTTTACCGGAGAATTGTGCCAAGGTTTATAGATGAGGCTAATTTTGATTACGGTAGAAACTGAGTGAACAGTGAAGACATGCCGCAATGATCATGTGCTTACCGTAGTAGGCAGCCCGAACACAGTTAGTGCCGGCCAGGTACAGATCGGCGGGATTAGGATCTAGGGGTACCGAGAGTGATTAATTAGTGAGGGGGACTAAATTGGTTATAGGATTGGCAGGATTAATAGAGATAATTCGCTTACCAAAGTCGGAACAACATAAGTTACGTTCCGATATGTTAGGAGGTATTGAGTTCCGGTTTGGCAGGGATCAATCTCCTATAAAAAACAAGGAGCATGGAGTTGGCGAGGCTGTGAAGCAACATGCATTTTTAAGTGGAAGTGAAGAAAAATCCACGCTTACCCCGTGTACGGCAGAAAATACCAAGGGCGCGCCAGCAGTATGCTCGGTCGCGTTGGGAAGAGCCTGTACCAAAAACAGAAGGATTTAGAGGCTGGACTCATTTTGAGACGGATTCCCAGGCGGTAACTTCGGTTACAAACGAGAAGCTTACCTTATCAGTTGGCTGCAATAGCTTCCCTGGCCGATGCAGTGGCTGCCCAGGAGGAACCAAGCTATATCATAGCATATGCTTGGACAAGGGAGAGTCACATGCAAAAAATTAAAATAAAGAAAGGACAATGCGGCGGCCATGTTGGGAGTGGGGTAGCATACACCTATAAGCTTAAATCCCATATAGTTGGATAGGGGCCACTTGTGAGGGTGGTCCTACAGCCCTAGTGAGTGAGTGATAACATGCAATAGCAATCAAGAAGTGTAAGAGAAAAGTTAAGATTGTCAACAGATTAAAAACCTACAAGTTATACTGATTGATAGATATAGCTGACCCAGCTTGCATTAGTTTATATTAGATTAGTCCAGTCCTCCTGCTGGTTGAGTCCAGAATTCAAACTATCAGTTCGCAGAATCCATTTAAGTTCCTCCTTATTAAGAAGTTTTGAAAGGTCACCGCCTCTTGGGGCAAGGTCACTTGGCTGATTACAGTCCATCTTACATCATTTTCAGTATGCCCTTTATCAGTGTAGTGTTCCACGAGAGGGGCTTTCTCGGTTCTGCATCTACTTCTGCTCCGATGCTGCGAGATCCTTAATTTGATTTTTTGTGTAATCTGTCCCACGTAGATCAAGTTACACGGACATAGAATTGCATAAACCAAGTTACAACTGTTACATTTAGTGAAAGTTCGCAGTACATTTTTTACTTCACCAAAGACAAATTCTTTCCCTTCTACGCAGAAATCACACACTACACAAGAGCCACATTTTGAGTATCCTTTCATTGGAGGGAGTGACCACAGATCAATAAGGGTGGTGCTAGCCGGTTTCGGAAGTGGGAGAGCAACCCTCGCCAGATGATCTTTTAGGTTTGTGCTTCTCTTGAATGCAAACATGGGGATGTCTAGATCTAAATTCCCAGAGTTAAGAATGTGCCAATTTTTTCTGATGCTTTTCCGTATTTTGTTGGACACCGAAGAAAAAGTCGTGACACAAACCAGTTTGTCAGATGGCCTTTTCTCTTTTGGTTCTAGTAAAATCTCACGAGGGCAGTACCAAGCCCTTTTCATAGTCTGCTGGGGTACCCCCTGAATCTAAGTTTCTCAGCCAGTGTGTTAGCCTCCCTAAAGTAGTCTGTTTTGAGGAAACAATTTCGTCTCAACCGTAGAAACTGGGAGTAAGGCAAACTATCCTTTAGGGCTCGAGGATGACAGCTGCTATAACATAGTAGTGTATTCCTCTCCGTTGCGTTACGGAACAAGGAGGTAAACAGTAAACCATCCTTATGCTGTATACAAAGATCTAAAAAAGGGATATTGGTTTTACTGTGGGTTAAGGTGAAGGTTAGACCATTACAGTTGTTGTTCAACCAGTGTTGGAATAATGGCAAGGCTTCAACCGGGCCACCCCAAATCATAAAGACATTGTCTATGTATCGTTTCCATTCAACCACCCCTAGATGAAATGGGTTGGTAGATGGTAGGATAATGTCACATTCAAGCCAGTCCATGTATAGAATAGCCAAGGTGGGAGCAAAAATTGCCCCCATAGAAGTACCCTTCACCTGTTGGAAATATTCATTATCATACATAAAGAAATTGTGGGTATGGCAAATTTCCAGCAATTGAATAATGAACAAAGTTGGTACAGTATGTGGACGTGGTCGAGTATTCAAGATTTTCTCCATTACAATTAAAGATTCTGTTTGGGGAATGTTCGTATATAACGATTCAACATCAAGAGTGCATTGATTTTCACTAGCAGGGTCAAAAGAATGTTTCTCGATAAGATTTATCATATACATGCTGTCTCGTACATAACAGTTTGTGCAGGGTACAAAATCTTTCAAGAAATAATTTATATAATGTCCGAGGGGTTCCAACACAGAACCGCAACCAGACACTATAGGACGGCCGGGGGGATTGTCCAGCCGCTTGTGAATCTTTGGAAGGGTGTAAATAACCGGGGTTCTGGAGTGGTCGACGTTCAAGAAATTTAGTTCATTTTTAATGAGGAATCCGGTTTCGAATGGCTCAGTCGTGACCTGTTTTATTAGGCTTTGAAGTTCTCTCGTGGGGTTGGTATTAAGTCTGCAGTAGTGGTCTGTGTTGGAAACTGTTGTGAATAAAAGAAGATAAAATGTAGAGGTAGCCAGGTAATTAATCCAAGTCAGGTGTTTATTAGTCGGTTTCAATATGATAGGTATTAGGTCCCACCAGGAGCTTGATGGATGTTGCTCAGCCTTCACTCACCAACTGACATTCTCCACACACACCAGGCACACACACATTCTATTCACTCTGACATCACGCACACCAACATTCCACGCAGACATCTCACTCATACTGGCTGAGCAACCTAAAAGGAGATAAACCTAGTTACAACATATCTCCTTTTCTTAACAGGGAAAAACAGAAATGCTTGCAACACAAAGCAATTAAATAAAACAATTAAAATCTTGAAAGATATATATGCGATAAAGCGGACAGTTCATATAAGAAAAGAAAAGGAAAGAAGAACAAGTAAAGCAAAGAAACAACGTAAAATGTAAAAGGATAAACTATAGAACATGGCACATATCTCCTTCCCTTGGAGAGAAAAGAAAAGAAAAGGAAAGAAAAGAAAAAGAACACAGCACGTTGCACTAAGGCGCAAATGTATTGGGTAGAAACCCACCACATAGAAGCATAAAAATAGCATCAATAAATGTAACGTAAATATTTAGGGTAAAAACATGACCCAAGAATAAATGTACAGGGTAAACACTTGACCCTAGAATAAGTGCACAACCTTTCGTATAGCAATAAATGTATAGGGTAAACACTTATATAAATAATAACTTGCGCGCTTCTCTTTTTTACCACTTGCGCGCTTACTAATTATGGCATAATAGCATCAATAAATGCCGCATAAATGTATAATACTCCAGCTCAAAAAATCATAAATGTATAGGGTAGAAACACAACCCCATGAAAGCATACCGCATAAATGTATAATACTCCAGCTCATAAAATCATAAATGTATAGGGTAGAAACACAACCCCATGGAAGCATAAACATATTGGTACAAGACCCATTACACTTTAAGAGTAGAAAGTTGAGCACAACAAAACTGCTAGTGTAGTATATCAACAGTGAAAAGGTGTGCGCACCACCTACACTAAAGAATTGAAGAAACGTAAAGAGACCAGCTCCTACGCAAACTACACCACAGAAAAGAATAATGCTAGTGCTACACAAGTGTCTAGGTCGAAAAATGTAGCACAAATCATATAAGCCGAAACACCCACTTACAGGATGAGAAAAGATTATAACAAACACTGTTCAATATGACAAGCATTGAAACACAATAAACTAAAACAAATAAAGTTGCACCGTAGATCCATTTTCATCGATACTTCTTCGCAATTAGTCCCAAAGGCTTTCTTTTCCTTCAGTGCACTTTTGATAGGTACTTACTCCGGTGAGCGAACTCTCTCACCTGAGATGTTGAAGGCTTCCTACGCGATCAATAAGTCTTTGAAAAACTTGCTCTCTCAGTCATTTATCAAAGAAGATGTCAAAGTCTCCGCAGCGCAAATCCATCCGTACGGTCATCAGTGAGCTTCCGAAATGCATCCAGATGAAGACAGGGAGCAGGCAGCACTAGAGATAGCACCAGATAGAGAGTCGATCACTATAACTTTATTGACAGCCACAAAGCATGTTGACAAACAGCACATTTAGTGCTGAAGGCTGCTTGGCAAAAATAAAGTTTGAGATTACTCCAAAATGGCGGCACGCTTTCTGACGCTGGGCCGGGTGGCTCTCGGCGCGTCAGCGCAGCAGAGCGTCTTCAGCAGCAAAAGAGTTGCAGAATATTTGAGAAATGCTTCGATCAAGAAGGATCTATGACGGAGGCAAGTAGCAGGTACGTGCATTGCATCTTAAATGGCTCGTGAACAATTCAAACAGCAACTTGTTGAGCGGCTTCGCCGTAACTACCAACGGACAGAAAAGCCAAAGACCTCACACGTATCTGAAAGTCACGAATTTTACCAACACAAACATGTAGACTGTTCAATCCAAAATACGACGTAAAATACAAGTTTGAAGTCCAAATTAAAATAAAGACTCACCAAGTGAAAAGGCTGAACAGTCTGCGCAAATGACCCAAATAAGTCCAAATTGCCTCGGGTGAAATAAGCGAAGAGAAAGAGATTGCTTTCTTTTTTTGTAACTTAAATCATATCCACTATAGGCCTTATTCAAAATGCGCAGTTGGTAGTGTGGGAGTCTTACGCTGACTGAGTTCTTATGCCTCCATAAATTAACTTAATGAGAAAAACAGACGTCATCTCATAAATAGCTTCAGTGAGTGGCAAGTTCATGAAAAAGCAACAGTCAATAATATTGCTGGTAATCAATTCTTTAGACTTTGTGGATCGGGTTGAATTTGGAGATCATCTTAGCGCTTAGCAAGGT
Source organism: Lissotriton vulgaris (assembly GCF_964263255.1). Lineage (NCBI taxonomy): Eukaryota > Metazoa > Chordata > Amphibia > Caudata > Salamandridae > Lissotriton > Lissotriton vulgaris. The sequence goes on along the minus strand of NC_141685.1, from coordinate 2,102,708,032 downwards.
ACATAAGCACAAACTCAAAAATATGTCAGCGCTGTAGGTTTCATTTTTTTTTAAACAAAGCACCACAGTTACAAGAAATGTGAAGCGCCCTGGGTAGGCTGTCCAGGTGGAGGAGGACACTGGTGGGACTCTTGAGGGCGTTCTTTTCCTTGTTTTTCTTTGCTTTAAAAGTTGCCAGTCTTTCATTAATTAGTTGTATAAATTAAGTTCATGTGAATGATGGAGATTTTCTCACCTTCAGTAAACTTTAGTCCACAGCACACAGGGTTTCTTTCCAAGCGTCGCCAAAATGTTGTGAATAAAAGAAGATAAAATGTAGAGGTAGCCAGGTAATTAATCCAAGTCAGGTGTTTATTAGTCGGTTTCAATATGATAGGTATTAGGTCCCACCAGGAGCTTGATGGATGTTGCTCAGCCTTCACTCACCAACTGACATTCTCCACACACACCAGGCACACACACATTCTATTCACTCTGACATCACGCACACCAACATTCCACGCAGACATCTCACTCATACTGGCTGAGCAACCTAAAAGGATATAAACCTAGTTACAACAGAAACCTGTCGGGACAATTCAATTTTGTAATTGTCTATATTTTGCAGCACAATGCCACCCCCTCTATCAGCAGGCTTAATAATTAAATCACTCCTATCACGTAGTGAGGAAATAGCCATTTTCTCCTCATGTGAGATGTTATAAGGAATGAACGTGTGGGCTTTCGCCAGAGTTGTAGTTTCCTTGAGGATGACTTTTTCAAAAGTTATGATTTCTTTAGGTATCATGCCAGATGTGGGAGAGAAGGATGATGGAGGTCGGAAGGGGGTGAGGGCAGCTCTAGGTTGAGCAGGATTAAGTGCAAAAAAGGCACTGGCTAGTTTTTCTAAATAGGGGCTCTGATTCTCCAAGCCCAGCACTGTATATTTAGCCCCTTAAGGCATTTAGGCTTGTCACTATTTCATGATGATATAAACCAGTCACTGTTATAGCATATGATGGTATAAACAAGTCACTGTTATAGCATATTTTAAGATATTCTCAATACACGTATTTCACTGTATGATTTTCCTATTTCTCCTTTTCCTTTAGGCTATTATGACTTGCAATATTTAGGCATTATTCAGTCCTGATGATGATCCCTGTAATTCTTTAAATGGGATCGAAACGCCGTCGACATTTAAGACACCATTTACTGTGAAATGTACAAATTACTATGTTAGACTGGTAATGGTGTTAATGGAATTTCTGTTACTGTGATATCTACAGAAAACAACAGCTTTTGCCTAAAAACTCTGTTCTATTTTCTGTCCACCTTTACCACGATGACAATTTTGTATATGTTAGGGTACATCTTTTGCCCTTCTCTAGGAATTGTTGAAGGTATCCTTTCAAAACATTTGTTGTCTAAAAGTAAAAATTGGACCTCTGTCCGGCTGGACAAGTCAGTACTCAATATAGTTTCCAATGTGTCTATATTTATGTAATACTCTAAAATCCTTTGTGCATGGGACCACTGTTGTCTTCAGTAATATGTTCCCCGAGGTCCTGTGCTGACTGGATTGGGCGCCCTTGTTGTTTTGTATAATAAGTAAGAGGAAGCATATTGTACCTTTTGTCACCTAACACAATTTCTTCAACCTTGTGTCAAAACAAAATCAATCATTATCATTGTCACTTGCATCATCTAAATTAACCTGATTACTGTTTACCTCAACTACAGGTGGAATGATTATATAGGTCCATTCAGGCGACTTGTACTTTTGGTTTGACTTTATTACTCTTTTTGCTCTGCTGTTAATCACTTCAATTCTCTTTCTTGCTTGCTTTTTCTTATTTGAGTTTTCTTCCTTTTGACTTGAAATTTCATTAACTTGCTCTTTTGCTATTTTTTGAATTTTAGGCCTTCATTTTCATTTGGCCAATTATCTCCCTTTCTTGATAATTTCTTTTTCGGTTCAGTTACATTACACTCTACTCTTCAAGCTCTTTTCCTTGATCTTTTCACTTTGGATTCATCATCACTTTCATCTGATTCACTTTCTGTGATATCAGCTCTAGATCCAGGTACTTCTTTACTCGGCAGTTTCACTCTGTTAGGAACATCATCCTTATAGCTGGTACTTGGAATTTCATCTTTTTCCTCTTCTTCAATTACTTCCAGTCCACCAGTTTCAGAATTTTCGTTCCTTCTTCCAGAGCTTTCAATCTGCTTTAAAATACTCTTCTGGTCTTGAATCACTTCTTGTTCAGACTCCTCTTCTGCCACTTGATCTAGCAGATCTTCATCATTTTCAGAGTCTTATATCACAATTTCTTCATTTTCTTCATTCAATGCCTCATTCGCATTTGAATTTGAATCTTCCAGATGTCGACTTTCTTGTCTATCTTCAGGATCTGGATTTCTTTCAGCTTCTTCTTCAGAATCTGAGTCAGCTGTTGTTTCACCCTCTTCAGGATTTTCAGGAGCTGGCACTCGTATGGTATGACTAGCATGAATCCATCTTTTCAATCCTCTACACTTTACTGCATTTGTTGTGACAAGTATCACCTGTCCTGCCTTCTGACACCTTGGTAGTAGGCAGTTTCTTCTTCTTCCTCCTCTTCCTCTTCCTCTTCCTCTTCCTCCTCTTCTCTTTTTATTTTTTTTAAAAATTATTTTTGTTGAGAGTTCAAATATAGCAATACAATTGAAATCCAATTAATACAGTATGAGGAAGGAAAATACTGAAAAACATTCATACAAATTGTCATTTTAACATTAAGTTATAAGGTGCAAGGTTGTGTAAAAGCAGACAATTAGTAGACTGGTTCGGATAACCAAAAGATTTTGTTAGAATTGAAAGAGTACATAGCATACAAATATAATAAACGTCTTCACAGTTAATATTCCAAAGCTGAATTCTAAAGTGCGGAGGTAGAACCGTCGTAATAGACTAATAAATATTTTCAATAAAGCGTAAATCAGGTTAAGTAATAACAAGACAAATCTAAACATCAAACACACTCCAATATTTATCATATTTTTTGAGAGCCCCTGATCTAAGGGCATATTTTTTCTCCCTACCCTGGATTCGCTGTAATTTTGCCTTCCATGCCTGGAAGGATGGAACGGAATCTGTTCTCCAGGACTGTAATATAAGGGATTTAGGTATTAGAGAAGCTATAAAAAGGGGCTCATCATATTGGGTGTGGATAGGAGGGGAATTAGGTCGTTGAATATAATATTTGTTTTAAGGACGATTGAAAGATATTTTTCTATTTCCTTCCATAAAACCTGGATTTTTGGACACTCCCAGATAATGTGTTTCCAAGTGCCTTTTTCTTCACATCGAAAGCATTTGTCGGCTACAAGGGGGAAGATATTATGTAAAAAGGACGGGGTTCTATATATGAACCATTTATTGTAGAATTGCATACGTTTAAAGTTTGCTCCTCGAAAGATGGTTTTATTGAATTTATTTATTTTGTCCCATACCTGTTGATTAATTAGAATATCTTCCCTTTTTTCCATCGTTCAATTATCTTGCTGTAGAAGTCCTGGTCCTAACTTTCTGTTAATATTTTAATCCAGATACTCATTTTCTTTTGTGTTTTGTTTAAGGGTAGTGGAAATATTTATTTGTGGGATAAGTTTCCTATATTGAGTTCCCTGAGTTTTGGATTTATCCTAATAAAGGACCAGTTCAGAGTTGTGTGCGAGTGAATTAACTGGCTGTAAATTTCATCCCAGGATTTCCACCTATTTCCCAGTAGGAAGTCTTCAATTTTCTCAAAACCATTTTCCTTCCAAAGAGTTATTATATTTTTGTCCATACAACCAGCTTCTCCCAGGCTAAAATTAATTAAATTTCTCTTATTACTTAAAATGGGTAAATCCTAAAATTTTAAAAACTGAGTTTTCACCTTAAAAATCCACTGCAAAGTTTATATCGTACTTTTTTTGGGTCTTTCGTGGTTCTAACCGGATCATAGATTTTCAATTCCAACAACATCCTTTTCATAAAAAAGTTGTCTGTCTCATGAGAATCTAGAAACAATAACCTGTGGCTGTAATGTGCAAAAGACGCAAAGTAATATTCTTTGATATTCGGGAGGGACAACCCTCCTTGTGTGCAAGATACATATAAAGTGCTCAGTGCAAGTCAAGGGGATTTTTTTGCCCATAGGAAAGAGGAAATCAGAGCTTCTATTTTTTTTAAAATAGGAGGCCTGGATTGCACAGGGAATCGCACTAAAAAGGAAATTAAAAAGGGGTAATACCGACATTCGAATTAGCGATGCCCGCCCTATGAGAGACAGGGGTAGTAGATTCCAACGATCTAAAAGTGAACCCACCTTTTTTAATAATGGTAGAAAATTTAGTAAGTAAAGGTCGTCTAGACTATCTGATATAAATATACCAAGATATCTCTTTGGATCCGTGTTGTATATCTGCCTGAATTCAGGAGCTAAAGTGTCTGTAGTGCAGTTGAGTAGAATAATTTCTGTTTTGTTTACATTAATTTTATAACCCCCTAGCTTTTGAAAGTCAGAAGATTTTTAGAATCTTCAATTGACTTGAGGGTTTAGAGTCTAAAAAAAGGGCAATATCATCCGCATATAGTTTTATATTTGTCATTCCTAAAATTGGGGCTTTGATATTCCTAATGGCGATCGCTAGTGGTTCAATAAAAAGTGCGAATAAAGTTGGGGACAAGGGGCAACCTTGTCGTGTGCCTCTAGTGACCTCACAGGACCCAATGTTGGTATTATTGATGATAATTTGTGCCCTAGAATTCATTTACAAGTGTCGTAAAAGAGAGATAAAAGCATTCGGGAAATTACTATGTAAAACTGCAAACAGAAAATCCCAGGAGACTAGATCGAAGGCTTTCTCCGCATCTAAAAACCAAATTTGAGCCTTCACCTTGTTAGTTTTAAAATAGTCTAGCGCCTCCAGTAAAAATGTAGTATTGGAATGGAGATGCCTGCCTGCAATAAAACCGCACTGATCATAAGCTATCAGTGATCCTACTAGTTTATTTAATCGGTTTGCTAAAAGTTTAGTAAAAATGTTATAGTCTGTGTTCAAAAGGCTAATCGGTCGGTAAGAATTTATATTTTCCTTGTCCTTTCCCTTTTTTAAAATACTAACCACCACCGCTGTGTGAAAAGAGTCCGGTGGGGGACCACCTTGAAGTAAATTATTAATTAATTCCAAGAGTTCCTTACGCAATATTCCCCCAAATGTTTTAAAGAATTCAATAGATAGGCCATCCTCACCATTGGCTTTGCCATTGGGGAGAGACTCTATCACTTCATCTAGTTCTGATAATGTGAAATCCTGTGTGAGGTAGTTCTTACCCTCAGCATCCACTTTAGGTATTTCCAATGGCTGAAGAAAATCCGTGATAGATTCAGGTGTGGTCCCCGCAGATGCTTGATATATCCCCTCATAGTGTTTTAAAAACAGCTCGCCAATGGCTGTGGTGGTCTTAACTTGATTTTTAGTGATGGGGTCAGTTAACTGATCTATTCTGTTACGAGCCTGCTTTTCTTTAGATTACCAGGCCAGAAGCTTTCCTGTGTACTCACTCTCCTCATACATTTTTTGTGCCTGAAAATTACTATTTGTCTCACCTAGTTCATAATAAAATTCCTTCATCTTGCGCTTCGCCTCATGGAGTTTGTGGCTGGAGATCTGGGATCTAACCCTATAATGCTTTTGGGTAGCCTGTGACAGTTCAGTTTGAAGTTTGATTTTCTCCTCCCGTTTTGCCTTAAGCTTGGGGATCTCTTTAGATGTGATTATTCCACGTAAAGTAGCTTTAAATGCATCCCAGATTATGTTTAATGGAGCTGTACCTCGATTCTGTGAAAAAAATAGCTTGATCTTTTCATTAATATCAGTGCACCATTGTTGGTCAAGGAGGTTGAGTTTGTTAAAAAACCATCTATTTATAGATCTTGCTTCATAATTCCCCAATTTGACCTCCATGCAAAGAGCCGCATGATCCGAAAAGGCCTTGGGTAGGTAAGCGTAATTATATAATTCTAGATCATGGGAGGACAAGAAAAAATCCAGCCTTGACGCAGAATTATATTTTGCTGAATGGCATGTGTACTCACGCTTGGTGGGATTCAAATTACACCAATGGTCAATAACATCAAGATCTATCTTGCAGCTTTGAACAGCTAAGGAGACTTGGGGTTTATTCTGTCGACGGTCTTTCTTGGAAGAGTCCAATCGAGGGTTTTGTAATAGGTTAAAATCACCCCCCCAAATTATTGGCCCAGAAAGACCGGTTAATGCCTGCTTACCCTGTAAAATAGCTTGTGGGTCGTCCAAAATTGGTGCGTAAATTGTGGCAAGGATAACGTTGACATTATTTAATTTACCGTGTGCGACTGCCCATTTGCCTCTAGGATCTATGCACGTCCCTTCAAGGTTAAAACCTACATGTCTTCCTATTAGAATGGAAACTCCTCTCTGGGCCATCCCTGCAGGAGCAGATATGTTATAGCCCGCCCAGATTTTTAAAGAGTTTAGCTGACTCTGCCTGATCTTTGTGATGGGTTTCCTGCAAATAGATGACATTGGGTATCAGATTTTTTAACCAGCACTCAATAGCGTTCCTTTTACGAACGTTATTCAGCCCATTAACATTTAATGAAATAAATTTCACCATGTCATTAATGTTCAAGATATTGAACGTAGCCCTCAATTAAAGTGCACGTATGCAGAATGAGCAAATATGCAAACAGCAGCAACAACATGAATAACTGATAAATAATACAAATATATAACAATGAAGAACAAAAGTAGCAGATATTCATGGAAAAAATAATGAAAAATCTAAAGTTCAATGTGCAAATATGCAAACGAGCAGCAAAAATGTAAAGTGCTATCTGAGGAGACCCATCATTCATTGCACAAGACATGAAGGTAGAAGAAATAGCAGCTCGGTTTTGAAAATTTAGATATTCAAGATACTGGACGTAGCCCCTAGCTAAAGTGCAAGTGTGCGGAATGAGCAAGCATATAAACAGCAGCAGCAGCATAGATAAATGATAACTAATCAAAATATTTAACAATAAAGAGCAATAGCAGCAAAAGTTCATAGAGATTTTCTTAAAAAATCTGAGTTTCCATGTGCAAATATGCAAGCTAGCGACAAAAGTGTAAAGTGATGTATGAGGAGACATGCCATTCATTGTACAGGACATGGAGATAGATATACAATAGAATACCCTTGTCTGTGCAAAATATGCAAATAAGCAGCCAAGTAATTAAAAAAAGAAAATAGCAATAAGTTTAAGACACCTCCCAGTGCAAAATGGGCAACTATACTTATAGGGTCTTGTCAATTTATCGTTATCCAAAAATGAGCCAAAGTGACATGTGCTAGAAATCGATGAATAACCTTGCTCATACCGTAATCATAAAAGTGTGGAAAAACATATTGCATTTGAACTCTCTTTTTCCCCCATGCGACACCCCCCTTTACCCCCATTCCCTCCCCCCTGAGTGGACTGAGATCCCAGTGTCCCACTTCCGTCCTACTCTGTTGTCTCTTCCTTTTGGATGCCATCTCTTTGCATCCTTGTGTGCTTCCTGTTTCCAACAAGTATCTGCCGTGCATTAGTGATAGATTCAGCAGAGTCCATCAACTTGATTTGTTATCCCACAAGGCCGTCAAGTAGTATCTGGGCTTCATGTAGGGCCGTGAATGTAAAGAATTTTCCTTTAGCCAAAACTTTAAGTTTTGATTGCTGCACTATCATGGCCTGGGCTCCCTTGCTCTTAAAGGGGTCTATGAGCTTCACAAAGTCTCTGCGTCTGTGAGCAGATGCAGCCGACATGTCACCAAAAATCCTGAAATTATTCGCCCCCTCTGCGTTAAAAGTTCTTTTAGAAAAAGTGGTATTTAGGATTTTTTCTTTTACCCTAAAGTCTGCAAAGTTGAGGAGGATTGTACGAGGGAATTTTGAATTAATGCGTTTATGTGCAGGGACTCTGTGCGCCCTTGTTATAGTCAAGTCACCTTGTAGCACAGGGATAGCTTTTTTTGAATAATGAATCTGACCAGCTAACTACATCCTTGTCTTCAAGGCCCTCTGATATGCCTACTAATCGTAGATTCGATCTCCTATTCTAATTCTCAAAGTCCTGGAGCTTTTCCTCTAAATGGGTTTTCTCTCTGTTGGCCTCCGTAAGATTTTTCTGAATTGTAGTCAATGAGTCCTCTAGAGATGCTATTCGAACTTCAGCTTCAGAGACCCTCAGAGGAATGTTCCCAATGCACTCTTCCATCTTCGTGAGCCTGCTGTGTAAAAGTGAGATTTCCTGAGCCTGAGATAATTTGAAATCTCTTAGTTCCTGGAGAATCGTAACTAAGAAATCTTCCATCGTGTTTGCTTTTGTAGCACTCGGGAGAACGAGCAAGACGTCATCCTGGGAGGTCAAGGAGCTCTCTGAACTTAGGGCTTGATTCGGAGCTGTCATAGTTTGCTTATTGCCTGGGGCTAAACTGGAGTTTGCGCTTGTGGTCGGCGACGACAGGGGGTGCAAGAGAGGGACCGCATCCGAGGCGGAAACCGTTGGTGTAGGCAACGCTGCTACTCCTTCTAGCCTTGTTGCCCCTGCGATGTTTCGCACCGGAGTCTTCTGTGGTGACTTTTGGGTTGTGGGGCTGCCAGCTTTCCCTGCCGTGTTGGAGGCCACCCATTCTGAAGTGACACTTGTGCCCCCTTGTTCTCTGTGAAGGAGTGCTTGAAAGTTGACCTGTTGCAAAAGGGGTTTTGAAAAGAGAGGGTATTGTTTGTGGGTAGATCGACTCTCAGGACGCCAAGAAGGGGACGTATTAGCGGCCTTAACCGGTTTGTCCACGTTGACAACGTTTCCCCCCCCTGTTCCGTTTTTGTACCCTTAACTCTCCCATCCTCCTCCACCTTGTCGCCGACAGCGAGCAAGCTCAATTCTGCTGACAGTTCCGACAGAGTCAGGCTCTCTGCCTCTTCATCCTCTTCGCCCTCTTCTTGTTCATTATCCTCGTTGATATCAATATTTATACTTATTTTTTCTATTTTGATCATTAAGTTCCATTGCTTTCTGTTTTAGAGCTTCTTTTTGTTGATTTTTCCTTCTGTTTTTTCTCTCCCCCCTTATAGTTGATGGAGAGCTAATCGGAGTAGGGAGTTTCACTTCCTTTCCCAGCTCTGGCTTGAGCTGTTTGCCCCTCGCTCTTGCCGCCATCAGGATTCGTAGTTCGCAAACGTGTGTTTTTTTTAAGGCACACCTGACTTTGCTCTGGGAAATTTGAAATTTTGAACAAGAGGATTTTTCTCAGCAGTGAGTCAGTGATCAGCTCCCCTCAATGCAGATGTAAAGGTGTAACGAAATCACAATGGTACAAAAGCCAGCCTAGCTCCTTTACGCCATCAAAAGTTCAAAAACAGAGCAGAGCAGCGAGTAAAAAGATATAGAGTAGGGAGTATTCTTTCACAGCAGCGCGCTGGTTGATGAAAGGTCGCAGGGGGGCGCGGTACAAACAAAGCGAGTGCGAGCTGGGAAGAGCCCTGCCCAGCGCGCCTTACCTCGCAGAACAGATCAGACCAACGATCTCCCCTGACTCCCGGTACCTCGCCGTTCACTTTGCGGGACCCCAGCGTCATTTTGCTGCTGCTCTGGCTCACTTCCAATTGTTTCCAAATGCTGAGCAAGTTATGGTAGGTCAGGTCACTGGGCACTCTTTCCTGCCGTGGCGCTTGGAAGCTCTTGCTGCAACCACCGCAGCCCTCTCCTCAGGGGCTCATGAGCCGGGGGTGGTATCTCGACCCGCGTACTCCACCCTCCATGAGTTCCAGGTCTAATTAGCAGCTCCCCGATGCTGCAGGGAAAGCAGGGGAAGCCCGTGCACCTCTCTGTGCGGAGCCCAGGCGATGGAAGAATCAGCGCTGTTGCAGCGCTGTTACAGCGCGGTGTGCCTCGCGGGACCTCCGGCAGCGCCGACAAACGAGAGGCAGCTAGCTAGCGAGACAGCTAGCTAGCGAGGACATCGGGAGCATCGGGAGCGGCAGCGTTGCGGCTGGCATGGGCGCGTCCGAGAGAAACAGGAAGCACAGCGGCGGCGCGGGTGGGTCCGCGTCAGCCGTTCATCCCCCTAGACAGTTTCTTCTTCGATTAACTTTTGTTCTCACCCAGTCTCCTGGTAACAGATCATGAGCTTGTTCTTTCTCTTTGGTAATCACTTCAGTTCCCACCTGATGGAACACAGAAGTTGCCACATCAGATAGCTTTTTGCAGTAATCCATTATGACACTCTCATTAATGCTCAACAGTTTATCAACTGGAACAAATGCTTGTCTCGTGACCCTGCCCATAAGGATTTCATGAGGGCTCAAACCTTTTTTTCTATCTGGAGTACTTCTCAAAGCCATCAAAACAAGTGGAAGTGCATCAGTCAACTTCATTCCTGTAGCTAAACACATTTTAGCTATTCTATTTTTTATTGTGCCATTCACTTGCTCAACAACTCCTGATGCTTCTGGTCTGTAAGCACAATGCAGTTTTTGTTTTATGTCTAGTGCTTCACAAATCAATTGTAGCAATCTGTTTTCAAAATGTGTGCCACGATCAGACTCGACCGTCACTGGAATTCCATACCTTGGTATGATTTCTCTCAAAAGTAATTTTGCCACAGTAACCGAAGCAGTGTGACGTGTTGGGAACGCTTCCACCCAATCTCGAAAACAGACAGATTATCACCAAGACATATCTAAGTTTGTTATGAGGTCGCATATCAATTAAATCAAGCTGTAATCTGGTAAAAGGACCACCCTCCCGTTCTATGGTTTCCATGCTCACAACTGTTTTTCTGTTTGGATTGATCTGTTGGCAGATTAAGCACCTCTGACAAAAAGATTCTGCAATTATTCTAAATTTTGGATTGTACCACGTCTGTCTAAACAACCTAATCATTGAATCTCTTCCAATATGTCCTGGACCATGATACATACGAGCCATGTCATCAATCATGCTGTCTGGCATTACTGGTCTGTCATCTTTGTAAACCCAAATCTCATCTACTTCTCTCTGTCTGCAACCTGCTTTTAACCATATGTCTTTCTCCTCATCTTCTGCCTCATCTTGCAATTCTTTCAATCCTTGCCAAGTCTCAACTACAGCTGTTAGCATAAGTGAGTTCAAAACATGTTCATTGTCTTTTTCCCGATTTAATGGACATATTATTCTTCGCACAGAATTTTGCTATGGAGTCAGCATATGCGTTTCCCTTTATGTAATCATCTCAATTTTGCGTTTCTAATTGGTGTTCCTGCAGAAGTTAAATAACCTCTTTGAGACCAGAGCTGGCCATAGTCCTGGACAACGCCATATCCATACTGACTATCAGTCACTATGGTAACTTTGAACTATTTTCCTTTTTCACATGCACGAATCAAAGCAATCAATTCTGCTACTTGAGCTGAACGAATTCCTTTGAGACAAGAGGCTTCAATTACATCTGCAATAGTGCACACAGAATATGCTGCACTCAGAACACCTTCTTCTGTTCTTAAGCATGAGCCATCAACAAATAAAACATAATCTGATTCAGCTAATGGGACATCTTTAATATCTTTCCTAGGCTTAGTGCACTATTCTAATACATGCAGGCATTCATGATCAATGTCAATTTAATCTCTAGCTTCTGTTACAGTACAATCAGGTAATAATGTGGAAGGATTTAAATTCACACATCTTGCAATCGAGATGTTATCCGATCCAAGAATAACTTTTTCATATTTTGTTAACCTGTTATTTGTCAAATGCTGTGTTTTGCTTCTGGTGAGGAGAATTTCAACTGAATGGGGTACATATACTTTTACAGGGAATCCCATTATTATCCCTTCACTTTGTTCCAAACTTACACTTGTTGCAGCTACTGCTTTTAAGCAACCTGGTAATGCGTTTGCAACAGGGTCAAGAACAGCTGAGAAATATGCTATTGGCTTTCTCAATCTTCCATGTCTCAGAATCAAAACTGATAATGCACATCCTTTTCTCTCACTGCAGTACAGTTCAAATTATTTTTCATAATCTGGCATTCCCAATGCTGGAGCTTCACACAGACCTTTCTTTAATTGTTCAAAAGCTTCTAACTCAGTTTCTGTTAAGCTAATTGGGTCTTTTATGTCTGCTTTTGTCAGTCTCTGCAGTGGCTTTGCAATTACTGAAAATCCACTAATCCATTGACGACAATAACCTACCATTTCTAGAAACATTCTGACCTGTCTCTGTGTTTTTGCAGGTTGCATTGCCTGAATCATTTTTATTCTCTCTGTTGTCACTTGTCTGATTCCTTTTGCAATTCTGTGACCAAGATATTTTACTTCTTGTTTGCAAAACTGTAATTTTGCAGGAAACACTTTATGTCCCTCATCTGCCAAATGATTTAAAAGAGTAATGGTATCTGTTACGCAATTATCTCTCGTTTTTACAGCCACAAGGAGATCATCAATATACTGCACTAATGTTGATTTTCCAGCTATATCTAGATTTTCCAAGGATTTCTTTAGCAACTGATTAAAAATAGATGGACTTTCAGTGTACCCTTGAGGGATACGACACCATGCTAATATGCGCTCTTTGAACCGGAACGCAAACATTTGTTGGCTTTCTGGATGCAATGGAACAGTAAAGAATGTGTTACATAAATCTATAACTGTATACCATTCTGCATCATGCGGAATCTGATATAAAATTACCGCTGGGTTTGGTACAACTGGGCAACATGGAACAACTATTTTATTAACCTTTCTCAGGTCTTGAACATTCCTGAAAGTTCTGTTTGGCTTTTTGATTCCCATAATCGGTGAATTACATGGACTGCTCTCAATTTCTTTTAAGACACCTTGTTTTATGAATTTGTCAATTACAGGAGTGACACCTTCAATAACTTCTGCTTTCATTTTATACTGAGGAATGTTTGGATAATCTTCTCTTTGTTTTACTGACATTTGTACTGGATCTACATTTCTCATCAAGCCCATTTCATCACCAGTGAAATCCCAAATTTTAGCATTAACTGTCTCTTTTAATTCTTCAGGTAGATTATCTTTATCAAATACAGGGAATAATTTACTCTGTTCTGCTTCAACCATTAACATTGTTAACTTGTAAAGCCCATCTTCTTCTTGAGTTTGGAGCTCAATACCATCCGGTGAGCAATATATTTTACAGTTCATCTTACAAAAGTATCCCTTCCTAACAAGTTGACAGGACGTCTATCACAAACTACAAATCTTTGCTTGTCCCTAAATTTGCCAATTTCAACTTCAACTGGTTCAGTTAAATCTGTTTTAATCTGTTGATTAGCTACACCTACTACTTGGATTTTCTCACCAGAGAGAGGCAGGTTTTCTATTTCCACTGATCTAACAGTAGAACGGGTAGCACCTGTATCCACTAGAAAAGTGATTTCTACATCATTCACTTTACCATTTACAAATGGACCAGACTGATCTACCTTCAGAGTGGCTCCAAGCACACACTCTTCCTCCTCTCTCAGGCACCGTCAGAAGTAATCCTCAGATTCACTCCCTCCATCTTCTTTCAACCAAAATTGTTGAGAAACATTTGATTTATTCACTCTTGGCGGTCTGTTTACCTGTTCGCCTCCGCTGAATCCTGTTTCTGTACTGTATCTCTGCACATTTACACAGTTTGGAAGTGGCGGTTGGGGTATCTGACTCTGCTGAAACACTACCTGTCGCTGTAGCTGTTGCTGCTGATTTATCTCATTCTGCATCTGTGGATTTAATGATGCATTTTTTAAATTTCTGGGCGGATTCTAACATTCGCGCTTCCAGTGTCCAATTTCGCTGCAATTAAAACATTGGGAGTTTCTGCTTTAACTCTTCAATATTTCCCATTAATTTTGGCTTATTATAATTACATTTAAATTTCCCTTGATTCTGATTAACATCTTTGTTTTCAAAAGTTGCTATTTGTTGTTCAGCCACTTTTACCTGTGCCCACATAGCTTTTTCCTTTAGCTTCTTTTGTTTAGCATCTAATTCATCACTACAATATTTTGCTTTTCTCAAAATATCATCCACTGTGAGCGATTGCCAGCCAACTATTCCAGATTTTATCATTTCACCAATTTCAGGTCTTAAATCAAAAACAAATCTGTATATGAAATGGCTCATATCCTTTTCACTCAATTTATCATAACCACTGTATTGTTTAAATACCAGCAGTAATCTTTCATAGAATGAATGTACTGATTCTTTTGGCTCCTGGTTTGTTCTATCTATTTTAGCCCAATCTACTTATTTTGAAGGAATCTTGTTTTTCAACCACACAATTACCTTTTCGTACAGATTCATAACATCTGACGAAGGAGTATCTGTTACTTTATCTCGAGCAGGTTCTTCTTTAGGCCAATCTATAGAAATGTTACATTCTGTCCATAGATCTGATGGGACAACTATGTCAAAGAATCCATCAAGATCAACCCACAGAACTTTTGAAACCTTCACAAATCTGTCCACCTGTCGATACCATTCCACAGGTTTTTCTCTCAGCCGAGGAAAATCATTTCTAAACAGTAAAATGTCTTGTCTTGTCCATGGGACATGCACATACCCTCCTCCCGGTATTTCTCTCATTGGAAATTCATTTGCTACTTCTCCTCTTTCTCTTCAGTCTTCCTCTCTTTTCTTTGTCCATTTTACTCTCCATTTACTTAATTCACACAGTTTTTTAATAAACACAATTAGTTCTTTTATATGAATGATTCTTCCTGTGGTATTCATATTTTCAATGTCTTTTTCAGAGAAATCCACCCTATAATGTTTCTGCAAATTTTTCTGTCTACTTAAATCTACTTCTAAATCAGAAGCCATTTCCTCCAATTGATCATACTTAGTTTTCGTGTTCCAGCTTATACTTTTACAAATAAATAATAATTCATCATCCTGATATGCCTTCAAACTGTCAGTTCCAATCGTAACAATAATTAATTTCTCCAAATCTGCTTTCAACTTTGCAACATCAATTCATTTACATTCTGGGGTTCGTGGGGTGTGCGTTAAATGGTAAACATCCTTTACAATGCAACTTTTACCACGCAGTGCCTTTACGACGCAACGTTTACAACGCAAACCATTGCGCTGGGGGGCGCTCTAGGATAGGGAATACGTTTAATTTACTGTCCAAAACCTTCCCTAGTGTCCACAGGGACTGAGTTGGAATAGTAAATTAAACTATTCACTATCCAGCACCCCAAAGCGCTATTCGTTGTAAAGGTTTGCGGTGTAAGAACCGCGTTGTAAAGGCATGTGATGTAAAAGCATGCGTTGTAATGTCATACATCCGCATTAAATCAATTTTATTCATGCTCTTTTATGGAGTTGCAGGATCAGATTCTGCACCTGTTGGAGTTTTGCATGGCGAACCTTGATTAAAAGTTAAATCGGGCATCATTTTCTCTCGATGAATTTCTGATAAATCTGAATAAAATGTTTCAGCCACTTTCTGAATTTCTGCATTTAATGGAACAGTTAAAGCTGAATGTCTAACTTCCCTTTGATCAAATACTGGATGAACAGGTCCAATCGTTACTTGTACTGTTACTGTGTCCATGCTTTTAGTTAACTGCTGTATTAATTTATCTTTTGATCGGAAATATTCTGAGGTATTTGGGAACTCCTCACATCTTTCTGTTCTCATTACATTTCTTGGGATTTCATTTCTCTGAATCGGGGTTTCAGCATAATTTCTATTTTCTCCTGATATACTACAATTAGATCTTGTTTCTACTCTTTCAGGTGTTTTTCTATTATTCTTATTTAATAGAGGAGATGTCTCATCATTAATTTCTCTCGGAGGAGCACTTGGGATAGTTCTTGGTGGGACTCTTGGGGAAGACCATGAACAAACTGGTTGATAAGGTGGCGGTTTCTGTTTTGTAATATAAATCTCTCCTAAAACTGCATCCTCTTGATCACTTTCTTCACCAATATTATTTTTCTTTTGACCACTCTTTTGACCAGTTGCCTCACCAAGTAATCTCGCTGGGTACAAACCATCACATATGTCTACACGTCTCCATCGACGCATTCTATCCTCATGTGTTTCTCTAATATTATCTAATCTAGTACCTCTTAATACACCTCTATTTTCTCCTTCCAGTTCAAACATTTCATCCTCCAATTCAGCTAAAGCCTCAAATTGAGTAGGGCTATGCCTTGGTACATGATTTGTCATCTTTTCTCTTAGGTTTTTCAAACCCTTAATATTAAATGATCCATCTTCCGGCCATGCTAATACACCATCATTTTTAGTATATTCCATCCAATTCTCAATCCAAAGACAAGTATGATAACCATATTCACCTAACATATAAGCTGCAGGTGTTTTGTTCTTATGAAGTAACCGTCCACCTCGCGTTTCAATTTTCTTGCAGGTTTAATTTTATTTTTCAATTTCTGAAACCATGAAAGCTTCTTTTTCTTTCATGTACTAATAATCCATGTTTTAAAACAATCTGCTTACTTCGGAATAGATCGTAACTATTTCCTTGTTGATCTGCAAAACCAACCAATCCGTGCTCGAAACTCACCAACAAGCCAATCAGGTTAAGCTTCGTCACTATTCTGCTCAACCAATAGAATTACTGCTTTTCAGGATGAGCCAATCAGCTGTAAGCCTGCCTAGTCACATGAGCCAATCATTGCGCGAATTCTGTGACGTATGTTAGCCAATTACAGCGCAACACTAGTGACGTATACTGCCGCTGCAGCTTCGGACAGAGAAGCTCCACTCCACTCCGTAAACTCACACCTTCTTTACAAAATTTTTACAGCGCCATATTTACAAATCCTTCAATTGGATTCCGTTATTAACTCCACAAAAACAAACCATTTGTCTGTTTCGCTAAAATAAAGTGATAGCTTTCCCAGTCATTCAGGTATTCTTTTGCGTGAAATAGACAACGCTATTTTCACAGAATATTTAGATTCGTTGATAAAGTAAGGCAACTCTACCCTTCTAACAAGTAATAACAAACTCGTTCCTCTCTGAATGCACATATAGTGACAATTCAAAGTTTGACTCGATCATATATTACAAAATCATTTACGCACATTCAAACGGAAAAATCCCTAACCATTCATACATGAATCTTAGTAGGACTTTAACCCACCATTAGAAATCCTCATTCACCAGTAAGATAGATGACACTTCCTTACCCTTCACTCAAGCTTAGATAAATTCTACTACTCTCTTCACAATGAGTTTTAAAGCAGGACACCAGTCCCTATACTCGAAAGGTACAATTTCATAGACAATCCTCACTATACATTTTACCTTACACAACTATAGTCCCTAAACTTGTGCTGTACGTCCACAACACTAGTGATATATAACAATACCACTATTTTGAAACAGAACAAATGCACTGTGCAACTTCACCTGTTACACTTAACTTTTTGCCGGCAAACCAGGAATTTTCACACTGCAGGGTGAATTTGTTGTAACTGCATTTACTGTAACTACAAGTCACCTTCTGGCTCAAAAACTTTTTCCCTTGCCTGAAAAACTTCTTCCTTGTTCTATCTCCCTCTTCCTGGTTTATCTCTTCTAAACTTTTTGGGATAGGTGCAGGACTGTACCCTATCTTGCTACTAACCTTGGCCCCTCCTTGGGCCAACACGACTCTACATTATCTCATGAATAAATTTACGTCCGGCTGGGCGTTTTTTCAAAAATATAGCACTGATTGTAGTCTATATTATTATCTTCTTGTCATATTGTAAATCCTTAGGACCCCTGTTCTTTAAAACAAGTTTAGTAATTTGAACAGTCTCCTAGGAATATACATTGTGATGTATTGTTGGGATTTCTGTTACTAGCTGCAGCTAATAAACTTGGTCTCTGACGCCACCCAGAAGTATTCCGTGTCTCTGTGTACCAAGACAGGTGGAACCCGAAGATTTCAGGTGTGTCCCTGGCACTGCTTGGTTCTGACCCGGTTCTTCAACTGGCGCTGCCAACGTGGGGCGACTTAAGCGGTACCGGTCCAAGCCCGAAGATTGTGAGCAGCCCCGTGAGGAAACTCTGGAGGAGGGCCCCCACTCCATCGACCCCTGCATGTCGAAAAGTGGACCGAAGGTCTTTTCTGAGAGGCTTCCCCTTTCCGACGGCTACGAAGGACTGCTGCCCTGACTGACGCCCTGTCTTGGACCCTCGTGTGCCGATCAAATAAAAAAAACTTTATTCGGATAAGGGAACTTATCCATAAAAGTGCAAATAAGTCAAACAATTACAGAATAAAAAAGCCATTATATCCTTATTTAAAAAGACAACAAATTCCTAAGATTGGTACAAATGAAACAAAATAAAATGGGCACTGTTTTAATACGTTTGAAGAATGGAAAATATCCTTCAAAACACAAAAAAGAAAAAATACTAAACACAATATAAGTTATGAAACTTATTACAAAATAGAGTAATCAATACTTTAAATATAGCAGTTACTCATAATCTTTTCGGAATTTGATGGATGATTTTAAAAAACTAAGTATAGGGACAGTTGAGAACTCAGTGTCTAAACATTGTAGGGCTTGAAGCGCCGGGCGGCATTGGCGTAAACCCATATATTTTAGTATTGGTAAAATCCAATTTCTCCGTGGGTGGTCATAGAGGCTGAAAAAGAACATTATATGGAGAAGCGATTGCTCTGATTGCCCATCACAAGGACAAGAGGAGAGGTTTGCGGACCAATCATTGATCTTGGGAAAAGTCACAAAGCGGTGGAAAATACTGAAACGAAACCGGGTCAGCAAAAATTTGTCATAATATGTTAATGTTGTTAGCAGTAAATAAGGCTGAATCTCCCAAGAGGTTTGTACTGCTAGGAGATGAACATTTGTCAGCTTTGAAGTCTCTCTTGCCAATCTAAGCTCACGCAGATGGGATAAACATAAATTTTTCAGGGTGGCTTGCTATATGCTCACGATTGTTTCAGGGTGGATAAAATAGGATTCTAAATTTAAATCAATAAAGACATTTGAAACATAATCCAACCATGTAATGCTTTCCATCTTTCTAGGGCGAGGCAGTCGGTAATCAGAGAGCGAGTAAGCTTACATTCATCTGTCTGCCATATACGCTGCCATAATAGGATCGGTTGGATGGCAATGATGTCAGATATATAGTCCATACCTAGTTCCAAGTGGCAGCCGTAGATTGGAGAGCTTTTGGGGACCGCTAGAAGATACCTTAGAAAACAGTTTTCCACCTTTTGGATGCATGCAGTGGCGGAAAAACCCCATATTCCTGCTCCATATAGAGCTACTGAAGAGCATTTAGCGTGGTAAATCTGGAGCAGTTCGCGTGCCGGGCGTTGGCCTAGATTCCGGGCGAACGTTTGCAGGGCCATTACTGTTCTAAGGAATGCCATTGTCCTGGTTTGAATTGCTGGTTGCCAGTTTTGTGCAGTCTATCTTGGTGTTATTTATATATATATATATATATACCCTTTGTGTGGCTAGTGGCTTTCCCAATGTGCATAATAAAGGTTTTCTTATTGTTAACCTTGAGATCCAAGCTTTCCATGAATAGGCAATATCTATTGACCTGCAATTGTAATTGGCAGGGAGTCCGCGCCATTATGACCGCGTCATCTGCATAAAGCAGAGCTGGAATAGGACGACGGCCAGTCATGGGGAGATCCTGACTGCCCTCTAGCATTGCCACGTCCAGGCCATTTGTGTACAGATTAAAAAGGAAGGGAGCCAGCACGCAGCCCTGTCTGACTCCCTTCACCACATCAAAAGACCTGGTCAACTCCCACACCCCCAACCCCCCCACCCCCCCCCGTACCGTAGCGAACTTTGGCTGATGCCCCTGAATAAGGGTCTTGCATGAAGCGGATTAAAGGGGGGTCTACACCTATTTTAATCAGAATATTCCACAGCTTGCAATGAGACACACAGTCGAACGCTGCCGACAGGTCGACGTATGCCAAATGGAGTTTACCCCTCTTTGCCCCCACATATTTACCCGCTAATAGGGACAAATTTAACGCTTGTTCTACCGTCCCCATTCCCTCACGAAATCCATACTGTAGATCAGAGAGTATTTGATTTTCAGCTGCCCAACTACGAAGTTTTTGGAGGACTAACCGCACTGCAACCTTACCAGTTGCAACTAATAAGGAAAATGGGTCGATAACAAACTGGGTCATTTCGATCCCCTTTCTTAAAAATTGGAAGAAGGATTGAGGATTTCCATGAGGTAATTGGACCTGTTTCTTTAACTCCATCAAAGACTCTAGTGAGGATAGGGGACCACAAATCCAAATTATGTCTATATATATCAAGAGGAACCCCATCAGGGCCAGGGGCTTTCCCGCATTTCGATAACTTTAAAGCGGTAACTACCTCCTCGTGGGAGAAACTGAGGTTGCCACCGTCTCGAGGTACCTGTATAGGTGCAACTGGTCCCCCAAAAATGGCTGAGAAGTGGGTGACCCACGCGCACTCATCCACTGCCACCTCGATTCTCGGGTTTGTATTTGGATTTGTTAAGAAGGGAGTTTTAACTGTACGCCAAAATGTGGTTGAGTCCCTTACAAGACAACTTTGGTGAAGTGTCTCCCATAGGGTTTTTTTTAATTTCTAGCTTACAGTGCTTTAAAGACTGGGTGTACTCCCTTCTATGTCGGACAATTTCTGATTTGTTTCTAATGCTGCAACGGAGTGCTTTCTTCAGAGACGAATAGGCTCTCCTGGTGTCCGCATTGAACCAACCCTTTTTTGGTTTCTTGTTTCCCTTTGATTTACTTATTAATTCATCGTTGATTGTTTTGGTAATGATCAGGAAACTATCTATTATTTTATCAGGGGGAGAGTCCGCATTGAGGCAAATTTCTATTTGTGGTAGAGTACGACTAAGAACTCTACGTGTGAGTGCGACGGGATCCACGGTTTCCCACTTTACGGCAAAACCATTTAATTTACCCATGCTCAATGTGTCTTGGGTTAATAGGGAGGGTGAGTTAACCGATTTACAGTAGTCAGGCACTATGATAGTCATAGAGTTTGGAAAATGATCACTGTTTGGGTTTGTGCCCGTCAGAAAGCAACCTATTTGGTCTGTCAGGGCTTGAGAAACTAAGATAAAATCAATCAAGGAGGAATGGCCTCTTCCACTAAATGTTGGGGAAAATACTACTGGGGGAACAACAAGCTCATTTGCAAACCCAAGTTCTAATGTCACTAGGATTTCCATTAAACGGAGGCCTAAACTGGAATGCGGAAAATGAGTTTGGTTTAAACCCCCTCATCCACCCAGCCACATTTTCTGGAGCCACTATCCTTACAGAGACTAACATTAAAATCCCCACCCCAGATAAGATTAAATAGTTTGTTCCTTGTTAAATTCCGTTCTACCAGTAGGAGACGGAGGATTTCCTCCAAGACCGGGAGTATGCCTTCGATCCATAGGTTATTATAGAAATTTACTACGTAGTAAGCCGCTTTTATATTTAGTGTTAATTTCAATATTTGAAAGTTTGGCGCACTCACTACAACCTGTATGCTACTGATAGGGAGATCATTTGCTATATAGGTTGCTAAACCACCTTTAGATCTGCCTGAAGTTGAAGGTTGGGCAGGAGAGATAAAAGTTTTATACCCTTGTAGATGGAGTTGGATAATGGACCATGTTTCCTGAAAACCCAGTATGTTATGTATGCGGATTTCAGAGAGCCAAGAGGGTAGATCTACCTTAAGTCTGAGACCTGCCACGTTCCAAAATAATCATGGAGAGATGCGTGGAATTTTGCTTTGCAGAACCCACGGCCTCACCCGTACTAGCGAAACCTGTTGCATCGACGACTAAAGGATTACCTGGGGGTTTGTCCATCGTCTGACTCTGCAGGGACACTAAAGAAGCCTCTATGGTAGGCATGGGAAGTAGATTAAAACTGACGTTTTCGTTTGGGGTTGTTTTAGAGCAGACTAGTGGACTTAAAGCGGACATAGATTTTAAGGGGACCAACTTTACATTTAAAAACTTATATTTACTATACCCCTCAGATGGACGGGCGATAGTTTGATCAGATGGTGCCAGTCATTCATTCTCCGAAACCAGACAAGCAGTCAAATGAATTGTACGTAGGAATGGTCCAGCCGCCAGGTAAACTGTGTTGCTGGGCCCAGCCTAGAGGCGGTGCGTGTGACCAGCTAGGACATTGGGGGTGGATAGAGTAGGGGGAATTTGCCAAACCGGGTCTTGATACAAGAAAATGCGGTTGGGAGTTTGAGATGTCCATTCTATGGTACCGTTTAGGATACCCGGAAAAATCCCCCACTAAGGCTTTCGGGTAGAAATAGCTAAGTTCTCTGACACTGATTCTACCCTCGTTTCCACCCGTGTACCAGTCTTTGATAAAACTCGCTGTCCTATGGTCTCTGAGGTTTATAATGGCTATATCACCAGTAATTGTTTTGGGCCTCTTCCCCAGCCATCCTGCACGTCGAACGTGGAGGATTTCTCCATTTAAATTAGGAGGTAGTGGCCTGTGTGTACGCAGCCAGTAAATTATCATGTTCTTTAAGGTTTGGTAATTTTCAAAACTGCCTTCAGATAATTCAGGGACTCCAGTTAAGACTATAACGTACCGGGATACACTGGTCTTGCCTGTACTCTCCACTCATAGCGAGGGACGGAGCTGAGAGCCGGTGTGCGTCCCACGGAGCACCCGGAGTCCGACACCTCACAGCCACGCGGGCACAGGACAAGTATAGACCATTGTTATTTTTCAATGTTGATGTTTCATTCACATACTTTTTAAAAATAAGATATGCAAAACTACAAAGACCAGAATGCCACAAATAAAGAGTTTCGTAGATAACCCTCTTTGCCTTACATGGAACAGTTGACACACGTTAATTAAGCACCTTGTGTACATCATCCTCCTATGACGCTTTGCCGCACAGCCCTCACAGAAGCCGCTTTCCGGTACCCACTGATAAAATTCCCAAATCCTCTGTGGTTCAAAAGCAAGTTTATTGGATGCAACCACCAACAGGAACAGTCCTTCAACTGACAATGCACTACATTGGAATGCGAATAAACAAAGTGGAATCCACTCAGAGTGATAGTGATCCCTAGAGTGATGGGGAACACACAGTGTTGTTTAAATGCCCCTCACACACCAACAGGCCCCTTGGTGTCATGCTTCATCATGGGGGCCTTCGCACCCCTCTACGGGATGCGGCGTGCTACGACTCGCGGATACGCAGGAGCACTTGAAGTGAACTATGTGTGGGGGTGTGTGTTTTATATAAAGGTGTGAGTGAGGTGAGGTGAAAAAAGTGAATAGTTAAAAAATACCTGGCACGTGGGAAAAAAATACTTTATTAAATCCCCGGCTGGTATTATTAAAAATAAAAGTGCAGGGCGTGGTTTTTATAGATACGTATTAGGGTATCCAGACCACTGTATCAAGATGTCAACATGTTTCTGAGGTCAAAGCCCCCTTCTTCAGGACAAGGGTTAATGCACTTACCCTCCCCTTACTCACATGTAAAATGTAAAAGTGTCAATAAAAATTACCACAATGTGTAATGTTCCTAACAATGTGTAGTGTAGTTCCTAGTTTCCCACTAGGCCCTGCGCATTGGAATAACATAAACAGTAGTATCGACGTGGAACTGCGGATATTCCAGGCCTCCACTGACTATGCTAAACTTAATTGGGTTGTGTTACCAACTAGCTCAGAGGTCACTGGAAACTTTCTTCTCTGCATAGGAAGTGATCAGCTTCCTTGGCACAGACTAGAAGGGATTCAGTTTTCCAACAACCGTGCAACATGACAACTTTGCTCCTCAGATCAAGAGTCAATCTCTAGGGTCGTGTGAAACAATAGACACAGATTTCACTCAGTCAGTCTAGTGCAGTTTACTTTCACAGTATGTAGAGAATAGAGAGACGGGCGTGTATCAATAAAGGTTAACATTTATTGAACAGTCTTTCTTCTCGTACAAGAGAAATGTATTGCCACAATTGCAATAATTGTTATTATGAAAAGTACGTACAGTAAGATAAGTATTGCGAAATAGAACTGTAAAAGCATTGATATGGTTTCTTAGCCATACAATGGTTTAAAAGTAATAAAACATATATACAGTCATATATACATTAGGTTAACATACTCAACTGGTGCTTCTAACTAAGCCTACCCCAGTGTGCCTGACCTAAGCCTAACACGTGAAAAGGGGAGCAAGTAAGTAGCTTTAAGTTAAGTTGGTTTTGCCAAGGTTTGTTTCAAGAATTCTCGTCTAAGGGTTTAGTCAACACCATACCTCTGAATAGAATGATGGAGGATTGGTATCTCCTTCAGGGGTCTCTCTCGATATCCCAGTCACCCGCGAGGGTAAACCGGAAGCGCCGGGACTGGATTTCTCTGCACGAGAAATGCAGCGGCTTCTCTCAGCGCGTCGAGGAAGGAGGGGGGACAGCGTCCGCGGGCAGCTGGAATCGGCTGGATGTCTTCGCAGAGGACGGCTGCTCGGCTCCTCAAGCGTACTGCACCATAGTTCGCGCTGTAGCGGCGATAATGGTAATCAGCAGCTTCACCACCACAGGATAGCAGGCTGCAGCGACAGAGTGCTAGTTTTTACCAACACAGGGTCATTCAGGCAGCCGGCATCAGCAACAGGCAACGAACTCACAGCTCGTATCTCTCTCATTGCTTAAGGCAACGTTGGTAATATTTATACCTGACAGGTGCCGGGTTTGACGCAAGTTTGCTGGACATAAGACGTCAATTAAAGATGTCACTAGGAAGTGACAGTTATCAGTTGCTCATTAGAGTTCCATTACTAATCAAAACATAGCAAGCGGGGATTTCCAGGTTTGCTAAGTTTTTATCTTGTTGAAGAACTCGGAGTGTTATCTAGGAATATCAGATAGTGACTGCTGCTCTGTCATTGCACTAATTGGTCGCAAAGGAAGTAGCAGAGAGTCATGCTGGAATGTGGCTCTGTTCGTGTGAGGCCAGAGATGACTTTTCAGAAAATCGCACTTGAACGGTTATGCCAATATAGGGAATAAATGGATTTATAGCCGAATAGGGGCATAAGGTCACAGTATCGATCAGGAACCTAGATAAGCACGCAACACCCACTCCACGTTTTCATGTCCATCAAAATTACTAAAACTAAGCAATTAGATGTATGTGTAACATTGCCCACCCCAAAATACATAACTGCATTCGAAATAGGCGTACTTGTAATACATGAAATTTAGGTACTGTACGTTTTTTAAAGCATAGTAATCATTCAAAAGGTATTGCATATGAAATCAATGAACGATTATGCAAAAAGAATTACACATGAAGTATCTCTGACAGAAGAAATGCGAGATAAATCATCACATAAAAATGCATTGTAATAACATGTGCGCTAGGGGCTGGTGTTATGTTGTTGTGTCTCTAGATGTGCTTAGAAATAGAAGTGTGAAGCTTCTGTTCTCTAAGAATAGTTTTTACGTTAAGCAAAGAATTGTTTGTGCCAAAAAAGGGTCAATATTAAAAAAATTGTCCAATTCAAAGAAAATAGATTTCCAAAGCTCCTGGCAGTTTTTGTTGATCAAAACTGAAGGCCGAATTCAGAGTTCATGGGAACGCTGTGTGTCGGAAAGCTTCTCAAAAGTTATTGTTTCTCTATGGGAGAGAACATCGTATCAGACAGGCTCGCAAAGAATTGGTCTACAAAATCAGGTGATAGTTCAACCAAATTAGATAGCGCTGTAACTTGGCAGGTGTGAGAATGATTGCTGTCATCGAAGGCAGGACCAGCAATGCTCACAGAACGTTGTACCTGGATGATGTTGCTTTTGTCACTCGCTCCACTGTTACCACTTGGCTGTAGTACAGGAGTCTCCACGAATGCCGTCATCAGGATTGGTAGCCGCTGGGGACAACACAATGCGTGAGCCGTTATTGGACTGAGCAAAGTATCGACGTCCATTGGTACTGCTGATGGAAGTGAAAGACAGATGTCCAACACGCATTCATCGCCGCAAAGCATACACCGTAGCACAGGTAAAATGCAATTTTGCCATATCGGTCTGAATGAAAGGAACCAGGTCATGTTTAGATCTCTCAGCCTGGCCAATCCGAGGACGTTAGTTATCCTGTCCCTGTAGCGTATTGCTAGGATTGTCTCTTCCATTCCCATGGGAGCTATGTCTGAGCCGAGGCTTGCCATAACGTAGCAGGATGATCAAAAATAGAATCCTTGCGATGAGTCCCAAAAATAGTGGAATGCCGCCAAAAATGGAGTGCACAAAATTAGGAAAGATTCCCAAAATTGCCTGGAAGGGTGTTAGCAGTCCCGTAAAGACTGTCTTAAATATGCCTGGGATGCTTGTTGCACTAGACATGTTAAGGAGTTGGCTGAACATTTCTACGAAATGCACGGGGCAATTTGTTGATAAAAGGTCATGGACTTCAGTAGCCGTCCTTGCGACTAGAAGATCATACGTCTCTTTAGATGACGTTATAGGCACTGTTGTCTGTAAAAGCACAGATTTCATTTTGCTTAATGTATCAATTCGTATAGAATAGAGATTCAGACGAGGCCAGAGGGGAGTCACTATGTCTGGAGGCCCGCTCGGAAACAATGCTTGCATACAACATTTGACCATGGACGTTACTTGTACTAGATAACTTTTCCCGGGCGCGAGGCCACAACACCTGTGATCCGTTCTAAGAATGTAACTCCCGTTTGCGAGTTGCATAAAGAAGGGCTCTATCTGAGTTGCAGGTGTGACTAGCTGGTGGCATGAAAGGTTGTTTGAATTTCCATCACATGCTCCGTGTAAATTAATACCCTGACACAAAAGTATACCGCTTAGTGAGTGTTTACAGTTGTCACCACTAAGAAATAAATTTTTGTCACTGTCACTGTAGCAAGAATGAGTGTATGGTAATTTCCATTCGGATTTTACATATCCCTTACCCAATTGTTCATACTGGCCAGCAGGTATGTACTCAAGGCATTTATGAAATCGGAAAGTTGTTATCGGAATTGTGATAATTCCGTGTATTATCCATTCAATGACAGGACTCTCTGACATTGTCAATGGTAATCTCTCAAGTTTTTCGATGCTCAGGATTGTATAGTCTGCTCCTTTCTGTGCCAAACTGATCTGTTTATCAGTAAGGTTAAAACTGGAAAATAATGACGTTGTGTTGATTAAACGCCAAGGCACATAGCCTGAACGAAGATTTTGCAGCGTCCAGCCTAATTCTATAATAGAGCGTGATTGAGATTGGCCATGTTGTAACATTAGCAAATCTCTGTCTATCACATCAAAGGAAGAGGATACAATATTGTCCAAAGAATATATTCTGGAAGACAGAGTCATTAACCCATTGTCTACCACAGAAAGTGATTTCTCCAAATTAATACGATCAATTTCTCGTATTTTTTCAGCAGTTTCAATTTGCTTTACTTTCCAAGCCTCGTTGTAAGCAGCATAGATACTGGTCGCTATGAAACGCTTCTGACGCTGTTTGCGTGGTCCAAGAATGAAATCGCGCAAATCAGCACCATCTTTTAATAAAGACAAGTGTTGCTTAATTTCAGCCAGTGTGGATGTAGTTAGCCATTCTAGGCAGAGTTTCCCTACACTGTATGTTGTTATAATCCCTGGATGTTGTCTCTGGGAGTATCTAGGGTCTAATCTGGTCATTTTTAACCCCTGTGTTTTATTCAGGAACCTATCTTGACAGCTATTTGTGTCTGTAGGCCAGATTAACCACTTTTTCCAATCAGGATGTGTTCTGTTGAAATTTAAAATTTGTGTCACGTCTAACTCAATATCTGTGGTTGCATTCTCAGGTATTGGCTTTGGTATAGACGGTGTTTTAAGGTCTTTGATCTTAGCTAGGCCAAGACAAGATGTTTGGTGTACTGTGTCATTTAAAAATAACATTTGTTCTGGTATCATGCAGGTTCTAAATAGTGCTTCTATGCCTTGCACCTGCCAATCTTTTGTACCCCAAATTGTTTTCGTTTCAATATTATTTTTCCAATAATCAAAACCAAATGTCATCATTTTGTCATAAAATGCTTCTGAATATATCAATTTAGAATTTGTCAGCATTGTTTTCATTCCTGTTTTATCTAACAGTTTATAATAAAACGTTTCTGCATCACTGGTGTTAAACCCTGAGAAGTATTTGAATTTCTCAGAAAATGCATTAGAACTGCTTTTAGGTGGTGTAGAACAATGTTCCCATTGATTATACATAAAAACATTTCTAGGCTGTGCAGATTTATGCAGGTAATGATCCCCATAGTGGGTGTAACAAAATAACTGCTCATAACTAGATGAACCTTGTAAATAATCATGATCTGTGAATCTAGCTGACATTACTAAATCAGACATCATGTCATTAATACTGTTAAAGTCCCAATCATCAGAGAATGTACTTGGTGTCACAAAGTCACTTAAGGAAACCTTTAGTTGATGAGGATACTTCAGGATTTCGACCGGACCATAGATCTCATAGTCTGTTTTCTCCCATACTACCCCACCAGGTATTGGAATTGCTGTGACATTTACTGTTGACAGTTCTCTTTTCTTCACGTGGGATGATCTGTGTGGTTTCAGGACTAGGTTGATGTTCTGACTTGCTGTGTCCATTGTAATATATTTTCCTTCAATGAATTTTCCCAAACACAGTACCATGATGAGCCAAAGCAGGAGGAAAAATACACCTAGACCGAACCAGAACTCTAGCCAAGGGGAAATTAAGTAGATTTCCTTCAGTTGATGAAAGAGTTCCGTTGCTTTTTCTTTAAAAGACTTTTTTGTTTCTGGCATCACTCCGGGATCGTTTTGATCTTCAGAGAAGTTGTCGAAGTTGATGAAATAACCAGAGGCAGTTCTGTCAATTGATGGGATTGTTCTTTCAATCTGTCTCTCGGTAGCACTTTCTGATGCCACATCATTGTAGACTGGTGTTGTTTCTTGACGAACTGTTTCAATCTGTGTTTCAAGAGGCACGAGTTCCATGGCATTATTGCATAGTCCTTCATTGTGCACTGCAGGCTGATCGAATGTGATGAGTCTTTCAGTTTGAACCTCTTGGATTGTTGCAAGTTTGGGTATTCTGTTGTTTCTTGGGAGTCCACTGGGCCTACTGTTGATTATAGGCCACATGCTTGTGGTTTTACCAGATCGATAGACACGACTCTGTTCTCCTTTTTACCAGCAAGGGGCGGTAGCACGACTGATCTTGTTCCGGTGACTGCCAAGACAGGTACTGCTTTTCTGTAAGAAGGCCCAAATTCCTTCTTCACCGCGATCTTTTCTCTGACTAGATCCCCAATCTTTGGAATCCAGACAGGCCTTGCTGGGGCTGTTGCGGGTGGTGCCTCGTCAGTGGTACTTGGCTGTTGCTTTAACTTTATGTTGCTTAATGATTTTCTTGTTTCATTCAGTTCCTGTAACACAGCCAAACGGTCTTTTACATCAAACTGCGTTGTTTCTTCTTGTACCACTGACATCTGACTATCGAGGTCCTGAACGTTCATTCTAATTCCGAACAATAGTTCGTATGGGCTGAAACCTTTTAGAGAATTTCTTGGCATGTTGTTAAGACTAGTCTGGACACTTATTAAATGTTTGACCCACCCAGCGCCTGAACCTAATACCTTCGCTGTTATAGATTGCTTTATGTCCCGGTTTTTTCTTTCTACCACACTATTCCCTTCGGGGTGCGACGGACAAGAATACCGCAACCCAATTCCCATGCTGGCCATGGCCTCCTTATAAGCTCGAGAGCTGAAAGCAGGACCCTGGTCAGAATGGAACGTGGTAATTGCGTATGTGCCGATATAGACTCGCAAATCTTTTATAACCGTTCTAGCGTCAGCCGAGCGCTGGTGGCCTCATTTTTTAAGTGCTTTTCGCCTTAACTGTTAATAGGACGCAGGATGGGGTGTAGGCAGCGTTACGCTCTTTCTGACTGGTAGCCGGTAGCAAGGTTCGCTACTGCGATCCCTATTACAGTTTTCACAGTTGTTTGCATATATTTGGTGTTCTACACTCATTCCCGGCCACCAGAATACTGATTGCAATTCAGTCAGTGATTCCTTGATGTCTCTGTGCCTTAGACCCAAACCCATGTGTGCGTCTGCTATTAAAAATATTCTCCTGTTCATGTTTGGAATTACTCTATCCCCCACTCCAGGGATTCGAGCAAAAGGAACGGAGTTTGCATCGACTATGTATGCATAATTGAGTGGATAGTTTACGGGTAGTGCTGCACAGTCTCCTTTTACGGTCGTTTTTACTGCCAGCATGGTTTCCCCGTCTATGTATTTATCTGTACGCTTTTTTGTGGCTACGGAAGCCGGGTTAGTTGCTTCCGCGGTGGCTGTATTAGCCAATGAATTCCCTGCAACGTGAACGCCATCACGTTGAAGACTCTGTGCGTGAATCACGTGAGTCTTTTGTAGTTCTTTGTGAAAAAGAGCTACCTCGTTCCAGAGCTTTTTATGCTTTATTGTGGCACCTGTGTCATCTTTGTAGTCGTTTTCGATCCAACTCTGCAGTTTATTGTTGTAAGAGTTGACGCAAAAATGAGAATCGCACACTATAAGTGTCGGGAATTCACGTTCTGCATTTTCGAGCGCCATCTTTAAAGATCTGATTTCAGTTCTCTGAACCGAACAGTTTCTTACAGATTCAGTTTTTGTTACTTTCGGTCTGAATTTACCGCACAGCCAACGACCTTTAATGATCGCACACGCTGCATTGTAGGATTTGCTCTCTACATTAAAATGCTGTACAAAGCTATCTGTATAGATTATACAGGCGTATTGTGGGAGAGGCAGAATTTCGATTGGCAGAGGATATTCTTCTTCATATTCTAAATCATTCAGTTCTTCAAATTGCGGGGCAAAATAGTATTTCACGTCTTCCGCTCCTAGAGAATATATGTACTGTATCCATTTCGGATCCAGTGACACTGTAGGCAGGTTTACTGGGCTGAATAGCGCCTCGAAGGCGGATTCCGCTGTAAGGATATTAATCCGTTTACCGTGTGCTAGTTCTCTTTCATTTGCTAATGCGATTTGCACTGCGTTCACAGTTCTTTCTGTGTGACTGAATGCTTTTTCTGCTTGTGTGTACAAGTGAGATTTAATTGTAATAGGTACCTTTTCTCCCTCATTAGAGGTCAGGTACGTGAATCCGCATCTTTCTGGGATGACTCGGATTACAAGATCGATCGTGTTGTCACGCGTATCTAATTTTGTTTTTGCTAACATGTCTGTTTGCAGTGATCTCAAAATTTCTGTGTGTTTTTGAGTCCAATTGATTTGTTTTAAATCAGGTTTTATTAGTTCGTAGAGAGGTTTAACCCTCTCTGCGTAATTTAGGATGTAAGTTCTTCCAAAATTCAGAAAACCTAGAATTGATTGTAAATTCTTCAGCGTTTTTGGAGCTTGGAGTACAGCGCACTTCTCTAAGAAGTTGTCCGCTAGGCTTTTCCCTTCACTTGATAATTCGTACCCTAAAAACAGTACTGTCAGATGGGCAATTCGGGACTTTTTAAAGTTGAACTTGTAACCCTCTGCTGCGAACCCAAGTATAATGGTGTTCACTCTTTTCAAGTGAGTATCCAAGTCGTCGTCTGTGAGATAAATATCATCTACGTAAGACAATGCTTCATCATCATAGATTTGTAGTAACTCTGTTACCCTAGCTGAGAATAGTCCTGGGCTGTTCTTGAACCCCTGTGGGAGTCGACAGAATTTTTTCTGTGACCCAAATGCTGAGAAAGCGGTCAAATATCTGCTTTCCGGTGCAATGTTTTGACAAAAGAAACCATTAGAAATGTCTAATGTCGTTTTATATTTTTTCCTAACTATATTATTCATTAGGGCTGCACTATGCGAGTTTTGTACTGCAAAAGTTTTGCAACATGTATTAAGATGTCTGTAGTCCAAAACTAGACGATATGAATTGTCTGGCTTGGAGATAGGAAACAAAGGATTGTTCATTTGAGAGGTGCATGTTTCAATCACCCCCTGGTACTCAAGTTGATCTAAGATCTCCCTGACTTGTTTTTTAGCTTCTTGCTTTATGGGATACTGCTGTTGGGCAGTTGGTTCACTTTTTAGTTGGATTTTGTGAGGCGGTGAATCCTCATCCCATCCTACATGATTTTTATACAATGCAGGTGCCTGGGCCACTGCCCATTTCCTTGCATATGTATATTTTTTATGAATCGGTATGTGATTCGAGAAGGCAGGCATAATCACTTCTTCGCCACGAGGGCACTCCCTGACAAACTCCGGGGGCCAATCTTTTTCAGCTAACAGAATATCATAGCCTTTTGAGAGCTTATCCCAAAATAGACCCTTAATTTTCCTAGTCTTATCACCCTCTATACGCAATGTTATTTCGTATATTTTATGGGGCTCGCTAAGTCTGGCGTCGGCAGTTTCAACCTGAATGTATTCATTCGTGTCCACTGTCTCCAGATGACTCATCAAGATCTTGCGCGCTATACTGATTTCTGCTGCACTGTCCAACATTGTCAATGCCCACTCCCCGTTTTTCAACTGTGTCCTCAGTATTCTCGGCATGGTTGATTACTCTAATACTGGCTACCTTCTTTTTCTGAAATTGAGATTTCTTATTTTGAGCAGGTTCCTTGTCTTTGGACTTGGTGTGCTCTCCTGGGTCTGACCGTCCTCTTCTTTCCGAATTCTGTGGAAAAGATCGAGAGGGACGTGTATCAATACTTTGATATCTATCAGGTTTTTTCAGATTATCCCTATTTCTAAGGTTATATCTTTTCTCAGAGGGCTCCCGCTGGGGAGACTGGCGTTCTCGAGTCGGAGTTCTTTCCCTCCGTCGAGGAGACCTTCCTCTGGACTGGAAAACTTTTTCCTTGGGAGTGGATTGTTTATTTCCATCCCAGCTCTTTTTAGGAGTGTTTGAATTATTTTTAATAAATAATTTTCCAGGATTTTCGAGCAGTTGGGGTTTAACTGGTTTCCCACCCAAGCTGTCTCTACCTAATTCTTCATAGCATTTTTCTATGATTTTTGCAAGCTCAACAGGATCTTTTATATCTGTTTCCCTCAACTTCTGGCGAATCGCCACAGATGCTGCTTCTCCCTTTATGTTGGCTAATAATATAGCCGTGACCTGCTTGAAATCTTTCAGTAATTTCATACCTAGATTTAAAGCGGGCTCTGGACCGAATTCATTTTGAATCTGTTTTAGCACTTCTGGTATTACCGCCATAGACGGAACACCGTATGTTTTTGTGTAAATGGAAGCAAAGACTGTACCCCAAGTGTCACAGTCCTCCACGTGTGGTGCGATTCCCATAGGAAGGCAGATGGTCAAGATTCTGTGTTTCTCAATAGGGGTAGTATCAGGAAATACTGCCTCTATTTGAGTGATTTTCTGGGCTAACCAGAAAGGAATTTGTTCCCGTTTTACGGGTGTTTTACCAAGACATGACTGTATGTTCTGTGGTGTAATTTTATTTGTGTTCCCCTGATGAGGGGTCAGCTGTGGTGTATTAACAGCTGGCTGGACTATTGCAGTCCGCATTACATATTGGACTAATTGCCTATGTATTTTTATTAATGTGTTTAGCTGTGCTAACAGCTCTTCTCTAGACATTCTTGCAATGTCAGGATGTGGTGTGTAGCTGGCTAGAACCGGCCACGTGGCTCCTGGTCTACCTAGTGGACCGAGCCTAGTTATGTGATCATTATGTTTTAGGGCGCCATTAAACCAGAGCAGGTGCTCTTGAAATTTAAGTGGGATTTCAATCTCCTCGAAAGGAGCGTACTCTCCCGGAGGTTTCTCTATTTTGTAATAGTGAAACTCTTGTGTTATAGCGTTTACCGCTGGAAAGTTTATCCATGTATAGAATACCTCTGTCTGCCGATACTCGTGAGCCTCTATCACGAAAATTACTGTACCACCTTGAGGTGTCAGTCCGTTTTCTATAAGTTTTAAAGTTATAGATCTTCTTAACTGGACCGGGATGATAATAGCATCCGGGTCTGCCTGTAGGAGACTCGAGTCCTCCTCTATTAGTATGGAAGCCAGCCTAGCTGCTTCTTCATTGTCTGACATTTTAAAAATGCAGTTTTTTGCAGAGTAGGTCTCCAAGGAGACAAAGATTAGATGCACAATATTTTGGAACACTGTATCCTTCAACGTTGAATAAACCAGAGCTTTACATAGGAATCTCTTCCTACTAAGGTCGGGTGGATTTTAACCTTTCACCCACTCCAGACGTCTATTGGAGTATTTACGGGAGAAAGGGGTCTGTGTGAAATATGCACGACTGA
Organism: Lissotriton vulgaris; assembly: GCF_964263255.1. Classification (NCBI taxonomy): domain Eukaryota; kingdom Metazoa; phylum Chordata; class Amphibia; order Caudata; family Salamandridae; genus Lissotriton; species Lissotriton vulgaris. The sequence continues at coordinate 2,102,673,623 of NC_141685.1, read as the reverse complement.
GTTACTCTACAAGTCTTGCGTTAGTTTATCGCCTTACCAAACGTTTGGGCGCCATGTAGTGTAGTTCCTAGTTTCCCACTAGGCCCTGCGCATTGGAATAACAAACAGTAGTATCGACGTGGAACTGCGGATATTCCAGGCCTCCACTGACTATGCTAAACTTAATTGGGTTGTGTTACCAACTAGCTCAGATGTCACTGGAAACTTTCTTCTCTGCATAGGAAGTGATCAGCTTCCTTGGCACAGACAAGAAGGGATTCAGTTTTCCAACAACCATGCAACATGACAACTTTGCTCCTCAGATCAAGAGTCAATCTCTAGGGTCGTGTGAAACAATAGACACAGATTTCACTCAGTCAGTCTAGTGCAGTTTACTTTCACAGTATGTAGAGAATAGAGAGACGGGCGTGTATCAATAAAGGTTAACATTTATTGAACAGTCTTTCTTCTCGTACAAGAGAAATGTATTGCCACAATTGCAATAATTGTTATTATGAAAAGTACGTACAGTAAGATAAGTATTGCGAAATAGAACTGTAAAAGCATTGATATGGTTTCTTAGCCATACAATGGTTTAAAAGTAATAAAACATATATACAGTCATATATACATTAGGCTAACATACTCAACTGGTGCTTCTAACTAAGCCTACCCCAGTGTGCCTGACCTAAGCCTAACACGTGAAAAGGGGAGCAAGTAAGTAGCTTTAAGTTAAGTTGGTTTTGCCAAGGTTTGTTTCAAGAATTCTCGTCTAAGGGTTTAGTCAACACCATACCTCTGAATAGAATGATGGAGGATTGGTATCTCCTTCAGGGGTCTCTCTCGATATCCCAGTCACCCGCGAGGGTAAACCGGAAGCGCCGGGACTGGATTTCTCTGCACGAGAAATGCAGCGGCTTCTCTCAGCGCGTCGAGGAAGGAGGGGGGACAGCGTCCGCGGGCAGCTGGAATCGGCTGGATGTCTTCGCAGAGGACGGCTGCTCGGCTCCTCAAGCGTACTGCACCATAGTTCGCGCTGTAGCGGCGATAATGGTAATCAGCAGCTTCACCACCACAGGATAGCAGGCTGCAGCGACAGAGTGCTAGTTTTTACCAACACAGGTTCATGCAGGCAGCCGGCATCAGCAACAGGCAACGAACTCACAGCTCGTATCTCTCTCATTGCTTAAGGCAACGTTGGTAATATTTATACCTGACAGGTGCCGGGTTTGACGCAAGTTTGCTGGACATAAGACGTCAATTAAAGATGTCACTAGGAAGTGATAGTTATCAGTTGCTCATTAGAGTTCCATTACTAATCAAAACATAGCAAGCGGGGATTTCCAGGTTTGCTAAGTTTTTATCTTGTTGAAGAACTCGGAGTGTTATCTAGGAATATCAGATAGTGACTGCTGCTCTGTCATTGCACTAATTGGTCGCAAAGGAAGTAGCAGAGAGTCCTGCTGGAATGTGGCTCTGTTCGTGTGAGGCCAGAGATGACTTTTCAGAAAATCGCACTTGAACGGTTATGCCAATATAGGGAATAAATGGATTTATAGCCGAATAGGGGCATAAGGTCACAGTATCGATCAGGAACCTAGATAAGCACGCAACAAATGTTATATGTTAGTGAATGTCGTTGCGCCCAATTGGCGTAAGAACCTGTGGAGACAAAATCATAGATAAACATACAAATCTATAATTCACAAGCTAGAGGAGAAGAAACAAGCTTCTCTGAAAAAACATCAGGTTGAACCAAAAATAATGGGACCCTGGAAAAGAAAAAAGAAAAAGGACACTACATACACACAGACACACACAACACCAAAATTACACTCTGCTCAGATGGAAGGAGAGCAAACATAAAGGAATAAAAGTCTTACTTAAAGTTCCCAATTACAGGACTTCATGAGCCTAAGCGTATATTGGGGAATCCTTCCTTTCTAATCAGAAAACCTAAAAATCAATATCAGGGGTTCAGTTGGAAAACTCGGTAATCAATGCACCAATAGTACAGAGAACAACTGCTTCTCTTAATGGTCTATAACTCACGGTTACTGCAACAGCTAATCGCCTGCCTTCCCTCAACGCGGCTCCGATGAAGTGAGCTACGAAGGATTCAAGGCCCTTATATATGTTGTACCTGTAGGTAATTAGTGCCGGTAAATTGATTAATGCAGCCCGGGGGAATGCCCAAATACGGAGATAACAATCTCCGAGCGTCCGGTGTTGCGCTAGCGCCTATCACTGCTCTGACGCGCATGCGCATTACAGCTCCAGAGGTATGCATGCGCGGCGAGCGAGGCTGCCGCGCATGTGCCGACGGAGACGCTACGTGAATACACGGAGCAATCGGTTTAACAAACAAAAGCCTGCTAAAGAATGGCGCTTCAGTGGCAAATACGAAATATGCGCTTCGGTGGTAAAATGAAGTATGCGCATATGAGGCAGTGCATTTAACAAATTTACAGCTAAATGCTGAATAAAAAATAGGCACAACGGTGGTGAATTAAACTACCTTTAAGGAGTTTTTTAAGGATAACAGTGGATAAAACTACCTTATAGGAGTTTTGAAGGACAACAGTCTTCTGGTTGGACTCAACAGATGGTGATTATTTGACAGGGCTTGTTGATAAGAGGGAACTCATGAGACATGGTCCCTACTGAAAGGAAATAAATCCTAAATCACAGCTAGGCAGTATCACATTTCAATGGTGTATTGACCCAAAGAAACCCCACAATCATGTTAGTTGGATGTAACCACAAGTGTACATCAACAGTTAGTGATAGGTAGTCAGATAAGGTTTATCTGAGAAGGTTCCACAGAATAGAATCGTTGAGCCCAGTGGTGTCGGTTCCCAACCGAAACACCCACCGTTGCTCTTTTTCCAGGAGACCCACCTCTGAGGGTAGTTGTTCTATTATTGTCCACTGTAACTCATTCACACAGTGTTGATGTTCGATATAGTGGGTTGACATCTTGGTCGTAAGTTTCTTACACCTGATGTTGCTTTTATGTTCATTCAACCTAACTTTCACAGGTCTGGTGGTCATCCCCACATATTCTTTTCCACAAGGACAAGTAATCAGGTAAACAACATTTTTACTGTTGCAGTTCGTGAATGCACGTTGTTCCCATTTTGTCCCATTGGTAAAGGTTAGATTCTGGCTCTTATTTGTGAGGTGGCAATTATTGCAGTTGCCACACGGGTAGTGCCCATGTACGCCTTGCAACCTTGTCTGATCCTTTTTAGGAGGGGGTGGTCTTGTATGAACGAGTATATCTCTCAAGTTCCTACCCCTTCTATGTGCAAAGAGAGGTTTCTCCAGAGTCAAGCCACCACTCGTTAAAGTGCGCCAATGTTTATGGACCAATTTTGTCACTTGGTTGCTGACCGGACTGTATGTGGTGACACAAACTGTCCTGTTTTCGGCATCCTCCCTTCGTGGATTATCCTCCAGAAGGGCCTCACGGTTGTTATTTCGTGCTCTTGTGAAAGCTTTTTTAATCACAGTCTCCGGATATTTCCTCTGTCTCAGTTTAACACTGAGATCCTTGGCCTGAGTTTTATATCTTGCAACATCACTACAGTTCCGCCGGAGGCGTAGGAACTGTCCATAGGGAAGGTTCTCTCTCAGATGACGAGGATGAAAGCTTTCAAATCTGAGGAGACAGTTCCTCGCCGTTGGTTTAAAGTGAGTTTCTGTTTTTAAGATGCCAGCTTCATGGTAGATATTCAAATCCAAGAAGACCATGTTGGTATTCGATGCCTGATGAGTGAATTTCAAAAAGGCATTTTGATTGTTCAGCCAGTTGATGAATTCAGTTATCATGGTTTCATCTCCTTCCCAGATAACCAGGATATCATCAATGTACCTCCGCCAGGTGCGAATCCTCGCCCTGTATGGGTTATCTGGATGCAGGATTTTTGTAGATTCCAAATGGTGGACATACAGTCCAGCCAGACTTGGGGCAAATGTGCTGCCCATACTGGTCCCATGCTTCTGCCAGAAGAGAGTGCCCTCATATTCGAAAAAGTTTTTCGTGAGTGCCAAAGAGATGCACTCCATTACTACATTCCGTGGAGTGTGGTATTCCCAATTCGTAGAATGCAGTACCTCCTCAATGATTTGGATAGTCTCATCGTGGGGGAGACTCGTATAGAGGCTCTCCACATCTAGACTGAGCAGCATCTGGGAAGTTGGATCAAAGGTTTGGTTATTCAACAGTTGTAGTACTGCTTTAGTGTCACGTAGATATGTGTCAGTAGCCTGTACAATGGGTCTCAAAAAGGCATCCGCAAACTTAGATAATGGTTCCAGGATGGATGAGATTCCGGAGACAATGGGGCGACCTGGGGGGTTTTCCAGGTTCTTGTGCACCTTAGGTATGGTGTAGAAGTACGGGATGCGTGGGTTCCTCTGTGTCAGGAACTCGGACTCCTTTTTAGTAATCCAGTCGTGTGCAAGTGCCTCTTCCACCATGCCACCTATCTGGACTCTTAAAGATTCAGTGGGGTCTTTGAAGACCCCACTGGGCTCAACGATTCTATTCCGTGGAACCTTCTCAGATAAACCTTATCTGACTACCTATCACTAACTGTTGATGTACACTTGTGGTTACATCCAACTAACATGATTGTGGGGTTTCTTTGGGTCAATACACCATTGAAATGTGATACTGCCTAGCTGTGATTTAGGATTTATTTCCTTTCAGTAGGGACCATGTCTCATGAGTTCCCTCTTATCAACAAGCCCTGTCAAATAATCACCATCTGTTGAGTCCAACCAGAAGACTGTTGTCCTTCAAAACTCCTATAAGGTAGTTTTATCCACTGTTATCCTTCAAAAACTCCTTAAAGGTAGTTTAATTCACCACCGTTGTGCCTATTTTTTATTCAGCATTTAGCTGTAAATTTGTTAAATGCACTGCCTCATATGCGCATACTTCATTTTACCACCGAAGCGCATATTTCGTATTTGCCACTGAAGCGCCATTCTTTAGCAGGCTTTTGTTTGTTAAACCGATTGCTCCGTGTATTCACGTAGCGTCTCCGTCGGCACATGCGCGGCAGCCTCGCTCGCCGCGCATGCGTACCTCTGGAGCTGTAATGCGCATGCGCGTCAGAGCAGTGATAGGCGCTAGCGCAACACCGGACGCTCGGAGATTGTTATCTCCGTATTTGGGCATTCCCCCGGGCTGCATTAATCAATTTACCGGCACTAATTACCTACAGGTACAACATATATAAGGGCCTTGAATCCTTCGTAGCTCACTTCATCGGAGCCGCGTTGAGGGAAGGCAGGCGATTAGCTGTTGCAGTAACCGTGAGTTATAGACCATTGAGAGAAGTAGTTGTTCTCTGTACTATTGGTGCATTGATTACCTAGTTTTCCAACTGAACCCCTGATATTGATTTTTAGGTTTTCTGATTAGAAAGGAAGGATTCCCCAATATACGCTTAGGCTCATGAAGTCCTGTAATTGGGAACTTTAAGTAAGACTTTTATTCCTTTATGTTTGCTCTCCTTCCATCTGAGCAGAGTGTAATTTTGGTGTTGTGTGTGTGTATGTAGTGTCCTTTTTCTTTTTTCTTTTCCAGGGTCCCATTATTTTTGGTTCAACCTGATGTTTTTTCAGAGAAGCTTGTTTCTTCTCCTCTAGCTTGTGAATTATAGATTTGTATGTTTATCTATGATTTTGTCTCCACAGGTTCTTACGCCAATTGGGCGCAACGACATTCACTAACATATGACATTGTTAGGAACATTACACATTGTGGTAATTTTTATTGACACTTTTACATTTTACATGTGAGTAAGGGGAGGGTAAGTGCATTAACCCTTGTCCTGAAGAAGGGGGCTTTGACCTCCGAAACATGTTGACATCTTGATACAGTGGTCTGGATACCCTAAAACGTATCTATAAAAACCACGCCCTGCACTTTTATTTTTAATAATACCAGCCGGGGATTTAATAAAGTATTTTTTTCCCACGTGCCAGGTATTTTTTAACTATTCACTTTTTTCACCTCACCTCACTCACACCTTTATATAAAACACACACCCCCACACATAGTTCACTTCAAGTGCTCCTGCGTATCCGCGAGTCGTAGCACGCCGCATCCCGTAGAGGGGTGCGAAGGCCCCGATGATGAAACATGACACCAAGGGGCCTGTTGGTGTGTGAGGGGCATTTAAACAACACTGTGTGTTCCCCATCACTCTAGGGATCACTATCACTCTGAGTGGATTCCACTTTGTTTATTCATATGACCCGGGAGACTGAATCCACTGACTCTCTCTCTCCCCCCTCCTGTTAAAATTTGTCTACATTGGAATGCTACACATCATTCTATGATGCAAGGCACTAACAAGTTACACAAGGGAAAATAGCTAATCACAACACATCCCCCTTACATAGTAATCAATAAAATATAACATAAACAAAGGAAGAAAACAGGTTAAACAACACGTTATCTATACAGAATCTAATCTTTAAACTTTCCAGGCAGTTGTTTCTGTCTTTTTTCCCCAAAACTAGTACTTAAGTTTAAATTAGAAGAAATAACCCTGGAATCACTTTTTTTTAAACATCTTTTTATTGAAAGCAAAACAATTCCATCATAATACACACTCAGGAGCAGTGGAAGAGCAGATTTAGCTTACATTGTTAAAAGCACATCAGTTCAATCATTTACCGGTATTGGGATGATCCACCTCCAGTGCAGTGTACCCTCTAGCCTACCTCCGGTCTTCAGTCCGTCCCCTGCCCAGCTACTCCCCCACCCTCCTAACTCCCTCTCCTCCCCCATCCCTATTCTAGAAATGCAGCCCGGAGCCGAGCCTAAAACCATAGCCTCCCTACAAGGAGGGACCACAAACATACCACGGGCGATGCCCGACTTGGCAGGGCCTCTTTACTCATCCTCAGAGTCGTCCATCCACTCTCCCCTGTACCTTCTCCAGGCCCGCCAGATCTTTTCCCATTTTTTGGGGCAGCCCCTACTGTGATATATGACCCTCTCCGCCCTCTGGCACCAGTCCAGGTCCCGCTCCCATTCCTCTATTGTTGGTAGTAGGTCACTCCCCCAGACATGTGCGATATTTCTCTTCGCCACCATGCTCGCAAACGCCAACCACACCTTTTCTTCCTTGGGCCATGTTACCTCTCACATGACTCCTAATACATGCCACCTGGCCTCCAGCGGTACCTCCGCCCCAACCACCTCCTCCAGTATGTCTTTCAACCTGACCCAGTAGGAGCGAATTTTGGGGCAATCCCAGAGGATGTGGAAGAATGTACCCTCATACCCGCACCCTCTCAGGCAGAAGCGTGATGTAGCGTATCCCATTTTAAATTTCACCTTGCGTGGGGTGTAAGACCTATGGAGTATATGAAGCTGTACCAGACGGAATCTTGCCCGAATCGCCACTTCCCTGGGGCACTGTAAGGCCTCGCTCCAATCGTCATCTTCTAGCAGACCCAAATGAGTTTCCCACTTCTCCCGTAGTGGCCCGAGTGTATCTGGGAGGTTATTAATTAACTTTTTGTAGGTGAGTGAGATGGCCTTATCAATCATTGGGTCGAGGAGCAGCCTGTCCTCAAGCGGGGCGTACTCAGGCAGCTGATCCCCTCGTGACAAGTGCGAATTCATGGCATGCGCGAATTGTTGGTAGTGGAGAAATTTGCCATTCCCCATCTGGAATTCGGACTTCAGAGCCGCAAATTCCACCACTTGCCCCCTCTTCCAGACATCGCCCAATAGATCTATGCCAATGAGGCTCCAGGTATGCAAATTGCGGAGTCTAACTACTTCCCTCAGGAAATCCCCCTTCCATAGGGGCGTCTGAACAGTAAGTTTCTTCTCCCAGCCGAGCAACTTCGTCGCCCGCTTCCAGATTTGGACCACCACCGCAGTCTGGGGAGGCAAGGGCAGAGTACGCCGTGCCCCAGAGTAAAGGGCCGCCAGATAGGTACCCTCGCCCATGGCCGCCCGATCCACCCGATACGCCGGTTCCTCCTGCGGGGCAAAAACCCAGCCATTGACGTTGGTCAGCTGAGCCGCCCAGTAGTAGAGGCGGATGTCAGGGACCGCCAATCCCCCCTCATAGGGACCGCGTTGCAGCTTACCAAGGGCGGTCCGCGGGCAGCCACCGGTCCACAGAAGGGAACGTTGCTCCACCTTCACTGTTTTAAAAACCTGGTCCGGGATCGAGAAGGGGGAGCTCTGCAGCACGTATAGCAACCGTGGCAGGGCCATCATCTTGAAGAGTACCGCTCTCCCCATAAGGGAGACCGGCAGGGTGCGCCAGTGTTGCACGTCGCCATGCAAGCGGTCAAGGAGTGGATGTACGTTAAGCCGGAGGAACTCCGAGGCCATCGGCGCAATCCATATCCCGAGGTAGCGAAACGCCTCCTGCCATACCAGGCCCTCACATCCCTCCACCGCTGGCGGCCGAAGCCCTACCAGAACGTAGCCGAGGGATTTACTCCAGTTGATCTGGTATCCGGAATATTCCCCGAAAGTACGCAATATAGTCATGAGACGCTGAATCGATTCCGCCGGCCTCCGGGTGTATAGCAGGATCTCACTCAGGTCTGTGAATGGATGGAAGCCTCATTTTTGAAACTAAATGGGACTAAAACCGAGATCATGATCATGGGTTACAAGGCTCCTCTGAACCTTAATTCATGGTGGCCGAGCTGCCTGGGTCCCCCTCCGACCCCAAAGAAACAAATCAAGAGTTTGGGAGTCTGGCTTGATCCCTCTCTCGGCTTTCAAGTGCAGGCAAAGAAGGTAGCCGCAACATGCTTTGGCTTGATTAGGACATTAAGGAAGGTTCTCAACCTCCTTCCTTCTGATTCCAGACGGCTCCTGGTACAGTCCTTGATCATCTCCAGATTGGATTACTCCAATGCACTCTATCTTGGCGCCCCGTTAGGCACTATCAAAATTCTGCAGTCAGTCCAGAACTGCGCTGCTCGACTTCTGGTCAAAGTCCCTAGACACAGCTCGGTTAAGCCTGCTCTGCGCGCTCTTCACTGGCTTCCGATTCAAGAGAGGATAGGTTTTAAGGCCATGTGTATGGTCCACAAATCCATCACAAACAACGGTCCAGATATTCTTCGCCCTCTCTTCTGCCCATACCGACCCTCCAGAACCCTTAGGTCCAGTGAACTCAATCTTCTGACAGTCCCTAGGATCAAGAAATCCTGTACGGGGGGTCGGCGGTTTTCCTTGCAAGTGGCCAAATTCTGGAATACAAAAATAGAAAGTAGGTGGTGCACTGCGTAAGTTCAATATTTATGTTAATCGTTTCAACAAAAAGTTCAGGGTGCTCAGTCAGGGTGGTGTTGTCCGTCCAAACACAGGGGATGTATTGGCAGATTCCTGCAAATTCTGGAATAACCTTCCTGAGAGCATTCGACTCCTACCGAACCATCTCATGTTCCGGAAACAATTAAAAACCTTTCTTTTCCGATGAGTGAGGATGATGTTACCTGGGTCAAAGCGCTGGGATGCCCTAGGGTAGCCATGCGCTATACCAAGTATATTTTCATTCTTTCATTCATTCATCGGCGTAGAGCTAAATACGCTCTTCCCATCCGCCATCCATTGCTATTCCCCACATTCCCGGGTCCGTCCTCACTCAGTGCGCCAGCGGCTCCAATGCCAGGGCGAAGAGGGTCGGAGACAGGGGGCAACCCTGCCTCGTGCCACGTCCCAGTCGAAACTCACGAGACGTGGTCCCACTCACTCGGACTCTCGCCAGCGGTTCCGCGTACAGCAGTTTTACCCATGAGCAGAAGTTCGGCCCGAAACCCAGTCTCTCCAGCACGGCGTATATATAACCGCATTCAACACTGTCGAAGGACATATGAGCGTCAAGGGAGAGCAAGGCTGCCGGAGCACCCTCCGGTACGGCAACTGTCTGTAGGACCCCAAACAGCCGACGCAGGTTAAGTCTCGTGTTAGGATCTTTCCAAGGACCTTCGTCTCGTAGTTGAGGAGGGAGATAGGTCGGTAGGAGTTGCAGGCACCAAGTGGCTTCCCTGCCTTGTGGATCACGATCGTGGCCAGGCACAAATCCCGCGAAAGGTGACTCACGTCACGCGCCTCAAGGAGCATATTGCATAAGTGTGGTGCAATGTGGCCGGCCACACAGCCGAACGCCTCCGCCGGAAACCCGTTAGGTCCTGGGCCTTCCCCGTCTGTAAATCCCCCATGGCCTCTTCTACTTCCTTGACTGTGATTTCAGCCTCTAGCACATCCCTGTCCACCGCTTCCAGGACTGGAAGTTGCAAGGGGGCAAGGAAATCTCGACAGCCTTGGTCAGTATGAGACGTGCGGGAGAGGTAGACCTCTTCGTAGTAGAGTGCAAAGTCCTCCGCTATGGCCCTACTGGTGGTACTCACCGATCCATCTGGGTGTTCTATATTCGGCACCCAGCTACGGTCCTGGTCTCTTCTTTCCAACCAGGCGATCATTCTGTTCGCCTTGTCACCCATGTCGTACACTCTGCGCTGGGTGGCCAGTGCGTGTGCCCGCGCTTGGTCCGTTTGGGAATCCCTCACTTCTTTACTGAGCAGGCGTGCCCTATGCAGTCGAGCTCGATTTTGGTCCGGGGTGAGCCCTGTCTCACGGTCCAATGCCATAATCTCCGCCTATAAACGCTCCACCTGACCATATTTATCTTTCTGCCTCCGCCCTACCTCGGCTTGGACAAAATCTCTCGCTACTGTTTTGTAGGCCTCCCACACTATCCCGGGGGATTCCACAGAGCCTACATTCTCAGTAAAATATTGGTCCACTCTCTCCCCAAAGCGCTCCCGAAAGTCCTCATTCTTAAAGAGAAAAGAGTCAAGCCGAGGGGGGACGCTCCAGTCTTGAGTAGGACCCAAGAACTGGACCCCCACCGGTGCATGGTCTGAGATTCCCCTGGCCAGAAGGTGTCCATCTCGTAACAGGGTCATGCTGTCTGCGCGTGTGAAAATATAGTAAATCCTAGAGGAGGACCCATGGGCCGCCGAGAGGTGTGTGTACTGCCTGAGGTGCGGGTTATGTGTGCGCCATAGATCAAGAAGGCCCATTGCTTCCGTAAAGTCCCTGAGGTGGCGAGCCCCCCACCCCACCCAGCAAGGGTGACGACCTATCCATGTCCCTGGCCATCACATCATTCATATCACCTCCCAATATTTTTTTTTTAAAAAAATTTTTGAAAACCTTTATTGTGCATAAAGAAGAATAACATATACGGGCCTACAACCATCAGGCCGGCCACGAACGATCAATTAGCACTTCAGCTTGCGTTATGTCTACACATTACCGTAGCAGAGCCTCAGACATTAAAAGGAAGAAAGAATGAAGGATATCGCAGCTCCGTGTAACAGGATGAATGTAGGTTTAATTTTAAAGTTTTTTGTTATGCAACTATTAACTTCAGGCCGTAGTGTTCCGTACCAATAAAATAAGCGAAGAACAAGGTCCATGCAGGCGGGACATGACGTAAGCAACTGTATCAAGCCAATCGTAGATCAATAATCAAGTCCCCGCCGGGGAGGACGGTTACACAATAGCAATGCCACAGAGTAGCACCTATGACCCGGTTACAGCACCACTGCCACCCTGCACCCGGCATTCCCAAACATGGACAAGAAAGTTAAAATCATAAAGGAGAACAAAACAGGTCCCATAGAAAATAATAAAAATGAAATATAACCCCCCACCCTACACACATGCAGAGGCTATGGCCTACCCCCCCCTAGCAGCGTGTCTGTCGCCCTATAAACCCGAAATTTAGAAAGAAGAAGAGTCGGAAGAAGAGAGGAAGAACAGCAAGAAAGAGCAGAAAGAAAGGAAAAAAGAGGAAGAAAAGAAGAAGAAAAAGGAAAATTCCACTCTTGGATACAGGGAGGAAGAAAAGAACAAGCTAGTCTACCACTCCCTATAAGAATAAATGGGGGGGGAGGAGCCCACCTAACATCCGAGCTCCCGGATCCCAGCCATCCACTGCGTCCCACACTGAAAACCGCCTACTCCAAATGCGACAGAGCTGTATTAAAGAGCAACAGTAGGAAAGATGGAGAAACCATGTCACAGTGTGTGCGCCCAACATTTGCAAAAATAGTCCTAGTGTTCTTGAAGCCCACCCGAGAAGACATAATATCAGTAAACACCCCAAACACGACATGATAGCAGGCACATGGCAAATCCAGTCACTGATAATAATGCAGTCCCATATAGAACCACCGGACTCCCACAGGACCGCCCTCCCACCACCAAGGAACACAAAAGTGCAGGATAGTCACGAGCTCAAATGGGCGAGGGGCTGCAATGGCAAAACTGTCAGCAGATCAAAACGATGAATAGTCCGGGTCTCCGCCAGCCGATCAAATCCGTCGAGGTGATATGCCCCTTCAACCCTGGCCCGATCGACGAAACATCTCCAGGCAGGACCGCCGCAGCGGATACGTGTCCGGCAGAACAAAGGGACAAAATGGCCGCACTCGACATGAAGGAATCATCAGAGAGGAAGATGAGCGTCTTCGTCCTCTAACTAACGCAGCGGCCAAGATGACAAGCCCCCCTAGCCATTCAGGACGTCGCTCACTCCAGCAGTGTTGAAAGAGGGCTCCGAGGGCTACACTCTCAAAGGGGGCAAACAGCTGGGAGAGTGACAAGCGAAGCCCCGAGTGCAGTTGGTCAGGCAGAATCAAAGTTCCCGGAGCGAGGGGAAACCTCGCAACAATAGTAGCATCGGCAGGGAGGCACGCAACACTGTAGCTAGGAACATTGCGATCATCCGCTCTCACTTGTGGTAACACTGTATCCACTTGAAAGGCGCACACAGGCAGTATAGAAACAGGCAGCGCCGGCCGTCTGAAGGAGGACACAACTTCATCAATCTGATCCCCCAGTTGTTGAGCAATGTGCCGCCATGTTGCTCGTAGATCTATGAGGGCATCAAGAATGTCGCCACAGGTCAGGTCACTCCGTGATACCAGCCGATCCGCAGTACATCGCGTCACATCTGACTCTTCACCCGGGCCAAGTGCGGGCAAGTCTGCACAAGCTGGGGACAAGAGACCAGCCCACTGGCTCTGCTGGGGGACAAGCGCCATTGCCGTCTCACCCACGGATCCACACTGGAGGGAAGGGGGGGTGACTCCGTCAAAGAAAGGCGATCGTCGCACCACGGAGGGGCACGCAGCCACCAGTGCGGAGGGCCAGCGCAATGAGGTCTCCCTTGGCTCCCGGGGGCACGAACTGTGCGCGACCAGAAGGGCGCTGCAAAATGGAGTCTGCCCAGGACAAAGGCAGCGTAGAAGGGAGAGCGAGGAACAAAGAGATCCCGTCTTCCAGGCGCACTCACCACAGCAGACTGGAGTTGCACCCCGCGGGTCAGGATAAAACCTCCCGTCTCCAGCAATCAGGCCGATCCAGACGCCGGCACCTCCACTGCCCGTCCGCCCAGTTGAAAGCACCAATGACCTGCGGCTGCAATCGGCACCAGGGTCGCGGTCAGCCCCGGTAATCAGTTAGTCACCAAATCCTCGTCCAAAACGGCCGGCGAGGGTCTCAAATGAAAGCGACTGACTTCAGCGCGTCCGTGTCATCGTCGCAGCGTGGTGCAAGAAAGGATTAGTGCCAGGATTGCAAAGCGAAGCAGACGGCTTTGGGAGCCGGGCGCTCACACGTCCGTCCCGTCCGCCATCTTGGCTCCTCCCCTCTCACCTCCCAATATTAACGTCCCCGGAGGCAAGTCCAACAGCAATCGCCCCACATCCGGTAGGGTGGACGCGTGCAACCTTGGGGGTATGTAGAGTGAGCAGAAGAGTAGAGGGCGGCCCTCCCAATGTGTAGATAGTGCCACATAGCGACCCAGGGGATCAAGCCAACTTTGTCCCAGAACCAATGGCAGTGAGTTTTTAATAAGTATACCTACTCCCCTTGAGCCTGTCGTAAAACCAGAGTGTGCACGGAGGGTATACCCAAATCTGTCCAAAGCCCTGCAGTGATTTCCTAACAGATGCGTCTCCTGTAGGAGGATAACATCAGGAGCATTTCTGCGGATGTACTGCAGGACAACCGTCCGTTTGATTTGATTCTGCAGGCCATTCACATTCCAGGATAAAATGTTGATATGTTGCGTCTAAAGTGAGTGCGTGCTTGCCATATCTCCTGTTAGCCCTTAGTGCGGAAGGACCATCCCTTCCCTCCCTCCGCCCGCAAGCGTGTTGATGGAATTTGAACCAAGATAGAATACAAAAATCACAGATAAACGACTGAACCAAGTCCCCCGTGCCCCCCTCATAACCGCCCCCCACCCTGCTACCCTGCTATTCCAGCCAACAGGACCGGACATCCCCAATCAGCAGAGCGCCTGTAGCCCTGAAAAACGATAACCTCAGAGGGAGTGGTGCAGCCAATCCCACCCTCCGGGGCTCTCTCCCCCCTCAAACCCCCTTGTGTAACTCCATAGGGTAGTCCAACAAACATCCCAGCCAGAACCAAAGGCCCATGATGAATAAAGAACCCTCCCCTAACAAAATGTTTGTGCCCACCCGCTAGGGCAAGGGCGAACAGCCAGTACCAGTTCAGCAGTCCCCGCAAGTCCAATACCTTTCCGGACCCCTGCACAAAGCAAGCCCACCACCTCCCCCGTGGGAGAGAGCAAAACGAGGAGCAATCATGGTTACTTCAAGCATTAACAGTGTCATCATACATTACATGTCCATAGGAGCTCGCCAGTCCCAGTTGAGATAGTCGCACTTCTCACTCCAGAGCCGGAGACGCTGAGAGGCTGCGGGTCCGCTTCCGCGCCCCCGGGGACAGATCGTCGCGGTGCTGGCCCATGTCCCGCGGTGTCCCCACAGAGGAGGCCGGAGACCGGGGGGCCGAAGACCTCCAGCTGCCCTCACCATCCAGGCCTCTCCGACGTTGCCCGCGCCCCTCCAGCCAAGTTTGGGCCTCCTCTGGGGTGGTGAAGAAGGATTTGCCCTCCGCCAGCACTTTGAGCCGTGCCGGGAAGAACATCATGTAGCGAAGGTCACACTCCCGCAGCTTCCTCTTGACTGCATCAAACGATCTGCGCTCCTGTTGGACCTTAAGCGTAAAGTCAGGAAAGAAACGGATCACGGCGTCCTCTACCCACAAATCTCTGTGTCGCCGTGCCGCCTGTAGGATTGCGTCCCGGTCTCGGTAGTTGAGTACTCGCGCAATTATGGTCCTCGGTGGGAGCCCCGGGCGCAGAGGCGGGACCGGCACTTTGTGCGCCCGTTCTATGACGAAGAATTTAGGTAGCCTCTTCGGTTTGAGAGTGTTCAAGATAAGGTCCTCTAGAAACAGCTCTACGCTGCCCCCCTCCATTTTTTCCGGCACACCTACAACTCTAAGGTTGTTCCTTCGGGCCCTCCCTTCCTGGTCCTCCAGCCGAGCCACCATCTGTTGATGCTGGTGCGTGAGCCTTTGGATCTGTTGCTGCAGCGACTTGGTAGTCCCCTGTAAATCGATGATAGCCGCTGCGTTCTGTGTAGCCTTTTCCCACGTCTTGTTCAGATCCGCCCTCTGAAGCGTCAACTCGATGGACATTTTGTCTATTTTGGACTCCAGCGTGGTGCCCAGGGATTGAATGGCCTGCATGATGGAGGAGAGGGACGGCTCCCGGGGCTCCTCCGATGGTGCAGGGTGGGGCAGTTCGTCGCTAGCCGGGCCCGCCGTGTAGTTGTCCAGCGTATTGGCTTGAGGCGTCGTATTCTTCTTGCCCAGCATGATCACAAAGGATAGCAGGCGATCGGTCACTCACACGCCACACCTCCAGGCCGCCACCCAGGCAGGGCCAAACCAGATCTCTTGGTCCGGCAGTGCACGGCCAGCCACTGCAGCCGATAGGGATCTGTCCACCCGCGAAGCAGGCCCCATCTGGGTCCCAGAAGAGGGTCCGGCTGCGCGTCCGCCCTTAGTAACGGAGGGCCCGTCGTCCAGCGGGCCCCACTATCAGCCAGATAGGATCAGGAGAACCGCGCCCAATCCGCCCCCACGTGGCCGGCTGCACAGACAGAGGCTCAGCTGCAGAGGTCCACCGCCGCGACCAGCACACCACGCCACGGGTCGTTCCACCCGCTGAGCCACCTCGGGCTGAACCGGACCACCACCTACTCCTCACCGGGGCCCCGCAATCATAGACCGCAGGCGTGGAGGGGCCAGCCCCATCTACCCCTCAAGTGCACCATCTGCTCCCTCGGGCCGGCATGGCAGGGGCCCCTGGTCGAGATCCCAGCGCAATGTCACCAAGTTTCGGTGCAGCCCCGAGGTCCGGGCCCCACTGCACTCTTCGCGCAGGCTCCTATCGTGCGCAGGCCCCCCCGCAGCTCCGGTGGAGCCCACACCGCTTCAGGCGCCTCAGCGCGGGTGTGCAGGAGCCTCGCAGGAGCCCCGATCAGCGGTGCAGGCCCCAGGGCGCCAACGGCGTCTCTAGCCAACAAGTTCACTCACTGGAGGCCCAAACAGGTCGCCTCCCAGTTCCTCAGCCGCCGCAGCCCGGGCTCAGCCCCCCCGTAAGTGCGGGCGGTAGAAGGCGCCGCAATCCGTGGTCCGGGGGGCCCCGGAGTCAGGCGCCGCTCCCGACCGCCACTCAGCAGTCCCGTCTCGCACCTCCCTGCACTCGATGCCGGTGCTCCTTCTCTGGGTCCGTGAAGCAAGGGCCGCGGTCGGCCTCACAACGCCGAGTCCCGGATCTCCGGCACCCGGGCTCGGTTTCTCACCGGGGAGGGAGCGGATAGCGTCGGAGGAGAAGGGCTCCTCGATTCCGGCCTCTGATGCCGTGTAGACCGCGGATCGATTACGGATCTTGGGGGTTAATGGGATCGACCCCGGAGCGGTTCAAGATCAGGTGGCCATTTTGGTCGCTGCCAGACCACGCCCCCCCCCCCGACCCCCCCCCCGGAATCACTTTTAGGTTCAGAACCCTTTGCCAACCTAGACATGTTCCATGTACAGCCGTTATCTAGTGTTACAACATTCTTCCTTATAGCGACAATGATGAAAGGACCACAGAAATTGGAGGTTCCTTTGTGACCTTGCTTTGGTTTTTTCACGAATACACGATCACCTACATTCCATTTTCTCACTTTGACTGCCATCCTAGCATCATACCGCTGTTTGTACTTTTCTTGATACCTGGTTAACACATCCCTTCTCATCAACTCACCAGCCTCCTCATCCTCACTGTTCCTCACCGGAAGCCAAGCCGGGTTGAGTTTGGAATTTGCTACTCTACCTCTCAAGGCCTCAAAAGGAGACTTCTGCATGATGGCATTAGGAACCGTGTGATGTGCCCACCACGTTTCCCTTAGCACACTGCTAAACGTGACTTTAGATTCTAAACCTCGTTGAGCACAATTCTTCACAACCCTATTCATCCTTTCTGTAAGACCATTAGCCTGCGGAGAGTAAAGAGCTGTCTTTTGATGAACGATACCAAAATTGCTACGAAAAACTTCCATCTCATTGGAGGTAAATTGTACCCCATTATCCGTAACTAAGTACTTAGGAATGCCCTCTGAAACAAACACGTCTTTAAGAAACTCAATCACAGCCTTAGAATTGACCGCACCCATGCACTTTGAAACCACCCATTTTGAGGTATAATCCAACAAAAGTAATACAAATCTTTCATGTGAAGGCATCAACTCAAAAGGACCAGCAATGTCTAATCCAACTTTAGTCCAAACTGCAATAGGAACTTTCACAGGCGAAAGGGGAGATTGATTTGTGGTGCGTGATTTATCATTGACAGCACATAAATGGCAATCTTTTACAACTGACTCAACCATACGGTCCATCCCCGGCCACCAATATCTTTCTCTGACTCGTACTTTAGTGAGACTTCTTCCCAAATGACCCTCATGAGCCAAATGTATAATTCTTTCTCTCAAATCACTAGGTGGGACAACCCTGTCACCTCTCATTAGGTTATCCTGCCAAAAAGTAAGATCATCCCTCACTGTCCAGTACAACCTCAAATTATCAAGATCTACATAAGCAGGCCAGCCTCTTGAAATGATACTCTTGAGGGTTGAAAAGACCTTGTCACTCTTGACACACCTCAACCATTCATCTTTAGACACAGACGATTCAACTACCCAATTTACACTTTCCACTACTTCCAAGTTATGCTTTTCTTCAATGGGTAAGCGCGACAAACAGTCAGCAGGTTTATTATTCTGCCGAGGAATGTACTTCACAACAAAATTAAATTCTTGTAACTCCTCGCTCCATCTCTTCAACCTGGGAGTCATGTGCTCATTGTGATGACATGAGAATATCTGCATAAGAGGACGATGATCAAACTTCACAACAAACGGAATTCCCCATAAATAAAATTTAAAATGGTGAATTGCCCAGAATACTCCCAAAGTTTCCCTCTCAATACAAGAATAATTCATCTCCACTTCTCTAAGAGCTCTTAAAGCAAATGCTACACCTATCTCCTCTCCATTCACTACCTGGGAAAGAACCGCCCCAAGTCCCTTAAGACTGGCATCAGTTGTTAAAATGGTTTTCAACTTGGAATCAAAATGGCCTAAGGTTGCATTTTCCCAATTTCTGATTTTACGGTGCCAAAAGCCTTTTCACAATCACTTGACCATGCAAAATGCACACCCTTTTTCAAAAGAGCTCTGATGGGTTCAACAATACTCTCAAAAACTCTTACAAACTTAGAGTAGAACCCAGCCATCCCTACAAATGACTTAACTTGTTCTTTATCTTGTGGGGCCAGAGCTTTCACAATACTCTCAGCCAGCTCCAACTTCGGTTGTATGTTCAAGTTTAAAATTTGTATAGCGCACTACTCACCCAGAGGGTCTCAAGGCGCTTGAGGGAGGGGGTCATGTCCAAGATAAGTAACCGATTCTAAACCAATTCGAAATTTTTCCTTTTTTACCATAGGTCCACTTTCCCCCAACTTATCCAACACATACTTTAACACCCTTTCATGCTCACACACATCCTTACCATAGATCAAGATATCATCTTGGAATAACATCACATTGTCTAGACTTCCAAGGACCATCTTCATCACCCTTTGGAAACAAGCTGCAGCCGAGGCTAGCCCAAAAGGCATCCTCAAGAACTGATAAGCTCCAAGTGGGGTAACAAAGGATGTTAAATGCCATGAATCTTTGTGGAGTACGATTTGGTGATACGCCGACAAAAGGTCAAGCACACTAAAGATTTTTGCTCCTTTCAAAACACTGATAGACTCCGAAATGTTAGGAAGTGGCTGGCGATCAACTCAGATCCATTCATTCAATCCGTGCAAGTCCACACACATTCTCACCGACTTACCACCATCCTTGGGAGCCAAAACCACCGGAGCCAACCACTCAGAAGATTCGGTTTCCTCAATCCCTCCCAACTTCAATAATCTTTCAATTTCCAACTTTAAGGGTTCAATCATCATATTAGGTACTCTTCTCACCTTATGATCACAAGGTTTTGTAGATGTCTTAAGAATAATCCTGTGTTCAAACCCATTCAAACATCCGAGTGCGTCCGAAAACACATTGGGATAATCATTAAAGTATCTGTTAGAGTCACACACCGTATCAACCGATGCAGAATGGAGACCACCCACCAGCTCTTCCATTAACATTACTTGATCTTGAGGATTCTTAGCACCTGGGTTAAGAACTATACCCAAGTCATGTTGGTGTCTCCACCCAAGGAGGTTGTCACCCCTCACTGCCACGTAAACTTTTCCAGTTGTCTCTTTTCCTTTAAATGTAATCTTAGCTACAACATAACCCAAGATGTCAATCTTTGACCCACCATAGCTTACAGGAGCAATGTCTGGGGGTAAAAGTGGCACGTTCTCCAGTCTCACAACTTCATCCCAAATCTTGTTACCTATCCGGGTAAATGTAGACCCTGAATATGCCATGAGTTTGAAAACATTGTTATCCACACCAATGTCACAGAAAGGCATACTGATCTGATCCGAATCAAATGTTTCCTCACTCCCCTTCACATTCGACACCACTACCGTCCGAATAACACCTGAAACCTCTCCACTCACATCCTTTCTCCTAGATGATTTGCAAACACGAGCATAGTGCCCCTTAACCCCACAATTATTACATATGCTGTCTTTTGCATAACAATTCGGGACATTCGAAGTATGTGTAAAACTACCACATCTATAACAACGTATTCTCTGCTGAACAGATGAACGTTGTTGACGAACATCACGTTCCTTAGCCAGAGGAATCTCCCTATTAGAAGAAGGGCGAGATAAATTATCCGAAGTGCTCTTTTGCGAGTTTCTCTGCACAAGTTTATTTTTAGTACTGACAGTCACTTTGGCAACTCTTTGTGGAAGTTCCTCAATGATATCACTGTCCTCTAACATATGCACATTTTCTTGGTTTTTAGGTCGAGCTGATGTTGCATTCATGCGAAGCATGAATGCATCAGCTCGACAACTTATGCTGCCCGTATTCAGGAGAGTGGACAGCTACCAGACGCGCGCTTTGACGAGGTCGGATTTCACCTCGGGAGCGAGCGTCTGATAGCTGCGCATGCGTGGTGCAAGCCCTGGCTCTCACACAGACACAGACAGCCCCCACCCCTCTGCATGCACGCACGCACGCACACACACACACACACAGGCGCGCACATGCACACGCAGGCATACAGCACACATACAGGCACACATACAGGCACACTATCCCCTACCTCGCATTCTCTCTTAATCACACACAGTCACGCATGCGCACACACTTTCCTTCGCGCACACACGCACACACGTGCGCACACACTCCCACCTCCCCACCACTGGCACACCCCCCCAGGCATACACACAGGCACGCACGCACTTCACATCAGTCCTGGGCCCCACTCACCGACTGCGCTCTTCCGGCGGGGCTCCTCACGGCGCGGCGCGTCTCATCCTCTAAATCGGGGCTCCCTCAGGTCAGAGGAGCCCCGCAACAGGCGCCACACTCCTCCTTCTCCCCGGCCCCCTCCCGGGGACCCGGGCTACCCCGGACGTCAGGGCGCTCCATGCGCCGGCAGCTCGCAGCTCGCGGACCTCGGGAGGCGGGACTTCCGGTCGGCCGCGAGTGGATTGGCCGGCCGGGCAAGAGCTTCCGGGTCGCCGCAAGATCAGCTTTCAGCGGCGCCGGCACACGGAGCTCGCTTCTCCAGGCTAGGACTGCCCCTGTGACTTGGATTTTGCCCACCAGGACCGTCCGAGGGAAGGCGGTGAGGACTCGTTTTTAAAGGTAGTTCTATTTGTGATGAAATGCAGGCTGTGAAGACAAAAGTTCCACAATCGGGTGCCTGAATCTGAATGTCTCACTCCACATGTGCAAGTATTAAAGCAACCGGATAGCAAACACAATCACAGTCATATGAAAACGAAGGAAGTACTTCAGAACATGGGTAACAAAAATATTTTTTTTTGGATCCATTTCACGGCGAAGCCTGCAACACATCTTCCTGCCAGCAGGTCTCCCAGCCTGTTCCCAACCCGTAGTTATCTGTCAGCCCTTCTCCCAGCGCACAGCTCTCCGAGCCCATACCGTTCCCTGGCCGCACAGTTCCCTTTCCCTGTTTCTGCCCACATGTCTCGGTCTGCACCCCTCCATGCCTGTACCTCTCCCCGGCTGCTCCGCTCCATCAACCTTCGCAGCCCATTGCTCTTCCTGCCCACACATCGCCATACATTTTCCCAGCCGGTTCTGCCCTTTCTTCCCTCCTCCTCCTTTCCCCCCTTCACCTCTACCCTGTGCTGTCCTGACCTACTCCCTTTTGTACCTCGGCCCCAATGCCTGCTACTCCCAGCTCCATTCACCGCGCCTTTTCGCCTCCTTCCTCAGGTAATAATAACTCCTGCGTCACATAGCGCTTCATAAAGCGCCGCTGCCATATCTAAGCCCATGAAATAAGAGAAGGTAAGAGATGGTACTATCAGTGAGTGCTACTCTCCGGTTTACTTTGAAAACATGGTCACACAACTCGGGGGTTTCCTGCAGCTTGTGTTGGGGTCCTCCAGCCTCAGTGACGTGTGGGCGCCCTTCACTGGAGCAGGCTCCCAGGGTCACACACTGACGCAGCGCTTGCACTGCTGCGGGCACCGAGGGTGCTGCACTGACTGTGGTGGTGGGCCTGGGCCAGGCCAGAAAATAGCCGAGCTTGAGTTGTGTACTTCCCTCAGATTCATCCAGTGTTTTGTTAATGACCTTTGAATCCTCCTGGCATGCGGCTTCCTGTTTGAGGGGGAGGAAGAGGGAACAATGGTGGCTGCGGTGCTCTTACCTCACTTTTTCTCAGAGATAGAGGCTCAGCTTTATCTTGTGGGCTAGGTGGAAAGTCTTCCCCAGAGAAATCTCCGGGGACCGGCCTCTCAGACACACACTGGCTGGTGGTGGTGGAGTTACTCTACGCCCAGAGTCTAGCCTCTCCGACAGAGTCAAACACGGCCTCTGTGGTGGGGTTACCCGGCCTCTCGGACACAGCCTCAGTAGTGGGGTTAGCCGTCCTCACGCACAGTGACTGTGGGTTCTCTAGTGAGAGACAGTGCTGCGGCACTGCGAGTCCTCTAGTGAGAGTGCTGTAGCAGTGACTGAGTGCACCAGTGAGAGAGAGGGATGCAGCACTGTGAGTGCTCTAGTGAGTGCTGCAGCAGTGACTGCGTGCTACAGTGAGAGAGAGTGCTGCAGCAGCGACTGCGTGCTACAGTGAGAAAGAGGGATGCAGCAGTGAATGATTGCTCCAGTGAGAGAGAGTGCTGCGGCACTGCGAGTGCTCTTGTGAGAGTGCTGCAGTAGTGACTGTGTGCTCCAGTGAGAGAGAGGGATGCAGCACTGTGAGTGCTCTAGTGAGTGCTGCAGCAGTAACTGCGTGCTACAGTGAGAGGGAGTGCTACAGCAGTGAATGAGTGCTACAGTGAGAGAGAGTGCTACAGCAGTGAATGAGTGCTAACGTGAGAGAGAGTGCTACAGCAGTGAATGAGTGCTCCAGTGAGAGGGAGTGCTGCGGCACTGCGAGTGCTCTTGTGAGAGTGCTGCAGCAGTGACTGAGTGCTCCAGTGAGAGAGAGTGATGCAGCACTGTGAGTGCTCTAGTGAGAGAGAGTGCTACAGCAGTGAATGAGTGCTACAGTGAGAGAGAGTGCTACAGCAGTGAATGATTGCTCCAGTGAGAGGGAGTGCTGCGGCACTGCGAGTGCTCTAGTGAGAGGGAGTGCTGCGGCACTGCGAGTGCTCTAGTGAGAGTGCTGCAGCAATTACTGAGTGCTAGTTTTAGTTAGTCATACACCATATGAATGTTACAGTCTCTTAAAGTGAAACTCCCCCCAAAAGGAGTGTTATCTTCACAATATTGAGATTACAGTGGTATCCTAATAAACATAATATTGGCTGGTGATCAGGAGCGATCTGCTTCTACTCTTGCCCTTCCGGAGCAGCTATGCCAGGCTGTCTAGGGTATCTCTTTTCCAGTTTCCTAAGGTGTGTATATCTAAGATGTCTTTTATATTTGAGTTTTATTTATACCATTATTTGCCGCATTATTGACAAATATATATGATTTAGTATCCTGAAGGCATGCCTTACTTCTCTTCCCATTTAATAGGCTGTTCAAATACACTGAACATAATCTTCACAAAAGTTATTTACAAAAGTTTAATCTATTGCCATTATAAATTACAATAACTTTTATTTAAGTATTAATAAAAAAAAATTAAAAGCGATTATTTTTAATATCAATACATCTAAGTCACGTAAATACAACACATTGCATTACAAATGCTATAGGTATCACATTTGCGAAAGTTAAAACTATTAGCATTGTAAATGACAAAGCTATTAATTTCGCTATTTTCAAAACCAACACATAAATAAAACATTTGTCATTTACAAGACCAATAGCTCAAACTTTCCTAATGCGAGACCTATTGCATTGCAAATGCTTGTTCTTCTTGCTTTCACTACTGACTTGAACACTATCCTCCCTGTTCTTCCTTATTTCCTTGACCCAAGAGGTAGTGTTCTCCATCCCCTCCACAGTGGCTAGAGCTTCTGATAACGTAGGGTTTTTAGACAACAGTTTTTCCTGGACTCTTGAGCTGTTCGTGAATCTCACAAGTTGGTCTCTGACAAGTGATTCAGATAAATCTCCAAACTCGCATGTACGTGCTAGGGATTGAAGAGAAGCAAAATATGTCCCAACACATTCAGCATGACCTTGTACACGTGTGAAGAACCTGTGTCGTTCCAGGACCACATTAATCCTAGGAGCAAAATAACGTTCCAGCAAGGTCATGGACATTTCATATATATCCGAAGGTTCTTCATCACCACCTCCAATCGGTATAAGGTCCATACTATCATACGTATTCCTACCTTCCACACCCAAATTGTGTAAAAGGATTGCTTGTTTCCTGAATGCAGAAAACTTCTCTCCCCCAATAGCCACCAAATAGGAATCCAATAAATTCCTCCATCTTTTCCAAGGAAGAATAGGTTCTCCTTCTTCTGAGAGAAACGGTGGAGGCTGCGACATACTAGAAGCTGAGGACATTGTGTCTGCAAAAACTTACTTTTCTTAGATCAGATTTCAAAATTATTCCTTGAGGAGATACTATAAATTAACAGCAACAGCCACAGATCACAGATGTCCCTTAACAAAATCCTTACAGAATCAAATGTTCATGTAAAAATAATCCTCACCATGAAACCATTTGAAGTTGACCAGTATAACTGTTGAAAGATCTGTTCGTTTGTAAAATAACAATATAAAATGTCACAATCCTCACCGTAAGAATATTTGAGGTTGCTCAGTGTAATCGGAATAAATGAAAAGGCAGTCTGCTCCTCGTAGCAACAAACAGATGACTGGGAAGTCTTATTACTTAACCAAAATGGCCGCCACGTTACCAGACGCTGCGTGTGCGTGCGTCGAGGTCAAAGTTAACACACGTCGTGCACTGCGTGTGTACGTGTCTGGGTTAGATAGTGAGGTCATAAACTTTCCTCAGAAGTTCTAACAACAAGGATGGAACACTGTTGACGGAGCTTCAATAATGGCCAGCACACGCGGCAAATTCAAAGCAAAACAGTGCGCGTGTGGAGCAACAAACGACTCCGACCATACAAGTAAGCCTTGGGCAAAAACAACATTAAAAATTAAATACATACACCGATACTCTCACAGGGATCTTCTTTAGCAATCCAGCGAGCACATCCGCGAATATAGGTGTGCCTGTCAAGAATCACTGCACTCGCTATGTATCGATCGAAATTCCACAACACAAAAAGGTTGAAACAAAGTCCAAAACAAGATTAAAAGAAGGAAGTCAGTGTCGACATTCTTTTTGCTTGAAGTGGCAATCCTCAACTCTGAAAGTCCAAGTCCAAAATCACGAAGGTCAAAAATAATCCAATGTTCATAGACAGATCAGGTAAAATCAAAACAAATCTCAGGGGAGTTGGTGGTTGGAAGTGCTTGTCCCCAATCAAGCCTCTTTCCCTCGTCGCCAGTGATAAAATGCCCAAATCATCTGTGGTTCAAGAGAAAGTTTATTGGATGCAACCACCAACAGGAACAGTCCTTCAACTGACAATGCACTACATTGGAATGCTACACGTCATTCTATGATGCAAGGCACTACCAAGTTCCATAAGGGAAAATAGCTAATCACAACACCCACCATGCACTGCGCACTCGCAGTGTACACAGCTGACTTTCCAAGATGGCGGCTGACAGTGATGTGAGTTGTTCTACCCTTTTGCTGTGTTTGTGGCTTTACTTCGTCTGTATTTACGTACATAGCTAGCTTCCTCATTGTTCTCAATAGTAATTGGTGTATGTTTTGCTTTCCTCACAGCCCGAATCGGAAGTTTTCGAGATCACGGACTTCACCACAGCGTCCGAGTGGGAGAGGTAGGATCCCGGATTTTCACATCGTCCATTGCAAAGCGCAATAGCAACGTTGTGTATTAGGGAAGGGCGGCTCAGCCACGCCATTAAATAACACACGTCTCTGAGGAAGGTTACCCCGCTGGTGAGCGCTGCAGCATTTCAAGGCTGCTTACAATGACTCTTGTTACCGGGGCATAACTTTTTCTGTTGTGGGGTTTTGTATTTGACTCTGCGCCAGGACACGCGCTTAGAAGCAGGGCACATGAAGCCCGTGAGCGCTGCCTGCGGGCGGACTGAGCACGGGTGCAGCGGAGCACTGACCGCAGGAGCTGCAGGGTCCAGAGACATTTCTTTATTTATTTATGCGTTTTTTTATAGCGCGGACTTTACCTGAAGGCGTCAGAGCGCTTCACAATAGGAACAGTAATGATACATGAGGAGAAAATTACAAGTGAGCAAATTACGAAAGCAAACATTAAGTTACATTAGGCAAAAGTGACAATTGTGAGCAAACAAAATACATGAGGTAGCAAACGGTGCAAAACAGGAGGAAAAAGTGACGTGTGCAGGTTACAAGAGAAAACAAAGTACAATTAGAGGTATACTGCAATATATGGCAAACACTCAAGCACAAGAACAAACATTACGTAGGCAATGGTGGCACTTGTGCAAGTATCTAAAGCTAACAAAATGTGAGAGGTAGCAAAAAGTGTGTTACAAGAGAAAAGTGGCGTGTGCATGATACAAAAGAGTACCAAACACAGGTACAAGGATAATACTGCAATAAATGGAAAACACTCAAACCACAAGAACAAACTGGGAAGGCACTTCCATAGTCATGGAGAAAATAATTTTCAATAATGGGAGGTCTTCCTTCAGATAATAGAGAAGGCGTGAATTACATATGGAAGTGTCTTTGGAGGAGGAGAACTTTGAGGTCCGTTTTGAAGGCCTGGGAGGAGGTGGTGGTCTGGAGCTGAGGCGGAAGTGAGTTCCAGATTCTCACTGCGTTGCCTGAAAAGGATTTGGCCACCGATCTTTCCTTCTTGAAAGTAGGAGGTTCAAGCAGTAAATTTTACGCATTACGAGATGGTCTAGAGCCTCCAGAGAGTTTCAGGCTTTGTGGGTGATACAGGCAGTCTTGTAGATATCTCTAGCCTCAATGGGAAGCCAGCGGAGGCTGGATAACATGGGTGTGATGTAGTTGCTTCTATTGGCCCCATAAATGAAACAAGCTGCTGAATGGAGATTTTGGGAGGCCAGTAAGAAGAGAATTGCAGTAGTCCAGGCTGGGGAGGACCAGCGATTGCACCAGGGTTTTAAGGTCTTGCTCTGGGAAAAAGCGAAAATTCCCCAAAGAAGGCGCAGTTGGTATCGAGCAGACTTTGCAATGGAATTGATGTGGGAGATTAGATTGAGTTTTTTGTCGAGTATGACAGCAAGGGATTTTGCGCTGTCGACAATGATGGGTTTATTGTTAAGTGGATTAATCTGATCCATCCATGATTGAACCGGGGAGTAGAGAGTGAGGAGGAGATGAGGAGGAATTCAGGTTTGGAGGGATTCAGAATCAGTTGATGAGTTGACACCCAGTTTTGAATGGAGTCGAGAGTAGAGCTTAGGATGGCGAGATCGTGAGTGGAGGCAACCTTGAGGTAGATTTGAGTGTCATCTGCATAGAGATGATAGTGGATCCCGGATTTACTTAGGAGATTTCCCAGTGGTTCTAAATAGAGATTGAACAATATGGGTGCAAGTATAGAGCCTTGCGGAACACCTTGACCTACCACCAAAGGAGATGAAAGACTGTTCGCTATTTTGATCATTTGGGATGTATCAGAGAGGAAGGAAGCAAACATTTAAGCACAGTGCCCTCCATGCCCATTCTCTGTTGCAGAGTGTTGAGGAGAGTGTTGTGATTGACAGTGTCAAAGGCTGCAGAAAGGTCAAGGAGAATTAGAAGACAGGACCCCCCTGAATCGAATGTCCTCAGCGCGTCATCAACCACTTGTAGTAGGGCTGTTTCAGTGCTGCAGTTTTGGATGAAGCCGGACTGACAATTGTCAAGAAGATCATTGTCCTTGATATGACGAGAGAGTTGTTTCGCTACACATCTTTCTGTGATCTTCGCAAGAAAGGGTAGGTTAGGGATGGGGCGGAAGTTGTTGAGGTCATTCGCATCAGCAGTGGGTTTTTTAAGCAGAGGGGTGACCTGCCCAGTTTTGAAGGAGACAGGAAGGGAGCCTTGACAGAATGAGAGGTTGACCAGGGTGGTCCAATAGGAAAGAGACTGGGTATAGATGTCAATGGCAATGGCACTGGAGTCCAGAGAATGGTTGGAGGGCTTTGTTTCGAGGATGCAATTGAGCAGGGCATCTTCAGAGATGGGGTCAAAGTTCTGCCAAATGACTGAGGATTTGTGCTCTTCTGGAGGGGTAGGATGAGCGACCTGATCCACAAGGGATTTCACTTTTTCGTCAAAGAATATAGCGAAATCCGCTGCTTTCTTTGTAGAATCCTTCAACTTGGAGGTTGGGGAGAGCAGTCCGGAATCTTGATGAGACCGAATAGTTTTTTGGGTCTATTTTTAGCGGAGTCAAGGAGTGTTCTGAAGTGCGACGCTTTCCTAAGGAAGATGTGCTTGTGGTACTTGGATCTTGCTGAACGAAGCGTGGCCAAATTATCGGTGGTGGGCGCTTGCCTCCATTGTTTCTCCAGGATTCTTAGCTGCTTCCTTTCTTCATAGAGGGATTTGTTGAACCAAGGTGCTGAGGGAGGGGGCCTTATCTTTTTGCTTTAGAGATGAGCGATGTTATTGATTTCGACTGTAAGGACTGTGGTGAGGCATTGGGAGGTGAGTTCGTCAACATCTAGGTTCGGGTCTAGCCTTGGAAGTGATAACAAAGCTGATTCACAGAGGGAACCAACATTAATATTTTAAGCATCACGGAACCAGGAGGTAGCCCTCTTAGGTTGACCAAGAGTTATAGAGTGTGATAGGTGAAGAGAGAATGGGATGAGGAGGTGGTCAGACCAGTCTCCATGAATAGGGGTAGTGATAGAAAGCATGCCTGCTTTAGAAATAACAAGGTCCAGGATTGAGCCCTTAGAGTGTGTTGATTCTGTGCAGTGTTGGATAAGATCGTTTTCAGAGAGGAAGGTGGCCAGCGAGTTCGCAGAAGAGTCTGGCGGTAAGCCCCAGTGGAGATTGAAGTCGTCCACGAAGGTCTGATTGTCACTTTGCGAGAAAGGGCCACTACAAGGCGGGCGGTAAATGACATCGAATCTGAGGGGTGAACGGTGGTGCAATTGGAGCTCAAGAGAAAGGCATTCAAAGGTGTGGAAGGAACTGATAGGAGAAGCCTTAAGTTGAAGGGAGTTTCTAAAGATGACTGCAACACCTCCCCCAACGTTGTCGCTTCTGTCATTCCTAAATATAGAATAGCCTATGGGTAATAGGAGATC
This sequence comes from Lissotriton vulgaris, assembly GCF_964263255.1. NCBI lineage: Eukaryota > Metazoa > Chordata > Amphibia > Caudata > Salamandridae > Lissotriton > Lissotriton vulgaris. Next base: position 2,102,644,247 of record NC_141685.1, on the reverse strand, counting down.
AAATATAGAGTGAGAGGTATCGTTGAACCAGGTCTCTGTGAGGAAGAGCAAGTCAATATTGTGAAGGGTGATGGTATCGGAGATGTCAAGTTTGTGTTTTACTGCAGATCTGCAGTTGTGGAGCAGACAGCGCAGCTCTGTCAAGACTGTTTTGGTGACGGGGGCACTTGGGCTCTGAAGGGTGATCGGGATATTGTTTTAATACGGGGGTGCTCGGGGGGGGGTTTAGGTGGATGCTTGGTTCTGACAGAGGAGATGGTCGGAATAGTGTAGATAGTAGGGTTACTAGGAGATGCAGGTTGAAGGGTGGCGTTCAAGGGCTTGTGCGAGTTAACGACGTTTGCAGACGACAGGTTGAGCTTGGCTATAGTGGGGTGAGGGGGCGAGGTGCATCTTGTGGGAAGGTGAGGGTTTTCCAAAGGAGTAGAGGTGTATGGAAAGCTGGAAATCTTGGAGCTTGAAAGTGAAATGGCAGCTACAAGCTGGGAGATGGAGGTGATAAGAGAGCCTAGCTTATTTTCCAGAGAGAGTAAAGCAGAGCACGGAAGGTTGGGTGGCTCGATGGAAACAGGAGGGGGTGGAATTGGTGGTGGAAGGCAGGGAGAGGTGGGGGGACAGGAGGAGAGTTGGGGTATAAGGTTCAAAAGTGGGGAAAGGTCGAGGTTGAGAGCGAGAGTTGGTGAATCAGAGGTGAAGGGAGAGTTGCATTTGTTGGTGTTGCAGGAAGGAAAGGAATTAAGGTCATCATTAGGGGGAGATGGGTGCGGATTAAGGCAGAAGGGGAGGACTGTGTGGAGTCATGGGAATGTAGGAGGTTTGGGAAGAAAAGAGGGGAGGTGGTTGCAGAGGTCCTGTCAGCTAGAGGAGGTGGATGTGAGGGAACGGGCATCTGGCAGAGTGAGGGGGGTTGGGAGAAAGGGAAGTTGAAGAAAGGAAGTGGTTCTGCTGGGCCCGAGGGAGGGAAATGGAAAGGGTTACCAAGGTGGGAAAGTGGGTAGAACAGCATTGCTGGAGGAGTGGGAGGAAGGAGAGAGATGCAATGGGTTTGTGGAGAAATCTGGGTGACTAACGAGGGGAGGGGGTAAAGAAGAGGGGGGAGGGAGGAATAAGGGGAGCATAGGGAAAGTTAACTGGGGGAGAAGGTTGGAGGAGAGGTGGACTAAAAAGGGGGGTGGCAGGTATGATTATGGGGGAGGAGAAGAGATTGCCGTACCGGGATGGTGCAGATTGGACGAGGAGCGTATTAGCTGAAGGGGGAGGAATAGGAGAGGAGGGCACAGGGGACGGAAGAGGGCAGACCTGTGCTTCTCGAGGGTGCAGCTTATTGGAGTGTAGGGGGGTCAGGGGTGGAGAAAGGGAGTAATGGGTGGAGCTAGAAGAAGAGTCAGGGGATAACCCAGTCGCAAAGGAGGGGACTAGGGAGGGGAAGAGGTGGTCAAAGAGCGAGAGACAGGTGTCTTTGCCTTGGATCATGACAGTACCGTTGTTATAGAGTGAGATAGTGAGGTAGCCGTTGAAACACTAATTTTTAGTTGTTTCCCATGAGGGATGGAGGAGAAGTAGGTGACGGTTAGGGAATTATATAACCTGGTGCACCAAGAAGGGGTGTTGTGAGTGAAGAAAATGAAATCGTTTTTGAGCCTCCCAAAACAACCATTGTAAAATTGATCAACAAAAAGGGAATCCGGGTAACGTTCAATAGTGTTATGCTTCAATCGTTGTACTGAAGCTTTAGTCTGGTCGGGAGGATAAATGATTTTGTAGCAATTAATTCCAGCCTTAACTTGAGTGGTGGCCATTTTGGGAAAATGAGGCGGAGGAGGGTGGGGGGGGTATGAGAAGGGTGTTACCAGGAAAGCGGTGGTGAGGAGAAGTAAAAGGGCATAAAGGGGGCACATATTCCAGACAGTGGGTGAAGATATCAGAACTAATGTGCCGTCCGGGAAGTGAGGTGGGTATTTGTTGGGCCCTTCATCTAGTTATACATGATGCCACCTGGCACTAGATAATATTTACAAGGGAATTGTTTATATAGGACTAGCAGCCCGTCCCGACCTTGTCCAGGAGCAATCGGGCTTCCCCGACCCCGCCCGCCCCAATATTGTCCAGCAGCCCGGGACCCCGCCCACCCCGACATTGTCCAGCAGCCCGGGACCCCGCCCGCCCCGACATTGTCCAGCAGCCCGGGCCTTGTCCCCCGCCTGCCCCAACATTGTCCGTGGGTCTCCCGGAGCCTTACCTTGAGTGGTGTGGCTCACTGGTTAGAGGCGGCAGACCCGGGAGCAGAAGTCGGCCGGGACTAGGGTTCAATTCCCGATGCGGCAGGGTCGTGGACTTGGGTCAGCGGACTCGATAATTCTCACTTCGGTGCCTACTCTAATCAGGGGTCCCATTCGGCAACTCTGGGCATTAGCTTGCCTAATCTCCACAACAGCCCTATCAACGCCGGGGATGCCTGGCTCCACCTTGAGGTATACCAGCAGGGACCATCCCACAGGGAAAGCCAGGACGGGTTCCCCAGCGTTATACAGCGCCAGGAAACCTACGGGTAGCAGTGGGCTTTACAAGCTCAAACATTAATATTAAACATTAATTACCTCAGCCGCCGCTCCTCCCCCGTGCTCCTCAGTTCACCGCTCTGCTGCTCCTCGCCGCTCGTCACCGCTCCTCCCGCCTGTCCGCCGGTCCTCACCGTCTGTCCGCCGCTCGTCACCGCTCCTCCCCCACGCCATGTCCGCCGCTCATGGACGCTTCTCCTCCCCGCGCTCCTGACATCAGCACGCAGGTCGCGGCCGGCGCTACTTCGAAGGGACTACTTTTTTTTTAGGTACATTTTTTAAATAACGCATATTTTTATAGTTTATATAGTCTATGTCCATCTGCACACCCTGACGATTACAATGATGTATCGGGTGTGTGGATTGGCGCTGTGGTTCCTGAGTTTACCCGCCTCAAAGGTTCAAAGTTCTTGCTTTATAATAGTAGTATAGATAGGACCAAGTGGACCACTTTCAGAACCATCACAAAGCAAATTTAGTCCAAGTAGAACAGCCAGTGACCACTGGTGAACACTGTACTTAACATCCGCCTGTTAACAGAATTATATATTGGGCACCAACCGCATTGTATGCCCATAATCTCAACAGACTACTATTGGACCCTAATCTCCTGACAATCACTAACATATGGGGCAAAGAGTATAGGGTGGAACAAAATCTGACTAGCAAAACCCAAATATGCACGACAACCTCGTCATCATAAGACCACCTTTAGAGGTACTCAGAATAGGGTGCGTACATCGTACTACATGAAGAACATTTCCTAGCGTGTGCTAATAAGGGGTCAGAGAAGAAAGAGTCTTCTTCCGGGGTAGACAGCAGCCTAGAGTTTAAGTTTCGAGCGGGGAGCCGCGAGTAAAGCAACAGTTACCGCGTGAAGTGTACCCGTGCTGTCTTCACCTAAGGGGGATAACATACTTCGCCAATGGCGTTTTTTTGGCCAGGTCGTACATTTTGTACTGACCTTTATCACGGAGACTGCCCGTGATGGTTAATTGTTAATTATTTTTCACACTTTGAGCCTCACAGTAGGGTGCGCCTTAGCGCCCGCATACCACTGGGGGTCTAATTTTAGGTCCTGACGAATGCTGAGCAAATCGCAGTCTAACAGCAGAAACATGTTGACCACAATTTTTGTATAAACCTTCAAGGACATTGGTTTCCTAACACAGAACCTATCAGTCCGTTCACTTGTTTTTAATAAATACAGGTTGGTCATTATTAAAATAGGTATAAAGACTACAACCTAGTATTTTTTTAAACTGCACTTATTATCACCACACTTTGATTTGGGCACTGTTGCATTCACCACATCCTGCTCCGCTGTAAACAGGCGTTGTAGCACGCTGGGGAGGTACTAGACCACTCCAGCGGGGACCCCATGATGAAGCATGTCACCAGCTAGTGGTGAGTGAGGGTCCTTCTACAATAGGGAGATCTCTGTCCTGTTTTACAAAGTGGGATACAGGTGCCCAGTTGAAGTTACAACCCATCTGGGGGAGGTGTTTGCTATTCCTGTGAGTTGTGTGTTTTTGTCTCGACACATCGGTTTTTATAGACATATTGGTTTTTGTAGCTTAGTATTTTAGTTTGAGCACTGTGCTATTCACTACTTTGTTGTTATTACAGAACATTTCCTAGCACCACATACATATACGTACAAGGGCCTGGCGCCCTACCAGCCTCGCAGTCTCCCTTGCCAACTGGCCATCTCAGAGGGGGACTCAAATGTTCTGAATCCATAATGTCAAGGCTGCTGCCAATGTAGCGGGAGTCCTAACTCAATCAGAACTGTTCCCATGAATAAAGTGGCCTAAATGGTGCAGCTGGCACTACTTGCTGCTCAGCTGTTAATGGCCTAAACGGTGCAGCTGGCACTACTTGCTGCGCAGCTGTAAAAGGACTAAACTGTGCAGCTGGCACTACTTGCTGCGCAGCTGTAAAAAGGCCTAAACGGTGTAGCTGGCACTACTTGCTGCACAGCTGTAAAAGGCCTAAACGGTGCAGCGGGCGCTATTGCTGCGCAGCTGTAGATTAGGCAAAGGCCGCCAGGGCACTCAATGTGCCCTTTAAATAGATAGGAAGAAACGTTGCAGCTGCCCACTATGTTGCTGCACTCGATCTATTGTCCGATGGTAATGATTTATCAGTGGCACATGGATGATGTTAAGAGAAGAATTCCTGAACCAGATATGTGGGATACTGTCAGTTTGTCCATTCCAAGATGGTCCCCAAATGCAGAGGGAGGATCCAGCCCATTTCACTCTCTATGCACAGCCGAGCATAGAGACTAGGGAGGAGGGGACACCCTTCTTCAGTTTCTTTGCCCAAAGGAGAAGATGGATGCCCAACAGGAAAGAATATAGATGAACAAAATGGGCAACGTCCCTCAATGTATAAGTATATGTATAAAAGATTTCTTTCATTTGTTTGTTCACTTTCTGTTTGTTTAGTTGGCTGAGGGATAAAATGACAAAAGTGGGAGAGGCTATCATTTATTCATTCAAAGGATCTGAACTGTTGTGTGATTGAGAGTAAAGCCTTTATCAGTGCAAGGCAGCGAAGGGTGAACTCACAAGCCTGCTCTTTAAATGAACTTTCCTCGAAAGTGGTTAGTTATCAGCTTTCACGGAAAACTGAAACGAGCAAGCAAGGGAGGATGGGTTTCATTTCTTTTGATCCGGGGTGTAGAGATGAATCATCCTCTTCCTTCTCTCATCTCCCACCCTTCCTCGCCCCTTCTTTTCCTTGGTGTGCCCCTCATGCTTTCATGTGCGCCCCCCAACCCCATTTATCCAAAAACAGTGGTATGAAGGAATCCGCCCTACATGGGGGTCTGAGCCACCTCCTACCTCTGCACCAAGGGCTCCAGGGGGGTATCACAATGCCCTCCCTCCTCCAAAGGCAACAACAAGCACCGACCCTCTTCCCGTGGCGGTGCACCCGCTGCCTCCCCTCTGCTCCTGGGCAGCTGGATGCTACTGCCGGGGCTGGTGGAGCACGTGTCACGTTGTTGATGCGGGCACCAGAAGAGCTTCCCCCCGCTGTCTCATATGCCTCCGCACTCGCCTGCCACCTAGCGAGGCGTACAGTCGGTCCTATCTCTCACGCAGCCTCTCTGCAATGGCGAGCGCGGTCAGTGCGAATCAGGCACGGCCGACTCAGCCGCCCAAATAGCCATATGAGGCGCATCAGGGGGGAGTCACCACAATTGGCCCGCGAACGGCCAGTTTGCTGCGTTTGACTAAAGAAGATTTTTTAAGGGTTGTTTTTGTTTAATCACCTGCATTCCAAATATGGCTGGCAACTACAAGCATTGGACTAGAAATGCTTTTATGGCTCTGATGAGGTGCCAGCTGTTGCACTCACTCAGCTGGTGTTTGAGGCAGAAGATGTATTTAGCTTGCCTGAAAAAGTTGTCTCTTCTTATAGATATACATAGATACATCTTTACCCTGGGCTGCTGAAAAGGTCTAAATGGCTGGAGTATTGGTTTCAAATTTTGTCCTTTGGAAAGTGTATTAGGCCCCAGCCAGCGTTTTTCTTAAAGTTCTGAAACGTCCTTCCAGAATCAGAATGGAATAATTTATTGTACAATTATTTAAAATCTTTACAAAAACACAAGATCTAGAAAAGTAGCTAACTTTTTCAGGCTAAAAAAGCATGATTTCCGGAATACACATAGCAACCACTGTATTCGTTATGAAGTGTACCATTGCGCTGATGGATGCCTTCGTATTACAAGAGTTTGTTTTTACATCTTCATGGTCTGCAGAGCGAGCAAACAAGTGAAGACTATCTATTCTGTTTAGCTGATTAGAATATTACTAGCGCTGTGCTTGTATAGTTGGGTTTAACTTTGCCCTTGCTTAAGAATTTTTCTGATTGCTTATTAGGTGGAGCTGCTGTCCAGCGAAGCCTCTATTGTTAGCGACTTGCTCTGGAAGTGGGACAGATGGATAGGCACGCACGCGCGCAGAGCTGTCAGTGATTCCAGCATGTGTGCGCGCAAGAGAGAGAGAGAGAGAGAGACACACACACACACACACACACACCACCTCCCCCCCCCACCCTATCATACCACACCAGGCTCTTGTCGCTGCGCTGGTGTCATCTCTGCATCACCTGGCACACGTGCGGCTTCCTTCACTCTCTTTCAGACATTGGAGCCCCGTGTCACCACTGCTCCTCTAAGCCATGGGCTCGGGCTTCCTGCAGAAGGCGGAAGTCCCGCCCCACAACAAGCGTGACGCCCCCGAACTTCTGCTTTTCAGGCTGGCTCTTGTTTATTTTACTTCCTGTTTTAGCCTTGTCCGTATGTTCAGTCCCAAATTACCCCACTGACTTCAGTGAAGTACGTTTTGTAAGGATTTGAGCCCCCTCTTGTTTTATTTTTTTCTTCGTGTTTTTAACTGCCTGCCCGAAGAGGGACTTCGAACCCAGTAAACAGCTGATTGGATTCGAACGTGTGTGGCTGTCCTGAGAGCTTCAGAGGAGCCCGCCTAAAACCAGAGTGGGTCATCAGCTTTTCTCGTTCCAAAGCGGAGCCTATGTACGAATCAAATGTCACACTTGTAATTGTAAATTTTTATCACAACAACTTCATTTTCATTACCACTGAAATAGCAGTAAGTCTTCACAATTCTCTAATTAAGCATCCTATTGATTTTAATACTGATTACACCCTCTTATGTGGCGGGGATTTTAATTGTAGGTTATGTTCACTTTCAAAAATGTCTACTTTTAAACATATGGGAGAGTTTTCTTAGGATCTGTCATTTTTTTTTTTCCAAAAACCTTTATTGCACCTTTAAGTTTACACCGCTGTAGGCCTACAACCCGTGGGGCCTGCCGCCATCACAATCTTGCAATCACCATGCAGTAATATCAAACTGGAGTCCAAATGTTACTCTTTTACAATCCTTATTACTACATAAATTAAAAGGTACTGTATAATCATTATTCTGCTAATCAGTACAGGTTCTTGGTTTTCTATTTTTTACAAAAACAACAACAAAACAAAAGAAGCTTAAGGAATCACATTGCGGTCGTTCATTTTTGGTTATTGGTCGCATTAACTGAGTAAAGAAGCGTCCCCCCAGTGTCAACTCAACCTGACTCCCTCCTAAACTACGCTAAGACGTGGTAGTGTGAGTGCTCAGGCTCCCTCGGTTGCGGCTCCCTTGGTATCTCCCCCTACATATCTTTCGAGTCCATCCTCTAAAACTGTGGTCTATCCCGTGTTTCGTGGCCACCCTTCCCTGTGGAATCTGTGAAGTCTATTAATCCTCTTCCCCTTCCTCATCCGACATAGCTTGATCGTCTTCCGGCAAGGGATCACAGATCTCCCCTCTGTACACTTTCCACTTTGTCCAGATTTTGTTCCATTTCCCCGGACAGGGCCGGTTAGAATTCCACCGCCCTTTCCGTCACCATTACCCTGTCCATGTTTAGGCACCATTGTGTTTTTGTTGGCACTTCCGCCGCTCCCCAGCGCTGTGAGATATCTCGTTTGGCTACTATCATGCCAAACGTGACCCAGAGTTGACCATGTCTGGACAAATCATTAGCTTCCCATACATTTAAGAGGCACCTCCGTGGCTCGGGGAGTAGAGAGATCTCTAGTGTCTGTGACATTGTTCGCATTATTTGTCTCCAATACTCCTGGATACGGGGGCAGTCCTATATAGTGTGAAAGAACGTGCCCTCCTCCCCGCACCCACGAAGGCAGTAAGGGTGTTGTGCTCTGTTAATGCGGTGCAATGTAGTCCTAGTGTAGTATACCCTATGTTTAACTTTCAGTTGTACAAGTCTCAATCTAGCGGAGATGCCTACTTCCTTAGGCGATGCCATCGCCTCATTCCATTCATGTTCGTCCATCTCATGGGTGTCACCATCCCATTTCTCCTTCAATGGAGTCATTGGGTCCGGTAAGTTGTTGAGTAGTTTACAGTATGTGAGTGATGTCGCACGCTCAATCATGAAATCGGCGAGAAGGCGGTCTTCAAGCGGGGACGATTCCGGCACCTCAATTTCAGGGGGTATGGCAGCGAGCAACGCATGTCGTATCTGAATATATCTGTATAATTCCCTCTCTCCCAAGTCGTATAGCTCTCTCAGTCTGTCAAAAGGCACCACCCCTCCCCATAGATCCCCCACTGTAGATATCCCTATAGCATCCCAGTGTGAGAAGCCTCTGCTGTTTCTCAGGTTACCCAGGGCTCGAGAGTCCCACTGTGGTGTAAGCTTGGTTATTCTCCCCTTCCATCCTAGTGCCGTTGTCGCTGTATGCCATAGCGTCGCGGTTAGTCTGGTGGGTCCTTCCAATTTACGCATTTTACTTTGGTCGTACAACGGAGCCAGTAGGCTATTCACGCCTAGTTGTGCCCTATCTGCTTGAAATGCTGGATCATTTTGCGGAGTGTGTATCCATTGGTTGATGGGTTCCAGTTGTGCCGCCCTATAATACAATTTCAGATTAGGCAACGCGATTCCGCCATCGTACCAACCCCTGTGTAGTTTGGCCTGCGCAATGCGTGCCGGGAGGTTCCCCCACAGAAGATTTGACACCAATGCCGCTACTTTATTAAAGAATCTCGGAGCCACCGGATACGGAGTATTTTCAAGTATATATAGAAATCGGGGCAAGGACATCATTTTATATAGTGCAGCCTTCCCCAGTAGCGTCAGAGGAAGCCCCGCCCAGAACCTAACATCCTGTTTAAGTCGCTCCATGGGAGGCCCCAGATTTTTATCCATAAAATCCGTTGGGTCCCTTGTAACATGGATACCCAAGTATTTAAAGGAAGATCCAGCTGCCCTTAGAGGGCATTCTGTATTTAGCGCCGGGATCGGACCCCTCAGGACATACATCTCCGATTTGCTCAAGTTTAACGTGTAGCCCGATATTTTACCATGGCTGTCACAGAGATTCAAGAGCGCCGGCACCCTGTGTTCTGCGTCTGTTAGGTAGACCAGCATGTCGACCGCATAGAGGGAAAGCCGGTCCTCCCAGCCCTCCGCCCAGCGTATTCCCGTCAGTAGCGGTGTGGTTCTTATTAAAGTGACTAGTGGCTCCAATGCAATTGCAAATAGCAATGGCGAGAGGGGGCATCCCTGACGAGTGCCCCTCCCCAAAGGGAACGGCCGCGAGATATGGCAGTTTGCTACCACCTGCGCAACCGGGTCAGCGTACAATAATCTAATCCATGCAATAAACTTGGGGCCGAATCCCAAACGAGCCAGAACTTCAAACAAGTAGTTCCACTCTACAAGGTCAAAGGCCATCTTGGCGTCCAGGGCCAATATTACTGCTTGTGTAGAGATCGATTCCGCCTTAGCCAGCACCCCGTGTAATCTGCGCAGATTTAGCGCCGTATTCCTATGAGGCATAAATCCAGATTGGTCCGGATGTATGAGGTTGGGCAGATGAGGCAGAAGTCAGGTCGCCAGGAGTTTGGTGAGGATTTTAACTTCTGCATTAAGTAGCGAGATAGGGCGGTTTGAGGAGCATTCCTCTGGTGGTTTCCCCGGCTTGGGGATTGCCACTATAGTGGCCAGTCTCTGATCTTGTGGAAGTATTCCCTTCTCTAAACACTCCTTTTACATTGCCAGTAGATGTTTGCTTAGTCTCTCCGGCGTCGATTGATACCATTCTATAGGTATGCCATTTGGTCCAAGCGCCTTGCCCGGGTTCAAAGCATTTATAGCCAATTGAATCTCTTCTGTAGTTATGTCCGCATCTAACTCTGCAGCAGCCTCCGAAGGAAGTGTCTGGACCCCAATCTGCTCTAACGCCGCTCTGGCCGTTTCAGGTGTTACTACTCGCTCAGGGGTGTATACCCCTTCGAAGTGGGTCGCAAGCGTCTCGACTATTTGTTCCGGGTTTGTGTGCACCTCCCCCAGTCTGTTCCTCACTTGTTGTACACCTCTAGAACTGCCTCCCCTCTTATCGAGCCATGCCAGCATCTTCCCTGCCTTGTCTCCTACTTCATAAATCCTATTCTGTGTGTCAGTAATATGTCCCTTAACCTGATTCCGCACATGATCCGTGTAAAGTTGCTGTTGGAGGTGAAGTGCGTGGGTTGTGGCCGGAGTGGGGTGCGTTTCATGCGCTGTTGACAATTCCCGCAATGTTAATTCCAATCTAGTTAGTTCCTGTGCTTTCTCCCTTTTGTAGCCTGTGATTGAGTTTATGGCTTGACCCCTTAATACCGTCTTATATGCCTCCCATACAACCTCTGAGGAGCGTACTGAGTACATTCTCAGCGAAATACTGTCGTCACCTTTTTAAGAGCCTTGCGAACTTGGGGGATCTTAAGGTATGTAGCTTGTATGGGGTATATTTGTTTGCGTGACTTCTCCTGAGTGGAAATCGTTAGGGTGATCGGGGAGTGGTCTGATATTCCCCTTGGGTGAATTTCTATGGTGTCTATGTGTTGGATACCATTGCCCAGGGACAAGAAGTGGTCAATTCTCGACATGCTGCCGTGCACAGCGGAGTGGAAGGTGTATTGCTTAGCCTGGGGGTGGGTATGCCTCCATATGTCGATGAGACCTATAGCTGTCAAAAAACGCTGGAAGCGGGAGGGCCCTCCAGCAGGAGCCATCGTCGGGAATCTATCTAGTTGTGTGTCTACAATGACATTGAAGTCTCCCCCAACAACCACATCCCCCTCAGGAAGAGTCAGTAAGAAGTCAGCTAATTTCGGGAGCTGCACCGAGTGGAGCGCTGGGGGAATGTATACTGAAACCAAATTAAGGAGCCTACCCTCCCACTGTCCCTGCAGGACAGCGAAGCACCCCTGACCGTCAGTCTTAGTGTTCAGTGGAATGAACTTTGAGGATCTCTCAATTAGGATGCCAGTCCCCCGAGACCCTGACGTAAATTCCGAATGGACTATCATTTTGTACCCTCTCCTATCCATGGCTTTGGATGCCCCCCCGCCCCGTTAAATGCGTCTCCTGCAGTAGTGCTATGGCGGGCTTCTGCCTTTTCAGCGCGGTCAACACCAGTCCACGTTTTACCTTGTCTCCCAAGGATCTGTCATGTTGAACATAGTTCATGTGGAGATGTTTTTAACTTTATACTATCCACATTTTCTCTATTTTTAACATTAGATTTTATCATTCAGTCAAGACAGGAGGTAGAGGCCAAGGCAGTCTTATTGCCTTTATTGCTCTTTTGGAATATTACAAGCCAAAGTCAGTATGTTTTTCTATTTACCAAAATATTTTAGTGATCATTTTCCTCTGTCTATTCATTTCAAAACACAGAGTAAGAAAGCGACATTCGATGTACAGCTGATCATCTATAATAAAAATAAGGGCCTCATGCTTAAATGGGCCACTGTAAACCCTGATATCATTCTTGAAAAAATAATTAATAAAAATAAGCCCCAAATTCTGACGTGTTTAGAAAGTGACATAAACCCAGAAAGAATGTTGGAATATTTTGCTGATATAACGCACACAGTAAATTACATTTAAAAAATAGATAGCCAAAATCCGCTAAACTCCATAAATGGTTCAATAGCGAATGTTCATAGTTATAATAATCTTCTCATGGCCCTTAAACAGAAGCCCAGGAACAAAGGGACTGTGAGATCCTGCAGAAATCATTACAAAGGAGTATTTGCGAGTCGCAGGGTGACCCATCAGGAAAGAGGCCTGGGAGAGATTAAATTAAGCCAGCGTTCGCAACTACCTGAGCCTCTTTTGGAAGACTGTCAATGCCCCCTATTTTCAGGAAAGTCAAAATAGCTGTATTGATGCTATAATCCGACCTGATAAATGGTTTGATCATTAGGTCTCGCCTACACAGCGCGCGTGTGTTGCATAATAAAAAGACCTTTATAAATCAATTCAGTTTTGCAGTGAAAAACGCCCACGCATTGCATTGCTTTGAATGGCAACGCTTGCACGTTTGGCGATTCCCTTGCGGGAGCAAGCTTTCAAACCCTCTGTTTGTAATTAACAGATGGTTCCTGCTCGATCCCAAAAGGAAAACAGGTGCAGGCCCCCTCCTCTCTCCCTTCCCCCTGCTGCCTCTCGTCAAACGTTTTCATTTTTTTACTTTGAGCGCGAGGCGCGCAGGTTGTTTAAGATTCGGAACCGCCCACACGTTTATTGATCAATGGATTGCATGTTTTTAAAGCTCTTCCGTGCCTCAGGCAAGCGGTGAGTCCAAAGTCTTGGCTTGTTTACATCGTGTAAAATTCCACGTGTTCTGTAGCGCGTGTTCTGCCTCGGAGCGCTATATTACAGCAACATTTGCAGAAGTAAACCTAGAATGTTAGACGGGCTTGCAGAGCTTTGCAGTTAATCCCCTCCTCGCCGAAACACACTTTTTGCGTGCCTCTGCTGTTCTCCATGCAGTCATGAAAGACCACCCAGGTCGGTGAGTGTAGGCGCGTAAAGTGGGGTACAGAGCGTGACATCAGATGCTGGGCTCACATCAGCAGCACCCGGGCTGTCCCTGAACCCAAATCTCCCCTTTCACGCTGCCTTACAAAGGTGCACAGCTCGCTTGGCCCTTAATGATCTTTAAAACATGTCCTCCCCCCTGAAGAGGCTTTAGTCTCGACTGAAAAGGTATTTGTGACACTGATTAGGCCTTCTGGGGGAGCTACACAGGATAATGGACTCTGCCATTCTTGCTGGTAGTGGATGAAGCGCTCGAGCCTGCGGCCGTGAGGAGGGGGCGGGGGCACTCCGGGGTGGCATTTCAAGGAGTGCCTGTGCACAGAAGCCCTGGCCCCCAGAGAGGCTCGAGATCCATTATTTGAGGGGCAGGCCCGCTCTTCACTCGTCCGGCCGGTAGCAGCTCCTGGGACCGGTGCTTGTGAGGCGGTCTTCACTCGAGGGCCCGCGCCGCCCCTCCGTCCCCGTGCCTCTCTTTAGTTGTGTTTTAATACCAGGCCTTCTCTTGTCCTCTCTCCGGCGAACCTTTAGTGCTGCTTATATTCGCAGTTTCGTCCCCCTCCTTTCTACCCGTCCCTTGATTATACTTGTTTGTTTCTCAGCCTCACTCTCTCACCTCATGTTCTTACATTTGTCCCTGTCCTTGAGTCTCCTGTTTGGCTGCTCAGACACTCAGACAGTGCATGGGACCCTGTGCATGTTCTCTACCTGGATGTGAAGCACAGCCAGGTGGAGAAATTCTAAGTGCGCATTACTATTTGGCTGGCTCAAGATGGCTGGCCAAACTATCATGCACACTTATTGTGCACAAACCCCACCTCCTCCCTGTGACCCCAGCCCCACCCCACCCCGCCCCACCATATCCACGTAGCCAGTTATATCTCCTCTTGCCTTTCTTTACACCTTACCTTCCACCTCTCCAACTTTGGTTTTATCTCTCTCTCCTTGCCTTTACACCTTCACTTCCACCTCACCCCTTTGGTTTTTATCTCTCTCTCCTCTTCCCTTTACACCTTACCATCCACCTCTCCACCTTTGGTTTTACCTCTCTCTCCTCTTGCCTTTACACCATACCTTCCACCTCCAGGGCTTTAAGTGGGATGGAAAAACTGGGGGGGTGGGTCTCTCAAAGGGGTGTGGCTAATGTAATTAAGGGTGTTGCTTAAAAACACGTGAGCTAAAATTCTGTGCTTAGCACAGTGTGTCACCCGACTTGTATTTTACTGTTTCTGTCATTGCATCCAGATATATGATACAATAAGTAACATCATACCTACAACAAGGGAGGACTATTGGCTTTGTCAATGGTTGTTAGTTGCATAGGATAAAAAAGCAGCAATTATGGCTTGTTGTATATAATATTGAACAAGCATTGGCATAGCCAATAGGTCTCGCCTTTGGGACCGTATAAGTGTTTAGCCATGCAACAGTTGATGTTGTTGCACCAAGGATATTATGCTGCATAACTGAATACTTATAAGGTCCCAAAGGCGAGACCTATTGGCTATCCCAATGCTTGTTTTTCAGAAGTATACAAGAGTGAAGGGGGGGACATATGTCCAATAGAGTCTGATAGACACACAGCTGAGAGTGGCCGAAAGTTGTCCTCTCCCACATATCGGGAAGTAGCAAAGGCATTAAACCAGAACATGAAGAAACAAGCATTTGCAATGCAATAGGTCTCGCATTAGGAAAGTTTGAGCGATTTGGTATTGTAAATGACACAAGTTGTATTTATGTGTTGGTTTTAAAAATAGCTAAATTAATAGCTTTGTCATTTACAATTCCAATAGTTTTAACTTTCGCAAATGTGGCACCTATAGCATATGTAATGCAATATGTGTTTTATTTACGTGACTTGGATGTATTGATATTACAAATAACAATGGCTTTTAATTTTTTTAAATAACTAATACTTACATTTAAGTTATTGTAATTTATAATGGCAATAGCTTAAACTTTTGTAAATAACTTTTGTGAAGATTATGTTCAGTGTATTTATTGTGACGAAAATCCAAGAACAGAAGTGAAATATTAACATGTTTTTGTGACATTTGTAATAAAGCTTGAAACATTGAGAGAACATATTTGAACCAGTTGTTGTTGAATGGTTGCACAGATTGATGCTGTGGTGGCGCTGAGTGATGTTGTGGTGGTGACGAGTGATGCAGTGGCGTTCAGTGATGCTGTGGTAGCGCATAGTGATGTTGTGCCCCTGAGTGATGCTGTGGTAGTGCTGAGTGATGCTGTGGTGATGCGATAGATAGAGGGAGGGCGATAGATAGATAGAGGGAGGGCGATAGAGGGAGGGAGGGCGATAGAGGGAGGGAGGGCGATAGAGTGCGGGCGATAGAGGGAGGGAGGGCGATAGAGGGAGGAAGGGCGATAGAGGGGGGAAGGGCAATAGAGGGGGGAAGGGCAATAGAGGGAGGAAGGGCAATAGAGGGAGGAAGGGCAATAGAGGGAGGAAGGGCGATAGAGGGAAGAAGGGCGATAGAGGGAGGAAGAGCGATAGAGGGAGGAAGAGCGATAGAGGGAGGAAGAGCGATAGAGGGAGGAAGAGCGATAGAGGGAGGAAGGGCGATAGAGGGAGGAAGGGCGATAGAGGGAGGAAGGGCGATAGAGGGAGGAAGGGCGATAGAGGGAGGAAGGGCGATAGAGGGAGGAAGGGCGATAGAGGGAGGGCGATAGAGGGAGGGCGAGTGATCGATAGAGGGAGGGCGATGGAGTGAGGGAGGGCGATAGAGTGAGGGAGGGCGATAGAGTGAGGGAGGGCGATAGAGTGAGGGAGGGCGATAGAGTGAGGGAGGGCGATAGATAAAGTGAGGGAGGGCGATAGATAGAGTGAGGGAGGGCGATAGAGTGAGGGAGGGCGATAGAGTGAGGGAGGGCGATAGAGTGAGGGAGGGCGATAGAGTGAGGGAGGGCGATAGAGTGAGGGAGGGCGATAGATAAAGTGAGGGAGGGCGATAGATAGAGTGAGGGAGGGCGATAGATAGAGTGAGGGAGGGCGATAGATAGAGTGAGGGAGGGCGATAGATAGAGTGAGGGAGGGCGATAGATAGAGTGAGGGAGGGCGATAGAGTGAGGGAGGGCGATAGAGTGAGGGAGGTAGAGTGGTAGAGTGAGGGCGGTAGAGTGGTAGAGTGAGGGCGGTAGATTTAGTGAGGGTGGTAGAGTGAGTGTGGTAGAGTGAGGGCAGTAGAGTGGTAGAGTGAGGGCAGTAGAGTGGTAGAGTGAGGGCGGTAGAGTGGTAGAGTGAGGGCGGTAGAGTGGTAGAGGGAGGGCGGTAGAGCGGTAGAGTGAGGGGGGTAGAGTGAGGGCGGTAGAGTGGTTTAGTGGTATGTGCTCTACTCTCGGGTGATGAACATGTTTTGTGTCGCGAATGTCAAATCTATCAGGACAGTTCTTCAGGATCAGTATAATAAAATATCTACACCAAGGTAAGTGAAAACTACATACCCTGTATGTTCATATTAGACCTAAACTGCCCGCACATTGTGCTAGCTGCAGTGTCCGGCAGTATATGGACGCCAGCTGGGTCCAGGGGTGTGAGACGCTCGCGTGTAAAGACCTACCCTGCCGCCGATACCGTCCCGAGAGTAGAGCACATACCACTAGACACATAGTTACTAGTTCTCAGCCCCTCTCCACCTTTTAACTAGGCAGTTTACCTTTGGAATAAAAGTTTGGCTAGGACTAACTGACCTATTTTAATCCACTTATCCCTCCTTCATCTACACACACTAGGCCCCTCACCCCCACTGCACCAACCGGCAGGAACAAAAGATCCCAGACAAAGAGCCCCGGTTCTGGGTGCCCGCCAGGTATTGCAGCGCCGACCAGGCGAGGGGCAGGCTCAAATGATGAAGCATGACACCTAGCTTGCTAGGTGTGTCAGAGCCCTAGTTCCTACAAGGAGAATTCCTCTCCTTATTACACACTCAATCAGTTGGCCACTAACCACACTTCCCTTCCAACACATCAACACTGAGGAACTTTGTACTCTCTTTGTAACACATAATCCCGACTGCTCAGATGTATGATTTGAAATTAGAAACTGGTGTCCATTTCCTGTGCTTGCTGTCTGTTTTGCTGCACTTTTAAATTACATTTCTGACATTTGTGTTTGGCTTCCTTCAGGAGATATTACAACTGAACCGTTGGCAGCAACAGTCATTACGCAGTAATCCAGTATGAACAAAGTGGCAGTCCCTTGCTCACTATCTGGCAAATATACAGGGTTTGTATTTTTTTTAAACGTAAAAGTGCTACTTCATTTTATGGAGTAAAATCTGTACAAAGTTTTACAGAGCCAAAACATTTAATATGTACCACCTTTTGGTACCCAAGTCTGAGTTAATACTGATGTTTATCCTGTAGATCTTTCTGTGTGTCTCTTACTCTGACATTTAAGAGAATATTATGCTTTTTATTTATGTTTAAATGTATTTATTGGCCTTTTCAATAAAACGAATCAATAGACAGATATAGGCATTAACTTGCTGCATGATTTACAATGCTCACGTGCTCTTGCTCTAGATTGGACAGTGTACCATTGCCTTCGGTCAATCAATGCAATCAGTTCTGAGGCGGCACATGAATTACTTAGTTGGAGAGTCCGCCTAGTACTGTGAAACAAAAACTTGAACACCCCCCACCCTGTCTGATAGTCCGTGGTCCATGTCTGTCCCATTCTTGCCTCTTAACCTTGTTGTCCCTTATTGGGCCACTGAGGACACGCCTTGTTCTGTCCCCAAATCTGTTAGCCGCAGCACTCTCACATATTTGGGTAGAGTTATTTTGTTGAACTCTGATGAGAGCAGTTTCAAGAAGGGGCTCCATACATTTTGGAAAACATCTTCTGAGTTTAGTGTGGCCGATATGCGTTCCATCCCTAAGAGGTGCCACATCCGGTGTAGCCAGCCTTTGTTTGTGGGAGAACTGGATGTCCCCCAGTGTGTCAGTATGTTCTGCAGAGCTGCCCCCAGTGCTAGCCCCATCTGACGGCCTCTCATGCTTTTGATCGGGAATGTGATGGGATTAGGGAGACCCAAAACCACATATACTGGGAGCTGCAGGATCTCTGTATCAAATAGCACATCCACCTCGTCCAGGATTTTAGTCCAGTAATTGGACAGCACTGGGCATTCCCATAGAATATGGAGCAGTGTACCCTCGTTCTCGCACCCTCTTTAACATTTGGAGCTCCTATTTGAGTTGCCTCTGGGAAGGAGCGCCGGTGTGAGGTACCAATAAGTTGCTATTTTTATAGCTGTTTCGATACTGGCCCCGTTACAGGCTGTGTGTTTTGCTCTGTAATTGATCCCCTCCCAGTGCTTTCGTGTGAGGTTGCCCCCTAGTTCTCTCTCCCATCTCTTTTGACTCGGTGTGGTCTGTGGCATTCGGCTGGAGCGGAGCATAGCATACATTTCAGAGATCAGCCCCTTATCAGTGAGTTTGGTGGTTAGCCATTTTTCGTACTTGGTCAATTTGCAGCTCCCCTGTTCCCTCATCCCCTCCTGTTGCACCCAGTGTATTAATTGTAAATATCTAAACCGTTTGGATTCGGGAATTCCGTAATCTAATTTCATTTGAGAAAAAGAGAGTATGCCGGAGATGTCGAAGAGGTGCCCACCGAACGGCACGGTTTTTCCGCCACCCCACAAATGCCTTATCTGACATTCCCGGTGTGAAGTCACTGTTTCCAAATAATGGGGTCAATGAAGACGGGAAGGCTGTGAGCTTCTTAGTGCTCGCTACTTCGTCCCATACTTTCAGCACAGACTTGGTGATTGGGGAGCCCATCAAGCCACGAGGGCGCTGTTGCCTTTTCAATAAGGGGACCTTCCACAGTGGGATACCCGCCAGCACCCGATCCTGGAATAACCAGTGTTTTTTGGATTCTGGTCTCTCCCACTCAAGAAGATATCTCACTTGTACCGCTTTATAGTAGTTGAGTATAGTAGTTGAGAAAATCTGGTATCCCCAGGCCCCCGTCTTCGGGGTGCATGTACCCTAAAGCCCTACCCATTCAAGGGCGGGCCCCCGCCCACACAAAATTGTTGATACTGCGTTGTAGCGATACAATCACCCCCTCACAGGGCAGTGCCGGCAGGGTCTGAAACAAGTTTAGTGCCTTTGGCAACAGCGACACTTTAACTGCTGCTACCCTCCCTAATAAGGAAAGAGGGTGTTTACTCCAGGCTCCCAGGTCCTTTTCCGCCTGACGTTGTAGCTTAGCTTAAATCAGGCAAATCGTCTGGCATACTGTGGCCGCTAATACCAGCCCTAGGTATGGGTTAGAGTCTATCATTTTAATGCCAGACAGCCATCCCTCGGTTGGGTCCGATGTGTTTCGTGTCGGATTCAGATTTAGGATCAGAGATTTACCCATGCTGACCCGGAAGCCCGAAACCCTACCAAATGATTCTAGCCTTCTAGGAAAGCGGGGAGTGAGGTTCAGACAGTGACGCCATCACATCGTCTGCATGTAGGCTTACAGGGTGTGTTCCCCCGCAAATGGGATGCCTCTAATTCCAGAGCAGTCGCTGACCCTCTGCGCCAGCGGTTCGATGTACAGTGCGAATAAGAGCGAGGACAGCGGGCACACCTGCCTTGTTCCTCTCTGACTAGTTAACGGTCGCAAGGGGGTGCTAATAACTCTGATGGAGGCGGTCGGCCCGGTGTAGCAGCATCATACCCAATCCCAGAATTTCTCTCCCAGCCCAATTTTTGTCATCACCTGCCCCAAGAATCCCCAATCCACCCTGTCAAACGTTTTTTCAGCATCCACCGTTAGTAAAAGCGCATCCATTCGTGTGTTTGAAGGGCTTTGTCTATAAGGTGGAGTATTCTCTTGGTATTGTCTCCACATTGGCAATATTGAATAAATCCCGGCTTGGTCGGGTTCAATTATGTTTGGCATATGGGGGCTGAGGTGTGTGGCGAGTATTCCAGTAAAGATTTTGAAGTCTACGTTGAGAAGAGAAATTGGGCGGTAGGAGCTGCAATGCTGTCTATCCTTGCCTGGTTTTGGTAAAACCACTATCTCCGCTGCCAGCTTCGAGGCCGTGATCGGATTTATGCTTCCAAGGGCATCGAATAGCCTCGTCAGCAGCAGGGCGAGGAGGAAACAAAATTTCTTGTAAAAATGGGCAGGGAACCTGTCTGGGCCTGGTGACTTCAGTACCTTGAGACGCGAGATTGCGGCAATAACGTCCTCTATATGGATGGGGGCGTCTAAAGTTGCTGCCTGATCTGGAGTTAGTGAGGACATGTCGACGGACTGCAGATATGCTGTGGTGTCTTGTTCCGCCGGTGTATCTGCAGCATTGAGACTCTCGTAAAAACCCTTGAAAAGTATGGGCTATCTCTTGATCCCCTATGTCGTCTGATTGGCCATTCCTATAAAAAGAGGAGACCGTTGTCTTCTGTCTTTGGGCCCGCAGCCTGTTTGCCAATAGTCTGCCCGTATGATCGCCCCCAGCGTAATAAGAGTGTTTCAGTCGGACTGCAGCATACTCCGCTCTATCTAAGTCGACACCTGCCAGCTGTGCTCTGACGGCCTTCAGTTGACGCCAAACTCTTGGCGTCCCTGTCCTACTGTGCACCCGCTCCAATTTCTGCACCTGTGCTGCTGAATTGGCCTGTAGATCCTTGCGTTCTCTGTTGTGTGCTGCCGAGATTGCTATTAGCTCTCCTCGTACTACTGCTTTCATGGCCTCCCATACTGTGGTGGCAGCCATACCTGGAGTGTCATTTAGAGTAAAGTAGTCGGTAATGCATTTGGAAATCTGTTGTGCTACTGTTTTGTTACGGAGCGTGGATTCTCCAGCTTCCAGAGTGGCGTGGGCCCGATGTTATCTGTATCTGTTGGGACAATGTGTCGTGGTCTGAGAGGGCTGCAGGTTCAATAGTCGACGCCTGTACCACCTTATTAATCTCCCTCCTACCTAGGAAGTAGTCTAGGCGTGCATAAGACTTATGGGCGTGAGAGTAGAATGTATATTGTGTGGAGTTGGGGAGAGCCTCCCTCCAAATGTCCACTAGCCCTATTTCTTTCAGCAATTTCTCTCACTGACCTCTCTCCCTTGTGGAAGTAGGAAGTGTGTGATCTGTCCCTGTCCGAATCTATGACTAGATTGAGGTCCACCCCTCCCCCCCCAACCCCCCCCCCCTTTACCACTGTCATGTGGTTCTGCGGGGTCATGACGTCCGTTAAAGCCGTTTGAAGGAATCCCTCTTGCCCTGAGGAGCATAGAGTGAGCCTATTACGAGGGTCTGAGTGCCAAACTGAATAGTGTACGCCAGGATCCTCCCCTTTAATTCAGCTACCTTCTCCCTCACTTTTCCTTTGCAACGGTTGGATATAAGAATGGCTTCTCTGTCTTTTTTCTCCCCTGTGGAAGAGAAGTACTGCTGAGGGAACGCCTTCGAGCACAAGCGGTGGCAGTCCTTAGCAAGAAGGTGTGCCTCCTGGAGGAGGCATACATCGGCCTCCGTGCGTTCTAAGTATGAAAGGATGGCGCGTCTCTTCAGTGGGTTGTTTAGCCCCTTGACATTGAGTGACCATTTTCACTATCTCCCGAGCCATAACTAGGAGGTGTAGGCTGAGGTGTGTGGGCTACCATGGTATATTTTGTCCTCCGCTGTGTAGGAACAGTTGGTCTGTGGGCCAAAGTTATTTATGGTGGAGTGTGTACCCTGGCGAGGATACTCTGTACGTTCCAGGGGCCTTGCATAGGCGTGTAACTTGGACATCGGACTGCCCCTCGCTAACCCCAATCAACCCAACAACAGTTAGCCCAAGGTAATGTACAAGAGCTGCAGTGTGCAGCCTCGGTATCCACCGGACTTAGTCGCAGGTGCCTGGAAAGAAAAGTTAGATGGGGCATTGTTGGCCAGGCATTACCCGTTCCCCCCTGCCGCCTCCTCCGTGTCATGCTTATCTCAATTGCATGTGGCGTCCCTCAACAGTTCATGAGCTGTCCTGCGTTGTAGTATCCTTGAGGACTGTTTCTAGGTTGGACTGTCTTTCCTGCGCCATGGCTGTGGGATCTGGCCCCAGGGAAGTAGCAGAAGGGCGTCTCCTGCCGACGCTCTTGTGGTGGCCTGCGCTCCTGACTGGCCGCAGCCTCGTGGCTCTCCTGTTCCAGGCCAAGCATCTTAAAAGCGTCCTGCAGGGATCTGATTTGCTGGAGCTTGCCATCTCATTTAAAGATCAGTCTGAAAGGGTGCCCCCAAGAGTACGCCACTCCCTTATCTCTCACATGCGTAGTTACCTCCTTGAACTCTCTTCTTTTCTGTAGCATGATGGAGATGATATAAGGCTATACTGTGCCCCTTATAATGAACCGGTTGCTTATCTCTGGCCGCCCGTAGGATACGCTCTTTGAGGGGGAAGTCCGGGAGGAAGGCCAGGATGTCTGGTGTGGGCGCCGGGGCTTTTCTCCTCACCTCCATCCTGTGCGCACGATCTATGCAAATCTCTAAGTACGACGGAGAACAGCTTTCACGCAGATGTTGTTCCGGCGGGAGCTGTTTTCATGATCCTCCGCGTGCGCCTGGAGGCCAATCTTCTGGTCCCGCAATCGTATCACCTCCTGCTGGAACTGCGCCACCTCTTCTCTCTAGCCTGGTCTTCCATGCTTGCCACTCGCTCACCGATCCTGTCCACATCACGCCGAATTTCTTTCACATCGCCAGCCACCTCGTTTTTTAGGGTCTAAAAGTCCTCCCGTAGCCTGTTAAACAGTGTCTGTAGGAAGGTGCACATGATCGGGCCCCCCGTCTCCTCCCTCTCAGGTGAGCCAGGTAACCGCGAGGCCACGCGGTCCCCACCTGTGCCCTGCTGTAGCGTTTTGGTCAACTTGTCCCTCAGGGACCTGTCCTTTTTGCCTTGCAGTGAGGATATGCCTGCGGTGTCTGATGCACGCTCCAGTGTGGGCTCTCTCTACTACTCCCCCTCAGCTGTCAGGCCACTATCTGCCGTCGCTCCCTGTCGCACACTGTCTCAGTACTCTACCTTATGGGCGCCTCTAGAGGACTGTGCTCAAACACTGAAACAGGCGACGTGAGCATTCCTGGCTGCTTACACAGCCTCCAGCCCGTTTCTATGCGCTTCTCACATCAGCCGGTATGCCTGACTGCACAGTTGCGTCCCCGCTTGCCCCTGGAGCTTCCTCAATAGGCCATTCCACGCTCCAGCCGCGCTGCCTCCCTAGGTGCTCCTAGGCCCGGCGCGCCAGGCGAAGACACTGGCCGATACGCCACTAGGCAGACTCTCAATAGGGCCGGACCGCAGGGGACGTGTTGTTGGCGTGCCCTGTTAAGTCGCCATCAGGCGGGTCAGTATGGCTCTGCACGCGTGCGACCTCGGGCTCTCGCTTCCTTTACTGTCCCTCGCTAGCGTAGGTGTAGCTTGCGGTGTCTCTCTCTCCCAGCTCTCGCCTCAGCTCAGCTTCACTCGGCAGGGCCCGGGCCTCTGTGTTAAGAACTCCAACACGGTAAGTATCGTCAAGTTATGTTTATTCCTTTAGACCAGCACGAATGCTCCTACAGTAGTCGGAGCGAACTGCTACCAGCTCTGTGATCAGCTGATAACTGTCAGAAG
Organism: Lissotriton vulgaris; assembly: GCF_964263255.1. Lineage (NCBI taxonomy): Eukaryota > Metazoa > Chordata > Amphibia > Caudata > Salamandridae > Lissotriton > Lissotriton vulgaris. Next base: position 2,102,620,652 of record NC_141685.1, on the reverse strand, counting down.
TGACAGTTCCAGCTGATGACCTCACTGCCGTATGGTGTCCACACAGGGACACTAACACGCACACTTGATACGGTGTCTCAGGAGGGACATAAGTATCATAAACATAACACATCCTCCCCCTTAGGGAACAAGAACCAACAAGAACAAGAAAGAGCATAAAGCTCCTCTATTCACAAACATAGTCCTTTAGTTTGGCAGGTGGTCCCAACAGTCTTCCTGCCCTGCTTCTGTTGATTGGTTGTGTAGGCTCACACAACGGAATGGTAGGTAACTTGCGTCTGGTGCCTTCTGGTCTGGCCTGTTCAGTTGAAGAGTCCTCTGGCCTGGTGTCCTCAAGCATACAGCTTCCTCTCCTCTCTTTTGAAGGTGCTGGCCATTCATAGTCCGATTCAGTGTCTGAAAAGTATTGTTTGACAACGCTATCTCCTCGCGCTCCAGGTTGTTCTTCAGTAGATACGATGGGTGTGTTTTCTTCCGTCTCATCCGGAGGATGTTTGTAGGCAGAAAAAGCTGAGAAGTGCCAGACTTTGCCGTCGCTTAAGCGTGCGGAATTACAGTACACCTCCTGTACAGTCACGGGTTTGGTATACCTTTCTTGACCCTTGCCAATGTGTCCGCTCTTCTTTACCTTGACAGCATCTCCTGCCTTGATAGCTACATCCTTGCATCCTTGTTTACTATCATAGATGCTCTTGCTCCTGGATTGTGCTTGAGCTAGCCTCTCCTTCACTATCTTTGATGACCAGTGTACCTTACGAGCAGCCTTAACCCAGCCCACATGGTCCTTTGTGAGTGGCGTACGCCCCCGCATGAGTTCAAATGGACTGTGACCTGTAGTTTCACATGGTGTTATTCTATAGGCCCACACCGTCTTAAGTATTTCCTTCTTCCAGCCCAGCTGGTTAGAATTAGATATTTGGATGATACCTTTGAGGACTCTATTAATTCTTTCCACTGCTCCATTTCCTGCGGGATGGTAGAGCGAAGTTGTCTTATGCTCAATGTTGTGCTTCGACATGTAATCCTTTAATAAATCAGACGTGAACTGCACTCCATTGTCGCTCACCACCTGTTTAGGCAGTCCCTCACGTGTAAAAGTATCTTCCAGGAATTGGACCACAAGCCGTGTGTCTGCTTTCTTTGTAATCCTCATTTCTGGCCACTTGCTGTAATGATCAATGATGACAATTATGTATTGTTGTTCATCGTCACTGTGCACAGGTCCCATTATGTCAATTCCTATTCTCTCCCATGGCATGGAAGGACACTGTATGGGATGTAGTGGTGGCTTGAATGTTACTTGGGTCTTGTCAGCATCCATGCATAACCTGCAATTTCTTATTTTTCTCTCCACGTCCAGACTAACCCCCGGCCACCAATACATGTTCTTTACTCTGCTTTTGGTTTTTGCTATGCCTAAGTGTCCCTCATGGCATATTTTCAGTATTGTCTTCCTGAGGGCAGTAGGTGGTACATACCTTTCACTCCTCACTAGTAATCCTTCTTCCATTGATAATTTGTCTTTCACTTTGTCTTTACTCTGTTCCATCAGCCACCTCTCCTTCGTTATTCCGCTAGTACACTCCCATATGTTTGCTACACACGGTTCATCCACTTCTTTGGTCTCAGTGTTGTTTTCCGATTCTAGTGGCATTCTGCTTAAAAAGTCCGCTACCACATTCTTTACGCCTGGAACATATTGTTAGTCATAGATGTAGTCAAATAGACGCATCAAAATTCTCGCCAACTGTGGTGATGCCGTGTATAACCCGTTAGTGGTGAGCACCTTTGTTAAGGGTTAATGGTCCGTGCAAAGTTTGACTTTTCTTTCTCATATGTATTGTCGGAAGTGCTCGAGTGCCCAGACGCAGGCCAGAGCCTCCTGTTCTATTACAGAATAATTTTCCTCTGCTGTCGTTAGTGATGCAAATGCAATTGTGTACTCCACTCCTTTAGTATCTTTCTGCGTGAGTACAGCTCCAACGCCCTTGTTACTGGCGTCGGTTGTTACAAAGTTTTGGAGATTGGGGTCAAATCCCTGTAGAGGCAGTGCTTTGCACATGTCGTTTTTCAGGTCCTGAAAGGTTTGTTCACATTCTTCATTCCATTCAAATTTGTTCTTGAGTTTCAATTGCTGTCTCAATGTATATGTTTTTGTTGAAAAATTACTGATGAACTTCGAGTAGTATTCCACTAACCCGAGGAATGATCTCAGCTCATCTCTGTTGGTGGGTACAGGCGAGTCCTTTATGGCTTGGATCAGTTCGTTCTTTGGACTGATGCCCTCTCCAGTTATGTGATGGCCCAGATAATTCACTGAGTTGCTTGCAAACTTGCATTTTGAGTGCTCTGCAGTTAATCCTTTTCCGTTCAATATTGTTCCTCTCTCCTCTCTCGTCTTACCCATCACTAGGATGTCATCTTGGAACAATAATATACCGGTGACGCCCTCAACTATGTTCTTCATTAATCGTTGGAACAGTGCAGCCGCAGAAGCCAAACCGAATGGCACTCTAGTGAATCTAAAGCACCCAAACGGCGTCACAAAGGTTGTCAATGATTTGCTTTCTCGATTAAGCTGTACTTGATGGTATGCCGATTTTAGATCGATGGTGGTAAACCATTTGACACCCTTGGTCGTTGACAACATCTCATTTATGTTTGGGAGAGGATATTGTTCAACTATGATGTTTTGATTCAAATCACGAAGGTCTATTCAGAGTCTCAGCTTGCCATTAGGACGTTTTGCGACGACAAGCGGTGCAACCCACTCAGATGCCTCCACTCTTTCTATTATTTCATCAATCAGTAGCTTGTCTAGTTGGTTTCTGACTTCCTCCCTTATGGCAAATGGTATGTTTCTTGCTTTGTGCACTGTATGTGTGATTCAATTTTATTTTGTGTTGGTACCCCTTCAACACACCCACATTCCCACTGAATACTTTTGGGTATTTTGCTAGCATAGTCGCTGGTGTCTGTTACGCTCAGCACTGGTTCACTACTGTTTGGGTCAAGCATTATTTCCAGGCTTCCCTGGTCCATCCGCCCAAGGACGGATGGACCCACCTTGGAAACGTAAAGTTTACAATCTGCTTCTCTGCCTTTGAAAATGAACTTTAGTCTTCTGTATCCACACATTTCAATAGGCCGTCCATTGAATGATTTTATCACAATATCCGGTTTGTTAAGTCTTTCGCCAATCTTTTCCTTGAATTTTGTGCTCCAAACTTTCTCATTTACAATAGTGTAGGGTGAACCAGAATCCGCTACAATGCTTATTTCCACTCCACCAATTGTCATTTCACACACCGGTTTCCTTGTTTTAGCCTTACTTTTGGTTCCACTGTCCTTATCCTGTTCATCGTCAATGTTAAGTATATACATATTGATGTCTTCATCTGATTCTTCTTCAAACACATCTTCCTTGTCCTCTACTGCTTTCACCCGTTGTGGTCTTCTTCTATTGCACGCCTTGTTGAAATGTCCAGTTAGACCACAGAATGGCATTTTGTTTCACGGGCTGGACATTTAAAATCATATTTATTTTATTATTTATTTTATTTAGTAGTTTGTAGAGCACTCAGCTACCTCCGACAGTGGTGTCCCGGCGCTGAAGACATTATCTCGAAAGGGTCAGGGGGATGTGGAAGGGAGAGGGTATAATTAGATCATGGAGAAAAGCCAGGTCTTGAGTTTTTTCCGGAATAGAGGTTCTGACGTCAGAAATCTTAGCTCTATGGGCAGCTGGTTCCACAGTTTGGAAGTGGCCACTGCAAAGGCCCTTCCTCCCGTACGTGCCAGGCGGAAACGGGGGCAGATCATAAGGCGGAGATGGTTGGATCTGAGGTTTCGTGGTGCTTGTGAAATTCTCATTCTGAGGCGCAGGTAGGTAGGGCCTCGATCTTTAAGAGCTCTAAAAGCCAGGGTTAAGGCTTTAAATTGAATGCGCAGTCTCACTGGGAGCCAATGAAGTTTGATCAGGTGGGGTGAAATGGAGCTGTGCTCAAACATCGATAGCAGTATCTCTTATTTTGTGTTTGTGCTTTACTGTAAGTTTGCGTGGTGTCTTTCTTTTTCCAATTCGGCTTTCCAGGTTTCCAACTTTTTTGAACTGACACCCTACTCACATGTTCACTTTCCTTCTTTGTTTTGTCTTCTTTCAGTACTGCCTTAGCACATCTTCCTGTGAGTTCCGCCTTTCTAGCAATATCTATAATATTCTGTAGTGGGTATTCACCCTTTGCCCATAGGTTATCTTGAATGTTCTCATTGGAGCCTTGCATCATAATTTGATCTCTTATTAACCCATCATGAAGATCACCAAAACAACAGTTTAATGCCAATTTTTTAAGTGCGGAGACGTAATCATCTACTGCCTCTTCTTTTCCCTGTTTCCTGTGGAAAAACGTATATCTGTCTACTCCCACACAGACCGTTGGTTTGTAGTATGTATTTAAGTCATCAATTGCATTTGTGAATCCCCTTCATTTTCAGCTCTTACCTTTTTGTTAATTGAATTGTACACCTTTATTCCTCCTGCCCCTAGACTGTGCATTAGCATTTTGTACTTTTCTGGTTTTATTTCGTCATCTTGCTCTAGAGTGGCGATGTAATTGAGGAAATGTTCCCTCCACTCTTCCCACTACCAGCACGTAGAAAAGATTCTGGGGGCAAGAGATTCAAGATGCAGCCAGATGCTATATTGGTTGAATTATAACACTTTGTTTATAAGGGCGTGATCTAATATAGTCAGCCTCAGTCTCTGAATTTTTAATTAATTTTTTTAGATTCATCGATATATTTCTCTGTTTATATTCATTTGCTTATTTGTTTTATTTTATTGGTAATGTTAATGAATTGTGTTCTAAGTGTACTTACTTCTCTATGACCTGTTACATTCGTTCAGTACAAGAGTAATTCATGAGGATTAAGTTTGTCACATTTCACTAAAATCTGCTTTTTCTATTTTTTTTATAACTTTACCGTCTCAAATTAGTGTGCGCTGTCCTCTTAGATTTTTCTTTTTAATCCTGTTACATTTGCTGAGGCGTCGCGTTGCAGTTTGCCGATTTTATGTTAGTTTACGATGAGCGCTGGAAGACTAGACCGTCCCGTAATGCGCTTTATTTGATTACCTTCAAAATGGCCGCCACGTTCTGTTGATGATGATGATGTCACTTTCAGCTGATATCGGTTTCGCCTGACACTAACAGTTGGTCGCGGCTGTTCCGTTTTGACAGTTGCTTACTCCAATTAGATTAGCTCCACAGAGTTTGGCACACAACGCAGTCTCTTTTCTTTTTTTTTTTATATCGTTACACTCCTCAGTATGTGCGCTCGATATTCATACCAGAAAGTTTTTCGCGACACCACGTCGGAATATCTGCAGATCTCTTCACCTCACAACTGTCCTTTGTACGTTGCGATGCTTGCATTTCTATGAATTTTTCTCTGCCCAATATTTTTACCGTGCGTGCTTCATTTCATTTACACATACGTAGCCTTGTCAAACAGTCTTTAACTTTTTTTTAGAAATGCTGAAATCTCAGACTTTACATTTCGTCTCTTTGTTTGTACCTGTTCATTTCTTGGCTATTTCCTTGGCACTTCCTCAGCTTGAACTGTCCTTATTATATTAATTATTCATTTCTCCGCCGGTCATTTTCTTTAAATATGTTTTTCCTTCTTGGCGCGTGGATTCTGTTTTGGTCACCTAGTCGCCAGTTTTGTTATGAACTCCAACACGGTAAGTATCGTCAAGTTATGTTTATTCCTTTAGACCAACACGAATACTCCTACAGTAGTCGGAGCGAACTGCTGCCAGCTCGGTGATCAGCTGATAACTGTCAGAAGTGACAGTTCAGCTGATCACCTCACTGCCGTATGGTGTCCACACAGGGACACTAACACGCACACTTGATACGGTGTCCCAGGAGGGACACAAGTATCATAAACATAACCCTCTGTCTCCGCAGCCCCCTCTCGTTCAGGCCTTCGTCAGCACCCATGGATGCGCCAGCCCTTGCTCGTTGCCGTAGGCCACGTCAGGACAAAGGCATCGTCTCCGTGTCAATGCGGGCCTTCAGGGCCTACTCCCCTGCGTCGTGGTCGCAGTGTCAGGTGCGCCGTTCACTCCCACGCCAAGTGCGCCGGTACTGGGGCTTAATCTGCCTGCCCACGAGCCTCCGGCGGCCAGCCGAGTGTGTCTGTAGCCCATGCCAGTCCAATTACCTGGCTGATGCTCCTTGTGCTGGGGCGGCCGCTTTGCACGTACTTCTAACTCCCACTGGCACCGGCAGCTGTCTGTTACGGCCCAGTCTGCCTCCCAACTGTCTCTTCTTTGCTGGAATCGGACTGGTACCCTTTGCTTCGCGACGGCTCTCTGTTCAATTCCTCGACAGCACCGGCATCTGGGTGGATCCCAACCTCATCTGACTCAGCACGGCCAGACGATCAGCAGGCCCGGTGAGTGTTGGTCGCCATTTCCTTCCTCAACTACTCAGCACTCTGGGACTCCGGTTCTTCTACTCCCAGTTCACCGGCGCCGTGCCTTTCCGGGCAGCCCCCGTCAGCGGTCATTGTGGTGGCTAGGTCTCTCTGTGCAGGAACAAGGGTGGGAAATTGCTGTATGGAGTCCGGGTTGGGCAGCTGGAGCGAGGAGACTCGGAGGAACAAGTCCTATCCGCTCGCCATCTTGGCCATGCCCCCGTGCTTTTTAATTAAAGTGAAAAAAATAAGTTTCATAAAGTCTGACATTTTTGTTTTTTGGTGACGCTTGCCAACGTTACTACCAAATTGGATAAATCAAGCTTTTGGTAGCAGCATTTCTCTTTTTACATGTGTTTGGTATACAGATTAATTCTGACTCCTCAAATTACAAAGTTGTTTTAAAATGTTATGTAGCGCAATAAATGTTGTTCTTGTCAAGCTCATACTTAAATATAAAGAATACCGTTCTTCTCCTGCCAAGCCGAGGGACATTACGGACTACAAGAACATCTGAAAAGATTCTTATCTAAACATGGTAAAACTCTCAATTAGTGCAAAACATCAAATACACAGAGCATTACCGGGTAATAACCAATACCCTTCACGGGAACCAGGGCCATAGTTTAAATAGAACAATTTTATAACTAAGTTATTTTACCTTCATAAAAGGAGCTGTCCAAGGCTGCCTTGCGGCGACCCTTTAGTTTTGCTTAGAAGAAAGTTGGGTGTTTACATTACAAACGTAGAAATTGTATTTTAGGAAAAATAACTTTGGTTCTTTTTTTGTCAATATAGTGTTGTCCATTTCATTAAGACTAGTTATAGGTTTCCTTGGCTAGAAGTAGCCTAGACCAGTTTGGAAGACCTTGGAGCTTAAATATGACATAGATGCAAATCATATTCCATCAGGAGTGTGGCCCAGTTGCCACCATTGGGATTTACTAAGAATCAGAAATTAAAACAAGCCACAGGACAAGGTCTGCTTTTCCCTAGCAGGATATTTTAACTTGTATGTAGCATCATCAGAGATTTTGGCCAAGTTTGTCTGCTGAAAATACCAATAATCAATGCTTCGATCAAAATGACTGACAACTTGAGTCTCCAGGCCTTTTGGCCAAGAGTATGTGCATGCTGCAGGACCATGAGGTCTGGTTTACTGTAAAAAAAACTCTTTGTGCAAGTTTCTTGATGCTCTTTCTACAGCAGCTTGAAGCTTAGGTATGAAAAATAGAGGGGACCAATTCGGCCAATTATTGGTGGACAGCTTTCTTTCAAAATCTTTGATCAACAGAGGGTGAATCCTCGTGGCCATTTAATCGCTAATTCCCAAATCATTAATTTTGGGGCAGACAGAAGCATTGATCTATTCCTAGAATCCTGCTTTTTCTAAAATCAAAAATGACCAATGGGGAGCAGCATAGGAGCTGTTCCAAAGACCTTTCATCTTCTTCAGATCCCATCTAAACCTCATAGTGCACAGAACATTTAGACTTTTTGGACATACTTTACTCCTTGCTTTTCTTCGAGTGTGTTTTTTGTGGCTCAAAAACTTAACTCCAGTTAATTTCCCCCATGTGCCTAATCTCTGCAACTCACAGGTGAGATCTATTGCCAGTCAGTATTCATCCAGAATCCTTGATATATTTAGATCCTTCGTTGATACTTTGTGATTTGCCAAAACATTTTTTATTAAGCTATAAATTGTAACAGACTCTTTGAATAAACTTTTATTGTCAAATCATGACACTTTTTTTGCACTGGGATACTTTGTTTTATTTTGAGCTTAAATGTTGTCTGATGGTTAAGTTCTTTACCACTGTTTACATTTTGCGCAAACTAGTGTGAAAACACCCGGTATTTGTAAAGCATGAACTAATCACCACTAAGAGTTTCAAGACTTAATTCTAAAGTAAGTACTTTTTAAGTTATGATTTTTTAAAGTTCGCAAAATAAATCACTGTTGTGCACAGTTACACACAATCTAAGTCGATGGGAGAAAATACGAAAAAGCATATAAAATCACACAGTGGGTTCTCAAAGTTCACCTTCCAGACTCTGGTAAGTAGCAGGACCAGGTCCAATGTTCCAGCAGCAGAAGATCGGGAGCGTCCTGGATTCGGCTGGGAGCATGGTGCTGAGGTCGTTGGTAGCCGGCCCGCTACGAAGAAGGGGGCCACCTGAAAACATGTGGCACAGAGAAACAAAGGTAAGTCTCATGAAATCCTACTGAAGGGAGCAGGTTGCAAGGGCCTCAGAACCACGGGAGCACAGCTGGTTCGTCATTACCCAGGATTGGTGGGCTGAGTGCAGAACAGAAAGGATAGCCAGGCATAGTGTATCGAAATGGTCCGTGCGGTCAGGTGCAGGCAGGTTGCAGAGACAATTCCGGGACAGCGGGGTCACTCATGGAGCAGGTGTCTGGGTTCTCAAAGTCACTCTATGGGTGTCTGCATCCTGAGTAATTGGAGTCCTGATTGGACTCTTTCTTCTCAGTATTCAGCGTAGGTGGTTCAGTCCTCTGGGTATTGGCACAGCACGGCTCCGGTAAATCCTGTTGTCCTCTCACTTAGTGGGGGACAGATCTGATCCTCCAGAACTGATGTACCTTTTCTAGCTTGGGTGCTGCGTTGTAGTCCCTGGGGAGCAGCAGATTGGTAAACCAGACTTCGTGGTTCGGTGGCTGCAGGGGAGTAGCTCTTCTACTTCAAGGGAGGTGCCATCTAAATACTAAATTTAGCGGTTTTAAAGGGCATGACAAGTAGTAGCCAATGGGCTATATACCTTTAGGGTGTCCCCCTGTAAGTGATCACTTCCTGTGGGAAGGGATACTACCCTGGCCCTGATAGGTTGATTTCCTTCTATCACAAGATGGAGGAATTAGAAAAGTAGTGTCCACATGCCTGCCGCACCATAGGGGTGGTGCTGGCTGAATGTGGGCACACCTCCTAATCTAACTAATTTTCCCACCTGTCCACCTGCCAAAAGGGGAGCAGGAAAGGGGGTTTGGCATTCTCCACTATCAGGAGGTGCCTTGGTTTCATTTCAAAGTTGGCATCGCCTTTGAGGCTTACCGCCCTGGCAGGCTCTCCTGGCCTGGAGGAGGTGTGAAGCACCTTTGCCCAGAACAGGCTTTGTTCCTGGCCTCTGAGAGTACTGGGTCTCACCCCAAGAGGTCAGAAACATGTCTAGTGGTAGCAGGCTGGCTAAGACTAGTCACAGACCACAACAGTGCTTGGTAGGTTTTATGGGGACCCTCTAAAATAGTCTCCTCCAAACAATTATTAATAACTTCTCAGGGAGGATTTATTAAAACGATATGCTTGGTACCAAAACATCTTTGGGTACAGTGAAGCTATCGTGGAGCTAGGAACCTCGTAATGACAAGTATCCAACCCATGTACTTTCTATGGTGTTCCTTTGCACTTACAGTATCCAAGAATGGACTTAGATTTTGCATGGTCATATCTGCTCATACAGATATGTCAATACATGGCATATAGTGCACATGGATTTAGGGTCTTAAGGCCTGCTGTGGGGGTGAATTATTTATACCTCATGCAGTGTATGAGGGCATGGCACACAGGGCAGTGTGCCATGCTGACTCTTCAATTTTCTCTGCACTGAGACATGCAGCCTACAGTGGCAGTGTGCATGATCTTGGTGAGCGGTCCCTAGGATGTCACAATTTGTGCCCCAGCTCTAGTGGATCCTCTAAAGTCCCCTGCCCTAGGTACAAGGGGTACAATTTACTAGGGACGTATAGGGGTTGCTGAAGTTGTGCCATTTGTGATACCGTTTTTAGGGAAAGAAAGCTGGTACTGGGAACCTGGTTAGTACCTGGTTAGCAGGGACCCAGTGCACCTCAGTCAAAGTTGCATCAAAAAGTGGAGGGAGTACTGCAACAAAAACCCAGCTACCCACTGAGAGGAATGAGGAGATCCATCTCTGGGGTGAGAGGAGGGGGATCCTTAAATTCCTGAGACCCACCGCAAAGTCAAGTAGGATGAGAGCGGCTGTTTCACTTCTGTCCATGCTGGACAGGATGTCCTCTGTTTCTTCCCGGAGATCGGTTTCCGTTCTGTGGTTGCTACGGAACACTGACTGGGTTGAATCCTGGCGGTGGTGCTACTCTTGATGTGCAGATCTCTTTCTCCAGGACGTTTGACAGGATAGGAAGAAGCTAAATGAGTCTGTAGTTGCCGAGTTTATTCGGGTTTGCAGCGCGTTTTTCCAGGAGAGCTGTGACTGCTGCCTATTTACAGCTATTCAGGAAGGTTCTCCTAAAGACTGAGGAGTTGATAATGGTGGGTGCGGTTTGCGCTGATCAGTGTTTTTCCTAGGTTGTACATGTGGTGAGGACAGGGAAACTTAGACTAACGCCACCTCCGGCTCGGACATCGCCACCGCCATCTCCAACGGAATTTAGATCCAGAGAAGGGACCGCCCAGGAGGAGGACTCCCCATCGCATACAAGACCTCCCTTCTCCTCTCCACCTCCAATCCGAGCGACCCCCCCCCCTCCCACTCCAACACTGAGCACCTCCACTTCCAGATCCAGACTAACCCCAGAACCACGCTACGCGACAACCTCTCCTACAGACCCCACGGACCGTGCTCCCAGGCCGCAACCACCATTGCGACCTCGTTGCGCCCCACGCCATCACTTCTATGGACTACATCCTACTTGGAGACTTGAACTTCCACTTCGACAACCACAGCGACCCCGACTCATCACCCTCCTAGACAACCTCTCCAACCTCGGCCTGAAGCAGCTCGTCACCACTCCCACGCACAGTGCAGGACACACCCTCGACCCCATCTTCGCAGGAGGGAAGAAACAGCCATTTCAGCCACACCTTGCAGCCCCTCTGGACGGACCACCACTGCGTTCACTTCACCTTCAACAACCCCACCGGACCCAACCCCCCCCCCCCCCCCCCCGCCCCCTTCCCCCTCCCCCGCACCCACCTCGAAGGAACTGGAGTAAGATCACAGAGGAGCATCTTAACACCACCCTCCTCCGAGATCCACCCTGCGCCATGACCGACGCCACCTCCGCAGCCAAGATATTTCACCGCTGGCTCTCCAGCTGCGCTGACAAGCTCTCACCCTTCTGCAAACTACTACCCCTGAAAGCCGCCTGGTTCACCACTGCAAGAAGGCAGCCGCTCCTGCAGACGCCTCGAGAAAACCTGTCGAAACCAGAAAACCTAAACAGTTACCGGAGCGTCCTGAAGGATTACCACCAGCGTATGAGAGACACCAAGCTGACTTTCATCAAGAACAAAATCAACACCAACGCAACCAATGCTAAAGAACTCTTCAACGTCTTACAACAACTCGCCAAACCCGCCACGGACGTGACACCATCCCAGGAACTATGCAACAAGCTCAGCTCCTATTTCCGCTTGAAAATCAAGGTCCTCTACGACAACTTCAACGAACAGACACCGGACACCACCCCCCTTGCCACTACCACCGACAAAGCATCGACCATCACAACCTGGAATCCTGCCACCGTCGAACTCACCACTGTGACCATGAGAAGCACCTACTCTGGAGCGCCCACGGACCCCTGCCCACCGCACATCTACCACAGGGCCGCCATCGCACCCGGACTAGGACGTACCATCAACGCCTCCTTCTGATCCGGCATGTTCCCAGACGCCTGGAATCGGGCAGAGGTCAAACCCCTCCTTAAGAAGCCCACGGCCGACCCCACAGACCTGAAAAACTACCAGCCCATCTCTCTCCTCCCCTTCGCCTCCAAAGTCACTGAGAGACTTTTAAACACTCATCGAAGAGAACTCCATCCGAGACTCCTCCCAGTCCGGTGTCCGCAGCAACCACAGCACCAAGACTGCCCTCCTAGCTGCCACCGATGACATCCGCATGCTAATTGACCAGGGACACACCACGGCCCGCATCCTACTAGACCGCTCCGCAGCATTCGACATCGCCTCATATCACACCCTCGCTGCCAGACTCCACAACGCTGGGATACGTGGAACCGCCCTCTCCTGGATCCGATCCTTTCTCTCCAGCAGAACCCAGAGGATCAAACTTCCGCCGTTCCTCTCTGAACCCACAGAGATCAACTGCGGAGTACCCCAAGGATCAGCACTCCGCCCTACACTTTTCAACATCTACATGGCCACCATTGTCAGACAGCACGGGCTCAGCATAGTATCATACGCCGACAATACCCAGCTCATTCACTCTCTCACCAAGAACCTCGAAGACACCAGACTCTGCTTCCAGCAAGGAATGAAGGACGTCACTGCCTGGATGAAAAGCAGTTGCCTGAAGCTCAACTAAGAGAAGACCGAAGTCCTCAACCTCGGACCCTCCACCTCCGCCTGGGACAACATCTGGTGGCCCTCCACCCTCTAGAGCCCGCCCACCCCGATAGACCACGCACAGAACCTCAGCATTATCCTCGACTCCTCCCTCACCATGACCCGCCAGATCAACTCTGTTGCCTCCACCAGCTTCAACTGCCTCCGAATCCTAGGCAAGACCTTCAAATGGATCCCCCGAATGCAAAAGAACCATCACCCACGCTCTCATTACCAGTAGACTGGACTACGGCAATGCCCCCTATGCCGGAATCAACAAAACTCTCCTTTACAAGCTCCAAACTATCCAGAACACTGCAGCCAAACTCGTCCTTAGAACCCCACAGCACGAACACATGACCCAACACCTATGACACCTCCACTCGCTCCCAGTCGAGAAGAGAGTAACCTTCAAACTGCTCACACACACATACAAATCCATCCACAACATTGGACCCAAATACCTCAACGAGAGTCTCCTTCCACGTACCCAAGAGGAACTTCCTCTCCGCCCCGCCGACTTTGTCCTTGCAGAGACCGCCCCGCATCCGCTGAACCAGAGCAAGCGGAAGAGCTTTCTCCTGCGTTACAGCCAAAGCCTGGAATGAGCTCCCCGTCAACATCAGACTCTCCCCCACCCTCCACACCTTCAGGAAAAACCTAAAGACCTGGCTTTTTGACTGAACCGGAGCTGCACCCACCCCTCCCCCCAGTGCCTTGAGACACTCACGGGTGAGTAGCGCTCTTTATAAATCCCTGATTGATTGAGCGATCTGTGTAGGACCCTGAATGGATGGTCTGCAGAATTCCAGCGGTATCTTCTGTGCTGAGTCCTGCTTCCTGCACAGAGCAGTTACTGCTCCCAAAACATCTTTTACACATATCTTGCTGACAACAGTCTTCTACAAATGCTAAATCCTTGGGTATGAATTATATTACCAATAGATTCAAAAACCTGTGTTGAGTCCATTGACAATAACAAGCTTATTACCTCCATACAGATTGTCCAAAACGATGTGTTAATATGTGGCCTCTGTTTCCTTTTTCTCCGTGGCAGAAGGCCGGTGATGATCCCAATAAGATTTATTTAGTATCCAGGAAGGGCTGCTGTGCTAGCCACACTTTTCTGATTTTGTTTCCATTACTCTCCTATATGGCCTTCTGAATTGTCTTGCAATTTGACCAGTTTACGGTCATTTTCAGTCAGAGACCTAGCTATTCCTCTTGTGCTAAACTGATTACTTTCGTTTTTTTTCCTTTGTTGGGTCTACCCTCCACTGATGTCCCAGCTGACTTAAGGTTGTACATTTAGCAATGTTAACTATTAAGAGCTTGTTGAGAACCCAGTGCCAACACGTCTGTCAAGGGAGAACTCTGTCTTGGTTGTACTGGCTTACAATGTCTTTTGCCAGACGTAAATCCTGGAACATGCACATTTTTGTGTGCTGCAAATTCTCTGTTCTCAGTGAATAGTGTACACGGTTTCTTAGTTTTTGAAAGTTTATGGGCAAGTGTGTCACTAGCAGGCCTGTTTTTGTGGCTTGCCATCTCTGTAGAAAAGGTGGACTGTTTTCCTTGCAAGCAGTTCACTGTCTCATACTAAAATTGTAACCTGAGAAAACGCATATTTATGTAGGAAGAGAATCGGTGGCTCAACATTGGTAACCTGGCACAATAGCATTGCCTGCCTCAGAGAAAACAGAAATATTTATGCAGCCAAACATCAATACAATTGATAGTTCAAGACTCTTAAAAAGTCCAGATTCAGCTATTGCAAAAAGGTCAGATTCAATAATTGAGGGCTATAGAAAGTACAAACAAAGGTAAAGGAAACAAACTAGTAAATCTAATATGAGAATCGGAGGTTATTAAGAAAACTAAAACCACTCTTGGGAAAGAATGTTTAGTATTATCTCTTGGAAAATGCAAGAGAAGGATTACAAAAATGCTGTTGTCTTACTTATGGTTGACCAGAACTTATATACCCTTTAAGAACAGTCCACAAAGTTCTGATACACGGGTCAAAGTTAGTTGCTGTTTCTCTAAAGCAACAACTTCCTAGGCCGTCGGACCTTTTGCATCCTCCAGCTTCTGAAGTTGTGAACATAGGAAATGCCCAGTTCTTCCTGGCATACTTGAATTTTGCTTAACAGTTCGACATTCATCAGTGTAGGGTAAACCAGTTGGGTGTTGGTGATGAGGACTAATTTGTCTTGCTAAAAGTTCTAAGATTCACATCCCTATTATCCAGTAGAAAAATCCTCTCTAAGCATACACTTGGCCCATGTTGAGCCTGGTGTCACTGATTCATGAGAAACCCCAGCTATAAGTAGGAAAGGTGCTACAGAGTGCTTTTCAAACCTAGATAGCCTCTGTAGCACCTATCGACTCATAATTCTCTTTAACAAACCTGGGTTATGTGTGCGTAGTGAGTGAGTGAGTGATTTTTTTTATTGTTTGGTTACTCAAAACCATTACATTAAAAACAGAATACAAAATTACAAAAGGATTAAAACAGCATATGTGTGCGTAGTGCATTGATTTATCAGTTGGCAATCAAGAAATGGTCCACAAAAAACAATTTTCGTAAGACAGTTAATCGGGATGTTGTGAAAAACCTCTCTCACCTTAAGTGTCCTACATATATTGACCCATCTCGGTGGTGGGTAGAAATTATTTATAAAGTGGAGCATTGTCTTGGTCTGAACATCACTCAGGGTTGTTTAGAAGACCCTCTCACACCCAATTTCTGTCAAGCTCCTTCATCTGGTCTCCTCCTGGTCCCTACCTAGGGACCACTTAAGATAATTTCTTTCTTCCACGGTCTAATGCAAAAGTGGAATGTCTAAGGTCTGTGCTACTATGAGTAAGACTGGATCTGTATCAAGAGTGTGTCTAAACCAGGTTGTGCTCATTGAAGATATCTTTAGATTCAAGATCATCGTGGAGCTAGTCCACACCATAGACTCTAAGGTTAGATAATACATTATGTATATTACTGCATACGGTATTTACAATTCATTTGCAGAAAAAGTGATCCACGAACAAACCTACTATACAAACAATTGCTGTATTTCCTGTGGACGCAATAGACTACCTAAAATCTGAAACAATCCCGTAAAATATTGGGGAAAATTAATGCATTCAGTTTTTCCCCGTATCCCCTCATATGTATACTAACATATTTACTCCAGTATTGGAACTTTCATAGATTCCCATTGCTTGTATCATTCCCCGTCGTCGGAATGGGAGCCTCGGTAATAATATATATATATATATACCTAGGTAAATACACCCTAATAGGTGTAAAAAAGGTAAAAAATTTAGGCCTAGGCCTCATTATCTTTTGCAGCCTATTGCTGTCATTATGTAAAAAGACCCAAAGTCCCCTTAGCAACCAATCAGATCAGCCTCACCCTGTAGAACCTTCCTGAGAAAGCTCAGAGCCTCAGATTTTCTACCGCTTCGTTGGTGACAGGGAGTCTCCTTAGAGCTCTGCTCTAACTTCAACTTGAGGTACTGTTTAAACAGTTTTCTTTAAGGATTTCTTTCAGCTTTGTCATGGCTGATAAGGAAAAGAAGAGCCTTTTCAGGTCTTGTGCCACTTGTGGCAAAAAACGACTTTATACAGAGGATCAACATCAAGACTGTATTTACTGTCTATACCCAGACCATAAGGTCGATAAGTGTAGTATATGCAGGAGAATGTCTGTTAAAACCCTCCGTGATCGTGAAGGACGGCTGCTTCTGTGGCTCAGGAAGTTGGAAAGGAGGGAGGAAGTAGTGTCTGGTGATGAGGAAGATGCCAGATCAACATCTTCAAAGACTTCATTGAAGAGGGGCGGATCGTCTGTGGACACTTCAAC
This sequence comes from Lissotriton vulgaris, assembly GCF_964263255.1. Lineage (NCBI taxonomy): Eukaryota > Metazoa > Chordata > Amphibia > Caudata > Salamandridae > Lissotriton > Lissotriton vulgaris. The sequence goes on along the minus strand of NC_141685.1, from coordinate 2,102,603,959 downwards.
TGAACCCCCCTTAAAGGCTGTGCGTGTGACCTCTGATAGGTCTGGCAAGCCAGGGCCTATCGAATCTCCTCACGTGAGTGTAAAGGAGAGGGAAAGGCAGGCACTGCAGGTGCAAAAGGCTAAACTGGATGAGAGCTCGGCTGGGCCTTCCCACCAGGTTAAAGTAGCCAAGTCCGTCAAAAAACCGACTGTAGAGGCTTCTACAGGGGTCAAGAAGGACTCTAAATCATCTGAGGTGATTTTGTCTCCTCAGTCGTCGACGAGCCATCCAGCGACGACGAGGACGACGACGAGAGCGTCGACGAGGACCTCGATGTCGATTCCGTCGACGAAGACTGGATCGACGACGGCGTCGTCGACGATGACCACGTCGACGGTGACCACCACGTCGACGAAGACCATCCCGTCGACGATGACTATTCCGTCGACGGTGGCAATCTCGATGACGACGATCCCGTCGACGAGGACGGTGAGCCCGTCGACGACGACAGCTCCGTCGACGAGCCCGTCGACGATGGACCCGTCGACGATGACAGTTCCGTCGACGATCCCGTCGACGGTGAACCCGACGACGATGATGGTTCCGTCGACGATGCCGTCGACGGTGAAGGGACTCTCGTCGACGATGCCGTCGACGACGATTCAGAATATAGAAACGGTGGATTTGTTTTCAACGCCGTTGACGACAGGAGCGCCAGAGAACATCAGAAGGAGGAGGATAACCCCAGATATGACTTCTCCAAGGAAGGTACCATCATTACCTCCACCCCTTTTGTTGGATGAAGATGACTACTCAGAAGAGGAAAATGAGATGTATGGGGACGCTTACAGTCCATCACAATTGAATCTGAAATACCATGATTCGGATTTGGATGAGGAATATTATTATCAAAAGGAACAGCGGCCAGAGAGACAGGTTGCATACCAAGATACCCAACCACAGCAGGGCATGGTATCGATGCCTATAAGTCTTTTGACAGACTTGAGGGCTATGCTGGAGGAGTATAGGAGCAAGAAGGGGTCGCAACCTGTGGAAGGTCAAGCACAGGTTCAACCGCAGGTGGTGGCAGCACAGTCAGTGCGGCCTGCACAGGAAGAACATGAGAGGGCATATCCTCCGCAAGTCCAAGTGGATACCTCGGATGAAGAGGAAACGGGGCAAAACCAAGATCAAGAGAGTGAATGGAACCAATATATTGCTCCGGATCCGGCTTCACCAGTGCCAGACCCGGTCGATTCGCCTCCGGCTGATGTAGGAGGTTTCTTCAGCCTGATGGAAAGAGCCACAGCGCGCTTTAAGTTAGCGATGCCGACAACATCTACAGATTGTTTTTTATACGATTTCAAAGAGGCATACCGTAAGGCCGTGCGCTCGATTCCCATTGTGGAGCACATATGGGAGGAAGGGAAGAAAGTGATGCAGACCCCAGCGACGGTCATTCCAACTCTTCCGCGCTTGGAGAAAAAATATAAAGCTCCAGATGACAGTCCCGCCTGTTTGATTGGACAACCTAGACCTGACTCGGTCATATCGCAGGCGGCACAGAAGAAATCGCGGAATCCTTCGGCCACCCTCACGACTCCGCCGGATAAGGAGGGTAGAAGGTTGGACAACGCTGGGAAGCGTTTTTCGTCGATGGCTAGCTTGCTGGTCAGAGCGGCGAATGCCTTGGCGATCCTAGCAAGGTACGACCGCCAGATGTGGAGTGATGTGGCACACTATGTGAATCTGCTAGCGGATGACCAGAAAGCGGAAGCACAGAAACTTCTGGAAGAGGGACAACGTTCCTCTTCGGAAATGATTGACTGCGCGATGGACATCGCCACTATCTCTTTCCGTGCCCTAGGCAGTGCAGCGGTTCTTCGGCGACAAGGATGGCTGAGAGCTACATACTTCCGGCCAGAGGTCCAGAATAGGATTTTGGATTTGCCCTTCGACGGGGACATGTTGTTTGGGAAACATGTCGACGATACCCTACAGGGTATAAAGAAGGACACAGAGACAGCAAGGGCTCTGGGGAACCTGCAATATAGAAAGACACCGTTCCGTGGAGCACGAGGAAGAGGTTTCTCTTCACCTAGAGGAGGTTATCAGCAACAGCGATATTCACAGCAGTCGCAGTCTTACAGGCCCCAGTACGGCAATCAATACTATCAGAGGCAGTCGCAATCCCAGTCTTTCTCTCGCCAGAACGCTCGTGGACGACAGGGGCGTCAGGGCAAGGACGCTGGCAAGCGTCAATAGCGGCCTCCCGACTCTGCCAACTGTTCCTCCGCTTCTGGGATCTCCAGTGGGCGGCAGGATATCACAACATCTGAGCAGCTGGGAAGAGATTACATCGGATCAGTGGGTATTAAATATCATCCGAAATGGGCATACTCTAGAATTCCAGGACTTTCCACCTACAAGAGCTCCCCACGCCGCTACTTCCAGCCATCTGAACCTTCTTCAAGAGGAAGCTCAACAAATGCTTCAAAAAGGGGCGATCCAGCGTGTTCCCCTATCACAAAGGGGAGAAGGTTTCTATTCCAGATTTTTTCTGATCCGAAAGACAAAACAAAAGTGGCGTCCTATCCTGGACTTGAGGGAGCTCAACACCTATCTCACGAAACTATCGTTTCGGATGATTTCACTCCAGGACATATTGCGCCTCTTGAACCCAGGCGACTACATGGCAACATTAGACCTGGAAGATGCCTATTTTCATATCCCGATCCATCCAGCTCACAGACGTTTCCTTCGCTTTACAGTAGGCAAGAGTCACTTCCAGTTCATGGTGCTCCCATTTGGATTAAAGTCCGCTCCTCGGATATTCACAAAGGTGCTGGCACCGGTAGCAGCATTTCTGAGAAGACAGTCGCTGGAAGTATTCCCGTACTTAGACGACTGGCTGCTGAAGGCCCCAAGCTTGCAAGAGGCATCGAAGGCAGTGGACACGTGCTTGAACCTCTTTATTCATCTGGGTTTACAACTCAACAAGGAAAAGTCAGTTCTTCAGCCTGCAAGTACGGTGAAGTTCTTGGGAGCGATACTCAATACTCAGGAGTGCAAAGCCTTCCCATCGGAAGAGAGACAGATGAAACTCATATCGTCAGCCACCCGTTGCCAAAAGAGAAGTTGGATGACAGTCAGGATGTACAAATCTCTTCTAGGGTCGATTTCATCCTGTATTCAATTGATTCCGCATTGCAGACTGCGAATGCGCCCCCTGCAGGAGGAGCTGGACCTTCAGTGGAGACAAGTGGAAGGTTCGTTCGACGACAGGGTGGCGATAACCCAGCGGATGAAACGGTCGGTTTCATGGTGGATGAAAAGATCTCACCTCACTGTGGGACTCAGTTTCAAGGCTGCAAGGGCTCCTCAGGTCATTACCACGGACGCTTCTCTTCAAGGTTGGGGAGCGGTCATGCAAGACCTCCAGGTCAGTGGTCACTGGACTCAGGAAGAACGTCATCTACATATCAACGTTCTGGAGTTAAGAGCTATTCGACTGGCAATGTTGGCTTTCCTCCCAAGGATTACAGATTCAGCAATCCTGGTGCGGACGGACAACACCACCGCAATGCATTACGTCAACAAGCAGGGAGGCACAAGATCGCCACTGCTTTCACAGGAAGCCCAAATACTGTGGGAATGGGCGATAGCGCAGAACATCACACTCGTAGCAGAACACCTTCCAGGAGTATGCAACACGAAGGCGGATACGCTAAGCCGCCTGAGAGCAGTCTCGCACGAGTGGGAATTGGAGGACGCAGTGATCAAGGACATCTTCTCCCGTTGGGGGACCCCAGCGATCGACCTGTTTGCAACACCGGGGAACAAGAAATGCCGGTGTTACGCAAGCAGGGAACACCATCGAGGGTCACTGGGGAATGCCCTTTCGATGTCCTGGTCAGGCGCGTTTGTTTACGCCTTTCCGCCATTTCCCCTAATTCCTCGAGTCCTCAAGAAACTCAAGATGGACAGGTGCAGGATGATACTAATAGCGCCTGCCTGGGCTCGCCAGTTTTGGTACACGGAGTTGCTTCTCCTATCAGAGACACCACCCATTCATCTGCAACCCAAACTGACACTTCTGTCTATGTACAACGGCCAAGTTCTTCACCCGAACCCGAGCTCGCTTCAGTTGGCGGCTTGGCTCCTGAATACAGAGAGTTTAAGGATTTAAACATCCCGGAAGAATGCAGGACCATCTTGGCACAGGCACGAGCCCCTAGCACTAATAAGACATATAGAGCGAAATGGAAGAGGTTCCATTTGTGGTGTCAGAGGGAAAAAGTACATCCTTTCTCGTCAGCTCCGCATCAACTCTTACCATATATTCTTTCATTGGCACAAGCAGGTCTGGCTCATGCTTCTATCAAGGTCCACTTGGCAGCTATTTCCAGGTATAGGAGAACGAGATCGGGTCCCTCTCTATTATCAGCGAGAGTAATCAAACAATTCCTGAAAGGACTGTTTAGAGTTTTCCCGCCAGTTAGGCCCCCACCTCCGGTGTGGCACTTGAATGTGGTCCTGGCTCAGCTAATGAGACCGCCATTTGAGCCAGTGCATAAAGCGGACCTGAAGTTCCTATCATGGAAAGTGGCGCTTCTTTTGGCACTCACCTCTGCAAGGAGAGTAGGAGAGCTTCAGGCTTTAACCATCAAAGAACCCTTCTTACAGTTCAAGAATGATACAGTTATCCTGCGGATGAACCCCAAGTTCATTCCGAAGGTACCGACAGACTTTCATCTTAACGAGCCAGTGGTTTTGAAATCTTTTTTTCCTCGGCCTTCAACCCAGGCTGAGAGGACACTTCATTCTCTGGACGTTCAGAGATGTTTGAAATTTTATCTACAACGCACAGCTGGATTTCGAAAAACACCCCAACTGTTTGTGGCTTTCGGAGCCCCAAGGAAAGGATTTCCTTTGTCAAAACAAGGGATATCTAGATGGATAACTAGTGCGATCCGGTTCTGCCACCAGGCGGCAGGCAAACCTTTACAAGGACAGGTGAAGGCACATTCCACAAGGTCGGTCTCAGCATCAGCGGCACTGTTTGCTGGAGTATCCATAAAGGACATTTGCAGAGCAGCCACCTGGAGCAGTACGCACTCCTTCACGAGACATTACTGCCTGGAGGCGGCTGCAAAGGAGGATTCGGCTGTAGGACAGGCAGTCCTGAGAAATCTCTTCCAATAAGAGGTGAGCTTTCCTCTCTTCCCTCCTCCTGTTTTTTCAAACATTTCGTTTATTATGCTTTGTTACTGCTTTATAGTTGTTATAATCTGTGAGGTCATTGGCTGATAATGATTCTATACTGTGCACGAAATGTTTGAGGTATGCTAACTGCTATCTACTCTGATACAAGCAATGGGAATCTATGAAAGTTCCAATACTGGAGTAAGAAACAAGTTACTTACCTGTAACTTTAGTTCTCCAGTATTGGTAACTTTCATAGATTCCCATGCGCCCACCCGCCTCCCCTGGGAAAGCTCACTTTAGGGCTAGGTGATTATGTGGCAAAGCAACGGCTACGAAAATCTGAGGCTCTGAGCTTTCTCAGGAAGGTTCTACAGGGTGAGGCTGATCTGATTGGTTGCTAAGGGGACTTTGGGTCTTTTTACATAATGACAGCAATAGGCTGCAAAAGATAATGAGGCCTAGGCCTAAATTTTTTACCTTTTTTACACCTATTAGGGTGTATTTACCTAGGTATATATATATATATATTATTACCGAGGCTCCCATTCCGACGACGGGGAATGATACAAGCAATGGGAATCTATGAAAGTTACCAATACTGGAGAACTAAAGTTACAGGTAAGTAACTTGTTTCTTCATGAATTAATCTATTTATTTTCCAATAGCAGACATTTTATAGCAGAGACATTTCTGTTATTTGACTCTTTTTCCAGTAAAAAAGAGACTGATGTAACAGCAGTTATAATTAACCAATATTGTGGTTACTCATATTCCGATCCTGTGTCATTGATGTTCTGTATTTGCTTATTGTGTGTGATTACTCGAGTATGAAATCCCTGAAAATGTAGGCAAAAAGTTGGAATTAAAAGCAGTAGTTTGAGTCAGTTAGACAACCATTTCCAAATGTTTGTATTCTTTTTTAGGTTTCTTTTATTTTTATATAAGTCCTGCTTTAGTTATTGCTTCTTTAAAACCGTTGAGCCAGTCATTGATCAGTATACCTATGCTCTTCCAAACTTGTTAAATCATTGTGTTGCTGTCACGGTTGCTTTGTTGATGCCACACCAGAAACAAGGTAGGCATATCTCTATTCTGTGAACTTGCCAGCATGGGTCTGCAGACTATAACTTGTCAGAAATGTTTTCTCATGTGATTGGGTAGATCTGTCCGTCGCCACCTGTCTGAACTTCAGTAATTCATTACCAGGTGTACACCACTGGCTGCATCAAGGTGCAATAGCTAGATAGACACACTGTCTTGCTAAATTCTAGTAGCTCAGCATCAGAAAGCTTTCATTTTTAAGATATATGGAAAAAAACACTCTTTGTGGTCTGTTGGGGGTAATTTATATATTTAAATTGCCTGTATCAGTGATTTTTTGCCTTTTTTACTGTAGGTCTTTCGCATACGTTACCATCAGAGACCGACTCCCTCAAATTCTGACAAGGGTTATTGATACAGTGCACAGGCATAAAAATACCTTCTTTGAAAAATATGGAGAGGTATGTTACACAGTCGTTTGTTGACATGTATTTGTATTCAATGATTTATTGTTTATAGGTTTTCAGCCAACCATGTGTATACAAATCAGCTTTATTAACCACTTTGATGCATCACATGTTGGTATGTGGAATTCCCTTAATTGTTGCTCTCCCATTCAGAACATTTTGCACTTGTATCCCCATAGGGCATACATTGCTTCTTTTGCTGATTGTTTTACCAACCCCTGTGATTTAAAAAATAATAATTTTTATGTATGAACAAGTGTATCAACAATACAAGTATTCAGGTAATGTCATGGGAGAAGGCCGCTCACCAGGAAACAAAAGAAGCAGCTATAGTGTATCATATCTTCTTCCCTAACAAGCTTGCTTGGCATTGACTGCACCATCCTGCAGCTCATTTCTCCAAGAGGAGGTCATAGCAACTCGAAACGCTTGAGAACATCAAATGCTCCCTGCATGTGATGTCAGATATCAGCAGTACGTAGGAGCAATATAATAAAAGATGCACTGGTGCCTATAAAAGACCAAGACCAAGTGGAAAATACGTAAGAAAAGTAGTAGTAATGTTTGACTTTTTATTCTCAATCATTTTCCTTTGGTTTGGCTTACCAGGCTGTGGACTCGATCAATCCTCTCTGATAGAAAAGACTAGCAGACCTTGAGCTGGAGGACCTCTAGTTTCCCACCATTTGAGAAACTGCATACTTGCACTTATGGAATTTCATTTTGAAGCAGTCAAAGGTGAACCACAGTATAACTAGTTATCGTGAGTGGTATTGAATAGGTTCATTTGTTTGCACTTTAAAATCCAAATTGTGGTATTCTTGCAGCCTTGTATGGCTGGGCCTCGTGAGCTTTTTCTAATCACTTAGGTAATCTGTACCTAAGTATTTGAATCATGCAACAGTGCTTTCTCTCTCATATGGTAAGATCAGAGAGTGGTTGTAATAATAGTCATGTATTGTCTTTTCTTTTTTTTTTCGGGAAACGTACAGGAAACAAAAGCCAGTATGATTAGGTCTTCAGTGCATCAGAAAACACTTAGTTCCATGTTGTATAATTTTTTGTGTGTGTGTTTATTTTGTTGTATACAACATTCAACAAATCATTTTTTATTTATATTTTAGACATAAAACAATAATAAGATGATTGTCAGCATTATGTTCTTGAAAGGAATTACACCTTCCATGTGTTAGTGTTCAACATAATAAACATTCCCACAGAAAAGAAAGAAACGAGGAGTGGGGGGTGTGGGAGGGATGGGCGGAAACAGAATCTAGGAGTCCGCATGTGGTTATCAATTGTGGCTTTTATTTGAATTACCATATATCAAAAAGAGCCACCTAATAATCCCCTTGGGACTGGATATATTCAATAACAAAAGCACATTGTCCCTAGAGGAAACATTTGAACAATATTAAACATTCATAATAATGTCAGGTACATGAACATTTAGTCTGCATGACCACAGGAAATAAATGTGAATATATCAAAATTTTTAATTTTTAATTTTTTTAATTCCACTTGGGGTATCGCCAACAAATCAATATCTGGCAACAAACATACTACCATAAAAGTCATACATAATTTCACAGTAGTATATAAAACACCTTTCGCATGAGTATATGGATAATCAAAAAACCATATTGATGGGAATTAAACATAACATATAGTCATATTAACATCCAGTGTATTTGACAAATATGCGAAACAATGCTGGGCATCGACGTTTCGGTCCCCCGTTGATCCTTGGGACCATCTTCAGGACAAAAGAGTTGCACATATACATATTTCTAGTAAATCAGACATTGTAGAATGTGATAAACAAGCCAAAAAAGGGTCATGTCGAAACGAGCCACGAATTTGCTCGAAAAAGAGGGAGCCAGTCGCGCTAAGTCTCCGGACGCCCGACTGTGACGTTTTTTGATTATCCATATACTCATGCGAAAGGTGTTTTATATACTCCTGTGAAATTATGTATGACTTTTTTGGTAGTATGTTTGATGCCAGATAATAATTTGTTGACGATACCCCAAGTGGAATAAAAAGAATTAAAAATATACCGTTTTGATACATTCAGGTATATTTACATTTATTTTCTATGGTCATTCAGACTAAATGTTCATGTACATGACATTATTATAAATGTTTAATATTGTTCAAATGTTTCCTGTAGGGACAATGTGCTTTTGTTATTTTATTTGAAGTAAACGTCACAAAGTGAAGTGTGGCTCACTGGTTAGAGCAGGCAGACCCTGAAGCAGAGGTCAGACCCGGGACGAGGGTTCAATTCCCGACGCGGCAGGGTCTTGAGCTCAAATGTCCATGGACTCGATAATTCTCCCTTCGGTGCCTGACCTAATCATGGGTTCACACTCTGCAACTCTGGGCATTAAGCTTGCTTAATCTCCACAACGGCCCCGCCGCGGCGGGATGCCTGGCTTTCACCTTGGGGATGCCCTGTAGGGGCTATCTCACAGGGAAAAGCCAGGACGGGTTCCCAAGGCAAGCGCGGAGATACCCCTTCGGGGGTCGATTCAGGCGCTATATAAGAAACATAATAATAATAATAATCAGGTGGCAGTCTCTCAATTTGTCAGGATGTAGTCCTCTTCTTCTTTTAGCGTCAACTTCACCCTCTGGATCGTCTCCCCCAGGATCCTCAAAAAGAAGAAAAGAGTGGTGGTAAGTTACCCAAACCTACTTTCTCTCCAGTTCTGTAATGGCATCACCAAAACCCAGTGAGAACAAATGTGAATGAATTCCTTTTGGGACCGTGCTCGAGTAGAGGTAGGGGAGGGGGAGGATAGGGGGGGTGGTGAGGGAAACTAAAAAAAAAACCATTTAAGGAGACATAAAGCCAAGGAAGTCCTCCTTTCATATGTTGGGGTATCCTTTTCTGGGCACTCCATGCACCTCACTACAGTTCCAACATAAATTTTCTAACGATCAAAACAGAAAAAACAAACACTTGTGTCCCCGGTCCAAGTCAAGGCTATTTTGTGGCTTCTCGACCGATATCAGACCATCTCTGCTCCTCCCCCAACTCATGTTCCCTTATACCCCTTAGGCACTGTGAGAAGTTAGGCTGGCATATGATGTCCACTAGTTCTAGTGGGCACCTTGCACCAGTCTAATTGACCTTTATTGATAGTGGTTGTAAAGTCAACCTTATAGAAAGCTATCCTAGAGGTAGCATGAACCAGCAGTCGTCAGGCTAAGATTTCAGTAGGCGAGTTAAGCAAGTTGTTTTACCATTTATAATCCATTGAATACCAAATGAGAGGGCACCACACAAGGTATATATCAAATATATATGTATTTAATCTAAACACAACCCCTCTGCACTCTTTGAGGCCAGAGGTAAAAATACAATACAAGTCACACAGTTAATATACGATAAGTTGCACAGTATACGTTATGCCCTAGGGGCCTCCCAAACCATATACTAAGAAAGTGGTATAAGTACCACTAGAGAATTAAAAAGCAGGCCTGGGGCCTGTGGAATCGCTGGGGCTACACTTATCAACCAAAGGTTAGGAAGTAGGAGGCCCACGGGAGACGCGTGCAGTGTCTAAACACAGCCGCGGGTTACCATTGACTTTCTATGGAGATCGTAAAAGTTACAAAGATACAATTTAAGGACACTTCCGGATGGACTAGGATGGAACCCTTTTAAACTAGGACACTTCGAGAGTCAAGACCCACGGGAGCACCGGAGTACTCGTGTTACCGCACCCAGGGAAGCTGGTTGCATAGGTGTCTTTTCGTGTCTGGTTTCGTCGTCGTTTTTAATGGAGAGGTGCAAAGAAGTGCTGCAGGCGACCAGAGGAAATGTGTCCGGGTGGATCCAAGGGTGGATCGAAGATCAGAAGAACCTGAAAGCAGAAAGGTAGGAGTCTGGGTCACTAGCCAATGACCAGGAAGGAACCAGGCGATGTCGGGTGATTTCAGGTGAAGTAGTCAAACTTGTCTCTTCAGCCACGAGGTCCAGGAGGTATCGATGATGACCAGGCGCTGGATTCGAGCTGTCCCACGATGGATCTAGATGACTGTGGTGTCGGTATCCGGATTGGACCCAACAAGCCTTGGCAACCGCAACCCACGCAGGATGTCGAGATTGGTTCTGCTGCAGACCAGCAAGGTTTGTGGCGCTTCGCCTTTTCATGGAAGCTGGAGCCTTCGGGGGCTCACAAGCCAACGGGCAAGGAACCGGGAAGACGCGTCTAGCTCAAATGCAAAGGCGGGGCCCACCGGACACTCGCGGAGTGTGGGGCCTCGGCTTCGGTGCTAATGGTACTCTGGGCTGGGGCTTCTCGTACCCCAATGAGGCTTCAGGAAAGGAGTGCAGGTAGCAAATTGGAGGATGTCCAGGGTGTCCAGTCCGACGTCTCTCGTGTCCGCCACGGGTCTCCGCTTTACTGTGGATGTGGGTCGGAGTCAGAGAAGTCTGGAAGTCCAGTTCCTATGTCGCAGAGTCTTGGGGGTCCGACGGGAGCCTCGACAATGCAGACCGGCGAGTTTGCTGTTTGTGCCCGTTTGAACAGGGTGGTCACTCCTTGACCACAAGGGAGATAGCTTCCGTCTTCCAGTCAGAATGGAATGTCGAAGGTCCAGGATATGTCTTTCAAAGATTTGTTCAGGGTAATCTAAAGTCCTAGGGACACAGCTCCTATACTTATACTAAGGATAGGGACTGAAATACCTGGCTAGGTCCCTCCTATGGGTGGACCTGAGAAGGGGGTGGTAACACCCCTTTCCCTTTGTCCAGTTTCGCGCTAGAGCTGGGGCTGTGTGCCCCAGCAACCGGTTTGAAATGGGCTATGCATGTAGCACGTTGTGTGCCCCAGGCAGTGTCTAGAAGCATTCACTGAATGCAGCCCTCCCTGCCCCAATACACAAAACGCCTGTCTGGGGAGGTGCCAGCACCTCCCTCGACAGAAAACCTATTGTCCAGGCCTCCCCTGCCAGAGTTTCATCCAGCAACAGGAGGTCAGACTCGTGTCTGTGGCAGCAGAATCCATTTTGTGATGCTGAGGCTCTGTTCAACTTTAACCCAGTAAACTAGTAACTACATGTCTTCTCCCTCAAGAAGGGTGGAATGCTACCCCCGCCGCCAGAACTGGCGGGGGCGGGTAGTATTCCAAAGTGTTTGACACCTTACATTCCATGTTTTGATAAAGCCAAACCAAAGTTAGCATTAGCCGCAAGGATTATAATGCATTTAAGAGTATATGGTATGGCTATATCATAGAACAGCTATAAGGAGATGGTTCCGAAAGCTGCAGAGGGGCTCAGCTCATGCTAGGGCACCCTCTCACATAAAACCAAGCACTTTGCCTCCTGGATGGTCGAGGCCTACCATAGGAGTGGCTTATATGTGTATATGTGTCTATATGTAAAGGTAGATATACGTATACTATATCTAAGTAAGGGGTGATTACACCACCTTACCCAGGTTGTGTGAACAGACCTGTGGTGCCAGTTTGGAAGGCAAACCAGGGGTGGCACCATACATGCTGCAGCCCCTGGTAGGCCTAGGGTGCACCTATGCCCTGGGTACCTAAGGTACCATATACAGGGGCTCACAAGGGTGACCCAGTAACCAATCTGGTATGTACCTAAAGTACAGGGTATCAATTTAGAGAGAGAACAGCTAGTCTGTGGGTCTGATTGGCCCAAGGGCTCTCGGAGGGCTCAATGACTCCCAAATCCAACATCCTTTGGACCCCTGTCCTGATACAGTCCCTGACATGATCTGGTTGCCTGTAAATCTTACTTTTAACCGGCAGACTGTTCCCAGTGTCCACTTCATGAGTGCACCAGGTAGTCTGACTTGGAGTCAGTGAAAACCTATGTCTGTAGGACTGTAGAACTTGTCTGCAGTCCTGCTGCTGTTGGTTAGTGAGGCTGCCTGCCAAGGCTACACCATCAACTGAACCATCATCAGGATTCTGAGAAAGCAGGTCTGGGAGAGGGTCACTCTCTTCCTCCTGTCTCTCATCAGTAGCCATGAGCAAGCCCATGTCTGCCCTGCCAACATATGGTTTCAATCTATTGACATGAAGCACCTTGTGGGGGCTCCTGGGAGTTCCAAGGTCAACCAAATAGGTGACTTCCCCCTTCTGTTCAACAATAGTGTGGGGTCCACTCCACTTGTCTTAGAGAGCTGCTGGGTCCACAGGCTCCAACACCCACACTTTCTGTCCTGGCTGGTAAACAGTATGCACAGCCTTTTGGTCATGCCAGGCCTTTTGCAATACCTGACTAGCCTCAAGGTTTTTGGATGCCTTTTTCATGTACTCAGCCATCCAGGAGTGAAGACCAAGTACATAGTCCACAATGTCTTGTTTGGGAGGTTTGAGACGTAACTCCCATCCCTCCTTCACCAGACAAAGGGGTCCTTTTACAGGATGCCCAAACAGAAGTTCAAAAGGGCTGTAGCCAACCTCCTTCTGTGGGACCTCTCTGTAAGCAAACAAAAGGCAGGGCAGCAGGATGTCCCATCTCCGCTTAAGCTTTTCAGGGAGACCCTTAATCTTGCCCTTTAAGGTCTTGTTAAATCTTTCAACTAGACCATTGCACTGTGGATGATAGGGTGTGGTGAACTTGTAGTTCACTCCACACTCCTTCCACATTACAATTGGGTATCCAAACATAAAGCTTGCATCTCTGTCTGAGACAACCTCCTTAGGAAAGCCCACTCTTGAGAACTCCCAGGAGGGCTCTTGCCGTTACGGGTGCTGTTGTGGTCCTAAGTGGAATTGCTTCTGGGTATCTGGTGTCATGATCCATTACCACCAGAATAAACCTGTGCCCAGTGGCGGTTTGGGGAGCCATTGGTCCAACAATGTCAATCCCTACATGTTCAAAGTGAACCCCCACCACAGGTAGTGGTATAAGGGGGGCCTTTGTGGTGCCACCTGATTTGCCACTGGCTTGGCAGGTGACACAGGAGCGACAAAACTCCTTGGTATCCTCTGACATATGAGGCAAGTGAAAGTGAGAGACAAGCCTGTCCCAACTCTTGTTCTGGCCAAGATGTTCTTCAAGGGGAATATCATGGGCTAGTGTGAGAAGGAAGCCCCTGAATGCCAAAGGTATGACCAACCTTCTGGAAGTTCCAGGCTTGGGGTCTCTAGCCTCTGAATACAGGAGCCCATCATCCCAATAAACGTTATGGGTCCCACTAGCATTCCCTGCAACCTCAGCAGCAGCTTGCTGTCTGCGGGGTTCAAGAGAAAGGCAGTCCAACTGCGCCTGCCTGAGATCTGCCCCGGAGAGTGCCCTTGTCCCACGAAACTCAACCTGATCAGGCTAGAGCTCTTCTAGGACAGTTTCCTCCTGGGTCTCACAATCAGCTTCCTGAGAAGGCTGATCCTCTTCCTGAGGCAAGGGGGAAAGCACTGCCTTAACTCTACTGCATCTCCTCCTGGTAGGCAACTGGTCCATTGTTCCAGAATCCAGTGCCCATTCAGTGTTGCAATTTCTGACCTGTGACCTAGTCACAGCAAGGACATGTGCTGATATCCCTAACATTTCTGCATGGGTCCTATACGCCACTTCAGCCCAAGCTGAAGTCTCCAGGTCATTTCTGTAGGAAGGTGGATATCTGACTATATGGTTACCCCAACTTTTTGCCTAGTGTTTAGCTGTGTTTTGACTTAGCCTGGGGCCCTGAATAGCAGGATCCCAGGTCAACTATCTGCTGTCTCTGTTAAATGGACTCCATGTACTTTAGGTACATACCTGATTGGGTACTGGGTCACCTTTGTGAGCCCCTGTATAGTGTACCATAGGTACCCAGGGCATGGGTGCATCCAAGGCCTACCAGGGGTTGCAGCATGTATTATGCCACCCCTGGCTGGCCATCCAAACTGACACCACAGGCTGATCACTCAGCCTGGGCAAGGTGATGTAATCACCCCTTGCTTAGATATAGTATACCTGGACGTGGCCAGCATCCTGGCACACCTGAACCAGCACAGCCCCGGCCCGGCGGGGGGAGGGGAGCCCGGGGACAGATGCGATGTCCCTCGCCGCCCAGCGACCTCTCCGTGACCGCCGCGGGCGCAGGGCACCCAAAAGCACTCAACACCAAGCATAGGAGGGACCCGAGCGACCCGTAGATGCCCCAGAAGAAGCACAAGTGCCCCGACCCCGGCTGCGGCAATGTGCACGGCAAGTCCTTGCACCTGAAGGCTCAGCTGAGGACGCACACAGGTCAGTCCGGGCGCAGCGTGAGGGTGAGCTCTCCAGCCACGGTAGAGAGCGCAGCGTGACAACAGAGGGAAAGCCTCCTTCAAGCTGCAGCTCGAGGCAGGGGAACCGCGGGACATCCAATTCTTGATTTATAAAGCGGCCCAAGGAAAAGCGGCAGTGACCGCCAGCCAACAGTCAACAAACCAGCAAGGACTCTCATGGACCTCTTTACTTTTTCTTTTGTCCTGGCCGCCATTTTCCTGCTGCTCTCGGCCGTTTTTCTCTGGACCCTGACCCGCCATCTTGTCCATTCCCTCGTCCTTTACCCTTTTCCCTCGTTTACCCCTTGACGATCCTCTGACCCCACTTAATGGAACTCTGCTCTCCTTTTTTTTTGGTCTTGAGAAGTGTGGCTCACCGGTTAGAGGCGGCAGACCCAGGAGCAGAGGTCGGCCCGGGACCAGGGTTCAATTCCCGACGCGGCAGGGTACGGAACCAATGTCAGCGGGCTCGATAAATCTCGCCTCGGTGTCTCTCTAACCATGGGTCCCACTCTGCAACTCTGGGCAATAGCTTGCTTAATCTCCTCAACGGCCCCCTCGCTGCCGGGGATGCCTGGCTTCACCTTGGGGATGCCCAATAGGGACCATCTCACAGGGAAAGCCAGGACGGGTTCCCCAGCGGTACACAGCGCCAAGAAACCCCAGGGTGAACGTGCGCTCTACAAATTCATACTAACATAACATAACATAACATTGACCTGAGAAAATCTACTATGTGTATATATGTATATAGAGATAACTCTAATCACTGGTATATGCAGTAGACCTTTGTACTCTACCATTACTATGTGACTCTTAGAGTGTATCCATTTGTATCCCCTCCCTATGTATATAGAGATAACTCTAATCACTAGTATATGCAGTAGACCTTGTACTCTCTACCATTCCTATGTGACTCTTAGAGTATATCCATTACATCTCTTCCTTGAGTGACTTTACTACTTGTACATTTGCAATTTTCCTTTGTTTGTATCTTCTCCTTGTGTGACTTTTGCAATTTTTTTCTGTGTGTATCTTTTATGTAACGCATGTAATCCTAAGTCCTTATGTTTTGCAACTGGTTCTTGTGTAAAGCGCTCTGACACCTTTGGCTAAAGTTTGCGCTATATAAAATCGCATTAAATAAAATAAATAAAAAAAATATATATATATATATATATATATATAGACACATGTGTACCTATAAGTTACTCCTATGGCAGGCCTTAACAATTCTGGAGGCAGAGTGCTTGGTTTTATGTGAGAGGGTGCTCTAGCATGAGCTGAGCCCCTCTGCAGCTTTCAGAACCATGTCCTTAGAGCTCTTCTATGATATAGCCATACCATATACTCTTAAGTGTATTATAATCCTCGCGTTTAAATGCTTACTTTGGTTTGGCTTTATCAAAGCATGTCTTGTAAGGTGTCAAACGCTTTGGAATACTACCCTTCCGCCCCCCCCGCCAATTCTGGCAGCGGGGGGGGGGAGGGGGGCATTCCACCCTTCTAGAGGGAGAAGACATGTTGGTTACTGCTTACCCGGTTAAAGTTAAACAGAGCCTCAGCATCACAAAATGGATGCTGCTGCCACAGACACGAGTCTGACCTCCTGCTGCTGGACGAAACTCCGGCAGGGGAGGCCTGGACAATAGGTTTCTTGCCTTGGGAGGTGCTAGCACCTCCCCAGATACGCTTTTAGTGTATTGGGGCAGGGAGGGCTGCAAAATGAGACACTGCCTGGGGCACACAAGGTGCTCCATGCATAGCCCTGTTCAAACCAGTTGCCGGGGCACTCCAGCCCCAGCTCTGGCGCGAAACTGGACAAAGAGAAAGGGGTGTAACCACCCCCTTCTCAAGGTCCACCCATAGGAGGGACCTAGCAGGTAATCCAGCCCCTTAGTTTGGTATAAAGTTAGGAGCTGTGTCTAGAGACATCAGATTACCCTGGAAAGAATCTACGAAATGAAACTCTAGGACTTCGACATTCTATGCTGACTAGAAGACTGAAGAAGATCTCCCTTGTGGTCAAGGAGTGACCACCCTGTTCAAACAGGTACCACCAGTAACTTGCCGGTTTGCTTTGTCGACGCTCCCAACGGAACCTGACGACTCAGCTACTCAGGACTGGACTTCCAGACTTCTTGGACTCCGACCCACATCCACAGCAAAGCTGAGACCCGTGGCAGACACGAGAGACGTGGTACCAGACTCCCTGGACATCCTGCAAATTGCTAACTGCATCGACTCCTGAGGTAACTCGCAGTTGTGCATTGGGGCACGGGAATCCCCAGACCCGAGCAACATCTGCACCAGAGCTCAGCCCTCCACACTCCACGAGTGCCGCGTGGGGCCCGCTTCTGCATTTCAGCTCGACGCGTCTTCCCGGTTGCTAGCCCGTTGGCTAGTGAGCCCCCTGAAGATGATCTTTTAAATTTTGAACGCTTGCCTGGTTGCTCTGGGCTTGCTCCAGCTGCCTTCCAAAAGAGAAGCTCCTCAGACCTTGCTGGTCTGAACTGAAGCGAATCTTCACTTCCTGCGTGGGTTGCGGTTACCAAGTCTTGTTGGGTCCAATCCGGATACCGACAACGCAGTCAACTAAAGCCTTCGTGGGACAGCTCAACTCCAGCTCCTGGCCGTCGTCGACGCCTCCTGGTCCTCGTGACTGCAGAGACAAGCTTCACCTCTTCACCTGTTTGCATCGCAACATCACCTGGTTCCATCCTGGTCACTGGCTAGTGACCCAGACTCTGTCCCCTCTGCTTTCAGGTTCTTCAGCTCCTTGATCCACCTTTGGATCCACCCGGACATTCTTTCTTCGGCCGCCTGCAGCACTTCTTTTGCAGGTCTCCATTGAAAGCATTGACGAAACCCGACACGAAAAGGCACCTATGCACCCGGCTTCCCTGGGTGAGGTAACTCGAGTATTACGGTGCTCCCAAGGGTATTGACTATCCAAGTGTCCTAGTTTAAAGGGGTTTCACCGTAGTCCACCCAGAAGTGTCCTTAATCAGTAACTTTGTGACTTCTTCAATCTCCATTGTAAATCAATGGTAACTTGTGTCTGTGTTCCCACACTGCACGCGTCTCCCGTGGGTCTCCTACTTCCAAACCTTTAATCCTGTAGTGTAGCCCCAGCGATTCCCTAGGCCTATTCACCTTTCCTGAAGTGGCTCTTATACCACTTACTTAGTATATGGTTCGTGAGGCCCCTAGGGCAGAATTGTATTTGTGCAGCTTATAGTATGTATGCTTAATGAGTAACTTGTAACGTATCTCGAACTCTGACCTCATTAAGAGTGCAGAGGGGATGTGTTAGTAAAATATATATATATATATTTGATATATACCTGGTGTGGTGTCCTTTCATTTGGTATTCAAGGGATTATATTTGGTAAAACAGCTGGCGTCACATGCTCTCTGAAGTTTTAGCCTAAGGATAGCTGTTCTATAAGGTTGACTTTACAACCATCACCATAAGGGTCGTTTAGACTGGTGCAAGGTGCCCACTTGAATAGTGGACAACATATGCCAGGCTAACTTCTCACAATTTCCAAGAAAACATTCTACAGGGAGATCTGAGCTAACCACAACCTTTTGAGGCCAGTTACCCCTCCCCAGAAGAAATTAACAATTGTCATACTGTGAGTGGTAGTGACATTGCTGGTATTGGTCACTAGGTAATTTTCACATAGTATGATCTGTCCAGGGTCCACAAAGCCAGGCGTTACCATTGTGACACTAGCACACGTGTCCCTGTAGGCCTGAGCCACTTTGTCATTAATTAAAGGAGTTTGTCTGTACTTGCCCAAGTCTACGTAATGAAGGTAGGCCAAGGTAACAAAAAGCCATACTCCCTCAATGTTAACGGGGAAAAAATCCCAGTAACAAAAACATTTTCTTATCTCGGTGTCCTGTTCGACCACAAACTGAACTGGGGACCCGCGGTACAAAAGAAAATGGGGGAGGTAACCCGGGCAAATGCTGCAATACTTGACTTTGCATGAAAAATGGGCAATAGCCCGGTGGCTGCTATGCTCCAACTTTACCAGGCCAAGAGCGTTGCCATTGCATGCTATGGTAGCGAGTTATGGGGGCACTCCTCATTAAGAGGCTTGTAGATAGCAGAAAACAACTTCCTAAAACTGGTACTGAGGGTTCCAAGGGGAACAGCAAATTTTTCTGTACATGAAGAGCTGGGTACGCCTTACCTATGCGACAAGATAGCCGTAAACCCTTTACTTTGCTGGCTAAACTGCTGGTTAAACAGTGATCTACCCCTTACCCAGCAAATCTTGAGGGAAGCATTAACATGGGAAAATAGGCTTAAAGTTCCCTCGATTAAGTACTTAAGTAACTGTTTTACTGAACTAGGGCGCCCGAACTCTTCTCAAGCCCAGAATCCATTACGAAGCTGGATGTTATTAATGTGAAGAAGACCTTTATTACATCCAGGTATTTCGCTCGGGAGGATGTTGAACTAAAGAAAGGCAGTGTAGGGAAACACGTGCTACTAAAAACCTCCTTGCTCATGGAACCGTACCTGTCATGGCCCATGTCAGGTTATGACCGTTTCCTGCTGACGAGGTTTCGCCTGGAC
The DNA here is from genome assembly GCF_964263255.1 of Lissotriton vulgaris. Classification (NCBI taxonomy): domain Eukaryota; kingdom Metazoa; phylum Chordata; class Amphibia; order Caudata; family Salamandridae; genus Lissotriton; species Lissotriton vulgaris. The sequence goes on along the minus strand of NC_141685.1, from coordinate 2,102,584,426 downwards.
TTATTCCACCTATTATTGGCTGTACCTAAGGAGACCCATCGTGGTCAAGTGTTGCCGGCTTGCGGCTGCGACGATAAGTCTCCGCAAGACCAGGCACACTTTCTTTTTTATTTGCCCCTACTACACTGTACCACGAAGGCTATACTTAAAACCTTGCCTCAAAAAACTGAATTTTACACAAATCAGACCCGCACTTTATTACCTTCAGCTGTTAAGTTGTGAATGCACTTTATTTGTATGCAGCTTTCTAAAATTAGCACTTAAATTTAGGAAAAGCATGGAGGGGTAACGGTGCTACTGACAGATATATTTTTAGCAAATAATAATTATTTATATTTTTATAGTACATTCTGCTTGTGACTTTCTTGCTCCATGTTGCTTTTAAAAACTCTTTCTGATTGTATGTGTTAATGTATGTTTTATGAAATATGCTTTTATGGTTGTTATTACAAATAACCGAATACAGTTATATGACTATGACTACTTGCCCAAGTTATTGGGACTCGCAGTAGAGGACAGAATTGTGTCCCCATCACAGATCAAAACAGCTTGAGTTGGTTTTCTGACTAGGCCAGAATCCCTCTCAGTTCCCAGGGTCAACACTACTACACCCTTCTGTTGAGAACCACCACTTTGAGCTGAACTAGGGGGAACAGTTGCCTTAGGGGCAATGGTGGCTGGAGATGTCTCCTTTTTGGCACAATCACTGGTCCAGTGAGTATTTACTTTACAAATCTTGCACCAAGGTTTCTTTGGGCCTTCTTTCTTCTTAGATTGTTGGGAACCCCCACCATTAGAAGCTTTTTGGGGACCTTGAGAAGACTTCTGGTCTTTTGCTTTCTCCCCACCATTTTGTCGTGCTTCTTCTGATCACCACCTTGGTTCTGTACCTTCTGCTTCACCCTGGTTCTGACCCATTTATCTGCCTTCTTTCCCAATTCTTGGGGAGAGGTCAAATCAGAGTCAAACAAGTGCTTATGCAATAACTGGTTTTGACAGTTGTTAAGAATTTGTTCTCTCATAATCAGAATATATAATCCTGTATAGTCACTGACTTTACTGCCCAGTAACCAGCCTTCCAGAGCCTTAGTAGTACAATCTACAAAATCAGTCCAGTCCTGAGTCTGTGTCTTTTTGGGTATCCCTGAACAGCAACCTGTACTGCTCAGTGGTTAGGCCAAACCCATCTATCAGAGCACTCTTCAGGACATAGTAGTTGTCAGCATCCTCTTCTCTAACAGTGAGGAGCTTGTCTCTTCCTTTGTCTGCAAAGGAGAGCCACAAGATTGCTGCCCACTGACGTTGGGGTACCTGCTGTACTTTGCAAGCCCTCTCCAAAGCAGTTATCCATTTGTGGATGTCATCCCTAATCTGATAGGGAGGGACAATCTTGTTCAGGTCACTATGGTCATGAGACCTTTCCCTATCTCTAAGCTGGTTGCTGCCACCAGTGGGCTCTAGCCCACACAATTGCCTCTCTTTCAAGAGCTAGGGTCTCTTTTGCAAGGGCAACTTCTTTCCTCCTGATCCTCAGCTTGACATCTTTCATTCGAGCTGTATGCTCTCTCCTCTGAGGGAAAGTCATCCTCCTCAGACCAGAGGCATTGGACCCTACTAAGGAATCAGAATGCTCAGAACCACTGGAAAGTGATCTGGGCCTTCTGTTCCCACTGTTAGGCCTACTTGGAAGGTTAGAGGGGGGCCTACCATGGCCCTCTCCACTCTCAGATAGTCCTGTGTTGCCCAGGTCAGTTTCATCAACCTCATCCTGGTCATCATCTGCATCATCATCAGAGACCACTGGATCTTCCCCAGTTGTATTCTCCTCTGTTGAGAGATGGCCCCCCTCTCTACCCCCTTGGCTAACTGGGTCTGATGCATCATGAGCCACTAAGATATCTGCCAGGTGGTTAAAGGTTGGACTCTGTCCTTGTCTCAACTTTCTGACTGCACACAGGCTTCTCAATTCCTGACAAGTGAATGAGTCATACTTAGAAGGCAACCTCTGGTTGCCTTCTTGCAGAGGTCCACTAGGCCCTGCTTCCAAGGATAATTTTTTCTACTGAAGTGTGGTGTGTGCACCTACCTACACTATTTGGTTTCCTAATAGAACCTCTCTAGGAGTTGTAGTCAGGGTGTGCTGAGTCCTTACCCCCTACAACTACTGAGTTCAGTAGAACTTACGTATATATAAGACTTGATTTATATGTACCTCCAGGTACCTTGATATGGTCTTTCAGATGATATCTCGAGATTATTTGGTAAAACAATTGCAAGCTCTTATCCCAACCGCTGCACACCAATGTGAGAAGTTAGCCTGGCATATGATGTCCACTAGTTCTAGCGGGCACCTTGCACCAGTCTAATCGACCCTTAGTGATGGTGGTTGTAAAGTCAACCTTATAGAAAGCTATCCTAGTGGTAGCATGAACCAGCAGTCTTCAGGCTAAGACTTCAGTAGGTGAGTTAAGCAAGTTGTTTTACCATTTATAATCCCTTGAATACCAAATGAAAGGACACCACACAAGGTATATATCAAATATATATGTTTTTAATCTAAACACAACCCCTCTGCACTCTTTGTCAAATACAAGTCACACAGTTAATATACGATAAGTTGCACAATATACGTTATACCCTAGGGGCCTCACAAACCATATACTAAGAAAGTGGTATAAGTACCACGAGAGAATTAGAAAGCAGGCCTGGGGCCTGTGAAATCGCTGCTGATACACTAATCAACCAAAGGTTAGGAAGTAGGAGGCCCACGGGAGACGCGTGCAGTGTCTAAACACAGCCGCCGGTTACCCTTGACTTTCTATGGAGATCGTAAAAGTTACAAAGATACGATTTAAGGACACTTCCGGATGGACTAGGATGGAACCCTTTTAAACTAGGACACTTCGAGAGTCAAGACCCACAGGAGCACAGGAGTACTCGTGTTACCTCACCCAGGGAAGTCGGGTGCATAGGTGTCTTTTTGTGTCGGGTTTTGTCGTTGTTTTTAATGGAGAGCTGCAAAGAAGTGCTGCAGGCGACCAGAGGAAAAGTGTCCGGGTGGATCCAAGGGTGGATCGAAGATCTGAAGAACCTGAAAGCAGACGGGACAGAGTCTGAGTCACTAGCCAGTGACCAGGAAGGAACCAGGCGATGTCTGGTGATTTCAGGTGAAATGGTCAAACTGGTCTCTTCAGCCACGAGGTCCAGGAGGCATCGGCGATGCCCAGGCGCTGGATTCGAGCTGTCCCACGATGGATCTAGATGACTGCGGCGTCGGTATCCGGATTGGACCCAACAAGCCTTGGCAACCGCAACCCACGCTGGATGTCGAGATTGGTTCTGTTGCAGACCAGCAAGGTCTGTGGTGCTTCTCCTTTCCAAGGAAGCTGGAGCAACCAGGAAAGCAAGTGAAGTTCAAAGAAAAGGTTTTCGGGGGCTCACTAGCCAACGGGCAAGGAACCGGGAAGACACGTTGAGCTCAAATGCAAAGGCGGGGTCCACGGGACCCTCACGGAGTGTGGGGGCCTGGGTTTCGGTGCAAATGGTGCTCGGGGCTGGGGCTTCTCGTACCCCAATGCACAACTTACTGAGGCTTCAGGAAAGGAGTGCCGGTAGCAAAATGCAGGATGTCCAGGGTATCCGGTCCCATGTCTCTCGTGTCTGCCACCTGTCTCAGCTTTGCTGTGGATGTGGGTCGGAGTCAGAGAAGTCTGGAAGTCCAGTTCCTGTGTCGCAGAGTCTTCGGGATCCGACGGGAGCCTCGACAATGCAGACCGGCGAAGTTGCTGTTGGTGCCTGTTTGAACAGGGTGGTAACTCCTTGACCACAAGGAAGATAGCTTCTGTCTTCCAGTCAGAATAGAACGTCGACTATGTCTTTCAAAGATTCGTCCAGGGTAATCTAAAGTCCTAGGGACACAGCTCCTATACTTATACTAAGGATGGGGGCTGGACTACCTGGCCAGGTCCCTCCTATGGGTGGACCTGAGAAGGGGGGTGGTTACACCCCTTTCCCTTTGTCCAGTTTCGTGCTAGAGCTGGGGCTGTGTGCCCAAGCAACCGGTTTGAACTGGGCTATGCATGGAGCACCTTGGTGCCCCATGCAGTGTCTAGAAGCATTCACTGAATGTAGCCCTCCCTGCCCCAATACACAAATCCCCTGTCTGGGGAGGTGCCAGTACCTCCCTGGACAGGAAACCTATTGTCCAGGCCTCCCCTGCCTGAGTTTCATCCAGCAACAGGAGGTCAGACTCGTGTCTGTGGCAGCCGCATCCATTTTGTGATGCTGAGGCTCTGTTTAACTTTAACCGGGTAAATCAGTAACTACATGTCTTCTCCCTCTAGAAGGGTGGAATGCTACCCCCGCCGCCAGTTTTTTGGGGGAATTTTAGTATTCCAAAGTGTTTGACACCTTACACGCCATGTTTTGATAAAGCCAAACCAAAGTTAGCATTAACCACTAGGATTATAATGCACTTAAGAGTATATGGTATGGCTATATCATAGAGCAGCTATAAGGAGATGGTTCCAAAAGCTGCAGAGGGGCTCAGCTCATGCTAGGGCACCCTCTCACATAAAACCAAGCACTCTGCCTCCAGGATTGTCAAGGCCGACCATAGGAGTGTTTTATAGGTGTATATGTGTCAATATGTAAAAGTAGATATAGGTATACTATATGTTAAATGTTGTATACTTGTAAAGCGCCCAGCTGCCCCAGCAAAGGGGCGCCCCGGCGCTGTATGCCGCTGGGGAACCCATCCTGGCTTTCCCTGTGAGATGGTCCATCCTGGGCATCTCCAAGGTGAAGACAAGCATCCCCGGCGCTGATGGGGCCGTTAGTAGAGTTTAAGCAAGCTATTGCCCAGAGTTGCTGAGTGGGACCCATGGTTGGAGTAGGCACTGAGGCGAGAATTATCGAGTCCGCTGACCATGGCCCAAGACCCTGCCGCATCGGGAATCGAACCCTGGTCCCGGGCCGACCTCTGCTTCCGGGACTGCCGCCTCTAACCAGTGAGCCACACCACTCCACTAATATATAAGTAAGGGGTGATTACACCACATTATATATAAGTAAGGGGTGATTACACCACCTTACCCAGGCTGTGTGAACAGACCTGTGGTGTCCGTTTGGAAGGCAAACCAGGGGTGGCACAATACATGCTGCAGCCCCAGGTAAGCCTAGGGTGCACCTATGCCCTGGGTACCTATGGTACACTATACAGGGGCTCACAACGGTGACCCAGTAACCAATCTGTTATGTACCTCAAGTACATGGTATCAATTTAGCGGGAGAACAGCTGGGCTGTGGGCCTGATTGGCAGGCCCACAGCCACACTAAAGTCGAAAAACCAGAGAATCGCAGCAAAAAGTGGGGGTGACCATAGGAAGCAGACCCTACTCTCCTACAGGCAGTACTCAGTCTCTCTCCCAACCCCCCCTTCATCCCCGTTCTGTCCACTTACTGCAAGCAGGCGTCTCCTGGGAGCGTCCACCAATCTTCACTCCACAACTCCGTCTCGTCCTCTGCGGCGGCGTCCTTCTGTATCTTGGTTTCAGGCTCCGCTCTTTCTCCAAAATCTTCCGGCCACTGGGGATAGGTCTGCTTCTCCGTCTCGGCGTCCTCTGTTGCTCTGTTCCTTCTTCCATGCTCTCCTCCTCTTGCGAGAGTCTCCTTTTCTGGGTCACGGCTGATTCCAATTGGCCGTCTCCGGAGGCGGGCTCTTCGTCATTCTGTATGGGAGAGGGCGTGAGGATATGTTTAACCCTTTGGGTTCCTTACCCATAGTCTTCCTGCAAAGCGTTTGGACGGGGTTGATGGAGCTCCCATCCGGGCACTTCCTGACATCGTGGACCAGGAGAGGGGGGAGACGGGGGTTCCACATGTATGCTTTGTATGTTCCTGTTTGGCGATTATGCTGGAGGGTACATCGGGTTCTTCTCCCTATGTCAGTGTCTGAAGGAGTTGCCAATATATAAGCAATTTGTGTCAAATCCGGTGCATCGGGGAATTTGTACAGATCTAGTGTGCGAGGGTTTGTATAGGTGCTGTGGGTGTAGATCTCTTTGGAGCTAATTGGTGTGTAGGAGAAAATGTTGGGATGTTTTGTTGTGTCTGTTGTAAGTAACTGCGGTAAGTATTCCAAATGTCTTTAGGTCGTTAGGTTGGGGGTTGGAATGTAGCATATATTTCGGTCTGCATGTAACAATATGAAAAGCTTCAGAGCCATGCTTCCTTCATGGGACGTTGTTTGGTGCCCCAGTGTAGTGCGATTTCCATTTTCGCCAGCAGTAGCTCAACGGCGATGGATTTGCTGTGGCAGGGCTTTATATCGCTGACAAATTCCAGCAAGGAGAGTTTTGGAGAGGGGGAGAGCGGCATGGAAACCATGTCAGAAAGCATCCGGAACACTTCTGTTCAATACGCAGGTACGTAGTGATACATCCATGTCATGTGTGCAAAGTCCGCCTCCGGAAACTGACACTTTAGACAGCTGGATGGTTTGCTAGGGTAATATTTGGTGGTTGTCGTGGGGTTATGTAGACCCGGTGTATAAACTTGAAACTAAGCAATTTATGTCTGTGGTTGCCCATTCCTTGTCCATCAGTGGCTGACCCAAGTCGTCCTCCCATTTGCGCCGTATCCTCCTGTCCCGCACTTGTTTGAGGGCCATGCCTGCCCGATATAACTTGGTGACCAAGTGGGTCACTTCCTTTTCAGTTATAAGCAACGTAAATGGTGTGAACTCAACTGGAGAAGAGGGGACAGAAGGGATGGCCGAGCGGAGTGCACCAAGCAGTCTGGTTGCTACAAATTTGTTCATGCACGATATGTATTTGTGTGGACAGGTCTGCCTTGGTTATTGCCTGTTCACCAGGGAACAAGGAACCAATGGTGCATAGTTTCAGTTTATTGAGGGTGCGTTGCACCACAATCTCAGAGATGAGCGGTAAAAATGGGTTTTGTTGCTGTGGGATGTCTGGTGAGTATAATGAGCTGGTACCCAGTAGTCGGCTCAATTTATGCCAGGCCCAACAGGTGGTGGATAGGGGCTGTATGTCATTCGGGCCGAGTGGTATACGCTGGGGGGAAAAGTGCTCTCAATGGGGTGGGGCAACCAAGTCTTGTTCAGGCTTGGTGTATGGTATACTAGCATCTGGATGGAACCAGTGGCAAGCAAATTTAGCCTGTAGTAAAGATGCAGGTCCGGAACTGAGAACCCACCTCACTCATAAGGGAATGCTAAGGTGTCCCATGCTACTCGTGGTCTACGTCCTGCACATACCAAGCGGGTAAGCAGGCCCCGTAACTGTGTGAAAAGGGTGTTTGGGAGTGGGATTGATATAATAATGAATAATCCGGTCATGGATAGCGGTAGTTGGATCCACCCCTCGATCTGTGATGTCAGCTGTTCCATAGCTGGCCCGTAGTTTAGGCAGATAACTTGTTCCTTACTTCTATGTAAAATGAGGCACAAATATTTGCTAGTATCCGTCTCATCAGAGCGGCAGCTTGACCCCCTCCCCCCTCCCCCCGAGGCTGCCGAGTCAGTGATTGAAAACAACTATGACTTGTCCCAGTTAACTTGCAAACCGGACATGGTGCCAACACAACAGATTTCATCGATTAAAGGTTGCAAATTAATGTTGGGTTTCCTAATAAAGAGCAGGATATCATCTGCGTACATAGACTTCAGCAAGGGTCCTGACTGAAACTGGATGCCGCGGAACATGTGTTTTTCTTGTAGATACCGGACTATGGGATCCATGGCTAATATGCTAATATGAAAAGTAGAGGAGGCAGGGGGCATCCCTGATGAGTGCCACAGGAGTTCAGGGGGGACGGGGGGGGGACAGTGAACCATTCACGCAGAGCTGGGCAGTGGGGGGGGATGAGTACAGCAGCGCAATCAACGGAATTAAATTAGCTGGAATGCCTAGTTTACGAAGTGTGGCACTAAGCAATGGTCACTCCAAAGAGTCGAAGGCATTATCTGCATCGAGAAGAGCTATTGCGGCAGGGAGACTGGGCTCTATCCTGTTTCTTACTGAAAGAACGTCCCAGAGGTTTAGGGCGGTAGATCTGTGTGGGGTAAAGCCGGATTGCATCAGTGAAAGTATTTGGTCTAGCAGCAGTGACAATCTGATAGACAGCATTTTCCTAGGATTTTTTTTGTCAAAATGTATTAGGGAGATGGGGCGATAGGAGGCGCAGTTGGTGGGCTCCTTACCCGGTTTTAGCAAGAGGGATATAGCCACCTCCCTCATGGAAGGGGGGGGGGGATTACACCCCCTTCGTGTGCCTCAGCGTACACCTCAAGTAACTGTGGTACTATTATTTGCTTAAATGTCTATTAGAATATCCCTAATAGTCCATCGCGACCCGGGGCCTTTGTGCCCTCCTCCATGGTGAAAGGTTCACTGAGAAATTGCGCCTGCCCCGTGGTGCGCCACAGCATCGCAATCTCCTCAAGGTAGACTAGGTGTTGTGTAAAATCCTTGAGGAGCTTGGTTGCATAAACGACTGATAATATGCAATTAATTCTGATTGTATGTCCGCATTGTCAATAGCTACGGAGTACACTTTACTGTCTTAGAATTTTATTTATTTTTGTTTCTTTTATCTCTTTTTTAGTTGTTCTTATAATAAAATTTCATAAATAGAGAGACAGTAATTTTTTCTCTTACAATCTGTACATACAGAAATTCAAAAAGACATGAGAATACCTAGAACCAATTGGTCTAAGATAAATAGTACAATAAATATTAACAAAATATCGAAACAATGCATAAATGTCCCGTTACCAGAATCACATTCGTACCCGCCTCACATACAATCAAAGCGTACCATACAAACTTAAACACACAATACAATCCTCAATTTCCAGCTGCAGATTGGCTTGCAAATCAAAACTCATGGTGATTAAATCTTCTCAAATGTCCATAGTTGTGCAGCAGGTTTGGATATTTTGTTAATATTTATTGTACATCCTGTGTGAGACCAATTGTTGTATTTCACATTACTGAGGGATAGCCCAATAGAGCCAGTTTTGGCCTAAGCGAATCAGTGGGTGGCCGAGTGGGAGGTTCATATAATTGCAGATGTGTCTAGTTGCACCAGGTCTGCCTCAACCCTGGCAAGACTGCCATGTATCGAGAGCAGGACCCCCGCCTGTTTGAATATGCAAATACCGGGGGCATATGCCTTAACCCCTTCCATGCTGCCGCGATTCCCCTGGTGTGCTGTAAACAGCACGAACAGGGGCGGGCCGTGACGAACCCCAGCCGTCATCCGCACACGAGCACCGTAGTGCATGACGACTGGGGTTCGTCATCAGCATGGAAGGGGTTAAAGGCATCCCAAAGTGTTGCGTATTTAGACACTGATCCTGTGTTTAGGGTGAAGTATTCAGTTATCGCCTCTTGTAGTTTAGATTTAAACAGCACATCCAGCATGGCTGTGGCTGGAAAAGAACATCTTTTTAGGTCTCGCCCTGGAACAGGGACAGAGACTCTATAGCTGGCGGATGCCGGGGAATGAGGGACAAGAAACTGGCACGATTTTTAGCATTCGGATTTGGCTGCGCGAACGCGCACGTTCCGTCCTGCGCCGCCCTCCCAGCCTACTGCGCATGCGCCGCCCTCCCAGCCTACCGCGCATGCATGCACACAGACACAGACACACACACACACACACGTCGCAGACAGACACTCGCTCACACACACACCCCCTCCCCCACAGTCACACACACGCACTCCAAGACACATACACACACGCACGCACACACATACACACACATACACAGGCCCCCCCCCGCGTCTACATGCTCCTCTCCCTCCGCCCGCACGCCGCTCAGCAACGCACTCACCGGCTTCCTCTCCTCAGCTGCAAGGCCCGGCAGCAGGACTCTTCTTCCCTCCTTCGGCACCGGGGCGCAGGGTAGGCTCCTGCCTGCTCCGGTGCTCCCTGCTCCCAACACGGCTCCAATCGCGGCTCTTCCGTGGGAGGCGGGGTAGGCTCCCGCCCTCCTACTTCCTGTTTCCGGGTGTCGCGCCGGCCTGCCTGACTTCCTGGTCGCAGGCCGGCAGAGTAACGAGGATGTTTTGCGGTATGTATTTATTTATTTAATTATGCATTTTTATATAGCGCAGACTTTACCCGAAGGCGGTATTTATTTATTTATGTATTTATGCATTTTTATATAGCGCGGACTTTACCCGAAGGCGGTATTTCTTTATTCATGTATTTATGCATTTTTATATAGCGCGGACTTTACCCGAAGTGTGGAAATTTAATTTGTGAACTAAACATTATCTGCGCCAGCTTGTCACCCATGTACAACGTGCACGATCGCCATTTTTAGGCATCATGGCCTCCCTGTCCACAATCGATCGCCAGCACGTCCCCTCTGACCCAGCAAGCATCCTCCGCGCACCCTGGCTCCCCCTCCCTCCTCCTTCTGAGCACGACCCTTCTGCATGACCCTGTCCTTGAGAGTCACGCCAGCGCCCGACCAGCACCTCCTCCCCTCCCATGAATGCCCCTCTGTTGATCAACCTCCCTCCTGCCCTGGATTGTCCACGCAGCATGAATACCTCTCCATTGATGGCCCCTCACCCCGTGTCCGACTGTCCACACAGGTCCGAGGCCATTGCTTAGGCCGGGAGATATCATTTACTGCCCCTTATTGCACGAGGTCGCTCTCCTTCAAAGGACCCTCTATTGATCCAGGACTCCCCACCCCCCCTGTGACATAATCAGGCGCACACATCCCAAGACTCGACGAAACACTCAGCTGCGTGATGACCCTCTCTCTTATCAGCAGGTTGAGGACCTCTATTGTGAATGTATATGGGGGTGGGATTAACACGAGGATTACGGGGATGTCTTTTCCCATGCTCTACAAAGTTGTGATTGTATGAAAGGAAGGTCACATGCCATAAACCAGTGTATAAGAGGCCAGGCCTCTGAGTGGCTGTTAGAGCACCTCGAGACGATACCTTGTTGTCTGATCTGATGTGTTCTGCTCCGTCGGAATAAACTTCTGTTTCCTGCCTTCTGGTCTCCGGCGCCTGCCTCATTGCTTGGTAAATTGAATGGTACAAGGGCGGTTAGCGCCGGGCAAATCTTGAGAAAGGTCCTAGCCCTACCTTTTTCCACAATTGGCGTCCCAAAGCGTGGGGCCCATCAGCGACACGTGGATCCAGTGGGAGAGGTCCCGATGACAGAGTGAACGACTGCAACGATCGGGAAGAGCTCATGTCCGATAGACCCTCGTCTGACAGCCGATCATCCGACCTTCACTAGTTCTGAACAGACCTCTCTCGAGTGATCTACGGTCCTGACTGGGAACCATCAGGAGTGCCGCGAACATCACGAAGGAGAGAGGACGATCGGGCGCTGGATCCAGAGGACAGGAAACCGTCCATGCGGTCCGGGTAAGGTCGTGCAAACACGACGAATTAAGGAGAATTGTTTATGTTTGGATAATACTAGTATTACGCTTTGTTGAAACCCTCTGGAGATTCACTGTCTGCAAACGGGGAAAAACAAACAGGCTCTCTCTTTGCAAGCAGTGAAGGATAGGTAACGCAGACTTTTGTCCCCGTTGTAATCCGTCGTGCCTATCTTCCTCCCCCACTGTTTCCCGAACTATCGTTCGTGGATTATTGACTGGAGATTCTTTGTCTGCAAACAGGGAAGAACAAGGTCTCTCTTTGCAGGTAGAGAAAGAGTGGGTAGCGATAGCTTTTCGTGCCCACTTATTCTCCCCACTGGATTGTTTGATTGGCCGATTATTCGGTATTGGTTCTTTTTGAGGTATTCACGGCCTCCAAATAACGTAGAATAGAAATATTCTGTCTAGTCTTTGTCCGCCGTGATAAGACAGGTAGTGCAGACTTTTGTCCCCGGTGTAGACCGTCATGCCTGTCTTCTCCCCACTGGTTGGTAGCCTGTTTAGCCCGGACCGCTTATTAGAGATGAACCATCCAGCTCCACTGGAGGGCACCCCTAATAAGGACATGTTCACTAAGTATGGACTAGTCGCTATAGCTTACACTAGACTATGGCATAAATACACGAAAAAGAACCCTGAAAGTCAGTGGCCACTGATAGGTTCCTTTAATGAAAATAAACTAAAAACATTAGAAATAGCGCTCCAGAAGAATAAGACCACGCCCACCATGCTCGATAGTATCGGCATGTGGCGCAAAGAAACGGAACAACGAAAGAAAAGAGAAGAAGCGAAAGTAGGGAAAGAATTACGAAAGGCAGCCCACCTAGCCGCAAAGCAACTAGAAGAGGAAATAAAAGAAAGAAACGAAGCTACACAAAACCAAGAATCAGGGTCAACAGGCCAATGTCCTGTTAGGACCCCCTCTGCACTCTACCCCGAACTACCCTCCAAACAACGGGCAAACGATGAGTTATTGCTAGGTCCCCCACTCATCTACATGCCCCCTCCATATGCTCCCAGCCAACAAAACCTGCAAGCTCCGAGTGTGAGTGAGAGTGACCCTAGGGCTAGTGCACCGGCCCTCGCGGCCTCCGCACCAGCCACCTTAACAACTTCGTTAGGTGACCCCGAGGCTGGCAAACAATCATCAGCCAGGTTTAATAGGTTAAGCAAAGATGAGCGAGATGGGATCGACAAAATAGCAAAGACATTGGTAGAGCGAAGGGAGAGCGAAGAATACACAATGAGCATGTATAATTCATATGCCGGCAGCCACAGACGGCATTTTATCTTGCGATTCAGCTACTACACCCTGAACGCATATGAAGATAGATATCAAAGTAAGGGTCCCGCCAAGCTGACAACGCTGTATAGGAAAATTGACGTTGGGGATGGGACTGAATGTGAGGCGACGGAGCTCTTCATGCAGATGCTTGAGGTCTTCCGCCACCTTACAGAACAAAAACCAGAAACCAAGGTTACAGTCCCTGAAACGACCTCAGTAGAAGTAGTCAATACTATGATGCCTATCAGAGAAGCGGCTCCTTACTGGATCCCGCCACGGGGCCAGGGAACGAGCGATGATATTAATAACGAAAATGCAAAAGGGAGGGTTGTGTACAATTGGGTTTACCAACCATGGGATCGACAAGATATCCTCACCTTTAAGCAAACCCTTCCCGACTTAAGGAAGAACCCGACAGCATTTTATACCGAATTAGGCACAGCCTTGGGTTCAACGATAATGACTTTAGCAGATATTGACTTGTTCTTTGGGCTATGTCTGCCGGCTGACGTGTGGAAGCAAATCCGGAAGGCTGACCACGCGGACCTGTTCGGACATACCTGGGACCAACTCGGTAAACTAGATAGACAGCGAGAGCCGGGGAGCAAACCAGTGAAAGACATACTGGAACTCCCAGATAAAATAGTCCAGAAATTAAAAACACTGGTCCCGGAACGAAAAGTAGACTGGTCGATAGTAACGGCCTGTCGACAGAAACCCCAGGAAGATGTGTCAGAATACTTCTCCCGATTCGAGACAGTGTTCTCCGACTACAGTGGCCAGGACATGACCACTGCAACCGGACAGCACCTGTTTGTGCAAAATTACGTAAAAGGCCTGACACAAGAGGTCTCCCAACAACTGCAGACGAGCGAGAGTAGTTGGGGAGCCTCCAAACCCGCAGCTATCCTTCAGATGGCTCAGTATTACGAGCACCAAAAGAATGAGAATGACAGGGCGTCCGAGAAAAAGAAGAAAGATTTAAAGGAAAGGGTAATGATAGCCCAGATACAGGGTATAGCGCTGGGACGGGAACATCAAAGGGGGAACTACCAATCAAGCACCCCCAGAGATCTACCTCCTAAGGATCACACCCCAACATCCCACACTGGACGTAGAGACATTAGCCATGACCAATGCGCCTTCTGTAAAGGGTTTGGCCATTGGAAATACCAGTGTCCGGTTGTGCTAGAGATGAATAAAAATAGGGACTCCAGGGATGTGGCAAGTGGTCCGAGAAATGGGATACAAGGACGAGGGCACACCAATGGCACCTGCAATGACAGATCAGGGAGACTGAACACATTTGACCGTCCCCGACAGAACCAATATCAGCTGTCCGAAGGTGAAAATGCCCCCGACTTCGCATAGGACTGCCAGGGGCAAGGGAGGGATCCAGTCGAGCTCTGTGTTGACCAGCAAGGTCCTTATGTCACCGCTAAGGTCCTGGGTACAGAGTCCCCATTCTTGGTAGACACTGGGGCGACACGTAGTGTGTTATCAAAACGACTGATTCCAAGGGCACCCTTGTCTGGCTCACACATAACGTCGATAGGTTTCGATGGAACGCCCTCCACTAACCCCCTGTCCGTACCTATTACCTTTGACCTAGAAAACAACACTACTGACGCGACATTTCTCCTCTCCTCCAACTCCCCTGACGCCATTATGGGCATTGACTTACTGAAGCATTTTCGAGCTACCATTAGGTGTTCCCCAGATGGAATACGAGTCATCCTGTACGACAACCCAGACATGCCCAGATCCCGTCCCCCACGACACATGTGCTCTATAACTGACGCTGACCTATCCCTGCTTGACACCCTACCTCCGTACCTGTGGGCCAAAAATGACTCTGATGTGGGGCGAATGATGATTGATCCTATTCACATAACTGTACGTCAGGACGCCATACTCCCGAAGCTTCCACAGTATCGGATATCCCCCGAGGGTGAGAAAGCACTGGTAGCGATTATTCAGTCTCTGGTAGATGCAGGAGTGGTTGAAGAGGTGGTTAGTAACGTCTGCAACAGCCCAATCCTACCCATTGTTAAGAAGCAAGGTGAGGGAGATGAGAAAGCGTACCGCTTCATTATCGACTTACGAGAGATTAACAAAATGGTGGTACCCCAATATCCTGTAGTTTCTGATATCACCACCATTTTGACCCTCATCCCGTCCACTGCCACCACCTTCTCTGTTGTCGACCTTAAAAACGCGTTTTTCTCTATCCCCATTCATCCGGACAGCCGTTACCTCTTCGGCTTCACTTTAAAATCCCGCTCGTACAGATTCTGTAGAGCTCCCCAGGGGTACACTGAAAGTCCCAGCATTTACAGCCAGGCCCTCAAAAGACAGCTGGACGCCTTCCAGCTACCAGAAGGAGTGGTGTTGATCCAATATGTCGATGATATCCTTTTGGCGGCTGACACCACCCCGCTTGCAACGACAGCCACCGTTCAACTCCTACACTTCCTTGCAGAAAATGGCCATAAAGTCTCCAAAAAGAAGTTGCAGTTCTGCCAGCCACAGGTGACTTACCTGGGCCATCTCCTGTCCAAAGAAGGGAGAAAACTTACACCCGACCGAATCCAAACCATCTTAGACACCCCCATCCCGAAGACACAAAAGCAAGTCCGCTCTCTGGTTGGCCTAACCTCTTTTTGCAGACAGTGGTTACCTAATTACAGCCTCATTGTGAAACCATTACTTGCCCTGCTGACCAAAGACGTCCCCTCCCCGCTTCCTTGGACCACTGAGTGTCAAGCCTCCTTTAAGGAATTACGGGATGCACTCTGCTCAGCACCCGTCCTCGGAACGCCGGATTACTCCAAACCCTTCTCCCTCTTCACCCATGAAAGGGAGGGATGTGCATTGTCTGTCCTGACTCAATCGATTGGTCTTAAGCAGCGCCCTTGTGCCTACTTCTCCGCCACTCTTGATCCTGTAGCCAGAGCCTTACCTGCCTGCCTTCGAGCAGTAGCTGCTGCTGCTGTCTCAATCCGTCAGAGCGAGGGAATAGTACTTTCCAATTCCCTCACAGTGCTAGTACCCCATGCAGTCGACACCCTCTTGAACCAGACCAAAACCCAGCACCTGACTAGCGCACGACTGACAGGGTACGAGTTGACTTTGCTTGCACCCCACATCACACTAAAGAGATGCACAACTTTGAATCCTGCCACATTGTTACCCCTGCCTGAAAATGACCCCGACATTCCTCCCATCCACGACTGTGTGACCCTCACGGACGAACAGACTAGGAGTAGGGTTGACCTCCGAGACACTGCTTTTCCTGACCCCGATGGAGAGCTATGGGTAGACGGCTCATGCATCAAACTTCCAGATGGCACCACTTCAGCTGCCTATGCAGTAACGACGACCCGGACAGTAGTTGAGACAGCCTGCATCACACAACGATCTGCCCAGGCTGCAGAGCTGATAGCCCTCACCCGAGCATGCATCATAGCCGCAGGGACCACCGCGAACGTATATACGGACAGCCAGTATGCCTTCGGAGTGGTCCACCATTTCGGGCTCCTGTGGAGGGAGAGGGGATTCCTGACGTCCCACGGCACCCCAATCCTCCACGGAGACCTAGTCTCTGCTCTGATTGAAGCAGTTCTCCTCCCCAAACGATTAGCGGTGATCAAATGTCAGGCACACAAAAGGGTGACAGACTTAGTCGGACAAGGGAATGCATTGGCCGACATCACTGCACGCACCACAGCTGAGAATAGGACAGTGACCCGCATGTATGTGACCAGGTCACAAGCAGAGAAATGGAGTGATGCAAGGGTAATGATCAGAGACATTCAGTTGGCTAGCACCCCTCACGAACTGAATAAGTGGGCAAGGGTGGGTTTGAAGGATGAGGAGGGCTGTTGGCGAACGAAGGATGCAAGCAAATGGCTGCTGCCCGACTCATATCTGATTCCCATTCTGACAATGGCTCACTCCCCCGCACACATAGGATCTGCACCCATGATCGAACTCATTTCCAAAGTCTGGCATAACGATAAAATCCCCGACTCAGCCAGACGCCTGGTTCAGCAGTGCCTTATTTGTCTGCAACACAACCCCGGGAAAGGAACTGTAGTACCCCGGGGAGGGTTCGGGATCCCCAATCATCCCTTTGAGGTCCTTCAGATGGACTACATCCAATTAGAGAGATGCCAAAGCCTGAAGTACGTATTAGTCATCGTATGTGCCTTCAGCAAATGGGTAGAAGCCTATCCAACCCGTGACAACACTGCCATGACTACTGCCAAAGTACTACTGAAGGAATTCTTCCCTCGCTATGGCCTTTGTCGAATTTTATGGAGTGACAATGGCCCCCACTTCATAGCAGAGGTTATCCAGCTAATCCTGAAAGGGTTGGGGGTGAAGCAACGATTCCATGCGGTCTTCCACCCCCAATCCGCTGGTCTAGTGGAACGCCACAATGCTACACTCAAGCTGAAACTGGCAAAAATAGTGGCCACCACTGGACTTAACTGGCCGGATGCCCTCCCACTGGCTTTGTTATCAATGCGCTCCACTCCCACCAAGCACCATTTGACCCCCTACGAGGTCGTGTTTGGGCGGCCTATGAACCTCTGGGCTGCTCCCAAACCGACCTCCATTCATGACGTCCCAGACGTCCTACTATCTGATTATTTGTGCAAGTTGACTAAAACGTTGTCTGTCATTCATCAACAGGTGCAGCAGGCCATCCCCGATGCTTCCAGGGGCCCCGGTCACGACATCCAACCGGGAGATTTCGTATTGATACGAAATTTCCAGCGAACCAAGAGTCTGGAACCTCGGTGGACGGGCCCCTGGCAAGTGCTGATCACCACCCGAACGGCGCTCCGAGTGGAGGGGAAGAGGCATTGGCTGCACGCGCATCATTGCCGGAAGGTCTCTGCGAACCTGGCCACGACAGAAAACGTCAGCACCCAAGAAGAGCTCCTGAGCAAAGACCGACCGATATTGGACTGTTATCCCGATACTGAGGCACTCGAACTTGCAAAATTCTCTGATCCCACCGTGCCATCCAGAGAAGGGTATTTCCTGCGTCGAAAGGAGGGAGTTTCGGCTAAGTAGGCCACGGACTAAGTTAAAATCTCAGAACGGTGACCTAAAACACAATCAAGGGTTGCCGGGGGAGAAGCTAAACGAAGTCTGTGGTTCTGCCTGCTACCGAGCCCCCTTGAAGGTGATGGAAGCGCCAGACAAGAAGATGATGGAAGCGCCAGATAAGAAGATGATGGAAGCAACAGGAAATACCCAGTACAGAAATCCAAAGACTGACAACTTGCACAAATCAAAGACAATCGCACTCTTCATTGTCTTCCTCTTCTGCCTCCTCCTCATGACCTCCTTCTGGATTCTGGAGGAAAGCACACCGGCTCATGAGACATTGCTACCTACTGCACAGCCAACACCCCTGAAAGAGCATCACCTAATATCTCTGTCGCCTCAGCTCCGAGAAAGGCGCAGGGAATTCTGGAACAATTCCTTCGTGCAACTGTTGCACCAACACAACCTTGCTGCAAATGCTACAAACTGTTGGATCTGCGGGTTGCTCCCGCATGCCACTGGACACTCCATTCCCTTCATCCCTTCACCCTTCTCAGTTCACGGCTCTTGCCTCGCCTGGTTGATCCTCATGCAAGAGAGCCACAGGGACAACGCCACCTCCAGCAAGACAGTGTCGCACTTCTACTCTGGGTTCTGGCTGAGCAACACAGGAAAGACCCCAGCTGCCCTGTGTCCTGTGCTCGCAGGCGCCACCTTCATCAAAGACATTCCTGCCAAAGAACGAGTCGAAGTACAGGTGCTCCACAATCCAGCCAGAACCACCTTCACTCATCTGCAAAAACAAACTACCGCCACTCTGACTGTGGCCCTGTCTGTTATCAACATCACCGGCCTTGTGTGCCTAGAAGGCCAGGGAACGCAACTGGTGGGTTACAGCGCCTGCCGAATCGCCAGAACATTGGACTCAGCTGACCCCCCTTCCTTCGTTGCTTCTCCGAACATGTACTTTGTGTGTGGCACCAAGGCTTACACCTGGCTCCCGAAGGGTTGGAAGGGTATCTGTTACATTGCCTTCGTTCTCCCACCCACATATGTAGCCCCTGCCAACCATCACCGGCAGAGGCGTGCAGACGACCTTGGGCAAGCCGACTCCACTGGAGCACAGTTCCTGGATGCAGCAAAGGGACTTGTTCCTCTGTGGGGCCCAATGGCAAACAGCCGTGCTATCCGACACCTGACCCAGGCAGTAGAAACAACGATCAACATCACGGCTGGCATCCTCGCCAACAACACTGCGGAGCTTCAAGCGGTCCGCCTCGTGACCCTCCAAAATCGTCTTGTCTTAGACGTGGTCCTGGCTGACCGAGGAGGAGCATGCCGCATCATCGGATCCAGCTGCTGCACCTACGTGCCAGACAACTCACCTTCAGTCTACAAAGCCATTGAACACCTCCACAGACTATCCTCAGAGGTTCACCAAGGACAAGGAGGATGGTCGCTTGGGAGCTGGTTTTGGGACACTTTGAAAAATTGGGGTTGGAAGTTGTTTTCCTTCGTGCTGGTACCTGTTGTGATATTATGTGGGTGTTGCTTAGGTATCCAATGTCTGCCACCCTTGTTTGGCCTTGTTTCCAACTGTATGTGCCCAAAGACTTTGGACTTCCGAAATGAGCACATGAGTCCCCTCTATGAAGTAGAAGTACGTGGCCTTATGGGGATAAATCCAAACTGACAAGTTGGCGAGATATGTTAAAAGGGAGGACTGTGGAAATTTAATTTGTGAACTAAACATTATCTGCGCCAGCTTGTCACCCATGTACAACGTGCACGATCGCCATTTTTAGGCATCATGGCCTCCCTGTCCACAATCGATCGCCAGCACGTCCCCTCTGACCCAGCAAGCATCCTCCGCGCACCCTGGCTCCCCCTCCCTCCTCCTTCTGAGCACGACCCTTCTGCATGACCCTGTCCTTGAGAGTCACGCCAGCGCCCGACCAGCACCTCCTCCCCTCCCATGAATGCCCCTCTGTTGATCAACCTCCCTCCTGCCCTGGATTGTCCACGCAGCATGAATACCTCTCCATTGATGGCCCCTCACCCCGTGTCCGACTGTCCACACAGGTCCGAGGCCATTGCTTAGGCCGGGAGATATCATTTACTGCCCCTTATTGCACGAGGTCGCTCTCCTTCAAAGGACCCTCTATTGATCCAGGACTCCCCACCCCCCCTGTGACATAATCAGGCGCACACATCCCAAGACTCGACGAAACACTCAGCTGCGTGATGACCCTCTCTCTTATCAGCAGGTTGAGGACCTCTATTGTGAATGTATATGGGGGTGGGATTAACACGAGGATTACGGGGATGTCTTTTCCCATGCTCTACAAAGTTGTGATTGTATGAAAGGAAGGTCACATGCCATAAACCAGTGTATAAGAGGCCAGGCCTCTGAGTGGCTGTTAGAGCACCTCGAGACGATACCTTGTTGTCTGATCTGATGTGTTCTGCTCCGTCGGAATAAACTTCTGTTTCCTGCCTTCTGGTCTCCGGCGCCTGCCTCATTGCTTGGTAAATTGAATGGTACAAGGGCGGTTAGCGCCGGGCAAATCTTGAGAAAGGTCCTAGCCCTACCTTTTTCCACAGAAGGCGGTAATGCTTGCCTTAGCGTAATGGTGTTCCTTCTTAATTTATTGGTGGTGTCCCTGTTAGAATTATTCCCACTTTTAGTCTAGCAATGCTTGGCATGATGTTGGCATCTTTGGCATTATTGAGCCCATCCCTGGTATAATGGGACCACAACGTATTGTGGGCATTCTTGACACAATTGTGCTTCTCTTCACCAGCGGTGATGGTCATCCCTGGCATGCGATGGGTGTTCATGGAATTGGATGTTAATATGTAGACATGTAAAGCCAGACTCTGTCCATGGGGCAGTAATATTCATGAGTACTTGATGACATGGAGATCAAAGATACAACTAAAACTGAAAAGCCATTATTTTGAGAGACTGTCATATTTGTTTTTGGGAATCAGAAATATTTATTAAAATGAAATGCTTGTAATAACAAGCCAATGCATGATTACCAGCTGTGATCGTGTTTTCAAAATGTTTGTAAAGTTGATATTAAAGTGATAATTCATGCTAATTTCTGTAGTCTTATTTACATCTTGTTTACAATTATACTATACTACTAATGTATGTTTACTAGCCATAACTGTACTGTTATATGTTACATTTTAATTACAGTGTTTGCCTTTTACAATCATTTTCTTACAAACTACCTCATAAAACAAAAATATTTATGGCTAAAATATTTTGCACTGTTTGCACAATATATTTGTGATGTTTACACTTACCTATTTGAAATTAAAATGTACAAATGGACATTTAGTCAATTACCATTAAAAAGTTTAACTTTTTTGCTAAGATATTCTTGTAATCTTTTATGCAAACAAATTTAAATACTGCATAAATAATTTTAACAACAAATACTTTATATGTAGCTTTTTATGTACATAAGAAAACTATAGCATAAAGCAAAAAACATTGCCATTTACAATAATAATAGCTCAAACTTAAATAATGCGAGACCTATTGCATTGCAAATGCTTGTTTCCCACCCAGTGGAGTGCGGTGTTCTTAGGTGAAGAAGTACTGGATCTTTATCTGATTATGTGCGGGGCAGTGTTTCTATACCCTTAGTCCGCTGACAGCCAAGAGCATCCATGAGCCCATGTTCTATTTATTTATTTATTTATAAAGATTTATATAGCGCAAACAAGATCCCAAAGGATATCAAAGCGTTTTACCATAGGCATAAAGAAAGGACAAGAGGGTAGTATAAACATCAATTGGGAAACAAAGGTGGAATACATTTTTTTTTAAAGCAGAAGAGAAGATCCATTATAGATGGAGGTACCATGGTGCTAAGAACAAAGTCAGACGAATTAGGTGTGCGTCCTCCCCTTACGGTAAGAATTTGCTCATTAGGAATCTTTTGGCTTCCAATTTGAACGCAGTCGTCGAGGAGAGACTGCGAACTTCCGGTGGCAGAGAGTTCCATATCTTTGGGGCGGCACCGGAGAAGGCTCAGTGACAAGTTCTCTTTTTGTTAAGGACGAGATGTTTCAAGAGGAATGTTGAGGCTCTTCTTGATGCCTTCTCTCCACATGAGAGAGGGCATCTATGCGTGTCCGGGTAGAGTGCGGCACCTAATGGAAAGTATATCCTGGTGCTTCTGGATGGTATGATCGCCAAATGTCATGCAGAGTCAAGGATTGTATCAAATCACACATTTCTCTGTGGGCTTGCGGTTTAGTAGTATGTATAGGGTTGGAGTCGCATCTGGGGTCTAGCCATAGGTTCAGATCCCCCCCAAAGAATAATGTGTCATAGTAGTAGCGGTTAAGCATAATGTGTAGTTCGGAGAAGAAGGTGGGGGCCCAGGCGAGGGCAAACGGGGGAGCGCTTTACAATGGAATATGGGTTTCTTGTAAGAACACTAGTTTGACATTGTGTCTCTGGAAATATGCAAGTACTATCGTACATTTCCTGGGGTGGTTAAGCTCCCTCATGTTCCAGGTAATTAGCTTAGCCTCAACCGTGGGGTCAGAAGTTATGATTGCATGAAGAAATATATGCTTTTGTACCTCCAGTGAGTAATAACGTCTGTACAGCATGTGGAAAGGGAAACTACAAAATGGGAAATACATTAAGGACATAAAGAACCAAAAAAAGAGATATACATCCAATAAGGCCCCAATGAGAAACAACAACCTCCATCCCCCTCCCACACTTGGGCTCAAAGGTCTGGCGATTATCCTCCTTCCTAACATATAAAAAAGAGGGAAAAACCCAGAAACAAACTACTTGGAGTCATCCATATAAGGCGGGCGACGTCTCGGACGTCTAATGTCTATGTTTAAACTAAGCAGATTGCAAGACAGAAACATTCATAGCATTTAGGAATGCCGCAGCTTCTTCCTCAATTATAGTTAAGTTTTGAAGAGCGTGACGGCTGCGGGTCACCAGGATGATAAAACTTAGGCCATCATTCCGAGGTAAAGAGTTAAGTGCTCGCAGCTAGTTGTCGGTCCGGGGAGGAGTGACCAGGGAACTGGGCAGGGCTCCTACAGACGTTATTTTGGTGCTGCTTGCAAAATGTCAACGCATCAGCAGGGTTATAGAAGAAACGGGGTTTGTCGCCCACTAGTACCTGCAGTCTAGCCAGGTACATCATCGTGTACTTCAGGCCAAGTGATACTTGGCTTCCACAAATTTGCGACGGGCTTCTTGCACTGTAGCGGTGTGGTCTGGGTAGAAGGAGACTGTGGCGCCCTGGTACCACACCGGAGACATTTCCTGAGCCAGACGGAGGACCGCATCGCGATCCCTGTAGTTAAGCAGGTGGGTGATTATGGGCCGTGGATAAGCACCCCGACGGGGGCTCGGGACGAGGGATCTATGCACTCTTTCCAAAATGAAAGTCTTGGAGATATTTTCTGCTCCGAACAGTTCTGCCAACAAAATAAATACAGTGATGCCTCTGGTATTTCTTCTAAGGAACCTTCTAGTCAAAAGACAGATGCGACAAATTGTCTGTCCAAGTGTATTAATTTACACACAGAATAAATCTACCAACTCATATTCTTTGTTCATCTACTCGCTATCAAAAAACATTATACAAACAAAATTATACACACATACAAGAAATTCACACACAAGAAATTGGTTTAGGTTACTTATTTTAGTAAACCAGAATTTTTCACTAGGTTTTTTAGTTAAGTTTCATTTTTTTATATACATAAATATCCAGACGTCGTCAGTTTATACACATAATATACACTATACAGCAAAACATACACAATGCGTATGAAAGACACTTTATAAACCCTTGTTATACTGGGTTGAAATGAAGCCCAATTTTTTATATAAGGAAGTTAATTGCATAATCCTTTTTAGCCTAAATTCCTTCTTCACAATCACCATTTAGTCATAGAGCCTAGGAAGCTGAAATAGCTTTATGCTTCTTTTCTTTAACAAGCTCTCGTAGAATTTTTCACAATCAATTCCACTTTTATATGGTGTCGGATAATGGTAGATGTCGACGCGTTTCGGCCTATAAAAACAATTTAAGGCCTCCTCAGGACTTTGGGCAACATGTACAAAATTACCTGCAAGCAAATAATAATAAAAATAATAAATATATATTTATACAATTCTACAACTATAATGAATAATTCTCAAGGTCTTGGCAACGTGCTTTTCTAAAAAAGCGCAAAAAACTATGTATATATATGTAAAGATAGAGTACCACCTAAAGTGCACAACTTTTTATCATGATAGACCCATAATGCACCACACCCTAGAATGTGAAAACTATACATTACGTCATAGTGACTCCAATACCAAGTTTCGCAGTAAAAAAACGAATAAACCTACCAACAAAAACTAGTTTTACACTTCTTAGTACAAGGAATGACAAAATCGTCCTCTACTTCTCAAGATCAAGGAAAAATGAATCCTGCACCTACTCCCACGGGTAGTGCTACGTGGAAAACTTAGCCAGCATCGCTCTCTGATTTTCTAAATGAAAGAAAGTCAACAAGGAAATAAAGAACTTAATTCCAATAATTGTAAATACCTACAAAGATTGCTAATGGTCGTTACAGATGTATGAAGCTATCGTGTGCCCAACTTACATGTCGCGTCTTCTATTATGCAAAACGGGATGCCGAAAATAGTGACCAAGTTCAGGAAAATAAATCCAGTTTCTTTTAGTATCGTAATACACTCAGTCGGTATACGCCTTCCGTTCGTACAACCGGAAGGTCAGAATCCCCTCGGCTGTCTATATCCTGCCTTACGCGGTGTATGGAAACCGACAACAGACCACTCCGACTATTTCCCAAACTAGCAATAGAAAAAGGACTCCATGTTTCGGATCTCAATGATTGCCTGATCCAAGATGGTGACTGAGAAACGTATCCTCATAACTTACAAACATATAGACTGCAATGGAACGACGAAATGATGTCAAAATGAAATAAATCCAAAAGCTCATTACACAGAACAGTTAAATTATCTGTGACAAATAAATAATATAGAAACCTTATATCCCAGAAAGTTGCCAGCGCCTCTTACATTCTAAATTTGTTTCATGTACATTACAGAATCTGCAATAAGAAGCATTAATTCAAAAACATACAGTCACAAAATAGACAGGTACAGATCAAACCATTTTATATAGAGAGAGAAAGAAAAGGACCTCTCTATATATTATGATACAGGTTATTTACATATTTGTGATTCAACTAAGTAAGGACCAAACCTCATCTTTATCATTTAATCCTGTTTTAGAAGTTTGATACTTTTCAATAAGTCTTGCTTCCAAATGGTTGAGTTTAACCTCTGTCTCTCCTTTATTCAGAGTCGTCACACAACACAATACTGACCAATACATATCTGTAAATAAATGATTGTGTGTGAAATAGTGATTGACCAAAGGGGCCCCTATGGTCTGGCACTTTTTACTGTCTGGGTAGTCTGTCCAATATAAAAAAATGTACATGGACGCTTAATACAGTAAATCAAATTTTTAGAATTGCAATTTGAGAATGTTCTTTGAATATGTACATTACCATTGATGTTAATTTCTTTGGAGTCCTTTGTCAAGTCACATGCCACACAATTATGACATTTGAAATGACCAATCACAGGGGGCAAACCTAGAAGATCTCTAGTGTCTCTCGATCTTAATTTTTCAGAGTTACTCTTGGCTCTCACTAGCTGACTTCGGATGTTTTGCCCTTTCTTAAACGCAAACAAAGGTTTGGGTATATCTAGATCACCTTTTTGACCTTGTTAGCTCTTGGATCAAACGTGAGTACACATGTTAATGGCGTAATGGTATTATTCTTTTCTTTAGGTACCAACAGGGTGTCTCTTGGGGTGTACCACGCTCTTTTGAGTGCAACTTTAGTTGATCTTTTTGGATAACCACGTGTAATCAATTTTTCTTTTAAAATATTGGCATGAAAGAAGTATTGTTGTTTATTACTGCAATTTCTCCTTGTACGGAGAAATTGGCCGTACGGCAGGTTTTCTTTTAAGGTACGGAGATGATTGCTGCTGAAATGCAGTAGGGTATTTCGATCCGTAGATTTTGTGTATAAACTAACACACAAATTACCGTCTGAACAGTTCTGCCAGCAGAGTGTCAACAAATGGCTCAGGCCGCCCAATGTTTGTGGATTCTGCAAGACCCAGGATACGAATGTTGTTTCTCCGTGACCTGGCCTCAAGGTCTTCGTTTTTTATGGCTACGGTCTTGAGTAGGCTATCCCCTCACTCCAGCTGACGCACTGTATCTTTGGCTTGAACCTTGTGGATTGAGATGCACTGCTTTGCGACATCAAGCCTGGTGTTGTGTTTATCAAAGCGCTTCACCATGCTATCCAACCTGGAGGTTAGGGAATCTAATCTGGAGTCTATGGCGTGGAACCTAGCACGGAGCTCCGCCATTATGGCTGCTGTGCCCTTCAGGGCAGGAGGTTGCTCATCCCGTTCTGGCCCATCACCGCAATCGGGGTTTTGATCCGTACGTTCTGACGTGGCCGGTTTGTAAAAGTTCAATTTACTTTGTTTAGGTTCTCCGCCACCCATGCCTGCATTGTGTACAATGATACCTGCTAGGTACGGTATGAATGCAATGCTAAAGTCTCTATGATGAGCGAGGGCGCTGAGCAATGATGGCGTTTGCAGTAGTTAGTGTCTTAGGGCCCTGCCTTTGATGTGTATGTGGGCCCGGTGTCACCCAGGGGGGTGAGCGCGCATTCCCCGGCGGGTCCAGTCAGGGGAGGATCAGTGAGGCGTCGCTGAACCAGGTGTAGGTATCTGATGTCGGATCTGGCCCGACTGGGCCGACACGTCAGGCCTCAGCACCCAGCTTTCCGACCTAGTTACGATGTCCTATTGCTGTTCCTATGTCTTGTCTCTAAAGAGTGGGGTGGGGTTGTGCACTTGCAGCAGAGAGCCTGCGGGAGAACTGCTGGGCCCGGGGGGGGGGGGGGGGGGGGTGAAGGCCCTGCTCCGCACAGGCCTCTGTGCTGATCTCCTCCACTGTGTCTTCACCCACAATCGAGGTGCAGCGGGGAGGCCCGTGAGAGTGATTACTGGGCCCTGGAGGGGAAGCGTCCCCAGTAATCATAGTCCCTCGTCGAGTCCTTGCAACGTTTACTATCACCTGGCTTCAACCCACAGTCTTGGCGCGGCGGGGGAGGAGGGGTCTGCGCAGGTGTTGCGGAGCCCAGGATGATGTGGGGAGGGTGGGGGCTAACTCCGTGCCGAGGACGCTATTATGTCGGACCCTCGCAGTGAGTGTTTTCACTCAGCCATGTGCACTGCACCCATTTCCCCTCCCTCACCAGAGTCTCGGTGATGGGTATTGCTCCTCCAGTTAGGCTGGTCACCGCAGTGAGGGTGCTTCTCTTTTCTTCTCCGGCCGGACGGCCGAGGCAGATAGGGGACCCAGCGAAGCAACGCTGCTCTAGCCTCAGGCTCACCCGTGGTCCCTATCACTACGGATCCTCCGAGGCAGGCTGAGTCTCCACACACCTACACCTGCCGTCGCAGATCTGAAGGGAGGCCGACGAGGGGGTCTGTGCCCGGTTTCTAAGCCCCTGGTCATCACCACAGCTTTTCCTGCTCTCTCTGCGGGTTTCCCAGTATCATAGGCTACCGTATTATGATGTTTCTGTCATTTCAGGGGCATTGGGCCCCGGATCTTCAATGCTGTGCCGCCCTTTTGATCGACGGCTTGGCCACAACCCAACAAAACCAATTTTTTTTTTTTTTTAAAGGTGTTTATCAACTTAATCAGTGTATACATATAGATTTGTATAGAATTATATCCCACAAGAGTCACCCTTCCTATAAGAGGAAGGCAAAAAAAATAGAACAGTTGTTGTTCTACTACTATGATTACTGGGGACAGTGTGTTCTTTTCTTGGTGCCCTCACACACCCCCAAGGATGTCATGCTTGTTCATTTGGCTATTACACCTCGTCAGGCCGGTGCTGTAATGCCCTACGGGTCCCCCGAAGGGTCTCTTTTTCAGAGATCTTTTCAGGATAAAGCCGTAAGGATGTGTAGGGGTGAGTGGCGTGATGTCCTAACGTGAACTTAAAAAATGACTGGAGGGGTGCCTAGAGAATTTATTAAGAAAGAAAGTCCCTCTGAGATTAGTAAAAACCATAAAGGTGTTGCTGCTTGGAGGGATATGATGGCCCTCTGTAGCTAGGTTTGTATACCCACGGGGTATGTCACAAACCTAGCTACAGAGGGCCATCATATCCCTCACACCAGTACCTCCTCTTTAGTTTACTAATGACAGAGGGACTCTCTTTCTTAACATATTATTTAGGCACCCCTCCAGTCACTTTCTAACTTCATGTTAGGACACCACTGCCACTCACCCTTACGGCTTTATCTTGATAGGATCTCCAAAAAAGTGACCCTTTGGGGGACCCATAGGGCGTTACAGCGCCGACCCGACGAGGAGCAGTAGCTCAATGATGTAGCATGACATCCTTCGTGGTGTGTGAGGACACCAAGAACAGGACACACTGTCCCCAGTAATCATAGTAGTAGAACGACAATTGTTCTCTTTCTTTGCCTTCCTCTTATAGGAACAGTGACTCTCATGGGACATAGTGTACTTTTCGGGAGCACGAGTCACTGGACCTTTATGTAGCTCCTTCTCCTCCCCCCCCCACCCTCTCTGGTTTTGTGTTGTGTAGAATTAGAACATTAAAAACTCAGGATTTAATAGTAATTATGTGATTGCGTGTTAGAAGGAATATAGTCATAGGTGTTATACACTATTTGTGGATTTATGGCATCTTAGCATTTGTATTGGGGTTCTTTTCTCCCTCCACTTTCCGTGTATATTCAGTGCAGCTATTCTTATATCTAATGTACATGTATTCTAAATATTAATGCCAGTGGATGGTAATCATGAGAGTTGGAAAAAAAATGCAGGAAGAATTTCTAGTCACCTAGATCTTCCAGTTTATCGTCTTTCCTAACTAAATTAAGGTAGTTATTCTGCTGTACCCCATTCATCCAGGTCATTTAGCCATTGTTCCATTCTAGGTGCCTAGGGACTTAATGCTGTATCAATATTGTCACTTTCCTCCACATTTTATTTTTTTGGTATATTTAGGGTCAACTTATAAAATACATGCCTTAAATGGTGGTACAGTTTGGACTCTTTCATTTGTTGCTAGCACTGAGCTATTACAGGACAGTTCAATAAGATACATGTAAATATCCCAGAGGGCTCATATCACATTTGTAACGCGTTAGATGTTGTGTACTGTGGTATTACATAATTCTGTGTTGGAAACATATTGGGATAAGTTCAATCTTGACGTAGTAAAGCCATTTGACAGCTGGATGCAGGATTGCTCCTGGACTGTCTGTTCCCCCCAGTCTTCCTAACATCTTCCTATTGGCCTCTTATTAAACCATCTACTCGTATTGCTTCAGAGAGTAAACGTATAGAAGGTGATAACAAGCCTCCCTGGGAATTATAATTTCTTTGTACATTCCAGAAACTAGGCTGTTTGTCTAACAGTTTACCATTCTGAAGGTATTGATTTGGGCAAGTCCTCACTTGTACTGTGTGTCTTCAAATGTTCACAGTTTCCATCTCTATCACGAAAAAGTCTCCCCTCGAGTTTCAGCTGCATCCTTTATCCACGTTTTGAAGTCTGGCTAGACCCCGTAGAGGTTTGTTTTCTACATTAAAATATCATGTTTCATTTCCTTTTTTCCAATTCCGCGAAAATTGAGGCCCAGGCTTTGGGCCTACATCACGGAACAGACAGCCGGGGTGCTGCAGCTGGAATAGTTACCCTGGGGGCCTTGGGGAGCCCGGATCGCTCTACACCCTGCGCAACCCCAACGTTGATGAGGTCAGGAGGAGTGCATACAGCCCGGGGGGGCCCCACGACTGGCCATTGCACGGAAGGCCCAAGGACAGGACAAAAGCAGCTCCCTTGCGCAGTGGCCCAGCTGCTGCCACACATGCTCCTGACCAGCGACCGATACACACTCTGCCCCTCCCGGTTGCTTTTAAGGGGTACCATTGGCAGGACGACTGGGGCCGGTGCATGCAACGTGGGTAGTCGTGAAAATTGAGACCCCGGCTTCTGGGCCTAGACTGAGCTGCTGGTGTGACGGTGGTGACCCACGTGGGAGCTGGGAGCTTGAACCTGGTGCGAAGCAGTGTTGACGGCCTGACAGCCCGCCCTGCCCGACAGCAGGGACCAAGTTCGACGGGGCACATAAGGAGTGGAGGTGCCCAGCTGCAAGCCGCTTGCCGTACCGGCCGGACGTGACTGGAGGAGATCTGGGTGGAAGCAGGGTAGCTGCCCCGACGCGACACGACCCCGGCTCGGGGTGCACATATTGAGAGGCTGCTCTGGCCCCAGCTGAGTTGCCCACCTACCCTGGGAGTGCCCACCCTACACACCGCGCTAGACTGCAGACGCTACAACATCCTGCCTCTCTGCGTCTGTACGCTTGTGGCGACATGGCCAACACGGGTCGCAGGGGCGGTCGCACTATAACTGATATGCTGATTAAAAGCACCCCAAAAGGGGAAAAGACCCAGAACGACCCCTCGCCAGCGACTGGGGCCAGCACCCCTGGACAGGGTAATGGGGGGCCCCCATCACAAAAACCTTCCTGGATTCCCTCTTCAACACACTGAGGTACGACTTCCAGACTCGGAAGCAGGATCTGGCAGGGGAACAACGCGAACTCCGCCGGGATGTTGATGGCCTGGGAGAGCGAGTGGCCTCGATGGAAGAAACTAACCAGGCCCGCTGCGAGGAAGTGGAACTATTACAGCAGGAGGTCATCCGCCTCCAGGAGCAGCAAGTGGACCTCCAGGCGCACACAGAGGATCTCGAAAATCGCTCCCGGAGGAATAATATACGGGTCCGGGGGTGCCATTGAAAGCAGAGGGAAACAGCGTCACTTGTTACTTACAGGAGCTCTTTCTGGAGATTCTTGGTGAACCTGCTGACTTTGTCATTCGCATTGATCGCGCGCACAGAGTTGGCTTGGCACAGCGTGCGCCTGCCCCCCCCCCCCGCCGGACATCCTTGCCTATCTCCCTGACTTCCCCTTGAAGGAACGGATCCTGCAGGAGGCCCGTCGGAAACAACCTTTCCACTTCCAGTGTACCCCCGTGGCCCTATTTCAGGACCTTTCGGCCATTACGCTCCAGAAGAGGAAGGCCTTCCGGGTGGCTACGACATTTTTTGCGGACAATGGGGTGCCCTACTCCTGGGCTCACCCTTTTCGTTTAATTTTCAAATGGAAGGGGATGCTGCATCAGCTCCGCTCACTCCGGGACACGTGTGCCCTACTGGGACTTGACCTAGCGGAGGATGAGCAGCCGGGGGAGGCCTCACCATGACAGTCGCAGGAAGGGCCCTCGCTGTGTTCCCTCGGCGGGTGGCAACGAGTAAGGAGGCGCCCCTCCCACCCCCCCCCCCTCACCCCCCCCCCCCCCCCCAGGCGGACCTTAAACCTGACCCGACGACCATGTCCCAGGAACAGGCCGCGGCCATACAGGAGGTGGTCAAAGATACGACGGCCCCACCCTGAGGCACTCTGGCTAGGGGATTTGCCTGCATTGCTTTGTATTCATGAGGGCGGGGGGGAAGGGCGGGGCGGCCACGGGGTCGCCACAAACTCCTCCACTTTAAGACTCTACAGGCCTGAACTGCGTTCTGATAGGCCAGGGACTATGGTTTGCTCTTGGGGATTCCTAGTTGGGGTTAGGGAGTGGGGGAGGGGGGCTGGCGGGGGGTTGGTTGGAATTCGAAGGGGGGGTTTGCGGGTTGAAGGGGATGAAGTTCGGAAGGGGGGAGCAGGAGTGGGGGGGTCGTCAGTTGGGGTTGGGGGCGGCGGGAGGGGTTGAGGGAGGGAACCAGTGTGCCAGGGCGGTTCAAAGAGATGCTTCAATCACCTTCCACTTCCATCTCGCACTGTAGTATTATCATCCTCATACAGCGCCTTTTATCCACTTGTCCCGCGATGACTAATCCAGCTTTGAAGATATTGACCCTTAATGTGAAGGGCTTAAACAATCCAATTAAGCGGAGGGCAGTGATCTCATGTCTGGAAAATTCAGGGGCCGAGATTTGCTTACTCCAAGAGACCCATCTACTTATGAAGGATTGGCATAGGATGCGGTCCCGCACCTGCCTCCACCAGTTTTCTCCTCTCTCCCAGTGAAAAGAGCAAGGGTAGCCATTCTAGTGTCTAAGCGGTTTCAGGGGCGGGTGGGGGATAAAACGGGGGAGATCAAAGGCAGGCTCCTCGCCTATAGCTTCTTGATAGGTGGCCAGCAGCTGACAATTGGTTCCCTGTATACTCCGAACACAGGGCAGGAAACCTTTATGAAAGGCGCTATTTCAGAGACGCTTCAATCCCCTAACTCTCTCCTGCTTCTAGGGGGGGGGGGGCCTTAATCTGGTGATGGACACTAACATGGATAGATCTGGGCATAGGTACGGGGACACGGGCACCCTCTCCACTGCAGGCTTGGCTACACGAACGGGGTCTGGTGGACTTCTGGAGGGCCAAACACCCTGGGGCGTCCCAATTCACCTTTTACTCACACGTGCACCGCACCTATGCCAGGCTCGATCACTTCCTCGGCTCCTCTGACTTAGCCACTAGCCTTACAGACGTTTGCATTGTACCGGCAGCTATCTCCGACCATGATGCCGTTGAGCTACTGCTCACGATTCCCAAACCTAGCCATCCCCCTGGGACGTGGAGGCTGCGCGAAACTTTACTGCAGCGCCCAGAGGTCACTAAGCAACTTCACAAGTGCATTTTCTGATTACTTAGCCATTAATGACACGCCCGAGATGTCGGCCTCAGCCCTGTGGGGGGCCCAGAAATCCTGCGGCAAGCTCTTCGGGATAGCGGCGGCGGAGGCTAAGGACTGTAAAGCGAAAAGAGAGGACCTCACTACCCAAGGTTCTGAACTCGAGAGGGTTCATAGTCGCACCGGGGCTCCACGGGTGTGAAGGCAATTGAAAGCTGCTAGAGCCCAATTGGCCAGCCTAGATATGGACAGGGCAGAGTTCACTGCTCTCCACCTCCGCCACACTTACTATGTTGGGGGGAACAAGACTGGCCGCCTACTTGCCAGCGCGCTGAAAGACAAATCCCAGCGTTTGAAGATCTTAGGCCTCAAAGATGGGAATGGAGTTGAAATCGAGGGGGAGGCACAGGTAGCGGAGGTGTTTCGGGACTCCTACGCCTCATTATACCACGCCGACACTGTTTCGGGTATAAACATCGATGACTACTTGGAGACTGCGGAGATCACCGCGCTTTCCCCGGCGAGTGCAGACGCCTTGGAAGCCCCCATCCGTTTGGATGAGGTGATAGTGGCTATATCTCGCCTACGCCCCCTCAAGTCCCCGGGGCCGGACAGCTTTTCAGCTGGCTTTTATAAAACCTTCAGCCCGCTACTAGCTCCTGTCCTCACTCAGCTTTTCAACTCCTTCAGCGTCCCGGGCTCTATCCCTCCGGATATGTTGGAGGCTGAAATTATGGTGCTGCCTAATCCTGGCAAAGATCCCACACACTGCTCGGCGTTTCGCCCTATCTCCCTCCTCAATTTGGACCTGAAGCTTTTCACGGGTGTGCTGGCTGCACGCCTTAGGCAATACCTACCTGGGATTCTGGAGCCCGACCAATCGGGCTTTGTCCCAAACCGCCAATGTAGTGACAACACCAAACGGATCCTCCACCTGGTCGACAAGGCCCACTTCCAACAATCGGACTCAGCTCTGCTGGCCATTGACGCTGAAAAAGCGTTTGACCGGGTGGATTGGACCTTCTTGCAGCGGGTCTTGGCTCGCTTCCGGTTAGGAGACCGCTTTCAATCTTGGATCGCGAGCTGTTATCACCATCCTCTAGCGCGGGTTCGCCTGGGCGGTTTACGCTCGAGCCCCTTCGAGATCCAACGGGGCACGAGGCAAGGGTGTCCACTCTCACCTCTTTTATTTGCTCTATATGTAGAGCCGCTAGCGCAAAAGATCCGCGATAACCCCAACATCCATGGCATCACTTTTGGCGGGGAAACTCATACGATCGGCCTATACGCTGACGACATCATAGCTGCTCTTGACCGC
This sequence comes from Lissotriton vulgaris, assembly GCF_964263255.1. Taxonomy (NCBI): domain Eukaryota; kingdom Metazoa; phylum Chordata; class Amphibia; order Caudata; family Salamandridae; genus Lissotriton; species Lissotriton vulgaris. The sequence continues at coordinate 2,102,550,425 of NC_141685.1, read as the reverse complement.
CCGGAATACTCAATTCCTGCGTTTTTGGGGGAAATAGAGTCCTTGGCGACATATCCGGCTTCAAAATAAACAGGGGGAAATCTCTCATGCTGCCCCTGGGCAGAAATGCCAGCTCTCTCGCGGGCACGCCGGCGTATGGAGAAGGCCTGCAGACAACAACCTAACTCCCATACTTGGGTATCATCCTCGCTTCCTCCACGGACTCGACGGTCGCCCTCAACTAAGCGACTCTCACATCCTGGATTCGAGCCGACCTTGAGCGATGATCCAAACAGCCGCTCTCCCTGCTGGGGCGAGTTGCGGCAGTGAAGATGTCGGCCCTGCCCAAGATTTTGTACATCTTCCAAACCATTCCAGTGCTGCCTCCGACTGGCACTATCGCAAATTTACAGGCTGCCTTTCACCACTTCATCTGGGGGGGAGCGCGCCTGCACAAGCAATTGGCATACCGGGGCATGGATGAGGGAGGTCTTGGAATCCCCAACCTCCAGCAATATTTCCAGGCCTCCCAACTCCGCTATTTGGTGGAGTGGTATAGACCGGAATCTGAAAAACAATGGTTGTTCCAAGATAGGGCGATGGCCCAGACATCCCTTTGGAAGATTCCGTTACTTCTCCGGCACAACAGACCGCGGTACCTCCAGAGGTCACCCATCACCCGTACCATCTTGCGGGTCTGGGACACGGTCGCCGTTAAACGGGGCCTGACGACCTTTCCCTCCCCGCTCACTCCCCTCCAAGACAAACCCGGAGTTTCCACCGGGCACTGATCCCCACGCCTTCTAACAGTGGCGCGGTAAGAGTTGCAGATCAGCGGGGCACCTTTTCGATCTGCAGGGCTTTCTTTCCCTCTCCGATCTGTCTCAGGGATATGATGTTGTCTCCACCCACGTTTTCCAAAACTTTCAACTCCGGCACTGGCTTACGCACCCGGACTACGCTCCCCTAGTTGGCAGACGTATGACTGATGTTGAGAAGTGGCTAGTGACGAAGGAATCGGACAAACACCTCATCTCGGAACTCTACAAGATGCTCACACCCCAATTGCACTAGGTCGGGTGGCGGGACAGAAGTGCTGGGAGGCGGAGTTAGAGAGGACCCTGACAAACCGGGAATGGAGCTACATATATTACAGGGTTTCCCCACACCACACGCAACACCGTAGGCTAGGAGGCAGCGGTGAAATTGGCCCTTTACTGGCACCTTACCCCCGTTCGGCTCAACAAAGGGAATCTAACTCGCAGCGTGCTTTGCTGGAGGGGCTGCGGCGAGTGGGGCACCATGACTAATCTCCTCTGGGAATGTCGAGAAGTTAGGGACTATTGGAAAGCGGTCTTAGATGACCTAGACAGTACATTCGACACTGAAATCCCGAGATTCCCAGCTTACACTATCCTAGGCCTTCCCAATGCACTTACCTTCCCCCTGAAATCAGCCCGAGGACGTCAAATGGGGATCGCCATGCAAGCTGCATCACAACACATTTTGTCACTCTGGGGTTTCCCACCAGACCCACTCACACAGGATGGCTGCATAAAATCTGGTTCACACTGGGTATGGAACGCATTCAGGCTACAGTTCGCGGACACGTTCCAAAAGGTCTAGCTACCATTACTGTCCCTCCTCTCAACTGAATTCCACAAAATCACATGTCCTAGATATCTTCGTTTACTACGCCTTACGGAGACCCCACATGACCCTCCATGACTTCATGAAGGGGCGCACTAAACGAACTGTGGGCACCTTGGCGATTGCTTTACTGATATGGCACACTGGTTAGGGTGGGGGAGAGTGTGGGGGGGAGTGGGGGGGGGGGGGGTTCTTGGTTTCCGTTTTTGAAGTTTTGCTTCTCTACCAGGCTCAGTGCTTACGGTTCTTGCATCGCACTTATGGTCTGGCACGTGTACCTTGCCTACAGTTTGCTTTGTGGAGAAGACGTGCATGTCTGTCTCGACCGCTATCTATATATGATGCCTTCCCATTGCAATGTATTGCCTGTCTTTGCTTTTGAAATTAATAAAACAAATTTGAATTTAAAAAGGAACAAGCTCTTGCCAAACTAGAGAAAGAGCAGGCTTTTGTTAGATTGGAGAAATAGCAAGCTCTAGAAGAGAAAAGGCTGGTCATGGAGGAAAAGAAGATGGCCCAGGAGCTTAGCCTCAGAAGGCTGGATATTAGAGCCCTTCAAGTGTGGTCCAGCAACAACAATATTGGTGCCAGCAGACCTGAGGTGGGGGATGACATACATAAATGGTTGGAAGCCTATGAAGTGGCTTTAAAAAGTGCATAGGGTCCTCCTAGATGTGTTCTGGGTGGTGAGGGTAGCTTATGGTGGCACATGCCCACAGTGAGGAAGGACACACTCCTTACACTAGAGGTAAAGGATCAGACCAACTCAGGGGTGTGGAATTTAATAAAATATCTACTTGTCCATGGGGCCGGCTACTTAATAAATCTACTTGTCCTGTAACAAAATCCACTTGTCCCCTTTGTGCCATGTAATGCAGCAACAAATTACGCAGCAATCTCATTATATAAGAGTTCTGATATAGCCTCTGATTATGCCAGGGTTCATACCATAGTAGTGTTTGAATACTAGCAAGTCCCTTATGCTGCTATGCTTCTGCAGGTCTTCATACTGGGGCTGAAGGTATTGGTAAGCAATAGTTCCAGAGTTGGAATGCCCTTTTTAGTCTGTGCAAACCTACTAACGTGCATGTTTTAACGGTTTTCACCAATTCTTCTCTAATCATTTCCCATACTTCGAATGGTTGGAAATTTACTACTGACAGTGGCAGACTTAAAACTTCTTGCAGGTTTGGGAAAAAAGTGTTTGGAGGAAAAGTGAACTTGAATACATTCAGATTTTCACATCTACACCTGCATTTTTGCACAAGCTAAATTGCAGTTCACAAATATTTTCTTGGAGTACTATTTCTTGGCCTACTTCTGTAAATTCTTGTGAATTCATGGAAACTGTACATATGCACTTAATGCAAGGATTTACACCATGGATGCACTTTTGAGACTTTCTTTAATAATTGGGCCTCTAATTAGGCCTGGCGTTAACCATGACCTTTTTGTTTTGTTTTTTATTCTGTTTCTCTCCGTCTGTCTATCAGCTGGCGTGCCTGTGTGTGACTGTATTTTGCTCTTTTAGAAGAAGCATATTGGCACACAAAGTAGTTTTGTTCAGTGACCAGAACCGCTGTCGCAATGTGTGCTAAGACCAACATTTTGTTGTTGTTGCTTTTGCCCTGACCACCAATTTCAGACCCACTAGCTTTGCCAATGCTTGTTTGTTCTTGTTTTCCATGTTCGTATTTAAACTGGTTATACTGATATTCCATTTTGAATATTTTAGCGAAATACTAACATACATCAACATGTTACTAAATGATGCTGCAAAGATATGGTACCTAAAATCTTACAGTAGTTTAGCTAAATGTTTTCTTTTCTTACATGCATGTTTTTGTGAATGTTTTATTTTGAAAGCAAAGAATCATCACTCTTGCTTTAAAGCTTCTGCAAATATTTGCATATAATCAGAGAGCATTCTGGGTGCATTATACAGAGCCTCATATTATTAAACTTTGAAAATGTGTGTACACTTTTATACTGGAACCTCCGTCAGTAGTGTAGGCTGAGCTTAAAACATTTATTTTTGGTGTTCACCCTAATAATAAAAGCTTTGCGTTAATGAGCCATATATACAAGTTTGAACAGCATTAACACACATATTACATATAACACACACTTTACCTTAATTGTAGAGAATGCCCTTCCCTGAGCCACAATGTGGTACTGTGAACTGGCAGCCAAAGGTTTGTGGGCCTACTTGTTCTAAGGACAAAATGCACATTAAATCTTGTAGCCCTTGACCCCAAACAATATCTCCCGGGCGTTGGGCTATAGGAATTCCACCTCTCTGCCAACTACACTGCCAAGAAGACCATTTTAGTCAGAAGTTGTGGGTTGACACCAGAGAGGTACAAGCAGCCATTCAGGGCCAGTCACAAACTCTCGACACAAACGTGGGTGGTTTTCTTGAACTGTGCTGGTAAGGGACCAAAGTGCTAGATAAGGGACAGTAATGTTAATGATTATGAAGGGCTGAACAACTTGTTTTTAAAGGAGCACATTCTTGATACTTGTTTTTCAGAGTTGCACCAACACCTGGTTGATAGGGAGCTTCCTGGAAGGCGGATATCTGGGTCGGCACCAGAGCATCCAGAAAGTTATATGGTAGGGGACACCCAAAAGGTTTGTCAGGGTTACCACCAGAAGAAGGATGGAGGAGATCAGAAGACTGAGTCCTCTAAAAGCCCTAAAAGAACTCCCATCTGAAAGGGTCTGGTTCACATTCCCAATCTGGCTACCAGAAGAAAACTTACCCTAACAAAGGCCAGCAGCCTATGAGTATGGACACTACAAGGGGATCCCAAGTGTCCAAAAAGAGCACAACCTCCTAATGGAGGAAAGGTTCCAAGGGTGGATAGGGTAGTTCAGGGGCAGGAGTTTGTCCCAGTTAATAAGGGCGAGTTTACAGGGGTCCTAGTGTCCCTGGGTGACAATGAGATGGTTCTTAAGACCCGTGTGCCCTCAAATACCACTATGTATAGGCAATGGGTCACCATGAGTGGGCAAAGAATGGAGGCTCTGAGGGCTACAGGAGCCTGTATGACTATGGTAAGGAGTCAGCTGGTTTTCCCAGAGCAGGTAATTCCTAATGCATTTAATCAGGTTATAGTGGCTGACAACCGAGAGGGTCACAATCCTGAGGCCCCTGTTCCATTTCAGGGGGGGAGGGGGCAGGAAGGGGGGGGTTAAGGTCTTCTGAAACTTGCAGTGAGCCCTAGACTGTTTGTCAGGTAATGCAAAACCAAAGGGGATGATAGACGGAGTGTTGAACATTGCAAGCACTCACCCTGAGTCAACTCATTCTGGGTTTAATACATCATCATTCTTTAGCTCACTCCGCCACCCCAGTTCAGACATGGCCATATGCAAATCAGTCTGACCCTGTGCCTCATGAGAACAGTCCAGCCCGAACTGCCAAGCCATGTCTTCCCTGGACCGCAAACAAGCGTCCTGGGACCCTGTGTGTCTTTTGTTTGGTAGGTAATGGGCTGGAGCACACTTCCTGGATGGAAGTGGAGCTCAAGGCTCATGTGGAGATGTTTGGGTTACCTGAGTGGATATGTACCACAACAATCCATGGTTGCCCGAGAAGGGAGTTCAGAAGGGATGGAGCCTGGAACAATAGCCCAGCCCACTGCTAACAAGGGGAAAGCCAGATGGTGTGGTAAACCAGCCCCTGAATGTACCTCCAATGAGATGGATGGGGCATCTCTGTTGGCCGTCCTGGAGTCCACTGAGACATTGCTTATCTTGGTGAGCTTGCCGGAAGGCATGTGGAAGGAAGATCCACAGAGGAGAAGTTCTGTAAGGCACAAATGGAGTGCCCTGCACTTGTGGGCATGAGGCAATAGCCTGTACCAAAAATATCACTTGCGCTTCAACCATGAGGTATATGGCGGAGTTCAGTTATTGTCACTCCACACTCTTCTTGGAGGGCAGAGTTTGGCAAAAAAGACTCTGCCTACACGGCTGGCGGCATTTACCGACACCCCAGCTACCCCAATACTATTCAAAACACCTACTAGGCCTCAACACCAACCTTTTCCTGATTTAGCCTATCAAAACTGCAGAGAAGGCACGCTCTCCACTGATTGAAGCAGGTCCACCCAATCAGAAGAGAGCCATCACTCTAAGCTGGTAATTCCCCTGAGGAAGAGTCAACAGTGTAAAAGGACAAGCCGCTTCTTAGTTAGCGGCCATCTTTAACTGGGACATTGAATTCTGACTGAGAGTCGCTGTCTCGCTCCTTGACTCTGTCATGGCCGTCGGATTTTAGTTTCTGCTTTTAGAGCTCTGCAGCAAAAGTATCTCTTCTTCATACTCCCTTGCTCCCGCTATCCCCTCCCCATGGGGCATACCCTGCCGTATGTATGGCACTGAGCATTACCGGATGTCACAACTTACTGACTGTCGCCTGCACACACAAAACCATTAACCAATCCGTTTTTTTCATGGAGTAGCACAGTACATAACTACTGTAGGTATGTATCAAGGGGACCAATTGCAGGTGTAGTTAATGGATGGCCAATCAGATACTGTGATGCAATGTAAAGTGCGAGGCACAGAATGCCTACAAACAATTTGCTATTTTGATGCATAACTGAGACACTGAAACAAATTAATCCTGCAAAGAAGGGTGACATGTAAGTTCCAATGTGTTTTCGAAGCTCTGTTTGGAAAATGTATATCCTCCTCTGCTCTTCGACTCTTTCAGCGCTCTGCGATATTGGGTAGGCCTGACGACTGACTCCTCTGAACTTCCTCCGATCTCATTACAGCCAGAACCGAACCAGAAATATTATCTGTTAGTTGCATTTTTCTTGTTTTCCTTCACAGCGAAACCGAATTGTTTTGGTTACCGACTGCCGCATGCATTTAAGGGAAACCCATTATGGGAAACCGGATGTCGGGGATGCTAATTTATCGGGCTTAAAACATGGTTAATTAGCATAAGCAGTCGATTCAGATCAGAGGTGGGACGCTGGGAGAGGCTCCCATAGGCTTTCAGCCAGGGCAACAAGATCCAGATCCAGCTGGATATGTGATTGTGAATAATTTGGTTAGACACAAGGGGCTTTCATGTTTGTGTCTAATTAAGGCATACAACATTTTTCAAAACGACGTATTTTTTTGATGCAATCTTTTCTGCGAATTCTTTTTGGGCTAGCAGAGCACAAAGCAAGCAGTTTATTTTCGTGACCGTTGTTGGGTCTTTCATACTTGTTGCTTTCACAGATAAAGCGTTGTGAGGCTACTTACTGCAAGGTGGTTGCAGCGCCTTACAAAAACAACAACATAAACATGCTAAAATAAATGGATCTGAAAATGGGGAAGGAGTCATCACAGGCAGTGGATGTAGAGAGCGGACCAGTATAACATTTCACCACTTACTACGTTTTGCACGGCTAGCAGCAACTGCACGATTTGGGAATTTCATTTGTTAAGCATTTAGAAATACTACTGACTAGTTGCACATCTTTGTATTTTGGGCAGCTCTAATTCTGTACTTATTAGGCTATAGCACAACTCTGAGTCTACTATGATAACGATTTACGATGCCCAATGATTTACGATCCCCAAAGCACCGCCATATATTGTCTTCCCGACATGGGGTGGGCGAGTGGAGCAACTCTGCCCGCTCGCAGAACTCTGGAATTTCAGAGTTTTTATGCAACTCTGTGGAATTCCGCGTAGTTCTACTCAGCGAGCTACGCCCACCCCTAAATTAGTGTACTTCCTTCTTTGGGTAAAGTGACTGAAAACTGATGTGATAAGCAACCACCAGACAATGGAGTTCTCTAAGTATGGCAAATATTTCTTTGTATACTGTTATAGGTTAATTAAAAGCCTGCTGCATTATGAATATATTTAAAGAAAATGAGTTGGGTATTCCTACAGGCTAGCCTCAACCTTGTAGCAGCAGAAAGACAGCTGTAAGGTAAGCAAGTGGAGTATACTAAACACTAGGTATTGAAATAAAAGTAGGTGATATTCCCAGTTCCAATCTGAGGAAAAAAGGCATTTGCTCATCAAAGAGAGTTGCCCATTTAACCAGCCCCTTCATTTTCAGTGTTTAATTTTAAGACGTAGGACTGTGTCTATTTCTAGGTAGCAAACATACAGTAATAATATGAGGATACTGCTGTAACAGGGTTAATAGGTTTTATGTTTATTACTTGAGAACATTTTATGGTTTGGTCACAAGTTATGGTTGGTGTCATCTGTGAATACAAGAAAAGGAATACAGTGGCTTCATTTACTGTTTCACAAGGAATAGGGTAGGTCTTAAAACGTTGTTGACACCAGTCCACAGATACAGTGCTCAGATGTTGGGCAAGAAATACCTGGTATGAATACAAAATGTTAACTGATTCAGGACATACTGTGGCATTATCTTCTAGGCTGATATGTTTATTGATCTTTTATAAATAATAAGTATGCTTATTCTTATATTATATAGAATGTATGTGCACACACACTCTCAATATTTTGTGTTCTATTTTAGGACGGTATTAATGCAGAAAAGAAAGCGATATCCATTCTTTCTAAACTGCGAAATGAACTGCAAACAGACAAACCAATAATTCCTTTGGCCGACAAGCTTCCTGATCAAGACCTGTGGAACCAGTATCTGGAATATCAGACAACTTTAATGAATGAAGAGGGACCTCCAAGCTGGTTTAAATCACCTTGGCTGTATGTTGAGTGTTACTTGTACCGCAGAATTCATGAAGCAATAACTTTGAGGCAAGTAGCTTAATCTTTGTAGAATATTTATTCGTGGCGATCTTATACTATGCAAATGTTAATGGATAGCTAGTGCCCCCAGACAAGAGTCTAGACACAATAGTATTTCTCTGGTGGTTTTGGCATGTTGGAGCTTGTCTTTAATTTTATTTAGGTTCAATTAAAGAGAAACACCTTCTTAAATTATAAAGGTATGCCTTCCTCTAACTCAGTAATCTACTTGGGACCTATTGAAACTATTTACGAGATCTCAGTAATGGGAAGCTAACATTTTGTAATTTCTGGGAAACACTGGAACACAAGAGCTGTACTGCCACACATGGTTCCCTTCTTCAGCACTGACATGCCAGTTCCCCTAAGGATGTCAAAGTTAGGTCCTCCTGGACAGGGAGAAAGCTAACATTTGATTGTATTTTCTATTTCAAACACTTGTCATTATTGCTAAGAAGAAATACATTGATCATATCCTTATTTAATTCCAAGTGTGAATGTGTGTCATACTTTATGCTTGTCACCATCACTGCATGTTAATTACTGTATTCATTTACAGGTAAAATGGTTATGGTCTTGTTCTTTTTCATAATAAGTCTTACACCAGAACCCACTCTTGGTCGTCTCTCGCTTGGCCTCAGATGCCCTGTCTTTCGGGCAAAGGTTCTCAGTAAAGCTTCATCAGACCTTTTTATCATTGTTATTCATGCACTGTTTAAAATAATGTTCTTTTAAAAATAATTGATGTTGAATTTCATAAAGTAATTTCTAAAAAGCACTACATATTTGTCTATGCCAACTCTGTTGTATTCTACAATTCATTTCAAAATTATTATGAAGTCTTATTTTCATGGTTTAAACTTGCCTGCAAATGTAGCAAATTATGCCAATTAACCTATATTGGTCCTTTGAGTACAAAAGGCACCAAAAACTATTAAAATTGTCACAAGGATATTACAGGAAGGTTTTGCCTTAAATGGAACACTCCACGTTCTGTGGGAATAGCTTAACCACTATTTTAATTGTCTGTACAACCACCAGAGACACAGCAATCTTCCTTATGATTTATGCGTGGATGCTCTTATTCTCAATATCTTCTAAAAGGGTAAAACTATGCACATTTCTTTAATATTCCTGAAACAGAAAATAAAGCTTGCCATCAACACATCCCCAGGAACACTGAATAAAACTGCACAAGACCTAAGGCCTCATTACGAGTTTGGCAGTCCGACCGCCCGAATGCCGCGTCCGCCAGTAAACCACAGTGCTGTTTAGCATGATGTTGATGGTGTGGCTGCAGAGATCTTGTGGTGGTGGTGATTTTTTTTCCATATGTATCAGTGACTTTGTGAACATTTCTACTGCATATGTGTAGAATGCACACATATGCATAATAGATGTGGAAAAATATAATTCTACCCATTGCCGGAGTCTGACCCATATGTGGGCAGTCCAGACAATTGTTATATGGCATAGAAAGAACTAACCTGTATATCGCCGTAAACAGGGTCGTAATTCTCAGGGTGAAGATGCTGCTAGATGAAGATGCTGCTATGAAGGGGGGACCTGATTAATGGGATCCACATCAAACTCTAATGGGAAGAACAGGGAAGTAATCCTTTGTTTACACCAATTTGAAGCTGGTGGTCCAACCTCCGCGGTTGGCTGATTCAACTCCTAATACTTATGGTGGTTAAACTCCTCTGTACTACCATATGGCCGCTGCTTTTCCCGAACCGTGATCTCTGTAGTCCGCGGTGTGCTGGCGGTGTCAGTGGTTCAGCCGCAATCTGTGCAGTAGCATTCCACCCACTTTGTAATACGGCGGTCGAACTGCTGAGCTTGCGGTGGTCAGCCTGCAACAGCAGGTAGATGGTTCATGGACCACCAAACTCATAATAAGACCCCTTGATAGAAGAAAAATATCAGATTATGGTAATTGAATAGCCCATGGTGTGTCATTAGAATGGGCTTGTCTTGAATGCTCCTTCTCTTTACTTGACTGCTTTTGTAATGCTTCCTGATTAGGAAGCAACAATAGAATGGCCATGCACATCACATACTTCAGGAACCCTTGATTGCTTTTGCAAAAAAAAATACTTTAGCCATTTCTACTATCTTCAAGAGGTTCCTTTCCTTTCAGGGTCTCCTAAATATGCTGTCCAGCATAATATCTTGACACTTTAATTTTTTTTCATTTATGATAAACCTATTCTATCACATGCCTCTTACATTTAGGCTGGGGTCTATTAGACCAGTCAGCCTCAGGGTCGTCTTTCCCAAAACATTTTGCCAACCTCCTTCCTGTTTTCTGAAATTTGTTTTTATTGGCTTTAGGACTCCGTGCACTTTGCCACTGTTAACCAGTGCTAAATTGCTTGTGCTCACTCATTAACCCCTTCGATGCTGATGACGAGCTCAGCTCGTCATCAGCCACGGGTGACGTGTGCGGATGACGAGCTGAGGTCGTCATGTATCGCGGTAATTTAAAAAATGCCGCACAGCGCAAAAATCACCGCAGCAGCGATGCGGTTAAAACATGGTACAGTTGGCCTACACCTGATTGGTACATTTAATTTACTGACAAATCCCCAATAATGTGGTACAACATGTACCCAGGGCCTGTAAATGAAATGCTGCTAGTGTCAGCACTTATTGTGTCGTCGACTTAAGTAGCTCTTTCGAACATGTCTCGGTTGTGCCATTGCAGCCTGTGTGCAGTTTTAAACTGCCAATTTGCCAGATAACGCTTTTCTCAGGCCTAGTCCTCCCTTTTTAATACATATAGGACACCCCTGAGGTAGGCCTTAAGGGTAAGGTGCATTGCATTTAAAGAGTTTGAACACATACTTTTAAGTTTTACATGTCCTGGTAGTGAAAAACTCCTAAATTAGTTTTACACTACAGTGAGGCCTGTCTCTTCCATAGGATATCATTGGGTAGCCTTATTATATGTAATAAGTGCTAATGTTTGTTTGGGAACAGGTAGAAGTGTCATGTTTATACTCGAATGAATTGTAATTTGAAATCTTTTTTAGTGGTGAAGTCCGATTTTAAGTCACAGTTCTGAAAATGCCACTTTTATCAAATTGGTATTTTCTTGTCTTAACCATTTGGTGCCAACAGCCTGGGTCCTTGGTCACCTGACTGTGATTAGCCTGGCAGGTGACCTCAGTGTATCCTTCCCAGACAGTGAGACAAAAGGCAGCTAATTTTTGGCATGATGGGCCATCTTGCAAGGATGTGTGGACCAGAGCTGTTCCTTGCTCCACTTCCATTTCAACTGAGCTGCCTCAGCGCACTCTCACAGAATCCACATGAGCCATTTATCACCTTAGACCCCTTGGATCCAGGGCAGGAAGAAAGGAAATTCCAGAGCCATCTGTGGGGGAAAACTCTAGAAGTTTATTCCACTTCAAAGCTGGCCCTTTAGTTCACTTCTGGGCCTGTGAAGGAAACTCAGATGGCCTGCCCTGTACTTCAGAAGGGCAACCCTGCTTTGGACTGCATTGCTGCTGAGACCAGTGACTACCAGAGTGACTCCCATGGCTAGTTGTCTGGCCTCCTGTTCTGAGCTACAAGTACTCAAAAAGCTACAACAACCTTTAATTTTTAGCTGGACCCTGCTTGAAGTGATGCTCCACAAGGTGCCCAAACAACAAAAAAACAAAACTTGGGACTCCGAAAATATGGAGTTAAAAAGTGCCTGAGAACTAAGAGGAGACCGTGACTAATTGCTCTCCAATCTATCTGAGGTGCATCGCCGTGCGACCTGACTTCGCTGTAGCTCCAACTTTGTTCTTTTCCATAGCAGCAAATACTGTTCAGCGGCTCCTCGCAGAAGGGGTATCAGGCCTCTTAGAGCTCTCGTCGGCTACAGCCCGCAGCTTCGTCCCACTAGAAATTTTCGACTTTCAAAAATGTGACTATTAGAATATAATCTTCACCGCGACTTCGTATAGAGGCTCTCTGACAACAATACCGCCTCTTCGGACGCTATTGGCTGCCTTGCCCCAATTAACTTAATCTTCTCAGGCATTTTTCTTCAAATTGTCTTCTAACTCCGAATGTAAACCGAGACCGGGCCCATCAACTTTCTGTATCTAAACTGCACTGCATCAGGGTCACCCATAACTTCGACTTTGCCCCGGTCATGCACGACTCTACGCCAGCGGTTGTCGCTTTGTTCTTTTAGGTGCTAGTTTTTCTAAAAAACGTGAAAAATTCATAGCTCTGCTTCTACTTATTTTTGCCGTTTTGGTGTCAAATAATTTATTACATTTAACTCTTTTATTTTTTTTCTAAATATGTTGTGTTTTTTTTCTTGTGGTGTTATTTTATATTTTTTATAAACAGATTTTATTGTGTCAAATGTCAAACACAGTGTAGAGCTCCTTAACACAGAAGACATCTGCCATAGCATACAATGCAGAATAATGACATTGACATTAAGTTTATATATTTTCAGAATTGTAAGCGTGAAGAACAAGATAACATAAACATAAACCCCCCCGCCCGTTGCACTATTCCACACCTGCGTCTTGATTGCCACCACATCACCCACTCCAATAAATGAATTTCATCTATGTTGTTGGTCCCTCACCCTGCAGGCCTGCATGATTATCCCAATATCGAGACATCCGCAGGAGGCACTGGATTCAGTTAGAGTCCCTGATAGTCCGCCCATCTCTTCCAGATCTTGGGATGGTTTTGTGGGCATCTCCAGGCCTTAAATATTGCAATCTCCAATCCCATACCAAAGTCAAGACAATTCTGCCATGCCGACAGAGAAGGTGGGACCAGTGCTTTCATCATTCTTGCAATGTCCCTGTTAGCCAATGTCAGCCCCAGCAACAATAAATGTCTTTTATACATATTACCCCCAACTCCCTCCAGGATGTGTTGTGTTGTATTTCTACTTTATTATTGTTTTTGTGCTGCATAATTACTTACGACAGTGCCTCTAAGTTTAAGCCTTACTGCGTTTGTGCCAAGCTACCAGATGGTTAAGCACAGATTATTTTAGTGATTTTTGTAGTTCACCCTGGTAAGGATTGTGATTGTTGATTGGAAAGGCTTTCTCCACACCTTAATAAGAAACCCAATTTTTAATAGGTTCATAATTATTTCTCAGAGATCACAAGTTATTGTTCAGTGTCTAGTTCAACTGCATATTCTTTGGTGCTCAAGAACTGCAGCCAAGACAAAGTGCAGCGTTTTGACCCTCATGGTTCCTCACAATCTCTTGTACCATGTAGGGGCTTAGGGTTCTCTGTTTGTCATTTACCACCAAAGGGATACCTGGGCTTAGCAACCAAATACATCAACTGCTAGTCGGATTGCCTGTTTATAATTATATTTGTACATGCTTCACTTCAACTCAGTTAAACCTTCTTCTTAACCTACACAGCATCAGTGCATATCTGCCAGCCACCACCATTGTAACACAGGGGTACAGATGTTTCCTGCATCCTCCATGAACACATACCAACCCTTTTACAGGACATCAGTAGGATAAGCTCTTCCTACTTTGACTGATACTTTTCTCCATCAGATAATACTATTGCTTATACTAGAAACCGCAGCAACAGTTCCAAGCATAATGAATGGTTTAAGTCAAGCCTTGCAGTTCATATACTGGCACTGTCTTGTTGGAACAAATCTAAATTTCTTCTATATCTGGAAATTGGCAGATGGTAAACATAATGATGAATAGGCTTATGTGAAAGAGTATTATCTACAACATGGAGCTACAGGGGTTCTGGCAATCAGGTCAACCCCCCACTCATTAATTCAGCACAACTAAATGACCTGATGCTATTTGTTGAACAGTTCTATATGGATTGCAATGTCTGATGTGGCACCCTCTCTTAGGTGTGCTACTGGGGCAATATGTTTCCTGTGTCCCTCATCATGAATCCCTGTTCAATTTAAAATATTAATATATTCTGTTCCCATTGCATAAATCCTATTCTGTTGTGTAGTGTATCCGTAAGAAGAAGAAGAAATCACCATAAATGTGTGAACAAATGTGAGAAGTAGTTAAATGCCTCACGGAAGCAACATCATGGAAATCCACTGGTTGGTTCTCACCAGTGGACTCTGGTTCTCATCATCAGCATACCACATCAAAAGAAAAGGAAAATTATACAGTGATAGTGAAACAGAAAATGTTCACCTCTACTAGGTTTGCTAGTGCTACAGGGGGGTGTCTCCCTAGTGCAATTATATAATGACCCAGAATAAAGTGGACCTATGACTCAGGGCCACTTTATTTAAAATTAAAAACGAGCTAAGCCTTCACTGGCTGTACCTCTTTATTCGTTGCTGTGGTGCTACTCACTTTAAAAGACACTGTGTTGCCTTCTAACTCCTTTAGAGGGCCGACATGTTTCATTGCCTATAGATTTTGGCAATTTCGTCAGGGCGAGGGTCAATATTCACCACACTGCTCGTGTTTCATATGTATGTAACCTGGGGAAAGAAATTAAAAACAGACACTACACAGTGAGTGCCACCTTAAAAAGGCCACAACATGATCATTAGTATTTCAACACTTATGTAGTCCTGAACATTGAGTTACCGTTAGGATGCCCGCCTGTGGCATACCGGTGGCCCCCTTCTTTGTCACTCATATGGTCATACTCCTCGTGCTGCTTTGTGTCAGCCTGTCAAGAGAATGTACACAGCTTTACCTTAACTACAAGATAATGGGCCCGATGTAGGTAAATCTAATTTACCACTTCTACCGATTCGGTATTTAAGAAGTGGTAAATTAGAGGGGGGGAAATGTAGGTAATTCTGATTAGGTAAATACCGAATCTGTAAGATTCGGTATTTACCCATTCTGTAAATACCGAATCGGAATACCGAATCGGTATTTACCGATTCGGTAATTACCTATTCTTGCAAGGGTGCAGGGGGTGTCACTTTGACACCCTCTGGCACCCCAATTATAGGCTTGTGTGCCATGTGGCACACATACATGCCCTAAGGGCATGTCTGTGTTTCACATGGCACAGGTGTGCATGCACAGATGTGCATGCACACCTGGATTCGGTATTTTACCACCCAATTGGATTGGGTGGTAAAATACCGATTCTGTAAGGCCTGTGGGACTCAGAAGAGTCCCACCTACATCTGCAAGTTACCGAATCGGTAAAAATACCGATTCGGTATTTTACCGATTCGTTAAATTTACCGAATCGGTAAAATAGGGCCCCTACATCACAAATGACCATTTACCGGTCGGTAACGGTCGAAATCGGTCGTTACCGGTCGGTAAATGGCAACCTACATCTGGCCCCAATATGCCTTGCTGCCGTTTTCCACCCTTGGTGTGTTTTCACCTTATGCTCCAATAAATGGCTCGATGGTCATGGTATATGTGGCCACCCAAGGAACGCACTTCATTAAAATAGCCCTTCTTCAAAAAACCTTACTGCTGTTTTTCACATTGGGGATTAAATAGCTCACACCGGGTGTCTAGGTTGCTATGCGTAGTACTTATTAAAATTGCATATTTTACTGATGCCACAGTCTGCATGTAACATTGCAACGGCCCGGGACCTTAACTACAAGAAACCATGCCTTGCTGCAGTTTTCCGCCTTTGGTGTGTTTTTACCTTATGCTCCAATGAATTGCTCGATGGCTATGGTATATGTGGCCACCCATGGAAGTCACTTCATTAAAACAGCCCTTCTTCTAAAAACCTTCCTATTGTTTTTCACATTAGGGATTTGTTAGAGCCGGCTGTCTCTAGTTGGCAGAGGTATACACTTCTGACAAATAGGGACACACCTTTTCTAGTCAGGGCAAGGCGATCACACACTTAGATAACCCCTGCTCACCCCCTTGGTAGCTTGGCAAAGCCGACAGGCTTATCTCAGAGGCAGTGCGTTAAGCATTTATGACCACATACAGTAATAAAGTGAATACACTACAAATGGACACGACACAGTAGTATTATAAAAATAAGGATGTTTATATAAGGCTTAGCACAAGACCAAATAACGACAAAAATATACCACAATCTTAATAAATACTCTTGGAAGGAAAAATAATAGTTCAAGTACGGTTTCTTCTTAGCACCAAGGGCCAGATGTAGGTCGACATATACCGACCTGGTAACGGCCGATTCGGCCGTTACCCACCGGTAAATGGCTATTCTAGATGTAGGTGGCCTATTTTACCGATTCGGTAAATTTACCGAATCGGTAAAATACCGAATCGGTATTTTTACCGATTCGGTAATTCTGAGATGTAGGTGGGACTCTTCTGAGTCCCACAGGCCTTACCGAATCAGTATTTTACCACCCAATCCAATTGGGTGGTAAAATACCGATTCCAGGTGTGCATGCACATGTGTGCATGCACACCTATGGCATGTGACAGACAGACATGCCCTTAGGGCATGTCTGTGTGCCACATGTCACACATGGCTGGAATCGGGGTGCTAGAGGTTGTCAAAGTGACACCCCCTGCACCCTTGCAACATTCGTGATTCGGTAATGCCCATTGATTCCTATGGGCTTCAATGCCCATAGGAATCAATGGGCATTACTGAATCGGTATTTACCGATTCGGTAAATACCGATTCTTACAGAATCGGTAATTCTATTACCGATTCTTTCTACATCTCCCCCCTTCTATTTTACCGATTCATAAATACCGATTCGGTAAAATTCGGTATTTATGAATCAGTAAAATATACTTACCTACATCTGGCCCAAAGTCTTTAGCAACAAAAGCAACTCTTCTTCTTTAAATCACAGTTCTTGGCAACAATGTAACCCCCACAGGAGTCACACGACGTCGAGGCAAAGTTAATCCAAAGGTTCGGCGTCGACCGCGAGGAGCGCTACGTCGAGCCCGGAGTCGCAACAGACCCCCACAACACAGTACCTTGGAAAAGCGAAGCACACGATGATCAGCGGCGTCGAGAGGTCCAGCGTCGCGTCTTCGGCGTCGATCGGGCCTCGGAGTCGGGGCGATCTGCAGCGGCGTCGACAGATGTCAGGCAGGAGCAGCGCTCACGAGGCGAAACAGGATACGGCGTCGTCGTCAATGTCGATGATGATCTTGCAAGAGTGAGCAGCGCTCACGGCGTCGAGAGGGCTCGGTGTCGAGGCGTCGGTAGCGGCTTCGCTACTAGCGTCGATCGGGCCCGGCGGCGAAGGTGCGGGACACGGGAGCTGCACTCACGATGTTGAGCTGGATTCGGCGGCGTCCGTCTGCGTCGAGATTGCCGGATTCTTCAGAGGTGCTGGATTTTCAGCTTCCAGCAACAAGCACTTTTAGCAAATGATGAAGTCCTTTAACCCTGTGACTTCAACCGGAGGCTGGCACACTTCCAACCCTTGGAGATTTCCTTGGCAAAGCTTGAGAGTACACACTCAGTTCCTCTCTCCTGGTTCCTTGGCAAAAATAAAGAAGTAACTGCAGGATTCCCCCAACAAACAGCACACTGGCAGAAGGGGTAGGCAAGTCCTTGGATCAGCAGGCTTCTTGTCCTTGGTTCAGGTTTCCTTGTCAGAAGTGATCTAAATTCTCAGTTCAGGGGGTCCTTCTCTTATATCCCTTTTCTGCTTTGATCCCTTTGTCCATGCAGGGGAATTTCCCCCCATCCTGGGTTTGTTGTGGGTGTTGCCAGGCCGAGGCACCTGGCCTATTCACTGTGCAGGGCAGAGTCTTCAGCCACCCAGCAGGAAGTGGAGTCAGCATTGTCACTGGCAGGGGCAGGGCCATCAGTCGCCCGGTAGGAGGTGGGGCCAGGATCGTCCCTGGCAGGCACAGAGCCATCAGTCGCCTGGCAGGAGGTGGAGCCAGCATTGTGTCAGGCAGGGCAGGCTATCAGGAGCTACTCTTCCCCTACTCTCAATGCAAATACCCCACTCACCCCACACTGACTCATTCAGACCTCTGGAACCACCCAGTTACAGTCACACGCACACCAAACCAGCAGAGACCAGTAGACAGTCAGACAAGAAAATAGCTACTTTCTAAAAGTGCTATTTTCAAACACAGAGTCTAAAAACCATCCACCCAAACGGATGCGTTATTAAACCCTGAGTTCAGGGATACCAACCTCGACATTGCACCATGCTCCCCGAGCCCTCTAAGAGTATACCATTAATAATCCTGGCAGCCCATTCTAACTTATGGAGAGCAGGTAACCTTACAATAGCGAAAAACGAATATGGCTGTAATTCACTATTAGGACATGCCAACCTCATCAGGCTTGTCTTACCTTAGGCTTACAATGCACCCTGCCCTTGGGCCTACCATAGGGGTGACTAACATGAAGTTAAGGGAAGGTTTAGGGACTGGCAAGTAGGTGTACTTGCGCAGCCCGTGTGACAGTACCAGACTGCACGTAGGTCTAGCAACGGCAGACCTTTAGACATACTTTTACTAGGCCGCTCTTGTGGGTGGCACAACACGTGCTGCAAGCCCACTAGCAGCATTTGTATTTACAAGCCCTGGCACTCCTGGTGCACTCTACTAGGGACTGACAGTAAACCAAATAAGCCAAACATGGAATCAATCAATACATCAATTTCACATAGGGAGCACTTGCACTGTGGCACTGATCAGCAGTGGCACAGTGCCCAAAGCAATATACAGCAAAAACATCGTAAACAGAAAAAATGGAGGAGAGTTGCTATGCGCAGTACTTATTAATATTGTGTATTTCAATAATGCCACAGTCTGCACATCACTTTGCAACGCCCTCGGGACAAGGAAAATATGCTAATCTCGGTCCGTTCCGCTCACCCACATATAGCCCCAACCCCTACTCCTTACTGGTACAGTGAGCGTGTATCACTTACTAACGTCCACTCGGCGCGTCGCCTTCATTTAGAGGGGCGCATCTCGCTTCCGGGTGTGAAATCTCGCAGTAACTCTTCCCGCGATCTAGACTGACACTGGCTTTGAGTTAGAGTCTAATCTGGGCACCATCTTAACACCTCCTTACCGCGCTGGGTAAATCATTAATACACTGTATTATGAGTCATCCGATAGAATGTTTGCATTACTCCAAAGTACATGAACAACTCCTACTTCTTAGTTCTCCATTTGTTCTTATATCGGAGCTATTTCTGGTGCAAAATTGTTCAGGTTAGATCTCATAGTATAATGGGATATTGAGTGGCATACCATCAGTGACACGGAAGGGAGAGGCCATGTGGTAACTCATATGTTATTTATTTCAAGGGCATTGCAAATTATATCTAGTGGTTCGTGAGGTGTAAACCCTCAGTGATGCCTGACCGAGGCTATGTGATGTACTAACATTAAAATTGACATAACAATTAGAGCTGTAAATGCCCCAAGATGTATCCCCTGACGGGTGGGCACTGTTGACAGCCCTATTAACTAATGTGGTGATCTCATATTATTCCACTCAAAACCTGCTTCAGTGTGAAAAAATCTTTGTTTGCACTCACATATCTCTACTCCTGGATAATGGTTGGCCCCAATGTAAGTGTGCGGAGTACAGTGGGACCTGTATGTGTGTCCCTTCATGTGCCAGTCCTGTTCCACTCAATGACATCGTTCAGTCCCCATTGATCCACTCCCTCTTGATAAATCTACTGTGCCTCTTTTGTCGCCAGTCGTGATTCCATGTTATGTCTATCTCCCACTACTTTTTCAAGTACAACCCATTTTAGGTTTTTGTGAAGATGTTTCTGTTCCTTGAAATGTTGCACCAGCTTAGTGGACAGTTTCCCAGCTTTGAGGGTGCTCACATGGTCCTGTATTCTCACTTTTACCTTCCGTGTGGTCAAACCAATACATTGGAGACCACACTGACAGGTAAGCCTGTAGATAACATTGTTGGTGTTACAATTACTGAATCTGTTGAGATGCCAAGTCTTGCCATTCAGCAATGTCACACTTGTCGCTGATGCTGTCAATTCACATACCGAACAGCCCCCACAGGGGAAATGGCCTGACAGTATCCTTGTTTCCCGGGTGTTGACTACAGGACGGGTGTTGGCTAATTTGTTCCGTAAGTTGGAGGAACGTTTGAATGCAAATCTTGGGGGTGGCATTTTCATGCTAGCTGTATTAAGTATGTGCCAATGTTTTCTTATTATTCCCCAGATTTTGGTAGACAAGGGATCAAAAGTAGTGATCACCGGTATGCATTCGCCTTTCTTTAGTTTGTTCCTCTCCAGGAGGGCAGCTCTTGGAGTATTCAAAGCTCTTTTCTTGGCCTGGCGAATTACTTTAGGGGGATCTGCCCTTTGTTCCAATTTGGTAGCTAGTCCCTCTGACTGTTCTGTAAACTTCTCTACACTGGAGCAGTTTCTGCGATAACGCAGAAACTGCCGCACTGGCAGATTGTCGCGCAATGCACGAGGATGATATGATCTATAATGCAAGAGAGAATTCACGTCAGTGGGCTTTTGATGGACATTAGTTAGAAGTCTGTTATTTTCTTCATGAATGTCCAAGTCAAGGTAGACCGCTGATGTCTTACTGTAGGTCCAAGTAAATTTCAAACAAGGATCCAAATTATTGATCCAGTTTAAAAAGGCTTTGAGATCTTCTTCTTCACCAGTAGTCCAAATGCATAAAATATCATCTATGAATCTCTTCCAGAGATTGATGTTGGTCTGGAAGAGATTCACAGAGTGATAGATGCACCCAGCCTCAAATTGTCCCATGTAAATACAGGCCAAGCTGGGGACAAAAGTTGCCCCATCAATGTACCCGTGACCTGCAATTACAATTGGTCCTTGTATGCGAAAAAATTCCTTGTCAATGCTATTTCCATGCATTGGAGAACAAATGATTGAGGGACATCATAGAACCACTCGCAATTCCCCAGGGCACTCGCTGCTGCCACCAGCGTGGCTTCCTGGGGAATGCTTGTTTAGAATGATTTCACATCAATCGTGACCAGAAATTATTTTTCCGGGTCAAAATCAATGGTGTCCAGTATCGGGAGGATATCGGAAGTATCCTGAATTTATGACGGTTGTGTATTCACACCCTCCCTCAGAAAGAAGTCTGAGAACTGGGATATTGGCTCCAAAAATGATTGAATGCCCGAAACTATCGGGCGCCCCAGTGGGGCTCTTTGGGGTTTATGCATTTTGGGCACCACGTAAAACGCTGGTACCCTCGGTTTGGTATTCACCAGAAATTCTGCTTCTGTAGTAGGGGATCTCTATGTATAGTCATAATCTAGTGAATAGTCCTGCCCATGTGCGTGGACCCCGGAGCAATCAAAAATAATCTTTAAAGTTGTCAAAAAATGCAGACCTGCACAGACACTTAAGAGAGAATTTAAAGACAGATAATGCAGCCTATATCCACAGGCTACACTGTCCAGTACTTCAACAAAAAATTTCACCAAAAAAACCACAAACAGCACAGCCTGTCCAGCTTTCTCCACAGAGAAAAACTTTCCTTTACCAGCAAAAGCCTCTGGAATGATACAGAGGAAGGAGTGGACAGACAAGACCCATATGCTGCCATTATGTGGCTCAGAACAGGATACTGTGCCTTTAAGAGAACTTTCCAGAACTCTCTCAGTATCCCAGAATGCACAGCAGGTCCCTTTTACTTTCAGTTCTTTTTTCCGGCTCCTGCTAGCAGGACCCTGGAGCATTGAGCTCTCCCTTTTTAAGGGTTTTAGAGGTTTTTTTTCACTTTTTCAAGTGTTTGAGTGCTTTCATTTGAAGTACTTTGGTGTTTTCTTCTTGTGTTTGTCTCTGAGCACTCTTTTATTTGTCAAAATGCCTGCTTTGTTTGACAAATGCCCAGAGTGTTCGAGGAAGAAGGCCAAGTCTGACCCACATGAGGTGTGCATCATCTGCCTTCCCTCATCTCATGTCCCGGAGGAGTGTGACATTTGCCAGGGCTTCTCTTCCAGGAACCTGAGATAGAGAATGAAGATCAGGCTCCAAGGCCTGGAAGATAGAAGACTGAAGGCACAAGGTGGGTCTGGGCATCCTCCATCTGCCCATGCTGAGGCCTCTGGGGGGCATCCCAGGGGCAGGAAGACCAGCAAGCGTCCCCATCCTCCGCCTGCGTCGACAGCATCGACGACAGCTTCGAGAGGGATGACAGCAGTCTGTTCCCCGTCTCCCCAGGGCTCTGGGTCGAAGCGACGTCGACGTTAGACGTCGAGGGGACTGACCAGGCCGCCGTCGGGATCGCCGTCGACTGAGTCCTCGGCGTCATCTAGTCATCGACGTGGAGAGAGTTCGGCCCGGCGTCGGCGCTCGCCGTCGAGGCGACACCGCCGTTGGTGACTCGCAGGCGTTCGACGTCGAGGAGATGAGAATGAGACAGTCGACGTCAAGAAGGAGACGTTCGACGTCGAGAGGACGACCGTCGCCGTCGCGGAGGAGACGTTCGACGTCCAGGTGAGGCTCAACGTCGAGACGATGGTGCCGGTCGACATCAAGGCGGCGTTCCTCGACGTCAAGGCGGCGTTCCTCGACGTCGAGACGACTTTCTTCGATGCCAAGGAAGTGCAGGAGGAGTTCTGGCACCAGGTATTCCTCTGTGTCCGCTGGGGCGCGCCGGCGACGTTCGCCGATAGGAGACACGGCCTCTCCGTCGCCTCCACCTAAGAAGAAGAGGGATTCACAGGGATCTGTGTACTCCGAGGTATATACACCTCCTAAGCTGAGGTCGACTCCACCTCCTCCGCCCTTGCCCAAGGAACTCTGCTGCAGACTCCCCCTCCGCCTCCGCTTCCACCACCGCCTCCGCCTCATTCCCATCCTCTGCACCCTCCTTCTGGACCGCCTGTGGTTCCGCCGAGGACGGCTTCACTACCACGGTACCCGACGCCGCATAAGGGGACTCCTCAGCCGAGGCGCCCGGTTAGGCCGCAGTCACCTGCTCCTTTGAGACCTGTGGAGCGTCCGAAGCCGAGGAGATGGTGCTCTTACTCCGGCCGAAGGGAGAGATCGTGGAGTCGTCATCGGTCGTCGACGAGATCAAGACGACGCCACAGGAGGCGCAGGTCCAGATCCCACACATATTCTTCGAGGACCAGGGAATACTCGCAGACTTTGTCGGAATCCCCAGGGACGAGGGGGTCGCCAGTGAACGACATCGTCTCATTCCAAGAGGTTCTACTGAGGGGTGCGGCTAAGCTGGGCATCACGGTGACGGTGCCCACGCCCACGACGTCCGTGATTTTCGAGACGCTACATAAAAAGCACCTGTCTCGACCGTTGCTGCCTCTAGTACCAGGATTGGTAGAGCCCGCCAAGGAGTTTTTTCTCACTCCGGCGGTAACGAAGGCGGCTCCCTCCAGGCTCCTCAAGAAGTACCGGGCGCCAGATTCTGACCCGGCTTTTCTCAGGATGGATCCGACACCGGACTCAGTCATAGTGACGGCGGCTAGGAAGCAGTATGCCACCACCCCGTCGTCTACAGTATCTCCTGATAAGGAGAGCCGCTGGTTAGACTCGGCGGGCAGGAAGGTCTGTGGGACGGCGTCTACTGCAATGAAGGCTGCAAGTGCCGCTGATTTGCTAGGGCGATATGATTAGGCCCTATGGGAGTCCCTCCAGCAATTCGCTGAGCTCCTTCCTTGAGAGAAGAAAGAGGACTTTCAGGAGATCCTGAATGAGGGGATGTTGGTGTCAAACCAACTCATCAGCGTGGCTGCTGATGTGTCTCTTCTGGCGGCACATGGGTACTGCCATGGTGTCAACCAACGGCGCCACGCCTGGCTTCGCCGTACATCTCTCAAGCCAGAGGCTCAACAACGGGTGGCCAACCTGCCTTTCTCGGAGAAAACCCAGTTTGGCAAGCATGCGGACGATGAGATGGCCCGCATGAAAGCGGAGGCCGAGACACTGAGGGCTGTCGGGTTGGAGAAGCCCAAGGAGAAGAAGACCTACCGCCAGTTCCAGAGACGGTTCGGGGCACAAGGCAGAGGGCGAGGGCAGGCTTCGGGACAGCAGCAACAACAGCAGCAGCAGTTCCGGAGGCCCTTCCAGAAGCGCCAGAAGGGCAGAGGCGGCCAGCAGTCCGCAGTGGCGAACAAAGGCCCGGCTGGGTCTAGGCCCTGAGCGGTTACTTCCCCTGCATCCGTTACCCACTCCGGTGGGGGGAAGCGTTCAATTTTTTCTGGCAGAGTGGAGAAAAATTATTCGGGACAAGTGGGTGCTGAATATTGTTTGCAATGGATACAGTCTTTGGTTCACCAGCCCGACTCCAGCAATTCCACCGGTCATTTTGCAGTTTCAGCTGCGTGAGCTCCAGGCGGAGGCCGATACCCTGTTAAGGAAAAGGGCGATAGAAGACGTACCTCTGTCTCAAAGGGGAAGAGGTCTGTATTCACGGTTCTTTCTGGTTCGCAAGAAGGACAAGAACGAGTTCAGGCCCATTCTGGATTTGCGACAAGCAAACAAGTGGATTCGCAGAGAGAAATTTTGCATGCTATTGTTGCATCAGATTTATCCTCAGCTGCAACAGGGAGACTGGCTATGTGCTATAGACCTACAGGATGCGTACTTCCATGTGCCCATTGCACACAAACACAGGAAATTCCTGCGATTCCAAGTCGGCGCCAATCATTATCAGTACACAGTACTGCCCTTCGGGCTGAAGTCTGCGCCCAGAACATTCTCGAAGTGCATGGCAGTGGTAGCGGCACACCTGAGGAAGAACAAGGTGTTTGTCTACCCGTACCTGGACGATTGGTTGACCAAGGCCTCCTCCTTCTCGGAAGCTCAAGCGCACTTCCAGAAGGCGTGCGTTCTCTTGAACAGGCTGGGGTTGCACATCAACATGTCCAAGTCTGTCCCGACTCAGGTCCAGTGCATACAGTACTTGGGAGCCTCTATCAATACGCTGTCAGCAAGTGTGTCTCCTTCGGAGGAGAGACGATTATCACTCCTTCGGAAGGCTCAGGCTCTTATGACCGCTCCATCTACAAAAGTGAGGACGGTGTCTTCTCTACTGGGGTCGATGGCCTCTTGTATCTTCCTCATGCCACACGCACGGCTGCACATGAGACCATTGCAGGAGTGCTTGGAGGATCAGTGGGATCAGAGGAAGGGGTCTTCCCGACTGTCTCTGGATGCTCTTCAGTCTCTGAAGTGGTGGTGTTCAGCGAAGAATCTCCTCAGAGGGGTTCCCTTCCACAAGGACATTCCCACACAGACTATCGTGACTGATGCGTCTCTCCACGGCTGGGGGGCCCACTCCGGAGACTTACAGATACAAGGAACGTGGTCCCCGACGGAGTCCACGTATCACATCAATTTCCTGGAACTCAGAGCTGTTCACTTGGCACTGAAGGCCTTTCATCCGTCCTCCCAGACCAACCCTCTGCTTGTACAGACGGACAATACGACCACGATGTATTACCTCAACAAGCAGGGGTGCTCCAGATCACGTACTCTGTCGCAGGAGGCGCAGGCGATCTGGTGCTGGCTTCTAGCCAGAGGACTGACGATAACGGCTACCCATCTGCCAGGTTTGCAGACGTTCAGGCGGACGCACTGAGCAGACTGATTCAGGAAAACCACGAATGGGTCATAAACGACGAAGTACCAGGAGAAGTCTTCGCAAGGTGGGGGACACCAGACGTAGATCTGTTCGCCACCGCCAAAAACAGCAAATGCCGAGACTTCGCCTCCAGATACTACCAGCAGGGGACTCTGGGGAATGCACTATGGATCAACTGGTCAAACAGCTTTCTGTACGCTTTTCCACCCATTCCCCTGATTCCGGCGGTGCTCATCAAGCTTTCCCAGTCCAGGGTGCGGATGATCCTGATTGCCCCGGAATGGCCCAGACAGTGGTGGTTCACGGACCTGCTTCACCAGTCTCTCCTTCCTCACATACGGCTGCAGTGCCGGCTGGACCTTCTCACGAAGTTCGGGGGGCAGATGGTGCACCCCCAACCTCTCGTCTTTGAGTTTGGCGGCATGGCTCCTGAGAGAGTGCAGTATGGCCATTTGAATCTACCAGAAGATTGTATGGACATACTGAAGGATGCTAAGCGACCTTCCACTAGGACTTCCTATGCTTACAAGTGGAAGAGATTCTGCATCTGGTGCAAGTCCAAGAACTATGATCCAACGACATGTAAGGAAGATGTCATCCTTCCGTATCTTCTACATTTGGCTCAGTCTGGCCTTAATGTCCATTCCATTAAGGTTCATCTCGCTGCGCTGACTGCCTACAGGAAATGCCCTTCACAGACTTCCTTTTTCCAGGATTTTTTGGAAGGCTTGAAAAAAGTGTTCCCTCCTGTCCAGCTTCCTTCGCCTTCATGGGAATTGAATGTGGTGCTGTCCAGATTGATGAAGTAGCCTTTTGAACCTATTCATAAGGCTTCATTGCAGCACCTGTCATGGAAGGCGGCGTTCCTCGTGGCCATAACATCGGCCCGCAGGGTGAGTGAAATTCAGGCGTTGTGTTGCCAAGAACCTTATACTGTATTTCATGCTGCTAAGGTTGTTATGCGTACTCACCCTAAATTTCTTCCAAAGGTTATCTCGGATTTTCATGTTAACCAGACCATAGCTTTGTGAGAAGGTGGCCTGATATGCAGTGCTCACTATTCTAGTGAACACTATGTATCAGTCCAGCAACCCTTATTGATGATTGGTTGTAAGTCAACCTTATAGACCAGCTATCCTAGTAGCGTGGATACGAGCAGTCTAAGGCTAAAGACTCGAGAGGGCGTGTTAAGCCAGCTGTTATACCACACATATACCCCTTGAACACCAAGTGAAAGGACACCACACAAGTGTTATGAAAATAAACAGTGTATTTATTAAAATCACAACAGCCCTGTACTCTTTATGAGGACAGGGTACTAAGCACAACACAAAACTCTTACGAAAATACTTAAGTTAGCACAGTATATACAAATGCCCGAGGGGCACGGAAAACCATATACTCTGAAAGTGGAATGCGAAATTACTAGCAGGTAAGTACAGTACTAATAGGCTTTGGAATCGCTAGGACTTGACTATAGAATCGTTAGATTACTTCTAGGAGACACAGGGGACTCGGGTGCAGAGTGTGCACTCTCACGCGTGATGCGGGACAAAGTCTATGGTAGCTAGTAAAGACAAAGTTAGTGTTCTCGGGCGAACCCGACCTGGTAGGAGGAAAACGAAAGTGGATTCTGACCCTTGGATAGTGAGGCTATGCTGGGGCACCGAAATGCCGAAGTTACCTAGCCCAGGGGCTGCAGCTGCATAGGTCTCAAAAGACGTCGGGAATCCTCGTAGACGGACCAGGAGCCTGGAAGGAAGATGCTGGCAGGCGACCAGTGAAGAGAGTTCGAAGTGATCCAAGCCTGGATCTTGAAGACAGATGATACCTGAAAGCAGAGGGGACCAAGTTCGTGACTACCAGCCAGTAGTCAGGTGGCACCAGGAGGGCACCGGATGGTAGTCACCTCGACTAGGTGGGTGGGCGACGCTGTGCTCTGCAGATCTCACGGACCAGGAGGCGTTGTCGGCGACCAGGATGGAGGGGCGAGCTGTCCCACGATGGATGAAGCTGTCGGCGTCGCTGGGCCCAGGATTGGGCAACAAAGCCTTGGCTAATTCAAGCCCACGCGGTGGACCTAAAATGGCGTCTGGAGTGGACCAGGAGGGTCCGGGGTGCTCCTCTCTTGGAAGGGAGCAAGGGCCAGTCTGGAGCAACCAGACCAGCAGCAGTGATGTCGTCGGGCGTCGTTAAGAAGGCCACAAGCCAGCGGGCTAGTAGCCAAACAACGCGGTGAGCAGCAAAAAGCAGAAGGGCCCCACGCAGATCGTGGAGATGCTGGGAGGCTGATCTTCGGTGCTGGAGCTGCTCAGGGTCGGGGCTTCTCGGACCCCAAAGCACTCACCAGAGGGTCGCTCGGCAGGCTTGCTGTAAAGAAGTCGTGCAGTCTTGGCGATAGCCGGTCCCTCGAGGTCTCGTCGCACTCACGGTTCTCAGCTTGGCTGTAGAGGTGAGTAGAGGTCAGAGGTGCCAGGGAAGCCGGGTCTCGTCGAGCTGTGTCGTCGGATTCCTGAGGCAGGACTTGCAGCAGACCGCAGTGTTCTTTGATGGTGCCTGCGGATGCAGGGTGACTACTCCTTAGTCACAAGGTAAAATCTTGAAGAAGAAATCTTGATGTCCTTTCGCAGAAAGTCGTGTCTTGATTCCAAAGATGATCTAATTTGAACAGGGGGCCCGCTCCCATCTTTACACTAAGAAAAGGGGCTGACCCAGTGACTAGGTCCTGCCTATGGGTGGGACTAGGAGGGGGGTGGTTACACCCCTCTCCCATGCCGGACTTCCCCCAGGCCAGGGGCTGGTGTGCCCCTGGAACTGGTTCTGACCGGCCTATGCGTAGTGAGCACCGGGGTGCCACTCAGCAGTCACCTTCCTGCAAAGCCCTGCCTACCCAGGATACACAAAACCCTGTCTGGGATGGTGCTAGCACCGCCCCGGACAGGAAACCCTTTGTCCAAGCTCTCCTCGCTGGAAGGACTCCCAGCAGCAGGAGGTCAGACTCGTGTCTGTGGTGGCAGCATCCATTTTGTGGAGCTGAGGCTTCGTTTAACTTTAACCGGGGTTCACAGTTACATACATGTCGTGTCCCTCTAGAAGGGTGGAATGCTAACCCCGTCGCCAGAATTGGCGAGGGGTTAGTATTCCAATTCGTATGACACCTTACTCGACATGTTTTGATAAAGCAATACCAAAGATAGCATTTAACCGCGAGGATTATAATGCACTTAAGAGTATATGGTATGCGTTATCATGGAACAGCTATTAGGACTTGGTTCCGCAAGCTGCAAACGGGCTCAGCTCATGCCAGAGCACCATTTCACACGATTCCATGCACTCTGCCTTCAGGATTGTTAAGACCTGCCATAGGAGTGACTGATAGGAATCTGTGTGTCCATTTTTAGGGTTAGATATAGGTATACTATATCTACAGCAAAGGGTGATTACACGACTTTGCCCCAGCTGTCATGCAGCCAGTTGTGTCAGATTTAGATGGCCATCCAGGGGTGGCATAATACATGCTTCAGCCCCTGGTAGGCCCTGGGTACACCTATGCCCTGAGTTACAGGGTCTGATAAGGTGGCCCAGTACCAATTGGAAATGTACCTAAGGTACATGGAATCCATTTTACAGAGAGAGCAGTAGGCCTGGGGTCCTGATTGGCAGGGTCCCAGGTCGACTATGTCAGAAACCAGCTAAAACACAAGGCAAAAAGTTGGGGGCAACCATAGTCAGGAGGTACCTTCCTACACAACCCCCCCCCCTAAACGAAAGGAGATAAGGCTATCCTTGTCCAGGTAAGCCTCTATTACCTAAGTGGCCATATAATGAAGGACCAGCTCTGGCTTGGTTTCCCCCTGTGTCATGGTCCACTAGGCAACCCCTCACCCTAAGGGTATCTGAGGGTCTCCACAATAGGGAATCTCTGTCTCTGATGTGTCTTGGGAAAGAAAAAGGCTGATGCTGGGTTGGAGTGCTGAAGTGAGGCTCCTCTACCTTTGGGCTCAACTTCCTCCAATCACCATCCATCATGTGTGCCTTTCCTTCCTTAGCTGAGATGCACTGTGCTCTCAGGGTCAGCCTCTGGCTACCTAAAGCTGGAGGCTGAGTCCCTCTGTTTGGCTTACTGGGGGGACAGGTCAGGTTTGGGGTTTTTAGGCCCCATGTTTGGCTGTGCCCAACAGTGTCCAGCTGTGGGAGGTCCCTAACTACTTTTAAGGGGGATCCCTCAGGAGTCTGATTTATTTTCACTTGGCTAGGTTTACCAGCTTCAGTGATCCTAATCTGTTGATTAAGGAGTTCTGTTGGACAGGGGGTCCCTTGGGGTCCACCACTGGCCTCCCTGACCTCTTCAGACCTTGGCTGACTGAGGCAGTGTAGAGAGGGGCAGGTTACCTGCTCCAGACTGGGTCCCACCTTGGAAGGGTCCACTGACATCAGGGGCTCTGCCGGGCTAGGCCCGACTACCTCTGGGGCAGTTCCTTCACAAGGGGTCAGATCAGTTCCCTGAGGAGGCTGATCCTTTCCTAGAGTCTGGTGGGAGGGAGATTTCTCTTCCTCCTCAATGCTCTCTGTCTGAGTGGAGTGATCCATTGTTTCAGGCTTCACAACACTATCTGTTTGAATGGAGGCTGAGACCATTACAGCCTTGCCAACCTTTTCAGGAGGGCACTCAGTTTGTGTTTGGGCTGTGACTGTCACAGCCCTCCTATCCTGTTCTGGGAAGTCTGTCTGAGCCTGGGCAGTGGCTACCACTGCCCTTCCAACCTTTTCAGGGAGGACTGGTGCTTGGACTGGGGCTGTAGCTATTACTGCCCCACTAACCTTTCTGGATAGGCCTATCATCCTGGAGTGGGTTTCTTGCTCCACCTCAGCCCATGCTGAGAGTTCCAGGTCATTCCCCAGTAAGCAATCTACAGGTAGGTTATCTGTCACTGCCACTCTCATGGGCCCTGTGACATTACCCCAGCTGAGCTTGACTACTGCCATGGGATGCCTTCTTTTCACTCCATGAATGTCTGTCACCTGATAAGTAAAACCAGGGGTCAGTTGAGCAGAGGGGACCAGATGGTCAATCACCATGGTGATGCTGGCCCCT
This sequence comes from Lissotriton vulgaris, assembly GCF_964263255.1. Lineage (NCBI taxonomy): Eukaryota > Metazoa > Chordata > Amphibia > Caudata > Salamandridae > Lissotriton > Lissotriton vulgaris. The sequence continues at coordinate 2,102,519,451 of NC_141685.1, read as the reverse complement.
GTGTCTCTGAATGCCTCAACTTTCTGACCATTGACTAGGAGCTCTTGTCTATACTTTCCCAAAATGTGGGGACCAGTATAGTGAAGTTGGCAAACCCCATGCCAGTCTCACAGACAAGTGTTGTTAGGGGACCTGGCTAGGCCATAGTCCTCCTGGTTTCCCAAAGTAATGCCCACCACATTCTTGGGGGCACTCCCACCACCTGGGGGATTACCACTAGTGGTAACAGGAGGTCTGGGAGTATTACCTGGGCGTATGTTTTCCTTATTGCTATTTTTAGGGCAACTGGCATCACTTTTGTAATGGCCCACCTGTTTACAGGTATGGCAATAAGGTTTCTTCTGTTCTGAAGGAGTGTTCTGGGACCCACCACCCTTTTTGGAGTTTTGGGGCCCTTGGGAAGTCTTCTCTGTGGATTTAACCCTTCTCTTGAGGCTTGGTTGATTCCTTCTTTTGGTCACCACCCTGGTTCTTAGGCCTGACCCTGGTTCTGACCCATTTGTCTGCCCTCTTACCCAATTCCTGTGAAGAGGTCAGATCAGAGTCTACCAGGTGCTGGTGTAATAACTGGTTCTGACAATTACTTAAGATTTGCTCCCTCATAATTAGATCGTACAATCCTTTAAAATCAGTAACCTTACTACCAAGTAGCCAGCCTTCAAAAGCCTTAGTGGCACAATCAACAAAGTCAGTCCAATCCTGAGACTGAGTTTTCTGGGTGTCTCTGAACATCATCCTGTACTGTTCAGTGGTTAAACCAAACCCATCAACCAGTGTATTTTTCAGGACTTGGTAATTGTTAGCATCCTCCACTCTAGTATTGAGGAGCTTATCTCTACCTTTACCTTCAAAGGAGAGCCACAAGATAGCTGCCCACTGACTCTGGGGGACACACTGTACAGTGCAGGCCCTCTCCAAAGCAGTAATCCATTTGTGGATGTCATCTCCTTGTTTAAAGGAGGGCACTATCTTACTCAGGTGCTTTGTATCAAAACTCCTTTCCCTATTGCTAGGTATATTGCTGCCACCAGTGGGTTTTGACCCACTCAATTCTTGCTCTCTAGCAAAGGCAAGTCTTTCTTTGGCCAGGGCAAGTTCTTCCCTTTCAATCCTCAGATTGACTTCCCTTTCCTTAGCTTCATAGATTCTCCTCTGAGGGGAAGTCATCCTCCTCAGAGCAGAGTTCTGAGAGCCATTGGTTTGAATGGATCTGTTAGAGCCTCTTGATAGAGACCTAACTCGTCCACTCCCAATGTTAAGCTGGCCTGAGAGGGGTCCCAGGGTTGCCCTAGTACCATTCTCATGCCTGCTTAAGTTGGACCTGGTTAGTCTGCTGACTTCTACCTGTCCCTTGTCTGCCTCATCCCCTGAGAGATCCTCATCCTCTTCCCCTTCATCAGTCTCAACTGTGAGGTGGATTAGGTCAGGATCACCTCGGGTTCCCTCTAGGGGAGGCATGTTCCCATCTGGATTAGAAGGGTCTGGGTTACCAGCCCTCCTGGCATCATAGGTCTCCAAGAGACCAATCAGAAAGGGAATTGTAGGGTTAGCACCCTGTTTTAACTTCCTGGATATGCAGATTTGCCTCATCTCTTTGAAGCTAAGAGCAGCATATCTGGAAGTGGCCTGTGGAAGGTCCACCACCACAAGAGAGGTCTCTGTAGACTCTCCGCGGTTAGACATGCTTCTAGTGTGGTGTAAGTGATGCACCTACCTACACTATTTGTTTGCCTACTGATCCCTTGCTAAGAGTTGCAGCCAAGGTGTGCTAAGCCTTGAGGAGCTACAACAGCTGGTTCAGTAGAACTCAGAGTATTCTAAGCTGAGTTATATGTACCTGAAGTACTTATGTGATCTTTCAACAAGATATTCTTAGGATACGTGTGGTAAAACAACAGCAAGCTCAAATCCCAACCGCTGCTCACCAATGTGAACACTATGTATCAGTCCAGCAACCCTTATTGATTATTGGTTGTAAGTCAACCTTATAGACCAGCTATCCTAGTAGCGTGGATACGAGCAGTCTAAGGCTAAAGACTCGAGAGGGCGTGTTAAGCCAGCTGTTATACCACACATATACCCCTTGAACACCAAGTGAAAGGACACCACACAAGTGTTATGAAAATAAACAGTGTATTTATTAAAATCACAACAGCCCTGTACTCTTTATGAGGACAGGGTACTAAGCACAACACAAAACTCTTACGAAAATACTTAAGTTAGCACAGTATATACAAATGCCCGAGGGGCACGGAAAACCATATACTCTGAAAGTGGAATGCGAAATTACTAGCAGGTAAGTGGATTCTGACCCTTGGATAGTGAGGCTATGCTGGGGCACCGAAATGCCGAAGTTACCTAGCCCAAGGGCTGCAGCTGCATAGGTCTCAAAAGACGTCGGGAATCCTCGTAGACGGACCAGGAGCCTGGAAGGAAGATGCTGGCAGGCGACCAGTGAAGAGAGTTCGAAGTGATCCAAGCCTGGATCTTGAAGACAGATGATACCTGAAAGCAGAGGGGACCAAGTTCGTGACTACCAGCCAGTAGTCAGGTGGCACCAGGAGGGCACCGGATGGTAGTCACCTCGACTAGGTGGGTGGGCGACGCTGTGCTCTGCAGATCTCACGGACCAGGAGGCGTTGTCGGCGACCAGGATGGAGGGGCGAGCTGTCCCACGATGGATGAAGCGGTCGGTGTCGCTGGACCCAGGATTGGGCAACAAAGCCTTGGCTAATTCAAGCCCACGCGGTGGACCTAAAATGGCGTCTGGAGTGGACCAGGAGGGTCCGGGGTGCTCCTCTCTTGGAAGGGAGCAAGGGCCAGTCTGGAGCAACCAGACCAGCAGCAGTGATGTTGTCGGGCGTCGTTAAGAAGGCCACAAGCCAGCGGGCTAGTAGTCAAACAACGCGGTGAGCAGCAAAAGCAGAAGGGCCCCACGCAGATCTTGGAGATGCTGGGAGGCTGATCTTCGGTGCTGGAGCTGCTCAGGGTCGGGGCTTCTCGGACCCCAAAGCACTCACCAGAGGGTCGCTCGGCGGGCTTGCTGTAAAGAAGTCGTGCAGTCTTGGCGATAGCCGGTCCCTCGAGGTCTCGTCGCACTCACGGTTCTTAGCTTGGCTGTAGAGGTGAGTAGTGGTCAGAGGTGCCAGGGAAGCCGGGTCTCGTCGAGCTGTGTCGTCGGATTCCTGAGGAAGGACTTGCAGCAGACCGCAGTGTTCTTTGATGGTGCCTGCGGATGCAGGGTGACTACTCCTTAGTCACAAGGGAGAATCTTGAAGAAGAAACCTTGATGTCCTTTCGCAGAAAGTCGTGTCTTGATTCCAAAGATGATCTAATTTGAACAGGGGGCCCGCTCCCATCTTTATACTAAGAAAAGGGGCTGATCCGGTGACTAGGTCCTGCCTATGGGTGGGACTAGGAGGGGGGTGGTTACACCCCTCTCCCATGCCGGACTTCCCCTAGGCCAGGGGCTGGTGTGCCCCGAGAACTGGTTCTGACCGGCCTATGCGTAGTGAGCACCGGGGTGCCACTCAGCAGTCACCTTCCTGCAAAGCCCTGCCTACCCAGGATACACAAAACCCTGTCTGGGATGGTGCTAGCACCGCCCCGGACAGGAAACCCTTTGTCCAAGCTCTCCTCGCTGGAAGGACTCCCAGCAGCAGGAGGTCAGACTCGTGTCTGTGGTGGCAGCATCCATTTTGTGGAGCTGAGGCTTCGTTTAACTTTAACCGGGGTTCACAGTTACATACATGTCGTGTCCCTCTAGAAGGGTGGAATGCTAACCCCGTCGCCAGAATTGGCGAGGGGTTAGTATTCCAATTCGTATGACACCTTACTCGACATGTTTTGATAAAGCAATACCAAAGATAGCATTTAACCGCGAGGATTATAATGCACTTAAGAGTATATGGTATGCGTTATCATGGAACAGCTATTAGGACTTGGTTCCGCAAGCTGCAAACGGGCTCAGCTCATGCCAGAGCACCATTTCATACGATTCCAGGCACTCTGCCTTCAGGATTGTTAAGGCCTGCCATAGGAGTGACTGATAGGAATCTGTGTGTCCATTTTTAGGGTTAGATATAGGTATACTATATCTACAGCAAAGGGTGATTACACGACTTTGCCCCAGCTGTCATGCAGCCAGTTGTGTCAGATTTAGATGGCCATCCAGGGGTGGCATAATACATGCTTCAGCCCCTGGTAGGCCCTGGGTACACCTATGCCCTGAGTTACAGGGTCTGATAAGGTGGCCCAGTACCAATTGGAAATGTACCTAAGGTACATGGAATCCATTTTACAGAGAGAGCAGTAGGCCTGGGGTCCTGATTGGCAGGGTCCCAGGTCGACTATGTCAGAAACCAGCTAAAACACAGGGCAAAAAGTTGGGGGCAACCATAGTCAGGAGGTACCTTCCTACAAGCTTTACCTATGGTATTGGCTTGCCATTCTATTCACTAGATTATGACTATACACAGAGATCCCCTACTACAGAAGGAGTAGTTTCTGTCCTGTAACTCCAGTTCTGTAGTAGGGGTATCTCTGTTATAGTCATAAGCGCCCGCCCTCCTCCCCGGTGGAGAAAGATATTCATGTAAGGAATGTTACAGGTCTAGCGTGTTACGCCTTCAAAAAGAACTGAAAGTAAAAGGGACCTGCTGTGCTTTATGGGATACTGAGAGAGTTCTGGAAAGTTCTCTTAAAGGCACAGTATCCTGTTCTGAGCCACATAATGGCAGCCTATGGGGCTTGTCTGTCCACTCCTTCCTCTCTATCATTCCAGAGGCTTTTTCTGGTAAAGGAAAGTTTTTCTCTGTGGAGAAAGCTGGACAGGCTGTGCTGTTTGTGGTTTTTTTGGTGGAATTTCTAGTTGAAGTACTGGACAGTGTAGCCTGTGAATATAGGCTGCATTATCTGTCTTTAAATTCTCTCTTAAGTGTCTGTGCAGGTCTTCATTTTTTGACAACTTTAAAGATTATTTTTGATTGCTCCGGGGTCCATGCACATGGGCGGGACTATTCACTAGATTATGACTATAACAGAGATACCCCTACTACAGAACTGGAGTTACAGAACAGAAACTACTCCTTCCTTGGAGGTTAGCCATTTCTTTTCCTTGGCTTCGCACACCAATTTGTTGATGAAGTCTTGAAGTTCACCTTTTCTTTTGATATGGTATGCTGATGATGAGAACCAGAGTCTACTGATGAGAACCAACCAGTGGATTCCCATGGTGTTGCTTCAGTGAGGCATTACACATCTTCTCCTCACATTTTTTCACACATTTGTGGCGATTTATTCTTCGTCTTACGGATACACTACACCACATAATAGGATTCATGCAGTGGGAACAGAATATTTTAACATTTTAAATTCAAACGGGATTCAAGATGAGGGACATAGGAAACATATTGCCCCAGTAGCACACCTAAGAGAGGGTGCCACAACAGGCATTGCAATCCATATAGAACTGTCCTACAAATAGCATTATGTTAAAGAGTGCCATCTTTGTTTTGGAATATAAGCATTTTCATAGTGGTAGGATACAACGTTTGATCCATAGATGTGATTCAAATTTCCATAAAATGTGGCATCCTGCCAGCTGGATTTCATTTGAAAAATATTGTCTTTTTTTCTGTTTAGAAGGCAATTGATTTTCCTGTGGGTAGGGTGGGGTAGATATGCTACTTTATTTTTGCCCTTTTCATTCCATAGTTATAATGCAGATTACTGTCAGCTACACGAACCATGGGCCAAGAGGCGTTACTTTCAAATCATGTGCTAGCAGCAAAGAGCCTTTGTTGCAAAGAACACCACCCGAATAAGATGATCAGGCAGGATTTTTTGCACCTCCATCACCAAACACTCAGTTCACCTGTAATCACTGTCCTGTCAGAAATGACAACACTTCAACATTCTGTGGGCAGAGGGGAAAGGAACATACCACAACTGAGAATGCGCGTAAGGGTCAGGAGGGAAAATGCTGGGAAGATAATGAAGAATTGTTAATTGCTACACAGATCCTTAGGAGAATGACCACTAAAACACATTATGTAACAGTACTAAGTTGCTGTAGGATTAACATATTCAAAGAAGAGAGACAAATGGGAAGAGTGCCCCATCACAATATCTTATTAGCAAGGCATTGTTTTCCTGGCGGTGCACTTTTCTTGTTTTTTTTAACAAGACTTGATTTAGCTGGGAAGATTTCCCTTGTGGTGTCAGTATTATTATAATTTGGTTGGTATTTGAGCACTCTGTCCACACTCCATGTTTGACCTTTCTCTAAGGTTTCAACATTAAATCCTAAACATCACTCCTTGCGAGATTTGGAAAACGAACTAATGTCTCCCTTCTTGACCCATGCTGTTTTTTACTCCTACTGATTTACCAGCTTAAATTTGGGACAATTTAATGTTGTGGTTTACTTTATACCCCTGCTTATAGTCTGACTGGTGAGCTCCGATGCTCTCCATGACTCTGTTGAATACTGTTTCCCCCTCAGTAACCATGTGGGAGCACATTTTGCCTCTGCGTCTCTTCCCTTGAAGGGCAGAATGGAAACATTCCCGAAACACTGTTGGGTGTGGTGCAATTGGACTTTATTTGTTTCTGTAGCTCTCTCTCTACAGGTAATTATTACAGTATTGCCTATGCACACAATAACAGAAATCCTTCACAGTCGTGTAAAGTTATGACACATCATTAAGGAAAGGCCAAAGTCAACAGAATCACAATAAATCATTAAAAAGATTTAATAGTTCCACAACCAGCCGACACGTGTTTCGTCGCGTGGGAACAGTGTCTTCGCGACTCCTCAGGGCTGGGAAAGAATACAAAAAGATATACATGGAACTAAATCTTTGGAACACTGAATCTTTCAAGAAGAGATTACAATTGCATCCATATATGTGGTGTATAGCCCAAAGAGTACCAGTCTCCTGTGTTCACTATATCGAAGTGACTAGTTTCTCCATATAGGGAATAGTGAAAAGGTGAAAGTAAGAGTGAATCTTAAGCAAAGCTCTACTGGCCAAAAAATTTGGTACTTCTTTACAACTTTGAGAGACCAAAGATCCAGTAACGCACAAGAGTAGTGATCGAATAACGCTACCGGCAAAATGGGTAAACTTGCCAATAGGTCTATAAAATCAGGAAAGGTAAAAGCAAAGAAAAACAAAATCAAGGGAAAAAACGTCAAGGAAAATATGTAAAGTCCAAAGGGGACTAACAAACGTTGTCCAAAAGGCTAAATTACATGAGGACAAAAGAGTTATAAGAGTTGTAACAATCTGCTCACCGCTCTACCTGTGATATTTTCAACCCGGCAGGGCTCGTGACCATATAGAATGATATCTTCAGTGTGCAGTAATCTAATCGGATATAAAATGAAAAAACGCCACAAATTAGGAAATGTTTATAATACTCCCCCAAGTGTAAAACGGTCTACCAACTATAAGCTAAAATAAGAAGCATAGCAGGTAAAGAGAAATGCTCCCTCCATGAAAGTAGTCAACTCCAATTGTAGAATCACCTCTAGGCGTTTGTTTGAGCAAGGTAAGCTAGAGTAAAAAGTGTGAAAGACACACTTAAAACCCGTGTTTTAAGTAACAACACGAAAATCTAATGTATTAACACTTAACAAAATTCTCTCCAATGCCACATGTGCAGGCATAGGTCTAAAACAAATAATCTTAATACCTCCGGTCAAGTAAAGGTGAGTATAAATCCCGGGAGAGGATCCAAACCGGCTCCCACTAGCTCGTGTAACCAGCAAGTAGTCCTGGTCTCTTTTATAAAGAAAACCAGGCATCAGTCTCGATAAAAACGCTACTAGTCATTAAATCTCTCAAGGGCACAAAAGGCTTTGACACCACCAGGGCTCCGGGACTTACATGTGTGTCAGGAAATCTTCGTAGGGTACTCCCAGGTCGCCGTGTTCCACGTATAGGACTCGTGACCGGAAGTGAGGCGAGTTTAAATGCTCCGCGAATTCTGATTCGTAATGTGGCTGAAAATAAACTAGACCGTCTACCTCATGTCTAGTATCTCAATGAGTGTCATAAGCACCACGTGATTGGCCCACTCTGACCAATCCAACCACACTAAAAATAAAAAAGGGGTTATTATACAAACAAAACCGACAAAGTACAAGGCTTATAAAGAACGAGAACCATAACTCCTGATTAGAATAGCTTGCACCAGGTCAAACATCGTCTCGTTACGAGACCGGTAAAAAAGTAATGACAAAAACGAACCAGCCAGCCAGTATGTCTCGTATTTGTGGATCATACTAAATTGGTGTGGGTTTGAGGCAATTGATTAACTGTTTAAGAATCCAAAGTATCGGATATGAATATATAAGTCCCTATGAGGAAAATAAAAACACACCCAGAAAAAGTGACATGTCAGTATTGTAACATCCTCAAGGGTACAACATCTTTTTCTATTGGGCCCACACAAAATTAAAGATACATTGAGTATCACAGAACAGTAAAAATCCATACACATCCAAGGTAAAACCCATGGTTGATTGATGTATCTCCGGTCATTACATTACGAGTCCAACATTATTCAATTTAGATAACACATCATCTAGTAATTTACTCATAATCCTGTTTAAAAATGTTGTCACAAAACATATGTCACAAAATTGTCCATGGGGGCTACGACACGTAGCAGTCACATGTATGGCAACTTTCATTAAAGATTTGTGTATATATATAATTTTCTGCCTAATGTGGTATTCAAAGCAAAGAGAAGTGGTATAACAGAACACTATTCAGTTCGTAATAGCACAACATTCAGTAACATACTTCATAGAAAACAAATGGCTTCCATGGCCATTAAACTGTTAGAGAACCATCAGACACGCCGAGTGAGACTGTTCAATTCAAGGTTACACATGTAGAACACGAATAGCATTACATGACACTAATCACCCAGGAAATATTGCAACTCCTGATCATAATTGAGGCCATGTTCTACACTGCGCAAGCGCATGATCCACATGGCTTCTTTCTGTCGTAATCAAGCTCTCCATGACTCTGTTGAATACTGTTTCCCCCTCAGTAACCATGTGGGAGCACATTTTGCCTCTGCATCTCTTGCCTTGAAGGGCAGAATGGAAACATTCCCGAAACACTGTTGGGTGTGGTGCAATTGGACTTTATTTGTTTCTGTAGCTCTCTCTCTACAGGTACGCAGTAAACACACACCCTCTGAATACCCTATTTTGTCCAACGGTTTATTCTTTCTAGAAGGCCATTTGCCCTTGGACATCCCAGTGCTGAGCCCTCTTTTTTTTGGTATTTGGGGTACTATACACTTACGCCCCATAACTTTTTTTCACATAGAAGTCCATCAAAATTTGACGCCTAGAATCTCCAGGATGCTGGAAAAAACAAAGGTACATATGGTTTGTAGATTCCCCAAAAGAGATCTGAGAAAATACCTAAAATATAGATATTTTTTTTAAAATAGGGAAAAAGTAATGTTTATTAATGCGTGTTTCTTATTTTCTTAAAATGGCATCAACAAAAAATTTGCTGTGCTAAGGTCCCCATCTTCGCAGCTCTCAGGAGCAAGAACAGTATCAAAAAACATGTTTTTCCACAAGTGTTGAATTTTCTAAGAAGTAGCCAATTTGTCCTGTTTTTTGTTGTTTCCAACTACTTGCTGTGTGTGTTGGAAACAGATGTGAAACCCATGGGTGATCTGGTAAAGATATGCATTTCTGGAAAGTAGCCAAAAGAGTTCTGCAAGGGATCTTTTGTTTCTCAAAGAAACCAACTGTTCTACAAGGGTGTGTGTTGGCACCTGTTTTATTTTTGCTGAATATAATTGACCTTGAAACCGAATTAGTAAATAAGAGGGCGAATGTTCCACTGATTAACATAAAACCTATACCAACACTCCTATACGCAGACAATGCTGTGTTACTTGCCAGGACGAGCAATGATCTAAAGATATTAATCTCTACTTTTGTTGCATTTATGAAAAGGCTAGACTTGGAAACAAATAACTCAAAATGTTGATCATGGTGTGTAGCTGGAAAATATTAAAACACGTTTTATGAGTATCGGGGGAAGAGTAATCAAGAAAGTGATCCAGTTCCCGTACCTTGGGTTGATGTTGGCACAGCGCATGCACATGGGTTCCATGTGTTGGGAACAGGATAAAACCGTTTTTGCATGCGGTTTGCTCACCTTTTTCTCTAGCTTCTTCTATAGGCAAAATGCCCATAGCCCTAATAGTAGAGATTTGTTGGAGGACGTGTCTACCCATTCTGACCTATGACTCTGAGATATTGGTATGTAGGGAGGTGGACATTATCCAAACTGAGGAAAACCGAGTGTGCCGCGTGTATTGGCGGTTCCTTTTCCTATATCTCATTTTGCTGTCCATCAGGAACTGGGCTTGGAGTACGTTAAAGATCTGATTAATCTTGCCCCTTTGCTGCTGTGTTGTTCCATTTGCAGAATGATGAGGCTGGTTTAAATTGCGCAATTATTACAGTTTGTCTCTCCTCTTTGTATGGGTCCAGAATTCCTTGGCTAAAATATATCAGGGATACATCTTATGTTTTTGGTCCATTCGAGAATGCTATCTGCTACGAATGTGCTGGGGACATCTCCTTATTTGCACCTGGTCTTGAGCACATTGAAACGGATGCTATTGACCCGATTTTGACTAGGTTCTTATGGGAGGCTGTTGTGTTTCCCCAAGGATAGTTTGCTCCCTCTGACATATGTATATGTCCGTTTGATGAAACATCTCCCCAATCCCTACTGCATTTTTGGTATGTTTTGCCAATTTTATCTCTTTAATGCAAGTGCAGCAAGTGTAGAGTGGCACTGATTTTTGTGCAGCAATTAGATTGTCACATTGCATGTAATGCAGTAGTAGGCTCCTTTTCGAAATGTACATTGCAATTGTGTTGATCAATGATATATTAATGATGTATTTTTTTAGTTATTCTATTTTTATGATGCCAGCTGTTATATTGGGTCTGTTTTTTACATATCTTTTTACAAGTATTTGTTGTTCCTGTTTGTTATTTATGAATTCATTTTTGTATTATGATGTATCGTTGAAGATCTGTTTTTATAAGATTGAATAAAGTACTTTGATTGACTGATGTGTTGAAATAAAAAATAGTAAAAATGAGTAGGAACATCAATTTGTGACAGTGTGTTTATCAGTAACTTCTTGTCACTATGGCAGATTTACAAAAGCAATATACGATTGATTTAGATATCATTTTCTGTTCGCGAAGATATATAGGGTTTGCAGGTTCCCAAAAAACACACAGTACTCAGAGCCCACTAAGCTGCACCATACAATGATTTTTCATAGTGTGCCAAATACAAAGCAGTTAATGTGGTAAAATATAAGAGCGGAAATGGGTTTGAAATGTTTACAGCCACATGCATCAAGCGATTTAGGAATCGCAAACGGTGCGAATCGCAAAAATCGGCCGTTTGCGATTCCTAAATCACTATTTGGGATGCATAAAAAAAAATACAAGAAATCGCTATTTTTTGCGATTTCTAAAAATGCGATTGCATTTAAGGAATCGCAATTTGCGATTCCTTAAATGCAATGCATGACATCCTTAACAATTGCGATTTCGCAATTAGGAGGGAAAAAATTACCATTAGGTAGGACCTCACTGTAATTTGCGAAAATTCTTAAAAAATGCTTTTTTTTGCTTTTTTCACACTGTCATGTTGTGCACACACATGCCCTCAGGGCATGTGTGTGCACAACATATGTGCATAGATTGATTTCAGGGGTGCAACAGGGTGTCCTTTGGACACCCCTGCACCCTTGAAATCGCAATCTCAATTTGTGATTAGCTAATTGCGAATCGCAAATTGAGATTGTCTTCCTATTCATTCCTATGGGCCTTTTGGCCCATAGGAATCAATGGGAAGGGATTCCTTAATTGTGATTCGCAAATTGTGAATCGCAATTAAGGAATAATCAGGAATCGCAAAAAAAATTGTGATTTTTTTTTTATGCATTGCCGTTTGCGATTCCTTAATTGCGATTTCCTAATTTTCGCAATTAAGGAATTGCAAACTGCAACAATGATGCATGTACCTTTTAGTAACAGTAGTTATTTGTACACCTCTGAATTTGTGAGTATCTATATTATAATGTGATTCAGAAGGTAAAGTACAAAATTCCTTCTCTCTTGCACACAGCTTACATTTGGAAGACACAAAAGCAAAGAAATTCAATGGTAATAACAAATATTCTACTCTTCCTTGTTTCGCTTGTCTCTTGATAAAAAATGTACCTCACTTGTGTGGGTGAGCCTAGAATCCGTGACATGAAGGGGCCCAAAATGCAACATGGACAGAAACGAAATTTCCAATCAAAACAAATCTTTTTTTTGTAATGTGGGTGGCTGTGGAAAACTAGACTACCCAAGGAGTTCAGGGTGGTGTGACGTGCGTGGATCTCATAAGGCACCAATAAGCCCTTGCAAACATCAAACCATGGCTAAAAACATACATTTTCTTTAAATTTCTTTGAGAGAAAGCTCTGACATTTGCCGTGAACTACAAATTTACTACAACCCAGTGTTCCCACATGTCTCCCAATAAAAAACGCTACCCCACACACAAAAAAGCGTGCACCAGGAAAGGGCTTAAAGCGCAATATATAGACTGACCAAATCTTTCCTCACAAAACCAACTTTTTTTTTTCTCAGTGTGGTAACTGTCGATTTGTTAGTCTGGGCTCAGCCTCCACTCAGTGAAACCTACTAAATAAACCCAGACCTTCCAAAAACTAGATACTTGAGGATGTTCAGGGAGCAGGGAGGCATGACTTGCATGGATGTGACAATTTTATACCCACAATTCCTTGCTAACCTCAGACTATGTCAACTAATAGGCATTTTCTTTACATTTAATTGAAAGTCCTAAACTCTTTGGGGGCCCACACATTTCCTACCACCCAGCTTTCCCACACATATCCCAATAAAAAAACTAGCCCACTTTTGTGGTTCAGCCTAGCTAGCATCTGTGACACAAAAGGCCCTAACCTGCTATGTAGAGGGATGAGGGATGGGTGTAGTTGTGGTGTTTGAATCTGGGCTCAGCCGCCACCTACGGGAAGCTACCAACCACAGACCTTTTTAAAAACTGGACATCCACAGGATTCCAGGGTGATGTACTTTGTGTTGGGTGCAAAAAAAGCATCTGTTTTCTGTCGGAATTTTAATGTCCACATTGAGATTTGAGGTCTTTCCTGTCGTAGATGCTAGATGCTAAACGCTAGACGCTGGGTCGTATGAAATTTTTGGCCCGTTAAAATGCAAGGAAAACTCGTGTTTGTAGTCCAAGTTTGAGGTTGCAACTACTTCTGGGTAAGCCCAGTCCGAAAATCCACAGTTTACCTCATTGCCAAATGCTGTGTGGGCTTTTTACAAAAATAATCCACAGGTAAGTAATAAATTCAGCAAACAGGAACGTTGGTATGATGCTTATTTGTAACCGCGTACATAGAAATTAGAATTCCACATCAGCGTGACATTTACCTCCATCCAACAAATAGTGGCAACTGCTTAAACTGGGAGAGCAACCATACAAGTTTCACAACTGCGTGCATATGAAAGCATGCACATGCACATATATGCTATTCAAAAGAACACATTTTAACCCATTCCAATAAGACCGCTCTCGAGCACCAAAGACACAGATGCACATGAGCGGCAGGGAATGCCAAGCATTAAAGGCACAGTACAACACTTTTCCCTTTAACACAAAAACAATATATATAATACAAGAGATAATAATATACAATGCATTGCCAATTCACATAAAGATCCTTATATCTTGTAGCCATGCACGCATTGCGATGCCCTCTTTGTTGCAAAGCAGGTGATGTGACAGACGAATTAAGAACTGTGTCAGAAATAGAAGGACAAGAGCTCTCTTCACAAGAGGTATATTCACAACCCTCAGTGGAAGGTTTCCATACTGATTCAAAATATCATCTAGGAAATCATACAAATCCACAACAGCTGACCTTCTAATTTGTATAATTTTTCTGCCTGTTCTTTGGTCACCTTCACTACATTTATTTTGCTCCACCAACCTTTTCCTTACAACCACACCGAACCTTTGGACACGTTTTCAACACATGCCGGGGCTGATCACTTAGACTGCCCCTCTTTCAACCTTGTGGGATCCTCACCAAAACCCAATAACCCCCATGCAACTCACATACCCAAACTTTATGTTTAGAGTCAAACAGGTGCTTAGAATGCAACTCTTTGGCGGCAACTCTCTCAGAGATAGCATCAGACGACACAAGACATCTTTCTTTGTTAAGAGTTCTGACCCAATCCGGGCATATTGTGCACCTGGATAAACTCTTCCTCATTAAGAGAAAAGTAGGAACTTCTGTAGTGCTAGAAGAGTAAACAAATACTTTCTTCTTTAAAAATGCTTTCACTTCATACCTCATCGACGAAAGCAGTGCGGATACCTTCCTTTAAAAATCAATTCATGCGCTCAACTAATCCGTTGGTTGAAGGAAATAAAGCGCAAAATAAAATGTCTAATTTGCTCCTCCAAAAATAATGCATCAGTTTAGAAACGAAATGCATACCATTGTCAGAAATTAACTCTTTTGGGGCACCTTCAAGTTAAAACGCACTTTAAGGACATAATGGCTGATTCTGTATCAGGATGTGATGTAAAATCAAAATACACCCATTTTCTTAAGTAATCTACCAAAACCATTAGATAGCATTGCAAAGCAGGAAGTAACTCAAAATGCCCCTCAAAATCTAAAGCTACCTTACACCAAGGTTCCTCTGGAAAGGGTACTGGAAACAGGGGAGTTCATGCCAAACAAGAAAATCACCATCAATACATTTCTCCACCTGAATTTAAAGCTTTACAAGAGCTTGACGCTACTAAATGTCCTTCATGAGCCCCACTAAGAGATGACTGAGGTACATACCGGTCTGATCTTACCAAAACTCCATCGACCATAAATAACTCATTAGAAACCTGAACAAAAGGGCACAGGTAAGCTTCAACACATCTCTCCTTGGGTCACCCTTTAATGAAAGAACTAACTTTTTCCAACACTGGATCGATAGTTGCTGTCTGTAGCCACTTCTAATGGAAAAAAGCAATGACGCATTCTTGTTCACATACATCCTCATGAAATTCCTCCTGAACAGGTAGCCTTAACAAACAATCAGCTTGTATATTCTTTCCCTTCAGGAATATATTTTAAAACAAAATTATGCTCCTGCAATTTAGATAATAATCTCACTAAACATGAAGATGCTCTACCTGCGCCATTTCCATTTAAAAGATGTTGCAAAGGTTTGTGGTCAGTGTACATCGTAAAACATGCATCCCACAAAAATGTTTTGCACCGTTCTGCCACCCAAGAACATGCTAAAGCTTCACGTTCAATGGTGCTGTATCGAGATTCAGCCAAGGAAAGTGCACAAGAGGCAAATGCCATTGTGCATTCCTAACCTTAACCACTTGAGCCATCACAGCACCCAATCCCACCTGGCTGGCATCCACCATCACCATGCATTCTTTACCTGCTTGAAATAGTGCAAGGGCAGGAGCAAAAACATGAAGCTTTTAACTGTATAAAAGGCAGCTTGCACATCGTTATTCCATATTTAGTTAACACCTTCTTAAGAAGTTCCCTCGGGGGTTACACAGCATAGGCGTAACCACTCACAAATCGAGAATAATACTCAGACCAAGAAAAGATCTCAGTAAGTCCTTATCACTTGGAACCTGAGCATCTTGAATGGCCTTGATGAGAGAACATTTAGGTGAAAAACCATCAGGACCAATGGAAAGACCCAAGTAATCAAATTTCTGAGCATTAAATTTACATTTGTCAGTTCTTAAATGCTTTGTTATTTATGCTACCAACTTGGGCCTAATACAACACAGCTCAACCCTCGCATGGGTAGTCTCCGAACTCCACAATTGTCTTGGCGATGAGGAAGTAGTCCAACCTAGAGTGAGTGCCAAGGACCGGTGAAAGTAAAGTGTACCCCTTATCTGCTGGTTGACTGAGACGCTAATGGTCTACCAGGCCACGGTCCGAGGCCAGGTCCCCGAGCCGGGCCCTGTCCTCATCGTTGCCTTTGTCTAGAGGACCTATCCTGTCTAAAACTGCGTCCCAGGCAAGGTTCTAGTCTCCTCTAATGACATACTGCGATGCCCCAATTTCCACAACTAGGCACTTCAGTCGACAAAAGAAGGGGCGGTTTGCCCCAGTCGGGCATATACATACCAATCCCACACAAAGGAATCTGTCCCGTAACCCTAGCGTGGCAAATGTATATCTGCCCTACTGGTCATACCATGTTTTCACAACGGTAACAGACAGTGATTTCCGGATAAGGATAACCCTTGCACTTGCCGGGTGTCCCATCTCCGGTGGACGGTGCTGTTGCAACGCTACTATGGTTTAGTTTGCCCACCCATTTGTGACACAACTTGTCGGACTGTAGGTTATCCAGGTTTGTCTCCTGCAGGAGAGCCACATCTGCTTTCTTTGCCTGCAGGTAAGAGAGCACTTTCTTACATTTGAGGCCTTTGGCATTCCAAGACAAGACATAACTTGAAGACTGTGGTAGGTTCGTGGATTGGGGCGGACATGAACTCTCAGAAGGCTCTTGGCGGAGCCGGGCTGTGATAGGAGTGTAGAAAAGAAGATCGGGGGTGTGCCCAGCGAGGCAGCGCTGTCAGCTAGGAGGCCTGGTGAGGACGTGGGTGCAGGGGGCGCAGACCAAGGTAAGAGGATTGGGGAGGTTGAGTGGAGCCAGGAACAACAGATGATAAAGGAAAGAAGAGTGAGGGCGGGAAGGCTAGGATGCCACTTTGGGGGGCAGGGAGGTACCAGACAGACGGGGAGGAGTGCTCCCTGGTGAGCACTAACTGGTGTGGGACACAAACTGCTATGGGCCCCTAGGACGTGTGCCATGGGAGGGGAGTAGGGGAATAGAGATAGGGAAGGGGTTTGGATGAGATGCAGCTCTGGGACGCAGCACAGGATGCACTGAACTGTATCGCGGGTCTAGACATGTGGAGACGGTGCGCTGATGGGGCCTCTTTGGGAAGGCAGGGCAGTGTGAGTACTGGTGGACAGGTCTGGCTAGACTGGGCACAGGATGGCCGGGGAGGTTGCTGGGGGAAGGATGCGCCCAGAGGCATACCTGGGCATCCTCAAGAGGTGGAGAAAGGAGGATCTGTGGACCCGAGGTGTCTTTTTGGGGAAGGAGGGTGCGGAGAGATGATGACCCACCCCTGCCAAGAGGGGGGCCACAGCGCAGAGGGCAACGCAGCGGCCGGTGGGTGGGGTGGGACAGTTTGCATATGGGGAATGCTCAACTCCCAGCAACAGAATAACAGCAGGTGGCCGCCGACGGCGGAGTGATATCCCTGCTAATGGAGGCCAGAGCAATCTAGGTGAACCATAAGGAGTTTTCTCGGTTGATGGGGGTACCTAGCAGCACTCACAACTCCTGCAGCCGCAGGAATCCAGAAACAGGTGGCTAGGGGAGTCTAACTAGTATACCACATTAAACAAAGCAGTAGTTCTGTGCATAGCGCTACTAGTAGTAAGTGGGCTTAGCTTGATGGGGAGTTTAGGAGAAGAGTGGTGCCCGAGGCTACCCCAGGCTGCCATCTCATTGCCGCAACGTGCATAGGAGTCGAACATTGTTCTCACTGGGGACTTAAAACAAAGCAGCCGACAGCGCACATAGGATATGTGCAGGCATAACAGACAGAACATTCAAATACTCAAAGAGTCAAATACTCATGATAATACTCAGCCGTCCGGATGGCACTGGTCCCATAAGTCCTGCTACGGTTCTCCCAGTCGCTCCGGTTCAGTACGGCACAACTATTCCCTGGGAGCTCACTCCATGGAGGGAGTGGTTTTCAGGGAGGGGGGGGACATGATTTGTCTCTGTCCTATTCTTGAGTGTGAACAGCCACACCCTCGGGGGCTCAAAACAACTTTCGTAATTAAATTGAAGTGGCCCTTCTTGCAACTTGTTCCTTCTCCTTTAACTCCCTCTGAGTTTGTTCCTTTGCCTAAACCTTCTGCTTGTGTCACAAATCTCCGATGTACATTTGACCACTTTCTTTCTATCATCTTTCACATCAACCACATTGCTTCCATTTGATTTTTGTGCATCAGGAAGCTCCTACAAATCATTCCCAAAATTCAGTTCCTTGGGGACTCTAAAGGGTCCTATGTTAGGTAAACAAAGTACTGGCTCTTGTTGTTTGGTAGATTACTTCAAATGTAGTCATCAGGGGATTTTTTTTTAATTCTAAATGTCTTGTGGCTCTCAGGTGTGAGAACTCTTGAAAGATCCCTTTCATGAGAAATGTATCACTGTGGCTTAAGGGGAGGGGACTTACCTGAAGTGCATTTACCTTAGTAATGTAGGATTGTGGCCTGACAGGGTATTATGTAAACAAAAAAAGAAAACATCTTTGGAATTATTTGCTGTCAGTTTATCTCTCGTCGACTTTCTTCCACCCATAAGAGGAACGTTGTGAAAATCCTGATGGACAACATCATTACACTACTTGAACAAAAGGAAGCTGTAGGAACCAGCCTTCCAAATGGCAGATACGCTATGGAAACAGGTTGTGGGTTCTCAGGCCTTGGTTGCCACTAACAGTGAAGCAACTTGCCTTCTAAGAGAAGAATACGGTGAAGGCAGCTCCAACCTTTCCAAAGTGAGACAACAATAAGTATGTGTTCTCAGCATTGTGTTGTGGTGTATGTTGCTGGTTGATATGTATACTGCCAGAGCCACCTAGTTACCTAGGATGTACTGCTAAAATGGGCTTTTATTCCACCGAAAGCCTTTTGATATAAACACGTCATTGTTGTATAGCTTATACAAACCTATGTTACTTTGAGATTGTGTAACAACATTTCTTATGAAACCAAAATATAATTGCCTGTTAAATCTTTTTTTTTTTTTTTTTGCAATGCAGCCCGCCTATCGCTGACTTTGATGTTTTTATGGAAGCAAAACATCAGAGCTTCTTTGAGTCGCAACAAGCTATTATTGCCTTATGCACATACTTCCTGGAGATTTTTAGAACTATTGAGGATCTTACTGATGATCAACTGAAGGAGGAGCTTTTTAAACTGCTGCAGGTAACATTAGTGTTAATTTTATATCCCAGTCCGAAAACGTTTGACTGTAAAAATGCTGTGTTATATCGAGTGAATTTGTTTTGTAGTTCACATTTCTATTGTTCTGCAGGACTGTCTTCATGAGACCTAAACTTATGAAACCTATGGGCAATTTGATGGGGGGAGGTGATATTTACATTTTAAATTCACTCCACAGAGCAAAAAGCTTTGGCTTTCACACGTGAAGTTGTGAAATCGGGGGTGTAACTTAGTGGTGCAACCGATGCAATGTACCAGGTCCAACTACAATCCCTTGAACCCTTAGAGGGAACCTACTAGCATAGGTGCTGGATGTAGGGAGTGCTGCAGCACCCCCAATGTAACAATTCTGCGGTTCCGAAAGTTCCAGAGCATTAAAAATGACTACATTTTGATTTATCTCATCACCGTGCCTTTAAGGTAAATGTCAGTCTAGTGTTCTGGCAAAATTACTGCATATTTGTTTTTAACATGGAGACTTGAGTTTACTTTTTTTCCCCTTACTACAGTGGGAGGATTTTATAAAGTGAAATATGTGACAATCTTGCTGGTGTGAAAGGAAATGTTCTAGCATAATGTTTTCTTCTTACACAACATAATTTAAAATATTAAATTAAATTAAATGTACAAATATTTCAAAATAAACAGTTAGGAAACCTCAAAGCACTAATTTTTCTAATTCTGAAGTGTGATGGAAACCACGATTTTTATAGGATCAAAGCAAATCAAGACACTTTACTTGCTAATGCACAAATGACAAATTATTTGTGGAAACCCAATTTCCACATGTTATTGTTTGTGCAGTATTTAGTTTTATCAGTAAATTGTATGTCTGTGCAAATTTAGATGTCTTGCCAATGGGAAATGTGCTCTCGGTAAATGTGTGCTACCACACCATGCTTTAGTACTATGTTTTGACCGAGTACTCCTAAATGCCAGCTACATACAGAAAGCACCCTTCTCATTCCCCTGTTCAGTGGGTGTGGCTTATGCGTGACACTTGTTCTTTGTGTGATTCTTGGATTATTTAGAATACCCATGAGTCCAGTGTTGTAACGTTGATGGCAGCACCTGCAGTCTGAAAAGTGTTCCAGCACCACTGCCTACTGTGCCCACAGGAACTCTTGCACCACTGGGAGTGAGCTGTTGGCTCTGCCCAATGCCTTCTGCTTCAGAAGTCCGAGCAGCAGAATCCACTGAAGCACCTGAGGGGTACGGACTGCCTGCCACCAGCAGAGGTCAAAGAAGAATGTATGCCTACAGTGCTGCATTGTTTCTGAAGACAAGACAGTCATAGTAATCCCTGCATTCAGCCTGACTGATGGAGGGCAGACGATGTTGGTTAGAAAAATAGCTTAGATTTTCTTAGGACAGAGGGCTGGAACTAGGAAAATTAATTATATGATTGTTATGTGTTTCATTTTATGCAAAACAATGCACAGGAAATTTTATAACAGTTTCTTGGCATTCATTTCTAATGACCAATTCAACCTTACCTTATTAAAACCAGAAGTAGGAATATTTATCCTTCCGAGACCCGTGGAAACTGTCCACAAGCTTGGAAAACAAGATGTTTCTCCCCAGAGAGAGAGTGAGCAAGCGAGAGAGCAAGCGAGAGCGAGACAGAGGTTGAACAGTTGCTATACACAGTTATTTAGTAGAGGTGGGCAAGCCAGCAAATTAACAGGGAGAGCTGAGCCATGGGAAAATTTGGCACAAAAACCATTGTTATAACTGGGGTTTCTGGTTGTCAGAGTATGCACCCTGTACAAGGAGGAACCACCACTTTAGTCAGGGTAAGCTAGGTACACAGTACAAGATAACCTGCTCTCACCCTTTAGTAGCTTGTTACAGAGCAGTCAGGCTTATCTAAAGAGGAAATTTGCAAAGTATTTGTGCAACACACACACACAGACTAACACAATGAGTACACCACAAACATACTCCACACAGGGTTCGAACTATAGATTATATTTTTCAGACTACCACAAGACCAAAATTACAAAAATCCAATATGCAGAACCGGATCTATGAATTTTTAAAAATGAAATCAAAATCAAGTGCTTAGAGTCAAATAGCGCTTAGGGGTAACTTGTGGGCATGCTGGACCAGGATAAATCCAAAGTTCAGGATGACCTCGATGGAGAGTAGGGTGGCTACAGGACCCACTGAAAAAGTAATTTGGATGGAGCAAGCTTCGACGTCTAAGACTCAATGCGCCCGTTCTGATCCATGCAGTCGATGAAGGATTCGTCTACAAGCCCCTTTACGATGCACGTGCTGCATCGTCCTCATAGAGCTGCACTGTCTGTCATTGTCAAGCTACACTCCCCGTCGTGATCGAGGCGATGGCGTCGATAGGCAATGTGTTTGGTTCCAATCGGTGTAAAGTTGTCACTGCATCAAATTTTAGGGTTCTGGACAGCAGAAATCTCCTTTCAAGGGCTCAAGCCTGGATTGGCACCACTTGGCAGGGCATGACTCACAGATGGCAGTGTCCAGCAGTTGTTGCAGGGTTGAAGGAAGCCTGATGGCCCTGAGACTTTAAAACAGGGGGCAAGCTAGCAAGTCCTTGGAGTCACTCTGGGTTCAAGTAAGATGGGTCCAGTCCTTATCCTCAGCAGGGCAACACAGCAAATCAGAAAGCAGTTCTTCCAGAGCAGCAATCGAGCAGAGTGGCAATCCTTGTAGCACAGCAGTCTTTACTGCTAGTAGTGTTCTTCACATTTCCAGTAGTGTACTGCCTTGGTAGGGTCGAAGTCCCAGATGTGCCTTTGAAGTGGGGGTGACTTCAAAAAGGCCCTTGAAGTGCACAGGTCCCCCTTTCTTCTCATCCCTGGCTTCAGATCAACAGTAGGGGGTAATCAGTCCTTTGTGTGGGAAACGGGACACTGTCTATTTATGTGTAAGTATTGGCTCCCCATCCCTATTTCTGTCCAGGAAGAGCTATCGAATGGAGAGGAGTTCTGTCACACCCACCCTTTCTGTGTTTGTGGCTGTCTAGAGGAAATGCACAAATTGTAGCTGTCTCCTACCCCAGACATATTTTGGAGAAAGCTGCAAGGCATACAGAACAGTAATAGCAGAGAAATGCCCACTTTCTGAAAGTGACGAACAATAAAGGAGTTCGGCCCAGACCGCCAGTTGAAAGATGATCCAACTAGAGAGATTTAGGAAATAATTGGCGCTATATTAAAAACTGGCCTTGACGACAGTATTTTGGACAAAAAAAGAGTTTGAGCATTTAAAGAAAGTTTCCTAAAACTCCAGTTCTATATTTTTTGCAAAAAATTCATAAGAGACTAATCGATCCTCCGGGAAGACCGATAGTCTCCGGGTGCGAGTCGTTGTTATAGCCAATATCCAAATACATCGACTTCTTCCTGAAGCCCTTCCCGATTGAGGTACCCTCGTATTTGAGGGACATGACTGATTTTATCAATAAGATTGAGGACTGTGAATTCCTTGAAGGAACACAACTGCTGGTGTCCTTTGATGTGACATCACTGTATACACAAATACCCCAAGAAGAGGCACTCCAGGTAATTGAACTTTATCTTGAAATAAGACAAAGACCCCATAGGGTCTACACTGGATTTATTGTTCCGCTAGCTGAGATTGCCCTGAAGAAAAACTATCTTAAATTTGAAGATCAGTTTTACATCCAAGTGAAGGGTACTGCCATGGGTTGTCCATTCTCTCCAGAAATGGCAGTCCTTTTCATAGCGCAGTACGAAGAAAGGTTAATTCATGGCAACAACCCTTTCAGAGATAATGTGCAGCAATGGCTGTGTTACATCGATGACATCTGGTGTGTGTGGCAAAGATCTGTAGAGGAATTATTACGGTTCCATGAGTGGCTAAACATGCGACATAAAGAGAATAAATTCTCTATCCTGTATAGTCAAACTGACCTGACCTTTCTAGATGTCCAAGTGCAGGTAAGAGAAAACAAGATAATTACGCCCCTTTACAGAAAAAGTACCAATAGAAACACAATCTTACACCACAAAAGTGCGCATCCACGAAGCCTAAAGGAGAACCTCCCCTTTGGTCAGCTACTGAAAATAAGGAGAAATTGTTCAAACAGAGCTGACTTTGAAATCCATGCTGAGGTCTTTTGCAAGGAAATGGCCACAAGAGGTTACCCAAAAAAACTGCTCAGGCATTCAACAAAAAGAGCGTGGAACACACCCCGAGAAGTCTTATTACAAATTAAGGAGAACCCCCCACTTGACAGGCTAGTCTGCGTCTCTACGTTTGGTCCAGCCACCAACAAATTCAAACAAATAATTTTGAGAAATTGGCATTTGCTGCAAAATATTGACAACACTTACCAAAGACCGTTGTTTGTAATGAAGAGAAATCAAAGCATTGGCCACAAAATAGTGAGGGCTGACATCTTTCCCACAAATGCGAAAAGTGACTTACGCTCACAGTGGCAATTAAAACCTATTGAAGGCCACAAGAAATGTGGCAACTGTGTCGCTTGTAGCACTTCGCTGGAAGGCATTGAATTTGTACACAAATCCATAAAATGGAAACACACTGCTTTTACCACCTGCAAGACTAAGAATGTGGTTTATTCCATTATATGCCCATGTAATAAGGTGTGTATATAGGCAAAACAAACCAACAATTGAACCAGAGGATTACTCAACATCGCTCCGCATTAAAAAAAAGGTGCTCACTGCACCGATGGTTGAGCACTTTATTACAGAGTCACACAGTGAGAACGATTTTAAATGGACTGTGCTCTTCTCCCTTAAAGTATTAATTTTTGTGAGGGACACTGACAGCCTCTTGCTACAGAAAGAGGCATGTCTGATTTTGAAGTTTGATAGTGCTACAACAGGCTTGGACCTGATAACTGAGCTTTTCGAGGGCGTGATTTATTGTGATTGCCTCCTCATTTGTTCAAATGCGCAATTTAAGTCAATTTATGACACCTCTGTTAATCTGAAACTACGTGTCCCAGAGTGCTTAATGCCCGTTTAAAAACTACCGACGATTTCTGCCTGGCCCGTTTGTTCAGGTAGCTTAAACTACAACACCCAAGTGCCCCTGCTGGTTATCATGCATGATGGAGGACGTGTGAACGCCAAACTGCCCGCCTGTGAGCCAGAGTGTACCGTTGAAATATTGTGAATCTTGACCAACTCTTCCAACCCGGTAAGCCCTCTGGTTTTTCTGTTTCATGATAGCAATCTCTCACGCTTCGTTAAAACATAGTGCAAATCGTAAAACTCCCCTCTTTTGTTCCCAGCAATACGCTACACGGAGTGAGCGAGTCAACTGTCGGAGCTAATTCTGGGACTGCTTCCCTAAAGGTAAACCGTCACTGCCTAAGAATGCAAAACTCTTAATAATACAACCAACAATGGAGTTTAGATTTATTATCTCAGTTTCGGAGCGAGAAGAAAAAAATTGGAGAGAGCGACGTAAAGACTTAGATAGTTGCTGTTGCTCAGAGAAAGTATGCTCTCTTACAGCGAATAAATATTCCTCAATTCGAGGCATGTTTGGCAAGGTTTAATAAATACAGTTCTACTTTATCTTCCCAGAATTTCCTGTTGGTTACTGTAGCGTAGTCGTGCTGCACCAAGACAGGGGGCATACAGTTTCAGGAGAAGTGTGGCTCACTGGTTAGAGCAGGCAGACGCTGAAGCAGAGGTCAGACCCGGGCCCAGGGTTCAATTCCCGACGCAGCAGGGTCTTGAGCTCAAATGTCCACGGACTCGATAATTCTCGCTTCGGTGCCTGACCTAATCATGGGTTCACACTCTGCAACTCTGGGCAATAGCTTGCTTAATCTCCACAACGGCCCCCGCGGCGAGATGCCTGGCTTTCACCTTTGGGATGCCCTGTAGGGGCTATCTCACAGGGAAAAGCCAGGACGGGTTCCTAAGGCAAGCGCTTAGAGACCCCTGGGTGATAAGCGCTATATAAATCCAATATACAATACAATACAATACATTGTAATTTCATTTCATAGCCCCGCAAGCTGGAGACGTGATTTGAACTTCACACCAGGTACATTTTAAAACCTAGATAGTGTAATTTGACACCTAAAGAAAGGAGTTTATGGAGCCCTCTTTAATAGTAGTGTTTCGCTTTATTGTTGCTTTAGATAAATCATCGTTACACACAGGATTGATGTCCAGTGCGAATCTAGACAGTAAGAAGCCCTGATGAGAGTCCTTGCACCGTGAGGACGAGGACTTGAAACGCGTTGGCACTTTTGCCATTGAGGAACTTGAATTAAATAACCACAGAATTCGAGGGAGTTTCATTGTTTTCCCTTGTTCTGTTGTATGTAGTTTCCTTTGGTTGTACAGATTACGAAAACTAAATGAATTACACACTCCGAACAGTTAATTTGAAATTTTGTATTTGAATGGTAAGTTATTCATTTTTTTGTTGTCGTCATTAGTCAAAGTATGGTCCCATTCTGTGTAATGTCTACTGAGCATATGTAGTCAGTTAATTGTTTGTTTTTGAATAATGAATGTAATTCTTGACTGATATGTTTACATGTCTTTCTCTGTATAAAACAAATGAATCTTTGAAAAAACAAAATGGGTTAATAAATACCTGATTGAACAAAAGATTTGTTTGTTTATCACTCCAGCGTTTATAGAATGAGCTGGAAGTAATTCTTAGGTCCAGGTAATTTTCTTTTTGTTATCACTTTCTGAAAGTGTCATTTCTATAATAATAATATTGTTAAATCCAACTTTACCATTAAAGAGTATTTTTCATTATTATTTCAAAGATATAAAACCTGATTTAGCTACTCCTTTCTAATCATGAATTAGAGCTTAAAAGTGTATTAAGGAATTCCCATGGCTAGCCTATGAGGGGAGTAGGCCTCACAGTAGTGAAACATTTATTTTGCTGTTTGTCACTACCAGGGCATGTAAACCTTAACAGTGCATGTACTACCTTTTAGTTACACATCACCCTGGCCTGGGGCTACCGAGCGCATACCTTAGCAGTCAATCACTCAGGGTCTTGTACAGTACGATTACTCACCTGACAGGGTCTCAAGGCGCTGGGGTAGAGGGTTTGCTGATCGGACTGTGTGGAGGATTTTTCAAAGAGCCAGGTCTTGAGGTCCATCCTGAATTAGGTCAGCGACGTGGATTGCCTGAGGTGGAGGGGCAGGGTGTTTCTAGGTTTCGTCAGCGAGGCTGGGTAAAAGTTCTGGTCTTTTGGATCCTCGTGCCGGAGGCACGGGCAAGTTGGGAGGATGAGAGGGGAGTTTAAGGCTGGCAATGGGGTTTAAGTGCCAAGTCTAAGTAGAGGTAAACTACACACACAGGCCCTGCAATGGCCCACTAGTGGCATTTAGGATACAGGCCCTTCGTATGTGGTATATGTTAGATTTGAGAGTCTCTAGTTGGAAGAGGTAGGTACCTTTGACCAAATAGGGACCCTTGCGTCTAGTCAGGGTAAGGGGTTATACTCCTAAAATAACCCCTGCTCACACCCTCGGTAGCTTGGCTCGAGCAGACAGGCTCATCTTAGAGGCAGTGTGTAAAGCATTTGTGAACACATACAGTAACCCAGTGACAACACTACAGATGGACACCACACAAGTTGTAGTATAAAAATAAGTATTTTTATATAGACTTAATACAAGTCCACAAACCTTATAAATAGCTTAGTTCTCTTTAGATGTAAAATGCAACACTTTAAGTTCAATGTACCTTTGGATGAGTGACGCTATACAACGAAAGTGTTGCAGGGAAGGTGATGCGTTGGTTCCTTACACGCAAGAACGGTGATGCGTCGGGGCCCTACTGATGCGTAGGGGGATGCGTCGGTTCTTGATGCGTCGGTTTCTTACTGCGCTTCGGTGGCCATGCGGCCCGCAACGCCGTGATGCGATGAAGATCCGGTTCAATGAAACCAAAATGATCTTCTCCTTGATGGGACACGATGCGTACACGGCCGTGCGGCGACTCGATGATTCTTCTGAGCCACGACAGGCCCTCCGACACGCTTCCCGGTGATGCGGCTGTGTCTGATGTGACATCGATCCTCATCTCCGAGGATGCGAGGCACTCCGGCAACGATGCGACAGCTGCAGCAGCAACACGCTTTCCCAGCGATGCGGCGACGGCTGCTGCGGTGTGACACGCTTCTCTGATGATGCGGCGGCATCGGGTGCAACGTCGATCCTCTGATCCGGCAAGGCACTACGGCAACGATGCGGCAGCGACATGCGCTTCCTGCTCCTTGAGACACGCAGTCCCTCAAAGCCCAACACAACTGCAGGCACTTCCAAAGAATTCTTGGGGAGCTGGTGGGTGAAGTCTGTTGTCTCTGAGACTAAGCTGTATCTCAAGCCCTTGGAGGATACTTCACAAGTTGAATGAGAGGAGCACAAATTCCTTTCTCCTCTCTTTGGCAGTCAGGCAACCACTGCAGGCCAATCCCTCATGCTTAGGGATAGTCTCTCCTCAGTCTGTATGGTTCCTCTCCTGAGCAAAGGTTTCTTCTTGTTTCCCAAAAGTGATCTAAAGGTCTGGGGTCTGGGTCCCTCTTTTTATACACTTTCTCTTTGTTCTCTGAAGGCAGAGAGGCCTTTGCTTGTCCAAACCAGTTCTGGTCAGTCCTGGAGTACTCTGTTTACAGGACTCCTTTCCTTTCACAGTGTAGGGCAGGGACATCAAACACACCACAGGAGTTGAAGCCAGCATTGTGGAGGGAAGGCACAGCTCTATTCAGGTCCCAGGTGCCACTCCTCCCTCCCATCTGCATGCAATCTCTCTATTCAACCCTGTGCTAACTCACCCTGTCTCCTGGAATCCCCCAGCCCCTGTCACTCGAAATACACAACCTAGCAGAGGCAGGCTTGGATGGTCAGACGAGAAAATGTCTACTTTCTAAAAGTGGTGTTTTCAAACACAGTATGTTAAAATCAACTTCACTAAAATATGTATTTTATCATTCTGAGTTCAGGTATACTAAACTCAAATTTCTACCTAGTTCCTTGAGTCACTTACTAATATAAGATGTAATAATCAAACTGCCCATTCTGGCCTATGGGGAACAGGTAGCCTTGCAAAAGGGAAAAACGAAAATGGCTGTAATTCACTATTGGGACCTGCCACACACACCAGGGCATGTCCTACCTTTTACCTACAATGCACCCTGTCTTTAGGCCTACCATAGGGCTGACTAATATGCAGAAAAGGGAAGGTTTAGGTACTGGCAAGTGGTTGCACTTGCCCAGTCAACATGACAGAACCAGACTGCACACAGGCTCTGCAATGACAAACATGAGACACACTTTTACAGGCTGCTTCTGTGGGTGGCACAACCATTGCTGCAATCCCACCAGCAGCATTTGGTTTACTAGCCCTGGGCACACTCAGTGACCTGTACTAGGGTCTGACAAGTAAATCAAACCAGCCAATCATGGAGTCACTAATCTATATATCAATTTACCATAGGAAGCACTTGCACCGTGGCACTGAACAGCGTGGCACAGTGCCCAAAGCATCTATAACCGGTAAACACACATGAGGCAACAGCAAAAAATGGAAGGGAGACCCACGCCAAGGTGCCAGGTCTAACAGTATAACACTTCACAAAGGACTGATACGCCAATTGGGTATATACCACTGTCACCATGTTTAGGGGATAAGCAATGCTTAGCAGCAGTAAAGTGCTCAAGAGTTCTAAGGCCAACAAAAAGATACAGCAAAAACAGAAGGTAAGCAGGCACCGCCTGGGGCAGACACGAGTCAAGGGAAGCCAAGCGCAGAGCTAACGGGTTTGGTCCATGAAGATCACTCCAGCAAGGCAGGAGACTCTGTTGCAACTAAAACTGGTATCGATGCGGTGGAGGTTGCTTGAACTATAGCGGGAGGAGAGCAGGCCCCACCGGAGGATGATGTGAGTAGTCAGGAGCTGAGACTCCTATTAAATCCCTCAGGGCCCTCTGATCTTACAAATATGCTGCAGTTTCAAGGACTAGCACAGCATAGAGGGGCTACGGGCTCACCTGATAGACTGTTTTTTCTCTCTGAATGAGGACTCTGACTTGCTGCTCTCAAGTGAAGGGAGCTTACTGCGCTCACTGGCCGGGCGCAGGGCTAAGAACCCTGCTGGGACCAATAAAGGGAGTTATAGTAGACAGGAACTGTTAGCCCTAAAATCGGATTGGGGATGCGACACACATAAATTAGATCCCTCAGACTGGACAGGCCCGGTGAGTTGTCAGAATTGCCACTGTATTTTCTCGTGGTCTCAGGTCTCCGCCCTTTTAACATCCCATTATACCCTAAAGGCAGGCTTAATCAATGCTAGATCTTTGCCGAAGCATGCCCAGCATATTCAGGATCTTCTAATCGATGACAACTTTGACTGTCTCTTTATCACAGAGACTTGGCTCAAACCTTGGTGTACCCCTGATTTGGTACATGCCCTACCTCCAGGGTATGGTATCCAAAGGGTTGACAGAGGAAACGAACAACGGGGGGGAGGAGTGGCCATCATATATAGAGATACACTTGGCTGTTCGGTGATAAAATTCATGATAACTTCTCCTTTGCTGGGGCATTGATTTACCGCCCACCTGGACCATGCACAGGTTTTCTGGGGAGTATTGGTGATGCGCTAAGTCCATTGATACTTAGATATTCTAATTTTACTATGTTGGGAGATATAAATATTCACCTAGAGTCCACAACGGAAGAATCTACTGCCTCCTTTAGGGAAACCATGGACGTACTGGGTCTCACAATTTGTGACACCCAAGCCACCCATGAGGCTGGACACACAATAGACTGCATTGCCACTAATTTAGATACTTTAACAACAGACCGCCCGAAACCCCAAACGTTAATACCTTTTACGTTCCCTCTGGAGACTAATAGAAAGAATAAACATGCAGAAGAACGCAACCAGGCCAGACGAGATGACTGGAAAGCTATTATGAACCACCCAGAACTAACTACAATGGCTAGAGAATGCAGACCAAAGCTAGTAGGATCTCCAAACTTAAACACCTTTAAGGCTTGGATGAATGAACTGAAAGGTATGGCTGGACAGGGAAGAAGTAAAATTAGACCCGGGAAAAAGAAGATGTCCGCCCCTTGGCTCGACCGAGAATTTAAAAACAAACAGGGGGAGCTACGAAGAGCTGAACGTAGCTGGCGGAAAAATTATCGCAGCACAGAACGTGGTAAATACAAAAAGATTAAGAGTGCGTATCACACACTAATCAAACTGGCAAAAATGAAGTATTTTACATCAGCAATAGAAATAGCTAATAGCAAACATAAAGCGATTTTTAAAATTGTGAATGATTTTAACAAACCTAAATGTCTAATGCCCTCACAAATGCTCTGTGACTCTATCGCAGACTTCTTTGAAGAAAAGGTTCAGGGAGGAAGTGGGAATTGAGGGGACTGCTCTCCAATGGTTTTGCTCTTTCCTCTCGGACCGGTTTTTTAAAGTGGCTATTCCACCTGGTCAGTCCTCTTTCCATCCACTGGGGCTGGGAGTTCCGCAGGGCTCTGCGTTGAGCCCCACTCTGTTCAACTTATATGTGAAACCGCTGGCTGCAGTCGTCAGACAATGTGGCCTAACCATGACATCGTATGCCGACGACACGCAGCTGGCGGTGACACTCAGCGGGGATCCCGAGGTGAACGCTCCCAGATTCCGTGCAGGACTCATAGCCGTGGCTAATTGGATGCGTACTAACTGCTTGCAGTTAAATGCCAAAAAAAACGAGGTCCTGATCTTAGGAAAGCAGGCGGAGCTCTGGGGAGACCAGTGGTGGCCTCCAGAATTGGGGGTGACTCCCATCCCAGCTGCCGAAGTTAAGAACTTGGGGGTTTGGCTGGATCCTACACTCTCCTTCACCAGCCATACAAAGAAGGTTGCAGCTACCTGTTATGGTATTCTGCGAGGACTGAGACCGGGCCTTAAATTCTTCGACCCCCCTACTCGGCAACTGGTTGTCCAAGCCTCCATTCTTTCCCGGCTGGACTATGGGAGTGCGTTGCTGCTCGGAGTGAATCAGGCGGAGGCTACTACTGCAAAGGGTGCAGAACGCCGCGGCGCGTGCCATCGTTGGCCTTCCTAGACAGTGCTCTGTCTCTGCAGTTTTGACCTCTCTCCATTGGCTGCCGGTCAGACAAAGAATTAAATTTAAGGCTCTTTGCCTGACATTTAAGATCTTGAAGCTTTCCTCTCCTCCTGCCCTTGCTAATCTTGTTTCCGCCTATGTTCCTACGCGGTCTCTTAGATCGGAATTTCTCCATCTGGCGGTTAAGACTCAGTTTAGACTGAGTAGGATGGGAGGGCGCTCCTTTCGAGTTCTAGCGGCAGGACTATGGAACTCTCTCCCTGTCCATATTCGAGCCTTGAACAGCCTGACTCCCTTTAGGCGTGCCATAAAAACTTTTTTGTTCCCAACTGCTGACTGATTCCCTCTTCTCTTTCCCAGTATCGATTTGTTGTGTTGTGGTACCTGATCAGGCGCCGGGACGCCCCTTGGCTGGGGCAGCTGTGCTCCTTATAAAAGCTACTAACATAACATAACATAACGTCTGACGAAGGACTTCGAGGTCCCTATACCTGGTTCAAGGAATGAGGACGACAATACAAGGCAGGAGGTAACCCAGTTTACTGCCTTTCGTACAATCAGTCTGGAGGAGACTAAGCGAGCTATCTTGGCAACAAAATCAGGATCACCATTTGACCCGTGCCCCATTGGACTCCTGCATCTCATTGCAGAAATTGTCAACCCAGCAATAAATGACATTGTCAATAATTCACTGTCTACGGCCAAAGTCCCCTCAGAGTGGAAATTTGCAGCAGTGAAACCTCTGCAAAAAAAACAGCTCCCTGACCCCACTATACTATCAAATCTACGTCCCATTTCACTACCCCCGGCACTGTGTAAAATCAGAGTCGATAGTAAATAAACAGCTTACACGCTTTCTGGAAGATAGTGAAGCATGGCACCCCAACCAAGCAGGTTTCAGGACTCAACATTCCACGGAATCAGCTCTCCTGTTCACTACTGAAACTATCCGCTCAGCCCTAGACCAAGGTAAGAAGGCCGTCCTGATATTATTAGATCTGTCGGCGGCCTTCGACACGGTCTCGCATGTTATCTTAATAGACCGGCTAATAACATCTGGCATCACAGGCATAGCCCTGGAGTGGATAAAGAACTTTCTAAGTGACAGGAGACAAGTGGTGACCCTGGGGGAATTCCGTTCCAGTGAGAAACCACTGTCGACGGGAGTACCTCAAGGTTCCAGCTTGAGTCCGACATTATTCAATGTCTACACCGCACCCCTGATAAAGTTGATATCGTCATTTGGCATAGATGTAATAGCATATGCCGACGATACACAACTTATCCTGGTAATGGATAAAGATAACCAGGTATGGGAGGAAAAACTCAAATGTTGCCTAACGGCCACTTTGATTGGATGCGGAGAAACCACCTAAAATGCAATACAGGCAAAACTGAGATCTTGCCTATAGGCCCAAAAAATGATTTCATTCCCAGACTATGGTGGCCCGAGAAGACAGAAATACCGCCTCACACCACCACCTCGGCCCGCAACCTTGGGGTACACTTTGACGGCGACCTATCCTTCAAACACCAGGCGTCGAAAGTGGCAGGCACCTGTTTTGGGGTGATAAAGGGGCTCAGGAAGTTCTTTGACTTGCTGCCCTTTGAAGCGAGGAAAACAGTTACAGTTGCATTAGTGAGATCACGCATTGATTATTGCAACAGCCTGTATGCTGGTACCAATAAGGTGGTTACCCATAAACTCCAGATGGTACAGCATGCGGCAGCAAGGCTGGTTTTAAAATGGCCAAGAAAATCCTCAGCAACCAAAGCCCTTAATGTATTACATTGGCTGCCTATAACAAAAAGGGTCCTGTACAAAGTGCTGATAATTACCTTTCGAGCTGTCCACGATCTAGGCCCTCTATACCTAAGAAAAAGATTCGTAAGATATTGTCCAACTCGAGCACTACGATCCTCAAATGCCAACCTACTGACCGTCCCAGGGTTTAGACTTAAAACCCGTGGGGGCAAATCCCTGGCGGTACTAGGTACAAACGCGTGGAATGTCCTTCCTCCACACTTAAGAGCACTGGACAAGGAATCAGAATTCCGTAAACAATTAAAAACCTGGATTTACAACCTTCAAGACATAACTGCCAGAGCACTAGTGTGATTCCGGTCCTGGTCACTCCAAGCAGTAAGACAACACTGACATCAGGTTGACCATACATGGGCGCCGAGATGCTCCTTGGAGCGATTGTAGCGCGGTATGAATGGGCAATTACATTACATTATCTGGCGAGGCAGACTCTGCAGAGAGTTAATCTGTACAGAAGGCTCCCCAGCAGAAAAGAAGGACCAAATCAAAAACGAAAATGCCTGACAGTCCCTCTAACACCGGGACTGCCAGGAAGCTCGTCTGGGACTATTCAGCTACATCACAGCTGTACCAAGATGATGATATGATGGCAGTATAAATAACCAGGCGGGGCAGAACACACCAAATAGTCCTCCTCAGCTCACCTCACTGGATCTCCTCTACACTACTCTAAAGCAAATGCAGGGAGAAGCCAGGATAGAAAGTCGGAGGGCCAAGCAGGCAACTAAAAAGATACAAAGTTCCCTGAGGAAAATGAGCAAACTGTATGAAGATATGGCAGATAGGGTTGCCCACGTGGAGGAAAGAACAGGAAGATTGGAGGATGACGTTAGCAGATAGCAAACTTTTTAACAAGCACAAGACAAAGCGGTTGAGGACGTCCACTGGAAGCTGGAGGATTTTGAGAACCGCCACCGGCGGAATGACATAAGACTGTTGGGGGTGGCAGAAGGGGTTGAAGGGCAGGACGTCAGGCTGTTTGTTGTCAATGTTCTGAAGGGCACCTTTCCCGAGAGGGCCTCTTGGAACTGGGAGAACGAGGTACAGAGAGCTCACCGGTTTCCTATGACTCAAAAGAAAAGCTATGGGGCTTCGCAAGTCGAAAGGCCTAGGGCAATCTTGGTCTATGTGGGTAATTATCTTCTTAGACAAGAAGTCATGGAGAAGGCAAAGCCCGAATCTAGGCGCAGATTTAATGGTATTTCATTCTTTGCCTGACCTGACTTCTGCCACGTTACCGTAGAAAGAAGGTGGAGGTTAAGGCAGTTGACAGCTCCTTTTCAGGGTCTTGGGTCCGAGGCTTATTTATTGTATCCCGCAAGGTTTAAGGTGATCACCAAAGGGCAAGTCAGGCTGTTTTTCAACAAGGTCAAGGCCCAACAGTATATGGCTGAAGGAACAGAAGGGGGGATGAGGTAGTGGGGCCTAAGGGTAGGCAATATTAGGGGATTTCTCTGTTTGTTGTTGCTGTTCTCTTCAGAAGTTCTTGGGGTTCATTCTTTTCCTTTTCTTTTATTACGTATCTGAAGACACAGTGTGACATGGTATGATTTAGGGACACAACGGATCTGAATAACCAAAAGGGGGGAGGCTGCGATCGCTGCGAGCCAAGCTGTCACACATTGGTCATGAGTGACCTATTTGCCTGTAAGGGAGGTGGGGGGGGTTCAGGGGGAGGGTCTCTTGGCTGGGGGGAGGGTGGGAGGAGAGGGGGCACATACAGTATAGCACAGCGTGACATCCAAGGTTCTCTGATTCACTGGTTAAAAAGTTGTGACAGGTAGTTGATGTATTCTAATGAGTGTACGGATTGCTTCGATTAATATCTGTGGGCTCAATGATCACCTTAAAAGGCAACGAGTTATAGCCGGTCTGAGATCAATGCGATTGGATCTTGTTTGTTTACAGGAGACGCATATATAGGGGACACGGGGCTATTTGATGGAACAACTAGGGTTTTCCCTGCTTGCCCATACAAAACGGGGGCTAAGACCAGGGGGGTTGCCATATTAGCTAAAAAAAACTATGTTATAGTCAAAAGAAAGATTGAAGATCAATGGGGTAGATGGGTCCTCCTCGAATGCATAATAAATGGGGAAACCTGGATCTAGAATTAGCCTTATGGCCTGAGCCGGTCATCCTGTGTGGGGATTTTAATATTAATGGGCTAGGTGGGCTGGGTACAGAAGCTGGGCATTGCTATCTTGGCCGTAAAAAAAAAAGACATGTTGTGCAATAGTGAACTTGGTTTGGAATGATTCTTTAACTGATGTGTGGGCACGTCTAAATCCTGTAGATACTGACAGTACATATTTTTCAGCCCCGCACAAGGTTTGTGTGAGATTGGATTATTTTTTTATTTCTAATTCCCTGTTGTCAAGGACCCAGATTGAGAAACTGCCGGATTATCTCAGACCACAATCCGTTGGTATTAACATTAAAACTCACAAAAATAGTCAGGCGGGTAAGTACATGGACTTTTGAAAGAGGATTGCTTAAGGATGAAAGTTATATAAAACATATGAATGACTGGATTGCAACTTTCTGGGAGATTAATAGAGGATGTACCTCTTCTGGGGTCTCTTGTGATGCATTTAAGGCAGGCATTCGTGGGGAGACGTTGAGCTTTAGCCTATATAAGAAAAAACAGGAAGAATTAAGATCAAAGAAATGTATTAAAGCTGTGGCTGATGCAGAGGAGGAGTTGAATGTAGCAATTCTTCAAAGGAACCCTCTAGATCAAGCGCTCCTCAAAGTCGTAGCTACAAAAGCAGAGGCAATTGAGAGCATTGCCAGTAAGGCGGCAGCTAACTTTTTAATTAAGAAAGAGCAATGTCACGAACTAAGTGAGCAGGTGGGGCACACTCTGGCGATACGCACAAGGCAGAAGGCAGCCTCAGGGGAAGTAAGGGAAATTTCAGACGGCAGAGGAGCCACAGTAACGGATTCTGGAGAGATCTGTGAGGTTTTTAGACAGTTTTACGCAAGATTATATAGCGAGGATGTGCTAATGGACTTAACAGTCATTCTGGAGTATCTCAGGGATATATCAGCTCCTTGACTCTCTGAGGAGGATAGGGCGGTACTCTAAGTACCTTTGACCCTTGATGAGATTACTACAGCATTAAATAGCCTTCCAGCGGCAGGTCCCGACCAGATCCCTATCGAGTTCTACAGGGTCTTTTATGAGGTTGTTCACTTGGACTTGGTGGATACGATGCTGCAGGCACAAGGTGGAGTCTCCATACCAAACTCGTGGGCAGGAGCAGATATAGTGATAATATTGAAAAAGGGTAAAAGGCCTTTAGAGCCAGGGTCTTACAGACCTATAACCCTTATGAATGCAGACGCAAAAATCTTTTCTAAAGCAATGGCTCTTAGACTTTGATGCAGTGGAAGTCTCAGGGGACCCTGTGGCTGTCTTGTTGCTGGATGCGAAAAAGCATTCGATAGGGTATCCTGGGACTATCTCTGGATGGTCATGAGGCGGAGGTATTGGGAGGGGTACATTAGAGCAATCCAGGCTCTCTATAGAGCTCCCACAGCCCGACTCAGAATCAATAGAGGTTATACTGCGTCTCTTCAGATTAAGCGGGGGACCCGTAAAGGGTGTCCATGCTCGCCACTTCTTTTCGCATTGTACATTGACCCATTGATCAGTAAACTGGAATCGAATGACAGGATTCCGCCACTGAAAGTTCAAGGTCGAGATTTTAAAACTTTGGTATACGCAGACAGCGTAGCTATTGTAACTCCAATGCCTGCCAGCGCTATAGTAGAGGTGGAATCAGAAACTCAGGCATTCGGGCAGGCTTCAGGCTGTGCGCTTAATGGGGCTAAAACCTAGATAATTAAGAACAGCAGGGCAGTTTGTAATGATGTGCGAGTGATCGATTCTGCCGTATATTTGGGGATCAGTATCTCGGCAGATCTTGATAATTCTGTGGATAGGAATATTGAGCCTGTGATTGCTAAAGTTAAAAGAGATCTTGATAGGATGCATAACCTCCAGCTGTCGTTAGTTGGGTGCACGAACGTGGTAAAAATTATTATTTTACTCGAGTTCCTTTATTTATTCAGGGCAATTCCACTTTCTTTTTAGGCCAAATGGTTTTTGGCGTTGGAACATTTAATTAATAGATTTATATGGGCACACGGTAAAACGAAGAGGGCGCTCAGCTATGCGACTATTCCTAGGGATAGGGGTGGCTGGGCGGTTCCGGATTTTAAAATCTATTATTGGGCAGCAGCCCTCCAGTATATGCAGGGGTCGCTAGGTGGGGCGGTGGTGGATCCAAAGGTTAAATCTGCGTCTACTGATATATATGTGATACTCATTGGCAAGGAGGCGGAAAACTGCTTTAAGTACACTGATCCCAGTTACTTAAAAAGAACGTGGTTTAAAACGCTGCTGGCAGCCTATAAGATATGGGCATCCTTCTGTAAGAAATGTGGACTTGGTAGGTTCAACGCATATACCCATATGGTCAGGAATGTTTCCCTGCCAGGGGAAATATTCGTGGACTCGGTCATGGCTGAATGGGGTAGGCTGGGAATTCAGAAACTAGGTGACTTGATGGGGACTAACTGGGTTCTCCAGTTCTCGGAATTGCAGGCTGGTTATGGTATTCACAGAAGCTTTTTTAAATATTTACAAGTTCAGAGTTTCTTCGCCAATAAGCGGGGAGGAACTGCCGGGTTTAGTAAAAATAAGATTTTGGATGTCATAGAGGGCGGGGCTGATAGCACTATCCGTAGGTTTTACTCAGAGCTCTCTGCAATTAAGGGTGATGACCTGGGAAAATATGGTTGTAAATGGGCAGAGAAACTAGGGATAGATCAGGATTGTTTTCAAGATTCACTGGAATTGGGAAGGACTATTCTTTGTTCTGCAGGGCTACAGGCCCAGCAGTATAAGACGATATATTCCCTGTATTACACACCCGCAAGGATAGCTCAGTGGGGGGGAACCGTAGGTATTAGTTGCCCATGGTGTGATAGTTTACAGGCAGATATAATCCATATTTTCGCCTCCTGCCCTTAGTTACACACACTGCATAGAGCCATTGAAACCTTCTTGGATAGAATCTTGGGGATTAAGATCTCCCTTACGCCGACTTGGATTATACTTGGGATACGCAGTGAGCCCGAACACTGCCCCTCACTTTATTTTCTATTTATGGTTATGTTGGTTCTGCAAAAGTGTATCGCGAAAGCGTGGCTAGATAAAGTACCTCCAACACTGCATCAGTGGTTAGCTAAGCTGCTCTCTGTGTATAATCTCGAGAAGGGAATCTACGCAAGGAAGTGTAAAAAGGGTAGATCTCTTGAGAATCAAATATAGGAACCCATCCTGAACTGGAAGGAGAATTTATAACGGGTTGTTTTTCCTTTTTTTTTTTCTCTCTTCCCTTTTCCCTGCTTCTTTATTTCCTTTTTAATCTTATTGTCATATAAATTGTAACCTTTATGCTACGTGTGTATATACCAGATGGGTGATTGTTTGTGTATTTCAAGGTATGGAAATTGG
Organism: Lissotriton vulgaris; assembly: GCF_964263255.1. Classification (NCBI taxonomy): domain Eukaryota; kingdom Metazoa; phylum Chordata; class Amphibia; order Caudata; family Salamandridae; genus Lissotriton; species Lissotriton vulgaris. Next base: position 2,102,480,763 of record NC_141685.1, on the reverse strand, counting down.
ATTCTTGCTGTGCTGTAACATAAAATCCAATAAAAAATATTTTTTTGTAAAAATGAACCAACCTAAAGATTAGTGGTGCTCTATTGAAAGAAACAATTGAATAAAAATGTTGAAAAGACCCTGGAACCTCACAATCTACAGCCAGAATTATTTAAGAGTCTAGAGGGGTAGGCAGGCGTGTAGAACCCAGTAGGTACTTATTTTATGAAATCAGACAAGTGGGCAGACTTTGATTTGCCTGGTTTGTGTACCAACACTGTACCTGCTGTCCTCAAGTCTAGCAGGGGGAAGACTGTGCCTTGTACAGTCTCATCGCATTGCTGAACATTCACACTCGCCACAGTTGGCCTTAGCACAGAGCATTTGGCAGAGTTCATCTATCGGCGGAGTACCTATTGGGTGTGGACCATGACTATGTGGACTTACTCAGCAGGATGCAGCAAAATCCTCCGCCCAAATGTGGTGTTGTTCCTATATTCCCAATAGGCTCTGCGCATTGGAATAATATACACTATAGATTTGACATAGGACTGAGGTCAGTACGTCTCTATCGAGTATACTAAACTTAATTGTGAGTGCTAGCTAGCTCAGAGGTCACTAGAAACTTTCTCGAATACACAAGAAGGGATTAGTTTCTGACAACCGAATAAACATGCCAACTCTGTTTCCCAAGAATGAAACGTATCTTCAGAGTCGTGGAAACAATAGATAACTATTTTACTCAGTCAATCGTGCATGCTTCATTTCTACAGAGTTGCAGAGAAAAATAGAGAGAAGGGCGTTTCAATAAAAGGTGTTTATTGAACAGTCTTCTTTCTCATGCAAGAGATGTCAACTGCTACAATCGTTAAACAGAATGCAAAGTATATTGCGTACAGCGTAAACAGTAGTATAAAATTATACAGTAATAGCATGGTCTGTTGCTATGACATGTAAGAATACATACATAAATAACACAGGCTAAAATACTCAACTGGTGCTTCTAAAATACGCCTACCCCAATGTACCTAACCTAGGTCTAGTACGCGGGAAGAAGTAAGTGTGGTCTTTAGCATAGGTTTAGTTTTTGCCAAGAATTTCCAAAGGTTTCTCTAGGTTCTAATCAGGTCCATACCTTGGAATGAGAGAGGTTGGTATCTCTTTCACAGACTCTATTTCCCAACACCCCGCAATGGGAGCCAGAAACACTGGAGCTGGATTCTCGGCAGAGGAGGACAGCTTTTTGTCAGTGCATCAGCTGGAGAGTCTGCTTCCTTCGGCACTTGCTGTAGCGAGCTGCGTCGGGCAAGTAGGTAGTCGAACTGCACCGAACCACATCATGCTTTGCCATAGCAAGTGAAGGTATATTTATACCTTGCAGGTGTTTAGGAATGCCAGCTTTGATGTAAAGTTGGGCATATGAATGTCATGGATGAACCCCCTAAGGAATAGTTGTTCATGCATAATAATGGGTTTCTTGGAGAAATCAATATCCAGGCTAGGCGAAGTCCCTTCTGCTTAAGAGTCTGGTTTTCCAAGAAATCGTTGTGACGTAGATGAACGGATGGAAGTAGCTATGCCTGTATTTGGGTAGCATGGGCGATGCCGAAATAAGGCCTTGATTTCTGTGCTTATATAAGCACAATGTGAATTGTACCTATATAAGGGCATGAATCGGGAAAATGCATACGGAATCTAAATCGCCACACAACACAAAGTCCTGCTCCCTTATGTCCGTCGTTGGGGTGTCCCAATGTAGACAGCCACTACTGAAAATGCAAAATTCCCAAGCTTTGCCTCCAGGTTTTCACACCCACACTACATGGGCAATGTACTATGGATTAACTGGCCAAGGATGTCTGCCTACGCTTTTCCACGTCTCCTGCTTATCCCATTTGTGGTTGAGAAGCTTCAGCAAATATCCTTCACTCTCATGTTAGTGACTCATACCTGGGCCAGACAACCCTAGTTCACCACCATTTTTGACTTGTCCCTAGTACCCCACAAAAGTCTGCCCAACTGGCCAGACCCTCTCATGCAGACCGGACACAATCAGAAAGGCAAATACTGTGATTTGACTCTTATGGTCCTAGAATTCAGATAGCACAACCTAAGCCTGGAACGCATGATCAAGGAGGCACATAGACCTACAATGTGAGCCTGCTATACTGCTAAATGGAAGAGGTTGGTGTAGCACTGTCTCCCCGGCCAATTCAACCCTCTCAACGCTGCAGTTCAGGACATTTTCTGGTATCTGCTTCATCTACATAAGTCAAGCCCCGCTAATAACTTCCATCAGACTTCAGTTAGCCGCAGTTGTAGATTACTTTCAGGAAAGGGAACACACTTCACGCTTTAGGGTACCAGTAATATTAATTCCACCCAGGGTTCCACCCGCTCCAATGTGGAGCTTCAACATTGTTCTCTCAAGCTTATGGGCACTTTTTTTAACCGATTTACTCTTTCTTTTTATAATTCCTTACCCGGAAGATGGTCTTCCCAGTGGCCATCACTCTCCTCAGGTGTGTGAGTGAGCTTCAGGCTCTAACCATGGAGTAATCTTTCTTCCAGATGTACAATGATAGGGTTAACAAATCCCACATTTCTCCCCAAGGTGGTCTCTTCTTTTCACCTCACTCAAACTATTGAACTTCCAGTGTGCTTTCCACATTCAGACTCAGTGGCAGAGGGGGCCTTGTACACTCTAGATGTCAAAAGTGTTCTCATGTATTTGTTTCTTTCTCCAAACCACACATGGGCTGTGCTTTCTCCAAAAGGGGAATAGCATGATTTGAGTATTGAGTAGAGGTAAAAATGTGCCATATCCTTGACAATCTCTAATTATTCCAGGTGTTGTTTTATATAGAGTAACCACTATCCTTAATTAGATGTCTGATAATTAGGTGTCCCAGAACCCATTTATATTTATATTCATAATGCAATGTCTCCACGGTTTTCCCCTAAACAGACCCGGACCAGAGTGAATGTATTTGTAAATGTTATATTATACTTTATTGAGAGTGCAACAGGTTGTCTGTTGTTATCATCTTAGTAATTCAAGGCATAGGTTCTCTACTGGCCCAACATAATAACATACACTCATTGCATCCCTTCCTCACTAACACTCTGGTCCTCTCCTCACTCTAGTCTTCCTTCACACAGACCTGCTAGAGTCTTCCCCACAGTATTAAGTCTGTATTTATATATTACAAATTGTAATAACCTTTGTAGTGCCTATTACTATTATTTGGGCAACAATATATCGCCTGTACTTCATAAACTAAGGGTATGTACATCACTTTCTAGTACGTGATTCACTCCCAGTATGAAACACCTACACTGCTGGGTGAATTGGGTGTTTAGTACAGCATCCTACTCCATTAAAATTGTATCTTGGAATATAGCTGGCTGTTGGAATAACCACGGAAAAATCCTGAATTTGGATGTGTGAAGTCCTGTGGTAATCGGTTTGCTAGTAATGTGGGTTCCTGTAGCTTTTGAGGTAAACATTTCTTTGTGATTAGCTGTCCTACTATTAAGCTAGATAGACCATGCTAATGATGGTATAGCCTCACCATTGTCCACAAACTTCACTTGGACATATCCGGTATATTATCCTCAATCAAATCTATTATATTGTATGGTACTCCCAGAGCAGAATTTGGGCCAGTACTCTGCTTTCCTTTTATTTTGGTTAATCTTAATATTTTACCAACTCAAAAAAATACTAATTTGATAAATGGGTTCTTTGATAAATTGGTTCTTTCATTACATTAATATGATTATGTATATGTAAAGTAGGAATTTCTAAGGTCATGATTAAGGAAGACTTTAATGCTACTGTCTCTAACCAGCTTTTTTTTGCAGACAAAGAATAGGAAAAGGCTGTTAAAACGCAAGCCTCCGTATACCCTCTCTGCTCAAGGACAAATAAAAGATGTTCTTTGCTCCTGGAGGCATGCAGGGAACATGATTTAATTTTGTCCTCAATGGGAAATTACACAGTGATAGGTCAGTTCATTTCACTCGTACTACGGAAAAATAAACTACGATAATTGATTATTTTTTTGCTTATGATTTTCCCTTATTTATCGGACTTATAGCATATAAATAATATTTGGAGTGACCACAATATTCTCCTTCTTCCCATCAATGGGAACCCTAATGATGTACATTAATGACAGATCCCTGATGGTGATGATGCATCATTTATAATAATAATAATAATAAAGTAGTTTATAGAGCGCATGGTGACGCCATCCCGGCGTGTCCCCGCGCTATGGAGAGAGAGGTAGCTGGCTCACCTCAAAGGAGACATTTGGTCAGACGCCCATGCTTTAAGAGTTATACAGGTGAGTTTTTAAAAGACCTCTGAACTTGATCTCAGATTTTTCCAGTCTGATGCAAGGTGGGAGTTTGTTCCAATTTAGGGCTGCCAAGACTCTGAAGGATTTGCCCCCAAGTTTGGCGCTTCTTACACGGGGAACCGTCAGCTGGCCCATGCCTACAGAGCGAATGGCTCTTGTTGGCTCCTATCTTTGTATTAGGTCATGGAGATAGTGGGGAGAATTCTGCCATAATATCCGGTGACATATGAGGAGAGCTTTGTACATATTGAATATCAGGTAAGCCTGAGTAGCAATACTCAGTCTGATTAATCTCGGGCACATCACGTTTTTGATTAACCCAGCACTATAGATGATGATGACTATTCGGCACCAGCATTCAATCACGATCACCCTATTAGTATAATATGACTGAAAGATCTAAAGATAACGAGGTAATTTGATACGATCGACAGTACGTGTGACTTTATGAACTATGGGGCACCTTTTTGTCTCTAAAAAGACAAACTTCACCCTTTACATGGGAGACATCTTTTTCCCATCTCCTTTTCCTAGCAAGCACTTCTCACTTGCATGATATGTATACAAATAATCAGTAATTCTAGCAACATGTACAAGAAATGTGACCACTATACAGTGTATCTTGAAACTACAACATATGTTTGTATTGCATTTTCTTTCCCAGCCCAGATGAAGTCGTGGGTACCTGCCCATTCGACGAAACACGTGTTGGCTGGACTTGGAAAAAGCCTTATGGATTAAACAAACCATATATAATATCTTGATCTGTATTTACTTTGTGAAGTTAAATTGTGACAGTGTGTGTAAATATTTAAAGTTGGTGTGATAGGATTAACTATACAATTGGGATCTGTTGATCATTTGTGGGCAAGGATGATGACCCATACCTAGGCACCCAACAGCGGATAATTAGTGACCTAAGTCTTGCCTATATTTGTAAGCGCCAATACCAACCAGAACCTTCATCCCCCTATCTTCTCTAGCTTTGTACATAACTCTCTTTTTTACTGGCAACCAGTGTAGGGCCGCCAGAGCAGTTTTAGATGCAGCTCTTTTCGGAAGTCTCAGCACTAAGCGAGCTGCCGAGTTTCGAAGGACTTGTAAGCGTCCCAAACTTTTTTCCGTAGCGCCCAAGAATAAGACATTCCCATAGTCTAAACGGGACGTCACAAGTGCCTGTGTTAGAGTGCGTCTGGCTTCAAGGGGGAGTAGATCCAGTGTTTGATTGAGTGTTTTAAGCACCCCAAAGCACTTGCCCACTAGGCGACGAATGTGGCCCTCGTAGGAGAGAGTGGGGTTCACCCATATCCATAGCTTTGCGAATCGGAATATTTTATGTACTTAAAAAGTTAAGCAGTGACTATCAGTAGAATTAAGGAGAATTACTGAAAACCTTCCCCATCAGGTTGGTTACCTTCAGACGTATTTGAAGAGCATATGGGAACATTTGTGAGGGTGACCCTGAATTTGTAGGTAGCCCATGCAAAAAATCGATGAGGCAATCTAATACTTTTAATACATTGTTTGTTTTTAATAAGCTTAATATTCACTTGAAAAGAAGGCAATTCACTTTTTATTTTGAGAAACGTATTAAGTGGATCTCTCGTTTGAAAAGAAGAACTAGATAGGTTAGAATCCAAAAAAGATGCATCTCTGACTATATCTGGGTAAAAATACCAAAAGCCGTAAAATGTAAAAATCTAAAAACTTTTTGGAAAATGTATAGGGGAAAATAGTGTCTCTTTTTCTAAACCCAAGATGAGTAATATTACGAGCATGAAATGGCAAGAATACATAACCTCTCTCTAAGCTTTGCATACACAGACACCCAGCAACAGTGTTCCTAAATGAGATATCAGTTGGGAGATGATCTCCCATTTTTCCTCCTAATAGACAGGAGGTGTTGCACTATCAGAAGGCTGCTAGCAATACCGGGGCAAACAGTGCAGACCAACCACCAATCACTATTATAAAATTGGATTTGGACCCATGGGCCTCTTACTTAAAGGTGCTTTTTGTACTGGGGTGGTCCCTAGTTCATGAAGGGGTAGTGGTATCTTGCTGGTGAAAGAAATAAATATTCTTCTGTTGTAGCAGGCAGGGTTTATAGCTGGTCGCTTGACTCTTGATACTAGAACTGTAATTTATCTTATAATGGAGAAATATGTGCAAGGGAAGGAGATGCTGGTCTGTGCGGCCTATATTGGTTTTCTCAACTGCTTTTGATCGCGTAGACAGGCAGATCCCTTGGAGAAAGTTGAAACTTTTGAAACTTATCATCGCTCTTCACTCCGCTACCTGGTGTCATGTTATGTTAGGAGGTAGGTGGGTTTCCTGTTTGCGTCCCTTCGTTTTTTTTTACTATATATGACTGGTCTGCCCAAGGTGTTGAGTAAAATTGTTTGGGATGCCGCAAAAATAGGCTCCTATCATTTGCGGACAATATTGCCTTGCTTGAGCTGACTTCCAAAGGCTTCCAGGAACGTCTTGATATTCTGTCATCTTATTCAGATGATAAGTTTCCAAAGGGATGTCTGATCAATACAAAGTATAAGTGGTTTTACAATAATTCTACCATAGAAATACTCTTTTCTCTGAAGAATTATGTTGGCAAATTTGGCTGACAGTGAACATATTGCATTTATATCAATTAAGGCGTATGCTCATGGAAAGGCACTTTATGGAGCAATAGGTCACAGTTACTCTACTCATCTTTTAACAGACTATAAAATGAACATTCCGCCAACACTTGTATATGCTAATGAGTAAATAAATATTAATCAATGACACTTTATGCATACGTTGGAGGGGAAGATTCTTCTCACTATTTAGCACTTTAAATTCTATGGTTTCAATAGAAGCCCTAAGGCTAAAATTAGGATTGGTGAGCCCTTTCATAAGAGGACTAGCTGCTATTTTACAATGGTGGCATTGTAAATTACACGCCAAAGAAAATTCTTTAAGGAGTATCATAGCTGCGGAATGTCTTGTTTCTACTACAAAGTAGTAACTGTTTCGCTAACATTTTATCTGCACTTCAGGACTTTTCTTTAGGACTGATATTCAGAATATGAGCTATGTTCATTTTAAAAATGATCTAAAGCATACCATGAAAAAACTGCTCCATGGAGAATTATATAGATATATGTACAGTGAAATCCTGTTTCCATCTGTTATTCAAACATGTCACGCAGCAGTTCCCCAAGTGTATTTAAAATTTGAACCTGGAACACATTGTGCGAAGGTGAATAATGGTATGTAGGCTAAGATGTTTTCTTTTAGCAACTGTGACAGGTGCATGACAGAATGTAGTCTGGGAGGAAAGCATGTGCACCATATGGTAAAATAATGTTGAGACTATCAAACATGTTATATTTGTCTGCCCTGTTTTAAAATTTTGCCAAGTGATTTTTAAAACCACTTTTTAAAAAACATGATATTACAACAGCTAAGGCTGCAATGGAAAAGATGAATTCCCCAGTGAAAGTGTTGTAAAAAATTACATTTTTAGCTTGTTTTTAAAGTTGTATTGTGTTATAATGTTGTATATTGTAGATTCATTGTAATATCTAAATATCTAATAAAACCTTGAAGTGCGCAGTATGGTTGTACTCAGTTGGTAGCCCAGTTACTGGATCACCAATATAATCTCCGTTTATTTACAGTAACATTTTGTTATATCAAGTGAATGCTTAAAAGTACATTTTCCAATGTCTTTTTTTTATTGGCTTCCTCAAAAACAAAAGTAAGGAGAGCAATGGTATGACAAAAAATGGCTTGACCCAAAATCATTGTATATCTCAAACTCTTCCAAAATCATAATTCTAGTTTAACAAATGCAATTTTCTAATCAGAGCTCTCCTGTGAATAAAAAGCTGCCGTTAACAGAGGACATTCATAAACTAGGTTGTGAATATTCAAATATTTGACAGACTGGAACACTGATATGTGCAGCGTTCGGGCTATTCCAAAAAATGACATTATCAGTGGCTTGGAGTCATACCTCTGACATAAAATGAGCCATGCTCTTAAACAGAAAGGACTTTATTGGAGCTCTGATATGAGAAAGTTGGTATAAGTTATTACTTCACTGCATGGCATCAAATGGGCGAAGTGGATTTTTTACGGTAGATTTATAAATTATTCTGTCCCATGGGCAAGTAGATATTTTGTAAAATTCCACGCCCCTGAGTAGAGGTTACTCTCATGTTGTACAGTGACTTCAATAGTTAATTGATGTTGTAATTTAAATGCGTGGGAAGTAGTCTGGTATTTACAGCACCTTCCTTCTTAGAGTAATTGCCAAGTAATATGATTAGTATACCACTCCATCCCAGCATTGCTAGTGACAATTACATTTTTGTTTTCTTTCAACAGGTGTCTTTGTGGGGGAATAAGTGTGACCTTTCCATATCAGCAGGTCAGGAGAATTCTCAAAAACTCTGTCTTCTGGGTGCCCTGGAGGGCTTTTTACCACTCATTTTGGTCAATGACATGGAATATATCTGGTCTGTAACTTCAGGCTTCAAAAATGCCAGAAAGAATGAGGACTCTTCGACTAGAGTAGACATTGTCCTTGATAATGCTGGATTTGAACTAGTTACTGATCTAACATTGGCTGATTTCCTGTTGTCCTCAAAGCTGGCTACTGAAGTCCACTTCCATGTGAAGAGTATACCATGGTTTGTTTCAGATACTACAAAGCAAGATTTTAACTGGACAGTTAAACAACTACAAGCAGCAAATCACATCTGGATGTCCAAGTGTGGCATAAAGTGGGAGAGCAATATGAAGACAAATGCTTGGGTTGTTCATGAACACCTGTTTTGGTCTCTTCCACATGAGTTTTGTGACATGGCTGAGGTTGCTCCTGACTTGTATACTGAGCTCCAAAAATCAAATTTAATCTTCTTTAAAGGTGATCTGAATTATCGAAAACTCACAGGGGATAGAAAATGGGACTTTACTGTTCCATTTTCCCAAGCATTAAATGTATTTCAACCCGCAAATCTGTGCAGTGTAAGAACACTTAAATCAGATGTCCAGGTTGGACTGAAACCTGGGCAGGGAGATCAACTTTCAGCTTCTGAGCCTGATTGGTTAATCAGTGGGACATTTGGAGTCATCCAATTCAATGCTTCTGTGTGAAATGACCAGAAAAGTATTAGAATTACAAAGATGACATTAAGAGTCATATGTATGAACACATTTACCCATAGAGACAGAATGGGTAAAACCCTTTGATACATGCGGCCCAGTATCTTTAATTGCTCCATAGAAATCAACAGAATTTTCGCTATGACTCCCAGCAGAAACTCTCCAGGTCATTGTTGGCACTTTTGGTCCAATTTTTGCTAATTATAAATGCACCTAGTGGAATCGGCGATTAGACTAAATTCTACCTTGGAGTGTAGGAGTTGTTAGCAGCTATGGTCATATAGGGCTATTACTGAAGTAGCGCATAAGTGACACAGAAAAATGTACTTTCGTTCCTCAACCCAGAAAAGGTAACAGAATGGAGATTCCAAATTGTTTGGGCGATTTTTGTTTAATTCTCAGAAACTACTGCTTTAAAAGATTTGTATTCATATACACTGCTTGTTACAGAATATAGTTTGTGCCAAACTTCCATGTCTTTTTTTTCCTAGTCTGTTTGCACATAGAACTTTTTGTGCTGCGGTATTTTACTGCACAGGTGCCAGGAAAAATGCACTTTCCAAAGATCCCAGTCTCTTAAGTACCCAAGAGGAAACACTGTTTTATTTTCATTATTGCTTTATTCAACCCTTGGTACAATCTGCCAGTGCTTTTTGTGCAGCTATTTATTGGTTGCCAATCTATTATTTGTTCATCGGAAATTGATATAGTTGTTTTTCGGAATCCTTTGCCAAATTTGATTATATGTGATACTTCTAAAAGACTTCCAACAATATCATACTGTGTTGTACTTAATTTTCATTGTATAAAGGATATAATTTTAATCTTAAAAACATCAGTATCTTGTGGCAGGAAATATGAACTATTATCATCGCATTTGGTGCAGTATATGTTTTGATTGTTTCAGGTTCGTTGTTATAACTTCATGATTATGAAGTTTAAACCCCAATACTTAATTTAAAGAAATCCATATTATAGAGTCATCGTTGTTCAAGTGTATTATTTCCATGTCCTTTTCTTTACCCTAGAAAGTTTTTCATGGGTCCGATCAAAAGCAAAGTATGCAAAAAAAATCTTAAATTTAGTAATAGCTGCTATAAGCTCCATATAGTCCTTATTTTATATAGGCGACTTACAGAACACACCAACATGTTTTGAAGCACTGGATAAAGAAAATAATAATAGTATTTAAAACATATTGAGGTTGCAGTAACACAAGCAGTAAAAGTAGTTCTTCGTGTATGAATGATTAAGAGAAAAGGGGTTAGTCCAATTCAACTGTTTAGCCTTTCAGTGTGTTGTCAATAATCTGTATCCTTTGCATTGCTCGGTGTTCTCAAATGCAGGCAATCACTGCAGCATGGATCTTAAATTGGTTTTCTGATATGAATGTGTATTTCCTGTATTTCTATTGTAACAACAATACGATATAACATGTGTCAAATATTGAAACGCATTAGAATGAGCCAATTAACATGCTAGATAAATAGTTAAGGAGTGGGATACACAGACATTAGGGCAGGTTTTAACTGTCCCATTTATTGCCGAAGAAAACCCATCTCCAAAGTTACAATTTTACAACTTTTGTAACATAAAACCTTTGAAAAAAAATATTTCATGTGGTTATTCAAACACTTTTTAGTACACATTTGAATTCCTTTATTTTGATGTTGTTCTGGCCGTTGTTACATGCACTGCTGTACATTTTTTTTCGAGCCAGTAAGTATGCAATAAACAGGTGCTATTTCCTGAATAATATGCCAACCCTATTTGATAGTATTCTGCTTTTTTCCTTATAATGTGGTCAACAGTTGTATTGTGGTTGGAAATAAGGCCGGAAGATACTTAAATACCTGGACTCTTTCTAAAAAAAAGACTAGCGTTAATTCTGCAATCATTTACCTCCATCCACTGGAACCAATAATGCTGACCTTTAGAGGAAGTTTTTCTGCATACGATCTGTTCCCTCTGCGCTGATCTGACAGCTTTCAAATTTTCCTTTGTTGGCTCAGCTGGCAGCTGAAAAAATAAAACAATCATAAAATATTATTTTATTTTTCAGCTGCTGACTCTGAACCAGAAGGGAGACGCACCTCCACTATTGCAGAAGAGCCGTTGCTGAACTGAACAAATCCAACAGAGGAAGATGTGCCAGATGTCTTAAGATGCCAGAGAGCCTCACAAGGACTGCAGGAATAAGAATGGAGGAGTACCGCATCCCTGCTCACTGGAATCCCATGAAGAGTGCACCACAAATAAGGTTACATTCTGCGATATTCTAACCCGAAGGAGAAGCCTGAGGTATACAACTGAAGGCACATTTTCCCTCCACCAGGAGAGCAAGCAAATCTCGACGCCATAGTTCGAGGACGAGCCTAGGGCCCGAGATGTGCTGAGGAAGGTGTGGAAGTGAGGGTTAGAGCCAAATTAACCCAGGTGAATTGAAGACGAGTCCCCTTTTTTAGGAGATAGAAATAAGTTTAAGACTTGTGAAAAGAAGAAATTGGCTTCATTTTTATTTGATCAGTCATGGCAACGTTCTTTAAAGACAGTCACAATATAAAGTCAATTGAGACAAGAGGTCACAAACAGAAACAGTAACCGAAAACCAGTTGTTTTATAGAAAGAAAAGATATAGATTTTATTTTTTAACTCCAGAGATCAGAAGTTTTTTTCACTATTATTTTTTCGTTACTTTTTAATTTTTTTCTCAGTACTAGGTTCTTGTGTTTTTTTTGAGGGAGTAGTTCCTGGTGGAGGATTTTATACTATAGCTGTCAGAACTTGCTTGAGATTATATTCAGAAGCTTGTGTTTCTGTGGAATTGCACAGAATCTATTGGAAGATATAAAGGTATAGAAGAATTTTTTTTTTAGAGAAATGGATGTATGACGTTATAACGCATACCATTACAACTACCTACCATTACAACGCGACCATTACAACGCATACCATTACAACGCATAGCGCTTAGAGGTGCTGGATAGTGGTAAGTATAATTTACTATTCCAACTCCAGTCCCCGTGGACACTAGGGAAGGTGTTGGATAGTAAATTAAACTTATTCCCTATCCTAGAGCGCCCCCCAGCGCAATGCGTTGTAATGGTATGCGTTGTAAAAGTTGCGTTGTAATGGTAGGTAGTTGTAAAAGTTGCGTTGTAACAGGTGTATACCCAGAGAAATGCTTGATTCTGATCTCTTATTTCCTAACCAACAAGACTCTTACCAAAGCGGCCTTTACTAGTCATTATTCTCCTTCTACTGCTGAAGGAAAGTGACGGGAATAGTATGTTTTCTGTCTTCAGATAGGCAAATAAACAAGACAAGGAAGGGGAACCAAGTTATTGATAACACTACCTACACTAGAGATGTGGGTGGCAGGGAGGCTCCCCGGGCATCATTATAGTTAGAAACAGGAGCAAGGATCGAAGAGATATCAATAGAGCACATTAAGGCTATAAGAATTCTCAGTTATTGTGTGGCAGCAAGGAGTGTGTTGTTTTTGAGAAAGTCTTGCAAATTTACAGACGGAGTCAGCTACATTTCAGAGATAGAGATACAAGACTCAAGAATTTTAGACATGGAGTGGAAGATTCACAGAGCTGGTCCCGCTGAAGAACTTGCGGGTAATTGGACCAAAGAAGTAGTGGCGAACCCAAACAGGAAGCTATGCTTTGGAAGAGCTATTTTAGGAGTTAGTAGGCCTTGACCAGGAAATCCACTGATGAAAGTGAATATAAATCTTCTAAACTAGAGAGACAGGGTCTACATTTCTACAGCAATAAATAACAGCCTTTTTTACTTGTATTTCACACAATAATCCCCCCCCCCCCACCCAGATAATGGTATATAGTTGACGGAAGAAAACGATTTTTCTCAAAGAAAGCCCAAAAAACTCCATAAAATCCATGTTGTAATTTCTTTGTACGTTTTGATTTTGCAAAATTAGAGGTCTGGTAATGGGTGGAAAAGCTAGAGGAAGATGGGAGGAAACACCAGCACCATTTTAACCATGGGGTAGAGGGAATTAAGAATCATTAAAAAAACCTAGATGTTTACTGATGGTGAATAATTTAAGTACGAAATAAGACAAAAGAATGCTAGTGGTGAAGTGATTTGGAGCTAGAGGATCTTCAGAAGCAGTGCAGTAATAGTGATGGACTGAAATTCTTTATGTGGTGCCGTATAACTGGTTTCAGTGTTATTTGGTATCGGTCCAAGAAGGCTGCAGGATGGGAGGGAGGTGTTGCATATTCACCAATCACACGGATATGTTGCGGACAATGGTCCACAATGCATGGTTGCAGTCCTGAATAAGCTAGATTTGCACTTCTTAATGTATTTGAGGTTCACTGTAAATGCAGGCTTTATGCTAGTACTGGGATGACTAGATATCGGCCTCCTTAAATCTGTGGGTGTGTATTACATCAACTACCAAAAGAGATAAACAGGTGGTGTTTCTCAATTAAAATCGCTCTCTCTGCACTTTTGATACGACCCTTTCATGCCAAAATATTTTTTTTAAACATAATTATAAGGGGATTTGAGTATTTACAGACTGAGCACCACTCACAGACATCCAGCAACACAACCACACACATTAGCAGACTTAGAAGTAACGATGTACGTAGATATTTACATGCCAACCCGCAAAAACCACCAGATATCCTGCCATCCCTGCACATAGTAGGATTACTCAAGCACACATACATGCACACATTGATAGCAAGGATGCTTGTAAAATGTGAGCATAAACTGTAAGGAGATGGCGCCACCTCACAGTTACTGTGCTGTTTGGCCAGCTCTCATCAGTAGAGCAACTATCACTCCCAGAGGGGTTCTTAAGTGATTAGTAGCAAATTAGATTTTTAGGGGATTAGTAGCAAGCATGGCTCTGCCCTGTAGATTACTATGTGAGGATGATTGAATATTTCATAATATTCTGCATGTATTGATGATTACTATGCAATTGGCACATTATCGAAAGTGACATTGTCAGAACTTCTGTACTCTGATGCAGATGACACTTTATGGAGCAGTAATGTGGTAGGCTCAGGAGTACCACCAGTATCTAGTGTAAAAGAAATAGTAGTAATTGTTTCTCTAGTGGTCCCACCAAGCATATTACTGCTTCTACACTGCCGCACCCCTGCCAGCTAACTAGGGTTCTCTGGCGGCTGCAGCGGGGTAATGGCAGTCCAACCACCCTAATGTCAAAAGGGAAACAAACGTCCCCCTGCTTGGAATGTTATGTACCCAGTTTGTTATGGTATGAAAAGAAAGAGAACCCAAGTATTCCATATAGGAACAAGGTGTGTAACATAAACCGTCTGCTGTTAAAGAAGAGGAGAGGCAAGAGAGTGTAGAACTTGACCTCACTTAAGAGGGTGACCGAGAGCGAAATAAGAACAGTGATGATAGTGATGAGGATGATGCCACTAAATGGCGATTCATGGGTTGTGGATGACTAGCTGAATTTGAAGGAGCACATCGGGATATCCGTTTTACCACAAAGCAGGCCCCATTTGGTAACCCTTTTGCTTTGCTCACCTTATAAATACAGCAGCAAGGGAAGCATTTTGACAGTTCCAGGACTATCAGATGACACTCTAGTTGGGTGTAATTACAACGGCTGAGATTCAGACCTTGTCTTCCTCCGAAGGTTCCCTGCCTCCTGTTTGTCTGGTGGTGTCAGGATGGGAGTAATGTCCTAGGTTTGCACCTATGGGTGTTCACTCCTGCTGCTTGTGCCAACTTTATTTTGAGGGGACTGGAAAGAAGTTAATCGGACAAAATGGAGAGTAATCTTTCAGAAATATCTTGAGTTTATGAGGGGTAAAGTAGACACTGCCCTCACTAAAGGGTAAGATTTTTTAAATCAAACTATTTTTTCATCAGTGGATATGCTAGATCTAAAGCTCAGCAGGTGGATCATCATGCAGTGCCACAGAGGCACATTTTGTCTAGGTTGTCAGGCCTGTAGTCTGAGGTATGTACGTTAAATGTGGGTCAGTGTTTGAACATTATCACAAATGCATACAAAATTTAAAAAGGCAAAAGTTCACCACAATTCTATATCACATTTCATTTTTAATAAACAATTCTGGAAAATCAGTAGGCCAATTTTATCATTTCAAAAAGAATGAATCACTAAATTCAAACAGTTCCAATAGAGAAATGCCAACGTTCATAGGTAACTCTTATACGTCAAAGTTATCTATCTCATAATCCAATTTGAAGGTGCTCTCAGTGAAAAAGAAGAAAGAAGTGTTTGGGGTAGGATGGGAGTGATGAGGTAAGTGTGGGACTGGGTAAAGGTGGTGTGACAATAACACAATCACAAACTCGTTTGAAAGAAGACCTTTACAGTCTAATACGATCCATAGTTCCCTATGTCTCTTCACATATAGGTTGGATTTCTCAGTATATTTGGATCCTATACTGTGAGGTGGTAGTGTAGTTAGTCTACGTTTCACTCCGCTGGATAAAAAGGGCTATATTCGCCTCATTCTGGAGTCTTCATCAGGGCAAAATGACATTGGAGCACTTCAAGAGCTGGAGTATGCATGGAGGGCACCAAATGGGCCCTTCAAGCAGACTATGTGGCGCTGGCAAGCGCTCCTTCCCCAGCTCAATGCATTATGTCCTGTTTGGGAGGTGGGCACACCTCCCGGTGACAGGAACCCTATTGTCCTACCTTCCCACGCTCTGGCTTGGCCCATCAGCAGGTGGGTAGAATCGTGTCTGTGGTCGGCAGCAACCCTAGGTTGCTGTCAGGCTCTGTTAGATCGGTCCCGGGAGCATGAAGGGCCTCCTGAAGGGGCTTTACCGTGGATGGAAACATACCTCCAACACCGGATACAGTGTTTGGGTATGATTAAAAAATGTTTGATACCAAGGTTAGTTCCAGCCAGTTTAGAGATGATCATCGCGTAATGATGAGTTGCCCCGCTATATTTTATATGGCAGTGCACTTACAAACCGGGAGAATGGACTCTGCAGGATGTAGGGGAGTCCTGCTCATGCAGGGGCACCCTCATACTTGGGACCGAGCTTCCTGCCTTCAGGACTAGAAGGCCTGCTTAAGGGGTGGGTTATGAGTATTAAGTGAAGTGACCGTAGATATAGGGAACCCTATATCTGTTGTAAGTGATGCTAGCATCAGCTTACACATGCTGCAATGGAAGGCCTGTAGCTAAAGTTTGAGTGGTCTCCAATGGGTGGCATAATACATTCTTCTGTAGTAGGGGATCTCTGTGTATAGTCATAATCTTGTGAATAGTCCCGCCCATGTGCGTGGACCACAGAGCAATCGAAATAGTCTCTTAAGCGGTCTTCTTCTGCTATCTTTTTCACTTCAAGATGAAGTGCTGGCCAATGTAGCCCTGTAGTTTTAGGTTGCATTATTTTTCTTTGATTTTCTCTTAAGGGTCTATGCATGACTGCAGAAGAAGACAGCTTGAGAGACTATTCCGATTGCTCCGTGGTCCACGCACATGGGCGGTACTATTCACAAGATTATGACTATAACAGAGATACCCCTACTACCGAACTGGAGTTACAGGTAAGAAACTACTCCTTCAGCCCATAAGGGGGGTACCCGTGGTGTACTATGTCCTGGGTACCTCAGTACCGTATACTAGGGACTTACAAGGGTTCACCAGTATCCAATCTGGGATGCACCTAAGCGCGTACCGTTACCAATTTAGGGAGTTAGCACAGTGACTGGGATCCTGAAGAGCAGGATCCCAGTAAGACTAGTCAAAAACATTTGAACACCAGCAAAAAGTAAGGCTAACCAGTAAAGCAGATCCTACTTTCCTACACAATGCCCCCCAACGTAAAGAGATTAAACTAACTTTGCCCAGTTAAGTCTTCATGTTCGAAGTAGAAATATCTGGGGAGTACATCTGCGTTGGCATGGTTAATCCCATGTCTATGGCCGCCGAATAGGAGCTCTCCCAACGAGTTCCTGGGTTGGGGAATACCAAATCGGTATTTATCCCCGGGTTTACCCGCCCATCCAACCCCATGTTACCGTCTTCAACTACTGACAGAGGAAAACTACAAGAAAAATAGCCTTTAACTGGCGTACCACTCAATTCAATTCAATTCAATAATAACTTTATTCGGTAGTTTAAAAAAAAAAACACCATAAAAGTTCACAATGAGCAAGTTACAGAATTTACAAAGGTTAAAACCAATATATAAGAATACATTTGTTAGAAAAAACATTTAAAAAGAGGAACACTCCTCTCAAATTCTCAAACTCAAATTTCTCGACTCTCCAGATACCCGACTGGACCGCGCTGTGCCCTCCTCGCTGCTTGGCTCTTGGATCTCGCCAACAGTCCTCTTGCGCCAGGGCTGCCAGATTTCTCCAACGTAATCTGTCTTTTCCCCTGGTGCAAAGAGTGGGCCCACCGGTGCCATAACTTGGCGGCATCTGAAAGCTCTGTGCCCTCCTCGCTGCTCGATTCCAGGATCACGCATGTGTCCTCCTGCGCCGAGGCTGCCCTGAGGTGTCTGGCGGTTGATCTGCTTTTCCTTGTGGTGAGGTGGAGCTCTCAGGCCGAGGCAACACCCTTCCTCCCCCCCCCTGCTGTCTCTGGAGTTGGTCCCCGTGGCCTTGCAGCTCCTCACCCAGGTCACGTCTGCCGAGGCTGTCCTGTGGCTCATCCGACATCCGACAGCGTTCTTCCTGGCTTGAGCGGGCTCACCGAGACCTCAACTTGTGAACTGGAGGCACGGCTTGGATCAGGCCTGTCCTGCGTGCTTTCCGATGAACCGACGCCCTCCCTTGGCTCCCTCTTGGTGTCCGATGGGTGGAAGCTTCTCCGATGTCCGGATGCTACTCGCCAGGCTGCTTTGGCGCCATCCATGAGAGGCAGGGGTTTGCTGGTGTTCACAGCGGCCTGATGTTGGGATGGCGGCCCCTTTGAGACGGAGACGCTGATCAGTGCTCCGAATTTTGGACTTCCGGATGCTACTCGCTAGGCTATGTTATTACCGTCCACATGATGCAGAAAGTTTATTGGTGTTCCGGTCTTCGAGAGACAGAAAATATTTTGTTGTTCCCGGCGGGCTGATTCTAAGATGGCGGCCCTTTGAGACGGAGGCGCTGACCAGGAACCAGTGAGTGCCTTTGCGAATTTTCTGAATCCCGGATGCTATTCGCCAGGCTATTTTGGTGCCGACCACGAGAGACAAAGTTTTACTAGCGCTTCCGGCGGCCTGATTCTAAGATGGCAGCCCTTTGAGACAGAGACGCTGATCAGGAGCTGAACACACTCTCCATCCCAGCTGACTCTGGGGTTTTCCACTGAAATTGAAATTCCACCGCCCCCATGATGGTAAACACTATGCTAATTCTCCGTCTGACCGGGCTAAGCGCCAAAGATCTGTGAGTCCCAGCTGATTAGTGTGGATTCCATGGCACGCCTGCATCAGCCGCTCTTTTCTTCCTTTGCAAGCTTGTTTTGATCCAACAAGGTCCACAGCCTGCTACTGGGCCTCAAGATTGCTCTTGAGACCATAGCAGCTCTCCGACTGAATGTTTTTGTCTTGGGCCATTGGTTTCTGGGGTAAGTGACACTGTTGGGTTTTGCTGCTATAAGTGATTTCTTGATCAGTATGACGCTGTTGGTGATGCCGCTGTAAGAGACTTTTTGGTGAACTTGTCCTGGTTGTGCAAACTTAATTTGAGCGCACTTCACAGAATCGCTTTCCACCGATCTGCAAGGAAATTGGGAGGTGCCGTTTTTGGCTACCCTCTAGTCGGTATTTCCTTACAGAGACTGCCTAAGGCCGAAATCTGGAGAAAATTCCCTCAGCTGTACGCCGATGTATCTATATCTATCCTTTCCTGTACCTGTTTGTTATAAATGTTATTTGACCCCATTGCTAAACTTATTTTATACATGTGTTTCTCGCCACCCTTTCTATAATAATCTTCTTCCTTGTATTACGCATTCTTGCATTTCCCTTTCAAATTCGGACTTTCCTCACCCCCGCAAGTTATGCTCCTGTATGACCCTCTCTTCCGGTATTCCATCTCAAATTTTCTTATCTCTAATCACTAAATGTCCCTCCAACGTTCCTATGTTTTTTACTCTGTTATTACTCTCTCTTCCAATATCCCACCTCTACTTTTGATATCTCTAACTTAGCTATTCCGCCCCATCGCAAGCATTATTGTTGTCTTACCGATTGTTAATCTACTGAATTGCAAGTTTTGCGGCTATGATACTGATCTCCATTTTTACAGATTATTTATCTATTTGATTTGCTCAATGCTGTCGATATAATTTGTTTATCTAATTTTACCTATTTTCTCCTGTTCGTCTCCCCATTTTTTCCTTAACCTCACTCCCATCACCCTTTCCACTCCCAACATGCCCCCCCCCCCACAGCAGTTGTAGGAGAGTAGGGTCTGCAATCCTATGGTCACCCCCGATTTTTGCTTTTTGCTTCACTGGTTTACGACTTTCCCTGGCTGTGGGCCTGCTAATCAGACCCACAGCCTAGCTGTGCTCTCTCTAAATTGATATCCATGTACATTAGGTGCATATCCAATTGGACTGAGTCACCTTATCAGTCCCTGTACAGTGTACCCTAGGTACCCAGGGCATAGGTGCACTTAGGGCCTACCAGGGGCTGCAGAATGTATTATGCCACCCCTGGCTGGCCATCCAAATCTGACACAACTGGCTGATCAATCAGCTGGGGCAAGGTGGTGTAATCACCCTTTGCTTTAGATATAGTATCCCTATATCTAACCCTAAAATGGACACATATCCTCCTATCAGTCACTCCTATGGCAGGCCTTATCAATCCTGAAGGCAGAGTGCCTGGAATTATGTGAGATTATGTGAGATGGTCCTCTGGCATGAGCTGAGCCCGTTTGCAGCTTGCGGAACCAAGTCCTAATAGCTGTTCCATGATAACGCTATACCATATACTCTTAAGTGCATTATAATCCTCGCGGTTCAATGCTAACTTTGGTATAGCATTATCAAAACATGTCGAGTAAGGTGTCATACGAATTGGAATACTACCCCCTCGCCAATTCTGGTGATGAGGGTAGCATTCCACCCTTCTAGAGAGACACGGCATGTATGTAACTGTGAACCCCGGTTAAAGTTAACTCGAGCCTCAGCATCACAAAATGGATGCTGCCACCACAGACACAAGTCTGACCTCCTGCTGCTGGGAGTCCTTCCAGCTAGGGAGGCTTGGACAAAGGATTTCCTGCCTTGGGAGGTGCTAGCACCACCCCAGACAGGATTTTGTGTATTAGGTAGGACAGGGCTGAAAGGAATGAGACATGCCTGGGGCACACAAGGTGTCCCTGTGCATACTCCGGTCTAAACCAGTTCCTGGGGCACTCCAGCCCCAGAGCTGGCGCAAAACCGGACAAAGGATAGGGGGTGTAACCACCCCCCTTCCTGGTCCCACCCAGAGGAGGGACCTAGTCGTAGTACAGCCCCCTTTAGCCGGATAAAGGTAGGAGCTGGTCCCATTCCAAATTAGATTATCCTGAACAACTTTACAAGAAGAAACTCTGGACTTCGACGTTCTGCTCCACAGAAGACTAAAGAAATCTCCCTTGTGGGCAAGGAGTGTCCACCCTGCACAAGCAGGCACCATCAGCGTCCAGCGGCTTCACTTTGTCGTCTTCCTTCCCGGATCCAGACTTCAGAGCCCGACGAGACCCGGATTCCCAGACCTCTCCGAGCTCTACCTACATCTGCAGCAGAGCTGAGATCCGTGGGTGCGACGAGACACGTGAGACCGGCCATCTTGAAAGAAGCAGTACTTCGCTCCAGCACGACTTCAGAGGCATCCTCGTCCAAGTGCTTTGGGGACTGAGAAGCCCCGACCCCGAGCAGCTCCTGCACCAAAGACCAGCCCTCCAGCATCCACGAGATCTGCGTGGGGCCCTTCTGCCTGTTTGCTGCTCGACGCGTTGTCTGGTCACTTGCCGGCTGGCTTGTGACCTCCTAGACGACGAAACCCGACATCTTCACTGCTGGTCTGGTTGCTCCAGACTGGCCCTTTCTCCCTTCTAAAAGAGGAGCACCCTGGACCCTCCTGGTCAACTCCAGACGCCGTTTCCACTCACCGCGTGGGTTGCCTTTGCCAAGGCCTGTTGACTCCGAATCCGAAGCCGACACCGCCGACAGCGAGAGCCTGCGTGGGACAGCTCGTGCCTCCATCCTGGTCGTCGAAGACACCACCTGGTCCACGGAGCTGCAGAGACAAGCGCCCACCTCCACCTGATCGCGACAACGACATCTGGTTAGACTTCAGTCACTGGCTAGTGACTTTGAACATAGTCCCCTCTGCTTTCAGGTTCTTCTCTTCACTGATCCACCCTTGGATCACACCGGACATCTTCCTCCTGACCGCCTGCAGCATCTTTTCCTCCAGGCTCCTTAGACTTCAACGCCGGAACCCGACACGACTTGGCACCTATGCACCCGCAGCCTGTGTGTGAGGTAATACGAGCATTTCGGTGCTCAAGGGTAGCTTGACTCTCCTAGTGTCCAGTTCCACAGTCGTTTTAGTCCTACCTAGTCAGGGACGTCCGTACTCGCCTTTTTCTTAAACGGTACTGTCCATAGACGTTTGTTCGCATCTCGCGTGTGAGTTCACACTCTGCACACGCGCTCCATGGGCCTCCTATTACTTACCTCAAGTTAGTATAGCGTGGTCCCAGCGATCCTACAGCCTCTGGACAGCTCCATTCCTATTATCGACTTTCACATTCCACTTACTTAGTATATGGTTTGTCGTGCACCTAGGGCACCATTGTAAATCGTGCAACTTAAATGTATTTTTCCTAAGAGATTGTCATGTGCTTAGGACTCTGACCTCATAAAGAGTTCAGAGGTGTATGTTAGTTAATAAATACTTGTTTATTTTCATAACAACCTGTGTGGTGTCCTTTAACTTGGTATTCAAGGGGTTATATGTGGTAAAACAGCTGACTTCACATGCCAAAAGAGTTTAGCCTAAGACTGCTATGTCCATGCTACCACTAGTATAGCTGGTCTATAAGGTTGACTTACAACCAATCACCATAAGGTTTGTTTGGACTGATACAAGGTGATCACTAGAACTAGTGAGCATCATATATCAGGCCAACTTCTCACATTGGTGGCAGCGGTGGGATTTGAGCTTGCCGTTGTTTTTACCAAATATAATCTTGAGATATCATTTGAAAGATCACATAAGGTACCATGGGTACATATAACAAGCTTAGAAATACTCTGAGTTCTACTGAACCAGCTGTTGTAGTAGAAAGGGAGTAGCACACCCTGACTACAACTGTTAGCAAGGGATCAGTAGGTAAACCCATAGTGTAGGTAAGTGCACCACTTACACCTCACTAGAAAAGCATGTCTACCACAGGAGAGAACACAGTGGCTCCCCTGGTGGCAGTTGACCCTCCACAGGTCATGTCAAGATATGCAGCCCTTAGCTTCCAGGAGATGAGACAATAGTGTACCTCCAGGAAACTAAAACAGGGTTCTAACCCTACAACTAACTTTCTGATAGGTCTCTTAGAGACATTTGATGCCAGAAGGGCTTCTAATCCAGGCCCATCTGACCCTACAGAGGAAGACATACCCCCACTAGAGGAGGACTCCAATCTCCCTGAAACTGATGAAGTGGAGGAAGATGGAGACTCATCTGATGGTGAGGTAAACCATGGGAGGAGTCAGCAGACTTACCAGGGGCAACTTAAGCATACATGAGAATGGAACTGGGGGAGCCCCAGGCCCATCCTCAGGCAGGCTTAACCCTGGGAATAGACGAGTTAGGTCTCTCTCCAGAGGCTCTAACAGATCTATTCACACCCATGTCTCTCAGGCATCTTCTCAGAGAGGGATGACATCCCCTCAGAGAAGGGAGCATGAAGCTAAGATGAGGGAAGTCAATCTGAGGATTGAGAGGGAAGAACTTGCCCTTGCCAAAGAAAGACTTGCCTTTGTCAGAGAGCAGAAATTGAGTGGGGCAGACCCCACTGGTGGCAGCATTATCCCTAGAGATAAAGACAGGAGTTTTGATACTAGACACCTGAGTAAAATAGTGCCCCCCTATAAACAAGGGGATGACATCCACAAATGGATGACTGCTTTGGAGAGTGCCTGCACTGTCCAGTGCATCCCCCAGAGTCAGTGGGCAGCTATATTGTGGCTCTCCTTTGAAGGTAACGGTAGAGATAAGCTCCTCACTACTAGAGCTGAGGATGCTAACAATTACCAAGTCCTTAAGAACACACTGATTGATGGGTTTTGCTTAACAACTGAGCAGTACAGGTTGCTGTTCAGAGACACCCAGAAAATTCAGTCTCAGGATTGGGCTGACTTTGTTGATTGTGCCACTAAGGCTTTTGAAGGCTGGTTACTGGGAAGTAAAGTTACTGATTACACAGGATTGTATAATCGAATTATGAGAGAACAAATCTTAAGTAATTGTCAGAATCAGTTGTTGCATCAGCACCTTATTGACTCAGATCTGACCTCTCCCCAAGAATTGGGAAAGAAGGCAGACAGATGGGTCAGGACAAGGGTCAAGCAGCAGAACCAGAACCAGGGTGGTGGCCAGAAGAAAGCAGACCAGAAGGGTAATGAGAATAAGCAAAATGACCAGAAGTCTTCAACAGGGCCCCAACAATCTAAAGAGGGTGGGTCCCAGAATTCCCAAAAGAAGAAGAATAATGGTCAGAGGAAACCATGGTGCCAATAGTGTAAAGGTAATACTCTCTGGTTTAGTGAGTGCACCAAGAAAGGCCCAGCTCCTACCACTACTGCCCCTAAGGCACCTGCACCCCCTAATACAGTTAGTAGTGGTAGCAATCCTCCCAAGGCTATAGTGGGGTTAACCTTGGTATCTGAGGCAGGCTTTAACCTAGTCGGAGTGCCTACTCAGGCTGTTCTTGTTTGTACTGGGGACATGGATATGACCCCTACAATAAGTCCCAGTACCCATGGCAAGTACAGGCAAACGCCTTTAATCAATGGAAAATTGGCTCAGGCCTACAGGGACACCTGTGCCCGTGTCACTATGGTGACACCAGCATTTGTGGACCCTGAACAGGTCATACTAGGTTCAGACTACTTAGTGGCCAATGCTAGCAATGTCACTACCAACCATAGTATGGCACTTGTTAACTTCTCCTGGGGAGGGGTAATTGGCCTCAAAAGGGTTGTTGTTAGTTCAGACCTCCCAGTGGACTGTCTTTCGGGCAATGATTTGGAATCCTCCTTATGGTCAGATGTGGAGTATAGGACTCATGTGGAAATGTTAGGTTTGTCAGCACATGTCCTTGCTGTGACTAGGTCACAGGCCAAGAAATGCCTAGCTGAACTAGTGCTGGATCCTGGAACAATGGACCAGACACTAATCAAGAGTAAGAGCAATAGGGTTAAGGCCGTGCCTTCCCCCTTGCCTCAGGTAGAGGGTCGGCCCTCACAGGAGGCTGACCTACAGACCCCAGAAGGAACTGCCCTAGAGGGGAAGCTTGAACCTGAACAGGTTGAGTTCCTTGGGACAGGGGGACCTTCCAGGGCAGACTATAGGCATGCTCAATTAGACTGTTCATCTCTTGAACCCCTCAGACAGCAGGCTGCTGCTGAGGCTGCAGGGAATGCCACAGGTGCCCATAAAGTGTACTGGGATGATGGACTCCTTTACTCTGAGGCAAGAGACCCCAAGCCTGGTGCTACCAGGAGGCTGGTCATCCCCGTGTCTCTGAGAGGTTTCCTTCTCACCTTGGCCCATGAAACTCCCCTTGCAGGTCACTTAGGCCAGAACAAGTCTTGGGACAGGCTTGCCCAACACTTTCACTGGCCCCATATGTCTGAAGACACTAAAGAGTTTTGTCGCTCATGTGTCACCTGTCAAGCCAGTGGCAAATCAGGTGGCACAACAAAGGCCCCCCTTATACCACTACCTGTGGTGGGGGTACCCTTTGAAAGAGTGGGGATTGACATTGTTGGACCAATGGAACCCCCAACAGCATCTGGGCACAGATTTATACTGGTGGTAGTGGATCATGCCACCAGGTATCCAGAAGCTATTCCCCTTAGGACCACTACAGCTCCTGTTGTGGCCAGGGCCCTACTTGGAGTTTTCTCCAGAGTGGGGTTTCCTAAGGAGGTTGTCTCTGACAGAGGTGCAAACTTCATGTCAGGATATTTGACTGCTATGTGGAAGGAGTGTGGAGTAAATTACAAATTTACCACACCCTATCATCCACAGTGCAATGGGCTTGTGGAGAGATTCAACAAGACCCTAAAAGGGATGATAAAAGGGTTACCTGAAAAGCTTAGGCGAAGATGGGACATCCTTTTACCCTGCCTTCTGTTTGCTTACAGAGAGGTCCCACAGAAGGGGGTTGGCTACAGCCCTTTTGGGCTTCTGTTTGGGCATCCTGTAAGAGGACCCCTATGTCTTGTGAAGGAAGGATGGGAGTTACCTCTCAAAAAGCCTAAACAGGATATTGTGGACTATGTACTTGGTCTCCGCTCCAGGATGGCAGAGTACATGGAGAAGGCATCTAAAAACCTGGAGGCCAGCCAAGAACTTCAAAAAGCTTGGCATGACCAAAAGGCTGTCCTGACTGTGTATCACCCAGGACAGAAGGTGTGGGTGTTGGAGCCAGTGGCCCCAGCAGCTCTCCAAGACAAGTGGTCTGGACCCCATACCATTATTGAGCAAAAGGGAGAGGTCACCTACCAGGTGGACCTTGGAACTCCCAGGAGCCCTCACAGAGTACTTCATGTGAACAGGCTCAAGGCATTTGTCAACAGGGAGGACATGGGCTTGCTCATGGCCACAGATTAGGGGCAGGAGGAGGAGAGTGACCCTCTCCCAGACCTGCTCACTCAGAACCTTGATGATGGGTCAGTAGATGGTGTAGTCTTTTCTGACAGCCTCTCTGAACATCAACAAGAGGATTGTAAACAGGTTCTTCAATCCTTTAGACAAATGTTCTCTCTGACATCCAGTCAGACAAACTGGTGCATCCATAAGGTGGACACTGGTGACAGTCTGCCTATAAAGAGTAAAATCTACAGGCAACCTGACCACGTCAGGGACTGCATAAAGCAAGAAGTACAAAAGATGTTGGAATTGGGAGTCATTGAACCCTCAGAGAGCCCTTGGGCTAGTCCTGTAGTTCTAGTGCCAAAACCTCACACCCAGGGTGGTAAGAGAGAGATGAGGTTTTGTGTAGACTACAGGGGTCTCAATGCTGTCACTAAGACAGATG
The DNA here is from genome assembly GCF_964263255.1 of Lissotriton vulgaris. NCBI lineage: Eukaryota > Metazoa > Chordata > Amphibia > Caudata > Salamandridae > Lissotriton > Lissotriton vulgaris. The sequence goes on along the minus strand of NC_141685.1, from coordinate 2,102,453,976 downwards.
CCCATCCAATACCAAGAGCAGATGAACTCATTGACAGATTGGCTTCTGCCAAGTTCTTGAGGACATTTGACCTGACAGCTGGTTATTGGCAAATCAGGTTAGCTGCAGATGCCAAGGCCAAAACAGCATGTTCTACCCCAGGAGGTCATTACCAGTTTGTGGTGATACCCTTTGGTTTGAAAAATGCACCTGCCACTTTTCCAAGGTTGGAGAACCAAGTTCTATCTGGGCTGGATGACTTCTGTGCAGCATATCTAGATGATATTGCTGTCTTTAGCTCCACCTGGGAGGATCACCTGATCCACCTGAGGAAAGTTTTGGAGGCCCTGCAAAAGGCAGGCCTCACTATCAAGGCTACTAAGTGCCAGATAGGGCAGAGTCAAGTTGTATATCTGGGCCACCTTGTAGGTGGAGGCCAGGTTCAACCTTTGGAGAGCAAGACACAGACCATAAAGGACTGGGCTCCTCCAACCACCCAGACACAGGTCAGAGCTTTCTTGGGCCTGTCTGGTTACTATAGGAAATTTGTCAGAAATTATGGAACCATTGTGACTCCACTTAATGACCTGACAAGTAAGAAAATGCCAAAGAAAGTTCAGTGGACAGTTAGCTGTCAAAAGGCATTCGATGACCTAAACCAGGCCATGTGCACTGCACCTATTCTCAAGAGTCCAGACTACTCCAAACCTTTCATTGTCCAAACAGATGCTTCTGAGTTGGGTGTGGGGGCTGTTCTATCTCAACTGAATATTGATGGTCTAGTAGAAGGCTGACCCCTAGAGAGAAACATTGGTCAGCTATTGAGAGGGAGGCCTTTGCTGTGGTTTGGGCCCTAAAGAAGTTGAGGCCATACTTGTTTGGCACTCACTTCAAGATTAAGACCGACCATAAGCCCCTCTTATGGCTAAATCAATCGAAGGGTGAAAACCCCAAACTTCTTAGGTGGTCCATTTCCCTACAGGGGATGGACTTTACAGTGGAGCACAGACCAGGGACTGACCATGGCAATGCAGATGGTCTCTCCAGGTACTTCCACTTAGAACAAGAAGACCCAGGGACTTCCAATTAGAACTATAAGACTCACCTGGTCAAGGTTAGTTTAATGTCCCTAAGTTGGGGGGGGGGGGGGGGGGGGTTATGTAGGAGAGTATGGTCTGCAATCCTATGGTCACCCCCCATTTTTGCTTTTTGCTTCACTGGTTTACGACTTTCCCTGGCTGTGGGCCTGCTAATGTTATGTTATGTTATTCACACTTATACCACGCACAGCTGCCCCAGCAAAGGGGCGTCCTGGCGCTTAACAAGGTATACAAAACACAACTTAATTAAAATCAAAGAAAGGGAACAGCAGGATACAAAAGATCGAGGCTAGACAAATAGAATGGTCTTAATAGCACGTCTAAACTGCAAAAGATCTTCCAGAGCCTGTAGGTGAGGGGGAAGAGAATTCCACCATTTTGCTACTAACACCCGAAAGGAGCGGCCACCGGCTCTACTCAACCTGAAGCGCGGAACAGCTGCCAGGTTTTGGCCCAAAGATCTGAGGGTTCGCAGGGGTACATATGGTACCAACAAGTTCTCCAATATTTGGGTGGCTGAGCCCTTGAGAATTTTAAAGGCAAGGCAAAGGACCTTGAATTTGATCCTTTGGCTCACAGGGAGCCAGTGAAGAGAACGCAGCGTGTTAGAAACCGAGCACTGCCTTAGCAGACCTATCACCACTCTGGCTGCAGCATTTTGAACTCGCTGCAGCCGGGTGAGTTCCGACTGATTAATCCCCGCCAAAAGCGAGCTAGCATAATCCAGCCGGGACAACACTGACTCTTGAACCACTAGTTGCCTGGTGGGTGCGTCGAAGAATTTCAGGATAGGTCTTAAACCTCTGATAATTCCGTAACAGGTGGCCGCCACCTTTTTGGTGTGGCAGATGAAACTAAGGTTTGGATCAAGCCGCACCCCTAGGTTTTTTATCTCCGCTGCTGGAGAAGGGGTCACACCCAATTCAGGAGGACACCACTGGTCCCCCCATAACTCCGCCTGCTTGCCGACCACCATAACCTCAGTCTTTTTGGCGTTTAACTGGAGACAGTTTGAATTCATCCAGTTAGCCACTGCCCGTAGTCCGTCTCGGAACCTGGGGGCCTCCACATCAGAGTCCCCACTCAGCATGACCGCCAGCTGCGTATCGTCTGCGTATGATACCATCGTCAAGCCCCATTGCTTGACGACCGCAGCCAGCGGCCTCACGTACAGGTTGAATAGAGTGGGACTTAACGAGGAGCCTTGTGGGACCCCCAGATTCAAAGGATAGGAATTAGACTGACCGGGAGGGATCGCCATCTTAAAAGACCGTTCGGCAAGAAAAGAACGGAACCAGCATAGGGCAGAATCCGTGACACCCACTTCTTCTAGGCGCTGGAGCAGAATCCTGTGCGAGATAGTGTCGAAGGCAGCACTAATATTTAATAGCAACAGTGCCGCCGTCCGACCCACATCAAGCCCAGAACGCAGATGTTTGACCATAGAAAATAGGGCCGTTTCCGTGCTGTGGCCCGCACGGAAACCGTTCTGAGTGGGGTCAAGGATGTTAGCCCTAGTGAGATGGTTAGACCCACAGCCTAGCTGTGCTCTCTCTAAATTGACATCCATGTACCTTAGGTGCATATCCAATTGGACTGAGTCACCTTATCAGTCCCTGTACAGTGTACCCTAGGTACCCAGGGCATAGGTGCACTCAGGGCCTACCAGGGGCTGCAGCATGTATTATGCCACCCCTGGCTGGCCATCCAAATCTGACACAACTGGCTGATCAATCAGCTGGGGCAAGGTGGTGTAATCACCCTTTGCTTTAGATATAGTATCCCTATATCTAACCCTAAAATGGACACATATCCTCCTATCAGTCACTCCTATGGCAGGCCTTATCAATCCTGAAGGCAGAGTGCCTGGAATTATGTGAGATGGTGCTCTGACATGAGCTGAGCCCGTTTGCAGCTTGCGGAACCAAGTCCTAATAGCTGTTCCATGATAACGCTATACCATATACTCTTAAGTGCATTATAATCCTCGCGGTTAAATGCTAACTTTGGTATAGCATTATCAAAACATGTCGAATAAGGTGTCATACGAATTGGAATACTACCCCCTCGCCAATTCTGGTGACGGGGTAGCATTCCACCCTTCTAGAGGGACACGACATGTATGTAACTGTGAACCCCGGTTAAAGTTAACTCGAGCCTCAGCATCACAAAATGGATGCTGCCACCACAGACACAAGTCTGACCTCCTGCTGCTGGGAGTGCTTCCAGCGAGGGAGGCTTGGACAAAGGGTTTCCTGCCTTGGGAGGTGCTAGCACCACCCCAGACAGGATTTTGTGTATTAGGTAGGACAGGGCTGAAAGGAATGAGACATGCCTGGGGCACACAAGGTGTCCCTGTGCATACTCCGGTCTAAACCAGTTCCTGGGGCACTCCAGCCCCAGAGCTGGCGCAAGACCGGACAAAGGATAGGGGGTGTAACCACCCCCCTTCCTGGTCCCACCCAGAGGAGGGACCTAGTCGTAGTACAGCCCCCTTTAGCCGGATAAAGGTAGGAGCTGGTCCCATTCCAAATTAGATTATCCTGAACAACTTTACAAGAAGAAACTCTGGACTTCGACGTTCTGCTCCACAGAAGACTGAAGAAATCTCCCTTGTGGGCAAGGAGTGTCCACCCTGCTCAAGCAGGCACCATCAGCGTCCAGCGGCTTCACTTTGTCGTCTTCCTTCTCGGATCCAGACTTCAGAGCCCGACGAGACCCGGATTCCCAGACCTCTCCGACCTCTACCTACATCTGCAGCACAGCTGAGATCCGTGGGTGCAACGAGACACTTGGGACCGGCCATCTTGAAAGAAGCAGCACTTCGCTCCAGCACGACTTCAGAGGCACCCTCGTCCAAGTGCTTTGGGGACTGAGAAGCCCCGACCCCGAGCAGCTCCTGCACCGATGACCAGCCCTCCAGCATCCATGAGATCTGCGAGGGGCCCTTCTGCCTGTTTGCTGCTCGACGCTTTGTCTGGTCACTTGCCGGCTGGCTTGTGACCTCCTAGATGACGAAACCCGACATCTTCACTGCTGGTCTGGTTGCTCCAGACTGGCCCTTGCTCCCTTCCAAAAGAGGAGCACCCCGGACCCTCCTGGTCCACTCCAGATGCCGTTTCCACTCACCGCGTGGGTTGCCTTTGCCAAGGCCTGTTGACTCAGAATCCAAAGCCGACACCGCCGACAGCGAGCGCCTGCGTGGGACAGCTCGTGCCTTCATCCTGGTCGTCGAAGACACCACCTGGTACACGTGGCTGCAGAGACAAGCGTCCACCTCCACCTGATCGCGACGACGACATCTGGTTCCACTCCTGGTTCCACTCCAGTCACTGGCTAGTGACTTTGAACATTGTCCCCTCTGCTTTCAGGTTCTTCTCTTCACTGATTCACCCTTGGATCACACCGGACATCTTCCTCCTGACCGCCTGCAGCATCTTTTCCTCCAGGCTCCATAGACTTCAACGCCGGAACCCGACACGACTTGGTACCTATGCACCCGCAGCCTGTGGGTGAGGTAACACGAGCATTTCGGTGCTCAAGGGTAGCTTGACTCTCCTAGTGTCCAGTTCCACAGTCGTTTTAGTCCTACCTAGTCAGGGACATTCGTACTCACCTTTTTCTTAAACGGTACTGTCCATAGACGTTTGTACGCATCTCGCGTGTGAGTTCACACTCTGCACACGCGCTCCGTGGGACTCCTATTACTTACCTCAAATTAGTATAGCGTGGTCCCAGCGATCCTACAGCCTCTGGACAGCTCCATTCCTATTATCGACTTTCACATTCCACTTACTTAGTATATGGTTTGTCGTGCCCCTAGGGCACCATTGTAAATCGTGCAACTTAAACGTATTTTTCGTAAGAGATTGTCATGTGCTTAGCCCTCTGACCTCATAAAGAGTTCAGAGGTGTATGTTAGTTAATAAATACTTGTTTCTTTTCATAACAACCTGTGTGGTGTCCTTTCACTTGGTATTCAAGGGGTTATATGTGGTAAAACAGCTGGCTTCACATGCTAAAAGAGTTTAGCCTAAGACTGCTTTATCCATGCTACCACTAGGATAGCTGGTCTATAAGGTTGACTTACAACCAATCACCATAAGGGTTGTTTGGACTGATACAAGGTGATCACTAGCACTAGTGAGCATCATATATCAGGCCAACTTCTCACAGCAGTGACCATTACCCCCGGGACCCTACTCCAAATATGGCCCCAACTCATGGACCATTCTCTACCCCCCACCCTCTCCAAACATGCAAAGAAAAATTTCAAACATAAACTCCTTATCCGTAAACCTGAAAAACTCATTGTTGATAACTACCTCAGCCTCACCTCTCCCATTATAACCAACTACATCTTTTACTCCAAACACCCTTCCAAATGGAAAAGCATCTTCCTACACCACCTCCGAATCTGTAAGTCAACTAAATACCATATGGACTCAAATTATCCACCTCTCCCTCCCCAGCCTTTCAGGGTGATATTGATATCTCGATCTTCAAAACTGGAAACATTCTCATACAAGACACGGTTTCTCACCTTTCCATCTTTGAACACCACTTCAGCACTTTGTCCCTCCTCCTTGACCACTCTACGCCTAACACTCCTCCCCAACTGAATAACCCCCCTCCAACCTCCCCCTCCTCCTAGTTCCACTTCCACTCTAAACCATCCAGCAAACTCTATCCTCCAACAAACAACTCGATCTTTACCCTCCCTGGACCTATCTACAATAAACAAACCCCCAATTACCTTTACCTATTTCTCATCCCCTCTCAAATTCCCTCTCTCCCAGAACTCGCACATCTCGGATTGCTCCACTAAAAACGGTAGACCCCAATCCCTGCCCTCCATCTATCATCTCCCCCCCATGATCCCTCTTCTTCCTGACCCCCTAATCTTTCTCCCCCTTCCCAAACACTCACATACTCCACCGCCCCTTCCCTTCAGTCCCCTATCACAACTTCTCACCGCCCTCCTCTTCCACATCCTGAACACCCTCCCCTCCCCATCACCCTCTATCCTACCCCTCCATGCCCTCCAATCTCCACCTCCTAACCCCTTATCCCAGCCCCTGATGAATACCCAACCCCTCCACCCCAACATATCTGCTCTCCACTAGCTCTATGCTCTTTTATCCGCTCTGACCACCTCTCCTGCAATTCTTAACCCCTGTCTAAACTAGCTCAACTCCTCACACCTAACAGCCCTGACATCCCCACTCCACTCCCTTTACCCTATATCCCCCCTCAAACATTAGGCCACCCACTGCAACCAATGCAGACCTTTCCCTACCCCCATTTATCTCCCTTCCCCCCTCCCATTCCCCTTCAGTACCTACCGGTTCAGCCTCCCCATCTAACTTGACTACTGAACCCCTCTCACCTAACAGCCATATCACCCCTCAATCCACTCCAACTACCCTTTCTCCCCCTCACACATTAGCCCAACCTCAAAAACCAACTCAATCCATGCCCCTTCACTACCCCCTCATCCAAATTACCACGAACCAACACAACACTGAACTTGACCTTTCAATCTTGATTAACAAACCCCTTAAACCGAACATCCTTGTCCCTCCTCAATCAACACCCAGTACCCTACCTCCGCAACTAACCCTAATAATACACCCACGCTTCCTCCCTTCACCATAATTGTACAGAGACTACACAATATTGAACTAGTTCTAACTAAGTTAACTACCGAACTTTCACAATTCAGGAAAGATTTTATCTCCCTCAACGCCAGAGCCCTCCCTCACCATAAAATACCCCTCCACCCCCCAAAACTAATCCCTAACACCAAACAAAATAATTGGAGATCAACTCCTCTCCGCTGCTGTCTACATAACCCTCACCGCATCTCGAACCATCTCTCCCCATCCGACCTCTCCGATCTATGCAACTGTTGTAAGTAGAATGATCCACAAGACAAAGCTAGTATGCAGATGGATTTATTCGCAGTACAGAGATTAGCATGTAACTCCAACGCTGACCAGTCTCCAACTGACAAGACTGGAATCCCAGCTGAGTGAGATCACACTACCAGAACATTGGTAATATTCTAGCATAGCATGCACTGCTAAACAATATAGAAAACAGACTAAACTAGACAGTAAATCAAGAATCATATTTACAACAGCAACTCTTACCTTCCTAGCTTACCAACCACAAATCCTCCACCCCCATACTCCCACGTCCCTGTTATCCTTGGGATAAATAGAATCCCCTCCCCCCATTTCCCCCAGACCATCACCTCAACTCACATCAATCCTCCCTTGCACACCGACCATATTCAACCCCTCACTTCTTAGATGTATGCTTGTCTACTGTCGCTCCGCAGTCCAGCATGCCACAGAAATTTCGGAAACTATTCTGAGTGAATCAATTGACATTGCATTCCTCACAGAAACCTGGCTCAATGACCACTCCACGAGCATACTTGACCTTCTCTCTCCCCCGGGATACTCTATTCTTAGAAAAGATAAACCTGGCAGAGTTGGGGGTGGTCTAGCATTTATTTTTAAAAATTGACTTCAGTTATCCCTTGTCAACAACTCTGGTTGCTACTCCTGTGAATACCTGGAAGGGAAGCTGAACTGACAACTCAAACCTCCCAGCCAATTCGTCTACACAATATTTACCGCCCCCCTGGAGCCCCCCCAGCTCTTTATAGAAGACTTATCTGAGTTCCTGACACAATCCAACTCAAATAATCTCTTTCTTGGCGATCTTAACCTCCATTGGAATGATAAAGATGACCCCACCATCTCCCTCCTCACTAATCTTGAGATCAATGACCTCAAACAACTATGACTGTCCCCGACACACACTAATGGAGCCATCCTTGATGCTATTCTCTCTAACGACGATCTGGCCTCTGTGACCAACATCGTCCCCATTGACTGGTCTGACCATCACCTTATACTGTTCACCATTGCTACCACTACAAATCTCCCCACTGCCAAACTTAATAGACCTAAGAAATTGACCAGAAATCTGAAACTTATCCCCTGGGTGTACTTGAGTCTAAACTCCAAGCTCAACTTCTTCTCATTCCCCCATCACAAAATGCCAATGAGCTCACCGAACACTTTAACAATACTGTCACCGATATCCTTGACCAAATGGCCCCGCCTAAACTCAAATACCAAAGAAACACCCCCTCCAACTCTTGGTTTAATACCGAACTTAATAATGAGAGACGGTCACTCAGATCGTCGGAAAGAACCTGGAGACGCCATCCTTCTCCTTCCCATCTTGCACACCTCAGACGTGCTAGATCCAAGTACAGAAAACACATCTTCAATGAAAAGACATCCTTTATCCGCAATCAACTTGATTGTGCCAAAAATAGACAGAGAGAACTCTTCAAAATCATTTGAAACCAAACTTCCCCCGCACCTCCAATTCTGATTGCCTCCTCAGGCAGATGTGAAGAAATTTCCCACTTCTTCTCGGAAAAGATAGCCACAATAGATCAATCCTTCCTTCCCACGAAGCTCCCCTCTAATTCCCAATGCAATCCTGCCCTCACCTCTAATGCCCTCTCCACATCCCCTCGACCAGTTGTCCCCTTCTCTCGTTCGCCCACCATTCTACGGCTCCCCAGTGACTCTCCTCACCGGACTACTCCCTCAGCCCCAACTAACCACCCTGCTCACCTATCCCCTACCACATCTCCGGAATCCAACTCCCTTAACTCACAATTAAAAAACAATGCCTCCTTGTTCAACTTCCTCCCCATGACTGAGCTAGAAGTCATTAAAATAATTGGTAATCTCAAACCGTCCTCCCACACAAAACACCCCTTACCATCTAATTTGTCCCTGCCCTTAAACATATTATCGCCCCATACTGGGCTACAATCATCAACACATCTCTCTCCACTGGCTGTGTGCCCACCTCCCTTCAACTTGGACAAATCACTCCCATAATCAAGAACCCCAAAGCTGACCCCAACGACCTAAACAACCTCTGCCTCATCACTAACCTCCCCCTTCTCTCAAAGGTCCTGGAGAAATGCATCCCACTACAACTAGATAAACATATCGAAAATTTCAACCTACTCGACCCCTTTCAATCAGGTTTCAGGAAAGGCTGCAGCACCGAAACGGCAAGGCTCAATGTCATTGATGACATGCACCACTCACTTGACAAATGGCGAGTCCTGTCTTCTTATCCTTCTTGATCTCTCTGCCGCGTTCGATAAAGTCAACCATTCAGCCTTACTTAAAGTGCTTAAGACCCGTTTCGGCCTTAATGGCAATGCCTACAAATGGTTTGTCTCCTACCTACAACATCGAACTCAGCAAATCAAAATTCTAAACTGTCTCTCTAACCCCACTCCTGTCTCCCTTGGAGTCCCCCAAGGAGCTATGCTCTCCCCCTCCCCCTTTAACCTCTTTATGGAACCCCTCACTGTCATTCCTAAACAAGCAGGCATTAACTACCACCTCTACGCTGATGACACCCAAATACATTACAAGATTAAAAATCATGCTGACATCCTACACCTGAACAACACCCTCACCAAGATCCAAACCTGGTTTCATTCCAATCATCTAAAACTTAACCCTAACAAAACCGAAATCATTCTCTTCTCCCCTAAAAATAAACCTCTTCCTGGATATCTGACCTCAACGCACTCAACTGCTCACTTACCCTGTCCAACTCTGTCAAATCTCTTGGTATTTCTATTGACAACACACTAACCCTTAACGTCCACATCAAAAACGCTGCTATAGGAGCCCTCTGCACTCTCCGTCACCTCAAAAAATCAAATCTTGTATACCTACCGATGACTTTAAAATAGTAGTTCAATCACTTGTCCTTTCACGTATAGATTATGGTAACGCCATCCTCAACGGAATCCCCAAGATTCACCTTGCTCTAATCAAAGCTGTGCTAAACCTTTCAGCCAGGCTCATCACTGACTGCAAACGTTTCGACCATATCTCCCCAGCTCTCAAATCTCTTAAATGGCTCCCTATAGAAGATAGATCAGCCTACAAAACTGCCTGCATTATTCATAAAGTCCTCCACCAAAACACCCCAGAGCTCCTCTCCAAGGAACTCCTCATAGCAGGCACCACACGACCTCTGAGAAGCACCAACACCCTCCTTCTTATCCCACAACTGCATAAAAAGAAATCCACACAATCACGCTCCTTCTCTGGAAATGCCCCGATCATCTGGAATGCCCTCCCAAAAAGCTTGCGCTGTAACCCCTCCTATTTCAGCTTCAAAAACGACCTAAAAATTCCCCTCCTCAATTATCACTGGGGATCATAACTTGGGACCTGCACTTAATCTCCAATCTCACAATTTTTCCTATTTGTCAGTAATATTTTTCCTTTTCCTGTACACCCTCCTACAAACCACTTCATTTATACAGCTCTTGCCCCTATTAATATTTTTTATGTGTATATCTCACAGATTATTTTCACTATTCTTTTATCAACTTGTATGATATGTTTGGCCAATTTAATATTGAGGGTCATAACCTGTGACATGCACCTGTCTCTCCAAATCATCATGCTATTTTTTGTTTGGTAACTATTTGTCCTTCTTCCAACATCATCTTCCTAACGACTGGTTGTGTTTAGCTTTTTCCACATTTATTTATTCTTGATTTGTATACGTTACTTGTTCTTTCATTTTCTTTTTATCTTCATGTATGCCATTATTTGCCTCATATTAGCTTCTCATATAAAGCGCTCTGATACCTCCTGGGTCTAGCCAGCGCTATATAAAACTCTCAAAATAAAACAAAAAAATAAAAACTGTATAGTCCATCCCCTGCAGGGAAATGGACTACCTCAAACAGATGAAGGGTGAAAACCCCAAACCTTTAAGCCATATGGTCTGTCTGAACAATGGAGTAAATGCCAAACAGGTATGCCTTCAACTTTTTCAGGGCCCAGACCACAGCAAAGACCTCCCACTCTATAGCTGACAAACGTTTCTCCCAGGGGGTCAACCTTCTGCTAATAAAAGCTACTGGTTGATGATCCTGGCCCACTGTGGTGAGTCGAGACAACACAGCCCCTACCCCCACCTCAGAAGCGTATGTTTAGAAAATAAAGATGTAGGAGGAATCCAGACTTTGCAGAATAGGAGCAGTGCACATGGTCTGCTTTATATCTTCAAATGCCGTCTGGCATTTTGCTGTCCACAGGACTTTCTTGGGTGTTCTTTTGGATGTGAGATCATTAAGAGGAGTCCCAATGGACCCATACCCCTTAACAAATCTTCTGCAGTACCCAGTCAGGGCTAAGAAAGCTCGGACCTGAGCCTGGGTGGTGGGAGCAACAGAGTCCATGATGGTCTGGATTTTGCTCTCCAATGGTTGGATCTGGTCTCCACCTAACAGGTGGCCCAAGTACACAACCTTACTCTGCCCTATCTGGCACTTAGTGGCCTTGATAGAGAGGTCTGGCAGCTGCAGGGCCTCGATGACATTCCTGAGGTGGAGCAGGTGATCTTCCCAGGTGGCGCTAAAGACAGCAATTTTGTAAAGATAGGCTGCACTGTATGCTTCCAGACCGTTGAGGACTTTGTTCACCAACCTCTGAAATGTGGCGGTGCATTCTTCAAACCAAAAGGCATTACAGTAAACTGATACTGCCCACTGGGGGTTGAGAAAGCAGTTTTTGGCTTGGCATCCTTAGAGAGTCTTATCTGCCAATAGCCAGCAGTTAAGTCAAATGTACTCAAGAACTTGGCTGAGGCCAAGGTGCCTGAGTTCATCTGCCCTAGGAATTGGATGGGCATCAGTCCTAATGACTGCATTGCGGCCCCTGTAGTCCACGCAAAACCTCATCTCTTTCTTGCCATCTTTGGTGTGTGCTTTTGGCACTAGGACTACTTGGCTAGCCAAAGGGCTATTTGAAGGTTCACAGACCCACAAGTCCTACATTGTCTAGACCTCAGTCCAGAAACAGTTTCTGACATGGTCAGGCTGTCTGTAAATTTTGTTCTTCACATGCAGGCTGTCACCTGTGTATACTTCATGGGTACACCAGGTGGTCTGACTAGGTGTCAGAGAGAACATGCCCTTAAACTGACTGAGGACTTTCCTGCAATTAGCTTGTTGCTGGGCAGTGAAGCTGCCTGCCAAGGCTACTCCTTCAACTGACCCATCAACAGGTTTCTGGGAGAGGAGATAAGGGAGAGTATGACTCTCTTCTTCCTGTCACTGATTAGTGGCCATGAGTAAACCCATGTCTGTCCTGTCCACATAAGGTTTCAGGCAGTTCACATGGAGAACCCTATGGGGACTCCTAGGACCGCCAAGGTCCACCAAGTAGTTGACCTCCCCTTTCTGTTAAAGGATGGTGGGGGGCACTCAATTTGTCTTGGAGAGCTGCTGGGGCCACAGGCTCCAAAACCCACACTTTCTGTCCTGGCTGGTAAACAGTTAGCAAGGCCTTCTGGTCAGGCCAGGCTTTTTGTAGTTCCTGGGCCTCAAGGTTTTCCTGGGTGTTGGAACTGGGGTCACCAGTCCCCTAGGGTAGCATGGCACGAGCGGGTAGGCATCCGAAAGCATATGTGTTAAGCAACCATGCAGCACACGCAACCACTGAGTCAGAAACCTGGGCACGCAATTAGTGACACCACTCCAGTGAGTTTGTGTAAAAACTCAAGTTAACTTTATTAAGATAGATAATCAAGTAGATGGAGCAGGATCAGGGTATTAGGAATTCATCATAAAATTAGCTTATTAGCTTTCCACTAAAAACACATGTGTGAGAACACTTGGCAATAAATACTGGATGAATAAATAATAAATATTAGATGTTCCATAAATATTAAATATTGAATAAATACATTTTTAGTATAACACAGGCCTGACCTATGCCTTGCTCCTGGTCAGCACCTGCATCAAATGCATTAAGAAGTGATAACAGAAAGCATTTCAATAGATAACAGTAGATTTCCACTTTCCTTAAATATGAAACATCACATCAGGGGGAACCTTAGCTGTGCATAACTCTTCTCCCCTATTAGGAGTAAAACATCTCATAAATAGATAAATAATGTATCATAACTGACTAGAGGTCAAAGTTATCACTCTCCTCACACAGGGAAAAGACTTCAATGTAAAACATTTCATTTAGCCAGCATTACCCATGTCATCAGGTAAGAATAAACCTTTCTTTTAACTAGGGTAAATTATCACAACACCTGAGGCTGGTATAGCAGTGCGCTATCCCTATTAATCAGGAATAAACCCCTCCTCAAATGGGAGTAACCATCTCCTTATATACCTAGAGGTCTTTGGGAACCATTGCATTAGGCAGGAGTATGCATGACATATGACCCAGGAACTATGTAATTATGTAGTATAAACATTTCCTGAGGTAGCAACAGCATTCATATAACAGTGCCTTAGGCAGTAATATACATGTCATGAGAGTAAAGGCAGAACATTTCATTAGTCATAAACTAACCAGACAGTTAATTACCAGTTTCACTTGGGAGGAATAACCATTCCATTACCTAGAGCTTTACGCAACGCGTATTTGAATGAACCTTACATTGGGCATTCACTAAGGCATTTAGCTAGAAATAAACAGTTCTCTAGGCAGAAGTTAGGACATTTCTAAAGGCATTGCCCTAGGCAGGAGTGAACATTTAATTAGCCGGTACCCAGTATTTCAATAGGCCCCAAGTATTTCCTTAGCACCCTATAAGCCCTGCATCAGGCTTCAAATAGGCATTACATCACTTCCAACCTGGCATTAGGCAAACTACACATCGGCTGGTGCATAAATGAGCAGTAAATTGCTCCTATGAATCAGGGAACATTCCCATAAGGCAAGGGAAAAACATTCATAAACAATGCAGCCCAATTTAATAATTAACTCACTGCAGGAGTACAAGGTTCCTACTGCAGGGGACCCACAGTGACCTTCGTGGGCCCAGTCCCCATACCTGAAGGGCTTCTGTAATTAATTAGGGCCAACAGGACCCAGTCACCAGTTTTCCCCAGGGAGGGGCGAACTCGGGGCCTCCCGGGGCCTTCCGCCCTCCTCCCTGGGGGTTTGCTATCTCCTCTCCGTTAATCTGGGCCAACCGGGCCCAACAACAATCTTCCCCAGGGGAGGGGCGAACTCGAGGTCTCATGCGACCTTCCGCCCTCCTCCCCGGGGGTTTACCTGCCTTCTTCGGCCCTTCCCGGGCCCTTGCGTAGGCTTCTGGTGGGTTTGAGGCTCTGGCTCCTCTTAGAACCCTGGCGGCGCTGTCCGGGAAAGCGGGGTAGAGGGGGGGGCTCTCACTCTTCCATGAGCCCCTCCGATATGCCCCGCGCTTCAGTGGAACCGGTCCCGGCTCCTCAGGCCTCGGGACCGGTCAGGGACACCACAGCAACCGGGGAAGCAGGATGGACCCGGTCTCTCTTCTTGGCAAGTAAGTGCCGGCCGCCAACCACAGCGCGGCCGGCAAAGGGGCTTGACACTTGCAGCCAATGGCTGCGCGGCAATGGGCGGGGGTGCGGCCGATGACGCGGCGCACCTCCGTCACGTGATGTGAGGTCGAGGCTTCACGGCCTGTAAGGCCCAGCGCGACCTGACAGGAATTCCGGCGGCCCTCTCCTGACACCGGGGGCCGCCGTGGAGACTCCTTCTGCTTGGCCTGGGCTGCGGCGGTGATCGCAACACTCAGCACTGCTGCGGCGGCCCTCTCCAGGCACCGGGGGCTGCCGAGGACGATGACAGGCGAAGTTGAAGCCTCAGGGCAACGCCGGCGATCTCCTCAAAGAGCGCCACGAAGTCACAGCAGCGCTCCGACCACACAGCACCTCAGCAGGCGACAGGGGTGACAGCGCTGAACAGCGACGGGGGCACAGCGCTCCACACAGATTCTTCGTCCCCAGCGCGTCACAAGATCCAGCAGGTGAGCGCTTCAGGCAACCTTCCAGCACTTCTCAGGGGGCACAACGCGCAGAGGCTTCAGTGCTTGGCAATTACGGCACTATGAAGGCCACAGCAATTCTTGGCACCCGAGGGATGTAGCGCTCCTCAGGGCTCAGCCATTCTGGTAGTTCACAGCGCTTAGGGCAGTGAGCTAGATACAGCGCTTCACAGCAGGTTCCACAGCAGGCATTCACCACAGCGCTTCACAAGCAGCTTGTCAGGACAGGCAGTCTCTGATTCAGCGCTTCATCCATTGTGGATTTAAAGTAAAGGCAGCTCACAGGACAAGCCACACAGCAGTGGCAGGTTAGCGCAGGAACCCCAGGTGGCGTCAGGGGGGCACAGGGAGCGACACAGCGCCAATACCTGGTGGGTTCCTCAAAAGTCCTGTGGTGATTTAGTTTTCTTCTTGGCGTGATGTTTCTTGCGCCCTTAGTTCAGTTACTTGGTTTCTGGTTCCTTGGTTTCTTCTTGGCGCAGCTGTTTCTGGCGCCCTTGTAAATAGCAGTTGGGTTCTTGTTTCCTTGAAGGGGGTTAAATTGGTGGCTGGTGTTGGATCTCCTCAGCCAATCCCCTCAAGTGGTCCCTGGGGGTTCCCTTCCGCTGGGCTAGGTCAGGGGGGATTTACAGGTGTGCTCAATACTTGAAAGGCAGCACTCAAAGTACTGTCACTTCCAGCATCATAGTCCCTGACTAGGCCCCTCTGCCTAAACTCCTGCGTAGGTTCCTCCCCCAGGTCCTCCCCTCAGCTTCTCTCCTTCTTCTCCTCAGGAAAGTTCCCTCCCTTTCCTTTTATAGTGCCAGTTGACAGTTGGTAGTGTCAGTTGGTGTCAGTTGGTGTCACCTCACCTGTTCCAGAAGGTTCCAGGAGGTGCTAGGTGGTTCCACCATTCTACCTATGGACAGGCTGGCAGGCTAAGATGGATACATTGCCTGAGGGTTCCAGCCTGCCCCTGGCTACTAGAATGCGCCCTCTAAACCACGCTGCTGCAGCAGAGGTCTGTGGCGGCCATGTTAGGTGTAGAAGGTACCTGCATTTTAACACAAGTTTTAAACTAAACAGGGCATTCTCCACCACCCAAAGCCTATACAGTGTTGTTTCAATGGGGGCATTCTAAATTAACAGGGGATAAAAAGCGAAAAATTTCTGGGGAAAGGGCCAAGTCTCACACATCTCCCCCCCAGCCAAAAGCCAGGGTAGACTGGTCATTCCCTTGACGGGCTTCCCTGCTTGGGGCGGAAAAAGGTGGACGCAGGCCCAATACCACCATGACATCCTCGCTAATCCAACCACCCCACTGGTGTTCCTAGTGGGATGCGGCCAGGACAGACCTCCAATCCGGATGTCTCTGGCCCTTACTCTCTCTTCAGAGTGGGGGGCAGTCGCCCCAGGCCCGTGGTACCTTTTTCCACTCTCCTCCTCAACCTAGGGTCTAAACCCTTAAGTTGAATTGGTGACAGGGGCGAGACCTACCTCTCCCTGCACCCCCTCCCAGGGTTCCGCACCCTCCCACCTGGAGTAGTACCCCTGAGAGTCACAACCGGGGGAACTCTGAATACAGAGATTCCTCCCGCCAGGTCAGGCAACCCCTGAACCTGGCCACCCAACCCAGGATCTTAACCCCGTGGCTGGACTGGTGCCAGAGGTGAGTCCATCCTCCCTCTGCACCCCCTCCCAGAGTTCCGCACACCCCCCTACCCGGAGAGGTACCCCTGGGAGTCACAACCGGAGGAACTCTGAATACAGAGATTCCTCCCGCCAGGTCAGGCAACCCCTGAACCTGGCCACCCAACCCAGGATCTTAACCCCGTGGCTGGACCAGTGCCAGAGGAGAGTCCTCCCTCCCTCTGCACCCCCCTTCCAGGGTTCCGCACCCTCCTCCCCGGATAGGTACCCCTAGAAGTCACAACCGGAGGAACTCTGAATACAGAGATTCCTCCCGCCAGGTCAGGCAACCCCTGAACCTGGCCACCCAACCCAGGATCTTAACCCCGTGGCTGGACCGGTGCCAGAGGAGAGTCCTCCCTCCCTCTGCACCCCCTCCCAGGGTTCCGCACCCTCCCACCTGGAGAGGTACCCCTGGGAGTCACACCGGTAGGGTCCTAAGTTACCGGTACCCCACCCACCAGGTCAGGCAATTCCTGATCCTGAAACCCCAGTCCAGGTTCTCCACCCCGTGACTGGTCCAAACCCGAACCTCGGGTACGCTGCCACCATGGAAGTACCTGGCACACATGATTTCAAGGTCTTCAGCTCTGTCTCTGTTAGCTGAATCCTGTGCACCAGCTTCCTCTCATCCATTGCAAGGCTCTCACTCTCCCTCTCATGCTCTATCATCTTAGACGACGCACACCCCCAGTTACTCTACTCCCTGCCCCAGGACATCCTCCCGGTAGCACATTGTCAGACACAACAATTTTGAGTAGGCCTGGGTCTTCTGGTGTGCCCGCCTCCCTGGGTGTGACCTGCCCCTCCTGTTCCCCATCCCCTCTCCCCTCTGGGTGGGCTCCTACCCGTGCCCCCAAAATGGTACGGAGCTCCTTCTTCCCTCCACCCAACAGGCACCCCCATCCCCTGACAACACTCCAGTACGCCAGGTGGGGACTCAGATAAATCTGGGAAAAGATACCAGGACGTGGGTGACAGGATTAGGTCTAACAGATCTTGATACACTCACAGGCTAGACGGTGGAGGGGTCAATTACTTTGGCTTACACACACAATAATTGTGCAGCCCAATTGCTGTGCACCCTGTCCCAATGGAGGGTGCTGCATGGTCACAAGTCCTGGATCCCACCGCTCGACACCAATATGTTGGAACTGGGGTCACCAGTCCCCTAGGGTAGCATGGCACGAGCGGGTAGGCATCCGAAAGCATATGTGTTAAGCAACCATGCAGCACACGCAACCACTGAGTCAGAAACCTGGGCACGCAATTAGTGACACCACTCCAGTGAGTTTGTGTAAAAACTCAAGTTAACTTTATTAAGATAGATAATCAAGTAGATGGAGCAGGATCAGGGTATTAGGAATTCATCATAAAATTAGCTTATTAGCTTTCCACTAAAAACACATGTGTGAGAACACTTGGCAATAAATACTGGATGAATAAATAATAAATATTAGATGTTCCATAAATATTAAATATTGAATAAATACATTTTTAGTATAACACAGGCCTGACCTATGCCTTGCTCCTGGTCAGCACCTGCATCAAATGCATTAAGAAGTGATAACAGAAAGCATTTCAATAGATAACAGTAGATTTCCACTTTCCTTAAATATGAAACATCACATCAGGGGGAACCTTAGCTGTGCATAACTCTTCTCCCCTATTAGGAGTAAAACATCTCATAAATAGATAAATAATGTATCATAACTGACTAGAGGTCAAAGTTATCACTCTCCTCACACAGGGAAAAGACTTCAATGTAAAACATTTCATTTAGCCAGCATTACCCATGTCATCAGGTAAGAATAAACCTTTCTTTTAACTAGGGTAAATTATCACAACACCTGAGGCTGGTATAGCAGTGCGCTATCCCTATTAATCAGGAATAAACCCCTCCTCAAATGGGAGTAACCATCTCCTTATATACCTAGAGGTCTTTGGGAACCATTGCATTAGGCAGGAGTATGCATGACATATGACCCAGGAACTATGTAATTATGTAGTATAAACATTTCCTGAGGTAGCAACAGCATTCATATAACAGTGCCTTAGGCAGTAATATACATGTCATGAGAGTAAAGGCAGAACATTTCATTAGTCATAAACTAACCAGACAGTTAATTACCAGTTTCACTTGGGAGGAATAACCATTCCATTACCTAGAGCTTTACGCAACGCGTATTTGAATGAACCTTACATTGGGCATTCACTAAGGCATTTAGCTAGAAATAAACAGTTCTCTAGGCAGAAGTTAGGACATTTCTAAAGGCATTGCCCTAGGCAGGAGTGAACATTTAATTAGCCGGTACCCAGTATTTCAATAGGCCCCAAGTATTTCCTTAGCACCCTATAAGCCCTGCATCAGGCTTCAAATAGGCATTACATCACTTCCAACCTGGCATTAGGCAAACTACACATCGGCTGGTGCATAAATGAGCAGTAAATTGCTCCTATGAATCAGGGAACATTCCCATAAGGCAAGGGAAAAACATTCATAAACAATGCAGCCCAATTTAATAATTAACTCACTGCAGGAGTACAAGGTTCCTACTGCAGGGGACCCACAGTGACCTTCGTGGGCCCAGTCCCCATACCTGAAGGGCTTCTGTAATTAATTAGGGCCAACAGGACCCAGTCACCAGTTTTCCCCAGGGAGGGGCGAACTCGGGGCCTCCCGGGGCCTTCCGCCCTCCTCCCTGGGGGTTTGCTATCTCCTCTCCGTTAATCTGGGCCAACCGGGCCCAACAACAATCTTCCCCAGGGGAGGGGCGAACTCGAGGTCTCATGCGACCTTCCGCCCTCCTCCCCGGGGGTTTACCTGCCTTCTTCGGCCCTTCCCGGGCCCTTGCGTAGGCTTCTGGTGGGTTTGAGGCTCTGGCTCCTCTTAGAACCCTGGCGGCGCTGTCCGGGAAAGCGGGGTAGAGGGGGGGGCTCTCACTCTTCCATGAGCCCCTCCGATATGCCCCGCGCTTCAGTGGAACCGGTCCCGGCTCCTCAGGCCTCGGGACCGGTCAGGGACACCACAGCAACCGGGGAAGCAGGATGGACCCGGTCTCTCTTCTTGGCAAGTAAGTGCCGGCCGCCAACCACAGCGCGGCCGGCAAAGGGGCTTGACACTTGCAGCCAATGGCTGCGCGGCAATGGGCGGGGGTGCGGCCGATGACGCGGCGCACCTCCGTCACGTGATGTGAGGTCGAGGCTTCACGGCCTGTAAGGCCCAGCGCGACCTGACAGGAATTCCGGCGGCCCTCTCCTGACACCGGGGGCCGCCGTGGAGACTCCTTCTGCTTGGCCTGGGCTGCGGCGGTGATCGCAACACTCAGCACTGCTGCGGCGGCCCTCTCCAGGCACCGGGGGCTGCCGAGGACGATGACAGGCGAAGTTGAAGCCTCAGGGCAACGCCGGCGATCTCCTCAAAGAGCGCCACGAAGTCACAGCAGCGCTCCGACCACACAGCACCTCAGCAGGCGACAGGGGTGACAGCGCTGAACAGCGACGGGGGCACAGCGCTCCACACAGATTCTTCGTCCCCAGCGCGTCACAAGATCCAGCAGGTGAGCGCTTCAGGCAACCTTCCAGCACTTCTCAGGGGGCACAACGCGCAGAGGCTTCAGTGCTTGGCAATTACGGCACTATGAAGGCCACAGCAATTCTTGGCACCCGAGGGATGTAGCGCTCCTCAGGGCTCAGCCATTCTGGTAGTTCACAGCGCTTAGGGCAGTGAGCTAGATACAGCGCTTCACAGCAGGTTCCACAGCAGGCATTCACCACAGCGCTTCACAAGCAGCTTGTCAGGACAGGCAGTCTCTGATTCAGCGCTTCATCCATTGTGGATTTAAAGTAAAGGCAGCTCACAGGACAAGCCACACAGCAGTGGCAGGTTAGCGCAGGAACCCCAGGTGGCGTCAGGGGGGCACAGGGAGCGACACAGCGCCAATACCTGGTGGGTTCCTCAAAAGTCCTGTGGTGATTTAGTTTTCTTCTTGGCGTGATGTTTCTTGCGCCCTTAGTTCAGTTACTTGGTTTCTGGTTCCTTGGTTTCTTCTTGGCGCAGCTGTTTCTGGCGCCCTTGTAAATAGCAGTTGGGTTCTTGTTTCCTTGAAGGGGGTTAAATTGGTGGCTGGTGTTGGATCTCCTCAGCCAATCCCCTCAAGTGGTCCCTGGGGGTTCCCTTCCGCTGGGCTAGGTCAGGGGGGATTTACAGGTGTGCTCAATACTTGAAAGGCAGCACTCAAAGTACTGTCACTTCCAGCATCATAGTCCCTGACTAGGCCCCTCTGCCTAAACTCCTGCGTAGGTTCCTCCCCCAGGTCCTCCCCTCAGCTTCTCTCCTTCTTCTCCTCAGGAAAGTTCCCTCCCTTTCCTTTTATAGTGCCAGTTGACAGTTGGTAGTGTCAGTTGGTGTCAGTTGGTGTCACCTCACCTGTTCCAGAAGGTTCCAGGAGGTGCTAGGTGGTTCCACCATTCTACCTATGGACAGGCTGGCAGGCTAAGATGGATACATTGCCTGAGGGTTCCAGCCTGCCCCTGGCTACTAGAATGCGCCCTCTAAACCACGCTGCTGCAGCAGAGGTCTGTGGCGGCCATGTTAGGTGTAGAAGGTACCTGCATTTTAACACAAGTTTTAAACTAAACAGGGCATTCTCCACCACCCAAAGCCTATACAGTGTTGTTTCAATGGGGGCATTCTAAATTAACAGGGGATAAAAAGCGAAAAATTTCTGGGGAAAGGGCCAAGTCTCACACTGGGCCTCAAAGTTTTTACTTGCCTTCTTTATGTACTCAGCTGTGCAAGAACACAGGCCAAGGACATAGTCCACAATGTCTTCCTTGGGAGGTTTGAGAGGCTGCTCCCATTCCTCCTTCACCAGACATAAGGGACCCCTAACTGGATGCCCAAACAAAAGTTTAAAAGGGCTGTAGCCAACCCCCTTTTTTGGGACCTCCGTGTAGGCGAAGAGAAGTCAGGGTAATAGGACATCCCATTTTTGCTGAGCTTTTCTGGAGTCCCATGACCACACCCTTTAGGGTCTTGCTGAACCTTTCAACAACCCATTGCACTGTGGATGGTAGGGTGTGGTAAACTTATAGCTTCCTCCACACTCTTTCCACAGTGCAGTTATGTAGCTTGATATAAAGATGGTACCTCTGTCTGTTAGGACCTCCTTTGGGAAGCCCACCCTGGAAAAGATTCCCTGGAGGGCCCTATCCACCACAGGCGCTGTAGTAGTCCTAAGGGGAATGGCCTCTGGATATCTAGTGGCATGGTCCACCACCATTAGTATATAAATGTGTTCAGATACTGTTGGAGGGTTTACGGGACCAACAGTATCTATCTCTACCCTCTCAATGGAACCCCAACCACTGGGAGTGGAATTAAAGGGACCTTTGTGGTGCTACCTGACTTGCCACTGGCTTGGCAGGTAACACAGGAGCGACAAAACTCCTTGGTGTCCTCAGACATGTGGGGCCAGTGAAAGTGAGGGGCATGCCTGTGCCATGTCTTACTTGCCGAAGGTGTCCTGCAAGGCTAATTTCATATGCTAGGGACAGAAGGAAGCCCCTGAGCCTCTGAGGTATGACCAACCCCCTGGTGGCACTAGGCTTGGGGTCTCTACATTCAGCGTACAAGAACCCTGTTAGGACTAGAAGCATGTGCAACCTCACCTCACTACAAGTACCAGAATGCATTGCTATAGAGAGGGATTGTGTGCTGTCCCATACTGCTTAGGGGCTAACCATGTGACATGAGGGGAGGTTTATAAGCCTCTCCATGAAAGATGGCGGTGCTTGGTTTTCCTCGCTGAACCCTTGACCGCTAGCCGTCATCCTCTCCTTGGCTGTAAATCTGAAATCCAGTATTACCTGTTTACTGAAGCTGAGTTCCCAGTATTTCCAGTGTCTGTGCCCCAGCCTTTGGTACCACGCTGCTTGTGGAACCTCGCTACCTGCAACCCCGGAGTTTTTCCCACGTTACCAAACAAACAATCCAGGACACCTTTTTCCTTTCAACAAGATTTTATTGTACACTGCAGCGCTGTTGCTGCTACTTCGCCGCCTGAGGTTGTACACTCACATGGAGTAAGAGAGTTCGAAGCCTCCCCTATTAACTGCCATTACACCTTATGTCTTGAAAACGCGAGGACGCTTTTATTTGTTTTGCTTCGCCCACAAACTCTCAAGCCTCTTTCCGTTAAACGCGAGGGCGCGTTTATTTTTGCTTCGCCCACAAACTCTCAAGCCTCTTTCCGTTAAACGCGAGGATGCATTTATTTTGATGCTTCCTTGAGGCACTCATGCTTCTGTCGAGTTAGATGCAAGACACGTATGTTTGTTTTGGCATCTTATTTCTTGATCTGGCAACGCGAGGTCGCGTTGCTCTTTTGACCCAGCCACCTCAAAACGATAGGAAGTGTTTCCTCACCTTTCTTCCTTATTGAAAATATTGGGACAATAAGAGAGCCTCCAGTTCCTGGCTACTCTATCTTCTCTTGAGAAACCACAGATTGAGTTTCGTTATTCTTTGCACCCCTACAAATGCTCTTTTATTTTTGAGACCACTGATCTATTGTTGGACATATTCGGAATCTTTTTGAGTCACCAGGTCTGGTGAGTGTGGGATAGCACACAAACAGGAGCATAAAGTAAGTTTAACCTGTACACTGTTGCACTTGATTTTAATGTTCCTATATGGTGTTTGTTTATCTTTCCTTATTGCAGTGAGAATAACTGAGCTGGAACCATACCGGAGTTACTACACTCTTCCTTTGACGGACCTATGGTTTTTGGTCTTTTCCTTTTCATGAGATATTTACCTTCTCCACGGTGTTCCTTTGAGACACTGTGAGGGTGATATCTCTGGGTAAGGGAGTTATAAAACCCCTGCGTCCTGCTGTCTGAGTTGTTCAAGAGAATGCAGGTTGTCTGCTCCAAACTCAGACCTGCCCTGGAAGGCCCCCTGGCCCCAAGAACTCTGCCTGGTCAGGCCCAAGTTCCTCTGGACCAGTTCTTTCACAGGGACAGAGATCCCCTGTCTCAGGAGACTGATCCTCACTTGGAGTTTGGGAGAAGGATAATTCCTTACCCTTCCTCGTCCTTCTCCTCTTGGGAGCAACCTGGTCCATCTTTTCAGGATCTAGTGCCTCTTCAGTGCTGAGCTGTTTGGCCTGAGCCCTGGTGACTGCAAACACACTGGTAGAGATGCCCATCATCTGTGCATGAGTCCTGAACTCCCCTTCAGACCAAGCTGAAGTCTCCAAATCATTGCTCAACAGACAATCTACATGTGGGTCTTGAAAAACTACAACTCTTTTAGAGCAGGTACCCCTCCCCAGCTGAGTTTCACAGCTGCCAAGTAATGGTTAGTCCTGAAGTTACTAGCGTTGGTGACTTGGTACTGCTGACCAGGTATGATCTATTCCGGTGACACAAGTTTCTCCGTCACCATGGTGACAAAGGCACCTGTGTCACTGTAGGCCATAGCCTCTTGGCAATTGATTAAAGGCTGCTGCCTGTAATTGCCCAAGTTAGTGGGGCTTACCAGTAAGGTGGCACAATCTAGGCCACCATCACAGACAAGCACAGCCTGAGTAGGAGTTCTGGCTAGGTCAGAACTCTCCTCAGAGCCCAGGGTTAACCCTGCTACTCCCTTCGGGGCAGTACTACCATTTGCTCTTGCACTGGGGCTGGGGTTGCAGTTGCCTTAGGGGCAGTGGTAGTATCTTCCTTGGCTTTAGGACAATTGGCATCTTTTGTTCAGTGGGTCTTCACCTAACAAACGTAGCACAAAGGTTTCTTCTTGCCCTTTTTGGAGGTTTGGCACCCATCCTCAAATGCAGGTTTTTGGGGGGGTCTGGAGAAGACTCTGTCTTGTCTTTGTTTTTGTCCCCACCCTTTTTTAGGATTTAGAAGAATCTGGCTTCTTCTGATCACGTCCACCACCAAAGTTTCTTTGCTTATCCCTGGTATGGATCCGTTTGTCGGAGTTGTTTCCTAATTCTTGGGGAGAGGTCAGATCAGAGTCTACCAGGTACTATTGTGAAATTTGATTTTGACAATTATTAAGGATGTGCTCCCTCCTGATCAGATTATACAGTCCCTCAAAGTCCTGTACCTTGCTGCCATGAAGCCAACCTCCCAGAGCCTTAATAGCACTATCTACAATATCAACCCAGTCTTGAGTACCTGCTTTCTGGGTATCTCCGAACGTAATCCTATATTGTTCAGTGGTTAAACCAAACCCATCATTGAGAGTAGTCTTCAAGACAGTGTAATTGTCAGCATCCTTTTCTCTGACAGTGAGGAGCTTGTCTATTCTTTTGTTAGCAAATGAGAGCCACAGAATAGCTGCCCACTGCCCTTGAGGGACTTGCTGTGCTTTACAGGCCCTCTCCAAGGCAGTGATCCATTTGCGGATGTCATCCCCCTCCTGGTAAGGAGGGACTATGCTGCTCAGGTTCCTAGTGTCAAAGGAGGATTCCCTGCTTCTAGGGATGCTGGGGCTTCCGCCATGGGACTCAAGTCCCAACTTTTTCCTAGCCTTCTGTACTTCTAAGGCCTCTTTATTCAGGACCAACTGGTCTTGTCTGAACTTGAGTCTCAAGGCCTCAAGCTTGACCCTTTGGTAATCCCTGAGTAAAGAGTTATCCTTCTTGTCAGAGACGGGTGTCCCTAAGAAGTACCAGAACAATGGACTCTGCAGAGAAAGACCTAGCCCTCCTCTGCCTACCCTGTACCCTCCCAGGTGAAAAAAGGGGGCTCTTGTTCTAGGGACACCCTCTGTGTCAAAGTCAAGGAGTGGGGTCCCGCCTATCTCCTCTTCGCCCACTCTGTCATTCTCTTCTGACCCACCAGCTTTCTGGAAGTCATCCTGCATTAGCACCCCTAAGAGGTGCTGAGTGCAAAGGCTTTTCCCGGTCTTCAGTTTTCTAGAGGAACACAGGGCCCTCGTTTACTGGAACGTGAGGCCACTGTATCTAGAAGGCAGAGAGCCACTTGCGTCTCCCACTAAAGACATACTAGGTGTAGTGTGGTGTTGCACCTAACTTACTTAGTGGGAACTAAAGTTTCTAAACTTAGAGTAAGGGTGTGCTAGGTCCTTGACAACCAATCTGCTAGGTTCAGTAGAACTTACCTGTCTATACAGTATTATGTGTGCCTAAAGGTTTGTGATGGTTTTTCAATTAGACCATACTCAGATTAGCTGGTAAACCGGTGCAAGCTTGAATCCCAACCACTGCATACCAATGTAAGAAGCCTGGTCAGTATATGGTGCGCACTTATGTAAGTGTAGCACCGTGCACTAACCTGGGCCACCCTTGTGGTGATTTTAGGGGTTTAGGTAACCATAGAAAGCTCTCTGAGTGGTAGTTCTGGAGAACAGCCTTCAGACTTAACCTAGGAGGAGTGCAAACCAGCTTGGTTTACCTGTATCTAATGATTTAGAGTAGACTAAATGAAAAAGAAGCACACCTATAAAAATAGATATTTTCTACAATCACTCACTAACATATTACAGTATCTCCTACCCGGAGATAGTCACACCACACACAATACTTTGGACATAGAACAGCAGTTAGTACCAATACACAGTGGTCTCCAGAGGGGAGACAGACCATATATCAAATAAGTTGGAAGTGAACCACGACTTAAATCGAGACTGAACCCAGGAGATGTAGGGGAATTGGGAACCGAAGGAACCACCCCAGGTGAGACTCCTGGAACCCCCCAATTGTCAGGTTAGAAGGGACACTTCACCGTACACTCATAACTGTTCAGCGGGTACGTCACGGTTACAGTCTTACCACAGATGTGCGAGAGAGTCTGTTGGAACTCAGAAGCTAGTTTGGAACGAAGAGTACCTGAAAGCAGAGCACATGGGGATGTCCAGGAGGCACGAGGATGTCCGTTACTTGAGTTCAGGAAGACCAGTTTAGTGAAGAGGCTTTGAGCTGCGGTAAAATGAAGCAGTAGCTCTGCTCGATCCACCGGGATGCTGCAGACAACAGAATCGGTCTGTCCAAATAACCGCGTCGACATGGGTTGGTTATAGTGGGGACAGACTCGTCAACAGAACCTCTCGATGGATCCGTCTCTGTTTACACAAGTCGGTCGTAGTAACCGTTGCGGTTACCGGGTAATTAAAGCGATGCAGAGACACGGTGCACAGGAGTTTGGTTCCAGGGTGCTCTATGAAGGATGCTGGCCTCAACTCGATGAGAGGGCAGCTCAGGACTCAAGGGAACGCAGAACCACCACCTGTGTTGCAAAGCCTTGTGGAGTCCTTGGGAGCCCAGGTTCGCCAAACCACTCGATTTTGTTGCGGATGCAGGGGAGTGACTCCTTCACTCCAAAGGAGATTCCTGTGGATGTAGTTAGAGGTCCACAGGTCCAGGACAGGACCTGTATGGAGCACGGACACTGATGTTGCAGCGAGCTTGCAGGTCGACGAGGTCAGGAGTCGACAGTCTTCTATGTTGCAGTGTTGGTCTGGAAGCAAGAGGACAATTTGATCAGTTTGGCCCAGTCAGCACAACTTGGCCAAGATGTCCTGACGGTCAAATAAGAAGTGGAGTTGGATCTGAATCAAATCCCATGACAAATCTAGGGACACACCAACAGGTAAACCCTTAAGTACCCTAAGATGCGGGTTGGGACGATTCAGTGGTCCCTCCCAGATGAGGGGTCAGACATTGGGGAGGATACTCCTATGTCCTTTGTCCAGTTTTGCACCAGAGTCGGTAGCCAATGGCTCCCTAATCTTGTTTGAACCGGAGTATGCAAGGAGAGCACCAAATGTGCCCTTCGAGCTGGAAGTACAACACTTTAAACAGACACTCACTGACATCACCAACTGGATGACGGCGAATTTTCTTCAATTAAATGCCGGGAAAACGGAGATTCTCCTCCTGGGCAAAAACACTTCGTCCTGGGGTGACAGCTGGTGGCCGGATGCGCTAGGCCCACCCCCTACGCCTAAGGAATGTGTCAAAAACCTGGGAGTTTGGGTGGACTCTGCTCTAAAGTTCACGCACCACACAAAAAAAGTTGCCGCCACATGCTTTGGCGTCCTCCGTAACATCAGGCCCATTCTGAAGTTCTTTGACTGCCGCACTCGCCAACTAATCGTCCAGGCGACCATCCTTTCCAGACTGGACTATGCCAGCTCCCTTTTATTGGGGGCTAATCTAGCTGAAATTACTAGATTGCAAAGAGTTCAGAATGCGGCTGCCAGGGCTCTAGTTGGTCTCCCGCGCCATTCCTCGGTATCTGGAACCTTGAAGTAATTGCACTGGCTCCCGGTGGGCAAAAGGGTCCAGTTCAAAGCATTGTGCCTCGCTTTCAAAATCCTTAAAACCTCCTCCCCCCCCAATGCTTCGCCCACTTCTGTCAGAGTACATCCCCAGGAGATCGCTCCGGTCAGAGGGACAGCATCTTGCGATCATCCCCCGCATCAGACTGGCCAGAATGGGCGGCCGCTCTTTCAGTTTCCTAGCGGCCAAGTTATGGAATAGTCTTCCTGAAGCTATCCGTGGGATACAAGATCTCCTAGCCTTCAGAAAGGCTGTCAAAACACACCTCTTTCAACAATAGCTTCATCCTTAGCGTCTCCTCCTCACTGTAAACTGTCCTTCTGCAGCGCCGGGACGCCCCTTCGCTGGGGCAGCCGTGCGCTATACAAATCACCATTTACAAAAAGGGGGGTGGTGATGAACAGAGTGTCTGAGTTAAACAGACCACTCTTACCCAGTCCAAAGATCAGGGCTTGATCCATCACCGTTATTTATCTCACTGCCCCATCCCAGCTCAGAACCTGGCTATATGCAAATCAGTCTGTCCCTGGCCCAGTGCATCATGGGAACAGGGCAGACTAAACTACCAAGCCAATTCTTCACCAGAAAGGAGACAAGCTACCGGGGACCGGTTTCTGGCATTTCAGCCTTCTTCGGCCCGGCTTGCTTGAATCCTGAT
The DNA here is from genome assembly GCF_964263255.1 of Lissotriton vulgaris. NCBI lineage: Eukaryota > Metazoa > Chordata > Amphibia > Caudata > Salamandridae > Lissotriton > Lissotriton vulgaris. The sequence goes on along the minus strand of NC_141685.1, from coordinate 2,102,425,333 downwards.
GGAGCAGTGAGAAAGGGACTCATGTCTGAGTATACCCTGCCACACCTATAGTGGCCAAAAACGATTTACAAAAAGGGGGGTGGTGATGAACAGAGTGTCTGAGTTAAACAGACCACTCTTACCCAGTCCAAAGATCAGGGCTTGATCCATCACCGTTATTTATCTCACTGCCCCATCCCAGCTCAGAACCTGGCTATATGCAAATCAGTCTGTCCCTGGCCCAGTGCATCATGGGAACAGGGCAGACTAAACTACCAAGCCAATTCTTCACCAGAAAGGAGACAAGCTACCGGGGACCGGTTTCTGGCATTTCAGCCTTCTTCGGCCCGGCTTGCTTGAATCCTGATGGAGCAGTGAGAAAGGGACTCATGTCTGAGTATACCCTGCCACACCTATAGTGGCCAAAAACGATTTACAAAAAGGGGGGGTGGTGATGAACAGAGTGTCTGAGTTAAACAGACCACTCTTACCCAGTCCAAAGATCAGGGCTTGATCCATCACCGTTATTTATCTCACTGCCCCATCCCAGCTCAGAACCTGGCTATATGCAAATCAGTCTGTCCCTGGCCCAGTGCATCATGGGAACAGGGCAGACTAAACTACCAAGCCAATTCTTCACCAGAAAGGAGACAAGCTACCGGGGACCGGTTTCTGGCATTTCAGCCTTCTTCGGCCCGGCTTGCTTGAATCCTGATGGAGCAGTGAGAAAGGGACTCATGTCTGAGTATACCCTGCCACACCTATAGTGGCCAAAAACGATTTACAAAAAGGGGGGTGGTGATGAACAGAGTGTCTGAGTTAAACAGACCACTCTTACCCAGTCCAAAGATCAGGGCTTGATCCATCACCGTTATTTATCTCACTGCCCCATCCCAGCTCAGAACCTGGCTATATGAAAATCAGTCTGTCCCTGGCCCAGTGCATCATGGGAACAGGGCAGACTAAACTACCAAGCCAATTCTTCACCAGAAAGGAGACAAGCTACCGGGGACCGGTTTCTGGCATTTCAGCCTTCTTCGGCCCGGCTTGCTTGAATCCTGATGGAGCAGTGAGAAAGGGACTCATGTCTGAGTATACCCTGCCACACCTATAGTGGCCAAAAACGATTTACAAAAAGGGGGGTGGTGATGAACAGAGTGTCTGAGTTAAACAGACCACTCTTACCCAGTCCAAAGATCAGGGCTTGATCCATCACCGTTATTTATCTCACTGCCCCATCCCAGCTCAGAACCTGGCTATATGCAAATCAGTCTGTCCCTGGCCCAGTGCATCATGGGAACAGGGCAGACTAAACTACCAAGCCAATTCTTCACCAGAAAGGAGACAAGCTACCGGGGACCGGTTTCTGGCATTTCAGCCTTCTTCGGCCCGGCTTGCTTGAATCCTGATGGAGCAGTGAGAAAGGGACTCATGTCTGAGTATACCCTGCCACACCTATAGTGGCCAAAAACGATTTACAAAAAGGGGGGTGGTGATGAACAGAGTGTCTGAGTTAAACAGACCACTCTTACCCAGTCCAAAGATCAGGGCTTGATCCATCACCGTTATTTATCTCACTGCCCCATCCCAGCTCAGAACCTGGCTATATGCAAATCAGTCTGTCCCTGGCCCAGTGCATCATGGGAACAGGGCAGACTAAACTACCAAGCCAATTCTTCACAAGGAAAGGAGACAAGCTACCGGGGACCGGTTTCTGGCATTTCAGCCTTCTTCGGCCCGGCTTGCTTGAATCCTGATGGAGCAGTGAGAAAGGGACTCATGTCTGAGTATACCCTGCCACACCTATAGTGGCCAAAAACGATTTACAAAAAGGGGGGTGGTGATGAACAGAGTGTCTGAGTTAAACAGACCACTCTTACCCAGTCCAAAGATCAGGGCTTGATCCATCACCGTTATTTATCTCACTGCCCCATCCCAGCTCAGAACCTGGCTATATGCAAATCAGTCTGTCCCTGGCCCAGTGCATCATGGGAACAGGGCAGACTAAACTACCAAGCCAATTCTTCACCAGAAAGGAGACAAGCTACCGGGGACCGGTTTCTGGCATTTCAGCCTTCTTCGGCCCGGCTTGCTTGAATCCTGATGGAGCAGTGAGAAAGGGACTCATGTCTGAGTATACCCTGCCACACCTATAGTGGCCAAAAACGATTTACAAAAAGGGGGGTGGTGATGAACAGAGTGTCTGAGTTAAACAGACCACTCTTACCCAGTCCAAAGATCAGGGCTTGATCCATCACCGTTATTTATCTCACTGCCCCATCCCAGCTCAGAACCTGGCTATATGCAAATCAGTCTGTCCCTGGCCCAGTGCATCATGGGAACAGGGCAGACTAAACTACCAAGCCAATTCTTCACCAGAAAGGAGACAAGCTACCGGGGACCGGTTTCTGGCATTTCAGCCTTCTTCGGCCCGGCTTGCTTGAATCCTGATGGAGCAGTGAGAAAGGGACTCATGTCTGAGTATACCCTGCCACACCTATAGTGGCCAAAAACGATTTACAAAAAGGGGGGTGGTGATGAACAGTTGTCCACCCTAAGCGTGGAAGGGTATTCTCAGATGTGAGACCCTTGCTCATTGCACCATCAGGATTCAAGCAAACCGGGCCGAAGACGGCTGTAATGCCAGAAACCGGTCCCCGGGAGCTTGTTTCCTTCCCAGTGTAAGAATTGGCTTTTGTAGTTTGGTTTGCCCTGTTCCCATCATGCACTGGGACAGGAACAGACTAATTTGCATACAGCCAGGTTCTGAAACTGGGATGGTGCAGTGAGCTAAAAAACGGTGTTGGATCTAGCCCTGATCTCTTGACTGGGTGAGAGCTTTCTGTTTAATTCAGAGACTCTGTCCCTCACCACCCCCTGTTGTAAATATTTTTGTCCACCCTAAGCGTGGAAGGGTATTCTCAGATGTGAGACCCTTGCTCATTGCACCATCAGGATTCAAGCAAACCGGGCCGAAGACGGCTGTAATGCCAGAAACCGGTCCCCGGGAGCTTGTTTCCTTCCCAGTGTAAGAATTGGCTTTTGTAGTTTGGTTTGCCCTGTTCCCATCATGCACTGGGACAGGAACAGACTAATTTGCATACAGCCAGGTTCTGAAACTGGGATGGTGCAGTGAGCTAAAAAACGGTGTTGGATCTAGCCCTGATCTCTTGACTGGGTGAGAGCTTTCTGGTTAATTCAGAGACTCTGTCCCTCACCACCCCCTGTTGTAAATATTTTTGTCCACCCTAAGCGTGGAAGGGTATTCTCAGATGTGAGACCCTTGCTCATTGCACCATCAGGATTCAAGCAAACCGGGCCGAAGACGGCTGTAATGCCAGAAACCGGTCCCCGGGAGCTTGTTTCCTTCCCAGTGTAAGAATTGGCTTTTGTAGTTTGGTTTGCCCTGTTCCCATCATGCACTGGGACAGGAACAGACTAATTTGCATACAGCCAGGTTCTGAAACTGGGATGGTGCAGTGAGCTAAAAAACGGTGTTGGATCTAGCCCTGATCTCTTGACTGGGTGAGAGCTTTCTGTTTAATTCAGAGACTCTGTCCCTCACCACCCCCTGTTGTAAATATTTTTGTCCACCCTAAGCGTGGAAGGGTATTCTCAGATGTGAGACCCTTGCTCATTGCACCATCAGGATTCAAGCAAACCGGGCCGAAGACGGCTGTAATGCCAGAAACCGGTCCCCGGGAGCTTGTTTCCTTCCCAGTGTAAGAATTGGCTTTTGTAGTTTGGTTTGCCCTGTTCCCATCATGCACTGGGACAGGAACAGACTAATTTGCATACAGCCAGATTCTGAAACTGGGATGGTGCAGTGAGCTAAAAAACGGTGTTGGATCTAGCCCTGATCTCTTGACTGGGTGAGAGCTTTCTGTTTAATTCAGAGACTCTGTCCCTCACCACCCCCTGTTGTAAATATTTTTGTCCACCCTAAGCGTGGAAGGGTATTCTCAGATGTGAGACCCTTGCTCATTGCACCATCAGGATTCAAGCAAACCGGGCCGAAGATGGCTGTAATGCCAGAAACCGGTCCCCGGGAGCTTGTTTCCTTCCCAGTGTAAGAATTGGCTTTTGTAGTTTGGTTTGCCCTGTTCCCATCATGCACTGGGACAGGAACAGACTAATTTGCATACAGCCAGGTTCTGAAACTGGGATGGTGCAGTGAGCTAAAAAACGGTGTTGGATCTAGCCCTGATCTCTTGACTGGGTGAGAGCTTTCTGTTTAATTCAGAGACTCTGTCCCTCACCACCCCCTGTTGTAAATATTTTTGTCCACCCTAAGCGTGGAAGGGTATTCTCAGATGCGAGACCCTTGCTCATTGCACCATCAGGATTCAAGCAAACCGGGCCGAAGACGGCTGTAATGCCAGAAACCGGTCCCCGGGAGCTTGTTTCCTTCCCAGTGTAAGAATTGGCTTTTGTAGTTTGGTTTGCCCTGTTCCCATCATGCACTGGGACAGGAACAGACTAATTTGCATACAGCCAGGTTCTGAAACTGGGATGGTGCAGTGAGCTAAAAAACGGTGTTGGATCTAGCCCTGATCTCTTGACTGGGTGAGAGCTTTCTGTTTAATTCAGAGACTCTGTCCCTCACCACCCCCTGTTGTAAATATACAAATCACCATAGCATAGCATGTGGTGCTGGGAAGCACACCCGCCGCGGCCCAATACACTATATCCTGGCTGGGAGGTAGTCATCTCCCTGTGACAGGAAACCTATTGTTCTACCTTCCTCTGCTCAGGCTTGACCCAGCAGCAGGAGGGCAGAAATGTGTCTGTGGTATGCAACAGCTCTAGGCTGCTGTCAGGCTCTGTTTGATCGGTCCCGAGAGCATGGAGGGTATCCCAGAGAGGCCCTTTCCTGGATGGAATCATACCTCCAACATCAGATACTGTGTTGGGGTATGATTCCAACATGTTTCATACCAAATATGCTCAAGCTCATTCCAGCCATTTTAGAGATGGTCATTGGGTAATGACACATTTCCCCCTATTTATGTTATATGGCTGATGCATTTACAACCCTGGAGAATGCACTCCGTAGGCTGTAGGGGTTCCTTGCTCGTGCTGGGGCAGTCTCATACTTAGGGCCGAGCTCTCTGCCTTCAGGACTGGTAGGCCTGCAAGAGGGGTGACTTATGAGTCTTGGGTGCAGTGATCTTGGATATAGGGAAACCTATATCTCTGGTAAGTGGTGCTAGCACGAGCTTACACAGGCAGCAATTCCAGGCCTGTGGCTACGGTTTGATTTGTCTCCCACGGGTGGCATAATACATGCTTCAGCCCGTAGGGAGGGGACCCCTGGTGTACCTCTACCCTGGGTACCTCCGTACCATATACTAGGTGCTTACAAGAGTATACCAGTATCCATTCTGGGATGAACCTAAGTATGTAATGTTACCAATTTAGGGAGAAAGCACAGTGACTGGGGTCCTGACCAGCCGGATCCCAGTCAGACTTGTCAGAAAACAGTTGAATAACAGCAAAAAGTGGGGGTAAACAGTAAAACGGATTCTACTTTCCTACTGTAAAGCTGCAGTTTTTTTTGTTCAGTGCGACATTTCCAGGTATACCCACCCTTTGGTCTATCACTGACTACTGATTCAGAGAGGCTGATAACACCTAGGTGCAGAAGCTTCACACTTCATTATGCCCATGTAGTGAGTGCTCCAGTTTGCTGTGAGAAGAATCATTTTACACAAAGGCTGTATCTGGAGAGCAGCCTGATATGGGCACATAAAAGATAACCACTGGTTCTTGAAGCCTTAGCCAGTACACCCATATCCCCTGTTAGAAAATATGTAAAGTGGAATCCAAACCACCCTGCTTTGTTAAAGTACTAAGTTATTCTTGTCTTGACCAAGGAAGGAAGTGTTCCAGAGTACTTTCAGAACTTATGTGTTACCAGGGCTTGTGTCTTCCTGAAAGCCAGTCCCTGTGGTTGAGGGAACATCACTTGATGTCTGTACATTGCGCTGGGGGAGCTGAGGGTCTGACTTGTGTGTAGACATCTGCCTAGGGAGGAAGGAGTCTGTCTGGGCCTGCAGGAGGAGAGACTAACCAGAAGGGAAATCCCTACATGCTCCTACCATGAGGATCACCTAGATAAAGCCCATTGCCTGACAGAAAAGCCTGTGTTCCAAAGGGTCTTCCTATTTCCCTGTGATTCCTTGCAAGAACAACAAAAGTTTACATTGTCCCAAAGCAAGCTGCTTCTACCTTGCTGTGTGGATTGGCCCAGGTCGTGGCTGCATCTGCCATGCAGATGTGTAGCTATCAATGCTACAGATTCTGAAGAGGCACAGGAACCCAGGCCTGAGAAAGGGGCTAAGCTAGCCCTGTACTGTCTGCAATTATTTAAGAGGCCACTTGATTACATTTTTAAAAACAAAGCTCCACTAAAGTCTGACCCTGTGTTTTCTCTGTGTGGAGTTTGGGAGAGGTACAGGGGGGAAAGGATAAGAGATAAATATTGAAGGACACACCTGTTCCTAGTGGAAGTGGTCTTGTTCTGGAAGTCCATAGTTTTTACAATCAGCAAACGTCCTAAGGTCCCCCTATATAAACATATCTAATAGGATCCTATATTCTTCCATTGTCCAGTGTGAGTGTCAGTGACAATTTGGTCCTAGTACTGGCTTGAACTTCGGTTTCTCCAGAATTGGCTTCAGGGGTGAGGGAAAATTGGTACATTTATACTGCAGGACTATGGCATCCCAAATATCTATCAGTGTGCTTGTGATATGGCTGTAGTTCACATTTTGCGGACTTTGTTTGCGCTGCAACCATCTTTAGTCCCACAGGGATACATCAGCTACCGTCATGTACATGTGTTTCCAATGTTTATCAAATTCTCCTTGTGGCCATTCTCCTATGATTCTTAATTTGCTGTTCTGTAAAAATTTCCTATTTGGGGTAATCTGAGGCCTTCTTTATGCCTGGTGCGAGTAGGATTTTCCTGGTAACCCGTCGGGACTTATTCTGGCACACATATTTGATTAGAGTGTTTTCTGGATCATCTGGTGTGGGTTTGTCAATCCGAATTGGCAAGACTTGAAAGATGTAGATCAGTCTGGGTACTAGATTCATAGCCACTGTGTGACCCACCCAGAGACGTACAACTTTCTCATTTATTCAAGTCAGATTTAATTTCCCCTCCACAAGGAAGGTTTGTTTGGTTGGTACCAATCTGATAAGGTATGCATCAGGTTTTCTGCTAGGTATCTTATCATCCCAGTGGTTATTTTGAAGGGGATACCCTCTCTAAAAGATTGGACATCCGCTCGAATCAGACTAAGGGTAAGATTTCATAATAGATTGTTTTTGTTTTTATTAACATTTGTGATTTTATAACAAACACAAAATCAGACATGGTCATGTAGGAGGATTTTCCCATTTCTGCCTGCCATACAGTAGACATCAGTACAGCACAGAAAATATTAGCCAGAAAATGTATAATCAGAAAGATCGCCAGATACATAACCCATAGAAGGTAGAAAAGGAAAACAGCTGTCATGGTAATCAAAGAGACTTTAGCAATGTGAAGGAGGGTTGAGCAGCTAGATGGGTCTTAATGCACAGATGGACAGTATGGTGCAGGTGCACTCATTGGTTCCTTTCGGCAGATGGTCCAGTGGGTCGCCAGGCCTGTTGCAAAGGAGTTAGGCTTAGTACGATCCCCATTAATCTCGCAGCCGAGATGTAAGTGGTTGCATTAGAGTGCAGGTTTCAACCTGGTCATTGAAGATCGCCATGTCTTGTAGACAATGGGAAACCACTGGTATTGGAACCCTCCTCAATTTCATCGTTATTCTACATTTCGCCAATAGCAGAGCCATTGCAGTGAGGTGCTGAACCCCCGACTGAAGAGAAAGGAGGGGCTGGCATCGGCCTGCCACAAGTATGACAGGCGTACCGGCCCCTACCCTCTGTCGGTGGTGCGGCATGCCCCACCGCGTCGCCATGACGCCGCTGGGGCGCCTCAAACTCGATTGGACTCCGGGTCTCCTAGTGACCCGGAAGTGATCGAATCACTTCCGGGTCATTGTGGAACAAAGGCCAGGCCAGTTAGATCCGGCCTGGTATGTGAGGGGTTAAAAGGCCAGGGAGCGCGCGAGTCTACCTCTTTGACTCCGCGCTCCACGGCCTCCCCCTCCAGCCTCTAGGAGGCTGTCGTTCTTTTTCTTCGTCTTCCAGCAGAGTGGATCCTACGGAACGCTGATCGTCATCTGCCGCTAGGGATCTTGGAAGACAGCAGCTGTACTGGGGGGGGGGGAGTGCCTTTAACTATCTTCTTTGTTTTTGGCAGGCTGGTGGCGGTATGCAGCATTTGAGGCTAGCGGTGCACAACGTGGATGACACCCGAAGAGCTCCGCTGCGTGGGCGGGTTGGTCTACAGTGAATAACTACTTTGGAACAGACCGGATGAAATTGCTTTTGTGGTGTGAGTATCTCACCAGGATGTCCCAAACCTTTCTTGCTTTGCATTGTTTCCGCCGCTCACGCTTCAGGATTAGTGTGTGGTGTCAATAATGTTGTCAGGCGCTGACTCACGATCTTCACGGTATTCCAATGCGCCTACTAGTTTACAGACATAAGACTACAACTCCCAGAAAGCCTAGCCCAGGGGGAGGAGCAACATCTATTTTACTCAGCTATGCGACACAGGCGGTGCGCGTAATCTGTTGTGTTGGTCCGAAGTCTCTTCTCGTTGGTTCTGCTCCAGGAGCTGTATTCAGCGCTATCTCCGAGTATCACGCTGAAGGAAGAGTGGATACTCTTCGGCTGGGATTTAACTTGCGCTGAGAGGAAGCGCAGGATTCCGGAGTTCGAACTTAAGTTGTCAGCGCTGAAGCGAAGCGCCAGCTGACATTTCACGCTGAGGACAGCGTGAGCTCAACTCTTCATTGTTTTGGTTTCCTTCTTTCGGAAACACTGAGATCACTGTTCGCGCATAGGAAGCGCTTAAAAACTTAATTTCTGGGGAACGTGTTGGTAATCTTCGAGCTCTGATTTCAAGCATTTGGAGATTTATCTTTGGAAAGACACTTGCGCTGCAGGCTAGCGCATTGACAAAAGGAACCTTTTGCTTTTGGTGGAGTAGGTCCAGGGATCCTTCCTGCTAAGCTGCCGTTTACTTATTTGTTTTGGGGAGATTAACTACTTGGTGACATCCTGTGCTGTTACTCTCAGAACTCCGAACAGCATCAAAGGGAACACTCATTGCTGTTTATACTTTATGTCCCAAGGAGAACCTGTTGTTGGAATGGACCTTGAGTTTAGTATTTTGCCGTGATATTGCACCACTTCTCTGGAGCAAGAGAAGTAAACATTCAAGTCTGATTGGGTTGCTTAGGCACCAATACATTGGAGGGAACAAGCCTCGTGCAGTTGTCAATCTGAATTCTGTATTCTGATATTTATTAATCCGAGGGTATGTACTGTTGCAGAAACCTCAGAATATACTAGGGTTGCCCTGTGTGAAAGGTGTATTACCTGTTATGGTTCTTGTTGTAGGTGTGCTTCCAGAGTGCGATAAAGGTGTCTGAGATTTTGGTGTACGGAATTCACGGCCAGTTAAAAAGGTATTAGTCAGTTCTAGCGAGACCATATGAGTGTAGCGTTTTACAAGAACCAGTGTTTATTTATTTATTACATTTGTAGAGCGCTCTGTTACCCGGAGGTGTCCTGGCGCTAACATAATTGAATCAGTGTGAGTGGGTGGCGAGGGATTAATGAGTAAAGAGCCAGGTCTTGAGCTCTCTCCTAAAGGCCATCCGGTCCTGGGATTGTCTAAGGAAGAGTGGTAGTTTATTCCAGGCCTCTGCCGCCCCGAGGGAGAAGCTCCTGCCTCCCCAGCGTGCTCTTTTAACTCTGGGGACCGTGACCAGTGCCAGTTCCCCCGATCTCAGGGTTCTTGCTGGTTTATGCCAACGGAAGAGCAGTTTCATGTATCTAGGACCCATGTCATGTAGGGCCTTAAAGACCATGCATAGCGCTTTAAAGGCAATTCTCTTGCGAATTGGCAACCAGTGGAGGTTCACCAAGTCCTGAGCCACAGATGCAAATTTGGGAGTATCGGTGATCAGGCGGGCAGCTGCATTTTGCAGTAATTGGAGTTTATTAAGAACACTCTGCTGGGCGTTTAACATCAAGCTGTTACAATAGTCCAAGCGTGAAAGGACTAGACCAGTAACAACAGTTTTCCTGTGCTCCTTCTCCAAATACGAAAGAATTTTCCTGATGGTTTTGAGGGTATAGTGCATGGAGGAAGACAGTGCATTAATCTGGGGTTTGAAGGACAGAGAATTGTCCACCAATATGCCCAGATTTTTAACTTTTTCCACCGGGGAGGGGAGAGGTTCCATTTCATCTGGCCACCATCTTGGGGACCAGAAGTTGTCCCTGGCTCCAAAGAGCAGCACTTCTGTCTTCGTGGAATTAAGTTTTAGACAGTTTTGTGCCATCCAGCAGCCCACCTCATGCATGCAACCTTTAAATCTGTCTGCTGTATTGTCAGTGTTGCCGGGTAATAGTGACACCACTATCTGTGTGTCATCCGCAGATGCCGTAAGGTGAAAACCGAACGATCGAATCACAGGGGAAGGGTCGCCACATAAACATTAAAAAGGGTAGGACTAAGTGAGGACCCCTGGGGAACTCCACAGGGCAACACAAACGGACGCGATTCAAAGTCTCCCAGGCCCACCGACTGGGTTCTGTTGGAAAGGAAGGCCTGTAAGATTTTTAGTGCCTTTCCCTGAATTCCACAGGCCCTCAACCGGTCCACCAACAACTTGTGGTGGACCGTGTCGAAGGCCGCGGAAAGATCCAACAGAATTAAGGCCGCTCTGCCTCCTGCATCCATCACCTGTCTGATGTCTTCCACTGATTTAATCAGGGCGGATTCCGTGCTATGTTCCGCACGAAAGCCGTGTTGGGAAGGGTCGAGATGTTCCCCTGTCTTTAAAAAGGAGCTTAGTTGTGCATTTAAGTTGCCTTCCATGATTTTAGCGGGGAGGGGAAGTCGAGCAATCGGCCGATAGTTATTCATCTCGGTGATGTCTAGGTTAGGTTTTTTAGCAGGGGCAGGATGGAGACTCGCTTCCATCTGGTGGGATATTACCCTTTCTCCAACATCTGTGTTAACCCTATATTCTTTTTGTTGCAGGTCTCCCGCTCCCCGCTGTTCCTTCCCTAATCCCTTTTTTCCCTCACCCGACTACCTTACTACTCTGAGTTGTAATTCCAGAGATGGGGAAGTCTGGAGGTGGACCCCTTTGTGCATCATACAGAACTTAAGGAGTGGCCTTGACGCTGACAAATGTTGGGCATTAACAGGCTTGTCCGGTAGTGGGGCGCAGGGACGGGGGAACAATCCATAAGGCAAAAACAGTCCTGAAAGTTAAAACGTGTGTGTTTGGCTGTCTGTGATGCGCTTGTCAGGATACGGGGCTTCTTTTGTCAAGAAAACCGATCCCCGTCTGTTATTTGTCTGCGGCCAATACAGAGCTTTGATTGAAACAAATGGGCGGTTGTAAGGAAAAACCCTCCGTTTTGGGCATTGTCAGCCGCTTGTTTCGGCTGTAGAGGTGTGAGAGCATTGTTTGCTGCTGCACTTGTGCAGTCTTTTGTCCTCCTGACTGCCCAACCCTGCCAGGGCTTCAGATAACAGCATTGCGCAGGAGAAACGGCGCTCTACCGACTTACCGGAAATGCTTGCGTTGGGGTTTAGGCGAGTACATCGCAGGAACGTTATGTGTCTACCGGGCCTCCGGAGTTGCACAACAGTCGGGATTCTCCAGCTTTAGAACAGTGAAGTTTGCCAATGCAGCGGCTTGTTTTGGGGAATAGAGAGGAAGCGTGGCCCGGGATGCAGGGTTTGCTTCTGTTTCCTTGCTTATACCTACAGGTCTGGCCAGGCGGATGTTGCCTATCCTCTTCTAAAAAATGGGAGTTTTGTTTTCCTGCATTCAGTCTTTGGCTTGCACTGTAATCACCTTGTCACGTAAGCCACGTAAATTAGATCGGTGGGATAATGCATCTATTACATAAAAGACTCTAGCGGTCCAGCACAGGGGGTGTCAGCATTCCTGCATACAGGACTGTCCTGAAGAATGTGGACAGTTTGTGACATTTGTGATGCGGAGAAAGACCGCGCAACAAAGTCAGAAGCCAGAAGCCAGTAGTCAAGGGCGCAAAGGTAATACAACAGCAACAAGTGCGATGCTAGGTCCTCTCAATAGAAAGTGAGAACCATGATGCTCAATTAAGAATACTGCTAGGCACTCTCAATTGGGTGATTCCAATGTTCCTCCGGTGTCGCAACAGGTGCTAGACTGGGCGCGCCATTTGAAAATCTGATTCTAGGGTTCCTGAGGTATTGCTTCTGGTGTATGCTAAGCGCTTTACAATTTTAAGCCTGATTTCAATGTTCATCGTGTGAGGGGGCTGGCTCTAGACGGGACGCTTTCAATTTGAGTCTGCTTCCAATGTTCCTGAGGGACTGCATCTGGTGTTATGTTAAGCGCTCTAAATATGTCAGTCTGAGCAACAATTGCGCCTGACAACCCTGTCACAGGTTCTCCAGTAATGGAGGCGGCACCTGCAGGTGAGCGCAGATGAATCAGGTGGCTGCTGTTTAATGCTTTTCAGTTTTCCTAAATGTAATTGGGCGCGTTCAAATTTAATACAACAGTATAGATGCCAGATATTAATCAAAAGGATGGCGACAGTACCACGCGCCCATCGATTGAATGTCGCCTCCTAGAGTAAGATCGTTGCCTTGGGGATTATGATTTTGCTTTCAAAGCTAAACAAAAGCAGGGACCTGTGTTCAAATCCCGGCGGGTCCGCTCAGCCTTTCATCCCTCTGAGGTCCATAAAATGAGTACCATTGAGTTGGGTAACAACAAACATCTGTGATTCAGTGCCAAGATACCCGTAGTGGTGAGCGTGCGCTTAAAATATGGGAATTTATTACGCGTGTAACTTTTGCTACTTGTTGCAGTTCTTGTAATCAGTAAAACAAACAATTGGAAACACATGAGAATACTAATGCAGGTTGCGGGAAATCAGGGTCATATTCATGTAATTTGTAGATTGTCATCAAATAACCGAAAGGTATAATGATATATAACATACAGGATGTGATTTGCCCATTGTGGGACAGGTTGTTTCCTTTTGTCTTAGCCGGACTTGGGTGAGTAACCAGGGACATTATCGCGCACATAGCGTATTGCTGGTCCCTGGCTGGGTTTGCTATTAAGACGAAATGCCTGACGATCCGTGTCGTCCTTTTGCTAATGGCTCAGGCGACATTGCCCCCAGTAAGCGATATTGGGAACTGGTTGGGGAGGTACACCATAGCTGCGTATTTATTTCCCGTACCTCCAAGGAATAAGTACCCCTACATGTTACTTGGGTAATGCAGGGGGGTTTGTACCAATACAAGTTACACCAAAGATGCTTTGCACGTTATCTATTATGTAAGCGGGAGGGAAGGATCTCAAGATTTTTTAGGCTTAGGGAGGTTCCTCCAAGCGACAGACTAAAGGTACTAAGGCAGGTCTCAAAAGGTCAGGGTCATATCACTTGTTACAGGCCTCAGAGCAAGGGGGAACGAATAAGGGTTATGCATGCAAGTCAGTATTCAGGGCCTTAGATGCAATGTATGCATTTGTCACATTTCAGGCTGTGAACTTCTTTTTTGAATGCTAAAGCAACGCGTAGGCCTGTATTACAAGTACTTTAAGTAACACTGTAGGAAGCTGTGTTAATGGCATCTGCATGTAATGTGGAGAAATAAAAGTATGCAGTGATTGGCACAGTGTGGTATGGGTCAGTTTGGTTTCTTGGGTGTCAGCCAGAACATTCACATGGGGCGGAACACCATGATAATTGGTGCTATACTGACTAGCCACAAAAAACAGAACCTGGGTGAGGGTGCTTGTGAAGCATTTGCTTTGACTCATAATTTTCTGACATGGTTTCCGTTGGCTATAGGTTTTTGGGCACTTTGCCACTATAGATCAAGGTAATTATACACATGCCCTCTGTGGGAATTGTGACGGTGACTAAGTTTCCTATGGTTGGTGTATCTGATTTACTGGTGAATCTCTTGGAAATACGTGGGTGTGTGCCATGGCCTGTAAGCTAAATGCTACTAGTGCGCTGGCACCCCAGTTGTGCCACCCGCAGGGGTTAGTCCTGTAACTTTAGGTTCAGACCTATCCTTGTAGGGTCTGCGTACGCAGGGGAAGTAATTGCCATGTGGGCCCAAACCTTCTTTTCTTTACATTAAGTTACCTCTAGGGCAGGCTCCATGATTCCACATGAAGTGACATTATTTACTGAGAGAGTTATGCTTAGCATATTACAGCAAGTGATTTACATGGTTTTGAGGTCAGGCCTGCTTGTGACTAGCCACGGTGAAGGTCACTGAAATAGACTTTTAATGCTTAGTACATCAAAGCAGTACATCCCAGGGCCTGTTGTTGCACCTTCAAGGGTATCCCTGCGTGCAGTGGGGTGAGAGGTAGGAATTAGGAGTCGGTCTCAAAAGTCCTAGGCACCATTTGCAGCTAGGCGTAAGCGTTAGGAGTGCGTTACGCCACGCAGTGCCTCTGCACGGCCTGCTTATACACCTATGCATTGTATGCAGGGGTTTGCACACGGGATCTATACATCCTCATGCCCATACATGTATTCACAATAATGTATTGTCACACAGTACCGCTACACCCAAGTACCTGTGCACTTGTACCTTGGATGTCCGTGTGGCAGCACACAGTACCGGCGCACCCCTGTGTGTGTACATTATATCCCTAGGGTTTGACACGCGGTATCTCAGCACCCTTGTGCCTGTGCATTTACTCAGTGAGATGTCCAGGTGGGGGGTCACATATTACTGACGTCCTGCGGCCTGTAATATTAAGCAGGCTATTCCTGTGTTGTCGCACGGGACCAACTCCCCTTGGGGCGGGTGCACATTTGAGGTATTTGGATGCCTATGTTAGATATTATTATTAATTGTGTTTTGTTAAGCGCAAACAACCCGGGGGCCTCGTAGCGCTAATTCGCACCCAATGGTTCACAGGTATTGGCTAAGCACCCTAAGCTAGAGGTGTGTGGAAAAAAAGGGGGGTACAGTCTCACGAAGTAGCACTGACTTGCGAATTGTGTTTAGTCATCTAAATGCAAAAGGCACTAATCATTGATGTTTGATTTTCATCTATGCATGACGAGCCACGCCTGATGCCTGAGAAGGGATCCACACCGCTATGACTGCAAGATGACGTGGACAACCAAGGGGACCAGTAGACCCGAAACGTGAATGGCAAGCTACGGCATCGCGTGTGATGGGTGATCAATTCAAGGGCTCGGTCGGTGCCAGCAGGAGACAACGCGGCCTATGCACTATAGTTGAATTGTATATGTGTGTCAACTATTGGTGGTTGCCATTTGTGGTAAGTTAGCCGTACGCTGCCTTATAGGTGTATACCTTGCTAGCTTGACCAGAACACAGGTGTTACGGGTGGATGCGACACAGCAACACCCCTGTCGAGGAACGGTTATCTGCCATTACAGCGCCTGTGCTCCCGGGCGCCTTTCGTAGCAGACACTACAGCGGTGGGATGCTCCATAGTAGGAGGATAGTAGGAGGATAGGATAGCTGTGAGCTTATCCCAGAAAAATAATAGTCTGGGGCAGATAGTGCACAGTGTACATGATATGCTTATGGGAGAGCTCATGAGGTGCCAGCACTATATTGGTTGTGTATAGGTATGTCACCAATTAGTGGTGCCAGCCGTAGTAATGTAGCAGTACGCTGCTTCACAGGAGTGTGCCTTGCCAGCTTGGCCAAACCCAGGAGTAATGGGTGTATACAACACCTCAGCACCCCTTGTCGGGAAGCAGTACTCTGCCTTTACGGCGCCTGTGCTCCCAGCTGCCATTGTAGCAGACACTGCGTGGTGGGGAGATCCCATAGTAAGGAGGTAGGCATACACAGAGCATTTCCTTGAGCATAGTGGTCAGGTGTATGTGGTTCAGCCTTCCAATTGCACCAATAATGAGTGTCAGCGTCTGGGGTGCCGTGGCTTACTGGGCACAGCATGATGCCATCAATTGAGCCCATCTAGTGGCCTCATGGCGGCAGGTCTACTTTTCCTGAGTTAGACGGCCCTAGCATATCTATCCCGCACTTGGGAGGTGGTGGGAAAAGACTTGGTACGCCTGGGTAGAGGGGTCTGTCAACATGTCTGTGCCCGGGGTACACCCTGACGCAGACATTCCAGAGCTTGTAAAGGCCATTGGGCCACTGGGAACAAATACCTAGTAACAAACTGCTGAGGCTAGCTAGGGCTTGACACTTATGGCCCAGGGGTGCATCTGGGGGGAGTCGTGCTTCGTAAAAGACGTCGTCCATTTGTCCAAACCGTCACAGGGAATCTTCTTGCCTAGTTAGTGGTGTATAGGGACAAAGCATGACCTTGCAGTGAGTTTGTAGGGGGGCCTGATAGTCGGACTACAAAAATATAATGGCTAGGTTTGTGAATTTTATGGACAGGCATGACCTTTCAGTGTAGGAGGGTAGGGGGGCAGATAGTGGGTCAACTACGCTGGCCTGTGGTGGTAAGATCATGATTGGTAAGCAGTAAATTTAAGGTCCTTAGAGGGCGGTGCCATTCTTGAATGCGGTCACTCAAGGGGAGGGACAAGTAGTCTCTCCTAGAACTCCAGGGGCAGTTACAGCCAGTTGGCTGCATGGGTGCGGGGGAGGCATGCTTTCTCTAGGCTGGTTGGCCACCCCGCAAGTGCACAATGACGCCAGTAAATGGCGCAGATATGCAAGGGCCCCCTTTAATGGAGTTAATAGAGCATACGGGGGTAACCGGGGGGTGGGGGGGAAGTACCCTCACGGTAAACGGGCCCTCTGCGCATGCGCACTTCGACGGAAGGGCGTGGTTAATAGGGCGTATGGGGGTAACTGGGGGGGGGGGAGGGAGTACCCTCTCGGTAAACGGGCCATCTGGGCATGCGCTCTCCGACAGGAGGGCGTGGTTTTAGTGATAAGGATCTGACACCAGTTAGTGACCTTGCCGTAGGCCCAAATAGGATACGCATAAAAGTAATTATTGTATGATTGATGCATTAGATTCGGATAGGAAATACCTTGTACTAGAATTATGTTAAGGTTAGGCATCTGATATCTGTATATATCAATTGTAATCAAATGTCATGGAACGTTTTCTGCGTAATTGTGTAAATATTGTTTATTTAAATTTTTGATTTATTTTTATGTTTTATAAATACGGCCGGGGGTTGTACGACCCCCGCCTCCATAGAAACCCCTGACTGTGATGTCAGCACGATGTTAAAATCTGTCTGTCGTGTGCTAACTTGTGCCTGTAGTTCATGAACCTGGTACCGGGTACCAGTTTGTGCACAGCAGTATTTCCAACAAGCACCCTGAACAGGTGTCCCGATCTCAAATTCCCAAGCCACCCTAGCCGAGTTGGTTTTGGCAGTTCGAATTTGTGACGCCAGGCTGTACAGTTTAGAGACCCTTGAGCGGTGTAAGCTAAGATGATGAACATAGTCAAGGAAAGACATTCAGTAGGCCCCTGTGGGAACTCTGTCCAAGCCTTTCTCACCCCATTGCTTGCATAAATGGGTTTATATAACAAGCATTTGCTATGCATTGTAAATGACAAATCGCTTTATGTATTAAAAACCAAGACATAAATAAAAGGCATTGTCATTTACAATTCCAATAGCTCAAACTTGCGTAAATGCGAGACCTATTGCATTGCAAATGGTAGGCATCACGGATGACGGAAGGGAGGGATGGTGGGCGGGGGCGGAAGGCACGGACATAGGGAGGGAGGGCGGGGGCAAAGAAGGCACAGACAACGGGAGGTAATGCGGGGTTGTAAAGAAGGTACCAAAGCACGTTGTGCCTTCTGTTCGAGAAAATGGATGAAGAAAATAGTGCTTTAAGACTAACAGGTACCCTGTAACAACCGAAGTGAAAAGGGCCAGTTGCTAGGGGCTGTGACAAATGAAGAGGAGGCAGTACTAAGGAGGGACTAACAAGCCTATTTACGAATCAGAATCCAGAATTTAGGATGGACAATGACACAAGCCTATGACAAATATGCGTGGAGAGTGGGTAGAGCTTCTATTCCCTACTCCACTACAACAAGTCTCGCAGAGCAGCACATGTACCCTGGCTCTAGGCTCGAGCTAACAAGTCTCGCAGAGCAGACTCTAGGCTTGACCTAAAAATGTCAAGGGCGATATCATTGTCACTAGAACTAAACTGGTCTAGGGACATAAAAGTACCTTTGGTTTAGATGTGGCCCGTATTTACCACAGTAAACAAAAAAGTCAAGAAGCAGCTCTGACTTTTGTCTGCCTTATGTGGGAAACGTAAGAAAATGCAGCCCTTATCAGCACTCATACTTTGGGATCTTGGTACCCTGCCATTACCTTTTATATAAATATGTATCTTAGCTCGAAGTCACCCACCACTGCTGTCATAAAGCTCCAGTCCACCCTGTAGAAGGCTTTTTGGCATCCCTCAATTGTTTATGCTTCGCCTTTTCAAGAAGGTGCACTATTTGTTATACATTTTGAAAGATTTGTCAATTTGTGACAAAACTGGACTAGTCTTCATTGATCAGTGATAGAAGGCTAGGAGTGATCAATATCTTCATTCATTTATTCATGTATAGTCTGTAAAGTTTTCCACTGAAACCATTTGGGCTTGGGGCTTTATTAAACGTTAACTAATTTCGGCTTCTTCTATAGGTGCCTGGAGCCCTTGTCTCTGCTCTGGTGGGATTGTAAGAAACTCTAAGCCTCCTAGGAATTAATTTATCGCCCCATACCCACACTGCCCTAATTTAGTCTAATAGGTTCAAAATAAATTAGCTTTTTCTTGTATATCGTAATTGAGTAGGCCTCAAGAGTTCCATTATGCTATCTCATCTAGCTTTAGTTCTGCGGCCTAAGATGCCGTCTGCTTTATCTTCGGTCTTGCACACTTTATTTTTCAGGAACAGGAGAGTCTTCCCTGCTTTGTTACTGTGCAGGGCCCATAGTTAACGCCTTATGGTTTAATCTGTCCTAGTCTATGAACGTTTGTGTTTCTCTTCTGCTTCTTTCAGTAGTTTTTTAAATTTAGTCTGCACCAATGTCTGTTCTCTTTAGGCCATGGACGCTAAAGCTATCAGTTTGACAATGCTTTAAGGGTGTCCCAGTATGTATCCGGAGAGGTATCCGTTAATGTATTCACTGAAGTAAACTGTACTGCAGCAGATTACATTTCTTCTATTTTGCCGCAGGTACCCCCCAGTCTCCACACTCACCATGCATGTTTGCGCCCAGGGGCTCACCATCCACCATACCTGTGCATGGTCAGGAAAAGCTATAGCGCGATGCCGGTTTCTGACAGTGAGTACATTGTTATGCTGAAGATGAAAACATTATTGATAATCGGAAAGGAGAGATGGACAGGTGAATATGAAGTCCCTGTCCAGTGGGTGCATCGATATCTAGGCGTCCACCAGTCCCAGGTCCTGGATTGCTTCCTGAATCTCCCCTTACATCTCACTGATAGTAGATTGAGTGTGTTTCTGTCAAATGCCTTCTGTGGCACTGTGTTGAAGTCTCCAGTAAGTATCGCCTGTCCCTCCTTAAAGCCTGCTCATTTTGATGGTACCTTACCTAGGAATCTGTCCCTGATTCAGTGCATTTTAGGTCGCCATTGTGATCATTTTCTCCTAGATATATGGCTTTTATCATTGAGTAACTCTTACTTGTCTGCTAGTATTGTCTACTAAGTCCTCCCGTACTATCATGTCAAAGTTATTTGCTAGTAGTATGGAGACTCCACAATTTTGGTAGATGTATTTGAGTGGTACTGGCGTGTGTACCATTTCAATTGAAAGCAGTCGGAATTGTCTTTTTCAGTGTGTCCCCTGCTGAGTTGTACTTTCTGCTCTATCTAGGTAGGATTAGTTGTGCATGGAATCTCTTCCTCTTGGATGTGAAATAAAGCCCTTTCACATTTAATGATATGGCTCAGAATGGTATGCGCATTGGTGTAGCTGCTACTAAGAGCGCCTCAGGTTTTAAAACATTTGTGTCCTTAATTTTTCTCCCCACCACTCTCTACCCCTAAACCTCTCCAGTACTAGCATCTAATATTTGAATGATGCAACACAACATTCTTAACATGGCTTCCCCAATCTGCAACAAACAAAGAGAAAAGACCCTTATCTGATACTTTCTCACCTTTTAACTACCATGTAAAAATGAGTCTAACATCCAGAAGTTGTAATAATAATGTCTACTTGGGGTAAGTTGTTCTGTGAGCAGATTCTGAGATCTCATGCGAATCACTAGCCACATGTTGGCACGTAGTAGCAAATTTTTCTTTAGGTGGTTATATATGGAAGGACTATCTCAACAAGCATTTGCAATGCAATGGGTCTCGCCTTAGGGACCTGATATGTATTTAGCTATGCATCACATGGAGGGAAGGTAAGCACCAAACTGCATGACACGGAAGGTATGGGAACACATGGAGAGAAATATTGTATTTCAGCTGGAAATTGTATAGTCCAAAGCACTGTTTTTAATAGAAAACCAAGGCCTTTGGTGATCATATCACTTATCACTAAAAATACAAGATTTGAAAAAAATATTATTGTCTATGGGTGCTCGTGGAAGACAATTTCTATGGACTGCGATCTATAGAATGCTAAAGTGATTCTGGTATTTTACTGACCTCTGCTGGTCATTTTCTATCAAGAAAGTTAAATAGAGGCAGTTGCCAGAAAAATAAAAAGAAAGTGCCTAAGCAGAAAGCAATTCTGGTATTTTACTGACCTCTACTGGTCGTTTTCTATCAAGACAGTTAAATAGAGGCATTGGAACACGCAGAAAGCCATTCAGGTATTTTACTGACCTCTAATGGTCGTTTTCTATCAAGACAGTTAAATAGAGGCATTTGAAAAGAAAAAAGTCCTTACGCAGAAGCAGACAAGTCCTAGGGCTGATCTCCAGAGCTCACAAAGTACATACACATGTAAGTATATACAAGAGGTCTCGAATGCTTGACCTAAAAATGGTCTGGCTTCCTCTTGTAATCTTATCGCACCTGGTTTTCAGTGGATCTTTGCTTTGGTTGGAATGACCTCCCTCTAGCTTCATTTTCAATTTACAGCTACTAGCTGTCTGTGAGTGCTCATAATGTTGAACTTCGACACAAGGATTCCTCAGTTGTGCGTACATGGTTTCCCATTCTCTCGAGCTCAAAGACTATTCCGCGCAGAAATGTCAATAGGAATCTGATTTTCTCCTTGTTCAGTGTGTCAGTAAGGGATTTCAGTTTCTGACGTAGAGAGGTCCAGTTGGAGTATGCCATATTGAAGCGGTGAAGATCAGCATGTCTCCTTGAGAATTGTCTCCTTTTGCTGCAATTAAGAGTGGTTCACTACTGCACTAATAGGCCTAGATCTGACGTTGGTAGAGATACATTTTGGCCCGACTTTGTGTGCTTTCTCGATTCTTGCTGTCTCTTCTTCCTTCATACGCAGTATTTGGGCAAACAGGGAGTGGACATAGGCATTAATATTTATTCCCCCGCTGCCTCTGATGTTATCTCTTTCTGCCCTATATTCTAATTTCTTTTAGGATGTTCACCTGAGTCTTTATGGACTGAATTGTATTGGTGTCTTCTGTTCTCTTTTGCTATAGCTCTTGTACATCTTTCTCAAGGTCTACCGCTCTAGTTCCATGTTGAACAATAACTTTGCTAATAGGCAAGATTGACTTGTTTAGACTTTTGGTTATTTTTTCCAGTTCTTGTTCCTTTCCCTGTCCCTTAGTCGGGCCACTCCCTCTTTTTAGGCCTCGCGCCTAGCGTTATACTGCGAAGCATGAGGCATTTTGGAGGTGAAAAACGGGGAATGTGAGTTGACTTAGGAATCACACACGCTCGTGCGTGTGCGTTTCCTTTTCAGCTCCCCCATTGGCCTTTGCGTGCGTCTTATTGTAAAAGACTGCACACAATTGGCCAGAGGCGCACGCATAGCTCCTCCCATGGCCTATTAATGTCTATTACGCCCACCTAGCGTGTAATAGACAGCAGTAGGCCGTGGAAGGAGCAATGATCGTGCCCAGACACAGGCGTGACGCGCGCACCACTTGTTTTTCTTTACTTTTGGTATAAGCGCGGTACCCGCGCTTTACTTTTGATATTATAAGTAAAGCGCGTGTGTCGCGATTATACCAAAGGTAAAAAAATAGAAAAAAACATCTATTTCTTTTCTTTTGGTATAATCGCGGCACCCACGCTTTACTTATAACATTAAAAGTGAAGCGCTGATGCCGCGATTATACCAAAGGTAAAGAAATTGATTTTTTTTTTCTATTTCATTACTTTTGGTATAGATGAGTGCTGCAGATGTACACTATCATTAACCATCCCCACTGTAGCCATTCAGAGTGTTCCAGGGCTTGGTGGAGCTGTATCCCAGGGCTATTTCCCAGCACTTTTTCTATCTCTTAAGTTTGGTATGGACACAATACACGGCCAGGAACAAGTTTGTGCAGGCCGATGCCCCCTCCCACTCTAACAAGAAAATCGTAAGTGTCCCTGTGGGGAGGAGTCCCCATCCAGCTGAGTATAGTGAGTATTAAAATTGCAGTGGATTCTCAGAGAGGTATATTCACTCCATTTGTCTTTATCAGGAAGTTCTCCTTCCTTGGTTGGGCCTCCCTAGTTCAGAGTCTAAGGCAGGGCTGCGTACCCATTCAAATTATCAGCGCTGCTGCCCAGAGGAGATGCCCAGCTCACAGCAACCATGCCATCCCTCAAAGTGCACAACTCTTCCAGCTGGGACTCTGCACCCCCAATTGGGCCCTCCAGTGGATGGGGCCTCTGTTAGAGTGTGGGCACCACCATCTTGAATTGTTGCAGCATCTCCTCTTCGCTTAGTGAAGTTCCTGAGTACCTACTTGGTGACAGCCCATTACTTACATTTTAGGGAAGCGGCGGCTGCCTTCATCCTATTTTAGACAGGTGGTGGCAGAGCTCAAAAGCTCGTGTCTGCCATGATGCTTGCTAGCCATGTCCCTATTCCGACATTACCCTTTTTAAGCCCATGGACTGTGTATTGTGAGAGAGAAATTAAGATAGTAAGGGAGAATGGTATAAGGACTTGTGCTGAGGCTTTAGCTACTTGAATGTAGGTCTGCAGCATAACTTAGTCTGCTGTGGCCAGAGATTATCTCTAGAGTAGCGATATCCACAGTGGCAAAGGTGGTCCAGCTGTTATTTTGTAGCTTGGGATGAAGTCTTTAGGGAAATGCAGAGAGTTTTCAACACAAGTGTGTCTCTGGTCTTCTGTATCATTTTCAGAAAGTAGTAGCTAGCTCTGGAGATCAGTCAGTTGTATAGGTGTTATTGTTTGTATGAGATTTGTGTGTTGGGTTGGTTTTTGTTTCATTCAACTGGGTTTTGAAAGAGGAGGCTTTGGATTTTAACATATTTGCTGTTAATGTCTTCATGTGGGTTAATAGGAACGTTTTGAAGGAGAAGATCAATTTTCTCCGGAAGCAGTCTAAGAAGCGTAGAACCTTCCTTTCCAAGTGAAATTCAGGTAAGTACCCATCTGTGGGAGTTTTTTCTACTTTATTTGGGAAAGGTTGTCTGAATAAAGTGGTGGTATAATGTTCGACTAAGGCAGAGGTGTGAGTTGAGTTGACCTTGTTATAGAGGAGTTGATAGAGCAAAGCGCATCTACTGAAAAACCTCTGGTGTCCTTATTCCATAGTTAGGAGTGTTTGCCTTGCTAGCGATAGTGGTACTTTGGGAAATTCAATAGGAAGGGGATTAGATGATGATGGTGCTCCTTTGAGAAGAATGTAGGATTGGCTATATTTACATCTAGTATATAATCTTGGAAGAGGGTTGTGTTGCAGGAGGACATTTTCAATTAAGAAATGTTTTGGAACTGCTAATGGTAGATCTGGATCTTTATTCTAAGGTAGATTGTAGTTGCTTAGAAGTTGAAGAAGGAGAGTAGCAGGTCTGCAGAGTATTAAATGACTTCTTTCAAAGTATCTTCTCTACTGGATTATTGAAAAGGAAGGGGTAGAGATAGGGTATGGAGTTGCTCTGCCCCAGTTTCCTCACAGTTTAATAATTCCTTCAGCTGTTTGTGACTCCTCTGCTTCTTTTGTTTTCCAAATCGGACTATTTTGCAACCTTCTGGTAGTAAACGCTCCATAAAGTGAAAAGAATATGGGTGAGCCAGATTTTGATCACAAGAAGATCTGGCTCTTGGTCCATGAGAAGTGCAGTTTGCATATCTGCATTTAAAATTGTTGATCTATTCTTGGGCAGTATACTCTGTACCTTAGATTTAGATGGGGCTGAACAATAACTGTTTTTGACTTAGTCTGGCTGGGATCCTACTATCCAGGACCCCAGCCTAGCTGCTTTCTCCTCTAAATTGATTGCATGTACTTTAGGTACACCACAGATTGAATTCTGAGGTACCCTTATAAATCCCTAGTATATGGTATACTATGGACCCAGGGCATAGGTACCCCATTGGTTTTGCTTTGTTTGCCCTAAGTTGGCAGGGTATGCCCAGACGTGGGCCCCTTGCTCACTTTGCCACTGGATTCAAGCTAGCCTGGATGATTTCGGCTGATTAGCCAGACACCGGTCCCAGGATGCTTGTTTCCGGTCTAGGGAAGACATGCCTTGGCAGTTCGGGTTGGACTGTTCCTATGAGGAACAGGGTCAGACTGATTTGTATATGGCCATGTCTGAACTGGGGTGGCGGAGTGAGCTAAAGAATGATGATTGATTAAACCCAGATCTGTTGATTGGGAGTGAGTGCTTGCATTGTTCAACACTCCATCCATCATCCCCTTTGGTTTTGCATAGGTACCCCAGAGGTCTCCCAGGGGCTGCAGCATGTATTATGCCACCCCTGAGAGACCATTCAAAATGACACAACAGGTCTGCTACTGCAGCCTGTGTAAGGTGGTGCATGCACCCCTTACTTAGATATAGGTTCACTATATCTACCTTATATCACTGCAAATATAAACCTATCAGTCACCCCTATTGCAGGCCTTCACAATCCTGAAGGCAGGGTGCTGGGTTTTATGTGAGAGGGTGCTCCTGCAGGAGCAGAATCCCTCTGCAGTCTTCGGAACCTCCATTCCGGGGTTGTTTGTGATGCAGCCTACCATATACTCTTAAAACCAATATAACCTCTTGGTAAATGCTAACTTTAAAACTGCTGCAAGGAAACATGTTGTGTTTGGTATCAAACACTTTGGAATTATACCTCCACACCAGTAACTGATGTGGGAGGTATGATTCCACCTTCCTAGAGGGAGAAATGTGACAGCACTGATACACCCGGTACCAGCTTTCTCGACCCTGGCATCACAAGAAGGATGCTGCGAGCCACAGACATCCATCTGCCCTCCTGCTGCTGGATGAAAATCCTGCAGGGGAGGCTGGACAATTGGTTTCCTCTCACAGGGAGGTGTGACCACCTCCCAGACAGGTTTTAGTGTATTTGGGCTAGGTTGGTGCACTCCAAGAGTGCTTGGAAGTCTGCAATGGGGGCACATTTGGTGTCCATGTGCATAGTCCATCTCAAACCGGTTTCAGAGGCTATCAGCCCCTGCTCTGGCAAGAAACTGGGCTAAGGATATGGGTGTAGCCACCCCTCAGTCCTGACCCTACCGTAGGTAGGCCCTCACAGTTTGTCCCACCCATTTCTTGGGTATAAAGTAGGAACCCCTGACTACAGGACTTTAGATTTTACCTGGACTAAACTCTGCTACAGAAACTAAGTATACTTTGACGATCTGCATGACGCTGGATGACTGCAAAATTTCCCTTGGAGTAAAGGAGTTACTCCCCTGCAAAGCAGGCACCTCAACACATCTGACCGGTTTGCATCTACGCAGCTCCGGACGGACTCCGAAGATTTAGAAATACAGGAGGTGGGTTCCCAACATTCCCTGAGGCCGACCAATGCTCTCAGCAAACGTGAGACCTGCAACACTCGTGGGGACATTGCAACCCGAACCCTGGACACCGTGCACATTTGCAGCAGCATATGCTAATAGGCGATTCCTGAAGCTCTGTTTTGGGCTACTTGTAGTCCAAACCCGGAGCAGTGTTTCCACTGAAGATTACCAGCCTACACTCCATGAGTGTTCCGTGGGCTGGTGTTTTGTGATTCCTCTTGAGGCTCCTTCGCGATCCCTGGTCCGTCGACCTGTGGGTCCCTGAGAAGGGAACTTTAACTTTCCATGGGCTTTCCTGGTTGCTCCAGATGTGCCCTGACTCTCCATAGCTTGGGGAGTCCCCAGGACCTTGCTGGTCCTCACCGAAGCATCTTTTCTTTGACTGCATGGGTTGCAGTTGCCAAGGCTTGTTGGTCTCAAATCCGGACACCGACCCCTCAGCACTCAACATCCTTCATGATACTACTCGCCTGCCAACTTTGGTTGTTGTCGACGTCTCCTGGTCCCCTTGGCTTCAGAGTCAAGCTTCACCTCTTTGCACCTGAGGCACCCGACACCGGTGGGCATTCTTCTACTGAGCCCCTGGTCACTGGCAAGTGACCCAGACTCTGTCACCTCTGCTTTCAGGTTCTTCCCAGCTCTGATCCAGGCTTGGATCACACCGGACACTTTTCTCCTTCACGGCAGCAGCACTTTGCAGCATTACGCCATTGAAAACAACGAAGATTCCTGACACCATTTGACACCTATGCACCCGGCTTCCCTGGGTTAGGTAACATGAGTGCTCCAGTGCTCACATGGGTGCTGACCTTAGAATCTTCTAAGTTTAAAAGGGTTTGCTCAAAGTCCTCTCCTAAGTGTCCTTAATCTGTAAAATTCCAACCACGACTTTCCCAGAGGATTGTACGGAGCTCGCGGCTGTGTTCTCACACTGCCCGCGTCCCCTGTGGGTCCCCTGTGTCACTACCTTGGGTGGTTTCTTGGGGTCCCAGTGATTCTATGTGCTCTAGGCACTGTCTTTAGTCAAGATGGGGTTGTTATACCACTTTGTTAATATATGGTTTGGTCTCCCCCTGGGGCCCACTGTGTATTGTGCTATCTACTGTTGTTCTAGTGTTTTAATATTGTGTATCTTGCTCTCTAATCTTATAAAGAGGTTAGTAGAGAGTGTTTAGTAATAAATACATATATTTTATATATACCTTGTGTGGTTCTCCTTTCATTTGGTCATTCAGGAGGTTATAATCTGGTAAACCAGGCTGCTTTACATTCCTTCACGACTTAGCCTGAAGGCTGCTCTCCATAGCTACCACTAGGATAGATTTCAATAAAGGTTGTCTTTAACATAATCATCAATAAGGGTTGTTTGGACTGGTACAAGGTGCCCACTTTAATTAGTGGTCAGCATATACCAGGCCAACTTCTCGCAATAATGATGTTCAGACATTCTCTGCAATGCTTCTTCATATGATTCAATTATCTGTCAGTGAACTGAAGAGTGGGATGCCCATTGAGTTTGTAGTAGGCTAATCGTAGAAGGGGAAGCCGCCTTTGAAGGGCAAATGGTAGATGCACGTGAGAGGTACTGCTTTTTTGTTTTAGCAGACAGGCTGACATCTTGGACAGAGAGGGAGAAGCCATTACCAAAATGTTTTTTCTGTGGGCATGCAGGCCCTAGGTAGGAACACCACTGGGTTGGCCCAAGGAACTCCATACACCAATAAAAGGGTTCTGCCATGTTAGGAGTGGGCAGAAAGGTGCATTCTGGGCTATCCAGATGCTACACATCACAGGAAGTAATCACTAGGCAGGATGGGACCTTGTAGCCCATTTTCTAGTAGTCACCACATCTCTAAAGGGCACAAAATGGGCATAAAAGTGGCACCCAGACATCAGATCAAGCCTGGACTGGAGAGAGAACTGATGAAAGACTGCTCAGCTATTCCCTTGACCCAGGATGCAAGGCTGCATCAAAGACTTTACTGCGACAACTGCTAACAAAGAAAGGGTCTGTCTACGAAAAACGTAAACCCTAAGCCCCAGGTCGAGAAGTGGACTTCAAGAGTCAGTTGGATGACTAGCTGTTACATCCAATTGCTATAAAAGCTTAGAAGCCTGCTCCCTTGAGAGCCCAGCACCAAAAGGCCTGAAAGCCGCTGACCTTCAGGTGCAACGTCTGAGACCTAGTCCCAGCCATCAAAAGTTCCACCCAAATCTGCGGGACCCAGTATAGTCATCAGAGTGCAGTTTGGTCACCAAGCACGGAAGTTTCGGTAAGATAAAGGAAATCACTGGTCTAGCTGTAACTAGAGAACAGTAGGGTTAGTGTCAACAGGTTTTGTGCTGGACTTCACCCAGTCTTCGTGGGACATCAACCTGTGAGGCCAAAGTTATCCCTCCATGTTAGTGGACCAAAGGGTGGCCCCAGGAAGACCCCCAACACTATCTCAGCATCCTCTAGCATCTTCAGTATCCTGCATCCTTTGCATCAGGAATCACAAGAGATGATGGACGAAGCGCTGAAACGTTTGAGACACTCACCACCAGTCTAAGGTGTTCAAAGTCTACACATGACCAGCACATAGATGTGTTTTGTGTTTAGAGTATGCATTATAGATGATGGTGCTGAAGAGGGAATTAGTTTCAATTAAAATCTTGGTTCACAATCATCAGAGCAAATCCCTGCTGTCTCTGGGCCGATGGACCTTTGACATTGAGTGAGATTAATCAGGAGCTGTGCATCACATGAAATCATTACAATCCCTATATTAGGCAAGAAAGAGAGTTTGGTATGATTTAGAGGGTTTTGTTATTCAAAATCTTTAATAAGTAATTTGTATTATGTCACAAGTTAAAATCACATTCTTAGTCATTAAAATATCATTAGAAATCAATTAATCAATAAGTAATCAATAAATCGAAAGAAAATGAATTCAGCGTGTTCCATAAAGGAAAGAAAATCCCTATTCTAAGAATGGGGAGAAATGGTGTCATTCATAACCCATAAAGAGTACTAGTTGGAGAGATTGAGAGTACAAGCATAAAGCTTCAGCATTAATAATCAACTCAATAAATCAATAGTCAAGCGAAGAAGAACGTCCGATATAGAGAGGTTCAAGAAATTCAGTAGAGCTTCAAAGCAGGCTGGACTAAGGAGAGTGGATACGTCTGAGCGTTGTGCAGAATGTCAGAGAGATCTCTGAGTGAATGAGGCTAACCTACTCTAAAAACACACACTATTATAGACAAAAAAAAATGATTGTTGCAATGTTCACTCTTCTGCCAACCAATACACTTTCGATGTACTCATTGGAACACGTTTACTCCCCGTCTTCTCACAGGAATACAATAGTCCACAGACAGCAATGTTCAGTGGAACTTTTTTTTAATCAAATACAATGTTAGACTTTCACATCATTCCTTCCCTACATCTTCATCTGTGAACTTCTTCATTATCTCTCTAAATTACAAATCTCTAATAATTAGTTAACAGCAGGGCCGGACTGGGAACTGAAACCGCCCCTGGCAAACTGCTCAGCCGGCCTCCCTGGGTATTAGGGGCTGCGGCCGAGCTTTTTGCTAGGGCCGGTTTCGGCCGATTTTGTTACAGGGGGCCGATATTGCTGACCCCCCGGTAACAAAAATGTCTCTCCAGGGGCTGAAAACTGGCCCCCACCCGTGTGGCTCACCGGGGAAACACCCAGTGTCCTCTATGGCCAGTCTGTCCCTGGTTAAAAGTGATCTTAGTGTAAGTAGACAGATTTTGCAGAGTTCGATGCAAAAATGTATTCAGCTATTATTCATTATGAAAAACATGTCCATGAAAAGGTGAAGAAATAAAGATGTTATGCATGTTTGAGCATTTTCTAGTCATGTCAGTTTGTCAGGCACTGTTGCTTCAGCCATTTGATGCCTAGTGTGAGTAAATATGGTTGCCTACTATGATTTTTGCATTTAAATGTATTTTTCACTACAGCCATCATGTTGATTCTACATATTTACGTTAAAATGTATTATTTTCTTGATATTATTAAAATTAGCCTTCAATCCCCCTTTGATTGTCATTTAACCGACCCCTTTTCTTCAAATAAATAGTTAGGCTCACTATCATCCTTAGTTGAGTCTTTTCTCTTTCTTTTCAAATTCTCAGATTTCTTTAACCTCCTGTATTTTTGATTGCTGTGATCATTTAAATCCAATTCCCTCTTTTTCTGTTTGTTTCTCTCTCTGTTCTTTCTTTTATTAAATCATATCTGCAACTTTTATAAAAAGGAAGCAAGGTTAATAAGCAAAACCCTATTATTAATACTCGCATAAATATAGCCCTCGGAATTCATCCTCCGATGGCAGAAAACCAGTTGCAATGGCAGAAATTCCTGGTCAATATTTCCTAAAATCCCAGCAGTTTCTAATGGTTTTAACTCCGGTTTCAGATCAGAAATATGCTTTGCAAAATCTAGAACTTTCTTAGTCTCATCTGGTAAATATAAGCAGGAAGGCTGAGCTTTCAGCATCTTGCAGACTCCACCCTTTTCTGCGTGTAAAATGTCTAATGCTAGGTGCTTTTGTAAAACCATTGGCCTAATAGCCACTAGTTATTTATTAACAACTAAAAGATCTCCAGAATTACTGTTGCCAACTTGTTCACAACGGTTGCATGTTTTCTAATCTTTCCTCATTCAAATATAACCCCCACTGGTGGTATGATTGCTCCAAAAATATCATCAACCAGTTGGGTTTCCTCTCCTATGCCATGTGTATGTCTGTGAGAGGGTTTCATTGTTAAACCATCTATACTATATGCATGATACATCTTAGGAAACAGCAGAGCTAAATAGCAAATAGCCTCCCAATCAGCTGGCAATTGAAAATAAGCCCCCTGTCCACAAACAAAAAAAACTCCTGGAATTACTGTTTGTTTTCTTGTAAAATGTGCCATGTACCCCCCATAATTTCAAAGGAGTGTTCACACCTACTAATCCCCTTGGGTCTATTTCTAAATTGGGTTCTTATTCTGTAAACACATAATTTATCCTTTTGTCTCCTGTCTAATTTTAATTTCAAATAAACCATTTTCTTTCGAAATTCCTCTTCTTCTTTCTTCCAATTGTTTTTTAACTTATCTTGCTCTCCGTTTTTACTACGTCAAATGATTCTTCTACTTCCCTCTAATGTGGTCCAGGCCACTAAGACCTCATCTACCTGTTATGGTTTGATGAGGATGCTCCGTAAGATCCTCCCTCTTCTTCCGTTCCAGGCAAGGAGAATCATGGTTCAGGCCCTAATACTCTCCCGCCTGGACTACGGCAACGCTCTCTATCTAGGAGCCCCAAAGGCCACAATTAATAAACTTCAGGTCACACAGAATTGTGCCGCCCGACTGCTCTACCAAATCCCACGGAGGCAATCTGCTAAGCCTGCCCTTAAGAAGTTACACTGGTTGCCCATAACAGCTAGGATTCAGTTTAAAGCTATGAGTATTACACAGAAAGCAATCTGGAGGACCGGTCCTGCTAAAATGCATTCTTTGATTACCCCATACCTCCCCCATAGAGCCTTGCGCTCCAGCTCATTCCATTTGGCGACCTCTAACAAGATAAACAAAGCTCGTTGGAGAGGCAGCTCATTCACATTCAACGCTGTAAAACTGTGGAACGCCCTCCCCCTCTCGCTTAGAAGGACCAACAACTTGCTGGCATTCAGGAAACTTTTAAAATCCCACCTATTGGGTACATCCTGCTAGCACGAAATTCCTGTACCCTTCTGTTTCAGACAAAAGCGCTGCGAGGCCTCGGTAGTTTATGCGCTATATAAATGTAATTTCTTTTCATTTCATTTCATGTCACAATGAATACTTTTTCTAACTGTCTCATTAAGAAGGTTGAATTGTTTTACATGCCTTAACAAGGTATATAGGCATGGATGGACACAAATAATATCATGCTGTGTCCATTTCTTTTGCCTATCGGTGTAGCTTCATGCTTTTCTGTAATGGAATTTATGAAAGAATCATGTCGTAGTTTGAGTAATAGTATTCAAAGTGTTCTTGCCTATATACTAAGCTAAGCAAAATACCACATGTGATTGCATATGTCAAAGGTATGTGATGACGTGTCCCTTCCTATGCATCTGAAGACTGTAGGTGTGCAAAGACTTGGCAGTCTTTCTCATCTAGTGCCTGTATGTATTCTTGAACTAACCTAGAATACATTTTACTGAATACTCTTCTTTCATCTAGTTCATGAATGATGCTTTCAATTTCTCCTCATCTGTTCTGTGTGTGTGTGTTTGTGTAGATGTCATAGGAGCAAGTGTAGACATAATTGTTTCTTTCTCTGGTGTGAGATAAAACCCCATTATTATTGTTATGATCACTAACCCTGCTCCTAAAACTGTAATACCCATAAGGAGCTTGCATCTAGCCCAGTTTAGGAAACACATGTTTGGTGTAGCCAGAGAGTTCAGTAAAAATGAAGAAGCAATAATCCACTAGTTCAGATTTTTCTTAAAGCAGCATCTTCTGTTTTTCTTTATTGTAGTTAATTCTTTTAGCTTTATTTAAAGTAATCTTCCTATAGTCATCCTTAACTCTACTCCGGCTTTTAAATGTGCTATCCCTACTCTTTTACAGCAGCCTTGGGCCTAGGGCATCTTCTTAATTCTTTTAAAACAAAAACATTTTTATTTCCATCTTTTGCACTCTCTTATTTGATAATGTCTCTCAAACTTGTGTTTATTTTCAGAAATCTTTTTGAATGTTGTGCCATTCTGTGGGTGACTCTTCTTGATCCAGTCTTGTCCCTTCACCTGAATAATCTACTTGTTCTGGTGTTGTCTTAACTGGTCTCTCAGGTTGAGATATTTTCTCTTCTTTAGAAATTTAAATTTCACTTTATGAAATCACAGGAATCTGGAATGTTGTGACTGCAGTTCTTCACTCTTTTCTTCTTCTTGCTGGGGTGTCTCTTGTGGTATTGCTGATTACACTTGTCCAGCTTGCGGTGATTCTGTCACCATGCTCTTGGTTCTGGTCAAGAAAACTTCTTTATATGGACTTCTTACTTAACAGCTGTTTTTGTGATAAGAATCCCTGGAAGGAGCCTTTCCATTGCAGTTCAAAGCAAGACTTCCGCACATGCTTCTTGATCAAAACCATGTCACCAGGACTGAGGTAATGGCACTGTTCTTGATACAGATTTAAGATGGCAGCTTCAACTTGGTGGGAGATAGAACGCTCCACATCAGCCTTCCCTTGCAGTAATCAAGTATAATGTCACCTGTGATATTCAAAAGTACATTTGCTACTAAAGCAGGCATTCTCATTGAACGCCCTATCAATATCTCATGTAGAGATAGCCCTGTCTTTCTGTTAGGAATACTTCAGATACTCATCAGCACCAAAGGCAAAGCATCTGGCCATTTCAGTGATGTGAAGCCACAAACTTTTGACAGTTGGGACTTTATGGTTTCTTTCAGCTGTTCAACAATTCCAGAAAATTCTGGTCAATAACTAACAGTGTATTCAATGCTGCACAAAGTATCCTTAGGACCTCATTATTGAAATGAGTCCCATGATCTGACTTCACAGAAGCAGGTAATCTGTGCCTAGGTATCAACTCTCACAACTGCAATTTTGCCACAGTGAGACTATCATTTCTCCGTGTTGGGTAGGCTTTAACCCATAGAGAGAAAATATACAATATAACCAGGACCCATCTCAGTCCATAACAAACAAGCCTTTCGATAAAGTCCATCCGCGTTCTGTTGAAGGGACCACCTGATTGCTTTATGTGACTTAGTGTTATTGGTGTTCTTTTCTCTATGTACATATCACACATCGATGGCACAGTTCTTCTGCAAGCATCCTAAATCTAGGGTTAAACAAAACCTGTCTGAATAATCTCACCATTGTTTCTCGTCCTAGATATGTTGGGCCTTGGAAATGTTGTATCATAGGAAACAATAAACTGTCTGCCAACACTTGTATTCTGTCAGCTGACATCCAGATGCCATTTGCATTCATCCCACATCTTGCTCTGCCAACTCTGCTGTTCTGCTCCTGAACCTTTTTCCTGCAATCTTTTGAGCTCCTCCCATGTATCGGCTACTGACAACAACATTGAAAAAACAGTGTCCTCTTTAGATTAATTTGTGTAAGCCCCTTCAAATGTACAGGTCACAAGTACACAATACCGGGCAACTTTGTCTGCAAATCTGTTTACAACTGTGGCATATTCATTGCCACTTCTGTGAGCTGCACTTTTAACTATTGCGACTTCTGTTGGCATTAACAATGCTTTAAGCAGTTACCTTATATATACCCTGTACCTGAAAGGTGTACCAGAGTAGGTCAAGAAATCTCTTTGTGATCATAATCATCCAAAATCCTGGATCACACCAAAGCCATATTGACTATTTGTAAATGTAGTAACTCTCAATTGAGATGTTAGACTGCAAGATCTAATAAGGGCAATTCATTCTACAATTTGGCTGAGGTAACACATCGAAGCCATGAAGCTTCCCAAGCATTGGAATTGTACAGACAGCATAAGCTACTCTCTAGGTGCCTTCGTGATTTGTCAGACATGAGCCATTTACAGAGTTTACAAAATCAGCCTCAATTAATGGTTCGTCTTTTACATCTGGCTTTGGCTTGGTGCATAAATCCATGACATCTAGACATTATGTTCAACTCAACTTCATCTCCACCGAAGTCCTCATTTACATATCTGCAGGAAGGATCTGCTGCTCGTACTTTGTAAGTCTACTGTTTATGATGTATTGGGTTTTTGTTCTAGTGAGTAATATTTCCATAGAGTGTGGGAGCATAACAGTTAAAGGATGTTCCATAACTATGTTCTCACACCTCTTTATACTGACATCATCCACAGCGACTGATTTAGGCAGCCTGGCAGTCCTGCAGCTACAGGGTCTAAGGTAGTTGAAAAGTAGGCCACATGTCTTTATGAATCGCCATGCATCTAAGTAACCACTATGAAAGTGCAGCCCTCCCTCACTGCAACTGTAATCAGGCATTCCTAGTGCTGAGGCACAACAGATTCAGAAAAGGGGTTGGTGATGGACAGAGTATCTGAATTAAACAGAACACTCGTACCCAGTCAACAGATCAGGGCTTGATCCATCACCGTTTTTTAGCTCACTGCACCATCCCAGCTCAGAACCTGGCTACATGCAAATTAGTCTGTCCCTGGCCCAGTGCATCATGGGAACGGGGCAGACCAAACTACCAAGCCAATTCTTATACTGGAAAGGAAACAAGCTTCCAGGGACAACAGAGACTTTCTTCCAGCTCTAAAAACATTTGTAAGCGCTCGTTGTCCCAAAGAAGCGGGTCAGGCACATCTTTGTGCGTCAGCCTCAGTAAAGGCTTAGCCACTAAGGAAAGGTTTAGTATCCACTGTCTACAGTAGCCAACCATTCCCATTAACATCCTTACTTCTCTCTGTGTCCTGGGTGGGTTAATCTGGAGGATGGTCTCTACTCTCTCTTGTGATACCTTTCTCGTTCTTTTCTCAATGATATGTCCTAAGTATTGGACTTCTTTTTGACAGTATTACAGTTTTGTAGAGTTGAGTGCATCTGCATGTCATCATTAGAATGTTAGCTATGTTGCTAGGATAGAATGTTAGCTGTTGATTATAGGAGTTGATCTTTGAGCTGTTAAGCTGTGCTGGAGGTATCTGCCTTGATTCTCAAATAAAGCTATTTGATCTTCATCAAATTGACTGGAAATTGGATCTTTACATTGGCGACGAGGTGGTCTTCTTTGCGCATGGGGCAGAGACATTAATACCTTCACTCCTGGATTTATGCACTTATTGGAGATTTATCTACCTGTTGAGATTTAGTTGGAACCTACAACTGCTGAAATCGTGTCCTACCTCCTTTGGATATACTGTGAGTAAAATTTGTTGGATAAAAGAATATTTACTACACTTTCCAAGATTTAATTCGAAATTAGAAAATCTGGATTCTTCAATTAGGAAAGGAAAGATTTATTTTCCGTAATATTTACTAAAACATCTTAAGATTCGTTTAAATATAGAACCTGGATGTTTTAATATAGAACCTGGATGTTTTAATACTGAAACTTTAAGGATTTACATGCTTGCCTGATAAATATCAAGAGTGTTAAAGACTGCATTCTTTGAACTGCTTCCTAACTGGTATATGGTGATTGCGGCCATATTGGATTTTCTTCTAAGCAAGCCCTATCTCCCTTGAAAAGAGGACTGAGGCTGCTATCCAGTTAAAGGGCCTCTGTATGGAAAACGAGCTGAGGGCTGCCAACGGGCGCACATTGTCAGATAAAATGGGAAAGGAAACCTTCGACAATGGTGCTAGGGCAAGTAACATTGATTACTTACTTATCGCTCTCAAGATGAGGTCCACTCTTCTTGATATGGAGGTAGTGTCTCGTATTGAAAGTGACCATATTCCTCTGAGTGCAAAGTTTAACCTGGGCATTCATACAGGGGCTGATGCTCATGAAGGGCATTTTTACCCGAATTTAGTTATGGCAAATGATGAGCGTCACCTTAAATGGTGTCAAGTCGCAGAGCATCAGGAAATAATTAGTATTATTGAGGGAGACCTGGAAGGGGCCTTGAAGGCTATGGAGGAAGCCACCCTGAAAGGATCTCCCCCTTATCTTTTATTAGAGGCACACAATAGGCTCTTTGTTAAACTGAAAACATACTTCTGCAAACCTAGCTTAGGAAAAACAAGAATTGGGCTGGTATGATGGCTCCTGTCGCCAAGCTAGGAGGGAGTTGGGTCTAGCCCTAAAGTCTAAAGATATGGGTACAAGAAGACTAGCTCGTGCGAACTACAGGCTCAAGCAACTCACTGCTAAAAGGGATTGGGAAGAGGCCCTGTGGCAGAATTTGAAAGTGACGTGCTCTGCAAAGAACCCCAAACTTTTCTGGGAAATCTTTAAATGGGATAGGGGAGGACATCGAGAGAGCCCTCATAATGATATTGACCGAAATTCTTGGGTTGACTATTTTAAGCCCCAATATGCTGCTAGTGCTACTGGTATTAGCGAAGGAGCCTTTGTCCATACTGTATATAAGGAACCTATCTTCTCTTTCAGTGATGTGGATAGGGCATTGGACCAAGTCACTGAGGGTCTTGCTACCGGCATGGATTGTGTCCCTGCAGAACCATTTCTGAACAACCGAGGGCGTTGGCGATTATATATTTTGTATGTGGCAAATGCCATAGCCCAAGGGATGGAAGTGCCTATCTCATGGAAAGGGGCAGAAATAGTGCTGGTATATAAAAAGGGTGATAAGTCGCTTGCAGCCAATTATAGACCAATAGGTCTAATTGACTGCTTACAAAAAATCATGGGACGGCTGGTTTTGGGCAGAATTCAGGCCTGGATGGATAATGACAATATTTTGAGTCACCTCCAGGCTGGATTCCGCCCAAAAACAAGTACCATAGACCAGGTTTTCCGGTTTATTATGTTATACTGGCGTACCGTGGTCCTGGAAAAGGGTACTTTGTATGCCGTTTTTGTTGACTTAAAAGCGGCTTTCGACCTGGTCCCTCGTAATACACTATGGAAAGTTCTAGCGGAGCTGGGGATGGCACCTGAATTGCTGAGCATGATTGTCTGCCTGCATGAGGATACCTTCGCTCGGGTTCGGTGGGGTCGCCAGGGGGAGGTTACGGAGCCCTTTCCGGTGGAGCGTGGAGTGAGGCAGGGTTGCGTTATGGCACCAACCTTGTTCTCGCTCTTCGTGAATGGGGTTGCGGATTTCCTCTCCCTGGTCCCGACTGATGCCCCTGCGATGTCTGGTGAGCGGGTCCCGATCCTCATGTTCGCAGACGACACTCATCATTTCAAAGACTCCGAGTGGACTCCAGCAAGCACTGAAGCGGTTTGAAGATTTTTGTTTGAATAGAGGCCTAGAAATAAACACGACAAAAACTAAGTATATGGTCCTGACCGGCCGTAAAACGTGCGGGACAAATAGACCTTTCAGAGGGCTGATTAATATGAATGGTTCCCCGTTGGAGTGAGTAGATGCCTTCACCTACCTGGGGGTTACCCTTCAGAGAGACCTGGGGTGGTCTAGCCAATTGGACATTGCGGTGCTAAAACTCCGCCAGCAGGCAGGCTTCCTTTTGAAAAAATTCACCTTCTCAACAACAAAGCCCATTAGCCCCTTATTGGAAGTATACGGGATGAAGGTCTTAGGTTCGGCCCTATATGGAGCCGAGCTCTGGGGCTTTGAAGATCTAAGAAAGCTAACGCTAGCTGAAAATGAATTCCTTCGAAAAGCTACTAGCGTTCCCATAAGTACCCCGTTAATACCGCTAATGTGGGATATTGGAAAAAAGGCGGCCAGGATCTTGCCTTTCTGCGGCCAGTACTTTACTGGCGCCGTTTATGGACTACAAAAGAACTACAGCATTATGGGGTCTAAGGGAGATAACGGCTAAGGACACGTGCCATAGAATACATTGCCTGAAGGCCATTAGATCGAGCCTCTTCAAATTAGGAATGAGTATCTATGGGAGGACCCGGAAAACGCTCAATTTCCCTCTAAAAAATCCCTAAAAGAAAAATATTGGGAGATGGTGATCACAGAAGAGAGGTCACAGGGTCTCTCCTCACACTTAACTGGTTGTTTCATGGATATTAAAGCCCAACCAAAACTGGAACAATATTGGGACATTATTGGTAAACAACAGGACCGCAAGCTCTATTTCCAGCTTAGGGTAGGATCACTCCCAGTAAGGTCTTTTACAGTAAAATGGGCAGATAAAAGTGGTAACGACAGATGTCCTAAGTGTGGGGAGGAACAAGAGTCATTAAGTCATTTTTTATTCTTCTGTCCTCTGTATACTGCCCCCAGAATGATGTGGATCAAGCCTATATGTAAACTGCTTGGGATACACATGTCGTAATTGGCATGGCCACGTTAGCGATTAGCTGAACCTACACGTTTTCCTGCTTAACTTGGCTATATATGAAAACGCCATTTTGAATGTTGCGGCGGCCATTTTAGACCATAAGCAGCCTCGTGGCTGGCGTGCCCTTTAGTCCGTTGTCCGTACCACTGACCACTTCAGTCTGCCCAGCAACAGGCTATTTTTAGTACTGGTCAAGCTTGCACATGCGCAGTCTCCACTGACCAGTTACCCTTCAGGAATGCGTGCCAAACTGACCAGCGGAGTTGTGCCCCCTCCAATGAGCTGGCTGTGTCCCAAAACATGACCATATATGTACATAAATGTGTTGTAGCTTGTGCCGCCTATCTTTTATTGCCCCAAAACTGTATATAAATCGGGGTCACACTGG
Organism: Lissotriton vulgaris; assembly: GCF_964263255.1. NCBI lineage: Eukaryota > Metazoa > Chordata > Amphibia > Caudata > Salamandridae > Lissotriton > Lissotriton vulgaris. The sequence goes on along the minus strand of NC_141685.1, from coordinate 2,102,385,921 downwards.
TGTTCGGTGTGATACCTCTTGCATTACCGAAGGGTGCTGTATGAGTGTACCACCACCCCATGGGGTCTTAATAAACTTGTTCGTTGCCTTTTACAGCTTCCGTGCCAACTGTTCTTTATTGTAAGTGGGTTATCTACGGAGCATGTAGGCCTTGGGAACCCTGATTACTACAAATTGGCGACCACGACCAGGGACTCATCGGCGACTCGGATGCCCGAAGGAGAGGTCGTGACGAAGGTTTGGAAACTCGCCATGGACGCGCGCTGCCACTGAGTGACCCGAGTCTTGGCTCCCACGGTGTTTCTTCCTTTCCTTCCGATCTGACCTTCCAGGTGGCGCCGGTCTCCGACTGAGCTTTCGAGTGTCTGCGTTGCTGGGAAAGTGCCATTTGGCTGATTTGATCACAAGACCTTGGCAGTTGGAATCTGGACATTTGAGAATTTGGGTAAGATTTGTGTTCGGTAAGGTAGTCTTCGGACGCTTACTGAAGTTCTATGATTTGTGTTCGGTAAGGTAGTCTTCGGACGCTTGCCGAAGTCCTATGATCTACGATTTGATTTGAGTTAGCTAACGTTTGTGAATTTGTGATCTTTGAACTTATATGTGTAGTGCACTTCACATAGGCAGGCATGTAGAGATGTTTCTCTAACTTTGTTTTTTTCCTCTGAGCGGCACATTTGTGTGAAGTACTGTAAGTGCCATTTTATACGGTGTCACGTTTTCGTGATACTTTTTGAACATGCCTGTTTTCAGCACACTCCGAGGGATGTGCTGTCTTGGAAATGGTACCACAATTAGGTTAGCAGAAGCACAGCCGGCTCCTCCAGAAGGAACACCAAACCGTGATATGTACATAAAATTTGGCCTTCCCCCTATAATGTACAGCAAATTATGGCATAAGTATACAAAGTCCGATCCTGAATTGCAATGGCCTCTACATGGGTCGTTCGATTTACGTAAGGTACAGTTTGTGGAGCAATGTTTGTTTCAACGCAGGTCTAGACAAAACATGTTTGATTGTGTGCGAATGTGGGAGATAGCGGTGCGTGAGCGAATGAAACGTGAGGTTGCCTTGGCGGACAAAGAGCAGCGCAAGGCTGCTCGGGATAAGGCTTTACAGCTTGAGGAAAAGGAGGCTCAGGAGAAGAAAGAGAGGGAGGAACGGGAACGTAAATTGCAAACGACTGGTCAATTTCCTATTCGCCGACCGCTTTACCCTGTCCTTAATAATGAAATTGATGATTTTTCATTGTTAGATCGGTCACCGCCTCCGTACGTTTCGCCAACGGCTCCAGCTGAAGATTCGGGAGATGATGGGCAGGATAAGTCGGAAAAGAAGGGGGTATCCGCTCTCAGGTTTACTACGGAGAGGTCCGCACATTTACGTAGTTGGGCTCGTAAAGTGAATAGGAAATGTGTTTCTCAGGATGAGCTGATTGCGGAGAGGAGTAGGTGGTCGGATCTTGAATTAATGTATTTTTTGTCTACTTTGGCGGATGAAGTTGTCGCCGCGTATCGTGACTTATCAGACACGTTAGAACCTAAATCTATGTCAGTATATCGTGAGAATTTGGATAAAGGTTTATTTGATCTTGCAGATGTTGACGACCTTTTCAAGCAACTGATCCAGCTGCGGGATGAAACAACCAGATTGCGGGAGGAGCGGAAAAGGAGGCAAAAGGAGGCCGAGCCGGAGCCTGACGAGCAGATTAAACAGTGTTCTCTCCGGGGTTCAGATAAGAGTTCTGCATTGCATGTTATGCCTATGCGTGAAGCCGCACCTTTGTATGTTCCACCAAAAGGGGAAGGTACAGATGATGATAAAATGTCAAAGGATGCGAAGGGGTATTTTATATATAATTGGGTGTATACGCCTTGGAATAGAGCAGATGTTATGGCATTGAAAAATTCTCTACCTGATCTTCGGAAAAATCCGGCGGCATTTTATGAAGGGGTGGAAGGGGCTATTTCATCTTGTGTGATGACTCTTGTTGACATAGATCTGTTTTTGGGCTAATCCTTCCACCTGATATGTGGAGGCAAATTCGAAAAAATAATGATGAAACAATACTTGGGGGAACATGGAAAGAAATAAATGCTGCCGATTTAGATAGGGAACCGGCATGTAAGCCTTGTCAGTTAATTTTAGACCTTCCAGCGGCTATCTTGATTAAATTAAAAACGCTTGTTCCTTCTAAGAAGATTGATTGGACTATGTTAGCTTCGTGCAAACAAAAGCCCGATGAAACGGTTTCAGACTTCTTTACACGCTTCGAGGAGGCGTTTCACGATTACAGTGGTCAATCTTTAACAGACGATACGGGTAGGCATTTGTTTGTAGATAAGTATGTGGCTAATCTCCTACCGGAGATTGCAAAACGATTAAAATCGAGTGAAAGTTCCTGGGCCACGGCGACCCCTGCGTCTTTGTTAACTATGGCTCAGTATTATGAGCGGCAGGAATAGGAGGCTAAAGAAAGTGTTGATAAAAAGGCGAAAGAATTGAAAACGAAGGTGATGTTGGCACAGGTTCGGGGAACACAGGGCAGAGGGAATGATAGAGGTAGACGAGGTGGAGGGAATACGTCGTATGGTCGTACGGATATAGCGGAGGATCAGTGTGCCTACTGTAAGGAGTTTGGGCATTGGGCCGATGATTGTCCGGTACTTCGTGAGCAGCGTAGTCAGCGTGGTCGAGGAGGTGGTAGGTCGAGAGGAGGTTATACGGGAGCAAGAGGTGGCGGAAGTGATCGTGGAAGGGCTGAGGAAAGGGGCCGTGGCCAGGATGAACGAAATACGTTTGATAGACGGAATCAATATCAGATTTCGGAGGGTGAGAATGTGGAGCACCAGGATTATGTGCATGCATAGGACTGCGTAGGATGGGGTAAGGAATCAATTGAAGTGCCGGTAGATCAGCAGGGTCCATATGTAACAGCGGGTATTCTGGGTTCTACTGATCAATTTCTAGTCGACACAGGAGCTACTAGTAGCGCTTTGTTGAAAAATTTGGTTCCGAGGGCTCCCCTGTCTGGCGAAATGATAACATGTGTAGGGTTCGATGGCACACCCTCCCCTAGCCCATTGTCAAAGCCCCTTGCACTATGTCTTGATAAATTTTTCAGTTTTGGCCAATTCATGTTATCGCCCCATACACCAGATAATATCCTGGGCATTGATTTGCTTAAATATTTTCGAGCAACGATACGGTGCGCTCCCGAGGGAGTGCGGGTTATCCTGAATGACAATTATCCTGACCCAGATAGGTTTTACACTATCTTAGACATTCCAGCTTTGGCCTCTCTACCGCACACGTTATGGGTGACCTCAGATACGGATGTGGGAGAGATGCGTATTCCACCAATACACATTACTGTTAAGGAGGGGGCCCCTCTACCACGAGTGCCACAGTATAAGATTTCGAGAGAAGGTGAAATTGCATTGACACATATTGTTCAGGATTTGATCTCTGCAGGAGTAGTGGAGGAGGTCCCTTATAATGTTTGCAACAGTCCTATTCTTCCGATCCTTAAGAGAGATACTGACGACAAAGTCTATCGCTTTATTATTGACTTGCGAGAGATCAACAAAATTGTCATTCCCCAATACCCGGTGGTGTCCGATATTACGACCTTGCTTACATTGGTGCCACCAACGGCCACAACCTTTAGTGTTATTGATTTGAAAAACGCGTTCTTTTCCATCCCTGTCCATCCTGATAGCAGATATTTGTTTGGCTTCACGTTAAATAATAAATCGTATAGATTTTGTCGTGTTCCCCAAGGTTATACTGAAAGCCCTAGCATCTACAGCCAGGCTTTGAAAAGACAGCTAGATTCTTTTGAGTTGCAGACTGGCGTTGTTCTCATCCAGTATGTGGATGACCTTCTGCTTGCTGCAGACTCTTATGCACAATGTGAACAAAGTACAATTGCGTTGCTTTCCTTTCTGGCACAGAACAATCATAAGGTTTCGAAGAAAAAGCTCCAATACTGTAGACCCCAGGTGACCTACCTTGGTCATCTGTTGTCTAAGGAGGGGCGTGCGTTAACATCTGATCGAATTCAAGCAATTCTAGACACACCAGTCCCCCGCACGCAGAGAGATGTACGTGCCTTCATAGGGTTGACGTCCTTTTGTAGACAGTGGATCATGGGTTTTTCACACATCATAAAACCTTTGCTAGCGTTACTGTCCAAAGCTACACCAATGCCCCTTGAGTGGACAGATGAATGTCAGAAGGCTTTTGAACAGTTGAGACAGGCCCTTTGTTCTGCACCCGTGTTAGGCACACCAGACTACACGAAACTTTTCACATTATACGTGCACGAGAATGATGGGTGCGCGTTGTCAGTGTTAGTACAAGTACATGGGGACAAGCAGAGACCATGTGCATACTTCTCTGCCATTCTTGATCCTGTAGCACGAGGATTGCCTGGGTGTTTTCGAGCGGTAGCAGCAACAGCAGTAGCCATACGGCAGAGTGAGGGAATAGTGTTATCGCATAAATTGCTGGTGTTAGTTCCTCATGCAGTAGATGCTTTGCTAAATCAAACAAAGACCCAATACCTTACGAGTGCGCGGCTAACAGGATATGAGCTGACACTTTTGGCGCCACATATTACACTGAAAAGATGCGCTACCCTGAACCCCGCCACTTTATTGCCCTATCCGGTCGAGGAGGGTCAGGAAGAAAAACATCACGACTGTGTTTTCCTGACCGAGGAACAGACAAAGGGTCGTGTCGACTTACAGGATGTGCCACTTCCAGATGTGGATGGGGAACTGTGGGTTGATGGATCGTGTTTAAGGTTGCCAGATGGTACGACTTCCGCAGCCTATGCGATCACGACACTTAAGACAGTGGTAGAAACAGCTAGGATACCACAGAAATCGGCTCAGGCAGCAGAGCTGATAGCCTTAACAAGAGCCTGCGAATTGAGTGCTGGCCTATGTGTGAACATATACACAGACAGCCGGTACGCCTTCGGAGTAGCACATGACTTCGGGCTACTCTGGAGAGAGCGTGGGTTTTTGACATCTCACGGAGAACACATTATGCACGGAGAGCTAGTGCGTGATCTCCTAAACGCGTTGCTTTGCCCAAAGAAAGTAGCGATAGTAAAATGCAGTGCCCACAAAAAGATTACGGATAAAGTGGGCCAAGGAAATGCTTTCGCAGACAACATAGCGAGACAAACGGCTATGTCCCGGACTAGCTCCCCTATGTATGTGACACAATCGCAGGCTGAGCGATGGAGTGATGCTAGAGTAGAAATATTGGATATTCAAAAATCAGCCACTGAATCAGAACTTGCGGCATGGGCAACAGATGGGGTACTAGATGATGAGGGTTGTTGGAGAAGCAAAGACATGGAGAAATGGAAATTGCCTGCGGCTTACTTGCAGGCGATGGTCCAGATGACACATGGACTGGCGCATGTTGGAGCTCTTGCAATGACTCGACTGTTAACACGAGTCTGGGAACATCCCGAGATTGCTAATACAGCCAAGTAGTGCAGACCTGCCTGATCTGTTTACAACACAATCCTGGAAAGGGGACCCATACTCCGAAAGGAGGGTTCGTTCCACCTTCTGCACCATTTGAGGTACTCCAAATGGATTACATCCAACTCGAGCGCTGCAACAACTTGAAGTACGTCCTAGTGGTGGTATGCGCCTTTAGCAAATGGGTTGAGGCCTTCCCCACGAAAGACAACACAGCCCTAACAACGGCTAAGGTGTTGCTTAAGGAATTCTTTCCTCGCTTTGGAGTTTGCAAATTTCTGTGGAGCGATAATGGGCCTCATTTTGTTGGGAAGATTGTGGAGTATGTCCTGAAGGGGTTAGGGATTCAGCAGAAGTTCCACGCTGTGTTCCACCCTCAGTCGGCAGGTCTGGTTGAGCGGTACAATGCTACGTTAAAACTCAAGCTGGCCAAGATTGTGGCATCCACGTCATTGAAGTGGCCAGATGCTTTGCCGCTAGCACTGCTCTCTCTTAGATCAGTACCCCATTCACGAACTGGCCTCACACCATATGAGGTGGTGTTTGGGCGCCCCATGAATATCTGGGGGGTGCCTAAGCCACGATTAATACATGATGTGCCTTGTGTTATGATGAACGACTATTTGGCACGATTAACAAATGATTTGCTTTCTATTCATCAACAGGTTCGAGAAGCGCTCCCTGACAACTCTACTGGAGAGGGCCATGATCTTCGTCCTGGTGACCACGTGATGATCCGGTCGTTTGAGAGAGCGAGCAGTTTGGAGCCAAGGTGGAAGGGCCCCGAACAGGTCCTCCTTGCGACCCGGACCGCTGTACGAGTGACCAACAGAAAGCGGTGGGTGCACTCGACACACTGCCGCCGCGTCTCTCCGGATCTGGTGACTCCTGCTGTGCTGACTGACTACAAAGAGATTCTGGAGAAAGAAAAGAGCCCAGCTGTGACGTCGGCCGAAGTTGAGGGAGCCTTCCCGGACCACGCTGTTGCCGGACGAGAGCACTACAACCTGCGTCCCCGATAAGATGATTTTTTGTTTTTTTGTACATGACTGGTTGGTTACCTCTCCAGGTTTGTGAAACGGAGACCGGGAATTCCAAGGGGGGGGGGGATCAGTTCTGCCAGTGTAGCGACACCCGTCTTGGCCCGGAGAAGAAAACAACGGCTACCTCGGAGTTCAGCACCGTATTTTTCTTTTTTTTAGGCATACACGCATGTGTATTTGAGACTTTGTGAACAATTTGAACTATTTGACACTCTGCAAGAACTTTTCTGAACTATGGCATCGTCAGCATCACGAGATAAGCGAATCTTGGGTGCCATTCTCTTTGTTTTGACTATTGTGGTAATAGCTGTAATAGCCTGGGTAGTTGAACTTGTGGTACCTGCACGTGAACATTTGCTGCCGACTACCCCGGCCCCATCTGAACATTTTCACTTTACCTTACCCTATCATGAAGAACGACATCGGCAAACTTATCTGAATAACAGTTTTATTCAGATTCTTCATCACACGCACAATATGACCAATACTTCAAATTGCTGGGTGTGTGGGATGTTACCGGGGCATCAAAAGAGAGGGGGCACCCCACTCATTCCACTCCCGTTTTCGCATAATGGATCCTGCAATGCCTGGTACACCCTCCTCTTTACTTTGAGATGGCCAACAAAAGGGGGGGTGCTTTTTCGTTTGAATAAAATATGCTCCCATGACAAGGATGGGTTTCCGCGGGCCGAGGGTACTCGATTCGAATGGGAAGAGTACCGGCCTGACAACGTCTCTGCCCCGCGTGTGTACAGCAATCAAAGAAATGTCAATGTATCCAGCTCACATGTCATCAATGTCATTGATACTAAAGCCGATTTGTGTATCAGAAATAAAGGTTCGATTGCGGTGGGGAAAAGTGAATGTAACACCACACTTACTTTTGATAGCCCGAATGGCATATCGTTTGTAGCATCTCGAAACACGTATTTCATTTGTGGGACGAAGGGTTATCATCAGCTTCCAGTGGGATGGTTTGGCACGTGTTATGTATCGTTTGTGCTACCCCCTGTATTCATTGCCCCTCCAATGTATCACAATGATTACACCTTGTATCACGATTTTGTCCTGAATAGAGTCAAGCGGACTGTTGTTCTCGATGACATAGATCAGACTGATACTGCCTTACAACAGTATGTGGACTTTAATTTGGGACTATTTTCCTTCGTGGGGGCCGCATTGAACAGCCGGAAAATAAGACGACTGACACGTGTTGTCGAGGCTGTAGCGAATGACACTGCCATTGCCCTAGGAAACATCACTGAGGAGCTCCAGATTTCTAGAATAGTTACGCTCCAAAATAGGATGGTGTTGGATGTAGTTCTGGCTGACCGTGGGGGAGCATGCAGAATTATCGGAAGTAGCTGCTGTGTTTACATACCGGACAATTCTCCATCTGTTTATGATGCCATAACAAAGCTCCATAAAATTGCTGCTGAGGTACATCCGGACAATGGAACTTGGACACTTTCAGGATGGTTCTGGTCAATGCTTACTACTTGGGGCTGGAAACTGTTAACGATTCTATGTATAATTGTAGGGGCATTGTTTTTTGTATGTCTGTGGAAAAAGGTAGGGCTATGACCTTTTTCAAGATTTGCCCGGCGCTAACCGCCCTTGTACCATTCAAATTACCAAGCAATGAGGCAGGCGCCGGACACCAGAAGGCAGGAAACAGAAGTTTTATTCCGACGGAGCAGAACACATCAGATCAGACAACAAGGTATCGTCTCGAGGTGCTCTAACAGCCTCTCGGAGGCCTGGCCCTAATACACTGGTTTATGGCATGTGACCTTTCTTTATTACAATCGGAACATTGTGAAATAAGGAAAAAGACATCCCCGTAATCCTCGTGTCAATCCCACCCCCATATACCTTCACAATAGAGGTCCTCAACCCGCTGATAAGAGGAGGGGGTCATCACGCAGCTGAGTGTTTCGCCAAGTCTTAGGATGTGTGCGCCTGATCATATCCCAGGGGGTGGGGTGGCCCTGATCAACAGCGTGTCCTTTGAAGAGGGGCGACTCCATACAATGAGGGGCAGTAAATGGTATCTCCTGGCTTAGGCGATGGCCTCGGACCTGTGTGGACAGTCGGACACGGGGTAAGGGGTCATCAATGGAGTGGTATTCATGCCGCGTGGACAATTGAGCGCGGAGGGAAGGTTTATCAACAGAGGGGCATTCATGGGAGGAGAGGAGGTGCTGGTCAGGCGCTGGCGTGACTCCCAAGGACAGGGTCATGCAGAAGGGTTATGCTCATGAGGGGGAGGGAGGGGGAGCCAGGGTGCGCGGAGGATGCTTGCTGGGTCAGAGGGGCGCGCTGGTGATCGATCGTGGACAGGGAGACCACGATACCTAAAATGGCTGCCGTGCACGTCGTACGTGGGTGACAAGCTGGCGCAGATGATGTTTAGATTGCAAACTAAAATTCCACAGTCCTCCCTTTTAACATGTCTCGCCAACTTGTCAGTTTGGATTTATCCCCATAAGGCCACGTATCTCTACTTCATAGAGGGGACTCATGTGCTCATTTCGGAAGTCCAAAGTCTTTGGGCACATACAGTTAGAAACAAGGCCGCACAAGGATGGCAGACATTGAATACCCAAGCAACACCCACATAATATCACAACAGGTATCAGCACGAAGGAAAACAACCTCCAACCCCAGTTCTTCAAAGTGTCCCAAAACCAGCTTCCAAGCGACCATCCTTCTTGTTCTTGGTGAACCTCTGAGGAAAGTCTGTGGAGGTGTTCAATTGCCTTGTAGACGGAAGGCGAGTTGTCAGGCACGTAGGTGCAGCAGCTAGATCCGATGATGCGGCATGCTCCTCCTCGGTCAGCTAGGACCACGTCTAGGACAAGGCGGTTTTGAAGGGTCACAAGACGGACCGCCTGAAGCTCCGCCGTGTTGTTAGCGAGGATGCCAGCCGTGATGTTGATTGTCGTTTCTACTGCCTGGGTCAGGTGTCGGATAACGCGGCTGTTTGCCATTGGGCCTCACAGAGGAACGAGTCCCTTTGCCGCATCCAAGAACTGAGCTCCAGTGGAGTCGGCTTGTTCCATGTCATCTGCACGCCTCTGCCGGTGATGGTTAGCAGGGGCTACATACGTGGGGGGGAGGATGAAGGCAATGTAGCAGATACCCTTCCAACCTTTCGGGAGCCAGGTGTAAGCTTTGGTGCCACACACAAAGTACATGTTTGGAGAAGCAACAAAGGAAGGGGGGTCGGCTGAGTCCAATGTTCTAATGATTCGGCAGGAACTGCGACCCACCGGCTGTGATCCCTGGCCTTCGAGACACACAAGACCTGTGACATTGATGACTGAAAGAGCCACGGTCAAAGTGGCGGTAGTTTGTTTCTGTAGATGAGAGAACGTGGATCTAGCTGGATTGTGGAGTACCTGTACTTCAACACGTTCTTTGGCTGGAATGTCTTTAAGGAAGGTGGCGCCTGTGAGCGCAGGACACAAGGCAGCAGAGGTCTTTTCGGTTTTGTTCAGCCAGAAACCAGAGAAGAAGTGCGACACTGTCTGGCTGGAGGTGGCGTTGTCCTTGTGGCTCTCTTGCATGAGGATCAACCAGGCGAGGCAAGAGCCATGAACTGAGAAAGGAGAAGGGATGAAGGGGATGGAGTGTCCTGTGGCATGCGGGAGCAACCCGCAGATCCAGCAGTTCGTGGCATTTGTAGCAAGGTTGTGTTGGTGCAGCAGTTGCACGAAGGAATTGTTCCAGAATTCCCTGCGCCTTTCTCGCAGCTGAGGCGACAGAGGGATTAGGTGATGCTCTTTCAGGGGTGTTGGTTGTGCAGTAGGTAGCAATGCCTCATGAGCCGGTGCGCTTTCCTCCAGGATCCAGAAGGAGGTCATGAGGAGGAGGCAGAAGAGGAAGGCAATAAAAAGGGCGATTGTCTTTGATTTGTGCAAACTGTCAGTCTTTGGGTTTCTATAGTGGGTATTTCCTGTTGCTTCCATCATCTTCTTATCTGGCGCTTCCATCATCTTCTTATCTGGCGCTTCCATCACCTTCAAGGGGCTCGGTAGCGGGCAGAACCACAGACTTCGTTTAACTTCTCTCCCGGCAACCCTTGGTTGTGCTTAGGTCACCGTTCTGAGATTCAACTTAGTCCGCGGCCTACTTAGCCGAAGCTCCCTCCTTTCGACGCAGGAAATACCCTTCTCTGGATGGCACAGTGGGATCAGAGAATTTTGCAAGTTCAAGTGCCTCAGTATCGGGATAACAGTTCAATGTCGGTCGGTCCTTGTTCAGGAGCACTTCTTGGGTGTTGACGTTTTCTGTCGTGGCCAAATTCGCAGAGACCTTCCGGCAATGATGCGCGTGCAGCCAGTGCTTCCCCTCCACTCGAAGCGCCGTTCGTGTGGTGATCAGCACCTGCCAGGGGCCCGTCCACCGGGGTTCCAGACTCTTGGTCCGCTGGAAATTTCGTATTAGCACGAAATCTCCCGGTTGGATGTCGTGGCCGGGGCCCCTGGAAGCATCGGGGATGGCCTGCTGCACCTGTTGATGAATGACAGACAACGTTTTAGTTAATTTGCACAAATAATCAGACAGTAGGACGTCCGGGACGTCATGAATGGAGGTCGGCTTGGGAGCGGTCCAGAGGTTCATCGGTCGCCCGAATACAACCTCGTAGGGGGTCAAATGATGCTTGGTGGGAGTGGAGCGCATTGATAACAATGCCAGTGGGAGGGCATCCGGCCATTTAAGTCCAGTGGTGGCCACTATTTTTGACAATTTCAGCTTCAGTGTGGCATTATGGCGTTCCACCAGGCCGGCGGATTGGGGGTGGAAGACTGCATGGAATCTCTGTTTCACCCCCAACCCCTTTAGGATTAGTTGGATAACCTCAGCTATGAAGTGGGGGCCATTGTCGCTCCATAAAATTCGACAAAGGCCATAGCGTGGGAAGAATTCTTTCAGTAGTACTTTGGCAGTGGTCATGGCAGTGTTGTCACGGGTTGGATAGGCCTCTACCCATTTGCTGAAGGCACATACGATGACTAGTACATACTTCAAGCTTTGGCATCTCTCTAGTTGGATGTAGTCCATCTGAAGGACCTCAAAGGGGTGATTGGGGGTCCCAAACCCTCCCCGGGGTACCACAGTTCCTTTCCCGGGGTTGTGTTGCAGACAGATAAGGCACTGCTGGACTAGGCGTCTGGCTGAGTCGGGGATTTTGTCGTTGTGCCAGACTGTGGAAATGAGTTCGATCATGGGTGCAGATCCTATGTGTGCGGGGGAATGAGCCATCGTCAGTATGGGGATCAGGTATGAGTCAGGCAGCAACCATTTGTTTGCATCTTTTGTTCGCCAGCAGCCCTCATCGTCCTTCAAACCCACCCCTGCCCATTTAGTCAGTTCGTGAGGGGTGCTGGCCGACTGGATGTCTCTGATCATTTCCCTTGCGTCAGTCCATTTCTCTGCTTGTGACCTGGTCACATACATGCGTGTCACCGTCCTATTCTCAGCTGTTGTTCGTGCAGTGATGTCGGCTAGTGCATTCCCTTGTCCGACTAAGTCTGTCACCCTCTTGTGTGCCTGACATTTGATCACCGCTAATCGTTTGGGGAGGAGAACTGCATCAATCAGGGCGGAGACTAGATCTCCGTGGAGGATGGGGGTGCCGTGGGACGTCAGGAATCCCCTTTCCCTCCACAGGAGTCCAAAATGGTGGACCACCCCGAAGGCATACTGGCTGTCCGTATATACGTTTGCGGTGGTCCCTGTGGCTATGATGCATGCTCGCGTGAGGGCTATCAGCTCTGCCGCCTGGGCAGACCGTTGTGTGATGCAGGCTGTTTCAACTACTGTTCGGGCTGTAGTTACTGCGTAGGCAGCTTAAGTGGTGCCATCTGGGAGTTTGATGCATGAGCCGTCTACCCATAGCTCTCCATCGGGGTCAGTGAAAGCAGTGTCTCGGAGGTCAACTCTACTCCTAGTTTGTTCGTCCGTGAGGGTCACACAGTCGTGTATGGGAGGTACGTCAGGGTCATTTTCAGGCAGGGGCAGTAATGTGGCAGGATTCAAAGTCGTGCATCTCTTTAGTGTGATGTGGGGTGCAAGTAGCGTCAGTTCATACCCTGTCAGTCGTGCGCTAGTCAAATGTTGAGTCTTGGTTTGGTTCAGAAGGGTGTCGACTGCATGGGGTACTAACACGGTGAGGGAGTTTGAAAGTACGATTCCCTCACTCTGACGGATAGAGACAGCAGCGGCAGCTACTGCTCGAAGGCAGGCAGGTAAAGCTCTGGCTACAGGATCAAGAGTGGCGGAGAAGTAGGCACAAGGGCGCTGCTTAGGACCAATTGATTGAGTTAGGACAGACAATGCACACCCCTCCCTTTCGTGAGTGAAGAGGGAGAAAGGTTTGGAGTAATCCGGTGTTCCTAGGACGGGTGCTGAACAGAGTGCATTTCGCAATTCACAAAAGGATGCTTGACACTCAGGGGTCCAAGGGAGCGGGGAGGGGACATCTTTGGCCAACAGGGCAAGTAGGGGCTTTACAATGAGGCTGAAATTAGGTAACCACTGTCTGCAAAAAGAAGTTAGGCCAACCAAAGAGCGGACCTGCTTTTGTGTTTTTGGGATGGGGGTGTCTAGGATGGTTTGGATTCGGTCGGGTGTAAGTTTCCTTCCTTCCTTGGACAGGAGATGGCCTAGGTATGTCACTTGTGGCTGGCAGAACTGTAATTTCTTTTTGGAAACTTTATGGCCATTCTCTGCAAGAAAGTGTAGGAGTTGGACAGTGGCTGTCGTGGCAAGTGGGGTGGTGTCGGCCGCCAAAAGGATATCATCAACATATTGGATCAACACCACTCCATCTGGTAGCTGGAAGGCATCCAGCTGTCTTTTGAGGGCCTGGCTGTAAATGCTCGGGCTTTCAGTGTACCCCTGGGGAGCTCTACAAAATCGGTACGAGCGGGATTTTAAAGTGAAGCCAAAAAGATAACAGCTGTCTGGATGGATCGGGATAGAGAAAAACGCATTTTTAAGGTCGATGACAGTGAAGGTGGTGGCAGTGGACGGGATGAGGGTCAGAATGGTGGTGATGTCTGAGACCACGGGGTATTGGGGTACAACCACTTTGTTAATCTCTCGCAGGTCGATGATGAAGCGGTACGCTTTCTCATCTCCTTCACCTTGTTTCTTAACAATAGGTAGGATTGGGCTGTTGCAGACGTTGCTAACCACTTCTTCAACCACTCCTGCATTTACCAGAGACTGAATGATCGCTACCAGTGCCTTCTCGCCCTCGGGGGATATCCGATATTGTGGGAGTTTCGGGAGCATAGCGTCCTGTTTTACAGTTATATGAATAGGGTCAATCATCATTCGTCCCACATCAGAGTCATTTTTGGCCCATAGGTACGGGGGCAGGGTGTCAAGTAGAGACAGGTCAGCGTCAGTTATGGAGCACATGTGTCGTGCAGGGCAAGATTTAGGTGTGTCCGGATTGTCGTACAGGATGACCTGGATTCCATCCGGGGAACATCTAATGGTGGCTCGAAAATGTTTCAGTAAGTCGATACCCATAATGGCGTCAGGGGAGTTGGAGGAGAGCAGAAATGTCGTGTCAGTGGTGTTGCTTTCTAGGTCGAAGGTGATAGGTACGGACAGGGGGTTAGTGGAGGGCGTCCCATCGAAACCTATCGATGTAATGTGTGAGCCAGACAAGGGTGCCCTTGGAATCAGTCGTTTCGATAACACACTACGTGTCGCCCCAGTGTCTACCAAAAATGGAGACTCTGTACCCAGGACCTTAGCGGTGACGTAAGGACCTTGCTGGTCAACACAGAGCTCGACTGGATCCCTCCCTTGCCCCTGGCAGTCCTATGCAAAGTCGGGGGTATTTTCACCTTCGGACAGCTGATATTGGTTCTGCCGAGGACGGTCAAATGTGTTCAATCTCCCTGATCTGTCATTGTTGGTGTCGTTAGTGTGCCCTCGTCCTTGTACTCTATTTCTCGGCCCTCCTGCCACATCCCAGGAGTCCCTATTTCTATTCATCTCTAGCAGAACCGGACACTGGGATTTCCAATGGCCGAATCCTTTGCAGAAGGCGCATTGGTCATTGCTAATGTCTCTACGTCCAGTGTGGGGTGTTGGGGTGTGATCGTTAGGAGATAGATCTCTGGGGGGGGTTGATTGGTAGTTTCCCCTTTTGCGTTCCCGTCCCACCGCTATACCTTGTATCTGGGCTATCATTACCCTTTCTTTTAAATCTTTCTTCTTTTTCTCGGACGCCCTATCATTCTCATTCTTTTGGTGCTCGTAATACTGAGCCATCTGAAGGATAGCTGCGGGTTTGGAGGCCCCCCAACTACTCTCACTTGTCTGCAATTTTTGGGAGACCTCTTGTGTTAGGCCCTTTACGTAATTTTGTACAAACAGGTGCTGTCCGGTTGCAGTGGTCATATCTTGGCCACTGTAGTCGGAGAACACTGTCTCGAATCGGGAGAAGTATTCGGACACGTCTTCCTGGGGTTTCTGTCGACAGGCCGTGACTATCGACCAGTCTACCTTTCTTTCTGGGATCAGTGTCTTTAACTTCTGAACTAGTTTGTCTGGGAGCTCCAGTATGTCCTTCACTGGTTTCCTTCCTGGCTCTCGCTGTCTATCTAGTTTACCGAGTTGGTCCCAGGTATGTCCAAACAGATCCGTGTGGTCAGCCTTCCGGATTTGCTTCCACACGTCAGCTGGCAGGCATAACCCAAAGAACAAGTCAATGTCCGCTAAAGTCATTATCGTCGAACCCAAGGCTGTGCCTAATTCGGTATAAAACGCTGTCGGGTTCTTTCTTAAATCGGGCAGAGTTTGTTTAAAGGTTAGGATATCTTGTCGGTCCCATGGTTGGTAAACCCAATTATACAGAACTCTCCCTTTTGCATCTGCATGATTAATATCATCGCTTGTTCCCAGGCCACGTGGCGGGATCCAGTAAGGGGCCGCCTCTCTAATGGGCATCATAGTATTGGCTACTTCTACTGAGGTCGTTTCAGGGACTGTAACCTTGGTTTCTGGTTTTTGTTCCATGAGGTGGCGGAAGACCTCAAGCATCTGCATGAAGAGCTCCGTCGCCTCACATTCAGTCCCATCTCCAACATCAATCTTCCTATACAGCTTTGTTAGTTTAGCGGGGCCCTTACTCTGATACCTATCTTCATATGCGTTCAGGGTGTGGTAGCTGAATCGCAAAATGAAATGCCGTCTGTGGCTGTCGGCATGTGAATTATATATGCTCATTGTATATTCTTCGCTTTCCCTTCGTTCTACTAAGGTTTTTGCTATTTTGTCGATCCCATCCCGCTCATCTTTGCTCAACCTATTTGGTCTGGCTGGTGGTTGTTTGCTAGCCTCAGGGTCGTCTGACGATGTTGCTAATGTGGCTGGTACAGAGGCCGTGACGGCTGGTGCACTAGCACTAAGGTCACTTTCGCTCGCACCCGGGGCTGGCAAACTTTGTTGGCAGGGGGCATATGGAGGGGGCATGTAGATGATTGGGGGACCTAGCAGTAACTCATCGTTCGCCCGTTGTTTGGAGGGTACTTCAGGGTAGAGCGCAGAGGGGGTCCTAACAGGACATTGACCTGTCGACCCTGGTTCGTGGTTTTGCGTAGCTTTCTTTCTTTCTTTTATTTCTTCTTCTAGTTGCTTAGCGGCTAGGTGGGCTGCCTTTCGTAATTCTTTCCCTATTTTTGACTCTTCTCTTTTCTTTCGTTGTTCTGTTTCCTTGCGCCACATGCCGATACTGTCGAGCATAGTGGGCGTGGTCTTATTTTTCTGAAGCGCTATTTCTAATGCTTTTATTTTATGATCGTCAAAGGAACCTATCAGTGGCCACTGACTTTCAGGGTTCTTCTTTGTATATTTATGCCATAACTTAGTATAAGCTATAGCGACTAGTCCATGCTTAGTGAACATGTCCTTATTAGGGGTGCCCTCCAGTGGAGCTGGATGGTTCATCTCTAATAAGCGGTCCGGGCTGTACAGGCTACCAACCAGTGGGGAGAAGATAGGCATGACGGGTTACAACGGGGACAAAGGTCTGCACTACCTATCTTATCACGGCGGACAAAGACTAGACAGAATTTTTCTATTCTACGTTGTTTGTAGGCCGTGAATACCTCAAAAGAATCAATACCGAACACTTAATGTACGGTCAATCAAACAATCAGTGGGGAGAATAAGTGAGTACGAAAAGTTTGCGTTACCCACCCTTTCTCTACCTGCAAAGAGAGACCTTGTTCTTCCCTGTTTGCAGACAAAGAATCTCCAGACAATAATCCCCGAACGATAGTTCGGGAAAACAGTGGGGGAGGAAGATAGGCACGACGGATTACAATGGGGACAAAAGTCTGCGTTACCTATCCTTCACTGCTTGCAAAGAGAGAGCCTGTTATTTTCTCCGTTTGCAGACGGTGAATCTCCAGAGGGTTCAACAAAGCGTAATACTAGTATTATCCAAACAAAACAATTATTCCTCAGTTCGTCGTGTTTACACGACCTTACCCGGACCGCATGGACGGTTTCCTGTCTTCTGAATCCAGCGCCCGATTGTCCTCTCTTCTTCGTGATGTCCGTGGCACTCCTGATGGTTCCCAGTCAGGACCGTAGATCACTCGAGAGAGGTCTGTTCGGAACTAGTGAAGGTCGGATGATCGGCTGTCAGACGAGGGTCTATCGGACACGAGCTCTTCCCGATCGTTGCAGTCGTTCACTCTGTCGTCGGGACCTCTCCCACTGGATCCACGTGTCGCTGATGGGCCCCACGCTTTGGGACGCCAATTGTGGAAAAAGGTAGGGCTATGACCTTTTTCAAGATTTGCCCGGCGCTAACCGCCCTTGTACCATTCAAATTACCAAGCAATGAGGCAGGCGCCTGAGACCAGAAGGCAGGAAACAGAAGTTTTATTCCGACGGAGCAGAACACATCAGATCAGACAACAAGGTATCGTCTCGAGGTGCTCTAACAGCCTCTCGGAGGCCTGGCCTCTTATACACTGGTTTATGGCATGTGACCTTTCTTTATTACAATCGGAACATTGTGAAATAAGGAAAAAGACATCCCCGTAATCCTTGTGTCAATCCCACCCCCATATACCTTCACAATAGAGGTCCTCAACCCGCTGATAAGAGGAGGGGGTCATCACGCAGCTGAGTGTTTCGCCAAGTCTTAGGATGTGTGCGCCTGATCATATCCCAGGGGGTGGGGTGGCCCTGATCAACAGCGTGTCCTTTGAAGAGGGGCGACTCCATACAATGAGGGGCAGTAAATGGTATCTCCTGGCTTAGGCGATGGCCTCGGACCTGTGTGGACAGTCGGACACGGGGTAAGGGGTCATCAATGGAGTGGTATTCATGCCGCGTGGACAATTGAGCGCGGAGGGAAGGTTTATCAACAGAGGGGCATTCATGGGAGGAGAGGAGGTGCTGGTCAGGCGCTGGCGTGACTCCCAAGGACAGGGTCATGCAGAAGGGTTATGCTCATGAGGGGGAGGGAGGGGGAGCCAGGGTGCGCGGAGGATGCTTGCTGGGTCAGAGGGGCGCGCTGGCGATCGATCGTGGACAGGGAGACCACGATACCTAAAATGGCTGCCGTGCACGTCGTACGTGGGTGACAAGCTGGCGCAGATGATGTTTAGATTGCAAACTAAAATTCCACATGTCTATGCATCCAATATGGCCCAGCCTTATGTTCTATGTGTCTATCAACTTGTATACCATCAAGACGAGTTCTTGCCCATGACAAAATGATGCTTCATAAAGAAGTAACACAAATAATGTTAATAGACATCGAGGACGAACATCCTGATTATGTTCACTATGAGGTAGATTCAGCTGAACGCTAAAAGGGTCGTCTGTCGTAATTGGCATGGCCACGTTAGCGATTAGCTGAACCTACACGTTTTCCTGCTTAACTTGGCTATATATGAAAACGCCATTTTGAATGTTGCGGCGGCCATTTTAGACCATAAGCAGCCTCGTGGCTGGCGTGCCCTTTAGTCCGTTGTCCGTACCACTGACCACTTCAGTCTGCCCAGCAACAGGCTATTTTTAGTACTGGTCAAGCTTGCACATGCGCAGTCTCCACTGACCAGTTACCCTTCAGGAATGCGTGCCAAACTGACCAGCGGAGTTGTGCCCCCTCCAATGAGCTGGCTGTGTCCCAAAACATGACCATATATGTACATAAATGTGTTGTAGCTTGTGCCGCCTATCTTTTATTGCCCCAAAACTGTATATAAATCGGGGTCACACCGGTGTTCGGTGTGATACCTCTTGCATTACCGAAGGGTGCTGTATGAGTGTACCACCACCCCATGGGGTCTTAATAAACTTGTTCTTTGCCTTTTACAGCTTCCGTGCCAACTGTTCTTTATTGTAAGTGGGTTATCTACGGAGCATGTAGGCCTTGGGAACCCTGATTACTACACACAGGCATGCTGAGGCTCTGAGAATTCTAACTACAGATCCGACGCCTAGAATTGCTGTTGCCGTGGCTAAATTCTTGAGATGGGCTTGGGTAATCGGCACAAAACATACAGCGGTAACTATGTGAAGATTACGCTGTTTTTGCCTATGTATACTAGGGTTAATTCTCGTGAATTTCTGTGCAATACTCCTCTGGATAAATGTATATTGATGAAATTGATTTTATGCCCTTTTTAAATTGTAATTCGGCAATAGTCCATTGTAGTTTAATACTCTTTTTAAATATTTATTGTATGGTTTTTTAATGACTTTTTAATTAACATTTGTGTATTTTATGTATACTTTTATGACTTAATTGTCGAATAAAGTTTATGAAACGGAAACGGTATATGGTGATTGCGGCCTTATTGGATTTTCTTCTAAGCAAACCCTATCTCCCTTGAAAAGAGGACTGAGTGTTTCTTTTGGCAGCCATATTGGATTTTCTTCGAAGCAAGCTCTACTTTTCTTGAAAAGAGGACGGAGTGTTTCTTTTTGCGGCCATATTGGATTTTCTTCGAAGCAAGCCTTATTTCCCTTGAAAAGAGGATCGAGTGTTTTTTTTGGCGGCCATTTTAAGAGATTGGGCGGATTTTCATTAGAAAAACATTACTTTACGATCATTTTTATCAAAATACGATTGCAACTTTAGAAAACTGCATCTATTTTGAGAAATATCCTATAAAAAATCCTGTCAAAATTGATAGATCTCTAGGTAATAATAATATTCCAAAATTTGACATGAGGACTGTTAAGTGTTACCATTGTGGGGCACCTGGTCACATTGCTTCTAGTACCAAATGTGCTGCGAGGAATACCTTGTGTAGAATTTGTGGAAAGAGTGGACATCTTGCCAAAGCATGTAGGACCAAGATCCAGTCGGGGCAGACGCAATCAGATCAAGTACATGAAATGGGTGATGTTACTGATAATATGTGGGAGCTTATGTTATGTGTTGATGGTTACAGTGACTCTACGAAATATGATCAAGTGTACAGTAAGGATTTAGAATCACATTCTGAAAATTCAGTTTTGGATTGTGATGTGGTTAGAGAAAGCACAGAATTGTTGACCAAGGCTCACAGCATCATAAAATTGGACTCATATGATGTTAATATGCTAGTTGATTCAGGAAGTCTTTATACTTTGTTATCCATGGAAACTTATATTGAAGTGTGGAAAAGTAAATCTGATGTTAATTCATGGAATAAGCCTGACATCAGAGCTGTCGGGTATGGAGGAAAAACTATTGATATAATTGGCCTCAAATGGATGTTAATATTCTTTAAAGGAAAGAAAGTATATGGAATGTGTATTTAACCAAACAAGGTTAAACTTTGTTGGGCTGGCGCCATCAAAACGATTTAAATATTATCCTCAACCCTAATGCTGAAGAACCTGTTATGTCTGCTGTTGTGCACAATATTAATTCTATCTGTCAAAATGATTTATTTGAAAAGTACTCAAGAGTGTTCTCTGAGGAGCTTGGGAAATTGAAAAACTTCTCGCACAAAATTATTTTAAAGAGAAATGCTATTCTAGTAGTACACAAAGTTAGAAATGTACCCCATTTAATGAGAGAACCATTGCAATGTGAACTTAAAAAACTCCTTGCTCAAGGAATTATTGAACCAATCGAGACCTCCGAGTGGTTCGCTCCGATTGTCGTAGGCCCAAAGGATGGAAACAAAATTTGTTTGTGTGTGGACTTACGCGATTTAAACAGAAATATTTGGGTAGATACACAACCTTTGCTAAATATTTCTGAAATGCGAACAGCTATGGGTGGTGGTACTGTTTTCAGTGTGATCGATATGTCTTTGGCGTATCATCAGATAGATTTGTAAAGTGGATCAAGACATTTTACCTCTTTTGTGACGCCGTTAGGGGCATATCGGTATTGTAGGATGCCTTTTGACTTAGCATCCGCCTCTGCGGTATTTCAGAGAGTGATGGAGAGGATTTTTGGAGACATGATCGATGTTTTGTGTTTTGTGTTTTCAGGATGATGTTTCAATTGTAGGAAAAGACAGTGTACACCATGACATTGTTCTGAATGAGGTATTGAAAAGAATGGATGATAATGGACTGACCATAAAGAAAGAAAAATGTCAGTTAAGAAAAGATAGTGTGACGTATCTTGGACACGAAATTTGCAAAGATGGTATTACGCCTAACAAATGTATCATTGCTGCATTTAGAGACTCTCCCATTCCACAAAATAAGGATCAGATTGTCGTTTTTAGGACTTGCTGAGTATTGCTCAAAATTTGTCAAGGGTTTTACAGAAATTGTTGAACCACTGAGACTGCAGATGAAGAAAGGAGTTATTTTTACTTGGAATGAAAGTTGTGACAAGGCATTTAATAACATTAAAAGAAGCATCATTAGTGCTCCTACTCTTGGGCATTTTAATATTAAGGATAAGACTTTTGTTACTACTGATGCAAGTGCAGTAGGGATTGGAGCTGTTTTGACCAAGTTGAGTAATGGTGAGGAAGATTGCGAGTTGCGGAACTATCATATTCTGTGATAGAGAGGGAGGCCTTAGCGTGTTGTTGGGGGATTAGGCACTTTAAGTACTTTGTATGGGGTCTTCCTTTTCCTGTGCGAACTGATCATAAACCGTTAGTTCATCTTTTCAAAGGAGGCAGAGGATGAGAAGGAAATGTTACTCCTAGGATTTCAAGGTAGACCTTGTCTGTACTTGATTTCAATTTTGTTGTTGAATATATTAAGGGTCTCAGGAATGTAGTAGCAGACTATTTATCTAGAATGCCAGTTGAGGGCGTGGAAAATAATATGGACGACATGATTAAAGGAGTTGAACATGCTTTTAGCAAGGAGGAATGGTCAAATGCAATTTCAAATGATGAACTTTTACAACAAGTGATTACTTGTGTTTCTCATGGGTGGCATCAAAACATTATTGAAGATGTAAGATTCAGAAGTTTCTACCATGTTGAGGCTGAACTGTAAGTGAAGGAAAACTATTGAGGAGGTATCAATTTATACCACCAGCAAGTCTGAGAGGGAAAATTATAAATATTGCTCACGAGGGACACTTAGGCAGGAATATGACTAAGAGAAGGGTCCGACAATCGTATTGGTGGCCTGGAATGGATAGAGAGATTGAGGATGCAGTAAGAGAGTGTTACGCTTGTGCTCAAGCAGATAAAACTAAAGTTGTAAGGCAGCCTTCATTGGTGTCTACAACTTTTCCCAAACGTCCATGGGAAAGAGTGGCAATTGATTTTCTTGGGCCAATTGTCAAGCTTGGTACTCGTAGCAAGTTTTTGATGGTCCTTGTTGACTACTAGTCTAAATGGTTTGTGGTGGAAAGCACAGAATTCATAAATACTCAAAGAGTTGTTGACTTTATGGAAAGGGTGTTTATGAATGAAGGGATACCCAAGACACTAGTGTCAGATAATGGTGTCCAATTGGTGTCGAAAGAAATGCAGGAATTTCTTTCTACATTTGGGATCATTCATGAGAGGGTTGCTCTATTTAGGCCACAATCTAATGGTAAAAAAAATGGTGTGGTCTTACAGGTTTACGCCGTATTCAATAACAGGGGTTTCTCTATTTATATCTTTAAAGGGATGTGAACCTGGTGTCAAAGAGGTTCCTGGTTGGTTGAAAGTGAAAGATTGTGTGTGGGTGGACAGAACAGCTGTGTAAATAAAGTTTTTAAAATGCAAGCTGAATCTACTAGATATTATAATGATAGGAAGAGTGTGAAAGATATTAAATTTGAGATTGATGATTGGGTGACCATAAAACGTGGTGGTATAACTACAAAGGGTGACAGCAAATTTTCTGCACCGATTCAAGTGAAGTCTATAAAAAGAAATGTTGTTATCCTATCCGATGGATCAGCCTGGAGTATTGGAAACATATGCAAATGCCGTGCTCCGGTTGATGTTACTGAAAATTGATGTCTTTTGAATGTAAAAAAAATGAAATTTATTATATTCCTTAAATATGATTTATATGAAAAAAATGTATAATGTATTTAGTGTATGTTAAGTAGGGGATGTGTAGAGTTGAGTGTATCTGCATGTCATCATTAGAATGTTAGCTATGTTGCTAGGATAGAATGTTAGCTTTTGATTATAGGAGTTGATTTTTGAGCTGTGAAGCTGTGCTGGATGTATCTGCCTTGATTCTCAAATAAAGCTATTTGATCTTCATCAAATTGACTGGAAATTGGATCTTTGCAAGTTTACTTGGAGATACTTTGTCCATTCTCAGCCAGGTGATTTAACAGTGCAATTGTATCCTGTTTGCAAGCTTCTCATATATCCAATGCCACAAGCAAGTCAGCGATATACTGCACGAGAACTGATTTGTAAGGCATCTGCAGTGACTCAAGATTCTTTTTCAAGATCTGATTGAAAATGAATGAGCTCTCTGTAAACCCTTGTGGAACTCAGCACCGTGCCAGAACTCTTTCTCAGAATACAAAAGAGAATAAGAACTGGCTGTCCTCGTGCAGTGGAACAGAAGAGAAGGCCTGGCACAAGTACACAACAGTAAACCATTCTGCAGTGCACATAATTTGGAAAAGGATGGTGGCTACATTCAGTATCACAGGACAACATAGAATAACAGTGCTGTTATTATTTTGAAGGTCTTGCACAATCCGGTATTTACCATTAGTTTTCTGCAAACCTATGATCATAGAGTGGCATGGGCTTCCAACATTTTCTTTTAGAATACCTTTCCTCAGCATGTCTTCAACTACTGGTTTTATTCCTGCAACTTTCTCTGGGGTCAGATTGTATGGTGGTGTTCTCGGATGTACAGCATTAGGTTTCACTGTGATTCAGACAGGTACTACACCTTTAATAAGTCTGATACCATTCCCTGTGAAGTCCCATCCTGCTGTATTCACAATCTATTTTAAATCAGGAGGTAAGTCATCTACTGTTCTCAATGGGTACAATCCTACAGCTTGTCTTTGTTGTGCCATTTAAAATTCAACATCTTGATCATGTGTTCGAATTTCTACATCCTCTGGTGTACAGTAAATAGTGCAATTTAACTTATACAATAGAGCTCTCCCTTACAGGTTTACAGGACTAGAATCACAAACAACGAATTGAAGGTTTTCCTCAAATGAATCTCTTTTTCCTAGGACATTTTCTGAAACTGGGTTGGTTATCTGTTTATTTGTAAATCCTACAATTTGTATCTTCTTTCCCAAGAGGGTTAAGTCTGGGTCTTCCGCTGTTCTAACAGTGGAATGGGTAGCTTCGATGTTGATCAAAATTTACTCTTGGTGGCCATTAACATCTCCTATAAATGTTCCACTCTGGTCTACCTCCAAGACCGTGCCAAGTACGCAATCTTCCTCCCCTCTCAGGCACCGTAATCAGGAATTGTCTAAGCAGAAACTATTGTATTTATCTAGCATACGGTACTGTTGAAATGTGTTCTGGTCCTGTTTTTGAAATGTAAACAAATTTGCTCTCAGCATCCTATTCATATTAAATCTAGGGGTTTCCATATTCTGTGAGATCATCGGGGCATGGGCAAGCTGCATCATTGTCTCTGCATTGGCTCTTGCAATTGCTGAATATACCAATTCTGCACTTGAATTCCTCCCTGCACTTGATCATCTCCACTCATTATATCTGGATTTAGACTACACTCCCCCTTCCAATGCCCAATTTTACAACAAAAATGACAAGGGGTCGTTTCCTTCGGTATCACAACATCTACACCAGAATTCAGATCAACTGGAACACCTCTGGCTCTACCCTGTGAAACACCAACTTCTCCTTGAACAACTTGAGCTTGTATACCAACACCTTGTATCCCACTCTGATTCCCTGCAAACGACTGATTCTGAAAAAGTTTTTGAGACAACTTTGTTTGGGCAAGCATACATTTCTCCAGGAGCCTTTTCTGTTTCATCTCTTGTTAATCACTACAATATTTTGCATACCTCAAAATGGCATCTAACACGCTTGTCTGCCAGCAGATCACCATCTATTGTATCTGCATACTGAGCTCTGGTCTTAACCCAAGAACAAACTGTGACACAAAAAATCCCATATCACTCTTGTCGGGATGTTCCTGTCAACTGTGTTGTTAAAACACTTGAAGCAATTACTCAGAGTAGCCATGCACTGATTCTTTTGGCTCTTGTGAGGTTCTTTTTATCTTTACCCAATCAATATAGCCTTATAGCCCGGGCTATACCGGCTATTAAAGGCCCGCTCCAGCAATAAAGGCCTGAGCCGAAGGTGAGGGCCTTTAACAAAGGAGCGGGACTTTAATAGCCGGTATAGCCCAGCAACTAAGGGCTATAAGGCTATTAGAACATTCTGCCACTAGAGGGCAGAATGTTCCAACAAATAAAATGAAGGCCTCTGGGAGTTCGAGGGGTTTACATTTCCTGGGACTCCGAAAGTCCTATGAAAACAATAATGGAATGTTGCTTTGCGGACCTTTACCGGCCGTAAAAGCATGGAGCACTCCATTGTCTTCAATGGAACTCCCAACATTTCAATTTTCTAATATCCTATAAAGCTGTGGTTCTCATTGTACGTCTCATGGGCTGCCAGCAGCCCGGCAGGCCTTCCTTGGTGGCCTGTGGACCTTGCAGGTAATGAACCCATGGCCCCAAGAGAGAGTGGAGAGAGAGATAGAGTGGAGAGAGAGGGAGAGAGAGAGATAGAGTGGAGAGAGAGTGGAGAGAGAGAGAGAGAGTGGAAAGAGAGTAGAGAGAAATACTGGTTGACAGAAAGAAACTAACAGAAAGAGAGACTGGCAGAGAGAGAGAGAGAGAGACTGACTGACTGAGAGACTGACTGACTGACTGAGAGAGAGAGACTACCTGACTGACTGAGAGAGACTGACTGCCAGAAACAGACTGACAGAGAGAGACTGACTGAGAGACTGACTGACAGAGAGAGAGACTGACTAAGAGACTGACTGACAGAGAGAGAGACTGACTGACTGACAGAGACTGACTAGCAAAGAGATAGAGACTGACTGGCTGAGAGACTGACAGAGAGAGACTGACTGAAGGAAAGAGAGACTGACAGAGAGAGAGAGAGAGAGAGAGAGAGAGGGAGAGAGAGAGAGAGAGAGAGACTGGCTGATTGAGAGAGAGGGAGAGACTGAAAGAGAGAGAGACCGAGAGAGACAGAGAGAGACTGACAGAGAGAGAGTGACCGAGATAGGGATACTGACTGATAGACAAAGAAAGACTGACTGACAGAGAGAGAGACTGACAGAGAGAGAGAGAGACTGACTGACTGAGAGAGACTGACTGACAGAGCGAGACTGACTGACAGAGAGAGAGAAAGAGACTGACTGACAGAGACAGACTGACAGAGAAAGAGAGAGACGGACTGACAGAAAGAGACTCACTGACAGATAGACTGACTGACAGAGAGACTGACTGACAGAGAGAGACTGACTGACTGACAGAGAGAGACTGACTGACTGACAGAGAGAGAGAGGCAGCCTGACAGAGAGAGAGATGGACTGACAGAGAGACTGACAGAGAGAGACTGACTGACAGTGAGAGACTGAATGAGTGAGAGACTGACTGACAGAGAGAAAGACTGACTGACTGACAAAGAAAGACAGACTTACAGAGATAAAGAGAGAGAGAGACTGACTGACTGACAGAGAGAGAGAGAGAGACGGACTGACAGAGAGAGAGAGCAAAACGGACTGACTGAGAGAAACTGACTGACAGAGAGAGCGACTGACTAACTGATAGAGAGAGAGAGAGACTGACTGACAGAGAGAGACTGGCTGACAGACTGACTGACTGACTGACTGAGAGAGAGAGAGACTGACTGACTGACTGACTGAGAGAGAGACTGACTGACAGATAAACTAACAGAGAGAGAAAGAAAGGGACTGACAGAGAGAGTGACTGAGAGAGAGAGAGAGAGAGAGAGAGAGAGAGAGAGAGACTGAGAGGCTGACAGACAGAGAGTGAGACTGACTGAGACTGACAGAGAGTGAGAGACTGACGGGGGGACCCAGGGAGAGCCAGGCGCGAGCCGGTCTCTCCCTGGGTGCGTTCGCGCGTGACACGAACTGGAGAGCGCAGGTGTGA
Organism: Lissotriton vulgaris; assembly: GCF_964263255.1. NCBI lineage: Eukaryota > Metazoa > Chordata > Amphibia > Caudata > Salamandridae > Lissotriton > Lissotriton vulgaris. The sequence goes on along the minus strand of NC_141685.1, from coordinate 2,102,358,789 downwards.
TGATTGGAAGGGAGGTAATAAAGGGGCTGGAGGCAGGCGTTAGGGAAGTGCGTAGCGGGAGGCAAGGAAGGGAGGTTCGTTTTACCGTTTTCTCTAGCTTGTCTGACCTGTTCTGCGGGGCCATGGAGGAGGCGGCGGAGGTTCGCAGGGCTGTGCAGACACTTTGTGCGGCTGGACGCGAGTACCTTCTGCGGCCCGGTGTGCCGGCGGAGGCGTGGGTGGGGTTGGCCCGCCCCCCTCGCAAGGCTGCCGAGGGCGTGTCGCGGGCGGTGACTGCCTGCCTGTCACCATGCCCGGAAAAGGAGGAGGACGGCGAAGCTGCAATGCCGGCGGTATTGCCGGTGCCGGCTCCGGTTCCGGCGGCCGCGGTGCCCACGCTGGCTCTACCGGGCGCCCAGCAACAGGTATGTCTGGCTCCCCTCTGGGCTGCTGGATTGCGTGGGGCGCCCGGTGGGCGGCGGGGGCGTTCAGTGGGTCGGCCAGTGCAGCGGGTGGGTGGGCCCCCTCCTGACAAGGCTAAGAAGCCTTCGGTGGGTGTAAGGGCCAAACGGGGGAGGAGCCTCGATTCTCAGAGCCTCCCCCAGGCACCCTTTGCTGTCCCTGATCAAGGGGCTCTCCCTGCTCCCCTGCGAGCATTGCCTGATGGTGCTCCCCCGTATCTAATGGTCAATGGGCAGTGTTTCTTTTTGTCTCCTGCCACCCCTGTGTTGGGTCAAGCCCCCCCTCCTTTCCACAGTGTTCTGGTGCAGGGCTGTCCAGATACTGGAGCTCCTTCCCCCGCTTTGTCTTGGTTTTTGTTGTCGGGGGCTCCCTTGGCCAATGAGGTGTTTCCTCCAGGTGGCATGGTTTCCACCCCCCCTCCCCCGGCCCCCGGGGCCACGGGCCCTGGTTTTGATGGGCCCCCTTCTGATTTGCTGCAATCCCAGGGTACTGGTGGGTTGGGTTTCGACCTTGGGGGGGGGGGGCGCACTCGGACTCCTGCCCGGTGCTTTTTCCTGCCTCACGTGGGGTGCCCGGGGCTTTGCAGGGTGGTTTGGCGGGCGGTTTGGGTGGTGGCCCAGGGTTTGCGCCTGGTTCTGGGTCTTCTGTGGGTGTTCCCCTTGGCTCCACTGGGGGGGGCATTCTCGCTGGTTCATCTCAGTCTAGCTTGAGCGGCTACAGTTTTCATGTTGCAGCTCCAGCTGGGCGGCTGTTGGCTGGTTCGAAGGGCTTGGGAACTGTCCCTACAGCTGTTTCCTGTGGTGGAGTCACGGGAGAGTTATCTAGAGCGGATCTCTCTTCTGCAGCTTTGCGCACAGGGCGCTCTACGGACATTGACTGGCAGTTTTATGATGGGGGAATTGGAGATGGGGCTTTGCCAAGTGGCAGTGCACAAACGTCATTTTCTGGTGATGTGTTACACTTGGATGTACAAGAGGATGATTTGGAAGAGGGGGAGTTACGGGAAAAGGATGTTGGGCTTTTGGCAGCTCGGGCTCCACAGGGTGGGGTGGGGCAATTCCCTGTTTCTCGTATCTTGCAGGAGTCATGTGCGGACAACGCAGCGGTACGTGAGGCATCGGGGAGTCGTCCACCTCAAGGGGACCGTGTCGCTTTTATCAGAAGTTGGCCCAGTTGCCAAGAGGTAAGGATGGTTGGTGGTCTGTTTGGAAACCAGGGGAGAGTCTCCCGGCTAAGCGTACCAGATCAATTGGTACGGGTGATGGGGTTATTGATGAGCGAGATGCTCTGGCACCGCGGCGAGAGCGGCCGGCTGGTTTGAATGTGCGAAATGTGCCAAATGTGCAAAATGTGCAAAATGCAGGGGAGGTTTCTGCCAGTGGGGCCTCGGCGGCTCCTACTAAACCTGTTGCGGAGGATAGTATCCTTCCCAAGCGTTTGCCTTATTCTGAGGTGGGAATGCCTTTGGGGTCTCATCTGTCTGAGAAGACTAAAACTCGAATTTGGAATGGTGAATTTGTGGATGTGTTTAGGCTACTCCATCGAGATGTGCAAGCTAAGGAAGGGTCTAAGGAGGAGGAATTGGAGTTGGCTCGGCGGCCTCGAGTCCCGAAGTCTATTGAGAACTGGACGTCGGCCTTCTTAATTTATGCTAGTGTCTATTGCCAGCGTCATTCGAGTAAGGCGGTTGAAATGTTCAAATATGCTGATGTCATACGCAAGGCTTATAGTTATTTTGGAGGTTTTGCCTGGTTGTCTTACGACGAGGAGTTCCGGGCCCGGATGAGTGTTTTCCCTGAGCGTTCCTGGGGTGAGGTGGATGCGGAGTTGTGGCTCCAGTGGATGGCGTCTGCTCACCCGCCTGCTACGACCCACACGGCTAGCGGCCAGCCGGTGCATTATCGGCCCTTTCCATTTTGCCCCGCTCAGTCTGGGGCGGGGGTTTGGGGCAGAGGGCAGTCCTCCACATCTGGGGCGTGCTGGCACTTTAACAGGGGTTCGTGTAACAGGCCGGCATGCAGATACAAGCATGAGTGTGCGCAGTGCGGGGGGCGTCATGCCCTCACACAGTGTTTCCCGGGACAGCGTTTTGGGGACCAAGGGAGGGGTTCAGGGGGCAGGGGACAACCTTCACACTTTGTATCTAAGGGCTCCTACTCCTATTAAGCTAGAAGTACTTGACTTGTGGTTGGTGGACTATCCCGATTTTGAGGCTGCTAAGATTTTACCATGGGGTTTCAGGGTCGGTTTCAGGATTGGGTACCAGGGTCCTCGGTTGGGTAGGTGGTCTGATAACCTAAAGTCTGCAAAAGAGTGTCCCCAGGTTGTACAGAAGAAGTTGGATGCTGAGCTTGTGGCGAGCAGGATTGCTGGTCCTTTTCTTAGCTGCCCCCTCCCTGATTTGATAGTCTCTCCGTTGGGAGTTGTCCCCAAAAAGGCGGCTGGGGAATTTCGCCTCATCCACCATCTCTCTTGGCCTGAGGGTTCCTCTATCAACGACTTCATTGACCCGGCTGATTCTAGTGTCACCTATGCTTCTGTGGATGATGCCTTGAGGCTGGTTCGCACAGCAGGTACTGGTGCCTTGCTGGCGAAGAGTGACATCCAATCGGCTTTTCGGCTTCTGCCCATTCATCCCTGGGATTTTGGTTTCTTGGGCATGCATTTTGGTGGATGTTTCTATGTGGATAAGGTCTTGCCAATGGGCTGCTCGGTGTCCTGTGCCCTATTCAAAACCTTCAGTACGTTTCTGCAGTGGCGCTTCACTTTCATCAGCGGCCACGCCCTGTTTTGTCATTATCTGGATGACTTCCTTTTCATTGGTGAGGGTCAGTCTGGGCAGTGTCAGTTGGCTTTGGAGATTTTCCAGGCTATGTCCAAGGAGCTGGGTGTCCATTTTGGCGCTGGATAAGACCTAAGGTCTGTGTACTTCTTTGACTTTTCTGGGGATTGAGATCGATACCCTGGCGATGATGGCACGCTTGCCTGCTGACAAGGTACGAGAGATGTCTGATTTCATCAGGTTGGTGTTGGGCGAACGCAAATTGTAACTTCGGAAGGTTCAGAAGCTTTTGAGGTACTTGAATTTTGCGTGCCGGGTTGTTCGGGCGGGTAGGACGTTTTGTAGACGTCTGGGCCTCTCGATGTCGGGCGCCAGCCTTCCTAATCATCGGGTGCACATTACCACAGCTGTCCGAGCCGATTTGGGTATCTGGTTGCGTTTCCTGCAAGATTTCAACGGCGTGTCCTTGTTTTTTGCGGACGAGGACATCGTCTGGCAGGTGCAGCTTTTCACAGATGCATCTGGAGCTAACGGCTTTGGCATCTTTTGGGAAGGACGTTGGTGCGGGGCTGGCTGGCCAGTGCATTGGCGGGAGCAGGGTCGCAGCATAGCGTTTTTGGAGCTCTTTCCGTTGTTGGTCGCTCTGTACATCTGGGGGGATGAGTTCCAGAATCGTTCCGTGTTGTTCCAAGTGGACAATATGGCAGTGGTGGACCTCGTTAACAAGCAGAGGGCCAGGGATTTGCATGTATTGAAGCTTTTGCGTGCTTTCATGTTGCGGTGTTTACAACTGAATATTGTCTTTAGAGCTAGACATGTTCCAGGAGCCACTAATTGTATCGCTGATTCTTTATCTCGCTTTCAGTGGTCGGAATTCCGCAGACTGGCTCCCGGGGCGGATCTAGAACCGACTGCGATCCCACAGTACGTATGGGCTTTGGGGGATTGAGGGTCCAACAGTTGGTTGAGAATTCAGTGGCTGCCCCCACCCGCCGGAGTTACTTGAAGGCTTGGCAAGAGTTTTTGCAGTTTGGTGAGGAGATGGTAGGTCCGGCGCGGGCTGTTTTATCTGATGCGCAATTCTTGTTGCAGTTTGTTTTGCATTTGGCGGACAAAGGCCTCTCCCACACGACCATTTCGGGCAAGTTGGCTGGGGTATCTTTTTACGGTCAGCTTTGGTGGGGGAGGGATCCTGTTGGGGGGGTGTTGGTTCGGAAAGTTTTAAAAGGTTTGGGTAGGTTTCAGGCTGGTGCCCAGAAGTTGCGGCAGCCGGTGACTTTTGATTTGCTTCAGCTGCTTTTAACACAATTGGATGTGTGCTGTTATGATGCATTTGAGTGTCAGAAATTTCGATTGTGTTTTGTGTGGTTATTCTTTGGGGCGTTTCGGGCCTCTGAGCTGCTGGGTTTGCGGGATCGGGTGGGTATGACTAGCAGTGAGGTGGTGGTGGAGCATGACAGGGTCTGCATGTGGTTGCATATGTCTAAGACTGATCAGATGGGGAGGGGTAAGTGGGTCTTTTTGGGGCGGAGCGGTGTGTCTTCTTGCTGCCCTGTAGGGGAATGGGAGGTTTTTGTGTCATCCCCTCACTTTGCACCGGGAGCTATTTTTTGTCATGCTGATGGCAGCCCAATTGTTGTTTCTCAGTTGTTGGCTGTCCTTCGAAAGGTTTTGTTGGGTCTGGGGCGGGATCCTTCTCAATTTGGTACCCATTCATTCCGGATTGGGGCGGCGATGGAGGCCGCCAGGTTGGGATGGGATTGGTCCCAAATTCGCCGCATTGGGCGTTGGCGTTCAAGAATCTGTGAGAAGTATGTGAGAAAGTAGATTGCCTTTGCTTTGCCTAACATTTCTTTTTCTCCTAGGTCCTTGGCATTCGGTGGCTGGAGCAACAAGCATTGGAAATGCAATAGGTCTCGCATTAGGAAAGTTTGAGCTATTGGTATTGTAAATGACACTTTTTTATTTATGTGTTGGTTTTGAAAGTAGCAAAATTAATAGCTTTGTCAGTTACAATGTCAATAGTTTTAACTTTTGCAAATGTGACACCTATAGCATTTGTAATGCAATGTGTGTTGTATTTACGTGACTTAGATGTCTTGATATTACAAATAACAATGGCTTTTTAATTTTGTAAATAATTAATACTTAGTAAAAGTTATTGTAATTTATAATGGCAATAGCTTAAACGTTTGTAAATAACTTTTGTGAAGATTATGTTCAGTGTATTTTATTGTGACGAAAATCCAAGAACATTGCATTTGCACCTACACACACACAGAGCCACACACATATAGATGTGGTGGTGGTGGATCTGGGGGATATGGTGGTGGTGGTAATGGTGGATGTGATGGTGATGGTGGTGGATGTGGGGTGGATGTGGTGGTGGATGTGGTGGTGGTGGTGGATGTGGTGGATGTGGTGGAGGTGGTGGATGTGGTGGATGTGGTGGTGGTGGATGTGGTGGTTGTGGATGTGGTGGTTGTGGATGTGGTGAAAGTGGTGGTGGATGTGGTGGTGGAAGTGATGGTGGTGGATGAGGTAGCGGATGAGGTGGTGGATGTGGTGGTGGTGGATGCGGTGGTGGTAGATGTGGTGGTGGATGTGGTGGTGGTGGTGGATGTGGTGGTGGATGTGGTGGTGGTGGATGCGGTGGAAGTGGTGGTGGATGTGGTGGTGGATGTGGTGGTGGATGTGGTGGTGGATGTGGTGGTGGTGGATGTGGTGGTGGTGGTGGATGTGGTGGTGGATTTCATGGTGGATGTGGAGGTGATGGTGGATGTGGTGGTGGATGTGGTGGTGGATGTGGTGGTGGATGTGGTGGTGGTGGTGGATGTGATGGTGGATGTGGTGGTGATGGTGGATGCGGTGGTGGTGGAAGTGATGGCGGTGGGTGTGGTGGATGTAGTGGTGGTAGATGCGGTGGTGGATGCGGTGGTGGTGGATGTGGTGGATGTGGTGGTGGATGTGGCGGTGGATGTCATGGTGGATGTGGAGGTGATGGTGGATGTGATGGTGGATGTGGTGGTGGTGGGGGTGGTGGTTGTGGATGTGGTGAAAGTGGTGGTGGGTGTGGTGGATGTGGTGGTGGTGGATGCGGTGGTGGATGAGGTGGTGGATGTGGTGGTGGATGTGGTGGTGGTGGATGTGGTGGTGGTGGATGCGGTGGTGGATGTGGTGGTGGTGGATGTGGTGGTGGTGGATGCGGTGGAAGTGGTGGATGTGGTGGTGGATGTGGTGTTGGAGGTGGATGTGGCGGTGGTGGATGTGGCGGTGGTGGATGTGGCGGTGGTGGATGTGGCGGTGGTGGATGTGGCGGTGGTGGATGTGGCGGTGGTGGCTGTGGCGGTGGTGGATGTGGCGGTGGTGGATGTGGCGGTGGATGCGGTGGTGGATGTGGCGGTGGATGTCATGGTGGATGTGGATGTGATGGTGGATTTGGTGGTGGTGGATGCAGTGGTGAAGTGGTGGTGGATGTGGTGGTGGTGGATGTGGTGGTGGATGTGATGGTGGATGTGGTGGTGATGGTGGATGTGGTGGTGGATGCGGTGGATGTGGTGGTGGTGGATGCGGTGGATGTGGTGGATGCGGTGGTGGTGGTGGATGCGGTGGTGGTGGATGGGGTGGTGGATGGGGTGGTGGTTGTAGTGGATGTGGTGGTGGGTGTGGTGGTGGTGGTGGATGCGGTGGTGGTGGATGTGGTGGTGGTGGATGCGGTGGTGGATGCGGTGGTGGATGAGGTGGTGGATGTGGTGGTGGATGCGGTGGTGGTGGATGCGGTGGAAGTGGTGGATGTGGTGGTGGTGGTGGATGCGGTGGATGTGGTGGTGGTTGTGGATGTGGCAGTGGATGTCATGGTGGATGTCATGGTAGATGTGGAGGTGATGGTGGATGTGATGGTGGATGTGGTGGTGGATGTGGTGGTGGATGTGATGGTGGATGTGATGGTGGATGTGGTGTTGATGGTGGATGTGGTGGTGGATGTGGTGATGGTGGATGCGGTGGTGGTGGTGGATAGGGTGGTGGTGGTGGTGGATGTGGTGGTGGATGTAGTGGTGGTGGGTGTGGTGGTGGTGGTGGTGGATACGGTGGTGGTGGATGTGGTGGTGGTGGATGTTTCGGAGGATGTGGTGGTGGTGGGTGCGGTGGTGGTGGAAGCGGTGGATGTGACATTACGCCGCCCCTGCCTCCGGGATGTGGGCCACGAGGCTGTGTATGATCCTGAATGTTGCATACTGCTAGATAATGCCTCTTGATGCTTACGGGAGGTTTTGCCTGTTCATGTCCTCTGTGTTCCCGCAATAAAAATATTAAAAAAAATTAAAAAAATACACAATTAGTTGAGAAATACACTGGCTACGTAGTTATCAGCTAAAAGTGTACTAAACCAGAGCAGCTGAAAGATCTCAATTTCATGGTTAACGCATGTGCAGATTGTCAAGGTACTCAACATCTACCATAGCGATAAAACTAATTCCATACAACACATTTTGCTGCTCACATGTTTACTTAACATTGCAGCAAGGCAAGAGATTATCAAGAGAAAACTCAGACTGATAGGAGCTTTGTTAACACATGAACTGGCAAAGATATGAAAACCAATATGTACACTATTTATCAGCAGTACATTTAAAGAGCTGACTGGCAAAGGGGATATTTACTATTCATCTGGTCGATAAGGTCTGGACGACATGGCTGCTGCAATTCAACTGTAAGGCTGTGCACCGAACAAGCGTCCACCTCTCAGCAGGATGCAACTTCGCAGCAACAACAAAAAGACGTCCATTACATGTTAAAATGTTACGAGTTTATATTCAAGTTGACTCGTATACAGAATGCCCCCTTTTACTAGCATAAAAAGTCGGGAGCCTTGGGGGTTCACAATGGGCCACACGTGTCCAATTTCGATCTCAGGCAACTGAGACGAGCATTGTAGTATATTTAGCAAACGCAGTGACGTGACTGTTAAATAATGTACAATACCTAGGCGCATGTGCAGTTTGAACAAATCACTGTGCTAATTAAAGGTGACGTTGACAGCTGCTAAAAATACCAAATCAAGAAAAGAAAAAAAATACCATCCGGTGGAGCCTAATGAAGTGACGACTGCCCAGCTTTATCCATATTCAACAATAACACAAAAAGAGTTTAGGTTTAACACACGCACCAAGCACAGTGCAGATGCTTCCGGACTAGGGTGCACAACTACAGAGATTAGATAAACATGACACGATACACCACTGAAGTATGCTCGTTTTCGCTAACACTGCTAACAGACGGAGGGCATTGCTGTGGGGAGGGGGGAGGAGAAACGCGACATGGCGGGCAGGGGAGGGGCGGAGCGGTGAGAGGGTGTTAAGCAGCAGGGGCCTTTGAAGTGAAGCTAAGCTTCACTTCAAAGGTGTGGGAGGAGTACGGCTGAGGGAACAGACGGCGATTTGGTGATGTGCACGCGCATTTTAGGTCAAAGCGCAAGCGCATTGACCTAAAAGCCACGGGCACAGCACCAAATCGCCAAGTTGGGTAAAGTCTGTTTAAGCCCCTATAGAGCTTCGCCAGCTATGCGCATGCGCACAGCAGGCGAGCCCTAAAAAGGAGGGTGTGGATTCTTGGCCACTCTTTTGTTAAAAGGGCTGCTGTAGCTGCTGCACGTCAGCTTTGTGGTAGATCTCTTGGTTTAAGCAGTCTGACACATGAAGTTTCCTGGCATGGCACAGGGGGCATGCGTTGGGGCGGCCTCTTTCCCGCCTTGCCTGCTCTGGTTTCGGGGGGTTGGGGGGGCCCGCCTGATCTGCTGGTGTTACACCTTGGAGAAAACAACTTAGTCTCTTTATCAGGTTTGACTTTGCTCAAGTTGATGCAAATGGATCTCGACGTCATCAAGACCACCTGGGTGAGCACCATGGTGATCTGGACTGAGTTTGTGCCACGATTAAAATGGACTGGGGCGCGGAATTATTCAGCCATGGAGAAAGCACGACGCAAAGTGAATCGTGCTATGAGACTTTTTTGTAAACATTTATGCATCTACAGTTTGGCTCACCATCATTTGCAAGTTTCTGAGACGCATTTATTTTGTGAGGATGGTGTTCACCTGTCCCAATTGGGCCTTTCATTTTATCTTTTAGAATTACGGGACTTGATAGCTAAGGTACTCGAGGTGCAGTTGTGGTGTGCTCCTTCCCTTCCTCCTTGTCTTTGAGTGGGGCAGGAAAACGCTAAAGGTTTTCCTGGGTGGCGGTTTTTCTAGTGGGGTGGGCAGCCTGGAGCGGGTTGGCCATCCTGAAAGGGTAGTTCATTGGGAAATCCAGAGGGTATTCTTCAAGAGGTAGTTGTTCCGATTTTAGTTAGGTAGGTGTGTTTAGTCATGCTGTAAAGATTGGAATTTTATTAAATAAATAATGTGTTCAACAGATATGTATTTACACACCTGTCTTAAAATAACGTGGCCTTTCTTGCTCTTAAAAGAAGTTGTGGACAGTGATTTCTTGCGCGAGGGGGGACCCAGGGAGAGCCAGGCGCGAGCCCGTCTCTCCCTGGGTGCGTTCGCGCGTGACACGAACTGGAGAGCGCAGGTGTGATGATTGGAAGGGAGGTAATAAAGGGGCTGGAGGCAGGCGTTAGGGAAGTGCGTAGCAGGAGGCAAGGAAGGGAGGTTTGTTTTGCCCCACCCACCCTTCCCCTTTTTTCTAGTTAGGTTTTTTACTTTGCGGTGCTCTAGGCTCTGTCCTTCGGGCCTTGCCACTTTTAGGACAGGTGTCTTGGTTCTTTTAGGAGGCGGTTTTTCTAGTGGGGTGGGCAGCCTGGAGCGGGTTGGCCATCCTGAAAGGGTAGTTCATTGGGAAATCCAGAGGGTATTCTTCAAGAGTTAGTTGTTCCGATTTTAGTTAGGTAGGGATGTTTAGTCATGCTGTAAAGATTGGAATTTTATTAAATAAATAATGTGTTCAACAGATATGTATTTACACACCTGTCTTAAAATAAAGTGGCCTTTCTTGCTCTTAAAAGAAGTTGTGGACAGTGATTTCTTGCGCGATGACTCCCTGACAGAGAGAGACTGTGTTAGGTGCCACTCACCTGTTCTCCAGATTGTTTCAACTTGACGACGATAAGTCCCCCAGGCCTGCTGAAAACTAGCAGCAGGACAATAAGGACAAAGCACTTCACTGAAATCTCCCAGGGGAAAAGGGGATTGGACCAGAAGAAAAAAAATAGAAAATGAAGATTTCAGATTTCAGATATCTTCGTGAGGGGAAGGGCGCCTTCTGGACCTATTTGAGGACGGGACAGGAATTCTTCAGGAAGTACTGGGATAACTCAAATTGTCTTTAAAGAACTGCAATTGTCACTTTTGAATTTTCAAAAGGAAGGAATATTCACCTGATCGTACTATGCGAGGTTATATATGTAGATTTGACTCACCGCTTTTAGCAGTATTTATGTTAATTTGCTGTTCTTCTTTTCTAGGGAATACGAAGATCCAAGGAATCAAATCCAGGCAGCCGAAAAGCACAACCGAAAGAACAGGAAACCGGAGCAGGAATCTAACCTGCGGAAGAGCTTGAAGAGAAAACTCTCGGGAGACCAACAAGGAGGAGATCCGGCCACTAGATGGAGCTGAAGACAAGTAAGTACGCAAGAAAGACGGCGCAGTGATGAACGCTGATGGGACCAGTTTAGATACCCTCTCAGGTTGCCGTTACTGTTAACCTCTTAAGTGCTGCTGACGGCCAACGGTCGTCACGAGCGCTACCTCCCCAGTGCTGCGCACGACCATTGGACGTCCATTCAGCACTAGTTCCAATGGACAGCGCAGCACTGGGGAGGGATATTTGCGAAGCAGCTAAGGTGTTAATTTGAATGCATGTTTCTCACACGCGTATGCCATTCTTCAGTTAACACGTGTGAGTTTAATTATGCTGCACATGATGTACAGTAGCTGCCTCAGGAAATTTGCTTACACGGGTTGGTGTGTGTGATTTTACGATGCACATGTTTTCTTTAGAAAATAACATATTTGCCAATTGTTCATTACGTGCATAGCTTAAAAACACATTCAGGCAACTATTCCACCAATGTTTTACAATAAAACCATACAATTCCATTTAAATGACAACACATCATGCTATTTACGTAACTTAAATGAAGACTGTCCATGTTAGAGTGAACTCTGCTGCACAAGGCGGGCATGGGAGAGCCATGGGCGTCCGCAGGGGGGGGGGGGCAAGGAGGGGCGCTTGCCCCCCCATGGAGCGACCCTCCTTGCCCCCCCCTGCGGACGCCCATGAAAACCGTGACTTCAAGACTGGGTTTTCACTCTCTTTCCTCTCCTTTCTTTTATTTGCTTCCCTGTGAAATGGATCCAAAAAAGAAAGACGTTTTTGCTGGAAATGTCGTATTTTTGTGACATTTTAAGTGCAGCATTGGGAATAAAAGGCTAAAAATATGAAAAATAGATAAATAACTGTTGGAACCGGAGGCCTCTGGTTGGCACAGGTATGCACTTGTGACAAGCAAGGACCCTCAGCTCCACGTCAGGGCAAGGGAACTACTTCGAATAACCCCTGCTCACCCTCTAGGTAGTGTAGCGCGAGCAGACAAGGCTAATCCTCAGGGCTATAGTAAGTTTAGCATTCATGATCACACACAGTAAACCCACTGACCCACCACAAATGGACACCAGTCGTATGGTTGTATCAAAAATATGTATACTTTATATAAAAGATAGTTTCAAGCAGGATTATCACAAGACCAAAATAACGTTTTAGTAAGTTGAGGTCACCAGATTACAATAGGCAACTTAGTCTTTTAATGTTCGTTGTTTAGCAAGGTACGATGACAGGGAAATAAGAACGTTGCGGACCCTGGATACGATATGAACTCGAGACGGAGTTCAAGTGTACCTCGCTGGTGGAAGTCCGAGGCGTTTCAGGTGCGGCTATTTGTGAGGGCGGACCCCAAACGATGCCTGCGGTTCTCCAGAGGATCTCTCCGGCTCAGTCCCCTCGAGGAGCGAGGTGAAGGAGCTAGACTGTGGAGGGTTGCGGCAATCCGGGATCGATGCAGCTCACGGGGCGAGGCGCCGTTCAGGCCTGCGGGACGTACTATTTCTTAGCACGCCGGGTCGTACTCATGGATCTGTGAGGGGCGTCGAGTTCTCGGGCAGACGGGTGAAGCACCAGAATTCCGGTACCACGGTACGGGGAGGCCTTTCTTGAGGTGCGGCACGAGCCTTGGTATGCAGGAGCGCAAAGCGAGACAGTCTGGTACGTTACGACGTACGGACCGTCCGAGGCTATGAAATGCTCTCCGTGCAGATTCCGGCTGGAGAAGATGAGAGGCACACAGCGCTCTCAGTAATCGGCGAGGTGACAGGAGAGCAGGCGGCCCGGCACTGAAGCGGAGAGCGACTCTGGGATGAGCGGGGCTCTCTACGGCGGGGCTCCGAGCTGTTACGACCTGGGAGGGGGTGAAGGCACCCGAGTCACAACTCTGGCGAGGGAATAAGAACTGAGGCCCAACAGCAGACGGGTACAAGCAGATAGAACCCAATGGTCCCGGGGTTCCTTTCAGGGCGCAAGCTCTCGATCAAGCCCTTGAAGATCGTTTCAGGCACAAGTCTACAAAGCCCTCTTTGGTCCTTTCCTCTCCGTTCTCAGCAAGGCACTACTGCAGGCCAGTCCAACAGGATACAGACTGGTTTCCGTCCTTCAGCTTCTCTTGGTCCTTCTAGTCAGGCAGAGGTTCGTCGTGGTCAAAACTGGATCTGATTTGTAAGGAGCGGAGCTCCTATATTTATACTGCATTTCTTTTGTCTTTGTAGGCCAGGGGGCCTGAGCCTGGTTCAACCCAGTTCTGAAGTACTTTGTTGACAGGACGCTGCCGTCTTCTTTCAGGGTGCAGGGCAGAGACATCAGACGCTCCGCAGGAGGTGGAGCCAGCATTGTGGTGGTGGAGCACTACCCTATTCAGAGTCAAGGACTACTCCGCCCACCCATCTTGGTGTAAGCACCCCATTCACCACCTGGAGCACCCGACTATCCCCGGGAATCTCCCAGCCCTGTCACTCACACAAACCCAGACAGCAGATACACATCCTGGCAGAGGCGGGCTGAACAGTTAGGCGAGCAAAGGCTAACTTTCTAAAAGTAGCATTTGCAAACACAGGATATTAAAATAAACCTTACTAAAGGAAGTATTTTATTATTCTGAGTTCAGGCATACTAAACTCAAACTTCTACCGTGTTCCCTGAGTCTGCCGGGATTATAGCGTGTAATAGCTCCGACAGCTCATCTTGCCTAAGAGAACAGGTAGCCCTGTAATAGTGAAGAACGAGAAGGGCAGGAATTCACTACTAGGACATGCCACACTCTAGGCTTGTCCTACCTTACACTTACAATGCACCCTGCCCGTAGGCCTACAATAGGGGTGAATGATATGAAGGTGAGGGAAGGTTCTGGGACTGGTAAGTGTGGGCACTTGCGCAGTCAGCGTGACAGTACGAGACTGTACGCGAGGTCAGCAATGGCGGACCCGAGACATATCTTACGAGGCCGCTTCTGTGGGTGTCGCAACCAGCGCTGCAGGCCCACTAGCAGCATTTGCATCTACAAGCCCCAGCACGCCTCGTTCACTTTACTGGGGACTAACAGTAAACCAAATAATCCAATCGTGGAAATCAATTACACATATACTTTACATTGGGAGCACTTGCACTGCGGCACGGATCGGCCATGGCGCAGTGCCCTGAGCATCGAACACCAGCAAAACATCTGAGGCACATCAGCAAAAAGTGTAAGGGAAACTCACGTCAAGGTGCCAGGTCTAACATGTGTCCCCTCCAGCTGAAAGGTGAGGAGAACTACCCTACCCCAGGGAGTTCCTCATCACTAAGGCGGAAAAACCTCGACAGACCGTCAGCATTGGCGTGGTCTATGCCAGGGCGGTGTTCCACCATAAAGTCCATACTCTGTAGAGAAATGGACCACCTCAACAGTTTCGGGTTCTCATACCTCATTTGCATCAACCATCTAAGGGGCCTGTGGTCCGTCTGAACTCGGAAGTGAGACCCAAACAAGTAGGATCTTAGCTTCTTCAGGTCCCAGACCACAGCAAAAGCTTCTCGCTCAATCGCACTCCATTTCTATTCCCGTGGAAGTAACCTTCGACTGATGAAGGCCACAGGGTGATCCCAGCTCTCATCAGTCGTCTGTGAAAGGACAGCCCCTATCCCATGCTCTGAAGCGTCTGTCTGCACTAAGAACTCTTTGGAGAAATCAGGAGCCAGGAACACGGGCACCGTGCACATGGCCTTCTTCAGGGTGTCGAATGCTTCCTGACAGGCGTCGGTCCAGATCACTTTCCGGGGCTGCTTCTTCGAAGTCAGCTCCGTCAAGGGGGCAACGATGGTGCCGTATCCCTTGACGAACCTCCTGTAGTACCCGGTGAGTCAGAGGAAGGCCCTCACCTCCGTTTGGGTCTTGGGGGCTTCCCAAGCCAGGATGGTCTGAATTTTGGGTTGAAGGGGCGCCACCTGGCGGCTCCCAACTTGGTGTCCCAAATACACCACCGAACCCTGCCCGATCTGGCACTTGCTTGCCTTGATCGTGAGGCCTGCCTTGCGCAGAGCCGCCAACATTTCCTAAAGGTGCCGCAAGTGTTCCTTCCACGTTCCCCTGAACACTGCGTTGTCGTCCAGGTAGGCAGCACTGAACGCGTCCAGTCCGACCAACACCTGGTTGACCAACCTCTGGAAGGTGGCAGGGGCGTTTTTTCATCCCGAAGGGCATGACCCGGGATTGGTAGTGCCCATCTGGGGTTGAAAACGCTGACCTCTCTTTGGCCCCTTCAGTTAAGGCAATCTGCCAGTACCCAGACGTTAAGTCAAATGTACTGAGGTACAGAGCAGCTCCCAACCGATCGATGAGCTCATCAGCTCTGGGGATAGGGTGGGCGTCAGTCTTCGTGACCGAATTGAGTCCTCAATAGTCCACACAGAACCGGAGTTCGGGTGTGGCTCCCGGCGTCGCAGCCTTCGGGACCAATACCACTGGGCTGGCCCAAGGACTGCTGGAGGACTCAATCACCCCAAGAGCAAACATCTTTGAGACTTCCTCCTTGATGCAGGCTTGTACCCTGTCAATCACGCGGTAAGCCTTGTGCTTCACCGGTAAGCTGTCTCTGGTGTCCACATCATGGACGCACCAAGAACAAGTCAGAGAATTGCCCCAGCAACTGGCGGCAATCACTCTGCTGCTCAGGGGTCAGGGAGGGTGAGAGGTTAACTCCATCCACTGACCCATCTCGCTCGGAGGCACCAAGAGGTCCGGAAGAGGTTCGGTCTCCTCCTCCATTCCGTCATCGGTTGCAACAGCATGCCCACTTCGGACCTCTCCAAGTGGGGCTTAATGCGGTTAACATGTAGGACCCTCAAAGGGTTCCTGGGAGTTTGCAAGTTCACCAGGTAGGTGACAGGACTCTTGCGCTCCACAACCTCAAATGGACCCGTCCACTTATCCTGATGTGCCCAGGGCTCCACTGGGGCCAAGACCCACACCTTTTGTCCAGGCTGAAGCTCTACCAGAGTGGCATTCTGGTCGTACCACCGCTTCATCTCCTCCTGGCTGGCTTCCAGGTTTGCCTCAGCAAGTTGCCTGAATCGCCTGGTCTGGTTTCGGAAGGCCAGCATGTAGCTATATACGTATGTACAACACCCGAGCACACCATATCATTATTTCAAATTGGAGTAGTATCAGTATTTTTCTAAGAAAGTCAATGTAATCTCAGCGTCCTGTATGTTCTAAATCCAAAAAAGTCTCAAAGGAAAGTCCGAACAAATCTTCTTAGGTTGAGATCTTTAATATCCACAGTTCACATAAGGAAAGACAGCAGCCGACGCGCCTTTGGCCCGCAGGGCTTTTTCAAGGCTGCAAGCAAGATGTTTATACATATCTATTAGATAGTGAAAACTTTCAATCTGATTGAAAAATTGCAATTGTCAGTTGGGCATGCAAATTACCTCGTGACTTAAGATAATCAACCTAGTTTTGTAACAAGCACTTTTGAACCAAATAAAGTGATTATAGGCAGACAGAAACACCCTAGTGGATCAAGTCTCCCAGAGACCATGAATTTATACTGGTGGAAAAAAGAAAGAAACAACAAAAAAGAACCAAGGATGTTGGCCATCAGCACACAGCATAATTCAGGATGCAAATTGTTATGTTTAGGTGACTGTATACGGAATGTTTACACCAATTTAAGACCATGACCACCACCAGGTGCAAGAAACATTCACCTGTTACTATGAGGATTCTCACCTATTTGTTCGATATTCCAAGCTTTTTCAGTTATGTCAGTGTTCTCTTAAATACGCACTCTTCTTCTTAGATGGATGGAATATAGTCCCCCAAAAATAGTAGCGAAAAAATGACGCTTGATGTTAGGATTTGGAGTTCCTATTATCACTCTGTGAAAATGACAACCATATTAATAATATTCCTTCCTGTGCTAAATGGTGTCACATGCCAATTGTGCATTCTTATTTCTGATAGATCGGTGCATCATTATTAGTAATGTTCATTATTGGGCAGGAAAAAACGTTTCATATAAGTTTTGAATTCTTGTTCCTGATAAGCCAGTGCATCATATATGCTTGCCACAGGGAGTAAAACATTTTAAGAAAAGAAGGGGGGGCTACAATTGGCCAATGTCTGATATGCTAAACCATTGTGATGGGAACTCAGGGGAAACATATATGCCCATTGCACAAAGATTTTTTTATAAATAGAGAAAAAGATAAAAATGGCAAAGTTTTAGGGCATTCAGCCTTACCATCAATATGATAGTTGTGGCCCCAATAGATAAAAGCTTGTCTTCTTCCAAAGTCACCATTCAGTTTTAGGATTCAAATCCATCCTATATGACGTGTAAGCCTCTCGAATCTTGATAAATCCAAGGTTACACTTGTGTGAGACCAGACCAGAGTGGCAGCAAAGAAAGAAAAGAACAGTTAGCAAGAGAGTGTATGCTGCCGTGGCATTACTAATCTAAGCATATTTATTAATATTACATCTTCCTAACCAATATGAAAAGGAGCAATTGTTACCGTAGATCATTGTTGAGATCATGTACGATATTTTGACTTTATCTACAATGTTAAACTTTGTCAAAAACGATTTCTGCCAAATATCGCACAAAGCCTCATTTCATGTGTTATTTTCCATTCGACAAGTCCGTTACAAAAGTATGTATTATTAGGGTTAAGGTTATTAAGAGTGGAGTGATCTAACCCCGACCCAAAGTACCCAATAACCTTCTTTTCAAATGTTGCCATCCACGAAAGTCCCACCATGATAGGTGCAAGTTGCGACATCTATAAGGCAAATCCTGCCTTAAACCACAGCCTAACCCGATACATTCATGCATTCTCCTCACCTATTAAGTTCTTTTCGAAACCCAGCGTGGAGCCGACTAGTGCTTCTTCTTCCTGTTTGGTGCCGGCTCGAACATCCCGCCTCTAATGTACTGCGCGATGACGCGAGTGCTCTGGTAGAAGTAGAAAGTGGACTGGTCCACTCCAACTTTATCGGCGTTTGTAGTACCGCGGCTGCCATTGCTGAAAGCTGCGGATTTGTGTACCGAAACATCAGGAATCTATCTATTTCTAATTTAGAGACCAATTGAGTCTTAGTATCTTAGAGGGAATTCGATTATGTGCAAATTTAGGTGCTGCTTAGAAAATAGTTATACCAAATAATTGTGGTCCAGATTGAATTAAATGTATCAAATGTATGTATCAAAACCCTGCTTTAAGAAGATGCTAAAGACCTGGCTCTTCTCCCAGCCACGCTAGGTCTTCTATCTCTGCCCCAGGACTTCTGTGGTTCCTCTAGCGCCGGGACACCTCCTCGTGAGGTAGCTGTTCGCGCTTTATAAAATCCAGTATTATTATTATTATTATTAAATAGTTATCTCCGCAGTTGGCTAGAACAGAAAATACTGATACTACTCCAATTTGAAATAATGATATGGTGTGCTCGGGTGTTGTACATACATATGTTTGACCTGGGTTCATTTGAATCCTAGTACTGAATGACACTTTGGTGGGTAGGTGTCATATACCTTAGGAGCACCCCAGCCATAGTTGCTTTTCGTTATCTACTTATGTTGGTATTACAATTGGCTTAATCTTGTGATGTGCGGTTCAAAATAAGCAAACCCATTTGTTTCATGTGTCACTTATAATGTAGCTATATACATTCTGGGGAGGTTTCCTGGGAGATTGCTCCCAGCCTTCCCTAACCAGGCTCAGAGGTCCTCGGACCGGGTGACCGTACAGAAGCTCGAAGGGACTGAACCTGAGCGACTTCTGTGGCACCTCTCGGTACGCAAACAGTAGGCATGGTAAGAGGACGTCCCACTTACGCCTCATTGGTCCTTCAAGGCCCATAATCATGCCTTTCAGGGTTCGTTTGGATCTCTCAACCAACCCGTTTCCTTGGGGGTGGTAAGGGGTGGTGAACTTGTACGTTACACCACACTCTTGCCAAAGGGACTTCATATATTTCGATATGTAGTTGGTGCCCCTGTCAGACACCACCTCTAGAGGGAATCCTACTCGTGAGAAAATTCCCATCAGTGCTCGTCCCACCACAGGGGCTGTCACTGTCCTCAGAGGGATGGCTTCAGGGTACCGGGTGGCATGGTCCACCAAGACCAGGATGAACCTGTTGCCCATGGCTGTCTTGGGGTTCAGAGGCCCCACAATGTCAATTCCCACTCGCTGGAATGGGGTACTGATGACGGGGAATGGTTGGAGGGTATCCTTGTTCTTCCCTCCACACTTACCACTTGCCTGGCAAGTCTGGCCAGTCCTGCAGTGAGCGTCTAAGCTCCGGTGCATCTGGGGCCAGTTAAAGTGGGTGACAAGCCTGTCATAGGTCTTGTCCATCCCCAGATGTCCTGCTAAAGGCACATCGTGAGCCAAACCCAGTAGGAAGGCTCTGAACTTCTGGGGTACCACCAGCACACGGGCTGAGCCAGGTTCAGCAGCCTTAGGCTCTGAATACAGGAGATCGTTCTCCCAGTAGACCAAGTGTTTTCCGGGCCGAACGCCATTGGCCTGGTCTGCAGCCTGCTGCTGCATACCCGCGAGAGAAGGGCACGTTTTCTGCTCCTCATAGAATTCCTCCCTGGAGGGACCCCCTTCTTGCTGCCAATGGGTCAGCTCAGGCAAGTCTCCCAGTTCGGCGATCTGTTCCCCGGTAGGCTCCAGGGCATCCCCCTCGAGATCTGCCTCCTCCTGGGCCGTGGAAACTTCGGGGAGCGGCTGTCCGCGCCCCCTGTGCCTCCTCTCTAAGGCCGGTTCCTGGGCCTCTCCTTCAGGCTCCAGGACCTCTTCGACACCCCTACTGGCTGCCATGGACCGCGTGGTCACCCACGCCCAGTCGGGTAGACCCACCATCCGCAGATGAGCGGTTTTCTCCTCCTTTTCCCAAGGGGAGTTCTCCAAATCATTCCCTAGCAGACAATCTACAGGCATGGAGGTCCTCACAACAACTTGAAGAGTACCTGAGACCTCCCCCCATCCCCCCCACTCAAAGGGAACCTGAGCCATCGGACCCTGGCTCTCATGATTGTCAGCACTGACAACCTTACAGTAGGCGTGCGGTACTACCTGCTCTTGATACACCAGGTGCTGCCTCACTGCAGTCACGCTGGCTTCTGTATCTCGAAGAGCCTCCGCCTTCTTACCGTTGATGGTTACTACCTGCCCATATTTCTTAGTGTTACTGGGTAGCTGGTTCTCGGGGACCATCTCACTGTCTCCAAGCGAAACTAGGGTCATCTGAAAGGGATCCCCACCCATTGGGACGGCTACTTCCTCCCCAAAGTTAACATTAGCTAGTTGCCGGGGTGGAGCACCAGTGGGTGTGGGTTTTGCAAACAAGCGGCACTTAGGGTCAGAGGCAACGTGACCCAGGTCGCCACACCAAAAACAGGTGATGGGCCCCTTTTGAACAGGTTTACCTGTCGGGGCCCCGGTTGATTTCGGGGGTGGAGGAGGCTGAGAACCTTTCCCTTGGTTCCCTTGGGGATTACTTTGGGGACCTGTGTAGAATCCTTTCTGTTTTCCCTTGTCCCCCCCACTCTTCCGCTGGGGACCCTGCCCACCTTTGGCTGAGTCTCCCACTGGACCCTTGTGGACCCTGGTGCTGATCCAGCGGTCCGCTTCCTCAGCAAGCTTCCTCGGGTTGGACAGCTTGCTATCGATCAGGTGCTGGCGTAACTCAGGAAAACAATTATCCGACAAGTCCTCCCATGCCATCAAATCAAGCAGCCCTTGAAAATCATTTACCTTACTGCCCTTCACCCAACCATCTAGCGCTCTGCAGAAAAAGGTCACATACTCCACATACGTACCCCCTTGAATCTTCACACAGTTTCTAAACCGCTGTCAGTACATTTCAGGCGTTAACCCAAATCGATTCATCAGGGCATCTTTCATGTGGGGATAGGAGATGTATTCTTCAGAAGGAAGATCTAGCAGGGTACCCCGCCCCTCGGTCAGGAACCGTCCCCACAACCCCGCTCCCCAGTCTTTCTCAGGGACCCGGTGGGAAGACATCGCTACCTCGTAGGCTCGGAACCACTGTCCTATGTCATCTCCCTTAAAATACTCCTTCACCACATCTTTCGTTACGTAGACCCTTGACTCTACCTGGGCTGGCGTTGTGCTTCCACCAGGAGCTGCGTCCAAGCTCTTTTCTTTCAGCTCCAATTCTTTCAGGCGTATCTCGTGCTCCAGCTGGAGCCTTTTTTCCTCCATGGCCATCTGACCTTTCAATCTGGCCATCTCCACTTCATGCGCTCTGGTTGCGGCCCTGTCTGCCAGCTCTTCTGCCGACGGGCCTCCCTGCACTTCGATGAGTCTATCGGGTGGATCCACTACCACCTGATTTTCGGGCTCTCTGGACTCTTTCCAGGCTCTCAGTGCCGTGATGCGCTGGGCTCGGGTTTTGCAGTTTGCTTGAAAAACTCGGAATTTTTCGCACAGGGCTCTCAAGTGCTCAGCTTTGCACTTTCCAGCCCTTCCCAGTCAACATCGTCGATTCCAGAGATAACAGAGAGTGCTCTTGAGGGAAGTGAACCAGGCATGGTTTCGGAGATTGGAGATCTCTCGGCAGGAATGTAATCTGGTCGCGTTATTGGTCTGCTCTCACTACGTGTTGATCAGTAATTCACTGTATATGAATCATAAATGCAAATACGAAATCCTCACTGTGAGAAGTTGGCCCGATATGCAGCGTTCGCTATTCTAGCGACCACTATGCATCGGTCCAAACGACCCTTATGGTGATTGGTTGTAAGTCAACCTTAGACCAGCTATCCTAGTAGCGTGGATACGAGCAGTCTTCAGGCTAAACTCTAGAGGGCGTGTTAAGCCAGCTGTTATACCATCACATACCCCTTGAACGCCAAGTGAAAGAACACCACACAAGTGTTATGAAAATAAACAGTATATTTATTAGAATCACAACAGCCCTGTACTCTTTATGAGGACAGGGTACTAAGCACAGAACAAAACCCTTAGGAAAATACTTCAAGTGCACAATTAAAACAAGTGCCCGAGGGCACGGAAAGTTCTAGTTTTCTCGGGCGAACCCGATAAGGCAAGTCGGAAGCGAGGGACTCGGGACCCTAAAGTAAGGAGGCTATGCAGGCACCGAAATGCCGAAGTTACCTAGCCACGAGGGCTGCGGCTGCACAAGTCTTACAGGCGTCGGGGGTCTTTGCTGACGAGCCAGGAGCCGGAAGAAAGGAGTTGCTGGCCGGCGACCAGTGATGAATAGTTCGTAGAGATCCAAGCCTGGTTCAGTGATGGATGATACCTGAAAGCAGAGGGGACCAAGTTCGTACTACTAGCCAGTAGTCAGAGGGTACCAGGAAGGCACCGGGTGGCCGTCACCTCGACTAGGTGAGTGGGCGACGCTAGGCTCTGCAGTCTCACGGACCAGGAGGCGTTGTCGGCGACCAGGATGGAGGTGCGAGCTGTCCCACGAAGGTTGATGCTGTCGGCGTCGCTGGGCCCAGGATTGGGGCAACAAGCCTTGGCAGATTTCAGGGCCACGTGGTGGGCCTAAAATGGCGTCTTGAGTGGACCAGGAGGGTCCGGGATGCTCCTCTCGCAGAAGGGAGCAAAGGCCAGTCTGGAGCTACCAGACCAGCAGCGTTGGTTGTCGGTTGTCATCAAGAGAGTCACAAGCCAGCGGCTAGTGATCGGACAACGGGCTGAACAGCGTGCAGAAGGGCCCCACGCAGATCGTGGAGATGCTGGGAGGCTGCACTTCGGTGCTGGAGCTGCTCAGGGTCGGGGCTTCTCGGACCCCAGAGCACTCACCAGAGGATTCCTTCGGTGGTTGTGCTGTTTAAGAAAGCGTGCAGGTTTTGATGATGGCCGGTCCCTCGAGGTCTCGTCGCACCCACAGTTCTCAGCTGAGCTGACGATGTGGGTAGAGGTCATAGGTGCCAGGGAAGCCGGTTCTCGTCGAGCTGGGCAGTCGGATTCCTGAGGAAGGACTTGCAGCAAACCGCAGAGTTCTTAGATGGTGCCTGCGGACGCAGGGTGACTACTCCTTAGCCACAAGGGAGAAATCTTGAGAAGAGTCTCGAAGTCCTTTCGTAGAAAGTATTCTTGATTCAAAGATGATCTAATTTGGAAGGGTCCCCGCTCCGGCCTTTATCCTAAAGAAAGGGGTGGGTACATGACTAGGTCCTGCCCTAGGGGTGGGACCAGGAAGGGGGGTAGTTACACCCCTCTCCCCTGCCGGACTTTCCCCAGGTCAGGGGCCGCGCGCCCCTGGAACTGGTTCCAGCCGGCAGATGCGTAGTGAGCACCGGGGTGCCACTCCGCAGTCACCTTCTCGCAAAGCCCTACCTACCCAGAATACACAAAACCCTGTCTGGGATGGTGCAAACACTGCCCCTGACAGGAAACCCTTTGTCCAAGCTCTCCTCGCTGGAAGGACTCCCAGCAGCAGGAGGTCAGACTCGTGTCTGTGGTGGCAGCGTCCATTTTGTGGAGCTGAGGCTTCAGTTAACTTTAACCGGGGTTCACAGTTACGTACATGTCGTGTCCCTCTAGAAGGGCGGAATGCTAACCTCGTCGCCAGAATTGGTGAGGGGGCAGCATCCCGATTCGTATGACACCTTACTCGACATGTCTTGATAACGCTATACCGAAGTTACCGATATGATACGCGTTATCATGGAACAGCCATTGGGTCTTGGTTCCGTAAGCTGCAACCGGGCTCGGCTCGTGCCAGAGCCCAATTCACACGGTTCCATGCACTCTGCCTTCAGGATTGTCAAGGCCTGCCATAGGAGTGACTGATAGGAACTCGGGTGTCCATTGTAAGGTTAGATATAGGGATACTATACCTAAAGCAACGAGCGAGTACGCCACATTGCCCCAGCTGTCGTGCAGCCAGTTGTGTCAGATTTAGATGGCCATCCAGGGGTGGCATAATACATGCTTCAGCCCCTGGTAGGCCCTGGGTACACCGATGCCCTGAGTTACAGGGTCTGACAAGGTGGCCCAGTTCCAATTGGGTAATGCACCTAAGGTACACACATCAATTTAGTGAGAGAACAGCTAGGCTGTGGGTCTGATTAGCAGGCCCACAGCCCGAGAAAGTCGTAAACCAGTGAAACAAAAGCAAAAAGTCCGGGTGATCATAGGATTGCAGACCCTACTCTCCTACATGACCCCCCCCCCCCCAAACGTTGGGACAATAAACTAACCTTGACCAGGTGAGTCTTCTTGTTCTAAGTGGAAATACCTGGAGAGCCCATCTGCATTGCCATGATCAGTGCCAGGTCTATGCTCCACTGTGAAGTCCATCCCCTGTAGGGAAATGGACCACCTAAGCAGTTTGGGGTTTTCACCCTTCATCTGATTTAGCCATAGGAGGGGCTTATGGTCGGTCTGAATCTTGAAATGAGTGCCAAACAAGTATGGCCTCAGTTTCTTCAGGGCCCACACCACAGCGAAGGCCTCCCTCTCTATAGCTGACCAATTTTTCTCTCTGGGGGTCAGCCGTCTGCTTATAAAAGCAATGGGCTGGTCATTACCATCAAAATTCAGTTGAGATAGAACAGCTCCCACACCCAACTCAGACGCATCTGTTTGGACAATGAATGGTTTGGAGTAGTCTGGACTCTTGAGGATAGGTGCCGTGCACATGGCCTGTTTTAGGTCATTGAATGCTTTTTGACAGCTCGCTGTCCACAGAACCTTTTTTGGCATTTTCTTACTCGTCAGTTCATTAAGCGGAGTCACAATCGACCCGTAATTTCTGACGAACTTTCGGTAGTAACCAGTCAGGCCCAAGAAAGCTCGAACCTGAGTCTGGGTGGTTGGAGGAGCCCAGTCCCTGATTGACTGTATCTTGCTCTCCAGTGGTTGAACTTGGCCTCCACCGACAAGGTGGCCCAAGTACACAACCTGTGTCTGCCCTATCTGGCACTTGGTAGCCTTGATAGTGAGACCTGCTGCTTGCAGAGCCTCGAACACTTTCCGCAGGTGGACCAGGTGATCCTCCCAGGTGGAGCTAAAGACAGCAATATCGTCAAGATACGCCGCACAGAAGTCATCCAGCCCAGTGAGAACATGATTCACCAACCG
Source organism: Lissotriton vulgaris (assembly GCF_964263255.1). Lineage (NCBI taxonomy): Eukaryota > Metazoa > Chordata > Amphibia > Caudata > Salamandridae > Lissotriton > Lissotriton vulgaris. Next base: position 2,102,333,877 of record NC_141685.1, on the reverse strand, counting down.
TTGGAAGGTGGCAGGTGCATTTTTCAAACCAAAGGGCATCACCACGAACTGATAATGCCCACCAGGGGTAGAAAATGCGGTCTTAGGCTTGGCGTCCTCAGCTAACCTGATTTGCCAATACCCAGCTGTCAGGTCAAACGTACTTAAGTAGTTGGCCGAAGCCAATCTATCGATAAGCTCGTCTGCCCTTGGTATTGGGTGGGCATCAGTCTTAGTGACTGCATTGAGACCCCTGTAGTCTACGCAGAACCTCATCTCTTTCTTACCGCCCGGGGTGTGAGGTTTCGGCACTAGAACTACGGGACTAGCCCAGGGGCTATCCGAGGGTTCAATGACTCCCAGCTCCAACATTTTCTGCACTTCACTTTTGATGCAGTCTCTATCGTGATCGGGCTGCCTGTAGATTTTACTCTTGACGGGCAAGCTGTCACCAGTGTCAACCTCATGGGTACACCAATTGGTCTGACTGGGTGTTAGAGAGAACATATGCCGGAAGGATTGAAGAACCTGTTTACAATCCTCCTGTTGATGTTCGGAGAGGCTGCCACAAAAGACAACACCGTCTACCGATCCATCGTCAGGATTCTGAATGAGCAGGTCGGGGAGTGGGTCACTCTCCTCCTCCTGTCCCTCATCTATGGCCATGAGCAAACTCATGTCCTTCCTGTCGACATATGCTTTGAGCCTGTTGACATGGAGCACCCTGTGGGGGCTCCGGGGAGTTCCAAGGTCTACCAGGTAGGTGACCTCTCCCTTTTTCTCCAGGATGGTGTAGGGCCCGGACCATTTGTCCTTGAGTGCTGCTGGGGCCACTGGCTCCAACACCCACACCTTCTGCCCGGGCTGATAAACAGTCAAGACAGCCTTTTGGTCATGCCAAGCTTTTTGGAGTTCTTGGCTGGCTTTAAGGTTTTCGGATGCCTTCTCCATGTACTCAGCCATCCGCGAGCGGAGACCAAGCACATAGTCCACTATGCTGGTTGCAGGTTTTTTGAGAGGTCTCTCCCATCCTTCCTTCACCAAACACAGGGGTCCTCTTACAGGATGCCCGTACAAAAGTTCAAAAGGGCTGTAGCCAACCCCCTTCTGTGGGACTTCTCTGTAAGCGAATAAAAGGCAGGGAATCAGGACGTCCCATCTACGCCGAAGCTTTTCAGGTAGTCCATGAATCCTCCCTTTCAGGGTCCTGTTGAATCGCTCAACAAGCCCATTGCACTGTGGATGATAGGGTGTAGTGAACTTGTAGTTGACACCACATTCCTTCCACATAGCAGTTCAGTAGCTCGACATGAAGTTTGCACCTCTGTCGGAGACGACCTCCTTAGGGAAGCCCACTCTGGAGAATACTCCAACTAGGGCTCTTGCCACCACAGGGGCTGTAGTGGTCCTAAGGGGAATAGCTTCAGGATACCTGGTGGCATGATCCACTACCACCAGTATAAACTTGTGCCCTGATGCTGTTGGTGGTTCCATGGGACCGACGATGTCAATCCCCACCCGTTCAAAGGGCACCCCCACCACAGGCATTGGTATAAGGGGGGCCTTTGTAGTGCCACCTGACTTACCACTGGCTTGGCAAGTGACACAGGAGCAACAAAACTCCTTGGTATCTTCGTTCATGTGAGGCCAGTGAAAGTGTGAGACAAGCCTGTCCCACGTCTTCATCTGGTCTAAGTGTCCTGCTAAGGGAATCTCGTGGGCCAAGGTAAGGAGGAAACCACGCTGAGACAAGGGGATAACCAGCCTCCTGGTCATGCCAGGCTTGGGGTCTCTTGCCTCAGTGTACAGGAGTCCATCTTCCCAGTATACCTTGTGGGTACCTGTGGCGTTCCCAGCAGCCTCAGCAGCAGCCTGCTGTCTGAGGGGTTCAAGGGAAGGGCAGTCTAACTGATCCTTCCCCAGGTCTTCTCGTGTGGGTCCCCCTGAGCCCAGAAACTCAACTTGATCAAGTTCGAGTTCTTTAGGTTCAGTTTCCCGCAATTCCTGGAGGTCAGCCTCCTCTGAGACTTGATCCTCGACCTGGGGCAAGGGGGAAGGCGAGGCCTTAACCCGACTGCTCTTCTTCTTGGGAGGTGTCTGGTCCATTGTTCCAGGATCCAGCACCTGTTCAGTGGGGCATCGTCTGACCTGTGACCTGGTCACAGCAAACACATGTGCTGGCAAGCCTAACATCTCCATGTGAGTCCGGTGCTCCACTTCTGACCATTGTGATGACTTCAAATCATTGCCCAACAAACAATCCACTGGGAGGTCTGAACTAACAACAACCTTTTTCTGGCCATTTACCCCTCCCCAGGAGAAAGCAACAATCGCCAAACTATGACTGGTAGTGACGTTGCTGGCATTGGTCACCAGGAAATCTGTACCTGGCATGATCTGTCCAGGGTCCACAAAGTTAGGCGTCGCCATGGTGACGCTGTCACCCGTGTCCCTATAGGCCTGAGCCATTCTTCCATTAATTAAAGGCGTCTGTTGGTATTTGCCCAAAGTATTGGGACTGACATCAGGCGATATATCCACATCCCCCGTACAGACAAGGACAGCCTGAGTGAGTGTACCAACTAAGTTGTCACACCCCTCAGAACCCAAGGTTAACCCAACTAGTCCCCTGGGAGGCGCACTACTACTGCTGGCTGTACTAGGGGGCACAGGTGCCTTAGGGGCTGCAGTAGCAGGAGTCTGCCCTCCTTTCTTGGTGCACTCACTAAACCAGTGAGTTTTACTTTTACAGTATTGGCACCACCTTTTCGATTGGCCTTCTTGATTCTTCTTTTTCTGGGAAGCCTGACCCCCCCCCCCCTCTTTGGGTTGTTGGGGACCTGTCGAAGACTTCTGGTCAGTTTGTTCCCCTTTCGAATCTTTACCCTTTTGGTCTGCTTTCTTCTGACCACCCTGGTTCTGGCCCTGGTTTTGCTTAACCCTTGTCCTGACCCATCTGTCTGCCTTCTTTCCCAATTCTTGGGGAGAGGTCAGATCCGAGTCGACAAGGTGCTGATGCAACAACTGGTTCCGACAATTGTTTAAAATCTGTTCTCGCATGATCAAATTATACAATCCTGTGTAATCAGTAACCTTACTGCCCAGCAACCAGCCCTCCAAAGCCTTAGTGGCACAATCAACGAAGTCAGACCAGTCCTGAGACTGAGTTTTCTGGGTATCCCTGAACAGCAACCTGTACTGCTCAGTGGTTAGGCCGAACCCATCAATCAGTGTGTTCTTCAGGACCTGGTAATTGTTAGCATCCTCGACTCTAGTAGTGAGGAGCTTATCTCTACCTTTACCTTCAAAGGAGAGCCACAAGATAGCTGCCCACTGACTCTGGGGGACGCACTGTACAGTGCAGGCCCGCTCCAAAGCAGTAATCCATTTGTGGATGTCGTCCCCTTGCTTAAAGGGGGGCACTATCTTATTCAGTTGCTTAGTGTCTAAACTCCTGGGTTCCCGTGGGGGAATGCTGCCACCAGTGGGAATGGTCCCACTCAATTCTTGCTCTCGAGCAAAGGCGAGTCTCTCTTTGGCTAGGGCAAGTTCTTCCCTTTCGATCCGCAGATTGACTTCCCGCTCCTTCGCTTCGTACACTCTCCTCTGAGGGGATGTCATCCCTCTTCGAGCAGAGCCTCGAGAGCCATTGGTTCGAACGGATCTGTTAGAGCCTCTCGACAGAGACCTAACTCGCCCGTTCCCAATGTTAAGCTGGCCCGAGAGAGGCCCCAGGGGTCTCCTAGTACCATTCTCGTGCCGGCTTAAGTTGTCCTGAGTTAGCTGGCTAACTATGACTGGACCTTTGTCTGCCTCGTCCCCAGATGTCTCTGGCTCCTCCTCTTCACCTTCTGCGGAGAGATGGATAAGGTCAGGGTCACCTCGGGTTCCCTCGAGGGGGGGCATATCCACTTCTGGATGAGAAGGGTCGGTGTTACCCGCCCTCCTTGCATCATAAGTAGGGCTCCCGGTTTTATGGTATTTATTTTTTTCACTTTTCCGTCTGTATTTATCCATATTTATTTTTTAATCATTTTATCTGTATTTATCCGCATTTATTTTTGTGGCAAGCAAAAGAAGACGTAGCAGCTAGTATATTTTCACATTTATTTAAATATACAATGCACACTTTTTGCCGTTTTTTTGTAGAGTGACTTTGCACCAAAGGTACTGAAGTGCTTAACATGAGCAACAGTTTGATTACACATGACCATTTTCATTTTTACAAACACTGGAAAATTAAGGAATTTGGCCAGAATCATGGGATGGTGAGCCAAACCCGAGACTTGAGCCTATGATTCACCCCAGTGCTATGGGTAGTGAAGGTGACTTCACAAGCCTTTTGCCATCATAGGGTTACATCCACTCTTAGTCCCACAGAAGTCACTCAATTCCTGCTGTGCGGCTAAGAAAATAAAGCTGAATGAAAATTAGGAAAGATAAACAGGGCTCTTAGATTGCTGATTTCTTCCTGTTTTCCCCACAGCAGTGTTGACCAGGGTAGTCAGGTGGTTCACTATCTGTACTCCTCACTAACGCAAATTGACCACAACGTTCAAGTCCCTCCAAATCTACTACTCCCATTTCCTCCACCCACCACCTTTTTGGTTAATGTATACACCTATTGCCATATAATTGATAAAATAAATGTAAAGACAGATCCTACAGGTTGACACTTTAGGTCACCAACATTAATGCACCCGTAATGGGTTTCAGCTTTCTCAATACAATTAGAAATCAGGCTACAGAAATATGGAACAGCCACATTTAGACATCTTTGCAGCTTTTACATGCTGAGAGCTACTCAAGAAGTCAACCTCGTGTGCTTGTGCCCTCCTCACCACTTCAGGATTTGTGTGGTTACACCTGTGTACTAAAACGCTACAATTAGCAGTAAGTCAAACTACCTGCAAGGTCAGTAAAGTACAGTGACTTAAGATTGTCCATTTATTTGAAAAGGAACATCTACGGCCTGGGCTTTGAAGAACAATTTCAAGGGCTAGCATTCAAGCACTGCTCGAGACAGCACTTGGTGCAAGTACCTAGGGTTAGGTTTAGGATGTGGCGATATCTACTCATTCATTTGCATGCCTAAATTTCCAAGTGACGCTCCGTGCTTGGCTGGGAGCGAGAATGGCTCTCAAGGGAGAGGCCGCATTCAAGTGTCCTCTCCGCCTGCATCAGAGTGCTCGAGCGCGCATTACCAGGTGATCCTTGCACCGTTGGAACTCCTACTGACTTGGGCAGAGCGCTGCACCTCGCTCCACCGGTGTTCCAATCAGCCTGAAATGCATGCTGGCCTTTGCCACTCTGTAATTAACCTCAGTGTTGTGTTTGGCTCTGGGCTGTTGCTGTGGACCAGGCGCTGTTGTACCTCAGACGTGCAGATGTTCACACGCACTTTTTAAAGATGCATAGCTGCCTTCCTCGAGGTTCAGATTTACAGTGCCCCGAGGTCAATTGGCGGACACTGCCTGATATATTTGTCTTTACTGAAACTGCTTTGCAGTGAATAATGGCTTAGCAAAGGTGCCACGGGCACTAAAGACAACTAACCCCCCTCCTCACACCGGCCCCCAATGCGTTGGTTTCGAACTCATTTTTGGATGCCCACTGCCTCTGCTGCCATTGACAGCTAGGACCCTGCCAATGAAAAAATTCAAAGATTTTGCTCCCCAGACTTTGTGGGGGTAATTGAAGCCATAACCTCGCTGTGGTGCCAGGCCCTCCTTAAACGAGCTCTCTTGATGGGCCTTTCATTTTTCTTGTGGATCAACAAAGAAATTAAGCTACACCGACTCTTCCACGCCACTAATTCGAAGAGAACATCACTGTCCTGCTGCGTGCCCATTTCTCTGTGCTTTAAACTATGCCTTTGGACACGCAGTTTCTGACAGGATGTCTGGGGGGGCAATTAACCTCGTGGCATTGTCAATAGTGTGTGAATGATGCATTGATAAAGGCCGATAAGCGCTCTCGGCTTGCTGCTGTCTCGGAGGTAGAGAGGCTCGCTCATTCACAGATCAGTCTCCATTGGCAGCAGAGTGCTTAGTTCAGACTCTGGAGGGCGGGTGATTTAGAGGGGAGAATAATCTACAGGACATCGCAGTAGCAGCTTCAGATTTCTTTCCTCGGACCCTGTGCGCCCCAGACATTGATTTTCCAGAGGAGCAAATAGACACCATAAAGCTGGTTAGTAAGTATTTTTCCGTTTCTATTTATAAATACAGACAAAGGAATAAAAGTATTCCGTCTGTATTTATATGTAAAAATCCGTTTAAACGGAAAACCGGGAGCCCTAATCATAAGTCTCCAAGAGACCAATCAGAAACGGAATGGTAGGGTTTGCACCCTGTTTTAGCTTCCTAGATGTACACGGTGATGGATGCGGGACAGACAGCAGCGCTCGTCTTATTGGACTTGAGCGCCGCGTTTGATACTGTTTCGCATCCTATCCTGTTGCATCGCCTGGAGGAGATTGGGCTGGGTGGACCTGCCCTCCAGTGGTTCCGGTCTTTCCTAGACGATCGTTTCTTTAGCGTTGCCGTCCCACCGTTCCAGTCCCAATTCCATCCTTTGAAACAGGGGGTGCCGCAAGGATCCTCGCTGAGCCCCACGTTGTTTAACCTCTACGTGAGACCGCTGGCTGAGGTCGTCAAGCAATGGGGCATGACTATGGTCTCATATGCCGACGACACTCAGCTAGCGGTTACGATCAGCGGGGATGCGGACCGGGATGCCCCCAGGTTTCAGAGTGGACTTAGGGCGGTGGCGAGCTGGATGAAGAACAACTGTCTCCAGCTCAACGCTAAGAAAACAGAGATCATGATCGTAGGCAAGAGATCGGAGCTGTGGGGGGACAGGTGGTGGCCTATGGAGCTGGGGCCGGCCCCCCGTCCGGTCACGGAATTAAAGAACTTAGGAGTATGGATGGATCCCTCCCTCAGCTACGTTGGCCACACGAAGAAAATCGCGGCCTGTTGCTTTGGTATCTTACGGTCGCTTCGCCCTGTTTTGAAGTTCTTTGACCATCGCACCAGGCAGCTGATAGTTTAGGCTACAGTGTTATCTCGCCTGGACTATGCCAGCTCTCTTCTGGTAGGGTCCAATGTGGCTGAGGTTACCCGCCTCCAACGCGTCCAGAACGCTGCGGCGAGAGCTATTGTCGGCCTACCCCGTACTTGTTCTGCCTCCAGCACATTGAGATCACTGCACTGGCTGCCTATCAGGGCCAGAATTCAGTTTAAAGTGCTGTGTATGGCGTTCAAGATTCTGAGGGGGGTAGGTCCCCCTATTCTTGCGGACCTTTTGTCTTGGTATGTGCCTACTCGGCCCCTGAGATCCATGGGTCAGGCACTTACTGTGATCCCCCGATACAGGCTGTGTCGGGTCGGTGGCCGTTCTTTCCGGGTCAGAGCAGCCGAGCTCTGGAACTCCCTTCCTGTAGAGTTGCGACTGCTAGATGATCTCTTAGTCTTTCGTAAAGCCTTAAAAACCTTTTTGTTTTAATAAATTCACTTTCCTCCTTTCTGTTGTGTTTCCTGTGGTGTTGCATTTTTACCTGCCATGCGCCTGGACGCCCCTTAGCTGGGGCAGCAGTGCGCATTACAAATGTATGTAACATAACATAACATAACAGATCTGTCGCATCTCGTGGAAGCTAAGTGCAGCATATCTGGAGGTGACCTGTGGAAGGTCGACTGACACAAGGGGAGACTCAGAGTTTCCTCCTTTGTCTGACATGCTGCTTCTAGTGTGGTGTAAGTGATGTACCTACCTACACTATGTGTTTACCTACTGATCCCTTGCTAAGAGTTGTAGCCAAGGTGTGCTAAGCCTTGAGGAGCTACAACAGCTGGTTCAGTAGAACTCAGAGTATTCTAAGCTAAGTTATATGTACCTGGAGTACTTATGCGATCTTTCACAAGATATTCTTAGGATACGCGTGGTAGAACAACAGCAAGCTCAAATCCCAACCGCTGCTCACCAATGTGAGAAGTTGGCCCGATATGCAGCGTTCGCTATTCTAGCGACCACTATGCATCGGTCCAAACGACCCTTATGGTGATTGGTTGTAAGTCAAACTTAGACCAGCTATCCTAGTAGCGTGGATACGAGCAGTCTTCAGGCTAAACTCTAGAGGGCGTGTTAAGCCAGCTGTTATACCATCACATACCCCTTGAACGCCAAGTGAAAGGACACCACACAAGTGTTATGAAAATAAACAGTATATTTATTAGAATCACAACAGCCCTGTACTCTTTATGAGGACAGGGTACTAAGCACAGAACAAAACCCTTAGGAAAATACTTCAAGTGCACAATTAAAACAAGTGCCCGAGGGCACGGAAAGTTCTAGTGGTCTCGGGCGAACCCGATAAGGCAAGTCGGAAGCGAGGGACTCGGGACCCTAAAGTAAGGAGGCTATGCAGGCACCGAAATGCCGAAGTTACCTAGCCACGAGGGCTGCGGCTGCACAAGTCTTACATGCGTCGGGGGTCTTTGCTGATGAGCCAGGAGCCGGAAGAAAGGAGTTGCTGGCCGGCGACCAGTGATGAATAGTTCGTAGAGATCCAAGCCTGGATCAGTGATCGATGATACCTGAAAGCAGAGGGGACCAAGTTCGTACTACTAGCCAGTAGTCAGAGGGTACCAGGAAGGCACCGGGTGGCCGTCACCTCGACTAGGTGAGTGGGCGACGCTAGGCTCTGCAGTCTCACGGACCAGGAGGCGTTGTCGGCGACCAGGATGGAGGTGCGAGCTGTCCCACGAAGGTTGATGCTGTCGGCGTCGCTGGGCCCAGGATTGGGGCAACAAGCCTTGGCAGATTTCAGGGCCACGTGGTGGGCCTAAAATGGCGTCTTGAGTGGACCAGGAGGGTCCGGGATGCTCCTCTCGCAGAAGGGAGCAAAGGCCAGTCTGGAGCTACCAGACCAGCAGCGTTGGTTGTCGGTTGTCGTCAAGAGAGTCACAAGCCAGCGGCTAGTGATCGGACAACGGGCTGAACAGCGTGCAGAAGGGCCCCACGCAGATCGTGGAGATGCTGGGAGGCTGCACTTCGGTGCTGGAGCTGCTCAGGGTCGGGGCTTCTCGGACCCCAGAGCACTCACCAGAGGATTCCTTCGGTGGTTGTGCTGTTTAAGAAAGCGTGCAGGTTTTGATGATGGCCGGTCCCTCGAGGTCTCGTCGCACCCACAGTTCTCAGCTGAGCTGACGATGTGGGTAGAGGTCAGAGGTGCCAGGGAAGCCGGTTCTCGTCGAGCTGGGCAGTCGGATTCCTGAGGAAGGACTTGCAGCAAACCGCAGAGTTCTTAGATGGTGCCTGCGGACGCAGGTTGACTACTCCTTAGCCACAAGGGAGAAATCTTGAGAAGAGTCTCGACGTCCTTTCGTAGAAAGTATTCTTGATTCAAAGATGATCTAATTTGGAAGGGTCCCCGCTCCGGCCTTTATCCTAAAGAAAGGGGTGGGTACATGACTAGGTCCTGCCCTAGGGGTGGGACCAGGAAGGGGGTAGTTACACCCCTCTCCCCTGCCGGACTTTCCCCAGGTCAGGGGCTGCGCGCCCCTGGAACTGGTTCTAGCCGGCAGATGCGTAGTGAGCACCGGGGTGCCACTCCGCAGTCACCTTCTCGCAAAGCCCTACCTACCCAGAATACACAAAACCCTGTCTGGGATGGTGCGAACACCGCCCCTGACAGGAAACCCTTTGTCCAAGCTCTCCTCGCTGGAAGGACTCCCAGCAGCAGGAGGTCAGACTCGTGTCTGTGGTGGCAGCGTCCATTTTGTGGAGCTGAGGCTTCAGTTAACTTTAACCGGGGTTCACAGTTACGTACATGTCGTGTCCCTCTAGAAGGGCGGAATGCTAACCTCGTCGCCAGAATTGGTGAGGGGGCAGCATCCCGATTCGTATGACACCTTACTCTACATGTCTTGATAACGCTATACCGAAGTTACCGATATGATACGCGTTATCATGGAACAGCCATTGGGTCTTGGTTCCGCAAGCTGCAACCGGGCTCGGCTCGTGCCAGAGCCCAATTCACACGGTTCCATGCACTCTGCCTTCAGGATTGTCAAGGCCTGCCATAGGAGTGACTGATAGGAACTCGGGTGTCCATTGTAAGGTTAGATATAGGGATACTATACCTAAAGCAACGAGCGAGTACGCCACGTTGCCCCAGCTGTCGTGCAGCCAGTTGTGTCAGATTTAGATGGCCATCCAGGGATGGCATAATACATGCTTCAGCCCCTAGTAGGCCCTGGGTACACCGATGCCCTGAGTTACAGGGTCTGACAAGGTGGCCCAGTTCCAATTGGGTAATGCACCTAAGGTACACACATCAATTTAGTGAGAGAACAGCTAGGCTGTGGGTCTGATTAGCAGGCCCACAGCCCGAGAAAGTCGTAAACCAGTGAAACAAAAGCAAAAAGTCCGGGTGATCATAGGATTGCAGACCCTACTCTCCTACACTCACCGCTTGTACCAATGTTGGAACCGGAGGCCTCTGGCACAGGTATGCACTTGTGACAAGCAAGGACCCTCAGCTCCACGTCATGGCAAGGGAACTACTTCTTCGAATAACCCCTGCTCACTCTCTAGGTAGTGTGGCGTGAGCAGACAAGGCTAATCCTCAGGGCGATAGTAAGTTAAGCATTCATGATCACACACAGTAAACCCACTGACCCACCACAAACGGACACCAGTCGTATGGTTGTATCAAAAATACGTATACTTTATATAAAAGATAGTTTTAAGCAGAATTATCACAAGACCAAAATAACGTTTTAGTAAGATGAGGTCACCAGATTACAATAGGCAACTTAGTCTTTCAATGTTCGTTGTTTAGCAAGGTACGATGACAGGGAAATAAGAACGTTGCGGACCCTGGATCCGATATGAACTCCAGACGGAGTTCAAGTCTACCTCTCTGGTGGAAGTCCGAGGCATTTCAGGCGCGGCTATTTGTGGGGGCGGACCCCGAACGAGGCCGACGGTTCTCCAGAGGATCTCTCTGGCTCAGTCCCCCTCGAGGAGCGAGGTGAAGGAGCTAGACTGTGGAGGGTTGCGGCGATCCGGGATCGAGCAGCTCACGGGGCGAGGCGCCGTTCAGGCCTGCGGGACGTACTACTTCTTAGCACTCCGGGTCGTACTCATGGATCTGTGAGGGGCGTCGAGTTCTCGGGCAGACGGGTGCAGCACCAGGCTTCCGGTACCACGGTAAGGGGAGGCCTTTCTTGAGGTGCGGCATGAGCCTTGGTATGCAGGAGCGCAAAGCGAGACAGTCGGGTACGTTACGACGTACGGACCGTCCGAGGCTATGAAATGCTCTCCGTGCAGATTCCGGCTGGAGAAGATGAGAGGCACACAGCGCGCTCTGTAAGCGGCGAGGTGACAGGAGAGCAGGAGGCCCGGCACTGAAGCGGAGAGCGACTCTGGGATGAGCGGGGCTCTCTACGGCGGGGCGACCACGCTCCGAGCCGTCACGACCTGGGAGGGGGGCGAAGGCACCGAGTCACAACTCTGGCGAGGGAATAAGAACTGAGGCCCAACAGCAGATGGGCACAAGCAGATAGAACCCAATGGTCCTGGGGCTCCGTTCAGGAGGCAAGCTCTCGATCAAGCCCTTGGAGATCGTTTAAGGCACACGTCTACAAAGTCCTCTCTGGTCCTTTCCTCTCCGTTCTCAGAAAGGCACCACTGCAGGCCAGTCCAACAGGATACAGACTGGTTTCCGTCCTTCAGCTCCTCTTGGTCCTTCTAGTCAGGCAGAGGTTCGTCGTGGTCAAAACTGGATCTGATTTGTAAGGAGCGGAGCTCCTATATTTATACTGCATTTCTTTTGTCTTTGCAGGCCAGGGGGCCTGAGCCTGGTTCAACCCGGTTCTAAAGTACTTTGTTGACAGGACGCTGCCTTCTTCTTTCAGGGTGCAGGGCATCAGACGCTCTGCAGGAGGTGGAGCCAGTATTGTGGTGGTGGAGCACAACCCTATTCAGAGTCAAGGACTACTCCGCCCACCCATCCTGGTGTAAGCACCCCATTCACCACCTGGAGCACCCGACTATTCCCGGGAATCTCAATCAATCAATCAATCAATCACGGCATTTATATAGCGTGCTACTCACCCGGGAGGGTCTCAAGGCGCTGGGGGAGAGGGTGTGTCACTGCTCGAACAGCCAGGTCTTGAGTTGCTTCCTGAAGGAGAGATGGTCTTGGGTATGTCGAAGGTGAATGGGGAGGGAGTTCCAAGTCTTGGCTGCCAGGTAGGAGAAGGATCTTCCTCCGGCGGTGGCTCTGCGGATGCGTGGTACGGTGGCCAGTGCGTGGCTGGTTGATCGTAGCTGGCGCGTGGGCGTGTAGAAGGTCATGCGGTCGTTGAGATACGCCGCCTTCCTTGAATCCAACAACTCCCTCGATCCCTCGCAGTCCGGCTTTCGAGCCAAACACAGCACCGAAACCGCCCTCATCGCAGCAACAGACGACATCCGAACACTACTGGACAATGGAGAAACAGTGGCCCTCATTCTACTCGACCTCTCCGCCGCCTTCGACACTGTCTGTCACAGCATCCTCACACAACGCCTCAGCAACATCGGCATAAAAGGAAAAGCCTTGGACTGGATCATCTCGTTCCTAGCTGGAAGAACTCAGAGAGTCTGACTTCCCCCATTCAGATCAGAGGCCACCGAAGTCATCTGCGGTGTACTACAAGGATCATCACTCAGTCCCACCCTCTTCAACGTTTACACGAGTCCACTCGCTTCCATCGCGCGTCAACACAACCTTAACATCATCTCCTACGCTGACGACACCCAGCTGATCCTGTCCCTCACCAATGACCCCAACACCGCCAAAACCAATCTTCACGAAGGCATGAAAGAAGTAGCCGTATGGATGAAAAACAGCCGCCTAAAACTTAACTCAGACAAAATGGAAGTACTCATCCTAGGATCATCCCCCTCTGCTTGGGACGACTCATGGTGGCCTTCGGATCTGGGCTCAGCACCCATACCCACAGACCACGCACGTAACTTTGGCTTCATCCTAGACTCCTCACTCTCGATGACCAAACAAGTCAACGCCGTTTCATCCTCCTGCTTCAACTTACTTCGAATGCTCAAAAAAATCTTCCATTGGATCCCCGCCGAGACAAGAAAGACTGTCACTCACGCACTGGTTACGAGTCGACTAGACTACGGAAACACCCTCTACGCCGGAACTACAGCCAAACTACAGAAAAAACTTCAACGCATCCAAAACGCTTCAGCGAGACTCATCTTGGACATCCCTCGCCAAGATCACATTACCGGCCACCTGAAAGACCTCCACTGGCTTCCCGTCAACAAGAGAATAACATTCCGTCTCCTCACCCACGCACACAAGGCCCTCTACAAACTAGGTCCTGAATGCCTCAACACTCGACTATACTTCTACACACCCACCCGCCAACTAAGATCCTCCAATCAAGGCCTCGCCGCAGTTCCGCGTATCCAAAGAACCACCATGGGAGGTAGATCCTTCTCCTACTTGGCGGCCAAGACCTGGAACTCACTCCCCACTCACCTCCGCCTTACACAGAACCACATCTCCTTCAGAAAAGAACTTAAAACATGGCTATTCGATAAATAATGAACCCCCTCCCCAAGCGCCTTGAGACCCTCTGGGTGAGTAGTGCGCTATATAAATTCTTGAACTTGAACTTGAACTAGGTCGTGTAGAGCCTTGTGTGCGTGGGTGAGGAGTCTGAACGTGATTCTCTTGCTCACGGGGAGCCAGTGCAGTTCTCTCAGGTGTCCGGTGATGTGGCTGTTTCGGGGGATGTCCAGGATGAGTCGTGCGGAGGCGTTCTGGATGCGTTGGAGTCTTCTCTGGAGTTTGGCTGTGGTTCCGGCGTAGAGGGCGTTTCCGTAGTCCATTCGGCTGGTGACGAGTGCCTGGGTGACGGTCTTCCTGGTTTCAGTGGGGATCCATCTGAAGATCTTGCGGAGCATGCGCAGGGTGTTGAAGCACAAGGAAGAAACGGCGTTGACTTGTCTGGTCATTGACAGGGAGGAGTCCAGGTTGAAGCCCAGGTTGTGTGCGTGGTCTGCTGGTTTGGGGGCGGTGCCCAGGGCCGGGGGCCACCAGGAGTCGTCCCAGGCGGAGGGTGATGATCCCAGGATGAGGACTTCCGTCTTGTCTGAGTTCAGTTTAAGGCGGCTGTTCCTCATCCAGTCGGCGACGTCTTTCATCCCTTCATGTAGGTTGGCTCTGGCGGTGGTGGGATCGTTGGTGAGGGAGAGGATCAGCTGGGTGTCGTCGGTGTAGGAGATGATGTTGAGGTGGTGTTGGCGTGCGATGGCTGCGAGGGGGCTCATGTAGACGTTGAAGAGGGTCGGGCTGAGAGAAGATCCTTGTGGTACGCCGCAGATGACTTCGGTGGTCTCGGATCTGAACGGAGGGAGGCGGACTCTCTGGGTTCTTCCGGTGAGGAACGAGATGATCCATTCCAGCGCTTTCTCTCGGATTCCGATGTTGCTGAGGCGCTTCACTAGGGTTCGGTCGCAGACAGTGTCGAACGCTGCGGAGAGGTCCAGGAGGATGAGGGCCGCTGTTTCCAAGTTGTCGATCAGGGTTCTGATGTCGTCGGTGGCTGCGATCAAGGCGGTCTCGGTGCTGTGGTTGGCCCGAAATCCAGACTGCGAGTGGTCGAGGGATCCGTTCGTCTCGAGGAAGGCGGCAAGCTGTTTGTTGATGGTCTTCTCGATGACTTTGGCCGGAAGAGGAAGGAGCGAGATGGGACGGTAGTTCTTGAGGTCGGTGGGGTCCGCCGTTGGTTTCTTCAGGAGGGCGGTCAGCTCGGCATGCTTCCAGCTGTCCGGGAAGGTGGCGGTGTGGAAGGAGGAGTTGATGGTGTCCCGGAGATGGGGTGCGATGGTGGCGGCGGCTTTATTGAAGACGTGGTATGGGCACGGGTCGGTTGGTGATCCTGAGTGGATGGAGTTCATCGTGCGGGTGGTGTCTTCGGTGCTGATCGGGGTCCAGTTGCAGAGGGTGGTGGTGGCGGGCGTTGGTTCGGTGGTAGGGTGCGTGGTCTGTGAGTCGAAGCTGTTGTGTATGTCGGCGATCTTGCGGTGGAAGAACGAGGCGAGGGAGTCGCAGAGGTCTTGCGTGGGAGTGATGTCGTTGGTTCCGGCGCTGGGGTTGGAGAACGCTTTGACGATGCTGAAGAGTTCCTTGCTGTCGTGGGCGTTGTTGTCCAGTCGTTCTTTGAGTGCCGTCTTATTGGTGGCACGGATCAGTTGATGGTGTTTGCGGGTGGCGTGCTTGAGGGCGGTCCAGTTGTCTGTGGTGTGGCCGAGCTGCCAGGCTTTCTCGAGGGTGCGGCAGTTCTTCTTGGATTCCTTGAGTTCGTCGGTGAACCAGGGGGTTTTGTAGCTGCCGGATCTGCTGGGAGGGTTCTTTAGTGGTGCGAGGTCATCAGCGCAGGCGGTAGCCACTTGGTGAGGTTGCTGGCTGCAACGTTGGGGTCCGTTGTGCTGATGGGAGTGTTCTGGCTGAGGGAGGCGGTGAGCTGCTCGGCGGTGATCTTGCTCCAGCTGCGGCGGGGGACCCGTTGCGGTTGGTGGTGGGTCGTAGTTCTACTGATGCTGAAGTGGACGCAGCTGTGACCTGTCCAGTGGAGTCCGGTGGCGTGGCTGAAGGAGACGTGCTTGCTGGATGAGAAGACGGGGTCAAGCGTGTGTCCGGCGTAGTGGGTGGGGGTGTCCACCAGTTGCTTGAGTCCGAGGTTGGCGAGGTTGTCCAGCAGGGCGGTGGTGTTTCTGTCGTTGTTGTTCTCCAGGTGGAAGTTGAGGTCCCCTAGGAGGATGTAGTCGGCGGAGGGAAGGGCGTGCGGGCTGATGAATTCTGCGATGTCTTCGCTGAACTGCGTGCATAGTCTCGGTGGTCTGTAGATGAGGGTGCCTCGGAGGGTGGTCTTGGGGTCGGTGTGTATCTGGAAGTGCAGGTGTTCGGCGGCGGAGAAGGTTTTGTCGGAGTTAGTCGAGATGCGGATGGTGTTCTTGTGTACGATGGCGATGCCTCCTCCCGTCTGGTTGACGCGGTCCTTCCGGGTGATCTTGTATCCGTCCGGGATGGCTGTGGCGATGTCTGGCCTTGAGGAGGCGTTCATCCAGGTTTCGGTGAGGAAGGCGACGTCCGGTGCAGTTGCGTCGAGCAGGTCCCAGAGTTCCATGGCGTGCCTGTGGACGGAGCGGGTGTTTAGCAGGATGCACTTCAGGTGGTTGCTGTTAGTGTTGGAGTCGGCGGGGCGGTGCAGGTCCGGTAGCAGGTGAAGCGGCAGGCTTTGCAGGCGAAGGGTTCGTTGGTGCGTCTCGGGGTGGCTCGGTAGCAGGCAGGGTTCCGGCCGGCATTGAGTGCGTTGAGAGTGGCGGCGTCTAAGGTCTGTCGTGAAGTCTTGCATTGGCGGTGGGGACCAGGGGTCCTGGCGCTGGGCGCGGTCCAGGCACGGACAGGCACAGACGGGCTTGGGCGCACAATCGGCGCGCCTGCTGCGCGTCAACGCTGCGCGTGCGCACGTTCGCCATTTATGGCGAAGTGCGAGGGAGGAAGGAGCAGCTGGAAGGCGGGAGCGGGGAGGGCACAGAAGGAAAGGGGGCGTATCCGCACTCACGGCGGCGGGAAGCGGGGAGCGGGGCGGGTGGGCGCAGGGGGCACTGCAGGGCAAAACTGCACAGGGGGGCACAAAAAACACTGGCAATAGGGACAAAATAACAAGGAGACCGAATTTAAATACAAAAAAACACAGTAAATGCAGGAGACAACACCGAGCTCCCAGCCCTGTCCATCACACAAACCCAGACAGCAGATACACATCCTGGCAGAGGCGGGCTGAACAGTTAGGCGAGCAAAGGCTAACTTTCTAAAAGTAGCATTTGCAAACACAGGATATTAAAATAAACCTTACTAAAGGAAGTATTTTATTATTCTGAGTTCAGGCATACTAAACTCGACCTGCTACCGTGTTCCCTGAGTCTGCCGGGACTATAGCGTGTAATAGCTCTGACAGCTCATCTGGCCTAAGAGAACAGGTAGCCCTTCAATAGTGAAGAACGAGAAGGGCGGTTATTCACTACTAGGACATGCCACACTCTAGGCTTGTCCTACCTTACGCTTACAATGCACCCTGCCTGTAGGCCTACCATAGGGGTGACTATATGAAGGTGAGGGAAGGTTCTGGGACTGGTAAGTGTGGGCACTTGCGCAGTCAGCGTGACAGTACGAGACTGTACGCAGGGTCAGCAATGGCAGACCCGAGACATATCTTACGAGGCCGCTTCTGTGGGTGGAGCAACCAGCGCTGCAGGCCCACTAGCAGCATTTGCATCTACAAGCCCCGGCACGCCTCGTGCACTTTACTGGGGACTGACAGTAAACCAAATAATCCAATTGTGGAAATCAATTACACATATACTTTACATTCGGAGCACTTGCACGGCGGCACGGATCGGCCGTGGCGCAGTGCCCTGAGCATTGAACACCAGCAAAACATCTGAGGCACATCAGCAAAAAGTGGAAGGGAAACTCACGCCATGGTGCCAGGTCTAACAATAACTAAATAAAGTAAGCCAGAGTGGTAGCAAACTGGCCAAACTGATTTTATTCACACTGAAACACATAAGCGCCACTTTTACAGAGTTTGCCAGTGAAGCGCTATTTTTGTTTTCTTGGGCCCGATTCACAGAATGAACTTAAGACTCAATCCTAAACTTACTACTATTTTGGTATTCACAGAGTGCACTTACTACTTTTGGCATTCACAGAATGAACTTACTACTTTTGGTATTCACAGAAGTTAGGATTTTGTCTTAAGTCTGTCTTAAGTCTGTCTTAAGTCTGTCTTAAGACAAACTTAAGACAAAATCCTAACTTCTGTGAATACCAAAAGTAGTAAGTTCATTCTGTGAATGCCAAAAGTAGTAAGTGCATTCAGTGAATACCAAAATAGTAGTAAGTTTAGGATTGAGTCTTAAGTTCATTCTGTGAATCGGGCCCCTTGTCTTTGTTTTCACTGGATTTGGAACTAGTGCAGCAATCCTGGAGGTACTGCAAAGTGTGAATTGGAAAACAAAATATTTGCCTCGGCTCTGCGTCCAGGGATGTGGTCTTTTTACCATACTGCTTACGTTTTGTAAGGATCTAAGCAATGGCCATTGAAATGGGTCCATTCAGGGCCCTGTAGTCGTGTCCTTAACTTTTCAGGCAAAAGCACTCACTGATTTCTGAATAGTGAGTGTAAAAGCATTAAGGTAACCACGTTGTTCCTGCTTACATTTCCCATGGTTTGCTAAATTTTGCATTCCCTATAAGTGTTTGCTTTTTCCAGGATGTTGTTACTTTTTTTTTTGTAGGCCGTATATTGCTCTTGTCTAGTGCGCAATTTAAATTGAGCCGCATCCAGGTGTTTATAGCGGGTAACAATTGGGTTGTAGTTGAAGACAGTGGGAGTTTTTCTCAGTGGGGCAGTACGGTGTTCAGTGGGGGAGAGGATGTGGCACTATGGTCAGAGCTGCTGAATTTGGAACTGGGAACCAGGTTCAGCCTTAATCACCAGTCCACCAGACCACTCTCCTGCAGGAGCACAATCACATGCTAAACCTTAGAACGCTTCGCAACACCTTAGAAGTCCTGGTGTCTTCGCACCAGCAGGTCGACCCTAGCATGACAAGTGTAGGTTAACCTTCAAGGCTTGTCCACCACTATCCATGCTGAAGTTCACCACAGTCTTGCGGACAGGCCTATGAAGCAGCACACCCTAGAACAACAGTCACTGAGGTCACAGGACCCGTGAGAAGGGCCAGCTCTAGGGCGGTGCAACCAGTGTGACCTCAGCGGGTGCTGACTTTACGTGGAGGCATCATGTTTGCAAGTATATTATGGTTTTAAAAACGCTTGCGGCCTCCTTCCTGGCCTCCAGCAGGGGAACAGCGTTTACAACGGAACTTTTACCATGCACTACCTTTACCACAAAACTTTTACGACGCAAGTCGTTACAACGACTTGCGCTGGGGGGCGCTGTAGGATAGGGAATGGTTTAATTTACTATCCAAAACCTTCCCTACTATCCACGGGGACTGGAGTTGGAATAGTAAATTAAACTATTCACTATCCAGCACCCCCCAACGCAAGTCGTTGTAACGACTTACGTTTTAAAAGTTGAGTGGTAAAGGCATGCGTTGGCAAAGCATGCGTAGTAACGACATACATCCCCTCCAGCAATTTTCGGCAACAATAAACATGTCATGATGACTCTGGTGATTAATGTTCTTCCTAGAGAGGGATCAGAATTTTGTCTAGTGGAAGTTTTGACTCATGGAAAGGTAGCTCAGAGGGTTAAGGTACCGACTGCAAAGAACATGCGCCATGCAGTTCACAAAGTGCACATAATGTAAATAGGTCAGTGGGCTACTGCTTTTGACAGAGATCCTTTTGTTACTTGCAGTTTATAAGTTAAAATCCTAACTTAGAACAGTGAGCTATTAACTGTCATCTAAGAGCTGCATACAAACTGCAAGGTATAAATTAGAGCATTATGTTCTCCCCCCCCCCCCCCCCCCCCCAGTCTTTGAATATTTCTCCAGACCAATCACTATAAAACTATACGGGCTACTAGTATGGTTGTCATGTGACTCCTACACCCTGTAGTCCTTAGTCTTATGTAACATTTTCTATACAGTGATTTACACACATATTGATTGTCTCTGTGTAATGTGTGTGATGTAAAGTGCTCTGACACCCTAAAATGGTATGAGTGGCACTGTAAATCAAATTAAATGCATCTGAGAGAGAGTGGTTATGGAGACTTGGGGGCCACAGTTGAAGGGTGGCAGTGAGGGAATCCATGGCAGAGGTGGTCATTGGGGGGCACTAACAAACATTAATGCCCAGGACACCACCAGTGCTATGGCTGGCCCTGCCTTGAGGTCAGTCTGCCTAACCCATAGGTACCTCCATTGGCCTTGTTTCAGAAGCAGTAGCTGCAACTCATCAGGGATTGGCAATGCAGGATTTGCAGACACACCAAACTAAGTTCGCAAACTTCAAAGTCTCCCTGCTTCATTCACAAGCACTTTTAACATGTGCTGCCTGCTGTGGGGCCACTGGAATTAATTATGCAGCAAAGGGTGACAACATTATGCCGTAGTGCTGACTAAATTATGCATTAAAAAAAGGCTGCAGCGTAATACAGTATATTTTCAGATATTTTATTATTTTGACGTGTGTACACATGCTAACAGTCTCTGGAAAGATTTTGCCTTATTAGTACCAGTGTAACATACAAACGCTGCAGTGAGAAAGGTGACCAGTCAACCTTTGCAATAGGCCATCCACTGCGCAATAACAAAAGTCACATTTTATATTAACTTTTGATATGTTTGAGCTACAAACAATTTATTAGTTTAAATGGTCGGATCATGCAGCAGATCTTTCATTATGAGGCAAATATGGCAGAGCCATAATTTTAGGGAAAACATTTGCAAACTAGGATATTTTGCACTTTATGTTTGAACTGCTGTTGTGGAAAAAGGGAGAAGTGCTGATGACAGAAACTCCATGGCTCAGAGACAAATGGCTTGGGTTTCCACATTTTATCATATTTGGTACATTCTGTGATTAGAAGCATATCCCACTTTGTGACTATATTTTAATGTCAATAACTCATTATAACCTTAAATAATCATGTATATCCATTGGTTGATTAAATTGGGAAGTGAAATGCCAAACAAATACTAAATATTGGGATGTCTGCGCATTCTGGCCACACCTCTGGCTCCACCCACAGATCCAATCCTTGGGTTATTCCCACCCTCTGATTCTCCGCCCACTGTTCCCCTACTTGTTTTCCCCCACTTCGACCACTGTGTAAGACTCAGTATCCCTTGACCTGTGGTTGTGCCGCCGCTGCGGGCGCCGCATGTGCCACACATTTACAGTGCGGGGCTTCCGCATAAGGAAACTGGCCATTATTGTATCCCTAAACGTGCACACGTTGTCAGTTTGACATTGACTACAGGTAGAGGGATTTTAAGTTTCTTTTAGAAAACATATCTAACATTTGGACCTATACATTTTATTTTGTATGAATTAATTGAATGTGTGTAAAATTTAGCAATGCCCAGGGAATTCTAGTAAAGGGAGCACCCATTGGCGAATCACTGGCGTGTGTGATTGCTGCATTATTTATTACTAACTTTGACGCTGTGCTTTAACTTTAAAAGTTATCATGAATTCTAGCACCAAGAAGCCAATATTGGTAAATATGTGTGCTACAAATAATCCCTAACTTACACTGTGCATACAGTATATTTAATCTGGTGCTTTAATCATAGGCTGTTTTAAAGTATTCTGATAAAATAGAAGATAGCCTTGATTGGTGTTGGATTGAGGACTCGGAAGTCTGCACACTTAGCAGACAGAGATAAAGCACCTTGTCAGAAAGTTTAGCATTTTCCCTACAGGCGGTGTTTGTTGGCCTTTGGCAGGGTCAGTCACATGTCCTGGATTCCTGGCATTTAATTGAGCCTATCTCAGTTCTGCGCCCCAGTGTTTCTTGTGCCCCACCTGGCACACATCATGTCGGAGGATGGTGATGACGTTAACATTTTGCCCTCCCCTGGAAAAATGTCTGCGGATGCCCATGGGGAGAGCATGCTTGTAACAGACTGACTGAGAGAGAGCAGACTGACTAAGAGAGAGAGTGACAAAGAGAGAGAGAGACTGACAGAGAGGGAGACTGACTGACAAATAGAGAGAGACAGAGAGAGTGACTGAGAGAGACTGACAGAGAGACTGACAGAGAGACTGACAGGGAGAGAGACTGACAGGGAGAGAGACTGACAGGGCGAGATACTGACAGGGAGAGAGACTGACAGGGAGAGAGACTGACAGGGCGAGAGACTGACAGGTAGAGAGACTGACTGAGATAGAGAGACTGACCGAGAGAGAGAGAGAGACTGACTGACAGAGAGAGAGAGACTGTGATGGAATTGGGGTCAAAGTATGAAGCTATGCAAAGCCTCTTAAGTTTGCTATTGTCTGCTAAATAAAATGTATTATCAAAATGTGCTCTTTGATGTTACATCTGCTTTTGAAATACAGCATTGTCGCATTGTCCAATGTTTTGAAATGGGTTTGATTTTATTTTTACTACAGCACTGCGCCTATAGTGGAGATATAAAGCCATGTGGTGGTGGACAGGAGCTTCTTGCTAATTATTGGGTGTGTGTGTCTGGTGGGGGTAGTATCGTCTTGGCAGCTCCAGCTAGGCTCTCTGGTTCCCCTGTCTCCTCCTCGCCCTCTTACTCCACTGAGCTGTCCCGTAGTGCCTGCACTAATATCTCCCAAGCCATCGCTGCCTCCTGGGCCCGCTCGTCTGATCTGCGACCGGCCAGTTGGTATCTAATCGTACTCTCGCTCGCCGCCCATTTTAGGAATTCGTTCAGCCATCTCCGGTGCGTCGGGCTCGCTTTCGACTTCCATCCCTTAGTTAGTTCCCTCTTAGCTAAGATTAGGCCCATGTCAATGAATTTGCTCGATAGTTTATTTTTGGGCGTGTGTGGGAACCAGTGTAATATACTGACCACCGTGTCATATTGCAAGTCCCTGTCCGCCACGTTGTTCAATGTGTTGCCTATTTCTCTCCAGTATATCTGTAGGTGGGGGCAGTCCCTCAGCATATGCACCAAGTCCGCTCCTATTTTATTGCACCTGGGGCATGCAGCATCCTCTACTCCGAAATATTTTGCAATATTGCTCGGGGTGAGGTAGGCTCTGTGTAGAATATAATAGTGAATCAATTGGAAACGTGCATTTCTAGTGCTCTTCCTAGCCCTCCGTACCAATTGGGACCACGTGGTGTCTGGGATTTCCATCTGACTGTGGCTTATTATTAGGTTTAACTGTCTCGAATTTTTTCCCATGCTTCTTTTCCCAGTTCCTCTCTAATTTCTCAAAATAACTCCATTCCTGATGAACGTGTTGTCTCAATAGCTTAATCATTCAATTGTACCCTGAAACATTTCTGCAGTAGGACACTTTTTTGAAACGTCAACTTCATATTTGCAGGCTAATTCAGTTAGTTTATCATGAGTAGCTGGTGCAGACCCAGTATTTTCTTTGCTCAAAAATATCAACTCTTTTTCTTGGTGCTGATTCACATGCTCACGATCTAAACATCTTCTGATTATGTCCTTCTCTGTCTCATGTGGAGTAGAAACTTGACTCTCTGCGTTTCCTGCCTTTTTATTCTCTACTGTTCTTCATAGTTCAAATCTTTTATTGCAATTTTTTATAGAAACAAACAAATCATGCCATTTGTAGACCATGCATTTTCATGGCTGAGCAAGCCCTGCATATTGTAACATTAAGCAAAGGTCAATTAGGCAGACTAACCCCACACCCACCCCTCCCACTACCTAACTCCATTCACCTTTGTGTTATCACTTGGGAGTCAGTGTTGATGGTATTGTCAGTTAATTCTTCACCGGGGTTGGGGGTGCAGCCATCTCGGGCAAGCGTAATAGGCGTAGGTATTTGGGACAAGTAAGCTCTCTGAATGCTTGTGATAGCAGAGATAATAATGGCTGCCACATCTTCCTAAAGGCCGAGCTTTGCCCGGACATCGTGAGCGTGCCCGTGCGAGTAATGTAAATGTAAATGTAAATTGATACTTATAGCGCACTACTCACCCGCAAGGGTCTCAAGGCGCTTGTACGAATACAGCTGTGGAACCCATCCTGGCTTTCCCTGTGAGGCGTCCACTCCTGGGCACCCCCAAGGTGGAGGCCAGGCATCCTTAGCGTTGTGGGGGCCGTTGTGGAGATTAAGCAAGCTATTGCCCAGAGTTGCAGAGTGGGACTCCATGATTGGAATAGGCACCGAGGCGAGAATTATCAGGTCTGTGGAATTTTGAGCCCAAGACCCGCCGAGGCGGGGAATCGAACCCTGGTCCCGGGCTAGACCTCTGCATCAGGGTCTGCCGCTCTAATCATTGAGCCACACTTCTCAGTAGGAATCTGTGGGGTCCCCCAGTGGCTGAGAATGTTCTGCAATGCTGCCCCTAGGGCAAGTCCAATCAGATGCCCCTTCCTAGATTTCAAGAGGTACGTAAGGGGGTTAGGTACCCCCCCCCCCGAGAGTATATATGCGGGGAACCTTGGTAGTTGGTTGTCTACCTGTATGTCGATTTCGTTCAGCACTTGAGTCCAGTAGTATTGTAGTCGCTGACATTCCCATAATAATTGCACCAGTGTTCCCGGTTCCCCACAACCCCGCCAGCAGTCTGCGCTCCATGCCGGGTTGACCTTATGTATCCTCACTGGAGTGTAGTACCAATAGGCGGTTACTTTTGTTAGCGTTTCTGTCAGGGCAGTGTTTGTAGTTGTGTGCCTAGCTCTATAGTATATCCCTTCCCATCCTTTGTCACTGAATGTCCTCCCTATGACCTTTTCCCTCCTAGCTCGTCACATGTTGTGCACATGCTTATTTCACATGTTCAGCAGGGTGTAGCGTTCTGAGATTAATATCTTATCTGAGGACTTGGATGTAAGCCATTTCTCATACTGAGTAAGGTGTCTTTGTGCATTGGGCCTATTTTGTAGCTGTAGTGCCCAGTGTCAGAGTTGCAAATAACTTCATTTCTCCAACTCTGGAATCCCATAGTCAGCTTTGACCCGCAAGAAAGGGAGCACCCTTTCAACATCGATGGGATGACCCAGAGTGCGGCACTCAGAGCTGCGCCACTGTGTGAGCCTGGCCTCTCCCACCCCGACTCACACTCTGGTTTGTCAAATATTGTAATCAGGGGGAAAGGGAAAGTTGTCAGGTTGTGTTGGTCTGATCCCACGCTATCATTGTAGTTTGCGTAATTGGGTACAGGTTCCGGGGTCTGTGTAACTTCCTGAGGAAGGGACCTTCTGAAGTGATGGTCTGGCCCCTGCCCTGTCCTGAAACAACCAGTGCTTCTCTGATTCGATCTGTGCTGCATAGAAGTACAATTGGAGGTTGGGGATCCCCAGGCCTCCTTAGCTGGGCGGTAAAAAACGAATAGCTTTCTTCATCCGGGGTCTTCGGCCCTGCCAAATGAACCGCTGAATTTCTGTTTGCATCCTATGGATCATGCCGGGAGGTGGCTGCAGGGTTAGGGTCTGGAATAGGTACAGGATCTTGGGGAGAACTATCATCTTATTAGCTGCTACTCTTCCAAGCCACGAGATCGGTGGAGTTTCTACCTTTGGATAGCAGCATGAATTTATTTGCCTACGGAGTATGCGTAGTTGATGTCGGGGGTGGCTTGAGGCCAGCTGGATTACTAGATAGGGGATGGTGCAATGACACCTCTGTAAGGGGTGCTGTAGCTGAAGTGGTTCCACCACTGGGGGTGGGAGAGAGAGGCTGATTTCTCTACATTTACTTTGAAGCCTGAGGTCCTGCCAAAGGAATCCAGTTCCTCGAGAAAAGCGCCCAAGGAAGTGTCTGAGTTGTCTTGCGTCGCCAGGATGTCATCTGCGTCATCTGCATAGAGACTTATGGTGTTACTATCTACCCCAAATGGCCCCCCAGAGATACTTGGGTGCGTGCGAATTTTCTGTGCTAGTGGCTCCATGTATAGCCCCCACATGTGTTTTATGTGAATAAGAGAAAAGGGAATATTCCCTGGCCTGAGGCTAAGCAGTCCTCTAGAAATTGATCAGCCCCAGTTCCCTCAATCAAGTTTGACCTTGTGTGGACAAGGCACCAGTTTGCCCATATCGTTGTGCTTACCTATCTAGGGTATCATCAATAATCAAATTGGGATCCCCCCCAGTAAAATGTTGTATTCGTCTGTGACCGTTGCCTCCGTAATTGCCATGTGAAGGAATTTTCCTTGACCTCTTGAACGCCGTTCGGTGCATATATAACGACCCTATAATGAGTGTGTGACCCCCCCACTGTAAATCTATAGGTAAGGAAACTTCCTTTAACTTTGGCTTCTTTCTGTACAATTTTACTCCTGAAGGATCGGGACACCAAAATGGCCACCCCGCTGATTTAGCAGGGCATGAAGATAACAATTGAATGGGGAATGCACAAGCCTTGAACCTATGGCAGTCTTTAGCTAGTAGGTGGGTTTCCTGCAAGAGGCATATATCTGCCTTCGTGCTTTCTAAGTATGATAGTACTGCTCTGCTTTCTACTGGATTGTTCAGACCCCTTACATTGTGGGTGTGAATTTTAGGTTTAGTAGGATGAATTGCCTATAATGTGCTGCATCGCTGTTAAGTAGACCCGGAGGACTGGTTGCCCTGGCAGTTCTCTAACTCCGTGGGGGTAGTACTCTGGGCCCCCACATCTTGCCCTGTAGTGAAAGTGTTACGTGAAGGGAGGACCCCAAAAGTAACCTTTCAAAACCCAAAACAAAAAAACTAGATGAACAAAAAAAATATGCATAATCAGTCTTTTGGCCAGTCTTGTCCGCCAGAAAATCAAGATGGTGTCCATATTGTGGTCAATCTGCCATCGCCTCCCTTCCCGCCCCCAAGCTCTCTGAGAGACATCCACCATTTCGTTGTACTTATACATCCTCAGTCTTTGCCAATGCTGCCAGGATAGATTCCAGTGCCTCCTGTTGACCCTTCACGATCTCCGCACGGTCCGGTCTTCTCGATGTCTGCTTGGAGCCCTGTCATCGCCTTCTAGATTGCTGTTCACCCTGCCCGGGGGATAAGGTCCCCCCGTCTCTGCTTCCCGCCGGTGGCTCCAGTCCCAACAGTAATTGAGCCATATATCAAAAGTTTCATCTCTTTAGTAAAGAACCATTTAAAATGCTAGGTCAAATCAATTTTTCATATAAGAGTAAAAACTTTACCAATCTACAGTCATGTGGATCAAGACACTTTAGTATAGCAGATCTGCAGGTGCGTATGCCCCTATCTTTAAAAGGATTTTTTAACAATAAATGACGATTTAGTTTTAAAACGGGACATATACAGATCAGGTGAACAAAGTCCTGCTTCGGAGCACCACATAATGCACATGACGGCGGACCACTATATTTCCAGAGGGGTTGATCAGCATTAGTTGGTAGTGCCCCAAGGAGTATTGCTAGCAATTGCCTTTTTAGATGAATAGAATATGTTATGTCCAAATAAGCCGCTAGTTGTAAAATCGTATAGGATTGCAGTACCATCCAGGCATGGGAGCGCTTACTGAATATAAATTTGTCCTCCGTTAACAAGTGTCTTTTGCTGCTTTATTTATTATTCGCCGAAATGTTGTGAATGGTAAATTCAAGTTCCATAACTCTGACACCTTTATTAACTTTATTGATAGCTGCAAATATTTGTGATAAGCTGATCATGGATTACTCTCTTGAGCTTCCCAAATGGCGCTATTAAGCGGATTCTGGCAGCTTGACTGAATTTTATACCACAGTTTTATTGTCGCATACATTCTTGCTAGACATTGCTGCAGTAAGCCAAACTCTATGCGAATCTGAGCAGGGGAAGAATTTCTCGGTAGAGAAAATACTGTTCTATATGCCTTGATTTGCATTCTCTCAAGAACTGCTACTTCCTTGCCATGTTGAACTTCAGTAGCATAGGCTAAAGTCGGCAAGAGCTTTGCTTTAACAACAGCCAGTAATGGTTTGAACGATGGACCGCTTAAACTCTTTGCTATAGAGCAAAAAGCATATATCAATCCATTTCCTTTCTTCATTAAACCATCATTATGTGTTTTAAAGTTAAATCTGCTATCAATACTTAGGCCAAGGTATTTATAATTTGTGACTCCCTCCAAATTCACTTTGCCCAGTTTAAATTTCTTGTCTTGCCTGCAGGCGATTACTTATTGTCATGACCTTGGTTTTCGCTATGTTCATTTGTAATAGGTTATCCTTTTCAAAATTGCTCAATATGTCAATCCCTCTTTGAAGCCCTACTTTTGTTTGACTTAGCAACACTATATCATCTGCATAGGATAGATGCGTTAGTTGCAGGAGGCCTAGCCTTGGCGGGTGCAGATTTGCCTGGTCCAGCTTGGGGGAAAGATCAGCCATAAATAAGTTAAACAGGTGAGGGGCTAAAATGCAACCTTGTTTCAGGCCATTTTCTGTTTGTATTTACCTCATAAGCCTGGAGCCATCTGCTAGTTTAACTTGCATCCAGGTGTTTGTGTACAACTGCATTATGGCTCGGAGGATGTGGGTTGGAAGCCCCCACTGCCTCAATTTGTCCCATAGAATACCTCTATCTACACATTCGAATGCAGCTTTGAAGTCTACAAAGCATACATGTAGGCTTTTCCGCTGTTGTATGATCTTATCTGATATTAAGCCTAGGGCTAGAATGTTTGTAATTGTGCCTGAACCCTTACGAAATCCAGACTGATTTATGGGGATTATGTTATTTGTTTCCGACTAATGTACCAAATCACTGAGAATTAGAGAGGCATAATATTTAGCTTCTGAGTCCATTAGACAAAATCAATCTTAATTTGCTGGATCTTCCAAATTACCTCCTTTATGTACAGTGTTGATTATGGTGCCCCTCCAGCTTTTAGGTAAAATACATGAGCTTCCCACCTCATTGAATAAATGCATCATAGGTGCAGCCCAAAAATCCGGGTCCAATTTGAAAATTGCCTGTGCGATGCCATCAGGTCCAGGGGCACCATCCATTCTACCTGCTCTTATTGTTTTAAGAACCTCATCTTTTGTGAATTGCAAAATGGAGTTTTCAATCATGCTGTCTGCTGTTGCGTTTACATCATAGAATATTCCCTATGTCTTAGCAGCAATATAAGATGATTTAATCAGCACAGTTTGACTATGTAAAATTGGTTGGATAGTGTCCCTTGGCATTAATTCTAAAATTGCTGTCATTCTTTGTTGGCATATTAAATGCATCCAAACCTGTTCTGAGAGGCAGAGTGTTAAGTATTTTATTTAGGTCTCACAAGGCAATTAACCTGTTCCCAGAATGCTTTTACATTTGACTGTTTTGCATTAAAAAGCAGCTTGGACCAGAAATTATCTGTTTGTATCTTTCTGTTCTCCCAAATTTCCTTTTTATACTGTTTTTTAAGAGATTTTATTTTTTCCCAGGTACTGTTAGAGACAGTTTTTGCCTTTGTAGATTTTACCAATGCTCTCAATTCTTTCCTTGTATTCCAAGCTTTATTCCCCATAAATTTAAGAGACATATGCCGCGCTTTTTGCCACAATTTCTTGTAGGAGCATCTTTTAGCAAATTTCTTTGAAAAGTTTCCCAATGTGCTACCAAAGACCCTGCCTGGGGATGGTGTGTTGTCACCAACTCATTTGCTTTGACAGCTGTTTGCTGAGATGCGTAGTGACTGGGCAGAACTTCCTTCGCTTTTGTTGTGTGAGCAAGGCGAGGTCTTGATATAGTGTCGAGTTTGGTCTTTAAATGGGATAGGAAGCAGTGTCCGTGCTTTGAGCAGTATCTCCTCTTTGGTTTGGAAATCGTGCACACAGACTACAATGTCTGCAGGGGGGCCTTGTCGGAACGAGGCGGGCCCACTCTGTGTGCTCTGTCCAGTTTAAGTTCTGTAACGAGAGGGTTAGCAAGCACATGATTAAAGAGATCCTTCACGAAGCCGAAAATGTCTTTTCCCTTTGTTTTGGCTGTGATTCCTCGTATCCTGATGTTATTCCGCATGAGGTGGGACTGCAAGTTGATATGTTGGTCTTGAAGATGGAGGATCTCTTGCTGTAGCGCCTCCACCTCAGTGTCTCGGCTGTCCCCTTTGTCTTCCAGGGATGCAACTTTTTCCACAAGAGCATCTTCATCTCTCTTTGTCACTTTGATCTCTTGTGTGAGGTCTTTTTTGACAGTCTGAAGGTCCTCTCGAAGCGCTGTGAAGAGCGACCCGAGGAACTCCTGCATCACAGGTTCATCTCCCAGGACGCAGGGCCATCTACCGAGCCGCTGCAAGAAGGTTTGGTGAGCATGTCTTTGAGAGATCGGATCTTATTTACCCGACTGGTGGAAACAGCTCTGTTTTTTTAGGTTGCTTTGCTGACTGTTCTGGGGGTCCAGGCACTGGATCGCCAGGCTTGCCCTCTTGAGCCAAGCCTTCTACGTGTGCTGACACTAGGCTTCTAGGTCCCGACGCGTCTGTGCAGGGATACCGGGCCCCCAGATGACTTCCGCTCACTACTTCGAACACACTGGTATCAAGGCCGCTAAGTTTAAGTATCGACCCAGACCCATGGGGCGCCACCTCCGGTCCCCAGCCAAGCCCTGTCTCTCTGGTGGCGTGGTGCCACAGGCTGGCTGGTGATTGCTGAGGTGGGGGTTGATGTGGAGTCTGGATCCATCTCTAGATGTCTCCGATTGTTTGTGGGCCGCCCACACAGTAGGGTCCTCAATGGGACCCCGAGGGATACCACCCCCCACCAAGACCGCAGCTCTACTCCGGCTTCCTAGTCAAGGGGGGTATTACTGCCACTTTAATCTGGTGTTTGCCACCAGGGATGAACCCTGTTCTTTGCCATACAGCCGTGGGATCTACGTGGGCCCTGACCCACTTCACCGGGTCATGTGAATGGACAACTCTCGAGGTGTTGCTCTCCACCAAGGTTGTCGCAGGGTAGAAATGTGTGCTGGCCCTTCTTCCATCTGCCTCCCTTAACTGTTCATGCCCCAAGACCCCTGTGCAAGGGCTTGGCATGTCCTTGCTTGTTGTCTGCTGTGGCCGGCGGAGGGGCCCCTTCCCTGGGGAGTCACTTGCTTCTATACCAGCTGCTGTACAGGCCGCATTGCCAATTTCCTCACTTGCAGGTCTCTTGCCCAGCCAGCACCACAGGTCGCAAGGCCCAGTAGCGAGTGGGTTGCCTCAGCCTTCTCTCTCTCCTCTTCAGTACTGCTCACCTCTGTGGGGGGGTCTGGTCCTGAACCCTGTTATCGAATGCCATCCTCAGCTGGTGTCGGGAAGTGATCTCGGGGCTCGTTTCAGGGGCCTTATGTGGCAGCAGGCATGGTGAGATCCTGCCACACCTCAACCACGAACCCGCCTCCCCTGCTGCTCACCTCCACTGTCACCCTGCTCGGTACTGGCTTTCAAGACCCTAGGCCGCCTGTTGGCTGGTCTGCAAGCTGTAGACCCAGCTGGTTCTGTTGTGGGCAGGGTCGATCTATTGCTTCAGGCGACACTTTCTCTCAGCCCTGGCGTTGCCACCCTGTGAAGCAATACCTGAATTTTGCGGCGAAGTTGGCCCGATCCGCTTGTGACAGGAGCGCCTGGTTCCAAACTCCTGGATCTGTACACTCACCTCGAGGTGCAGGTTTGGCAGGGATGCTGCTACGGGCAGGAGCGGCGGAGCAAAGCATCCTACCTTGCTACCATCTTGGACACGCCCCCTCTCCACTGTTTCTTTAAACCACTGGGCAAAAGTCCCATTTTCAAATAGGTCAGTCTCACCCTGTATTATTGGTGTCATAAAGACATACCTTCTACCTTCCCTTAATGACTGAACAGTCTGGGGTGGTGTACAAGCAACAATTTTGGAATTCTGTGATGTAGGGCTAAACCTTGTCATGGGTGCGCCTCCAACAGTTCTTTGTACTACTACATCTGGAACAACATTAATCAGAGCAGTAATGCAAATCTCCAATGGCTGCGCTGTTATGGCCCCAGCAACCGGTGCTGGTACAGTTACTATAGTAGCAGTAACACCTGGAGGTATCGCTGTAGGAACATTCTCAACTTGGGCAGGCACAACATTAAATATAACTAGTTGTACAATAGGCTGTGTCTTCGATAATGGTCTTTTGATCTGAATCAGTCCTCGTGCCAGCTCCCGCTGCGGCAGTTTTTCTGTCCAGCTTGCCCACAGGCCACTAACCTCTGCTGCCTGTCTACCTGCTGCACTCTGTTTGTGCCTCTTCTGCTCATTTCTTGCTGGGTTTTGCCTTTTCTGCTCAGTTATTTTTTGCCATCTGTTTTTGTCTTTTTCTGCTTGTTTTTCTGCTATCTGTTTTGTCTTTTCTGCTTGTTTTCCGCTTTCTGTTTTGCCTTTTCTGCAAAACAAAATTGTGCCCTCTGTTATGCCCTCTTCTAATCTGTTTTGCCTTTTCTGCTCTCTGTTTTGCCTTGACTGCCCTGTTTTGCCTTTTCTGCTCGTTTCGTACCCCTTTCTGTTTCCCTTCTGCCGCCACCCAGTGCCTGCTCTCCCCATGACCTACTTAATGGAGGCCGCAGAGCGACTCCATTGAGCAGGTCTTCGTGCTAATTCCCCCTGTGACTGTTCTCCTTTCCAGCTTGCCCGCAGTCCTCTATCCTCTGCTGCCTGTCTACCTCCTGCACTCTGTTTGTGCCTCCTCTGCTTGTTTCTTGCTCTATTTTGTCTTTTTTTCTGTCATCTGTTTTGCCTTTTCTGCTAATTTTTCTGCCCTCAGTGTTGCCCTCTTCTGCTCTGTTGTGCCTTTTCTGCCCTATGTTTTGCCTTTTATGCTTGCTTGTTTTTCTATCCTCTGTTTTGCCTTTTTCTGCTTGTTTCTTCCCTTTGTTTCTTCAAGACCTAGCTTTTCGATGAAGACCTCGCACCCCAGCGCCCAGACACTCGCAGGGGTAACATTGCCACGCTCTGCAAATGTTGATTGATTTAATCCCATTCGGGTCGACAGGGGCTGTAGCCACTATCACATAAGATGTCAAAGTAACCTCAGTGTTTTTTACAGGGGCCACATGAGGTTGTGCATCCAAAATGTCATCCCCTGAAACAATATTGCTGTCTGATTTCTTTCCATCTTTTTCATCTTTATTTCCCTGTGATTTATTCTTTTTCGTAGTAATGACTGGGTACAGTCTAGTTCCCTCGACTAGGGCTTTCCTCCACCGCTGCTATTCCTAAGCTCCATCTACCATCTGCATAAATATTTTCGCACAGCTCTTTTAGTTTTAGTCTGGTTTTTCTCTCTCTCCTTAACATGTGCTGCTTGCTACCAAGCATTTAATGCTTCGTTCTGTGTGAGTCTTAGTAGTGGTTTCAAATTATACAGCTTTTCTTTCAATCTTTTAGTGATCTTGCACCATTGATGAAGCAACAAACATGTATGGAACCCCATATTTGTTGTCATATAATGTACTGGCATGCCTTTAGTGGTGCTCCTTCACCTTCCCATACTGGAATTGTTACATCTCCTCTCAAAACTCTTACATGTTTTACACCATTTCATATTTTGCAATAATTCCACAATAAGTGTTCAGCAATTCAATTAATTAAATGTTTTCAGTATACGACAAATAGCTTTCTCCAATCTTGTTTACTGCTTTAATACTTGAAGTCTCGTTAACGAATCTTAGTGCAGCACTTGCACAACAATTGACCTATGACAGTGCAGCACTCTGTGTTGTCATCAGCCAACCGCAGCACGACGGTCAACCAACCAACCAACCAATTCCAGTGTGGCACACTTTGATGTATTTCTCACTCCTCTCAGTGGTTCACCCTCCTTTACAATTTCCTAATACACCACAAATCTTTAACAGACAAAAAAAACAGAAATCAACTCTTATTTATCCATGAATGAATGAATGAATGATTACATGCTTGTATAGCGCATGGCTACCCGGGGGCATCCTAGCGCTTTGGACCGAGCACGAAAACTCCGCTCACTGAAAAAGGAAGGTCTTCAGTCGTTTCCTAAACGCAAAATGGTTGGATTCCAGCCACCCATACGCGTCCGCTTGATCCTAGGAACTATCAGAAGGTTTTTGTGGTTAGATCTGAGAGATCGGGGGATCTGATGGTGAAGAAACATGGGGCGAAGAAGGGCCGCGCCATTGTCAATGGTTGACTTGTGAACCATACACATGGCCTTGAACCGAACCCTCTCCTGCACCGGCAGCCAGTGCAGAGCTTGCATTGCTGCCTTAGCAGAACTACATTTAGGGACATCCATAAGTAGTCAGGCCGCACAATTCTGGATAGACTGTAAGATTTTAATAGTGCCTACTGGTGCACCCAAATAAACCGCGTTCGCATAATCCAAACGAGATAGAATGAGTGTCTGGACAAGGAGGCGTCTAGCCATGGGGGGAAGTAGGGCCAGAACCTTCCTTAAAGATCTAAGCAGACCATAACATGTTGCTGCCGCCTTGCGTGCCTGTACTTGGAAACCCAAACTAGGGTCCAACCAGACACCTAAGCTCTTAATTTGGTTTTTAGGGGCGGGAGGAGGTCCGAGACACTCCGGCCACCAAGGATCCAGATTAATGGGGGCCTTGTACCCTAGCATCATGATTTCAGTCTTTGACCCATTCAGCTTTAGGAAGGAGGAATCCATCCATGCAAGAACCTTAGTGAGACAGGGGGAAAGATTATTTAACTCTGTTTCAACTACCTCAGCGCGTGAGAGGGAAACAACCAGCTGCTTGTCGTCGGCGTAGGTGACCAACTGAACTCCCCAGGGGAGAACCACGTCAGCCAGAGGCGTCCTATAGACGTTGAACATGGTAGGGCTCAAAGAGGACCCCTGTGGAACGCCATATTGCAGGGGGATCTGTATAGAGGTTGCTTCATCCTCAAACACGGCGAAGGTTCTGTCAACAAGAAAGGAATTGATCCATTTTATGGGCATTCCCTGTGACTCCTACCTCCCTCAAGCGCTGAATCATAAGCCGATGGATGACCGTATCGAAGGCTGCGCTGAGGTCCAACAGGACAACTGCAGCGCAGCCTCCCGCGTCAACAATCTTTCTGGCTTCATCAACCACAGCAACCAAGGCAGTCTCTGTGCACTGCCTACTTCTAAAACCCGTCTGGGTGGGATGAAAGCTTCATTAGTCTCAATAAACGAAGATAATACAGAATTTACATCTTTCTCCGCAATTTTTCCTAACCCCGGCAGCAAAGAGATGGGGCGATAATTTGAATTTGAATTTGAATTTGAATTTAAAAACATTTGTAAAGCGCACTTTTACCTAGCGGTTTCTTGGCGCTGAGGATTTATTGAACCCAGATAACAGCTGTGGGAGGACTAGGCTGGGAATGCTTGCAGGAAGAGAAAGGTTTTTAAGGCCTTACAGAAGCATAGAGTGGAATAAATCGAACATTGGGAGGGAGGGAGTTCCAAAAGATGGGACCAAGAACTGCAAACTTCACCCCCCCATCCTCATCTTCCTGTAATGAGGGACGGAAAGGAGGTATTGGGAAGATGAGCGGAGCTCTCTAGCAGGAGTATAGCTGGAGATTGCCGAGTTTATGAAGGCTGGGGCAGTTCCGGCTCAGGCCTGGTAGGCAGTGCAGCCCAGTTTGAAAAGAGCCCTCTCCCTAATAGGCAACCAATGCAAGTTCTTTAATACAGAGGTGACATGATGGAATTTAGGGAGGCCATAAATAAGGCCTGCTGCCTGGTTCTGTACAAGCTGTAAGCGTCAAAGAGCGTAGGCTGGGACGCCATTGTACAAGATGTTCCCGTAGTCCAGCTTGATAAGACCATTGCCATCACGATGAGTTTGAGAGCGGGGAAAGAAAAGAATCTAGAGATTTTCCGGATAGTGCGAAGGGTAAAGAAGCAAGAGGACACCACTGTACTGATCTGAGTGTGCAAAGTAAGATTCTGATTTAGTGTGATCCCAAGTGTTTTAACAGAAAAGGAAGGTGAAGGGGAGGGACCAAGTGAAGGGGGCCAGAACAAAGAGGTCCAGGGACTGGAAGCGCCCCCAGTCAGAACCAGCTCGGTTTTGTCTGGGTTAAGTTTAAGGTGGTTAAAGTTCATCCAGTCCCTGATAAAGATCATAATTGATTGGAAATTAGAAATAGATTCAGGAGAGTGTGAAAGGTTGAAGATCAGCTGGAGGTCATCCGCATAGTTAAAGACGGTGACCTCCAGACGTTGTAGTGCAAAGATAAGAGGAAGAATATAAAGATTGAATAAGAGAGGAGAAAGGGAAGAACCTTGGGGAACACCACACTGGACCTTACATGGGGGAGAAGAGAACCCTTCGAGATGGACGGCCTGGGTACGGTCACTCAGGAAGGAGGTAAGCCAGGCTAGGGGAGACCCCCTGATGCCCGCTGCCCTGACACGGGTGAGAAGGATGGAGTGGTCAACCGTGTCAAAGGCAGCGGACAAGTCAAGCAGGACCAAAGCCTGAGGATGGCCCCCGTCCATTCCCTCCCTAAGGCTATCCAGGACCGAGACCACGACCTTCTCGGTAGAGTGGCGAGGTGGAAATCCAGCCTGACAGGAGGCCAAGTAGCCGCTCTCCTCAACAAATGAGCCGAGGGCAGCGGCGACATGACGCTCTAAGATCTTTCCCAGGTAAGGGAGGAGGGAAATGGGACGGTAATTGGTCAAGGATGCCGGGTCAGATCCGGGTTTTTTTTAACAGGGGAATGATTATTGCTGCTTTATGAGGGGCTATTCCAATCTCGAGAGAATCGTTCAGAAAAGTTAAAGGGGGAGCGGGGCAAGCCCGGAAGATTTCTCTCAAGATGGGTGCTGGACAGACATCTATAGGGGAACCTGATTTAACTTTCATAGCTAGAGAGTATAGAGTCTCTCCAGTCAGTTGGGAGATGTAGTCTAGATGGAACCTATTGGGAGGGGGTTCAGGGGCCGGAGGGAGTGGAGGGGGTGGGGGTATGTTAGCTTTAATAGCAGCGATTTTCTCCACGAAATATTTATTTAGGGAGTCGCAGAGGGCTTGGGAGGGGGAAGGTTTTAGGGAGGTTCTATCTGACAGGGCTAACTCATGTATAGTGGAGAAGATTTCTCTGGACTGGTTTCCCGATGAAAGTATTTTATCGGAAAAGTAGTCGGTCTTGGCTGAAAGAATTGCCTTTTTGTAAGCATTAAGCAGGAGTGAATAGCGAGCTTTTAAAATAGGGCAATAAGAGCGCCTCCAAGCGTGCTCCGCCTGACGGGCAGCTAGCTTCTTTCCCTTGAGTTCATCAGTGAACCATTTGTTCACGTTGTGAGCGCGTTTCACAGAGACTCGCTTCAAGGGGGCTACCTGGTTACAGGACCTGGAGAGCCAGTCATTTAAAGTGGTAACCTGGGATGCTGGGGAAAGTTCCTCCAAGGTCGGGTAGAAATTCTGAAGGGTGAGGCAGAGGGCAGGGATATCGGCCTTGTTCCAGTTACGGGCCTAGGTGTTCTTAGGAAGGGCAGGGCGTTTGGGTCGGTGAAGGTCGAAAGTGAACGCAATCAAGAAATGATCGGACCACAGACAGGGCGTAATGATGGGGGCAGAGACTGGAATGTTCAAGGACCAGATTTGATCTAAAACGTGGCCCTTAGAATGGGTGGGGGCGGATACGTGAGAAATAAAATTTAGACTGAGGAGGGAATCTGTAAAATACCTAGATCTTCTGCAGGATCAGAGGGCCAAAAGTTAAAGTCTCCAAGGACCAACACAGAGGAGTTATTAACTGTTAACGTGGCCAGAAGCTCCTCAAACTCAGTCAGGAAGTTGGGGGTGGGGCCAGGGGGGCTGTAAACGAGGCCCCCAGTAATAGGGGTGTGGAAAGACGCTGAACGCATCACCAAGCATTCAGTTCCCTTAATAGTCGGACAGGAAAGGATTTGAAAATGAAAGTCCGACCGAACAATCAAAGCAACTCCTCCACCTCCCCTACCCGATGGTCGGTCTGCCCGTAGGGCATAGTAAGTGGAGGGAAGTGATGCCAGGATGTTAGGAAGGGAATCAGGACAGAACCAGGTTTCCGTCAAAAATAATAGATCCGGTCTGTGGTGGTCCAGAAAGTCGAAAAGTTCTAATTGATGTTTCACGGCAGATCTCGTATTTAACAGATAGGACGAGATAGCGACTCCTGGACATGAAGGCTGGTCGGGTACTGATAGGGGGAGGGGCGAGGGTAAGGTGAGGGGAAGGATAGGGGCGGTGAAGGGGACAGGCTGGGGCCAGGCAATTTGACAAGTAATCGGGGTCTAGACTGGCCTTTTTCAAAAGAGCCTTGACTTTAGCCTGCTTCCACAAAGGAGGAACCACACCCGCTGTCAATGAGGAGTTGATGACATCTCTAATGACTGGGTAGACGGTCGCAGAGGCCAACTTAAGAACAGATGGGGCACGATATCTGAGGGGGAGCCAGATTTGAGGTTCCCCAGAAGTCCTTCTACTGTAGCCAGGTCAAGCAAGGGAAAAGACTCCAACGTAGCAGGGAGTGGAGGGGTTGGTGCCGGAGAGTTGATTTCCCTACGGTGGAACGAGGCATAAATAGTTGCCACCTTAGAGGCAAAGATATTAGCAAGCTCATCGCAGCGTTTCTGGGGATCCAACGATTTATAAAGAGAGCTAGGGGGAGTCACCAAAGATTTAAAAATTTTAAAAATTTCCCTAGGGGAATTCACGGAAGCCTCAATTTTGCCTTGGTAGTGAGATGCTTGTGCAGTTTTTATTTGGTTTTTATATGTCCGTACTGCCAGTCTGTATTTAACTTTGCTCTCATCTGCGAAATCTTTTCTTCAGCTGCTTTTAGACAGCTTGCAACTCTGCTTAAGTCGTGTTAATTCGCAGGAGTACCAGGGTTTTTTATTGGACCCAATGCGATGGCAGACCTCTGATTTGGGGAGAGTAAGATCAAGTGAGGCCTCTAACCAACTATTAAAGGATGAGTTGGCCGTGATATGGTTATCACGGGGGGGATTTTTTCAGGTAAGCTACCCAGTCATCTAGCGCAAGTCTAGACCAGATCCGGCTCAACTTCCTCGTTAATCTGACTGGAGGATTTTGGTCAGGGGGTGACCACAGAAATGATATCAGAGCATGATCTGACCAAGGAACAAAGAGCGACTGTTCACAATGAATATTGTCGAGGTTGGTAAAAAAGTGGTTGATCATATGGCCTGAGGTGTGAGTAGGACCGACTATGATTTGAGTGAGCTGTAGCATACCAAGCCCTTCCATATGATCCTGCGACGGAAGAGTCTCCGGCTCATCAAGGTGGATGTTAAAATCGCCCAAGATGGAAAAATTGGGGGCAGCACTAATAATATGGGTGATCTTATGGAGATTATTGCAGAAGTTATTATGTGCTCTTGGGGGCCGGTATACCAAGATCCCCGAGAAAGAACATGTGGGGGAGAAAGAGATGGCAAATGACAAACTCTCACAGTCAAGTAATGGACTGCTAGAAGTCCGACATCCAAATGTACTTCTATGAATGATTGCAACCTCTCCCCCCCACCCCGTCAAACGTTCCTGCCTACTCATAGAATAGTTAGGTGGCAGGGCTTGGACTACATCAGAGTCCGAGGCCTCATTCAGCCAGGTTTCAGTCAAAAAAAGAATATCAGGGTCTTGATCTTCCAACAACATGTAAATTTCACTCGCATGTTTAGGAAGAGAGCGGCAGTTTAAAAGCGCTAGAAAATATGGCTTAACTCTTCCCACAATGTGAGGGGGCGTTTCTAATGTCACAAATACAGGAAAGAAGACCAGGTCTATGGTGGTATGTTATGATGTGCGGTAAAGAAGGTCACATGGATGCATGTATCACAATAATTGAGTCGCACTGGGCTGTTACATTTCCCTTCAGACCACCCTCGTGGCGGATTTTCATCATGTGGGAATTAGCATTCGCTCCAAATGCCGCCCAACCGACAACTGACGGTGCGGAAAAGGAAAGCGACGCATTAAGCCACAGTGTTGCTCAATGGGTAATGCTGAATGGGTGCAGTGCTATAATAATAGTGCTAACTAAGATTAACTACCCAAACTCAAGATAAATTAATAAAGACAAGAGTGGGTGCCAAGATTAAAAACACGCCTCGCAGTCAAAAAGTAAAACTACATTGCGGCGCTGTGCAGAGTGGTCAACTAGTTTCAGCTACATGGAAAACTATTCCAGCTTTCGTCAGGACCTAATGAATACTAAGCTACTGCAACAAATTTATACTAAATATGTGAAATTACAGTCAAATGTTTGCATCAAAATAACCTGAAGTGTACTTGGAGGGATCAATATCTGCCAGGAACTTGGAGCCCCAATGTCCACTGGAGACAGGAAGGTAGTCTTCTGCCTATTAACAAAATACAGAAAGTACACACCATACATTAAAGTGTACATATAAAACCACATAACCTCACAGAAACCACACAAACACAACACACATGCGGAGACAATTTACGTTCCACATATCAACGAACATACTAGTTCAATGAACATACTAGCTCAATCACACGGAGGCATTTAATCTTGGCACCCACTCTTGTCTTTATTAATTTATCTTGAGTTTGGGTAGTTAATCTTAGTTAGCACTATTATTATAGCACTGCACCCATTCAGCATTACCCATTGAGCAACACTGTGGCTTAATGCGTCGCTTTCCTTTTCCGCACCGTCAGTTGTCGGTTGGGCGGCATTTGGAGCGAATGCTAATTCCCACATGATGAAAATCCGCCACGAGGGTGGTCTGAAGGGAAATGTAACAGCCCAGTGCGACTCAATTATTGTGATACATGCATCCATGTGACCTTCTTTACCGCACATCATAACATACCACCATAGACCTGGTCTTCTTTCCTGTATTTGTGTACTTAGATGGAAGGGGCATGAGTAGACAGGTCTTTAAATTATTTCCCCTTGACCCCCCGTAAATTTGTTTATAGGCGTTTCTAATGTCCCAACAGCAACTTTGCGGTGAGTGTAATGAGTCGGTATCTCTTCAGGAGATATAAAGTGGGGGAAAGAGGATATTGGCTCACATCTCAGAATCCAGAGCTGCTCCTCACTATAAATAATATTACCGGATCTGTTAGGTCCCAGCGTACCGGCTCTTGGTCCCGTCCTGTCGCAGACGGGCGCAGACGGGCTTTCCTTTGGCGCTCCTTCGGCGCGGGGGAGGCGCGTCCGCTGCGCGGAGACATGACCGTCTTGATTTATAGTGTCTCAGCACGAGCCAGAAAGCCTAGTCCGCCAACCAGCGTGCCTCCCCAAGATGGCCGCTGAACTTGCAGGCAGCCTCCATGAAGCGAAGTGACTTAGCGCCTATTCAGCTGAGTGGGGGCAGAGAGGCGGTGAAATGCGGTGCAGATTAAGACAGATAACAAAGTGAGCTTTAAAAGTTATACAAATTATATTTACACAACATGTGCCAAGTAAGAGCTCCCGGCTCTCAGGATCTTGGACTACTTCAGAGTCCGATAACCTCTTCAACTTCTTCACAAGCACATAAACATGACCAATTCATTCAAAATGCATACTCTAATAGCTCTCAAGTAAAGCACATCAATAAACAATGCATATCCCTATTGATACTTACATCTTCAATACAGCAATCGATTTCGAAATTGGACCTTGACAATCTTCAGAACTTGGGATTTGGGCCATGGGACTTGGCCATACTCTAACTTCTGATCATTATTTATAGCTCCTTCTTTCGTAATGTAAACCATCAATCTGCTACCAATCCTGCTGGAGCTGGAATTATTTTCAATTAAAATCTTGGTTTACGACCATCAGGTCTAATCTCCGCTGTCTCTGGGCTGACGGACCTTTGACATTGAGTGAGATTAATCAGGAGCTGTACATCACATGAAATTATTACAATCTCTGTCTATACTAGACAATAACGAGAGTTTGATATCAGTTAAAGGGTTTTATTATTCAAAATTCTTAGTCATTAAAAATAAATGAATCAATAAAGAATAACTAGATTGCAAGAAAATGCATTAAGCGTGTTCCATAAAGGAAAGAAAATAAATCCCAATTCTAAGAAGGCGGAGCAATGGTGTCAGTCAGTATCCAATAAGAGTTTCAGTTCGAGAGAGTGAGAGTGCAAGCATAAAGCCTGAGCATTAATAATTCAATCAATAAATCAATAGTCTTTCAGAGAAGAACTTCCTATAAAGGGAGGTTCAAGAAACTCAGTCTCAAAGCAGCATGGACTAGAGAGAGTGGATAAGTCGGAGCATTGGGTAGGGTGTCTGAGTGAATGAGAATAACCTACGCACTATTATAGACATACAAAATATTGTTGCATCTTCATGTTGCTTATTCTCTTTTCTAACATCCAATTGGCTTCCTTTGTACTCAAGGGGACATGTTCTCTCCAACAGGAATACAGTAGTCCACAGACAGAAGTATTGAGTGAAACATTTCTTATCAGCTGCAATGTTAACTCTCTTACACTTTCACATCATTCATTCCCATTAGACATGCACATCTTCATATGGAACTTCTTCATACCTCACAAACTGACACACATCTAATCATTGGCTAACAGTGATCTTTGTGTAAGTAGAAAAAGTTTTCAGAGTTAGATGACAACATTTATGCAACTATTTTAATTATGAAAAACGTGTACTGTGAAAAGATCTTCTTGAGAAGGTATGAATTAATTAATATATATATTTAATGGAGCTAAGACATCAGCCTCCAACCTCATACATATCTAAGATAAACTAACTTGTATATCTTTCAACTTAACCTTCTAGCCTTCTTCCCTAGAACTTCCACTACGGCATACTTCTAAATGACATCACAATGTCATGTCATTACACATCATTATCTTCTCCCCCTCCCCCTAAAATAAATAAGACAAAATCAATAAAATGAAATAAAAGATTAACAATGTTCAATTAGTCTCTCAGGTTTTCTTAATGTTCTTTCAGATCTTCTGTGTATCCATTCACTTTGCTGATCATTTTGATGTGTAATTTTTTGTTCAACACCAGGTGTGAATATTATGAAAAAAGATTTGTTTCTTGTTATTGCTTTATCGTTATTTACTGCAGTCATCGCCGTGCCTTGAATTCTTTTAAATTTCTAGAGGGATAGGATGAAATCTAGTTTGAGATTTTCTCACTTGTTGTTGCCAAACTAATACAAGATCACTAACTTGATAATCTTGATTTTTTTTCCTTTTTCAGCTTAATATTTTCTTTTTTCTTTTGCCTCTTTATCTTTTTCAACCACTTCTCTATGTACTTTTAGAGGGACTAATGGCAGCTGTGGCAAACGAGTTTGTCTTGATTGTCCAAACATTAGATCTGAAGGACATTTTCCAGTGGAGTGTTTCTATAATCTCTTAAAACTTGACACAATGCTTGATTTATTGAAATTTAAGAGTTTTGCTCTTTGTACAGCTTTTTTAATTGTAGCCATCCATTTTTCTATCATTCCTTTAGCTCTGGGCCACAAAATGGAGTTATTTTCCTATGTATTATTCCTAAATAATTCATGAATGTTTTAAATTTATCTCCA
This sequence comes from Lissotriton vulgaris, assembly GCF_964263255.1. Taxonomy (NCBI): domain Eukaryota; kingdom Metazoa; phylum Chordata; class Amphibia; order Caudata; family Salamandridae; genus Lissotriton; species Lissotriton vulgaris. The sequence continues at coordinate 2,102,290,672 of NC_141685.1, read as the reverse complement.
TTATATGGTGGTTCATTATCTGTTTTTAATACATTTGGAATTTCCCAAGTCGAGAACGTCTCATCTAGTACTGGAAGTACCATTGATGTAGATGTGGATGAAATTACCTTTACAATAGGAAAACGAGAATATTCATCCATTATTGCTAGTAAATAATGTCCAGAATCTAATGGTCCATAAACATCTGCTGCTATATTGGACCATACAGCATCAGCCAATTCAGACATGTGTAGCTCTTCAATTCCTTTTTCTTCTACAGTGCATTGACATTCATACCAAGATTGAACAACTTCTTTTACTTGTTTTTCTAATCTTGGAAACCACAATTTTTGTCTTAGAATTTTTTTTGTTGCTGAGATACCTCAATGGCTTTCCTGAGCTAAATCAATTACACGACGCTGAAGACTTAGTAGTATTACTATTTTGTTTCCTCTAATTAATATTCCTGAGGTAGTTACAGACAGTTCTGCACTTATATGTTTGAATGCTAATACATACTTTTTCTTGACACTTGGCTGGAATTGACTTCCTTTAGTTATTAACCTCCATTTGTTTTCATGTATAATTTCTTTTACTTTTTCTAATGTATTGTCTTTTTGTGTTTCTTCAATTAATTAACTTTTTTTTAACAATTCCTGGAACTGCTGGTTTAACTATGAAATATATATATTCTTCCACTTCTAGTTGTTGCTCATTGGTTGTCTTGAATGGATGTATAGATAAATAATCTGCTGGATTATATTATTTTCCTGGTTTATGGATATTTCTAAAATCATAATCCATGAGCCTCATTCCCCATCTTTCAATTCTTGGTGGCATTTTTGTTTTTGGATTTCCAAAAATGGAGGTTAAAGCTTGATGATCAGTGACAATTACAAATGATTTTCCATAGATAAAATCATGATAGTGTTTGCATTCCCAAACAACGGCTAAACTTTCTTTCTCAGGCTGAGAGTATTTCTGTTCTACTTCAGAAAGGCTTTTACTAGCATGGGAAACTACATATCTTGGTGTTTCTCTTCCAGGTTTATTTTGCACTAAAATTGCTCCTAGACCCACAGGACTTGCATCCACTATTAGATCTGTACATAGGTGTGGATCAAAATATTCTAAATTTGCTGTATTTGTTATTTCCAACTTTATTGCCTCGATGCTTGTTCACAATCATTATTCCATTGACATTTTTTCCTTTCTTTGTTAATTCTCTCAGTGGTGAACTTACAGTTGCACATTTTTTTACATATCGTGCACAATAACTTGACACTCCAAGAAATGATCGTAGCTCTGTTATATCTTTTGGCCTCTGCATTCCATTTAAAGCTATTATTTTAATAGGATCTGACCTCATTCCTTTCTCTTAGAATATGTGTTCAAAAAACGTTAATTCTTTTTTATTCATTTCACATTTCTTTTTATTCAAGGTTAAACCAGCTTCTTGGAGTTGTTGACACACTTTATCCAAAGCTCGATCATGTTCCTCCTGCGTTTTTCCGAAAACTAAGATATGCTCGCTGTAATTCATACAGTTTTGTACTGGCCTTATCACATGTTTTATAATCTCTTGGAAAATTTCTGCCGCAGAACATATTCCAAAATGTGATTGTTTGTATCTGAATAAGCCTAAGAGTGTTGAAAATGTTGTTATGTATCTGGATTGATTATCAATTTCTAATTGGTGATACCCTTTACAAAAATCAAGTTTTGAGAATACTGTTGCTCCATTTATAGTGCTTATCATGTCATTTAAATAAGGGCCTGGATATTGTTTTGTCTAAATAGCTGTATTAGGAATTCTCATATCCACACATATTCCAATGGTCTTTTTTTGGAACAATAACAATGAGACTTACCCAAGGTGTTGGGTCTGTTGCTTCAAAAATTATATCTTGCTCAAGCAGTGATTTAATTTCTTTCTCAACTTTTTCTTGCATATGAATTGGCACCCTTCTGTGTGTTTGTGCCACTGGTTTAACTGCCTCATTTATGTGAAAAGTAATTTTTTTCTTTGAATCTACCTTGTCCTTCAAATAATTTAGGATATTTCTTTAAAATTGGGTGATCTGTCGACATATTGCAATTCATTGCCAATAAACCCATGAGTTGAGCAGTTACATTGCTTAGTAAACAAGGACCTGGGACCTCACCTTTTAATACATGTACATCTTCCTTACTTGTTATGTTTCCATATTGTAAAGTTTCTTCAAATGTTCCTATACATAGAATTGGATGCTTTGCGCCCCATTGAAAAACAGTAACATTTGACAGGCTCAATTTGGGTTGTTGTTTCATTTTCATATATTCAGTTTTGCACATTATATTATATGTTGAACCACTATGTAAGATAAATGGAACTTTTTCTAACCCAACATTAAATCTACAGATGTGTTTTTTTTAATGTTTTCTCTTTTGAGCATGTTAAGTTGCGGACAATCACTTTTTTCTTGCATCATGTCAAGTTTTTCTGATTGCTCTAACTCTTCATCAGACTCTCCTTCAATTCCTTCCATATGTATTACATATTTTATGTTTCCAGGTTTTTTTGTTGAGTTAAATTGTTTCCAATTTTCTTTTCTCATTCCAAATTCTTTATTTTCTCTCTTAAATTTACATACACTCGCAAAATGATTGTATCTTCTACATTCTTTACAATGTTGTCCTATCGCTGGACATGTCTTTTGAAGTGGGAATTGAAATCCACATCTATAGCATAATCTTTTCCCTTTAGATTGTGTTTCAATTTTCTCTTCTGCATTCTTTTTCTTTGATATTTCTCTAATGTGTTCAATTGCTTTAATTCTCCCTTCTTCCATGTTTGTAGCATGTTTTTGAGCTTGCATTTCTGTTTTCGCCATACGTATTATTTCTTTTAGGTCATATGTCTTTTCTAAAAGTTTTTTTCTAAATTTTATTGAGTTACATCCTTGTATTACTTTTAGCTGTATGGCTTCTTCATTGTTAAATTTATCAAACTCACACAATGTGACTAACTTTTTTAGCCTAGTACCATAGCTATCCATTGTTTCATTTTCTCCTTGACATGCAATATTAAAATTTTATCTTTCAAAATCTAAATTTCTTTGAGGGTCAAACTTTGCATTCAGACATTTCATAAGCCCTTCGTATGTATTTCTTTCATGTCCTGGGAATGTAACTATTAAATCTTCAACATCATCTCCTACAAGATTGAGTAGTAGGTCTTTTGCTTGCTCATCTGAGTGTTTCTTACATGTTGCTTTTAAAAAATACACAAATCTTCTTACCTATTTTTCCCATCTTTGTGCAATATTTTCTTGTTCAGATAGGTTAAAGGGTAATTGTCTTCTAAAAATTGTGCTATAAATGTTTCTAGTAGCATCTTCCTCATTGTACATGTCTGAGTTCATGTTCACAACAACCTCATTGCTTGTGCCTTCTGTAGTCATGTTTTCCTTAGTGTATTGAATAATATTTCTTATTATTCACTTTAAATGTAACCGTCTCTTTTTTAATATATTTTTTAAATGAGGCTTCTAGTTTTTATTGAATGTTCTCTATATAAATGTTTTTCACACAGTAATTTCAATTTATTTCTGTGTTTAACTGTAAATATTTATTTTCTGTCCAAAATACATGCGCAAGCTCTCCTTTTGAAATGTGCACACTATGCGTTAGTGTATTTCCTTAACGCATGCACACTGTTTTGTTTTCCTTTGAAATGGTGCTCGCTGTGTTCTAATTGCTTCTCCGCTTCAGCGCTTGCTAACAGAGAAAAATCCTCACGCTATTTGTTGTTTCCTTTTGATGCAGCGTTTGTGGTATTCAAATAATGTATCCGCTTCAGCGCCCATCATCAAGCGGAATTCTCTCACATGTGTACGCACACTGTTTCTTTACAGAGTGGCGCATGCACACACACACTGTTTGTTTACAGAATAGTGCTCGCACGAAATTATGGTGATTTCACCTCGCGCTTAAATCAAATTTTGCCAACAATAGTTTCTAGTATCTTTAAAAAATTTAGTCCTGCTGTAACCTTAAAGACGGCCAACTACTCACATGAGCCGCCTGCAGTGATTCCTCACGATAAGCTCAAAACGGCAAAATCGGAGCAGAAAATCTTCAGAAAAGGAAAAATCTTCAATTTTTACGCGTGTTTCCTCTTCTCCTCGTCGCCATTGTGAAAAGATCTTCGTGAGACGGTATGAATTAATTAAAATATATATATTTAATGGAGCTAAGACATCAGCCTCCAACCTCATACATATCTAAGATAAACAAACTTGTATATCTTTAAACTTAACCTTCCAGCTTCTTTCCTAGAACTTCCACTACAGCATACTTCTAAATGACATCACAATGTCCGCGCTGGGACACTCACGTCCGCAACGGGACACTCACGAGTAGCCAAGCACGTTATAAATTCATAAATAATAATAATATTGTCATTACACATCATTACATGTGCATGAAAAGGTCAAGAAATAAACATTTTATGCACATTTATGCATTTTCTAGTCATTTCAGCTTGTCAGGCACTGTTGCATCAGCTATTTGAGGCCTAGTACGAGTAAATATGGTCGTCTACTACAATTTTTGATTTGAATGCTTTTTATTTTTCAATAAAGCCTACACATTAATGCTGCACATTGACTTTAAACTGTATTCTTTTCCTGATATTAAAATGCGTTTTCAATCTGGTGCACAATGGGGATAAAGGATGGAGTATTGTCTGGTATTGTTGGGTTGATTTAAATTTGAGTTGAGTATGATGTAAGGAGGTACCTTTGGACTCTGTTACATTTGGATAGGTGGGCTGTGGGTTTGTCTGAGACAGGAACGCGGTTGATCAGTCTTGAGTCGGGAGGTGTGATTCAACTTGATTAGATGTATTTCCTATCAGACATCTCTTTCAGTGGAATGCAGGATGAACTTAATGGAGTAGGATAGGGGATTGTGGTGATCATCATTCCCACAGAAAGTCTCAGATGTGCGTGCCGTCATGTAGAGGGTGCCCGGTAAGCTCTTCAGCGCTCTCACTCCCTTTACTGAGGGTAAACTGAGCAGTGTTGTGAGAGCTGTGCGCTCTCCATCATTACCTAACCTCTATGACCATCACTGTCTGTACAGGTATTCGTGTCATACACCAGGCACTGCAGCTGTTCCAAATGTGTTTCCACGAAGGATAGTGTGTCCTCAGCAGCAAACACCATCCTTCTTGGGCGGCCTGCACCCTCAATACCAGCTGCCTTCTCAAAGTGGCTGATGGCCAATGAGCCCACCAGCACTCTCACTTTCACCCTCTCACAAAGCAATAAATGAGCAGTACTGCTGCCACATTGCACAGCCCATTGCCAACGGGCCTCTACATGTATCTCTGTGGATAGGATTATACCCAGCCATTGGTAAAGGTAGCTGAGTTCCAGTCGAAGTTGACAGAGGTGCATGCAGATATTAAAAAACAGTTGCCTTGGTACCTTAAGGTGGCCAGAGCATCCTCCTAGAAAGTGGTTTGCTCCATTCGGTTGCACTTGTGAGCAGTCAGCTATGCTAGCTGGGTGTTTCGAGAATGATCTGTGAAGACATGTCAGTATCAATTTTTGTGTGTGAAGAAACACAGTTTTTTATGCACTTGGATTCTTCTTTGCCTATTTGCAACTGTCCTGTTCGTCGTTTCCCATCCACTCTTGTTTTGGAATGGGCAGTATTTTTACAGTATTTGATCTTAATTATTTTCTTCAGCATGAATAATCAAAGCTACTGACATCTGAATGGTATGTCAAATGAAAAGTACATTTCAGGTTTGGCACATGGCTCACTTGCTTGATTTTTAAGTGCTTGTGAAGCTCTTTCCTTTTGCCAGGAATGCATTCGTATTAACACAAAACTATTTCTCTGTTTTATTTTATTGTCCATTTGGCAATTTGCAGCCATTTGGATACAGATGTTGTAACTTCTGGTTAAGGTAAAATGGTAAATGCTCTTCATTTAAAACTTCATTCCCATGAATATCATTTAGTCTTTAATTTACTTCAGTGTGTTTACCACTTCATTGCAGTCAAACAGTACACAAGGGCATAACTGTGTTAATTCCGCTTTTTGTTTTTATTTAGAAATGTAAATATCACCTCAATGTACCCAACTGATTGGTGGCTGGATGTGTGTAACTTTGTGGATGGGTTAGTAGGTGAATGCAAGAATAAGACAAAGGGTGGATGAATGCATGCATGAGTGCAAGAATGACTGAAAAGTGCATACACTATGAGTTATTAAGTTCATAGACTGATGAATAACTCTGGGCAATGAAAAGGAACTTTAAGTTAAAAACAACATCTCCTGGCGTGGCCAGTATTTATTTATGCTAAGATATTAGTCATCAACAGTTTGATTTTTTTCATTATAAATCCAGAGGAAAGGTATGTCATGGTCTTTAGTCGATGTGAAGGGGATGATCTGTCAGTAATACGTGAACCACATCTAATTTAGCTGGTATTTTTTCAGAAATTGTTGCTGAATGTCACTTGAGGAGCTTCTTTCCCACTCTGTGATTTTAATGGAGTGGCATGTATATATATAGTATTTCTCAAGTGCATAGCTAGAGAAAATGCAGCGGAGCGCTATACTGGGACAGGAGAGGTACTGGTTGGAAGACTGTTAATGCACTGCGCACTGTGATGTAATGTTCGTTAAAGAAGTGCATCTTCAACTGTTTTAAAAACTGAAGCAGTGTTAAGGCAGTCCTGATTGATTCAGGCATGTTGTTATAGGCAATTTCTGCGACTCCGCCGGAACTGTTCCTAAATATCTGACTATAATAAAGAAGCCAATGTTCTCAGTGAAAAATTGAGCCAGCGGGATTATCCTCAAAGGGTAATAAAAAAGGCCTGCAAAAGGGCAAGAAACTGTAATAGAGAAGCCCTCCTGAAAACTAACATAAAAGAAAGAGTGGAGAAAAGTATCTGCGTTACAACATTCAACACAGCATCTGATCAGATGAAGAAGATTATACAGAAGAACTGGGGAATTTTAAATTCCAACGGGTTAAATCAAACTTTACCCCTTTTTTCATTTAAGAAAAGTGCCAGCATAAAGGATATGATAGTACACACACGGCCTAAAAACATGGAAAAAACTGTATTACCTTTAGAGAGAACTTGGGCGCAACCACCAGTAGAAGGCCACTATGCTTGTGGCTACTGCAAAGCTTGCCCGTACTCTATAAATGGAAGAGAGATTGACATTGGCCTAAAAACACCTTGGGAGAGAAGAAAACACACATCGTGTAACACTGAAAATGTAATCTATCTCCTAAAGTGCCCCTGTAATATGTTATATGTGGGTATGACCACAAGGAAAGTCAAGACCCGCATCCTAGAACACATGAGTACGATTAGGTGCGGGAAAACAAACACCAGAATGACAGCACACTATCAGGAAAAAGGCCACAATGAGAAAGATCTCCAATGGACGGTATTAGACAAACCGAACATTCCAGCTGGGACTAGGAGTGTAGGCGAAGTCCTGATGCTAAGAGAACAACGTTGGGTGGAACGTTTACGCAGCAGTGTAACAGGCCTGAATGATCAAAGACCCTGGTTCCAACTACATGGCATGCTAACAAAATAAAATGAGTCACAAGATGTTTATTGCGACAAAACACAATTATGTGCATTTGGCCTTTAGACTCATGATATCAATAGCATAAAAGACTTGTCCTTACACTGCATACATTAAGTTTCAAATATCACCTTTACAAAACTGTGGTTTCCTTTTACCCTGCTTCTACCTGACTAAAAAGGCTCATAAAACTATCTTTTGAGAAAAGAATATAATTTTACATTCTAAAATCGAATGCATTTTTTCTATTAATAACAAATATATTTTTTTCCGATCTGGGTGCCTGTCTGAATAGAGGATGAACTTAAATTAGGTAAGCAGTTCGTATTAAAAACGAGCACTACTATGCAAATATAAGTTTAAATGTATCCCGTGATCGGAATCATGTAACATTTCCATTGGTATTTTCCACTATGTTCGCTGCTCCAAATCCGACTTTCAATGTCTCGAAAAGCGAATAATTATGAGACCATGATCTCAGCAATAGATAATCTTTGTAGCAAGCGTGAGAGGACATCGCATGAGTGAAATATAATATTCACTCTTCCATGATGTCGCCCATGCAAAATAAAATAACAAGACGAGCGTAGATAGTCCTATCACTATGTTTAGTGACATACAGGAAGTAGGACCGACACGCGAATAAACAGGGTATATAGAAAACGGCGTCTTGTGCAAGCACTGCATCGGCGGTGGACTGCGAAAGTGGGAGCACGAGTCAGGTCGTTCTCTTATGACTAGTAAGTAAATATCCAGGGACAAGGCACCACGTATTGAAACTTATGCTAACAATTGAGGGGTTATGAGAAAGGATGTAAATATGTTCTGGAGCCTTCCCCTATTTCCAAATACTAATGCGCTCTTTAATATTTACAGTGTGACGGCGAGAGAACATGCCCCACACAGTCCCGGGTTAAGAGTAGTTCTCTTAAACTCATGTAAGTAAAAACCCATAGATGGTTTTTGATACAATATGTATAACAAAATGGTGATACGAGTTCTGTGGTATCTTATATATGTTCTGTTAAACTACATATTTTAAATGTGTGCAAAACCTGAGTGGATGGTACACAAAGGGTTTTTAATGGCTGCGTGCAAGTGAGAAGATTACGCGAGACTCTGTGAAAAACCAGGAGAATGAGTCATATAGATATCCTGATGGTTTGTCACACACTCATGTTAGACACTCATGGAGTACCTTATGTGTGTTTACTTCCTTAGGTATCTGTTCCCCACAGAATTCTGGCGAAGGGGAAATACAAGGTGGAACAAACTTGTCCATTCTGAAATATTGAATTAAGGTAATATTCACCCGACTTGGGGGAGGATTGGAGACCAGGGACCAACACCCTGACAAAAGCCTAAAGCCATCCAGTTGGAGGCATCTAAAAAAGGCAGAAACATGTTGGTAGAAGCAGAGGGGATTGAGGGATCATAGTTTCCCTATATATACCCCCATTGTTTCATTTTAATCCAGCCAGAGTTTTCCCTACAGAATAAAGTAGAAAACTGGGAAATCTCTAGCCTGTTTTATTTCACTTTACTGCTAAGCTTGGTCCTGTCAGTGTGGGAAAGAATCAATCCCGCCATGTATGTTTTGTATGTTTTCCTTTCCATTTAATGTTGCAAGTGTCTTGTGTGTAGTAACACCCCCACCTTTTTTTATTTTAACACCCTTACCACCTATCTTCGTCAAAAAAATCTTACGCTCCACCTAGAGTGTTGGTCTGCGCCTAGGTATCTGATGCGGCCCAATGATGAAGCATGACACCGCAAGGTGTATGAGGGCAGTTTTAAGACACCTGCGGACCTCCCTCTTGTGTTTTTGTTGAGTCTCGTGTGTTATTATTTATGTTAACTTAGGAACTTGATCTGTCAATACTTTAAAACAGACAATTTCCAACACTGATGCAATATTAGGTTTCTCTGCTATGTGGGCTTGATGTTGTTATAGATCCCAGGAGCGTGGATGGAAAAGGCCTGCTGACTTTCTTTCTTTGTCATACTTCTTAGCCTACAGTCTGATGGTGTCCTGGTAAGGGTGTACAGAGAACCTCCAGAAATGCTGAGCTTGTCTGTAAGATAAGTGGGGTACTGGACATGATGGCTTTGTAAATGATGCAGCTTGTTTTTTAACATGGTTCTGGCTGTAATGGGGAGCTAATAGAATTCCACTGGCATGAGGGTGATAGGAGTGTATTTCTTGAGGCCCTGGATTAGACCTGCTGGGCAGTGTAGGATGCTCTAAAAAAGTGCCAGTGTGGACTCTGGGAGGCCATGGAGCAGTGCTTGAACATCATCTAAATGTGTTGGGAGGTAGCTTGAACAGCAGTTCTGATGTCGTTTTCAGAAATAGCTGGTGTAAGGCTGTCTTTGCCTTTTGGAAGGGTGATGTAAAGTTACTTCTAAGCAATGAAGGTTTATGTCATTCTTAAAGAAAATCAAGAAAATGGGAGATAGAAGAATGCGAAAACCTACACTCAACTGCCAATCTTAACCGGAAATAAATCAAAAGGGAATGGGTAATGCTGTTGTAAACAATTTTAGGACACTATTGTAAATTTCCCGATTCATGCACTTATATAGGTATAAATCACTATGTCCTTATATAGGCATAGGAATCATAACCATATTTAGTCATAGCTCATGCAGTCCAAATACTGCAGGGCTACTTCCACTAGTTCCAAAAATTTACAACGATTTCTTGGAAAACTCTGCTTCAGCAGCTAGGGACTTTCCCTTGCTCGAGAACTGACTTGTTCAAGAACTCATGGAGTTTTCGAAGAACTGAGAGTCTTTAATGACATTATGTCCACCTTTACGTCAAACTCGCAAATTCAAGGTATAAATATGACCACACTTGCCTTAACAAACACACAGTGGTTTGGATTTAAAACAACAGAAGCCTAACGATGGACCATTCTTGCTGCCAGCACCTAACCAATTATCACCCCAAGTATTTATCTTCCCCCAGGATTTTAATTGGGGTTTGTGTGCACACTGACTGGCACCCACCACAACTGTGCCTATTCCCTAAGGAATTAAATTCAATATGAACAACCGCAAAGGTGCACCACAAAATTTTGCAAAAAACAATATTTTATATACAATAAATCGCGTAAGATGGCGTTTTCTTGTCTTTCAAAGTTCTTTATTTCAAAGATAAGCACCACACAGCCGACGCGTTTCATCCCAATTGGGACTTCTTCAGGGCTTGTAATTGGAAGAAAATGCTTCCAAGTAAGTCATCAAAGGAAATTCCATACAGCTCCTTACACCAAATGTATACACATAAGAGGTGAGGGCATGAACTTGGTGTTCTAAGACGACTAATCTAAGTCAAGTCTAGATGAGTTCTAAGAGTAAAATGGAACTCCTGGAATGGCGTAAAACCTCAGATGAGAGTCTTGCCACGAAGTAAAAGGTAAGTTATAGTGGATCAAGGCAATCTGTTTCTGCTTATATTGTCCTCTATGTCTCCAAATTCTTTGCACTACCTGGGCAGGAATGGAGAGATAGGTAGCCTGACAGGTCGGTCGTGATACACTGTCCTGTGGCAAAATCTCCAGGAAGCCCCCGTCTCGACCGCGATCCGTACTCCGGTGAGCCTATCATCTAAATGTGAGAGTGTGGTAGCTTGAACAGCAGTTCTGATGTCGTTTTCAGAAATAGCTGTTGTAAGGCTGTCTTTGCCTTTTGGAAGGGTGATGTAAAGTTACTTCTAAGCAATGAAGGTTTATGTCATTCTTAAAGAAAATCAAGAAAATGGGAGATAGAAGAATGTGAAAACCTACATTCAACTGCCAATCATAACCGGAAATAAATCAAAAGGGAGTGGGTAATGCTGTTGTAAACCATTTTTGGACACTATTGTAAATTTCCCGATTCATGCACTTATATAGGTATAAATCACTATGTCCTTATATAGGCATAAGAATCATAACCATATTTAGTCATAGCTCATGCAGTCCAAATACTGCAGGGCTACTTCCACTAGTTCCGAAAATTTACAACGATTTCTTGGAAAACTCTGCTTCAGCAGCTAGGGACTTTCCCTGGCTCGAGAACTGACTTGTCCAAGAACTCATGGAGTTTTCAAAGAACTGAGAGTCTTTAATGACATTATGTCCACCTTTACGTCAAACTCGCAAATTCAAGGTATAAATATGCCCACACTTGCCTTAACAAACACACAGTGGTTTGGATTTAAAACAACAGAAGCCTAACGATGGACCATTCTTGCTGGCAGCACCTAACCAACTATCACCCCAAGTATTTATCTTCCCCCAGGATTTCAATTGGGGTTTGGGTGCACACTGACTGGCACCCACCGCAACTGTGCCTATTCCCTAAGGAATTGAATCCAATATTAACAACCGCAAAGGTGCACCACAAAATTTTGCAAAAAACAATATTTTATATACAATAAACCGCGTAAGATGGCGTTTTCTTGTCTTTCAAAGTTCTTTATTTCAAAGATAAGCACCACACAGCCGACGCGTTTCGTGCCAATTGGGACTTCTTCAGGGCTTGTAATTAGAAGAAAATGCTTCCAAGTAAGTCATCAAAGGAAATTCCATACGGCGCCTTACACCAAATGTATACACATAAGAGGTGAGGGCATGAACTTGGTGTTCTAAGACGACTAATCTAAGTCAAGTCTAGATGAGTTCTAAGAGTAAAATGGAACTCCTGGAATGGCGTAAAACCTCAGATGAGAGTCTTGCCACGAAGTAAAAGGTAAGTTATAGTGGATGAAGGCAATCTGTTTCTGCTTATATTGTCCTCTATGTCTCCAAATTCTTTGCACTATCTGAGCAGGAATGGAGAGATAGGTAGCCTGACAGGTCGGTTGTGATACACCGTCCTGTGGCAAAATCTGCAGGAAGCCCCCGTCTCGACCGCGATCCGTACTCCGGTGAGCCTATCATCTAAATGTGAGAGTGTGGTAGCTTGAACAGCAGTTCTGATGTCGTTTTCAGAAATAGCTGTTGTAAGGCTGTCTTTGCCTTTTGGAAGGGTGATGTAAAGTTACTTCTAAGCAATGAAGGTTTATGTCATTGTTAAAGAAAATCAGGAAAATGGGAGATAGAAGAATGCAAAAACCTACACTCAACTGCCAATCATAACCGGAAATAAATCAAAAGGGAGTGGGTAATGCTGTTGTAAACCATTTTAGGACACTATTGTAAATTTCCTGATTCATGCACTTATATAGGTATAAATCACTATGCCCTTATATAGGCATAAGAATCATAACCATATTTAGTCATAGCTCATGCACTCCAAATACTGCAGGGCTACTTCCACTAGTTCCGAAAATTTACAACGATTTCTTGGAAAACTCTGCTTCAGCAGCTAGGGACTTTCCCTGGCTCGAGAACTGACTTGTCCAAGAACTCATGGATTTTTCAAAGAACTGAGAGTCTTTAATGACATTATGTCCAACTTTACGTCAAACTCGCAAATAAATATGCCCACACTTGCCTTAACAAACACACAGTGGTTTGGAGCAGTTCGACTATCTACTTACCCGACGTGCCCTGCTACCTCAAGTGCCGAAGGAGCCGACCCTGGTGGTGATGGTGTTTTTATGTGAGAAGATGTTAATACTAAAATTAACTACTGTAACAAAAAATATGTTTAATGAGCATTGTTACAGTGTTAAGACTAAAATGTCGCCCCATAGTATGGAAAGAATGTAACTATGTATAGGCGAAGTGCAGAGTGGTCAGACCATACATAGTTAAACCAGACCACCATACATAGTTAAACCAGAGCTTCTCACATAAACACACCATCACCACCAATTGATACATTAAGGCTAGAGGGTCACCTTGAATCCATCTCTACACCATCACCTGATGGGTTGGGTAAGATTTGGATTTACCATCCGTATCCCATGTGACGATACTCCGCCATCTTGGTGGTCTGATGGGAGTTTTTCAGCCACATGTAATCTTTGGTGTTTTCCTTGACTAAGTGTAGCTTTAGGATTAAGTACAACAGATATTCTGACTTTATATCTCCTGTATGTTTTCTAGATATTGATAGGGTTTTGAGATATATAGGTCATTATTCAACCCATAGACCCCCCTCCACCTTTTCCCTTTCTAGAAATTGACTGTTTGCCTCAATTGATTACATCCTGCTGTGTATATATTCTACGCGGGGTAGGAAAAGACTGTTTATTTACTCGTTAAGTACGCAAAACCTAATGTGGGCATTATGACAAGCAGAGATAAATGAAGTCAGCTGTTTCCGTCGTGTAAACTGTTAAGAAGGAAACTAAGCCCACAGTTTACGCGGTGTGTGAAGTGTTAAGAAAGAAACAAAGCCCACGGTTTAACAAGCACAAAGGGGAATTTAGAAAAGAAATTTTCAAAAGAAAAAGGTTTTTGCTCACTCAGTCGAATCTAAAGCTTTGAATTACTTCATGTGAGGGGCATTTATTTCTTAATCACAGTTTCTTCAGCGGTCTTTGAGTAACACTAAAAGCATGAAAATCGAAGAAGGACTAAACAACTATAACACTGACCTTTAGAGTATAAAACATTTCAGGAAGTTGAGTGATAATTGAAGAAGAACTAAACAACTATAATGCTGACCTTCATAAGTTGTGTGACATTTGAAGAAGGATTAAACAACTACAACACTGACCTTTATTTTTTAAATAGCACATCCGTGATGTGCACACACAGAACACTATTTTAATTCTCATCCTAGCATAACGTTATTCTTTTCTACAGGAGTAAGAGTTTTATTAAGAAATTGAACATTCATGATGTGTACATGCAAACCCGAGCAACAAGACATTTTACACCTTTTATAATTTGTTTTTTATTTTAAAAATTATATCTGTGTTATGCACATACTGTTTAGAGCAATCATTTTCCTTTTAGTGAATATTCACAAACTGAATTGAATTTACTGTCATGTAATTAGTTTTTACTAATGTTATATTACTTTTATAATTGAATGCTATATGACTGTTCAAGAAGTGTAAACTATAGCCTTCTGTCACCTTTATAGCCTTCTGTCACCGCAAGTTTATTTATTATTTACCCATTCTTGAAGAATATTTTCACACTTTAGTCATTGCTACAATGCAAAATGTCGGTGCTCCTCCTCCTTTTCTCCAGACTCCTGGTCACCCTCCAGTGCTGTGGCAGAATTGGTACAGGGCTTTTACTAAATATTTAGGAGCAATTGGTGGTAATAGATATCGACCTGAACGGAAAAGGTTTCTTTTAGAACACAATTTAGGGTTTGAAGGTCAATCTATTTATGAGCATCTTCCACCTTATGTAGTTCCACAAGATCAGGAAGATTTGGATGAATTTGAACTAGATGTGAAGAAACTTGAGAAACAATTTGATGTATAACCTAGTTTAATTGTTAACAGACACAAGTTTTTTACAAGACAGCAGTTGCAAGATGAATCCATTGTTACTTATGTTGCTGTTTTATGTATGCTAGCAGCAGAGTGTGAATTCGAGAACTTCACCGATCAGCTTATTCGTGATCAAATTGTAGTGCGTTGTTATGACGAAAAAGTGTAGGAAAAACTGCTCACTTTGAGAAATCCTAATCATGCTGAAACAATTGATATTGTTAAGGGAATTGAGGTTTCTCGTAAGGCACGCAAAGAACTCTCTCGAAAGGAAAATAGTGGTGTGTCTGTAGAAAATGAGAATTCAGTCTCAAGGGAAAAGTATAATTAAAAAAAATTGTTAAACTATTTTTGTTGTCTTTTTGTTTATTTTCCAACAAAAACAATTTTTTCTCACAAAAAATCATTTGTTTTAGGTGTGGAAATTCTAAACATACCCCTAATGGTAGACCTTGTCCTGCGAGAAGTGTGAAGTGTAAATTGTGCAATAAAATTGGGCATTTTGCCAAGGGTTGCCGGACTCCTAAGGATAAAATAAATTCTGTCTTTGAAGGCGATCAGAGTGACAGTTCAGAAGAAGAGCAGTCTTGTTCCAGAGGCATTAGAGACATGATTGTTGTGGTTCAAGATGATGAATCTGACTGTGTAGATCCATATGATTTTATAGAAATTGATGGAAATAATTTGAGACTACTCATGTATTCTGGTACCAGAATGCCAATGATAACTGATGAACTCTTTGATGAAGTGTGGGGTAAACGTAGCCCACTCCTTCCAGATAGAAATCCGGTTACCTATGATGGAAGAAAGATTGAGTTGTCTGGATATTTTGAATGTGAACTCAAATTTAAGGGGCGTTCAATTTTTGGGAAGGTCTACATTGCAAAAAAAGGATTAAATATACTTGGTTTGTATCATCAAGGCCTGTTTGGCATGACACTCAGACCTGGGAGAAAAGTACAGGTGTCCTTAGTAACTGATGATCAAGAAAGTAAGGTTACTGTTGAGAAACATGAGAATAGCAATACTGTTGGGAAACATGACAATGCCAGTAAATGGTTTCAAAAGTTCCCTAAGGTTTTTGAAGATAAGTTAGGGAAGATAAAAGGATTTAAAAATAAAATTAAAGTACAAGATAGTGTCACACCAATTAAACACAAGTTGAGGAATGTACCTTTCAGTGTAAGTCAAGATTTAGCAGACATCCTTAAGAAAATGTGTGACGATGGAGTGATAGAACTTATCAAATCGTCTTTATGGTTAAGTCCATTAGTTATCGCAAGGAAAAAAAATGGTAAATTGAGAGTGTGTGTTGACCTGAGGAGTTTGAACAAAGTAATTTGGGTCGATTCACATCCATTACCTAGGATTAATGCCATCATCAGTACATTTTCAGGTGCTAGTGTTTTTCAAAAATAGACCCAGCATCTGCATATCACCAAGTTGTACTTGATGAATCTTCAAGACACCTCACAGCATTTCTATCTCCCATAGGCTCTTTCCAATTGAAATGGATGTCTTTTGGGCTGTCATCAGCGGCATCCGTTTTCCAACTTGTTTTGGAGAATGTATTGGAAGGAGTCGATGGGGTAGTAACCTATCAGGATAACATCTTAGTTGCAGGGGAGAATCAATCCATTCATGACCAACATATGCTTATTGTTTTAGAGAGATTGCAAAAATTTGGTGTGGTTGCAAAACGTGAAAAATGCGAATTTGCAAAGGACTCAATAGAATATCTGGGTCATGTGATATCAAAACAAGGGGTTGAACCTAGGCCAGGTTTGATTGATGCTATATCTAAGGCTCCAATACCTAAAACTAAAGAGAATGTGGCCTAATTTTTAGGACTTTGTGAATTTTATTCAAAGTCTTTCCGTTATTTTTCTGCGAAAACAGTAACTTTAAGAGAATTGCTCAAGAAAGACAAAAAATTTGTGTGGGAAAAAAATTGTCAGGAAGAGTTTGATATTTAAAAAAAGAAATTATTTCAGCTGTTTTTATGAAAATGGAGATGAAAATGATGAAGAATGTTTGATTGCAAGTGTTGATATTAGTCATGACACTACGTTCAGTGAACAGGAGTGGTTTTCTGAATCCTTGAAAGATTTGGAGTTGGAAAATGTAAGAGAGTATGTTATGTTTGGTTGGCCAAAAGAAAAAACACTTCCTCAGAATTTGCAACCTTATTTCAAGATAGCTGACGAATTGTCTATTGCAGGAAAGGGGATGTTGGAGACAAATTAATTTCACCTGTTACTTTGAGAGAAAGAATTATCATGTATGGCCGGCCATGAGGGACATTTGGGTCAAACTATAACTAAGAGGAAAATCAGAGAAAATTATTGGTGGCCCGGAATGTATTCTGCTATTGTTGCCAGTGTACGTAGTTGTGTAGTTTGTGCAACAAGTGACAAAGGTTTAAAAACTGAAGCTGTTCCTTTACAGCCTGTTGACTTACCAAGTACTGTTTGGTCGAAGTAAGCTATAGATTTTATTGGCCCTTTGGGGACACTTCCAAGGAAATTTAGGTTCACCATTGTTGTTGTTGATTATTACAGCAAATGGTGGGAGGTTAAGTTTGTAGAAGAACCTAATACTCTCAGTGTCATTAAGCTATTGAAAAACTTATTTATAAGAGCAGGCTTTCCTAAAGATATTGTTTCGGATAATGGTGTCCAGTTTGTGTCTAAAGAGATGAGAAGTGTTCTTGACAATAATGCGATCAAACACAAGTGTGTGGCTCTTTATCATCCTCAGGCCAATGGCCTAGTAGTAAAAATGAATCGTACATTAGTCGAGTGTATTCAATGGGGGATCCAAAATAAGTTTGATATTGGTAAATCTGTTGAAGAAATGTTGTGGTCTCATAGATGCTGTCCAAA
Organism: Lissotriton vulgaris; assembly: GCF_964263255.1. NCBI lineage: Eukaryota > Metazoa > Chordata > Amphibia > Caudata > Salamandridae > Lissotriton > Lissotriton vulgaris. Next base: position 2,102,272,801 of record NC_141685.1, on the reverse strand, counting down.
TGGGGTATCTAGTATTTCACCTTTCGAGGTCTTGCGAGGGCGGCCACCTGCCTCAAGATTATGTCCTGCTTGGTTGAGAGAATTTCAACATAAAAATGATCATTTGCTAAACATGGATAAAGTTGTGAGACCAAAGGTGGAAGAATTTCAAAATAAAATGAAAAATCATTATGATACTATTCACAGGGTAAAACCTGTGGAAAACAAACTTAAGGTAGGTGAGTGAGTTCGCATTAAGGATCCTAATCATGTTCCTAAAGGGATATCAAAATTTAAATCCCCGGTCCGAATTGAGGTGGTGACAAAGAATGCAGTGAGAACCAGTAGGAATGAATGGTGGAATAAGGGAAGAGTGGTCAAGGTACATTCTCATGATGTTCTTTCTTATGATCATGATGCTTCTTCCCATGATTTTAGTGTGTCTGTTCCTCCTGCAGTGTCTTCTCCTGATATTCAGCTTGCTGAATCAAAGTGTAACTCCTATCTGTTATCTGAACGTAGAACCGGCAGACGAAATATTGTCAGACCCTTAAGGTTTCAAGATTAATGTCTTTACTTAAGTTTCTTACCTAAGTTAATTTCATTTCTACTGATTTTTGGTTTTCATACAATGTAAATATTTCATTGTTATATTGTTTATTTATCCAATTATTTATTTCTGTTTAAGTTACTTATCTTTGTGTAAAGAAGGGAGATGTTGTGGTGATCCGGATGCATTACATCTGTTAGGAAATAGGTTTGTCTTTGACCATGTTTTGCTAGTCACATGATTTACCTGTGTCCTGTAGTCATCTTAAAAGCAGGTTTGTTCCTCCAATCCTTGCTTGGTTTCTATCCTTGTCGGAGTTCATCCTATTTACTTGGATTTCAAGTATGTTGTCTTGCAGTTTTCCGGTTCTCACGGGATCGTGAGCCTTGTCGTCTCTTTCCTGGATTCCCTTTCCCTCTCGTTTTCCTAGTGAGGAGATTTAGACTTTTCCCCTGAGGTATTTTGCCTCCACCTTACAGCAATATTTGTTCACTCTTCGTGTTTTGCCTCCCGTTGTACTACACGCGGCTGCGTGTAGTTTTGATGCTACTTCCTGGATCTTGTCTAGTTAATCCACATCGTTGTGTGTGGGTTCGGGCATAAATACGAGCCCGGTTTGTTTTGGTGGCGTTAGCTTGTTCTTCCGCCCCGAAGTGGCCACTTGCAAGTGCATAGCTTGTTTTTGCCTATGCTGGGGAGTTTTTATGTCATGAAATGACTTTTTCCCCCTGAAGTTTTGATATTCGGATTGGGATGGGACTTTTCATTTCCTACTATCTTATACTGCTTTGGCACCACACTGGATGAAGAATAAAGAGCTGAAGCACGCCATTTTGGACTACATAAATCTAAGGACCGGTAAGGAGGTCATTTGTGTGTTATATTTTGTGTTACATGGGGTTAGCTATGTGAATTAGTGTGTCCCATGTTTTTCTTGAATATAGTATTAATACTGTGCTCCTTTCCTAGACGCAGTTACTCCTGTGGTGTCCTATTATTCAAGGCGGACTTCAAATCCATGGTGTCTTGTTTTTTCCTTTTCTTCCACCCCCTCCCTGTGCCCACGTGATTAGCATATTGTGTATTTTCAGTGTGCGTTACTTGGGTGAGGGTAGGGGACAGGGCTCATCCTCGTTCCTGCAGTGTATTGGGCGAAGTGAGTTGGTGAAACCCGACACATCATTACTCCCTGTCATTGGAATCTAGAATGTTTTATGTGATTCCTGTTATTGGGGCTTCTATGTTTCACAGTTACTTGGGACTGCTACAGCTGTGACCAATAAATCTCAATCCTGAAGTATACATCTCTTGTGATTTCAGGCTTCATTACACATAGACAATTGGTACAATATGTCATGCGGACTTTAACAGTCCAACCTGCTATAAGAATTCCACAGCACACCCCTCATCAGGGGAACACAAACAAAATCACACCACAGACTATACATTCCGTCATCGGTAAGTAGCCCGCAAAAAGGGCACAAATTCCATTCTGGTTAGTCCAGAAAATTACTCAAATAGAGGCAGTATTTCCAGATAGTACACCTCATGAGAAACACAGGATTCTAACAATCTGTTTACCAATGGGGGTTGCACCACACGTGGAGGACTGTGAAACTTGGGGACAGTCTTTTGCTTCAATCTACACAAAAACACATGGTGTCCCGTCTATGGCGGTAATACCAGACGTTCTGAGACAGATTCAAAATTAAAACGGTCCAGAACCAGTCTTGAATCTTGGTATAAAATTACTGAAAGATTTCAAACAAGTCTCAACTATTTTATTAGCTAACATTAAAGGTGAAGCAGCATCAATGGCAATCCGCCAAAAATTAAAAGAACTCAATATTACTGAGTAACTGTATGAACTTGCCAGAATTATTGGAAAATCCTATGAAGAACAAGGAAGAGATAGTTTGGGAGGGAAACCTGTAAAGCCCGCACTAACAGAAAATCCTAAAAAGAAATGGGAAAATAGTAGACAGTCACTTCCTAAAGAGAAGCGCTCTCAGTCCAGAGGTAGATCTCCTCAAAAGGAGCACTCTGAAAAGAGATATAACTTTAGTAATAGGGATAATTTAAGAAAACCTGATAGATATCAAGATACTGATACACGATCCTCTCGTACCTTTCAGACTTCCTCATAGAAAGAAGAGGACGATCAGAACACAAAGAAGAACGCGTGAAGTCCAAAGACGATCAACACGTTCCAAAAAATAAGAAAACTCCAAAAGAAGGTAGCAAGTATTAAAATCAGACATGCCGAGGATCTTGAGGACACAACTCAAGAACGGGGTGTTCGCCCAGACAATACTGGACAGCGCAGCAGAGGTCAACATAGCTCGCAGGATCCTGAAAGATCATCTGGAGACAGTGGATCTGAATGAATGCATTCACGTTGAAACTGCCGACACCTACCCCATAAGTTAGAAGAAGTAACACTCTGGATAGAGGGGGACATAACTAGAAAAATAAAAGCACTCTTTTGAAAAAAACAATATCTAGGGGTTATGACATCCTTCTGGCTGAAAAAGACTGGCCACCTGAATTTGTCAGGGAGTGCCCACTTGGCGAAGAAATCATTATTCCAGCCTTCTCAAACCATATTCCTATTCATAAAAAATACACCTCTGCCAGAAAATGGGTTGTGGCCCAGGCTCCAGCATTATATAAAAATCATGTGGGATGGGATGAGGACTCTCCTCACCATAAAATCCAGTTAAAAAATCAACCTACTGCTCATAGGCAGTATCCAGTAAAGCAGGAAGCTAAAAAGCAAGTCAGGGAGCTCTTAGATCAACTTGAATACCAAGAGGTGATTGAAACATGCACCTTGTCCATGAACAATCCTTTGTTTCCTGTCTCCAAACCAGACGAATTATATCGTCTAATTTTGGATTACAGACATTTAAACTCTTGTTGCAAAACCTTTGTAGTACAAAATTCACACAGTGCAGCACTGATGAATAACATTGTTCGCAAGAAATGCAAAACGACATTAGATATTTCAAACGGTTTCTTCTGTCAAAATATTGCACCAGAAAGCAGGTATTTGGCCACTTTCTCAATAATGGGGACACAGCGTCAATGTTGCCATCTCCCCCAGGGATTCAAGAACAGTCCTGGATTATTTTCAGCCAGAGTAACAGAGTTACTACAAATGTATGATAATGAGGCATTATCTTATGTCGATGACATCTATCTTACAGATGATGATTTGGACAGGCACATGAACAGGGTGAACACCATAATACTTGGATTCGCCTCTGAAGGGTATAAATTCAACTTTAAAAAATCAGGAATTGCCCACCTGAAAGTCCTATTCTTGGCATGCGAACTTTCAAGTGAAGGCAAAAGCCTGGCAGCAAACTTTTTAGAAAAATGTGCGTTGCTCCAACCTCCAAAAATGCTGAAAAACGCAGTCAATTCTGGGATCCCTAAACTTTGGAAAAACTTACATTCTGAATTACGCAGAAAGGGTTAAACCTCTCTACGAACTAATCAAACCTAAAATTCCAGAAATAAAACAACACTTATCTTTGCCTAAAGATGGCGTTGATTTACGAGAATTCTTACTGGGACCTCGGAATCCACGTCATAAACGTTTCATATACGCCCGTATATACGCTGCATACAATGAAGCATGGAAAGTCATGCAAATGGAAACAGCTGAAAGAATACGAGAAATTGATCGTATTAATTTAGAGAAATAACTCTCTGTAGTTGACAATGGGTTAACAACTCTGTCGTCCAGAATATATCTTTGGACAGCATTGTATCCTCTGCCATAGACATAATGGAACAGGACTTGCTTATGTTACAACATGGCCAGCCTCAATTACGTTCTATAATGCTGTTAGGCTGGACGTTGCAAAACCTTTGTTCTGGCTATGTGCCCTGGCATCTAATCAACACTATATCATTGTTTACTGTATTTAACCTTACAGATAAACAAATCTCGTTGGCACAGAGGGGGGCAGACTATACGGTGCTGAGCATAGTAAAACTGGAGCGGTTACCATTGACCGTTTCTGAGAAACCATCAGTTGAATGGATAATACATGGCACCATCACGATACCAGTGACAACTTTCCAGTTTCAGTATTGCTTCAAACACATACCAGAAGGCCTGTATGAAAGGTTGGGTAAAGAATACATTAAGTCGACCTGGGATTTACCATACACACACAAATGTTGGAGTGGAGGAAAGGAGGTATTTCTTAGTGGTAAAAATGGTAAAAACTCACTAAGCGGTACACTATTGTGTCAAGGTATTAATTTACACGGAGCCTGCGAGGGTTCTTCTAATAACCTTTCTTGCCACCTGCAGGGTTCGCCCACAGCGGTGATAGGTCCAAATTTTAGGCAGCTTTCCAATGGTAGCTACATTATGTTAAATGATCACAGCTTTTGTGAAATGGGCTATCTCGTTACTGTGTCAGCCAGGGTCACTGGTTGTATGTAAGTATTATTTCCTAAAACTAAGACAGACGGGGAGTCGCCACTATGGTCTTCACTGAACATCTTTTCTATACGAATTGATACTTTAAGCAGAATGAAAGCCATTCTTTTGCAAAAAAACTGTGCCACTGACCTCGTCCAGAGAGACGTATGATCTGCACGTTGCAAGGACTTCTGCAGAGATACATGTATTATTTTCAACAAACTGCCCAGTACATTTTGCAGAAATGTTAGGTTGTATCTTTAACATGTCTGATACCAGCGGCATTGCACGTGTATTTAAGACAATTTTTTCTGGACTGTTAGCACCCTTTGAAGCAGTCCTAGGCATTTTTCCTAATTTCGTACACTCTGTGTTCGGCGACCTGCCTCTCATTTTGGGACTCATAGCAGGGATTTTATTTTTATTCTTCCTGCTCTGTTATGGCAAATCCGGCCATCAGCGATACCCAAGTCAGCATGGAGAATGAGCTCCTGGCAATGAGGTATCATGACAGAATAACACAGATCCTCGGCTTGGCTCATTTGAGAGATCTGAATACCACATGGTTCCTGTAATTCAGACCAATCTGGCAAGATTGCATCTTACCTGTTCTACGATGCCTGCTTTGTGGAGAGGAATGGATGTTAGATATCTGTCTAATACTACCATCGGCTATGCCAATGGATTTTGACACATTACTGGGTCCGGTAACGGCTCATGTGTTGTGTTGCCCCCAACGACTACCAATCCTGATGACGGCATTCATTGTGATCTCACCGGAAAATCCAACTGGAGGTGAGATACGTGGACAGACAGGCACACAGGTACCATCTGCTATGAACATTGCTAATGCGGCTGACGCTGACGGCGATGCTTCACATCTGTGTACAATTGACCTTCTTAATGAAGTAGTCGAACTTTCATCTACTGTGGTAGACAATTTCTTTGCCAGCCTTGATGACTTAATGTTTTCTCCTGACACCGAGAATAACTTCTGAAATTAGCACACAGCGTTCTTTTGAAACTCTGAAATTCGACCTTCACTTTTTCAAAACAAAAGCTTCCAAGTTTGAAAATCTATTTCCACTACAGATTTTTTTTTACTTTTTTCCAAAACAGACTGAACTTTGGCACAAAGTAATCTGCTTAAAGTAGAACTATTCTTAGAGAACAAGAATTCTTTGACTACTTCCTAGAAACAATAGTATCCTAATGCACAAATCAAACTAGGTTGTATATTCTGCTATAGGATGGTCTCGACTTTTTTCTGTATCTAGAGCCATTTCATAAATGTAAATTTCGGGATTCATTTGGTTAGCATTCCTAATATCATATCATATGCTTACAATGAAATCATTGCTTTTAGATGCATACTCTACAAATGCTCATTTTGTGTATGTCCATTTTTAAAAATACATTTCATGTATTTTTGGGTGGGATTGTAAAAACACATGCTCTAGCTTCTATGTTTTAGTACTGGCTCTTAGATGACCATAATAGCGTGGAGTGGGTGTTGTAAACCATTTTACGACAGTATTGTAAATTTCCCGATTCATGCCCTTATGTAGGTGTAAATCACTATGTCCTTATATGGGCATACGAAACATAACCATATTTAGTCATAGCTCATGCAGTCCAAATACGGCAGGGCTACTTCCACTAGTTCCGAAAATCTGCAACGATTTCTTGGAAAACTCAGCTTCAGCAGCTCGGGACTTTCGCTTGCTCGAGTAACTGACTTGTCCAAGAACTCATGGAGTTTTCAAAGAACTGAGAGTCTTTAATGATGGTATTATGTCCCCCTTTACGTCAAACTCGGCAACTTCAAGGTATAAATATGCCCACACTTGCCTTAACAAACACACAGTGGTTTGGAGCAGTTCGACTATCTACTTGCCCGACACGCCCTGCTACTGCAAGTGCCGAAGGAAGCCGACCCTCCAGCAGACTCACTGAGAGAGACGCTGTCTTTTCTCCTGCCGAGAAATCCAGCTCCAGTGTTTCCGGGCTACCCTTGCGGGTTGCTGGGAAATCGAGTCCTGAGACTGACCTTCATTCCAAATTAAGGTACGGAGCTGATTAGACCCTAAGAAAAATCTTGGACAGATTCTTGGCAAAAGAATAGTACATTTATGCCACACCTCACTTACTTCCTCCATCGTACTAAGTTAGGTTAGGTACATTGGGGTAGGCGTATTTTAGAAGCACCAGTTGAGTACTTTTAGCCTCTGTTATTTATGTATGTATTTATCTATGGTTTATGAACCATACAATGCTCTTACAGTATTATTTTATTCTACTCTTTATACTGTATGCATTATATTTTACAACCAGTTTTACAATTGAAACACAGTTCATTTCTTATGCTTGAGAAAGAAGACTTTTCAATAAAACCTTTTCATTGAAAACGCCTGTCTATCTATTTCTCTGCACCTCTGGTGAAACGAAGAATGCACAATTGACTGAGTGAAATATCTATCTATTATTTCCACGATTCTGATGATCAGTTTTATCTTGGGGAAACAAAGTTGTTATGTTTATGTGGTTGTCCGAAACTAATCCCTTCTCGTTTATTCGAGAAAGTTTCTAGTGACCTCTGAGCTAGCTGGCACTCACAATTAAGTTTAATGTATTTGATAGAGACCTAGTAGACCTCAGTCCTACATCTAATCTATAGGATATATTATTCGAATGCGCAGAGCCTATTGGGAATATAGGAACTACACTACAATGCAAATAACTTAATGCAAAATTCTACGGAGTGTGCATTGCCTCAAAGAAACGTAATACAGCTAGGAATCCCTAAGGTTTTTAAGAGACCCTCACCCACCGTGGTACCTCAGTGCCATGCTTTAGCATTGGGTCAACACACAGCCATCTAATGTGGCAGAGTGGGATCAACCTCCTCACAATAGGAGCACTTATAAAATGGATCCCTAGTGGGATCTGTGACATGTGTATTAAAATTACCTCAACATCCCTAACCTGATTCTATTATGTGACTGGGAATTGGGGTAAGTTTAAAAAAAAGAGATGTACTTGGGGGTAATTATGATCCCTGACATCTTCAGTGGAAGAGTGGTCTACATGTTTCAGCCACCTGGGCCAAGACCAGGTCTAGTGGCTTTCCTCAGGACCTAACAGTAGGATATCCCTTTATGTAAAAATAAAAAACTATACACCCCCCAAGGCCCAAGAAAACAACCAGCGTGACCCTGATTCCTTGGGCGAAAGCTCTTCTGGCTGAGCAGGATGGAGCAGTATTAAGGACTTGAGGGGATGAATTAAGGACAGACCAAGAGGGAGGACTTGGTATCAACCATGGCTAAAACCAGACTTTGGATAACCTTCGCTTTTTTAAAAACCATTACCTTACTTTAGTCCATGTGGTCATACTTTTCTGCCCAATGAACCAGAGAGTTTCCCTCCATTGTTCAGACTGTATGTTTAGGGACAGGGCAGAGCCAATCCAGAGGAAGAAAAAAGAAGGAAGTACACTAGGACAATACAAACCAAGGGGTCCAAATGAGAGCTCAGGCCAAGAATCAAACACCAGGGACGAGTCAAAATGCTCTTTAGTGTTGAACCTGATGGTGAAAGAACTGACCCCAAGTCAAAGTAGTGTTTCTGAATAAAGGCTTAGGTTTTGTCCCTACTTCTTCCTATGATCAATTTAGGCTACATCGTGAAATTGTGGAAACCTGCAGGAAGATAAAACTTTGGTCTTTCTTCAACAATAAAAAGGAAACAGTTTCTATCGGTGACACAAATTTTCAAATTATTTTATCCTTATGCCCTCCCGCTAAGGCCAATCCAGTTGAAATATTAGCCTCTGAACAGGTGGCCTCTAAGGAGATTGGCTCCATTGACAAAACAAAAATGAAGAACTTCCATAACATCACCTAGTATTAAAGACTAGTAACAAATGACAACATAATCTTAAAACCAGCTGATAAAGAAGGAGAAGTTGTTCTTCTTACAAAAGAGGATTATGAGTCTGAGTGCAGACGATTTTTTGCAGACAACAGACATTACAGAAAGATCACAGAACACCCAATATTGCCCCTTAAGAACACTATACAAATTATTGGTGGAAAAGGCATAGGTTGGAAATTGCATCTTGAGGAAGGAAGCAGAGAATCGTATGAAAGAAAGTTCGGTGCCACCATATTTCTACATCTTACTTAAGGTACATAAGAATCCTATACCTCCGCCAGGTTGCCCAATTGTGTCGGGCATTGGCTCTATTCTAGAAACACTACTTTCTCTGCCCTGTTGTGCAGTGGACCCCATCCTCTTGAACGGATCTTATAGGCATTCTCTCGATATACTCCTTGGGCCCTGAAACAACTTCTTGGTGGGTGTCGGTATTCAAAGTGTGTACACTATTTGGGGTAGCAAAACACCTACCTGGTCACTATAGAGGGGACTATTTATCAGAAAGATTGCAATTCAATACCCCACTCCATTTTGTCTAGGAATGCAGTAGACCAGCCTTGACAGAGAAATATTTTGAGTTCTAAGGTACATTATACCATCAGATCTTTGGGATTTCTATGAGTGGGGCCTTTGCCCATAGTGTGGCAGGACTCTATGTACATCATTTAAAAAAAAAATGATTTCACATAGATCAGAACCCATACAGATACCAAATATTCTATGGAATAGTCATATTGATAATATCTTGCTCATCTGGAATGGGGATGAGACCTCTTTCTGTGTATTTCCCAATTGGTTAAACAACTGTGACTCCCCCATTTACAATTTACATATAAAATGAGTAGAACCTTTCTATAATTTCTAAACATCAATATTAACCCGGATTAAGGTAGTTTTAAGACTAACACTAATAGAAAACCTCCTGACAGAAATAGCCTACTGAAATGCAGCAGTCGCTCACTACTTAAGATTCTCCAAAATGGGCCCTTTTTACGGAACCATAGGAATTGTAGTAATCGCAACGACTTCAAATAACAATCAGAAGAACTTGCCCACAAACTCCCAGACAGAGATTATCCGTATATAATAATCTCATAGAAGCTGGACAAACACCAGAAACCAGAGTAGGAATAGGCTTCTGAATCCATCACAGGAAAATAAATGATAGCAGCATCTTTACTTGTGTCACTACAGAAGAACAGGTCAAGAGATTTATCAACAATAACTGGCGTATTAATAATACAGAGTCATTGAATTTCGAACAAAGAAGGTTTGCGCATTTAGGTAATAAACTTTGAGGGACAAACTAGTACACACCTGCCCTAGCCCTCAGTTGAAAAATCCTCAACAGTACCACAACTTTGGGGTCTCCAACCTGTAGTCCGGCATTCCCCTTGTTGTTCATGTATTGTTTTTTTAATTAACCAGAGCAAAAAAGTATATTGTCTTTGGGTGGGAAAACATTGGATACTGCACAAACACACTAACTGCAACACATTGCATGTAGTGTATATGATCACATGTCCTTGCAGTATTAAATACAATCGTATGACATGCAGAATGATACGCGTTTGCATAGGAGAACACAGAAGCAACAACCAATGCAAGAAAGTAACAATTAAAATGAGTAACCACTATCTTGAACTGATCAATACCTTTGAGGACCTTAAATGGGTCATCCTGGAGACCATGGAGAATCCCGACAGACTAACAAAAAAAAAATCTTTTTGAGAAAGAACAGCAAAGGATTTATCATCTACAGACGCACCAGCCTGGATTGAATGATAACATCCTGTGGCTGGCCCTGAAGAGGAAACAATGATAGAAAAGAGTTCACAACATTCTAGTGTGTTGTGCTGTCACCTAAGGGTGAGCAGTGTTGCTGGTGACCCTTGCGCGAGGGCAGAGCGCGGCGCGGCAATCATTTGCACTACACACTACTGTGGCCCAGAAGTGACGACCCGTGCGGTCGTCCTCCTTTTATTGCTCCCGCAGGCCATGCATGGCCTGCGGATGTGGTGCGCAAACGAAAAGCGGCTACTAGACCGCTAACTATTACATCTCTATCCAAATTAGTCCTTGAAAACAACATTTTCAAAACATTGCAATCAAATAACATGCTCAGTCTCTGTACTTGTATGGACTGCAAACCGCGACAGCCGGCCAACCACAGCACACAGTCTCTCAGTCGCTGGTTGGGCGGGGGTTTGGCCTCAGGCTATACCTTTGGGGTCGTCCCCGGAGTTCAGTGTTCTCCGAGCCCTGGCTCTTGGGTTGAGAGCTAGGCTGATGGGCAGAGGTCGTCTCCACGGCCTCCTCTCCTCAGCTGCTCCTTTGCCTTGGTTCACTGTTCTCCGACGCAGGGCTGGTGGTTGGCCTTGGCTGATCCTCGGAGGCCCTCTCGGCATGTTCTGCTGGGACTTCCTTGAACCACGAGATGTTCCAGGACACTTCTTCTCCTCCCCTCCGTGTGGTTATTATGGTTCCCCGGCTTGCGGCGATGGTCCTGTGGGTCGTGCAGTGGGGTGTGCTCCGATATTCCCTCAGGAACTCATGGAGCCTTTGTTCTGGGTCGGCTTGTTCTACTGCTGCGATGCGAAACGTTTTGTTCAGGGTGTGCATAAAGCGGTCGACATCACCGTTGGCCTACGGCCACTGAGGGGTGATCCGTCTGTGGTGGATGCCCCGCTGTTTTGGAAATGTGGCGAAATCTGCTCCTTGGAACAGAGGTCCGTTGTCGCAACGTACTTCTTGGGGGAACCCAAACATGGCAAAGACCTTCTCCAAAATTGGTCCCACGTGGTTAAACGCTGTGGACATGACGGGCTCTACTATGGGATACTTTGAATAGTCATCGACGATTACCAGCGTGTGTTTCCCCCCCAGAAAGCTCCCGAAATCCACGCTTACTTTGGACCAGGGAATGGTGCAGGCGTCTTCCGTGATAACGGGGATCGGTCTCTCTGGGGCACTTGTCAGCTGGCACGGCGGGCAGTGGCAGACGTAGTCTTCGACCATGCTCTCCAGCTCGGGGAACCAGACCTTTTCCCACATCCGAGCTTTCATCTTGGTCACTCCTTGGTGTCCACCATGGGCTAGCTGGACCGCCCGGTGCTTCAGTCCTTGCCGTATCACCAAACGGGACCCTCTCAGCAGGATTTCATCACTGGTGGCGCTGAGTTCATGTCGTACTCGTTGGCCTGGCGGAGGTAGTCCGTCGAGGATCCACCTTGGACAGCCCGCTGGGTCCGGGTGTATACCTCATCGGTGGCGGCGGCATCCTTCACGTTGGTTAGGCTCATGCTCTGTGGGCATGCTGCCAGTGATATTAGGTGGGGGTATTGCTCAGTGTCGTCCGTGTCCTCTGGCGTTTCCGAAGAAACGGGGTGCCTTGATAGGAAGTCAGATGGGTTCTTGTCTCCGGGCCGGTACATACCTCCATCTCGTAGGATTGCAGTTGTATCGCCCAGCGTTTGATGCATGGAGGAGGGTTCAGGAGCCATCCCCTTGAAGACGGGAACAAGAAGCTGGTGGTCTGTGACCTTGGTGAACGGTTGTCCTTTTGAGGTACAAGTGAAAGTGACTGCACGCCCACTTGATAGCAAGGGCTTCCCGCTCAATCTGCGCGTATCTCCTCTCTGTGGTTGTGAACGACTTGCTTGCGAATGCTAGGGTAGCCCAGCGGCCTGGTTCGTGTTCTTGGGCCAGTAATGCTACTAGCCCCTACGGGCTTGCATCTACCAGTACTTCCGTCTTCTGTGCCGGGTCAAAGTAGGCCAGCGTTGCCTCCCCGAGGAGGGCGTCTTTGATGCCTTGGAAGGCTTCCTCTTCCTTTGGACCCCACTGCCACGTGGCAACGGCCTTTGTGAGGGCTCACAGCGGTTCCGCCCGGGTGGCCAGGCCTGGGATGTACCTCCCAAAGTACGTGGCCATGCCCAGGAAGCTTGGTACCTCCATCAGTGTTGTTGGCTCCGGGGCGTTCCTAATGGCCTGTGATTTTCTGGGGTCCACTTGGATTCCTTCTTGGTTGAACACTGTTAGATTTGGGGGTCTCTAGTTGGCACAGGTAGGTACTTGTGACAAATAGGGACCCTCTCCTCTAGTCAGGATAAGGGGATTACACTCCTAAAATAACCCCTGCTCACCCTCTAGGTTGCCTGGCACGAGCAGTCAAGGCTTATTTCAGAGGCGTTGTAAGTTAAGCAGTTGTGACCACATACAGTAACCCAGTGACAACACTACAAATGGACACCACACTGGTTTTATATCAAAAATAGGTAGACTTTATATAGAGTTACCACAAGACCGTAAATGACAACAATACACACTAGGATTACTTTAAGATGGTAGATTTAAGCTTAGTTCAGTTCAGTTCTTAGATGCAACACTCTGCGTCAATGTGCCTTAGGTTGCGTTGCGCTTCCATGACAAGCAATGTCGCAGCATGGGAAATGCGGCAAAGTTCAGATACAAAGAAATAAAGACGTGAAGATCTTCCAGATGTGGCACGCTTCTCGGGGATTCGAGAAGTTCTCGGTTTGATGCATGGACTGCAGTTGCAACACCCTTATGATGCAACGGCGACAGCTCCAGCAGCGACGCTCTTCTCCCACGATGAGTGAAGCTTCCACTCGATGTGACAACTACAGTGGTGACATCCAAGATGCGACGGCAGCAGCTCATACGGCAGCGCACTTCTCGGAGATGCGAGGTGCTCTTGGTCGATGCGGTGCAATGCGACAGTTCCAGCGGCGACACCCTCCTTCGGAGCTGCGATGGCAGCAGCAGCGACGGCGACATGCTTCCTCTTTGTTGCGGCAGGCTTCAATCCCATGCGGTGCAGTGCCACAGTTCCAGCGGCGACACCCTCCTTCGGAGTTGTGACGGCAGGCACAGCGACAGCGACACGCTTCTTCTCGTTGAGTCGCGCTTCCTGCTCCTTCAGAAGGCCCAAAACAACAGCATGAACTTCCACAATAACTCTGGGGAGCTGGGGGTGAAGTCTGTTGTCCCTGAGACTTCAGCAGGAGGCAAGCAAAGTACACAAAGTTCCTTTCTCCTTCCTTTGGCAGTAAGGCAACCACTGCAGGCCAATCCCCCAAGCAGCACTTCAGCTTGGGAATAGTCTCTCCTCAGTTTCTTCAGGTTCCTCTCCTCAGTAAAGGTTTTTTCTTGTAGTCCAAAGTGATCTAATTTCTTGGGATCAAGGTCCCAATATTTATCCCCCAAAATCCTTTGTTCTCTGAGGAGAGAGGGGCCTTTGCCCACCCCAAACCAGTTCTGAAGCACTCTGTTTACCAGACTTCTCCTTTCCTTTCACAGTGCAGGGCATGCACATCAGACGCCCCACAGGAGGTGTAGCCAGCGTTGTGGAAGGCAAGTACAGTCCTGAAGCACTTTGTTTACAGTACTCCTTCTCTTCTTTCAGTGTGCAGGGCAGATACATCAGCCGCTCCCCAGGGGGTGGAGCCAGCATTGTGGAAGGCAGGCTGTTAGACGGGGACCTGGAGGGTCGGCCGAGGACAGGGGGAGAGGCCTCCGGAGAGGGCCGTCTCCAGCGATTGTACAGACAAGTAACTTCCCCCCCACAGATGGACACCACCCAAGGATGAGGTCAACACTCTTTATATACGATTCTTGAAGCAAGGATATCAGCGATACAGTGATATCGGGACACGAGGGTCCTCTCAATTCTAGTCTCTGGAAGGGAAAGGGTAGCGGGACAGTCTTGGTACCGGTCTGGTACTGAGGTGGTACGAAGGATAGCTCACAATCCTCGAGCTCGGAGTTCTGGAAGGTCAGGCCGCGGCCGCGCCAGCAGGCTCAGTTGATAAGTCTCACTTGAGAAGGGCCGCGGCAGCACCAGCCGGCAAGGCGATGGTTCACACAAGGATGGGCCGCGGCAGCGCCAGCAGGTCCCAACGAAGTGGTAGGTTGCAGAGGGCCGCGGCAGCGCCAGCAGGTCCCGACGAGGATGTAGGTTGCAGAGGGCCGCGGCAGCGCCAGCAGGTCCCGACGATGTGGTAGGTTGCAGAGGGCCGCGGCAGCGCCAGCAGGTCCCAACGAGGATGTAGGTTGCAGAGGGCCGCGGCAGCGCCAGCAGGTCCCGAAGAAGATGTAGGTTGCAGAAAGCCGCGGCAGCGCCAGCAGGCAGGACGATGATTCACAAGGCAGGGCTGCGGCAGCGCCAGCAGTCCGTCAAGGATGAGTTCTTCTAGGTGTCTCTCGACTCCAGGATACAACTGCCTTCCTGCTCTGGAGCTGCCCCAGTTATAGGTCTGGCCTCCTTTGATGTCCGGACCCTCGCTCTTGGAGGTCGGGAGGTCCGGGATGAGGGAGTCCAGACACCCAGCAGGGGGGTGGAGCCAGCGCCCGGGGAGGCTGGGGGCGATCGGCACCTGGCGGGGGAGAGCCATTGACACTCCTCTCTCCCATTGACCTGCCAAGTGGTCCGTTCACCTCCTGGGTGGATGGTGGTGCCTCGATGTCGGGGCCTGGCCAGGCCCAGGGTTGGGGTCGAGCGGAGGCCACGCGGCCTCGTGGTGCAGTGTCCAAGATGGCGGCTGGGCCGGGGCAATGCTGCTGATGGTGGCCCGGGCCGGCCGATGTCGTGGTGTTCGGGGGCAGGCGTCCCGTTGGGGACGGGTTGCGGGTTGCTTCTGTGGGTTGCCGGGGTGGTTCTTCTGGTGACACCGGGAGAGCCGGTGCTCAGGCCCTATCATGTGGGGAGGGAGCGGGCCTTTCAGGAGGCCTGTCCAACATGCATCCCCCCCAGCTGAAGGCGGGGAGAGTCACCCATCTTCTTGGGTACTCTCCTCGCCGAGGCGGAAAAAGCGTGACAGGCCGTCCGCGTTGGCGTGGTCTTGGCCAGGGCGATGCTCCACAGTGAAGTCCATCCCCTGCAGGGAGATGGACCATCGCAACAGTTTTGGATTCTCCCCCGCATCTGCATTAACCATTGCAGGGGTCTATGATCTGTTTGTACCCTGAAATGGGTGGCGAAGAGGTAGGGCTGGAGTTTCTTGAGGGCCTATACTACTGCGAAGGCCTCCCGCTCGATGGTGCTCCAGCGCTGCTCTCGGGCCAGCAGGCGTCGGCTCCCTCGGCGTTGAGTTGAGAGAGGACTGCCCCAATGCCATGATCTGAGGCGTCCATCTGGACGATGAATTCCCGGCTGTAGTCGGGGGCCTGGAGCACGGGGGCGGTGCACATGGCGGCCTTCAACTTCTCGAAGGCCACTTGACAGTCCGGAGTCCAGTTGACGGTTTTGGGGTTTTTCTTGGAGGTGAGCTCTGTGAGGGTCCCCACAATGCTGCCATAGTCTTTCACAAACCGCCAGCAGTATCCGGTGAGCCCCAAGAAGGCTCGGACCTCGGTTTGGGTGACGGGTGGCTGCCAGGACTGGATGGCAGCGATCTCGAGCTGAAGGGGGGCCACCAGACCGCTCCCCACTTGGTGTCCGAGGTAGGTCACAGACCCCTGGCCAATCTGGCACTTGCTGGCCTTGATGGTAAGGCCGGCCTGCTGGAGGGCGCGCAGGACTTCTCGGAGGTGGTGAAGGTGGTCGGCCCAGTGACGACTGTACACAGCGATATCGTCCAGGTAAGCAGCACTGAACTCTTCGAGGCCCGCCAATACCTGGTTCACGAGTCGTTGGAAAGTAGCTGAAGCGTTTTTCATGCCGAATGGCATCACTTTGAAATGGTAGTGGCCATCCGGGGTAGAGAAGGCGGATCGTTCTTGGGCTCTGGGGGTGAGGCCGATCTGCCAGTAGCCCGCTGTCGGATCGAAGATGCTCAGGTAGCGGGCAGCCCCCATAGGATCAACCAGTTCATCTGCCCGGGGGATGGGGTGAGCGTCGGTTCGGGTGACAGCGTTCAGGCCCCGATAGTCTACACAGAATCGGAGCTCGGGGTGGTGCCCGGGGCGGCAGCTTTGGGGACCAGTACGACTGGGCTGGCCCAGGGGCTGTCGGATGGCTCGATCACTCCGAGTGCGAGCATTTTAGAGACTTCTTCCTGGATGCAGGCGCGCACCCGATCCGGCACTCGGTATGCCCTGTGTCGAATAGGGGGACTATCCCCAGTGTCCACGTCGTGGAGGCACCAGGGGGTGACCCCCGGGGTGAGTGAGAACAGCTTCGCAAATTGCAGCAGGAGAGCCCGACAGTCTTGGCGTTGTTCCGGGGACAAGGCATCGGAGAGTCGGACCCCTTCCACTGAGCCATCTTTTTCACGGGTCCTCAGTAGGTCAGGGAGGGGCTCGGAGTCTTCTTCCATCCCTCTATCTGTTGCCATCAGTAGGCTGAGCTCCGAGCGTACGAAGTGTGGTTTGAGTCTGTTGGCGTGGAGGACCCGGAGGGGGTTCCGGGGGGACTCCATGTCTATTAGGTAGGTGACAGGGCCCTTGCGCTCAATCACCTTAAAGGGCCCTGTCCATTTGTCCTGCAAGGCACAAGGTTCGACTGGAGACATCACCCATACTTGCTGACCGGGCTCGAACTCAATGGAGGAGGCATGTTGATCGTACCATTTCTTCATGTCCTCCTGACTGGCCTCAAGATTGGCTTTGGCGAGTTCCCTGAATCGCCGGGTCTGGTTGCGGAGGGTCAGGAGGTACTTATACACGTCCGGAGGGGTCTTCTGGGGGGCCATCTCCCATTCTTCTTTGACCAGGCTGAGGGGCCCCCAGACAGGGTGTCCGTACAGGAGCTCGAAGGGGCTAAAACCGAGGGATTTCTGGGGAACCTCTCGGTAGGCGAAGAGGAGGCACGGGAGCAGCACGTCCCATTAGCGACGTAGGGGTTCCTCCAGGCCCATGATCATTCCCTTGAGAGTGCGGTTAAACCGCTCGAACAGTCCGTTTCCTTGCGGGTGATAGGGGGTCGTGAACCGGTAGGTAACCCCGCACTGCTGCCAGAGAGATTTCATGTATTTGGAGATAAAGTTCGTGCCCCTGTCGCTGACGACTTCCCGGGGGAAGCCCACTCGAGAGAAGATCCCCATTAAGGCTCGGCCTACCACTGGTGCTGTTACGGTCCGAAGAGGAATGGCCTCGGGATAGCGGGTGGTGTGGTCCACCAGGACCAGGATGAACCGGTGCCCCTGTGCTGTTCGGGGGTCCAGGGGCCCCACAATGTCTATTCCCACCCGTTCGAACGGGGTGGTGACGACGGGGAATGGTTGCAAGGGTGCTTTGATTTTTCGGCCGCTCTTCCCGCTGTCCTGGCAGGTGGGGCAGGCCCGGCAGTGGTTGGAGACATCATTCCGCATTTTGGGCCAGTAAAAGTGTGTTACCAGCCGGTTGTACGTTTTGTCTTGTCCCAAGTGTCCAGCAAGGGGGACATCGTGCGCTAAGTTCAAAAGGAATTCTCTGAAGCGGAGGGGCACCACCAGCACCCGGCTGGCCCCCAACTCAGCAATTCTTTGCTCGCTGTAGAGTAGGTCATTGTCCCAATAGATCCAGTGTGCCCCTGCGGTGTCTCCTGCGCTCTGGGTGAGGGCTTGCTGTCGGAGTCCCTCGAGGGAGGGACAGGTCGTCTGTTCTTGCCGGAATTGTTCCTGGGTGGGTCCACCCTCTTGACGCCACTGGGCCAGTTCTGGAAGGTCCTGGAGCTGAGCGGGCCCCTCTTGGTTTTGCTCTGGGGGATCAGTACTGAGGGCGTCTCTCTCCGGGACGATCGGTGGAGGAGGCGCTGGCCATTCGGGTTCTTCGGGACTGGGGATGGCGCGGGCGGCCATGGACCGGGTCGTTACGCAGGCCCAGTCCGGGAGGCCCAACATCCCCAGGTGCTCTCTTCTCTCAACTGCTGCCCAGGGGGAACTTTCGAGGTCGTTTCCCAGGAGGCAGTCCACCGGGGCATAATCGCGGACAGTCACCTTCAGCATACCGGACACTCCTCCCCATTCGAAGGGGACGCAGGCCATCCGACACAGGCTCTCTGAATTGTCAGCTGATCGGACGGGGCAAAGAACGTTTGGCAAGATCTGCTCGGGGGTTACCAGATGACAGCGGACTGCCGTCACACTGGCCCCGGTGTCACGCAGGGCTTCGGCCTTGCGCCCATTGATGTTCACCCACTGGCTGTATTTTCTCGTGTTGGCGGGTAGGGGAGCCCGCGGGATCATGTCTCTTTCCCCTAGGCAAACCAGGGACATGGCGGCGGGTTCCCACTCGGGCTGTTCCTGGTCGTACTCTTCATAATCTTCGGGTGCTTGCTCCTCTCCCAGGGCGGCGGCAGCGACCTGGTGGGGTATAGGACTCTGGTTCTTCGGGCAGTTAGGGTCGTTGGCATAGTGGCCGGTCCGCTGGCACCGGTGGCAAGTAACGTTGGCTCGGAACCCTGGACGCATCGGGGGGTTTCCCCTACCGGCCGGGGGCGGGGTGTTGCTGGCGGGAGCTGCCGGGACGGCGTCTCTGCCCCGACCCTGGCCTCCTCCTCCTCGGGGGCGATGGGGACCTTGGTTGGTTCTGTTTGGCTCACTGGGCCCACTTCGGGCAACTCGAGTGCTTTCCCATCGGTCAGCTTCGGCGGCGAGCTGCCGAGGTTCAGTTAGTTTACTGTCGAGGAGGTGCTGCCTGAGCTCGACGAAGCAATTGTTGGAAAGGTGTTCCCACACAATGAGGTTAAAGAGTTGCTCGTAGGTGGTTACGTGGCTGCCCTTGATCCACCCCTCGAAGGCTCAGCTGAAATAGTTCACGTACTCCACCCAAGTTGTACCCGGGATCCGTTTGCAGTCGCGGAACCGCTGGCGGTACATCTCGGGCGTGAGTCCGTATCGAGTGAGGAGGGCGGCCTTCATGTGGTCATAGGATGTCATCTGATGGTCCGGGAGCTGCAGCAGGGACTTTCATTGATGAACCTCCCCCATAGCCCGGCTCCCCAGTCACTTCGATCAATCCGGTGGGAGGTCATGGCGATCTCGTAGGCCTTGAACCACTGCTGGATATCGTCGTTCCGATAATATTCTCTGACAACATCCTTGGGGATGTGGACTTTTGGTTCTGGTGTTCGGGCGTTCGGGCACCCCGAGATCTTTATTCTGTTTCCGAATCTCTATCTCTGCTAGCTTGCGCTCATGTTCGTATGCCAGTTTTTTCTCTTCGAGTTCCCTCTGCCTTTGTTTCTCTTCCCGCTCCTCTCGGAGCCGCAAGTGTTCTAATGTTATCTTTTGTTCCGCCAATTTCAGCTCTCCGTCCAACCGAAGCCGTGCCAACTCTAGTTCATGGAGTCTGCTTTTCTCTCGTTCTCGGATCTCCTCCAGGGAGAGACCCGCTCTCCTTCCTTCTGTCGGAGTGGTGTTTGTTTCTGGCGCCTCGAGGTTTTGGTTTTGGGGTACGGCCGTACCCGTTTCTGCCCAAGATTCTAGGGCGTGTTTGAAGTCCTCTTTCGTGCTCAGCCCGGTGGTAGCAATGCCTAGTTCTATGCAAAATTGCTTTAGCTCTCGGTGGTTGTACTCTTCTAGTTTCTCCATCTGGAATTTCTCTGTGGATCCGCTCTCTTTTGTTGTCATTGTGGTTGAGTCGTGGGGTGAGTTACTCTCTGTACGATTACGCGTTGGTTCGGATCCCGCCGCTGGCCACCAATGTTAGACGGGGACCTGGAGGGTCGGCCGAGGACAGGGGGAGAGGCCTCCGGAGAGGGCCGTCTCCAGCGATCGTACAGACAAGTAACTTCCCCCCCACAGATGGACACCACACAAGGATGAGGTCAACACTCTTTATATACGATTCTTGAAGCAAGGATATCAGCGATACAGTGAGATCGGGACACAAGGGTCCTCTCAATTCTAGTCTCTGGAAGGGAAAGGGTAGCGGGACAGTCTTGGTACCGGTCTGGTACTGAGGTGGTATGAAGGATAGCTCACAATCCTCGAGCTCGGAGTTCTGGAAGGTCAGGCCGCGGCCGTGCCAGCAGGCTCAGTTGATAAGTCTCACTTGAGAAGGGCCCCGGCAGCACCAGCCGGCAAGGCGATGGTTCACACAAGGATGGGCCGCGGCAGCGCCAGCAGGTCCCAACGAAGTGGTAGGTTGCAGAGGGCCGCGGCAGCGCCAGCAGGTCCCGACGATGTGGTATGTTGCAGAGGGCCGCGGCAGCGCCAGCAGGTCCCGACGAGGATGTAGGTTGCAGAGGGCCGCGGCAGCGCCAGCAGGTCCCGACGAAGATGTAGGTTGCAGAAAGCCGCGGCAGCGCCAGCAGGCAGGATGATGATTCACAAGGCAGGGCTGCGGCAGCGCCAGCAGTCCGTCAAGGATGAGTTCTTCTAGGTGTCTCTCGACTCCAGGATACAACTGCCTTCCTGCTCTGGAGCTGCCCCAGTTATAGGTCTGGCCTCCTTTGATGTCCGGACCCTCGCTCTTGGAGGTCGGGAGGTCCGGGATGAGGGAGTCCAGACACCCAGCAGGGGGGTGGAGCCAGCGCCCGGGGAGGCTGGGGGCGATCGGCACCTGGCGGGGGAGAGCCATCGACACTCCTCTCTCCCATTGACCTGCCAAGTGGTCCGTTCACCTCCTGGGTGGATGGTGGTGCCTCGATGTCGGGGCCTGGCCAGGCCCAGGGTTGGGGTCTAGCTGAGGCCACGCGGCCTCGTGGTGCAGTGTCCAAGATGGCGGCTGGGCCGGGGCAATGCTGCTGATGGTGGCTGGGCCGGCCGATGTCGTGGTGTTCGGGGGCAGGCGTCCCGTTGGGGACGGGTTGCGGGTTGCTTCTGTGGGTTGCCGGGGTGGTTCTTCTGGTGACACCGGGAGAGCCGGTGCTCGGGCCCTATCATGTGGGGAGGGAGCGGGCCTTTCACGAGGCCTGTCCAACACAGGCACAGCCCTATTCAAGGTTCAGGTGCAACTCCTCCCTCCCATCTTGATGCAGATCTCTGTTCACCACTGGCTGACTCAGCCTGTTTCCTGGAATTCCCCAGCCCTGTCCTTCACAAAACCAGACATAGGAATACACAACCTAGCAGAGGCAGGTTTGAATGGTTAGACAAGCAAATACCTACTTTCTAAAAGTGGTATTTGCAAACACAGAATATTAAAATAAACTTCTCTAAAAGATGTATTTTATTATACTGAGTTCAGGCATACTAAACTCGAATTTCTGACATGTTCTCTGAGACAGTTAGTATTATAAAATGTAATAACTCTAACAGCCCATTCTGGCCTATGGAGAACAGGTAGCATTGCAATAGTGAAAAACGAAAATGGCTGTAATTCACTATTAGGACATGCCACACACATCAGGGCTTGTCATACCTTATACTTGCAATGCACCCTGCCCATGGGCCTATCATAGGGGTGACTGATATGAAGAAAAGGAAAGGTTTAGGGACTGGCAAGTGGGTGCACTTGCCCAGTCAGCATGACAGTACCAGACTGCACGCAGGCTCTGCAATGGCAGACCTTAGACACATTTTACAAGGCTGCTTCTGTGGGTGGCACAACCAGTGCTGCAGGCCCACCAGCAGCATTTGGATTTACACGCCCTGGGCACACTCAGTGCACTAGACTAGGGTCTGACAAGTAAACCAAATAGCCAAACATGGAACCACTGATTAGTACATCAATTTACAATAGGGAGCACTTGCACTGTGGCACTGGATAGCAGTGGCACAGCGCCCAAAGCATCTAACACCAGCAAAAATACATGAGGCAGCAACAAAAATGGAAGGGAGACCCATGCCAATGGTGCCAGGTCTAACAAACATGTACCTGAAGAACTCAAGGGACGGTTGGAAAAGCTTACATTTGTCCTTCTGTAGTGTGGCTCCATACTCGCTGAGGTGCTTCAGGGTGTCGCGGAGGTGTTTATTATGATCAGCGGCTGTTGCTGACTGGATGAGGATATTGTCACTCACGTTTAGCACCACGGGTAACCCCGATAACAGCTCCTGTATCGTGTTTTGGAATACTTTGGCTGCCGAGGATATTCCAAAGTTCAGCCGTTTGTATCTCCTGAGCCCCAGGTGGGTGCTTAACGTGGTGATGTATTGCCTCTCTTCGGACAGGGGCAGCTGGCGATACCCTGCGTTTAAGTCAATTTTCGAAAACCACTTGGATCCATTGACTTTGGCGATTATGTCATCCATCGTTGGCATTATGTGTTGTTCCCTCCTGATTGCTTTATTGGGCAGTCGCATGTCGATACAGAGGCGTATGGCTCCTGGCTGTTTCGGCTTCTCAGCGATGACCATCAGGGATACGTAGGGCGTGGGCCCAGACACCTCTTCAATGACTCCTTGCTTCTCTAAGGCATCCAGCTCTTTCACTACGAGCGGCCGCAGGTGGAAAGGAACCCTCCTATGTCGCAGAGCGACCGGGTCGACTGACCTGTCGATGTGTAACTTTATGAGGCCTTGACATAGCTCAGGGAATTGTCGGAGGAGCTCTTCTACTTGGTACGTCTGGATCCTCCTGGCGAAGGAGATGAGCCTTAGGTCTTCCGCAGTGTGACTGCTCAGGAGGGTGTACGCTTCTCTGCCAATTACATGGATGGTTGCCATTACTTCGAGGTCGTCTGCCTTGATGGGTACTGAGATTTTTCCCTTCAGCAGCAGGGGCGTAACAAACACCCCCGCAGCCCCCGCAGTGCGGGGGGGCCCACTCTCTTCACTAAATGAAGGGGGCCCCCAGGCCCCTCAGCACTTCAGAGAGCTGTGAGAGAGGCTTGCGCTGAACGAAGCCTCTCTCCCTCTAAAGCAGGTGCAGGCTGTCTGCAGCCTGCTCCGAGCCCTTCGCCCCCTCCCTCTGACTGAAGAGAAACAAAGTAACAAGTTGCAATGTTTCTCTTCAGTCAGAGCTAGCAAGGCCCGGAAGGAGGATGGGGTGGGTGGGGGCCCGAGCAGGAGGCAGCACAGAGCAATTAGGACGCAGAACAAGTCATGAGGTCAGGTCTACCTAGTTGTGAGATGGGAAACGGAGATGTCTTCACATAAAACACTCATGACAAGAGTATGGATGCAAATATGCATGTTATTCATGAACTGGTTGCCATTTCCTAAGGAAGAATGGGCAGACGGGTAACACGCTGTCCCAAACACTTGCAAGACTATGTTTTGAATTAATGTTTTCAAGATCCTATCTTCTCAATGTTGTCAAATATTGTAGTACTATTTCACAACTTTGGTTGTCATGTAACACCGCACCTTTAGCTGTATCCCTCCGCTGTGAAGTATTTTAAACAATAGCTTGATTCCTATAGGAAATCTTTGGGTTGGATATTTTCGACCTTTCTGGTGAGGGTGGTGTGGAAAGTTTGTATTCTTTAGTGAATTTGCCTCTATACATCAGTATATTGTTTCTCTGAATTTAAACTGTGAGAAAGGTGGAGTATGTCTTGAGTCGGTATACCCTCTGGGTGTGGGGGCCCTCAGAGTCAGACTGTCAGCATTCTCAAGGGCAAAGCTCATATGAGAAGGGATGAGGCAGCAAAATGGTGCCCTCAGGTAAGCACTCTTGTTAGAACGCGCCATGTGGGCGTCCGCAGGTGGGTTAGTAAGGTGGGGGCAGAGAAGGGTACAAGGTAGAGAGGAGATGAGTGCAAGGCAGAGAGGAGATGGGTTCCAGGTCTTGTGAGAAGGGTGCAAGGGGGAGGGGAGAAGGGTGCAAGGCGGAGGGGAGAAGGGTGCAAAGCGGAGGGGAGAAGGGTGCAAGGTGGAGGGGAGAAGGTTGCAAGGTGGAGGGGAGAAGGTTGCAAGGTGGAGGGGAGAAGGGTGCAAGGTGGAGGGGAGAAGGGTGCAAGGCGGAGGAGAGAAGGGTGCACGGCGAACAGGAAATGGGTGCAAGGCAAAGGGGGAAAGGGTGCAAGGCAGAGGGGAGCAGGGTGCAAGGCAGAGGGGAGAAGGGCACAAGGTGGAGGGGAGAAGGGTGCAAGGCAGAGGAGAGAAGGGTGCAAGGTAGAGAGGAGAAGGTTGCAAGGCAGAGGAGAGAAGAGTGCAAGGGGAAGGGGAGAAGGGTGCAAGGCAGATGGGAGAAGGGTGCAAGGTAAATGGGAGAAGGGTGCAAGGTAGAGAGGATGAAGGGTGCAAGGCAGAGGGGAGAAGGGTGCAAGGCAGAGGGGAGAAGGGTGCATGGCAGAGGGGAGAATGGTGCAAGGCAGAGGGGCGAATGGTGCAAGGTAGAAATGGGTTTAAGGCGGAGGGGGAGAAGGGTGCAAGGGGAAGGGGAGAAGGGTGCACAAGGCAGAGGGGAGAAGGGTGCAAGGGGGATGGTGATGAAGTTAAAAATGTGCCCCCCCCCCCCTCGGAAATATCTCTGCGTACACCCATGGCAAAACACACTACTTTGTGAGAGAGAGTGGGAGAGAGAGTGGAGAGTTGAGAGAGAGTGGAGAGAGAAAGTGGAGAGAGATAGCGTGTAGAGAGAGTGGAGAGAGACAGTGGAGAGAGAGAGAGTAGAGAAAGAGGGTGGAGAGAGACAGTGGAGATAGAGACAGTGGAGAGAGAGTGGAGAGAGAGAGTGTAGGGAGACAGTGGAGAGAGAGTGGAGAGAGTGGTGAGGGAGAGAGTGGAAAGAGAGAGAGTAGAGAGAAAGTAGAGAAAGAGACAGTGGAGAGAGAGAGAGAGTGGTTAGAGAGTGGAGGGAGAGAGTGGAGGGAGAGAGTGGAGAGAGTGTGGAGAGAGTAGAGAGAGACAGTGGAGAGAGAGAGTGGAGGGAAAGAGAGTGAATAGAGAGTGGAGAGAGAGTGGAGAGATAGAGTGGAGGGAGACAGTAGAGAGAGAGAATAGAGAGTGGAGAGAGAGTGGAGGGAGACAGTGGAGAGAGAGTGGATAGAGAGAGGGAGAGTGAGAGAGTGGAGAGAGAATAGTGAGAGAGAAAGTGGAGAGGGAGACAGTAGAGAGACAGTGGAGAGAGAGAGAGTAGAGATAGAGTTGAGAGAGAGAATGGAGAGAGAGAGAGTGGAGAGAGAGTGGAGGAGACTGACTGACTCAGAGACTGGAGACTGACTGACTGAGAGACTGACTGGCTGAGAAACTGACAGAGAGAGAGAGACTGACTGACAGAGAGAGAGAGAGAGAGACTGACTGACTGACAGACTGACAGAAAGAGAGAGAGACTGGCAGACTGACTGACTGACAGACTGACTGACTGAGAGAGACTGACTGACTGAGAGACTGAATGACAGAGAGTGAGAGAGAGAGAGAGAGAGAGAGAGACTGACTGACTGACTGACTGACTGAGAGAGAGAGAGAGAGAGACTGACTCACTGAGAGAGAGACTGTGATGGAATTGGGGTCACAGTGTGTATGAAGCTATGCAATGCCTCTTAAGATTGCTATTGTCTACTAATAAAAATGTATTATCAAAATGTTGTCTTTGTAGTTACATCTGCTTTTGAAATACTGCATTGTCGCATTGTCTAATGTTTTAAAACGGAAATGAAAATGAGTAGTGGATGCACTTTTGTCAAAACTGAACGATGAGTGGGCCTGATGTTGTATATCATGACAGGAGTCTGCATCAGGAAACCCACCTAGAATTGGGCAAACTTCCATGGCGTACTGATGGCAGGAACCCCGTAATGAATGAACCACCACCTATGATAGCCTGCTGGCAGACTAAGCCCAACCTTTGACTCCACCATCCAGTGTTACTTATAACGGCTGGATTAGTTACAGTGGTGTAACAATAGCCCCGCATCCCCTGCAGCATGGCGGGTCGCTGGCCTGAGAGCTCTAGACTGGCATGGAGGATGGGAGGGGGGCCCCCTCCATGTAGTTTGCAGGGGGGCCCC
Organism: Lissotriton vulgaris; assembly: GCF_964263255.1. NCBI lineage: Eukaryota > Metazoa > Chordata > Amphibia > Caudata > Salamandridae > Lissotriton > Lissotriton vulgaris. The sequence goes on along the minus strand of NC_141685.1, from coordinate 2,102,246,164 downwards.
CTCAAGTTTTGTTACGCCACTGTTCAGCAGTAGGGGCGTGTCTGCTCCATACGCATAAATCCTGGTCTTGGACGACATTACAGGAGCACGAGGGAGTAGGAGGTGGTATTGCTGGAGGCCCATAACATTCACTGTTGCTCCTGTGTCGATGACTGCCTTTATCTCTGTTCCCGCAACACGCAACATGGACCATGCATGTTGGCTGCGGCCGTCTGCGTTGTTTGAGTTCTCTCGGAAATGATACCAGGTATACCTCTTCTTCTACCTCCTCTTAGGAGTCTTCGATCGTCAGTAGGTGTTTCCGGCTCTTTTTCGGTGTGTCTTTGGGTGGCGTGGAGTCTGTCACTGATAGCTGTCATACAGCCCGCTTTGGGGGCCTCGGATTCCGGAAGTCCCGGCCTCTGGTGCAGCTCCGGCACACAGAGGCAAAGTGATTGGGTCTCCCGCAGTTGGTGCAAGTCTTCCTTTGGGCAGGGCAATCTTTTGTGACATGTGGTTCATGCCCACAGTATCCACATCTTGATTTGGAAGTGTCGTGCCTTGGTTTTCTGAACGCGTCTCCTCTCGGTTTGGCTCGGAGAGCGTCGGCCCGCTCTGTCTTGATGCCGTCTGTCCGTCCTTGTGGCCTGATGAGCGCCTGATCCCTTTTGTTCGCCCGTGCTGCAGACAGGTCGTGTGACCTCGCTAAGATTAGCATATCTTCGAGCGCGATTTTCGGCTGGTGCAAGATGAGGCCTCTTAGTGTCTTGTCGCGGCACCCCTGGATCAGTTGCGCTTTGATCTCCTTCGGTTGGTCATCATCGGTACATGTGCTGCCAGTTTGCGGAGGCGGGCGTAGAATGTGTCCATGGACTCTCTCTCTGTCTGGCGTGCTTGGCGTAGCTTGAACCGTTCAAAGTCAGGGTTCAATTGGGGGTCGAAATGGGCGTCGAGCGCGACCACCTCCGCGTTGTAGTCTGTGGCAGCTCCGGTATTAGGCAGGTGTTTGAAGAGCTTGAATATCTCATCTCCGGCGTAGTGTAATAGTAGGGACCTTTTTACTACTTCATCTTTTTCTTGGGTTGTGACGAAGTTGCTGTTGAGGCGTTCAATCCAGATCTTCCACCTTGGAGAGGCTGTTGCAGGGTCCTCCAGTTTGCTGAACGGGGGCAGAACTCCTGACACGGCGTGTTGGAATGGTGCTGCTGCTTGATCATCGTCCCTCATGGCACCTCTCGCTGGTAGTGAGGAGTGTGTTGCGACGTACCTTTCTCTGTTCTCTGGTACCGGGGTCTTCCTCCCTGCAAGCAGGGGTCTGTGGTAGTCCTCCCCTCATGCTGGGTCTGCAGCTGTCGCTTCCTGACGGTCCATGTGTTCCTTCCCCTTGTTCTCCAGTATCTGGGGTGTACCCTTTTCCTGTTGTCCTCTTGCTCCTTGCCCACGTGTGCTTGTCTCTGTCTTTTGTTTGTTTTCCGTTTTTTCCTTTATCCCTTTTGACTTGACCCTTCATGCAGGGCCCATGGCAACCTCTCCCTCTGGCAGCAACGTGAGCAGAGACTACAGTGGGGCGTGGCTTGACTCCCCGACCCCTGGTCGGGTCTCTCTTACCTCATGCGGCTATGCGCATCTGTATTCACACGGGGGGCGGAGCGCGGACACTCGGCTCCAAGTGGCCGTCTGCCTCTCCGACCTGCGGCTCCCAGTCGCTTGAAACCAAAGTCCGGTCACAGTCGCGGTGCGAGTCGAGAGGTGCGATGAGCGAGGGTTGGGCTCCCTCTCCTCGTCGCCAATCTCGTGTCGTCACCTAAGGGCGGGCAGGGTTGCCGGTCACCCTTACGCGGGGGCAGAGCGCGGCGCAGCACTCATTTGCACTACACACTATTGTGAGCCGGAAGTGACGACCCTGTGCGGTCGTCCTCCTTTTATTGCTCCCCGCAGGCCACGCCTGGCCTGTGGATGTGGCGGGCAAACGGATACTTTCCTAAGAAATCTTTAGAAGTACCTCCACCAAGTGCACTCTCTTTGCCATAAATAATATCTATAAAACAATTTTCTAACATATATAAGATTCTGAAATCCTTTTTGTCTTGGCCCCACCCACTTGATGTGTGAATAAGTATAAGTATATGCATAAATATGAAATTTTTGGACAACATCACTTTTAGTCATGCTGTGCATGCGAGGGGGAAAAGTAAGAAAACGCAGCCCAACGTCGGCATTTCTTAAACTCCATGTAGAAGCGTGTCCTGCAAGATGCAGGGAGCAGAGGTCACTGTAGGTCTGGGCAAGGCTGGAACCCATGACGAAGTAAGGCTGGAGGCTAAATTCTTTTTTTCCTCATTACGAGGACTGTTTTGCTCCTGAGGATTTCTGATAACGGTTTTCCCCTTCTTCACCCACAGTGTGTGACTAAAGGGCTTTATTAAGCCCTCGTATAAGGTATCTACATTGCACTTATCCTCAATCTGGCATGAGGGAAGCTGACATTTAATAATGCTGTCTTGAATAGCCCGAGGGGCTGCCCCGTCAACATCTTCATTCATACGGCTTTTATCCTTTCATTGTGTGTACATCAGCCAACTACCAAAATAGATGTCATGCATGGTATGTGTTTTTGCATGTACATCAGCCAACACATTTACATGTATACGTTAAATATGTCTTTTTGTGTATGTCATCCAACGTCCTCTTTGCTAGTAACAATCAAAGCTGTACAAATGTATAATTGATCTTCATAGCTTTAAGGCGAGGAATAACACCCAGAAGGCAATGCTTAATGATGACTCTAGTCCAATTCTGGATACCTCTAGACCTCTGGACTATTTATTTCTAGTAATTCTCCATCTTAATCAAGCTCCAGGTCATGTGTAAAAAGCTGGCGTCCTCTGTTTCACATTTTGGACACCAGTGGGTGATAGGTAAGTACGATGCAGTACATAAAAATAAGCAAACTTAAACCGAGAGTTAGTAGATACAGGTACCTGTGTACAATAATCTTCCCATTTAGATTTTGCTAATGATCCAGCAGAAGTGTACTTTTCTCTCTCTATGACTATGTTGGGTTTTTACTGAAACTGTTCTTTCTATCCTCATTTAATCTTCCAACTGTACATGCCACTTTTACGATCAGATGGTCAATCACTCTACCACAGAGGCAATGATCCTCCGATAAAACTTTCTTTGCCGATAGGAGGGGTGGGAAACAGCCATTACAACGCAGCTGTTTCCACGCAGGGCCTTTACCACGCAGCCGTTACCATGAATATACTGTTACCATGCATAGCCTTCACCACGCATTTTGTTTTACAACGTATGTGGTGAGGGCATATGCTGGTAACAGTGGTAAAGGCCCTTGCATGGTCAAGGCTATTGGCGTCGTTATTGGAGCAAAGAGATCATTCCGCTTCCTCTTGATGACCTGCGCCATGCCTCGCAAGAGTTGCCTTGTCGTCGTCCTTTTAAGGTAAGGGGGATTATGTTTGGGTCGGGTATTTTTTAAAAGGGCAGGGTGAGGTGGGGGTCACGCATGGGTGTTTTTTTAGTGATTAGGGCAGGGTCGGGTATTTTTTTAAATGGGCTGAAGGCTGTGGGGGTCGCACTGGGTCCTAGATTTCGGGCTTAGGGCAGGGTTGGGTATTTTTTAAAAGGCCAGGGCCGGTATGGGTCATGCTGGGGTCTAGATTTAGGCCTTAGGGCAGGGTGGGGTATTTTTTTTAAAAGGGCAGGGAACAGTGGGGGTCGCACTAGGTTCTAGATTTAGGTCTTGGGGGAGGGTCAGGTATTATTTTAAAAATGGCAGGGGCAGTGGGGTCATGCAGGGGACTATTTTTAGGGATTAAGGCAGGGGTTGGGTATTTAAAAAAAGGGTAGGGTGGGGGACTGGCTTGAAGACTGAGGGCAGCAGTTAGGAAAAACTTTTATCCGGCATGGACCTTTACCACACATGCTTTGCAACAAGATATGTTGTATAAGCATGCGTGGTAAAGGTTATAGGTGGTAAAGGCATGTGCGATGTAATGCAAGCGTGGTAAAGGCATGCGTTGCAACGGAATGCATTGTTCCATCATACAACCCAATTGCTTCAGCAGCTCATATAGTGGTATAACAGTTTAAACACCCCGAAGGATGTCAAGCTTCATAATTGGGCTTTTTCTCTTTGGCAGGCTGACGCTGCAATGTCCTACGGGTCCTCCAAAGGGTCTCTTTTTCTGAAATCTTTTGATGAAGCCGTATGGGTGTGTGGGTGTAAGTGGCAGTGAAGTCCTAGAAGGTGTATTAAAAAATGGCTGGAGGAGCGTGGTCTCGAAGCTAATGGAGTGAGACGTGCGCCATCTCAGCTTCGGGCCGCCGCCACAGACTTGCACAAATTATATTACGGCAGCGGCACTCAAAGTCTCCAGACTGGGGAAATTTCGATACCGGAGTGACTGGGGCAACCACAGAAGGGTGTGCAATGGCTCGGCAGTGGCGGACGGCGGAGAAATGAACTGCATGAGCAGAGCGGCCTGAGGCTAGACGGTGTGCCCACCATTTTAACAGCCCGGGATCCGCGCAGTTGCAGCCTTGAGTGGCGTTTGGGGGCTGCGGGAGCTCGTCGGAGCCTCTTGAAGCAAAACAGGCCACTGGTGGAAAATCTACACCGCCGGAGGGTGGCCTCCTCTACCCGGGTGCCTGGCGACCCACCTTGGGACGTGACTGCTATTTTGGCCGCCCGACCTTCTACGGAGCTCTGACAGAGGCCTTTGGAAAGGGCCTAGAAGAGATCGCATGCACTGCGATTGCAACAGGGGAGCAGGAACAGCCCGGATGTTGCCCTAGGTGATGGGCTCAGATCACAGCTTCGTGGTGCCTAGGGCGACGGCAGACTACGCCAACGGGAGACAGCAAATCCCTCTGGAGACGCCCGCCATTTTTGTCAGCAGGTCAGCATCTAGGCCCCCGAGCTGTTGGGGTGAGGTCTCGGGAGTGGTAGCTGCTGCAAACAGGAGAGGCAGTCATCAGCGAGCCCGCTTATCTACTAGCTGGAGACCGGAGGAGGGGGAAAATCGCTGCTGGAGTGAGGTACTAGCCGCCATCTTGCTACATCAGGGAACTAATGGACTGGACAGCGCTGACTCATCACTGACAGAGGGGCCCTGAGGTCTGGGTCCTGTGCAGGTACAGGGGCAGGGGGGCGCTCCTACGGCCGCTGGAGGGCGTCACCTGCGCTTTGGGCTGCCCGTGATTTATTTTGCCTGCCGTCCCCTTGGGACCTAGAGCACACTCCGTCAGCGACGCTCCTGCCCTCTGCATCCACACCAGCTGCAGCTCTACGTGGACTAGAACAGCACAGTGTCAGCCACATGAGTGCAGCCAACCGCTTTGCCATCGGTGCAGGAGCCCTACTCTGAGACCTCCTGCATTCTGGTAGCCTACAGCCTGGGACTCCCATTGCGATCTAATTACACACTGCCCGGCAGGCGTGGGAGGCCATACACGCTAGCGGACGACCACTTGGTGGGCTCAAGGTGACTCCTTTCCTCAGGGAGGACCAGTGGACTGAGGCGACGCGAGAGGTGTTGGGTTTCTGCCCAGGCCCCCCGCTTATCCATCCAGCGGGGGGGCACGGGGCCCAACGCAATACTGCCCAAACTCACCAATTATTGCACTTCCCTCCCTCCAGCGACATGGCCGCTCACACCTAAAGAACTGATCCTCTGGTCTGGGTGCCTGCAGATCTCCATTGCCTTTTCCCTGGCCTCTGAGTGACTGCCGCATCCCGGGGCCCGTGGTAGATAGCTGGTGGACTCCTGGGATCTTCTAGGCCCTACATCTCCTGGAGGGTACAGTCGCAGCTCGGCTGGATTAGCCTCTATCCTGTTTGTGCCTCTCGTGCCTTGGAAGCTGGCGGCTCCTTCAGGGTTCTCGGACCTGTGCTGCATTTCCTCACGGTGCTGGGTCTGGTCCTCCTCAGTTACAGTCCAAGTGTTGCCCCCAGGGTCAGGTAGCTGAGGGCCAGGGCACGCCTGGAAGTCGATAGTTCCTCCCCGGCGATCTATAGCGTAGGCTCCCGCCAATTCATGAGCATGACCCACTCTAAATCCGGGAAAGATCCCCTACAGCCCCCAAGACGCAACAGTCATGGCTCTATGGAACAAGACGGCGATCTTGAAAGGACCCTCGACAGCTGTACAGAAGATCAAGAATATCTATGGCAGTGGCTGGCCACCCTAGAAGAGCAACATATCGAGCTGCAGATCAAGCAGGCAGATTTGGAAAATAGGGGGTGCCGGAACAACATACGTATCTGGGGAATCCCAATTGGGGCAGAAGGAGCCGATATAATGACCTTTGTTGCTGAACTACTGCACGACATTAGGGGCGATGACGATGCCTCGCCACCGGCCTTGGACCATGCACACAGAGTATCTGAGCTGCCCGGAAGACCTGGTCTTATCCCTGATATCCTGACCCAGGTTCACTTTTTCACCAAAAAAGAGGCCATCCTCAAAGTGGCTAGAGACAAACCGGAGGTCCAGTTCAATGGCTTGCCCATCCAGTTATTCCAAGATCTGTCCCCCCCAACACTCAGATGCTGGATGGACTTCCGACCAATCACGGACAAGCTCCGGGAGCTTAACATCTGCTATCAATGGGGACACAGCTTTGCTCTCATATTCCAATGGGAGTCCAAACGTCGTGTACTGAGATCTTTCAGGGAAGCAGCCCAACTACTCCAAATCTCGGATACTCGCCCGGCAAGCTCTGCGCGCATACCATCAAAAGTTCGAGTCCAGCTGAAGCCACAGTGGACCACAGTGCGTCATGCCAGACATCCATCCTCACGGGATTGCAGCACCTCATCCCAAGAAAAATAATATATAATCCAGCACATTCGATCTCTAGAAGGAGGCCCGTCACCTTCAGGTTCGCAAACTTCCTCCACCAAATAACTCACCAAAGTATGTGTTGATATGTTGATACGTGAATACTCATTATTTGTCTCAGTGGGATCTCCTGCCCATAATTTTGAAGCCGCCTTTTTCCTCCTTTTTTCGAACGCTGTGTGCTGAGGCCCGGTGGAGAGGCGGCCCAACTTCTTTTTTTTCCTGGACACTCCACCGGTGAGCCTTGCATGCAAACTTCCAAAATTCAGAGTACCGCTGAAACTACAATGGAACACAGTACGCTATGCCGGACACTCATTCTCACGCGAGTGTGGCAGGCCTCCTCATGAACAGCAGGACGCACTACAACATGCAAGGTCCTTTGAAGGATGACCATCGCCTCCAGACTTACAAACGTCTGCCATCAATTGAATTGCCTCAGCCTGGTCGACATGCAGAACGCTTACCCCATACCTGCGGATTGGCTCTGGATCACCAATCTGTAGACGTTACACCCCTCTTTTCTTCACTCCAGAAGTTGCCTTAGAAAACGCCTGGCCTATACTAAAGCAGCAACGGCCTGGGTCTCTGTCCCAGTGATTCTGACTTACTACTCGGAGCGATGACCGACCCCCAATCCTATTCTTGGGAGAGTGACATCTCTGGGACAGCCTGTACCAGAGTGCCTGGTCACTCCCTGGAATGGATTAGGAAAATGTTGGCCGTTTCAGAGTTTGAGTTGTTATATTCACACCTACCCTCCCCCTCTTTCCTTTCCTCACCCGTCCGCCTGGCGGGGGGGAGACACCTGGAAATTCAGGAGAGCTACGCAGATAATTTGTTTGACACAGCAACCCTACCTGACGATAGGTAAATATGGCCTCCATACCTTGTTTGAAGGTTATTTCCCTTAACGTGAAGGGACTCAATTCCCCCAATAAACTGCGCCAAATATTGAGGTACATACTGTTGCAAAACCCCAACATATTTTTCTTGCAAGAGACCCATCTCCTCAGGGCTGACGTAAAGCACATGTCTCACCCACGTTTCCCTCACCAGATCTGGTCCTCAGCAACTACTAAGACTGCGGGTGTAGCCATCTTCTGCAGGGCGGGTATCTCACAGGGTGATACCAAAGTGGTCCGGGACACTGAGGGCAGACTTCTTAAGGTGGAGGTCAGGAGAGGGCATCGCACACTCACTCTTTGTAACATGTACGCGCCAAATCAGGGTCAAGGCGCCTTCCTGCGTAGGATCATAGGAGAGCATGTAGTACCTGTGAGTACAGACCTCATAGTGGGGGAGACTTTAACTTGGTATGGGATGCGGAGCTAAATCGCAGTGGGGGCGCGTTCCATGGGGTGGGTGCTATGTCGGCAGCAACGAAAAAATCTCTTACTGCTTTAAACCTTGTAGATGCCTGGCGTTACCACTCCCCAGAGATTGACGCTACACTTATTACTCCCACGCGCACTGCTCCTATTCTCACATTGACTTCCTCTTCGTGTCGTATTAACTGGTTAAGGACACCCTCTCCGCAGCTAACTCCGATATATCGGTCTCCGATCACGCACACGTGGAATTACTCCTCCACAAGCGCTTCCCCATCCCAAGCGGCCTACTAGATGGCGATTTCCGCCCCACATTCTTCGTGACCCGGTAGATAGGGAAGAACTCCAAGCTGCCATTTCATCCTATTTCGAAACTAACGATCTTCCGGAAACGCCTTTCCCTGTCTTATGGGATGCATATAAAGCTACGATCTGCGGGCCCTTACCTCTATCGCTATTGTTAGGTTGCGGGAAGCTCGCTTATATGAAACCAAACAGATGCGCAAAATCAAAACGCTGGAGTAATTAGATCAGGAGCGCCCTTTGGCAATACACAAAAGGCGTTTGGCTGTCCTCAGAGGCCAGCTTCGGGCGCATAGAACAAACAAGGCAGAACACGCCTTACTTGCATTGCGACAGCGCTATTATGATGGAGGGGACCAGGTAGGTACTGTTTTTACACGTCGCCTGAGAACACGGGCGGCCAAAGCCCACATTGCAAAACTAAAGCTGGGGGACGGATCTTTGGCCTTCACAGAATCCGATGAGCTTCAAACGTTTCAAGACTACTATGCGTCTCTCTATGCTCGTGATCCACCTGCCCCTGATCTGATATCGACCACCTTGGACGCTGGCGCCTGGGACCCCCTGAGCGAGTATCACTCCAAGCTCTTGGAAGAACCCATCACTCTAGAGGAGCTAGCTAGTGCCCTAAAAGAATTCCCACTTGGTAAAATGCCAGGCACCGATGGGCTCCCAGTCTTGTTTTATCGCACTTGCCGCAACTCCAAACATATATGTTACGCCTTTTCAACACCTTCACAGACACAGTTGGGCCTTCCCCGGCAATGGCGGAAATAGCCCTCATCCCGAAGCCCGGGAAAGATCACACGCTCTACTCTTCTTTTCACCCCATTGCCCTGTTAAATACAAATCTCAAATTATACACCAACATTTTTGCTTAAAGACTAAACGCGCACCTACCCAATCTCATTGAGCCAGATCAGGTAGGCTTTATCCAACAACGCCAAGGAGCTGACAATGTGTGCCGAGTCGCGCACCTTGTAGGATAGGCGCAGCACTGGAAGATACTGGCCTGACTACTCTCACTGGACGCTGAAAAGGCGTTTGACTGGGTGGACTGGGTGTTTATCTGTGCCGTCTTACAGAAAGTAGGACCGGGACCGCTGATGATAGCGCGCATCATAGTTCCTTACATCTCACCACTTGCCAAGGTGTGTGTAAATGGTCAACTCACGCAGCCTATCTCCATCCTTAGTGGTACCAGACAGGGCTGCCCCCTGTCACCCCTATTGTTCGCCCTTGTAGTGAAGCCGCTCGCTATTATGATACGCGGGTCGCCTGACATTCGTTTTATTACACTTGGGGGCCTTGAACATAAGATTACCCTCTTTGCGGACGACCTACTTCTTACCCTGTCTGATCCGTTACTCTCACTACCAGCAGTGCATACCCTGCTTCAGTCCTATGAGCAAGCCTCAGGGCTTAAAATCAACCATACGAAATCCTGGGCCCTCAACCTCACTGGTCCTGGTCGATGAGATTGCGACCTTGCAAGCCCTCGTTTCTTACCAATGGGCGACCAGCTCTGTAAGATATCTTGACCTTAATTTAACACCGGACTTAGCTACCTGGTCCCAAGCTAATTGGCAAGAATACAAGAACTCAGTCATTGCCGATCTACGAGCAAGGTAAGCCTTGCCACTTTCCTGGTTGGGACGCCTTAATACAGTCAAAATGTCCATCCTACCGAAGATTCTTTAGCTATTCCAAACTCTGCCGACGCCCATCCCAAAGCACCAGATTCAGGGACTGCAACGCGAATTGACCGCCTTCATATGGGGGGAGGTTAGACCATGATTCTCTAGTAAAATTTGAATTCTCCCGCGTGATAAAGGGGGGCTCGCCTGCCCTAATCTGATATAATACTATTGGGCGTCCCATCTACGCTTTATACCAGAGTGGACGGTGTGGGAGAGCGAGAAGGTGTGGTTCCACATGGACAAGGTGGTCACCTGTCACCCTCTCTGGGATCATGCATGGTTGCCTCGGGAAGCGCGTCGCCCCAGCGCCTACATGCCGGTTCCTTCTTAAACAGTACTTGAGATCTGGGACAAAGTGGCGGTCTATAGGGGCCTCACTTCCTTCCCCTCCCCGCATACCCCAATTGCTCGCAACCCGCAGTGCCCCTCTGCGTGTCGTACCACCCTATTTTGCAAACTGGACAGATAAGGATTGTAAAACGATACGCGACTTATTCTTGGGGGAGGACATCAAAACGTTTGTTTAATGCAAACAAGAATTTCGGCTCACAGAGAAGGGCAGGTTCCAATATATCCAGCTCTGACACTGGCTACAGGGATCCTCTTTATCGCAGGTGGCCACGCGACCTTTCACACCATTTGAGCGGCTAGCAGGTACATTCGGCACCTCCAAAGGATTAATCTCTCGCCTATATCAGATTCTTCAGCACTCACACCGCTTGGACCCTCACCCCTAACAGCAGCAGTCTCTTTCCACTGCCGACAATGCCCCTTTTCAGTGGACGCGCCTCTGGCGCGACATTCCAAAAACTTTCCATAGCATCCCCAGCACGAATCTGCCAACAAAGTGATGACTCAGTGGTACTACACTCCCTCTCAGCTTCAAAAGATGTTTCCCAACGCATCTCCCCTGTGTTGGAGCTGTACTCAAGCAGTTGGGGATTTCATACACATTTGGTGGTCGTGCCCTCCCCTTGCTACCTATTGGAAAGAAGTCCTCAGCCATATTAAACGGGTGCTCGGGTACCCACTGTCTGAAAGTCTGCTCACAATCATTCTGGGCCTTAGGCTGGTGAACCTGTGAGCTATGACCCGCCGAGACCGGCATCTCAGTCTCCACATGCTGAGACCCGCAGTATTGCCCTCTACTGAAAGAAAGCAGAAATGCCTTCCATAAAGTGTGGTTCACCCACCTATGGCACACAGTGGCAATGGAGTTGCTCACGGCGTGCGTGCAGCTTCGGGACGCCAAATTCACGAAGTTGTGGAAGCCGTTGGTGGATCTCCTGAGACGACTGGAAAATGTTAGACTACAGCCACCAAGACTTCGAGATTTGCAGCTTTTTGATGATGCAGTCGATCAGTGACCGAGAGGGCTTCTGGAATTCCACAGATTGATCACTCTACACAGTACCCCCATACACTCTTCACGAATTAGACATCATTATTTCTGACGCACTGACCAATACTGCCATCTTCGACCTTCCTCCACATGTTATCAGAGACAATATCTGGTATAGCCAGAACAGTGCCTCCCAGCGATGTGCCATGACTCAGACAGGGTAACCAGATGCCAAAACATCCCTCCCGCCACATCAACCCCCCTTCCCCCACTTTCCTTTTTCTACCCTCCATCCCTACCTATTGGTTGTTTCTTTGTTTTCTTTTTGTTCTCCTTTTTAGGTTTCGACTTTTGGCGGGGGGCGAAGCCCCTCCCAGTCGAAATCTTTTGTTCTTAGTTGTGAGCTTAGGACAGCCCCTGTTTCCAATCGGCTAGCTCCATAAATGGAGGCTAGCCATTGGAAGACAGAGGCTGTCAATCGCGCTTTCTCTCGAAAACGCGATTCGGGGGCGTTTCTGGTGCTTTTTTTAAGCCCCGCCCCTTTGTCCCGGGCCGCGCTGCGATTGGCTGCCGGCCCGGGACACCCCCGTGATGTCATTCCCCGGGCCGCGCTGTGATTGGCTGCCGGCCCGGGACACCCCCGTGACGTCAGCCAATCACAGCGCGGCCCGGGACCTGACTTGTTCAATTAGCTGTCGACCATGGAAAGTTTCATTGTGGCTACTGCAAACTCGTTTTGTGGCGCTATATTGGGACGCTCTTTAAAAAGCCGGTTTATTTTAATCTCGAGGGTGCCACCCCTCTGAAATGCCCCCGAGATTCACCGCCGCGGCCCGAGCGCCGCAAAACAGGAAGTCAGGCACGACGGTGCCTGATGCGGGGCGGGACTTCCGGTTTGTCGGAGGAAGTCCCGCCCGCCGCCGCGCTGTGATTGGCCAGCACTGCCACCGGGGAAAATAGAGGAAGAATGCCGGCCGAATCCCTGCGGCCCGGGGCTCCCAGGAGTGAGGGAGAGCGCCGGGGCCGCCCCGGAAAGCAAAGAGGGAAGCGGCAGGCAGGGCTCCGTGGCCGAGGAGAGCCCCGCAGCCCGAGAAGAGGAGCAGCGCGAAACCTGCCAGGAGCCCCCGCCAGAGTAGCCCGGTAAGTGAGAAGGGCTAGGGGAGGCTCCGTGTGGCAGGGTGTCACTGTCTTGAGCCCTGAGAGGCTCACGAGGGCATTCCTGAAGGGGTAGAGTGGCCCCAGAAGGCAGTGGGTCGCTCCCCCAGCGGACATTGTTTCCAAGTCCCCGGGCATTTCAGCAGAGCCGTGAGGGGCTCCAACGATGGCTTTGGGAGATGATAGGGAGAACAGTCAGGTTAAAAAGGCAGCTAGAGGGTAGCAAGAGGGAGGTGACAAGTGGAGAGAGAATAAAAAGTAGAAAAAGAGGGAGGAGAGGTCGGTAGAGGAGAAAGATGCTTTGGGGGCAAGGTATCTTGTATTGGATGCACGATGGATTTACCGAATGGAGGGAGAAAAAACAGTTGAAGGGTATGGAAGGATGATGGGGACAGTGACACGGGACTGCCTGATAATGAAACGAAGAGAGCAGAAGTATGAGGCGAAATCCAGGTTGCCAACACAGGAATGGGACATGGTTTTCCAAGGGGTAGAGATGGTGATGGCACAGAACAGAGTTTTGGGGAGTGGTTGCAGGGATGTGATATTATTTTGGAAACGATATGGCAACATCAGAGGGTGAGGGTGTGTGTTAACTGCTGATTTATACTCCTGGTGTTCGGGGAGGGGGGGGTATGATTTGCTTGATGTGCAGAGGAGAGAACATATTTTTGTTTGTTGATTTGGTCTGCACTCAGGTAATTTGACAGTGGTTAGAGCTCGCACCCAAGAACGTGTCTTTCCATACATCTTGTTTTTAACCAGGCACCCTATTTATTTTCGCTTTCTCCTGCCTCTAGAAAGCCACAGGCCTAGGGGCCGCTGTTAACTATAAACGTAAAAAGAAGGAACATTCCTGGAAACTACAGATCACAGGAAGTTCCCTGAATAACATGACACATAATTAATTGTTTATCTTGTGTATATTAAACAGTGTGCTCTCAGTTTGGAACAAATCGTGTTGTTTTAGCAAAACATTTTGTTGTTTGTGAGCCCTTAATTTTATTGGGCATTAGCTAAATATAGTTGATTTTCTGAGAAAGTTGAATGAATTTCTAATTGTTGTTTTTGAATGGTAAATGCTCGCAAAGCTTATGTTTGAATCTCCCTGCGTGAAAGAGCTGTAAGGTAATACTTTTTGCACATTGCTGTTGTATTCAGCTCGCCGTTATGCTGCATCTGCTTGGCAGGCAGGGCTTTGTGAAGAGGTGCTCGTAGAGTATCTTGTAGCAAGCAAGGAAAGGTTAACAGAAAGCAGATATCACCGCTTAATGAGGTCAAATCAGACTGATTTATAATTGCTGTGGAGCGGATATCCTCCTGGGGAAGATGCTTGCGCTGAAAAATCCTATAAACCAAAGCACTTGTTTATCTGTCATTCCCACTGAGATAGTAATGTAATTACTCTCGTAATTATCTTCATTAGTGTCAGGCATTATCTGCAATTCATTCCTCTGCTCTAAGAGTACGTTTGTTTATTTGCACATTTTTATCTCCTGCGCGCGCCGCCAGCCCGGCGAAGAAACTTGTGTTTGCAAATGCAGAGCGCGAGCGCCGCTGACATTTCCCGTGCTAAACCGAGACTGCTTGTCTTTCTCTTTCAGAATCCCTACGCCCATTCCCTGACATCTGCCCTTCATTACATGGTTCCCGTGCGGCCGCGACGACAGATTGTCAGGTTAAAAAGGCAGCTAGAGGGTAGCAAGAGGGAGGTGACAAGTGGAGAGAGAATAAAAAGTAGAAAAAGAGGGAGGAGAGGTCGGTAGAGGAGAAAGAGGGGCATGGCAATACAGAGTTAAAAGAGAATGTTGATGTAGGAACATAGAGAGATAGCGACAGTATAGATAAAAGAGAAGAGACGGGCGAGGTGAGAAGCAAGTATAAGGAAGAGAAAAAGGAAGGATAAGAGAAAAAACAGAGTCCTAAAGAGATAGGGAAGAGACAGAAAGAGGGGCAGCAAAGTAGCAGTGGATGGGGGGGGGAGGGGGAGGGGTAAAGAGAAGGAAAGAGAGAAAGTGAGAGAGGAGGAGGGACAGAAGGGAGAGGTGGCTTAGCAGCGAGCACCAGACAGGAATGAGGAGTTGGGGGAAGGGAGATGGCCCGTGGACTTGATTTCCCTGTTAAAACTTTAGACAGACTCGCCCTGCGGACTGCTCGGGCTCCGGCCTCTACCTACTCTTGCACTATTTTTATCCTTCGCCTTTGACCGTCTCCTGCAATCTGAATTCGAGTGAATGTAAATCATATTTGACCTTTTGGTGGTCTTCTTATCCTGTTTCTTATTTCAAATATGTCTGGTTAACAATAGTCCTAGTGTGTAAATATGTATTACTAGCAGGACATATGGAGACTTACCATGCTTTAGTCATTTTTAGGTTTCGCCTGGCGTTTACTGCGCAAGCAGTATCGCGCAGGCGAAAACTTTTGTAAACAAGTATGGAGCTTTCTCCCGCCTCTGTCTTCCATTGGATAGCTCCATAAATGGAGGCTAGCCATTGGAAGACAGATCTGCCCGTCATTGCCGGAGCTCCTGGGTGTGTGTGTGTGTGTGTGTGACTGTTCCAGGGTGTGTGTATGTGACTGCTCCAGAGTGTGTGTGTGTGTGACTGCTCCAGTGTGTGTGTGACTGCTCCAGTGTGTGTGTGTGTGTGTGACTACTCCAGTGGGTGTGTGAATGTGACTGCTCTGGTTGTGTGTGTGTGGGGCTCTGGGTGTGTGTGGCTGGCTCTGGGTGTGTGGGGCTGGCTATGGGTGTGTGTGTGTGGCTCTGGGTGTGTGTGTGTGGTAGTAATTGCTGTCTGCTGAGCTCGTCCATAGGGTACAATAGTTCTCACATTTGCGAGATATTAAGCTATTGGCAATGTAAATGACAATGCCATTTATTTATCTGTTTTCAAAACCAACACATAAGTACACATTTTGTCATTTACAATGCCAATAGCTCTAACTTCTCCAAAGGCGAAACCGTTGCATTGTAAATGCTTGTTCTCTTTGTTCATGATCTACAGTTAATGGGTATAATAACGATATCGTAACGTGGTAAAGGCATGTTTATTAGAGAAAGAGTACTAAAGCGTTGGCAAGTGACCTTGCACTGTAGAGGCTTTGCTTCTACTGTCAGACAATTGGACCTTTAGAATACTAGTGCTAGAGACTTTTACATCTGACACTGTCTTTTGCTAACGATGAGATTGACTGCAATACGTAATGCAGTTTAAGCTGATCAACTAGCCCGCTGTACTAGTACTGCCAGGGATGGTATATAGACTATAGATTCTTGCTCTTATCTCCTCAGTATTGCCTTGAAACATCTGCATGTTGTCGTACTAAGTACTGCGTTGTGTTTTTTCTATAAATGCTAATAAAAACGTCTTGAAATAAAAAAAATGGCTGGAGGGAGAGTGATTAATTTTTATTAAGGTGATCCCTCTGTCATTATTAAAACAAAGTTTATGGTGCTGATTTAAGGGGTATTATGTTCCTTGGTAGCTGGGTAACTATATGTCCCTAGTGGGCATATGTTCTGCTCAACCTGTTTCGCGCTTTAATAGTCTCTGGGGAAGATCCAGGGCGCTTTGTCAGGACCGAGTGAGAAAGTTGTATCTACAGTGGCCCGAAAATGTCAGTGTCCCCGGATAAATGAAGGGAGTAGAACTTCCCTTAGTAGTTAGTGTAAGATCCTATGAGATCAGCGAGGGTCAGTTGAGAGGGTTCTCTCGGTGCATCAGGGCTGTGTCACCTGTGTGCCTCTCGCTGTCTCCACTGGCTAAGGAAAGTTCATGATGATCAGAACATATGCCCACTAGGGACATATAGTTACCCTGCTACCAAGGGACATAATACCCCTTAAAGCAGCACCATACACTTTGTTTTAATAATGACAAAGGTAAAAATCTTCTCATGTATGGTGAATCTCTTGTGGCTGCTATACTGGTACACAACTCTCCCGATTGTGACTTTTGGCACTTACAGTTGACACTCTTAAATGTAAATGTAAATGTAGTATACTTGTAAAGCGCACAGCTGCCCCAGCAACGGGGCGTCCCGGTGCTGTATAACGCTGTGGAACCCTTCCTGGCTCTCCCTGTGAGATGCCCCTCCTGGGCACCCCCAAGGTGAAGCCAGGCATCCCAGTGTTTTTGGGGCCATTGTGGAGATCAAGCAAGCTATTGCCCAGAGTTGCAGCGTGGGACCCATGATTAGAGTAGGCGCCGAGGTGAGAATTATCGAGTCCGTGGACATTGAGCCCAAGACCCTGCTGCGTCGGGACTTGAACCCTGGTCCCGGGCCTGATCTCTGCTTCAGAGTCTGCCACTCTAACCAGTGAGCCACACTTCTCCACTCAACTTAAACACCCTTCAGGCCACGCAACTGCTGTCCTAGTAGCTTGTTGATCCCCAACAGCTTGGATAACCTGATCTCTCTGTCTCACTGTTGCCACCAGCACAGTAGGAGCGCGTGCTGTCATATCATTTAGGGTATTTGGGACTCTTGCAAGTGTGAACTGTGTTGACCCAGTTCTGGAGACCCCCAGACTTAAAGCGGTGTTGGTGACAAGGATTACTTGAAAAGACCTCTTCTAATTAGGTTCCTGGCATGTTTTTTGTACATGCTTCTTCATCATTACGCAGTCGCCAGGACTAAGGTCATGGCACTGCTCCTGTCAAACCTCAAAGGCAGCTTCCCCAACTTGGTGAGAGACAGAATGTACCAAATCAGCAAGGCCTTTGCAGTAGTCCAATATAAGATTATCTGTAAAATTGACTAGTACATTAGCAGGAACAGTTGTCACCCTCACCATTCGTCCCATAATTACTTCATCAGGTGATAGTCCTGTTCTGTTGTCTGGAGTACTTCTCAAACTCATCAACACAAGAGACAATGCATCTGGCCACTTCAAAGACACTGACACACATATTTTTGCCAGTCTTCCTTTAAATGTGCTGTTAATCTGTTCAAACTAATCCTCTGGTCTATAATGCAATGAAGCTTTTGCTCAGCCTGCTGTAGTGCTGCACATAACATCTTTAAGACCTGACTGTTAAAGTGAGTTCCTTGCTCTGACTCAAGAGAAGCCCGGAATCTGAATCAGATCACGCAACAATAATTTTGGCACAGCCAAACTATTACATCTGCGAGGAGGATAAGCTTCAGCCCACTTAGAGAAAATACACACAATAACAAAAACGCATCTCAACCCGTTATAAAGGGGCATTTCAATAAAGTCTATAATCAGTACCCTGATGGTATGCAACACATTTCACAACAGCAAATTGGGTAGGCAATTGTAGGGACTGCAATACGTCACACACTCTCTATATCTGATGGGTGAACCAGAAGAGGTCATGAACCCACACTGTGAGCATAATTGTACAAAGTCATGTACGACTCCAAAGTCATACTGACTATCAGTGTAAATAGTAACGCTGAGCTGTTCTGAAATAGTGCATGTTCACATCAGAGAATGAGCTCAGCCACTTGTGCTGCAAACACTCCTGGCAACCATCATGCTTCAACTACGCCTGCCACAGTACACACAGCATCAGCAGCTTTCAGATTTCCTTCATTGTCTCTCAAGCAAGAACCATCAACAAACAGCACATGATCAGATTCAGGCAGGGGCTTGTCAGAAATAGCCGGACATGGTTTTGTGCACAACTCAGTCACATTCAAATGTTCAGCTTCATCCATTACACTCTCATTTTCAGGCAATGGCATTAAAGTAGCTGGATTTAACACCGCACATCTAATCCAAGTCACATTCTCTGCACCCAACAAGATCTGCTCATACTTTGTCAGACCGGTATTAGTTAAATACCTCCTGGTCAGGGCCCTGTTCTCTCCCCCCGCAGCTCTGCTGTTAAGTGCTGCTGTCCTTTGCACTGCCTTGAACTGGTAGTTGTTCGAGGCCCTCCTCCATCCGCAGGCTCCTGCCTGCACCTCATCCCTGGTTGTCCAATGGGAGAGCCTTGCTCTTCTGCTGGTTCCTCTTCTGTCTGTGCAGAATTTTGCCCATTTTCTGTCTTTTGCTATGTTTTTCGGTCTTTAGAATTGTGGTTGTTTTCCTGTCTTTTTATAAATTCTTGGTTGCCTTGTTTCTCTCTCTCGCTCTGTTTTCTGCCCATTTTCCCTTTCTTGTCGCTATTGCCCCGCGTCCCTTCCCTCCTGCTGCTTCTTGCTCCCGCCTCCCAGCTATGCTTCCCTCACCCTTCCCTATTTAATGGTGGCCGCGCCGCTGGCACGTCAAAGGCAAGCCCCTCTACGTCCGTCCGCGACCTGACCGCGCCTGGCACCAGGATCCCTGGATCTCCGACCACCCACTGCTACAACTCAGCTGACCTCCTTGCACTCAAGCCCGGAAGGAACAACCACCACCAGCTGTTGATGCCAAACACCACCCAAGGCCACTTCTCTTGCCGGCACTCCTTCACTATCCACAGTCCCCCGACGACCTATGCACCCATTCCGGACGCCCGCACCAAAGAAGAGGCAATAGGCCTACAATTGCTTTTGTGCATGTGTGTCAACACTGAAAGAGAGCAATCTTATACCATTCATTGCAAAACAACATACACATTTGTTGTAGTCAGGCATTCCCAGAGCTGGTGCTCTACAGAAACCTTTTCCGCAGCTCTATGAAAGTGGACATGCAACTCTCATCCCAGAGTACTGGATCTGACACATCCTTGTGAGTCAACCTCTGATGAGGTAGTGCTGTCAATGAAAAATTCTGAATTTACTGCCTACAGTAGCCCACTATTCCTTGGAAAATGCAGACTTCCTTTTGTGTAGTTGGTGGATTCATATTAACCCTGGGCGTAGTGGGCATAGTGGGGCTTCGCGGAGCTACGTGAAGTGGGCGAGAAACTACGCCCACCTCCGCACTCCGCGTAGCCCCACTACGCACCACAGGCCTCCCTTCCGCCCTCCCTAAATACTTTAAATTACATCTGTAAATGAATTAAAAGGCACTTACCTTGCCCGCCGCGTCTCCTCGGCACCCTCTCTTCATCGCCGCCGTCTTGGGTAATAATGCGCATGCGTGGGGGGCCACGCATGCGCATTTCTCATGAGAAATGCGCATGCGCGGCCCCCCACGCATGCGCATAATTACCCAAGACGGAAGCGACGAAGAGAGCGAGCCCCGGGGATGCGGCGGGCAAGGTAAGTGCCTTTTAATTCATTTACATATGTAATTTAAAGTATTTAGGGCGGGCGGGAGGGAGGCGGGTGGCGGCCAGCTACGCTCCGTCTGCGGAGCGTGCGTAGTGCCGAATTCCACGCCTGCTACGCAAAATGCGTAGAAGCCGGCACTACGCACACTCCGTGCACGGAGCGTAGCCGCCCGCCCACCCTTAATTCATATTAAGAATCACTGATATTCTTTCTTGCAAAACTTTCCTCACTACTTTCTTGATGTGATGTCTTAAGTACAAAACTCCAGTTTGGCAAAACTGTATCATATTCAGAGATACTTTATGTCTGTTTCCTGCCAAAAGGTTCAATAGGGCTATAATATCAGTCTTGCCAGTTTCTTTCTTGTTCAACGCTATCAGTTGGTCATCAATATACTGAACTAACATTGAGGGGTTAGGTATTCCAAGAGTTTCAAGATAATTTTTTAGTATCTTATTGAAGATAGATGGACTTTCTGTATACTCTTGTGGAACTCTGCACCCTTGCCATAACGACTGCTGAACCAGAAAGCGAATAAAAACTGTCTATCTTCGTGAAATGGAATCAAAAAGAAAGCCTTGCACAAGTCAATGACTGAAAACTTTTCGGCCTCACATGGAATTTGGAATAAAATCACAACTGGATTTGGTACCACAGGACAACAAGGAACGACAATAGCAGTCACCTTGCGCAAATCCTGCACAATGCGATACTTGTCATTCGGCTTCTCTAAGCCTATGATGGTTAATTACATGGACTAGCTCCTATTTGTCTCCAATTTCCTTGCTTAAGCATTGTATCAATCATAGGAGTAATTCTATTAACTGTCTCTGCAGTTAAATTCTACGGAGGCGTTCTTGGAAATTCTGCATTTGGTTTCATTGTAATCTGAACTTGAGCAACACCTTTGGCCAATCCAATGTCTTTACCTGTAAAGTCTCAGCCTACAGGTTGAAAACGGCAGGAGAGGATATTTCCCTACACCCGTTTGCTATGCTAGTTTAAAAACAGCATCTTCATCATTCGTGTGAAATTCAGTTGTTCTGGGTGTGCAATAAATTAAAAAATTTAGGCCTAGATGTGGGTGGCCAAATATCGGTCGCTAAAGCCGAAATTCTGTAAATTTCAGTGTTTCCGACCGGTATTTAGCCCTGGGCGATGTAGGTATTACCGAATGCCATCGGTACTACCGAATCGGTAAATTAAATGAAAAGAGTTACCGATTCCTTATTTACCGATCGGTCAACACCGAAACCCCAAAATACCAAATCGGTAAATAACCATTCGGTTTTGGATTCGGTATTTATGAATCGGTATTGGGGTTTCGGTAATTTTTTCTTACCGAAACCTTCTGATTCGCAATTTTTTACCAAATATTACCGATTCAGTAATTTTAACTGAATCTTTACGTACATCGGAGATACCGATTCCTTAATACAGAATCGGTAAAATTCGGTATTAAGAAATCGGTATTTCACGTTTACCTACAACTAGCCCTTAGTTTACACAATAAATCTCGTTCAAGCAAGTTTACTAGGCTTGTATCACACACTACAAACCTATGACAATCTTCAAAAGATCCAATTTTAACACGCACTGGTTCTGAAATTGGGGTGGACAACTTTTTAGGTCTCAACTGTCAATGCGCTTGCGCATTGAGATTGCGAGAATATAGGGGCTTATCCAGAGTTTAACTATCAGGCGGTTCCATGCAGTGCCCGTGAAAAGCAAGCTCAATGCTTAAGCGCATTGACATAAAAAGCGCGTGCACATCAAAGCCAGCCATCTGTTCCCCAGCTTTGTGCCTCCAGCAGCTCTTCAAAGGTATCCGCTCCGCCCCTTGTTATTCTCTAGGCAACCAGCCTCTCTAGTTCCAAAACAATGTCCGCGTGCTTGGTAACCCAGGACCTCTTGGCCACCTTGCTCAGTTTTATTATTACAATTCATAAACTGATTACCTGGAACAAACAATGCTAAAAACAGTGACTCCAGCACTCACACCTTCCCGTGTGCTAGTTTTAAAACAAAGGAAATCTAATTACAAGCTTAGAGAATGAAAGCTGTCATGATCTAATTTAGATAGGAATACGAATGGAATATTGGATACAAGCTTGCTCTCCGCCACTGCTTCTTAGATTTTCATGCCTAACCTTTCTGCTGGCAGTCGCTGGCTCCTTCACACCCAATCTCCGACGCCCATGCAAGTTTCACTTTCACAGCCGCCAGGCCGTGTCGCATTTCTCCTCCCACCTCCCCACAGCAATGGTCTTTTCCTCTCTGTTGGTATATATGGCCATGTTGCATTTCCCTCCGATGCAGCTCTCCGCCACTGCTTCTCAGATTTTCATGCCTCCCCTTTCCCCTGGCAGTCGCTGGCTCCTTCACACCCAATCTCCGACGCCCATGCAAGTTTTTGTGCTGCGTTCTCCTTGCACGACAGAGTGCGACGAGACAAGCTGCTCCGCACCCCAGCACATTAATTAATCTCCTGAGGCGCTGGAGGTCACCAGTCATCGCTCGGGATAAATAAGTGACTTTGTTTTCAGGTAATGGTGTATAAGAGGTTACATTGTACAGACTCCTTAAGTACTATCTAAGGACATTAAAAACTTGGTAGTGAGTGAAAGGCAGGAATAGAGGGGTAATCAGGGTCCCGTTTCAATGTCACATTTCCAATACAGTCCGTGCTGTGTACTAACGGGGTCCGCCAAGCTTAAAGCCTTGCTTTGGCACTGCCTGTATATTTAGTGGTGCAAAGTAGGCTTCGATGCCTTGCATGCTATATTTTGCAGTACGATTCGGGTGATTCCTGCATTTGAGAGAAGATAAAGCTACAAGAAATAGAATGTACTGAAGTAACCGGGCAGGACGACCTAGCTGCATCGGCCATGGGGCAACAAGATCTCTGGCTTCGGACATTGTTGCCCATCCCCCATGTTCACAAGTGGTCTGCACTACGGCTGGTGAGTGCTACAGAGTTCACTAAACATCACAGACAAGCCTCGGTAGCCAATTCAGTCTATAATTTGGTCGTGCACATTGGGTCCCATTTCACTTGCGCATTCAAGTGGCTTTTGTTTTGCAATGATAAAGGTTTAAAAAAAAATGAAGTGAGCGGTAAGTACAAAGGAGGAAGTCTGAGCTGCTCTCACCTGACAAAGAGCCAAGACTATCCTACAGCCGACTGGACAGTACATTCTACTCGCGAGGGAAGCGTGCACAGCCGCTGCTTCTACTCTAGTGACTTGAAGCTGCTTTTCCGGAGTATGCCTTCAGTGCACCATATTGATATCCATCACACATGCTAAGGAGTGTACATGACACCCAGATCGCGTGCACATCAAAGCCAGCCATCTGTTCCCCAGCTTGGTGCCTCCAGCAGCTCTTCAAAGGTATCCGCTCCGCCCCTTGCTGCATCAAAGGCTTTCATTTAGCGGCCGCGTTTGTTTTTCTGCCCCTGTTGTGCCGCCTGACTTGTTATTCTCTAGGCAACCAGCATCTCTAGTTCCAACACAATGTCCGCGTGCTTGGTAACCCAGGACCCCTTGGCCACCTTGCTCAGTTTTATTAATACGATCCATAAACTGATTACCTGGAACAAACAATGCTAAAAACAGTGACTCCAGCACTCACACCTTCCCGTGTGCTAGTTTTAAAACAAAGGAAATCTAATTACGAGCTTGGAGAATGAAAGCTATTGCTATTATAAATTACAATAACTTTTATTTCAGTATTAAATATTTTAAAAAATTAAAAGCCATTTGTATTTGTTAGATGAATACATCTAAGTCACGTACATACAAAACATGTTGCATTACAAATGCTATAGGTGTCACATTTGAAAAAGTTTAAAGTATTGGCATTGTAAATGACAAAGCTATTAATTTGGCAATTTTCAAGACCAACACATTAAACAAAATTGTCATTTACAAAACCAATAGCTCCAGCTTTTCTAATGCGAGACCTATTGCATTTCCAATGCTTGTTATTTGTACAGCCCGACAACTTGGATTCTTTCTCAAGAGGGGTAGGTTTAGGACATCTGCTGTTCTTACAGTAGAGCAGTAAGAACCAGTGTCTACAAGGAATTATTTTGTATTCCCATCTACTACTCAGTCCACATAGGGACCTCTCTTGTCTACCTCTAGGGCTGCGACAAGAACGCAGTCCTCCTCCCCCTTAGACACCGCCATGTGAAATGATTTGGATCTTTGTCGTCCAGCTCAATCAAATATTGCTTAGCTACATTCTGATTCTGGTAAGAATTTTGATTCACATTATACTTTGGTACATGAAGGAGCTTGTGGCATTTGCTGAGTTACATTAGAATTTTGCATTCTCTGTCCTTGCACCTGTTGAGTCTGTCTCATCTTATTCCCTTGAGACTGTACATAATCTACATTCCCATGTTATTCACAACAGCCTTACACTCAAGTCTCCAATGTCCCAGCTTACCGCAAGCATCACATGGATTTATCTTCTACAAAAACAACACTTCAATACCTGTTTTAGGATCCACTGGAACTCCACGGCCTCTACCTTGTACAGTAAGATTCTACTGTTGAAAACCCTTAACACCCTGTATCATTGGAACTTGATTTAAATTTCTTCATCTGTCCTGTATTTTCGAAACCCATTGGATTCTACCCTTTCTGCATCGCTTTTATCTGTGTAAGCAATAATTTCTCCTTAAGTTTCTTGTGCCTCAAATCAATATTGCAAAAGACACAAAATTGATGGACGGAATGCAGAACAAATCAAAACATTCACCCCCAGTCAAGAGATCTGTGTTAAATCCATCATTCTTTTGCTCACCATGCCACCCCAGTTTAGACCTGGCCATATGCAAATCAGTCTTGACCATGTGCCTCATGGGAACAGTCCAGCCCGAACTGCCAAGCCAGGTCCTCCCTGAACTGGAAACAAGCATCCTAGGGCCGGTTTTGGGGTCTCACCCCTCTTCAGCCAGGATAGCTTGATTCCAGTGGAACAGTGAGCCCAGTACCCACGTCTGGGCATAACGGGTGCACTTAGGGCGAGAAAGCAAAACACACACAATTGATGGACGAAATGCAGAGCAAATCAAAACATTCACCCCCAGTCAAGAGATCTGGGTTAAATCCATCATTCTTTTGCTCCCCATGCCTCCTCAGTTTAGACATGGCCATATGCAAATCAGTCTTGACCCTGTGCCTCATGGGAACAGTCCAGCCTGAACTGCCAAACCAGATCCTCCCTGGACCGGAAACAAGCATCCTAGGACTGGTTTCGGGGTTTCACCCCTCTTCAGCCAGGATAGCTTGACTCCAATTGTGTGTCTTTTGCTCATATCAATATTGTGCAGAAAATATTTTGCAAAACGCAATATTTCATCTACAAATTTATTCTGCCAACAGATATCTGTTGTCTGATCCTGGCAGAAATGACAGGTCTCAAACCCATGACAAATGTTTAACTAAATTGTCCTACATCTATTTCAGAAATAGTGTCTAATCCTCTATATTGTTTAAAAAATTATAGCAATATCTCACAATAAGCATGCACTGATTCTTTCAGCTCTTGAGTTGTTCTATCAATCTGCAGCCAATCAATCTGTTTAGGAGACACCTTCATCATCAGGTGAGTTATCACCTCGTGATATTTTCTCATTACCTCTGGAGATGGTGCATCCATTTTACGATCTCTTCGATGTTCTCTTTCTGGCCAATCTGCAGTAATCCTACATCCAGTCCATAACTCTGCTGGAACCACTATTTCAAATAGAGTATTTAAATCAATCCACAAAACCTTCAAGACTTTCACAAATCATTT
Organism: Lissotriton vulgaris; assembly: GCF_964263255.1. Classification (NCBI taxonomy): domain Eukaryota; kingdom Metazoa; phylum Chordata; class Amphibia; order Caudata; family Salamandridae; genus Lissotriton; species Lissotriton vulgaris. Next base: position 2,102,220,501 of record NC_141685.1, on the reverse strand, counting down.
GACTTATCTATACCATACTAGTGGTTTTACTCAATCTACGGAAATCATTTGTAAATGATAAAATATCTTGTCTATTCCATGGTACGTGTACATACCCTCCTCCAGGTTCTTATCTCTTATGGAGTAATTGTGCATCTCCTACTTTACCACCATACTTTCATGTGCTCTCTAATTCTTTTCACCTGCTTCTTCTTTGACCCTCTTGTTTTCCATTTTTATGTCTTCCCCTTTTCTAATCAATGGCATTAACTCCTTTAGCTCTCATATTTTCTATGTCCTCATAAGAAAAATCCATCCTGTAAGTTTCTAATGTCTGCACCATATGTTTTTGCCAATTTGCTCATTATATAATGGTTTTACAAAGAAACATAAATGTATCTTCTTGATAAATTTCTACTTTCAAAGAATTAAGTGATCATTGAATCATTTCTTCTAATTCAACTTTTAATCAACTCACATCTATTTTTGAATTAATAATTTGAACTGTGTTTTCAATCAAACTTGGACCTGCAACTGAATCTAAACCATTCACATGACAGAGCCATAGGCTGTAATATGACTGTTTTTATTGGAGAAACTGGTACTTAACCTGGAACTATTGCAAAAATCAGATTTTTCGGGGTACTAGGGCCATATGTATCAAGCCTTTTTTTGATTCGCAAAGGCCGAAATTCGCCGAATTTCGGCCTTTGCGAACCGCAAAAGGCTAATTAGCATGAATTGAAATGTATCAAACAATCACATCTTAAGGAATCGCAAATACTTGCGATTCCTTAATTTGCCATAGCATTTAAGGAATCGCAATTTTGCGATTCCTTAAATGCTACGTATGAAGCATTTTACTGTTGCGAATTCAGCTTAAGGAATCGCAATTTACCACCAACTTCTAGTTGGTGGTAAATTACGATTTCTGTTCAAAATACACTAATTTGTATTTTTGATTGTGGCATGTGACGCACATACATGCCCATAGGGCCATATGCACACACATGTAATTCACAGGGGTGCGGCAGGGTGTCCTTGAGTCACCCCTGCACCCTTGCAATAATTCTCAAATTGCGATTAGCAAATTGCGAATTCGCAATTTGAGAATTATTTGGAAATCATTCCTATGGGCCTCCTGGCCCATAGGAATGCATTGGAAATTATTCCTTAATTGCGAATTCGCAAAATGCGAATTCACAATTAAGGAAGATTAAGGAATCGCTAATTAAAAGCGAATTTCTTCATACATACTATTTTGCGATTCCTAAATAGCGATTCCTTAAAAATCGCTATTTAGGAATCGCAGAACGGAACTATGATACATATGGCCTTTTATCCTTTAATCTAGTCTTCAAATTCATGAGGAATAAACCCTGATTGTTCTCCTGTATTATCTAGATTAAAATTCCCATTTTTATGTTCTGTAATCGTTCCTAATTGTACATTGTGCATAGAATTATCTGTAACTGGAATACCCACTGGCATTGTCACATCAGGAGAATAAAAATGTAATTTGGAGCAAAATTTGCAGAAGCAACATTATTAATCAGATCCGAAGCCATAGGTGCATGATTCAAAGGTTTGATTATCAAATTGGCAAAATTCTTATGTACTGTATTTAATTGAGTAGGTATGGCCTAATTATGAATTGCATTCACCTGCAATCCAGATTTGTACAAAGGTACAACTGGACCAATAGTTAAGGGAACAATTAAGGCATCTGGGGTATTCGAATACTTCTGAATCATAGGAACGAGTAATTCTGTTATCCCAGCTATAAGAGGAAAGGTTTATGGTTACTTTGGTATTTCAGGCATCAATGAAGTATTTGGCCTTTCATGTATTTACTTGCACCAGATCTCTATGTGGCAATTCATTATAAGGTCGCAGATGATTTAACAATAAGTCATTCAGAAGTTCGACACTTATTACATTCTCTTCTCCTACCTCTTTCTTATTTGTCTCTTTTTTCTTACCCTTTACAGCCTTCTCAACCTCTAACACCAGATACGATTGTGTTCTGTGTGTTACATCTGCTATCCACATCTTCTATTGTGTAGTAAATGTCTCTGTACTGACCTTTACTGACGGGCTTTTTAGGTTGGAAAAGAAACCTTTTGTCAATTTTTACTACTAAGCTACATGTCTTGTCGGATAGTGCTTCAAATTGCACAAAAAGTGCTAATGTCTGATATTTAGCTCCTTATATGAACTTTGTTACTTGAGTTTACTAGCAAGAAAGTGTCATTCAAAATGGCAGCCCATCTACGCTTCATCTCAGAGTGAGTGGTCAGGGAGAGCTGAAAACATTGTCTACATAAGGACCAGGTGATGGCTTCACTCTGGGGCCTAGCCTGGATTCCTAAGTGCCACCGCTCCCCTAGCTTGTACAGTGACCCCAACTCAGACAGTCCTTGAGATATAGGATAGGGTGGCAGCGGAGACAAGCTTGATTACATTCCCCTCCCTGAACACCCCCATAGCCCGCAATCCTGATTTCACACCTGCACCCCACTCTGGTTCCTTCCCGGACTGGGACAAGTGTGACTGTTGGATATTACAACACCACTTTCATGGAGGGATTTTCTAATTCCCGACAAGCTCAGTCACCAATACTTTCAACTATATCACTGGGCACTATTCCCCCCCAACCCCCAAGGGAGACTCGGCTATTAACACTATTTAGTCCACAACCTTGAAGGTTTGAGATGTCTGATATTCAAAACATACGGTGTCTTACAGTAATCCCGCCTCCTTCCCAGTCATCGGTACCAGAAAGAATAGGAGCTTGACAGTACATGAGGCATCACATGGAAACAGTGGGAACTCCTGTGGCGTGAGATTCTCAAAACGCACCGGAGCATACCACATCAAGTAAGGGCCTTCCGGAGGTCGCACGTAGAAGGAGGACATTCTTTGAGGTGAAGAAGGAACTTAGAGCAAGGGAGATTCCATACTCGATGCTCTTTCCAGCCAGGCTACGGATAGTGGCAGATAATAGGACATGGTTCTTCGACACCCCGGAGTCCGCGCAGGATTGGCTGGAGGGATGGAGACCGACCAATCAACCTCGCCGATCCAACAGGACACAAAAGAATCGTGACAATGGATATTGCCCGAGTTCCCAAGCGTTGGGAGGAGAGATGGGGTAACAATCACCACTGAGAGAAACTGTGGGCGACGAAGATAACGAGGAACAATAACTTCCCGGCACAGGTATCGTGAGATTAGTGCATTGCCTGCCTGATGGACTGCCAATGGACACTGGGCGGAGGGCCTCCAAGGAGGAGAAGAGAGGCCGCTGACTCCGGAGAGTCCTTCACCCCAGCGTGCAAGTACATTGTATTGGGGATGGATCAAGCACTCTGCTAAGTTGGGGGGGCGGGCAGTTCTGAGTCCGTATAGCAGGGGGGCAGGGAGGGGGGAGTTAAGGGAAGGGGTGTTTTTAACTTTTCAGACTGTTTGACTAGCAAGGGTAATGGTTTGACTCAAGATAACACGACACAACACGATACTATCACTGCGGGGAATCACAAGCAGGAAGAGACAACACGCGAAAGCGTGACTATACCGCATGCATCTACTTCACTTCAGGTTAGACGTAATGCCTCACATGAGGGTGGGTGGGTTCAGCCCCCTGGAAGATCCATCCATAGAGCCATAGATGCACTAATTCCAAATGCAGAATGGTGGCCCCACGACAAGATAACGCCTTAAACGATGGATGCCGGATTGCCTCGGTAACGCCACTGCAGATCATGTCCTGGAATGTCAGGGGGTTGGGAGATAAGATAAAACGGGGACAGGTCCTTCAGGGTATTAAGAGATTGGGCCCGGCCCTGGTTCTTCTTCAAGAAACACATCTAGCGGGCACTGCTCGACAGGCATTAGATAGACGGGGTTACCAAATGATAGCACACGCTGAGTTTACCTCGGGATCGCGTGGGACAGGCATATTGTTACGGAAGTCCTCCCAATTCATACCTCAGTCCACCAAGGTAGACGATCGGGGCCGCTTTGCGGCGGTGCACGGACAGTGGGAAGGCAGGCCGCTGAGCGTAGTCTCGGTCTACGTCCCACCGGCACTACACGCCGTAGCATTGCCGGACCTCGGCAGGTTCCTACTAGAGCTTCCGGAAGGCGATTTAATTGTGGAGGAGATTTTAATGCAGTACTACACAACACACATGATAGGTTCCCTGCACGAACACAAGTAGCTGGCCCAAACAGATTTGGTGGCTTCTTGGAGGCACAGGGTTTGGTCGATATCTGGCGTCAGATGCACCTGGAAGAACAGCAATACACCTACTACTCCGCAACACATAACAGCCTGTCCAGAATTGATTACTTCCTTGCACTAGGCAATGGTCTCCTTACCGTAGATGACGTGCAGATAAAACCGAGGGGTATCTCGGACCATTCGCCGCTAACTTTGACCCTGTCCAGTCAAGAGAGGACTCGTAGAGAATATACCCGATTTATCCAGAGTATCTTAAAATACCATCAATTGGTAAGGACTTAAAGAAGGCGACCCGACATTACTTTGAGAAGAATCTGACCTCGGTTGACTCCCCCTCGGTTCTGTGGGAGGCCTACAAGACAGTCCTTAGGGGGCAAGCCATCGCAACGATAACAGACTATAAGCGAGCTCAAAGGAGGGAGTTGGTAGAGCTTGAGTTGGAGCTCAACAGAGCAAACGCAGCCCATATGGCAGACCCATCAAATGACACATTGCACTCCCTACAGCTGCGCCAACGCCTTCACGATGTCCACCTGAGACGTCAGACGGTGGCGGACATTGCAGCCACCACACATAGGGTATATGACATAGGGGACAAAGTGAGTAAACTCCTGGCATGGCTAGACAAGAAGAAGGGGAGCAGTAGGAATATATTACAAATAACTGATGTAAACGGGGAACTGCACACGCAGCCTGAAGAAATAGTAGACATACTGGCCGATCACTTCAGGGAGGTGTACACCCCGACAGTAGTGGTGACAGAGGATAAAGCGATGGAAGCCCTCCGTGACGTGCAAACACCAACACTAACGACGATGCAGCAGACGACTTCGACTCCGACTTGACAACTGAAGAGATTCAGTTGGCTATCAACGCGACTCGATCAGGTAAGGCTCTTGGCCCGAACGGGATACCCATTGAATGGTTTAAAACGATGTCTGAATCCCTGAGTGAACCCCTTTTAAAGATGTATGAGGAAAGTAGGGAGAAAGGAACGTTGCCCCTCGACCAGCGGATGGCGACCATTGTGGCTATTCCGAAGCCGGGCAAACCACCTAGCGAATGCACGTCCTACCGGCCTATATCGCTCCCTAATGCAGAAGATAAAATACTAGCGAAATTGTTAGCGAACAGGCTGTTGCCCTACTTGGAGCAATTGGTCCATCCAGATCAGTCGGGCTTTATGCCACATAGAAGTACGGCACTGAACCTTCATAGAGTGCATGGGGTGCTGGCAAGAGCACCGTTACTGACGGAGCTGGCAGCAATACTATCATTGGATGCCAAAATGGCATTCGATATGGTGGAGTGGCACTACCTGTTTGCGGTACTAACCCACATGGGGTTCAGACCCAACTTTATTTCCTGGGTACGGCTACTATACACTGACCCCATGGCACGAGTGGTGGCGAACGGACACATATCCCGTGAGATACAACTGGCAAGGGGGGACCAGGCAGGGATGCCCGCTCTCGCCCATCCTATTTGCGTTAGTCCTAGAGCCGCTGGCAGTCACCATTAGAAAGACGCCATTGCTGAAGGGAATTTGCTGGAATGATAACTGGGAAGATAGGGTGTCCCTGTATGCAGACGACATGCTGATTTACCTAACGGACCTGGAGAGAGGTATCCCGAATCTCCTGGCATTATGTGACACACACGGGCAAGCGTCTGGCTACACCATTAATTGGGCGAAGTCGATAATCTATGAGCTGATGGGCCCGCTTCCGGCTCTTCTTGAAACCTGCCCTCTGGCAGTGACTACCACCTCCTTTAAATACCTAGGAATATACGTCACCCAGGACGTTGCAGAATTTTTTGAGTGCAACTTACAGCCTCCCCTCATTCGATTGCGTAATGACGTAAAGCACTGGAAGGATCTTCCACTAACACTACTGGACAGAGCAGCCTTGTTCAAAATGATGGCACTGCCGAGTTTCCTATACGTACTCGAAAACACACCGATTCTAATACCTCCGAGTTATTTTCAAAAAGTGACGGCTGTGATGTCGGGTTTATTATGGGGTGATCGCCCAGCCCGTACAGCGCATATAAAACTCAACAAGAGCTGGTATGATGGTGGGATTGCCCTGCCAAATATGCAATTGTACTACTGGGCGGCACAGCTTAAAGTTCTTAACCAATGGCTACACGCCCCGCAGAACGACCCAGCATTCATGGCTGACAGGGCCCAACTCGGCACACATTGCTTACTGGCACCATTATACCACAAGGGTACTGCAGCGAAACTAACAGGGCCCACCAAACATACAGTAACGCTATGGTACAGAGCACAGACGAGACTTAAATGGGGGGGAGTCATAACAAAGCTGACGCCACTGTGGGACACGAAGGCGCGAGGACACTTAAGACGCAGTAAAGGATTCACCCAATGGGATAACATAGGGATTTCGATGGTTGGAGACATGTGGTCAAGAGAGGGGGTGGTCCCATTCTCATACCTCCAGCAACACTATGATCTGGGTCCCACAGAAATGTTTAGGTACGTCTAAATTAGACACGCTCTACAAGCAGCTATCCCGCCAGATACGCCAATCCCGGAATCCTCACCTCTTGAGGACCGCTTACTTATGGACTTCATGCAGGAAGGCGCGACCTCCCTGACGTACCGGAAATTGCTGAACAACCTGCCCGACCCGCTGGGGAAGTTGAGGGAGAAGTGGGTGGAGGACGTAGGAGATATGGATGAGTCAAATTGGAATGCAGCTATGGCATTGCCGCGTGAGGCTGGCGTGTCAGCTAGGTTCCGTCTGGTACAACTGAAAATCCTACATAGGATATACTTTACGAGAACTACACTACACAAACTACAGAGAGCAGACCATCCACACTGTCTTAGGGGGTGCGGAGAGGAAGGCACATTCATACATACAATCTGGGGCTGTCCAGCCCTTGTGGGCTACTGGCAACAGGTGCTGCGCACCATCTCACAGACATTAGAGGTCTCACTAACACCCGACCCCCGTGTGTGCCTGTTGAATGTGTGGGGGCCTAATGATTTATCGTACTATGGCCGGCTATGGACTACAATAGGCCTCATGACAGCCAAACGTGACATTGCACAGAAATGGGGGGCGGCAGAGCTCCCTACCTTGACACTGTGATGCAGAAATATAGATGCGCTTATGGTGACAGAACGGGCAGTGTACAAAATAAGAGCCAACCCACGCAAGTGGAATAATGTATGGCAGCCTTGGAACACGTACTGGGGGGACATTTGTGAACCTTTATTAGAAGAAGATATTGATAGCTCTGAGGATGAGATGGAGGATAACTAACTGTTTAAGGTCAATGACTGGTGATGTTGTTGTGAATATGGGACGACCAGGCTACAGATCAGATCGATATTATGGGCCTCACTGGGAGGGGAGTTGGATGCAAATAACTGCTTAAAAGTAAGATACTTAGCAGGATAGACTGGAAGATCGGCGAGACAAAGAAATGTCATATGTTTTACTATTGAGTCACAATTTGAGTTTTGTTAATAAAAAATAGAAAAGCAAGATGATACCATATTTATGTAAAGAAATGATTCAAAGCCCAACAAGTATGATATATCCGCAGATTCCAAGTTGCAGAGGGTGGGTCGAACACCTGTATATTCCAAGTGTAAATTTGAAAGTAACAGCCGGCCTCAGGGTTGTAGGCGCACGTATGTATATTGTTGAGAAAATCAATAAAGTCTTGCATCAAAAAAAAAAAGGGCCTTCAAACTAATGCCCCAGTGGTACAACACTCCAGTTCGATTGCGCTTTATGTTCCCCACAGCCTTGGCCGCCTGTTGGAGATGTGCGACACAAGTGGGAGATTTCCAACACATCTGGTGGTCCTGCCCTCACCTACTGGTTTTTGGAAAGAAGTCCTAGTTCTTATCAAGAACACCATGGGGTTCCGATTCCCGCAGATTATTGCACAATCATTTTAGGGCACGAGTCGGGGGTACACGCAGGTACACAGCGTCTACCCACTATTTTCACAGGGTGGACGCCGTTCCCCCCTGCCAAGAAGTTAAGCCCCACAGAAATATGATGAACTTGTCCCAGTGTAAGATACCGGGACAGATTCAGCAGTGCCTGTATATTTTCTGCTTTTCTTTCGAGCAGCAACATGCATACAGCGAGGGAGACGTTTTTCATTTCCAGCTGGGCCAAAGTTAAGGGGCCATCAGGCCTCCTTTTGTTTGTATATGCTGAATGGGGGACGCCTGGAACCTCACACTTAAATGTAAATGCTACAGAGGGAAACAAAGGCACACAGCTTGCCTTCTCTTCACAGGAACTTAAGAGAGGCATACTTTTGCCTTTGTTCTGTCCCTGTATATAAATGTAAACACTGTAAGACTGTCAGATGGTCTGTCCCAGTATTTACACAAATAATTTAAATAGCGCTATTTTATTTTATAGCGCTACGTCGTGACGTCATTTGCATAATGTCTTATTTGGTCAGTCCCCCCACTTCTTTTTATAGGACTTGGGCCCTGCATTTTAGGTATTCGCCAAGCCACACTTGAAATACTTGGACATGCAGACTGGTACCTATTTCGGCACATGATGGGGGTGGCAAAATAGTTCATTGTTCTGGCCTGAAAAACGCCTGCTGCTCCTCCCATTGCATCCTGGTTTACACTCTTATGGCACACCCTTGCAATGGAACACCTGTCCCACAAACTCTCCCTTAGGGACAAAAAATTCACTCGGCTCTGGCAGTCTCTGCTTGACAATATGCCTAGGATGCCTAGGATGGAACACCTGTTTCCAACTAACTGCCCAGACTTCGCACCCTCCACTTGTTCAACTGACTACGCCACATAGCCCTTCCGTTCTGCCCTGCCACCGGCCTTCTACACAGCAGGGATGGATATCCTTGGTACTCCCCTGCCCCCGGCCTCCTTCCCTTTCCCCTGTTCCACTCACTTTCCCACCCCCCCTTCCATCCTCCGACCAACTGCCTCCTTGTTTGACTGGAGAGCTGTTACATAGGTTTGATATTGATGCTTACACCCTTGGGCTTTTGTTCTCACCTTAGGGCGATACCGGATAAAGCCCCTCCTCCACTCCGTCTCTGCTCCATTACCCATTCCTACCCCACCGCTCTCTTTATGGAGTACTGGGCAGGTGACTGTAATGTTGCAGGACGTGTTGGGCACTAGGACCAGCACAGTAAGTGTAAAGGTGGGAGGACAGCAGGGAGGCGGAACAGGAGGAGCCAGTAGGGCAGTAAGGAGCAGGAAAGAACTGAAGGCAGACGTATGAATAATAAAGCTCCCATCATAACATACCTCTTGTAAGTCTTGTCTGTTCCAGTATCACAAAACTACAGCTGGCGATGAAGGTGGCAGTGGACCCTAGTTACATTTGCCTGTTACAGGAGTGTCCCGTCGGGCGCACCGCTGCCTTGGCGCTACTGTGCTGTGCTGCGACCCAGGAGCCCATCTCGGTCGCGTGTTCCACCTGCTGTGCGGCTGTCCGCTGCCCCCGCAGGGGGCCTTTCCAATGGGCGGCCCTTTATTGCCATTTGGGCACATGCCACCCACTGGCCAAGGGTTGGACTCAGGAATGAGTCCTGCGCCTTGGTGCGCTATGCGCGTTATTTCTGGGGGACAGAGGTCAGGGAGGGTACTTATACCTCCCCCCACCTCTCTGGCATCCTCTTTGCGCCAGACACGCTGTCTGGACATGATGTCCAGGCTCGCCGTGGTCGTCTCATTGCGGACACGCCATCCATCCTTGTGGTTGCCCTTGGCGATGAGTGCATAACCGCCCCTCCCTGCCTGGTCTCCCCAAGGGGGCAGCATCGAGGGCAGGGCGGGCCGGCCGCGGCTGTGGTACGCCTTAGGGGGGGGTTGTGTGGCAGCGAGCTCGGGCAGTGGCGGTAGAGGCACCCCCCTCCCTACTTGGGATGAGGAGGTGCAGCTCCAGGGGCTCCTACCACGTGGCCCGGATGGCCAAGGCCCAAGTGGGTCTGTGCGGTGAATTGGGGAGGCCTCTCCACCATTCCGGGGTTCGAGGTGCCCAAGGGCGGTTCCAGTGAGGGGGCAAGAGCATGCGTCCCTGAGTGGGAGGGCATGGCACGTCGGGCAGCAGGTGAGTGCAAGCGATGCCCACGTTCCATCGTGTGGCGACGCCCGAGGGGGGCCCTGGCCATGCTGCATCCCCTAAGGGTGGCTCCGTAGTGCTTCCAGCTGTGGTTGTGACCTGGTATCGGGTCCGGGACTGTAGGGAGGGGAATTAGGCCAAACAAGTTCCCTCGACCTCCCGCGACCAGGCTATCTTTTCGTAGTAGCATCATTCACCAGCGGTACGGCTTGGGACCCCCCAGTTGTGTGTCGATTTAGATACTGTATATAGATTTCCCGATGTATGCCCTTATATAGGTATAATTCACATTGCCCTTATTTAAGCATAGAAACCCAGTCCTTATTTAGGCATTGCTCACGCTAACCAAATACAGGCATGGTCAACTACATCTGATCCTCTTGGTCACAACGAGTTCTTGGAAAACCAGACTTTAAGACTTCACCTTGCCTAGATATTGATTTCTCCAAGAACTCATTTATTATGCATAAACATCTATTCCTTAGGGTTTTATCATTGACGTTCTTATGCCCGACTTGTATGTCAATACTGGCATTCCTAAACACCTTCAAGGTATAAATATGCCTTCACTTGCTATGGCAAGGCACGGTGTGGTTCAGCTACCTACTTGAACGATGCAGCTTGCCACAGCAAGTCCCGAAGGATGTCAAGTCCCCAACGGACGCACTGACCAGACGCTGTCATCCTCTTCGCCGAGAATCCAGCACCAGTGTTTCTAACTCCCCTTGCGGGGTGTTATAGATCGAGTCCTGGGAAAGAGATACCAACCTCTCTCATTCTAAGGTATGGAGCTGATTAGAACCTAGAGAAACTTTTGGCAACCCTTGGTATAACTAAACCAGACTAAGACAGCACCTACTTCTACCCTTGTACTGCACTTAGGTTAGGTAAACTGGGGTAGGATTATTTTAGAAGCACCAGTTGAGTATTTTAGCCTGTGTTGTTTATGTATGTATTTTAATGAATATATGTTATAGCTACAAGACATGCTATTACAGTATTGTTTCATCTTACTGCTAACGCTGTACATTTTATAATTCACATTCTGTCTTACGATTGTAGCAGTTCATATCTCTTGCATGAGAAATAAGACTGTTCAATAAACCTTTTTAATTGAAACACCTGTCTCTCTTTTTCTGTGCAACTCTGTAGAAACGAAGCATTCACAATTGACTAAGTGAAACTGTCATCTATTGTTTCCACAACTCTGAAAAGATTGTTCCGACTCTAAGGGAAACAAAGTTGTCCTGTTTATGCGGTTGTCAGAAACTAATCCCTTCTTGTTCATTTGAGAAAGCTTCTAGTGACCTCTGAGTTAGCTGGCACACACAAGTTATTACGTTTAATGTACTCGATAGAGACATACTGACCTCAGTCCTATGTCAAAACTATAGTGTATATTATTCCAATGCGCAGAGCCTATAAGGGATATAGGAAATACACTACATGGCGCCCAACGGTTTGATAAGGCACTAATTTAGCGCTAAATACTGAAGTAACTCAGTTGTGCTTTTCTCAGAGACCCTTACTCCTAAAACTCCATTAGACGTCTGGAGTGGGTAGGGATAATATCCGCCATAGCTGAGTAGGATGACAAATCCTATGTATTCGCTTTTTGGTTTGTTCAACATTGACGGATACAGTGTTCCAAAATATTGTGCACTTTATCTTTGTTCCCTTGAATCTTGCTCTGCAACTTTCATTAAACAAGGGCCGACAAAGCCAATAACACCGTAACCGGTGGGGCTGCAGCCGACCAAGTCGCAGCAGCTTTTAATCATACAGGTTTTACTGAAACCGATGAGTATGCTATAAGCATTCCTCCAAATTTAGGGAAAGCTATCACTCTAAAACTTATAAAACATGGCCTGACATCGAGAGGTGGTAGAGCAGTTTTTGTGATAGAGGCGCATGAATATCACCAGACAGAGGTATTCTATTATGGATAGTATTCCCAAAATCAAATCCAGTAACGCATTTGTTTCACTTCTACAAAGAAGATGATCCACCCAAGGAATATATTCCTTTCAAGGATATCGAACTTCCACTTACATACCTGGAGCATGAGCTCTGGTTTAAAGGCGCCCTTATAAATTTAAATCACATTACCAGGCTCGGTCCACTAGGTAGAGCAGGAGCAACTTTCCCGATTTTAGCCAGCTATACACCAGACCCTGACATTGAAGCAATGTCGGACGATGAATTACTTAGTAATATACAAAGATTAGAAGAATTATATAGTCAAGTCAAGTAAAAATGTAAGTTTATTTAGATCATTGATCTCTAAACCACACGGAATACACATTTATTTTAAAACTCTTAAAAATAAATACTAAAACCACATATCGTTTCCATAAGTACTTATGATGTTCCATATCCTCCATCATAGTTAAACCAATTTCATACAGCAATAAAATACATTCCAACATCCTAAGGGTAGATCGACTTCATTAAAACCTGTTTTAAAATATTAAAAGAATAAAACTTAATTCTCCATTCCTCATTACTTGATCTAATTCTCAATTTCCTATTCCATGAACAACTTTTTAACAGCCTGGATAAACTTCGCCACCACAATAGCAATATCAAGGTAACACATATCTGTGAGGAGCTCAATTGCTTGCAGACTGGACTTAATGCTATATTTTACAAATATCGGTCGTAAAAACTGTTTTCGCTGGACTACTAATTTTTGACAGTCTATTAATATATGCAAGCAATTACATTTTGTACCAATCCTGTATGTGCATCTACCATCTAACAATTCCTTTTTTATTTTGTCATTTGACCGAGCTGGGTTAATCCCAATTCTCACCCTTAAAAGTTCCATCCTAAACCCCAGATTTGGCAGGTTGTCTTAATAGGGATACCAATTTTCTTTCCTCAAGCTATTTATCAGGGGTTGCACTGACTCTTTTTTTAACAGATACTCTATATCATTTGATTTGGACAGTTTAGGAGTTTAAGCTCACTCTTTGACTTTACAATATACAGGGACAGCAAATCCATTTCCACTTTTAAATTATCGCAGATGGAGTGCAGTTTCTTTCGTGTTTCATTCGCCCACCTAAGTTCACTCTTCTGGATCTCCTCCATACAACATCGTGATACTTACATCTCTTCTCCTGCTCCTGTTCCCAGCTGTTTCCAGAACCTTAACAAACCAACTTGTACCTGGACATCCCACAAAGTCACATCTAGCTCTTATCTAATTGACTATAACATTGATGAGCTAGGTAATGACAATATTGCTTTTAAACATTTCCCCTCTTCTCTGTTCCAGGTACTTTTCCCTCCTAAGCATAATATGTCTGCACCATATTGCATTTGTGGGGGGATCATTGCATTGAATGCCTTCAACAGTGGTCTGTGGGAGATATCACCATAGCTACTGTTGAAAATTTTCAGCCCGCAAACTGAAGCTAGGGCTTTAACTTTCTAGGCCTCCAGGTGCGTAGTCCATTTTAGAGACTTGTCGAACCATATCCCAAGATATTTATAATGGTTAACAACTTCTAATTTTGTTTGCCCCAAAGTCCAATTACATTTTTGATTTCTCTTACTGAAGTACAGGATTTTTGTTTTATCCATATTCACTGTAAGGCGTTTAGATGCACAATATATATTGAACGCATTTGACTTTCTTTGCATACCCATGCAACACTTGATTTATTGCTAGGAGCTCTTTCAGAATATTATACCTTCTTAATGTTTCCCAAAGGCACTCCCTATCCACAAGGTCAAATGCTGCACAGAAATCAACAAATCAGCAGTATAAACTGCCCTGCTGTTCCATAGATTTACGTGCTAATGCCCATAGGGCAAAGCAATGATCTATAGTTGAGTGCCCCTCTTTGAAGCCTCCTTGTTCGGCCGGTACGAATGTGCATCCACCCAGTCTTTTAATCTTCCCAAAATTATTTCCGAAAATACTTTCACTCCAATATCTAGCAGATTAATTAATCTATAATTCTTAGGATCGTTCCTATCACCTTTCTGGTGCAGAGGCCTAATAACAGCCCCCCTCCAGGATTTGGGGATAATCCCTGACTCCAAAACAGCTAAGAACATCTTGGAAAGAAATTGTGCCCAACAGTCTAGCTGAGTTTTTTTTTATATATTTTTATTGAGTTTTCGTAGGCACACATATAGCAGCACACAAAGCACCAATACATAATTAAGCCAGCTAAGTACATATAGTAATCAAATATTGAACATAAACAGTACATTACATTACAATACAGTTTACAGAAAAAACCCTATACGCCAAAATGACACAACATACCAAAACTAAGCATATCATAGGGGAATAAATCAACTTCAACTTTCTCTTGCCCTCTCTTTCCATTGATGAACTGGTTCCCATATTTTCATCCCCAGCTGAGTTTTAATGATCACAGCCGGCAAATTATCTGGCCCAGCCGCTCGAGTTAGATTTAGCTTCCTAAATATTTCCTTCACTTTTTCTACAGAGAAGGATTGAATTAACTCTTTTACCTCCGTACCTTTAAGGACCCTACCCTTGCTTATTACTGGCACTTTACTAGCCATATATAATTGACCTAAATGCTCGTCCCATGCATCCTCGTCAACTACACAGCTCAGGGTTACTGGAGTCCAACCTGAGGCATCCTGTATCAACTTCCAGAACCCTTTCACATTTTTTGTTTCTATTGTTTCCAGTAAGTTCTCCCAGCATTTTTCTTTAAAAATTCTATTTTTAGTCCTTACCAACATTTTATATTCTTTCCTTAATTTATTTAGTTTAGTTAGACTCTCCTGATCATACCTTAACCGTAGGGACCTTTCTACTCTCCTTATTATCCTTTTTTTCCCCCTGCACACAGGATCGAACCAATTAACTTGCTTTCTAAGAGGTGAACTTTTGTTTTTAACTTCAATTTCCTTCCTTTTCAGGTCAACTCATTGTATACTTGTGTACACATTGTACACAACCATCCGATCAGTAACTTCCTTCAAGATAAAATTCTGTTGGAAGCTTGCTAATGTAGCTAGACATTCATCTGTTAATTTTGTAGTCAGACGTTTTGTATATGACATATTCTGTGGAAGTACTCTTTCACTACATATTAAGGGCCCCCTTGTTAATTCGTAATATAGGGCATTATGGTCACTTTCCTCTCGCTGGGTTACCACAAATTTTTGTACCCTATCAAAGTTCCATGCATTCACAAACACATAGTCTATGGGGCAGTGTTGGTTACCTTTTCTAAACGTCTGCTTTGCCGGCCGATCAGAGTCTACTCTGCCATTTAAACTAATTAACCCCTTTGTACCCAAGAATTTACCTAAGGCTTCATCTTGTTTAGTCATAGTACAAGTGGGGAATAGTGCTGGCATTAACTCAAATGCTTTTACAAATTCTTTTAGCCAGGGATCTAGTTTTTTAGGGTTTCATTTATGGTTGAAATCCCCTGTAATAATTAGCACATCATTCCCATATTTATCACACACCGAGTTAATTTCCTCCTTAAACAGAGCGATTTCCTTTTCATACTCCTCTTGAGAGCCCCATTGTATGTATGTATTTACCAGAATCAGTCGTTCATTTGGCCTTTCAGAGACACGCAGGGTTAGCTCACTGACCAACACCCATTTACAGGTTATAGATAGAGACTTCACCTTTTTTATCATTCTAGTAGACATAAGTGTCAAAATCCCCCCGGAAGGACGACCAAATCTTTTTTACTAGCGGGTTTATGACGTTGCACAAATCCTTCAAATGTCTGGGTGTTGTCGCATAGCCAGGTTTCCTGCAGACAGATAATTTCTGCCTGCTGGGAGGCTGATTTTATGCTCTCACTTTACTTGCCCTATCAGCCCATTTATATTCCATGAAATGACTTTTGTGATATGCGACAACCCACCTCCCTAATCATTCTCACTAAGGCTACCAGACTCGTTCATACCCCATACGGGTGTACTTGTGAGGTTTTCTACTAAACTCCAATTTCCCCAGTTATTTCTTATCTTGGGGTTCTCTACAACTATATTTGCGAGGCCTCCGGGTGGTTATGCGCTATACAAGTGGAATTTTTCATTTCATTTCATTTCATTTCAATATTAGCTCTTTCCCCACGTGCCCCTGCTATCATTCTTGCCTGCCTTCTCCCCAGGCCCGCATGACAATTCAAAAAGGCACTATCTGGTTGGTTTGCTCTGTCCACTTCAATTACTGTTATTAATCTTATTCCTTCCTTCAACATTTCTTTTTCGGCTTTAAGAATTGCTGTTTTTACCAACCCTGAGTAAACTTCAACTTTTGTAACTTCCGTGCCTTTATTATTCAAACTGAATCCTACCTGTCTCAGGTCTTTTGTCTCAATTTCCTTCAGGCTAGGGCATTTTGAGAAAGCGAAAAGAAGTTTTGAACGATTAAGTGGGATAATCTTTCTTAACTTTTTCCTCCCCTTCTCTACTTAAGAGGGTTCAAAGTATATCCATTTTTTATCACCTGAATCTAGTAATCTTGGAGCCATATTTCCCTTTTCCCTTATATCTTTTTTTAGGGTATGATTTAAAGGGTTTTCTAGGGTTTTTCTATCCCTCCCTGAACTCCCGGGGCATTTCTTCTCCTCCTGCAATTTTACCCACTTTGCCACCTTATTCACTTCGCATTCCACTTTAGGAGGGAATTTTTGATGGGCTCTTTCCCCCCGGGTTGCCACTTGTCTATTAGTTTGGGGACTCTCTGTTACCCTAATTGACCCCTTATTCTGACGGGGAGTCCTTCTTTCATGATCGATCTAATTCACAGGGATTCGTTCCCTTCTCCCCACCTTTCTTTAGGCCCTTTTGTTTCCCCTTTTGATAGATTTCTTTTTTTGGATGAATCCTTGAACTAGTTCTTCTATACCAAGGGTATTCCCCTGTCTCCTGATTAACATTGGACATCTGGAGATGTAGACATCGTGACAGTTATTCATTTGCCCAGGTTCCCCATCTCCACCTTGAGAGGGACTGTCAAGTACAGGTCTGACCACCGATGGCATGAAACCTCTGATGCCTTGTAATTCTCTTACAGTTTGTTTTAAGTACATTTCATGGGAATGTAGTGTTTTATTATTAGACAATGTCACTTGGAGCAGACCTTGCAGGGTTTTTTGCATCAATAACATTATAACCAACATTGAAGCTGAAGAAGTTGGTGAAATGTCCAGGCCCAGCGTACTGTTACGCTCTAATTCTTCTGTACCCCTAGGACCTTGGACTATCGATTGCCCTAAGGTTTCCTCTAGTCTAGACCTTATTTCCAAGTCCATTGTATCTTCCTGAACTTGCCGGACTCTTGAGACATTGCCCTCATATTCTCCTTCGACGGCACTGGTCATAGAAAATATCCTTGGTGACGAGGAAAGCCTTCGTTCCAGATTAATGTCAATTTGGCTTCTAAGCTTTGCTCAACCCTGGAATTTTCTAAACTTGAAACACAGTGAACAATAACTTCTTGCATCATAGGTTGATCCTTATCCTTGGCTTGGATTTTTTGGGGTGTTGGTGTCTTCTTAAAATGTTTACCTACAAAGTCTTTGATTGATTTTGTCACAAGACTTTCCCCCTTTTCCACTACCTTGCGACTTGTCGATTGTCGATTTCTTCTTAGTAGTCTTACTTTGCACTTTCTTAACATTCTCATCTCGACAGTCCATACTTCCTACAAGCGACATGTTTTGCTCCATTAATTTGTTATTCTGAATAGGGATGTCTTTTCCTAATTTACTTGGTTTTGATTTCTTTGGAGCCATCTAGTGATTCCTTTTACTAGTTCAAATGATACCGTCGAGGGAGGAAGAACAGGTGTAAATAAGTGAATCAAACGATGGTAGCGAGCAGGGTAAATATATAAGTATAACTGAAATTAGGTCTAAGCTACTAGTACTCGGCCACTTTGTTTACCGTAAATCCTTAGTTCCACCAATAATTATGAAGACAAATCAACCCCTCCACCATATCATAATCCGGAACAGTTCACCAGTAATTAGCTCAGTATTCATAGAATCAAGTTAGTGAGGTTTTTATTTGACTCCAAAATCACTTACCTCTGCTGTAATGAGTCAGTCAGGCATGCCGTGTTACCAATTTTTCAGGAATTATTCCTTACTTTCCTTGCTTGTCGTACTTGTCTCCATTCTCTGCTCACAAACCTCCAGCCTCCTTCATGCTGGCTCTTTTCTTTCCCCCTTCAGGGGTACCAGTGACTGAGCACTTCCTTTTTGACTTTACCCGACCAAATCCCCACTTTGCTGAATTTTGATATATATTTTTTTAATTCTCTATGGGGGGGGGCGCTCCTTTAATTTTGCCTATTTTCCCCACCAGACGCTAAAGAAAAACCGACATTGCAGCCTCCTGGTTGTTCCTTCCTCGCATTGCACCCTCCTGGCTTTTCCTTCCCACGTTGCAGCCTCCCGGCTGTTCCTTCCTCGCGTCTCCGCATCCCGCAGTAGCACTTCTGACCCGGAAGTGAAAGTGAAGGGTTGACGTGTGATGCGTGATGCGTTTACATGGCAGCCAACGACTCACCAGCAGAGGTCTACAGAAGCAATGAAACCACACCTTTCTGAAAGTCCAGAAAAGGCATTCACTAAAAAACACTCCTACCTCTTCTTAAAAGAAGTGGGAAAAGACAAACAATATTCAAAAGAGAAAGATTCTCAACACCGAGGTAGGTCTCCTCAAAAGGATCCCTCTGAAAGGAGGTACAACCTCAGGAATAGGGTTAATTTGAGAAAACCTGACAGGTATCAAGATACTGATACACGTTCCTCTCATACCTTTCAGATATCGTCACAGACATCCGAAAGAAGAGGACGGTCAGATCAAAAAGAAGAACTCGTGAAGTCCAAAGACGATCAACACGTTTAGAAAAGCAAACCAAAACCTCAATTCACCAAAAAGAAGGAAGCAGGTCTAAAAATCAGATATGCAGAGGATCTTGAGGACACAACTCAAGAACGGAGCATGGGCTCAGACAATGTTGGACAGCGCAGCAGAAGTATCAATAGCTCGTCAGAACCTGAAGAGACGTCTGGAGATAGTGGACTTGAATGAAGTCATTGAAGTTGAAACTGCAGATACCATGGTTAGCTCTCTTCACATAGGTTATATGAAATAACACTCCGGATTGACCGAGACATACCAAGAAAAGTGAAAGCACTCTTTTGGGAGCGACTTTCAAGGGTTTCAGGTTTTTATTAACTGTACAATTAATTAAAATCTTTACAGTAAAAAGAGAAGGTACAGAGAACAGTAATTCTAAAAAAAAAAAAGAAAAAAAGAAAAAGACTTCTTTGCTTGTTTAAAAAAAAAAAGTGTACCCTGTGGTAATTAAAAGAATGGTATAAAAAAAACAAAATGAGAAAGAAGGATACAGCTCCCACAGTCTTAGTCCCATTGATTGGCGTTTCCCGGGATTGTATGCGTTGGGACAAGTCCTTACTTTCTTCCATATGGGGGCATGCAAGTGGCATTGTCAAGGAAACTGCGTGACGATTGCACTTCAACTCTGATCAGTTGCTTTTGGGGTGAGCCTCCTGAATGATGAAATAATCTCATTATCGGTTTTTAGTGCTAAACTAATTTGGTGAACGAATTTCGCTAATCTCGCTAGGAACATAGTGTTGGTGGTGGACAAACACAGGGCTGATGCTTCCGAGCATGTTGTTATGCTCCGATTGAGGCAAATCGGGCGCAACAGTCGCCGGCGTTCAGAACTCGTGAAGTCCAAAGACAATCAACACGTTTAGAAAAGCAAACCAAAACCTCAATTCACCAAAAAGAAGGAAGCAGGTCTAAAAATCAGATATGCAGAGGATCTTGAGGACACAACTCAAGAACGGAGCATGGGCTCAGACAATGTTGGACAGCGCAGCAGAAGTATCAATAGCTCGTCAGAACCTGAAGAGACTTCTGGAGATAGTGGACTTGAATGAAGTCATTGAAGTTGAAACTGCAGATACCATGGTTAGCTCTCTTCACATAGGTTATATGAAATAACACTCCGGATTGACCGAGACATACCAAGAAAAGTGAAAGCACTCTTTTGGGAGCGACGTTCAAGGGGTTATGATATACTTCTAGCAGAACGGGACTGGCCACCAGAATATGTCAGGGAGTGCCCACATGGCGAAGACATCATTATGCCAGCCTTCTCTAACCATATTACAGTACATTTAAATATATACTTATGCCAGGAAATGGGCAGTTGCCCGAGCCCCAGCATTATATACAAATCATGTAGGATGGGATGAGGACTTGACTCCCCACAAAATCCAGTTAAAAAAATCAACCAACTGGGGGGCGTGGCTTCGCGAGCGGCAATGGCGGTCGCAGCTTGTTAGAGCTCCCACCGGCCCGCACTTGATCCGGCTAATTATCCTGGCCCCCGAGCCCACTACTCACAACCATTGTGGGGCGGACATTGCTAGTGGTACCAGAGATCCTCCGGGCAGTCAGCGGAGATCCTGGGTGACCGGACGTGCCAATACAGAAGACCGAGGGGTGCGGCCTTGCATGCTGCAGTGACACCGGGGCCTCGATTTTGGAGATCCCCGGCCGGACGGCCTCTGTGTGGGTCGGCTGGCCCACCGCTTGCCATCGACCTTGGATACCCTGAGGGGCGAGGGACGACGGACGGCTCTCTTCCTGGGGCCCCGCTGGAGGGGAGTACTTTCCTAGTGCTGAGACCCTGTCTGCTCGGCTGCGGCGGCCCTGTGCCCCGGGAGCAGCCGCGGCCTCGAGTTTCGCGACCCCCGCCGCAGGAGTTTTCACCCGCCTCTGCTGGGACACTGCTGTTCTCGGAGTGGACCTCCCCTGCTGCCTCCACGCGTCAGAAGCCCCGAAGGTGACTGGACTATAGCGGGCAGCCCGGAGCGCCTTGGCTGGCGACATAACTGGAGGCAAACTGTAAGTAGCCCCCCCCCCCCTGGGCCCCTGGACACTGCAGGCATTCGGGCCAACGCTGTAGCGCCCGCGCATTGTGGCGGAGAGACACTGCCCAGCCCGCAGGGTGTGGTGGGCACTGACTGTCGGCGAGTGGGGAGCTGGTATCGGGGCCTGCCTTGACCTGGCCCGGGCGCAGGATTCCACCAGGGATACGACCATCCGGCTCCTGCAGGGAGAAGTGGCGGCTGCGTGGTCCTCCCTCGATAGACTTAGCGGAGGTGCTTGGGGCCCCCACACTGCCGTCTCTGTATACATAATTGGCGGCTCACGAAGGACTCGCAGCCATGACCAGAGGAGGTGGTGGCCTCACGCAGTGGCTGGGAACCTGGCTGCCCCCGGGGGCTTTGTCCAATTGCTTCGTTATCGAACGCGCACACCGCGCTTTGACACAGATGCCACCAGAAGGCGAGCGGCCCAGGGCAGTAATCGCTAGACTTCTGAACGACCATGACCGAGATGTCATCCTTAGGGAAGCGAGAACCAGAGAAGCTCTTCTCTACGAAAATCGTAAGATAATGATCTTCCCCGACTACACGAAGCTCGTGCAGCAACAGCGCCAATCATTTATGGCCGCCAAGGCAAAACTCTGAGGTCTCAAACTCCAATACTCCTTGCTATACCCTGCGCGCAGGAGGGTGATTTTCCAATCGCAAACACTATTTTTCGACACTCCAGAGGACCTCTTCAAATGGACCGACGAAACAGTGCGGATCAGGCCGAATTCTCAACCGGGATTGAACCCGGGCTCTTCGAGGGGGTCATCGCAGGAACGGGGAGGCCAGACGACCAGGAACAGGAGGAACCGGCGCTCTAAGTCACGTAAGCGGTCAGCCTCCATCAACGGCACACAGGACAGTGGTAGGACCGAGGACTCGGATCACTCTGGAACAGATCATGGCCAGCTATGAAGACTTGGCGCCCTCTGTACACTTGGCACTACAGGTTCTTGATAACGGGCACAAAAGGCTCTTGAGGCTCCATAGACTGGTAACTTCATAACTGCCTCAAGATCGATTTGCAACTGATCACTGATCATGGGTGGGGTTGTGGGATGGGGTTCGGGGGCTACATATGAGGGGCTACTGCTCTCCTACTGATGTGGGAGGTGTTGGGGGTGGAGGGCTGAGTTTACTGTTTTCCGGGGAGTTGGGATCCATTGGCATGGCTGGTTCTGGGCCCTCTGTTCTGGACTCGGGGCTACCCATGCCGCGACAGGTACTTCATAGTTCCTTGAGGTATAGAGGGGGAGAGGGGGGGGGGGTGGCCAGGAACGAGGCCGCTGAGTTGGGACCGAGACATGTTCAGGATTGTGACGACGTTTAGTTGATGGTGGGTTTTGGGGTTTGGGGTGGGGCGAGAGTTGCTCGCCATGTTATCTTGGGGTT
Source organism: Lissotriton vulgaris (assembly GCF_964263255.1). Taxonomy (NCBI): domain Eukaryota; kingdom Metazoa; phylum Chordata; class Amphibia; order Caudata; family Salamandridae; genus Lissotriton; species Lissotriton vulgaris. Next base: position 2,102,197,810 of record NC_141685.1, on the reverse strand, counting down.
CTGGGATGGGAGGGTGGGACTGCACATGTGTTTTGCAATGGTGTTCATTACAATGTGCGATGAGTGGCTAAGGCGCAGACGACCTGCTTGGTGGGTCCCAATTGATTATGGCTGAAACGACTCATAGACTCCCCGCGGCATCTGTGCGGGTAATCACATGGAATGTCAGGGGGATGCTGGACAAGATTAAGCGTGGGGCGGTGCTGCGCTGGGGAAAAAGGGAGAATGCTGATGTACTCTTACTCCAGGAAACCCACATGATGGGCTCGAAAGTGTTGGGTCTACAGAGGTTCGGCTTTCATCAAGTGTTTCACACCGGGTTTTCCCGGGGATCCAGAGGGGTAGCCATTTCGATACATCGCAGAGTGGCCTATGTCCATGAGAAGCTGTGGATAGACCCACAGGGTCGTTATGTCTTTGTCAAGGGCATGGTAGGCACTGAGTCTGTGGTTTTTGGGAGTGTCTATGCCCCCCCCCCCCTGCAATGGGCCCTGGCTGAGAGGCTATTCACAGTGTGGGAGGACATCCCCGATTCCCTGGCACTAATTGGGGGTGATTGGAATGATGTAATGCACGTGTGTGTGGATCGCCAGCGGCACCAAGATGTAGGTGAGACCACCCCTCCCCCCTCACACACTAGACTTCACGCTATGACTGAGGGACTGGGCTGGATGGATACCTGGAGGCATATGCACCCTACAGCGCGCAAGTATACGTATATATCTGCTGTGCATGGCTCCTACTCAAGATTGGACTATATGTTTGTGCCTAGTGTAGAGTGAAGAGTGCTGACATCTTGCCGAGGGGTCTGTCCGATCACTCCCCAGTATCGATCAGGGTGGAACTCTGTGGACAACGCCAGCCGATTAGATGGAGGATGTCCTCGTGGCATCTCCAGCAGCCTGCATATGTGAAACACTTGCGTGAAGCGATAGACCTCTATTGGCGGGAAAATTTCGTTGGCGACATTGACGCAGGGGTAGTGTGGGAGGCCATGAAGCCCACTATACGAGGGGTGGACATCGCGTGGTGTACGGCGGCCCGTCGGAAGCGTCGAGAGATGATCACGGAAGCAGCCACACAGGTGGAAACCCTAGAACAGCAGAACCGAGTGGGGGGCGATGAGGCCGGGCTACGGCTGCTTCTCCAGGCTCAACAAACCTATGCATCTGTCCTAATCGATGAAGCCAAACAGGCGTGGCTGGCCACACGCAGTAGAGTATACCAATGGGGGATAAGTCGTGTACAATGCTCCATAGACTCTGCCAACATAACCTCCAGCTGATTACACTGCCGGGCCTCAGGTCCGACGACGGCGAGGTCCTTACTGACCCAGTCGAGCTAGCAGCGAGCTTTGCCGCATACTTCGCAACTCAATATGCCCCGTGCGACCGCATGTCGGCTGATGACGTGGCTAACTTTATTGATGGCATGCCACCTAAGGAGGTGTCGGATGAGACCAGGAGGGCCCTCGATGCACCTCTTACGGCTGAGGAACTGGGCGAAGCCCTGGGACAACTTAATACCGGGAAGGTCCCTGGTCCGAGTGGCTACCCGAGTGAGTTTTACAAAAAATTTCACGTACAACTGGGCTCCCATTATCACCGTGCGCTCGAGACGGCGCGTGAGCAGGGCACACTGCCCCGAGACTGGCGCCATGCTGAAATCGTAGTGTTTCAGAAACCAGGTAGACCCCCAGAGAGACACGACTCGTACCGCCCCATCTCCTTACTCAATATTGAGGCTAAGGTTCTGGCGAAGGCCCTGGCGAATCGACTATCCCCGCATATTACGGACCTGGTGCACCCAGACCAGGCCGGGTTCATGCCTCATAGGGCGACGCGGCATAACATCCGACGCGCACAGGCAGCAATTGATGCCATGGGAGCCACAGGAGAACAAGCGGCTCTATTGCTAGCTGATATTAACAAAGCCTTTGACTCCGTCAGTTGGGCATATCTCTTTGCACTCTTACCCCTTCTCAATCTAGGCCCGGTCTTCTTGTCCTATATCAGGCTACTATACACGGACATTACGGCCTCGGTGCGTGTTGCAGGGGCGGTGTCGGAGACATTCCACATTGGGCGAGGGACCCGACAGGGGTGCCCGCTCTCCCCCTATCTTTTCGCTCTCGCCATGGAGCCACTGGCAGCCTGGGTGCGTATGGATGCACAATTGCGAGGCTTTGTATGGAATGACACCTTATCAGACAAAATTGCGCTTTACGCAGACGATGTCCTGTTCTTTCTTACCGATTTGCAACGCTCGGGGCCACGCGTGCTGGAAATTATGCAAATTTTTGGGGAAGTCTCGGGCCTCTATCTAAACCTGCGTAAATCTACGCTATGGATACTGGGTGATGGCACTGTAACGGGTCCCTGGACATCAGGACTGCAGGTGGCTGCGAGCGGTCTGAAATACCTGGGGGTGTTCCTGTCGGAGTCAGTGCACATTGCCTGGGAACGCAACATAGTGCCCGTCTTGGACCGAGTTCAGACCGACGTCAAAACCTGGTCCCGGATGCCCTTGTCGATTTTTGGCAGATCAGCGATTTTTAAGATGGTCGCGCTCCCGCATCTCCTCTACCAACTACAGAATCATCCCTTTCCGATTACACCACAGTGGTTCCGACAGATCAATTCGGTCTTGGGCCGCTTTCTATGGGCTGGGGGGGCAGCCAGAGTAGCGCTGCGCACATGCTTCTTGTCCACTTACTGTGGAGGCCTGGCCACATCGGATCTACTGTCCTACTACCAAGCCGCTCATCTGCTCATTCTGAACGAATGGTGGTATGGCGACAGCGGGGATCCGGCCTATGCCCTGGAACGCGCACTGATGGGCGACAATACGCTCCACACCATCCTTTACTTGGCCCGTTTGCGCCGGAAGCTGCAGAGAGTCACAAGACTCGTATTTGCCGTATGGCGACAGGCCTTGCGTCGCATGGGCTGGTGGGGTCGACTGACCGCGGAGACACCGCTATGGCATAACGGCCTACTACCCGAATTGTCGGCCCTATCAGGATTCGACGGCTGGGAGGCGATCGGGATCTCACAACTGGGACATGTGATGTCCGGGACAACACTCAAGTCCTTTCAAGCGCTCAGCACCGAATTTGATATGCCCCAGTCCCAATATTTTAGGTACTTACAATTCAGACACGCACTAATGCCCAGTATTGCCAACATTGACTCGCTTCCTGAATTCAGCCCAAGTGAAGCGAAAGTCTTTATGGGTGACCTGGGGGATAAAAAAGTTTCTCGTATATATCAGACGATGGTCACTCATTGTTCCTCCACCCTTCTCTCACTAAAGACTGCTTGGGAAACTGATATTGGCCCCCTAGATGAGGATGACTGGAGAGAGGCCCTGGAATCCCCTAGGGGGGCAGCCATAGCCATACGGTTTAGGCTAATCCAGTTCAAAATTCTTCATAGAGCCTACTACACCTGTGAGCGATTGTGGAGAGCAGGCTTGATTGGATCCCCGGAATGCTTGCGCTGTGGTGCTGCGGAGGGCACGCTGCTCCATACGGTGTGGTCATGCCCTAGGCTGGTTGGCTTCTGGAGGGGTGTGTGGGGCTGCCTGTCTGAGGTGCTGGGTTGGACTCTTCCTCGCACCCATCGCCTGGGCCTCCTCCACATCCTAGAGGGGGTTGGTGGAAACGTATACAAACGTCATTTGTTGCTCCTGGGGCTAGTAGTGGCCAAAAGGGACTTGGCTCGGGCGTGGAAGGACGTGAGGGCCCCCCCCTGAGTGCATGGAGAGCCGGAATGCACTTTTGTATGGGTCTGGAGCGACCGATCTTTGAAGCACGAGGGTGCCCCCGCAAACATTTTAAGGTGTGGAAAAGGTGGGCTTTGACACTGGGCCCTCCGGCAGAACTGGAGGAAGACCTTTAGTCCCCTAATGTATGTAAATTCTTACATTACGCCGCAAATATCATGTCACGATTAAACCCGAAGCTAATGGTACACACGTGCACGGGGTTAGGGTGGGATACAGGGGAGGGTGTGGGAGGGTTGGGGTTGGTAGGGACAGGGTCGGGTATAGCTTTGCTTTGTTATAAATGCTTTCTTTTGACTCCTTGATTGGACACTTGGTCCTCTGCTGCAACTGTATCAAAATACTTGGTGGTGTTCTCCTGATTGTGGGGAGCCATGTGTGTTACTTGCCCGATCTAATAAATAAAATTTGTTGTGAAAAAAAAATCAACCAACTGCACAAAGGCAGTATCCAATGTAGCAAGAAGCTAAAAAACAGGTCAGGGAGATCTTAGATTAACTTGAATATCAAGGGGTGATTGAAACTTGCAGCTCATCAATGAACAATCCTTTGTTTCCTGTTCCAAACCAGACAATACATATTGTTTAGTTTTGGATTACAGACACTTAAACTTTTGTTGCAAAACATTTGCAGTGCAAAATGCACACAGTACAGCATTAATGAATAATATTGTGCGTAAAAAATATAAAACCACATTAGATATTTCTAACTGTTTCTTTTGTCAAAACATTGCACTTGAAAGTAGGTATTTGACTGCTTTCTCAATAATGGGCACCCAGCGTCAATTCTGGTGTCTCCCTCAAGGATTCAAGAACAGTCCGGGGTTATTCTCAGCAAGGGTAACAGAGTTACTACAAACTTATGATGACAAGGCATTGTCATATGTGATGATATCTATCTGACAGACGATGACCTGAACAGGCACTTGAACAGGGTGAACACCATTATACTGGGCTTCACCTTTGAGGGGTATAAATTAAATTTAAAAAAATCAAGAATTGCCCATCTCAACATCCTTTTTCTAGGATATGAACTATCAAGTGAAGGCAAAAGCCTGGCAGCCAACTTTTTAGAAAAGTGTGTGCCGCTCCAACTTCAAAAAACGCTGAAAAACTTAGTTGATTCTAGGTTTCCTGAATTTTGGGAGAACTTACATTCTAAACTATGCAAAAAGGGTTAAACCTCTCTACGAATTAATCAAACCTGATTTGAAAATCATACATTGGACAAAAGAACACACAGAAATTTTGCGTTCACTTCAAACAGACATGTTAGCAACAAAACATTTACAAACACGCGTAAACGTACGCAACTTAGTGATCCGAATCATTCCGGGTCAATGCGGATTCACTTACTTAACTTTTAATTAAGGTGAAAAAGTACCAATTGCATACCGATCACATTTGTACACACAAGCAGAAATGAAATTCACTTCTACAGAAAAATTCTGACAGCAGTTCAGACGGCTGTAGCAAAAGACTAGCACAGGGGAAACACATTATGGTTGTAACTCCTGTACCAACCTTAGAGGCAGTTACAAAAGCGAGCATTCCGAATGCAAAAGTTTTACATCCGAGATGGATACAATGGGTTAATTCTTGCTGCAACTGATGTTGAATACGTTTTTGATCCTTATTTGAAAACACAAGCATTCCTGCAATACGAACACGAATGTCCTCTGCCTGATGAAATTCTACCTCTAGAAGAGTATGAATGTATAATTTATACTGACGGATCAGCACAACCCGCTACAGGGGGTAAACAAGCTTATAGTGCTGCATGCGCGATCGTTAAAGGTTGTATACGTGATGGAAAATTCAGATGAGGTGCTGCATGTGAGGCTATCTTGCTGAGGGTCTGATGCACAACGTGGGAAGCCGCAGGTAGGGTGCTCATTACACGCTGCATATCCTTGGTAGTGGCACCAGATACCATTTGCACTGTGGTGATTTGACCTGGCTAGTCACAGGGGCTTTGAGGTTGTGGGGAGTGTCGGCCTTTGTGGATCTCGCACGCTCATCTGTTGCGACAACTGGGGCCATGTGTGGGACTGCACTGTCTCCCCTCGCCTGGCGGTGCGTGGGGTGATCCTCAGAGGTCCCTTGAGCCTGGGGTTCCTGCTTCCTGGTCCCTGCCTTCTTCCTGCATTGGTACTTGCGACGTGGCCTGCGAACATGGGTCAGACACACAAAAGTCAATCCAAACTCACTTTTGATTCACGGCGGACGCCTAAGACCCTGCAGAAAGCCGCCTCGGACTCCGAGGCAGACACAGCGACTGATGGGTCCCCCACTTTGAAGGCCACTTTGTTGGCCATGCAGCGGACTCTACAATCAATAGAAGGCGGCATGACAGCGGTCAATCACAGACTTGATCACATGTCCTCTCAACTTGAAAAGCAGAGTGCGTGCATGGGGGAGGTGGAGCAGAGGGTCTTGGCCACGGAGGATGGTCAGTCCAGGGTTACAGATAAGGCTCTGAATATGGAAAAAGACCTCTCTCTCATCCAGGCAAAGAACGAGGACTTAGAGGCGCGGTCCCGACGCAACAACATCCGCGTTACGGGACTGCCAGAGACCACGAATGTGGGCAGGATGGAGACTTATATGGAGCGCCTCATCACAGACATTTTTGCCATGGAACAGTTGTCTAATATGTTCATTGAAGAACGTGCCCACCACTCTTTGGCTGCTCGTCCTGTCCCTGGGGCTCCTCCCCGTTCCATAATAGCTAGGGTCTTGAACTATAGGGACAGGGACACCATTTTGCGCCTGGCAAGAGAGAAGGAGAAGATTGAACATCAGGGGAACACACTTGCTTTTTTCCCAGATTTCACAGTCCCCGTCCAGGCCGCAAGAAGGGAGTTCGGCACTGTGAAGCAGTTTTTGCGTAATGAGGAGGTCCCGTACGCCATGCTATATCCGGCCCGACTCTGCATCGGCGCTGCAGCAGATAACAAGATTTTTTCCTCCCCAAAGGCTGCAATGGATTATACAAAGGAAATGGATTATGGAAAAAAACTGAAACGCAGGAAGCGTGACTCTACTGAGGCACGTGAGAGGGAGGGGCAGGAGGATTCTGAGTACTGATGGTTCCACTTTGGGGAGTATTGTGACTTCTTCTCGGGGGTTTTCTGTTTCTATTGGATTCTGTATGTGCCTCCATGGTACCATGTTACTCTACTGGTCAAGCCTTACTAGTATTTTTTTGTTATTATAGAGAAGGTCTTTACATATGGGGGAATGCTGGAAAAGTTCTGATCGCCCGTTGCCTTATGACCAATTGGTCGCTTGACTATACTGCCTTTTTAGGTCTTGACCTCTGCCAATGCGCTTGCCCATTGGAGATGTCGAGACATATAGAGGCGGAACAGGAAAGCTGACCAAGAGGGCTTTGGCAGGCGGATTACGCTGAGTGCACGTGCCCGTGTACGCGCTTCCCATTTGCTCCCCGAGCCGCCTGCATCATCGCATCAGACCCGCCACACCAATGCCGAGAGCTTCACACTTCAAAGGAATGCTCTCCCCCGCACCCTCTGTGCAATGCCTCACTCCCATTTGCTCCCCGTCTCTCCGTGCTTGCTGCAATGTGTCCCCCCCATAGCTCTGTTTTTGACGCTTCCGACTTCAAAGGCTAACGCTCTCCCGCACCCCCCCCATTTCCCCCGCCACAGCAATGCTGAGGGCTTATTTCAGAAAGTCAGTGTGCTTGATGCTGCAGTGTTATAGGTGACCATCGGCCTCCCTGACTGGGTTTTTCAAGCACTATGGCATCAAAACTATTTCTCTTGATGCAAGCACTTACCTCCATTGCATACATTGCTTTCGCATGAACATGAATCAACAAAAAGCACTTTTAACCCCTTCCATGCTGATGACGAGCTCAGCTCGTCATGAGGCACAGTTGAGCTGTGCTGATGACGAGCTGAGCTCGTCATGAATAAAGAAGAATTGGAATTTCCAGCACAGGGGAAAAATAACCACAGCAGCGATGTGGTTAAATTCTTTTGCTTTACGAGGTGAGGAATGGGATGCTCGTGCAATTATGTGCATTATGCATACTTGGTTGTCATGCAGGCTTGCAACCTTTGTTTGTTGAGATGTTCGAGATGGTGCATGGGTACATGGAAAGTATGCATAGATGTGATAATAAGAGGAGCTGTAATGCTGTGAGTTTTGTGGTGAGAGACATGGTGGTTCTAGCCCATATCTCATTAGAAAGTTACCAGGCCCAAATCGGCGCAGGCAGGTGATGCCCTTCTCTACACCCACCCACTTGTCTCAGGCATCTAGACGAGTCAGCCAGATGGAATTGGTGAGTAAGTTGGACTGAATTTTCCTTGGCTGTGATTGGCTTCATCGTGGCAGCCAGGTTACGTGGCCTACTGTGATCTAAGCCGCAGGCTAATTGGTGGCAAGGCTTCCTCGCGTGCCATGTATCATTCATCTTCCTCCTCTAACTCTCTCGTCATGCATCTCACATTCACTGTCTCAAGCACGAACTTTAACAGTCTCTCATTCATTTTACCTTGCATTGAGTTTCTCCACAGCCTTCCTCTCCTTGTCTCTGTCTCTCTCTCTTCATGCATCTCACATTCTGAACATTCCTCTCGTCCTGCAATCTCACTAGTTTCTTTCTCTCTCTCACCCTTGCTCTCATAAAGTATCACAATCCTAGTCTCTCTTGCCTTCTTCGGTCTCGTTATCCTTGTATTTCACACTTAGTGACTCTCCCTCCTTACACTCTCTTTCTGTTCAGTGGCCTTCATTCATGGCCTCATGTGCAAATCTCAGGTCACGCTACAGGTGCAATTTTTGTGCAGCATCTGCAAATTATTTGTGTGCAGAGGTAGATGTAAAAAATGATCACAGCACAAAATGGCATTCAGTAGGATTCAATATTCATATTAAAGAGACAGAAGTGTGCTTTGTGAATCCTGCCGAATGCCTGTGAATGCAAGCAGGGCCGGCCCTAGGCATGTGCAAAGTGTGCACCTGCACAGGGCCGCCAAACCCGAGGGGCCAGCACGACGAGGATCAGATCGGAAGGATCAATGATACATTGTGGCACTGGCGGCCCCCTGGCAGGATTTGGCGGCCTCCGGCTCCGACCCCGGCTTCCAATACTAAGTTCAGAGTCCGACAGTCACAGTTCCAAGCCCTGACACAGTGAGCCACCCCCCCCCCCCCTCCACCCTTTAACTTCCCTGGCCTCTGGCTCCGAGTCCGCACCAACCTCGTTCCTGATTGGGCAGCAGGGGCGCCGGGGTGTTTCAAATCATCGTGACTGTCACCCAGCTGGCTGGCACTGACGCCGAAAGCCAGGATAGAGTGATCTGCGGCAGCGCGCAGACTGAACTTAACCTGCTGCTTGACTTCCCCGCGTGCGTAACTAACTTGTGGGACTGGTGGCGTATGACTCTCTCTGCACAGCCCAGCCATTTGGTGGTCGTCGGAGTCGGACAAAAGCTGAGCTCAGACTGAGAATAAAGTGAAGAAGTGTGAACGCACCTGCCGGGTAAGGGTAGAATAGATCCATTCTCTTAGATGATTGATAATGATATTTCTGCACACTGTTTGTGGCACTGACTATCGCGAAGCGTCATGGCAAGCAAGCGAGTCATATGAAGATAGGTAGCCGGGCGTGAGTGCAGCTGTTAATGCTTGAGGTCGGAGGGGCGAATTTACTGCACTGCAGCCAGGAGTTTTGCCGCATCGAGGTAGGCCGCCCGCTGTCTGTCATCCAGTGGCAGTGCCGGCCACTGATTTCCTTTAGGCCCCTCTCCGCCTGTGTGCCTGCAGGGCCTATAATAAAGGTGGAGTCGGGGGTACTATTTTGCATTAAATTAAGCGGCAGTATATGGCTCGAGTTCCAGCCAGCGGAAGGCCTAATCATTGCCGAGTATTACATTTCGGAATCACTGACACTTTCTCCGAGGGGCAGGGGGCCCGCCGCATTCAATTTGCCGGTGCCGCATCCATCGACTCGTAGGCCGCTGTCTGTCTTCCAGTCAGTGGCCCTGGCTGGGGGCGCTGCCTCCCATGTAAACTGGTGGTGATTAATTTCTTTAGGCCCCCTGCTCCGCCTGTGCCAATAAAGGTGGAGAGAAAGAGTATTTCTACACTATTAAGCGGCAGACAGTTGAAATATGGCTCCAAGTCCCAGCGACTCCTGGGGGCCCCTAGAGCTCAGGGGGCAGGGGAGCGACCGGGCCAACCCGAGCGCTTTCAGTTTGACACAGCCAGGCGCGGGCCCTGGTGGAGCGCGGAGTGAGCTCCCCACGTCCGGACCCCTCTTCAGGGGCCCCCACCTACGCTCCCTGCACAGGGCCACCATGAGCCTAGAGCCAGCCCTGATGCAAGGATAGAAGCCTATAAAGGGCAGCTGACTTAAGACCCTCCATTCATATTCACAAAATTGTGTTTTTTTTTATTTCGTTTTTTTATTGCAGTCGCTGTCTATCAAAGGGACAAGGGCTGGAAAGAAAAAGACAGTTCAAATGATGCCAAGTGCTCTGTGGAGGCATTTTTCTTTCCAATGCCAGAGTTGCCTTCACCCTCACACACCCTCTCACCATCACACACCCTCTCACCCCCTCACATCCCCTCAACCCCTCACCCTCGCTCACCCTCACACCCCTCACCCTCATAAACCCTTTAACCCTCACACACCCTTTCACCTTCTCACCCTCACACACCATCTCACCCTCACACCGCCTCACCCTCACACCCCCTCACCCTCACATCCCCTCTTATATGTAAATGTAAATGTACAGGAATTTATATAGCGCAAAATCACTGAGCGGTTTCTAAGCACTTGCTTTGGGAACCCGTCCTGGTATTCCCCTGTGAGATAACCCCGGCAGGGTATCCGCAAGGTGAAAGCCAGGCATCCCGCCGCGAGGGGCCGTTGTGGAGATTAAGCAAGCTATTGCCCAGAGTCGCAGAGTGTGAACCCGTGAATCGAGTAGGCACCGGAGCGAGAATTGTCGAGTCCATGGACATTTTAGGACTCAAGACCCCGCTGAGCCGGAAATTGAACTCTGGTCCCGGTCTGACCTCTGCTTCCAGGTCTGCCTCCCCTAACCAGTGAGCCACACTTCTCCCCTCCCCCTCCCATCCCCTCACCCTCCCATCCCCTCCCTCACACCCTCACCCTCACACCCCTTCACCCCCCATTCACCCTCTCACCCTTACCCACCCTCTCACCCTCACCCACCCTGTCATCCTCACACACCCCTCACCCTCACACCCCCTCACCCTCACACCCCCACACACCCCCACACACCCTCACACACCCTCATACACCCTCACACACCCTCACCTCCCTCACCCTCACAACCCTCTCACCCTCACTCACCCTCACAACCCTCTTACCCTCACCCCTCACACCCCCACACCCCCTCACCCCCACACCCTCACACCCCCACACACCCTCTCACCCTCCCACACCCTCACACCCTCACTCACCCCCTCACCCTCACAACACTCTCCTCTCACACCCCACACACCCTCACGTCCCTCGCCCTCACACCCCCTCACCCTCATCTTCACCCTCACACCCCCTCACTCTCATACCCCTTCACCCTCACCCCCCTCATCCTCACCCTCACACCCCCTCACCCTCACACCCCCTCACCCTCACACCCCCTCACCCTCATATCCCCTCACCCTCACCTCCCCTCACCCTCACATCCCCTCACCCTCCCTCGCACCCCCTCACTCCCCCACCCTCACACACCCTCACCCTCTCACCCTCACAACCCCCTCACCCTCACACACCCCTCACCCCCACACCCCCCTCACCCCTATTTACCCTCACCCTCACACCCCCTCACCACTCACCCACACTCTTTAACGTCACCCGACGATCTCTTTAACGTCACCCGACGATATCTTTAACGTCACCCGACGATATCTTTAACGTCACCCGACAATCTCTTTAACGTCACCCGACGATATCTTTAACGTCACCCGACGATATCTTTAACGTCACCCGACGATCTCTTTAACGTCACCCGACGATATCTTTAACGTCACCCGACGATATCTTTAACGTTACCCGACGATCTCTTTAACGTCACCCGACGATATCTTTAACGTCACCCGACGATTTACACTACTGGGGATAACTAATAGGGATTCTTCTTTAAGAGTTATTTCCCAAATGAAGTTCACACTCTCCCCCAATCAACAGTTACCTTTGCAGAAGGACATATCCCATCCTTCTGTATGTCAGCACCTGGTTAAAAGGAAAGGTTAATCTCATTCATGAAAACAACATTCAAAGATATTGGTCATTAAATCTTTATTCTACAATCACACATGACAGAATGAGTAAAAGACAAATGAATTAAGTTAGTCAATACCTATAACCTAAAAAGGGGAATAAAGATGAATAGTTAAATGCATTCTACACTAAGCTCAGAACGCCTCCCCTTAGACGTGTGTCTTTCCATCTCAGCAGCGGAGTTGATCCCTCTCTCTCTTATTCTCTTCTATGCGCTTGGGACTCTGCTCTCCCTCTATGGCTCACGAATACACGTCTGCACCGCTCCGCCTCGTCTACGCTGCCATGGTTCCAAGATACTCGAACCCTCTTCTGGTCTTAGTCTCTGCCACTCCTGTATGATGTCACTACAGGACTTTCAATCAATCAATCAATCAATCAATCAATCAATCAATCAATCAATATATAGCGCACTACTCACCCAGAGGGTCTCAAGGCGCTTGGGGAGGGGGGTCCGCTACTGCTCAAATAGCCAGGTCTTGAGCTGTTTCCTGAAGGCGAGGTGGTCCTGGGTCAGGCGGAGGTGGGTCGGGAGGGAGTTCCAAGTCTTGGCGGCCAGGTAGGAGAAGGACCTTCCTCCTGTGGTGGCTCTTTGGATACGGGAGACGGCGGCGAAGGCGTGGCCGGTTGATCGAAGCTGGCATGTGGGATTGTAGAAGTTGAGGTGGCTGTTGAGGTATCCAGGGCCTTGGTTGTGCAAGGCTTTGTGTGCGTGGGTGAGGAGCCGGAAGGTGATTCGCTTGTTGACCGGGAGCCAGTGCAGGTCTCTCAGGTGTCCGGAGATGTGGCTGTGTCGGGGGATGTCGTGGATGAGTCTTGCTGAAGCGTTCTGGATCCGCTGGAGTCTCTTCTGGAGTTTGGCTGTGGTTCCGGCGTAGAGGGAGTTGCTGTAGTACAGTCGGCTGGTGACGAGGGCCTGGGTGACCGTCTTCCTGGTCTCGGTGGGGATCCACCGGAAGATCTTTCGTAGCATGTGCAGGATGTTGAAGCACGACGAGGAGACGGCGTTGACTTGTCTGGTCATGGAGAGGGAGGAGTCCAGGATGAAGCCTAGGTTGCGTGCGTGGTCTGTTGGTTTGGGTGCGCTGCCCAGGGCGGGGGGCCACCAGGAGTCGTCCCAGGCGGAGGGCGAGGAGCCCAGGATGAGGACTTCCGTCTTGTCTGATTTCAGTTTCAGGCGGCTGTTCATCATCCACTTGGCTACGTCTTTCATTCCTTCGTGCAGGTTGGCTCTGGTGGTGGCGGGGTCGTTGGTGAGGGAGAGGATCAGCTGGGTGTCGTCGGCGTAGGAGATGATGTTGAGGTTGTGTTGGCGTGCGATGGCCGCGAGGGGGTTCATGTAGACATTGAAGAGGGTGGGGCTGAGCGAGGAGCCTTGAGGAACGCCGCAGATGACTTCGGTGGCTTCTGATCTGAACGGGGGGAGGCGGACTCTCTGTGTCCTTCCGGCGAGGAAGGAGATGATCCATTCTAGTGCCTTCTCCTGGATACCGACGTTGCAGAGGCGTTGTACTAGGGTGCGGTGGCAGACAGTGTCGAATGCCGCGGAGAGGTCCAGGAGGATGAGGGCCGCTGTTTCTCCGTTCTCAAGCAGGGCTCTGATGTCATCGGTGGCTGCGATGAGGGCGGTCTCGGTGCTGTGGTTGGCCCGGAAGCCAGACTGCGAGAGGTCGAGGGATCCGTTCGACTCGAGGAAGGCGGCTAGCTGCTTGTTGACGGTCTTCTCGATGACTTTGGCCGGAAACGGGAGGAGCGAGATGGGGCGGTAGTTTTTAAGTTCGGTGGGGTCCGCTGATGGTTTCTTCAGTAGTGCGCTGAGTTTGGCGTGCTTCCAGCTCTCCGGGAAGGTCGCGGTGTCGAAGGAGGTGTTGATGATGTCCCGCAGATGGGGTGCGATGACAGTCGGCCTTGTTGAAGACGTGGTGAGGGCAGGGGTCGGTTGGGGATCCGGAGTGGATGAAGTTCATCGTGCGGATGGTGTCTTCGGTGCTGATCGGGGTCCAGGCGAGGAGGGTGGTGGTGGGGGGCGTAGGTGCGGTCGTGGGGTGCGTCGGTTGTGAGCTGAAGCTGTTGTGTATGTCTGCGATCTTGTTGTGGAAGTAGGAGGCGAGGGAGTTGCAGAGGTCTTGTGATGGGGTGATGTCGTTGTTTCCGGCGTTGGGGTTGGAGAGCTCTTTAACGATGTTGAAGAGTTCCTTGCTGTTGTGTGCGTTGTTGTCTAGTCGATCCTTGAATGCAGTTTTGTTGGTGGCGTGGATCAGTTGGTGGTGTTTTCGGGTGGCGAGCTTGAGGGTGGTCATGTTGTCTGGTGTTGGGTCTCTGCGCCAGGCTTTCTCGAGGGCTCGGCAGTTCTTCTTGGAGCTCTTGAGTTCGCTGGTGAACCATGGGGCTTTCTTGCTGCCGGGTCTGCTAGGCGGGGTCCTGAGAGGGGTGAGGTTGTCTGCGCAGTTGCTGATCCACTTCGTGAGGTTGTTGGCGGCATGGTTGGGGTTCGCTGAGCTGGCGGGAGGGTCCTGGCTCAGGGATGCAGCGAGCTGGTCGGCTGTGATCTTGTTCCAGCTTCTGCGTGCAACCTGTTGCTGGTGGTGGTGGATTGTGTTCTTTCTGAAGCTGAAGTGGACGCAGCTGTGGTCCGTCCAGTGGAGTCCGGTGGCATGGCTGAAGGAGATGTACTTGCTGGAGGAGAAGACTGGGTCAAGCGTGTGGCCGGCGTTGTGAGTGGGAGTGGTCACCAGTTGCTTGAGTCCGAGGTTGGCGAGGTTGTCCAGCAGGGTGGTGGTGTTGCGGTCATTGTTGTTCTCCAAGTGGAAGTTCAGGTCCCCGAGGAGGATGTAGTCAGCGGAGGGGAGGGCGTGCGGGCTGATGAAGTCGGCGATGTCTTCGCTGAATTGTGTACGGGGTCCTGGGGGTCTGTAGATGAGGGTGCCTCTGAGGGTGGTCTTGGGGTCGGTGTGGATCTGGAAGTGCAGGTGTTTTGAGGGTGTCGTCGGTGTTGGTTGTGATGCGGAAGGTGTTCCTGTGGATGATGGCGATGCCTCCTCCCGTCTGATTGCCGCGGTCCCTCCGGGTGATCTTGTATCCGTCCGGGATGGCGATGGCGATGTCGGGCGCTGAGGAGGCGTTCATCCAGGTTTCCGTGAGGAAGGCTACGTCTGGAGATGTGGTGTCGAGTAGGTTCCAGAGTTCGATGGCGTGTCTGTGGACGGAGCGGGTGTTGAGCAGGATGCACTTCAGGTGGATGCTTCTGGTGCTCGGCTTGGTGGGTGCGGGTGCCGTGCAGGTCCGGATGCAGGAGAACTTGCAGGAGTGGCAGGTGAAGGGTCCGTGGGTGCGCCTCGGGGTGGCTCGGCAGCATCCCGGGATTCGGCCGGCATTGAGTGCGTTGAGGTTGGTGGCGTCGTAGGTCAGGCGGGTGGACTGGCGTCTGCGGGGGCCAGGGGGTCTGGCGATGGGCGCGGTGCAGGCGCGGACGGGCGCAGACGGGCTTACCTTTGGCGCACCTTCGGCGCTCAGTCGGCGCTCCCACTGCGCGCGTCCGCTGCGCGGTCGCTCGGGGGGGCGTCATAAATCAGGAGCCAGGAGGGCGGGTCAGCTAGGTGGCGGGAGCGGGGCGGCGAATGGGCTGGTGGTGGGTGGGGCCGCAGGGAGGCAGCGGTGGGAAATCAGGACAGTCGGGCGGCCCAGCGGCAGCTGGGTCGCTCGGGAAACAGCAGTGGCGGCAGGCGTCGGGAGCAGGAGGGGTGACCCGGCCTCAACAAAGGCACAGTGGTCACTCCTGAACCCCCACTGCGGTCCCCTTAAATCAGGAGCCGGGAGGGCGGGTCAGCTGGGTGGCAGGAGCGGGGCGGCGAATGGGCTGGTGGTGTGCGGGGCCGCAGTGAGGCAGCGGTGGGAAATCAGGACAGTCGGGCGGCCCAGCGGTGGCTGGGTCGCTCGGGAAACAGCGGTGGCGGCAGGCGTCGGGAGCAGGAGGGGTGACCCGGCCTCAACAAAGGCACAGTGGTCACTCCTGAACCCACACTGCGGTCCCCTTAAATCAGGAGCCGGGAGGGCGGGTCAGCTGGGTGGCGGGAGCGGGGCGGCGAATGGGCTGGTGGTGGGCGGGGCCGCAGGGAGGCAGCGGCGGGAAATCAGGACAGTCGGGCGGCCCAGCGGTGGCTGGGTCGCTTGGGAAACAGCGGTGGCGTCGGGAGCAGGAGGGGTGACCCGGCCTCAACAAAGGAACAGTGGTCACCCTCCTTCTTCACTTCAGGATTTCGATTACTACACGCACAACCACACACTCAACCAAACACTCAACCACACACTCAACCACACTCACAACCACACACTCAACCACAAACACAACCACACACACAACCACACACATAACCACAACCACACACAACCACACCCACACAGCCACACATACAACCACACACACAACCACACACACACAACCACACACACATACAACCACACATACAACCACACACACACACAACCACACACACAACCACACACACAACCACACACACAATCACACACACAATCACACATACACACATACAACCACACACACAACCACACACACAACCACACACACAACCACACACAACCACACACACAACCACACACACATACAACCACACACACAACCACACACACAACCACACACACACAACCACACACACAACCACACACAACCACACACACAACCACACACACATACAACCACACACACATACAACCACACACACACACAACCACACACACAACCACACACACAACCACACACACAATCACACACACAATCACACATACACACAACCACACACACACAACCACACCCAACCACACACACAGCCACACACACAACCATACACACACACAACCACACCCAACCACACACACACAACCACACTCAACCACACACAACCACACCCAACAACACACACATACAACCACACACACACAACCACACACACACAACCACACACATCTATCTATCGCCATCACTCTATCTATCTATCTATCGCCCTCACTCTATCTATCTATCGCCCTCACTCTATCTATCGCCCTCACTCTATCTATCTATCTATCTATCTATCTATCTATCTATCTATCTATCTATCTATCTATCTATCTATCTATCTATCTATCTATCTATCTATCTATCTATCTATCTCACTCTATGTTATGTTAATAACCTTTTGTAAAGTGCACGTACGCCCAAAGGCTTCATGGCGCTGACTGAACAGAAAGCCCCAGATGGCAGAGAGTTGGGCCTAGGCTAAAGGGAAAACCAGGTTTTAAGCTGCTTCCTGAATACCAGGAGGTCCGTGCAAGAGCGAATCTCCAGAGGGAGGGAATTCCAGAGCTTGGGGGCAAGCACAGCTAACCTGCGTCCGCCCTGACGATGAAACTTAAAAGCTGGCGTAGACAGAAGATGGAGACTAGCAGAGCGGAGAGAGCGGGAGGGGGTATACCTAGACAGAAGAGTGTTAATGAATTGAGGGCTGCAGGTATAGAGGGACTTAAAGACCATACAGGCAGTTTTAAATTGCACTCGCAGGGTGAAAGGCAGCCAATGAAGTTGCCTGAGGATGGGCCTGGCGGACTGCCAACGGGGCTGGTGGTGAATCAGTTTGGCGGCTTGGTTTTGAACCAGTTGGAGACGTCTGCCGAGATACAGGGGGAGACCCAGGTAAATGGAGTTGGTGTAGTCGAGTCGAGGCAGAACTAACGCAATCACCACCTGGATCAAGGCCGACTGGGTCAGCATCCGGCTGTTTTTCTTTATCCTACGCAACTGGTAAAAACACGAAGATACCACCATGCCCACGTGAGTTTTTAATGTGAGATTGCTGTCGATAACCACTCCCAGACTCTTGACAGATGCCAAGGGGAGGGGTGCAAGACCCAGCTCTGAAGGCCAATATTGAGGGCCCCAAAGTGCTTGGCTTTTTCCATTGAGGATTATTTCCGTTTTTCCGGGGTTCAACTTTAAATGGTTAATATCCATCCAATGGCGTATATGTAGCATGGTTTCATGAAAATCCTTGATTGAATTAGGAGAGCCATCGATCGAGAAAATAAGCTGTAAATCATCCGCATAGTTGAAAGTGGTAACTTGGAACTCTCCTAAGGACTGAATTAAGGGGGCGAGGTACAAATTGAACAAGAGGGGAGACAGCGATGACCCCTGTGGCACCCCGCAGGTCGTCTGAATTGTAGGGGCAGTAAAAGAGGCCAGGCGAACAGTTTGGGTACGGTCGCTCAGGAAGGACCTAACCCAGTTGAGGGCAGTGCTCCGGATACCTGCCTGTTTAACACGGTCCAAAAGGATGGCGTGGTCGACCGTGTCGAATGCGGCTGAGAGATCTAATAAAACCAGAGCCTGAGGGATTCCCTTATCCGCGTTGTCACAGAGAGAGTCCATAACAGCGGTGATAACGGTCTCGGTCGAGTGGGCCGGCAGAAACCCTCCCTGATGGGGGTTCAGGTAGTTAGAGTCTTCAATAAAGGACGAAAGGTGGGTGGTAACATAAGCTACAAGAATCTTGGCCATGTAGGGAAGAAGGGAAATCGGCCGGTAGTTGGACAGGGCTGACGGATCCGCACCAGGTTTTTTTAACACGGGTACGATTACCGCTTCTTTAAAGGCTTTAGGGACCACACCCTGGGAGAGAGAGCCGTTGAGGAAAGTCAGGATGGGGGCAGTATGAACCGATAAGATTTCCTTTAGGATGTATGGCGGGCAGCAATCTATCGCCTTCACTCTATCTATCTATAACCTCACTCTGTCTATCGCCCTCACTCTATCTATCCCCCTCACTCTATCTATCGCCCTCACTTTATCTATCGCCCTCACTATATCTATCGCCCTCACTCTATCTATCGCCCTCACTCTATCTATCGCCCTCACTCTATCTATCGCCCTCACTCTATCTATTGCCCTCACTCTATCTCTCACCCTCACTCTATCGCCCTCTCGCTATCTATCTATCGCCCTCACGCTATCTATCGCCCTCACGCTATCTATTGCCCTCACTCTATCTATCTATCGCCCTCACTCTATCTATCTATCGCCCTCAATCTATCTATCTATCGCACCACCACAGCATTACTCAGGGGCACCACAGCATCACTCAGGGGCACCACAACATCACTATGCGCTACCACATCACCACTGAACGCCATAGCATGACTCTTTGCCACCACAACATCACTCAGCGCCACCACAGTATCATTCGTTCGTTAATCTTTATTTTGGCAATTTTTCCATAAAAGATAGAGCATAAAATTAATACAAAAGAAGAATCAGACATCGGTGTTACATCAGTAGCAGGATAGCACACAGGTACAAAAAAAAAGAAAATGCCCCAATACACAACAATCTATACTGTAAAACAGTCGAATGAATCAGAACTGAAATAATATTACAAGTTATTAAAAGAGAAGCAATTTAACAATACAGCTAAAATCTTACATAAAATGACCTGGTAGATAAAAATTTGTTACACTAACTAGTGCGTAGTCTGAATCAAGGATGGAGTGCCCTGGGAATTAATAGCAATCTCTTATGCCATGCTGCTTCGAGGAATTTGGCCATTGCAAACACAGTTGCGCTTGAAAGGTCAGTCTTAAGAATTCTAAATGCCTCAGAGCATTTAGTAAACCCTAGGTTTTTACAAAGTGGAACTATCCAAAACCTTCTAGCCTCAGTGTAGGCGGGGCAAAAGAAAACTAAATGCAATTCATCTTCAAGCCTACAATTGCAGCCGGGACAGTTTTCCAGGGAGTGCTGCTTCCATTTACTGGTAAATGCTCTTAGCGGAAGAGTGCCATACCGCCATTGCAGATATAATTTCCTGGCCAGATTCGGGAAAATGTCGTCAAGAACTGACTCAAACTTGTAGGATTCTTTGACTCCAAGGAAAGTGTTAGCTAAGGAATCTGGGCGTGTACCCTGTGTGTGGGATGCAAGGTTGCATGCATGGAAAGTTGCCACCAGATGTTTGCGGGACAGTCCCTGACAAGCCACTTCAGGATCACTCCACAGGGTCGGAAGACCCAGCCGGGCAAACTCAGTTTTTAGATATTTAAACCACGGGATGTTCTCTATAGTAGGAAGAGCAAGAATTTCCTGCAGTTCCTGCCTTTAGTTAGCTAACTCAGGAGTGGACCATAATCTTCTCCAGAAAGTTAAGGGCTTTACACCCAGTACTTCGTCCAGAGGTTTCAGACCCAGATCTAACCTAAGGGGCAAGAGGGGGGTGCTAGCCGGCAACTTTAAGAGTTGTCTAAGAAATTTGTTTTCAGCAATGACTAGCTCTTTTTTGCACACATGACCCCAGAGTTCACTGCCATAGAGGATCGCTCCTCTGGCCTGGAGTCTATAGATCTCCAGTGGGGGGCCTATCGGTCTAGCAGATGATTTATTAGAGTTAACTAGCCTGATTATTCCCCCTGCTATTTGAGCTAATCTGAGCTGGGACTTGACTTGATGGTCGCCCCACTCCAGTTTGTCATTCATGGTCACACCCAGATACTCAAACGTAAATACTCTTTCTAACCTGTTCAGGCCTATAGAGGGGTTGGGGCGTGTTTTGTTGGAAGGATTAAAAATCATTTACTTGGTCTTGAGGGTGTTTATTTCGAGACCATGCTCTCCACAAAATGCCTCAAAACCCTCCAGAATATGCTGAATCCCCATCGGGGATTTCGACAGCAGCAGGGTGTCATCCGCAAACATAATTGCGGGCACCCTGCTGCCACCGAGCCTTGGTGCGTCTGTGTTGGGGACCTTATTTAGGTAATCAATTACCCCTTTGACAAAGAGGCAAAACAGGGTCGGTGCTAAGACGCATCCCTGCCTCACCCCTCTGCCAACGGGAAATCTTTTTGAGAGGCTGCCCATCCTCCCGCACCTAACCTGTGCATAATTGTGTGTGTGTAGATGAACGATGATGTCTAAAAGAGCGGGGGATACCCAGTTTGAAGAGTACCGTCCATAGTTTACTCCGCGGAACCAAATCAAAGGCTGCGCGGAGGTCAACAAAGACGGTATACAACGTACCACCCTCCACCCGCACCGTCTTCCAAAAGAGGAGGGCCAGATTAAAAATTTGGTCCGCAGTTGACACCTTGCTCCTAAACCCAGCCTGGAACGTACTTAGGATTGAGTGATCCGTCATCCATTCCTGCAGGCGGTCAAGTATCAGCCTCGCAAAGATTTTTTGTGAAACATCAATGAGGTTGATTGGCCTGTAATTAACTGGGAGCAGAGAAGAGCCCTTCTTGAAGATAGGTACAATATCTGCATATCTGCACCCAGCCAAGTACTAGGGACCGCCATTCCCCCCAAGAATTGCATTATAGACTTCCAAAAGGTAGGGGGCCCAAACCCTGGGTTGGTGCTTAAATAGATCTCCCGAGATTTTATCTAACCCGGGGCCTTTTCGTGATGGCAACTTAGATATTACATTGAGAACCTCCCCCAATGAAAATTGCATTGCCTCAAAGCCCTCCATAGTTTTAGATTGCACGATTGGCCCGCCAGAGAGTGGGAGATGTTCAATCGGTAGCCCATCATGGAGCTTGGGCATACCAGGGATGACCTCTTCATAGAGGCTGCGAAAGTGGTCCTCCCACACCGCAGCCGCTATATTGGCCTCCATAGCTGGAGTCGGCTCGGCAGACCCTGTTCTCACTATCTGCCAGAATTTACGAGTATCTCTGGTCTGAAGAGAGGCCAACATGTTTTCCTAGTTGGAATAGTCCCATTCCACCTTTGCATGGTGGATTACTTGCTTCAATTCCGCCCTCCTAATCTTGATTAGCCCTGTGTACCTAGGGTGCTTCAGTACAGCGAGGAGGTCAGCCTTTGCCTTCCTGCAAGCTGAGTTGAACCAAGAGGCTCTTTGCCCCCTGCGGGGCCCTTTCCGGGCAATTGGATTTAGAAGTTCCGCAAGGGTGTCCACCAATTCCGTGTGGAGGGTGCCCAGCTTGGGAAACAATTCTACTGGAGAGGGTTGAAAAATAAGGGCCCGACGCGATCGAATATGGGTAGGATCCGTGCATAGAGCTCGGAAATGTGGGCAGGATTGTCCAGGAGCTTGGCCCACCTCACTCTGCGCCTGTCATTAGTTAAGATTAGTTTTGGATCTAAAGATGCCTCTGCCGGCTGATCACCCATGGGACCACCGGGCGAAGCCAGCGAAAGGATCAGCGCATTGTGATCGCTGTCAGTTCTTCGCACTACCGCAAAGTCAGAAACCTTGTTCCAGTCAGATGTCTGAACAAGGATATAGTCCAAATGAGACTCCTGCCCTGGCTTATTAAAGGTAGGTTTTGAAGGGATGTCACCCTTAGTTCGGCCATTACAAGCCCTCAGAGAATTACTGAGGGTGAGAGCCAAGATTTGGGTTGCTAAGGGTGACCATGGCTTAGCTGGGGGGCCTTCTAATTGCGGAATTCCCCACTGGTCATCCTCCTCCAGAAGTGCTGCCTCCAAAGTCAGGGTTAGCGGATCATACTGACAGTTAAAATCTCTTCCCAGAAGGATCCTAGCACCCTGGGGTATTGTGGGCAGAAATAGAGAAAGCTCATCAAAGGTGGGTGAGGGCTTTGTTATTCCCATCGGTCTGGAACAGACATTTATCAGAGCGAGTTGAGTATGGTTTGGCCATTCCAACAACACACACTGAACATCCAATGAATTAGTTTTAAGGACCCTAGCCTTGCATCCCAAAAGGGATGCCACCCATATGCAGAGACCCCCCGAGGGCCGTCCTTTCCCCTCCCACTTAGCTGGAATTGAAAAGGTTGCATAGCCTGATCGCCATTTATCCTCCCTTTCCCATGTCTCCTGAAACAGGCATACATCCTGTGTGTCGATAAAAGACCCCCACTCGGGGGAGTCTAGTTTGCCCTGAAGTCCCGCCAAATTCCAGGAGAGAATGGACAAACAGGATATATGCTCGTCAGGTGATGTACCAGGGAAATCAAGTATAGTAGCCGCAGTGGTGTCCACCAGCTCGGTGGAAGGTTTGGTAGATTGGAGTTCCGCACCGGTAACACCCTCATCGGGGGGGGAAGGGGGACTATATGAGGTTCCCCATGTAGATCCAGTTGCCATGTTTGGCCCCCGGTGCAACGATGACATAATTTGTGTTGGAACTACTTTGGGACTCTCATAATCTGTACCTTCAGGGCCAATGGCATTTGATTGGCCACCCGTACCCTGTTCAGACTGTAATCTTCAATCACAATCGTCCATACCTGTGAACACATCAAACCTATTTACTGTCTCCAGGGGGTGTAAAGGGTCTCAGGTGATCCATTCTCCTATTGGTATTTCTATTAAGCCTAGGAGGTACCATATTCCACCCGAAGGGGTCAACAACAGGTGAAGGGTGTGGTACATGTGATAGGTACCTGGTATTGTAAGGTAATGAAGGGATAGACTGATTGGGTCCTGGCCACCGGTATAGATGGGGGGGGAACACTAGAGATCTGGGGTAAAAATAGGTCAGGGGACGAGGGACAATGCAATTGCTGCCACTGCCTAGGAGCCAGTTTAGTATATAGTTGACCGCTCGTGGGTCTCTGAAATTTACAACTAGGTCTCCCTCGCTGTCCTTGACCCTGCTACCCAACCAAGAGAGTCACCGGACGTGCACAATCTCACCGTTGATGTTGTGTGTGAGTGGTCTAAATTGGCTGAGCCAGTGCATAATTTTATTTTTCAGCTGGGGGAACCCTTCCCTCTTATTATCTGGCAATCTAGGGACCCCTGTCAGAACAACCACGTAGGGAACAGCTTCAGGGGGTAGTTCTACTTGGGGGCCTTTGCGCGTAGATGCCCTGGTATATCTAGTGGTGCCCCACTCCTCCCGTGTGTTTCCTACAGATACTTTTTCAGGTCCCCTCGGAACTTCACTAGCTGGATTTGTAACTAGATTGTTTACCTGCTTGGGGGGTGGTGCCCTCTGCTGCTTGGGGTTTGTAAGATTAGTAGATTGGAACGTAACTTTGGGGTCATTGGGAGTACACGATGTCACCAAGGCTGTGGGTGGCACAACCCCACTTACCAGTGCCTTAGTTAGTCCATCGTTATTACTAATTGCAAACTCAATGTCCTCAAGCCTTTTCTCAACCCTCTTCAGCCTCTCTATTATGGGTTCCATGTTATCCAGTGAGACGGCAGTCGGTGCATCCTTTAAGAAGGAGTCAACAGGGAAGTTTGAACAGTGGTGTTCAAAGCCTGTACAACTGGTGCCAGTGGTGAGGGAAGTGCCGAGTTTGACATATTAACTGGTGCGGCCATTGGGGCCGGGGCAATTCTGGTGCTATACTTTGAGGGTTTGCCAAAGTCGGTATGACTGATCTTGGGCTTTTGCGGGTCCCCCCCCTTCCGTCTTCTTTTGCTAGGTGGTGGACCATGGACCTTGGCAGGCACCGTTTTTTTCGGCTTGTTTTGAGCCGGTTTGACCCGGACTGGAGTCCGGGTAGTCGGGTCGGCATCTACCCAAATGGGACTGGGAAGAGGAGTATCACTTATGGGCTGGTCAATAAGGACCAGGGGTGTCGGAGTGCAATCTCGTAACAAGCGTGGGAAACTCTCCAAGGATAGGAGGTCTTCATTGCTACCAGAACATCCTACAGTGGGGGAAAGGGCGTGGAGCGGGGGATCTGTGGAAGCCCTGTTCTTCATGCATTCGACAGAGCGGCGGCGCACTGCCCGGTGCTCTGCCAGAGACTTTCCCCTGTCTAGGTCAGTGAGAGCCCTTGTAAAATAATTGTCAAGTGTGCCATTATTCATACCCCCGTCTTCTCTGGGAGTGCTTTATCGGGAATCTGGGTCATAGCGGACAAGTACACCTACTATTAATGTCGGTAAATGCGGTGAAAGAGCGTAGGCCCTGCCCGGCCTCACTCGGCCTCTGTGGGCCTCAGAGGGCCCGCCCTTTGCCCGGGCTAAGTCCCGAGCTTAGTCCCGTGCGCATCCCGCGTGCGCGTAAGGGTTGCTCCTATTAAGGGATGAGAGAGTGGAAGGAGGTGGGGCGTAGGGGCGGAGCTAGAAGAGGACCCAGGTGTGGCCGATGAGCTGGTACTTAGCCCCCTGGTCCTCGCAGTCCCGCTACACGCCCGTGCAAATCTCCTGTCCATGGTCCCAAAGTCCATGTGGAAAGCGGCAATGTCCCCTGTCTCTCTGGCGGCAAGCGAACAGCGTCTCTCGCCTCGAGCGGCCCCCGCGGAGCGGGGCCGCGAGGCGCTGATAAGGGCGAAGGGGCGGAGCGATAAGAGGACCCAGGTGCGGCCGATGAGCTGGTACTTGGCCCCCTGGTCCTCGCAGTCCCGCTACACGCCCGTGCAAATCTCTTCTCCGTGGTCCCAAAGTCCTTGTGGAAAGCGGCAATGTCCCCTGTCTCTCTGGCGGCAAGCAAACAGCGTCTCTAGCCTCGAGCGGCGCCCGCGGAGCGGGGGCCGCGAGGCGCTGATAAGGGCGAAGGGGCGGAGCGAGAAGAGGACCCAGGTGCGCCCGATGAGCTGGTACTTGGCCCCCTGGTCCTCGCAGTCCCGCTACACGCCAGTGCAAATCTCCTCTCCGTGGTCCCAAAGTCCGTGTGGAAAGCGGCAATGTCCCCTGTCTCTCTGGCGGCAAGCAAACAGCGTCTCTAGCCTCGAGCGGCACCGCAAATCACACCACAGTATCAATCTGTGTAACCATTCAACAACAACTGGTTCAAATATTTTCTCCGAATGTTTCAAGCTTTATTACAAATGTCACAAAAAGATGTTAATATTTCACTTCTGTTCATGGATTTTCGTCACAATAAATACACTGAACATAATCTTCACAAAGTTATTTACAAAAGTTTAAGCTATTGCCATTATAAATTACAATAACTTTTATTTAAGTATTAATTATTTAAAAAAATTAAAAGCCATTGTTATTTGTAATATCAATACATCTAAGTCACGTAAATACAAAACATGTTGCATTTAAAATGTCACATTTGCAAAAGATAAAAGTATTGGCATTGTAAATAACAAAGCTATTAATTTCGCTATTTTCAAAACCAACACATAAATAAAAAAATTGTCATTTACAAGACCAATAGCTCTAACTTTCCTAATGCGAGACCTATTGCATTGCAAATGCTTGTTCTGTTTATTGTGGTACCTGTTTTCTAGGTGGGGTTTCAGCTTGCTTTAGTCCAACTCCTGTACGCCCCTTTAATTGTAGCCGGGGCCTGTGGACTCACCTTTGTTCTTGTTTCAATGGGTTATCCTACTCCACTAGTATGCATATAGTTTGTCAAGCTGAGCTGGGATGTTTAAATATTGACTGCTCGGTCAACTCCTGCTATGCGGGAGGACTGCGCATCTGTGCCCCCTCCATATGGGTGTACTCCAAACTTTGATCTTTGTTGATGTGGGGAGGGGAGGGATAGGTTGGGTTCTGGGATGGCTTTGGCATGGTTGGGGTGCTGAAGTGGGTGGTGGGTGGGCAGTGCTGGGACTGGGGATAGGAGAGTGTTCTTTGATTTTTACCAGGCGTACAGATATGGTGTGCAGTATTTGGTGCAGCTTGTGGTCCTATTGTTATGAATATAGCGATTGCTGCTTGATTTTCCTGCAACCAGTTAATGGGTAGCTCTATTAAGTTTGCCACTTGGAATGTCCGTGGCTTGAATTCGCCACGGAAGAGCAGGATGTTGTTTGCGGGCCTGGATCGAATGTGAGTGAGTGTCGCTTTCCTTCAGGAAACACATTTGACTGCTGCGTCAGTGCCGAACGTTGGGGCGCGCTGGGCTAGTGTGCGAGCGTCTTCCTGATACTCCTCGTACACAAGAGGGGTGCTCATGTTGGGGAAGAAAGGTGTTCCCTTCACGGAAATTAAAGCTGAAATGGATGATAGTGGTTGGTTTGTGATTCTGCACGGCAGATTGGGAGGTGAAAGCGTGCTTTTGGTGAACATTTATGAACCGATTGTGGATGAGCCTGCGTTTTTTGGGATGTGTGACGCAGGATCCTGTTATTCCCTCCTGCTGAAATCATCTGGGGAGTGGATTTTAATTTTTATCTGGGCACGTTCAAGGATCGGCATGGTTCTGGTGAGATCAGGCAAAAGAGAGCATCAGATGTGTTGTGGGGTCTTACTGATGCTGGGCATGTGCATGACATTTGGCGCTTGCATCACCTGTAGGCTTACAAGAGTATGTGTGTGTCTGCGGGGCATGGCTCATGGTCACGTATCTATTATTGGTTGATTTCGTGGGAGGTGGGTCACTGGGTCAAGAGTGTTACTAATGCTGCAAGAACACTTTCTGACCACTCTTCGGTACTTATGGAGTTGACATTGCCGGAATATAGGGCGCCACAGTTTGCTTGGAGGCTCCAACCGTCGGAGCTTAAAGACCCAGTATTCAAGCAAACTATAGAGGAGGCGTTCAAGAATTATTTTAAGGAAAACAAGGGCACAGTAGACAGCGCAGGGGTCTTATGGGAGGCCGTGAAGGTCACCATCAGAGGAGCATGTATAGGGGCACAAGCGGCAGTTCTACGAGATACCAGGCGCTGGATACGGAAGCTGGCTGCAGACATCAATGTCCTGGAGCGTTCCTTTGATGATGATCCAACTGCTGATAAGCTGGCACAGATACGTGACCTTGTCACTGAACACAACAACACTGTAGATCAGGAGTTTGCGGCATTGCTCTCGACGACGGATAGCTCGGTATAATGGAGAGGGTGGGGTGCCAGGCTATTCCCTCGCCCAGAAACTGCGGGAGCCTCAAAGTCAGGAACCCATAAATGAGCTCATTGATGACACTGGCATGGCCCGTCACTCGATGGAAGAGCTCTGTGATATAGTGTTGAAATTCTATACAGATCTATATGCTGCTAGGGAGTCCCCTCCATCTGAGGAAACGCATGATTGCCTGGATGATGTGGCACTGGGCTGGCTGTCTAAACACATTGTGAATATTTGGGGCAGTAGTTTGGGGAGGAGGATGTGCGGGATGCTATAATGGCTTTGCCAAAGGTGTAAGGCTGTTGGACCGGATGGTCTGCAAAGTGAATTTTATAAGACATTTGCGACAGCCTTGGCTCTGCGGTTGCTGGAGGTTTATGCGGAGACCTATGATAGCGGGACTCTGCCACCGTCACTTCAGGAGGCCTTATTGGTCACACTGTTGAAACCAGACAAGCCCCCTAACCAGTGCGGATCGTATAGGCCACTCTCCAGCATCAATATTGATACCAAAATATTAGCATAAATGATAGCCACTAGACTCCAACCCCTAGTGCCTTTGCTGGTCTTACCAGATCAGTCCGGTTTTGTGATTGAAAGATCCACCAAGCACAATCTACGCACATTATTCACCACGCTGCATTTTTTTGAACCAAACTTCCAAGCTGTTGCTGTGTTACTTGACGCAGCAAAGGCGTTTGAATCCGTGCATTGGTCCTGTATGTTTGCGGTCCTGGGCAGAATGGGGTTCCCCCCCTTTTTTGTACAGTGGATTCAGGTTCTTTATAGCGGGCCTGTCGCTAGGGTGCGAGTTAATGGCAGGGTCTGTCCTTATTCTCAATAGAAAGGGGCACACGGCAGGGATGCCCCCTGTCGCCCATACTCTTCTCCTTGGTAATAGAACCTCTGGCTTGCAAGCTGCGCCAAAAACATGCTGCTGCGGCTTTACGGTTTCGACAGCGCCCGGTAATTGTCTCGCTATATGCGGATGACATGCTACTCTACGTCTGGGAACCATCAGTCTATCTCTCACTGTTATTGAGGGAATACGTCCAATTTGAGAGGTTTTCCGGTCTGGGCATTAATTGGTCCAAATCCGTGGTCTTTCCAATGACAGAGTGCACAAAGGAGGTTGAGCTGGCCTTTCCTCTGTCCTGGGCTTCTGAACCCGTAAAGTACCTGGGGGTGATGATCCATAGGGATCCGGCTGTGGTGGTCACCGAGAACTATGGGCGAGCCATTATGGTCTATAACGAAGCAGGCGGAACGGTGGTGACGTCTTCCCTTATCGTTGGCAGATAGGATTGCGGTCGTAAAAATGGTGTTCCTGCCTAAACTGTTGTATTTTTTTATCAATATCCCAATTAAACTGAATATGGCCTTATTCCAAACGTTACAGACGGCACTGCTTACATTTGTCTGGGGGGGTAAGCAATCTCGATGCCGCTGGGATCTCCCAGTGCAGCCCTTTGACCGGGCGGCTTTGAGGCTCCAGATCTTCACTTGTATTACAACTGCGCACAGGCGCACTTTGCCCATTACTGGCATTTCCCGCTGCGCTTTCATCCGCATGTAGCCATTGAGGCAGATGCGGTCCTTCCCATTCCGGTGCAGGCTATGGTTCTATCTGGTGGCTCGGGTGGACCTCGGAAGGAAATTAACCCCCCTCTGTGTACGTCCTGGGCGGAGGGCACTGGCCGCTAGAGTACAGCTCCCATATTTATATGCCCCTCTTTTGCCCATAGCTTCGCATCCGGGAATTTCGGCTGCTCGGGAGCATGCTGCATTAAAGGAGCTTGCGGTTGCGAGTATTGTCCAGATGGGGGATCTGTACAAGGAGGGACGCTTCAAAACCCTTGGAGAGGCCCAGATGAAGTTAATCGCTCCTTTATGTTTTGATTCATGTACGTTAGAGTCAGGCAGGCTGTTCTAAATGCGTATCCAGACTTTCCTGACAAGCCTACGACTCTTCAGGCATTACAGGAAATGCTAGCGGGGGAGAGCCGCAAGGACTTATTACTAGGCTCAGGGAGCAAGAGTTGATGGACCACCAGTCGCGTCAACGCTGGCAGGCCGCGATAAGCAGTCCGATCTCGATGGAAGTATGGTCGGCGTGCTGTCAACTCACAGAACGACTTACGGCCAACTGCAACCTCAGGATCATTCACTTTAAATTTCTGCACTAAATATATTATTTGCCTCTGCAACTCCATAGGTATGGTCTGAGGGAATCGGCGAGATGTGTGCGATGTGGAGCTGGCGATGCAGATTTCTATCATGTTTGGGAAAGTTTTCGCATTCTGAACAGAAGTGGCTCGTATATTATCAGAGGTGGTGCTAGAGCTTGTGGCCTGTACGCCTGAAATATGTCTTCTAGGGTATGTGAAACTTTTGAAACCTGCCAATAGATGCCTTGTGGTGGTCTCCACTCTGATGGCAAAGCAGGTAGTGGCGAAGAGATGGAGATCGAGGTCTGCTCCTACTATAAAACTGTGGCTTACAGATCTAGCCTATTGCAGGGACCAGTTGAAAATATATGAGCAAGAGTTGCCTGAAGCCTCTCCCCCTAAAGATTTTTGGAGCCCTATAACAGCGTATATGCTTGCACATCCTGATCTATTCTGAGGGGCGTTGCTCCATGAATAGTGCTGCTGTGGACAGGTTTCGTCGCTGTTTCCTATGGAGAGCTGCAAGAAAGTGCTGCAGGCGACCAGGAGAAAAGTGTCTGGGTGGATCCAAGGGTGGATCGGAGTAGTGAAGAACCTGAAAGCAGAGGGGACAGAGTCTGGGTCACTAGCCAGTGACCAGAAATGAACCAGGAAGGACGATATGAGTACGTCTAAATATAAATTGTCATTCCTGAGCAGAAGAAATGTAATGTCAAGCAAGGAGAGTATATTTAATTTCAACTTCGCCACATTTTGTCTATTAGATTAGACAAAGGAATTTTTGTTTTTAATTGTGATATTATATTGATTGTATCGTATTTTGACTGTACATTTTGCATTTACAATTAACTGTTGAATTTATTGTGTTTTTTATTGTAATTTCATTTATGTTTTCATTTTTTAAATAAATATAGATCCTTTTTATATACTCTCCTTGCTTGACATTACATTTCTTCTGCTCAGGAATGACAATTTATATTTAGACGTTTAGCAATTATAACTGTCTAGGAAGATACTCACATCGTGTTTTACCCTGTCCTAGAAGTACCTTACTTAGTCAGGGGGTCCTTGTTATCTTAAATAGGAACCAGGAAGGAACCAGGCGATGTCGAGATGCAATCAGGTGAAGAGGTGAAGCTTGTCTCTGCAGCCACGAAGACCAGGAGGTGTCGACGACGACCAGGAGCTGGTTTCGAGCTGTCCCATGAAGGATCTTGTTGACTGCGGTGTCGGTATCGGGATTGGACCCAACAAGCCTTGGCAAACACAATCCAAGCAGGATGCAAGCAAGGTCTGGGGAGCTTCTCCTTTGCAGGGAAGCTGGAGCAAGCCGAGAGCAACCAGGCAAGTGGTGTATTTTCAAAAGGAAGTCTTCGGAGGGCTCACTAGCCAATGGGCTAGCAACCGAGAAGACGCGTCGAGTTGAAATGCAGGTGCAGGCCCCACGCGGCACTCGTGGAGTTTGGCGGGCTGAGCTTCTGTGCAAATACTGCTCGGGTCTGGGGCTTCTCAAACCCCAATGCACAACTTCGAGGATACCTCAGAAGCTGCACCGTTATCAAAGAGCAGGTAGTCCAGGGTGTCCAGTCCCAAATCTCTCGAGTCCGCCACGGGTCTCAGCTTTGCTGTGGATTTGGATCGGAGTCGGAGAAGTCTGGATGTCCAGTTATTGAGTCGCTGAGTCTTCGGGTTTGAAGGAACCGAATTTCTGATAGTCTGGACTATACTTACCAATAGCCCGCATATAAAATAAACGAACAACAAAGTAGTCGGCAATGGAGAAGGTCGAATCATTTATTCAAATCAATGCAAACCCTGACAGGAGAGCCTCGGTCTACACGACCCTTCGGAGGTGCACAGAGGAGACTGACTAATACAAGTGATACAAAGCATATATACGTTTTTACACATTCAGGTTAACGCCCTACAAGGAAAAACACAAGTTGTCAGTAAGCCAGCAAGAAGACCTATATAAGGCACCACTAGTTGTTCGTAGCTAAGCTGAAGCTATTCCGGGGGTAGGTCAATGAGGTGCCTTCTTGTCTATCTGGAGCCCGGGGAGTACAGGAACGGGCTCTGCTGAAATGCACGCATCCCACGAGAGAGGCAGGTGCGACCTTGAGTTTCCCTGAACTACACACTAAAGATCAGAGAGGGAAACTAATCATGGCAACATGGTTTCGTAACGAGGGCTACCTCACGTGACTTCTGGGAATGGTGCATGAACACGGGGAGACAAAAGAACAGCCCGTGGTTATATCAATAGGCCTAAATAGGCTTGCATGAATAATGCAACAAGCATACGCATATCTACATGATAGTATATGGTTATTCTAATGTATACCCAGTTATATGATACATAGTGGGCCAATCATGTATATATCTAATTTTATAACCCAACAGACGGCCCTTTTGGCCTACTATGGCCAATATAACTGTTCTACTCTACAAACACCCCTTCATCAATCTGCATGAGGTCTGCTACCTCCTTCTGAATCATTTGCGTCTCTATCTTTTCCTGTCGGGAATTGGTTAAGGCTGAGGTTATTTTGGCAGCACAAAAGGTGAACACGCTGGGCCACATTGAAGACATATGCAACAGGTAAAAAGAATCCCAAAGGCTCCTGCTAGGATCATAAATATTTTCCAACCCCAAGTTGCAAGGAGGCCCCAGAACCATCCACTAAGGGACCAAGTGCCGTTCTCTTCATGAAGTTCACTAGCTAATCGATGTAATTTTTTAATTGCAAGGTGTATGGTAGGGGCCGAATCAGGAATAAACACGCAACAAGAGCTGCCAATCACGCGACATGCTCCACCCCTATCTGCCAGGATGACGTCTAAAACCATCCGATGTTGAAGAGAAACAAGCCTCGTAGCTTGAAGTTCAACAATAAGGTTGGTTAAAATTTCGGTCGGTGTCTGAACCACATTTTCCACTATTCTGGACAGGCGTCTTATGTTCCGACTATTAAAGATCGGACCCCAAAATGGAACCAGGCCCTTTGAGATATCTTCAAATTGCTGCAGTGAGGTATCTGTTTGGTCTGTACTGTCAGTATCATAACTTCTAATAGTTCTATTATATTCCACCGTTCTTTTTACCAACCGATGGGTCTTGTGATAATCCGAAGGGGCAATATAGACAGGGGGGGTAAAGAAAAGAGAGATAGCACCGCCCGGACCATCCTCGAGGGAGCCAGGTATAAGCATTTTCCTCACATACAAAATATACATTAGGAGGGGTGATCATTGGGGGAGTACTGTCAGTCTGCACGTAATTACAGGTACTACTCCCGACCTTAACGTGACCCCGCCCCCTAATACAAAACAAGGAGGTGGCATTGATTATGGGGATCGGGAATGCTTTGTCATTTGTAACATTTTGTTCCTGAAAATGCTGGAAATACAAAGTAGAATTGAAAAGTTCAAAATCCTGCATTTCATCCTGTAACCAGGTATCATTAGCATTATCGGTATATACATTCATACACGCATTTGGATCTAAGGAACCCTGACCTCCATCCCCTTCAGCATCAAATCCTTGGTGTCGCTCTATGTATCTCAAAATAGCTTCATAGTCTTTCTCTGAATATATTTTAGGATTTTCAACATAGTGTGAATACATTAATGACAACAATTGCCACCAGGCTTCACAACTGGCTAGATAAGACAAAGGAAGGGAGATAAATATCTCATGCTGATGCATTCCTGACGGTAATAATCTACAAACCCAACAGTTCGTTTTGTTCGTAGTGCTGTGGGTTTGATGCAACATTTCTATGAAAACATTTTTCGAATAAGTCTCCCTATGTCTAGCCTTATGCGGAGGCAAGGAATAAAAGAGATGTTCTTCTTGAGCAGGAGTAGTTTTCAAAAATTTCTGCCCTGGATGCTGAAATTCTAAGTATATAAACACACTCATCATTATTACAGTAATTATAACAATACAAGCAACGAATGCCACCTTCACTCTAGTGGGCCATCCGGAAAACAATTGCATATCATGAATATGACGCCGAGGGACAAGTGGTCTTTCATCTTCCATCACAAATCGATCAAAGGGAAACATGCTTGCTAAAAGTCCAAATCTATCTCGGTCCCTTGCTAAAAGTCCAAAAATCTATCTTTGTATCCACAAAGCACGCACACCACCAGAGGG
Source organism: Lissotriton vulgaris (assembly GCF_964263255.1). NCBI lineage: Eukaryota > Metazoa > Chordata > Amphibia > Caudata > Salamandridae > Lissotriton > Lissotriton vulgaris. The sequence continues at coordinate 2,102,163,657 of NC_141685.1, read as the reverse complement.
TTTCTTCTTCCCTGTGTCCGTTTTAGGGCCTCACAGGCAGACCCTTATCACTTCCAAGGAAAACAACAGACTTTCAGATTCCAGAAGTACGATCGCGGCCCTTAACTCAGTCTTTCCTTCTGAACAGAGCCTATTTACACAATGTTCCAAGCTCTCTGCGAGTTCAGCCCAGTGTCTCGCTCATCACCCCAATCACTCTACTCGACGTTTTTTATCACAAAGTCTTGGTCTAATTTCTTCCATGAGAGAGTGAGGTGCCGCGCTGTTTTCGGGGCCGCAGATCGTATCGACAACGGCCAGGTTGCTCCTGGTCAGAAAATAATTCAGTGGCATGGGTAACAGACTCGGTCACCTCTCGTGCTGCCTCGGGACTGGCAGTTGCTTCTGATTGAGTGATCTCACCTTCCCCTTCAGGCAACACTGCACTTGATTGCCCTTTTTCTTGAGCATCCGAAAAGGGCACAAAACTTTGAATCAATTCTCCTTCCTGACTCGGCACTCCGTCTTTGTTTTGTCGGTCAGAGGGCAGGGGCAGCGGGAGGCGCTTGACGTGGCTCGCATGTATCCAGTGTTTGGGCAATGCACCTTCACCGCCGTCCTCGTCACCAAGAGAATTTGATAGGGATCAGACCATCTGGGCTCCAAACTCGATGTTCGTTGATAATTCTTCACCAGTATCCACTGGCCAGGCTCCAATCGATGTCCAGGACCCTCCAGTAGTGGCTGCAATGTGTCCGATACCTGTTGATGAATAGAACGCAGGTCTTTAGTCAAAGCATAAAGGTAGTCTGTCATCAATGGATAATCAATATCTCTAAAAGATCTGGGCCTAGGGACTCCCCACACATTGGCGGGACGGCCAAATATGACTTCATATTGAGACAGACCAGTCCTAGAATGAGGAGTCGTTCTAAGGGATAGCAAGGCTAATGGGAGGGCATCGGGCCACTTTAGTATCTGCACAGATTTTGGCCATTTTAAGCTTTAATATGCCATTATATTTTTCGACCAAGCCCGCTGATTGTGGATGTCTAGCGGCATGGAATTTTTGTCTAATTTTTAGTCCATCACAAACACTTTGTACAAGTGTGGCATTGAAGTGGGGCCCGTGTTCCGACCAGATAATTCGGGGCAAACAATATCTAGGGAAAAACTCCTTGATCAGAACTTTGGCAGTGGTAATTGCAGTGGCATCTTTGGTGGGGTAGGCCTCAACCCATTTACTAAAAGCACATACCACCACCAATACATACTTCAAATTATTCACACGTTTCATTTGTATGAAATCTATCTGTAGTACTTCAAAGGACAAAGATGGCGGGGCAAAATTGCCACTCAAAACAGATTCTCTACCTCCAGGGTTATGTCGTAAACACACCGGGCAATATTTGACATTGTGGGCTGCTATTTTGGAAATGTTGGGGTTATTCCATACTGGGTCTAATGCTGTGCTAATTCCTTTAGCACTGATATGGGCCAGGCCATGCGCCATGGTGACTACTGCATACACCAGTGCATTAGGGAGCAACCATCGCTGCTTCACAGATCGGTCTATCCAACATCCATTCTCATCTAGTTTCCCAATCTCCTGTTCCCACTTCTGCATTTCTTCGACAGTCGCTTCTTTCTGTAATTCTTTCACACTTTCAAGGGTATTATCAAAAAGAGATGTTTCAGTGGGCCATCGGGCAGATATACTGAGAAACATGGGACTTCCTTTATCCTGAGCCGTTTCTTTTGCTACTGAATCGGCAAAGGCGTTCCCCTTTCCAGTAGAATCTACAACCTTCTTGTGTGCACTGCATTTAATAATGTCTAACTTCTTCGGTAAGGTTAGGGCAAATAACAATCGATCAATCAAGGGACCATGCGGAATTTTCTGGCCATGTGTAGTAAAGAAACCCCTCTCCCTCCACAGCCTCCCAAAGCTATGGGCAACGTCAAAGGCGTACTCTGTCTGTAAATATATTCACCTTCCGTCCCTCACTCAAATCACATGCTCTCATCAAAGCTATTAGTTCAGCTGCCTGAGCTGAGTGGTGTGAAATCCTTGCGGTTTCTACCACTGTCTTAAAAGTCGTAATGGCATATGCAGCTGTCGCAGTGCCATCTGGTAATTTAAAACAAGAACGTCTACATACAATTCTCCCTCTGCTTCGAGTAAAGGTGTGTCAGTCAAATCCAAACGTCCCTTTGTTTCCTCCTCTGTTCTAAATATACAATCATGCACATCATCTTTCTCGTCATTCTTAGGAAGAGGTAACAATGTAGCTGGGTTCAAAGTAGCACATCTCTTGATAGTAATGTGTGGGGAAAACAGTGTCAGTTGATATCCTGTTAATCTAGCACTCGTCAGGTGTTGGGTTTTTGTCCTATTTAAGAAATGTCCACAGCATGCGGTACCATGTCTGTGAGTTCAGTATTTAGGACTATTCCTTCCGATTGTCGGATGGCCAATGCTACTGCAGCCGTGGCCCTCAAACAACTTGGGAGGGCTCGAGCAACAATGTCTAAAACTGAAGAGAAAAATGCACAGGGTCTCTGTTTCCCACCAAAAGTCTGAGTTAATACTGATAATGAACAACCGTCCACCTCGTGCACATAAAGTGAAAAAGGCTTCCGGTAATCTGGAGTACCCAACACAGGTGCCGAACAAAGAGCAGATTTTAAAGATTCAAAGGCTTCTTGGCATTCATCCGTCCAGGGCAAGGGTTCATGCACATCTTTGGTTGTCAAATGCAACAAGGGTTTAGAGAGAAGTGAATAGTTAGGTATCCATTGGCGACAGTAAGAAGTTATGCCAAGAAAAGCACGAACATCACGCTGAGTACGAGGTACAGACATGTTAGTTATAACAGATATTCGTTCAGGAGTTAGTCGCCTCCCCGCTTTCGACAGGAAATGGCCTAGATAGGTCACTTCCGGTCGACAATATTGAAATTTAGAAAGCGACACTTTATTTCCTTTATCAGCCAAATGATGTAACAATTTTACAGTAGCCTCTTTGCATCACTCTTTTGTATCAGAGGCCACCAAAATGTTGTCAACATATTGAATAATTGTATTCCCAGCGGGCAAAATCAATTCATCCAGAACTGCCTTCAAGGCTTGACTATAAATACTGGGACTTTCAGTATAGCCTTGGGGGGGCGAGTGTAAATCTAAAACTTCGGCCAGCCAATGAGAATCCGAAGATATGCCTACTATCGGGATGAATCGGGATGCTGAAAAAGGCATTCTTCAGATCAATTACAGAAAAGTACTGGGCCGTGGGAGGAATCATGGTCAAAATGGCAGTTATATCGGGTACCACCGGATACTGTGGGGCCACTATTTGTTAACCTCTCGGAGGTCAATCACAAAACGATATGTATTCTTATAATCCGGAGCACCATCAACTGGTGCTTCCTTCAAAATCGGTAAAATCGGGCTGTTACACGTATTCGCTGCTGTTTCTTCTACCACCCCCTTTTGAATAAGGACCCGAATAATGTGCAACAGAGCCCGTTCACCTTCTGGTGAAATTTTATACTGAGGAATGCGAGACAGCTGTGCATTAGGTTTCAAAGTAATGGACACTGGGGCTATTCTTAACAGCAACTAATTCAAAAAAACCTAGACTATATAGGCACTTATAAAATTTACCTTTTTAGATATACCATTTGTTGCATTGTTTTTGCAGACTTGCCTCCCCTTCCAATTATTAATGGGGTAGTTGGTATTTCTAAGGATTGTGCCTCCTTTAAACAATCAACTGGTTTCCCAATAGCTAAAAAACAGTTGTGAGACCTCTCATGCAACACACACTTTCATCTCAAATCGTGATGTGCTAAAACGAAAAAAGTGCAAGATGGCACCTCACGGGCGCATCACCAACGGGAACCTGGCTGGTACTCGCCAGGATAGCCCTGTTCTCATCATTGGCACCATCAACCTCGAAAAAGAAAAAGAAAAGTGTCCAAGAACTCAACAAGAAGAGTTTGTGAAAGAATGCAGTGAAAGCAAACAAAAAGAAGTGACCAAAACAGTGTCAACCAACATATAAAACACACACACTCCAACACAGATATGTAATTTTATTCTGTCTCTTGTGTTGGGTATGGGGTATAAAAAGAAAAAAGTAGTTCTGGTTGTCACCTATATAACCAATACTACTTCACTTGCCGACATGTTTCATTGCCAAACGAGTTTTAGGCAATTTCTTCAGGGCGTCATGTATTTTAAAGCCACTGCATACGGACCATTAAGTCTTCACAACTTCATACGGCCATAGGTGCTCCTACCAGCTGGAGAGGTGCAGATCTCATAAAAAGGAAAAACGCCAGAAGTCGATTATTCCATCTTCCCCTTCAAAAATTCGTAACGGTGGAAAATACCGGACCGTAACTCAGCCCGAAAGCTATTCTTAACAGACCAACATCAGTGTCTCCGGTAGCCCACAGGGTCTCAGGAATCGTAGAAAATTCGGGAGGAAGACGTTCAGTTTTTGCAAAGTATTGTGCGTCTGACGGGGAAGGTTTCTGCATGGTCAAATACACTCCATCTGGCGAACAATACATTTGTGCATGTAACTTCTTTAAAATATCCAATCCCAAAAGGTTCTAACCGCAGTTGGATGTCATCAGAAAGGGTGACTGTATAGAAATAGGACCAACAGTAAAAGGCAAGGGCTTAGAAACAGGGCTTACCACATGTATTCCAGAGAATCCCACTGATACATTATTTTGGCCAGACAGAGCAGCCCCTGGGACCATGGTAGACCATGGTATGAGCAACAGAACTATTCATTGCTCCAGTATCCAATAGGAATTTTCCCGATGCACCCAACAGTTCCCCTTGGACATAAGATCCCTCTTGGCCAACTGGTACTGTAATGTGGCCCCCTCTCTGTCCTTGGCTGTCTCATGCATAATCGTGTCCATCATATCCGTTGTCACTATAATTCTCATTATAGTACTGCCTGTTCTGTGGATTATCAAAATAAGTATCCTCCTCCTCCCGTCTCATACTATTACGATCCATATTTCCTCGACCCCGTCCTCGTCCTCTTGTGGGACCATTTCTTGCCAGTAACAATGGACAATCCGCTCTCCAATGTCCCTCTTGTTTACAATATGAACATTGATTAATACCGATATTCGGGGGACCTCCTCTTCCTCTACCGGCTGTTACTCCCCTTTTGAGAAACCACGCCCACCTCGTCCCGTATTTTGTCCTCTGCTAACCTGTTGCAACAGAACTCTGGTTTTTAAATCCTTCGTTTTCTTTTCAGTTTTTTCCTTACTCTCGTTCTCTCTGTGCTCATAGTATTGAGCCATACTGAGGATCACGGACGGGGTTACCGTAGTCCAAGTACTTTCTGCTGCTTGGAGGCGAGACATGACTTCCGGGAGCAGATTTGTAACGAATCTGTTCACGAACAATCGAATCCCACCATCTGTGGACAAATCTTGTCCACTAAAATCTATGAACGTTTTCTCAAACCTGGTAAAAAAATCAGACACACTTTCATCCTTTTTTTGTTTACAAGCCGTTAGTTTATCCCAATCTATTTTTTTAGGAGGGAGGAGGGTCTGCATAAATGTGATGATTTTATCCGGTACCGCTAAAATTTCATCTCGGGGATTCTCACCAGGTTTTCGTTCCTTATCCCAATTCTTCAGCTGATCCCAGGTTCCCCCTAATTCGGGGGCATGATCTGTATCATGTATCTGCCTCCAGATATCAACCGGGATCAGAAGACCGAAAAATAACTCAATGTCGGGACAGTCATAATAGTGGAATTGGCAGCCTATGCCAATTCCTTATAATAAGCTGTGGGATTCTTACGGGGATCAGGAAGCTGAGCTTTTAATGTGAGAACCTCACTTCGCTTCCACGGGGTGTAAACCCATTGTTCCTGGAGCCTTGCGTCTACCCTTGCTCTAGTGACGGTGCCCCCAGCGTCTTTTATTTCAGGTAATTCGGGAAAGAAAAGAGGGTGTACCTCCCTCATAGGATTCTGTGTTCCCCAATCGGCACATTTCCGATGCATTCGTTCTCGATATTGTAACAGAACCGCTACATTCTGATACACTTCATCAGCCTGCAACTGAAACCTATGGGCTCGTTCTCTTATATCCCTCAATATTTGAGGAGCAATCGCTTCCTCAAAACACTGTTCCCAGAGCGAAATTAATCAAATTGCCATATTTTTTAAAGCCAGTTGCTGAGCAACCGGCTCGAAATCTTTCATAGTACTCCAAATATCCTCCATTGTATAAATGGCACTCCGCATCCACTGGGACGCCTGATTTACTATTGTCTTTCTTTCCTCCATTCCTAACGCGGATCTAGTAAATATTCGTTGATCACTTGAATCGGATCTGAGGCGTTTAGGCGTGGTATCTAAGGTAGCCAAAGCTCGGGGATCTATAGAACTTCGGGCCGGGGGAGAGAAAAATACCGAGCACAAAGGGGAGGAAATAACCGTATCTGGTTGTAATGAAATCAAAGGTGAGGTAGTTGGTCGTAGTGAGGGAGGGGACAATAGCGCACTTCGTATGGATCCATCAGATGGGGCCGTGGCTACTGTTCCAACTGGAACCGTAATGATTGCCGCGGCCCCTGGTCGGTCTACTCGGACCACCGGAACTGCTGGATATAAAACTTGTGGAGCATAAGGAGGAGGGGAGCGGGCTTCTAATAAATCCTCCATCTCATCTCCAGTATCGGGTCTTGCCACATAACTTTTATCTGTTTCTAGTCGGAACTGTCTATCCATCTGGGCAATATTTTCCTCCACCTTCCCTTTATCATAAGCTATAGCTTTCTGAGTGACAGTCTGTCCTGATTTAATCTTTCCCAATTTCTCTTCTCTTACTCGTCGTCGTTTTGCTTCCTTCAACCATAGGTTCAAAGAGTCAAATATCGACTGACGACTCTTTTTCATAAACATCTTATTCTGGAGATAATTAATCTTTTTCTCATCAAATGATCCTGTTAAAGGCCATTGCAAATCCGTATTATCCCTGGTGTATTTGTGCCATAGGGTATTGAACAGGATCGGGGTAAGACCATGCTTTACATACATATCAAAGCTAGGGCTTCCCTCGGGATGGGCGGGCTGTCTTTCTTCCAGCCGAGCCCCTCGCCGACAGCAGCACCCAAAACATATTTTGCTGAAACAAGGCATAATAAAACAGAATTACAATTTCATGTTATAACTTTCAATCATTTCTTACACACGGGCGCGCCCTATTCACCATTCACTTTCTCACACTTTTTCTAGTTTTCAACCATATAAAATGCTGTAAAACAAGGCAGGGTTCAAAATGAGCTCAATACAAATTCCAATGCAAATGACATGTCTCCAAAACGAACAGAGCCCGTCGACTCCTGTTCGGGGAATCAATTCAAAGAGAATTTCAAAACCAACCAGAATTCCACCACAAAAGATTAGTCCGTAGACCGTTTCTAAGAATCACTTGGTAGGCGAACCACAAGCTCACTCCTAGATCATCACCTGGTCCTGTTCTGGTTGGGCCGGGCTTTGGGACCTACGACCCCAGAGCCTTAGCTTACCCAGTTGCTCCCAGGATTCTCCAAGAGTGGGCTCAGCCAAGCAAGCACTCCGTGCTCTGCGAAGGCACCAAGCATTCCTATTCAAAATTCAAAACAAATCCATGAGGAGTCTACCCGTGCAGCCCTTGCGCCACAACGTCAAACTCCCCTGATTCCCTTGTGGACCAACTTCCCTGGCCACTACTCCGAAAAGCAGACTGCTGTTGCCATGCGAGCGCTTATTTCAAGCATCGTTTCCAAATACAATCACAAAATCCACTCACCTGGTGCACTCAGGCCGATCACGAATTCTCCACTGCCGGGTTGAGCCCGTAGGACTCCGGCGTAGGGTCTTTAGCAGCTGGGAGGGATACTGGGCACGAGGGCGGAACTTCCAAGTAACATACCGCAAAACAGGTGTTTTAAATCAAAATTCTGTTTGTCCACCCACTCGGCCAGAACTCCTCCCTGTCCCGTCTACTCCTGTTTACAGGAGGGGGACGACCCTAACGCGAAGTCCCGGCGGAGTCGCCAACTGAAGGAACCAAATTTCTGATAGTCCGGACTATACTTACCAAAAGCCCACATATAAAATAAACGAACAACAAAGTAGTCGGCAATGGAGAAGGTCGACTCATTTATTCAAATCAATGCAAACCCTGACAGGGGAGCCTCGGTTTACACGACCCTTCGGAGGTGCGCAGAGGAGACTGACTAATACAAGTGATACAAAGCACATATACGTTTTTACACATTCAGGTTAACACCCTACAAGGAAAAACACAAGTTGTCAGTAAGCCAGCAGGAAGACCCATATAAGGCACCACTAATTGTTGGTAGCTAAGCTGAAGCTATTTCGGGGGTAGGTCAATGAGGTGCCTTCTTGTCTATCTGGAGCCCGGGGAATACAGGAACGGGCTCTGTTGAAATGCACGCATCCCACGAGAGAGGCAGGTGCGACCTTGAGTTTCCCTGAGCTACACACTAAGGATCAGAGAGGGAAACTAAGCATGGCAACATGGTTTCGTAACAAGGGCTACCTCACGTGACTTCTGGGAAACGGTGCATGAACACGGGGAGACGAAAAAACAGGCCGTGGTTATATCAATAGGCCTAAATAGGCCTACGTGAATAATGCAACAAGCATACGCATATCTACATGATAGTATATGGTTATTCTAATGTATACACAGTTATATGATACATAGTGGGCCAATCATGTATGTATCTAATTTTATAACCCAACAGGTTCTGGCGGGAGCGTCGAAAAAGCAAACCGGCAAATTACTGGTGGTGCCTGTTTACACAGGGTGGTCACTCCTTGACCACAAGGAAGATGTCTTCAGTCTTCTAGTCAGAATAGAACGTCGAAGGTCCAAGAGTTTCGTTTCAGAGTTTCAGTCCAGGATAATCTAATGTCTCTAGACACAGCTCCTATCTTTATACTAAACTAAGGGGCTGGATTACCTGCTAGGTCCCTCCTATGGGTGGAACCTGAGAAAGGGTGGTTACACCCTTTTCTTTGTCCAGTTTCGCGCCAGAGCTGGGGCTGGAGTGCCCCAGCAACTGGTTTGAACCGGGCTATGCATGGAGCACTGTAGTGTAGTTCCTATATTCCCAATAGGCTCTGCGCATTGGAATAATATACACAGCAGTGTAGACGTAGGACTGAGGTCAACTAGGTCTCTACTGACTATATTAGACATAATTAGTTTTGCCATCTAGCTCAGAGGTCACTAGAAGCTTTCTCGAATGTTCAGGAAAGAGTTAACTCTCCGGATTTAGACAAGAAGGGATTAGCCTCTGCCAATTCTTACGGGGATCAGGAAGCTGAGCTTTTAATGTGAGAACCGCACTACGCTTCCACGGGGTGTAAACCCATTGTTCCTGGAGCCTTGCATCTACCCTTGCTCTAGAGATGGTGCCCCCAGCGTCTTTTATTTCAGGTAATTCGGGAAAGAAAAGAGGGTGTACCTCCCTCATAGGATTCTGTGTTCCCCAATCGGCACATTTCCGATGCATTCGTTCTCGATATTGTAACAGAACCGCTACATTCTGATACACTTCATCAGCCTGCAACTGAAACCTATGGGCTCGTTCTCTTATATCCCTCAATATTTGAGGAGCGATCCCTTCCTCAAAACAGTGGGCCCGATTCACAGAATGAACTTAAGACTCAATCCTAAACTTACTACTATTTTGGTATTCACAGAATGCATTTACTACTTTTGGTATTCACAGAATGAACTTACTACTTTTGGTATTCACAGAAGTTAGGATTTTGTCTTAAGTTTGTCTTAAGTCTGTCTTAAGTCTGTCTTAAGTTTGTCTTAAGACAAACTTAAGACAGAATCCTAACTTCTGTGAATACCAAAAGTAGTAAGTGCATTCTGTGAATGCCAAAAGTAGTAAGTGCATTCTGTGAATGCGAAAATAGTAGTAAGTTTAGGATTGAGTCTTAAGTTCATTCTGTGAATCGGGCCCACTGTTCCCAGAGCGAAATTAATCGAATCGCTATATTTTCTAAAGCCAGTTGCTGAGCAACCGGCTCGAAATCTTTCATAGTACTCCAAATATCCTCCATTGTATAAATGGCATTCCGCATCCACTGGGACGCCTGATTTACTATTGTCTTTCTTTCCTCCATTCCTAACGCGGATCTAGTAAAGATTCGTTGATCACTTGAATCGGATCCGAGGCGTTTAGGCGTGGTATCTAAGGTAGCCAAAGCTCAGGGATCTATAGAACTTCGGGCCGGGGGAGAGAGAAATACCGGGCACAAAGGGGAGGAAATAACCGTATCTGGTTGTAATGAAATCAAAGGTGAGGTAGTTAATCGGAGTGAGGGAGGGGACAATAGCACACTTCGTATGGATCCATCAGATGGGGCTGTGGCTACTGTTCCAACTGGGACCGTAATGGTTGCCGCGGCCCCAGGTCGGTCTACTCGGACCACCGGACCTGCTGGATATAAACCTTGTGGAGCATAAGGAGGAGGGGAGCGGGCTTCTAATAAATCCTCCATCTCATCTCCAGTATCGGGTCTTGCCACATAACTTTTATCTGTTTCTAGTCGGAACTGTCTATCCATCTGGGCAATATTTTCCTCCACCTTTCCTTTATCATAAGCTATAGCTTTCTGAGTGACAGTCTGTCCTGATTTAATCTTTCCCAATTTCTCTTCTCTTACTCGTCGTCGTTTTGCTTCCTTCAACCATAGGTTCAAAGAGTCAAATATCGACTGACGACTCTTTTTCATAAACATCTTATTCTGGAGATAATTAATCTTTTTCTCATCAAATGATCCTGTTAAAGGCCATTGCAAATCCGTATTATCCTTGGTGTATTTGTGCCATAGGGTATTGAACAGGATCCAAAATGAACAGAGCCCGTCGACTCCTGTTCGGGGAATCAATTCAAAGAGAATTTCAAAACCAACCAGAATTCCACCACAAAAGATTAGTCCGTAGACCGTTTCTAAGAATCACTTGGTAGGCGAACCACAAACTCACTCCTAGATCATCACCTGCTCCTGTTCTGGTTGGGCCGGGCTTCGGGACCTACGACCCCAGAGCCTTAGCTTACCCAGTTGCTCCCAGGTTTCTCCAAGAGTGGGCTCAGCCAAGCAAGCACTCCGTGCTCTGCGAAGGCACCAAGCATTCCTATTCAAAATTCAAAACAAATCCATGAGGAGTCTCCCGTGCAGCCCCTGCGCCACAACGTCAAACTCCCCTGATTCCCTTGTGGACCAGCTTCCCTGGCCACTACTCCGAAAAGCAGACTGCTGTTGCCAAGCGAGCGCTTATTCCAAGCGTCGTTTCCAAATACAATCACAAAATCCACTCACCTGGTGCACTCAGGCCGATCACGAATTCTCCACTGCCGGGTTAAGCCCGTAGGACTCCGGCTTAGGGTCTTCAGCAGCTGGGAGGGATACTGGGCTCGAGGGCGGAACTTCCAAGTAACATACCGCAAAACAGGTGTTTTAAATCAAAATTCTGTTTGTCCACCCACTCGGCCAGAACTCCTCCCTGTCCCGTCTACTCCTGTTTACAGGAGGGGGACGACCCTAACGCGAAGTCCCGGCGGAGTCGCCAACTGAAGGAACCAAATTTCTGATAGTCCCGACTATACTTACCAATAGCCCGCATATAAAATAAACGAACAACAAAGTAGTCGGCAATGGAGAAGGTCGACTCATTTATTCAAATCAATGCAAACCCTGACAGGGGAGCCTAGGTCTACACGACCCTTCGGAGGTGCGCAGAGGAGACTGACTTATACAAGTGATACAAAGCATATATACGTTTTTACACATTCAGGTTAACACCCTACATGGAAAAACACAAGTTGTCAGTTAGCCAGCAGGAAGACCCATATAAGGCACCACTAATTGTTGGTAGCTAAGCTGAAGCTATTTCGGGGGTAGGTCTATGAGGTGCCTTCTTGTCTATCTGGAGCCCGGGGAATACAGGAACGGGCTCTGTTGAAATGCATGCATCCCTCGAGAGAGGCAGGTGCGACCTTGAGTTTCCCTGAGCTACACACTAAAGATCAGAGAGGGAAACTAAGCATGGCAACATGGTTTCGTAACGAGGGCTACCTCACGTGACTTCTGGGAAACGGTGCATGAACACGGGGAGACGAAAGAACAGGCTGTGGTTATATCAATAGGCCTAAATAGGCCCACATGAATAATGCAACAAGCATGCGCATATCTACATGATAGTATATGGTTATTCTAATGTATACACAGTTATATGATACATAGTGGGCCAATCATGTATGTATCTAATTTTATAACCCAACCGGTTCTGGCGGGAGCATCGAAAAAGCAAACCGGCAAATTACTGGTGGTGCCTGTTTGCACAGGGTGGTCACTCCTTGACCACAAGGAAGATGTCTTCAGTCTTCTAGTCAGAATAGAACGTCGAAGGTCCAAGAGTTTCGTTTCAGAGTTTCAGTCCAGGATAATCTAATGTCTCTAGACACAGCTCCTATCTTTATACTAAACTAAGGGGCTGGATTACCTGCTAGGTCCCTCCTATGGGTGGAACCTGAGAAGGGGTGGTTACACCCTTTTCCTTGTCCAGTTTCGCGCCAGAGCTGGGGCTGGAGTGCCCCAGCAACTGGTTTGAACCGGGCTATGCATGGAGCACTGTAGTGTAGTTCCTATATTCCCAATAGGCTCCGCGCATTGGAATAATATACACAGCAGTGTAGACCTAGGACTGAGGTCGACTAGGTCTCTACTGACTATATTAGACTTAATTAGTTTTGCCAGCTAGCTCAGAGGTCACTAGAAACTTTCTCGAATGTTCAGGAAAGAGTTAACTCTCCGGATTTAGACAAGAAGGGATTAGCTTCTGACAACCATATAATGACAACTTTGCTCCCTCGTAATAAAGAGTGTATCTCTAGAGTCGTGTGAAAACAATAGACAGTTATTTCACTCAGTCAATCGTGCATACTTAGTTTCACCAGAGTGCAGAGAAATAGAGAGACGGGCGTTTTCAATAAAAGATGGTATTTTATTGAGCAGTCTTCTTTCTCATGCAAGAGAAATGAATTGCCACTATTACAATACTTATCATAAAGTAAAGTGCGTACAGTAAAAGAAGTATTATGAAATAATACTGTAAAAGCATTGATATGGTTTCTTAGCCATATGATACTTTAAAATAGATAAAATATATACATACATAAAAACATTGACTAACATACTCAACTGGTGCTTCTAACTACACCTACTCCGGTGTACCTGACCTAAGCCTAATACGTGGGAAGGAGTAAGTAAGCTGCAGTTTTAAGTTAAGTTGGTTTCTGCCAAGAATCTGAATCAAGAATTCTCTCAAGGGTTCAGTCATCTCCGTACCTGGGTAATAGAATGTAGGAGGTCTTGTATCTCTCTCTCAGGACTCGATATTCCAGAAATCCGCAAGGATGACTGGAAACACCGGAGCTGGATTTCTCGGCAGGAGAAAAGACAGCGTCTCTCTCAGTGCGTCAAAAGGGAGGGGCGGCTTCCGTGGGCTCTCGCATCAGCTGGGCTCTCGGGCAAGTAGACAGCCGCTCTGCTCCAAACCACTGTGTGTTTGCTTAAGGCAACTGTTGGTATTTCATACCTGAAAGGTGCCGGGTTTGACGTAAGGTTGGACATAAGACGTCACTAAGAACTAACAGTTCTTTCTGGACTCCAGGAGTTCTTGTTCAAATCAAAACAAAAGCAGGGGGAATTTCCCGGGCTGCTGGAGGCTTGGTTTGTTTAAAGAACGCGTTGTGCTTTCTAGGAGTCGATGGGAGTAGCCGTGCTGTGCTTTGGACTGCATGGGCTATTACTGAATATGGATATGATTCTTATGCCTTTATAAGGATATAGTTTATTATAACCACATAAGGGCATAAATCGGGAATATCGAATTAGGGTCCTAAATAGAAACACAACACCCACTCCGCGGATTAATATCCATCATTACTAAAAACTAAGCAATAGTAAACATATAACGATGCATGTGTGTTTTCCAACCCACCCCAAAATACATATGTCGCATTTGAAATGGTATATGGCAAATACACGAAAATGAGTATTGGTACTGTACGCTTTTCAAGCAGTGTCATCATTCAGTTAAATGCATATATATATATATATATATATATCAGCTGAACGATTTGCGAAAATTACACATGAAATGGCTCTGAATAAAGAAAAGAAGGTCGAGACCATTCCATCACATATTTAAAAAAAATGCTGTACATGTGCTAGAGGCTGAGGTAAATTATTGTCTCTAGTATCCTAAAAATAGAAGCTCTGTTCTCTAAGAATAGTTCTACTTTAAGCAGATTACCATGTGCCAAAAAAAGATAAATATTTTGGAAGTGAAAAAAATATATATATAATTTTGCTTTCAGGGGAAAAAATAGTTCCAAATGTTTTCAGTAGTTTTGTTTTAACAAAACTGAAGGCCGAATTCAGAGTTCAGGGAACGCTGTGTGCTCATTGTTTTCAAAAGTTATTCTCGTTGACTGGAGAGAACATCATATCAGACAGACTCGCAAAAAACTGGTCTACAACATCAGGTGAAAGTTCGACCAAGTTTGAAAATACTGCGACAGTGCAATTCTGTGCGTGATTGCTATCATCGATGTTTGAATCAGCAATGCTCACAGAAGGTTGTACCTGGTCGGTGCTGCTTTCCTCTCGTACCTCACCGCCACCTACTCGTAGTGGTGAAGTCTCAATGAATGCCGTCATCAGAATAGGTAGCCGCTGGGGACAACATGATGCATGAGTCGTTATCGGACCTAGCAAGGTATCGATATCCAATGGTACTGCTGATGGTAGTGTAAGACAGGTCCAACACGCATTCTTCTACGCATAGCAGACATCGAAGCACAGGTAAGACATAATCCTGCCAGATTGGTCTGAATGAAAGAAACCAAGTTGCATTTAGATCTCTTAGCAGGGCCAATCCGAGGACCTTAGTGATACGGTCTCGGTATCGTATTGCTAGGATCGTTTCTTCCATCGTTGCTGGAGTCTTGTCTGTGGATTGGCTTGCCATATCGGAGCAGAAGGAACAAAAATAAAATTCCTGCTACGAGTCCCAAAATTAAAGGTAGGCCGCCAAAGATAGAATGGACAAAATTCGGGAAGTTGCCCAGAACTGTTTTAAAGGGTGCTAACAGTCCGAAAAAACTGTCTTAAATACATGTGTGATGCCACTGGTATCAGACATGTTTAAGATTTGGCTTAACATTTCTACGAAATGCACAGGGCAATTTGTCAATAAAAGAGAATGTATCTCTGCCAATGTCCTTGCCATTTGCAGATCATACGTTTCTTTGGATGACGTTAGAGGCACAGTTGTCTGTAAAAGAATGGACTTCATTCTGCTTAAAGTATCAATTCGAATAGAAGAGATATTCAACGAAGGCCATAACGCAGCCTCCATATCTGGATTGCTGTGTGGATACAATACTTGCATACAGCAAACGGCCCTGGAAGTAATGGTCACGAGGTAGGCTTTCCCTGGCACCATGGCACAACAGCTGTGGTCACTCCTTAGAATGTAGCTACCGTTGGCTAGTTGTCTGAAAAATGTCTCTTTCTGTGTTGCAGGAGTGCCATGCAGGTAGCATGAAAGGTTATTGAAGACCCTTCGCATGCTCCATGCAAGTTAATACCTTGACACAGAAGTGTACCGCTTAGTGATTTTTTACAATTGTTACCACTAAGGAATACCTCCTTTTTTCCTTCACTATAACATTTGTGTGTATAAGGTAAATCCCAGGTTGATTTGATGTATCCTTTACCCAACCTTTCATACTGGCCTGCTGGTATATACTCTTGGCAGTATTTAAACTGGAAAGTTGTTATCTGAATTGAAATTGTTCCGTGTATTATCCATTCAATGACAGGTCTTTCTGACATTGTCAATGGTAATCTCTCGAGTTTTTCAATGCTCAGAATCGTATAGTCTGCTCCCTTTTGTGCCAAACTGATTTGTTTATCAGTAAGGTTAAAGATACCAAATAATGACGTTGTGTTGATTACATGCCATGGTACGTAGCCTGAACGCAGATTTTGCAACGTCCAGCCAAGCTGTACAACAGAACACAATTGGGACTGACCATGTTGTAACATTAGCAAGTCCTGCTCTATTATATCAATAGCATATGATACAATGCTGTCCAGTGAATATATTCTGGAGGACAGAGTCGTTAACCCATTGTCTACTACAGAAAGTGATTTTTCCAAATGTATACGATCAATTTCTCGCATTTTTTCTGCTGTTTCAATTTGCATTACTTTCCAAGCTTCGTTGTACGCAGTGTATATACCGGCCGCTATGAAATGTTTTTGACGCTGTTAGCGTGGTCCCAGTATGAAATCACGCAAGTCAGCACCGTCTTTAAGTAAAGTCAAGTGTTGCTTAATTTCAGCCAGTGTGGATTTCTGTAGCCACTCAAGGCATAGTTTCCCTACACTGTATGTTGTAACTATCCCTGGATGTTGTCTCTGGGAGTATCTCAGGTCTGGCCTGGTCAGTTTGAACCCCTGTGTTTTGTTCAGGAATCTATCTTGACAGTTATTTGTGTCTGTGGGCCAGATCAACCACTTTTTCCAATCAGGATGTGTTCTATTTTGTGTAAAATATGGGATACGTCTATCTCCACATCTGTAGTGCTATTACTATCAGTTATGGGCTTCGGAATAGACGGTTTATTTAAGTCTTTTATCTTAGCTAGGCCAAGACAAGTAGTCTGTTGAATGGTGTCATTCAAAAATATTATTTGTTCTGGGATCATGCAGGCTGTAAATAATGCTTCTAGACCTTGTACCTGCCAGTCTTTTGTACCCCAGATGGTTTTTGTTTCAATGTTGTTTTTCCAAAATTCAAGACCAAATGTAGACATTTTGTCATAAAAATTTTCTGAGTAAATAATTTAGTATTTGTCAACATTGGTTTCATTCCTGTCTTATTTAACATTTTGAAATAAAACGTTTCTGGATCACTGTTGTTAACCCTGAGAAGTACTGGAATTTCTCATAGAATGTTTTTGAGCTGCCTTTGGCGGAGTTGGACAATGTTCCCATTGGTTATAAGTTAAAATATCTCTAGTCCGAGCAGTTTTATGCAAATAGTGATCTCCAAAGTGATTGTAACAGTATAACTCTTCATAATTAGATGAACCCTGTAAGTAATCATGTTCTGTAAATTTGGCTGACATTACTAAATCTGACATCATATTATTAATGTTTTCAAAGTCCCAATCATCGGAGAAAGTACTTGGTGTCACAAAGTCACTGAATGAAACCTTGAACTGATGTGGATATTTCAAGAGCTCAACCGGGCCATAGATTTCATAATCCGTTTTGTCCCATGCTACTCCACCGGGTATTGGATTGGCTGTGATGTTCACTGATGACAGTTCTCTTTTCTCGATGTGAGAGGATGTGTGAGGCTTTAGGACCAAGTTGATGTTCTGGCTTGCTGTGGCCATTGTACTATATTTTCCATCAATGAATTTTCCCAAACATAGAACAATGATGAGCCAAAGCAGGAGGAAAAGTACACCTAACACAAACCAAAATTCAATCCATGGTGAAATCAGATATGTTTCTTTTAGTTGGTGAAAAAGTTCCATTACTTTGTCTTTGAAAGTTTTTGTTGCTGGCGTTTCTTCATGCTCGCTTGGATCTTCAGAAAAGTCATCGAAATTGATGAAGTAGCCAGATGCAGTTCTGTCAATTGTTGGAATTGCTTCTGGATTTTCATTTGCTTTTGCATTTTTCTTTGTTTCATTAGCATAGTCTGAGGCTACATCGTTGTAGACAGGTGTTTCTTGACAAACTGTTTCACTTTGGGTTTCAAGAGGCACAAGTTCCATGGCATTCTTGCATAGTCCTTTTTTATTCACTGTAGATTTATCAAATGTGATTAGTCTCTCAGTTTGAACCTCTTGGGTTGTATCAAATTTTGGTATTCTACTATTTCTTGGGAGTCCACTGGGCCTACTACTTATTATTGGCCACATGTTTGTGGTTTTATCAGGTTGATGGATACAACTCGGTTCTCCTTTTTACCAGCAAGTGGCGGTAGTACAATTGATCTTGTTCCGTTGATAGCTAAGACAGGTACTGCTTTTCTGTAAGAACGCCCAAATTTCTTCTTCACCGCGATCTTCTCTCTGACTAGATCCCCAATCTTTGGAATCCAGACAGGTCTTGCTGGACAGGTGGTTTTTCTTCAGTGGCTGTTGGCTGTTGCTTTAACTTTATATTACTCAGGCTTCTTCTTGTTTCGTTCAAGTCCTGTAAAACAGCCAAACGGTCTTTGATATCAAAGGCTTTTCTTTCTACCACTGAAGTGTGACTATCTAAATCCAATAGTTCGTACGGAGTGAGACCTTTTAGAGAATTTCTTCGCAGATTGTTAAGACTACGTTGGACACTTGTTAAATGTTTGACCCACCCATCACCCAAACCTAATACCTTCGCCGTTATAGATTGCTTTATGTCTCGGTTTTTTCTTTCCAAGACCGCATTTCCCTCAGGATGGAAGGGAGAAGAGTACCGCAACGCGATGCCCATGCTGGCCATGGCCTCCTTGTAAGCCCTAGAGCTAAACGCAGGACCCTGGTCAGAATGTAGCATGCCAATTGCGTATATGCTGATAAAGACTCGCAAATCTTTTATAACAGTTCTGGCGTCAGCCGAGCGCTGGGGCCACATCCAAATGAATCTCGCGCAGGAATCCACTGGGACCATGATATATTTATAGATGCTATCCCTTTGTAAGGGACCACAGTGGTCCAGGTAAACACATGCTAATGGTTTATCTGAGATCAGAAGGGGCGTCTGTGCTGGTCGTTTCACTGTTGATACTTTCATTCTTTGGCATATTTCACATTCTAGAACATAGTTCCTAGTTTGTTTTCTCATGCGTGGCCACCAATATCTCTGTTTTAATAACAATATTGTGGCGGAAATGTGCAGAAGCTAGCCCTTCATGTGCCGCTAAAATAAATCCTAATCTGTGTTCCATGTTTGGAATTGCCCTATCCCCCACTCCTGGGATTCGAGCAAATGGAACATTATTTGCATCAGTTATGTATGAGTACTTTACTGGAAAGGGTTTTGGGAGTGTTTTTCTATCATCTTTTACTGAAGCACTGACAGCTTGCATTATATCGCTGTCTATTTTTGATTTTGACCTGGTGGTAGCAGCTACGGAAGCCGTTTGCACAGCTGCCTTTGCGGCTTCATCAGCCAATGAATTCCCTGCAACATGAACGCCATCACGCTGATGACTCAGTGTATGTATCACATGAGTCTTTTGTAGTTCTTTCTGTAAAAGAACTACTTGTTCCCAAAGCGTTTTATGCTTGATTGTGCCACCTTTTGCATCTTTGAAACCGTTTTGAACCCAGTTCTGCAAGTATTCATTATAAGACTGAACGCAGTAATATGAATCGCACACTATTAGTGTGGGGAATTCGCGATAGGTATTTTCAAGCGCCATCTTAAATGCCTTTAATTCAGCTCGCTGAGCTGTACAATCTCCTAAAGATTGGGATTTTGTGACCAGTGGTCTAAATTTTCCTTCGTGCCAACGACCTTTAACGATCGCGCACGCAGCACTATATGCTTGTTTAACCCCAACTGCATGTTGTGCTGATCCGTCTGTATATATTATACAGCCGTAATGTTCCAGAGGCAGGATTTCGGTTGGCAGAGGACATTCATATTCATATTGGAGAAATTCTTGTGTTTTTAAATTAGGATCGAATTCATATACTACGTCTGTTGCAGCAAGAGAATTAACTCATTGTATCCATCTCGGATGTAGTGCTTTAGCATTTGGAATGCTTGCTTTTGTTACTGCTTCTAGGGCAGGTACTGGTGTAACAATTATTATTGGTTTACCTTGTGCCAGGGCTCTTTCTTTTGCTACAGCAGTTTGAACCGCAGTCAGAATTTTTTCAGTTGAACTGAATTTCATTTCAGCTTGTGTGTACAAATGAGATTTGTAAGCTATTGGTACTGTTTCTCCCTCATTAGAGGTCAGGTACGTGAATCCGCATCTTCCTGGGATGACTTGGATTACAAGGTTGCGTACGTTTTCGCGAGTTTGCAATTTTGTTTTAGTTAACATGTCTGTTTGTAAGGATCTTACCATTTCTGTGTGTGTCTGAGTCCAACTGATTGGTTTGAAATCAGGTTTTATTAATTCATAGAGAGGTTTAACCCTCTCCGCATAATTTAGAATGTATGTTCTTCGGAAATTCAGGAAACCTAGCATTGATTGTAAATTCTTTAGCGTTTTTGGTGCTTGGTGTACTGCACACTTCTCTAGGAAGTTGTCTGCAAGGCTCTTTCCTTTACTTGATAATTCGTATCCTAAAAATAGGACAGTTAGATGGGCAATTTGTGACTTTTTAAAGTTGAATTTGTAACCCTCCGAAGCGAAACCAAGTATTATGGTGTTCACTCGTTTTAAGTGAGTCTCCAGGTCATCTTCTGTGAGATAGATGTCATCGACATAGGATAATGCCTCATCATCATATATTTGTCTGTTACCCTTGCTGAGAATAATCCTGGGCTATTCTTGAATCCCTGTGGGAGTCGACAGAAGTGTTTTTGCGACCCCATTATTGAGAAAGCCGTCAAATACCTGCTTTCAGGTGCTATGTTTTGACAAAAGAATCCATTAGAGATGTCTAATGTCGTTCTATATTTTTTACGCACGATGTTATTCATTAGTGCTGCACTGTGTGAGTTTTGTACTGCAAATGTTTTGCAACAGGAGTTTAAGTGTCTGTAGTCCAAAACAAGATGATATGAATCATCTGGCTTGGAGATAGGAAACAAAGGATTGTTCATTTGTGAGGTGCATGTTTCAATCACCCCTTGATATTCAAGTTGATCTAAGATCTCCCTGACTTGCTTTTTAGCTTCTTGTTTAACTGGGTACTGCCTTTGTGCAGTGGGTTGATTTTTTAACTGGATTTTGTGGTGAGGAAAATCCTCATCCCATCCTACATGATTTTTATATAATGCAGGAGCTTGGGCCACGGCCCATTTTCTTGCATATGTGTATTTTTTTATGAATTGGTATATGATTAGAGAAGGCAGGCATAATCATTTCTTCGCCATGAGGGCACTCCCTGACAAAGTCTGGTGGCCAGTCTTTCTCAGCTAACAAAATGTCATAGCCTTCCGAAAGGTTATCCCAAAAGAGACCCTTTACTTTCCTAGTCTTGTCCCCCTCTATACGCAGTGTTATTTCATATAATTTATGAGGTTTGCTAACTCTGGTATCTGCAGTTTCCACTTGAATGTATTCATTCGTGTCCACTGTCTCCAGAAGATTCATCAGGATCTTGCGAGCTATGGTCACTTCTGCTGCGCTGTCTAGCATTGTCTGGGCCCACTCTCTGTTTTTCAGTTGTGTCCTCAGAATCCTTGGCATGTTTAATTTTAATACTAGCTACCTTCTTCTTTGGAAAATGTAATTTTTTATTTTGATGAGCAGGTTCCTTGTCTTTGGACTTGACGTGCTCTTCTTTGTGTTCTGACCGTCCTCTCCTTTCCGATTTCTGTGAGGAAGATCGAGAAAGATTGAGTGAGAGGGATCAAGAGGGACGTGTATCAATATCTTGATATCTATCAGGTTTTCTTAATTTATCCCTATCTCTAAGGTTGTATCTTTTTTCAGAGGGCTCCCTTTGGGGAGACTTGCCTCTTTGTTCTGGAGATCTTTCTCTCCGTTGAGGAGACCTTCCTCTGGACTGGAATCATTTTTCCCTGGGAGCGGACTGTTTATTACCAACCCAACTCCTTTTTGGAGTATTCACATTATTTTTAATAAAGGTTTTTTCAGGATTTTCAGTTAGTTGGTGTTTTACTGGCTTCCCACCCAAACTATCTCTTCCTAGTTCTTCATAGGATTTTTCTATGATTCTGGCAAGTTCAAATGGTTGGTCTGCTATATCTGTTTCTTTCAATTTCTGCAGGTACGTTATGTTGTTCATTGCCAATTGAACTAATTCTCTATATGCCTTTGTTAATTCTTTTATTTTAACTAAAAGTTCTTTGCTTGACATTTTGTTAATGTCGGGATGTGGTGTGTAGCTGGCTAAGACCGGCCACTTTGCTCCTGGTCTACCTAGTGGACAGTGCCTGGTGATGTGATTTTGATGTTTTAGGGCGCCTTTAAACCAGAGCAGGTGCTCTTGGTAATTTAGTGGGATTTCAACGTCCTCGAAAGGAGTGTATTCATCCGGAGGTTCCTCTATTTTGTAATAGTGGAATTCTTTTGTTACAGCGTGTGCTGCTGGAAAGTGTATCCATGAATAGAATACCTCTGTCTGCCGATATTCATGGGCCTCTACCACGAATATGACTGTACCACCTCTTGGTGATAGTACATTCTCTATAAGTTTAAGAGTTATAGTTCTTCTTACGTTGACCAGAATGAGTATAGGACTCAGGTCATTTTCTTGGATGGTTGTGTCAACCTAGACGAGCTGAGCAACTATTCAAGCTCTCTCTGCTTCGTCTTCACTTTCTCCCATTTTACTGACAGAAAGGTTTTTGTTGCAGATCAAGTTTCAAGGAAACAAAGATTAGGTGCACAATATTTTGGAACACTGTATCCTTCAACGTTGACTAAACCAAAAACGAATACATAGGAATCTCTTCCTACTAAGTTCCGGCGGATTTTAACCTTTCACCCACTCCAGACGTCTTTTGGAGTTTTTACGGGAGAAAGGGTTCTGTATGAAAAAGCACGGCTGAGTTACTCTAATGTCTTGCGTTAGATTATCGCCTTACCAAAGGTTGGGCGCCATGTAGTGTAGTTCCTATATTCCCAATAGGCTCTGCGCATTGGAGTAATATAAACAACAGTGTAGACGTAGGACTGAGGTCGACTAGGTCTCTACTGACTATATTAGACTTAATTAGTTTTGCCAGCTAGCTCAGAGGTCACTAGAAACTTTCTCGAATGTTCAGGAAAGAGTTAACTCTCCGGATTTAGACAAGAAGGGATTAGCTTCTGACAACCATATAACATGACAACTTTGCTCCCTCAGAATAAAGAGTGTATCTCTAGAGTCGTGTGAAAACAATAGACAGTTATTTCACTCAATCAATCGTGCAAACTTAGTTTCACCAGAGTGCAGAGAAATAGAGAGACGGGCGTTTTCAATAAAAGATGGTATTTTATTGAGCAGTCTTCTTTCTCATGCAAGAGAAATGAATTGCCACTATTGCAATACTTATCATAAAGTAAAGTGCGTACAGTAAAAGAAGTATTATGAAATAATACTGTAAAAGCATTGACATGGTTTCTTAGCCATATGATACTTTATAATAGATAAAATTTATACATTCATAAAAACATTGACTAGCGTACTTAACTGGTGCTTCTAACTACGCCCACCCCGGTGTACCTGACCTAAGCTTAATAAGTGGGAAGGAGTAAGTAAGTTGCAGTTTTAAGTTAAGTTGGTTTTTGCCAAGAATCTGAATCAAGAATTCTCTCAAGGGTTTATTCAGCTCCGTACCTGGGTAATAAAATGTATCTCTCTCTCTCAGGACTCGATATCCCAGAAATCCGCAAGGATGACTGAAAACACCGGAGCTGGATTTCTCGGCAGGAGAAAAGACAGCGTCTCTCTCAGTGCGTCAAAAGGGAGGGGCAGCTTCCGTGGGCTCTCGCATCAGTGGGGCTCTCGGGCAAGTAGATAGCCGCTCTGCTCTAAACCACTGTGTGTTTGCTTAAGGCAACTGTTGGTATTTTATACCTGAAAGGTGCCGGGTTTGACGTAAGGTTGGACATAAGACGTCACTAAGAACTAACAGTTCTTTCTGGACTCCAGGAGTTCTTGTTCAAATCAAAACAAAAGCAGGGGGGGATTTCCCAGGCTGCTGGAGGCTTGGTTTGTTTAAAGAACGCGTTGTGCTTTCTAGGAGTCGATGGGAGTAGCCGTGCTGTGCTTTGGACTGCATGGGCTATTACTGAATATGGATATGATTCTTATGCCTTTATAAGGATATAGTTTATTATAACCACATAAGGGCATAAATTGGGAATATCGAATTAGGGTCCTAGATAGAAACACAACAGCACCTTGTGCCCCAGGCAGTGTCTGGAAAAGCATCTTTCCATTGAACCCACCCTGCCCCAATACACTACAGGCTGTCTGGGGAGGTGCTAGCACCTCCCTCGGGTATGCACCTGTTACAACGCAATTTTTACTCCGCACTACCACTACAACGCAGGCATTACAACGCATACCGTTACAACGCATTGCGCTGGGGGGCGCTCTAGGATAAGAGGTAAGTTTAATTTACTATCGAACACCTTCCCTAGGGTCCACGGGGACTGGAGTTAGAATAGTAAATTATACTTACCACTATCCAGCACCCCAAAGCGCTATGCGTTGTAGCGGTATGCGTTGTAAATACCGCGTTGTAAGGGTATGCGGAGTAAAAGTATGCGTTGTAACGACATACATCCCCTCCCTCGACAGGAAACCTATTTTCCAGGCCTCCCCTGCCGGAGTTTCATCCAGCTGCAGGAGGTCAGACTCGTGTCTGTGGCAGCAGCATCCATTTTGTGATGCTGAGGCTCTGTTTAACTTTAACTGGGTAAAGCAGTAACTACATGTCTTCTCCCTCTAGAAGGGTGGAATGCTACCCCCGCTGCCAGAACTGGTGGGGGGTGATATTCCAAAGCTTTTGACACCTTACACAATATGTTTTGATAAAGCCAAACCAAAGTTAGCATTAACCACGAGGATTATAATGCACTTAAGAGTATATGGTATGGCTATATCATAGAACAGCTATAAGGACATGGTTCCGAAAGCTGCAGAATGGCTCAGCTCATGCTAGAGCACCCTCTCCCATAAAACCAAGCACTCTGCCTCCAGGATTGTTAAGGCCTGCCATAGGAGTGACTTATAGGTATATAAGTGTCTATATATAAGGGTAGATATAGGTATATTGCGGTGATTACACCACCTTGCCCAAGCTGAGTGATCAGCCTGTGGTGTCAGTTTGGATGGCCAGCCAGGGGTGGCATAATACATGCTGAAGCCCCTGGTAGGCCTTGGATGCACCTATGCCCTGGGTACCTATGGTACACTATACAGGGGCTCACAAAGGTAATCCAATTCCCAATTAGGTATGTACCTAAAGTACATGGTATCAATTTAGAGAGAGAACAGCTGGGCTGTGGGTCTGATTAGCAGGCCCACAGCCACACTAAAGTCGAAAAACCAGAGAATCACAGCAAAAAGTGAGGGTGACCATAGGAAGCAGACCCTACTCTCCTACACCCCCCCCCCCCCCATGCTGCAGGGACATTAAATTAACCTTGATCAGTTGAGACTTCATGTTCTAAGTGAAAATATCTGGAGAGTCCATCTGCATTGCCATGGTAAGTTCCAGGTCAATGTTCCACTGTAAAGTCCATCCCCTGTAGGAAAATGGACCACCTGAGCAATTTGGGATTTTCATCCTTCATTTGGTTTAGCCACAAGAGGGGTTTATGGTCTGTCTGAATCTTGAAGTGAGTATCAAACAAGTATGGCCTCAGCTTGCTCAGGGCCCAAACCACAGCAAAGGCCTCCCTCTCAATAGCTGACCAACGTTTCTCTATAGGGGTCAGCCTTCTGCTATTAAAAGCTATTGGCTGGTCTTGACCATCTTTATTCAATTGTGAAAGAACAGCTCCCACACCCAGCTCAGAAGCATCTGTTTGGACAATGAATTCCTTGGAGTAATCTGGACTTTTTAGAATAGGTGCAGAGCACATGGCCTGCTGCGGGTCATCAAATGCCGTTTGACAGCTTACTGTCCACTGAACTTTCTTTGGCATTTTCCTTGAGGTTAAGTCATTAAGTGGTGTCACAATGGACCCATAGTTCTTAGCAAACTTTCTGTAGTAACCAGACAGACCCAAGAAAGCTCTGACCTGTGTCTGGGTGGTTGGAGGAGTCCAGTCCTTTG
The DNA here is from genome assembly GCF_964263255.1 of Lissotriton vulgaris. Taxonomy (NCBI): domain Eukaryota; kingdom Metazoa; phylum Chordata; class Amphibia; order Caudata; family Salamandridae; genus Lissotriton; species Lissotriton vulgaris. The sequence continues at coordinate 2,102,137,589 of NC_141685.1, read as the reverse complement.
TGGTCTGGATCTTGCATTCCAGTGGTTAAACCTGACCTCCACCTACAAGGTGGCCCAGGTCTACAACCTTACTCTGCCCTATCTGGCACTTAGTAGCCTTGATAGTTAGGCCTGCCTTTTGCAGGGCCTCCAAAACATTCTTCAGGTGGATCAGATGATCCTCCTAATTGGAGCTAAAGACAGCAATATCATCAAGATAAGCTGCACAATAGTCATCCAAACCTGAGAGGACTTGATTCACCAACCTTTGAAAAGTGGCAGGTGCATTCTTCAAGCCAAAGGGTATCACCACAAATTGGTAATGACCTCCTAGGGTCGAAAATGCTGTTTTAGCTTTTGCATCATCAGCTAGTCTGATCTGCCAGTAGCCAGCTGTCAAGTCAAATGTGCTCAAAAACTTGACAGAAGCCAATCTGTCAAGGAGCTCATCTGCCCTTGGTATTGGGTGGGCATATGTCCTAGTGACAGCATTGAGACCTCTGTAGTCCACACAAAACCTCATCTCTCTCTTACCATCTTGGGTGTGAGGTTTAGGCACTAGGACTGCAGGACTGGCCCAAGGGCTCTCTGAGGGCTCAATAACTCCCACCTCCAACATCTTTTGGACCTCTGTCCTGATACAGTCCCTGACATGGTCAGGTTGCCTGTAGATTTTACTCTTCGCAGGCAGACTGTCACCAGTGTCCACCTCATAGGTGCACCAGTTTGTCTGACTTGGAGTCAGTGAAAACATATGTCTATAGGACTGGAGAACTTGTCTGTAGTCCTGTTGCTGTTGGTCAGTGAGGCTGCCTGCCAAGGTTACACCATCAACTGAGCCATCGTCAAGGTTATGAGAAAGCAGGTCTGGGAGAGGGTCACTCTCCTCCTCCTGTCCCTCATCTGTAGCCATGAGCAAACCCATGTCTGCCCTGTCAACATATGATTTCAGCCTGTTGACATGAAGCACCCTGTGGGGGCTCCTGGGAGTTCCAAGGTCAACCAGATAGGTTACCTCTCCCTTCTGTTCAACAACAGTGTGGGGTCCAGACCATTTGTCTTGTAGTGCTGCTGGTGCCACTGGCTCCAACACCCACACTTTCTGTCCTGGCTGGCATACAGTCAACACAGCCTTTTGGTCATGCCAGGCTTTTTGAAGTTCCTGGCTAGCCTCAAGGTTTTTAGATGCCTTTTTCATGTACTCGGCCATCCTGGAGCGGAGACCAAGTAAATAGTCCACAATGTCTTGTTTAGGCTTTTTGAGAGGTAACTCCCATCCTTCCTTCACCAGACAAAGGGGTCCTCTTGTAGGATGCCCAAACAGAAGTTCAAAATAGCGTAGCCAACCCCCTTCTGTGGGACCACTCTGTAAGCAAACAAAAGGCAGGGCAGAAGGATGTCCCATCTTCGCCTAAGCTTTTCAGGTAAATCCTTGATCATGCCCTTTAAGGTCTTGTTAAATCTTTCATCTAGACCATTGCATTGTGGATGGTAGGGCGTGGTGAACTTGTAGTTCACTCCACACTCTTTCCACATAGCAGTTAGATATCCAGACATAAAGTTTGCACCTCTGTCTGAGACAACCTCCTTCGGAAAACCCACTCTTGATAAAACTCCCAGGAGGGCTCTTGCCACAACAGGTGCTGTTGTGGTCCTTAAGGGAATAGCTTCTGGGTATCTGGTGGCATGATCCACTACCACCAGAATAAACCTGTGCCCAGATGCTGTTTGGGGATCCATTGGTCCAACAATGTCTATCCCAACTCTTTCAAAGGAAACCCCCACCACAGGTAGTGGTATTAGGGGGGCCTTTGTGGTGCCACCTGATTTGCCAATAGCTTGGCAGGTGACACAGGAGTGACAAAACTCCTTGGTCTCTTCTGACATGTAGGGCTAGTGAAAGTGAGGGACAAGCCTGACCCATTCATTTCATTTCATTTCATAAGGCTTTATTCGGAACAAAAGACATGTCCATAAAAGCACACATATAATAAATGCAAAACATACAACATTTACAATACAATTACTTTTTCAGTTCAACGCTCGAGATTTAAAAAAAAAACATATTATACAGGCAGGGACTAAATAAATAGTTAAAAACTCATGCTTTTCCTAACACTAATTGCTTTAAGGAGGAAGGTATCAGTATAAAAACATACATCGGGATGGTGTAAATTAAAAAGCAATTTCATAGAATCCAGGGCCGTCCCTACGCACATGCCTGTGGGACTAGTGTTCCCCGTGGGCGCATGCGTGTTAGCTGAGGACGGATCGCTTACAATAGTGCATTACAGCATGTTTCAATAAGGGTTTGGAAGATTCATTGATGTCCCCTGTGGCGACCGATAGAGCAATTGACAATGGGAACTGCCATGAAATATTCCCTTCTAAAAATAGGATATACGCAAGTAACTCGCCGATTTTGATCCATTGCGCATGCGCGAGGGAGAAGCGTTTGTTCTCCCGTTTACTTCCGCGATCTCTCCTTCGAGACAGTATGAAGGAGCAACGACCCAATTATCGGAGACTATATAGGGGGCAGAGGCGGAATCGCCGTGACCTCCACTTCCGCTTGGTCTCACAACAGGGGCACCGACGGACAGGTGAGCTTCCGATGGCTTTGTCTACACGCTTCTGCCGATTTAACATTCAAATTGGTTCCTGCGCATGGGATTTAATTTAATTTACCCACCCGTTGGGAGGAAAGAGGACAGTTACTAGCCTAGAGGGCTCTTTAAACTCTTAGAGTGGTTATCTTCACAGTGGGACTTTGATGTCTCAAATCCCCAGGCTTTTGAGTAATATCTACCTCCAGGTGGCAGAGTAGGCTATTCTCTGGTGCCCTTTTCCGCCTTCATGTTGTGGTTTTATAAAAGTTCTCCAGCAACATCTCCATTAGTATATGGTTAGAGGCACCTCTATGTGTCTAGACTGTGTTCCATTTTCACAATTTGGAATATCCCGGCAACAACTTGTACAAGTCTTTGTGAGAAGTGGTTTTGGGTCATTGAGTGGGTTTCTAACACACGTTTGTTGGGTTTTGAGTGAAGAGCAATTAGGCTGGACACTTTATAGGCATGTGCTAAATGTGTCCCTTTTCTACACTACAGAGCGGGCCTCCTACTCCCGAGCGGTCGCCGGGTGAGGTGAGGCCTTCACCCACACAAAGCTGGGTGAGTATCACATTGAGGAAATGCCTCCATGTGATTGAGCTAATATGCTTTTCTTAATATGCAGAATGCCAATTATTCATGCATGTGTGTGTGTCTTGACAGGCCACTGTGTATTCACGCGGTTTGCTCTGTGTATACGAGTATTGTTGTAAGTAATAAGACTTTTGTCTCTTTATTAGGAAGAAGTCATATCTTTCTTCCTCCAGTGGGCAAGACTAAATGCTCAAGGCTCCTGGCAGATATGTAACTTTTAAGTACATTTATTGATGAATCTTTTCACTTAAATTGATTGTTTTTTCACTGAACTTATTGTGTGTATTTGCAGTAGCCAGTCCTTTTTTTTAAGGTCCTGAAGAAAGCCGGGGCAATGCCCTTAAGGCTGAAACATGTCGACCGTTCTGCATTGCGCTACAGGGTAGTCTTACTACCCAGCGTGTTTTTAACCTTAGACACCTAGATTTCCTCGTCAATATTATAAGGATCTATGTAGTCTATTTTATGTTCACTATCATTTGAGCACTGCACTTTCTTCATACCAGTCTAAGAAAAACACTAGAGCTAGACCACTGACATCCACTCCCGCACTGGCACTATACGGTCGGTTGCGCGATGGATTGTTCAGGAATTCCCACATGACGCAACTTCCACCATAACGGTGGTCTGATGGGAATCATCCTAGCCTCTGTGCTTTTAACAACATTATGTGTTTAAACCGCATTTTTCTTCAACAGTACTTTTCCTACACGGGCATCCAACTGTATCATAGTCCGGTTAAGGCACACTCCTTTTCTAGACCTGGTCTGCTTTATTGTGTACTGTATCATGAACTGTTCTAACACCAAACTTGATACAAATAGGTTTTAAAAAAGTTTTACGGAAATTCCCATACAATTGACACAGCAGGAGAAAGTGCGTGATGCTTTGTGCAGAAGTATTGTCACATGGACAAGGGCCAACAGGATGCAGGTTCAGCGAAGGGAAGGCAACTAGATTATGCACAGTCCCCATCCTCAACCTTGTTAAGACAAACTGATGGGAAACTCTTGTCACTAGGGTCAAATAGGATTGGAAGCCCCCTGTTTCATTCAGACTGTTATAAAACACACAAGTGGATAACTTTTCATCATTACTTGCCCGCCTCTCTAATTTGTGATAAAAAAAGATTTTTTTCATTTCGGACTTAGAAAAGTCTGAAGCCCCATATCGATCCCCAATAATATTAAGGCCATAGATCGCCTGGAAACTGTTGATGATATATTTAATCCACGGGATCTTTAAATGGTAATCAACAGTGAGACAATCATTGATGATAGCTCTGGTTAAGGATGTCTCTTAATTCAGCCAAATTGACCGCCACAACATTAAAGGTCGCAGAAGAATCAAATCAGTTAAATGTTGCATTCCCAGTTCTCTATGGACTAAGTCGTTGGAGGTAGATTTTGGCAAGCACAAAAGTCTTTTAAGGAAGGCATTTTCCTCCACCTGAAGGCTTCCAACTGGGGCCAGACCCCAGACCCCTGCCCCATACAGGGCTACGGAGAGACATCTAGACTGGAAGATCTTGAGCATGTCTTTTATCCGTTTATTCCCTAGTTTGGTAGCAAAAGTAAACACCCCATTTGCACTTCTCATCATCTTAGTCCTGACATTCTTATGCTCATTGGCCCAGCAACAATTCTTAGAAAAGGTGATCCCGAGGTAGCAGAAATTATCGACTTTTTGGACTCTTTTGCCTTCAATGTAATAAGATTGGGGCTTACTCGCCCGTGGCCCACACTCCATAACATAGGTTTTAGTTTTATTAATCACAAGTTTTCTACTCCTGATAAATTGTGAAAACCCATCCATCAGGCGTTGTAGTCCTATCGGGGTCCTGGACAGCAGCACGGCATCGTCCGCGTAGAGCAGTACGGGGACATTGAAATCACTTACTCTCGGTGCGTCTGCCACTACTGTCTGTAATATCGAGTCCACCTCATTGATAAAGAGAGTAAAAAGCAGGGGGGCTAAAACAAACCCCTGCCTTATACCCCTACCGATCTTAAATTTGGTGGTACACTCCACACTAGAACCATATCGAAGGCTAGTACGCAGTTTAACATAGAGTCGGGCCAGAAAGAAGACAATACCCTCGGGTTCCCCCATTTCAATCACTTTGGCCCAGAGGATTGCGTGGTCCACCATATCGAAGGCGCTGCTCAAATCTGCGAAGCAGAGGTAAATTGGGCCCTTCTTGGCCTGAGTATATTTCCCAATCAAAAGTTCGAGATTTAAGCATTGCTCAACTGTCCCACGCCCTTTTCTAAATCCAAACTGGCAGTTGGCCAGGATCCCATTAGTTTCTGCCCATTCTTCCAGTCTAACCATAAGTACCCGGCTCATAATTTTCACAGAGGAATCCAATAAAGAAATTGGACGATAGTTTTTCACATCCCCTCGGTCGCCTTTTTTAAAGATGGGAATAATAATTGATTCTTCCCAGGTTGGGGGTATCCCATGGCAAACTGCTGCGTTAAAAACTTTAACCAGCAGTGGGCCCCAGACCTCAGGGGCTGTCTTATACACATCGATGGGCACCCCATCCGGTCCTTGAGCTTTTCCTCCCTTACTTGCGCTGATACTATTCATAACCTCGGTAATAGTAATGTTCAGAGGGATGGTGGGCCAAGCATCCACATTGTTACCCAAGGCTTTGTCAGAGTCAAAAATATTAGAAAAGTGGGAGATCCATGTTTCCATATTGACCATGGAGGTTAGTTCCGGTACCTTCTCATCTTTGAGGAATGGGCAATTGACAGTAGCCCAAAATAGGGTACAGTTTTTTGATTCTGCAGCCAGAGTCAATTTATCCCAGGCCTCAAGCCGTATCTCGGCCTTCCTTTGCTTTAGTATTATCTTATAATCTGTTCTAAGCTGGGACACCTGCCTACCAACTCTAGGTTTAGCTGCCAGAGCCTCTTTGAGCTCTTTAAGTGCAGTGGTACATGCACCATCAAACCATCCCCTGTGTTGGGTGGGCTTAGATCCTGCTGTTTTAGTAAACTTATTGTCAATAATGGTATTGATTCTAGTAAAATATCCAATAAAATCAACAGTGACGTCAGCATGCTCAAGGATCGCAGTGATTTCTAATAGGCAGCTACTAATAATTAGATCAGACGTCAGTTCTGCTTTATCCCCTTTCCATCTTAACCTCGTACCGTTCGGTCTATGGGGTTCAATGTTAGCGATAAAACCCGAATCCGGTACAGGTTTTCCTTTCCAGAGTGTGACTTCAAAGGTGATACAGTTATGATCGCTGAGCATGATATCCACAACCCTTGGGGCCAAACTCCAGGGGATAAGGTTAGAAGACATACATATAAAATCTATAACGGTATTTGCCACTCTACCTGAAAAAGTCTGGATACTCTCCCCTAAATTGTTCTTCTCATTCTCCAATATTTCCATATCATGTGCTGCTAACAGATTGTTCAGGGATTCCCCATACATGTTATGTGGAAAATGGAGATCAGCATCTCCTACGCGATTGGTAACCCCACACGTACTTTGATGAGAGAGGGGGCAAACAACAGTGTTAAAATCTCCTGCCAAAATAAATTCAAAAATAACATTCGAACCATCTATAATATCAGCCAGTGCGCTCTCTAAGGCATTAACCACCAAGTGCCTGGTACTGTCGAATATATTATTATAAAAATTGATTAGAAGGATATTTCTTCCTTCATCTTGCGTCAACCATAACATTTGAGAGTGAGCCCCCACTAAGACCTGTTTTTTAACAATTATTGGAGTTTTCACAGAAATCAAGACCAGGAGCCCACCCTTAGATCTAGCAGAGGTTGATGCTACAGCTGGCAATTGGTAGGAAACAAACCCATTGTAGCCGGTAAAATTTTTGCACCAAGTTTCCTGGAGACATATAATGTTGAATAAACCAACAAATTCTTTCCACCCCAAACAGTCCTCTTTAGTCAATAAGCCTGCAATGTTCCAACTGGCAATAAAACATCTTGGGTGTCCTTCGGTAACATCAGTAGTGATAGTGGGGCTAATACATTGAGTGTCCGGGATATCGTTGGAATTAGGATGAGTTATAATTAACCTATCGGCTACAAAGCGACCCTCGGTACACTCAATAGATTCACCCACCGCATCACATATCGTACGGCAATCATAATTCTCACTTATAATGTCAGGGAGTCCTGTGGCATTTCCATCTAGCTCTCCATCACAGAGAGCCTTTTTTATGTCATACATCGGGGAAACCTGATCAAAGTTCAGTCAATCGTTAGAATCTAAGCCACTCAGGGGTTGGTATCGATTGGATGTTGCCAGCTCAAAACCACTAGACATACCAGCAACACAGCCTCTTCTCCCCCCAAGGTCAAGTTTGGGCTGGGCAAAAAGGTGTCTATAAAAATACCCCAGAGGTCTGAGTGAGATTCCCTGATCGTTCAGTGGACGGGAAGTAGCTCTAATCAAAGAGGTAGTGGCAAGATGTGGATTTTTAAAATTAACTATTACACAGTCGCCACTAATGTCTTTACGTGATTTCCCTATCCATTTAGTTCTAGTGGTGGTTAGAATCTGATCAGACAGAGCTACTGGGAAACCACACTCTCTTTTCAGCCAACCCACTGTTTTATTCTTCAGTGACTCATGTGATTCTGAGTCACCTTATAGTCCTGTCTCCCTGACTGGTGGGACGTTAGTCAGAACTGCCACATAAGGTGCACAGTCTGGGGGAAGATCAGGTTGCGAGTAACCGTATCTCCTAGTCTTTTCTTTGGGAGGCCCTAGATTATCCATAGGAGCTAAGGTGATGGAAGTCTTTGAGCACACAGGTGCTATGCTGGATACAGCTTCCATGACTGGGCGCGATCCATCCTCCAGTGTCCTTACGCTCTCCTTTATAGGACCCTTAGCCATTGAACTAACTTCAGGGCTTACATTAGACCCAGTTTGTAAACTCAAAAGGCCACCCAACTTTAATACTTCCCCCAAGATGGTATTAAGTTTCTCAATTAGGGGTTTAATAATTTTATCAAGCTTTGCATCAATGATCCTAATCAAAAGCTCTAGCTGTTCAGGATCTAATTGTACATTAGAATTATTAACTACAGCTACAGGATCACTTATAACTCTGTCCGGTGGAGGTTCCGATCTTTTTTTATTGTGTTTCCCCCACCCCCGTTTAGGAATATTTGCCCATCCGATATTCTTCCCAGATCTCAGTACCCTATGGGCTCTAGGAGCCGGGGAGTCAGATTCTATAACATCTGGTGGGGGCTCGGGCAAGACCAAATTAGGCTCTAATACAATCGGGATATCCATAATTGGGGGTACAGGGGGATCGGGGTCACAGCTAATATCAACTAAAGAAGTCGACAGGGATATAGGTGACTTGGGTGGACTCACTAGAGGCACAGAAGGGGTTCCACGACCCAATGAAAGCCTTCGTTCCTTATTAATTTTATCTACTACCGTGACAAGATAATTATCAAGAGTAGCGAGGGCTGGGCGAGTATTTGCATTGGTGCTTTTAGACATGGTAAAATCCCAGTTACTCTAAGTACACAGCTAAAAAATCCGAAAGCCTTAATGAACGTTCTACAATTAAAATATTAAACGAGGTATACAAAGTACAACTGGGCAAGTGCATGAACATAACCAAAGGCACAGCCGTCTACCTTCAAAGTCCAGCGCTTGTCCCAAAACCAAGATCCGTGGCCCTGCCCTGTCTCAGCCTGCCTCTGACGGCCCACCCTCTGCCCGGGCTCAGCCCGGCACCGCCAGCGCGCGTTCCGCGGGGCGGGAGGCGTTCGATGTACTTATGGCACCTCCGGGCGCGTGGTCAAGCGTCACGCCCTCACTAGGGCTGCTGGTAGTGGTGGTCCGCTGTCCGGGGCCGCTACGGGCGCTGGACGGTGAGCAGGTGGGCAGAAGCAATCACCTGGAGCAGTTTCCCTCACGGCGGCGTCAGGCGCACACAAATGACCCCCAGGAGCACTCGGCGCTCGATGTACTTATGGCGCCTCCGGGCGCCTGGTCAAGCGTCACGCCCTCACTAGGGCTGCTGGTAGTGGTGATCCGCTGTCCGGGGCCGCTACGGGCGCTGGACGGTGAGCAGGTAGGCAGAAGCAATCGCCTGGAGCCGTTTCCCTCACGGCGGTGTCAGGCGCACACAAATGACCCCCAGGAGCACTCGGCGCTCGATGTACTTATGTCGCCTCCGGGCGCGTGGTCAAGCGTCACGCCCTCACTAGGGCTGCTGGTAGTGGTGATCCGCTGTCCGGGGCCGCTACGGGTGCTGGACGGTGAGCAGGTAGGCAGAAGCAATCGCCTGGAGCCGTTTCCCTCACGGCGGTGTCAGGCGCACACAAATGACCCCCAGGAGCACTCGGCGCTCGATGTGCTTATGTCGCCTCCGGGCGCGTGGTCAAGCGTCACACCCTCACTAGGGCTGCTGGTAGTGGTGGTCCGCTGTCCGGGGCCGCTACGGGCGCTGGACGGTGAGCAGGTGGGCAGAAGCAATCGCCTGGAGCCGTTTCCCTCACGGCGGCGTCAGACGCACACAAATGACCCCCAGGAGCACTCGGCGCTCGATGTACTTATGGCGCCTCCGGGCGCGTGGTCAAGCGTCATGCCCTCACTAGGGCTGCTGGTAGTGGTGGTCCGCTGTCCGGGGCCGCTACGGGCGCTGGACGGTGAGCAGGTGGGCAGAAGCAATCGCCTGGAGCCGTTTCCCTCACGGCGGCGTCAGGCGCACACAAATGACCCCTCTTGTCTTGTTCTGGCCAAGATGTCCTGCTAAAGGAATATCATGGGCTAAGGTAAAAAAGGAAGCCCCTGAATCCCAAAGGTATGACCAACCTCCTGGAAGCACCAGACTTGGGGTCTCTAGCTTCTGAATAAAGGAGCCCTTCATCCCAATAAGTTCTATGGGTACCTGTTGCATCCCCAGCAGCCTCAGCAGCAGCTTGCTGTCTGAGGGGTTCAAGAGAGGGGCAGTCCAATTGCACCTGCCTCGGGTCTACCCCTGTCCCAAGAAACTCAACCTGATCAGGTTCAAGTTCTTCTAGGACAGTTCCTTCTTGGGTCTCACAGTCAGCTTCCTGGGAAGACTGATCTTCATCCTGAGGCAAGGGGGAAGGCACTGCCTTAACCCTACTGCTCTTTTTCTTGGTAGGCTACTGGTCCATAGTTTCAGGATCCAGGGCCTGTACTGTTTTGCACTTTTTGGCCTGTGACCTGGTCACAGGAAGGACATGTGCTGATATGCCTAACATCTCTGCATTCAGACCAGACTGAAGATTCCAGATCATTGCCCAACAAAGGTCTGAACTTACAACAACTCTTTTGAGGCCAGTTACCCCTCCCCAGGAGAAATTCACAATTGTCATACTATGGGTGGTAGTGACATTGCTTGCATTGGTCACTAGGTAATTATCACCTAGTAGTATCTGTCCAGGGTCCACAAAGTTAGGCTTCATCATGTTGACACTGGCACATGTGTCCCTGTAGGCCTGAGCCACTTTATTATTAATCAAAGGTGTTTGTCTGTACTTGCCCAGGTTACTGGGGCTCACAGTAGAAGACATAGCCATGTCCACATCACAGACAAGGACAGGTTGAGTTGGTATTCTGACTAGGCCAGAATCCATCTCAGTTCCCAGGGTTAACCCTACTACACCCTTCTGTTGAGAACCACCACTATTAGCTGTACTAGGGGGAACAGTTGCCTTAGGGGCAATGGTGGTTAGAGCTGTCTCCTTCTTGGTGCAATCACTGGTCCAGTGAGTATTACTCTTACAACAATTACACCTTGGTTAATTTAGACCTTCTTTCTTTTTGGATTCCTCGGAACCCCCCTCATTAGAAGCTTTTTGGGGACCTGGCGAAGACTTCTGGTCTTTTGCTTTCTCCCCACCCTTTTGGTCTTGCTTCTTCTGATCATCACCTTGGTTCTGTACCTTCTGCTTCACCCTGGTTCTGACCCATTTGTCTGCCTTCTTTCCCAATTCTTGGGGAGAGGTCAGATCAGAGTCAATCAGGTGTTGATGCAATAACTGGTTCTGACAGTTGTTAAGTATTTGCTCTCTCATGATCAAATTATACAATCCTGTATAGTCATTAACCTTACTGCCCAGTAACCAGCCTTCCAAAGCCTTAGTGGCACAATCTACAAAGTCAGTCCAGTCCTGAGTCTGTGTCTTCTGGGTGTCTCTGAACAGCAACCTATACTGCTCAGTGGTTAAGCCAACCCCATCTATCAGAGCACTCTTCAGGACTTTGTAGTTATCAGTGTCCTTATCACTAACTGTGAAGAGCTTATCTCTGCCTTTCTCTGCATAGTATAGCATAGTATAGCTGCTCACTGACTCTGGGGTACCTGTTGTACTTTACAGGCCCTCTCCAAAGCAGTTATCCATTGTGGATGTCATCCCCACTCTTGTAGGGAGGGACAATCTTACTTAGGTTTCTACGGTCTTATGACCCTTCCCTATCTCTAGGGATATTGCTGCCACCAGTGGACTCTAGTCCACACAATTTTCTCTCTCTCTCAAGAGCCACTTTATTCTAAGCTTGGATTCCCTCATCCTAGCCTCATGCCCCCTTCTTTCAGGTGAAGTAATTCTCCTGAGAGCTGAGGCATCTGACCCTATTGAGTCACCAGAGTGGTGTGATTCCCTGGAAAAAGATCTCTTCCTTCTGCGCTCAGAGTTAAGCCTGCTTGGGGGCCTGGATGGGACTCTCTCCCCTCCGGCCCCGTGTAGGCTTAGGTTGATCTGGTTAAGTTCTCCTACTTGAACCTAATCAGCATCCTCTTCATCATCATCATCCCCTAGATTTTCATCCTGGGAGTCTTCTGTTGAGGGATGCCCCCCGCCCCTCCACTACCTGTCTGATCTGGGGTTACTGTCTTTTCGGTATCATACTCCACTAATAGATCTATCAGGTGCCTCAGGGTTGGACTCTGTCCTTGTCTCAGTTTCCTGAGTGAACATAAACTTCTAGGTTTATTAAAAGTAAATGTATCATAGTTAGAAGGTGCCCTGGGAGGGTCAACTTCTGCTGAGAGAAAAACGCCCTGCTGCGGGGGAACAGACAGCAGAGGTGTGGGCGCGCTGTGGAATGTGCCTGGCGTCGTCGGGAGGAGGCGGATCAGGATTGGTTACAGCGGCGTTGGGATCGACAGATCTCCCTTCGTCCTGCAACGCCCACGCTGCCACAAATTAGGAATGGATCCACACACACAGGGCAGTGGGGTGAACAAAGGTTCTGGCACAAGTAAAGGTACGTGCTGTAGCTTGAGTGAATCTTACTTGTTCAATGCAACCAACGTCCATTGACAAAACCAACAGTCCTGACTAGTTGTAGGTATGATTTCCCTGTTATATCATATACCGGAATACAATGAATCAGCCACATACAAGCAGGGCGGCACATTAGCTAAGCGCAGACTCCTAGCTTACGGGTTCCACGCCATGCCGCATGTACACTGGCCAAGCCCCCTTGAGACCCCCTGTGTTTTCATCCCACTTAACCCCTGAGCTGCACTAATAATTACATAAACATCGAGAAGGAACAGTTAGCACCATACCTGCTGGTCGGGGTCGCACAACCAAAAATGAGGCAGCTAATGTTGCTCTGCCGATTGGTGTGGATCGTTTCATTTCTTATAATACAGTTATGATTACACTCGGTCCGCGCCACGAGCATAGTAAGGATGATGAACCAGTGGCGTGTGGCCTGCATATCTGGATCTCTGAGCCAGAAGATACAGATCCTTGGCATCCCAAGCATCCTCTTGAGGAGAATGCATCATCCGAATGTACAGAAGCGCACAGGCCTCACTCCCCCATCATTCTTCCAGGTGGAATAATGTTAATGACACTGTTGTTGGGACATGTTCACTTACAGGTATTCACAATAATATGTTTGGTGGTGCCAGCTGCCTATCCCCAGGCAGATCTTGGTTGGCTAGGCACAATTTGAACACAAAACCCTATTCTATCCATGTGCCTGGGTGGCAAGTCTAATTGACTACAGGGTTCACCAGTGTTGATTTTAGCACAGTTTACTGTATGTATGTAGTCGATGAACCCGTGTATGAAGCTGCAGTACACATGGGCTACAACTTTCGCCATCGACACACCCTCGTAATGCTCGTTCTAATAAACACCAAAGGCATGCTCCTTCCTTTGGAGACAGTATCAAAGAAGCCCGTCTTTACAAGGGTCGGGAACATTGTCATTTACTATTTTTTTTTTTTAATTAAGCACTCAACGTGTGAAATTTGCGAGGTCCTTTGGCACAGCTGGGCCACCGTCACGTCAGGATATCTGGGCGTGTCGCCTGTCTTTTCCTGCTCGGACATCGATTTACGTGGGCAGACCTGGCCAGTGCACCATGATATATCCTGCGCCGGTATCTAGAGTGGGTTGTGTTAATTACCGTTTGCCTCAAATGCAATTTTAACATGTGCAGTGTGTGAGGACACAACAGATATCTTGCAGAGAAATAGCAGAAATAATAATGAATCACAATTTATTCCCCTGTGTTGAAGTGGAGAGCAGGGTTACAAATTTACAAATAGTATTGCTGTCGAGCACCATGGGTCGCAAAGGCACGAGCTGAGCAGACTGACTTGTGTAGTGGCGTTAATACTCAATTTCCTTCGGACGAGGAAAACAGGCAATTTTAGAAGCCCAGTGTGGGGTGGATGCCAACATGAGTCTATTCTGTCTCCAACGCAGGGATTGTGCACTGCCATTCCGGTTTCAGAATGGCCACCGCTTTCTGGGTCGGCACCTGCCTCAGTTCCACCTGTCCAGAATCGTTGCATTTTCAGTATACTAGTACACCAAAGTCATACTGGGGCTGTTCGCCTGGTTGGTGTCCTGCGCTCGAGAGGTGCAGATTAATGTCTCTCGTCCCTGGGTAAGGGAGGGCAGTGCTCTCTAGGTGCAGCTCGATGATGGCACCATGGGTCAGTGAGTGGCGTGCTCAGTATGAGGCGAAGCCGGTTTCCCCCTCAGTGCAAGGTGTGTACATCGCGCAAGGCTTGTAGTTTGCATTCGCCCATCTCCTGTACTTAATGGTGCCAGGCTGTTCAGACTGACTGTGTATATTTGTGAAACTCTGCTCCATCTGAGCTACGGCAGTGTCATGCCATACCAGGCACTTTGCCTCCCAGAGTATCGCATATATGTTAATGTCACACACATATGCACACTCCAAGCTCGGGAATGTCTCACAAAAGCAGCCTTAAACCTTGGTCTTCTTAGAGTTTCTTGTTGGTCAAATGGGCGTATTTACTGATATCGGTATGTCTCCCTCATCATCATTGTTTGATTGCTAGCAAGAAAGTGTCATTTACAGTCTTTTAAATGTCACTCATAGTGCACTGAAATTATGAAAATGTCACACACAGCAATGTGAAACCTTGGCAGCCATGGATGGGGGTGGCTAGCTCTCGGCTAGCTAGGCAAGAAAGCTATAATTGTGGCTTATTTATCTTATGCATCTAAGAAGCATTGACTAAGCCAACAGATGGGCTTGTTGTAGGTGTAGTGCTCGTCTTGTAGTAAATATAGGGAGGCAAGGACATAGCAGCTAAATACCAGGCAATACTCAGCACATTGCCTGAGCAAGCTGGGTAGCCCTGCAGATTAGTTGTAACTCTTAAACAATCCTTGAAGCTTGCTCAGGGCTCCCCCAGCTCTGTTGGTGTCTTTTATATTGGCCAGGTCTTGCTGGAACTCTTCACACTGTGTCTGGGACCAGGTAGAAGGTGTACACACCTCCTTCAGCACCAAGCTAGGCAATGATTTAAGCTTAAGTGTTGAGGGTGATATAATGTTCCCTGGTCTTTCTGAGGGGCTCCAGAGGGTAGGATGACCCAGCGACAAGGAACAGCTAGGGTAGTTTATGTGTGCATTATCGACATTAAGCCAAGTTTGCAACGCGGACTCTGCTCACACTGAAGCGGGGCAAGATCACACTACGCATAGGATGAGAGTGTGGTGTCAGTCATATTGGCGATTTATGAGAATATTCCGGAGTGAGCGACTATGACATCACAGACTTGATTTCATTTTGCGTTGTGAGGCGTTTGCCTTGGCAGCGACCGGACAGTGTGCCCTGGGTGGGGCAAAACAGTATATCAGTTTGGGATTGATTTCTGGTGCGTTAAACCAATTTGTACGGCAGGGTGCCATAAAGTGGGAAGGCCACTTGTGGGCAGTGTTTCTCACTTTGGCTGCGCATGAATACCAATAATGGGCATTCCTCCATCCTTCTCAGCAAGGTAGACCAAAGCGTTTTGATATGTCCTTTGACTTTGATGCGTGATTCATTCAATGCTTTTCTTTCAAAGAACTATTCTCGCCAATTTTAATTCAGTAGTTTGGATGGCGCCTATGTCTCGAACCCATCAATATTTCTTGGACGATCTGGTGACTCGCATTTAAGGGGAGGTCCATGGTTCTTTGCGTGGTTAATTAATGTTTTCAGTACACAAAGACACCCGTTGGTTAAGGCCTCATGCTCCCATTGCGTCACCCTTGGTTTGGTCGTACCCTAAAGGGGGCAGTCACTTGCGTATAAACCGTTGGTTGGCTACGTTAGAAAGACTATACACTCATGAGCTATAGGACGGTGGCCCAATTGACCTAGTGAGTTATGTAATCCCTGTGATGTCATGATGAGTTTTGGGAGCACAGGGTAATAGGGGCAGATGGTACCATGTTCTCTTGTAGGGACGATGCGAAAGGTAATTAAAATAAACTGGTATAGAGTCTCTTCTGTAGTGTGCCACTGTCACAGTGCAGTTGGCATATTAAATTCACACGGCCGCTGAGATAAGCCAGCGTCTCTGCCTGGCCACCTAGGGGCATCCGATGCAAGGGGCATATGTTAGATTAGAGCCCTACCCAGAGGTACCGCCTTAAGTGCCTGGAGGTCTGTAGGCACCGCCTTTCAATGTCTAGCAGGCTGCTCCTAGCAGGGCATTTGCAGGCGTAAGTAACAGTATCAGCTGCCAGCTCAAACGTGCATCTTTCACTAATTTATTCAGATAACTGGGACAGGAAGTAAAGCGGGCTGTCTTACCCGTGCTTCTACCTGCATTGGCACATCTTGTCAGGAGTGTTTGTCAAAGGGATTGCACTTAAGCCAGGTAATGTTGGCATCCATCCACACCAAGCCTATTGTTTGAGGTCACCCTGGGCCGCACTTACACAGCCAAGCAGAAGGCCCTTGTGATTGTAAGTACCATGAATTACTAAATTGAACTGAACAGGAGGTGTGTCCATGGATTACACCAGCAGAAGTTTGGGGAGAGCTAGCAGGGCTCGAAAAAACCAATCAAATGGTACTAGTCCTGCAGGACTAGTACCTTAAAAAATCTCCTCGACCTAACTGCAAACTACTTGACCTCCGTCTCTGAAAGCGGAGCAAATGGGACAAGATAACAAGATTTAAAGGCATCTTTATTGCTCATTAACTTTGTGAGCAATAAAAATGCCTTTAAATGTTGTAATTTTTGCTCCGTTTTCACAGACAGAGGACAAAAGATAGTTTGTCTTCCTACTCGCCAGAAAGGGCGAGTAGGACCCAAAAAAACCTCGACCTTGTTAAATTTAGCTCGCAGATGCGAGCGGTCGAGTGGATTTTTCGAGCCCTGGCTAGACTCCATCCATGGTCAAGGTGTAGGTTTAAGCAGTTGGAGTGGCACTTTTAGTTGACCAGGGGTTCGATGCTACATGAGGACATCGCCGCGTTGGGCCAGAGCACAGGCATTGGAGGCAAGGCTCTTTCCAAATCTGGCAACACTAGGTAGCCAGGGCCAACTTGTCTGTTGGGGGATTTGTGTAGGCACCTGTGTCGTTGTCACTCCACGAAGGGGTGAGTTGTCTCCAATAGTGGGCACAATACCTATATGTGTGTCTTCGGCCTTACAGCTGTGTGGAGCCTGTCTCATTTAGATGGACACCCAGGTGAAAATTGTATATTTAAGGTTTGCATGACCAATACGGTTTGTGGTATCTCATAGTGGACCCACTGAAAATGTACTGCAGCTAAATAGGGAACTGGGAACTTGGTTTCCGTCAATTTGGCAGGTTTAAAGCATCCAGGGTCAGAGTTGGACAGTGGGTACTGTGCAGATGTGATCCGACGACAGTTAGGCAAGTGGGGTGCGCTGTGTAAGTGTAATTGCACGAAAGGGTGAGGTGTCTCCAATAGTGGGCACACGACATATATTTCTTCAATCCAGCTTAAATACCATTAAGGTGTGCACCAGGGTTTAGCAATCAAAGGGGTTTGTGCAACCGTCTGGTCAGCGGGGGAAATAAGTGCACCTCAGAACCAATGGCAGGTGACATGTTCCGGCAGTTATGCTCAAATGCCCACCCGGTTAGCTATGGTATCCTCGCTGGGTGGTGACGCTGTCAGCCAACATAGTGTGCTGCCGTCCCAAGAAATGGGGAAACAATGTGTCAAGCACAAAAGGCTACTATGTAAAAGAACATTTGGCACGTCCAGTGATCAACAATGATTAAAATTTAACGGAGCAGGTATTTTCCATCTATGTGGTTGCCCATGGGTGGCCAGCTGGAATGCCCCTGCCCCACTTTTCGGGAATATTCTAGGAGGGGGGTTAGGTAGGACGTAGTCATTCCTTAATGTTAGGCACCATGTAGCTAACAGTGAGCGCTGTGTTAAATCGGACAGATTTTTATAGCTGCTATGCCTCGGGGGTTTCAACAGAGGGTGTTGAGCTGGCGAAATTCCCATAACGAATCAAAGATGCATGGCAGGGGGGCCCCTTGCTCATGGCACATACTTCTAATTATGAACATTCCCGTGCATAATGATTTAGAAATCATAGGCACTGGGCAAATGCTAAGCACTATTCTCCTCGCCCGAATAGCCAAAGTAGGCAGGCGGGGTTGGGAGCAGTTACCTAACAAGTGGGCTGCTGACCCATAGAATGGGGACACAAGTGTTCAGGCACACATGGTGCTAGAAGGACGGAAACTAGGTGAGATCAGCGAATAGATGGGGTAATGTGAGCCTGGGTGTCTGATTTCGTCCCGCCCACAGTCGGCACGGGACTCGGTCATGTAAGGCAGTGAAACTTTCCCGGAGTAGAGTGAACAGTTCTTGGCACATGTTCACAGGCCAGAAGGGTCTCTGGTTTCATCGGACACTAGCTGATCCAGGCTAATGTCAATAGCTATTGTGTTATAGATGGGGTTCACCTATCACCAGTAGGGAGGGATCTCTTCTCTTAGATTTGCAGGAGGCCTGGAAATGAGCGGTCGCATGTGTGAAATGCGCTGTTTTGGTGTGATCAGCAACTACATGGGTCAATGTGAGCTCTGGTGGTCTGAGCGGCTCCCCCGCAGACGTGGCACAGACCTAAGTAAGAGGAGGCCATTGAACATCCCTGTAAGAAGGCACTGTTCTTGGCCTAGGTTCGCAGACCAGTGGGGCCAGGGTTTCATCAGACACGAGCTGATCCAGGCTAATGTTAAAGGCTACGTTGCTAAAGATGGGGTCCATTGTCACCATTGCCACCCAGGCGTACGCCTAGGTTAGATTGACAAACATGGAGTGCATTCGTCACAGGTGGGCATGGACACTTTCCACTGGACATGCACAAGGCCCTAGAAAGCAGGTGGCAGGTCAGAAATGAGCTGTTTTGGTGGGGGGCTCTGGCGGCGACCGGGGCCGCCTTCAGAGCTTTGGCGGATTTACAGGGCGCTTTCGAAGCAGACGGGTACAGTAAGGGTACCTCTGCGCGGCACAGTAAGGGTGCCAGGGCCGAAGACGAGGAGCCTTAGGGCAGGTTACTGGAAAACCGCGACGGCGCCCGTTAGTCCTTCGGGTGGTTGGGGGCCTGACCAACTGGGAGTTTGCCCTGCTAAGCTCCGCCCCGGAAAGGGCGTGAGTAATACAAGACCAATGTGTCACATGATCCGGAAGAGGATCACCAAAGGTGTAGCACTGTCTGGAGGTCCCACAGTGCTGGCTCATAAGGCGGGCGGCGCAGCATAGGTTGGTACAGCTGCCCGCCCTTGGATCGCCCGTAAGATAACCCACCATATTGCATACTTTGTATGGATTAAACCTGCAGCAATATTTCCCAGAACAAAATTTGCCTTGTGTATTTATTTATTCATGCATGCTCAGACGGTGGGTAGGGGTGAGTTTCCGATAATGGCACTATGTCTGCCGTCCTTGCAGTGCCATCCAGTCGAGCACTCCGCTGCATCGGAGCTGCTGTAACACGACCCGGGAGCTCACCCTGGTCACGTGTGTCTACTGCCGTGCCTGCTGTGTGTCCAAATACACTCGACCCGGGAGCCCACCCCGGCCACACAGGATCCGGGTTGTGCAGTGCCCGATTTGCTGCTTTTGCCTGCGAGCACCTACGGGAGGCGTGTGGGTACCTGTTCTGGACCCGGTGGCTTTCTTTCTCCCTCCAAGTAGGTCCCCAGTGCCTGCCTTGCTCCTGCGCTGTCTGCAATACCCGATCCTGACCTGTACTCTCGCGAGGATCTAGATTTCCCCGGCGGCCATCTTGAGGTCAGGCGCCTCATCCAATCCCCTGCAAGGATTTTACGGCGGCCATTTTGAAGTCAGGCATGCGCCGAGAAATACATTCAACCTGCAAAAAGGACTTAAATACATGCCATTTGCTGGAAAATACAGACAAATAACAAATGGTGGAGTGGACTACTCATTTTCTTGATGCAGGTACATGAAGACTTGATGCTAGGGGTGTTTGCGATTGCTGTACTCCTGGGTACCTTGCTGATGCTCCTGTACCCTACGACAAGTGCTGATATCGTCAACGTTACTGCATCTGTGCCAGGTGTCAGGCGCTGTGAGGCTTCTTGTGTTCAGCCACCTCTCTGCGAATCATTTGTCTAACGGTACACTGCATATCTATACACCATGTCTGGGTCTCCAACGTCGAGACAGCATCATGCCTCCACTGGCGCCAGCACCAGGCCGGAGTCCCCTACATCAACATCCCAGACAGGAGGCCACAGACTTGTCATGCTTGGAGTTCCTTTTCTACACCCGCTGGAACCCCTAGTTCTCATATCTGGGGGAGGAATGGGCCTTCGCTGGCAGGAATGGTTAGAAGATTTTGAGGACTTTCTGAAAGGTTCAAATGTGACTAATGAGGATCAGCAACTGACTGCACTACGCAATCTAATTGGGAAAGATGTTGGTCAGATTTTAAAGGAACTTCTGGCTGACACTGCGTCGTCCTAAGCAGAAGTGCGTGACACTCTAAATCTGGCATCTCAAGAAAAAGATGAGTCCATGAGAACATTCATCACGCGCCTCAGACGTTTGGCCCGTTACTGTGAGTTTGACTCTTTCATGACAGAAGATGCTCTTCTCCTGCGAATCATAGAAGGATGTCAGTCTGAGTCGTTATGAAGACACCTGTTAGAGAAAAGTAGTTCCCTTGATGAGATTGAAGAAATTACGCGAGTACATGATCAGGAGGAAGAACCTGCAAAGCGAATGGAAGCTGGAGGAGGTGAAAAACGAGAACAGGCATTTCGGCTCCAATCTCGTAACACAGACAGGTCTTCTCCTGCAAAGCAGCGATCATCGAGATCCAAAGTTCAATCTCACCGTACAAGTCTTCGTTGTCACAGTCCCAGTCGGACTGACAAAAGACAGGAGTGCCAACTTAAATGCTATCGCTGTGGATATGATTTCCCTCACACTGAGGCTTGCCCTGCATTAGGCCAATGATGTAGGAAGTGTGGCAGGGACAATAACTTTGAGAACATCTGCAGAGCACCTTGCAAAGACACTTACAGAGACACTTCCAGACAACCAAGACAATCCAACACTCGCCATCATGCCAAGGCAGTGTGGAACAACAGAGATCCTTCCACTGGCTCTTCAAGGTCCAGCCTTCATTCTCATGGCACATACAAATCGTGACGATCACAATCTCGAGAGTCAAGGTCACCGTCACCAGTATCGCAACACAGTGATGAATATGTTTGCATGGTCACGGATCCTGACAGGCTGAAGAAATACCAGCGACTCCATCTTCAAATGGACACACACATGGCCAAGTTTGTACTGGACAGTGGGGCATCCCTCAACTATATTTCAGTTGAAGAATACAATAAGATGGATCCACAACCGCACCTGCACAAAGCTGCCGTGCGAGTATACACATGGATGTCAAAGGAACCTCTCCCTTGTCTAGGATAATTTCATACTAATCTCACATACAAAGACAGGACCATTCCAGCTCACATTCATGTCATTGACGTTCCTGAAGCAGATTGTTTTCTTAGCTTGCCCACAGTGGAACGACTTCAATTAGTAGAAATATTGCACTGAGTTGATGACGAACCTGACATCGTTCGCAAGTTTCCAAAACTATTCACTGGGCTCGGGAAAATGGCCCATTGTCAAGTTCAATTGCACATAAATGAACGTGTGACACCCATAGCACAACACCACAGAAAAATACAATTTCATCTTCAACAGTCCGTAGAGGAGGAACTGTAGGATCTTTTCGGGGCTGACATAATTGAAAAGGACATCAGGACCCACTCCTTGGGTCTCTTCATTGGTCGTAGTACCGAAAAAGGGCTAACCTGGCAAAGTGTGTCTCTGTGTGGATATGAGAGCACCCAATACCGCCATCGAAAGAGAGAGAAACCCAGAACCTCATATCAATGACATGATTGCGTCACTTAATGGGGCGTAAATATTCTCAAAATTAGACCTCAACAAGGGCTATCACCAGCTTGAACTCCATGAAAAATTGAGATATATCACCACATTCTCGACTCACCGAGGCCTGGTCAGATACATAAAGCTCAGCTTTGGGGTCTCGTCTGCAGCTGAGATCTTTCAAAAAGCAATCAGAAGAGTAATTCATCACATTCCCAACACTCTAAAATACAGTGATGACTGTCTCGTGTACGGAGTGACGATACAAGAAAACGACAATGGCTGGACCGGGTTTGTCATGCTCTTTTGGATGCCAACCTAACATTAAATAAAGACAAATGCGAATTCCACAAATCCACATTAAAGTTCTTTGGACACATTTTCTCAGGCGCAGGTATGAGACATGATCCTGAAAAGATCGCAGCGTTGAACGTTACCTCTAGGCCTCGAGACGCTGGGGATGTGCGTTTGTTTCTAGGCATGGCAAGCTACTGTGCACGTTATATCAAGGATTATGCCACTATCAGTTATCCTCTGAGGAAGTTGACCAAACAAGGCCACCCAATCCAATGGACCACGAGATGTGATCAAGCTTTCCACTTGATTAAAGCTTCTTTTTTTTATATAAATTTTATTTTCTACATTTTCCATACATTGTCAAAATAGGTCTTGTATAACAGTGTCACAGTGATACAACTCCCAACCACCATTCATATACCCCCCACCCACTGCCCTTGCAGATTACTTCAGATGAATCTCGTACGATGAGAACCACACAATTAAAGACTTCAAAATAATCCTGTCTAGTATTTTAACATTCGCTACAGAGTAATACAGTGTCCATAAAGGGCCATAGTCCAAGGTCCACAGTCCACGTACACATGACCACAGGAGTTCATATATCCACACTTACTTCGTTATCAGATTCTGCTTCGCCCTGCAGCATAAGATACTCCTGTAAAGGGCCCCAAATATCTCTGGGCCGGGATGCCATTGGTAACAGTTCAGCATATGTAGTATGTTGCTCTTGACAATATAATAAATCCGCCATCCACTCCTTACATTTCGGGGCACGACCTCGTCCCCACCTGCATGCCAACCTCTGTTTGGCTAATGATAGCGATATAGCTATGAACTTCCTATGCACCGTAGGTATCTGTGATGTGTACCCCAACAATGTGAGCAATGGGTCTCTTTCTAGTAGCGCTACCAGTCATGTCACCCAACGCCATTAGTACTTGCTCCCAATATGCTTGTATGAACGGACACTCCCACGCTAAATGTAGGAATCCTGCACCCGGCTGTCTGCATCGCGGGCACCTCTCTTGGTCTACCAATTTGAACTGCAATTTCCTCACCGGTGTATAATATAGTCTATGCAAGTATTTATGATGTATAATTCGCAAACTGCAACTGGACGAGATTTGCGTTGTTTGCACATAACAATATCGCCATTGTTCATCAGTTAATTCCCGCCCTAAGTCTTCATTCCAATGCCCTCGGGAACCGGCTGACTACTCCTGCCCTATGCACCCTGATGCTGTTGTAGAGCCCTGAGACAAGATGTTTACCATTCGCAGACCCCAACATGTGGTATAGTGGAATAAAGCATGCTGGTTCGTGGGGAAAGCCCGGAAAAATGGACTGCATCCCTTGCCTAAGTCGAATATATAAAATGTGTCTAAAGGCGTAGGTTGTATTCCTGACATTAATTGGTTGAGGGAGTGAAACGTTCCATCTTGGAAGAGATCTCCCCATGTGGCGACATTTGCGCGCGTGCACAGGTCTTGGAAGCCTTTTTCCTGCAACAGCGATAGACCAGGATGATATGTCAACGGAAGCAGCGGAGAGTAAAGAAGAGGCAACTCAAGCAACGCTGCTATCTGGTGCCATGCATCCACCGTACCTGTGACAGTAGTAGGCGGCGTCGCCAGCTCGCGAACAGGCCCATATAGTATACCATTCAGTGGTATCGGATCGGCAAGCCAATTTTCAGCGGCTATCAGTGGCATGTAGCGAGGAGGGTGTATCCAATAGTAAGCATAGTGAGCCCGTGCACTTAAAAAATACATCTCAAAATCTGGCACATCAAAACCTCCCTGTTCATAAGGCCTTATTAGTACCGACCAACTAAGCCTCGCCTGTTCCCCCCCATAACAGTCTGAGCAGCTCAGAGCGCAGCGTTTTAAAAAAGAACTGTCCCGGATCATAGGGGATATTGAGAAATAAATAAAGAAACTGGGGCAATATGACCATTTTAATAAGGGAGGCTAGCTCGGCAAGTGATAGGGGCAATGATATCAATCGAGTAACATTAGCATTAAGGCGTGTTATGGCCGTACCATAATTTGCCCCTATAGTGTCATCCTTATCTCTGGTCACTTGAATACCAAGGTACCGCAGCTCCGAGTCACACCATTCCATCGGGAAATCAAGTCGGAATTGCTCTACCGCCGGTGTAAGAGGGAAGATCTGAGATTTTCCCCAGTTAATGCTTATGCCAGATAGTCAACCAAACCGTATAAATTCCCATAATATAGGATTAACGTTATGTTGGGGGTCACTGATATAGAGCGTAATGTCGTCCGCAAATAGCGAGACTAGAACTTGGCGGAGGCAGCATCGAAACGCTTTATCTTGATTTAAATGCCGTAGTCTACAGGCCAAGGGTTCTACCGCTAAGGCAAGAGGAGTGGGGACAGTGGGCACCCCTGACGAGTTCCCCTTGAGATAGCAATGGGCTGGGACAAGTGGCCATTGATCAATACCTTAGCCGTGGGGCGATGATACAATAAAGCAATCCAGGACAAGTATACCTCAGGAACACCCATCCTACTCAGTACCCCTAATAGGTAGTCCCACTCTACTGAGTCAAACGCCTTAGTGGCATCTAATAAGACTGCGGCGAGTGGGAAGTCTGGCACTAAATTCTGGAGCAACGAAAATAGAGTCCTAAGATTATGAGACGTGGCCCTCCCGGGCACAAATCCTGACTGATCAGGCAGGACCAATTTATCCAATAAAAGTGACAGCCAATTAGCTAAAACTGTTGGCAAAATTTTCGTGTCGCAGTTCATCAAAGACAGTGGTCTATAGGAGTCACAAGACTCCCGGGGTTTTCCAGGTTTAAGCAACAATGTAATTATTGCCTCTCTCATCGTGACTCCCACCTCCAATGACTCCTCGTAAACCTCCCTAATCTCGTCTATCTCGAACGGGATACTAAGGAACTTACGCTGCGTATCCCCAAGCTATCCTAACGCCACATCCCCCATATATTCCTGTAAATCGATGATATTGTGCCGTTTAGAAGTATAGAGTGCTGTGTAATGCGTAGTAAATACCTCCAATATGTGTGGTGAGTCTCTATGCAGCACCTTGCCCACTTCTTGAATTTCCAGCACATGTGTGTTGAAGCGAGGGCTCTTTGTCAGTGCAGCTAACACCTTCCCAGGTCTTTCACCTTCCCCATATATACGTGCCGTCCAGTACCGTTCCACGGAATTTCACCTCCCTGTTCCAAGCATTCTCATATTCAGTTAGCATCGCACGAAAGTATGTTTGCACTTGTCCCACCTCGCCTCTCCCCCTCCGCCTCTCCAACCCTCTCAAAGCTTGCTCCAGCTTGCATATTGTGCTTTGTATATCTCGCAAACCCCCCAAACTCTTAGATATGCAATGTCCTTGAATTCTTACTTTAAATGCCTCCCATATCATTTAAACACTTTCAACAGAACCTTTATTCTGGGTAAAAAAAATCTTTGATCTCCTCACCTAGCTCTTCTCGAAAACCTACATCCAACAGGGCTGTGGGTTGGAGCCGCCAGCATGGCCGAGGCCTATCATACCCCGGTAAGGACAATGAAACCTTGACGGGACAATGATCAGAAAAAGTCCGTGCCAGATGCACAATATTACCGACAGTCGGCCCAAGACCTCTGGTGAGTAAACAATAGACTATGCGTGCCCAGGTACCCCTATATGACGTTAAATTTGTACCCTTACGCTGGGGTGGATGCATGTATCTCCAACTATCAATCAACCCACTCTCCATCATTATTCCCTGCAGAACCTCCTGCACACTAGTATAATGCTGCGAGCCTGCATTGGACCTATCTAAGTGTGGGTTTAAAGCCATGTTAAAATCACCCCCCGAGATAATGTGAGTCGACCCAATCGCCAGAATCTTACCCCATAGATTGGTGAAGAATTCTGGGCAATCTGAGTTAGGGCCATAACAATTAGCTATTGTGATGGTATCTCTGCCCAGGCGGTCCCAGAGTATGACATATCTCCCTTGCGAGTCATCCACCACCCCCATCCGTTCAAAATGTATAGCCTTACTACAAAGTATGGCCGTGCCACGGGCATAAGAAGACTAGGAGGAGAACACTCTGCAACTTGCCCAGCGATTAGCAAATGAGATTGTGGCTCTTGGCGCAATGTGGGTTTCCTGCAAAAGCGCTATTTGAATCTGTTGCCTATCTAGGTAAGCTAAAACATTCCTCTGCTTTCTCGGATCCCGAGGCCCGGACATTCCATGAAAGCACCCTAAGGGTACCTCCCTCCTCCCCCGTGTCATTTAGCTAATAGTCCATCACCTGACCCACATATAATGAATGTGTACATTCCATCACACGTATATACCGCAAGACAGTAGTGGTGGTGCACTTCTGCATACCTGCATCACTGTGACAATGAACCTCCCCTACTACACCCCCTCCCACTGAAGCATCCTAATCATGCCAGTAGCAAACAACCCTCCCCCCTCCCAACAAGCCCATATCTTGTCAAAGAGGCCAACTGGGCCTAAGCCATCCCCTCTGAGCCTGAAGAGAAGACTAAAGAAAAGCACAAACATAGTAGCAACAATAATGGGGTTCTCCCTGGTGGAAAACTCGCCTAGGTGGCCCACAAATAGCTCTTGCCAGCCCGAGTGCCGCATGGCTCGCACCGGCACTCTAGGTCTAACTCAAGGGCGACCGGCAGTGCATTATAGTCTCTTGCCCTCTGAAAGACCTGCATGTCCCCGGCCAAGTAGTGGGTTAGCAAAGAGTCTCATCCCACAATCCCATTATCGTTAATTCCACTGGCCATGTCTATGAAGAATGAGGTGTTTCTTCACAATGCAGGACAATCATGTGTCTAAAGCCTCACTCTGCATCCAGTGACTGCGATCTAGGGGAATCCTCCGGTTCAGGTCGCGATTTTTTCTGCTTCTTAAGTTGTTTCAGGAAATCCTCTACTTGTTGTGGAGTAGTGAAAAATGTTTGCGATCCCTGATGTTTAACTCGAAAGCGAGCAGGGTATAATAAGGCATAATCTATTTGAGCTTGCCGGAGCTTTTGTTTAACTCCCAGAAATTTGCGGCGCTACTCTTGCACATGCATCGTAAAGTCTGGGTATTTATTTATTTTTATTTATTTTATATGCTTATAAAGCGCCAGACTAAACCCCCGAAGGGGTATCTCCGCGCTATAACTGCAGATGGAAGTAAGAGTAACAATGTGTCCAGGGATAAAGTGACATTAATAGCTGGGAAACAGGTAGGTTTTTAGATTTTTTCTAAACATCATATGGTTGGTGATTGACCTCAGTTCAAGCGGCAGTGAGTTCCATAGTGTGGGTCCAGTGTGGGCCAGTGCACGGCCACCTTGTCTGGTTTTCTTGATTCTGGGTATTTTAAGTAGTTGCTGGTTACTGGAACGCAAAGAGCGTCCTGGGATGTAAGGCTGAAAGATGTCAATGAAATACTTAGGGCCCATCCCCGTTAGGCTCTTGTGTATAGTACAAAGAGTCTTGAACTGAACTCGCTTCTTCACTGGAAGCCAGTGAAGCTGAGACAGTAAGGGGCAGGATTGTGTCCTGGGTGGAACATTCATGACAATCCTTGCGGCAGTGTTTTGAATGACCTGCAATTTCTTGAGTTGCTCCTCGTTGGCTCCATGGAGCAATCCATTGCAGTAGTCAACCCTACTGATAACAAGCGCCTGCACCAGAGTTTTTCTGTGGTGATCCGGAAGATAGGGGAAGACACGTCTTAGCATCCCTATAGCCCGGAAACAGGTGCCGGCTACTTGATTGACGTGGTCCTTGGTGACGTGGTACATGGTGAAAGTAATGCCATCATAGAACAATTGCATTTTAATCCCGAGCCACTCGCAGAGCAACGTCTCTGTCCCTATAGTTTAAGAGGCGAGCAATGATGGGTCGAGGGATGCCGCTAGGAGGAGGTCCCGGTCCAAGTGACCTTTGTGCTCTTTCCACTACAAAATGAGGAGATAGCAGATCAGCACCCACCACAGCTTTTAACAAGTTCTCGATATACTCCTCCATCCTTCCCGTGTTTGTACTCTCCAGAATACCTTAAAACATGTATGTTATTTCTCCGGCTCCTTGCCTCTATGTCCTCGTTCTTTGCCCCAATGATCTTAAGTAATTTATCCATTTGCGACGTCGCCTTCTTCAGCTGGGTAGTGGTATCCTCCACATCAGAAACATGTTGTTCTGTTTCTTTAATACCCACCTCGTGCCCTTCAATGGTGCGCACGATGGCATCCATCCGAGTTGAGACCGTGTCAATTTTATCAGCCATGGTCGCATAACCTTGCCGAACTTCAGAGAGCAGCCCTTTGAGATCGTCTCCCTGCGGCTGGGGGTGATCCTGCCAGGAGGCCTCTGCGCCAGTATCCTCTTCTGCCTGCTGCTGTTTATTTGACTTTTTGGGATCAAAAGTGAGTCTCGGTTGACGTGCATCTAGACACCCGATCGTGGTCCTGGGCCCAGCAGTGGCTCCCAACCGAGTTTCCTGGCTGTGCAGAAGTTACTATTGCTTCGCCACTCCGACAGTGGTCAGATGTGTCGAGTAAGACACCCGCTGCTATCCCACCGCAATTGAAGGAAGGACGTCTGGAGCCACCAAACCACCTAGCAACCACCAACAGATGATGGCTAAATAAAGGGATCAAACCGAGCAGGCTCACATCTCGACAGTGCGACCCTGGCGCAGACCTCCGTGGCACCCTGCTCACCGAGTTTCAAAGCAGCGCCACCACTGCCAGTCAAATATCCACTACTCTCCACTGCTGTCCACCAGGCAAAGTAGCGCGGACCCCTTGAACCAGAGGCAGGGTATGGAGGTCATGGCCGATAATAGGGATGACCGCCGCCAGACAGCGCAGACACTACCACAACCACATATGTCAACCACAGGGTTCTCCAATGTCCAGCTGAAGTCCACTTCTAGGAATGATTAGTGTGACCTCCTCACCGCAGAAGATTCTGCGTCTAGCACCCTTCTCACTCCTCCGCGCTTCCCAGCAGTCCTCCTGAAGGCACTAGCAGCAGCGCCGTCTACAAGGTCACAGTCTCCTCCCTACTGCCCTCAGTTGTACAGCCTCATGCAGCGCTCTCTCTCCTCTCACCGCCTTTCAGAATAGGTGCAGCAGCTGCAATACGATGTCTCCATCCTGCGGGCGCTGAGTAGAAAATGGCAGCACCCTCCGCAATTCACCCACAGCCATGGTCCGCTCTGCCCGGCAGATATTTGGCAAATAGTCCCAGACACCACGAAATGAGGCAGCAACTCCACACGAGCTGGTATCACGGGCAGCAGAGGTTATCCCCTCCAGCAGTATTGGCGCAGGCCCAGGTAGGATAAGGTCCGCTCCAGGCGTCTCCAAAATGGCTGCCCAGCACAGCCTTAACAAGGATAATGCACCGTTGCTGAATCCCTGGAAACAGCTTGCAGGCTCTTCCTTTCACTGCCGGCGTCGTTCCCTACAAGGAGCCTCTTCACAGGGGTAGATGGCGGCAGGCGCCACCAGGGGCCGACGATCACGCAGATCCTCCTGGCACCCCCACGCTCCGGCCCAGCCACCACATTTGAAGCCGGGACCTCTTGTAGCTAGCCCCGCCACCCAGCAGCTCCAGAGACAGCAGCAAAAGCCCTCGGCCGCGCCGTCTCCCGCTCACCATTCCTCATACACACCTTTGGCAGCCCTCGTATCAGCACCGCCGCTGCACTGGAGGCAGAGGATTTACACCCCGCACTGTCTCCGTTATAACGTGAGCGAAGAGCCGGATTAATGTTGGATTTAGTGGCCTGTCTGCGGGAGCCTCACTCCACAGCAGCCATTCTGCTCGTGCGCCACCTAGCGCCCCCACTCGATTAAAGCTTCTGTTGAGTCTGCCAACAACCTTGCTTACTTCAACCCTCAGCGGTAAACTGAAATCACTGTGGATGCAAGTCAGTATGACAGAGAGGGTGATCAACGATACATCGTAGCTTATGCCAGCCGGAGCCACAGAGAGACACAGAGAGAGCGTACTCTCAGCCCAAAAAGAAAAGCTTGGCGGTAGTCTGGGCCTGCAAACATTTTCACATTTTTATCTACGGAAAACACTTTACGCTTATCACCGATCATCAGGCACTGCTAACTATGTTTGGAAATCCCCGAGCCAAAATGCCACCCAGAATAGAGCGCTTGGGCATCCTTCTTCAAGAGTATACTTATACTATCGTCCACAAACCTGGAAAAGCTGCAAATCCAGCTGACTATATGTCGAGACATCCTAAGTCAACTTCCAAATCAAATCCGTCATTAGAGGAGGAATACATACATTTTGTGGTGGCTCAAGCCAAACCACCAGCAGTCCCTATGGAGGCCATCCTTAAAGCCACCAATGAGGACGTCACCTTAAAAAATTTAAAACATCGCATCCAGACAAACAGCTGGAGACATTTGGAAGAGTCCGGACAAAGCAAACAAATTGACAGTCATAAACTGTCCTCTTTTAGACAGGTGAAAGATGAATTGTCTATTACCTCAGATGGTCTTTTGCTAAGAGACAAACGAATCATCATTCCGAAACAGTTGCGCCAATGAGTTATCAACCTAGCGCATGAAGGGCAGAGAGGTATTGTAGCCACGAAGAGAGCGCTGCGTGAGTGGGTCTGGTTCCCTATGCTTGAGCAGATGGTTGAACTCACACTGAAAGACTGCCTGCCGTGTTAGCTAGTAAGTCAAGAGGAGCTACCTACCCCCCTCAAATGTCAGAATTGATGTACGGCGTCTGGAAACATGTTGCAGTAGAATTCTTTGGCCCGTTGCAATCTGGCAAGTACATCCTGGTCGTAATGGATGAGCACTCACGTTTCCCGATTGCGCACCTCATATCGTCAACCAAAGCTGCCACCACTATACCTGTGTTGGATGGTTTTCGCAGCATGGGGCATACCAAAGGTAGTGAAAACAGATAATGGCCCACCATTCAATGGGCAAGACTTTGCCGCATTTTCTAATCACTTAAAATTTCAGACACCAGAAGATCACCCCCCTGTGGCCACAGGCCAATGGGATGGTAGAAAGATTAATGGCCACTCTGGAAAAAAAACATTCAGCCAGCAGAACTTTCAGTGTGATGTTCAAGTGGCTTTAAATGAGGTGTTACGAGCATATCGAACCACACCACATACTACCACAGACAGATGTCCCCCAACCTTAATATTGGGTCGCACAGTGCACACAAGAATACCAATCTGGGAAGATATAGATAGTGGTACTCATCAAGACTCTGTTCATGAAGAATTAGCAGTAAGAGACAGACTGAAAAAGAAGAAGATGAAAGAATACGCGGACAATCGGAGGAAAGCTGCACAGTCATCCATTCAGGAAGGGGATTGGGTGCTAGTACGGCAAGAATAGCAAAGAAAATCAGACTGTCGATATCATGCTTGCCCACTGTTGGTGACAAAACAAAAAGGGACTATGGTCACAGCTACATCAGAGAACAAGAGGATCACAAGAAATGTGGCCCGCTTCCAGAAATGCAAGCCCACTGTTCGAGAAACGTTGGCTGTGCCTGACCTTGCATCGAAAGGGGACGCACCTGAGATAGGATGTGTGTATCAGCCCTCCACCTCTCCTGGTGAAGGGGACCAGGCGACTCAGGAGGTGGCTGGTCGGCTGCAGCGACTCCATCGAAGACCCGTTCGCCTCATTGAAAAACTGTAAATACGTTGTTTTTTCTTTTGTTGTCTCTCCTGATATGAAAAGACACATTTGAAGTGTTTCAAGTTGTTTAAGAAGGGGGGGATATGTAATGTTGCAAGATATGTCAGTTATTAGGACTGGCACAATAAGTGTAAAGGTGGGAGGAGAGCAGTGAGGCGGAACAGGAGGCGCCAGTAGGGCAGTAAGGAGCAGGAAAGGATAGAAGGCAGACATATGAATCATAAAGCTCCCATTGTAACTTACCTCATGTAAGTGTTGTCTATTTCAGTATCACAACACTATAGTGACACACAACAAGCCCTTGCCTCTTAAACCACGAGATGGGAGACATGGCGGCAGGGCTTACCTGGCTCACACCGCTTAAACGCACTATGTATGGGGTTCTTACAAGATTGTTGAAGATGCACTCCCTCATTGTTGCTTTGTTGCTGCTCTGTAGATGACGCACTAGTTTGTAGGCTTCAATGCTAGCACCATGGCTAAAGGCATATTATAAATGTGAATTTCTCCAAATGTTTCACTGTCATTTTGTGGCTTGCTTTGTGTGACACACAGCCTATAAATTCATGCTTTGTTGTAAAAATTAAATAAACAGAACTTGTCTCACTTTAGGTTTAGGTAGTCGACTGCCACTCATAAGTGCACGGAAACCATGGCAATGTCACACATAAGTGACCTGAAAACTGGGCAGTTGAGCTCTCCCTGATTGATAAAGTCAAAAGGGCATGTTAAAAAGTTAATACAAATGAATGTGTGTGAAAGTTGCACGCTGTTCAACTAAATTAGTTTGATAATTCGATATGCGTGCAATGTCAGATTGGTGTCTGCTAGCACCCTTGAAGAACCTGAAAGTGGCCTAGCCCCTGAAAGCAGCTAGGACTCTGACATGCATCAACTGTGAGAGGTATACCGTTATAACATTTTAATCAGTTAAAAGTTAATACAGGCAATTTCTATGTAAAGTTCTATTTTAGAATAATGTACAAGACTTTGCCGTATTTTTTTAACAGATAGCAGTAATTTTTCTCTGGGAAAGGTGGCAAACCTAAGGACACCAGATCCTGCATGCCTGCCAAGTATCACGCATCGGGTGTGACACTCACACATTTCAGTCCGGTGTTCCGCATCACCGCACTGAAATGCATTGTCACACATTTTGCCGACTTGCCAGCTGGCGCCACTGACGGTGCCTGTGCACGGCTCCTGCTGCTCCTGACTTGAGTCTGAGAGACGTGCTGCCTGCAGCCAGTGCCAGCAGCTCCTCTAGTTCATAAATAGTTAATCATGGCTGCTCTCAGCTCCGTGCTGAGTGAGAGAGCGGTAGCGCAGTAGGCGGCTACAAAGTAACTGTTACAATCCTCGGTGCTGGCGCTGTAATTTCCTGCCGTTTGATACACACAGTTGCAATTAATTACGGGGGAGGGGAGGCCGCCCTCAGCACGATGCTGTAAATGGCTGACACAGTCACTGGCTATACTTTCATGAAAGAATTGGAGCTAGCGAAGTTGAGAAATGGGAGAGTTTTCTAACCACTATGGCAGCTTACTCTACAAGTCCAAAACTACAAGTGAGACAGACTGGCAGCAACATGAATCATTTTACAAGAGAATATAAAGAGAAGATAAGGTACACAAAAAAACGAATCTATCATACAATGCGTCAACTTAGGTGTAACCCAATGGATATAGTGAAACATGATCTTTTACGGGAATTAAAGGCATCACTGAAAAAAACAAAATGGGAAGCGAATAGATCTGTGGAGGACAACATGTGTGCAAAACTACACGCAGATACCAAACAGAATGACGGGGCAAGATTTTGGAAAACCATAAATTCCTTCATAAAACTGAGGCATGGCGGAGTCTCTTCTAATATCACCGAAAAAGTATGGGCAAACCATCTTAGAAATCATTTTAAACAAGACAGAGATTTCCATTTGGAGACAGACACTGACAATAACAACTTAAAGTCAACGCACAAGAGCTGCTACAAACAAGAAGGCCATATAGCAACCACGAATGAAGGAGTGACAAGTTTACAAAAAATAATTATGCGCCAAATCAAAAAAGGAAGAAGAGAGGGGCGCCAGGCCCGAACGGAATTCCACCCATTCTTTACAAACAGGAGGAAAGCGAATGGGCTGTAGCACTCGAGCCACTTTTTTTGGAAATTAAACACTTCAAGAGATTACCCGGTTCCTGGAAGGGCTCTATCATTTCTCCAATTTTTAAATCTGGGGATAAGTCTCTACCACAAACCTAAAGATTGGTCGCCCTTATGGACAACGAAGCAAAGTATTTTGCTGGGATACTTTTGGAGGAATTGCAGGCCTGGGCCATAGAAAAATCCCTAATTCCGGGTAATCAGACTGGTTTTGTTAAGTCGGTTAGGACAACTACCAATATTTTAACCATGGGGCTGTTAATTGACAAGGCCAAAACAACTAAAATGCCCATCCACTTGTGCTTTATAGATTATAAGGATGCTTTCGACCATATTAATCTGAATCTTTTATGGTCTAAATTGAAAAGGTGGGGGATACCAAGGCCACTGTTAGACCTGCTGATTAACTTGCAAACTGAGACATGGATTCAGGTGAAGCTGGGTGATGGCTCCCACCTGTCAAGACGTATTCCAACCAATAATGGTCTCAAACAGGGTTGTGTTTTGGTTCCCACACTTTTCAACTTGTTTTTAGGAGACCTTATTCTGATCCTCAACAGCTGCAACTCTCATGCACCCAAATTAGGAGGACTAACATTGCCAAGTATCTCTATGCAGATGACATAGTCCTAATCAGCCAAACAAAAATAGAGCTGCAAAACCTTGTGGATGCTACACAGAGATATTCGAATGCAAACCAATTGACGATAAATCTGGAGAAAACTCAGACAATGTCAAATACCAAGAAATCCCTACACCTGGTTTTGGAACCATATCCGTATTGAGGATACAACAGTATATAAATACCTAGGAGTCAAAATTGACAATGGTGGACAGTTTACTATTCAGAAAGCTAGCATCAGAGGTAAAGGCATTGCTATGGCAATTTCTTTAAACAGTAAACTTACCAGCCCATCACTCCTGCTCCTTTCACATACGAGCCAAGCTCCTGCCCACAATTACTTATGGGAGTGAAGTACAGAGAGGCCGAGATGCAAGGATTTTGGACAATACAGTTACAGCTGCATATAGGATTATTTTTAGCCTGCCCAAACATACCTCCCCGGCTCAGATTAGGCTTGAGTTTGGTGGCCAGAAACAGCTTCTGGCAAGACAGGGGGCGTACATAACTGCTTGGGACAAAGTCTGGAAAGCCAAAAAGGGAACCTTAAATGATTATTTATGGTCGGAATTAGAGCGAAATCCAGCCTCACTGTACTCTAAGTATCTGAAAAACAGCCTGGCAAACCTCGGCTTGCAACAGCTCTGGAATACCCCTACCAACCATACAACGGTCAAAAAATTGGTAAAGAAAACAATTAAACATCTTTCATGGACTGAAGACAATGCGTCTCTTGCCAAAATGTCACATGGATGGATGACCCTAAACTCCTACCCCGCTTAAGCACAACAGAGTTATCTTTTCTTGGGATACTGGAAAACGACAAAGTTGAAGTTTTTAAAGTATAGATTGGGCCTGTTACCTTGTATTTGCCATTTTCCACACTGGCTTAAGGATAAGGCAGGATCCCTCTGTCACTTATGTGGCATGGCGCCAGAGGATATGCCACATCTGCTGTGTTCCTGCAACAAATTGCTGGAGAAACAGAAACGTTTTTTAAAATTTCAAATTAACCGGCGAGGAATACGCCCACGAAGACAAGCAGTTCTTGCCTGCTTTGCACCCAACGACCCGCAGTTGAACTGTCGTTTTGTGAAGTTTATGAAGGTGATGGAAAAGAAAATGTCGAAACTTGACCTTTCTTTAACTCGCAGATAACATTAAAAATACAAGTTGAATCTCATTTAATAATGATCGTATAAAAAATTGTCAATTTTATGATTTTAAATGGGAAAATTGAAACAGAATATATACTATTTTATTAATGTGGATGCACTTTTATGCTTGTAGTGAGAAACGTTTTTGCGTGTTGATGTAATTTTAATGGTTGTATTGCAATGGTTTTAATTAACTATGCAAATAAAAATTTACTTACTTACAGTCACTGGCTATAATCCGGATGAGATGCTAACTTGGTCAGGTCTTGCCATTAGTCTGCGTCAAGTCAAGAGGAAGTACTGTAAGCGTGCACACACTGTGAGGCAGAAGAGGCGGGCCAATTAAATCGAGTGGGAGACTCATCTGTGTGTCAATGGACGGCCGGGCTGCACCTGGGAATCCCTGGACTGGAGCAAGCTCAGAGGGCTCCTATCACTGATGCGGCTGACAAACCCCTGAATTACTGTGGCCTGCGGTGGCTCACGGACTAATTGAGCCTGTAGCCACTATCTTGCAGAGACACGCTGCCCTAGTAATTAATAGCACCGTCATCGCCACACTCCAAGTTGAGAGTCTGCTTCCGGCCCGGCCCAAGTAAGTACCAGCCACTGTAAGCTTAAGTTAATATACTGAATGACCGCGCACGATCAGAAAGCTGCAACAAATTTAAAATAAATCTTACATTGTGATCCTGTGATGATTGGGGCCTGTACTCCCGGGACCGCAGCGCCGTGATGGAGCCCAGAGCAGGTTAGTACACCACTCACTCACTGACTGTGAATCATTGCCGGTTTGCCTCCGCCTGAAGAGTTGTTGTGGCTAGGACTGGAGGCCTCCACGCCCGAAAACTGAATTTTCACTCCACACAGTAAGTGACTACTTATTCACTCCCAATGAGTAGGGTGTTGCAGCACAGACGAGCACTAAATCACTCGCTGTCTGCTCAGTGCACACCTTTATAGTTAGTTCAGCACGAACAGCTTTCTCAGGTCTTGTGCCTGCCTGATATCTAGTTGCACTCAACTGGCATAAAAATGGCTTAATTCTGAGCTGCCTTCCTTGCCCCTATACTCAAGCAATTGTGCAGTCAAGCAGTCTGTTTCTGCTCGAGGAATAACTCACTAGCGGACATTATTGTAGTTTTAACTGAGAAGGAGGTGTAATAAGTGTAGAGTTGCGCTCTAGTTCTCGCGCTCTACGTCACGACGTAGCGCGCGAGGACGGGTGATTGTGAGCATCTGCGCATGCGTGCAGAAAAACGAAAGTAGTGGAGAACGCCTGACGCTTGGCGCTCTCCCGCTCTGTGTGAAATAAATAATTATATCTGCTATCTCAACCCAGTGTCTCCTAATTCTTCATGCCTAGCATAAGGCACCTCATCACAGTGACGACGAGGTCAGGGATCCGAAAAAGAAAAAAAACGGAAAAAGGAAAGAGATCATCTGGACCCAGCACCAGCACAAAAAGGCAAAGCCCAGTCAGAGGCCACCACGTGGAGCTGCAGGAGAAGCAAAGCCCAGTCAGAGGCCATCACGAGGAGCTGCAGGTAGGCGGACAGTCACCGCAGCAACACAGAACAGTGGGGGAGCGTGGCAGAAGCGAGAGTGGGGGAACACCACCCACACGTTAAGGTGCCAGACGCAGTGGCGTAAAACAGCAGAAAGTACAGCGAGAGTACAGCGAAAATCCACAGAGGCCCTGGAAGAGCTAGCAAGACGCAGAGAAGGGAGAGCAGAAGCGCCCCGACCGAACCAAGCGCAAGGCGAGAGCGCGAACGCGCCAGGTAGCCCGAGAGGTCATGGGGCTGAACCAGAAAGACGCGCCACAATGAGCGCGCAAGCATCTTTACTCACGACGCCGATCCCGTTCTTGCGAAGCCTGGAGAACCACAAATGAAGTGGGAGGACTGGAGAGAGTATTTCAAGAACTATATTGAAGCCCTAGAAGACGGAAATGGGGAGGCTTCCCCAGTGCCAGGAAGAGAAGGATACTCCTGCACAACCTAGGCCCGGAAGGAATAAGGGTCTTTCAGAACCTGGTGCCCATGCCCAGACCATAGGCGGACGATGACGTATTTAAGCACGCTATAGAAGATCTCGACAACGACTACCGTCCTGCGGTGTGCGTTTTGATCGACCTTTAGAATTTCCAGCAGAGGAAACAAGAAGCCGGCGAATCCATAGATGACTATGTCGCAGCGTTGAGGAAGTTGGCGGTGACGGGCAAGTATGGGGTCCTGCACGACGAGTACATAAAAGATCAAATAGTCATGCACACCACCAACAAGACAGTACAAGACAAATTGTGGGTAAACTGAGAAGCAGAGTTGTCGAAACGGTGTGCCGACGCGGCTAAAAGAGAGACTGTCCAGAGGACCATGGTGAACAAGGTGGATGACGCAGAGCGACCGGGGAGGAGTAAAGCCACGACAACGGAAGGAAAAGGCCCAAATAAGTGGATGGGGAAACCTGGACAACCATGGAAACAGAACAAAGAAAGCAAGACCACGTGCTACAGGTTTGGAAGCCTAGCACATGTTATGTTATGTTATAGAATCTTATAAAGCACACAGCTGCCCCAGGGAAGGGGCGTCCCGGCGCTGAATCCAATAGAAAGAAACAAAAACTGGGATCAACAAGGTAGGCAACAGAAAAATAAGTTATTTCAAAGGAAATAAGTATGTTTTAATGGCT
The DNA here is from genome assembly GCF_964263255.1 of Lissotriton vulgaris. Taxonomy (NCBI): domain Eukaryota; kingdom Metazoa; phylum Chordata; class Amphibia; order Caudata; family Salamandridae; genus Lissotriton; species Lissotriton vulgaris. The sequence continues at coordinate 2,102,099,044 of NC_141685.1, read as the reverse complement.
TTCCTGAATTCACACAGACCTTACAGTGCGGCTCAAGAAAAGCATTGTCCAACGTTCAGAGCAAAATGCATGTTCTGCGGCATAGTAGGTCACTACAAAAAGGTGTGTCACCGAAAAATAAAGAGACCCATAGTGAAGTACGTGATGCAGGATCAACAGAAGGAAGAAGAAGAACTGGACGTTGAGGACAATGTACTATGTGTGGAAGAACAAGTGCTGGGCATTGACTGTAAGCGGTCCCACAAACCACAATGCGACGTGGTGATAGGAGGAGTGAAAATCAAGATCGTAGCGGATTCGGGATCCCCGTACACCATTGTCCAGAGAGCAGTGTAGGATGAAGAATTTAGGCCCAGCTTGGGTCCAAGATTAGAACCACGTGATATACGACCGGTGTCATACACGGGCGAGCTCATCCCCATGGTCGGATACAGAACTCTAAAATTCGAATTCAGAGGAAGGAGTGCGGAGTGCAAATTGTATGTAGCTGAGAAGGGCCTATCAGTCTTAGGATGGATGGACCAGGTGATCTGGGGATAAAATTGGACCTAGGGGGGGACATACAAGTGCTGATGACAGCCACCGAGAACTGGCCGGACTGGGAGAAGATGAAGAGCGACTTCCCGAAAGTGTTTGGTGGGAAGGTCGGCAAGCTGGAGAAGTTCAAACATAAGATTGCACTCAAGGAGAACTCCAAACCCGTATCCCACAAGGTCAGGAATGTTCCCCTAGCCGTAAGGGAAGCAGTACAGCAGGAAATGCACAGATTAGAAGAAAATGGAATCATCGAGCCAATAGACAGCTCGGAGTGGCTGGCACCCTTGGTGGTAGCGATGAAACCTAATGGCAAGGTCCGCCTCTGTGTAGACCTTCGAGAACTGAACAAGTGTCTTATAGTGGAAAAGTTCCCATTGCCTCACATAGAAGAAATGCTGGCGACGAAAGGGGTGAAGTGGTTCTCCACCATTGACCTTACTTCCGCATATCACCAGATAGACATACATCCAACAAGCTGGAAACTGACATCCTTCATAACACCCTTCGGATGCTATCAATTCCGCAGAATGCCCTTTGGCCTTGCTTCGGCATCCGCGGTGTTCCAGAAACTAAAGCCCCGCCTCTTCAAGGACATCGAGGGTACCAAGTACTTCCAGGATGACACACTGGTGATGGGGACAGACCAGAAGGATCATGACAAGAAGCTAGAAAAGGTACTTCGAGTGCTAGAGAACAATGGCCTGACAGCGGAATGGGAGAAGTGTCGACTCGGAATGACGTGGGTCACCTACTTGGGACATGAGATAGGAGGACACGGCATCACGCCGAAACAAGCGAATGTGAACGCAATTCGCGATGCCATGGCCCCAACCAACAAAGAGGAAGTGAGATCCTACCTAGAGTTGGCTGAATATTATAGCAAGTTTGTACAACACATTGCCACCAAGACGCACCACCTGAGGCAGCTGATAAGGGACAAAACGGTGTTTAAGTGGACAAAAGAGACTCAAAAGGAATTTGAAGCCTTAAAGAATGATATTAGTCAAGCTGTACCACTACAGGGATACAACCCTCTTGGACACTCGAAATTAACGACGGATGCCAGCCAGAAAGGACTGGGAGCGGTCCTCATGCAGGAGAGTAAAGATGGGACGATAGAGACCCTCAGTTTCGCCTCGAGATCCCTATCGCCCACTGAACAGAAATTCAGTGTGATAGAAAAAGAGATGCTGGCGGTGGTATGGGCCATGGGGAGGTTCCGCCAATTCCTATGGGGCACGAGATTCCAACTAAAGACAGACCACAAGCCGTTAGTCAAAGTGCTCACCTCGAGTGGGCATGCGAGTGCCACGCCACGCATTGCCAAGATGACATTAAAATATCTAGAGTACAGGTATGATGTGGAATACATACTGGGGACACAAAACAAGGTGGCAGACTACCTCAGTAGAGCTTCAGCGATGGAAGGAGCTCCCAACCTAATTGCAGAAAATGAGGAGATGGTAGAAGTGATGGAAGACCCAGAACGGGTGATAAGCAACCAGGAGTGGACCCAAGCATATGAAGAAGACAAGGACATCTGCGAGGTCAAGGTGTGCATAATACATGGATGGCCAGAGAAGAAACGATTGCGAGGAGAACTCTGGAAATTCTATGAAGTCAGAGATGAACTGTCAGTAGGTAACAGTGGAATATTCCTGTACCGAGGTGACAAAGTAGTTCCCCCGACAATACTAGTTCCTCACTTATTGGCGCAACTGCACGAAGGACATCTAGGAATCGTAAAGACTAAGATGAGGGCGAAGCAGATGTACTGGTGGCCAGGAGTGGATATCCAAGTGGAGAGACAGGTGAGAGAGTGTGATCAATGCCAAAGAGCGGACAAAACTCTGAAGCCCTTCAGGCCGGCCTTGGGAAAGTTTGCCCAACCGAGTAACCCCTGGGAAGAAGTGTCCGTAGACATTCTGGGACCCGTGCTGGATACCCTGGGGATGCCCAAATATCTGTGCGTCCTCGTCGACAAGTACTCGAAATGGCCGGAGGTACACATAGAGGAAGAGATGGATGCGGAAACAGTGCTTAAGGTTCTTACTTCCGTCTTCCTCAGGGAAGGTATTCCTAGATATATTCTGAGCCACAATGGACCGCAATTCACCTCGGAGAAGTGGTATAAGTATGCAGAGAGGAACGGGATCAAAATCAAGCATACCTCCGTATACCATCCCTCGGGCAATGGACAGGTGGAGCGGTTCAATAGAGTCATAATGGGGGCCATCCAAGCTGCCATCACGATGGGTAAAGACTGGGAGAAAGAAGTACAAAGCATGATGTGGGCCTACCGCATCACCCCCACCAGCACTGGGTACAGCCCTTTCCAAATCTTGAGAGGAAGACACCCTTTCACCAAGGACAATGTAGCATGGAGGGAAAAGACAATCACTAGCAAGTGGTCTCCTGCAGTGGTGCAGCACAACCTAGAGAAGGCCCAGAGGATATACACCGAGCACTACAACCAGAGGAGAAATGTGAAGGAAACAGCCCTTGAGAGAGGGGAATGGGTGAGAGTCAAATTAGCGGTACTAAGAAGAAAAGGAGACAGCAAATACAGTCAACCACTACAAGTGAAGGAAGTATACGATAGGGCAGTTATGCTCAGTGATGGGAATGTGTGGTCCCAAGACCGCATGTCAAAATGCAACAAAATCCTACAATGATCCCCGGAAGAGAACGGGAGGACACAACAAGACCAAAGACAAAGAGAGAATGAGGGAAGCACCCCTGCTGAAGAAGGAGATCCGGGAGCAGAAGGAAACTGTGAGGAGTTTGGAGACCAGGGAATGCCGGAGGCGGGGGTACAACAAGAAGGGGAGAGTGTGACCCCGAGGAGAGAAGAGCCAGGCACCCTGAGAGACAAGGTGGTGAGTCCTGCAGAGAATGGCGCTGGGGAAGCCCTCTACACACCGGTAAGACGCACACGCATGGGCGTCCGAAGGGGGGGGGCAAGGAGGGGCGCTTGCCCCCCCTGGAGCGACCTTCCTTGACCCCCCTGTGGAAGCCCATGAAAACCGTGACTTCAAGACGGGTTCTCACTCTCTTTCCTCTTCCTTTCTTTTATTTGCTTCCCTGTGAAATGGATCCAAAAAAGAAAGACGCTTTTGCTGGAAATGTCACATTTTTCTGACATTTTAATTCCAAAGTGCAGCATTGGGAATAAAAGGCTAAAAATATGAAAAGTAGATAAATAACTAAATAAAGTAAGACAGAGTGGTCGTAAACTGGCCAAACTGATTTTATTCACACTGAAACATATTAGCGCCACTTTTACAGAGTTTGCCAGTGAAGCGCTATTTTTGTTTTCTTGTCTTTGTTTTCCCTGCACTTGGAACTAGTGCACCAATCCTGGAGGTACTGCAATGTGTGGATTGGAAAACAAAATGTGTACTGCAGGTCTGCGTCCAGGGATGTGGTCTTTTTACCAGATTTCTTACCTTTTGTAAGGGTATAAGCAATGGATATTGAAATGGGTCATTTCAGGGCCCTGTAGTCGTGTCCTTAACTTTTCAGGCAAAAGCACTCACTGATTTCTGAATAGTGAGTGTAAAAGCATTAAGGTAACCATGTTGTTCCTGCTTACATTTCCCATGGTTTGCTACATTTTGCATTCCCTATAAGTGTTTGCTTTTTCCAGGATGTTGTAACTTTTTTTTTGTAGACCGCATAGTGCTCTTGTCTAGGGCGTAATTTAAATTGAGCTGCTTCCAGGTGTTTATAGCGGGCAACAATTGGGTTGTAGTTGAAGACAGTGGAAGTTTTTCTCAGTGGGGCAGTACGGTGTTCAGTGGGGGAGAGGATGTGGCACTATGGTCAGAGCTGCTGAATTGGAAACTGGGAATAAGGTTCAGCCTTAATAATCAGTCCACCAGACCTGCTCCTGCGAGAGCACAATCACATGCTAGACTTTAGAAGGCTTCCCAACACCTCAGAAGTCCTGGTGTCTTCGCACCAGCAGGTGGACCCTAGCATAACAAGTGTAAGTTAACCTTCAAGGCTTGTCCACCACTATCCATACTGAAGTTCACCTCCAGTCTTGCGGGCAGGCCTATGAAGCTGCACGCCCTAGAACAACAGTCACTGAGGTCACAGGACCCATGAGAAGGGCCAGCTCTAGGGCGGTGCAACCAGTGTGACCGCACCGGGTGCTGACATTAGGTGGAGGCATCATGTTTGCAAGTATATTATGGTTTTAAAAACGCTTGCTGCCTCCTTCCTGTTCTCCAGCAATTTTCGGCAACAATAAAAATATCATGATGACTCTGGTGATTAATGTTCTTCCTAGAGAGAGATCAGAATTTTGTCTAGTGGAAGTTTTAACTCATGGAAAGGTAGCTCAGAGGGTTAATGTACCGGCTGCAAAGAACATGCGCCATACAGATCACAAAGTGCACATAATGTAAATAGGTCAGTGGGCTAATGCTTTTGTCAGAGAGATCCTTTTGTTACTTGCAGTTTATAAGTTAAAATCCTATCTTAGAACAGTGAGCTATTAACTGTCATCTAAGAGATGCATACAAACTGCAAGGGATAATTTAGAGCGTTATGTTCCACTCCCCCCTAGCCCCCCCCCCACCCCAGTCTTTGATATCCTATTGTCCCAAAAAGTGTTCTTTTGGACAGAAATCAATTCTGATTATTAAGGAGAACCCCCAACCATGGTATTACGTTTTAAATTCCGGGTATTGTGTTTCTCCAGGCCAATCACTATAAAACTATACGGGCTACTAGTATGGTTGTCATGTGACTCCTACACCTTGTAGTCCTTAGTCTTATGTAACCTTTTCTATACAGTGATTTACACACATATTGATTGTCTCTGTGTAATGTGTGTGATGTAACGAGCTCTGACACCCTCCAATTGTATGAGTGGCGCTTTAAACCAAATTAAATGCATTTGAGAGAGAGTAGTTATAGAAACTTGGGGGGCACAGTTAAAGGGTGGTAGTGAGGGAATCCATGAAAGAGGTGGTCATTGGGGGGCACTAACAAACATTAATGTTCAGGACACCACTGGTGCTATGGCTGGCCCTGCCCTTGAGGTCAGTTTGCCTCACCCATAGGTACCTCCATTGGCCTTGTTTCAGCAGTAGTAGCTGCAACTCACCAGGAATTGGCAATGCAGGACTTGCACACACACCAAACTAAGTTCGCAAACTTACAGTCACCCGGCTTCATTCACAAGCACTTTTAACATGTGTTGCCTGCTGTGGGGCCACTGGAATTAATTATGCAGCAAAGTATGACAACATTATGCCGTAGTGTTGACTAAATTATGCATAAAAAAAGGCTGCAGCGTAATGCAGGATATTTTCAGATATTTTTTTATTTTGACGTGTGTACACATGCTAACAGTCTCTGGAAAGATTTTGCCTTATTAGTACCAGTGTAACATACAAACACAGCAGTGAGAAAGGTGACCAGTCAACCTTTACAATAGGCCATCCATCCACTCCGCAGCAACACAAGTCACATTTTATATTAACTTTTGATATGTTTGAGTTATCATGAATTCTAGCACCAAGAAGCCAATATTGGTAAATATGTGTGCTACAAATAATCCCTAACATACACTGTGCATACAGTATATTCAATCTGGTGCTTTAATCATAGGCTGTTTTAAAGTATTCTGATAAAAATCGAATCGTGCTGAAGACAGCCTTAATTGGTGTTGGATCGAGGACCCGGAAGTCTGCACACCTAGCAGACAGAGATAAAGCACCTTGTCAGAAAGTTTAGGGTTTTCCCTACAGGTGGTGTTTGTTGGCCTGTGGCAGGGTCAGTCACATGCCCTGGATTCTTGGCAATTAATTGAGTCTATCCCAGTTCTGCGCCCCAGTGTTTCTTGTGCCACACCTGGCACACATCATGTCGGAGAATGGTGATGATGTTAACATTTTGCCCCCCCATTAAAAAATGTCTGCGGACGCCCTTGCGCACACGAGCAGGCAGAGTGGTGGTAAGGCCCACCCGCTTCCGAGACTTTGAACTGGGGGAAGTTAAGCATCCTGAGGGACTTTGAAGGACATGTTTCTATTGTTAATAAAAAGAGGGAGATATGTAGAGTTGCGCTCTAGTTCTCGCGTTCTACGTCACGACGTAGGGCGCGAGGAGGCGTGATTGTGAGCGTCTGAAAAGCGAAAGTAGTGGAGAACGCCGGACGCTCTCCCGCTCTGTGTGAAATAAATAATTATATCTGCTACCTCAACCCAGTGCCTTCTAATTCTTCGTGCCTAGCATAAGGCACCTCATCACAATAAGGAGCTGTGTTAGTTGGCTACCGCTGCATGCAATTATAGTGCCCTGAGCTCGTTCTGGGGGCAGGCGTTTCTCTGTGCAAGTGGCCTCTCTTTGGAACTCTCTGCCCCTCAAGATTCGCTCAGAGCCCAAGATCCTACCATTCAGGAAACTTCTTAAGACCCACTTGTTTCCATAGTAGTGATTAGCTCAGTCTCTCCTTCTGGTCTGTTGCGCCGGGATGCCCCCGGGTAAGCTGAGCGCATTATAAATTTCATATTATTCAATACAGCGATATTTCTAGCAGAACTGGGCCGTCCCGCCCACCTTAACAGTACGGTAAGGTTTCAAGGGAAGCGCCCTTCAATTTCTAGTGCTATGCTGCAGTTTTTGCTTAAATGGATGTCAATTCTGATATTTATATCCTTTTTCCCTCGTCTGCTTTGCCTTATTTTGCTTGTGAGAGTGTCACTCATGGTCGTTTAAATGTCACTCATATTTGTACTGAAATAATGAAAATGTCACACATAGCAATCTGAAACCTTAGAAGCTATGGAATCCTGCTATGCATATAAGTTACCAAATCGAGGAAAGCTCAGATGACGGTTCTACTCAAAATGAAAACTTGAGAAAGGTAGTTTTCCTGTACGTCCATATGTAGAAGACTTTCCGTTCGCCAACCTAGCAAACAGACTTTGTAAAAATATTGACATAAGTGGTTTAGCGTTGATTGGGTGCCTAAAGACAACACGCACAGAAATTAAGCGTAGCGGCGCAAGTGACACACTACATTGTTGCTTAGGTGATTTCCTCTAATAGAACCAATAATGTCCTTGACTTCCGGGTCAGCGTCGTTTCTTGGGTCAGTTGTCACACAAGACTAGTTTCTTTTTCGCTATTTTTAGGTACTCTGGAAAGAAAGTCTAACCATGCTCATGCGGCATCTTGCTAATATGAAATATAGCAAATGTATTCAAATTCCTAGTCAGTGTCAATGAATTAAATATCATACATAAGTTAATTCTACATTTTGTAGTTTGTGAATGCTTGGTCTTATTGAGAAAATTGGTTGTGTCCTTGTTTTCCTACATTAAGGTATAAGATTGCTCTCGAAAGACTCCTTGTCAATATGGCCGCCTCAATATCACTCTCATTCCGGATAGGACTGGGCGAGCTTTTTTGTGTTCCTATGGTTCCGGGCGCTTAGTTTGAAGGTACGTCGGGCGCGAAACTGCAGCAGCCTAAACTTTCGAGGGATTTTGTCTCGGAGTCCAAGCTAAAGGGTACCGGCGGGACTAAAGCAGATAGATTTCTACTTCTGCCTAGTGATACCTTTGTCTACTGTGCTTTTAACATCATGTTATCCTGAAGGCTTCTCCGTTGATTCTCGTCTTCTGATCTCGTTGGTCGGTGATGTGAACTTGAATTCCAACCTTAGTCTTGGAAGCCACCGCTATGGATCGAGCAGGAAGGTTTGTGCAAAGATCTAATTTCATTTATTTTAAGCTCTCTGATTTCTATAGATTACAATCAGTTTATATTTTGCGCTAGATGTTCTGCAGCCGTGCGCCAGAGCCAGCAAGTGCTAGAGATGTTATAGCTGCGCCTCATAGTCATGAATGTCAACATTTTTAAAGTGGAAGATTTTGAAAAAATCCAGCGAAATAATCAGTGACATATTAAAGCAGAGGTAATTTTAGGAAGTGGACAGCTAAGAAAACAAGATTTTGGTTTAACATTTCGGGAGGTTCCCACATGAATCGGGTCTTTAGGCAAGTTTACTACTTATTACCTGAGGCGAGATGATGTTCTGCACCACCAGCCATCAACAATTATACCTTTTATATGGCTGCCACGTTTTCTGTGTGCTAGTGTGACATTTGTTTTGGTTGCAGTTGGTGTATTAGTAACATTCTAAGGTCAAACGTGACGCTTTCTCTCAAGTAGATCAGAACGATTACCAATATGTGGCCTCTCTGAGTTTTCGGTTACTGGATTCAGATATTTTGTATTGTAATTATTGATGGGTTATGTGAGTTCATTCAGATGGCTGGTCAGATTAGTAGAAAAGCTTGAGGGTGTTCTTAAGTTGCAGGCGTATGACTTTCAAAGAAGGAGAGGTTGTGATCTTTGATATGAGTTGTAGCCAATTTTCAGAAACTCAATCATAGAAATTAGAGGAAACCGGGCCGGCCCTAGAATTTTTGGGGCCCCGACACGATAGGCACTTCTGATCCGCATAAGATGTAGTATCACAGCAGTGACATCATAGGAAGTGTCAACTGACCAATCATTTTCTGGCACTTTTGAAGTAGCTTTTCAAGAAGCTACTTCTCTTATGTGGATATCACTGAGATGGCTACAAATACAAATAACAGCCCTAATAAAATAAGTGCATCTATTTTAAAACTCCATCATGTGGCAATACAACATGTCAAACAGGATCGAAAAGCTAGGCATATATCTCCCCACAACCAATATTTCCAGATAAGTGCAGGAAAAACAAAACAAGTCGAAACGAATGTAGGTGAACATAATGTGAAACATCAAACAAATGAGGTAGATCAGATATGAATAACAAGTTGTGCAAAATAAAACAAAGAGAAGGGTTTGGGCCGAGACAGCATCTGTAGGTTGTCTTTTTGCAATCATATACTAAAAGAACGACCAGTGGAGAAGTCCTGGTGTCCTTAGGTGATGATCATGTGAATTTTTCCATGAGAATCGCCTTTACTTCCTTTTTAGGTCGAGTCATTTATAACTCGAAACCTATTGGGGCTAAACTAAGCTCTCAAAAAATGCGGATTTCCAGTAGTGCATGTGTCCCGTGCACGTGCTTCCATCTGCCTGCCTCGCATCACTACATCAAAGCCAGCCATCTGTTGTTTCCCCAGCGTGGTGCCGCCAGCAGCTTCACCTCAAGGGTATCCGCTCCGCTCCCTGCCTCATCAAAGGCTTTTTTTATGTGTCCCGAATTTGTAAACGAGGGCTGGTGTTTGGTGTTTTTTGTTAACTTGCACAGACCACTGTGCAAGTGTTTTGCAAGGTATGGCAGCCTGTTTACAGACAACCGAAGAAACGGGCCACACTGATTCATAAATTGAACCCATGTCAATTTATAACCACCACAGTGTTTAATTAACATCAAAATGAAGTAAGAATGTGTACTTTAGTTACTCTCTCAATGGGTAATTATAGCAGCATTGTATATGTCTGTTTTGCAATGTCTAATCTTGTCTACTGTTTGTGGTAATCTGTGACCCTATTCTGGATTTAAGGTATAATCTAGCAGGTTAATTGAACAAGTACATTTTCGACAAACAGAGCCGTTGGTTATACTCCCAATTACCTGGTGAAACTTTAAAATAACCCTACCTGTGTCTTGTCAATTAAAGAGACACGTAATGTCCTCGGTAATATAAATCCTTTGCATGAAAATCGATTAGTACCACAGCTTTTTCTAAAGTATGCCAGAGTACGGTTGGTCTAACGGCTAGAGTCTCGGCAAGGACTCTGAACATGCTGTGATTCTGGGCAAATCACAAAATTTCCCCTGCCTAACAAAAATGAATGTGCCCGCATGTAATGCAACTGGTGCTATGTAAAGCGCTCTGTTAATATAAAGGGTTAACAGTTACTTTTTTGAGTATGACTCGTACTCCCCATGCGTCCGAACTGCCACCCGCCTCGAGGGGCCCCCTCCTCTCCCGAAGGTACAGTCTGCTCTGCCCCCACCTGTGCAAACCAGCTCCGGCTTCCCTCGCATCTCTCACTGTATAAACTCCCTTCCTACCGCCCCAGACAGTGCCCCCCCTCCCTCCCGTACAAGAAATGACAGTCATTCCTGTAACTGGCCTTGGAACAATGAAAGGCGGAGTGCTAGGTAAACGTTCGCCGTCTCACCCCTACAGACCAGATTTGAGGGACTGCCCAATGGCTCATAGCCAGCCCACCCCATTCTCCTTATCTGAAAATTCCTTCTCTAGGAGGGTCTCGTCCCCCGGCTCCCCCCTTCCTTTAGCCCTGTAACTAGACCTGTCGCTGCCTCTTCCTGTCGCTGCCTCGCTCATTAAACCTTCTGTGGTACTTCTAATCCTTCACAGATAGTTACATGTCCGTGGGCCGAGCCCGGCAAAACATCCATCCTCTGCCATTTCCCAGTATTTGCGCATACCTGACTTGCATTGATAACGCCCCCACCCTACACACTTTAAAGCCACATCTTGTACATTTGCAATTTTTTCTGTTTGTATCTTTTATGTAACGCATGTAATCCACAGTCCTTATGTTTTGCAACTGGTTCTTATGTAAAGCGCTCTGACACCTTCGGGTAAAGTTCGCGCTATATAAAATCGCATTAAATAAATAAAATAAAATACCCTGTGTAACCCCCCCCTCCCCATCACCCATCCTCTCGCACGTTGGTCCACTCCTGCCGCCGGATGAACTTGGGGGGTGGTGTTGGTGGTGGGGAGGCCCAGGGAGGGGGTGCAGTCAGTCCTCCATGCGTGCTGCAGGTTCCTCGGAATTGTATGTACTCTATGCCCAACTGTAATAACACCCTTTCACCCCTCCCCAGACAGTGCCTGACCCCCGCTTATGTCTCTTGGGCGCCCGTAGGCACCGCAGTGACAAGGAATTGTAACTTGTCTAACTGGCCTCAGAAGGATGAAGGGCATGAAGACCGGGCCTCGAACCGCTGCTTGAATTTTATTGTTTATTTTAATGCAGATTCATATAGAGCAAATTCGACCCGAGGGTACTGGAGCGCTGTACATGAGCGCCGGTTACGTTACACAAGGACACATTCACTTATTTTTAGGTCTCGTCTATTAATCCCGCAAGGGATAATAGGACTAGAGTATAGAGGCTAAACCAAGGGCTGAAACCATTGCGGATTAGGTCGAGTGAATGTGCCAGTGCACGCGCTTGCCGTTTGCTCCCCGAGCCGCCTCGCATCATCGCATTAATCAGCCCTCCTCCAAAGACTTGTTTTTCTCGTGGCACTCGTGCTTTCACTCGCTCCCTTTCTCCTCCCACCCAGCATGTCTGTCTTGCTGCCCCCGCCCCACACCCCTCCCCACAATCACCGCTGGTTAAAAAAAGAAAGTAGGCTCCTTTCAGCATTTAAAAAAAGTTTTGAATCTGTGCTTTAGCAAACCTGCATCAGCCCCTCAGCTATTATAACCCCCTCCCTCCCTTTTCTCCCCGCTCTTATCGTCATTCAGATTGCACTAACTCCTCCCTTCACCTCGGCTTCCTGGAGGCTCCTCTAATTGCACTACCCCCTCCCTTCTCTCCCCGCGTCCCTCAGATTGCACTACCCCCTCCTAATACAACGTCACTGTGACCCACTTGTAATCAAACACCATTGTCCCTTCCCCACACATTCTGAATTACCGAAGCATTGCGTGACCAGACACGCCTTGCCTTGAAGCTGTGTTCCTGTATTTTTCCCAAGGAAGCTCTGTCATGTCAAGAAAATCTTCCTACGGGGAAAACAAAAAATACCATCGTCCTCGCAAATCAAGCCGCCTGTTCAGTGGCTCACTCTGGTACAGTTGTGTCTGCCACATTTCATATTTTTATAGCACCCCTCCTCTAGCTCCTTCTGTTTTGCTCCCGGTTAATGTAAGTGCTGCATTTAATGGCAAGCAGGTTTCCTTTCCTTCCTCGGCTGTTCATCATGAGCACAGGCAGCGTGAGCTCTAAAACGTCATATTTAGCTCCCATGCATATTTATACATCCCCGGCACATCCTCACATAGCTTAGAAACCATATGGAATTAGGGTTAAAATCTGGGTTAAGTTCTTCACATAATGATGCATAATGTGCTGTAATGTCACGTAATTCTGCTCTACCAAGCTATGCGCTTTTCGCCCACCCCTACTTTTGACACAAAGATTGAGGCAAAAAACTCTATAGCACTAGTGCGGCCACCAAGATAGCCTGACCCCCCAAAACTTTTCATTTGAACCTCTTAAAGAGTGTGGCATGAGAATCCCTGAGCACGAGTTGGCGTATACCACTTGGAACACTGCAAAGAGGTTTAAATTTGGTGCCATAAATTGCTTTATGGACGAACATAAGGACTTAAATTACTCGTTGACTTGTAACTAATGTAACAGCACCACTTAGCACCACCCCAGCATCACTCAGCGCCACCCCAGCATCACTCAGCGCCAACCCAGCACCACTTAGCACCACCACAGCACCACTCAGCACCACCACATTATCACTCAGCACCACCACAGCATCTCAGCACTACCACAGCACCTCAGCACCACCACAGCACCACTCAGCATCACTTGGCGCCACCCCAGCATCACTCGGCGCCACCCCAGCATCACTCGGCGCCACCCCAGCATCACTCGGCGCCACCCCAGCATCACTCGGCGCCACCCCAGCATCACTCGGCGCCACCCCAGCATCACTCGGCGCCACCCCAGCATCACTCGGCGCCACCCCAGCATCACTCGGCGCCACCCCAGCATCACTCAGCACCACCACAGCATCACTCAGCACCACCACAGCACTACTCGGCGCCACACCAGCATCACTCAGCACCACCACAATATCACTCGGCACCACCACATTATCACTCAGCATCACCACAGCACCACTCGGCACCACCACAGCACCACTCAGCACCACCACAGCACCACTCATGGCCACCCCAGCATCCCTCAGCGCCACCCCAGCATCACTCAGCGCCACCCCAGCATCACTCAGCGCCACCACAGCATCACTCAGCGCCACCCCAGCATCACTCAGCGCCACCCCAGCATCACTCAGCGCCACCCCAGCATCACTCAGCGCCACCCCAGCATCACTCAGCGCCACCCCAGCATCACTCAGCGCCACCCCAGCATCACTCAGCGCCACTCCAGCATCACTCAGCGCCACTCCAGCATCACTCAGCGCCACCCCAGCATCACTCAGCGCCACCCCAGCATCACTCAGCGCCACCCCAGCATCACTCAGCGCCACCCCAGCATCACTCAGCGCCACCCCAGCATCACTCAGCGCCACCCCAGCATCACTCAGCATCACCCCTGCATTATTCAGCGCCACCCCTGCATTATTCAGCGCCACCCCAGCATCACTCAGCCCCACCCCAGCATCACTCAGCCCCACCCCAGCATCACTCAGCCCCACCCCAGCATCACTCAGCCCCACCCCAGCATCACTCAGCCCCACCACAGCATCACTCAGCGCCACCACAGCATCACTCAGCGCCACTCCAGCATCACTCAGCGCCACTCAGCACCACCGCAGCACCACTCAGCACCACCGCAGCACCACTCAGCACCACCACTCAGCACCACCACATTATCACTCAGCACCACCACATTATCACTCAGCACCACCACAGCAACACTCAGCACCACTAAGCACCACCACAGCAACACTCAGCACCACCACAGCACCACCACAGCACCACTCAGCACCACCACAGCACCACTCAGCACGATCACAGCATCACTCAGCGCAACCCCAGGTTATAGGTGTCACATTTGCGAAAGTTATAACTAGTGGCATTGTAAATGACAAATCTATTAATTTAGCTATTTTCAAAACCAACACATAAATAAAAAAATTGTTATTTACAAGACCAATAGCTCAAACTTTCCTAATGCGAGACCTATTGTTTTGCAAATGCTTGTTGAAAAGTGTTGTAGATGTGATAAGTCTGGTTTCTAGGGGTAGTGAGTTCCAGATCCTAGGAGCCATCCCTGAGAAGGAACGTTTATTAGTTTTCGTCTTATTGAATCTGTGTGGCTTCAGTAATAGGTTTTCTGCACTTCTTGTGGATCTCTTACCCCCAGAGATAATCAGTTTCTGAGAGAGATAGCTGGGTGTCTTATGGTGAATGGCTTTGTGAGTCATGCAGGCTATTTTTAGGTGAAATCTGGCTTCCCATGGTAGCCAATTCAAGGCTTTTAAGCCAGGGGAGATGTGGGACCTTTTTTTTGAGCCCGTGATGAGTCTGGCTGCGGCGGCTCTTAGTGGTGCTGTTGTTGCTTTGGGGAGGCCGGAAAGAGAGACACTTCCATTCTGGACCCTGGGGATAACTAGACTTGAACTGCCGTCTTGAAGTCATTTTTTGGTAGGAAGGGTTTCAGCTTCCTTAGAGTATTAATCTGGAAATTTGCTCCCTTTGTTGCGTTGCCAATATGTTTATGCATGTTGAGGTTGCAATCAAGGGTTATACCCAATGATTTTGGTTGAATGTTGAATGCCCTGAGGTGTTTTTGAACCAATCCTGGAGGAGTGGTATTTTGGAGGGTGGAGCTATAAGTAGGGATTCAGTTTTTAGTGCTTTGAGATTGAGATAGTTCTCAGCTAGCCATGATTTGGTGTTCATCAGCGTTTTGTTAAGTAATTTGATGTCTTCTGGAGTATGAATCTTAAGGTAAAGTTGTGTATCGTCTGCATACATGTGAAATTGGACGTTGGATGCTTGCAACAGGACAGTAAAAGGTTCCATAAATAGATTGAACAGTGTCGGGGATAGTGCGGACCCTTGTGGGACTCCCGGAGTTACTGGTACGGGTTTGGACAAGGAATTATTGACCTTGAATTTTTGGGTCCGGTTTTGAAGAAAGGACCAATTAAGCACTGTGGCCCATTCTGAGATTCAGCAGGTCAAATAGGTTCTCGTGTTTGACCGTATTGAAGGCTGAGGATAGGTCTAATAAGATGAGTAGGCATGATCCATTCTGATCGAGTATTTGTAAAGCTTCGTCGATAATGTGTGTCATGGCTGATTCGGTGCTATGCCCTGCTCTGAAGCCAGATTGTTGTTTGTCAAGCAGGTCGAAGTGGTCAATGTGTGTTGTCAGTTGTTGGAGTACACATTTTTCCAAGAGTTTGGCTAGGGTAGGGCTGTTGGAGATAGGGCGATAGTTGTTAAGGTCCATCGGGTCAGCTGTGTTTTCTTTTAGGATGGGCGACACTTGACCAATTTTGAGGATGTTAGGGATGCAGCCTTGATGCAGAGAACTATTGATCCTGGTCCAGAGCTGCAGGATCAGAGGGGTTAGATCTTTAACTGCGTTAGCGGGGAGAGGATCGGTGGTATGATTGGCCGGCTTCGGGGTGCTAAGAATCTTGCTTAATGCTTCTTCAGTGTAGGTATAGAAGGAGGACCAGGCTGTCTCGTTTTTTAATTTAATTTTTGGGGATGCTTGTTGTGGCGGAGTTGGAAGAGTGGGAGGAATTTTAGTGTGAGGGCGAGACTGTAAGGTCATTGAGAAGATCTCTCTTGATGTTTTCGGTTTTTAGATTAAAGAAAGCAGAGAATTTGTTCCACGTGGGGTGGGTGCGAGAGGTATCTTGTAGTTGTTGAGGTTCATCCTTAGATTGTGATTTGATTAATTCAAAAAGTTTTTGGGGACGATTTCTAGCTTGATCTAATTGTTGGGAGAAATATTCGGCTTTAGTGCGTTTGATCTTTCTATAGTAATCATTTCTCGTATTCCTTAGAATTTTAAGGTGCTTGGAAGATGGGACTGATCTCCAAATGCGTTCCGAAATTCTAAGAGCACGTCTGTCATCGTTCAGCAGGTCATTGAACCAGGGTTTAGAGATTTTCGAGGAAACTCTCTTTAGTTGCAGACGGGCAACCTCATTGATAACCGCAGACATTGAATTAAGGTAGTGGTTGGTGAGGTCATGTACGTTGGAGAGGCCATCCGGAGGCTGGAATAATTTATGGGAGTGGGTGGGAAAAGTGTTGGGCTTGAGTTTTTTCAAGTCTCTTTTATATATCTTTGGTTTAGTGGATTGGGCTGCGTTGAGTTTCACGGTTTCCCTGATGAAGAAAGTGATGATGTGGTGGTTTGACCAATCACAGGGAAGGATTGAGTCAAGCTGAATGGAGTTGTTTTTGGAAATTATTAAGTCCAGGATTGCACCTTTGTTGTGTGTGGGGCTGTTGCAAATTTGGGTGAGGTCAAGCGCGCCGATGAAGTTTTTGAGGCTGTTGACCATTGAGTCGTTAATGTCGTTCCAATGGAGATTGAAGTCGCCTAGGACTATTTGAGTGTTTTGACGTCCGGTGGTCGTTGTGACCATGTCCATGAAGTGTTCTGTGAAGGTAAGGTTATCACGAGGTGGATGATATATGATGTGTAGGGAGCATACTGGCGTGCCATTGCTAGTGATGTTGATGCACAGGTATTCACAAGAGGAGAGTGTGGGGGATAACGCTCTATTTACTGAGATGGTGCTCCTGTGAATGCATGCTATTCCTCCCCCAGTTTTTTCGCTTCTATCAAGTCTGATGATGTCATAGTTTGGTGTTACCAGAATGTCCAAGAGGGGTGAGGAGGATTCAGTTGGCCACGTCTCTGTAAGCACAAGCAACTCAAGCTCATGAGAGATGATGAGGTCGGCGATATCTACTGCGTGTCTAGCGACCGATCTACAGTTCAGCAGGGTGCATTTAAGACTGGGTGTGATGAGGGAAGGGGTGGGATTAAGTGTGAGTGTGATTCTTCTAAGATTATTGTCGATGATTCCTCTATTGTTGTGAGTGGAGGCTTTGTGTGGGTTGGGGGTGATGGCCATGTTTGTGGCGCGATGGGGGTGATGAGAGGGGGATTGTAGGAGAGTAGAAGGGAGCGAATATCCTTCTCTGAGAATGGGTTGGTGCTTCGGAATGGGCTGGAAGGGATATTGGGGGATGGAATGGAATTCCAGGAGAGGCGACTATGCTTGGGGGTGCGTGAAAGGCGAGTTGGGAGGTAGCTTGATCTAGACGTGTATGCAGATCTGATGTGCATTGGTTGTCTAGCAATCATCCTTTTAGGAGTGTGGAGTTCATCATTGATTTGTAGGAGTGCGGACATAATCCTATCGAGACTGGTATCTTGAGCTATTGTGAGTGGGGTAGATGTATGATGGCTCATCCATCGTGGTATCAGGGGCGAATGGGAGTGGAGAGGGTGACTGAGATATGCATGAGTGGATGGGCACATATAGAGTAATGGGTGGTGGCATATATGTGGGTGGGGGAACTGTTAGTGCGGGTAACAGTGGTGTTAGGGTGGGTTGTTGGTGAATAGAAGTGGTGGGTGTAGCTGGGTGCGGAATGCGGGCTGGAGGGGCAGCGTGTTCGGGATGGGAATGGAGGGAAGCCGACGAATGTGCCAGCATTAGATCTGTATGGTGGTGGTGGGGTGCCTTTGTAAGTGCTGGTGAGTGAGGCGTGAGGGTTTGGTGGGATGTGAGTTGGTGGATAGAGATGGGATGGGGTGTGTTGGAGGTGAGGTTAGTCTAGGAGGTCGGGCATATGGATCCGATGCCTGAGGAGGGTGGGGATGAGCGGGGAGGAGGGTGATAGAGGGGGATGTTGATGTGGCGGCAGATGTGTTGGCAGAAGGGGTAGGTTGGGTAGAGGGAAGGGTTGGGTTGACGTAGGGGATTGGATATATGATTTTTAATGATGGGGAAGATCTTCTCTAGTAAATTTAGATTATGATTCGTGGATTGCATGAGGATGTGGAGATTTTCTAGTGGAGGAGATCGAGAGTAGCGTTAGGAATGCTTTCCGCCATTGGGCTCTGCGTTTGGTGTGGAAGATGATGTCAGTGGTAATGTGATCGTTGTGTAGAGAAAAATAGGGGTCAGAGAAGAGGGTTTCAGGATGTAGTTTTAGGAAGTTGTGCTTGAAGCGTTTGGAGGCTTTTTGTGAGAGATGTGGGGGTAAATGATATTGAATGTATGTGTGCCTATGAGTTCCATGTTGCGTGTTAGCAAGGTGAGCAGTGTGAGGTGATGTCGGGCGTCGTGGGGAAGTATGGGGGTAAGGGACTCAGATGGAATGGAGTTGAGGTAGGGGGGTAGGAAGGGGGAAGGGAAGGAGGGTGGGCGTGCGCAGATGACGATAGCTGCACCAGAGGCTAAAATCAGACTGGGCTGAGGTATGAATGTGGACCTGTGTCTTTAGAAGAAAGTTGTATGGGGGTGGTGGAGGTGAGGTGGGAGGGTGGGTGGGAGGTCAGGTGACCTAGGAGATTATGAGGGTGCTGGGTGAGGGTGGTGGTTCAGGTTAGAAGTGATGGCATGCGGTGTAAGGGAGCGAGAAACCGGCCTGAGCTGGCTAGACATGTGAAAAATCGGCCTAAAGCAATGTGATGAGGACAGTTCAAGATGGCCGAATCCTTAGTATGACTTGTTGCACAGGTGTATAGTCCTTTGTTTGTGTCCAGCACCGGTAAGTCCTATTAGGATGTTTAGTGTTTGTAGAGACTATGGTCCTCTTTCAATTGCCATAGGGTAGTGGGAACACAACAACAAACGGCCATTTTATACTGTACAAATAGGTTGAGGAGCCATTAGCTTTTAGATATACACAGGGCCATTTTGTTCAGTAAAGCGATATGTTTTTTTAGGTACAGAGCAAGCAAGCAAAAGTCTTGATGACAAAGGAAAAATATAAAAATAAAATAAAAATAAAAAGTCAAACGCAGAAGTTCGGGTTTAAAAAATGAAAGGCAGCCGAAGAAGAGGTAAAAAGAAACTTGCCTTTGTTATGGTAGTTGCCTCCTATGTTGTGGGAACAGGACGATAATGACTCTGTGGTTTGACACGCTTGAAGCTTCATGGGAGCGTGAAGGTAAAGAAGCCAGTATGGGTGGTGGGGCGAACGCGCTGTGCGAGGATCAGGCAGAAAGAAGAGAGACAGCTCGTCGCTTGCTAGGACTCTCTGTGAGCTGTCTCTGCTGCTGCTGTGAGGGCTCCTGCCCAGACCGTAACCTCCGCGAGCAGCACCGGTGGAGTGCGGCTGCTCCTAAGTGGATACGAGCTTCCTGGCGTCTCCTTTTGATGTGGAGTGCGGCTGCTTCTAGGTTGATGTGATCTTCCTGGCGTCTCCTTTTGAGTACAACGCGGCAGATCCAGGCCCCCAGGCTCCTGTGTGGGGACCTCTGACCTGTGGGCACTGTCGAGGGGCTAGCAAAGCCCGCTCATGCATTCACAGAGGCAGATCTGGGGCGCTGCGATTCCTGTGCCGGGACCTTCAATCAGTGGGAAATGCCAAGGGGCTAACTAGGCCCGCTCCTGCATTCACGGAGGCAGCCACAGAGAGTGCAGGGTGTTTTCTTTGGGCAGGATTCCACAATTTCTTCGTTCCTCGAACACCGTTTGGAACGTCGCGGTTGCCTCCCCCGACGTTCTTGTGAGCTTGCTGCTGGAGTCTTCAGTATTGCCGAGGTACCGACCGTACTCTCCGGGTCAAATCAGCAACTCCGACGCATCAGGTGGCATCCTGTTCGTCCTGGCGCCACGGTCTCGGCTGAATGTAAATCCTGAGCCGATGAGGAATTTAGTAACGTGGAGATCTATATCGGGGAAAGTCCGCTGGCTGATCTGCTCCGCTGATGATGTTCATCCCGTCTCCAGGTAAGAGGTGTGATTCCAGTAAATTCAATTCAAAAAGTGTGCAGGTTAATCTTCGTTGTGTTTGTGGGTTCGCTGGCAGGACTTTCGCTAACAGGGATAATCCACACAGGGGATCCCAAGCGTTTGGAGCTCCTTCGTGGGGCTCCTACCAGTTGGCCATCTTATACTTGCTTAATTGTATAAATGTGCTCTTAGGTTGTTAGGGGATCTCTTCTTATGGATTCAGGGGGGTCGTCTTGTTTTTGTTTTTTAGGGGGGGGTCAATGGGAGTGTTATTAATCCACTACCCATCACAGAGGACTCAGTCCTTATGCCTCATTTGGGAGAGGGAGGGAAGTGGTGTGGGGCAGCTTTGGGGTGGGAGGGGAGGGGGAAGGCACGTTTGGTTTTTGGGGTTCATGTGATATCAAGGGTATGGTACTTATGTTTATGAGAGAGACAATGTTTCCTTTATGTATTATGAAGCGTAGCTTAGGTTATGGGCAGGGCAGACAAGGTATGATTAATTTAATCGTATAACAATGACTGGTAGATTATCCATCTGTTCGTGGAATATATGTGGCTTAAACGATAAAAAGAAAAGGGGGGTGATGGCTTAAATTTTGCAAGTGATGCGTATTGATTTGCTCTGTGTGCAAGAAACTCATATTGTGTGGACTAATCGAAAGTGGTTGAATGACTTGGGCATGGATATACTCTGTTGTACCAGACAGAGCTCAACTACAAGAAGGGTTGCGATTCTGATGAGATATGGCCTGGGTGTTCGTAAAACGGTAAAGGAGGACGTCTTGGGGTTTTGGGTCATTGTTGAAATAACTGTTAATGGCTCATCATTGACGATATGCTCTATTTATGGTTCCAATCTGGATGACCCGGAGGTGATGCATTACTTAAGTGTCGAATTAGCGGCATGGCCATCCGCCTTAATCTTTTTGTGGGGATTTCTTTTTTTTTTTTTTTAAACAGATTTTATTGATTACATAGTAAACACATGTTATGCAATGCTCTGATATCCAGAGACAATCACCAGTATCAATGTACCAATTACAAATGCGTTCAGTTCCTGTAAAGAAGCAACCATACAAGCAAAAAGGTGAAACTGAAGAAACCCCCCACCCCACCCCCGCGCGCCGCTGCCTGCTCCGCCTGTATCATGCACGTCTAGTATAACGTCTGCCATGTGCACAAATGTATCTGTAATACAGTCCTGGCTGTTGAACTGTCAGGGAGGCTGGATAGCATTGTCCTCAGGTGGCGGATCCAGCTCCAGACCACAATAGTCTGCCCACCTCTTCCATATTTTGAAGTGCTTTCGAGGACAACCCCTAGCTACATAAATGGGCTGCTCCAGCCCCATACAAGTCCATCCCATTTTTCCAGGCTATGAGCGACGGGCCTGGGGCGCCTTCCATGGTTGTGCAATGTCTCTTTTGGCCAGCGTTAGCCCCAGTAACAATAAATGGCGCTTATACCTATTGCTCCCTACCCCAGCCATGACGTGTCGCAGAGCCAGCTTAGGATCCCTCCGAAGCACCCAAGCCAGGACCTCATCTAGGCACCGGAACACCCCATTCCAGAACTTCCGTAACACCCTGCAGTCCCATACCGTATGCATCAACGTTCCCACCTCCGACCCACAACTAATGCAATCTGGGGATACAACCAAGCCCGCCCTCCACAAGCGCTGTCTGGTATAGTATGTACGATGGAGGTATCTAAATTGGTCCTTTGTGGGGATTTCAATCTGTATTTAGAGGGCTGATTTGATATTACTAGTGATCGACCATATACGGGGGAAAAAAAAGTTTTTGAAGCTACCCAAGGCCTAGTTAAAGAATTTGCGCTGGCCGATGTTTGGTACACTCATAGGAAAAATGTTCCTGGAGATACTTTTTACTCGGCTCCCCCATAGAAAACATATGCGCTTGGACTACTTCTTTATTTCAGTTGAAAAAGCAACAAGTGCTAAGGTAGAGATTATACCCAGGATCATTTCAGATCATAATCCGGTCGTATTAGAACTTGACATCAGTTCTAGGGCCCAGCCAAAGGCATGGACCTTTGAATGCAAACTCTTATTAGATCCTGAATACTGTGGGCACATGTGTGATTGGATTACAGATTTTTTTTTAAATAATCGGGGAACTGCTTCAGATCCTATTGTCTGGGATACATTCAAGGCCAGTGTTCGGAGGGGAAACATTTAGCTATTCTACAGCTAAACAATTTAAAATTTTGGCAGAAATTAAGGATGGGATGAATCAGCTAAGGCTATTAGATACAGAGGGGGAAGTAATCCGGCAACTAAATTTGGAAAAAACATTAAAGGCCATTGCAGTTTTAAAAGTGAAAATTCATCACCATTTTGATACAAAAATTGCCACGAAACTGGCTATGTATAGGGCTCAAATTTATGAAGCACGGGAAAATTCTGGTAGGATCTTAGCGAAAAGACTACAGCAGAAGGAAATAACTAATAGAATCTATAGGACACGGGACCATCTCGATCAGATACAGGATTCCTCAGGCGAAGTCTTGAATGTTTTTCGCAAATATTATAATATACTTATTTACAGAGGATGAAATAGTAGATACAGATGAGAAAATGATGGAATTTAGTTCTGATATTGAAACTAATAAAGTTACAGAAGATCAAAATGAGGAATTAGCAGCATATAAAACTTGGAAGGAAGTGGAAGGAGCAATAATGTCGCTAGCTATAGGAAAAGCGGTAGGTCCAGATGGCATCCCTCTAGAATTTTATAAGACATTTCATCAAGTCCTAAGACCGGAACTTATAACATTGTTCCTCGCTGCTCAACGCGGAATTGCACCAGATTCGTGGCGTAACACTATCATTATTGTTTTTAAAAAAAAGGACAAACCTGAATTGCACCCATCCTCATATAGACCCATCTCATTGATTAATTCAGATAGTAAGATCTTCTCTAAAATCATTGCTCAGCATCTAGGATTGGTCATTACCCCTTTAGTATCCAATTTGTAGCATCGGTTTATCCCAGGTAGGGATACTGCTGATCATGTGACACGAGTAATAGCCCTTCTTGATTGGGCTCAGGCAACTGAATAAGTATTGGGGGTGATCTGTTGAACGCCGAGAAGGCGTACGACAGGGTCTCCTGGTAATATATGTGGGAGGTTTTGCGATGGAAAGGTTTTTGTTCTCAGTTTCTACAAGCAGTTAAGACCCTATATATACGCCCTGTAGTCACTATACGTATATCCGGACGAGAGTCTGATTTATTTAATATCAGCAGGGGCACAAGGCAAGGGTGCCAGTGCTCTCCTCTTTTATTTGCAATATATATTGATTTATTTTTTGAATAAATTAAATCAGCACATAGATATTAAACCAGTCAGTTTTCGTAATATTGAGTATAGAGCATTGGCTTATGCCGATGATATAGACGTAGTCTCTAGTGATATTGTTACCGCAGCATATAGCAGCAGTTGTCCTCGTTTGACCTGCCTCCCGCAGTATGTGATGTTATCTTGGCAGCCAGGTGTCCCTCCACTAAGACGGTATATGCCAGCAGATGTAACACATTTATGGCATGGTGCACAGCAAAGGCTGTGGATCCCCTTTCTGCCCCTCTTTCTGAGGCCCTCTTGTTCCTTTTTTCTTTTTTCCCAGCAGGGCTCTGCTGTGGGCACTCTTAAGGGCTACCTCTTGGCCACTTCAGCCTTTCTTAGGTTTCCTGATCAGCCTTCTCTTTTCAAGTCCCCTGTTGTAAATCGCTTTCTTAAAGGCATTACTCATCTTTTTCCTCCTGGTCCATTCGTAATGCCTCAGTGGGACTTGAACTTGGTTCTCAAATATCTTTGAGCCGACACATAACTGTCCTCTCAGGCTTCTGACCTTAAAAACTGCCTTTCTGGTGGCCATCACCTATTCACGCAGGGTGAGTGAGCTCCAAGCACTTTCTTCTAAGCCTCCGTTTCTGACTGTTCATCCAGACAAGGTTGTCCTTCGAACTCGTCCTTCATTCCCAAAGTGTTTATTCCTTTCCATATTGGTCAGACCTTCACTTTGCCCACCTTCTTTCCGCAACCATCCAAAGAAGGAGAGGCTCCACCGTCTGGATCCAAAGCGTGTGCTTTCCTTTTACTTCGGATGACCAGCTCTTTGTTGGCTATGTGGGTGCAAAAAAAAGTCGGGCCATGCACAAACTGACCATTTCTAGATGGGTCGTTTTGTGCATCAAAGCTTGTTATTCCTTGGCAAAGAATGAACATCCAGTGGGGTTGCGCGCCCATTCCACCAGGGCGATGGCAGCTACCACTTCTTTGGGACGCGGAGTTCCCCTTAATGACATCTGTCAGGCAGCTACATGGGCATAGCTGCACACGTTCACAAGACACTACTGCCTGGACAGTCAAGTCAGGAGAGATGGCTTCGTTGGCCGCTTGTTCTCCAGGACTTTCTGGTGTGAACTTGGTTTGCAGATCCATCTCTGTGGTTGGTATTGCTGGAGTATCTATCCTAAGGTAAGGAATTAGATTAGTTATAGATTCCTTACCGCCCCACCCATCCTCCCCGTTCTGCGAATTGATTTCTAGGGTTAAGGACTTCCCTTCAGGTCCCTAGTTTTGTACACCAGTGGTCATTGTCTTGCCTGGCTCTGCGCTTCTGGCGTGGAAAGTTGTGTACAGAACTAACGTCAGCTCCCAAGGGCAGCGTCTAAGTAGCTACCGCGACGTCATCCCGGCGACCACAATGTCAACGACGAATGCGGAGCCGACGGACGCCACCTTGCGAAGGGGTACTGTTGACAAACTTTCTGGGGGTAATTCTAAGGTAAAGAATCTATAACGAATCTGTCTCTTACAGATATATTGTTACCGAAGGTAAGTAACTTGTTTGTTAGCCATATTTACATATCCATAACCAACACTTAAGACCAGCAGCTCTGACTTGGGTGAGAAGGGAGGCGCAGAGAGCATGCACATGATTGCTCAGATGTAACTGTGATATATAGGGAGACTGAGGAGGGGAACATCTTGGCCTGTTTTTAAGATCTGTCATTGTTTTGCCAAAAACTTTTAAAATTGTGTTTAAAGAATGACATGGGACCTCCTTGAAACGTATCATATGTTGGTACTTGCTCTGACGTCTCATAATGTGATGTCACTATCTCTGCTACTGTCGAGTCAAGAGCTGTACCTTAAATTTAAAACATCCTCACACTCCTTCCAGTCCCAAGGCACTAAATACTGTAACAGTTCAACGTTTTGTAGAGTACAGCATTTATGAAATTAACTCTTGATTGGTTAAATTCTAGATCCCCAAGAAACGCATAGTAAACCATGTTTTTTTACTTGCAGGACTAAGAAACTGATTGATTACTCTGAGTTTGAAAATGATGGTAAGTAGAGGACTCGGTTAAGCGTGGAATACACTATAAATTGATTGATCCATTGATAGAGTTCACTTGTTAAATGAATACATAAATGTTCAATTATAGTATTTTCATTATTTGTGCTTGATTTCATCTTAATAAGCCATCCAGATGAATGTAAATTTATTCAAATACATGTAATTTCTTCACCATATATCAAGTGCAATACTGTGAAGATCCTACAGGCTACTTCTCATGATAGGGTCTGGATTCCCATAGAGTGAGGCATAAGGATGGATCCCTCCTTCTGTTCCCTTGTCCATTTTAGAGGCCTTGTACATTTTGAACATTAAATGGTCTCCACTGGTGTCCTTGATTAGAAGATACAATGGGGGGGAAGTTGGGAGGTTCTATCGGGTAAGTCGGAATAGAAGACCTCAGCGCTCTCAATAGTCACCGTAGTATAAAGTGTTATATGAATGTGGCGTCGGATAATTTCACCATGGCCGGACCATAGTTAAGCTGAAGTATTTGTAATTGGTCCCGGTGTATGTGGATACCTAGATTAGATACTTGACGAAGTCGTCACACAACGTTCGTGGAATATATGTGGCTTAAACGATAAAAAGAAAAGGGGGGTGATGGCTTAAATTTTGCAGGTGATGCGTATTGATTTGCTCTGTGTGCAAGAAACTCATATTGTGTGGACTAATCGAAAGTGGTTGAATGACTTGGGCATGGATATACTCTGTTGTACCAGACAGAGCTCAACTACAAGAAGGGTTGCGATTCTGATGAGATATGGCCTGGGTGTTCGTAAAACGGTAAAGGAGGACGTCTTGGGGTTTTGGGTCATTGTTGAAATAACTGTTAATGGCTCATCATTGACGATATGCTTTATTTATGGTTCCAATCTGGATGACCCGGAGGTGATGCATTACTTAAGTGTCGAATTAGGGGCATGGCCATCCGCCTTAATCTTTTTGTGGGGATTTATTTTTGTATTTTTTTTTTTTTTAAACAGATTTTATTGATTACATAGTAAACACATGTTATGCAATGCTCTGATATCCAGAGACAATCACTCCGAGGAGTGAGTGCATGGGGCCTCGGTTAGAGGATAGACCTCTGATTTACCCAAGTTAATGTGTAAACCTGAGAGGGCGCCAAAGCAGGTAAATTCACGAAGGATCGGTTCTAAATTGTCGTCTGGGTTCCTTACCTAAAGAATGACATCATCAGCACAAAGAGTATGCAACAAAGGGCCAGTATTAAATTGAATGCCCCTTGGGAGTGTTTAGCTAGGAGATGGCGAAGAAGTGGGTCCATTGCAATTATAAAGAGGAGTGGAGAGAGGAGGCAGCCTTGTCTGGTCCCTCTGGATAATTTGAGGGGAGTGTGTACCATTTAACCGAATTCTAGCCATGGGGCGAGTGTATAATAGTGGGATAACTGAAATGAACCTTTGCGGGAGGCCGAGCCGCACCAGGGTGGCTCTAAGAAAGGGCTACTTCAGTGAATCAAAAGCCTTTTCGGCGTTCAGTAGGATCGCTGTGGCAGGGAGGGAGGGATTGACTCGGTGGAGCATGGCAAACAGCATACGCATATTCAATGCGGCCTGCGCGGGTGATATCTTATCTATGATCAGGGAGAGTCTATTAGCAGGCATTTTTGGCAGAATTTTATAAGCGAAATTTAACAGTGAGAGTGGCAACCGCTTCACAAAGCGTGGAGGGTTATTCGCCCAGCTCAATGGCCTCCTGGAACAGAGCAATGAGCAGGGCTCTCAAAATCCCAAAAATGGTACTAGTCCTGCAGAACTAGTACCTTAAAAAATTTCCTCGACCTAATTGCAACCTACTTGACCTCCGTCTCAGAAAGCGGAGCAAATGTGACAAGATAACAAGATTTAAAGGCTTCTTTCTTGCTCATTAACTTTGTGAGCAATAAAAATGCATTTAAATCTTGTTATCTTGTCACATTTGCTCCGTTTTCACAGACAAAGGACAATAGTTGGTTTGTTTTCCTACTCGCCAGCAAGGGCGAGTAGGACCTAAAAATAGCTCGACCTTGTTAAATTTAGCTCGACTATGTGAGTCGTCGAGTGGAATTTTCGAGCCCTGATGAGGTGCGGGTTTAATATCTTTTTGAAGACCTTATAAAAACAACCGTTGAACCCATCTAGGTCCCGTTCCTGTGAGCTATCTATATCCTCGATTGCTTGGGTCACTTTGTTAATCGAGAAGGGTTCAGCCAGGAAGTCTATGTGTGCTTGCTCCTGCCAGACCAAGGCTACCTCATCCAGGTAGGCGTTACTGGCAGTCAGGTCAGAAGTAACCCTGGTCCTGTAGGGGTCCTGATAATAAGAAAAAAAACACTGTTGACAATGCCCGCATTCATTGATCTGCTTGTCTTGCGGGCCAAACAGGTTAGTGATATGAGGGTCCACGATGGGGATGTATCAGTCTGGCTAGTGTGCGTCCGGGACGTTCACCCTCCTCATACCGTCTGGCTATGGCACGCGTCTCCAAAAAGTGAGCCTCCCTGTCTGCCGCCTCTTAAAACTCTGTCAGTAATGTTGCTCAATGTCGAAGGTCGGAACCGGAATGTGGGACTCATGCCTAACGTCCAAGGCGGCTAATTTGGTCTCAATCCCAGCCAGGGTGCGGCGGAGATCCTTCAATATACCAGAACTTTTGGAGATGCATATCCCCCTGATATAAGCTTTAAAGGCCTCCCACAAGGTGGCCTTGGACTCCACCGTGTTCACATTGAGTTCAAAGTATTCCTCCACGGCGTCGTGTAGCTCTTCCTCAAAGACCATCTTGGAGGGCCAACTCAGGAAAGCGCCATTGCCCCAGTCTGTTCCCAGGCCCCGGGATCTGCAGCCCAAGCACCTCTGGAGTGTGGTCTGAGAGAGTGCACGTGAGGTGTGCAGTTGAGCTCGACTATAGTGTAGTTCCTATTTTCCCAATAGGCCCTGCGCATTGGAATAACATAAACAGTAGTATCGACGTAGAAGTGCGGATCTTCCAGGCCTCTACTGACTATGCTAAACTTAATTGGGTTTGTTACCAACTAGCTCAGAGGTCACTGGAAACTTTCTTGACTGAATAGGAAGTGATCAGCTTCCCTGGCACAGCCAAGAAGGGATTCAGTTTTCCAACAACCGTGCAACATGACAACTTTGCTCCTCAGGTCAAGAGTCAATCTCTAGGGTCGTGTGAACAATAGACAGTTATTTTACTCAGTCAGTGGTTGTGCAGTTTACTTTCACAATATGTAGAGAATAGAGAGACAGGTGTTTTCAATAAAGGGTAACATTTATTGAACAGTCTTTCTTCTCGTACAAGAGAAATGAATTGCCACAATTGCAAGACTTGTTATTATAAAAAGTACGTACAGTAAGATGAGTATTGTGAAATAATACTGTAAAAGCATTGATATGGTTTCTTAGCCATACAATGGTTTAAAATGAATAAAACATATATACATTCATATATACATTAGGCTAAAATACTCAACTGGTGCTTCTAACTACGCCTACCCCAGTGTACCTGACCTAAGCCTAATACTTGGGAGGGGAGTAAGTAAGTAGCTTTAAGTTAAGTTGGTTTTGCCAAGGTTTGCTTCAAGAATTCTCTCTAAGGGTTTAGTCAACACCATACCTCTGGAATATTTATTTATTTATTTAAACATTTGTAAAGCGCTACGAAGGCCCTTGGGCATCTCGGCGCTAGTATCTGCCAAATTCAGCCCTACAGGAGGATGTGATTATTGGTCAAATAACCACGTTTTGAGTTGTTTTCGAAAGGACCATAAGGAGGGGCTGTTCTTTATGAATAGTGGCAAGGAATTCCAGAGCTTGGGTGCTGAAACTAGGAATCTTCTGTCACCCCATTAGACCAGTTTGGTACGGGGTACTTCCAGCTGGAGGAGATCAGAAGACCGTAGGGACCATGTAGGCCGGTAGGGAACAAGTTGTTGAGTGAGAAAGGCTGGTCCCTGGTTGTGCAACGCCTTATAGACAATGCACAGAGCCTTGAACTTAGTTCTGTTCCTGATGGAGAGCCAGTGCAATTCTCTGATGGTGCCTGAGACTGATTGAAATTTGGGGATGTCACCCAGCAGTCGGGCAGCAGCATTTTGAATGGTTTGCAGCTTATTGAGGACTTTCTCTTGGGAATTCAGGAATAGAGCATTGCAGTAGTCCAAGGTGGATAAGACCAAGGACGTAATCAGGGTTTTGCCAGCTGAAGTAGGAAGGAAAGGGAGGATTTTTTTAATGATTCGTAAGTTGTAGAATGCGGAGGAGGCAATCTGATTTGCGTGGGGGAGAAAAGTGAGACGGTCATCAAACATGACACCTAAGTTCCTCACTTTGCTGACCGGAGTGGGGGGTGAACCCATGAACTGTGGCCACCAGCGGGAAGACCAGTCTGGGGACAAGTTTCCAAGGATGACCACCTCGGACTTATCCGAGTTCAATTTAAGGCAATTGGAGGCCATCCAATTCCCTATGGCCTGCATGCCCAGATTGAAATTATCGGCCATTTTTTGGCCGTCATTTCTGATGGCCAAGACCAACTGGGTGTCGTCAGCGTAGGATGTAAGGCTCATCCCGTGAGCTCTGATGGTATTGGCAAGGTCCGACACGTATATATTAAAGAGTGTCGGACTCAGGGATGAGCCTTGGGGTACTCCGCACGGCAGGGACAGGGTGGTGGACTGAAAAGGCCCTATGGTGACCACCTGAGTCCTTTCGGCAAGAAAGGATGCCAGGAGAGTCTTGGCCTTGTGCTTGATCCCCAGATCTTCGACACGGTCGATCAGAATAGCATGATCGACCGTGTCGAACGCTGCTGACAGGTCCAGCAGTATCAAGACTGCTGTGCCACCGGCATCACGAATGATTCTGATGTCTTCTGTGGCCTTGATCAGGGCCGTCTCCGTCCCATGATGTTGGCGAAAACCAAACTGAGAATCATCCAATAGATGATGGGATTCTATAAAGGCTGAGAGTTGGACATTTAAAGCCTTCTCGACAACTTTAGCCAAAATAGGCAAATTGGCAATCGGTCGGTAATTTTTGAGCTCGTTCCTATCTAGGTTTGGTTTTTTCAGCAGCGGCTTAAGTAATGTCTTTTTTAGATCAGAGGGATAAACTCCTGTGTTGATCAGAGTGTTACAGATAGTAGTGATAGCTGGGATCAGGACTTCCAAAACTGGTTGCAATACTTTAAAAGGGCAAGGATCAAGGGCAGAGCCTGATTTAATGAGTAACAAAAAATCCCTGACCTGAGGGATAGAGACCTCCTCAAACTGAGAGAGAGAAGGACCAGCTATGGAGGGACTCGCCTTCTCAAGAGCAGTATTTAATGGCATTTTTACGCAGTTTGCAAAGACAGCATAATTGTCATTGACTTTATTGTAAAAATAGTTGGCCAATGCATCACAAAACAATTGGGAGGAGGGGGGTTGTAGATTGGGTAAGCAGCCAGCCAATTGTTTAGTGGTCTCAAACAAGGCTTTGTTTGAATTTTTGGAGAGCTCGATTTTTTCCGAGAAGAACTTCTTTTTAGCATCTAGGATCATATTTTTGTATATGGTAACCGAGTGCTTGTATATTATTTTGACCTCTTCGGAATAGTGTCTACGCCAGTTCCTTTCATTCCTCCGACACAGCTGCTTCTGTGTCCTTAGTGTTTCCGAGAACCATGGGGCAGACGGGGATGATCTGTTTCGGGAGCTTTGTTTTAGCTGGACCAAGGAAGTGGCCGCGGATGCAACCCATTCATTATATTGGGTAATAGCGAGATTAATAGAATGATGGAGGTCTGGTATCTCCTTCAGGGGGTCGATATCCCAGTCACCCGCAAGGGTAGACTAGAAACGCCGGAGCTGGATTTCTCTGCAGGAGAAAAGACAGCGTCTCTCTCAGCGCGTCGAGGAGGAGGAGGAGGTGTAGCGTCCGCGGGCAGCTTGCATCTGCTGGGCTCTTGCAGGGGGACGGCTGTTCAGCTCCTAAGTTCACCACACCATCGTTCGCTAGTTAGCAGCGATAGCAGTAGCGATAGCAGCTATGGTATCATCAGCATAACAGCAACTTCAGTAGCAGCGAGACAGCGTTTGCTTAAGGCAACGTTGGTAATATTTATACCTGAAAGGTGCCTTGTTTGACGTAGGTTTTTGGACATAAGACGTCAATAAAGATGTCACTAGGAAGTGATCGTCTATCAGTGCTCATTAGAGTTCTATTACTAATCAAAACATAGCAAGCAGGGATTTCCAGGTTGCTGAGTTTTTATCTCGTTGAAGAACTCGGAGTGTTAATCTAGGAATCTTAGATAGTAACTTCTGCTATGTCATTGCACTAATTGGTTGCAAAGGAAGTGGCAGAGAAATCGATTCTGAAATGTGGCTCTGTTCGTGTGAGGCCAGAGACTAGTTTCTGAATATTGCATTTGATCAGTTATGCCAATATAGGGAATAAATGTTTTTTTAGCCGTATAGGGGCATAAGGTCACAGTATCGATCAGGGTCCTAGATTAGAACACTACACGACCAGGTTGCAGCACTAGTAGGAAGAAACCAGTAATCCAAACGGAAGACAGATTATTGCTTGACCAGATGATAAAGCTGTCTCTCTCACTTACCGTAATCCACCATACCCCCTAGTCCACTTGAGGGAGACATAGGAAACCGACTTGGGACTCTTGGAGGATCAGGACTGCAGGGAGGCTATTTAGAGCCCCAGGGAGATCGCCATGCTAACATGGTTTAGAGTGGTCCCGCTCTCGATCTTACATGGGTCATACGACCCCAGAACGTTCTAACATCGAATAGGTCGATGTGACAGACCACTGCATCAGGGGCTGTGGGGAGGTGGGAACTTTCTTTTAAATCATTTTGGGCATGTTCCAAAATAAAACGTTATTGGACTGGAGTAACTTGGATCATGGCCAGGGTGGTGGGGCAGCAGGTTCCGATGGAAGCAAAATGGCGTCTCCTGGGGGTGAAGGGGGAAATAAACTGGCCCACACACACTAAAACTTGGCTCATGCTAGCTTCAGGAGTGGCTAAAAGAAACAAAGCGAGAATATGCGGAAGCATTCCTCTCTTTAAGATTAGGTATAGGGAAATCGACCTAGATTGGTGCCAACCGGTGGAGAAAATGGTCTATCAAAGTAGAGGGTGCCCGCAAAATGGGAGAGGATCTGACCTTGTGGGAGAAATACTGGGATGTAGCCTAACGGCTAGGACGGTCGACCTCCAATCTGGGGAACCGTGTTCGAGTCTCAACAACAACGCTCAACATCCTGTGATTCTGGGCAAATCACTTAATCTCCCGTGCCTAACAAAAATAAATGAGTTCTTATGTAACACAACTGGTGCTCATGTAAAGCGCTCTGATACCTTCGGGTCAAGTTCCTGCTATATAAAACTCCGGAAAAAAGGGAGGGGCACAAATACAAGTGGGTCTAGAAAACGAGATGTTGTACTACACTGTTGTCTGTTCACTGCCACCCGAAGTCACAGTGTCTCTGTATTATTGTAAAGGTGTACCAGCAACTGTTTAATAAAAAGAAGTGTAAAAAAAAAGAAAAAAAAAAAAAGCTAATTTAACCTCTTTGATCCAAACAAACTTTTGACCCTTCTTCAGAAATACCTGCAAGTGCTGTGCAAGATCAGCAAATCCCTTTACTAACGAGACGTGATTTTCGGCCAAGCCTACAAACCATCTCAATTGGTCCTTGTCCGATGGGCATGGTGCCTTCTCGATTTGCATCCATCAGCTTATGGTTGGGCTTAATGTGTTCATATAAAATAGTGTGGCCAAGGTACTCCTCTGACTAAAAAGCAAACTTACATTTGTTCAACTCAACAGTGACCCCTGCATCCTACAAAATACTATGCCCAGTCTTCAATAATTCATCGTGCTTTACCTTGTACCCTGCCCACACCAAGATATTGTCTTGGAAAAATCGTACATTACCTACCTCCCCGAGTAATCTTTGCATAATTCTTTGAAATACTGCTGAGGCAGACACCAGTCCAAATGGCATGGGCACAAACTGGAATGTTCCCTCTGGTGTTGCGAAAGAAGTAAAAAGCCTTGATGTACACAATGGATAAATCAAATGAAGAATAGATGTTATCCCCTTTCACTCCAGCCAACTGCTCATTTATGTTGGGTACAGGGTGAAGGTCTGCCCATAAGTTCTCAATGAGATTGCGTAATTCTGCCTACATCATAATGATTCCATTTGATTTTGCAGGCGATTTCTCTATGTTTAAAGCACAGTTGAACTATGATTTCTCTTTCATCTAAGCAGCAGTAATTCTGCTCAGATTAGCTCCTCTTCAGAAATACTGTCTGTCCACAATAAAAGTGGGTAGTTGAAACAAGAATATGGTTCTAATGTGACCCTTCCTATTGTACCTAAAGGCTCAGTGTTAATGGTGTGCTTTTATATACCATCCATTGCTGAATCCTAGAGGGGTTCAGTTTTACTTATCTCATTCAATACAGATAATCCTGGTGTGCTTGACAACTATCGCCTCATTGCCCTTCAGGTTGGTAAGAAGAAGATGTTCATAGGATGTCTAACAAATGAACTGGAGTAGTTGGTAGTGATTAAGAATGTATTCTGTTTTGAATCTTTTCGTTCGAGTTTGGATTACAGAAATGCCAAAGCAAAGTGTTATTGAGTGCACTAACCGTAACATTTATTTCTCACTTCTCGATTAGGCGGGTCACCGCTCTACTCTTTGCTATTGTCTCGGATTATGGAGCTACTGAAAACTTGGGTTTGATGTGATGCCCAAGTAAGGTGCTTTTACAGGGCTTGGAGGTGGAGAACCGCATAGCTCTCTATGCAGATGATGTCTTCCTGTTTCTTGTGCA
The DNA here is from genome assembly GCF_964263255.1 of Lissotriton vulgaris. NCBI lineage: Eukaryota > Metazoa > Chordata > Amphibia > Caudata > Salamandridae > Lissotriton > Lissotriton vulgaris. The sequence continues at coordinate 2,102,064,579 of NC_141685.1, read as the reverse complement.
GCCATCCCTCATGGGCCCGCCTTGTAATGCTTTCTCTATCCGAGGAGACATCTGTCCTGTGTGCCAATTGGACTAAGTTTCTCTTGGTACCACTGAAGGGCGACTTGAGTGTAGTGGACTGGGAGGTACGCTTGCCAATCGAAGATTAAGCTTCCGAACCTAGGGTGTATATATTGCCCTGGAGCCCAGCCTTGCTAGGAATCTGAACTTGACCTCCTTAGAATTTGAGCTGTCGACAGTCCTTGCCACATGGTCTAAACTCCTGTTGAACATATTTGGCAGTGTGTTATTATTTAAAATGGTTATGCTACAGTGAATTGTGTTAATGCTTTAAAAATTCCCTCATCCAATTCCCATTGATTGGTTTTGGAAAAAGCAAAAATCTGCTCCTTCCCCTGGAAGAGCAAGCCAGAGTGGCATATCGTACCTTTATACGATCCACATATGATGGGGGTGTTAGGCATGGCAGAGTTTCGCCTATTCTATTGGGCTTCACAGCTTTTGGATTTGAATGATGGACTGAATGGAGGAGGCATTTCGTCTTGGAATGGCACGAATTGGCCTGGATCAAATAATCAACCTGCTATATGGATGCCTGTTCCCTCGGACTCTACCTCACATTACCAGAGTGGTCCTTGGATCATGGTGCTTAGCCCTGAAATTTATAGGCTAGGACATTATACTCCCCTTCAAAACTCTCTAATGACCAGGCACATGGCTACACTATACTTCAAATCTTCAGAAAGTGGGAACTCTCTGGGATCTCAAAAGTAGGCGATGTTTGGCATGGTTCCCATTTAAATCCTTTGCAGAGCTCAACAGCTAATTTTTCCTACACAAATCCCAATTCTACCAATGCTTGTAGATGCGACATGCCCTTCATCTCCAATATACACTCTTGCAATATGCATCAGAAGCATAAATTCTTATGGTCCCCGCCTGTGGGCAAGGGAGGTATCTCCTGGGAATATAGATCTCCAATTAATAACTTCCCCCAGAGTCCCTGCAGGATCTGAAAAGCAAATAGAAGCAATGGGTGTGTCCCCTTAATGAGCCAGACTGGAGAGAAGCATGCATGTGTCTGAGAGTACTGTGATTCCCTCCAGACTCAGACTCATCCACGTCAACTTTCTGCACAGGACCTATCTCACATCCTGTTCCTATGGTGGGCTTACAAGCGGGCCGCACTCTTATGTACTCCATGTCAACAAGCAGAGGTCCACTTCTGTCATGTCGGATGGGAAGGCCCTGTTATTCAGACATACTGGTGAAGAGTGTTTGTGGGGATCTCGGTGGTGCTGAGAGAGGATGTAGAACCCTCCCTAAGAATCGCTCTTCTTGGAACTGTGGAGTGTGGGGGGGGGGTCACACACTTCTGAACATTGAGGTAATTCTAGGTAAGCGTGACATCACCAGGTGTTGGAGCTTCCTCGCCCTCAGACACCGGCGAGCTGGAGGACAGCAATGTACTGGTGCGGCAAACTAGAGGAGTCCATTAATAAGTCTACTCTGGAGGGCGTCTGAAAAAACACAAAATTGTATAGGGAAAATGGTTGGATCATTATGGCCTAGACTGAATAGGTCTGTGAAATGCCTAAGCTAAAATGTTTCACTACTTATCGATGCCAGTTAGGAACTTGTCAATTTGTTGTATAAGAAAAAAAGATTTAATACAATTTCCTTTTTTAATTTTTTTAAATTTTTATTCCCAACTTGAAGTTTTTAGTAAAATATATTGATCTGAAAGACTAATTTGAAGGGTCACTAATTGAGAATAGCTGTTTATTTTTAACTAATAATGTAAAATGCATTGTAACTTACAGACAATAGTCTCTTGTGCTCTCACCGTGCATTTTCCTTTAGCAGAACTAACTATTGCAGGTTCTGTTTAAGTGCTTTTACTAGCCCTGTTGACATAATAGAGTATCGAAAAGTACTTTGTCTTTTAAGAAACCTATTTCCTTTTCTTCCACAGATGAAGATTTTACGTTTACAACTGCACCTCCAAGCAAAAAGCCCAGAACGAAAGATTCACAGACAAAGAAAGATAAAAGAGAAAAAGTACCCAAAAATCAACAAAAAGCTGCTGTAACTAATAGGTGAGATAACGTATGGTGCGGGTGACATTTAATCTTATTAGTTAAACGGATCTCCGAGTATGGATGTCCTCTGTTTGTGGGAAATGTGCGTTTGCGTGCATGGGTAAAATAATTGAGTACAGGTTCTGTGTACCATACTAACCTAAAGTTAAATGTAATTAATCTAAAGGAAGAAATCATACCTTAATTAAGATGAGGAAGTCCCAGATTTCTCTGCAGTGTATCTGTTCAGGGAGCATATGGTGAGGAGGATGCAGTTCAGTGGCTTGTGTGCGGTGGTATCCGGTTCTGTGTACCACTAACCTAAAGTTAAATCTAATTAATCTAAAGGAAGAAATCATACCTTGATTAAGATGAGGAAGTCCCCGATTTCTACAGTGTATCTGTGCAGGGAGCATATGGCGAGGAGGATGCAGTTCAGTGGCTTGTGTGCGGGTGGTTGAAGGTGCGGCGGCAGTGTGAGCAGGAGATCAGGCCCTGGGTGTTGCACAGTGTCGAGAGATGGCAGTTGTTGCTGCGTTCGGGGTTGAGTGCTTGGAGACTGCTGGGGTCGTAGTGGCGGGGGGTCAGGGGACCAGGTTTCCTGGCGCTGGTTACGGTTGTGTCGCAGACGGGCTTGCCTTTGATGTGCCTTTGGCGCGCCAGCGGCTCGTTCACCATTAGGTAGGGGTGGGGGACGGTGTGCAGCTGAGAAGCAGAAAAACGCTGGGGGGGTACGGAGGCAGTAGCGGCGGGGAACACAGAAACCAGAAAAAAGACAAAAACAAAAAAGGCAAAACAGAAAAGGATGACAGACACAGAGCAGACTAGCAGAAGAGCAGGCTCTTCAACTAGACCTCCAGGGAGCCTGTGGGTGGAGGAGGGCCTCTAACAACTACCTGAAGCTCAAGTTGGCACTGAGGACAGTGCCTTAACGGTGGAGCTGCGCAGGGGGGAGAGCAGTGATTCTGACCAGGTTAAGAGGTTCTCTCATAACTGGTACACAAGCAACCTCAAACCGGTTTCAGCCTGATTTAGCCTCCTCAGTTGAGTGTAGCTTGTTTCAAGTGACACAATGAGCAAGCGACTCACATCTGCTCATACTCTTGGCCACTCAGGGCATTATATCAAATACACTAAAGGTAAAAATGAGTCACCAAAGATATTTCTATCTAACTGATTCATATGTTTGACAATTAATACATAGTATTTAAAAGTGTGCATGTATTTAAAGCAATTTTCCTTTTTAAAAGAAAAAGCACTGGCTGGACAATCATATACTGGGTGGTGTTGTGTGCCAGTGAATTAGGATTGCTAGCCCACACCACCTCCCCGAGTAGGATTTGGGCAGCTCTGTTTCGCTATCCAGAGTCAAATGCTACAATGGAGTCATTGGTTCACAGTAATAAGACCATTGCAAACCTATTACTTGTGAAGGTCTTATCTCTGCAGAACTTTACCATTGTCAGTGCTACAAGAATTATACAGCATAAAGGGCCAGATTATGCAGCTAGAATATCTAAAGTAGCAGTAAAATATGCAACTATGCAGCTCATTTCCTGGTAGTGTTATCTTCAAACATCCAATCAACTTTTTTGTGTGAAATCTGCAATGGAAATGTGGCAAATGCAGAAATTCCATAATTATGCAGTAAATACTTTTTAATACGATTTAAATCTTCTGACTTTTACCATTGTCCATTATTTTATTAACAATGTATACATGTCGGGTAAAAAAAACCTAAACATTCTAATTCCATTCATGGTCCATTGTTAGCTGCACTTTGAAGAATATAGCTTTTTCAAGCTAATTACCCCACAATAAACATGGAATACAAAAAATACAAAACTGGTAATGAGTAATATGGTCCTCTATTGACATCTTGGAATTCTGGTGAAATGTTTGCAAAGGAGATTTATGATAATTACATACAGCAAGGAAATCCCTTGCAAGAAAAATAGTGTCAAGTTTGTGACAATTAAATTGTAACTACATAAGAGCATTTTTAATATACATGTGGCAACAGTTGGTTCTATCACTAACTGTAGTATACTTTCAAACATAAGGAAAGACAACTAAGATACAAACTTCATAACTTAATTAACCTTTTTTTCAGGAGAACATTGGATGACAAACTCTACCAACGAGACTTAGAAGTTGCCTTAGCATTATCAGTGCAAGAAACATCAATCGAGGTGCACTCATCACCAAGTAAGGTTTACTATGTAGTGATTGCTTTCACCTGACGTGTGCAACTGACCCACTAAAAATCCTACGAAGAGTACACGTTTTGATTTAAGATATTCAAGTTAAGATATTATTTTGAAGCAAAACGGTTTAAAAATGTGTGCTTTGACTTGCAAGTTTGATCATATCTGTTTAGTGCTAGTCTACAATGTGGTGTTCAAGCTACCAGGTGGATTGTCAGCGAGATGGGCAGAGGGACAAATGGTATGATTGACATGGTTAATTAATTTAATTTGCCTCTACTTGATACATATTAACATTAGAAGTTGGCGAAGTGTTTTTCCATTAGTGGGACTAGCTGGTAGTCTGACCCTTGCATATTGTGGTTGCAATATAGGTGTCCCATTGAGAAAATAAGTCCTAAATAAGACTCAAACTCAGAATGTGTGATTGTATCTCCATAGATTTATAAATCAATCATCTGTTACAATGTCTATTTCTTTTTTTTTTTGCTGTCCTACTTGTAGGTATTGAAACATGCACAGATACCAAAACTGATCAAGTGCAATGCCTTCCCCTCCTCTCAAACTGCAGTGTGGACGGCGAAATCCTGGGTAAGCTACTTATTGCCTTTGGCTCTAATGCCACTCAAAGTGCAAGACCATTTGAGACATGAATATTCCATCTACACATTTTGTTGAGCAGAATACACTCCCAGTCTGCTGTTGTTTACACACCATTGTTTTACATAAATTGGGTAACCCTGTGTCCCTCAGAACCTGGGTAAGCGTGGTTAAGAACCATGTGGTTCTGTTGGGTAGCGAAAAAATTGCTTGTGATCGGACGTGCTGCTCGCTTTGATTCACTTGGGGTTGACCCATTGGCTGCCCTCCAGGTTGTGATAACTCCACCTGTGATAACTCCACCTGTTCCTCCTTTTCCCAATCCCCTCCCCTGTCTTGATAAAGACCCGCCGCGACCACCGTCTGGGGCGCCTTAGGGTCGAAGTGTCGACGCTCAATATTGGTCAAGATAACTCCAGGAACTTGCACAGTTACCTCCTGTCTCCTTGGAGTATTAACTCAACACTCTGGCCTTCCTAAATTCCCCTTGTATAATTTGTATATATGTGTCACTGAATTCAATGCACCGATCACTTTTTTCACCAACAGTCACGTTTTCGTAAAGGTCCACCATTTATTGAAACTTGTGTCGTCACGGAATGAAGTAATTCCTGTGTATCGTGATTGTTTTTTACCCATATAAAGACTTGAATTTCATCTATTTTCAGAGAGGTTTATTTCAACGTGTAATGAGCTGATATAGCCTTCTTTAAAGCAATATTTTCGCTACCCAACAGAACCACTTTGTTCTTAACCCCGTTCTTTACACACCAAACATATTAGTGGTTGTTAAATGTGCTGATTCTGACTTGAGAACGTAAATGGGTAATAATTTGCGGATTTGCTCTAATTTATAAAAAAAACCTCATGCAGACCATAATCCCAGGTACTTTTCGCATTAGTTATATTTAAACAGGAGTCTGATGCTCATGTAGATCATATCCTAAGCTGGTGAACATCAAACTCGAGGTTTCATTTTCTGAGCTATCCATGGAGTTCATCTCTCACTCTAGGGTTTGCTCACTGATACTGTTTACTCACTTTCCAAAGCCCTTTAGCCTGCTATACTGGGGTCTATTTTAGAAAAATGTTGTAAATAGAAGTCCTTGAGCCAGGAGTATGAATAGGTTATCTTTATTCAAGTTGAGTTGCAGGTCAAGTTTTAAGATGTAAATATGGAAACCCCACCAGGAGTGACCTCCCTGTCACTCAGCCTGCCTGCCACCAACTGCCAGTTAACACACAGGCCAAGCCCCCAGCATTCCACGATGTCACCAAGCATTCTAGCAGTGACACCATGTGAGCCACCGGGAAATCCCAGCCAGGGAAAAGAGACATAGATCAAATATAACACAAACACTTCCCTTTTCGGTTTCGCCTGCACAGTGCTTGTGCTGTACTTGCGAAATCTCTTGTAGTTAAAAAACTACACCTTAAAAGGGGATTAGAACCCATCAAATCCTTACCAGAACTCACCATTTGTTGATTCCAGTGTCTCTCTATTTTACATGCTTCTGATTGGCCAGCATGTTGTCTGCTTTCACTTCCTGCTCTACTTTGTCGTCCATGCCTGGAGCTTGGACCAAGTACAGATTCCTGTCACTGGTCACTGATTAGTGTCCTTTTACTGGCTACTTACATTGCAGGCACTTTTTTTTCATTTACAAACATGCATTCAATAGAGAGCATTTGGAGGACGTGTCTCTCCTCCCTGTGGTCTTGCAGCTTCTTCCCGGGTCACACCTCGTTGACCCCACGGCCCCTCCCCATCTCGCGTCGGCTTTCTCCCTCCAGTATCATTAAATTTGGAGCTGCAGGCCGTCTCTTTCCTCCTCGTAGTCTTGCAGACTCTTCCAGGTCACACCTCGTCAACCTAAGATTTAACGGTGCTGCACTTTATTAGGTCTCGCTGAGCAAGCGCATGCGCTGCTCTGAGACATTTAGTAGTTGAGTTTTCAAAGTGCTACCCCACACTTTGGCTGGCCTAGCGCTTGCGTTCACGGGAGCGTGCACGCGCACAGCCACCATCTGTCTTTCACGGGTGATTAAGTGCACCACTCGGCCGCACGTCATGTTTTCTTTCTTAGCCTGCTTTTGATCGTCGAGTCCTGTTTTTTAAATTGATCTGACGAGGGCAGAATACTCAAATTTATTTACGTCATCTTGGACAGAAAGAAAGTTTCTTGGTTTTTTTTCTTTTCGCGTGCTTGTTATGCGCAGGGAGGCCAAGGACATGGCTGAAGCCGGTGCTTTTCAGCTACATGGCCGAAAAAAATCTGACGAGGGCAGAATACTCGAATTTATTTACGTCATCTGGGACAGAAAGAAAGTTTCTTGTTCTTAGTACAAGCTAAACAGCCAACTGCCTTTTATTTATTTAAATACAGCTTTTTTGCGGGGCCGACATATTGCATAATGTTTCCAATGCCACAATGTCATCCTTACCATATCAGTACCGTAGCTTGCTGGTGCACTCTTCTAGCTTCATGTGCCTCTGACATCCATTGTGTGAAGTGTATTGTTTGTTATCATTGCCAGTTATTCTCAATTACCGAAATAAACCTTCACAAGACAATTTGTGATGTATTTCATCCGAGAAAGTAATACTAGGACTAACTAGTTTACTGTATAAATAACAATATTTCTTAGGAAAGGAAACACATTTTATGGACATTACTTTGAAAATACACTTTTTTTTAAAAAAATTTTTAAAACCTTTATTTTCAAACAGTGCACACAGCTATTCAGCCTTACATCCCGGAGGCTAGGCAGCAGAGCGGAACACAGTAAATCAAAGTGCAAGAATCAGTACATCAGAACGAGTGAAGGTTAAATTTTCAAGTTTATATAACAAATAGAAGAAAGAGAGAAAGATACGGAAAGAAGCGCAGAAACGGGCGCAATGAAAAGGCAATGAAACTAAAACACAGTGAGGCATAGTTAAGGGGCCGGTCAAGCACAGCGAACACATTAATAACCAGTACAATAGAGATACTAGTGTTGCGTGTTTATCTAGGTTCCTGATCGATACTGTGACCTTATGCCCCTATTCGGCTATAAATCCATTTATTCCCTATATTGGCATAACCGTTCAAGTGCGATTTTCTGAAAAGTCATCTCTGGCCTCACACGAACAGAGCCACATTCCAGCATGACTCTCTGCTACTTCCTTTGCGACCAATTAGTGCAATGACAGAGCAGCAGTCCCTATCTGATATTCCTAGATAACACTCCGAGTTCTTCAACAAGATAAAAACTTAGCAAACCTGGAAATCCCCGCTTGCTATGTTTTGATTAGTAATGGAACTCGAATGAGCAACTGATAACTATCAATTCCTAGTGACATCTTTAATTGACGTCTTATGTCCAGCAAACTTGCGTCAAACCCGGCACCTGTTAGGTATAAATATTACCAACGTTGCCTTAAGCAATGTCCGTTGCCTGTTGCTGATGCCAGCTGCCTGCATGACCCTGTGTTGGTAAATCTAGCACTCTGTCGCTGCAGCCTGCTATCCTGTGGTGGTGAAGCTGCTGATTACCATTATCGCCGCTACAGCGCGAACTATGGTGCAGTACGCTTAAGGAGCTGAACAGCCGTCCCTCTGCGAAGACATCCAGCAGATTCCAGCTGCCCGCGGACGCTGTCCCCCCTCCTTCCTCGACGCGCTGAAGAGAAGCCGCTGCCTTTCTCGTGCAGAGAAATCCAGTCCCGGCGCTTCCGGTTTACCCTCGCGGGTGACTGGGATATCGAGAGAGACCCCTGAAGGAGATACCAATCCTCCATCATTCTATTCAGAGGTATGGTGTTGACTAAACCCTTAGACGAGAATTCTTGAAACAAACCTTGGCAAAACCAACTTAACTTAAAGCTACTTACTTACTCCCCTTCCACGTGTTAGGCTTAGGTCAGGCACACTGGGGTAGGCTTAGTTAGAAGCACCAGTTGAGTATGTTAGCCTAATGTATATATGACTGTATATATGTTTTATTACTTTTAAACCATTGTATGGCTAAGAAACCATATCAATGCTTTTACAGTTCTATTTCGCAATACTTATCTTACTGTACGTACTTTTTATAATAACAACTATTGCAATTGTGGCAATACATTTCTCTTGTACGAGAAGAAAGACTGTTCAATAAATGTTAACCTTTATTGATACACGCCCGTCTCTCTATTCTCTACATCTCGTGAAAGTAAACTGCACTAGACTGACTGAGTGAAATCTATGTCTATTGTTTCACACGACCCTAGAGATTGACTCTTGATCTGAGGAGCAAAGTTGTCATGTTGCACGGTTGTTGGAAAACTGAATCCCTTCTTGTCTGTGCCAAGGAAGCTGATCACTTCCTATGCAGAGAAGAAAGTTTCCAGTGACCTCTGAGCTAGTTGGTAACACAACCCAATTAAGTTTAGCATAGTCAGTGGAGGCCTGGAATATAAGCAGTTCCACGTCGATACTACTGTTTATGTTATTCCAATGCGCAGGGCCTAGTGGGAAACTAGGAACTACACTACATGGCGCCCTAACGTTTGGTAAGGCGATAAACTAACGCAAGACTTGTAGAGTAACTCAGTCGTGCATATTTCACAGACCCCTTTCTCCCGTAAAATACTCCAATAGACGTCTGGAGTGGGTGAAAGGTTAAAATCCGCCCGACCTTAGTAGGAAGAGATTCCTATGTAAAGCTCTGGTTTATTCAACGTTGAAGGATACAGTGTTCCAAAATATTGTGCATCTAATCTTTGTCTCCTTGGAGACCTACTCTGCAAACCTCTCATTTTTACAATGCCAGAAAACGGAACCTCTGGGGCCGCAGCAGATGCGACTCAGCCAGGTCCTGAATACACAGACCCGGATGCTATTATCATCCCGGTCCACTTAAGAAGATCTATAACGTTAAAACTTATAGAGAACGGACTGACACCACAAGGTGGTACAGTAATTTTCGTGATAGAGGCTCACGAGTATCGGCAGACAGAGGTATTCTATTCATGGATAAACTTTCCAGCGGTAAACGCTAGAACAAAAGAGTTTCACTATTACAAAATAGAGGAACCTCCGGAAGAGTACGCTCCTTTCGAGGAGATTGAAATTCCACTTAAATTTCAAGAGCACCTGCTCTGGTTTAATGGCGCCCTAAAACACAATGATCACATTACCAGGCTCGGTCCACTAGGTAGACCAGGAGCCACGTGGCCGGTTCTAGCCAGCTACACACCACATCCTGACATTGCAAAAATGTCTAAGGAAGAGCTGTTAGCACAGCTAAACACATTAATAAAAATACATAGGCAATTAGTCCAATATGTAATGCGGACTGCAACAGTCCAGCCAGCTGTTAATGTACCACAGCTGACCCCTCATCAGGGGAACACAAATAAAATTACACCACAGAACATACAGTCATGTCTTGGTAAAACACCCGTAAAACGGGAACAAATTCCTTTCTGGTTAGCCCAGAAAATCACTCAAATAGAGGCAGTATTTCCTGATACTACCCCTATTGAGAAACACAGAATCTTGACCATCTGCCTTCCTATGGGAATCGCACCACACGTGGAGGACTGTGACACTTGGGGTACAGTCTTTGCTTCCATTTACACAAAAACACACGGTGTTCCGTCTATGGCGGTAATACCAGAAGTGCTAAAACAGATTCAAAATGAATTCGGTCCAGAGCCCGCTTTAAATCTAGGTATGAAATTACTGAAAGACTTCAAGCAGGTCATGGCTATATTATTAGCCAACATTAAAGGAGAAGCAGCATCTGTGGCGATCCGCCAGAAGTTGAAGGAAACAGATATAAAAGATCCTGTTGAGCTAGCAAAAATCATAGAAAAATGCTATGAAGAATTAGGTAGAGACAGCTTGGGTGGGAAACCAGTTAAGCCCCAACTGCTCGAAAATCCTGAAAAATTATTTATTAAAAATAATTTAAACACTCCTAAAAAGAGCTGGGATGGAAATAAACAATCCACTCCCAAGGAAAAAGTTTTCCAGTCCAGAGGAAGGTCTCCTCGACGGAGGGAAAGAACTCCGACTCGAGAACGCCAGTCTCCCCAGAGGGAGCCCTCTGAGAAAAGATATAACCTTAGAAATAGGGATAATCTGAAAAAACCTGATAGATATCAAAGTATTGATACACGTCCCTCTCGATCTTTTCCACAGAATTCGGAAAGAAGAGGACGGTCAGACCCAGGAGAGCACACCAAGTCCAAAGACAAGGAACCTGCTCAAAATAAGAAATCTCAATTTCAGACAAAGAAGGTAGCCAGTATTAGAGTAATTAACCATGCCGAGAATACTGAGGACACAGTTGAAAAACGGGGAGTGGGCATTGACAATGTTGGACAGTGCAGCAGAAATCAGTATAGCGCGCAAGATCTTGATGAGTCATCTGGAGACAGTGGACACGAATGAATACATTCAGGTTGAAACTGCCAACGCCAGACTTAGCGAGCCCCATAAAATATACGAAATAACATTGCGTATAGAGGGTGATAAGACTAGGAAAATTAAGGGTCTATTTTGGGATAAGCTCTCAAAAGGCTATGATATTCTGTTAGCTGAAAAAGATTGGCCCCCAGAGTTTGTCAGGGAGTGCCCTCGTGGCGAAGAAGTGATTATGCCTGCCTTCTCGAATCACATTCTGATTCACAAAAAATACACATATGCAAGGAAATGGGCAGTGGCCCAGGCACCTGCATTGTATAAAAATCATGTAGGATGGGATGAGGATTCACCTCCTCACAAAATCCAATTGAAAAGTGAACCAACTGCCCAACGGCAGTATCCCATAAAGCAAGAAGCTAAAAAACAAGTCAGGGAGATCTTAGATCAACTTGAGTATCAGGGGGTGATTGAAACATGCACCTCTCAAATGAACAATCCTTTGTTTCCTGTCTCCAAGCCAGACAATTCATATCGTCTAGTTTTGGACTACAGACATCTTAATACATGTTGCAAAACTTTTGCAGTACAAAACTCGCATAGTGCAGCCCTAATGAATAACATAGTTAGGAAAAAATACAAAACGACATTAGACATATCTAATGGCTTCTTTTGTCAAAACATTGCACCAGAAAGCAGATATTTGACCGCTTTCTCAGCATTTGGGTCACAGAAAAAATTCTGTCGACTCCCACAGGGGTTCAAGAACAGCCCAGGACTATTCTCAGCTAGGGTAACAGAGTTACTACAAATCTATGATGATGAAGCATTGTCTTACGTAGATGATATTTATCTCACAGACAACGACTTGGATACTCACTTGAAAAGAGTGAACACCATTATACTTGGGTTCGCAGCAGAGGGTTACAAATTCAACTTTAAAAAGTCTCGAATTGCCCATCTGACAGTACTATTTTTAGGGTACGAATTATCAAGTGAAGGGAAAAGCCTAGCGGACAACTTCTTAGAGAAGTGCGCTGTACTCCAAGCTCCAAAAACGCTGAAGAATTTACAATCCATACTAGGTTTTCTGAATTTCGGAAGAACTTACATCCAAAATTACGCAGAGAGGGTTAAACCTCTCTACGAACTAATTAAACCTGATTTAAAACAAATCAATTGGACTCAAAAACACACAGAAATTTTGAGATCACTGCAAACAGACATGTTAGCAAAAACAAAATTAGATACACGCGACAACACACGTGATCTTGTAATCCGAGTCATCCCAGGAAGATGCGGATTCACGTACCTAACCTCTAATGAGGGAGAAAAGGTACCAATAGCTTACAAATCACATTTGTACACAAAGGCTGAAATAAAATTCAGTTCAACGGAGAAAATTCTAACTGCGGTTCAGACTGCTGTAGCGAAAGAAAGGCCCCTAGCACAAGGTAAACGAATAATAATCGTAACACCCATACCGGCTTTAGAAGCGGTAACTAAAGCAAGCATTCCTAATGCTAAAGCTTTGCATCCGAGATGGATTCAGTGGGTTAATTCTCTTGCTGCAACAGACATAGTTTACGAATTTGATCTTAACTTAAAAACACAGGAATTTTTACAATATGAATATGAATGTCCTCTGCCAATTGAAATCCTGCCTCTCGAAGAATACGGAAGTATTATATATACTGACGGATCAGCACAACCCGCAGTTGGGGGTAAGCAAGCTTACAGTGCTGCGTGCGCGATTGTTAAAGGTCGCTGGCACAAAGGAAAATTTAGACCATTGGTCACTAAAACACAATCTCTAGGAGATTGCTCGGCTCAACGAGCTGAATTAGTAGCATTTAAGATGGCGCTAGAAAATACCGATCGCGAATTCCCCACACTAATAGTGTGCGATTCTTTTTATTGCGTACAATCTTATAATGAATACTCGCAGAATTGGGTGGAAAATGGTTTCAAAGATGCAAAAGGTGGCACAATAAAGCATAAAATGCTTTGGGAACAGGTAGTTCTTTTACAGAAAGAACTACAAAAGACTCACGTGATACATACACTGAGTCATCAACGTGATGGCGTTCACGTTGCAGGGAATTCATTGGCTGATGAAGCCGCGAAGGCAGCTGTGCAAACGGCTTCCGTAGCTGCGATAACTCGGTCACAAACAAAAATAGACAGCGATATTCTACAAGCTGTCAGTACGTCAGTAAAAAATGATAAGAAAACACTCCCGAAAGGCTTTCCTGAAAAGTACTTGTACTTAACGGATACAAATAATGTTCCTTTTGCTCGAATCCCTGGAGTGGGGGATAGAGTAATTCCAAACAAGGAACACAGACTAGGACTAATTAAAGCGGCACACGAAGGGCTTGCCTCTGCACACGCTGGCGTTTCTGCAACAATATCACTATTAAAACAGAGATATTGGTGGCCTCGCTTGAGAATACAAACTAAAAAGTATGTTTTAGAATGCGACATATGCCAAAGGATAAAAGTATCAACAGTGAAGCGACCAGCGCAGACACCCCTTCTCATCTCGGATAAACCATTTGCATGCGTTTACCTGGACCACTGTGGTCCCCTACAAAGGGACGGCAACTATAGATATATCATGGTAGCAGTGGATTCCTGTACGAGGTTCATATGGATGTGGCCCCAGCGCTCGGCTGACGCTAGAACGGTTATAAAAGATTTGCGAGTCTTTATCGGCACATACGCAATTACCACGTTCCATTCTGACCAGGGTCCTGCTTTCAGCTCTCGAGCCTATAAGGAGGCCATGGCTAGCATGGGAATTGGGTTGCGGTATTCTTGTCCGTCGCACCCCGAAGGGAATAGTGTGGTAGAAAGAAAAAACCGTGACATAAAGCAATCCATAACAGCGAAAGTATTAGGTTCAGGCGCTGGGTGGGTTAAACATTTAATAAGTGTCCAGACTAGTCTTAACAACATGCCAAGAAATTCTCTAAAAGGTTTCAGCCCATACGAACTATTGTTCGGAATTATAATGCGAGTTCAGGACCTCGATAGTCAGATGTCAGCGGAACAAGAAGAAACAACGCACTTTGATGTAAAAGACCGTTTGGCTGTTTTACAGGAACTGAATGAAACAAGAAAATCATTAAGCAACATAAAGTTAAAGCAACAGCCAAGTACCACTGACGAGGCACCACCCGCAACAGCCCCAGCAAGGCCTGTCTGGATTCCAAAGATTGGGGATCTAGTCAGAGAAAAGATCGCGGTTAAGAAGGAATTTGGGCCTTCTTACAGAAAAGCAGTACCTGTCTTAGCAGTCACCGGAACAAGATCAGTTGTGCTACCGCCCCTTGCTGGTAAAAAGGAGAACAGAGTCGTGTCTATCGATCTGGTAAAACCACAAGCATGTGGCCTATAATCAACAGTAGGCCCAGTGGACTCCCAAGAAACAACAGAATACCCAAACTTGCAACAATCCAAGAGGTTCAAACTGAAAGACTAATCACATTCGATCAGCCTGCAGTGCACAATGAAGGACTATGCAATAATGCCATGGAACTCGTGCCTCTTGAAACACAGATTGAAACAGTTCGTCAAGAAACAACACCAGTCTACAATGATGTGGCATCAGAAAGTGCTACCGAGAGACAGATTGAAAGAACAATCCCATCAATTGACAGAACTGCCTCTGGTTATTTCATCAACTTCGACAACTTCTCTGAAGATTTAAATGACCCCGAAGTGATGCCAGAAACAAAAAAGTCTTTTAAAGAAAAAGCAACGGAACTCTTTCATCAACTGAAGGAAATCTACCTAATTTCCCCTTGGCTAGAGTTCTGGTTCGGTCTAGGTGTATTTTTCCTCTTGCTTTGGCTCATCATGGTACTGTGTTTGGGAAAATTCATTGAAGGAAAATATATTACAATGGACACAGCAAGTCAGAACATCAACCTAGTCCTGAAACCACACAGATCATCCCACGTGAAGAAAAGAGAACTGTCAACAGTAAATGTCACAGCAATTCCAATACCTGGTGGGGTAGTATGGGAGAAAACAGACTATGAGATCTATGGTCCGGTCGAAATCCTGAAGTATTCTCATCAACTAAAGGTTTCCTTAAGTGACTTTGTGACACCTAGTACATTCTCTGATGATTGGGACTTTAACAGTATTAATGACGTGATGTCTGATTTAGTAATGTCAGCTAGATTCACAGATCATGATTATTTACAAGGTTCATCTAGTTATGAGCAGTTATTCTGTTACACCCACTATGGGAATCATTACTTGCATAAATCTGCACAGCCTAGAAATGTTTTTATGTATAACCAATGGGAACATTGTTCTACACCACCTAAAAGCAGTTCTAAAGCATTTTTTGAGAAATTCAAATATTTTTCAGGGTTTAACACCAGTGATGCAGAAACGTTTTATTACAAACTGTTAGATAAAACAAGTATGAAAACAATGCTGACAAATTCTAAATTGATATATTCAGAAGCATTTTATGACAAAATGATGACATTTGGTTTTGATTATTGGAAAAATAATATTGAAACGAAAACAATTTGGGGTACAAAAGATTGGCAGGTGCAAGGTGTAGGAGAGTAGGGTCTGCTATCCTATGGTCACCCCAATTTTTGCTTTTTGCTTCACTGGTTTTCGACTTACTGAGGCTGTGGGCCTGCTAATCAGACCCCCAGCCTGCTGTTCTCTCTCTAAATTTATAATACATGTGCTATAGGTACATACCACAATGGGAAATGGACTCCTTGTCAGCCCCTGTACCATGCACTATAGGTGCTCAGGGCATAGGTGCCACCAAGGCCTACCAGGGGCTGAAGCATAGCTTTTGCCACCCCTGGCTGGTTCTTAAATTGACACAACTGGCTGATCACTCAGCTGGGGCAAGTGGGTGTAATCACCCCTTGCTTAGGTATAGTATACCTATATCTAAACCTATATCTGGACACATATATAGCCTGTAAGCCACTCCTATGGAAGGCCTCATCAATCCTGGAGGCAGAGTGCGTGGTTTTATGTGAGATGGTGCTCTGGCATGAGCTGAGCCTGTCTGCAGCTGTCGGGAACAACTCCCTAAGCTGATCCGGGATAATGCCATACCATATACTCTTAAGCGCCTTATAATCCTCGCGGTTATATAGCAACTTTGGTTTGGCTTTATCGAAACATGTCGTGTAAGGTGTCATACGAATTGGAATACTACCCCCTCGCCAGTTCTGGCGACGGGGGTAGCATTCCACCCTTCTAGAGGGAGAAGACATGTTACTTTACTGAAACGCGGTTGATTTAAAATGAGCCTCAGATCCACAAAATGGATGCCCCTGCCACAGACACGGGTCTGGCCTCCTGCTGCTGACCGAAACCCGGCAGAGGAGGCCTGGACAAAGAGTTTCCTGTCACAGGGCGGTGTCAAACCACCCCAGACAGGAGATAGTGGATTGGAGTAGGGAGGTTTCAAAGAAACCAGACACTGCATGGGGAGCACAAGGCTGCCCCTTGCATAATCCGGCCAAACCGGTTCTGCGGCCTCCCAGCCCCTGTCCCAGCGCGGCCAGGATCAAAGGAGAGGGGTGTAACCACCCCCTTCCTGGGTCCCACCCATAGGAGGGGACCTAGCAGGATGTCCAACCCCCGAGATTCGAATAAGAGGGGGAGCAGTCCCAATGGAACTCAGATCATCCTGAAGAAACATAAGAAACGAATTCTGGACCCTTCGACTTTCTACACGACGTGAGAAGACTGAAGAATCTCCCTTGTGGTCAAGGAGTGACCACCCTGTGCAAACAGGCACCATCCAGCCCTCGACCCTTGCTTTGTTGCAGTTCCCGCCGGAACTCGAGCGACAGAGATCGACGAGATCAAGCTTGCCTGCCTTCTACCTGCCCGATCCACAGTCCCTGCAGAGCTGAGACCCGTGGAGGCGACCGGAAGCGTGGGGCACGCCATCTTGAAAAGGCCACGAGACGCTGACCGTGCAGCCCACGAGTGATCCTCGAAGCTGTGCACCGGGGTTTGAGAAGCCCCAGCCCCGAGCTCCACTTGCACCAAAGCTCACCCCTCCACACTCAACGAGTGCTGCGTGGGACCCTTCTGCTTGTGTGCGCTCGACGCGTTGGCCCGGTCACTTGCCAGCTGGCTTGTGGCCCCTGTGCCGACGAAACTTGAAATACGACTTGCTTTTCTGGTTGCTCCAGATCTGCACCAGCTCCTGTGAAAAGGAGCACCCACTCTGACCCTCCTGGTTCGAGTGATAAGCAATCTCCCGGTTCCGCGTGGATTGCTTTTGCCAAGTGCTGTTTGCTGCAATCTTGAAGCCGACGGTGCTGACGGCGAGAGCCTACGTGGGACAGATCGTGACCTGCTCCTGGACGTCGCAGATGCCCCAGAGCCCACGTGACAGCGGAGAGAAGCCTATCGACAACCGCCTGATTGCGCCCGACATTGCCTGGTTCCGTCCTGGTTCCACCCTGGTCACTGCTGAGTGACCCAGACTCTGTCCCCTCTGCTTTCAGGTACTTTTCTACTTCGATCCACCCTTGGATCGCACCGGACACTTCTGCTTCACAGCGCCTGCAGCTGCAACAGCTTCAAGCACCAAGAACCTGCGTGTCAGAACCCGACGCCACTTCGACCCTGTGCACCCACGGCCTGTGGGTGAGGTAACATTGCAACGCCGGTGTCTATACACTGGTACACACCTCTAGGGTCTGTGTCTAAAGTTTTGTGTTCCTAGGTTCAGCGGAAGTATCTTTTAATTCACTTTAACTAACTTTTACGCACCATTGACAGTGCATTGGTGCGCGCCGCACTTTCCGTGCTGCACCCGTCTCCTGTGGGCTACTCCCGACTTCATCATTGCTAGTCCTGACTGCTCCCAGCGAATCTCTAGGCCCTAGGCCTAACCATTGTTCGATAAGTGTTACTTATACCACTTTTTTAATATATGGTCTGAGTGGCCACCCGCCCTCATCCATAATTGTGCAACTTTATATGTGTAACAGTGCTTTTGATTTAACGCTTGTGCCCCTTTCCTCATAAAGAGTACTGGGGAGTAATTTAGAAATAAATACATATATTTTTATAATATATACTTGTGTGGTGTCCTTTCATTTGATTACAGGATTGTATGTGGTAAAACAGCTCGCTTAACACGACCTCTTAAGTTAAGCCTTTAAGGCTGCTTAGTCCATGCTACCACTAGGATAGCTTGTCTAACAAGGTTGACTTACAACCTGACATCTTTGGGGTTTGTTTGGACTGATACCCAGTGGTTCCAGAATTGGAAACACTACATATCAGGCCAACTTCTCACATTGGTGTGCAGCGGTGCGGACTTGAGCTTGCTGTTTGTTTTACCATTGCAATCTTTATCAAATTGAAAGATCACATCAAGTACCTCTAGGTACATATAAATCAAAAGCTTAGCATATTAAGTTCTACTGAACTTAGTAGTTGTAGATTAAAGGGATTAGCACACCCTGACTACAACTCACTAGCAAGGTACAGTAGGAAACCACTTAGTGTAGGTAAGTGCATCACTTACACCTCACTAGCAGTCATGTCTGATACAGGTAGAGCCTCAGGCTCTGCTCCTGTAATAGTTGATCCTATAGGGACAACATCCAGATATGACAACCTTAGCCACAAAGACCTGAGTGCCTTGTGCACAGCCAGGGGGCTAAAAAAGGGCAGAGGCCCTACCATTCCTTCCCTAGTAGCTCACCTAGATAAGGTGAGTCAGGCTCCCTTAGAATCAGGTGAAGGGATACACTCCCCTGAGAATGAGAATCTTCCAGAAGAAGAAGAGGAGGAGGAAGAGGAAGAGGAAGGCTCTGATGTAGAAGAGCCTGAAGATCAGGATCAGAGGGGAAACCAGGTACAGGTTGCCAGGCTTAACCAGGCCAACTTGGACCTACATGAGAATGGAGAGGGCCAGCACCACTCCAGATCTCATAACCAAATTCTCCCAGGCAACAGGAGGGTGAGATCTCTGTCAGGGGATTCTCATCTTTCTAGTGCCTCAAGAGAATCTCAAAGAGGAATGACTTCCTCCCAGAGAAAAGAGCATAGGGCCAGGATGAGGGCTGTCCAACTCCAAATAGAAAGGGAAGAGGTAGCCTTGGCTCAAGCTAAACTTGCTTTAGCAAGAGAAAGAAAATTGTGTGGCTTAGATGCCACTGGTGGCAGCAAAGTTCCTAAAGAAAAAGACAGGGCCTATGACAATAGAAACCTGACAAAAATTGTGCCCCCCTACAAGGAAGGGGATGATATCCACAAATGGATGACTGCTCTTGAGAGGGCCTGCATGGTACAGCAGGTCCCTGAGGATCAGTGGGCAGCAATTTTATGGTACTCCTTTTCTGAGAAAGGGAGGGACAGGCTCCTCACTGTTAGACCTGAGGATGCCAAAAACTACTCTGTTCTGAAGAGTGCTCTTATTGAAGGGTTTGGCCTAACCACTGAGCAATACAGGTTGTTGTTCAGAGACACCCAAAAAGCACAGACTCAGGACTGGACTGATTTTGTAGATTGTGCCACTAAGGCTCTGGAGGGTTGGCTGCAGGGAAGTAAAGTTTCAGACTATACAGGATTGTACAATCTTATGATGAGAGAGCAGATCCTTAATAACTGTCAGAACCAGCTGTTGCATCAATACCTTGTTGACTCTGATTTGACCTCTCCCCAAGAATTGGGAAAGAAGGCAGACAAATGGGTCAGAACAAGGATTAAGCAGAAAAACCAGAACCAAGGTGACCAGAAGAAAACAGACCAGAAGGGTGGGAATCAGAAAGATAAAGAAAAGGACCAGAAGTCTTCAGGCCCCCAAACTAGTAATAAGGAGGGGGGTTCCCAAAATGGAAACAAGAAAAAGAAGAATGATGGCCCAAAGAAACCTTGGTGTAATACCTGCAAATCAGTTTCACACTGGGGCAGTGAATGCACTAAGAAAAATCCAGTCCCCACCACTGCAGCTCCTAAAGCACCTGCACCCCCTAGTACAGTTAACAGTGGTGGTACACAGCCAAAGGGTTTAGTAGGGTTGACCCTGGGTACTGAGGTGGAATCTGGCCTAGTCAGAATCCCCACACAGGCAGTTCTCCTATATGATGTGGACTTATCTTTGCCCACTGCAGTAAGCCCCAGTAACCTGGGCAAATATAGACAGACTCCCTTAATAAATGAGAAACTGGCTCAGGCCTACAGGGACACTTGTGCCAGTTTCACAATGGTGACACCTGGCTTTGTGGACCCTGGACAGATTGTACTAGGTGAAAGTTACCTAGTGACCAATGCAAGCAACTCCACTACTTCCCATAGTGTGGCTGTTGTGAACTTCTCCTGGGGAGGGGTAGATGGCCTAAAGAAAGTTGTTGTGAGTGCAGACCTCCCAGTAGACTGTCTGTTAGGCAATGATCTTGAAAGCTCAGTTTGGTCAGAAGTGGAGTACAGGACTCATGCAGAAATGCTAGGGATTTCAGCTCATGTCCTTGCAGTGACAAGGTCTCAGGCTAAGAAGTGCCTTCCTGAACCAGTGGTGGATCTTGAAACAATAGACCAACCACAACCCAAGAGAAGGAGCAAGAGGGTTAAGGCTGTGCCTTCCCACTTGCCCCAGGTTGAGGATCAAGTTTCACAGGAAACTGATTCTGCAGTCCAAGAGGAGACTGTCTCAGAGGAGCTTGAACCTGATCAGGTTGAGTTTCTGGGGACAGGGGGACCCTCAAGGGCAGACCTGGGGCAGGCCCAATTAGATTGCCCTTCACTTGAACCCCTCAGACAGCAAGCTGCTGCTGAGGCTGCAGGGAATGCTCAAGGTACCCATAAAGTGTATTGGGATGAAGGACTCCTTTATTCAGAGGCTAGAGACCCCAAGCCTGGCACAACCAGGAGGTTGGTTATACCTTTGAAGTTTAGGGGCTTCCTTCTTACCTTGGCCCATGATATTCCCCTTGCAGGACACTTAGGCCAGAATAAGACTTGGGACAGGCTTGTTCCACACTTTCACTGGCCTCACATGTCAGAAAATGTCAAGGAGTTTTGTCGCTCCTGTGTCACTTGCCAAGCCAGTGGTAAGTCAGGTGGCACAACAAAGGCCCCCCTGATACCACTACCTGTGGTGGGGGTACCCTTTGAAAGAGTTGGAATAGACATTGTGGGTCCCATGGATCCTCCAACAGCATCTGGGCACAGATTTATACTGGTGGTAGTGGATCATGCCACCAGGTATCCAGAGGCAATTCCCCTGAGGACCACCACAGCTCCTGTGGTGGCAAAAGCCCTCATTGCAGTTTTCTCAAGAGTGGGCTTTCCAAAGGAGGTTCTTTCAGACAGAGGTACTAACTTTATGTCTGGATACTTAAAAGCAATGTGGAAAGAGTGTGGAGTAAACTATAAGTTTACCACACCCTACCATCCACAGTGCAATGGGCTTGTGGAAAGGTTCAACAAGACCCTAAAGGGAATGATAAAAGGTTTACCAGAGAAGCTTAGGCGGAAATGGGACATCCTTTTACCCTGCTTGCTCTTTGCTTACAGAGAGGTCCCACAGAAGGGGGTTGGCTACAGCCCTTTTGAACTTTTGTTTGGCCACCCTGTAAGAGGTCCATTGAGTTTGGTGAAGGAAGGATGGGAGTTACCTCTCAAAAAGCCTAAACTAGACATTGTGGACTATGTACTTGGTCTCCGCTCCAGGATGGCTGAGTACATGGAGAGAGCATCCAAAAACCTTGAGGCAAGTCAGGAATTACAGAAAGCCTGGCATGACCAAAAGGCTGTTCTGGTTGAGTACCAGCCAGGGCAGAAGGTGTGGGTGTTGGACCCAGTGAGGCCAGCAGCTCTCCAGGACCAATGGACTGGACCCTACCCTATCATTGAAAAGAAGGGAGAAGTCACCTACTTGGTTGACTTTGGTACCCCTAGGAGCCCCCACAGGGTGCTCCATGTAAATCGTTTGAAAGCATTTGTTGACAGGGAGGACATGAGTCTCCTCATGGCCACAGATGGGGAACAGGAGGAAGAGAGTGACCCTCTCCCAGACCTGCTTTCCCAGAACCCTGATGATGGTTCAGTTGATGGAGTAGCCTTGGCAGGCAGCCTCACTGAGCAGCAACAGGTGGACTGCAGACAGGTGTTGCAGGCCCACAGACATTTGTTTTCACTCACACCCAGTCAGACTAACTGGTGCACCCATGAGGTGGACACTGGTGACAATCTGCCTGTGAAGAATAAGATCTACAGGCAACCTGACCATGTCAGGGATTGTATAAAGGCTGAGGTGCAAAAGATGTTGGAGCTTGGAGTGATTGAGCCATCAGAGAGCCCATGGGCTAGCCCAGTGGTCCTTGTGCCAAAACCTCATACCAAAGATGGGAAGAGAGAAATGAGGTTTTGTGTGGACTACAGAGGTCTCAATGCTGTCACTAGGACAGATGCTCATCCCATTCCAAGAGCAGATGAGCTCATTGATAAATTGGCTTCTGCCAAGTTTCTGAGCACATTTGATTTGACAGCTGGCTACTGGCAAATCAGACTAGCTGAAGAGTCAAAAGCCAAAACAGCATTCTCTACCCCTAGTGGACATTATCAGTTTGTGGTAATGCCCTTTGGTTTGAAGAATGCACCTGCCACCTTCCAAAGGTTGGTGAATCAAGTCCTTGCTGGGCTGGATGACTTTTGTGCAGCATATCTAGATGATATTGCTGTCTTTAGCTCCACCTGGGAGGATCACCTGATCCACCTGAAGAAGGTTCTGGAGGCCCTGCAAAAGGCAGGCCTGACTATCAAGGCTACTAAGGGCCAGATAGGGCAGAGCAAGGTTGTGTACTTGGGCCACCTAGTAGGTGGGGGTCAAGTTCAACCACTGGAGAGCAAGATCCAGACCATACAGGACTGGGCTCCTCCAACTACCCAGACACAAGTCAGAGCCTTCTTGGGCCTGACTGGGTATTACAGAAAATTTGTAAAGAACTATGGGTCCATTGTGACACCATTGAATGACTTGACATCCAAGAAGATGCCCAAAAAGGTTCAGTGGACAGTTAGCTGTCAAAAGGCATTTGATGACCTGAAGAAGGCCATGTGCTCTGCACCTATCCTGAAGAGTCCTGACTACTCCAAACAGTTCATTGTACAGACAGATGCTTCTGAGTTGGGGGTGGGAGCTGTGCTTTCACAACTTAATCAAGATGGTCAAGACCAGCCCATTGCTTTTATTAGCAGAAGGCTGACCCCCAGGGAGAAACGTTGGTCAGCTATTGAGAGGGAGGCCTTTGCTGTGGTTTGGGCCCTGAAGAAGTTGAGGCCATACTTGTTTGGTACTCACTTCCTAATTCAGACAGACCATAAGCCCCTCTTGTGGCTAAATCAGATGAAGGGTGAAAATCCCAAACTGCTCAGGTGGTCCATTTCCCTACAGGGGATGGACTTTACAGTGGAGCACCGCCCAGGGACTGACCATGGTAATGCAGATGGTCTCTCCAGGTACTTCCACTTAGAACATGAAGACTTATCTGGTCAAGGTTAAGTTTAATGTCCCTGCGTTTGGGGGGGGGGGTTATGTAGGAGAGTAGGGTCTGCTATCCTATGGTCACCCCAATTTTTGCTTTTTGCTTCACTGGTTTTCGACTTACTGAGGCTGTGGGCCTGCTAATCAGACCCCCAGCCTGCTGTTCTCTCTCTAAATTTATAATACATGTGCTATAGGTACATACCACAATGGGAAATGGACTCCTTGTCAGCCCCTGTACCATGCACTATAGGTGCTCAGGGCATAGGTGCCACCAAGGCCTACCAGGGGCTGAAGCATAGCTTTTGCCACCCCTGGCTGGTTCTTAAATTGACACAACTGGCTGATCACTCAGCTGGGGCAAGTGGGTGTAATCACCCCTTGCTTAGATATAGTATACCTATATCTAAACCTATATCTGGACACATATATAGCCTGTAAGCCACTCCTATGGAAGGCCTCATCAATCCTGGAGGCAGAGTGCGTGGTTTTATGTGAGATGGTGCTCTGGCATGAGCTGAGCCTGTCTGCAGCTGTCGGGAACAACTCCCTAAGCTGATCCGGGATAATGCCATACCATATACTCTTAAGCGCCTTATAATCCTCGCGGTTATATAGCAACTTTGGTTTGGCTTTATCGAAACATGTCGTGTAAGGTGTCATACGAATTGGAATACTACCCCCTCGCCAGTTCTGGCGACGGGGGTAGCATTCCACCCTTCTAGAGGGAGAAGACATGTTACTTTACTGAAACGCGGTTGATTTAAAATGAGCCTCAGATCCACAAAATGGATGCCCCTGCCACAGACACGGGTCTGGCCTCCTGCTGCTGACCGAAACCCGGCAGAGGAGGCCTGGACAAAGAGTTTCCTGTCACAGGGCGGTGTCAAACCACCCCAGACAGGAGATAGTGGATTGGAGTAGGGAGGTTTCAAAGAAACCAGACACTGCATGGGGAGCACAAGGCTGCCCCTTGCATAATCCGGCCAAACCGGTTCTGGGGCCTCCCAGCCCCTGTCCCAGCGCGGCCAGGATCAAAGGAGAGGGGTGTAACCACCCCCTTCCTGGGTCCCACCCATAGGAGGGGACCTAGCAGGATGTCCAACCCCCGAGATTCGAATAAGAGGGGGAGCAGTCCCAATGGAACTCAGATCATCCTGAAGAAACATAAGAAACGAATTCTGGACCCTTCGACTTTCTACACGACGTGAGAAGACTGAAGAATCTCCCTTGTGGTCAAGGAGTGACCACCCTGTGCAAACAGGCACCATCCAGCCCTCGACCCTTGCTTTGTTGCAGTTCCCGCCGGAACTCGAGCGACAGAGATCGACGAGATCAAGCTTGCCTGCCTTCTACCTGCCCGATCCACAGTCCCTGCAGAGCTGAGACCCGTGGAGGCGACCGGAAGCGTGGGGCACGCCATCTTGAAAAGGCCACGAGACGCTGACCGTGCAGCCCACGAGTGATCCTCGAAGCTGTGCACCGGGGTTTGAGAAGCCCCAGCCCCGAGCTCCACTTGCACCAAAGCTCACCCCTCCACACTCAACGAGTGCTGCGTGGGACCCTTCTGCTTGTGTGCGCTCGACGCGTTGGCCCGGTCACTTGCCAGCTGGCTTGTGGCCCCTGTGCCGACGAAACTTGAAATACGACTTGCTTTTCTGGTTGCTCCAGATCTGCACCAGCTCCTGTGAAAAGGAGCACCCACTCTGACCCTCCTGGTTCGAGTGATAAGCAATCTCCCGGTTCCGCGTGGATTGCTTTTGCCAAGTGCTGTTTGCTGCAATCTTGAAGCCGACGGTGCTGACGGCGAGAGCCTACGTGGGACAGATCGTGACCTGCTCCTGGACGTCGCAGATGCCCCAGAGCCCACGTGACAGCGGAGAGAAGCCTATCGACAACCGCCTGATTGCGCCCGACATTGCCTGGTTCCGTCCTGGTTCCACCCTGGTCACTGCTGAGTGACCCAGACTCTGTCCCCTCTGCTTTCAGGTACTTTTCTACTTCGATCCACCCTTGGATCGCACCGGACACTTCTGCTTCACAGCGCCTGCAGCTGCAACAGCTTCAAGCACCAAGAACCTGCGTGTCAGAACCCGACGCCACTTCGACCCTGTGCACCCACGGCCTGTGGGTGAGGTAACATTGCAACGCCGGTGTCTATACACTGGTACACACCTCTAGGGTCTGTGTCTAAAGTTTTGTGTTCCTAGGTTCAGCGGAAGTATCTTTTAATTCACTTTAACTAACTTTTACGCACCATTGACAGTGCATTGGTGCGCGCCGCACTTTCCGTGCTGCACCCGTCTCCTGTGGGCTACTCCCGACTTCATCATTGCTAGTCCTGACTGCTCCCAGCGAATCTCTAGGCCCTAGGCCTAACCATTGTTCGATAAGTGTTACTTATACCACTTTTTTAATATATGGTCTGAGTGGCCACCCGCCCTCATCCATAATTGTGCAACTTTATATGTGTAACAGTGCTTTTGATTTAACGCTTGTGCCCCTTTTCTCATAAAGAGTACTGGGGAGTAATTTAGAAATAATATATACTTGTGTGGTGTCCTTTCATTTGATTACAGGATTGTATGTGGTAAAACAGCTCGCTTAACACGACCTCTTAAGTTAAGCCTTTAAGGCTGCTTAGTCCATGCTACCACTAGGATAGCTTGTCTAACAAGGTTGACTTACAACCTGACATCTTTGGGGTTTGTTTGGACTGATACCCAGTGGTTCCAGAATTGGAAACACTACATATCAGGCCAACTTCTCACACAAGGCATTGAAGCACTGTTTAGAACCTGCATGATACCTGAACAAATGTTATTTTTAAATGACACAATACACCAAACATCTTGTCTTGGCCTAGCTAAGATCAAAGACCTTAAAACACTGTCTATACCAAAGCCAATACCTGAGAATACAACCACAGATATTGAGTTAGACGTGTCACACATTTTACATTTCAACAGAACACATCCTGATTGGAAAAAGTGGTTAATCTGGCCTACAGACACAAATAGCTGTCAAGATAGGTTCCTGAATAAAACACAGGGGTTAAAAATGACCAGATTAGACCCTAGATACTCCCAGAGACAACATCCAGGGATTATAACAACATACAGTGTAGGGAAACTCTGCCTAGAATGGCTAACTACATCCACACTGGCTGAAATTAAGCGACACTTGTCTTTATTAAAAGATGGTGCTGATTTGCGCGATTTCATTCTTGGACCACGCAAACAGCGTTTCATAGCGACCAGTATCTATGCTGCTTACAACGAGGCTTGGAAAGTAAAGCAAATTGAAACTGCTGAAAAAATACGAGAAATTGATCGTATTAATTTGGAGAAATCACTTTCTGTGGTAGACAATGGGTTAACGACTCTGTCTTCCAGAATATATTCGTTGGACAATATTGTATCTTCTGCCTTTGATGTGATAGACAGAGATTTGCTTATGTTACAACATGGCCAATCTCAATTACGCTCTATTATAGAATTAGGCTGGACGCTGCAAAATCTTCGTTCAGGCTATGCGCCTTGGCGTTTAATCAACACAACGTCATTATTTTCCAGTTTTAACCTTACTGATAAACAGATCAGTTTGGCACAGAAAGGAGCAGACTATACAATCCTGAGCATCGAAAAACTCGAGAAATTACCATTGACAATGTCAGAGAGTCCTGTCATTGAATGGATAATACACGGGATTATCACAATTCCGATTACAACTTTCCGATTTAAAAAGTGCCTTGAGTACATACCTGCTGGCCAATATGAACAATTGGGTAAAGGATATGTAAAATCCGAATGGAAATTACCATACACTCATTCTTGCTATAGTGACAGTGACAAAAATGTATTTCTTAGTGGTGACAACTGTAAACACTCACTAAGCGGTATACTTTTGTGTCAGGGTATTAATTTACACGGAGCATGTGATGGAAATTCAAACAACCTTTCATGCCACCAGCTAGTCACACCTGCAACTCAGATAGAGCCCTTCTTTATGCAACTCAAGAACGGGAGTTACATTCTTAGAACGGATCACAGATGTTGTGGCCTGACGCCAGGGAAAAGTTATCTAGTACAAGTTACGTCCATGGTCAAATGTTGTATGCAAGCATTGTTCCCGAGCGGGCCTCCAGACATAGTGACTCCCATCTGGCCTCGTCTGAATCTCTATTCTATACGAATTGATACATTAAGCAAAATGAAATCTGTACTTTTACAGACAACAGTGCCTATAACGTCATCTAAAGAGACGTATGATCTTCTAGTCGCAAGGACGGCTACTGAGGTTCATGACCTTTTATCAACAAATTGCCCCGTGCATTTCGTAGAAATGTTCAGCCAACTCCTTAACATGTCTAGTGCAACAAGCATCCCAGGCATATTTAAGACAGTCTTTACGGGACTGCTAACACCCTTCCAGGCAATTTTGGGAATCTTTCCTAATTTTGTGCACTCCATTTTTGGCGGCATACCACTATTTTTGGGACTCATTGCAGGGATTCTATTTTTGACCCTCCTGCTACGTTATGGCAAGCCTCGGCTCAGACATAGCTCCCATGGGAATGGAAGAGACAATCCTAGCAATGCGCTACAGGGACAGGATAACTAACGTCCTCGGATTGGCCAGGCTGAGAGATCTAAACATGACCTGGTTCCTTTCATTCAGACCGATATGGCAAAATTGCAATTTACCTGTGCTACGGTGTATGCTTTGCGGCGATGAATGCGTGTTGGACCTCTGTCTTTCACTTCCATCAGCAGTACCAATGGACGTCGATACTTTGCTCAGTCCAATAACGGCTCACGCATTGTGTTGTCCCCAGCGGCTACCAATCCTGATGACGGCATTTGTGGAGACTCCTGTACTACAGCCAAGTGGTAACAGTGGAGCGAGTGACAAAAGCAACATCATCCAGGTACAACGTTCTGTGAGCATTGCTGGTCCTGCCTTCGATGACAGCAATCATTCTCACACCTGCCAAGTTACAGCGCTATCTAATTTGGTTGAACTATCACCTGATTTTGTAGACCAATTCTTTGAGAGCCTGTCTGATACGATGTTCTCACCCACAGAGAAACAATAACTTTTGAGAAGCTTTCCGACACACAGCGTTCCCATGAACTCTGAATTCGGCCTTCAGTTTTGATCAACAAAAACTGCCAAGAGCTTTGGAAATCTATTTTCTTTGAATTGGACAATTTTTCTAATATTGACCTTTTTGGCACGAACAAATTCTTTGCTTAACGTAAAAAATATTCTTAGAGAACAGAAGCTTCACACTTCTATTTCTAAAAAATCACATCTAGAGACATAAACAACATTACACCAGCCTCTAGCACACATGTTATTACAATGCATTTTTATGTGATGATTTATCTCGCATTTCTTCTGTCAGAGATACTTCATGTGTAATTCCTTTTGCATAATCGTTCATTGATTTCATATGCAATACTTTTTTGAATGATTACTATGCTTTAAAAAACGTACAGTACCTAAATTCCATGTATTACAAGTACGCCTATTTCGAATGCATTTATGTATTTTGGGGTGGGCAATGTTACACATGCATCTAATTGCTTAGTTTTAGTAATTTTGATGGACATGAAAACGTGGAGTGGGTGTTGCGTGTTTATCTAGGTTCCTGATCGATACTGTGACCTTATGCCCCTATTCGGCTATAAATCCATTTATTCCCTATATTGGCATAACCGTTCAAGTGCGATTTTCTGAAAAGTCATCTCTGGCCTCACACGAACAGAGCCACATTCCAGCATGACTCTCTGCTACTTCCTTTGCGACCAATTAGTGCAATGACAGAGCAGCAGTCCCTATCTGATATTCCTAGATAACACTCCGAGTTCTTCAACAAGATAAAAACTTAGCAAACCTGGAAATCCCCGCTTGCTATGTTTTGATTAGTAATGGAACTCTAATGAGCAACTGATAACTATCACTTCCTAGTGACATCTTTAATTGACGTCTTATGTCCAGCAAACTTGCGTCAAACCCGGCACCTGTTAGGTATAAATATTACCAACGTTGCCTTAAGCAATGTTTGTTGCCTGTTGCTGATGCCAGCTGCCTGCATGACCCTGTGTTGGTAAATCTAGCACTCTGTCGCTGCAGCCTGCTATCCTGTGGTGGTGAAGCTGCTGATTACCATTATCGCCGCTACAGCGCGAACTATGGTGCAGTACGCTTAAGGAGCTGAACAGCCGTCCCTCTGCGAAGACATCCAGCAGATTCCAGCTGCCCGCGGATGCTGTCCCCCCTCCTTCCTCGACGCGCTGAAGAGAAGCCGCTGCCTTTCTCGTGCAGAGAAATCCAGTCCCGGCGCTTCCGGTTTACCCTCGCGGGTGACTGGGATATCGAGAGAGACCCCTGAAGGAGATACCAATCCTCCATCATTCTATTCAGAGGTATGGTGTTGACTAAACCCTTAGACGAGAATTCTTGAAACAAACCTTGGCAAAACCAACTTAACTTAAAGCTACTTACTTACTCCCCTTCCACGTGTTAGGCTTAGGTCAGGCACACTGGGGTAGGCTTAGTTAGAAGCACCAGTTGAGTATGTTAGCCTAATGTATATATGACTGTATATATGTTTTATTACTTTTAAACCATTGTATGGCTAAGAAACCATATCAATGCTTTTACAGTTCTATTTCGCAATACTTATCTTACTGTACGTACTTTTTATAATAACAATTATTGCAATTGTGGCAATACATTTCTCTTGTACGAGAAGAAAGACTGTTCAATAAATGTTAACCTTTATTGATACACGCCCGTCTCTCTATTCTCTACATCTCGTGAAAGTAAACTGCACTAGACTGACTGAGTGAAATCTATGTCTATTGTTTCACACGACCCTAGAGATTGACTCTTGATCTGAGGAGCAAAGTTGTCATGTTGCACGGTTGTTGGAAAACTGAATCCCTTCTTGTCTGTGCCAAGGAAGCTGATCACTTCCTATGCAGAGAAGAAAGTTTCCAGTGACCTCTGAGCTAGTTGGTAACACAACCCAATTAAGTTTAGCATAGTCAGTGGAGGCCTGGAATATAAGCAGTTCCACGTCGATACTACTGTTTGTTATTCCAATGCGCAGGGCCTAGTGGGAAACTAGGAACTACACTACACTAGGAACGCTGGGGGAGGGAAACACAGGATAGCAAAATACCAAATCTCCAGTTGGAATCATAGGCTATGGGGACAAGTGTTCTTCCTGTGGAGCGGATTCTGGAGGTACGCAAATGTCACCCCTATACTCGTTCCAAGCCCCCCATATTTTCTGCCATTTTTTAGGCTTACCCCTGGCAACATACACCAATCCATGTTGGCCTTCCACTGTACCACCTTCGGGGCCGTTGTAGCTCCCCACATCTGTGCGATGTCCCGTTTCGCAACCATATTACCAAGGGTCACCCATTGGGTCTGGGCCACATTATGATCTGTCGGGCCCCATATATTCAAGAGGCATCTTCTGGCCTCCGCATGTACTTCCACCCCGGTCACCTCGCTCATGATCGAGTGCACGCGTCTCCAATAGGAAGCTATTGCATCACATTCCCAAATAATGTGCATGAATGTGGCGAGAGCACCACAACCACGCCTACAGAGGCCATCAACAGAGTGTCCCATATGTATAAGCCTGGGGCCAGTGACGTAAACTCTGTGCAAGATCTTTAGCTGCACCAGCCGAAGACGGGAAGAAATAGCGACCTCCTTGGGGGATGATACTGCACACTGCCAATCTTCATCGTCAATCTCTATCCCGTCCCGCACCCACTGATCCCTCATCCCCAGGAGGAGGTCTGTACGAGCATTGATAAGCTTCTTATACGTCAAGGAGATGGCACTGTCCGGCATGTGACTAGGCAAACATGGCGCCCGTTGTCAGTTCCAATAGTCCGTTTTTAGTGTCAACCCGGAAATGGCAGTCTGTACATTAGGATGGGTCAGAGTCGGTGTTTCTGAGCGCAAGACGACGAGACAAGCAACTAGTTCCCGGTAGCGAGGTAATGAGTAGCACGGTATGCGGGTTAAGGGTTGGGAGATCAGCAGACCCGTTAGCGGGACATTAATGGCATCGTGCATTTTTTTGCAGTTGCAGGATACGAAAGGCAAGACTTTGACGTTTAACTTCGGGGGAGAATAGTCACCGATATAGGTAGGCGGCTGTTGGTTTCTGTTTTTGGCGACTTTTTGATTTAAGTTATGGTCAGCACAGTTAGTTACCATCTTGTTTCATTACTCAGGAACAACACACGTGGCACAGTACAGTCGTTTACTGCATCGAGTCAGGTACACTTTCATACATATATTCTCTGGACTCGAGTACAGCGTGACACGTGGTGGCTTTCACTTCTTGCTTTCAGACACACTGGTGGAGGTAGAGCTAAGCTGGTACTCGTTTTGACAAACTTGCATTAGAGGTGACATACACTTGAGGTGGAGCGTGGGGCTCCCGTATTTCCAATCCTGATTATTGTTATTGTATTGATTTTGTTTATAGTATTCCCCTGATGAAGGTATTGATATACCGAAATGCATTGGGATTTACTGAAAAAGATGAATGGATGTATATGAAGTAATGTACCAAGACTGAAGAACAAATCACAAGACGAGAAAACTTCAAATAAAAAAGATGTTCTTCATTTGAATGATCTTCATTGTTTTTTTAATGCAAAAAAACACATTGACTATAATTTGGTTGAATGTACTTTTATAACAGTTGATACTATAGATTATTGTGGTTTATAGAGCACCCCGCGGGGGCTTGTGAAAAGTGCGTCGTTTTCAGACAGTTTTCTGTTTGTGTTACATGTTATGTTACTGACTTGAGCCGGTCAGATTAAGCGACAGCACCTAGAAAGAAGGAGTACTAGATTCGTATTTTCAAAAAAAGGAGTGCAGAGTGTCAATCGCAAGACATATACTGTCCGGCATGTGGCCATCCAGTACCCTATCCTCCAAGGGAGAACTGTCGAGAATCGCCTCACCCTCTGGCATGGCGGACAATAGTGCATGTCTCAGCTGAGCGTACCGGAAATATTCCGTTCCACCCAGCTGAAACTCTGTCTGTAATTGGGCAAAAGATTTTACCTCGCCACGCAGCAACATGTCCTCCACCCTGGAGATGCCAATCAAGTCCCACTTATCAAAGCCTTTAGTGTGCCACAGTCTACCCAGTATGTCCGAGTCATAGAGTTGGGTCACCTTTGTTAGCCTGCCTTTCCACCCCTGTGCCTTTGTAATTGCTCTCCAAATGTGTAGAGCGGTTTTCGTTGGTCCGGACATCCGCCTGTCAAGAGACCTCGTGTAGAGTGCCCTATGATATTTCCCGCCACCCAGAAGCTACCGATCCATGGCGTACCCCGGATTGTCCACCGGACCATATAGGCCACGATTAATGGCTGCTAACTGGGAGGCCCAGTAATATCTCCGCACATCAGGCAGCGATATCCCCCCATCATACCACGGGAGCGTAAGCTTCGTGATAGCGATGCGAGGCCGACCATCCCAAAGTAGGGCGCGTTGCAGGCTCTCAATCTCACCAAAATATCGGGCTGGGACCGGGTCTTGAGTGTTTTGCAGAGCGTAGAGGAATCTGGGCAAGGAGATAATCATTTTGAACAGCGCCGCGCGCCCAAGCAGAGAAAGCGGGAGTTTACGCCATCCCTCCACGTCTCGCCGGAGGCGGAGAAGAGGGGGAAGCAAATTGTTCTCATATCGCGCTTTGGAGTCAGTGGAGATGTAAATCCCCAAGTATTTGAAGCCTTGTCTCGCCACCTGTATGCCGCAGCCTCTCGGGAGGCGAGGCGTCCCCCCCTTTCAGAACGTACAAATGCGACTTGGACCAGTTAATAACTAAGCCGGAGTACTGACCAAAAAGTCGTAACACGTCGCAGGCCACAATGAGGGACTTGCAGGGGGAAGTGAGGTACAGAAGAATGTCATCTGCATACAGCGACACTCGGTCCTCGAAGTCAGGGGACCACCGGATGCCATGTAAGTCAGGGTGGTTGCGTAGCCAGGCCGCCAATGGTTCGAGTACGAACAGGAGGGGCGACAGAGGACAGCCCTGCCTGGTGCCCCTCTGAAGAACAAAGGGTGCTGAAACTCGACCATTGACCGCTACATTAGCCAGCGGACCGGCGTATAAAAGTTTGACCCACCCTACAAATTCCGGGCCAAAACCGAGCTTCGCCAACAAGAAAATACACATTTACATGAAAATCTTTTTTTTTTTATTGTTACCTCACATTAAACTTGCACTGGTTATAGAAATATCTGCATTTTAACTGGCATTACATCGGTGCTGTTATCACAGCCAATCGAAGGGTGAAGCGATTGATTAAAGGATTTTATATAATTGACACAAAAAAACTTATTTTGTGCTCACTCATACGTGGTGCATTGTAAAAAAAAAAAGCATAGGGAATAATTTCTTCTGAGTGCGTCTGCCACGTGCAGAGCTTTAACTCCATCTGTTTACCAAATCAACTATTAATTAAGCATTGCACATCATTTTATTAAATCTAGAATAGTAAGGAAATATGTACGTCACCAGGCGAGCAAGCAACCTTTAAAAAAGCACATTTCTATGCCTGTTTTTTGCACTTTGACTATAAAGATTGTACGATTTCAGAATGTGTTCAACCTGTATGTAAACATTGCACCCTTCTACCCACTCTTAAACCTTTCTTTAACTACATCTTTCAGGATTTTAACCACGTCCACCACCACCATGTCTACCACTATGTCCACCACCACATCCACCACCTCTACCACCACGTCCACCACCTCTACCACATCCACCACCACGACCACCATCCCGTCCACAACAATCACGTCCATCATCCCCACCACGTCCACCACCACCACCACGTCCACCACACGTCCTCCACCACCATGTCCATTACCACCACCATGTCCACCACGTTGTCCACCACCAGGTCCTCCACCACCACCACCACCACCACGTCCACCACCATCACCACCACGTCCACCACCACTACCACGTCCACCACCACCACCACGTCCACCACCACCACCACGTCCACCACCACCATGTCCACCACCACCACATACATGTCCACTACCACCATGTCCACCACCACGACCACTACCACATCCACCACCACGACCACTACCACATCCACCACCACATCCATCACCACATCCACCACCTCCACGTCTACCACCACCAGCACATCCCCCACCACCACGTCCACCACCATGTCCACCACCACCATCACATCCACCACCACCATCACATCCACCACAACCAAGTCCTCCACCACCACGTCCACCACCACCACGTCCACCACCATTATGTCCATCACCACAACGACGTTCACCATGTCCACCACCACGTCCAACACCACGTCCACCACCAACACCACGTCCACCACCACCACCACGTCCACCAACACCACCACATCCACCACCTCCACCACCATGTCCACCACCAATACTGTCATGTATGCTCCACAGGATCGGGATGTTGATCATAAAGCCCACCTCCAAACGTCACAAACACTCCGATATATATCAACAGTGTTTGAGCCATTAGGCGAGGGGTAAATACAAAATAATAAACAGGGAAGGAAAGGAAGGGGTCTGCTGGGAAAGGGAGATGCCTGAAACGACAAAACATACAGAGATAAGGACACCGTTCATCCAGCACTGCCAACACCTATGTACTTTCCTGACAAACTAAATACCTGTGGATATAAGCAGGAATACGGTAATAGGTTTTCTCTGATTCCCCTCTTGGCAGTGATGCTTGTGTCCTATATGAAACATGAATATGGTGAGACCAATATATAACCACAACTGAAGAATTCGGACCTGGTAATATACCGCCTATCCTACCTTCTATAAGAAGTTGCCTTTTTGTATATGGGGTTCCTGAGGTAAGATTCCTCCTGTGACACAAGAGAAAGGAGGGGAGCAAGAGTAGAAGCCTTGAAGAAGAAATGCAGAACACGGTAATGCGTGGGA
The DNA here is from genome assembly GCF_964263255.1 of Lissotriton vulgaris. Lineage (NCBI taxonomy): Eukaryota > Metazoa > Chordata > Amphibia > Caudata > Salamandridae > Lissotriton > Lissotriton vulgaris. The sequence goes on along the minus strand of NC_141685.1, from coordinate 2,102,028,758 downwards.
AGCAAGAACCACAGCACTCCGCTCTGTTGAATCCACTAGACACTACCAAGACAGTTAATAATCCACAGTTATCAAAATGAAGATGTCCCAAAAGAAAAGAACTGAATATTGTTGAATAGTATTATACCAGACTAATACTATTATTGCACAACATCCTATGAATCCATATATGGCTTACACAGCAACGCGTAGCTGCGACCGCCACTGCGCTCCGCAAGCAAGTGAAATAAGTACACACTCTTTAACAAGACTCTTGTTCTGGTGTCACGTAGCTGCGACCGCCCCCGTGCACCACCTACTCACAGTAGTCAGGAATAAGAGAAAGTCGAATGTTGTACACCAGATACATGAAGACACAGCGGCGTGTGGTGCTTTCAACCACTTCGCTCCGCTCTTCTAAGATAACACAATGCCAGGAAGTAATCTCCGGAATACCACCACGCTCCGCTCCTTCAATATACAATCCAAGAATAAAGCGCTGCAGTTTCTTCACTACGCGCAAAGAGAAAAACGGCAACGCGTGGCAGCCGCCACCACGCTCCGCTCAATGACGGTTACAGAAGGGCGGAATACCGCTCCTACCTTCTGCCGCTGGTCCCAACGACAGTGCCCCAGAACGTTTCCTTGGAACAGCGAGAAGCGACCTTCTTCTCCACTCGAACTCAAACACTGGAATAACACGCAACAGGAAGCGTGTCATCCAGACTAAAGTAGCCTCAGCCGAGGCTTCTGGGAAATGTAGTTTTTCCTGCCATATTCGGAATTGACATAATACAGTTCTCCCAGCACAGTCATGCAGGCGCTTAGTCAGACCCTGACAAATACCATGTCCACCACCACATTCACCACCACCATGTCCACCACCACATCCACTACCACCACGTCCACCACCTGTGACGGTTAAAGTGTCCACCACCTTGTCCACCACCAGGTCCACCACCACCACCACGTCCACCACCATGTCCACCACCATGTAAAAGGAGTGTCAACCACCACGTACACCACCACGTCCACCACCACCACCACGTCCACCACCACGTCCACCACCACGTCCACCACCACGTCCACCACCATGTCCACCACTACCATGTCCACCACTACCATGTCCACCGCTACCACGTCTACCACTACCACCTCGTTCACCAATACCATGTCCACCACCAATACCATGTCCACCACCACCAAATCCCCCATCACGTCCCCCACCACCATGTCCACAACCAAATCCACCACCACCACCATGTCCACCACCCCCACGTCCACCACCACCACCACCTGTGACGGTTAAAGTGTCACTGGAAGGCAGGGGTAATAGGGACTAGAAGTATTACACCAGACCCAAGATAAATTTTGAAGAGGCACAATGTCACGAGCTCGTGTAAAAGCACTTGCAGCTTCTCTACTGCACAGTGGCATACCTGCACGTGCCACTCACTCAAAGCAAGCATTGGCATAGGTCTCGCCTTTGTGACCTTATAAGTATTTAGCCATGCAACACTTGATGTTGTTGCACCAAGGATATTGTGCGGGATAACTAAACACTTATAAGGTCCCAAAGGCGAGACTTATTGGCTATGCCGATGCTTGTTTTTATATTTGTATTGCAGTTAGAACTGAGGTGACAAAAAAAGATAATTTGTGTACATAGCTTCATTTGTAGAATTGTTTGTTGGGAATTTTGTTTAACTTACCCACTTTGTTTTTTGTAACCAAATGTATTGAGTTTTCTGCTTTACAATATAGAGAAGAACATCAAGTGATAATTAGTATATTTGCGAGCGCATTGGTAGTATAACCATAAGATATCATTATAACATCCTAACCACGGTCTAATCCTTTCCTCTACAGAGTTGGATACAATCACAGATTTTAAAGACCATGACCTTGGCACTCGCTGCCGGAGACGAGCTGCATCCAAAGCTTTATCTGATAAAAAGAAGATACCAAAAGATGGCAGTGACGATGAAGATAAGGTTGATGACTGTATGCCAGACTTGACCTCCGGTAACTGATGTATTCATTGGTTGCGCTGCGCTTTGCTATAAGTTAATAGGCTTTACTGGAAAAGCGTTAAACTGTAGAAAAAGTAATGCCACTACCCTGAAACAAGTAGGCCGTTCAATACAATCATAAAAGTTATTTTAAAATGTCACTATTTAGAGGATGGGGACTAATATTTATTTAACTTTTAGCGCAATAAGCGATGTTTGGTGAATTAAATCAATTTTGTCTTGTACAGTAATAGTTTATTCTCCATCAATATTTTTTTCTCTTGCTTAAGGTTTATTGTTTTTTTCATTATAAACCTCCTTTTCTGTCTTTAAGAGCAATAACAGTCTGCCTTCCTTCGTTAAGTTAAGTATATATTGTTAATTGTTGGAAGCTGGCTCTCTATATAGTTTAATAAAAAGAACACTGTGCAGAGAGTCCAGTTGGTCCCCAGGCGGTTTACAGAGGTAAAAGTAGATCATACTAACGCTCTCTTTTGTGGTAGTGTAGGCGAGCAATCAGTCTTATCAGAGGGTAGTGCTAAGTATTTGTTGTACTCACAGAGGCAATCAATGAGACACAAACTCCAAGATTAAATCTGAGACCAATTTAGAAAAATAACACTTCTTTTTTTGGTTGCATGATAGTAACATATCAAGTAATTCTCTGACCTCCAGAGACAATCACTAGAACAAATAATCATTGACTGTGACATGCAAGCATTTTCTTAGGCGATTATGCAGTTGAATTAACAAACAAAGAAAGGCCTTGTTGTACAAACCCCCCCGCCCTCCCCCACCCACCCTCAACTACCCCCTCCCGCGCGTTCCGCTGCCTACTCCGTCCGTGTCGTGCTATGCGTGTTGCAATGTTCGCCATAGCATAGGTTATCTGACTGTCAGATTAGCTGTACGACCTCGTCCTCTGGGGGTGGGTCCAGGTCCAGGCCCCGATAGTCTGCCCACCGCTTCCAAATTCTATAATGCTTGAGAGGGCACCCCCGTACGACATATACAGAACACTTCTTTTTATATATATTTTGAAACAAAGAGTTTCGTTCAAAGGTAAATACAGTCTTCAATAGCAATCTTCACAGGTAAGTAAATGTTCACACCGGTGCGCTTTTATGCACAATGAAATCCTATGGGAGGAAAAGACAAAGATGCATTAAGATAGGACAAATCAGTTTCAGGGGTTCACCTTCAGGGTACGGAGTTGTAGTGTGCCAAGGCCCAAAGTACTACCAGTGGTTCTTTGGTAACCTCACAGCTTCTACTTGAAGCAGGGTGCTGGTGAGGCTGGTAGCTGGCATGCTACGGTGAATGGGGGCCACCCAAAAGCAGGCTGCACGTGGGGGACTTGTGGGCAACACTTGAATAGTCTGAAGCACACCTATATTATTTCTCACTTGTTCTTTTCTGAATTCATCAAGTTCGGCGTGCATGCACCCTTATAATGCTCCGTTCCAGTAAGCACTTGTAATGATACTTCCAAAAATATGGACCCGCCTTTTGTAGATCTTTACACCCAATGCATTTTGGTTTATTTTAAACCTTCTTCAGGGGCATCTGTAGTATGTAACAAATATATATGTCTCTGTCAGCCACAAGATCATGGATTACTGTGGTTTAAGTGGATGAAATTCAAGCACTAGTGCATAAGGCTGTGCAACTCTTTCGGATCTACAAAAGGCAGGTCCATATTTTTGGACTTGTGGACAAGTCAGAGAGCTCCCAAACGGGGGCTTAGGTCACAGGGGGTCTTGGAGTAAGGGGGCACAGTCAGCTGGTCTGTACCCCGACTGGGCGGCCTGGTAGCATAGTGGTTAGGTCGCCTGGGCCAGGTGCACAAAGATGTACCTCGCGGTCAGGGGAAAACAGCTAGCAGGGCAAATTCAAAGGCAGCTGGGACACTCTTGAAGTGGGTCACAGTGATGCCTATGTCCCTCGTCCTGGTGCACTGAGAATCCAGACTGGACTCTCAATGTTGTTGTTCGGTGCAGGGAGTCCTGGACTCTGGGGTCGATGCTGTATGGCTCCAGTTGGTCCTGATGTCTTCACAATCGGCGGGGAGACAGATCTGACCTTCCAGAGCACGAGTACCTTCTCCTGGTCATCTGCAGCATCAGTCTGGCCTGGGAGCAGCAAGGCAGTGGACCAGATTCTGCTTGTCAGTGCATGCGGACTGCAGGGGAGTATCTTCTCTACTCCAAGCAAGACTGTTGGTTTTTAAAGTTCCGGCAGGCTACCCAAGACTTTGGTAGTTCTTTAGCTCGCAGGACAAGTCACTGTGTCGCAACTGTCGAGAGAGGGCTGAGGCTGGCATGGTTTTGTGCCAAATTTCTGATGCAGTTCTCTCCAGGCAGTGACTCTTCTTCGTCCTTCAGTTGATCTGTCTAATCTAAGTTCTGGGGTTCCGAGGTGCCACCTAAAAACTAAATTTAGTGGCGTTTCCAGGGAGTGATGGGTAGTAGCCAATGTGCTAACTACCTTCAAGGTGTCCACACTCTCTATATGGCCATTCCCAGTGGAAATGAGCGTAACCCTGACCCTAGAAGGCTGATTCTGTCTAAACCAACATGGAGGAATCGGAAAAAGGGGGTACACATCAGCTGGCCTGCCCTTAGGGGTGGTACTGGCAGAATGGCTTGGTAGTTTGGTCTGCCCTGTTCCCATGATGCACTGGGGCAGGGTCAGACTAATTTGCATATAGCCAAGTTCTGAGCTGGGATGGTGCAGTGAGCTAAAAAACGGTGATGGATCAAGCCCTGATCTTTGGACTGGGTAAGAGTGGTCTGCTTAATTCAGACACTCTGGTCATCACCACCCCCTTTTCTGAATCATTTTTGTCCACCATAAGCGTGGAAGGGTATACTCAGATGTGAGTCCCTTGCTCATTGCACCATCAGGATTCAAGCAAGCCGGGCCGAAGACGGCTGAAATGCCAGAAACCGGTCCCCGGTAGCTTGTTTCCTTCCCAGTATAAGAATTGGCTTGGTAGTTTGGTCTGCCCTGTTCCCATGATGCACTGGGCCAGGGTCAGACTAATTTGCATATAGCCAAGTTCTGAGCTGGGATGGTGCAGTGAGCTAAAAAACGGTGATGGATCAAGCCCTGATCTTTGGACTGGGTAAGAGTGGTCTGCTTAATTCAGACACTCTGTTCATCACCACCCCCTTTTCTGAATCACTGGCAGAATGATGGCACACCTCCTAATCTTACTAATTTTCCCACCTCTCTTGCTGCCAAAAAGTGGGCTCAGGACAGCGGGGTGGGAAACGACACTATCTGGAGAGACCTCGGTCACACAACAAAGGCGGCAGGGCCTTTGAACCTTCCCGCCCTTGAATGCCCATCCTGCTTGGAGGAGATGTGAACACCTCCGCACAGAGCCAGCTTTGTTCCTGGCCTCCGAGAGTGAAAGTTCTCACCTCAGGAGGGCAGAAACTGGTCTATGATGGCTGGCTGGTCAAGAACAGTCAGGCAACACACTAGCATCAGTGTTGGTTTATTAAGACGAGGTGTTTGATAACAAAACTTTGGGGTACAGTGAAGCCATCATGGATCGGGTGACTTTCACTGGGACACATCCACTCAGGCAGATATGCCCATACATGGGTACAGTCGAGAAGCGCGAGTTCCATGCTACTGGAACCGGATACAGAGCTTTCCCAGGTGTTGCACCTAAGATATGAAACTTTGTGCCACCAGATGTTCGTCTAATCTGGTTAGGCACTGGAGAGGGCACTGGGCCAGGAAAGTCATAATTAAAAGAAGCCAAAAATTAAATACAATTAAAATAAATACAGCTACAATCTGATAGAGACTACTAGCCGCAGATTCCTTCACGTAGAATTATCCCCAGGCATGAGACTGGATCCGGAAAACTTTTGCCACAGCATTACTGCGCGCCGGGGGTGGGGTGACACTACGCGACTCCGCCCAGGTGTCGTCTGCGTATGTGACGTCAGCGAGGTCCCATAAGACCCACCCCGGCGCTCCTACGTCCGTTCTTTCCTTTTCCGTGTGCAACTCGGATCCGGTCCTTGCTACAGGCCTGTTTGGGCCCTCTTTTTTTTCATTCATTTTCTCTTCTTTGTGGAACAGTGTGCGAATGCCTTCGGGCTTCAAGACTTGCAAGTTGTGTGGGCGTCTTATGTCGTCGACGGATCCTCACTTCATTTGTATGTGGTGTTTGGGGAGGATCATGGCACCACTGATTGTGCCGCGTGACAACAGTTGAAGGCTAAGTCGAGGCAGGAGCGCCGGATAAAACGTCTCTCGACGCGGCTCTCCAGGTCTATGTCCTCCCCTCGGTCTGCTTTGGCAGAGGGCTTCAGATTACGGCCGTGGCCGTCGTCCTCGCCCTTTTCCGATGTCACTTGAGTGTCGCTCCCCGGTGGGTAAGTGTTGCAGTTTGTCCCCGGGGGCAGGTTTCCGGCCTGCCGTGGCCGAGGGCTCTCCGTGATGCGGCCTCGCTTGTCATCCTATCCACTGTTTCCCGGTTTTGAGGCATCGAGAGTCCAGATGGAGACATACGTGGCGGCTTTGCAGGCCTCGCTGGCCTCTCCTCCTCCTTCCCTTCCGGAGGCGTCTGCGGATACCTTGCATTGTGCGGGGTCCTCCGCGGTGCCGCCGGTGGCTCCGGCGCCGACCTGGTTCGGATCGGTGGTTGGAGGATGTGGTGCTGTTGGGGTGCGGCTCCTCTGGGGCACCTCCTACAGACCACGGCATCTCTGCCTCGCTGCAAACTTCCGCGGGAGTCCCTGTGGTGTTGCGGGAGGTCGTTGGGGCTTGGATCGCATCCACGAGCCCCTCTCGGTCCTTTGACAAGGTGGTCCTGTCTAAGGCCGAGGTGACGCTGCTACGGGGCCGTCAACGGCTGTACCGTGTGGAGCCACAGGGGTCCGTGGACCCTCCTTGTCCTGCTCCAGGTTGTGGCTGGGTGGCGTCCCTTCCCATGGGTGGCTGCCTCGTCGGTGGGGGGAGTGCGGGGGGAGTCAGATGTTGATTCGTCCCTGGCGCCATCACACGGGTTTACGGACGATCCCTGCCGCATTCTGGGCCACGCTGGCGGAAAGCTTTGTGTCACTCCTCAGGCCCTTCTCGTTCCTCCGCACAGGTGGCTGCCTGGGCGGGGGTCGAGTTGAAGTCACTCCGGCACCGCCCAGAGGCCAGTTCGGCTCCAGCTCCACTCTGGTCCCCGATCCGGTGTGACTGAGAGGAACCCTGTCTGGTGACGCTATGTGGTGCCGACATTTTGCATCAGGCGGCTGACTCTACGACTCCACGCAGAAGTCGTGCTGCAGATTTGTCTTCGGATGCTCCGTCTTCTCCGGAGGCAGGCTGTAAATTGGTGTCGTCCTCCACGGAGACTGGTCGCCGCCTGGTATATTTTTCACCGGCGTCGCTAGCGGGGCTCCGTTCTCCTTCTCCTCCACCTTCTCCTCCTCCTCCTCCTCCTTATCCTCCTCCTCAGTGACTGCTGAGTTGGGCTGGTTTTGGGCCTTCTTAGGCCGCTTGTTCTGACTGTGGAGTGTGCTTTCTGGCCATTGAGTCCTCCTTGGGATTTTGGCATTGTTGGCTGCTGGATGGCCCTTTGTTGCCTTTGTGTGTGTATTTGCTGGAGTTGTTGAGCAGACTCTGCCCTGAGATTAGGCCTTCTGCTTTGCTTGGGCTGCTTGTCAAGTCTTCTGCGGGGTGTTTTTCCCCGTGGTCTTTTTACTTTTTCCTCTTCTGCGGAAGTTCTTCCGAAGAGGTTTCCCATATCTTGGGACTTAACGTACCCTATGTGGGTAGCGCTCTGTTAGGGAGTTCTGGTCGCCTTCGGGTGCCGGTTCTCCGTGGTGTTTCTGTATGTTGCTTTTGCTTCTGGAGGTTGTGTGCGCGGCCCCTCGTAGTGTTGGGTCCAAGCATTTTCTCACCTTCCTGCCCCTGTCCTGAGGGCTGGGGTGATTCTGAGTGCTCCCTTGTCGGGCGTAGACTGCCCGGACTTTCTGGGGCCCATGGCTGTTCTTCTTGCTTTTGGCAGCTTATGACTGTTGGCGCTGTTATGTCTGGCTGGCCTGTTGCCTTCCATCTAGAGGGGACTTGCCTTCCTTCCCTCTTTACCTTGGGCTTTCTGGGCGTCTTCTTCTGCTTCTTCCTCCTCTTCCTGTCTTGGCATTGGATGGAAGCTCTGTCGACTTGAGAGGGAGTGGAGTACTTCGGCCCCTCTAGCCTTGCCCTTAGTTCTTCTGCTGTGAGGGTACTGGCCTCTTCAGTCTCTTTTCCCACATACACCCTCTGGGGTCGGTGGTGTTCTCCTTGTGAGGATTCATCTTGCCTGGCGGGGATGAAGTTTCTCTTCTAGCCCTCAGATCTGGTCCCCTATGTGACCTTCTGTTTCGTCCAGGCTGCTTAGGTCCTTTCGCAGACCCTCCTTCCCTGTGGGTATTGCTAGGGTATCTATTCTACGTGAAGGAATCTGCCGCTAGTAGTCTCTATCAGATGTATGAGTTACTTACCTTTGGTAACGATGTATCTGGTAGAGACGATTCTAGCCGCAAATTCCTTCACTGCCCGCCCTTCCTCCCCGTTCTGCGAGGACCCTTGTGTTGGTCTTCGGTACTCGTCTCATGGTGGGGGGCTGTGTCTCCTTTGAGTCCCTTCTTTGTTCATGACGCGTGGCTCTGTCTGGTTGCGGTTCATGCCCCTCTTAGTTGCTTGGAGGATGAGGTTACGGTGCTTCTGTGCCCCTTTCCTCCCCTCCTCTCCCTTCCCTTCCTGTTGCTGTTGAGGGTCCTGGCCCCTCTGCTTACCTCAGAATAGGGGTCATCTGACTAGGCCTTGCCCTTATTCCTTGTGGGGTAGTTGCCCTCTAAGCTAGGGTGGCTTGGAGGTTTGTGTTCCTGTCTGTCTTGGGACTGTCTCCCCTTCCTGATTTTGGATGGGGGTGGTCGGTCTGTTACGTGTATCATGGCTTTTTACGCATGTTCCTTGTTTCAGGGGGAAGGCTGTCTATGTACTGGCAGGGTGGCTGCTCAGAGCTCTGCTCTGTTCTTTCTTCTGCCCCTGCCTTTGGAAACTGCAGTGTTGCACTGTGCACTTTAAGGTGTCGTTTGTCTCCTTTTTTTTACTCTTTCGCACACTGTTCCCATGCTCCTACAGTTTTTTGTCTGGTGGCTCCGCGTTGTGGTGCGGAAAAGTTCTCCGAAGACAACTGACGTAGGCGCGCCGGGGTGGGTCTTATGTGACCTTGCAAACGTCACGTACGCGGACGACGCCTGGGCGGTATCGCCCTGCCCCCGGCGCGCAGGGTTGCTGTGGCAAAAGTTTTCCAGATCCAGTCTCACGCCTGGGGATAATTCTACGTGACGGAATCTGCGGCTAGAATCGTCTCTACCAATACATCGTTACCGAAGGTAAGTAACTTGTACATTACCAAATACAACTATAGATGCCAAAAGTGAAACCGGCTTCAGGAACAAATTATTGAGCCTGAGCAAAAGGACAAATTAACAATCAGATTCAATCATATCAAGTAGTTAGTCCAATTAAACATCTAATTTTGAAGGTTCAAAATGATATCTCCTTTATTTTCTTATTTCCTTTTGTTCTTATCACAGATGCAGAATTTTGAAACAATGATTCTTGATGATGAGTTGGTATAGTTGACATCACCAAATGTAGCAAACCGCCGACACGTGTTTTGTCTCGGGGAAGAATCACCCGACTACTTAATCAGGGCTACAGCAACAAAAAAGATACATAATTGCACTCAATAGCAATATCCAAACCAATGAATATATCAAAGAATGTTCATCACTAAAATATGTGTGAACTAAGAAGTGAAAAAGAACCAAAAACCAATAGTGACCAGAGATTCACCCAGTGAAGAGAACACACCAAATCCGTAATGCGAAAGAAGAAAGAAAAGAAAGAAAGTAGGTCTCAAAATCAGAACCAAAGATGTCGCAGAGAATGATGTAAAACATCTATTCTGCAATATTATTGCCTATGTTTCTGGCTTCTAAAAGAATAAGACACCGTGTGGTCCACATAGATGATTCATTTAGCCCAATGAAGAGATAAAGATTGTCAGACTCAAGCAAGTGATTCTTATATCGAGTGATAAGTATCCCACTCCCAGCATAGTCCAAGAGGTAGCGGATCATACACAAAAAGATATATATCACTCACCAAGAACAAATCTTTGTTGATATAATCACCACATTCCAGGTATGGCCAGGTATGTGGTCCCATACAGCATGGGTCTAAATAGAAGGATAGGAGAAAGTGAAATATTTAGATTAAGAAAAACCACAACGTATATTTCAATCAGTGGTTCAATTCCAACATTAGTCTCGAAACTGTTTCATATCAGTGTCACAACTGACTGAAACCATGAAAAAGAATTAATAATGACTGCTCTTATAAGAGACCATAAAAAATAATCATTAGGGTATGTAGACAAGTTTACCTAAAATATAAAAAGTTTTCCTCCCATATACAGCATGTATCGTTCAGCGTTTTGGCATAATATATGGCCAATTATTTAAAATGAGAAAGAAGAGAAAATGCCAATACGGATTTCTCAATCGGCAAAAACAATACCATATATCAGGAGCCCACAATCTGCAGCATAGCACAAAGAAATGTGTGCTGTTGTATATAGTCCCAATATCCTGTTCCTAATGGTAGATGTAACCTAAAGTCTAAATTTAAAACCTAGTCACTATTAGACAGGAAATGAAAACCAGAAATTAGGGTTACCTCAGAGAGGACAAATAATCTGGTCCAGCAATAAGCAGTATAATCAATTCTGAAATCAAAGTCAAAATGGCACGAATTAGTCAGGCATAATAAATCGAACCTCTATTCCCAAGGTCCTAATAGAAATGTTCCCAATCCAACACGCACCAAAATTCTGAATTAAAAACGAGTAAAGGGAAGGGAAGAGACATTAGTCAAGTATCCGAGCGTGAAGCACGATAACTACACCTAATCCAAAATACAGTTCAAGTTTAAAAAACAACGCTTAATAGGCAGAATGCATCTAAAAATATTTAAAAATATAGATTGAAGAAATATACATAAAGAATATATCACCAAATACCCGTAAGTCAAGGCCCAACCGAATATGTAGGGCAAAACATTTAAAATACCGAGCAGTTACAGGTCGCGCCTCCTAGTTTACAGACTTCAGGAACAGTAATCCAGTGTGACTGGCCTGGCAGATAGTGTTTGAACTGGAGGCTTCGAGGTCTGTGAACGAGGCAGCAGACACGAGGAGCTAGGACGCGGCAGCGGGGAAGGGGCGCAGAGACCGGGGTCTGAGGCCACTCTCCACAGAGGTGTGTGCCATCTCTACTCTTCAGTTTTCTCTGCACCAAGACACGCAAGCTCCAATGGCAGTTTGCTTGAGGTTGGTGAGGAGTCCCTTAGGGTGCACAATTGGTGCTGCATCCCTTAGGGACCCTCTTTAGTTCCAAGGCCCTAGTTACCATGGGATGCCACTTACTAGGGACTTACAAAAATCCTAAAGGGATGCCAATTGTGGAACAATTGGACAGTTTAGGGAAATAACACTAGTGTTGGGAGCCTGGTTAGCAGGAACCCAGCACACTCTTGGTTAAATTAGCACCAGATACCAGGCAAAAAGTGTTGGGGGGTGCACTGCAACAAAACCCCTCTTTACTACATTGATACATACCACAAGATATTCAAGAAAGACCATATCTCAAGATGATGATATACCCAAAGCTTAATCCTTTTTCCAGATACAAGCCAAAGATGAGTGCCCTATTTAGGCAGTGTGGTACTAGACGCGTACTTAAATGGATGTATGTGTGTAGGAAAGTAGGATCTGCTTTCATGGTTACCCTCACTTTTTGCTTGATATCAGTCTGTTTGGGATCCTGCTAATCAGGACCCCAGTCACTTTGCTTCCTCTATAAATTGACCGAAGTGATTACTTGTGTACATCCACAATTGGCTACTGGTGTACCCTTGTAAGTCCCTAGAATATGGTACTAAGGTACCCAGGGCATAGGTACACCAGAGCTCTCCAATGGGCTGCATCATGTATTGTGCCAACCATGGGAGTCCACTCAAACTATGACTGCAGGCCTGCCATTGCAGCCTGTGTGAGTTGGTGCTTGAACCTCTCACGACCGATATAAGTTTCCTTATATCTGAGGCACTGCACTTAAAACCTATAAGTCACCCATAAGGCAGTCCTGAGTGTAGAGTACTTGGTTATAAGTGTGAGGGTGCCCTGCATGAGCAAGACACCCCTCCAAACCCTGTGGTCAATTATCTAGGCTTTGCAAGTGCGGCCAGCCATTTTAATACAGATCGTGGACATTAGTCATCACAAGATGTCTAACTATATAGTGGCTACACTGAATCTGGTCATGCTTGGTATCAAACATGTTAGTATCAACACCGATTTCAGTGTTGGAAGTATGATTCCATGTACTGGAGGGCTCCCATGGGGTACCTCCCTGTACTCCCTGTTACAGCCTTTCTGGGTCTGACAGCAAGCTAGTGCTGCTGCTTACAACAGACACGATTCTGCCATCCTGCTGCTGAGCCAAGCTTGAGCAGGAGAACGTAGGACAATAGGTATCCGGTCGCAGGGTGGTGTGACCACCTTCCAGACAGGGTTTAGAGTATTGGACTGGGGGCACTTGCCAGCTCCACAAGACTGCTTTGAAGGGCATTGGGGGTGCCTTATTTGCGTACTACAATTTGAGACAGTTCAGGGAGCCCTTGGCTCCCACTCTCGTGGGAAACTGGACAAAGGATATGGGGGTGTCTTCCCCTCTGTCCAGCTCCTCCTCTAGGAGGGACCCTTGAGCTGTTACAACCCTTCAATTAGGGGACTGAACTCTGGATGAGTCCTCAGATTCGTGGTGGGACAAGACTTAAGACTGAAACTATGTCACTCTTCTACAGTTTGGACACTTGGACTTTGCCGGGAACCGAGACTGCATCCAGGAATACTCCTGCTGCTCTTGTTCTCGCTGTTCTGCAAGTAGTCTTTGTCGTCTGTGTCTGTGTCTGTGCTTCTTCCAGGATCTTTAACAGACCTGTGGGCATCAAGGACACCCAAAGTAATTTTCCCTGGAGTGAAGAAGTCACTTCCCTGTATCTGTAGCCACCACAACCAAGATGACCGGTCAGCTGCTCCTGTGGTCTCAATGACTTCCCAAGGCCCAGCAACTCAGGTGGTGGTTTTGCAACTCCCTCGAGGCAAGGCCTGGCCTGGCTGCAATTTTGAGGGCAGTATCCTCGTCGAACCACTGGAACTGAACCCCTGAACACTGTGTTGACCTAGCGTTGCCAAAGCTTGTTGGTTCTGCACTCCAGAGAACTTCGGGCTACAATAAACTCCAGCATCACTTCCTGTTGAGTACAGCGTCCTCACCACATCCTCTGCACTGTGGTCCTTCGTTCTTAATGAGCTGCTCATGGTCCTCTTGCGACTCCTGTGCCCTCGGCCTGTGGGACCTTAGGGTCGGCTCCTGCTTTAGTGGGCTCCCCCGCTTGCACGGGCCTGCTCTGATTCCCCTGCTGTTGACAAGTCCCTTGGACATTGCTGTTCCCAACGTTGCTCATTCTTCACACTCCATGCCAGTTGTGGCTACCAAGGCTTGTTGGTGCTCCCGCTGGACACTGGCCATCTCGTCACCGACATCTGATGTGGGACAGCTCGTGCACGGCTCCTGGTCATCCTCAGTGTTGCCTGGTCCTCACAGCTGCAGCGTTAAGGTCACCGTCAACCGTTTTGAACCGTCTGACATTGTGGGCATTGCTCTTCCGTGCCTCCTGGTCACTCCTGTATGGCATAGACTCTGTCCCCTCTGGTTGCACGTTCTTCACTTCCAGAATCTACCCTTGGTTTTCATCGGACATCTTCACCTTCTTCTCCAGAGGCACTTTTCTTCAAGTCTTCCATTGACGTCTACTGAGGTTTCCAACTTCTCTTCACCCCTATGCACCTGGCTCCCCTGGTGTAGGTAACCTGGTCTTTGGGGCATCCACGTGTGGCTCTCCAACCTTCCGTTCTTCGGGGTTCTCTGGGAAGGACCCTTCTTCTGCAAAATTGCAACTGCGACTTTGCCATTGACTTCCATTGATCACGTGGCTGTGTTCTCACTCTGCACAAATCCTCTGTGGGGTTCCTGGGTACTTATCTTGGGTGGTTCCTTAAGCCCCCTCTACTCTGGGTCTTCTTGTCCAAGTCCCGTCCTCCTCTGCAGTTCGCATTCCATTTTCTAAATATATGGTTTGATCTTCCCCTGCAGGGGTGTGGAATTTAATAAAATATCTACTTGTCCATGGAGTAGGTTGCTTCATAAATCTACTTCTCCTGTAACAAAGTCCACTTCTCCCTTTTGAGCCATGTAATGCGGCAAAAAATTATGGTAGCAATGTAATTATATACAAGCTCTAAAATAGCTTCTCTGATTATGCTAGGGCACCTTTCATAATAGGGTTTGAATACTAGCAATTCCCTTATGTTGCCACGTTTCCGCAGATCTGCATACTGAGACAGAAGGTAATGGTAAGCAACAGTTCCAGGATTGGAATGCCCTTTTGAGTCACTAACTTGCATGCTTTAGGGTTTTCACCAACTATTCTCTGATTGTTTCCCATACTGAGATAGGTTAGAAATGTACTCCTGACAATGGTAGACTTAAAACTTCTTCCAAGATTAGGAAAAAAGTGGTTAGAGGAAAATGAACTTGCAACTACTCAGATTTTCGCATGAGTACTATTTTTTTGCCTCCGTCCGTAAAGTCTTGTGAATTTACGAAAGCCGTAAATCTGCACTTAATGCACGGACATAGGTGCACTTTGGGGACTTTATTTAATAATTGGGCCCCTAATTAGGTCTTGCGTTAACCATAACCTTTTGTGTTTATTAAAATTCTGTCCCGCTCTATCGGCTAGCTTCACTGTGAGCGACAAAATTCTGTTCTTTCATGAGGAGCTTATTGACACAGTCGTCTTGTTTCAGTGCCAGAAACTACTGTGGCAATGTGTGCTTTTTGAGACCAAAATAATTTTTGCTTTTGCCAATGTTTGTTATAATGGTGAGGGACTTGCAGCTCCCACACCAATAAAGTTTTACAAAAACCATGCCAAAACAAGTCACGCCTTGCAAAAACCTAAAGACTCACCAGCAATTTCAGATCTACTGGCTTTACCAATGCTTGTTTATCTTTGTGTACCATAATCTTATTAAAACTAGTTACACTGATTTTCCATTATGAATATTTTTGGGAAATACTAGCATACATCAACACATTTTACTAAATGATGCTGCAAAGAAATAGTACCTAAAATTCTACAGTAGTGTAGCGAAATGTTTTTGCATTTGTTTGTGAACATTTATTTTGAAAGCAAAGTATCATCATTCTTGCTTCAAGTTTCTGCAAATATTTGCATCTAATCGGAGAGCATTCTGGGAGCACTATACATAGCCTTATATTGCTTAACATTGAAAACATGTGTACACATTTTTATAGTGGAACCACTTTTAGTAGTCCAGTCTGAGCTTACAACATTTACTTAGAGCACTCACCCTAATAATAAAGGCTTTGAATTAATGAACCATAAATAAAAGTTTGAACAGCATTAACACAAGGACACAAATATTAACTTAACTGCAGGCAATGCCTTTCCTTAACCATAATGTGTTACTGTTAATTGGCAGCCAAAGTGTTTGTGCTGTAGGAGGTTGAACTTGCTTGTCCCAAGGACAATATAAACATGAAATCTTGTTGCCCTTGACCCCAAACAATATGTCTCGGGCGTTGGCCCCTTGCGACCACTGTATTTTGTGCTACTTACCTTATTACAATTAAGTATTGTGTATTTGTGTTGATATTTCTGGCTAGGAGATGTACCGATATGTTTGTGAGTATTGTGCAATAAAGTATTTTAATATATACACTGTACGGGTCTCAATCATTTAATTTGCGTCCTTAGGTTAAATTGGTAAAGCAAGCCGCTAAACACTCCAAGATAAGCCTGAAGGCTGCTCTCTATAGCTATTTCTTTGAGAGCTTTGCTTGGTTATCAAAAACCACAAAATCACCACAAGGTATTTTAGTGTAGTTCCTATATTCCCAATAGGCTCTTCGCATTGGAATAATATACACTATAGATTGGACATAGGACTGAGGTCAGTATGTTTCTATCGAGTATACTAAACTTAATTGCGAGTGCCAGCTAAGTCAGAGGTCACTAGAAACGTTCTCGAATAAACAAGAAGGGATTAGTTTCTGACAACTGCATAAACATGACAACTTTGTTTCCCCAAGAATCAAAACCTATCTTTAGCGTCATGGAAACAATTGATAACTAAATTACTCAGTCAGTTGTGCATGCTTCGTTTCCACAGAGTTGCATAGAAATAGAGAGATGGGCGTTTCAATAAAAAGGGGTTTATTGGAAAGTCTTCTTTCCTATGCAAGAGAGGTGAACTGCTACAATCGTTAGACAGAATGCAAAGTATAATGCGTACAGCGTAAACAGTGACATATAATAATACTGTAATAGCATTTTTTGTTGCTATGACATGTAAAAATACATACATAAATAACACAAGCTAAAATACTCAACTGGTGCTTCTAAAATACGCCTACCCCAGTGTACCTAACCTAGGTCTAGTACGAGGGAAGAAGTAGGTGTTTGTTTTTAGCATAGGTTTAGTTTTTGTCAAGAATTGCCAAAGGTTTCTCTATGTTCTAATCAGCTCCATACCTTTGAATGAGAGAGGTTGGTATCTCTTTCACGGACTTGATTTCCCAACATCCCACAAGGGAAGTCGGAAACACTGGAGCTAGATTCTCGGCAGAGGATGACAGCTCTGGTCAGTGCTTCAGCTGGAGAGTTTGCTTCCTTCGGCACTTGCTGTAGAGAGCTGTGTCGTGCAAGTCGATAGTCGAACTGAACCGAACCGCACTGTGTTTTGCTATAGCAAGTGAAGGTATATTTATACCTTGAAGGTGTTTAAGAATGCCTGTATTGACGTAAAAGCCGAGCATATGGACGTCTTGGATGAACCCCTAAGGAATAGATGTTTAAGCATAATAACTGAGCTCTTGGAGAAATCAATATTCAAGCAAGGGGAAGTCGCTAACGGCTTAAGAGTCTGGTTTTCTAAGAAATCGTTGTGATGTAGATGAACGGATGGAAGTAGCCATGCCTGTATTTGGGCAGCATGGGCTATGCCTAAATAAGGGCTTGATTTCTATGCTTATATATGGACAATGCGAATTGTACCCATATAAGGGCATGAATCAGGAAATGTATTCGGAATCTAAATCAACATACAACAGTTTGCCTAGATAAGTACACAGTGCATCACTTAAGTGTGCACCATATACTAAGCCAGCCTCCCACAATGTAGCTTAAAGTTAGCTTAACAGTTTTGAAAGATAATCAAAGAGCAAAACTCCACCTACCCATTTTCATAACACAGTTTAAAAATAGAAGATACAATTTCTCTTGAATTTCTATTACTTTATCGCACCCCAGAAACTAACATCTTCACCTGGTTTTAAGCCTGTGAACTATCTAATTTTTTTAAAAATTAATTATATGTATTAGACGCATAAATCATCCTCATAGGGATCATAACAAAAGAAGAGAAGAGATTGACCAGCCAGGTTTTCAAAAGTTTCTTGAAGACCGCGAATTTGGGACAGGCGCGGATGGAGAAGGGTAACTGGTTCGAATGATGTGGAGCCAGGAATGAGAGAGAGTGGCTCCCAAGTCTGGTCGTTTGGATGCGTTGGGGCGTAATAATAGTAGATCAGTAGATCTAAGCTGACGAACAGAAATGTACAGTAGCAATTTGTTTTTTAAGGTACCATGGTCGATTCCCTTGCAGAGTTTTGCACGCTTTTTTATTGGCTACCAATGAAGAAAAAGCAGTGTACGTTCCGAGAGAGAGTGGGGGGAAGGTTCAAAATGAGGCACGCAGCAGTGTTCTGCATCACCTGGAACCTGGAAAGCAGGCTTTCATTTATTCACACCAGTAAGGCATTTCCTGAATCAATGCAGCTTATTATCAGAGCTTAGACTAGGGTTTTCCTGGCCTGTAGAGGGGTCCACTGAAAGACTTTCTTGAGCATGCACATGAGGACGAAGCAGGTTCCTGATGTACTTTAGACATGCTCACTCATGGAGAGATTATCATCTAAGAGAAAAAATTAAAATATTGTTCATTCTTTCTCACTTAATCCTACGTCTCATTTTTGCTATTTAAATGTTTTAGTATTGTAATCGTTAAGAGCATGTAGCTCCTAGGACACATCAATGTGTAATTGTTTTTCAAACTAGGACCTATGTTATGTCGGTGAAAATAGTTGGTTTGTGGAAGATTCAAGGTGATGGAGATGAGAAATAGGTTTTTTGTTTTGGTAGAGATAATCTATAGAGACTTTGGTTCCTAGCAGCATGTAAGGCAACATATTTTAGACTTACAGTTAGCATTTCCCAAATGCTCTTATTGTTGTTTCAGTGTTTACTTGTTTGATTCTTTCAGTTAATCCCATAAGAAAAAAATTACCTTTAGCTCACATTATTTTGAAGGACATGATTAATTTCCCCATGTT
Organism: Lissotriton vulgaris; assembly: GCF_964263255.1. NCBI lineage: Eukaryota > Metazoa > Chordata > Amphibia > Caudata > Salamandridae > Lissotriton > Lissotriton vulgaris. Next base: position 2,102,010,151 of record NC_141685.1, on the reverse strand, counting down.
ATACAGAACCTACATTTAAATCTAAATTCCTGAAGAGCACTGCTGGTCTTGAACTGCAAACATAACTGCCTATTCTCTTTAGCCGTAACATTACTCCTTAACCCCACCTCTTATCCAGAAAGGGGCATGGGTAGGTGGTTTCCTCAGATAATCCCTGATCCTCTTTAGCAAAACATGGTGGTTTACCTGCACTGATGAGTGGTCCTGGTGGCACCGTAGTTGCATTCAGCGCCTCTCATTACTTCCTTCATTCTTGAATCTTTTATCCCTACATCAAAGACCAATTTAAAAAAAAATGTTTTTATTAAGGTTCTTCACAACATAAACAACTACATGACTTGATACAACTTCACACGTAATCGACTCCACAGCCTGCAGCCCGTTTGCCTACCAAAACAACCTGGTTCGGGCAGGGGGCTTTTGTATTATGGTACCCCTTATTCAAACATACGAACACTTAGCAAGATATCTCCGAAAACCCAGTATAACATTATGATCTACTCTTTATGTGGGCGCCCTCTCTCCAGATATCTCCTATTTTCTGCGGCGTCCCACTCTATTTCTCCTCCCCTCTGTCTTCACACAAGTTCAGAAGCAGAACTGGCGCTCTGTGGTGATTATGCAGTCAGCCACTGGTGGATCCCCAATAGAGCTTCAACAGCTACATTAGACCCCACCACCCTCGCTCCCTTCAACTTCCGCTACCTCTCCTTCCCCCTCAACAGCAGCGTTGGCTGCAAACTGCCAAAGTTTGCCCTCCCAAAAGAATTGGAGAAATTTCTGGTGAGGGGGCCAGATTGGAATGGTCAAATAAGCGTCTTTGAGATCCAGGCGAGTAAGCCAGTCGCCCTTTCTCAATACATCTCTGAGAAGGTGGATTCCCTCCATTTTGAAATGGCGGTAGACCACCCACTGGTTTAGGTCTTTGAGATTTATGACGGGTCTCATTTTTTTGTCTTTCTTCTCTACCAGAAAGACGTTGCTGACGAAGCTAATCTCTTCTCCCTCCCGGATTGCACCTTTGGTAAAAAGGTCCTTCACCTCTTGGGACACTAAAGCAGAATCTTTCTGCCAGAAGCGTATTTCTTGGGGGAATCTTCTTTGAACAGGAAAGTCCACAAACTCTATTTTGTATCCCCTCACGGTGTTTAGCACCCAAGGGTTCTGACTCACCATGGTCCAATTCCCAGAGAAATGGGCTAGTCTCCCGCCCACCTTTTAAAGGGGTATCTGAAAGGTCTTTGGGAGTTCATAGCGGTAGAGAAGCCTCTTGCCTTCCTTTCACCTCTGAATCCTCTTCCTCAGAACCTTTGTCTTTGGGGAAAGAAGGATGACTGGTACCCATATCCGGACTGAAAGGACCTTTCTCTGCGTCCTCCAAAGGGTCTTGTTGAGAAACTTTCACGGCCGGGGAATCGACCCCGCATCCTCCCGGCCCGGGAAAAAACTCTATTGTTAAAAACCTTCTTGATATCCTTTTGCGATTTCTGGATGGAGTTAAAAACTCCCACATACTTTGCCATTTCCCTGATGAATTCTTCACTGAAGAGAAGCCCTTGAGAGGATGCACCCCCTTCTTTGGAGGCAAGTTCTGCCAATTTGGGGTCGATCTTCAAGAGTACACTCCTACGCCTTTCGTTAGAAAGTGCGGTATTTGCGTTGCCTAAAAGGCAGATCGCCCTTTGTGCCCATTGGCGTAGTTCTCTTGGGTCGATGGGAGTATCAGAGACGTATGCCCCTTCCGCCAGATCGAACATTTTAGTAAGTGGACCCGTGATGTCCAGGAGCCTGTCTTGGCAGGATTTCAGGCCCTTATCCAATCCCCTCCTGGGATCCTTCCCGGTCTTGGCAATGAAAGCCACCACCTTACTATCCAGTTCAGGGGTCAGGCTATTTTGTCGGGGAGGGAGGGTCGGGGACATTCAGATCCCAATCGAGCTCCGACCTCTTTGGGCATTTCCTTGCAGAGCCAAAAGGAGAGATATTCACCAATATGTTGTGACCGGGTCCATTCTGGCGAAAGGGGGTGTTTGATAAGTAGTGGGTCAAACATATGTTCGCCAAAGGGTTCAAGTATTCACATTCTAGACCCAGAGGCCCCTGATGCCTTACCCAAAGTCTCTCTGATTTCCCCTTCCTCTTCATCAGAGTTAAAGTCTGAGGAGCAAGAAAGGTCTATCTCGTCCTCCGATCCATCGTCACTATCGATGGGGATAGGAAGATTTGAACCTTTTGACTGCCCATCCTGCGTGCCCGAGGCAACATTATTGTCACCGCCAGAGCGTGAATTAAAAAATAGCCGGAGTTGGAGCTCTTAGACTTTTTGGCACCATCAGGGGGGTTAGTAATAATCTGTCTTTTCCTCTGGCTAGTTATAACCTTGGTAGAGTCCCCTTGAGCTCTTTTTTTGTTGCCACCCTGGTTTGGCAAGTGATTCCAATTTTTTATTGATGGTTTCGTCCAAAGATCCCATCATTTTGTCCAGGGCCTTATTAATAAGTCCCTCCAATTTGTCTTCCATACTGGAGGTAGAAGGTTCAGAAGCCATAGTAAAAGGTGGGTCTGCCAGCTGGGTGAGAAGGGACAAGCTAACTGTCAGAAGCAGGAATGTTGGTGACAAAATGGAGGTGAGTAGTCATGGAAACAGTATCAGGTGCCAAGGAGCTTCCCTTTAGTGTAAGATAGACCCTTTTCTGTTACCAAGGTAGTTAGCTGTGTTCCTTTTTTTTTTTATTTAATGAACTTTCCTCTAAAATAAATGTAGTCCTTTCTTTATTACAGTGTTAAGTGAAGTCTTTTCTTTCTTACTCTGTCTCTTTTTTTTTTAATCCTTGTTGTGCGTGGAGCAGTCGATAGTGTGAGGAGCGAGTTAATAGCGTGTGAAGCGATCAGGTAAGCGAGCGCTTTAAAGTAAAGACGGTCCTCAAGCAGCAGAGGTCTCCGAGCGTGAGACAGAGACCTCCGCTGACTTTTGTCACTACGGCAACCTTCCGCGGCCTTCCCGATCTCCGAGAGAGGCCGGCGTTGCTATGGAGACGAAGGCAGCGTCTCCAAGAGCGTCGCGTAAGGCAGCGCGGGGCTGGCGTTTGAAAGACGACGGCCCGGGGAGTAAGTGTTTCCCTCAGCTGAATGCGCCAAGGAGAAGCGGGCGGGGAGGGGGCTCCTGAGTGAGAGGAATTCATTTTAGGTTCCCAAGAGGCACGAGAACGGGGGGGGGGGGGCGAAAAAGACGGCACCCCCAAAAGATCGCGAAGATCGTTCGTTTCAAGGGAGAGTAATTATAGTCACAAATACATACTATGAGAAAGGTACAAGGTTGTCACAGCGAGGTGGCAGAGGAAAGAGATAGTGGGATGAAAGTATAGTAAATTCATGGTTATAACCAGTATATAAGTTGGTAAGAGGCAAGGTAGTGCTGAACAGAGTGTTAGGAGGGGGAAGGGGAGCACGTTCACTCTATCTCAAGCCTCCCATAATTAAAAGAAAAGCAATCCAAACAAGCATACCATATAGGACGATAAAACATGGGTACTTATCTTGTGAGCAGCAGCAACAAAGAAGGAAGACCACTGCGCGCACATGGACTATATACCTACTTGAAATGTTCATTAAAGTTCTAGATCCTTTCATTGTTGCTGCTGTGAGCTAAGCAATTAAGGGGATTGCATAATCTTAGCCTCCGTGTCATGCAATAAAATTCAACTGTGGCAGGGGTAAGGGGGAACACCAAGGACTTCGCCCAGTTCACTTTCAATCCAGAAAATGCACCAAAGTGGACTACCTCCCTGAGAACTGAAGATAAATTGGAATCAGGGTCCTTGATGTACAGCAGCGTATCATCTGCTTAGGTTGAGACCACTATCCTATAGGGTGGAAAGCCAATCCCTTCGTTACCATGGTACTCCCTCAACGTGCATGCCAATGGTTCTGCCACCAAGGCATACAGTAGTGGCGACAGGGGACAGCCCTGCCTGGTCCCTCTGGATATGGGAAAAGATTCAGTGACCAAGTCGCCCAAACAGACTCGCGCAGTGGGCCTGTAGTATAAGATTCCTATAAGCTGCAGAAAGACCGACCCCCAACCCCATTCTCGTCAGCACTTTGCTCATGAACGCCCATTCTACAGAGTCAAAGGCTTTTTCCATATCAAGGAATACTGCAATAGCCTTGTTTTCCTGTCTCACGAGTTGCATGGTCCCAAACACTGTACGAATATTGTATGAGAGGGTCCTGTTCGGGATGAACCCCCCCTGCTCTGGGGCGACTAGAACACTTGACAGAAGAGCCAGTCTAGTAGCCAAGATCTTGGCAAAAATTTTAGTATCCACATTGAGCAGCGAGAGGGGCCGGTACGAACTGCACTCTTCCGGTGGCTTCCCTGGCTTAGGGATAGTAACCAGGAGAGCCTCCCTCATAGTGTGCGGCATAGTGCCCGTGACGCACATATCATCAACTAGGTGTGGAAGCAACAGGTCTATGAATGCTTTATAGAAGGAGACCGGTAGGCCATCCGTACCTGGGGCACTGTCCCTCTCGATCAGGTGCATGAGGAGCTCCCTATGTGTGTTCAAGAGGAATGGTAGCTTAATGTACTCCAGGTACTCCAATATTTGCTCGTCCATGCTCTCATTGCGGGATTTTTAAAGGTCTGAGTAGTATTGTTTGAAACGTTCTGCAATTTCCGCCTCCTCTGTCAATAATTCCCCATCTACTGACCTAATCTCCGGGATCTGTGTTTTGTTTCGTCTCGCCTTCATCAGCCGAGCTAGCACCGAACCCGCTCTGTCCCCTTCACCATAGGTCCTGGCCGTTGCGTATTTGCCCATGTGTTTCACTTCGCTATCCGCAGCGTCGTGATACTCCTCGAGGAGGCTCTTGATCTTGTGTTCTAGCGTTGCATCCCTCCCTGCCACTTGTTGCTTTTCCAGGTCCTTCAGCTTTTGTTCTAGGTGCAATAATCTTTTCCGTATGTCTTTGAGGACACTTCAGTGCTTTGATATCGCAATGCCTCTGATGTATACCTTGAATGTCTCTCAAATTGTCTGGAAGTCCTCAACAGAGCCAATATTTGTGGCAAAAAGGTCTCTATGGCATTAGCCATTTCTTCCCCCAATAACGGATCTTATAAAGAATACAGGGGAACCGCCACGTGAACGGAGGTAGGGTCCTCTTTGGCGCATCAAGCACCAACAAGAACAGGGAATGATCTGAAAGCGTGCGCGACAGTGCCACACAGTGCCTGACCTTCTCCAGCAGAGCAGTAGAGGCCAGCCAGTAGTCTATACGCGTATGAACATTATGATACGCTGAATAGTGGGTATAACCACCCCTGCCACTATGGTGTGATCTCCATACATCGTCCAGCTCCATACTAATCATTACACTTTCCAGCTTTCTCGTGGCAGCTGTTGGCTGTCTGGGTGGACCCGTGGATCTATCTAACTCAGGGTCTCGAACCAAATTAAAGTCAACCGCCCCACAAAACATGAGCCTTCCAATAGGGCTTAGTAATCTTTGCCAGGGACCCAAAGAACTCGGGGCAGTCATAATTGGGGCTATATACATTAATTATAACCAAGTCCATGCCCCGCCCTTTACAATGGGATATTACATAACGGCCTCCTGTATCTGCGAGAAGCAGCGTGAGAGTAAAAGGTGCCCTAGGATTGACCCATGTCAGCACCCCCCTGGCGTTTGTGGGAAACCGAGACGAGTTAGTGTTGCCTGTTAGACCCCTACTACGTACCATTGTGCTCGACTGGGGAAGGTGCGTTTCCTGTAAGAGCGCAATATCCACATTCTGCCTGTGTAAGTAGATTTCCGCAGTTTATGATGATCATTAAGGCCCCTGACATTCCAGGACAGGGCCCGCAGACAACCTGCCGTACCCCGGGTGTCATTTGTATCAGGAGTCATCATCGCTGCAACCAATACCCATCGTAGGCTCAAGTCTGCTGTGTAGTCGTGTGTGGTGCACCATTGGCATAAACCAGTAACGTCCCATCAAATACCCCTCCATCAGGAACATTCCTATTCTCCCCCTACCCACCACCCACAGCAGATCTCCCCCAACTTGGTTGCATGAAAGTTCAAAGAACGACCCATCTTTCCCCCACCCCCAATCTCCCCACCCCCGGAATCATAACTGCGGTGCCAAGCACTCGTGAGCGGAGGTAGCTCCTCGTACCATACCCCTTCTGTCCGCTCCAGCAAGTCATTTGTGCCCTGTCCCACATGTGCTGACACCAATAAGTTGCAGTTATTGCTTTTTCGCAAAAACTGCCTATAAATAGAGCATAATGGACCCTGCCCACCCTTTCTTCTGCTCGCCTCCTGCCTCAAAACATGAATCTCCAACCCCTACGTTGACGTGCCACCCCATATCCATCTGATACAGTCCTGCAGTTGGCGCAAACCTACAGTACAGTTCAGCAGTCCCCGCAATTATGGGGCCACAACCTCCTCCAACCACAGGAGGTAATGTTACTCATTGTGAACCAAGTGACCACATGTTACTGCCCATCTCCCCACCCCACCCTCTTACGTTCCTGGTGACCCCCACCGTACTGTCTCAGTCCGGTTCCTCTAGGGATCCTCCTGCTGCCTCCTCCTGCGGCCGCCTCCCCAGGCTCCGCCTCTTATCCTTCTACCAACCCTTGAGAGCCTGCTACAATACCTTGGGGTCCGTAAAGATGTGCAAATGGCCTTGTCGGTTCACGCGGAGCTTCGTTGGATACAGCATGGCGTAGTCTATTCCCATGTCGCGGAGTTGTCTCTTTAGCGGTACAAAGTGCCTGCGGGCCTCTTGTACTCGTGCAGTGAAGTCTGGGAATAGTGACAACTCTGAAACCTCATACCGCAGTACATGCTTCTCCCTGGCAACGCTCAGAGCCGCGTCCCGGTCGCGATAGTTGGAGCTTCGTGATGATCGGCCACGGGGGGCCACCAAACGGGGGCTTCTGCCTCAGGGACCGGTGCGCCCTCTCCACCACAAACATCGAAGAGAAGACACCTTCCCCTAACAGCGACAATAATAGCCGCTCCACAAACTGCTCCATGTTCCCCGTGGGAGTGGACTCAGGTAGGCCAGTGATTCACAGGTTGTACCACCGGGAATGAGCTTCCAAGTCCTCCATTTTATCCTGTAGAACGCAAATCACTCTGCCAAGCTGTTTGTGATCTGCATCCAGTGTTGTTTGTGCTTCTTCCACCTCAGTTAGTCGCCATTCCGACATATCCAGACGTTCTGCGTGCTTATCAGGCCTGTCCGCCATTTTGTCCATCCTATAAGTGAGGGCGTCCATCTTAGTGCCCGGGGAGGTGATGCAGCTCTAAAGGGACTTCTCCATCGCTTTGAGGAGGTTACATATATCCAAGTCTGAGTCGTCACTCGCCGGAGGCAGAGACCTTGCTCCCTCGCTTGTAGTGGCATCATGGGATTCAGACCTCCTCTGGTCAAAGGAGAGTTTTGTTTGTGTTTTATCCCCTCTGCTCATGTTGCTTGCTGTAAGACGTTGCCAACTGCCAGAAGAGTGGGGACCCGCTTCTCGGCCAATCCCGAGCCACACGACCGCTGTGAGCAGACCAGAGGCCAGCCTGCGCAGTGAACCTCTTAGTGCCGCGCCCACAGCTCCTCAATATGTCTTTCCGGAGCCTTGTCGTCCTCCGATCGCCCAGGGGTATCCACTCGGCTCCCTCCGCACGCCGCCTGCGGGTGCCAGCCCGCCGTCACACGTGTGTTCTACAATGATGCAAAGGGACAGAGCTGCCAGAGCGTTCCTCGCCTCTTCAAGTTGTGTAGGCCTCACTGCACCGTCACCACCGATCCCCTCAAATTTCTCCAGAGCTTACGGGGAGGCAGGGGAGAGGGAGAGCATAGGGCGCTGCAAGTCTTCCCTCCAACTGCCCTGCAGACGTGCTCAGACTGGGCTTCAATTCACTTTTGCCCCCAGTGCCCGCAATAGCCTCCTCAGCTACCGCTCCCAAAACGGCATATACTACAGCCTGTTCTAGGGCGAGCCCCGGAGCGCCAGTGCTGTGTAGTGTCCTGCCAGGATACAGTCTAGTTGTTCCTAAGTGTAACCCTACACTGAACACCCACCCACCACAGACGTCACTGGGTCAGGTGACTCTGTTAATAAAAGAGGCCCTGCGCACGTGCTCGAGGCCAGAATTACCATCCCTTACTGGTGTCCTGTGTCTCACTTATGTCTATCATGCGGGCCTAGGGCCCCATCTTTACATGCTGTTCCTCTGCTCCACCAACCTTCACCATGCCCTTCTCTTACTCTAGGGCACCGCCGTCGCACTGTGACCGCCCGGGCACTCCCAGCGCTCTCACTGGCCCCCACACGGTGCTCTCGCGCTCCTGTGGTCCGGTCCAGGATGGGTCGGATGCGCCCAATAGGTAGCTACAAATGAGGCTCTTCGCACTCCTCACTTCCGGCAAAGCGCTCTAAACCGTCAGGGTCCGCTACCTGTTCAGGTGTCCCAGGGCCCCCGGCACTAGGGTACAACTGCTCCCTAAATCGTTAATTAATTAGCGGCTCATTAGGGCCGGGTGCTCCGATCGTCCACTGCCCGCTCCCCCAGGAGAGAACATCCGCCGCACGCAGAGCGACGTCACCCAGCTGCTGCCCTCACTTCAGTGCGGGGCTGTGTGGCCTACCAGCCACGCAGGCGCGGTGCGTCCATTGGGGCGTAGGGGCGTAGCCCCACTAAGCCCCATGGACCCACCGCGTCGCCACTAAACCACATACAAATTTTTTTTTAAATCGCGCTACCTGCCGGCCGGGAATCCGGGAGACACCCGACTTTCCCGGAGTGCGCAGGGGGGGTGGGGGCCTGATGGGCCTGCCAAAGCTGCGCATGTCGACTTTTGGGCACAAACATGCCCGCGCATGCGCAGATTGTTTCCCCCCTGATTTTCCCTTTAGAGAGAGGACATGGGGGCGGGCGGCAGCCCCCGGGGTTGTACAGGGCGACTGGGCGAGCATTTATGGTGCCCCCCCAGCCAATCCTGGCTGGGGGGGCACCATACAGCGCCAGGATTGGTTGGTGAATACCTAGCCCGGGTACATAACCCCCTGTCTGGGGGGCCAGAGCTCTCTCCCTCCCTCGTACTGCGGCCTCTGTTTGTTTATGGGGTTCGTTTGATGGAAGACTTGACCTCAGACCTGACCTGACCGGACCCAGGAAGGAATACTTGAGAGGGCGACACTGCGACAGTCAAGTCCCGAAGGAACCGCTCGGCCAGGGAGACCCGGCGTTCACACCAGCTCAGGTATGATCAGAGTGCTATGAAGGAACATTGTTTACTAAACGGGTTCACTGTAGTAGTGTAGTGTACACGGAAAGTGAAATCCGACCTTGAGAAATATAGATGCCGAGTGATTTTTATTTATTAAATTATGCCGCAGTAGCAATCACCAGTTAGGCAGCACAGGTTTGCTTATGAAATGTGGTGATAGAAAAGTAAATACCTGATTAACTCATTAAAGAAACACTATAGGAAGTAACGTCGTTATGCACACGCTTGGAATGGCGGTTTTTGGCGCGCTGCTACAAATGAGTGTCGCTTTGTCGGCAATCTAACTGCTAATGACTCGTTTTGCTGCCCTTATTTAGACTCGTTTTGCTGCCCTTCTGCAACTCGTTTTGCTGCCCTTCTGCAACATTTGTGTTTGTCAGTGTTACATGCAATGTTTATTCCCCACGATCCCCACCCCTTTATGAATGACTAGCAGCCCGTCCCAGCGTTGCCTGGGGTAGAAGGGGGCTGGGGGCTGCATTTCAGGTTTGCGTGCTCACGCCCAGGCCCCCGCCCGCCACGACATTGTCTGTGTCCCGGACAATGTTGTGGCGGGCGGGGGCCGGGAGAGCACGCAAACCTGAAATGCTGGCTTCCCCTACCCCCGCCTGCCCTGGCATTCCCCAGCAGCCCGTGCCCCGCCCGCCCACCCGCCCCGACCCTGGCTGCCCCGGATTCTTACCTTGCCTCTGCTGCTCACACCGCCGGTACATATTTCTCCGCTCCGCCACTCACCACCTGTCCGCCGCCGCTCCTCCCCGCGCCATATCCGCCTCTCCGCTCCGCCGCTGGCCTCACTTCACCGCTCCTCCCTTGCGTGCCATGTCCGCTGCTCCTCCCCTGCTCCTGACGTGACGACGCACAGTTGCGGCCGGCGCTACTTTGGGGGGAACTACTTTTTGTAAAAATATTACTTTTTATATAACGTTTATTTTTAAAAATTTTAAAGCCTATGACCATCTACACACCCTGCCGATTTCAACGGTGTATCGGGTGTGTAGATTGGTGCTGTGGTTCCCGAGTTTACCTTGCCTAAAGGTGCAAGTTCTCTCTTTATAATAGTAGTATAGATGGATGCAGGATGGATGAGTGGATGGATGGGTGGATGCATGGATGCAGGATGGATGGGTGGATGGATGAGTGCATGAATGAATGATGGATGCAGGATGGATAGGTGGATGGATGGATGGATGGGTGGGTGGATGGATGGATGGGTGGATGAATGAATGATGGATGCAGGATGGATGGGTGGATGGATGGGTGGGTGGATGGATGGGTGGATGCATGAATGAATGATGGATGCAGGATGGATGGGTGGATGGATGGATGGGTGAATGCATGAATGAATGATGGATGCAGGATGGGTGGGTGGATGCATGAATGAAAGATGGATGCAGGATGGATGGGTGGGTGGATGCATGAATGATGAATGCAGGATGGATGCAGGATGGGTGGATGGATGGATGGATGGGTGGGTGGATGCATGAATGGATGCAGGATGGATGGGTGGGTGGGTGGATGGATGGGTGGATGCATGAATGAATGATGGATGCAGGATGGATGGATGGGTGGGTGGATGCATGAATGAATGATGGATGGATGCAGGATGGGTGGGTGGATGGATGGGTGGATGCATGAATGATGTATGGATGGATGCAAGGTGGTTCCGGCTCGCTTGCTGCGCTCGCTCGCTGCGGTGCAATATGCAAATTAGTTTACGCCCTACCACTTTCAAATGTCACTAGCCGCCCCTGCAGCCACGATGATGTCGTGCTCTGATATCTTCTGTTTAAATGCGCGATTGTAGCGCGGGACACACCGACAGTAACCGCTCCCACGTCCGCTGGTCGGGGCAAAGGTCAGGTGAGCTTACAATTTGCAAAAGCTGCCGGATTCTGGAAGGATAGTTGTCAGCGCCACGGAGCACAGGGCTCAAGCGTCCATAACGGTCACGAGCTAGCTGCTCTGCCCCCTCATCAAAGACCAATTTTTGATACTAACAACGATCATAACTCTTAAACTCTTTTTTTCCTCATTAAAGATATTTAAATACCTACCTCTAGGCTTGAACATGAAAATTAAAATCACTCAAACCATAAGGGCATTTAATGTACACGGTGCCGAAGTAATCTTTATGAACTCTTGTCTGAACCACAAATGTGTTTCTCAAAATGCTAAGTAGTTTATGCCACAGAATAGAAGAGTATACCTGGGCTGTTTCTCTGACCTGCCAACTAAAAAGTAGTTCACACTTTACAGTCTGAAATTGTTCAATTTTACACTCATATATGCAGGTTGTTGTATTGCATTTAATTTCAGTGTTGCATGCTGAGCTTACAGTTCAATGCATTTCCTTTGAGCACTTGCCCTTAGAGTAAAGGCTTTGCATTTATTAACATTATATAAAATTCTGAACATCTTATTTATATCGATGTATATCTTGCCTTAACAGCATACTGTACACTTCACTGTAAATTGGCAGTCAATGTGCTTATGATGTATGAGTTTGGATCTACTTGTCCTGTGGACAAAATAAATGTGAAAACCTGTTAACCTTAACCCCAAACAATATGTTCTATGACTTGGGTGATATGAATTTCACACCCTTGTCACTGCAACAACCTCAGTTGTCTATAAGGGTAACTCTCTTAACAGAATGTATTGACCTAGACCTACAAAGGTTAAATCTATTGTATACATATCATTGTTCAGAAGAATTAACACAGTTAAAATTATTGTAATTCATAGACTGTTGTATGTGTTTCTGGCACTTCCAATAAAAAATGCTCGCGTTACGTTATGAAATACACAAAGGACCCTGCTAAGTTTAATTTGGCAAGGGAAATAGATTGAGTTGACAAGTCCTGAAAATGCCCAAAGTTAAGGGGGCTATGTTTCAAGACTTCAAAACATAATACTGAGTGTCACAAATTGGAGCTGCCAAAGAGGATTTCCTAAGATTTTAGAGCAGATGCTGGGTGCGCTTGACTGCGTAGAGGTGGGCAGGTCATTTTGGGGAGTACTTTGGCTGTTAAAATTGCGGAGGCCACACAATATTTATAGTAGCCAGATCACAAGTACGGCATTTGAAATATGGGAAGGTTACACTCGTTCACAGCCTGGCGATGTCGCCTTTCCAGCTAATGCTCATTCATGATGATAAAAAAAAATTCTGGCTGGTGTAAGCAAGGCCTAGTGAGCTTGTCAGGAAGAAGCATGTAAGATCATTGTCCATCTGTAATACAAGAGTAAAATTAGATCCTTTGAAGGTTGCAAAAGCATTTTTGATGACCGAGAAGGAATACTTCAGAGATCAACAAATATGGCACTTTACACTCAAATCCCCAATACGCTAGCTTTCCCTAGAAAGATAACGTAATTTGAGAAGCTAATAATTAAATTAAAAATAAATTATGAAGGGCACAAATACCCTAAGGCATCAAGCCCCTAAAATACTGAAAACCAACCCAACGGAGGAAACTAAAGACAGAAATGAGAGCGAAGAGTCACGTTTTCAGATTCTTCCTAAAAAGGAAATGGTTACCTAGTTCTGAAATAAAATGAAAAAGTGAATTCCAAAGTTTAGCTATGATGTAGAAAAGAGCCTTCCTCACATCTTGCCTAACAAAATCTTAGTACTAAAAATAGTCTGCTCTGCAACATGCACAAAGTTCTGCTAGGAAGGTACCACTGAAACTTGAGCCTAAAAAATTGTTGCCCCGACTATGACAAGTTTGATGCGCAATACTCTGGGTTTTAAAAGAAATTCTCTTCCTCACTGGAAGCCAGGGCAATTTTTTAAAGCTCCTCACTCCTTAGAAATGGATGGACAGGAAGAAATATCAAGAATGAGTTGGGCTGCTGCACAATGTATGTACTGTTTGCAATTTGGTTAAAGAGCTTTGATTGATGTTAAGATCAAACAAATTCCAATAGTCCAACCTAGAAGAAGTCAGTGCCACAGTGACTGTTTTCCAATCCATCTCTGGGATGAATGGAAACATTTTCTTCAGAGATCGAATGATGTTGAAGCAGGAATAGACATTCTGTTTTATTTTAGTATTAAAAGCAAGATTTTCAGCAATCATTATCCGGCTGATTTCAGCCGACTTGGCTGGAGTAGGACGAGAGCCGAAAGGACTGGTCCCAGTTGTTAGGCCAAATAAAGTGATGGCATCCAAAAATGAGGGCCTCTGTTTTGTCAGCATTTAATTAAAAGAAAATCCTTCATCCAATTGCTGATAGCCAGCATACAGTTCTTAAAACGTTTGGGCAATTGAGTGGATATCACCGGTCACTGTTACAATGATCTGATCATCAGTGTAAGAGGATATGCTAAAATCAATAGACTAAATAAGCTGCCTAAGACATACAAGTTAAAGAACGTTGAATTAAGAGGCGATCCCTGTGGCACCCCACAAGTTAAAGTAAATATCTGATAGAGACTACTAGCCGCAGATTCCTTCACGTAGAATTATCCACAGGCGTGAGACTGGATCCGAAACCTTTTTGCCACAGCATCCCTGCGCGCCGGGGGTGGAGCGACATCACGAGACTCCGTCCAGGCATCGTCCGCGCATGTGACGTCAGCGAGGTCACATAAGCCCCACCCCGGTATGCCTACGTCAGTTTTTTTCCTTTTCTGCGTGCAACGCCGATCCAGCCTTGCTGCAGGCCTATTTGGGCCCCCTTTTTTCTTCACCAATTGTCTTTTATCTAGTGGAACAGTGTGCGAATGCCTTCGGGCATCAAAACTTATACATCGTGAGGGCGTCCTATGTCGGCGACAGACCCTCATCTCCTTTGTATGTGGTGTTTGGGGGAGGATCACAGCACCACTGATTGTGAGGCGTGTCAACAGTTGAAGCCGAAGTCTCGGCGGGAGCGCCGCTTGAAACTTTTATCTGATCGTCTCTCCAGATCGACCTCCTCCCCAGGGATCAGCTTCGGCAGACGGCTTCAGATACGGCCGTGGTCCTCGTCTTTCTCCGATGTTGCGAGAGCGTCGCTCCCTGGTGGGTAAGTGTCGCAGTTTGTCCCCGGGGCTGGTCTTCGGCCTTCCAGGGGTGTGGGCTCTCTGCGGGTGATGTGGTCCCACGTGTCGTCCTCCTATCCACCGTTTCCCGGGGAGGGGGGGTCGAGAGTTCAGATGGAGACATACGCGGCTGCTTTGCGGGCCTCGCTGGCTTCTCCTCTTCCTACCCCTTCTGGGGTGCCGACGGATCCCTCGCTTCGTGCGGGGCCCTCCCCGGCGCCGCCGACAGCTCCGGCCCTGGCGATGACTGGTTCGAATCCAGGCTTGGAGGTTGTGGTGCTGTTGGGATCTGGCCCCTCTAGGGTCTTCCTTCGCGCCACCGCCCCTCCTCCTCGCTGCAAACTGCCGCAGGAGTCTCTGTGGTGCTGCGGGAGGTCGCCACGGCTCGGTTCGCATCCCCAGCCTCGCTCGGGCCTCTGGGCAGACAAAGGCCTCGTCCAAGGCTGAGCTGACGCCGTCCAGGTGCCGGTGTCTGCTTCGGGCAGCGCCACAAGGATCGGTGACCTCTCCTCATCCCACTCTGGGCCGAGGAGGAATAGGGATTCCTTGTCCCCCTCCGGGCCTTTCCCGTTCCTCCCCGCAGGCGGCTGCCTCGTCGGAGGGGGAGTGGGAGGTTAAGTCGTCTATGGCACCTCCACATGGGTTGCTGGACTGCCTCCGCTACATTCTGGGCCGAGGCTGGCGCAGGACTTTGGGTCACTCCCCTGGTCCCTCTCGTCCCTCCACACAGGCGGCTGCCTCGACGGAGGTCAAGTCGGCGCCGCTCCGGTGCCACCCTATGGCCACCTTCAGCTTCGGCCCCACTCCGGTCCCCGGTGCGGTGTGACTTGGAGGAGCCCTATCCGGTCTCTCCTTCGGCGCCGGATGGGGCTGGCGTCCTACCTCAACGTGTGGACTCCACAGCTCCACACAGAGGTCGTGCAGCGGATTTGTCTTCGGACGCTCCCTCTTCTCCGAAGGCTGACTGCATTTTGGTGTCCTCTTCCCTGGAGACTGATCGCCGCGTGGTGTCTTTTTCACTGGCGTCGAAGGGTGGCTCCCCGCCATTCCTGAGGCCGAGTTGCTCGTCGTAGGAGCGGCAGGTACCCCATTCTAAGGTTCCTTCTGGCTTTCCCAGCTGGCCCTTGCCCGTCTCGCTTGACTTCGGGGACGGCTGTCTTAGTCTACAGCTGTCACCCACGAAGGAGCTGATTTCTTCTCCGCAGGGCCCTACAGAGGCGGGTGTCCACAGCTGTAGGCATTCTGCGCATGGGGGACTCGTTTACTCATTTTCCGGCGAACCATCTCTTGGAGGTACTCCTCCAGGGCTCTGCTGGGAAGGAGAGCTTACTCCCCTTTGAGGGCTCAATCCTTTCTACTCTGGAGGGAGCTTGGAGGCATCCTGCCTCGGGAGATCGGGTGCCTCAACACCTTCTGCACCATCACCTTCCGGCGCCACCTGACCCAGCATGCCTCTCCCTCCATCCCTCTGCTGCCAGTGCACTCTTCAGGACTGCTTTTCTCTCCCTGCAGCCACTGTTGACTCTGCCGTCCCGGGAGGCCCGCTGGCTGGACTCTTGGGGGCGCAATCTGTTCGCCTCGACCAGCGCCCTTAACACCTTGTGTGTTTTGGCGAGACTCGGCTGAGTCTCTGGGTTCCGCGGCTTCCCAGGAGGCTGTTCAGGTGGACTTAACGACATCATGCTTTGGATGGCCAGGAACTAGCGGCGTTTATTCTCCGCTCTGCTCTGGACATTTCGGAGGTGTTGGGCCGGACAATGGCTTCCTCAGTCGGCCTCCGTCGCCATGCTTGACTTCGGGACAAATCCGTCTTCAAAGTGTATAAACAGAGTATCAGGCCATGTAAGGGAATTCCTTTTCCTGAGATTCAATTTTTACACTTCACTTACCATTTTATAGAACATTCCTACCTTGCATATAGGAACTCATGCAAGCACATATACAAATCATACATTGCAAAAATCTTGCACAGCAACATACTCAAAAACATCCCACCCCACATATCCACCAACTATTCACCAATAATAGCCTGATAATTGTCAGAACCAAGACTTCTACGTTCCGCAGCTGTGGAGTGACTACGGTAGCAAAGCAACCATCTTGAGTCACACATACTGAAGTAGTTGACATTCAGAAGGAGCGTACTCCTCTGCAGATACTAGCTTTCATGCGAATGATTCATTGAATGTAGTTAAGAATTGACAGTTCTGCATTTTGTTTTCAAAGTTTGGATTGCAGCCCGACCATATCTGCTTTCATTGACCTCTTGACAGTTAAGAATGAGGTGACTAAACAATTATTTGTGTAAGTATTTTGCTTTGTAGAACTCTTTGTTGGAAAATCTTAGGCTTAACTTTCCCCTTGTGTTTCTCTCTGCTTTGCAGAATTGGGTAAAATTACAGGTTTTAAAGACAATGACCTGGGCACTCGCTGCCGGAGACTCGCAGCATCCAAAGCTTTATCTGATCAGAGGAAGATATTAATAGATGTCAGTGACGACGAGGACAAGGTTAACGACTGCATGCCAGATTTGACCTCGGGTAACTAAAGTGTTCCTTGGTTATGCAATGCTTTGTGTTTTACACTGTTCAAGAAGCTTTACTGGAAAAGCATTCGACAGTAGAAACAGTAAGGTCACTAATCCGAAACAAATAGGCCAGTTGAATACAATTGTAAAAGTTCAGCCGCTTTGTACAATACGCTATGTTTAGTGTTGATCAACATTGGTTTTGTACATTTATAGTTTATCCTGCATCAAGACCTTTTCCTTCTTGTTTAAAGTTATTGTTTCATTATAAACCTCTTTCCCTGCTTGGTTATAACTCTCTTTTAGAGTGATACCAGTCTGTCTTCCTTTGCTAATGTATACTTCTAATCCCTACTGATAAAGAGCTAAACCTAGAAACACCATTGTAAAGATAACAGCACTTCCTGCACCAACTTTGGTGAAAAACAAAATCAACGTTGAAGTAAGAATACTGCATTTACTATAATCAATGGGTGAACTTTGCTGGGATGAGAGGCAGTTTGCTCCCTCCCCCCTAGTGTTTAACAGGCTTCCTTGAGCCAACAAGCTGACAAGCTCACCTGGGATGCACCTGTTTTCCTGTGGCATTCTACTGTGCCTTATGAAGATTTGGGCAGCATTTCAGCAACTCCAGATTAGTTTACTATGCTCTCTACTACTTCTACTCTAATAATGAAGGGCTAAACCCAGAAGCATGTTTCTAAAGATAACAGCACTACCTGCACCAACTTTAGTAAAAAACTACATTAACTTTGAAGTGAGCGTACTGCATTTACTAGAATGCAATGGGGAGAACTGCTGGAATGAGAGGCGGTGTGCTCCCTCCCCCTTGTACATTAAAGTATATATTGATAAAGTTAGGAAGATGTTCAAAAAGACCATATTTCAAGATGATGATATACCCAGAGCTTAATCCATTTTCCACTTACAAGCCAAAGATTAGTGCCCTGTTTAAACAGTGTGGTACTAGCATACTTAAATGGATGTATGTAGCCTAAGGTTAGCCAAACAGTATTAAAAGGTAATCACAATTTTAAAATGGACGATAAAATAAGTCTTTAATTTATATTATTATATTGAACTTTAAAAACGACTCAATGCACCTGGTTTTAAGTAACCCTGGGCGAAGTACTACGCTCCGTTCGCGGAGTTTGCGGAGTTTCGGCAACTCCGTGCTCCGCGGAGAACGCGAAGTTGTTGAATACTCCGCAAACTGCTGCGTAGCGTAGTTCTCGCGCGCTCAATAGCATTTTCGCGTGCGCGAGGATGCTTGTCGGTAAGATCGAGTTGCCGAACACGCAGAAACTGCAATCTGGCACAGAATAACTCGCGAACACGTTAGTAGTGACCGGAAATAAGGGGACGCGAGCGGGCGGGACAAACCTCATGGGTAACTTCGCGCGCTACACATCCCGAGCATGCAGGCAATCAATCAATCAATCAATCAGGATATTTGTATAGCGCGCTACTCAACCAGAGGGTCTCAAGGCACTTGGGGGAGGGGGGTCCGCTACTGCTCGAACAGCCATGTCTTGAGTTGCTTCCTGAAAAGCAGAGGTGGTCTTGGGTCAGGCGGAGGTGGATGGGGAGGGAGTTCCAAGTCTTGGCTGCCAGGTAGGAGAAGGATCTTCCTCCCATGGTGGATCTTCGGATGCGTGGCACGGCGGCGAGGGCGTGGCTGGTCGATCGTAGCTGGCGGGTGGGAGTGTAGAAGGTCAGGTGGTTGTTGAGGTACCTGGGGCCCAGGTCGTGGAGGGCCTTGTGTGCGTGGGTGAGGAGTTGGAACGTGATTCTCTTGCTGACAAGGAGCCAGTGAAGGTCTCTCAGGTGTCCGGAGATGTGGCTGTGTCGGGTGATGTCCAAGATGAGTCGTGCGGAGGCGTTCTGGATGTGTTAGAGTCTTTTCTGGAGTTTGGCTGTGGTTCCGGTATAGAGGGTGTTTCCGTAGTCCATTCGACTGATGAAGAGTGCCGGTGTGACCGTCTTCCTGGTTTCGGTGGCGAGCCATGGGAAGATCTTTCGGAGCATGCGTAGGATGTTGAAGCATGATGATGAGACGGCGTTGACTTGTCTGGTCATCGAGAGGGAGGAGTCCAGGATGAAGCCCAGGTTGCGTGCGTGGTCCGCTGGTTTGGGACGGGTGCGCTGCCCAGGGCAGGGGGCCACCAGGAGTCGTCCCAGGCGGAGGGTGATGATCCAAGGATGAGGACTTCCGTCTTGTCTGAGTTCAGTTTCAGGCGGCTGTTCCTCATCCACTCGACTACGTCTTTCATCCCTTCGTGTAGGTTGGTTCTGGCAGTTCCTGGGTCGTTGGTGAGGGAGAGGATCAGCTGGGTGTCATCGGCGTAGGAGATGATGTTGAGGTTGTGTTGGCGTACGATGGCTGCGAGGGGGCTCATGTAGACGTTGAAGTGGGTGGGGCTGAGTGATGATCCTTGTGGTACGCCGCATATGACTTCGGTGGCCTTGAATCTGTACGGGGGGAGGCGGACTCTCTGGGTTCTTCCGGTGAGGAACGAGATGATCCACTCCAGTGCCTTCTCTTGGATTCCGATGTTGCTGAGGCGCTGCACTAGGGTGCGGTGGCAGACCGTATCGAATGCTGCGGAGAGGTCCAGGAGGATGAGGGCTGCTGTTTCCCAGTTGTCGAGCAGGGCTCGGATGTCGTCAGTGGCTGCGATGAGGGCGGTCTCGGTGCTGTGGTTGGTGCGGAAGCCGGACTGCGAGTGGTCGAGGCTGGTTGGGCGAGCGCAATTGGTGATCCACTGTGTGAGGTTGTTGGCTGCTTGGTTGGGGTCCGTTGAGCTGGCGGGTGGGTTCTGGCTCAGTGAAGTGGTGAGCTGGTCGGTGGTGATCTTGTTCCAGTTCCTGCGGGGAACCTGTTGCGGGTGGTGGTGAGTCGTGGTCTTTCTGAAGCTGAAGTGGACGCAGCTGTGGTCTGTCCTGTGGAGCCCGGTGGAGTGGCTGAAGGAGATGTACTTGCTGGAGGAGAAGACTGGGTCAAGCGTGTGTCCGGCGTAGTGGGTGGGGGTGTTCACCAGTTGCATGAGTCCGAGGTTGGCGAGGTTGTCCATCAGGGTGGTGGTGGTGTTGGTTGTCGTTGTTGTTCTCCAGGTGGAAGTTGAGGTCCCCAAGGAGGATGTAGTCAGCGGAGGCGAGGGCGTGCGGGCTGATGAAGTCTGCGATGTCTTCGCTGAATTGTGTGCGAGGTCCTGGGGGTCTGTAGATGAGGGTGCCTCTGAGTGTGGTCTTGGGGTCGGTGTGTATCTGGAAGTGAAGATGTTAAGCGGCTGTGAGGGTGTCGTCTGAGTTGGTCGTGATGCGGATGGTGTTCTTGTGGACGTTGGCGATGCCTCCTCCTGTCTCGTTGACGCGGTCTCTCCGGGTGATCTTGTATCCGTCCGGGATGGTGACGGCGATGTCGGGCGCTGAGGAGGCGTTCATCCATGTTTCCGTGAGGAAGGCGACGTCTGGGGATGTGGTGTTGAGCAGGTTCCAGAGTTCCACGGCGCTCCCGAAGACGAAAAATGGCTTGCGAACTGGTCCAGCAAGCTACTACGCATGCTCGCGGAGCTATGCGTAGTTCGCGGAGTGCAAGTGCATCTTCGCGTAGCTCGCGGAGTGCGGCTACGCGAACTACGCCCAGGCTTAGTTTTAAGCCTGTGAATGATCCAGTGGAAAAGCTGACCATATTTGTCATTCTTTCCCCCCTAATCATAAGTCTCATTTTTGTTCTTTACATTTTTTAGGTCGAACCTAGACAGTGCTTGCACTGTTTGGAAGATCTGTTGTATGTACTTTGTGGGCTTTGGAGATCAGCCCCAGGACTTGTCTCCTTCTACTTTTGCTTAGGGACTATTTTTTATTTTCAACTGCCTTTATTTAATTGTCTTGATAGAAAACGACTAGTAGAGGTCAGTAAAATACCAGAATTGCTTTCTGCTTAGGGACTTTCCTTATTTAATTTTCTGGCAGCTGCCTCTATTTAACTGTCGTGATAGAAAACGACCAGCAGTGGTCAGAATAAATACCAGAATCACTTTAGCATTTCCTAGATTCCAGGCAATAGAAACTGGTCTCCCACAAGCACCTGTAAACAATATTTTTTTCAAATCTTGTATTTTCAGTGATATGAACACCGAAGGCCCCAATTTTGTATTAAATACAGAGCTTTCCACTATACTATTTCCCGCTGATAGGCAGTATTTTTCTCCATGTGTTCCCATACCTGGTGTTTTCCGCAGTTTGGTGCTTACTTTCCCTCCATGTTAAAGAACAGTAGATGTTTCAGCACCCAAGCTAATGTGCTGCATAGCTAAATACATATAAAGTCCCAAAGGCGAGACCAATTGCATTGCAAGTGCTTGTTAATATTGACATCTTTAAGAGTATGTAGATTCTAGGACACCTCAATGGGCTCTTTTTTCTCAAATTATGATCCACCTTATGTCAGTGAAAATAGTTGGATTCTGGAGGATTGAAGTTAATGGAGACAAGAAATAGATTTTTTGTTATGATAGAAATTGGTTATAAAAGACCTAGGTTCCTAGAATAGTTCAATATTAAAATGTATTAGGAGTAAGTTTAGCATTTTTCTATATGCCCTTATTGCTTTCTTGATGTTTATTTGTTTGATTCTTTCAGTTTTTCCCATAACAAAGAATGTACGTTTAGCTCAAATTGTTTTAAAGGACATGATTGATTCCCCCATGCTATACAGAACCTAGATTTAGACTTGAATCCCTGAAACGCACTGCTGCTATCCCAATGCAAGCATAACTCCCAATTCTCCTTACCCCTTAAAATTACCCCTTAACACCACTGTGGCAGAGAGTGGAGTTATAATCCCTGAGTCTCTGCAGCAAAACATAATGGTCCACCTAGGCTGATGTGTGGTGAGGGTGGATCCTTAGTTTCATTCAGCGCCTCTGATCACTTCCTCTGTTCTTGATCTCTTTTATCCTTCCATCAATTACACAAATATAATCTTATGAACCACCATAATTCCTAAACTCTATTTTCCTCATGAAAGATATTTAAATAACTACCTTTTAGGCTTGAACTTGGGAATTAAAATCACACCAACCATAAGGTCACTTAATCTACCTGGATGCTCAAGTAATCATTAAGAACTCTGGTGAGACCTACAAGTGTGTTTCTAGAAATGCTATGTAGTTTTGCAATTAAATAGATACATATTGGGTGTTTCTCTGCCCTGCCTACCAAAAAGTATTCAACACTTTACAGTCTCAAATTTTTTATATTGTAATCACTGTCAGTGATGCATGCTGAGCTTATAGTTTAATGCATTTGCTTAGAGCACTTGTCTTTGGAGTAAAATCTTTGTATGTATGAACTACAACTACAATTCTGAACATCTTATTTATATTGCTGTATATCTTGCCTTATCAGCAGACAGTTCTCTTTTGTATATCGTACCAGAGGTGGCGAGCCAACAGATTAATGGGGCGAGTCAACCCTGAGCCAAGTCAAGGGTTTGCTTCATATCTTTCTGTGCATGAGCCAAGCCCTGAAATGTTTGCTATGTAAATTATAGACTAAACATCACGTAAAATATGATTAAGTGTCTCAAATTCTAAAAAGTTTATTTCGTTTACGTGTTGGTGCTTTGACATAAATCCACCACATTATAGCACTAAACTGGAAAGTACTTTACCGAAAGTGATGATTTATAAACATGAACCTTTAGTGAACTAAGGCATGCAATTGCCATGTTAACCCTGTACTAGCCCACATTATTACAGAGTATTTGGTATGTTAAGGCTTCATTTTTTTCTCTCTTTGTGCACCTTTCAGCAGTTTGTACATAGCGAGAACTCCACCCAAAGGTATTGGAGCTCTTTACGTAAGCATCCGTTACATTACAAAAGGTCACCATTCATTGTTTATAAGGATGAGTGAAATTAAGGGTTGTTGAGCCGACATTCAGACTTGAATTGGGTTAGTCTGGTCCGAAGTCCGCAACTCTGTCCCTAACACATCCAGGGTACGGGGTGGGAGGCAAGTAGAAGCCACATGACCACTCCCCCCATTATGGGTTACAACAAGACCTCGAGTTGAGCCAGAGTCATGCTTCAGGCTCGAGCTTTTAGTAGCTCGCCCACCTCTATATCATACAGTACACTGTATATTGGCAGCCTAGTTTTTTTCTGCTTGTCCAATGGACAAAATAGACATGAAATCCTGTTCTTAACCCCAAACAATATGTTCTGGGCATTAGGTGATAGGAATTTCCCTTTCTTTCACTGCAACAACCTCAGCTGTCTATAAGAGTAACTCCCTTTCCCATGCAAAATTGCATAGACCTACTAAGGTTGTATCCATTGTTCACATATAATTGTTCGGAAGCATTATCACAAAAATACTTGTAATTCCCAGACTTTTGCGAGTGCTCACATGACTTTATGCACGATACAAAGGACACTGTTACATTTTATTTGGCAAGAGAAAGCTGCATGAGTAAATTGGGAAATCCTGAAAATGTACAAAAAAAGTGGCTTAAGTTTCCAGACATTCGAACTTGATTCTAGGTGTCAAAAATTGGAACTATTAAAAAGTGGTTACTGAGATATTAAAGCAGACACTGGGTACTTATGGACACGGTGCGGCAGTGGGGGGGGGGGGGGGGGGGCACTGTGGAAAGTATCATGGCTGTGGAAATTGTATCGGCCACAGAGATTGTATAGTAGCCAGATCACCAGTACGGCATTCAGCGCCCACTCATGATAATGAAGACTTTTACCCAGCTAGTGTAGGCATGGCCTAGTAAGCTTGGCAGGAAGAAGCATGTAGGACAATGGTCAGTCTGTAAAACAAGAGCAAAATTAGATCCGTCAACAGCGGTAAAAAAGTATGTGGGTGACTGAGTAGGAATACACTTGGAGCCCCCAGAGAGTTAGTGAAATTTGAAAAGGTAATAATGACAATGGATAACTCTAAAGGTGTGAGATCAAAATTGCATAAACTCTTTTTAAACTCTCCAGGGCCACAGAGACTGGGAGGACCTGGTGGGCAGAGACTCCCAGAGAGAACGTGGGATGGTCTATGGCGAGATCCATTCAGACTCGATCCAACACAGGGAAACCATCCATTAGAATAAGGATGCAATATAATCTATCCGTGCATAGGTTGAACAAAATGTATGCATAGTGCCTGAACTGTGATGAAGGCGGTTTGGCAACAAAGGGGATCCCATGCACATCTGGTGGGAAAGTTTGACAATTTCACTTTCCTAGAAGGAAATGTTGGCTTCAGTGAATGGCCTGATACTCTTCCCAGTCCCAAATATCCAAAAATAGTGATAATAGGGATAGAACCAGAAAAATAGGGGCACTAAGAATGGTCCCTGATCTTTCAACTGTTGGTCCCTACAAAAATAGTGGTAGGACACATGTAGAAACGAAGCTCCCTACATTTATTAAATCTATGGTATAGCAAAAAGTGGGAAACCATGGCAATGGAAAGGATAGCTAAACATTTAGTTAAATAGATGGATGATTTCTTAGCGATCTAGTGTCCAATGCATGAATATATGGGCAGGGAATTAAGTCCCTGAAATAGGAGTCCTAAATCTGTCCGACTGAGCTCCAACCACACCACTTACAGACTTTTGGAAACGCCGCTATCTGTGTATACCACTGACCATATGACATGAGAGTATGCGTTACTAGTAAAGATCGTAAGATACAAATGAGTAACCACTGCAGGGTAATGGATGGTAGGCAAGAGAGAGCATTAGAGCAGATCAAGAAGTATTAAAATTTAAGCTGTGCATGGTACCGACTTCAACAGCAACTTACAGGTCCAAAGAGTCCAATCCAGCAAGGGTAAGAACAAGTCAGAGTTCACATTGCAAGCTTAGCATATATAGAAATCGGTAAGGAAAAGACATTTCATAGCATTATAGATCGTTATAACTGTTATCCTGGAACATCCCCCTTCCTTCAGAACAGTGCCACACCCACCATGATTCCATACATAACATATCCATAAGTAGCATGATATAGGCTAATGAGTCCATGCTATGACATTAAGGCCACTTCCTCTCCACCCCCCTCTTCTGGGGCCCTACCATGCAACGATCTCTCCGAGTCCGACTCCGCAGTACTTAGAAGCTAAGTTTGCAGTGGCCCCCATATATCTCTAGGCCTGCTCGCCATCGGTTGCGTTTCAGCATAAATGGCAGTTTCCTCTTGACAATACATGGCATCATTGAGCCAGTCCTTAAACTTCGGGGCTCTCCCCCTACCCCAGCGGCATGCCAGTCTTCATTTTGCCAGCAGTAGGACAATGTCAAGGAACTTCCTACATTGCTTGGGTATGTGCACACTCCCACGCCAGATGCATAAATCCAGCTCCTTCGCCCAGACACCTTTTGCATCTATCATTGTCAGACAATTGAAACCTATATTTCTTAGCCGGTGTGTAATACAGTCTCTGCAAGAACCTATAATGAATAACCTTGAGTCTGCAGCTAGACGATATGTTTGCTGTAATTCCTCAAAAATAGCTTCAGTGTGCATCAGAGACCTCCTTACCCATATCCTCACCCCATCGCACGCGAGCTGTTCCCTCAATCCCCTGCCGCTGCGTCCTAATACTACAATAAATACTAGATACCAAGTGCATCCCATCTGCTGATCCTAGCATGCAGTGCAGTGGAGATAAATTCTCAGGCTCCCGGGGAAAGTCCGGTAAGACATCCCTAATTCCCTGTCTCAACCGTACATAATAAAAGATCTCAAGTGGTGTGGGACGTATATCTTTAAAAAACATGTCCATGGACCGAAACTGCCCCCCAGGAACAGATCGTCCCAAGTAGCTACCTTAAGGCGCCGGCACAATGTTTGGAACCCCCTTTCCTGTAACAACCTCAATTTGGGATGGTAAGTCAGGGGCATTCGTGCCGAATATAACAATGTAGTTTGTAAAAGCTTCGCAACTCTTCTCCAAGCGTCAATCATGCATGTCACTGTTGTGGGCGGTGTCTCTAAGGCCTCGATAGGGCCATGTATACGGCCATTCAGGGGGAGGGGATATGCCACCCAATCCTCCACCGCTATTTGAGGCATACAGGGCGTAGGTAGTAAAGAAAGGAGGTACCCCTGTAGTGTATGTCAGGGAGGGGGATAGTGACATCAGCAAAACAAGTAAAAGTCCCTGTTTAAACCGTGGCAGGCTAGAATGGCTGAGCATAAAATTGCTAAATGGGGTCAGGGATAGGGGGAAGAGTAATTACCCCTATCTATTTAACCAATAAAACATATACACGCAAGGCAAAGTGGACCTAGACACAAAGTTATATCAACGTGAAAATATACTCAGTAGGGCAGTTTTTTGTCGGTTAAAAAATATCATGAAATTTATTTATCACCTCCCAGCATGGGTTACATTCTAAAACTTAATAACAACATTATAATTTAAAAACCACCAGCGGTGGTAAAACAATGAATCAATATACAGTCAAAAAGTGAACAAAAACAGTCGACGCAGCGTTTCGGTGTTTTCTAGATTTTGACACCTTCTTCAGGACATTTGCAACATTTTGACTCAGTATCTCTAAAATTAAAACAATATATTTTTATTTTCTTAAAAGAATGTTTTGAGAAAAAACCACAACTACTTCGTATTGCCACTGCCTTGCTCGAGGTTATACATAGCTAGTAGCTACTAACACCAAACACCAAGAAGTCTCGCAGTAGCTACTACTAGCTATGTATAACCTCGAGCAAGGCAGTGGCAATACGAAGTAGTTGTGGTTTTTTCTCAAAACATTCTTTTAAGAAAATAAAAATATATTGTTTTAATTTTATAGATACTGAGTCAAAATGTTGCAAATGTCCTGAAGAAGGTGTCAAAATCTAGAAAACACCGAAACGCTGCGTCGGCTGTTTTTGTTCACTTTTTGACTGTATATTGATTCATTGTTTTACCACCGCTGGTGGTTTTTAAATTATAATGTTGTTATTAAGTTTTAGAATGTAACCCATGCTGGGAGGTGATAAATAAATTTCATGATATTTTTTAACCAACAAAAAACTGCCCTATTGAGTATATTTTCACTTTGATATAACTTTGTGTCTAGGTCCACTTTGCCTTGCGTGTATATGTTTTATTGGTTAAATAGATAGAGGTAATTACTCTTCCCCTATCCCTGACCCCATTTAGCAATTTTTTGCTCAGCCATTCTAGCCTGCCACGGTTTAAACAGGGACTTTTACTTGTTTTGCTGATACAGGGCGTAGGTGCCATCCAGTGATAGGCATAATGGGCCTGCGCACTCATATAGTACACTTCAAAATCGGGGATATCAAAGCCTCCTTTATCATAGGGCTGCGCTAGGACCGACCATTTAAGCCGTGGTTGCTTTCCCCCCCCCAGAACAATCGAATCAGTTCCGTTCTTAATGTTTTAAAGAAAAAAGTACCTGGATAATATGGGATGTTTAGTAAGAGATATAAGAAGCGTGGCAGTAGCACCATTTTAATGAGCGAGGCTCTGCCCGCCATTGATAAGGTTAGGGAGATCCAACGCGTAACACTGGAGGTCAATTTAGTAATCGCAGTGCCATAGTTGAGTTTGAGCGTCTCATCCCTGTCCCTAGATACTTGAATCCCTAAGTAGCGGAGATCAGAATGACACCATTCGAGGGGGTAATCCGAGTGGAACTCTGGAACTGCGGGCGTAAGTGGGAAGAATTGTGATTTTCCCCAGTTGATTTGTACCCCCGGCAATCTACCAAACACCAAGAAGTCTCGCAATAAGGGGTTTAAGTTTTGTTGCGGGTCTGTAACATATAGCGTTGAATCATTGGCATAGAGTGAGATCGCAATTTGGTGCTGAAAGCATTTAAACGCGCTATCCCGATGAAGCTGCCTTAGCCGACACGCTAGCGGTTTTATCGCTATAGCAAAAAGAAGAGGGGAGAGCGGGCACCCCTGCCTGGTACCCCGCGTTATAGAGAGTGAAGTGGAAAGCCGACCATTTATTAGAATTCGAGCAGTAGGATGGGTATAGAGTAGTTGCACCCAAGATATAAATTAATTTAGGGAATCCCATTATCTACAGAACTTCGAATAAGTATTTCCATTCGACCGAGTCGAATGCTTTTGAGGCATCTAAAAATACCGCAGCAACCGGAAAGTCAGGTGCAGCAGTCTGTATCTAGGAAAACAGTGTGTGCAAATTGTGATTAGTAGATCTGCCAGGGACGAATCCAGCCTGATCCGGGAGTATAATCCTCGTCATCGGGAGGGACAGGCGAGTAGCTAGTACTTTAGCTAAAACTTTTGCGTCACAATTAATCAATGATAATGGATAGTAAGAGTCACAAACCGTAGGATTTTTACCAGGCTTTAAGAGGGACGTAATCACTACTTCTCGCATCGAACAAGGTAGTACCCCCACCTCCCGCGACTCCTCAAACACCTCCCGCAGCACCGGGGCCATAATGTCTATGTAGCATTTATAGAATTCTGCGGGCAGCCCATCTAGCCCTGGTGCCTTCCCATTCTTAAGTGACATTATAGCCTCCCTAATCTCATCCAGGTCTAACGGGCGCTAAGGAATGTCCTGTGCACATCACTCAACCAGCAGAGGGCAATATCCCTCAGGAAGTCCTCAAACCCTACCTTTTCCACACTCTGCGTGGTGCTCAATTGACCATAATGCTCTGCAAATATTTCCAAGATTCCCCCGCCCCCTCCCCTTTGGCCTGCTAATTTCCAAAATATTAGTACTGAACCGCAGGTTTCTAGTAATCTCTGATAATGCCTTCCCCTGCCTTTCCCCCTCACAATACCTACGCGCCACCCAGTGTCGTCCCCGAAACTTAGCCTCCCTCGCAGTCTCCTCCTCGTACCCCGACAATTTAGCCCTAAAGTCTTTATGCGTCTTCCCCACCTCTCCATGCATCATTAGTGCCTCCAACCCATTCAGTTCTCGGTCCAAGGTTCGTATAGTCCTCTGTATATCTCGCAAGACCCCAAAGCTCTTGGAAATACAGTACCTTCGGACCGTAACTTTAAATGCTTCCCACACGACTTCAACACTGTCCACCGATTCCTTGTTGCGGGGAAAAAATGCTGTAATCCCCTCTCCTAGTTCTGTCTTAAACACCTCATCCAACAATGCAGTAGGTTGAAGTCGCCATGACGGTCTAGGTCTATCACATCCGGGCATACGCAACTGGATCAAAAAAGGACAATGATCAGAGTACGTTCTGGCTAGGTATTCGGCCTTCATAAGACTCGTACTAAGCCCTCGGGAGATTAAGCAATAATCGAAGCGTGCCAATGTGCCAGTGTAAAATGTGAAGTGTGTCCCTTCCTTCCTCAGGGGATGAACAAATCGCCAACTATCAAGCAATCCTCCCTCTTCCACAATACCCTGCAGGACTTCTCTAGACCGGCTATTGTAGTGTGCAACTCCATCAGCTCTATCCTGAGTAGGCATCAAAGCTACATTAAAATCTCCCCCCCAGATAATGTGCGTAGACCCAATGTTTACAGCCCGACCCCACAGTGCCGTAAAAAATTCCGGTGTATCGACATTAGGGGCATAGTAATTCACAATGGTAACAGTGTCAGCCCCCATTCTACCCCATACAATAATGTACCTCCCCGATGGATCCAGTAATTCTCCCAAGACCAGGAACTGTATAAATGTGTTAATCAGTATGGCCGTGCCCCTGGTGTAAGAGGAGTAAGATGAAAATAGCCGTACAGTCGCCCATCTGCTAGCAAAAGTGTTATGAGAATGTGGATGGAGATGTGTCTCTTGCAATAGTGCGACATGCATCTGATGATGATATTCCAAGTCATTATCGTTAAGAACGAGTCATTCCCAGTCCCCGCCATCCTGTTTCATGTATGTTACAGAACAGTCCTGCAGCATAATCAAGTACACTCCTGCCTCCCCAAATCATTATGTACAGCTGGACCACACACAGTACCCTGCTCCCCTGTATGAAAAAAACGTTCCCAACCCCATCACTCCCCACCCACTGAAGCTTCCCAATCATGCCAGCCAGGCACCACACCGCCCCCCTCCCCCCAACATACCCAAACCATAATTCAACAGGGGCTATCCCATTGGGGTTGTCCCTCCAGGTGCCACACTTTAACCTTGCTTCTAGTCTGGGAACTGTCTGCTCTTGTTAGTCCCAAATACCAGCAAGGGCGTCCGGTTAAAGACTCTGATCATGCTACCCCCCCGCCCCCAATACCAAAACTGGTGAGTGGCTTATCAGTAACAGGCAAGATCAACCCAATGCAACAAACGTTGTAATACATTACAGTAGTCCAGGGTCCGGAAACCCCACAGCAAATCCACACCATCTTTCATATATCCACGCCTCCACAGGCCACGCCACTTCAGAACTGCATATGTTCACTCAACATCCGAGAGTGGCGCCTCTTCCAACTCGTCCTGTTCTGCAGAGGCGGTCTTACGTCGTTTCAGCGTCTTTAAGAATTTCTCCACCGATTGTGGCGTTGTGTTTATAGTTTGTTTTCCTTGGTGGGTGACACATAGACGCGCAGGGTATAATAAAGCATAGTCCACCTGCTCCTGTTGCAGCTTCTGCTTCACTCCGTTGAACTTTCTTCTCTCCTCTTGCACCCGTACCGTGAAGTCGGGGAAGATGGTAAATGGTACTCTTTCATAATTAAGTTGTTTCTTTTCTCTCGCCACCCTTAAGACCGCGTCGCGGTCCTGATAATTTAGAAGACGCGCGATGATGGGATGAGGAGTTGCTCCCGGAGGCTGCCGTGGACCAAGTGATCTATGCGCCCTTTCCACTATAAACTGGGCAGAGAGTGCCCCCTCGCCAGTGACCGCCGTCAGCATTTTTTCCACATATTGCTCTAAGCGGCCCTTATTGGTGCTCTCGGGCACACCTAAAATTCGTACATTATTGCGGCGGCTGCGAGCTTCAATGTCCTCGTTCTTGGCATCTATTATTCTCATGAGCTTATCCATTTGAGTCACCGCTGTTTTCAGTTGTTCCGTAACGTCCTACGAATCTGATATCTGCTGCCCTGCTTCTTTGAGCCGGGTATCATGGCTGTCCAGTTTGCACGCGATGTTATCCATGCGGTTCGTGAGCATGTCCACCTTTTCCGCTATCGTCGCAAAGCCTTGCCTCATTTCAGTAAGTATAGTGTGCATATCACTGTGAGAGCCAGGGTTCCTACCGGCCGTCACCTCCGGCGCATCAGTCCCCTTCTCCACAGGCAACTTTTTGGGCTTTCTTTTAACCTCAAAGGTGAGGCGCGGTTGTGGGGAGTCAAGCCGGCCCATGTTGCACCTCCCGCACCAGACTAGCACAGTGCTCAGTTGCATTGTAGTAACTAATCTTGAGAGTGTAGGCCTGGCAGCCGCTCGTACACCTATCTATGGTGATTTCTCCACTCAGCTATAGCAGATCCTCCAAGGCCCTGCGACAGTCCCCCAGCCTCCACTTCGATGAGGCTATACTCTGACATGTGCAAAGTCGTTAGGACGCTACAGCCGACGCCCCTGCAAACAGTACTGCTGAAGGAAGAACAACCAGATGTTGGAGTCACAACAGGTCTCCTCTCGTTTTCTTTCCCAGGAGATATGTCATCCTCAGGGCTCTGTCAGGGGGCAGTGGTCGTGCAGAGCAGTGAGTTCCGCGCCATATGCCAATTTCCCCGTAGTTCCTCGCCAGTCCGTGCCCGTACACCAGCAGAGCAGGGCTCCCACACCCCAAAGTTCTTCAAGGATGAAAACCACAACCAAGGTCAAGATACACCGTCACTTCCAACCATGAACACTGTACAGTCAGACCGAAACGTGGCCCATGCGACCCAGGTGTTATCCAATTTGCAATCCCCTCAGCGCGCAACATGCACTGCAGCCAGCTTAAGCATTCGCCATGGCCGCCGCCATTTTATGATGCTTGTCATAGCTTTGACCCATCATCAATCCACCACCAGGATCTTGCTGCCTGTCGTGGTGGTGCCGCTGTACGCCAATCAGCTAATGGCAGGCAGCGACCTCTCCTGCCCCTGCCAACTCTCAGATGAGCCGTGACTCGAGTAGTCCGATGCGCGAAGTCACACGGCCTGTTTACCGCATTGGAGCCGCGGCGCTCGGGAAGCTGTTGTCCCCCGCTCCAGACACCACACCGCCTCACAGGTCGCACCGCTGGCGCCGTAATGTCTGCCAGAGGTCTCACGCCCACCACAGGTTATGAGGATATGTCCCCTCGTTCCCACCATTATCTTCTTGCCTGATAGAGTCGACGACCACTGTCCGCAGCAACCGAACTGCAGTCCAATCAAATGAGGTCGCCGTAATGGACGCCGCAAAGTTACGATGCTGTTCTATGTGCCGGCTCGCTCACAGTCCATCACCGTGTTTTTGTGCAGTCTCGAGGCAGTGGCGCCCCGATTCAGCCTGCCGGGGCCCAGGGACGTTCACTCCTGCTCCCTCTGACTTACACTGACGCTGCTGCACGGGCGTTCAGTCATATATCCTTGTGCGGCCCGCTCCCCATGTGGGGACCACGGCGCTCTCGTACCTGCTGCTTCCCGCTCTGAGCTCCACACCAACACCGGGGTCACGTCGTCGGTGCACTACTGGCCTCCAGAAACCCCGCAAATGCTGCAGGACGATCGGATCGCTCAGTCCGTGTACACCACCATTTAGTCGTGCAAGGGCAACAATCAATGCCTTAGTAGAGGACTGTAGATCAAGGATAACTGTAGGATAGTGAACCGGACAGCGGGAGTTTCAAGTATCCGCGGCCATTCCGCTCGTGCGCCACCTAGCGCCCCCTAGTTTCTTCACATTTGGTATTCTACTACCGATTGCATCAATCGGGATACAATCTCCTACATGGAGTACAAGAGAAAGATAGTCGCCTTTGTCATGTTCCTGATTTTATTGGGGTTCAGCTATTAAATTTCGCAAGTCCAAAAGGAAATCCATGACCTCTTCAGAAAAAACAGAAAACTTGCAGATGTTTTTCACCTCTCCTGCTAAACTATACTCTTGTGGCAAGGTTCTGATTGGTCAGACAAACCTATCCGAGAATCTCTCATATTTAGATTATATTGTTTATCCCTGCCCTGAGTGCAAAAATCAAACCCCTTTTGGAAACCTTCCCGACATCTTCACTTCCAGCAGCGACCCTTTCCTGAAGTTATCCAATGGGTTTGACGGCGGTTTCTGGCGCCAATTCACACCTATGCACCTGGCTTTCCTGGGATAGGTAACTTGGGGACCACAGTATGAACAGGTGGGGGAAGAGGGGGCTCTCTAACCTTCTGTCTTGCACAGGATTTCTTCATGGTCCACTGGAAAGGGTACCAAATCTTTAAAAATCCAACAGCAACTTGCACAGATCACAAGGTTGTGTTCACACACTGCCACACTCTCTGTAGGGTCCCTATCTACTTACCTTGGGTGGTTCTGTGGGTCCCCAGCAATTCTACATCCACTTAACATTGTTGTGATTATTCTACCACTTTCTTAGTATATGGTTTGGTCCCCCCTGGGGCCCACTGTGTATTAGTGCTATTTACTGTGATTTCTTTGCTAAGGGATTGTGTACTTTCTGTCTGTCTCCGTGTGGAAGATACTGTAACTTACTAGTCAGTGTTACATAATAAATACATATGTTCGAGGCATATGAGCTGCAGATTGTACACCTTAGAATTAGACCGCCACCTGGTGTTGGGCTCGGATGATTGCAGGTTGTTTTTGTCTTGGAAGAAGTCTTTGTAGTCATGAGATAGGTGACTCCTTCCTTGGACAATACTGCGCATGGGCATCGACTCCATCCTTGATTGGTTTTTTCCGCCACTGGGTTCGGATGAAAGTTTCTCCGCTCCGGCCAGAAAAAGACTTTTCAGCAACTTCGAAGCGCAAAACTTCCACAAACTTCAAGAAACTACCTTCGACATCGAAGACAAGGCTCTTCGACGACATACCTTCCATTCCGGTCATCGAAGTGGGCCGTTTGGCCTGTCGACGCCGGGCGGCCTACACCACATGGAAAGAACTCTGTTCAAGAAATGCCCAAAATGTCAAGCAAAATTCCCATATAGCGATCACCACGAGGTCTGCAACCTCTGTCTATCGCCGGAACACGACGAGTCGACCTGCACAGCTTGTGCGTCCTTCCGATCGAAAAAAACCATCCGGGATCGGAGGGCCCGTCGACACGGGATGAGGAGATCAGCCCCAGCACCGGAGGATATCTTCTACGAAGAGGTTCCCCTCGTTCCCGAAGAAGACTCTCCTGATCTCCAGATCCTATCAGAGGCAGGCGACTCAGATGACTCCATTCCATCGGGCCAGCGCGTGAGTACTACTGCCCCTGCACCACATACTATGCATGCCCAAACCGAAGGAAAAGGTCAGCACTCCGCCCAAGGGGCCCAGTCGAGACCGAAAATCCACTTCGACAGCCTCGCCATCGAGCCCGGCTCCGAAGAAACCAACAAAGCCTTCTAGTGCCTCGACACCGAGTAAAACTCTCCTGTCGGCACCGAAACATAAAGACACCTCGACGCCGAAGCCAAAGGACCCTTGGGTACCGAAGTACAAAATTGTACCGCCACGAAACATAAAGAAGCACCGGCTCCGAAGCCGTCCATTCTACATCTTCAGTGCCGAAGACAAAAAAGCCTGATTCCGAGGTGCCCAAATGCTCGAACATGCCTATAAAGCTGAAAACAACACCTTTGGCACTGAAAACTATGCCACGGGACGTTACAACACCTCCCAATGCTAAAGAAAGACCACAACACCGAAAAAATCTAAGCCCAGGAAGGTTGTAGAAGAGGAGGAACTTTTTACACCAGATCCTCAACAAAAGAAGATCTATATAGACCCAAGGACAGGACGTGTGGGTACTACACCTCAAAAGAAGAGACCAGCAGATACACCACCCACACATGTGGTGCCTGCAAAGAAGGACTGTGCAACATCTCCTATGCACCCTTCCTCTCCTACACTTCTTCTTCCTCCTTCTCCTGTACCTCCCCACAAATCACCTCACATATCTCCTGCACATTCTCCATTATAATCACATTCCTCACAGCAAAATGATGATGAATATAATTCAGAGGGAGGGGAAGACGAGGAAGAGCCTAGCTCATATTACATAGATGAGGATATATGGGATTATTCAAACCCAAAAGATGTACCTATATATGACCCACAGAGTATG
Source organism: Lissotriton vulgaris (assembly GCF_964263255.1). Classification (NCBI taxonomy): domain Eukaryota; kingdom Metazoa; phylum Chordata; class Amphibia; order Caudata; family Salamandridae; genus Lissotriton; species Lissotriton vulgaris. The sequence continues at coordinate 2,101,975,053 of NC_141685.1, read as the reverse complement.
CCTGACATTCCAGAACCGCATTCATACCCATCAAAGCCTTCCCCTCCAGAAGACCCAATTAGTTTTAGTCATCTCTTAATGCATTCTGATGATATTGAAGAGGATTTTCTTCTAGATACCTTTAAGCACTCTCAGCGGACTACTCAAATTCTTCCAATGATTAAGGGAGTAATCAAGCATGCTCCAGAAGTAATTAAGAACCCTGTACGCACAAGAATATTAAATCCTAGAATTGAAAAGAAATATAGACCAGCACCCACGGACCCTGTCTATATTAGAGGACACCTACCACTAGATTCATTAGTTGTGTCCAATGCGAGAAAGAGGGCAAATTCTCAGACCTCTGGAGAAGTGCCCCCAGCTGATAAAGAATCAAAGGTCATTGATGCATCAGGGAAAAGAGTAGGTGTACAAGCTGCAAACATGTGGCGTATAGCAAATACACAAGCCATACATTCTCGTTATGATAGGGCTCATTATGATCAATTAGAAAAACTACTTCAACATCTGCCAGATCAGTACAAAGATCAAGCAACTGACCTGATACAAGAAGGCAAGTTAATATCCAATGCCTCAATAAAATGTACACTAGATGCCGCTGACACAGCATCTAGAGCCGTAAATACCAGTGTCATACTTAGGAGACATGTGTGGATTCGTATTTCAGGGTTTAAACAAGAAGTGCAAACTACAATTTTAAACCAGTCTTTTAATCAAAACCAATTATTTGGTCCTGAAGTAGACACCATACTAGAAAAATTGAAGAAAGACACCGACACTACCAAGTCTATGGAAACTTTACAGTCTACACCAAATAGAGGCTCCTTTCGTAGCTCCCCCTACAGAGGAGGCTCCAAACAGACTGGAGCAGACACTACAACGTCTTTCAAGTCACACACATCCTCCAACAAGGGATACTTTAGAGGAGGATATAGGGGTAACAATAACAAAGGAAGAGGTCGCGGTAACAACAACAATCGATCCTCTTCCACCACCAAACAATAAATGTAAAATGTAAATTGATACTTGTATAGCGCTCTACTCACCCGCAAGGGTCTCAAGGCGCTTGTACGAATACCGCTGTGGAACCCATCCCGGCTTTCCCTGTGAGGCATCCACTCCTGGGCACCCCCAAGGTGGAGGCCAGGCATCCTTAGCGTTGTGGGGGCCGTTGTGGAGATTAAGCAAGCTATTGCCCAGAGTTGCAGAGTGGGACTCCATGATTGGAATAGGCACCGAGGCGAGAATTATCAGGTCCGTGGAATTTTGAGCCCAAAACCCGCCGAGGCGGGGTATTGAACCCTGGTCCCGGGCTAGACCTCTGCATCAGGGTCTGCCGCTTTAAATATTGAGCCACACTTCTCCAAACAATGACTTCCCTCTGCTCCCCCCACAGCATACCACTCCTCTAGGGGGCAGATTAACACAGTTCCTGCCTGTCTGGAACTCCATTACAACAGCCAAGTGGGTAAAACAGATTATCCAACATGGCTACTGCCTAGAACTTACAGCAACCCCTCCAAACATACCTCTGAGACAACGTCCAATGTCTACAGACCATCTTCTACAGAAGGATGCTATTCAAATAGTTCCTTTAGAAGAACAGGGAATGGGGGTTTACTCGCTGTATTTTTTATTTCCCAAAAAAGATGGGACACTGAGGCCAATCCTAGACCTCAGGCCCCTCAACCGCTACATACAATCAGATCATTTTCATATGATCACTCTACAACAAGTGCTTCCACTGCTACAACAGGGTGACTTCCTTACAACACTAGATCTAAAGGACGCCTATTTTCATATCCCCATACATCCTGCTCACAGAAAGTATCTAAGGTTTGTACTAGAAGGACAACATTATCAGTTCAAAGTACTTCCATTCGGAGTAACAACGGCACCAAGAGTATTCACAAAGTGCCTGGCAGTGGTAGCAGCATATCTCAGAAGACAACAGATACATGTCTTCCCTTATCTGGATGACTGGCTCATAAAGGCAAAATCTTTCAATCAGTGTTCCCAGCACACACATCAAACAATTCAAACATTGCACGACTTAGGGTTTACAATAAACTACACCAAGTCTCACCTGCAGCCTTCGCATGTACATCAGTACCTAGGGGCTACACTAAACACGTCCACAGCCCGAGCGTATCCCAGTCCAGCCAGGATACAGAGCATTCAAGCCTTAGTCGCCACTTTTCAACACCAGCAGTCTTTGCAAGCCAAGGTGTTCATGAGACTAATAGGCATGATGGCATCTTGCATCTTCATAGTACCACACGCAAGACTGCATCCCTTACAAGAGTGCCTAGCACAACAATGGAACCAAGCTCAAGGTTAACTAAAAGACCTGGTGTTGGTAGACAGCCGCACATATCGCTCTCTGCAATGGTGGAACACCAAAAACCTGACAAAAGGGCGGCCGTTTCTCTAGCCTGTTCCACAAGTAGTGCTTACAACAGACGCATCCCTCACAGGGTGGGGAGCCCATCTCTTACATCACACAACTCAAGGCCAATGAACCATTCAGCAGAAACGTTTCCATATCAACCACCTAGAGCTGCTAGCAATATTCCTAGCACTCAAGACCTTTCAACTTCAAGTACAAAACAAAGCTGTCCTAGTCCAGACGGACAATATGACAGCCATGTATTACATACAAAAACAGGGGGGAACACACTCTCTGCAACTGTCCCAACTTGCACAGAACATTTGGAGATGGGCCATTCCTCAAAACATATATCTGCTAGCAGAACACCTTCCAGGAGTCCACAATCAGATAGCAGATCTGTTAAGTCGGAAGGCACAACAGATTCACGAATGGGAACTACATCCACAAGTTCTTCAGCCATTCTTCCAAAGGTGGGGGCATCCACACACAGATCCTTTTGCCACCCACGAAAACGCAAAATGGCCAGCTTTCGCGGCCAGGTTCCCACACCCACGGTCCGAAGGCAATGCAATATGGATGAACTGGTCAGGCAGATTTGCGTACGCTTTTCCGCCTCTCCCACTCATTCCATTAGTAGTGTGCAAGCTCAGACAACAGTCTCTCACACTGATCCTGGTGGCTCCAACATGGGCACGCCAACTGTGGTTCACCACACTACTAGACCTTTCTCTAGCTCCGCATCAAAAGCTACGCTTCACACCATCCCTGCTCATACAGAACTATGGAGAAATCAGACACCCAGATCCAAATCAACTGAATTTGGCGATCTGGCTCCTAAAGTCTTAGAGTTTGGTTATCTAAACCTACCAAAAAATATAAGAGACGGGTCCAAGTACACCAAAGGGAAAGGCGCCAAGTTCAAAAGCTTAAAACAGAAAATCCCTTTGTGTTCTCTTTGTATGCATACAGTACACCAATCACCTATAGCAATCGTTCACCACTCACGCCCACTTCAAGATAGCACCAACGGAAACTCAAGAGTCCAATGTCAAAAAAGAGGGTCAGTTATTTTATTTGTATCATATATTAAAAATGTGAGTCCACATAAATTTATTCCAAATTCTTATGGCATACATAAAAATTGTGTATCCACACACATTTAATTTATCCAGCGATACCAGAATAGATATACATTGGGGAAAAACACATGCAATAAAAAATATAAATAAATAGGCACACAAGTTGCACAATAAACTAACAAGTATATACAAAAATAAAATGGTTAAAAACAGAGATGAGCACTTGCAGGGACCAATCTCATCTAAGCGCTTAGAAGTATAATTCACATATAAATCTTCTACTTCTGTTCAACAACCAAAAGGGTTAACAGATGTTCCCTCAAACCTATTTTGCCTCAAATCCCACCAAGGTGTTACCACCTTCTCCTGTGTGGAACCTAAATCTTGTACTAACAAGGCTCATGGGACCCCGTTCGAGCCTTTACATAAATGTGAACTGCAATTCCTAACATGGAAAACAGCTTTCCTTGTTGCCATTACCTCTCTTAGGAGGGTAAGTGAAATACAAGCTTTCACAATACAAGAACCATTTTTTCAAATACATCCTAACAAATTGATCCAATCCAAAATTTCTTCCAAAGGTCATCACTTCTTTTCACCTAAATCAATCCGTAGAGTTACCTGGGTTTTTCCAAAACCCAGACTCTGTGGCAGAAAGAGCATTACACACATTAGATGTTAAAAGAGCTCTTTTATACTACATAGATGGAACTAAATCCTTTAGGAAGACAAAACAACTGTTTGTAGCTTTCTCTCCTCCTCATAAAGGCAACCCCATCTCTAGAGGTGGATTGTAAAGTGTATACAAATATGCTATGTTAAAGATAAACGTACATCAACAGTTCCTCCTAGAGTGCATTCCACTCGCAAACTAGGAGCCTCTATGGCTTTCTTAGGAAACACACCACTAGAGGACATATGTAAGTCAGCTACATGGTCTACACCACATACCTTCACTAAACACTATTGTGTTGATGTGCAAGCCAAGCAGCAAGCTGCAGTAGGCCAAGCTGTCTCAACAACTGCAACGGATACACGTGACCACCGCTAAGGGGAGACACTGCTGCACAATCACTGCTAAGGTGTACAATCTGCAGCTCATATGCCTCGAACGGAAAATGCTACTTACCAGTATGCATCTGTTCTTGGCATGTAGAGCTGCAGAGTTGTACGAGCCCTCCTGCCTCCCCGGGGCTTGTATCCATTCCAGTTTATCATCTTACTTAGATGCACACACATGGACATCCTTTTCTTACTGTATCTACTAACTCCATCATTTCCCATCATGGCGAAAAACAATCTAAGGATGGAGTCGATGCCCATGCGCAGTATTGTCCAAGGGAGGAGTCACCTATCTCACGACTACAAAGACTTCTTCCAAGACAACAACAACCTGCAATCATCCGAGCCCAACACCAGGTGGCGGTCTAATGCTAAGGTGTACAACTCCGCAGCTCTACATGCCAAGAACAGATGCATACTGGTAAGTAGCATTTTCCTTTTATAAATACTTTGTGTGGTTCTGTTTCATTTAATATATACTATAAGATTGCGAACTGGTAAAACAAGCTGCTTTACACTTCTTCAAGACTGAGCCTGAAGGCTGCTTTCCACAGCTACCACTTGTATAGTTTTCCAAGATTGTCTGAGACCTCCTAAATCACCATAAGGGTTGTCTGGACTGGTGCAAGGTGCCTACTTACATTAGTGGACATCATATACCAGGCTAAACTTCAGTTCGGGTTGCATTTCTGCATTTCTTGACGTATTACCAGGCCGCTTTTTTTGCACAACATGATTCAGCTTTTGATGGCATCTATGGCTTTCAATAACTTCCTAATACATCTTAAGATCAGACAAAGCGTAATTAAGTTAGAAGTGTTTTTGAAGATAACAAAACTTACTAAAAAGTCGCGATGCAAGGTCTTACTAATCCTAGACTCCGAGTTGTACACAACGCTTTTTGCCAATTGCAAGATGGTAAATATTGAGGACTTGTTATATTAAAGGCAACATCACAATGATGGGAAGCAAAGGAGTTTCAAAAATTTGGAGACTTTTATAATGGCTCGAATTTAATTTCCTTGGGCCAAATAACCCAACGATTCGCGAAAGATCATTTGAAGCTGCAGCTTAGTTTTAGGCAAATAGTGAGTTTTCTAAACGCAAACTATAAGCAAATAATGAAAGAAGAACCCTGTTTGCTAATTCAACTTTTAGTGAAATAAACTCTTGGGAGTTGGGAATAGGTATAATTCTCTTCAAAAATATTCCAATAAAACAGAAATACCAGAATTTTTAGAGATCTGTTGAGAAACCGACCGTAGGGTAACAGCGGGTGAGTGGCAATATGTCTAAAAACTGGGGCATAAATCACTGAGAGCAGCACATTTTAAAAAAATGTAATTCTTATCAAAGTGGCTAGCGTATTATACACCTCATATGCTGCATAGGTTGTTTCCATCTCTACCCAATCAATGTTTCCGATGTATGGCAAGGAATAAAAGCGATTGGGTTCATGTGTTTTTTTACATGTCCTAGGCTACATCGGTTCTGAGAGAAGGTCTTTCCCGAAATCAATGGAGGTGTTCAAGCAACAATACTACTAGAGCTTACACTGGTTTTATTTGGCTCATCCCATTTGGTGAGCAAAATTAATAAATTCTCTCAATATTGTATCTCGATAGCAGTGGCCCGTTCTTTAATTTTGCAATGCTGGAAAACAACGAATGTTCCTACTTTTACATTATAGGAAGCGAAAATGAGTGGGACTAGTTTTTTTTTAAGAAGCTTATACAAGGCGAAAAGGGGCCCTCCCGAGGTGCTTAGCAATTTGGGGTGTTGGAAGGATTCTGAAGTGCCCCCTTGAGGATACATGTCTCCATCGGACTTTAGTAGTGATGCATTTCAGCTATTTGACTACTATTTAACATAGGCAGCTCTTATTTGATTAAATGTATAGCTTATTCTTTAAGGTTTTTTTTTAGGTTTGTTATACCATTTCTTTTATTTTTTTATTTTTTTGAAAACCTTTATTTGTATAGATGGTTGTATACAAATACGGGCCTACAACCCAGAGGCCGGCCACAGAACAAACTGGAAAGCACCAATATCAATAAAAAGTACGGAGTGGTTACGCAATACTACACAATGCTGCGAGTCCATAATGCCAACTGAGTTTAACCCCCTGGCACAGGATCACAGAAGGTTAATTTTATGTTAAAAGAATAAAGGATCGGTTGTATAGCAAGCGTCCTGGTGCACATGGCGGGGAACAGAACCAACAACATTATAATAGGGAATCCATAGATCTATCATCAGAATAGTCCAAAGCGTTCAAGCCATAGATGTCATTGCAATTCTTCTTCGGTCAGTGTCCACCCGCAACCTCATGTGCCCAAAGACAAGCAGAACATCACTCTCATAATAATCAAATTATCAGTGAGACGGATAAAGTTGCAATCATTATACAACCCAACCCGGAGAGTAAAAGAAAACGAAGGTACTAGAAAAAAGGAAAAGGGGACTCCACGTTACTGTACCCGCCCCAAGGCGATAATGGCAATCAACAATCCAGACAGCAAACATTCTTAGGGGCGGGGCGGCTAAGTCAGGATAAGCAGAACCTGAAAGTACCATATTATATAGGAATACCCAAACCCCCCCCCCCCCTCCCCCCTCCCCCCTCCCCCCCCCCCCCCCCCCCCCCCCCCCAGGCACTCACCCCGCGGGAATCACGCACAGTCATGGAGACCCAAGAAAAGGACACAAAAGAGCCATAGAAACAAGTAACTATCTAATAGACCCCAATCCACCCGCCCCACCCTGCAGCCCTGCAGAAGGCTATAGCCTACCCCTCCCAGCAGCGTGCCTATCGCCCTAAACATGAACCCGAAATATAGAATGAGATAATATAGGGAAAGGGAAAGAAAACAGATAAAAAGGGAAAAAGGAAAGCCAGGGGGGAGGATACCATGTAACAAGGCGCACGGCCCCCACCCCCCGCCCATACAAACAAATAGTGCATCCCAAAACGAAACTGACATGTTTTCAGGTAGCCATACATATTAAGGATTCGACAAATTGTCTCAATTTGGGGCAGTCCATAACTCTGTGCACCGAACAACAGTCCTCCGGATTAAGAACCGGACTCACCCCAGTCCTTTCTTAGCTATCGCCACGATGTATGTCGAAGTAGCGGGCATAAAACAAAGCGGAGAGAAAAGGCCGCGGAGCAGCCGCTGAACGGCCAACAGAAGCAACCCATGGGATCTTCTCCGCTGACGACAATGCAAAAGCTGTCCACGGCAGTCACGTACACCAGTGTCAATGATCACCAGCAAATCTTCCCGCGTGCGAACCAAGACATCGCTACCACCACCAAAATGCGGGAAACAAACAGCAACCACCTCGGGCCCATCCGCATCTCTGAGAGACGGCCCGGGAGCAATGGCGGTCACCACATTGTCTTGCACACAAGAATCCCGAGCCAAGGTCACTTGCCAAATCTTCAGCGCTCGTAGGACGTCGCCAATCGTGGGTTCACGCTCCCCAGTGCAGGCCCCAGCACAGTACAGATGTACAGCATCGACATCCCGGGGCGTTCCACAGCATACGGCGTCAGCCGCCATTTTGTGATTACAGCGCCGTCTTTTCGGAACCAACTCCTGGGGCGGGCTCACAAGCAGGGCCCCCGCGGGAACCCCCTCAAGCATCCAAACAGCAACCTCGATGCAGAAATGAGGGCCACCAAAAGAGGGGGACCCGCCGGCGCCACCGCTCCGCTGGAGCCACTCTCCGCCACCGAGCGGTGAAGTTCGGAATGGCCGGGCAAGGCAACTAGGGGGGGAGCCACCAACACGGCGTCCCCCACACACAACTTGCCGCACCTCACCTCTGGAACACCGGACGGTAGTCCCAGGCGCGTTCAGTTGCCTCCGGCTTATTCGCACAACGGCCTCTTCAGGCCGGCCTCCATCCGCCACCCGAGGCCGCCACCGACACGGTCTCGCCGGCTACTCGCTGAAGGCAAGGCCCCGGTCTCCACCCCACGGAGGCCGCACTTCCTGGAAGGACGCCGCTGCGGACCCACTGAACGCCGGAGCCACCAGGACGGGTGGTAAGTATCAGCAGACCTTCATCTATAAAATGTTATCGTTTTTGGGCAGGATGGGCGGCAGGATAGATGAGTTTGGGCAGGGAGGCCGGCGGAGCCGAGCTACCGTGCGGCCATCACGATGTCGAGCTTGGCTCCTCCTCCTATACCATTTCTAATATTCTTGTTTGGGGGAATAAGAAATAGAAAATGGAGCTTTGAACCATAGTTTGTGTTGGTGCTATTGTTGAGTATGTAAAATAACTGTATTGAATTAATCAATTTGTAGTCACTGTCCCTGGAACAGTTGAGGACTTTTTAACATGAATGTCTAGACGCATGTTTTAGACTCCCCTCTAAATGTCAAGTCAAGTCAAGTCAGAGAATTTATATAGCGCACTACATACCCAGAGGGTCCCAAGGCGCTTAGAGAGGGGAGGAAGATTACTTGTCAAATATCCACGTTTTAAGCTGCTTTCTGAATGCTAGGTGGTTCTGGGTAAGGCGAAGGTAAGCGGGGAGTGAGTTCCATGTTTTAGCAGCCAGGTATGAGAAGGATCTGCCGCCCATGGTGGTCTTGTTGATGCGAGGTACAGTGGCGAGGGCTTGGCTGGAAGAACGTAGTTGGCGGGAGGGGGTGTAGAAGGACAGTCGTGAGTTGAGGCATTCTGGTCCGATGTCGTAGAGTGATTTGTGTGCGTGGGTTAGCAGTCGGAAAGTGATCCTCTTATTGACGGGTAGCCAGTGGAGGTCTTTAAGGTGACCGGAGATGTGTTCGTTGCGTGGGATGTCTAATATGATCCTGGCTGAGGCGTTTTGGATTCGTTAGAGTTTCTTCTGGAGTTTAGCGGTAATGCCTGCGTAGAGGGTGTTTCCGTAGTCCAGTCGGCTCGTGACCAGAGCATGGGTGACTGTTTTCCTTGTTTCGGTGGGGATCCAGCGAAATGTTTTTCTCAGCATGCGAAGAATGTTGAAGCAGGAAGAGGATACGGCGCTGACTTGTCTATCCATTGAGAGTGAAGAATCCAGTATGATGCCTAAGTTCCGTGCGTGGTCTGTCGGGATGGGTGCCTTTCCGAGGGCTTCCGGCCACCAGGAGTCGTCCCATGCAGAGGGGGATGTACCTAAGATGAGGACTTCTGTTTTGTCTGAGTTCAGTTTCAGACGGCTTTGTTTCATCCATTCGGCAACTTCTATCATTCCTTCGTGTAGGTTAGTTTTGGCGGTGCTGGGGTCATTGGTGAGAGAAAGGATTAGTTGAGTGTCATCCGCGTAGGAGATGATGTTGAGGTTGTGTTGGCGGGCGATGGTCGCGAGGGGGCTCATGTATACGTTGAAGAGGGTGGGGCTGAGTGAGGATCCTTGTGGTACGCCACAGATGACTTCAGTGGCCTCGGACTTGAATGGTGGGAGGCGGACTTTCTGAGTTCTTCCGGTGAGGAACGAGGTGATCCATTCAAGTGCTTTTCCTTGGATTCCGATGTTATTGAGGCGTTGTAAAAGGGTGCTGTGGCAGACTGTGTCAAATGCTGCAGAGAGGTCGAGGAGGATGAGGGCGACTGTGTCTCCATTGTCCAGTAGAGTTCGAATGTCATCTGTTGCTGCGATGAGGGCGGTCTCAGTGCTGTGTTTTGCTCGGAAGCCAGATTGTGAGGAGTCGAGGGATTTGTTGGCTTCGAGGAAGGCGGCGAGTTGGTTGTTGACAGCTTTCTCGATGACTTTGGCCGGGAATGGAAGGAGCGAGATGGGGCGGTAATTTTTGAGTTCGGTGGGGTCCGCTGTGGGTTTCTTCAGAAGGGCGGTGAGTTCAGCGTGTTTCCAGTCTTCCGGGAAGGTGGCGGAGTTGAGGGAGCTGTTGATGACGTCTCGGAGGTGCGGTGCTATGACGGAGTCTGCTTTGTTGAAGATGTGGTGAGGACATGGGTCTGTGGGGGATCCTGAGTGGATGGAATTCATCAGGCGGATTGTGTCCTCAGTGGAGATTGGGTTCCAGTCGTTAAGGGTGTTCACGGGGGGAGAATGTTCAGCACAAGGTAGGGTGGGTTGGTTTCCGGGTTGGTTGTCGAAGCTGTTGTGGATGTCTGCAATCTTGTTGTGGAAGAATGAGGCTAGGGAGTCGCAGAGGGCTTGAGAGGGGGTGATGTCGTTGGAGTTGGCCGAGGGATTGGAAAATTCCTTGACGATGTTGAAAAGTTCCTTGCTGTTGTGGGCGTTGTTGTCTAGTCGATCCTTGAATGCTGTTTTCTTGGCCTTTCGGATTAGTTGGTGGTGAGTGCGGGTGGCGTTTTTGAAGGCGTCCTTGGTGCTAGTGGTTGGGTCTTTTTTCCAGGCCTTTTCGAGGGAGCGGCAGAGTTTCTTGGACTTCTTAAGATCATCGTTAAACCATGAGGCTGGCAGGTTTGTTTTGACGTTTCTTCAGTGGTGCTAAGGTGTCGGCGGTGTTGGATAACCATAGGGTGAGGTTGGCGGCGGCTTCGTTTGCGTTAGAAGAGTGGGCTGGGGTATTTAGAAGGAGTGATGCGGAGATCTGGTCTGTGGTGATTTTGTTCCAGTTTCTTTGCAGAGTTGGTTGGAGGTGGTTGGTGGGTTTTGGTTTGTTGTAGGTGAAGTGTACGCAGCTGTGGTCAGTCCAGAGGAGCTCCGTGGTGTGGCTGAAGGAGACATGATTGCTGGAGGTGAAGATGGGGTCGAGAGTGTGACCTGCGATGTGGGTGGGGGAAGTGACCAGTTGTTTAAGTCCGAGGTTGGCGAGATTGTCCAAGAGGGTGGTGGTGTTGCGGTCGTTGATCTTCTCAAGGTGAAAATTGAGGTCTCCCAGAAGGATGTAGTCTTTGGAGGGGAGCGCGTGAGGAGTGATGAAGTCCGTGATGTCTTCACTGAATTTTGCGCGGGGTCCTGGTGGTCTGTAGAGGAGGGTGCCTCTGAGTGTGGTCTTGGGGTCGATGAGGATCTGGAAGTGAAGGTGTTCAGAGTTGGTGAGATTGGCGTCAGAGCTGGTTGAGATGCGGATTGACTTCTTATGGACGATAGCGATTCCTCCTCCTGTGTGGCCGGTGCGGTCCTTACGAATGATCTTATAATCTTCAGGGATGGCAATGGTGATGTCTGGGGCGGAGGAGGCGTTCATCCAAGTTTCTGTAAGGAAGGCGACGTCTGGACAGATGGTGTCTAGTAGATTCCATAGGTCAATGGCGTGTCTGTGGACTGATCGGGTGTTGAGAAGGATGCACTGAAAATCAGCTGAGTTGAATGTCTTAATTTTATAACTATTGCCTATTGAGTTGTCAAATATTCTTAATATGAGTGGTTTGATTGCGCTATTAGAGCCAATGCTCTTTAGATTTCAGACTAATGCTGACAACTCTGATAAAGCAATTCCGCTATTAGAAGTCATATTTCTACTTCAATAATCTCTGGGCTATGTATAGAAATTAGGAATCTAGTGCTATGTTGCTTTTATTTGTGACATTTTGTAATTAATTAGGTAGGTACTATTTGTTGCACCAAAGCACTTTGCGGTCTTTTTACATTTATCATGGCATATCTGTATTTCTCTGTGGGTAACAAGGACCCCCTGATAAGGATAAATATCCTGGGACAGGGTAAACAATATTTGAAAAAACACTCCCAGGCATAAACTAAGGAAAGTACACAATAGATAAAACAAACAGACTAGTTCAGTTAGAGAAAATATTTATAGTTTAATTTGATAAAAAAGAGAATAAAAATTGGACACATTGATCACAATTGATAAAAGGACTGATACATATGTATTCACAAATTAGATAAAAAGGAAGGTTAAGTGGTCTTCAGTCAACGCGTTTCGACATATACAATATGTCTTCATCAGGACATTAACCATGAACACACTCTGTAAGACATAATTGTTGCATAAAGTTATTATAGATGTAAAATTACTATCACATAATTACTACTGAACTAGCGTTTGTGTACAAATTCTATTGGTACTTGGTACATTCGTCATTCCAAATTTATGGTGAACCGCTCTAAGAAAACTGCAAATTTAACAAGCTACCTGTATTTACATATGGCTGTTGGAAAGAACAGATTCTATCTTTGTCCCCCTTCACTGCAGCACAATAGGTAAGAGTGTAATATTTTTCAGTATGGCCCACTGGCCACTTCTTTAAATAAAAACACGTCTCTCTAATTTAGCTAGTTAGGTGTAATAAAACTAACAATAATAATTGTTCGCCACTTATCTACATTGCTTTTTCTTATCTTTCCTTTATCTTTCCTTTATCTTTTTCCCCCCCCCCCCAAATAGATTAATGCTATTGGCTGATAAACAGTTCATTGATAGACATCTGTACACATTATAATAAAGTAGCCATCATACTCTTGTGTATTTGATCTGTACACTGTACTTTTATATTGACAGAGAATGAATATGTGCTTAAGCTCCTTTAAAAACCGTTATACCGTCAATTAAAGTTGAAATGTAACCAGGTGATTGTTCAGAATGTGAAACATTTTTTACAGAAACTATCCGACCGGAACAAGCTTGTTTATCTTGTCCAATCTAAATCGACTAATCAGAGTGTATTGTATGCCATATCAACTCTTTTGTCTGTATCTTTCCAACAGCCATATGTAAATACAGGTAGCTTGTTAAATTTGCAGTTTTCTTAGAGCGGTTCACCATAAATTTGGAATGACGAATGTACCAAGTACCAATAGAATTTGTACACAAACGCTAGTTCAGTAGTAATTATGTGATAGTAATTTTACATCTATAATAACTTTATGCAACAATTATGTCTTACAGAGTGTGTTCATGGTTAATGTCCTGATGAAGACATATTGTATATGTCGAAACGCGTTGACTGAAGACCACTTAACCTTCCTTTTTATCTAATTTGTGAATACATATGTATCAGTCCTTTTATCAATTGTGATCAATGTGTCCAATTTTTATTCTCTTTTTTATCAAATTAAACTATAAATATTTTCTCTAACTGAACTAGTCTGTTTGTTTTATCTATTGTGTACTTTCCTTAGTTTATGCCTGGGAGTGTTTTTTCAAATATATCTGTATTTCTCTCCTGCAATGTAGCATGTGAAAGTTATATTTGCGAGTTTTGGAAAAAATATTAAACTTCTCATGCATGTCCTCCTCAATAAAAAATAAATTAAAGAAAAAGAAAAGAGATTGGCACCTCGCCTCAAAACCCCAGCATACAAGGAACAAGCATTTGCAATGCAATAGGTCTCGCATTTACACAAGTTTGAGCTATTGACATTGCAAATAACAATGCCTTTTATTTTGGTTTATAAAACATAAATAAAAGGCAGTGTAATTGTTGCGGACGGGAATTGATATGTAAGTCATGCAAAAAAAAAGGCCAACTGAGCAGTCTGTCCTTCCGAGGTTGGTAAACTGAGTGTCATTAAACTAGGCAATAGTATCACCTGTTAATTACAGCGCCTAGAAACGGCATAAGGGCAGCACGAAGCACTACATATGAAACACGCCTCATGAAACTGCCACCTTCCCATTCTGAATTGACACAAATCCGGGACGCCTGGTCGCGAAGCTGAACCTTGGAGAAACACAAAAAAAACATTGCAGCTGCTTTCTGCTGAAGTGGACAGAATGAGACAGAAGTTAGTTTCCATCATGGCTTGAAATGACGGCTGAATACAAAATGGTGCAGAGAATGCTAGCTTAAGACGTGCAATGCATAGAGAATTTGGCTAAAACATTTCTATTCCAACACTGATGATCTCTTCAGGCTTCTAGCCAGGGGTTGGATGGGGCAACCTGAGGCTCAGTGTAGTCCACAATGAAGAGGGGCGGGGGCACAGCCCTCAGGCAACTAACAATTCAACAATGGTCAGCGTTAAGACATTGAGGCAATTGAGGACTAAATTGTGCTGCAAGAAAAGAAAAGGAAAATTATACTGTGTTATGCAACACCCAATAGAGCCTCTAATGGGAAAAGCAACACTTTTAGACTCGTAATCCAAAGCGCTGCTTGACAAAAAACAACAGGACCGGGCGTTTGGACAGTAGTGGGTATTCTATTGCTTAAGGTGAATCAATCAAAAATATTTTCATTTCTAGAGAGTTATGTTATGACATGCAAACACGTCCCGTTGCGGTGCCATACTTTTAAATGGCTTTGGCTATAAATAAAGACGCATCTAGAGTCCAAATATCACCTCACTGTTTCGAGTATCAATAAATAGTTTTCTCTTAGAGCGTTTCTGCATTTCCTAGTGCCATAAATAAGCGTTGTTGCTACTCTTCGATTTAAAGGGGGTTGAAGGCTTAATCTGCCTTGCCGGGATTCCAGTTTTTCATCATATATGTCCTGGTTTAACGTGCTTCTCAATCTGCGTCCCTGCCTTCTTTCTAACTATGAGCAAAGATGACGTGATGGCTTGCCAGGGATCACACAGAGAATCGGTAACAAACTGAAACCTAAACACTCCCTGTTTTCAAGCTCACCAGATTACTTAATTTCTCCAGGGATCCGACTACATTATGGTTGGACATTCTGGGAGTTGTAGTCCTGGAGTACGCCAGATAAACTATTTTTACCAAATTGTCAGACTACAGTATCGGGTAGAAAAGAGCCCTCTGTGAAACAAGGCGTACGATCTGTCGTGTCGCTATATGGTAACCCTATCACAATTCTTATCACTCATTTTAGCACAAGACGCACACACATGCGTCTACTGAGCCTGCGTTTTGTAACATCCCATGTGACACACTTGGTGCAATCCTCGGCTCCAAGGTATTCGATCCAGAAAGGGCAAAAGGTTTTCGAAGAATTAGCAGTTCCGAAACGGCCAGAGTTCCCCCCCATTCCCTCACTCTACGCGCGCCATCTTGGCTGCAGAACACGTAAGTGTTATGCTGGGTATGCGAGCAACACTTATATTAGGGCAGCTGCTGTAAAGGGGCAGGTGGACCAACGTTTCAGTTACAGCAACACACTGAAATGTCTGGACTGGGTTACTCTGCTGGGTGTCGAGATTAAGCCATGGCAACGGGACACATTTCTAAGTCATGGGCTTTCCTTTTGTCGATTTGTACATTAAATAAAGAACTGGAAAACGAGTGTCCTGGTGTCACGAGGTCCCTCTATTACTGTAGCCATGTTACAAGTGTCGAGGTGGAATGATACCAGGATGATAGGGTGCTTGGCAAACCAATTTTTTTAAGCCAGAGCTAAGGGGCATTTAAAGTATCCATATGTCTCTCGGCCCTTTGTTATTGCTCTTGTGGTACTTTACACCAAAAGGACAGGAGAAAGAATAGGAAGTAAGTGCAGACTATCCCCACCCTATAGACCGCTATGCTACCCCTTAATATTTCCTGCTTTTATGTTTGTCTTGGTTGGCGGTGGTTTGCAAGACGTACTTTTATCAATACTTAAAAATGTATAGAGTGGACTGTGGCTCCACCCAGAGTATATATAAGCCGGTCACCTCATGCTATTGGTTAATTGGCACATCATTCTACCATCCAGGAAGTGCTTTCATTGGAATGTGTAAAGGGCTATGTCTCATTTAACCCCTTCGGTGCTCATGACGAGCTGAGCTCGTCATGACCACACCCATTTCTATTAGGGCCCAGCACAGGAGAGGAATATCTCAAGCAGCCAAGGTGTTAAAAAGTATACTTAATAACCAACCACTGTTTGTCACTTTTTTGTTTTTTTCCCCTCTATGCATTCAAAACAGAAAGCAATAGTTTTTGCTACTATTTTACCGGCATGACCTATTCGGACAGGTCAGACCTTAGCGTGATAAACAGCTTTTATGCACTTAATGCTTGTAAACAGCATTATTTTCTCAGGAGACCGCAGAGTAGGTATTACAAGAACCAAGGAGTACAGAGAGGAAAACCTTCCCCTCCTGTGAAAACTCAGTAGTCCCTACTGTGCTGAAGATAGCCTATAGTGGCCAGTGGGAGGTCCAAAAAAGCCATTTCTGAATAGCTTGGGAGGCTTCTACCGCAGATTCTTGGGTGCTGAAGATAATCACAACTAGTGGTACGCGTGCACCACAGAGGAGCAGAGGGTGGGAGAGCGGCAGCGAGGCGAACGCGCACTGCTGCGCGTGCTAGCCACCGTCGCAAATGGGCATTAAAAAGGCAGGACATGCGCCCGCCTTTGCCCAATTGCGTGACTTTTTTTGTAAAAAAAAAAAGCACGTGAAAGCCAATGCCTGACGGCGAAAGCTGATCACATTCACGAGTGTGTGGTCAGCTTTCAAAGTCCCATACAAAAGGACTCTTGCTGCGTGATCAGTGCTGCGCACTGCAACGCAGGCACGATTCCAAAAAAGAGTTTTGAAAAAAAAATGTCGCATGATTCTGGACACGGAATGCAGAATGACCTTCCGTTGGGTGAATTGACGGGGCTAGCCGAACTAGGGTGGTGTTTCCAAATTCCAATTCAGACATCATCAAAGCATAAGCTGTATGTATTAGATAGATGGGCAACAGCAGATGCCAAATGTTCAGGGAAAATGGAGGTAAACATTTGTAGCTTTCGCTAAACAAGTCATGTGGGGAAACAATTGGAAGACGAGTTCAATGTGCAGTTTTCGTTGAAGTGAGTAATGGGAAGACATTTTTGACGTTGAATTTGTCTGGACACACTGGATCACATGTAATCATAAATGTGTACAGCACAAGAAACTCTGGTTTGTGGGGACTAACTTTTCAGTCATTCTTGCTTTACATTTGAGGAGGACTGTGCCTATTGCGATAATATTAAGGATGTTTTAAGTAGAGTTGTTTGTCAATTGAGTGGGTAGAGCAGAGTTCTATTTAATGGAAAAAAAATATATTGCGGGAAAAACAATTCCCAAGCTTGTATTCAAAGTCTGGAGTTTAAAAAAAAATGAAAGTGATCTCTAGAAAACGAAAGCTTTGTTGATTCTGACACAGATTGTGGGTAATTAGAAGAATCCCCTATATTTTTTATCACACACTTCAGTCAAGAAGCAACCTAGATATGGGAAACTCTGAATTGCTCTTGAATGGGTGAGAATTTTGATAAATTCTATTAATTCCTTTAAAAATGTATTACAGCCTTACTATATATCTAAATGATGTTATGCTGCATTATTCTGTCATAGAAAGAGAGGCTTTGTGGTTATTGAGTAACTGAACAGCCCTGTACGGCAGTTCGGGAGGGTACTACTCTATGAAGAGCAGGCTCAGTGCTGGTGTGTATAGGTGAACCTCGGGCAAGAATAGCCCAGTGAGCAAAAAATGATGGGTTGGAATGCTACCCAGAGCAAATGACAATGGTTTACACTATTTGCAGGCATTACTTCCTACACCTTTTATGTTTCTGATGTTGAGCAACAGAGAAACAATATTGATTTTCATATGCACAGAATGTAGTATGTCTCCGTGTGGTGCTGACAGAGCAATCGATTTTTGAAGAGTAAAGTGTAGAAAGAACTTAAAATTGATTACTTCATTAGCTGTGATGCACTCTGTATGCTGCTTACACTAGTTTGCAACTGTGGTGTAATTTAGATTAAAAGCTTCATTAAACCACCCAGTACTTACTAGAGAACGTTGATTGACCTAAACTAGAATAAAAGCTATCCTATTGCAGTAGATTTCAGCCTCGTAATTGTACTTAAGAAAAAACATTTTTACCATTGGATCCCATGAGATAATAAGCTAGTGTGCCCTGAAATTTGGTGTCTGTCAAAGAATCTAAGAATGACCTGTTTGAAGTGGCGATAGAGATGAATTTTAGGCAGCCTTTGTAATTTCATTTCAGTTTCTAAATTATTGGACGTTTGACTGGTGCCATATTTTATAGAACGATGACCCAATGGGGCTCTGTATAATGTGCGGAAATGGTGATTCCTAAACATATAGTCTATCTCACTAGAGCTCCAAAATTGGTTTTATTGTTTACATGTTAATAATATAAAAATGTGAAATTGATCAGATATCTAAATACTGCCCCTGGTGTTGCAGACTCAGTACGACCGATAATGTAGAGGAGAGTAATATTGGGACACTGCTCTAATGGTTCCTTTGAAAAATACATTTTGTTTCTAAACTTTGTAGAAATATGAGTGGGACTCACTTTATGTGGATATAAATTAACTCTGAGTGAAAACAACTAAGAAATGATGTGCTGTTTCATAATAAAATGGTGGTAATCACTAATGGGTACCACTTGATAGGTGAGTGCCCAATAAAAAAGATGGCGCGGCCAGGATCTGATTGGCTGACTCAGATTCGATCATGATTTAGTAGATAAATAGCTTTGCCACCGTGTTTATTTAATATTAAAAACACGGAGGCACTGAAAGGTTGAGTTGGTGTTTTCGCTGTTTCTTTTTGTATATAAAATACCGGTGGCTTTTAAGACAGTGCACCGAGTTGCGCATCCTGTCCAGTTTCCTATTCTCTTAGCGCCCTCACTGGCAATAAACAGGGAGAGCATTATGAGATTCCGAGATGTCACTTGATATCCCATTATGACATACCCCGGTGTCATTTAACACAAGCATTTGCACTGTAATAGGTCTCGCATTTACTAGAGTTTGAGCTATTGGCATTGTAAATGTCAATGCCCTTTATTTACTTGTGGATTTTTAAAACATAAATAAAAAGCATTGTTATTTTCAATGCCAATTGCTTAAACTCTCACAAATGCGAGACCTATTGCATTGCAAATGCTTGTTTTTTACTGGTACCAAAAAATAGGGCAGTACCATTTTCAGCATTGTTGAGGCCTCTGCATTACAGAATGAAACACCGTTTTTTTCCTCCACAGGGGAATTTATGTGCCATCCACCAGTGAAACTAGAAAAAAAATGCCAGGTTTTCGACCCAGGCTTTTTTTCCAGTATGTTTTGAACCCCAAAAATAACAAAGCGCCTTGCAGAAAAAGGGTAACATAATAACATTCGGCACAATATCAACAGGTGGACAATACCCACAGGTTTGAAGAAAAATGTTACACAACAAACAGTTAAGTTACAGTAAGTGAGAGCTAGGCTGACACAATTTTTAAATCCAAAAATAGGGCATTTCCCAAAAATAGAAGGGCTCCAACTTTACATCAACCGAAGAGAACAATGACAGCGCACGTCAACATAGAAGCACACGCAACGAGGCACTAAGGGAATAAATAAAATAAAAATGTTAAAGCCATTATCATAGCTGTTAATTAAATTGCTTTGTATTAGTAGCTGATAGCTAGCCCTGCTTTAGAACACATACAAACCTGCCTCCCATTGTTTTCAGTTGACACGCTCTGAAAACTGGGACATGAGCCAAAGTGGCAGAAATGTGCCAGAACAGCCGGTGAAAACTAGACTGTCCCAGCAAATCCGGAGTGTCTGGTCACCCTATGGAATATGCACTTTTTACTGGCATCAGGTTAATAATAGCGCATTTAAAATATATATGTACATTGACAGTCGGCAATGGCTAGACTTCTGCAGAGGGCAGGCACACCAGAGTACGGTAAGGAAGATATATACATTTGTTATAAGCAGCTGGTGTGGGAAAGGGGACTTGTTGAGGGTGTGGTTAGTACAATACGTTGACATGGAACTCACTTGAACCCCAGAATTTAGAAAATAATTTGACATGAGGCTTCTACTAGTGTGAAAGTGATGTGCTGCTGCTGACACAGCCTAACAGCAGTGCAACAGTGTAAAATCTACACCATCAGCAAGCAAGAACCAAGTCAGCGACATTAGGGTTGTTAAATCGGTGTTTTTTTCGGTCTACCTTGAAAAATTGACCTCGCAGGAAGTTTAGCCAGGGAGTCATTTTTTAACAAAAGAGTGGAGGGCGGTTTTGCGAAGGTTACTTGGAGCACACAAAAGAGACCGACTCTTACTAGCGGTTACAACTTTTGGCATCACAGTTACTGCGATTGCAAGTATACAAAACGCATCCTGACGACAGGTAGACCTCCTGCTTTGCCTACATTGTCTCAGCATACCATCGCATTATCAACTTCACCACGTCAAAAACCTGTACCCAGACACCATTTACTTGTCATGATCAGTGACACGGCTAAAATAAGGTAAGCAAGTCGGTATATTATAAGGGAAGTAGTAACAGTAAGGGATAGATTTAAGCTGTGGTAGAGTAATGCAAAGGGTAAGGAAAAAGGAGGGGATTAGGGCAAGGGAAAGGAATATGCTTAAAGTGCAGTTTAAACTAAGGGATACATTTAGAGTGTCAGGGTTTAGGGTTTGAGCAATGATTATGGATAATGTAAAGGATAAGGCTATGGGAAAGGTTTAAGTTCAGTGTAAAAATAGATGTGCAGTTCGGTTAAAGGTATACATTTAGCAGCAGTAAGAGCAATGGAAATGCTTATACAGGAAAGTATAAGGAATGAAGTAAAAACAGGGTTTATGGTAACGATAAGGGTTAGTTAGGCAAGGGGAAGTTTTAAGGTAAAGTTTAGGGTCAGGACACTACAAGGATAAGGATTAGGGGAATTGAAGCAGGTTACAATATAAAGAAAGTAATGGTGTTGGAGTGTAAAGGCACAATATACATTGATGGCAGGCAGGCTATTTAGAGGTAGATAAGGTGATCTTGACGAGGTGTAGAAAGGGCCACTGGAATTATGTGGCAGGAAAGGGCCAAATTACGTGGCATGGTTGAGTAACTTATGCAGCAAGAAAAGGCAAATTATGAGGCATAAATAATGCAGCACATTTTGTAATAGTATTACTTCATTATCTTATCTTATTTTAACTTGGTAACACTCAGTGGGTATTTGTGGTGCCCCATTAGTACCAGTTTAACATCCAAACATAGCAATATGCAACAGAAAGAGGACCAGTCCTGTTTTGCAAAGGGCCTTTCACTTTGCAGCAACACGTGTTGTCACATTTTTTGTAACTTTTGAACCGTTTGAGCTAGAAAAAATATTTGTTGTTACAATCTGCAGATTATGCGGTAGATGATGGAATATGTGGCAAATATATAACTATGCGAAAATCGCCTCGCTGAACAATTGCACAATTCCAGTGACCCTAGGTATAGGCGGGCAAGTTTGTTTTTGCAATCAAGATCACCGGCCCATTGTAACTGCTGCATGCCCATCAAGGGCTGAGCCCGTCTTTGGCCAGTGACCGTAATACAACGAAGCATCGCTGCGATGTAGAAGACAGTCGTCAGTCAGGCTAATTTATAATCAGAGAACTGGCTGGAAGCCAAAACACCCTGTTCCCGTAAACTATTGAAGGCTAATAGAATAAACCCTAAACAGAATGTCAGAACTACAGCCCCACCCCCAACACACACAACACGCCCACAGTGCTTAATTTGTCAACATCAAAAAATAATAATAAGTGCCAGGGCTCTTGCCAGGAGGCTACTGCAGCTTGCACCGCACATTCCCCTGCCAGCGCTGCCGATGACAGTACCAACATTACTACTAACCTTCACACTCCTACAAGTGTGACAATTAGGAATTTTTCAGGACCCCAAAGCCATAGGAAAGGCTTGGGCGGCAGGTTATAGTAATTTTTAACATATATCGAATTAATAATCAACTGATGTTGTGGTCACCTCTACAATTGCCAGACAGCCCCACCTTGTGGCAGAATGTCACAAGCACTGGTGCTGACAATTAAGTGCTCGAAAACCACGGGCACAAATTATGCTCTGCACGCCTACCTCATAAATACACACTAACTGTTTTCTTCTCAAATGGCTCACTAAGGTAAAAACTTTCAGATGCCACCTGCAGATCACAAGCTTAAATTCTGACAAGACCAACTCAAACTAACATTTTTCTGAGGTCGGTAAACCGAGTCCTATTTCGATATGATCAACACATTTTATTTACAACTGATAGGGACGGGTGGTGACATAGTTGGAATATCACTAACTCTTTCACAGAAACCACACAGGTGTGCTGGAAAATGTAGTAAAGGGTGGGCTTTGTTATGAAAGAGCCAAAACCGAAGCTTTTTTCAAGTGTTTACTGCAACAGCGCTCTACTATTTTGGGAATGTACAAACCAGGACGCCCAATATAAACATTGGTTTTCACGTAGCCAAAGTGGGGGAAGCAAGGTCTGAGGAAGGTAAAACCACAAGGGTGTATAACTGCGAGGAAAACTTTGAAAGGAAGGCATTTTTCTGCTTATAAAACCTCATGACCACTGACCCGCAAGAAAATAGACTTTTTAAAACGTTTTATCGGCGCCACAGGTGGCTTTAGCGTGCAGAATACTCCATTAACCAACTAACCTATCTTGCACAATAGCGGTGTATTAACAAGCAAAGTGTGTTTAAAATAGAAGCCCGGGTTCATTGTTGCACAAACTGTCATAGATCAGACTTGACATGAACGTCTCCTTGATTCTATACATTAAAAAAAACAAAGCCGTCACCTCATCTAGATGCCCTGCCCCCAACTACAACTCACCCCTGGCAGATGAACAGCTGCTGGAAGGTACGTCATGTGTTTAGTGCTATGTATGTGTGTAATGGGTGTGCATGTCATCTTGTATACCTTGAAAAATAGGTCAGAGGAGCACTTACGCATGGGAGCAAACGAGAGGGGAACCGGAGTGGCGCTCAGTGAGGAGGGGGAGAGTGAGAGAGAGAGCAAGAGGGAGCGAGAGGGAGAGGGGGGGAGAGAGAGAGAGAGGATAATGTGTATTTGAAGGAGTGGGTGGGACAAAGGGGTATAGAGACAACCTGAGGAGTAACAGATTAAAGGAACATGCAGGGAGGGCTACGGCTGCAGAAAACAAAAGGGAAGAAAAACAAATGTACAGAAAGAAGCAAAAGTGTTAGGTGGAGGAGGGAGAAGCTCAAGAGATGTAGGTCAAAGAGATGGTGACTGGGAGGGAAAGAGCGATGTGGAAGAGTGTTAGACCTGGCAACATTGGCGTGGGTCTCCCTTACATTTTTGCTGTTGCCTCATGTATTTTTGCTGGTGTTAGATGCTTTGGGCACTGTGCCACTGCTATAGAGTGCAAGTTGTCCCTATTGTAAATTGATGTATTAATCAGTGGTTCCATGTTTGGCTATTTGGTTTACTTGTCAGACCCTAGTCTAGTGCACTAAGTGTGCCAGGGCGTGTAATCCAAATGCTGCTGGTGGGCCTGCAGCACTGGTTGTGCCACCCACAGAAGCAGCCTTGTAAAATGTGTCTAAGGTCTGCCATTGCAGAGTATGCGTGCAGTCTGGTACTGTCATGCTGACTTGGCATCTGCACCCACTTCCCAGTCCCTACACCTTCCCTTTTCTTCATATCAGTCACCCCTATAGTAGGCCCTGTTGTGAATGTATCTAGGACCCTAATTAAATATTCCAGATTTATGCCCTTATATGGTTATAATAAATCATGTCCTTATAAAGGCATAAGAATCATATCCATATTTAGTCATAGCCCATGCAGTCCAAATACAGCAAGGCTACTTCCCTAGACTCCTAGAAAGTACAACGCGTTCTTTAAACAAACCAAACCTCCAGCAGCCTGGGAATCCCCCTGCTTTTGTTTTGATTTGTCATAGAACTCCTGAGAGTCCTGAAGAACTGCCAGTTCTTAGTGACAGTCCTTAGTGACGTCTTATGTCCAACCTTAGGTCAAACACGGCACCTTCCAGGTATAAATATACCAACACTTGCCTTAAGCAACACACAGTGGTTGGGAGCAGAGCGACGTTCTACTTGCCCGAAGCCCAGCTGATGCGAGAGCCGAAGGGAAGCCATCCCTCCCTTTGACACACCGGGAAAGAAGCTGCCTTTTCTCACGCCGAGAAATTCAGCTCCGGTGTTTCCAGTCACCCTTGCGGGTTACTGGGAGATCGAGTCCTGAGAACGCGATACAAGACCTCCTTCATTCTATAACCAAGGTACGTAGCTGATTAAAACCTTAAAGAGAATTCTTGATTCAGATCCTTGGCAAAAACCAACTTAACTTAAAACTGCAACTTACTTACTCCTTCCCACGTATTAGGCTTAGGTCAGGTACACCGGGGTAGGCGTATCTTAGAAGCACCAGTTGAGTTTGTTAGTCAATGTTTTTATGTATGTAAATATTTTATCCATTTTAAAGTATCATATGGCTAAGAAACCATATCAATGCTTTTACAGTATTATTTCATAATACTCTTTTTACTGTACGCACTTTACTTCATGATAAGTATTGAAATTGTGGCAATTCATTTCTCTTGCATGAGAAACAAGACTGCTGAATAAAATAACACCTTTTATTGAAAACGCCTGTCTCTCTATTTCTCTGCGCTCTGGTGAAATTAAGCATGCACGATTGACTGAGTGAAATAGCTGTCTATTGTTTTCACACGACTCTGGAGATATACTCCATATTCTGGGGGAGCAAATTTGTCATGTTATATGGTTGTCAGAAGCTAATCCCTTCTTGTCTGAATCAGGGAAGTTAACCCCTCCCTGTTCATTCGAGAAAGTTTCTAGTGACCTCTGAGCTAGCTGGCAAAACGAATTAAGTCTAACATAGTCAGTAGAGACCTAGATGACCTCAGTCCTACATCTACACTGCTGTATTTGTTATTCCAATGTGCAGAGCCTATTGGGAATATAGGAACTACACTACATGGCGCCCAACGTTTGGTAAGGCGATAATCTAACGCAAGATACTAGAGTAACTCAGTCGTGCTTTTCACACAGACCCCTTTTTCCCGTAAAAACTCCAATAGACGTCTGGAGTGGGTGAAAGGTTAATATCCGCCGGAACTTAGTAGGAAGAGATTCCTATGTATTAGTTTTGGTTTAGTCAACGTTGAAGGATACAGTGTTCTAAAATATTGTGCACCTAATCTTTGTTTCCTCAAAACTTGCTCTGCAAACTCTGTCAGTAAAAATGTCAGACAGTGAGGACGAAAAGGAAAGAGCTAGACTAGCAGCTCAACTCGTGGCGGACGACACACTTGTCCGAGATAACGACCCGGATGCTATCAACATCCCGGTCAATATAAGAAAAACCATAACTATAAAACTCATAGAAAATGGAATAACATCAAGAGGTGGTACAGTAGTATTTGTGGTAGAGGCACATGAATTTCGGCAGACAGAGGTATTCTATTCCTGGATAAATTTTCCATCAGCACATGCTGTAACACATGAGTTCCACTACTACAAAATAGCAGAAGCTCCAGAGGAATACTCTCCTTTCGCGGAAGTTGAAATTCCACTAACATACCAAGAGCACCTGCTCTGGTTTAATGGCGCCCTAAAACATCAAAATCACATTACCTGGCTCGGTCCACTAGGTAGACCAGGAGCCACATGGCCGGTTCTAGCCAGCTACACACCACATCCAGACATTGAAAAAATGTCAAACGAAGAACTCTTGGTTAAAATAAAAGAATTAACAAACGCATACAGAGATTTAGTTCAATTAACACTTGACGGTACAACCTACCGACTAAAAAAACTAATTGAAAATCCGGAAAAAACCTGTATTAAAAATAATCTCAACACTCCAAAAAAGAGTTGGGAGGGTAATAAACAATCCACTCCCAGAGAAAAACAGTTTAAAACCAGAGGAAGGTCTCCTCAACGGAGAAATAGATCTCCGGACCAAGGAAACAAGTCTCCCCAAAGGGAACCCTCTGAAAAAAGATATAACCTTAGAGATAGGGATAAATTAAGAAAACCTGACAGATATCAAGATATTGATACACATCCCTCTCGATCTTTTCAGACTTCCTCACAGAAATCGGAAAGAAGAGGACGGTCAGAACACAAGGAAGAGCACGTCAAGTCCAAAGACAAGGAACCTGCTCATCAAAGTAAAAAATTACAATTTCCCAGAAAGAAGGTAGCAAGTATTAAAATTAAACATGCCGAGAATCCTGAGGACACAACTGAAAAACGGAGAGTGGGCCCAGACAATGCTAGACAGCGCAGCAGAAGTGACCATAGCTCGCAAGATCCTGATATCTTCTGGAGACAGTGGACACGAATTAATACATTCAAGTGGAAACAGCAGACACGCGAGTTAGCGTGCCCCATAAACTATATGAAATAACATTACGTATAGAGGGAGATAAAACTAGGAAAATAAAAGGTCTCTTTTGGGAGAATCTATCTAAAGGCTATGATATCCTGTTAGCTGAAAAAGATTGGCCACCAGAGTTTGTCAGGGAGTGCCCTCATGGCGAAGAAATGATTATGCCTGCCTTCTCAAATCATATCCCAATTCATAAAAAATACACATTTGCAAGAAAAAGGGCAGTGGCCCAAGCTCCTGCTTTATATAAAAATCATGTAGGATGGGATGAGGATTCTCCTCCCCACAAAATCCAGTTAAAAAGTCAACCTACTGCACAAAGGCAGTACCCAGTTAAACAAGAAGCTAAAAAGCAAGTCAGGGAGATCTTAGATCAACTTGAATATCAAGGGGTGATTGAAACATGCACCTCACAAATGAACACTCTTTTGTTTCCTGTCTCCAAGCCAGACGATTCATATCGTCTAGTTTTGGACTACAGACATCTAAACTCCTGCTGCAAAACATTTGCAGCCCAAAACTCACAAAGTGCAGCACTAATGAACAACATCATGCGCAAAAAATATAAAACGACATTAGGTATCTCTAATGTATTCTTCTGTCAAAACATTGCACCTGAAAGCAGGTATTTGACCGCTTTCTCAACAATGGGGTCGCAAAAACAATCCTGTCGACTACCACAGGGATTCAAGAATAGCCCAGGATTATTCTCAGCAAGGGTAACAGAATTACTATAAATATATGATGATGAGGCATTATCTTATGTCGATGACATCTATCTTACAGACGATGACCTGGAGACTCACTTGAAAAGAGTGAACACCATAATACTTGGGTTCGCATCTGAAGGTTACAAATTCAACTTTAAAAAGTCAAGAATAGCCCATCTAACAGTCCTATTTTTAGGATATGAATGATCAGGTGAAGGCAAAAGCCTAGCAGACAATTTCTTAGAGAAATCTGCAGTACTCCAAGCACCAAAAACGCTGAAGAATTTACAATCAATACTAGGTTTCCTGAATTT
The DNA here is from genome assembly GCF_964263255.1 of Lissotriton vulgaris. Taxonomy (NCBI): domain Eukaryota; kingdom Metazoa; phylum Chordata; class Amphibia; order Caudata; family Salamandridae; genus Lissotriton; species Lissotriton vulgaris. Next base: position 2,101,947,459 of record NC_141685.1, on the reverse strand, counting down.
CGGAAGAACATACATTCTAAATTATGCAGAGAGGGTCAAACCTCTCTACGAATTAATAAAACCTGATTTCAAACCAATTAATTGGACTCAGAAACGCACAGAAATTTTAAGATCATTACAGACAGACATGTTAACTTAAACAAAACTGCAAACACACGCAAACGATCGCAACCTTGTAATCCGAGTCATCCCAGGAAGATGCGGATTCACATACCTGACCTCTAATGAGGGAGAAACGGTACCAATAGCATATAAATCACACTATTACGCACAAGCTGAAATGAAATTCAATTCTACTGAAAAAATTCTGACTGCGGTTCAAACTGCTGTAGCAAAAGAAAGAGCCCTAGCTCAAGGTAAACGAATAATAATCGTTACACCAATACCTGCCCTAGAAGCAGTAACAAGAGCAAGCATTCCAAATGCTAAAGCTTTACATCCGAGATGGATACAGTGGGTTAATTCTCTTGCACCAGACGTAGTATACGAATTTGATCCTAATTTAAAAACACAAGAATTTCTCCAATATGAATATGAATGCCCTCTGCTGACCGAAATCCTGCCTCTAGAACATAACGGCTGTATAATATATACAGACGGATCAGCACAACCCGCAGTTGGGGTTAAACAAGCATATAGTGCTGCGCGCGCGATTGTTAAAGGTCGTTAGCACGAATGAAAATTTAGACCACTGGTCACTAAAACTCAATCTCTAGGAGATTTACAGCTCAGCGAGCTGAACTACTGGCTTTTAAGATGGCGCTTGAAAATACAGATCGCAAATTCCCCACACTAATAGTGTGTGATTCATATTACTGCGTTAAGTCTTACAATGAATACTTGCAGAACTGGGTTCAAAACGGCTTCAAAGATGCAAAAGGTGGCACAATCAAGCATAAAACGCTTTGGGAACAAGTAGTTCTTTTACAGAAAGAACTACAAAAGACTCACGTGATACATACACTGAGTCATCAACGTTATGGCGTTCACGTTGCGGGGAATTCATTGGCTGATGAAGCAGCGAAGGCAGCTGTGCAAACGGCTTCCGTAGCTGCTATCACACGGTCAAAAACAAAAATAGACAGCGATATAATGCAAGCTGTCAGTGCTTCAGTAAAAGATGATAGAAAAACACTCCCGAAAGGCTTTCCAGTAAAGTACTCATACATAACTGATGCAAATAATGTTCCTTTTGCTCGAATCCCTGGAGTGGGGGATAGGGCAATTCCAAACATGGAACACAGGTTAGGACTAATTTTAGCAGCACACGAAGGGCTCGCTTCTACACACGCTGGTATTTCCACCACAGTATCATTATTAAAACAGAGATATTGGTGCCCACGCATGAGAAAACAAACTAGGAACTATGTTCTAGAATGTGAAATATGCCAAAGAATGAAAATATCAACAGTGAAACAACCAGCACAGACGCCCCTTCTAAACCCAGATAAACCATTAGCATGTGTTTACCTAGACCACAGTGGTCCCTTACAAAGGGATGGCAACTATAAATATATCATGGTTGCAGTGGATTCCTGCACGAGATTCATTTGGATGTGGCCCCAGCGCTCGGCTGACGCCAGAACTGTTATAAAAGATTTCCAAGTCTTTATCAGCACATACGCAATTGGCATGCTACACTCTGACCAGGGTCCTGCGTTTAGCTCTCAAGCTTACAAAGAGGCCATGACTAGCATGGGCATTGCCTTGCGGTACTCTTCTCCCTTCCATCCTGAGGGAAATGCGGTAGTGGAAAGAAAAAAACGTGACATAAAGCAATTTATAACAGCGAGCGTATTAGTTTCGGGTGATAGGTGGGTCAAACATCTAACAAGTGTCCAACGTAGTCTTAACAATCTGCCAAGAAATTCTCTAAAGGGTTTCACTCCATACAAACTATTGTTCGGCACTAGAATGAAAATCCAGGATTTAGATTGTCAAACTTCAGTGGTAGAAGAAAAAACCTTTGATATCAAAGATCGTTTGGCTGTTTTACAGGACTTGAATGAAACAAGAAAAAGTCTAAGTAACATAAAGTTTAAGCCAACAACCACTGAAGAACCACCTGTCCCAGCAAAACCTGTCTGGATTCCAAAGATTAGGGATCTGATCAGAGAAAAGACCGCGGTGAAGAAGGAATTTGGCCTTCTTACAGAAAAGCAGTACCTGTCTTAGCTATCAGTGGAACAAGATCAGTAGTACTACCGCCCCTTGCTGGTAAAAAGGAGAACTGAGTTCTATCAATCGACCTGGTGAAACCACAACCATGTGGCCCATAATAAGTAGCAGGCCCAGTGGACTCCCAAGAAGTAGCAGAAGACCAAATCTTGCTACAATCCAAGAGGTTCAAACTGAGAGACTAATCACTTTCGATAAACCTTCAGTGAATAAAAAAGGACTATGGAACAAAGCCATGGAACTTGTGCCTCTTGAAACCCAAATTGCAACAGTTCATCAAGAAACACCAGTCTACAACGATGTAGACTCGGACTATACCAATGTAACAAAAGAAAATGCAAAGATCAATGGAAATCCGGAAGCTATCCCACCAATTGACAGAACTGCATCTGGCTACTTTATCAACTTTGATTACTTTTCCGATGATTCTAGTGAACATGGAGACAAGCCAGCAACAAAAACTTTCAAAAAGAAAATGACAAAGCTCTTTCATCAACTGAAAGAAACATATCTGATTTCCCCTTGGATTGAACTATGGATTGTGTTAGGCTTACTTTTCCTCCTCCTCTGGCTCATCTTAGTTTTAATTTTGGGTAGATTTATTGATGGAAAATATAGTACAATGGACACAGCAAGTCAGAACATCCACTTGGTCCTGAAACCACACAGATCCTCTCACATCAGTGAACATCACAGCAAAGCCTATACCTGGTGGTATAGCATGGGACAGAACTGAGTATGACATTTTTGGACCGGTAGAGCTCTTGAAATATTCACATCAATTCAAGATTTCTTTAAGTGACTTTGTATCACCTAGTACTTTCTCTGATGATTGGGAATTTTAAAACATTAATAATATGATGTCGGATTTAGAAATGTCAGCTAAATTTACAGAACATGATTATTTACAGGGTTCATCGAATTATGAAGAAATGTACTGTTACAACCATTATGGTCATCACTATCTGCATAAGTCTGCAAATCCTAGAAACATTTTCAGTTATAATCAGTTGGAACATTGTCCAACTCCGCCAATAGGCAGTTCAAAAACATTTTATGAAAAATTCCCATACTTTTCAGGGTTTAATTACACGGATCCAGAAACGTTTTATTTCAAAATGTTAAATAAGACAGGAATGAAAAACATGTTGACATACTAAATTGATTTATTCTGAAAAAGTTTGTGATAAAATGTCTACATTTGGTTTTGAATTTTGGAAAAACAACATTGAAACAAAAACCATCTGGGGTACAAAAGAATGGCAGGTACAAGATCTAGAAGCATTGTTTAGAGCCTGCATGATCCCAGAACAAATATTATTCCTGAATGATACCATTCAACAAACAACATGTCTTGGTTTAGCCAAGATAAAAGATTTAAACAACCCGTCTATACCAAAGCCTATGCCTGATAGAAAGACCACTACAGATGAGGGGTTAGTCGTGTCCTATATTTTAATACAAAACAGAACAATTCCTAATTGGAACAAATGGTTGATCTGGCCCACAAACACAAATAACTGTCAAGATAGATTCCTGAACAAAATACAGGGGTTCAAACAGAATAGGCCAGACCCAAGATATTCCCAGAGACAACATCCAGGGATAGTTACAACATATAGTGTAGGAAAACTATGCCTTGAATGGCTACAGAAATCCACACTTCCCGAAATTAAGCAACACTTAACTTTACTTAAAGAAGGTGCTGAGTTGCGAGATTTCATAATGGGACCTCGCAAACAGCGTCAAGAACGTTTCATATACGCCGGTATATACGCAGCTTACAATGAAGCTTGGAAATTAAAACAAATTGAAACTGTAGAAAAAATACGAGAAATTAATCGTATTAATTTGGAAAAATCACTTTCTGTAGTGGACAATGGGTTAACAACTCCAGAATTTATTCACTGGAGAGCATTGTATCATCTGCTATTGATATAATAGAGCAGGACTTGCTAATGTTACAACATGGTCAGTCACAATTATGTTCTATTGTACAGTTAGGCTGGACGTTGCAAAACCTGCGTTCAGGCTATGTGCCATCATTTAATCAACACAACGTCATTCTTTTCTATCTTTAACCTTACGGATAAGCAAATCAGTTTGGCACAAAAAGGAGCAGACTATACGATACTGAGCATTGAAAAACTCGAGAGATTACCATTGACAATGTCAGAAAGACCTGTCATTGAATAATACATGGCACCATTACAATCCCGATAACAACTTTTCAGTTTCAATACTGCCAAAAATATATACCAGCAGGCCTGAATGAAAGGTTGGGTAAAGGATACATCAAGTCGACCTGGAATTTACCTTATACACACAAATGTTACAGTAAAGGGAAAAAAGAGGTATTTCTTAGTGGTAACAATTGTAAAAAATCACTAAGCGGTACACTCCTGTGTCAAGGCATTAACTTGCATGGAGCCTGCGAAGGGTCGTCAAACAACCTTTCATGTCCTCTTCACGGCACCCCTACTACACAGATAGAGCCGTTTTTCAGACAACTTTCCAACAATAGCTACGATCTAATAAGTGACCACAGCTGCTGTGGCATGGTGCCAGGAAAAACCTATCTCGTAACTGTAACATCTAGGGTAAGTTGCTGTATGCAAGTATTGTATCCAAACAGCAATCCAGACATGGAGGCGGCAATATGGCCTTATGTGAATATCTATTCTATTCGAATTGATATTTTAAGCAGAATGAAGTCTATTCTTTTACAGACAACTGTGCCTTTAACCTCGTCCAAAGAAACGTATGACCTGCAAGTTGCAAGGACAGCGGCAGAGATACATACCCTGTTATCGACAAATTGCCCCGTGCCTTTCGTAGAAATGTTAAGTCAAATCTTAAACATGTCCGATACCAGTGGCATCGCACATGTATTTAAGACAATTTTTACGGGACTGCTAACACCCTTCGAAGAAGTTCTTGGCATCTTCCCGAATTTTGTGCATTAGCTCTTCGGTGGCCTGCCTCTTATTTTGGGACTCGTAGCAGGAATTTTATTTTTGTTCCTTCTGCTCCCATATGGCAAGCCAAGTCACAGACAAAACTCTGGCAATGATGGAAGAAATGATCCTAGCAATACGATACCGAGAACGTATCACTAAAGTCCTCGGAATGGCCCGGCTAAGAGATCTAAATACTACCTGGTTTCTTTCATTCAGACCAATTTGGCAAAATTGCATCTTACCTGTGCTTCGATGTCTGCTATGCGGAGAAGAATGCGTGTTGGACGTCTGGACGTTTGTCTTACACTACCATCAGCAGTACCAATGGATATCGATGCTTTGCTTTGTCCGGTAATGACTCCTGCAACGTGTTGTCCCCAGCGGCTACCTATTCTGATGACGGCATTCGTTGAGACTTCACCATTACGATTAGGTGGCGGTGAAGTACGAGATGAAAGCGGCACCACACAGGTACAACCTTCAATGAACATTGCTGATCCTGACATCGATGATGGCAATCCATCGCACATATGCACTATTTCCACCTTTTCGGAGTTGGCCCAACTTTCACTTACTGTTGTAAACGCATTTTTTGCTGGCATATCTGAAGTAATGTTCTCCCCTAACAACGAGAATAATATTTGAAATAGCGAGCTCACAGTGTTCCATGAACTCTGAATTTGGCCTTCAGTTGTGATAAACAGAACTCTAAAAAAACAGTGTAACTATTTTTTTTCTCCCTTCCCGAGAGCGAAATTATTTTTCCCAAATTTCCAAAATATTTGCATTTTTTGGCACATGGTACTCTGCTTAAAGTAGAACTATTCTTAGAGAACAGAACTTCTATTTTTAGAGACAATATTTTGAATCAGCCTCTAGCACATGTACAATCTTGTATAATTATGTGATGAAATGGTCTCAACCTTTTTTCTGTATTCAGAGCCATTTCATAAATGTAATTTTCGCAATTCATTCAGCCGATATTTATATTTGCATTTCCTGAATGATAACTCTGCTTGAAAGCGTACAGTATAATACTCATTTTCGTGTATCTATACCATTTGAAATGCATCCATTGTATTTTGGGGTGGGCTGGAAAACACATGCATACCTATATGTTTATATATTGCTTAGTATTTAGTAATAATGGACATTATACGTGGAGTGGGTGTTGTGAATGTATCTAGGACCCAAATTAAATATTCCAGATTTATGCCCTTATATGGTTATAATAAATCATGTCCTTATAAAGGCATAAGAATCATATCCATATTTAGCCATAGCCCAAGCAGTCCAAATACGGCAAGGCTACTTCTCTAGACTCCTAGAAAGTACAACACGTTCTTTAAACAAACCAAACCTCCAGCAGCCTGGGAATCCCCCTGCTTTTGTTTTGATTTGTCATAGAACTCCTGAGAGTACTGAAGAACTGCCAGTTCTTAGTGACAATCCTTAGTGACGTCTTATGTCCAACCTTACGTCAAACACGGCACCTTCCAGGTATAAATATACCAACACTTGCCTTAAGCAACACACAGAGCGACGTTCTACTTGCCCGAAGCCCAGCTGATGCGAGAGCCGAAGGAAGCCATCCCTCCATTTGACACACCGGGAAAGAAGCTGCCTTTTCTCACGCCGAGAAATCCAGCTCCGGTGTTTCCAGTCACCCTTGCGGGTTACTGGGAGATCGAGTCCTGAGAACGCGATACAAGACCTCCTTCATTCTATAACCAAGGTACGGAGCAGATTAAAACCTTAAAGAGAATTCTTGATTCAGATTCTTGGCAAAAACCAACTTAACTTAAAACTGCAACTTACTTACTCCTTCCCACGTATTAGGCTTAGGTCAGGTACACCGGGGTAGGCGTATCTTAGAAGCACCAGTTGAGTTTGTTAGTCAATGTTTTTATGTATGTAAATATTTTATCCATTTTAAAGTATCATATGGCTAAGAAACCATATCAATGCTTTTACAGTATTATTTCATACTACTTCTTTTACTGTACGCACTTTACTTCATGATAAGTATTGCAATTGTGGCAATTCATTTCTCTTGCATGAGAAAGAAGACTGATCAATAAAATAACACCTTTTATTGAAAACGCCCGTCTCTCTATTTCTCTGCACTCTGGTGAAATTAAGCATGCACGATTGACTGAGTGAAATAGCTGTCTATTGTTTTCACACGACTCTGGAGATATACTCCTTATTCCGGGGGAGCAAAGTTGTCATGTTATATGGTTGTCAGAAGCTAATCCCTTCTTGTCTGAATCAGGGAAGTTAACCCCCCCCCCCCTTTCATTCAAGAAAGTTTCTAGTGACCTCTGAGCTAGCTGGCAAAACTAATTAAGTCTAACATAGTCAGTAGAGACCTAGATGACCTCAGTCCTACGTCTACACTGCTGTTTATGTTATTCCAATGCGCAGAGCCTATTGGAAATATAGGAACTACACTACAGCCCAAGGGCAGGGTGCATTGTAAGTATAAGGTAGGGCAAGCCCTGATGTGTGTGGCATGTCCTAATAGTGAATTACAGCCATTTTCGTTTTTCACTTTTGCAAGGCTACCTGTTCTCCATAGGCCAGAATGGGCTGTTAGAGTTATTACATTTTATAATCCTAACTGTCTCAGAGAACATGGTAGAAATTCGAATTTAGTATGCCTGAACTCAGAACAATAAAATACATCTTTTAGTCAAGTTTATTTTAATATTCTGTGTTTGCAAATACCACTTTTAGAAAGTATGTATTTGCTTGTCTAACCATTCAAACCTGCCTCTGCTAGGTTGTGTATTCCTATGTCTGGTTTTGTGAGTGACAGGGCTGGGGAATTCCTGGAGACAGGCTGCATCTAGATGGGAGGGAGGAGTTGCACCTGAACCTTGATTAGGGCTATGCCTGCCTTCCACAATGCTGGCTCCACCCCCTGGGGAGAGGCTGATGTTTATGCCCTGCACACTGAAAGAAGAGAAGGAGTCCTGTAAACAAAGTGCTCCAGAACTGTACTTGCCTTTCACATTGCTGGATCCACCTCCTGTGGGGCTTCTGATGTGCATGCCCTGCACTGTGAAAGGAAAGGAGAAGTCTGGTAAACAGAGTGCCTCAGAACTGGTTTTGACTGGGCAAAGGTTCCTCTCCCCTCAGAGAACAAACGATTTTGGGGTATAAATATTGGGACCCTGATCCCTTGAAATTAGATCTCTTTAGACTACAAGAAGAAACCTTTACTGAGGAGAGGAAACTGAAGAGAGACTATTCCCAAGCTGAATGCTGCTTGGGGGATTGGCCTGCAGTGGTTGCCTTACTGCCAAAGGAAGGAGAAAGGAACTTTGTGTACTTTGCTTTCAACTTGTGAAGGATCTCCAAGGGCTGGGAAAAGAGCTTGCCTCCTGCTGAAGTCTCAGGGACAACAGACTTCACCCCCAGCTCCCCAGAGTTCTTTTGGAAGTGCCTGCAGCGGTTTTGGGCCTTCTGAGGAACTGTGTGTCACAAGGAGCTGGAAGCGCAACCCAACGAGAGGAAGCGTGTCGCCGTTGCTGTGCCTCCCGTCGCAATTCCGAAGGAGGGTGTTGCCGCTGGAACTGTCGCACTGCACCACATCGGAGAGTAGCGTGCCGCAACAAACAGGAAGTGTGTCGCCGTCGCTGCTGCTGCCGTCGCAACTCCGAAGAAGGAGGGTGTCACCTCTGTAGTTTTCGCACTGCACCGCATCAGGCGAAGAATCTCGCAACAAGGTCGAAGCGTGCCGCAGTCGCTGTGCCTGCCGTCGCAACTCCGAAGGAGGGTTGTCACCGCTGGAACTGTCTCATTTCACCGCATCTGCCAAGAGCACTTCGCATCCCCGAGAAGTGCGTCGCCCTCGGATCTGCTGCCGTCGCATCTTGGATGTCGCCGCTGTAGTTGTCTCATCGAGCGGAAGATTCACGCATCGTGGGAGAAGAGCGTCGCCGCTGGAGCTGTTGCCGTCGCATCGTAAGGGTGTCACCGCTGCAGTCCACGCATCGAACCGAGGACTTCTTGCATCCCCGAGAAGCGTGCCGCATCTGGAAGATCTTCACGTCTTTAGTTCTTTGTATCTGAACTTTGCCGATTTTCCCATCGCTGCTACATTGCTTGTCGTGGAAGCGCAACGCAACCTAAGGTACATTGCCGCAGAGTGTCGCATCTAAGAACTGAACTTAACTGAACTAAGCTTAAATCTACCATCTTAAATTAATCATAGTGTGTTTTTTGTCGTTTATGGTCTTGTGGTAACTCTATATAAAGTCTACTTATTTTTTAGATAAAACCTGTGTGGTGTCCATTTGTAGTGTTGTCACTGGGTTACTGTATGTGGTCACAACTGCTTAACTTACATCGCCTCTGAAGTAAGCCTTGACTGCTCGCACCACGCAACCTAGAGGGTGAGCAGGGGTTATTTTAGGAGTGTAATCCGCTTGTCCTGACTAGACGAGAGGGTCCCTATTTGTCACAAGTGCCTACCTGTGCCAACTAGAGACCCCCAAATCTAACAAAGAGTAACTATAAAGGAAAGTCAAAGAGTATTATGAGGAGAGAAAGAGCGAAATCCGAGTCAGAGAGGAACAAGAGAAGGCAGTTGAACACTGAAAACTTTTACCAAGACAGAGGATGGCAAATGGTGATCACTTTTGCGGCACATCTTTCTTTGCTCAAGCAGTCAAACTGGAATTCATTACCTCCAAACATAAGAGCCAAGGAAAATTATCTTATTTCAGAAGATCACTCAAGAGTTGGCTCTTTCCTACAAGACTGCTCCACTCAATCACAAATGTACAGAATATGCCTGTGCATTTAAATATGTATAATTTGATTATATTTTTGTATTTAGATGTGTGCATTTATTTGTACAAATATATACACTACTTAAAAATACATAGATAATCTTTAGGTTTGCTTAACAAATGTATATACCACTTATCGTAAAAAATATAGATAAATATATATGTATATAGGTCCCTGCATAGTTTTCATTTAAGTTATTTGATTAGACACTAATGGGTCTCTGTTTATGTTGTTTATTTATCTCAATATCTAATATGATCATACCAATTGTATCAAAAAGTGCTTGCCTATTGAAATATTGAAGATAAAATATAAATAGGCCTAAGTATAAATACGTATAATATTTTTAAAAAATTATAAAAATACACAAATTAGCTTTACTTATAGCAACACCTGAAAGTCTGATTTTAAGTCTGTCCATACATGCACATATAGAATTGTATGTAATTCAATTTTTTTATCTCCTTATTTTACCTTATAAATGTATACCCTTTCTATGTAGTTATGTATCTATATATTTATTACTTTACTCCAACTTTAGAAAGACAGAAAAAAAGCCTTAAACTCCCTCCAATGCACTTCTCTGTCTTATCCTATAGCTCTCTCAATATATTCTCTACCTCCTCTCTTTGACTCAGCCCAAACCTACTACTATTATCTCCCTAAGATTCTTTCTTGACTCTTCCCTGCTCTATCTCTCCTTGACTCTCACTAAACCTTATTCTACTACTATGATCACTACCATAACCCTTTCTAGACTCTTCACTGCTATATCCCTATTTGACTTAACACGAACCTCATTCTACTACTATGATCTCCAAAATACAATTTCCTAGACTCTATTTCTTTTTGTATCCCTCTTAAAGACTCAGTTAAAACCTCATTTTACTACTATGATCTCCATAACAACCCTATCTAGACTCTTCCTTCCTCTATCCCTCCTTTGACTTATCCCAAATCTCATCTAACTTAAATCAACTTCCAAAAAACACTATTTAGACTCTCCCCTCCTCTTTCCCAACTTTATTTATCCAATCAAATTAACAGACTCGCATGTCCATAGATCAAATTAACAACTTATATTTCCCTTTACTGATCCACCACTAATCCTTTGGGGTCTGTAGTAGCGTGCTACTCACCAAAAAGTGCTTCACCGCCTCGTCAGGGGCTATATAAATACAATTACAAATAGTGTTAGAATTATCACCATAATTATTAATGCCTAAGTAGTCCTGAAATCAGAGTCCCATCTTTAAACATCCCTCTAACAGCCAATCCATCTGACTTTCTTCACCCCAATTGCTGGTGGCTTTTTACATATATTATAATGTCTGTAGCAAGGAGTTGTTACTTGCGCTTACTTGCAAGCTATTGCAATAGAGTTGAGAAAACAACATGTGTCTGGTAGTGCCTGATTTGTCCTATTAAATGCCATTCCTTCGTCTAAAAATCCAAAAAGCGTCATATAGCTTTACTGAGTCAGTCCTTTGACATGTTCCATTGAATTGGAACCCTGGTGGTTCCACATGCTTTTTACAAGCATGATGTGCTGGATACCCTCTCCTGATTGGCTTCACAATAGCCCTGAACCATGTTGATTCTTTATAAAGCAATTATTCCTGCAGATAAGGCAGGAGCAATTTTGGGGAAAATGTATGCTGAGCGTCCAGTCAGGCAATCTAGGTGGCATGCTCATCATGCCTTGATGTATTTCAGAACCAAACGCATATGAAGCGGGGGTTTATTTTTTAAATACAAACTCAAATGCCATGCCTGCCTATGTAGTTTTCTTCCTGTACATCTGGGACACTGTTTACATTTTCCTGCAGGTGTCCACCATGCCTTACCAGTAAACTGGATGGGCCTTCTGATGATCACACTCTAGCCACTTTGAGGTAGATGGGCTGCCCCTCGAAGGTTTCATCCAGCAGGGTCTTCTGTTTCTCCGTCATCGGATACCTGGAAGTTACCCCTCATTTCTTACTAAGGCGGGGTACCACTAATTTGATTGGGTTGGGCGGGGCAGCAGCTAATTTACAGTGGTTCTGCATTGTGACCAAACTCCAAATGACACTCTTAGTTATAACTAGTCCAGTTCCATCGTATCAGTACTGTTCATGCAAATGTCTGTGAATATCAATGCTAGGATGCCTGAATGTGTGGCATCTGCTGAGACGAAAGAACATTTTGACTTGTTGCTTGAATTTAGACTGCAAACTGATGGAGAGATGTTGCAGTCTTGAACTAAGGTTTATTAGCAGAGTACCAAGCTATGTACACAAACTCCTTTTCACAAAATTCCATTTCTACACTCCACTGACCCCTTTATAGAACATTCCAACCTTGACTAAAACAGCTCACACAAGCACGTTCTAATCATACACTACGAATATCTTGCACAGCAACAGACTCAAAAACATCCCACTCAACATATCCACCAAGTATTCACCAGTACAACCAGATAATATTCAGAGCCACAGCCTGCTTTGTGGTAGCATAAAAGCAACCATATGGAATCAAAAATACCCGAAGAAGTTGATATTAAAAAAGAACATACACTTCTGCAGATCTTTGCTTACATGCAATTGGCACATTGACTGTAGTTAAGAATTGACAGTGCTGCACTTTATTGTCAAATTTGGATTGAAGACCCAACCATATCAGTTGTCCGCTACCTCTTGATAGTTAAGACTGAGGTGATAAAAAAAGAACATGTGTAAGTATCTTGCTTTGTAGAATTATTAGTTGGGAGATTTTATGTTTAACCCACTGTGTAACCCTTTGCTCCGCAGAGTTGGATACAATCACAGATTTTAAAGACCATGACCTGGGCACTCGCTGCCGGAGACCAGCAGCATCCAAAGCTTTATCTGATCAAAGGAAGATACTAAAAGATGTCAGTGACGATGAATACAAGGTGGACGACTATATGCCAGATTTGGCTTCGGGTAACTGAAATGGTTTTTACTTATGCTGTGCTTTATGTGCTACACAGGCCAAGAAAATGTACTGGAAAGCATTTAAGTGTAGAAAAAGTAACCTCACTACTTTGAAACAAGTAATCCTGTTGAATAGGTAAATTAAAAAGTCACCATGTAGAGGATGTGGGCACTTCTTTATTCAGACTTTGCGCAATAAGCCATGTTTGTTGCATTGGTGGATTAAAAACATTAGCCTCACAAATCAAAAACGCAGATAACTCGGCATAAACTTTGTTTAATATTGTCAAAGACTTTGTCAAGCCTCCCGCCATGACACCCAATAACCTATCCAGTCAGACTCTATGTAATGGCCTATCAGATTATTTTTAAGATAAAATTGAGAAAATCTCCTCCTCCTTTCCATCGGTCCCTACACCTGCACAATCCCCTTCCCCTGTCAAAAACAGGAATGACACCGTATCATCCCTGATAGCTTTCAAGGACCTTACCACAGACTCTGCACTTAAACTGCTCATACAGTGCAAATCGGGTTCTCCCTTAGACCCGGCCCCCCCTAAGATTATGAGTGACTTAGCTCCCCTTTTGATAGAGCCACTCATCTCTATCTGGAACGCCTCATTACATCTGGGCCAATTTCCTACTGCCTGGAAGGAAGCCATTTTAGTTCCCATCTTGAAGAAGACGGATGCGGACCCTACGCAATTTTGCAATTACCGCCCCATCTTCCTCCTTCCTAAACCAGCGAAGGTCTTAGAAAAGGCCGTTCAACTTCAGCTCGCGGAATATCTGGAGACCAATTCTTTACTTCATGATTCCCAATCAGGTTTCCGCACTGGTTTTAGTACGGAAACAGCGCTTTTGGAAGTCTCTGAGACCATTCGAGAGTGTGTGGATATGGGAGAGGAGGCCATGTTGGTCCTCCTCGACCTATCCGCCGCTTTCGATACGGTGTCCCACAGGATACTTTTAGATCGATTGGAGCAGACTGGACTGGGCGGTTCCGCTCTGTCGTGGATTAGCTCCTTTCTTCAAGGACGAACGCAGAGAGTTCTTCTTAGACCTTTCCAATCTGAGTGTAAGCCCCTTGTCTGTGGAGTTCCGCAGGGCTCCGCTTTGAGCCCGTTGTTTTTTAATGTTTATCTGGCCCCTCTGGCTAAAGTGGTTGAGTCGTGCGGGGTCAGAGTGATCTCTTATGCTGATGATACACAGCTAATGTTTTCCTTTAGAGATCACTTTGACTCCAGCCTCGCCAGTTTCCGCCACTGTCTGGGCGAAGTATGCTCCTGGATGGCTTCTAACCATCTTCGACTCAACACCGACAAGACGGAGGTCTTGTTTTTTAATCAAAAAATTACTATACTCTCTACCTTGTGGTGGCCGACTGTACTTAATCCTCCCCCCATTCCTGTTCACACGGCTCGCAATCTGGGTTTTCAGTTTGACGATGCTCTCTCTTGTAGTCCCCAAATAAATAAGGTTACTGCAGCCTGTTTTGGAAAACTGTGGATGATGAGAAAGATCTTTCCTTTTTTGCCTTTGGATGCTCGCAGAACGGTCACACAGGCCTTAATTACATCACATTTGGATTATGCCAACAGCCTCTACGCCGGGGCCCCCCAATACCAAATTGAACGCTTACAGATCGTTCAGAACGCGGCGGTGAGGCTGATTGGCAATATCCCTTTCCGGCATTCGGTTGCAGCTTATCGCAAAGAGCTTCACTGGCTCCCAATCGCCAGCCGCATCAAGTTCAAGATGCTAACTCTTGCCTTTCGGGCCCTTAATGGGACAGGACCGGACTACCTACGAAAGAGACTAGTACTTCCCACTCAGTCAGATCCTTGCGGTCCAACAATCTGCGTCTCATTGTTGTCCCTCGGTTCCGTCGCTCCAGAATGGGCGGCAGAGCCTTTGCAGTCATGACGGCCAAACTATGGAATAGCCTCCCCTTAGATCTCAGATGTGCTCACTCTGAAGCACTCTTTCGTAGCCGTCTCAAGACTTGGCTATTTTCATCTGCGTAGGTACAACTCCCTTTTTTAGCTCACAGTCTCAGCGCCAGGACACCCCCGTCGGGGGTAGCCGCGCGCTTTACAAGCTTCATAAATAATAATAATAATAATTTGTGAAGGTATAGTTTATAACATCAAGATCTTTTTCTTCGTGTTTCAGGTTGATTGAATGTTTCGTTGTAAACCTTTTTTTTTTTTTTGCTTGAACCTATCTTTGTTTTTTGTTTTTTACCCTATAATTTTTTTGTATAATACCAGTCTGCTATTGTTAATAAATTGAGCAAAATGTTTAAGAATGATCATATCTCAACATGATGATGTACTCTGAGGTTAATCATTTTTCAAGTTACAAGCCAAAAATGAGTTTGCTATTTAAGTCAGGGTGGTGCCAGAATTATACTGAAATGCATATGTGTGGTTTAAGGTTAGCTTAACATTATTAAAAGGCAGTCAAAGAGCAAACCTCCATCCACCCATTGGTGAAACTATAAACTAATTACATTTTTCTGGCAATACCATCAGATACCAAAAGTCGAGCATGACGTTTGGATCTTCTGTCTACGACAAATTATGTTTTTAGCTGAGCTCTTTTTCCCCCTAATGCATTCTGGGGCCTTCCTAGAAGACATTTGCGCTTCTTTCTGAATAGATAAAAATGGAAGATAAAATAAGTCTTGAATTGATATTACTTTATCCAACCGCAAAATGACCCACTGCAACTGGTTTTAAAACTATAAGTGTTATCTAGTGGAAAACTTCATATTTTTTCCTCTTCTAATTTCTAATTTTAGTTGTTCAAATGTTTTAATATTGTTATCCCTAAGATTATGGGTACATCAAGTTGTACTTCTTCCTCAAATTAAGACCCACTTTATGTCTGTGAAAATAGTTGGCTTGTGGTGTACTGGAGTAAATAGAGATAGAAAAGAGGATTTCTTTAATGATAGAATATTCCATTATTGTTTTCTGGTTGTTAGATGCTTTCAGTTGCTTCTATTAGATAGGATATACTTTTAGTTCAAATTACTGTAAAGGACTTGATTTATTTTCCCCATGCCGTGTATAACCTAGATCTGATAGAGACTACTAGCCGCAGATTCCTTAACGTAGAATATCCCCAGGCGTGAGACTGGACCCGGAAAACTTTCTTGCCCAGCATCCTGGCGCGCCGGGGGGATGGTGCCACGCAACTCTGCCCGACGTCCTCAGCAGGAGTGAAAGTCAGCGAGGTCACATAAGCCCCACCCTGGAGCGCTGACATCAGTTTTTCTTCTTTTCCGCGTGCAACGCGGACCCGGATAGCGTTACTGGCCGGTTCAGTCTTTTCCCTTTTCACTCTTGAGCATTTTTTCTAGGTACAGTGTGTGAATGCCTTCGGGTTTAAAGCATGCTCGTCTTGCGCACGGCAGATGTCGGCGACGGATCCCCATTCCATCTGCATGTGGTGTTTGGGGGAATAACCAAGATTCCACGGACTGTGAGGAGTGTCAGCAGTTGAAGCTGAAGTCCCGGCGGGAAAGCCAGATGAAGCTCCTCTTGGCTCGCATGTCCAGGTTGGCGGCGTCACCGCAGCCGTCCCCTGCAGACGGCTTCTAGAACCGCCGCTTCTGCCTCAGACATCGTCCTTCTCCCACGCCGCAGGAGCGCCGCTCACCTATTGGTAAGTGTTGCAGTTTGTCCCCGCGGACTGGGTTCCGGCCTGCTGGGGGAGTGGGCTCTCCTTGGGTGGTGCGGGTCCGCACGTCGGCAGCCTTGCAGGCCTAGTTGGCTTCTCCTGGGACGTCTGTAGATCCCTTTCCGGGTGCGGGGCCCTCCGCAGCGTCGCCGGCTGCTCCGGCTGGTTCGGCTCGAGGTTCGGAGGATGTGGTGTCATCGAGGTGCGGCCCTTCGAGGTTCCCTCCTTTGGACCACAGCGCCCCTGCTTTTTCGCAAACCTCTGCGGGGTCCCTAAGGTGTCGCAGGAGGTTGTCAGGGCTCGGGGCATGTCCTCGAGTCCCTCTCGGCTTTTTTGGACATGCGGCCCCTTGTCTGAGGCCGAAGCGACGCCTTTCAGGCGCCGGCGGCTGCTGGTCCGGGCGGCGCCGCAGGGGCTGGCTAGGGGTCGGGGTATGTTCCCGGGCCCCCCTCGTCCATCCACACATGCTGCCTCGTCCGAGGTCGAGTCGGCACCTTTTCGGCGCCGCTCCTTGCCCGCCCGGCCCGTCCTCGGTCTCCTGTGCCGAGCGGTGTGGCAGAGGTCGGTCAGGCGTCTCCTTCGGCGCCGGTCGATGTTAACCCGACTGCGGTTGTGGACTCTACGGCGCCAAATCGGCGCCGGGTCTTCAATTCCTCTTTGGACGCCTCCTCTTCATCGCCAGAGGTTCGGGGGTTGATGGTGTCATCCTCTCCGGAGACGGGACGCCGATTTGTGGCTTTTCCCCTGGCGTCGTCTAAGGACGTTTCTTTGCCATCGCCACGACCGCAATCTTTGCCGGAGGCGCCTCAGGTTCCTCATACTTCGGCTCCCCTTCCCCTTTCTGGACTTGGCTTTTCCTTCCCCCGGTTGGCCTGGGGGACGGCCGCCTTAGTCTGCACCCGTCGCCCACAGAGGAGCTGCTTTCCCCACCTTGGGGCCCTACGGAGGCAGGTGCGGCCTTCGCTCGCTCTGTCTCCACGGCTGTGAGGATTTTGCGCATGGGGAATCCAGCTGCCCACTTCCCCACGGATCATCTTCTGGACGTCCTCCATCAGGGC
The DNA here is from genome assembly GCF_964263255.1 of Lissotriton vulgaris. NCBI lineage: Eukaryota > Metazoa > Chordata > Amphibia > Caudata > Salamandridae > Lissotriton > Lissotriton vulgaris. The sequence continues at coordinate 2,101,929,831 of NC_141685.1, read as the reverse complement.
TCTGGCAGTTGGGAGCTGCTTTTGCCCTTCGAGGCTTCGCTCCACAATTACCTCATGGGGCCTTGGGGTCGACCCTCCACGGGGGACCTGGTGCCGCAGCACCTTCTGCATTGCCACAGTCCTGCGCCTCATGATCCTATTTGTCTTTCTCCTCACCCTTCGACCAGGGGCACTCTTTTGCAGACGGCTTTTTCCTGTCATCGGCGCTGGTTGGATTCCTGGGGGCGGAATATCTTTGCCTCCACCAGTGTGGCCTTGCGGGCCATTAACACTCTTTGTGTCCTGGCAAGGGCCACTTCTTGCTTTTGGGATTCGGCTGAGTCCCTTCTGTCTGCCGCTACTAGTGAGGGTGCCCGTGTTGATCTCCGGCACCATGTGTAGGATGGCCGGGAGCTAGCGGTGTTCATTCTTCGCTCCGCTTTGGATGTGTCGGAGGTGGTTAGTCGTACCATGGCCTCTTCAGTGACCCTTTGTCGCCATGCATGGCTCCGGGATAGTGTGTTTCCGGAGAATGTTCGGGAACGGTTGGTGGACCTTCCCTTTGATGGCACCCTTTTGTTCCACGCCCTTGCGGACTCTGGCATTCAGAGGTTTCTGGCGGGGCTCCGCCCCCCCCCTCCTCCTCCTTTCCTTTTCCCCCTCAGTGACTGGGTAGCCGTTCTAGTTTTGTGAGGTGTTCTTCCATTGTGTTCTGGGGCCTTGTTGTGAGTAACCCCGGTGGTGGGTGTTCTGTGTGATTGTTGTACCTTCCAGTCCCTTGTTGGGCTTTGGTACTGTTGGCCCAGCCCTTTTTTGATTGTGGTTTTGGCTGTTGGTCAGCCGTATTAGCCTGAGATTAGGCCTCCGTGTATTCTTTCTGGCTCATTGGCAAGCCGTTTGCGGTTTCTCCGCAAGTCTTTTTGTTGTTGTCCTCTGATGCGGATACTTTTTCCTAAGAGGGTTCCCATGTGCTTGGGACGTAACTTGCCCTATGTGGGACAGTGGTAGCTATTACTTAGCTCTCTCCTGTGTTAGGGAGGTGTGGTCGCCCTTCAGGCCTCTGCTCTCCATGGCGTCACGGTATGTTGCAGGTGCGAACATCTTCTTCCATCGGCACTTTCAGTAGGGCGGCCGTCCCTGTCTCGTCCGCTACCTAATGCCGGGGACCCACTACTTAGTGGATTGGTTCCGTCCGGGGCGATTCCCCTTTGGTGTCCTTCGGGGCTGTGTACTAGACTTGCCCTTGTTCTGAGCCGGACGTGATCCGGGCGTTTAATTTGTGACATTGTCAGCAGCTGGCTGCTCCCGCCTGCTCTTCTGTTCTGTGACCTGCGGCCTCGGCTTGGGCCCTGGCACTCCTGTTTTTGTCCCACGGGGCCACTGTGAGATCTTGTTCTTATTCTCGGCTGCCCTTTTCACTGGGTTGTTTCCCGGTGGAGGGCTTTGCTGTACTTCTACTTCTTCTTTTTCCGCCTGCCTTCTTGCTGAGGTGCTGTTCAGTCTTGACTTCGAGCTGTGAGGGACTCGGCTGCCCTTTTCACTGGGCTATCTCCCGGTGAAAGGCTTTGCTGTACTTCTACTTCTCACCCTCACCCCCACACACCCTCACCACTCTACCGCCCTCACTCTCACACACCCTCACCCTCACCACTCTACTGCCTTCACTCTACCGCCCTCACTCTACCGCTCTCACTCACTCTACCGCCCTCACTCACTCTACCGCCCTCACTCACTCTACCGCCCTCACTCACCCTACCGCCCTCACTCACCCTACCGCCCTCACTCACCCTACTGCCCTCACTCACCCTACCGCCCTCACTCAACCTACTGCCCCCTCACTCACCCTATCGCCCTCCCTCACCCTACCGCCCTCCCTCACTCTACCGCCCTCCCTCACTCTACCCCCCTCCCTCACTCTACCGCCCTCCCTCACTCTACCGCCCTCACTCACTCTACCGCCCTCACTCACTCTACCGCCCTCACTCACTCTACCGCCCTCACTCACTCTACCGCCCTCACTCACCCTACCGCCCTCACTCACCCTACCGCCCTCACTCACCCTACCGCCCTCACTCACCCTACCGCCCTCACTCACCCTACCGCCCTCACTCACCCTACCGCCCTCCCTCTGTTCCACCCACCTCCTTCTCTATCTCCCTGTTCTCTTCTCCTGTGCCAATCTGCTGTTCTTTTCCACCCCGCCTCCTTCTTTAACTCCCTATTCTCTTCTCCTGTGGTGATCTGCTGCTCCCATCCACCCCGCTGCCTCCTTTAACTCCCTGTTAACTTCTGCAGATCTGTTGCTCTCTTCCACCTCACCTCCTTCTCGAACTCCCTGTTCTATTCTCTTCTCCTGTGCTGATCTGCTGCTCTCTTCCACCCGCTTCCTTCTTTAACTCCCTGTTCTCTTCTCCTGTGCTGATCTGCTGCTCTCTTCCACCCACCACCTTCTTTAACTCCCTGTTCTCTTCTCCTGTGCTGATCTGCTCCTCTCTTCCACCTGCCTCTTTCTTTAACTCCCTGTTCTCTTCTCCTGTGCTGATCTGCTGCTCTCTTCCACATACATCCTTCTGTAACCGCACACACATACATACATACAACCACGCGCACACACACATACAACCACACAACCACACCACACACAATCTCACACACAACCACACACACACAACCACATACACAACCCACACACAAACATCACCCCACACACAAACACACATCACCCCGCACATCACCCCGCACATCACCCCGCACATCACCCCTCACATCACCCCTCACATCACCCCTCACATCACCCCTCACATCACCCCTCACATCACCCCTCACATCACCCCTCACATCACCCCTCACATCACCCCTCACATCACCCCGCACACTCAGCCACACACACACAACCACACACATCTATCTATCGCCCTCACGCTATCTATCTATCGCCCTCACGCTATCTATCTTTCGCCCTCACTCTATCTATCGCCCTCACTATCTATCGCACCACCACAGCATCACTCAGGGGCACCACAACTGAATATCGATGTTGCCTCAAAATGTTTTGGGCCCTTGCCTGTCACGGGTACTTGGGCCTCCCACACAAGTAAGGAACCATTTTTATCAGGAGACCTGGGGGAACACTGGGTGGTAGGAAATTTGTGTGAGCCCGGTGATGCCACACTTCCCCACACAAAAATGTGTGAAAAAATTGTTTTTTTTCCAGCTAAAATTAAGGATTGCAAGGGATTCTGGCCAAGGGAACGTTGGGGGATCCACGCAAGCCATACCTCCTTGGAAGCCCCCGGGTGTCTACTTTTCAGAAATGTGCGGGTTTGGTAGGTTTCCCTAGATGGCTGTCGAGCACGGGGCCAAAAACCCAGGTGACCCCCCTTGCAAAAGCAGGTGGTTTTGACATAGGCAATTTTGATGTCACCTCACTACATTTGGGGCCCTTGTGTGTCGCGGGTACGTGTGCCTCCCACACAAGTACGGCACCATTTTTATCTGGAGACCTGGGGGAACGCTGGGTGGTAGGCAATTTGTGTGAGCCCGGTGATGCCACACTTTCCCACACAAAAATGTGTGAAAAAACTGTTTTTTTTCCAGCTAAAATTAAGGATTGCAAGGGATTCTGGCCAAGGGAACGTTGGGGGATCCACGCAAGCCATACCTCCTTGGAAGCCCCCGGGTGTCTACTTTTCAGAAATGTGCGGGTTTGGTAGGTTTCCCTAGATGGCTGTCGAGCACGGGGCCAAAAACCCAGGTGACCCCCCTTGCAAAAGCAGGTGGTTTTGACATAGGCAATTTTGATGTCACCTCACTACATTTGGGGCCCTTGTCTGTCGCGGGTACTTGTGCCTCCCACACAAGTACGGCACCATTTTTATCTGGAGACCTGGGGGAACGCTGGGTGGTAGGCAATTTGTGTGAGCCCTGTGATGCCACACTTTCCCACACAAAAATGTGTGAAAAAACAGATTATTTCAGCTAAAATTGAGGTTTGCAAGGGATTCTGGGTAAGGGAAGAACGCTGGGGGATCCACGCAGGCCATACCTCCTTGGAAGCCCCCAGGTGTCTACTTTTCAGAAATGTGTGGGTTTGGTAGGTTTCCCTAGATGGACGTCTAGCATGGGGCCAAAAACCCAGGTGACACCCCTTGCAAAAGCAGGTGGTTTTGAGATAGACAATTTTGATGTCTCCTCACTACGTTTGTGGCCCTTACCTGTCGCGGGTACTTACGCCTCCCACACAAGCGAGACACCATTTTTATCGGAAGACCTGAGGGAACGCTGGGTGGTAGGAAATTTGTGTGAGCCCGGTGATGCCACACTTTACAACACAAAAATGTGTGAAAAAACAGATTTTTTTTCTTCAGCTAAAATGGAGGTTTGCAAGGAATTCTGGGTAAGGGAACGTTGGGAGATCCATTCAAGCCATACCTCCTTGAAAGCCCACGGATGTATAGATTTCAGAAGTGTGTGGCTTTGGTAGGTTTCCCTAGATGGCTGCCGAGCACCGGATCAAAAACCCAGGTGACCTCCCTTGCAAAACCAAATTGTTTTGACTTAATTATGTGTTCATTTCTGCAGCGGGAGATTTTTGGCACAATATTGCATGGAAATTGTGACCGACATTTTCAAGTTTGCAGGACATTGTGGATAAAAAAATAACTTCACAAGGGAGACATCACCATGTACTCCCATGGGTTAACAATAATATCTACATTTGGGAGGTTATTCTTAGATTGAGTGTACACCTTGACAGAGAGACTCAAAAGACAAACATTCCTGCACAGCTATCTATTCCTCAAACACACACACATACTGGTTGGATTTGGCACGAAGGCGAGTGATGGTTCAGTACATAACATTGTATTAACAAGAGATTTCACAAAAATGAAATGCACTGTCAATAATTAAATTCATAAAAACCCAACCAGTGACTCGGAACGCGTGAGCTGTAAAGCCACGACAAGGCACCAACCGTTTTACAGGCCATTTATGCACCTTTCATACCTGATACACACAAGACCACTCACACCACCAGGCACAAAACCAACACATTACAACATTCACAAAAAGGGACAAGGTACACACTGCTTCAGAAAGAGAAACAGGACAAATATTACTGCACAGCCATCTAATCCTCAAGCACACACACATACTGGTTGGATTTGGCACGAGGGTGAGTGATGATTCAGTATATACAATTGTATTAGCAAGTCATTTCACAAAAATGAAATGCACTGTTAATAATTGAAAGGACGAGAAACTGAACCATTGACTCACAGCTCGAGAGCTGTAAAGCCAGGTCAAGGCACCAACCTTTTTACAGGCCATTCATTCACCTTTCATACGTGTGACACATACAAAACATTCATACCGCCAGCCGCAGGCCCATCACATTACAACACTCAAGCCAGCAGACCGCGCCATTGAGGAGCCAATCACTTTCACACGCCCACATTCCTGACACAGCAACTACACAAAGTGATGGACTGTGTGGAGTGGCGCTCAGCTAGCAGTGTGTGTAGTGACCAACAGAAAGTAACTACTCACACACCGCAAGCCGAGCGACAGTCCACCCACACCACCATCCAAGCACCAGTCCATGCACACCGCCAGCATATCGCCAATCCACGTACTCCGCCAGCCAAGTGCCAGTCCACACACACATCCAGCCAAGAGCCACTCCACGCACACCGCCAGCCTAGCGCCAATCCACGCACACCGCCAGCGAAGCGCCAATCCACGCACACCGCCAGCCAAGCGCCAGCCTGCACACACCGCCATCACATTTAGAATTTTTTATACAAAACAAACACAAACAAATTGCAAATAGATACAAATCTACTAACACAAAATCTGAAATTAAATACATTTCACTAATGCCAACCATAAAAAAGAATACAAATTTTTAAGCAATACAGACCAGGCAGTTCATTTTACCACTCACGGATACTCCCAAAAATTATTTTGTGTGTGATACGCTCTATAACAAGCAGGCACACACAGCCCAGGGTTAGAAGGACACCCAGGGCAGAAAAGACGAGTCTCCTTCCGCAAACCTCTTCGCCAACAGACTCTACATCTCCTAGTGAAAAAGTATTTTGTAGATGTGGGAGGAATGTAATCAGGAAGTTGGCGATCTTTCAATCGAGCCACATCCTCCACCACTCCAAATCTAGGAACACTTACCTGTTCCACAACAACAAGGCTAGCTATCACAGAGTCCTGAAACTGAAGAAATGCCAACTTTGACGCAGGAGAACACTCCTTGAACACAATAAAAGCATTGAAAGTTGCTAAGTTGAAAAAATGGATGGCCAACTTCTTATACCAAACATAAGCCTTCCGAATAGCAGTGTAAGGTTCCAACCTCTGAATGAATGAATGAAATGAATGAAATGATCTTTATTCGGATTATGAAAAATCCATAAAAGTACATACAGGATGAATCATTTAAAATACATAAAAACATATATAAAAGTTAAAATACAGCCCAATTAGGCATGAGCAGCATATGTGGCATAAAGTGCATGATACAAGATATAAGACATTAAACAATTTGGAAGAGCATTCATAGATTTCTGTTTAGATAATACCAATAAACATTGATTCCATACAAATAATTAAACCTCTATACAATTTATATTTAGAGTTTAAAGTGCGTTATGCATCCAAATGCCATTATGCATGTTCCATACTTGCCCTCGATTTTACACAGGCTTTTATGAAGCAGCTTATAGTGAATATGACATCATCGGTTGGTAACATTTGCAAAAATTTTAATGCCAATTTAAAGTCTCTTAGATTGTATTTTCTGAAAATTGGCATTAGATAATGATGGATATACAATTTATAATGGCCACAGAAAATAAAGTAATGCAGTAAACTTTGTTTCCCACCGACAGAACACGGACAGTCAAGTTCTTCTAGATTCTTATTATAGCCGAGTGGGAAGCTCAGTAAATTTACAATACTGCCATCCCGGAACCTAAATAAAAGGCTCCGGTTCCATCTTCCTATCGGTAATGACAAATATCTGCAGGGCTTGTGTGGTTTATTTAAAACTTCATTACCTGTCACAGTTAGTGGGAGATATTTAGTGATAGCTGGTTTCATTATTTCAGTTCTCATACGTTCCTCTTTATATATCTCATACAATGCCCGTTTTACATTATTCTTGTGGGCGAGCACAATAGTATTTGGGGAGCTAAACAAAGAGCCATGTCCCACGCTAATCAGGCTAGTCTTGACCGCATTTAGCCAAGGTATGAAATGGGATCGTTCATGTGATAGACAATCTGAAATTATACTGCGGGTCAAGGAAGCCGCTGGATTTGTCCATATTTTTAACCAAAAAAGCGTAGGCCTTGACCTAATAAAATCAGCTATATATGGTAACTTAAGTTCTTGGTGACAAATGAAGGTTGGCGCACAGGAAATACCACCCAGCACCTTCCTGCAGAATCTATTTTCCTCCAGCTGCAAGGGCAGGCTATTACAATAACCCCACACTTCAGATCCATATGTCCCAGTTGGCAGACATTGGGTACGATAGATGTTTAACAGGGGGGTAATCACATCAGCCGTTCTCGGTTGGCGAAGAGATAAAATTGAATTAATTGATTTACCAATCTTATTTCTTGCGTGGGCTGTGTGATGCTGCCACGAGCCTGTATTGGAGAATAATAACCCTAAATAGGGGAAAGTGCTAGTGCATTTTAATTCATTTTCACCACTTTTAATTGAAAGAATGTTATATCTTTTTGAACCACAATTCATAATAAATGATTTTTTAAAATTGGTATTTAAACCTAAATCAGACATAAAAACAACAAACCCTGTAATTAATGAGCGCAAAGCATTTGGGGTACGCCCCATTAATACTGCGTCATCCGCATAAAGTAAGGTGGTAATAGGGTAACCATTAATAATTGGAACATCCTTGGAGTTCTTGCTCAGGGCAGGGCTAAGCCCATTAATATATAAAATAAAAAGCAAAGGGGTGAGTACACAGCCCTGCCGGACTCCTCTTTTAATGGAAATATCACCAGATAGTTCACCATCATTGTTGATGCGTACTCTTGCCTTAAGGTCCCTATGTAAATATGAGAGAAAATATACTAATGAGTCATCTAAACCATATTCGAGCAATTGTGACCATAACCTGGAACGGTTGACAAAATCAAAAGCGGAACTCAGATCCATAAAACCTAAATAAAGTGGGGACTTTTTAACAATAATGTATTTGGCCATGATTAGGTTCAGGTTGATACACTGCTCAACCGTACCCACGTGGCTTCTAAACCCCAATTGGCTGCAATGTAACACATTATTATCCTCAGCCCATTCCCTTATCCTCTTGAATAGTACCCTGCCAAGGACTTTTAATGTATTGTCGATCAGTGAGATCGGGCGGTAGCAGGCCGGATCGGCCCTGTCACCTTTCTTGAATATTGGTACGATGACACTGTTCGACCAGGATTCGGGGATGAAGCTGTCGGTCAGATTGTTAAATAAGTTACATAATAGAGGGGCCCAAAAGTTAATTTCCGATTTAATCTGGTCGATAGATAGACCATCAGGGCCAGGGGCTTTATTACTAGCACTATCCGAAATTGCATCCTCCACCTCAGATATTGAGAAGTTCGGTTGTTCAGCATTATTTAATGACAATGTAGAATCTATAGTAGGGGCTGCTATATTATAGATTTTGGAGAAGTGCTCCACCCAGACCTCTCCATTTATGTTACAGTTGATTGGTTGGATGTTAGAACCAAAAGACCTGAGTGATTTGACTTCTCTCCAGAACCCCGCGGTGTCTTTTAGTAAAGCAGTCCGCGTGAGTGACTCCCAGTGGTTAACCACTAAAGCCTCAGTTCTTGTCCGTAGGGCGAGTTTATATTTGGATCTTAATTCTCTCACTAGGTTAAAATCCCTAGGATTTTGTTGTAAAGCCGCCCTCAATTCCCTGTTGGCCTTTGAACACGCGGAATCAAACCAGCGAGGGCTGTAATCTATATTGGGCCTAGATGGTTTAGAAGATTCCCTTCTCACTGCCCCACAAAGATTAGTAAATGCAACAACCAATACTTCGCCAGTACTATCAAATGACAAGCAGGTGTCTATTAACAGTGGATGCTTTTTGATTACCTTGGCTAGGATAGCTTTATTATCCACCCCTTTCCATATTAGTCTTAGTCTATCGGTAGACAATACCAAATTTTGTGGCCCATTCTCAGTCTTCGAGGCAGCCTTTGTGGTCTGAGGGTGGTCTAGATGTATTCTAAGTGGATAATGGTCACTATATGCGCTACAGGTAACCTCAGCTTTTAGAATTATATTACACAGGGACGGACAGAGAAATATATAATCTATCGTGGAGGCGCAGCCTTGACCTATATAGGTGGGTGCAAATTTGGTTTCAGCACTAGTTCCAGCAATTTCCATAGCATTTACTAGATTACGAGATGCTAATAGATTCTTCAACTCCTCACCATTTCGACATGGGGCACTAGTGCGATACATATGGGCGTTAAAATCTCCTCCTATACAAATACCGTCATAGGACCCATACTTCAGCCCCTCCGCGATATCATCAATAAAGTTAAACAAAGACAAATAGTTTCCATTGGGATGATTAACAAAGTCATTATTGTAAAAATTAATTATACATAAAATCATCCTGTTAATGTATTTCACAGCCATAAAACATTTGCCTGGTGTTGGGATCTGTTTGGTTTGTACCCCAGGTTTTATCTTAGACCAAATAGATAACCCTCCGCTCGGGCGTCCCATAGATGAGGCTGAGGCCTTTAAGTTATAACAGCAGAAGCCCTCCATTGTGGGGTTAGTTAAGCACCAAGTTTCTTGAAGCAGCAGTAAGTCACAATTGGTGTTCACCCAGTCAGACCATTCTTTGATTTTCAGTTTGGAGTTAAGACCCGCTATGTTCCAACTTACAAACGAAAGTACAGAATCCAAGGGGTTATTGTTCATAGATTGGCCTCTTCCTGAAATCCCTGTCAAGGAATTTAGGTTTAAAGCATTTTATTAAAACATTAAAAAAAACATGGGGAAGGGAAGGAGGAGGTCAAGTTTACATACAGTGCAAAAAGAGACATGTTGCAGCAATTCTGGTGGAAAGTGGGGAGGTCGGTAGTCCCGGAGGGGAAAAAAGGCATATGCTATAAGGCAATAAGGCAGTGCGAAAAACCCTCCAATAGTCCCTAACCTCCCAATCAAAGCTAAGCACGAGTAGCGTCCCGCAACACAGCGAAAACAACACAGTCCCTCTAAGCCCCCCGTCCCCAGAAAAGGAAAAAGAAGAAAACAATACCCCAACATCCCCGTCTAATAGCCCGTTGTGGAAACAGTCACCCCAAAGCCGCCTACCCCCAACCCCCAGTCCCCCTGATCCCATCCCTCTTAATCCGCTGGAGCCTCCGGCGGCGTCAGCCTAAGAAGGCGTAGGTACCTCGGACATGTGAGCTCGCGAAATTCCGTGGACAGCAGTGCCAAGAAAGGGTGCCAGAGCTCCTCGAACTGGTCTACATTTCCAGCCACAGTGAGCGACATCTTCTCCATGCCCAGTACTTGCCAGAGTCTATGTAACCAGCCAGTGATAGAGGGGGCAGTGGGGGTGCGCCAGTGTACAAGGATATTTTGAACCGCTGAGCCTAGCGCAATAGCAATCTGCCTACCCCTGCGGGACTTCAGCGGGTACATCAAGTCGTTGGGAAGGCCTAGCAGGACGTATGCTGGGAAGCGCGGGAGTTCAACCTCAAAGTGCCTGTCCACCTCATCTAAGACCTCCTTCCAATAAGCAGACCGCACCGGGCACCCCCAGAGAATGTGCGATAGAGTACCCTCCTGTCCGCAGCCTCGCCAGCAACCCTTGTCGGTGAGTTTGTGCATCTCGTAGAGCCTCTCCGGGGTGTAATACCAGTAGGTGGACACCTTGGTAAAGGTCTCCGTCAGCCCAGTGTGATACGCAGAGTGCCTCGCCCGATATGCGATCTTGTCCCACTCCTTGTGGCTCAGGGTTCTGCCCAGCTCCCTGTGCCAGCGCTCTCTCCCCGGGTTGTGGTAATGAAACGGCGGGGGTTGGAGAAATTTATACAGATCGGTGATAAGCTTGGCATCCGAGGTCCGGGTCACCAGCCACCGCTCGTAAGGTGTGATTTGACGGGCTGCGACGTCGCGCACTTGGGGCTGGAGAGCCCAGTGACGGACCTGCATATAACGCAGTCTGTCCACCTCCGTCAGACCAAATTCCTGTCGGAGTTGTTGGAAAGGGAGCACGCCCTCTGGCCCGTAAATCTGAAAGAGCACCCTGCAACCCGCACTCACCCAGTGAGAAAAAGCTCCCGGTTCTAGGCCCGGAGTAAAGTCTGGGTTACCAACTATGGGTGTAAACGGTGATGGGAAAGTAGTTAGCTCGCGGAGCTCACAAACCGCATCCCACACTCGCAGTGGAACCTGGGTGACAAAGGAGGCGTAGAGATTAGCCGGGCGATGTGCGCGCCGCAGGAATGGAACCTCTTGAAGGGTGCGACCTGCAACCGCCTGATCTTGAAAGAGCCAGTGCTTGTCCGACTCCCACCTGCTCCATTCCACCAAATACCGGAGTTGCGCCGCTTGAAAATACTTCCGGAGGTCCGGAACACCGAGACCCCCCGCCTCCGGGGCAAGCGTGGAAAGAACCCGCTTCATCCGAGGCTTGCGGCCCTGCCACACGAAACGGGAGATGTCAGCCTGCGCTTGCTGTATCCAACCCACAGGGGGCTGGAGAGGTAGAGCGCGAAAAAGATACAAGATCTGAGGCAGTACCGTCATCTTCACCGCTGCGATACGGCCCAGCCACGAGAGCAGGCCCTTGCCCCATCGGCCGAGTTCCTCCTTAATCTTCTTGCTAAGGGAAGAATAGTTGGCTTTGACCATTTCAGGCAGCGAAGGTGCAAGCAGGATCCCCAGGTACGGCACCGTGGAAGAGGACCACTGCATAGGGAAAAGACGCTGGAGGTCTCGCCTGGTGTCCGCGGAGAGCGACACATCCAGGGCAGCCGATTTGGACATGTTCATTTTAAAGCCGGCCACGCGTGCAAAGGCGTTCAGTTCCTGGACACAAGCAGGGAGTGACCGCCTGGGGTCATCCAGGGTCAGCAGGACGTCCTCCGCATATAGGCTAACAGTATGGGTATACTGCCCCATCTTAACCCCAATAGCGTCCGGATTGTCGCGAATCCTCTGGGCGAACGGCTCCATATACAGGGCGAACAAGAGCGGTGAGAGGGGGCAGCCCTGTCTCGTACCACGCTCAATGGCAAAACTACTAGAGCTGTGTCCGTTGACTCGCACCGATGCTGACGGTCTCTTATAACAATTGAAGACCATGGTGCGGAACTTCTCGCCGATCCCCAGTTTCCCGAGAACCAGCTCAAGGTACGGCCAATGAACCCTATCAAAGGCCTTCTCCGCATCGACCGACAGTAACATCCGTTCCCCCGGGACGCGTGAGGCCTTTTCTAACACGTGCGTCACCCTCTTGGTGTTGTCGACTGTCTGCCTACCGGGCACAAAACCAGCCTGGTCCGCCTCCACCAGGCCCGGTAGGTGCAGTCCAAGTCTGGCCGCCAGGATCCCCGTGTAGAGCTTAAGGTCCACATTCAGAAGCGAAATAGGCCGATATGAACCGCACAGGGTCCGATCCTTCCCGGGCTTCGGAATAACCGACACCGTCGCGGAAAGGAGGTCCGGCGGGATAGCCCCCGGCTCAGAGAAGGAGTTGAACAGGCGAGCCAGGATAGGCGCCACAGTGGAGCAGAAGGTCTTGTAGAACAAGGCCGTGTAGCCATCCGGGCCCGGGGCCTTACCGTGCTTCAATCGTGCGATAGCGGAGATGACTTCCTCCACATGGATGTCCCTCTCCAGGTGGTCCGCCTGGGCGGGCTCCAGAGCCGGGAGGGTCATAGACTCCAGATAGGCCTCCGCTTCTCCCGGTGGGGAGGGTTCCGCGGCGTATAGCGCCTCGTAAAAGCTACGGAAGGAATCCGCCACGTCTGCGTCACCGGAAACCGGAACCCCATCTGCACCCACTAGCTCCTTCACCACATTGCGTTGCTGCGCAGCCCTGAGCCGATGGGCCAGGAGCTTACCGCATCTGTCCCCGCCCGTATAAAAGGCATGCTTCAGACGCAACGCTGCGTATTCCGCCCGATCTAGATCTAGCGCAGAGAGGAGTTTCCTCGCCGCTTTCATCTGCCTCCAAATTCGAGGAGCCCCCGTTCGGCGGTGAACCTGCTCAAGTTCCCTGACTTGCGCCGTCAATTCGTCCCTCTTACATTGCCGCTCTCTGTTCTCCGCCGAGGAAATGGAGATAAATTCCCCCCTGAGGACCGCCTTCAAGGCTGCCCACTGCGTCGCTAGAGACGTGTCGGAGTTGCTATTGTGGACCAGATACTCCTGAATGACCTCCCCCACTCGCTTCACCACCGACTTCTTATGTAGAAGAGTATCCCGAAGCCGCCACATCCCTCTGGAGGGGGGGCTGCCGGCCAAGCAAAGACTCCGGACACCGGTGCATGATCGGACAGGGACAAAACCGCGATGTCTGCTGCCGTGGCGGCCGACCGAAGCGGTCCGCTCACCAAGAGGTAGTCCAACCGCGAATAAGTGCGGTGCGCGTGGGGGAAGTATGAATAGTCCCGATCGGTGGGGTGCATAGTGCGCCAGAGGTCATGCAGATCCATCTCTGCAATCCGGTCTTGCACCGCTCGGGAAAGCTCCCCCGTCTGCGGGAAGCGTTGGGCAGACCTATCCATAGCTGAGTCGAAGACCATATTCAGGTCTCCCCCCCAAGACAACATGGCGATCGGGCGAGGCAGTGACTTCCACCAACACTGATTCCAGGAAACGATCCTGGTGGTCATTCGGGCTGTAAACGGAGCCAACCGTGAAGGCGATACCCCCAAGCCGCATGCGATACACTAGGAGCCTCCCCTTCTGCTCGGCATATTTGTACAATACCTCGCCCCTGAAGGAGCTGGCTAAAAGAATGGCTACACCCGCAGTCTTGGTCGCCGCCGAAGAGAAGAATTGGGTGGGGAACTTGGCGGAGCGCAGCCTGTGACAATCTTTGGGAAGTAAATGAGTTTCCTGCAAAAGGCAAATGTCCGCTTGCGTCCCCTCTAGCAGGGAAAGGATCGCCCTACGCTTCACAGGGTTGTTCAGACCCTTAACATTAAGGGTCACCACCTTCAAGGACGGCATCGCTCCCAGGGGATCGAAGCGCTATGCAGCAAGCGAGGGATCAGTGGAGGGGGCGCGCGGGGCAGGAGCGCAGGGAAGGCCAGGACCGGCCTCACGTGTGCTTGGGCATTATCAGACGGGACCCCACCAACAACAAAACAACTCTCACGCCTTCCCAAAACCAACCCATGGCAACTAGCCAAAACCACAAACAAATAAAAACACCCCATTGTCTCAGTCCAGCCCGGGCGGGCAAGTCTGTAGAAAACAATCAAGTGGACGTTCAGCCACACACCTCCAACCGTTCCCTCCCAAAACCCAGCCCCAACCCAGCATCGTAGAAGCTAAGCATCTCTCCCCCCGGAGTGAAATCAGGCCGCCAAGGCCACGCCGTTGGAGTCAGGCAAGTTCCTGGCCGCCGTTCTCAGGGCTTCCTCCATATCTGCCCTGATGGTAGGGGAATCAGGGCGACTCACAGTCGCTGACGATCTTCTCCTCGTCGATCTCCGCCGATTCCGTCTCTCCGAGCGCCTCCACGTGGGCGTCGCTCCGTCTTCCTCCGTGGCCGTGAGTCCCAACACCCCACAGATGTCCTGGAGGGAGCGCAGCTGGTGTAGCACTCCGTTCCATCGAAAGATGAGGCGGAAGGGGTGACCCCAGGAGTAGGGCGTCTCGTGCTCCCGCAGAAAGTCTGTAGCAATCCGGAAGGACCTGCGCTTCTGCAGCGTGATGGCGGACAGGTCCTGATAGAGCGCCACAGGCCGCTCTGAAAGTGAAAGGCTGCTTCCTGCGGGCCTCCGCCATGATGCGCTCCTTCAAGGGGAAATCAGGCAGGAACGCCAGAATGTCCGGTGGGGGTGCTGAAGACTGGCGCTGTCGGCCCACTCTGTGCGCTCTGTCTATGCGGATCGGGAATTCTGCGTCCTCTCCCAGAATCTCCCGGAACAGGTCCTGTAGATAGGCCACCAGATCCGTCCCCTCGTCCGCTGATGGGACACCCCGCACCCGGATGTTGTTCCGTCTGGACCTGTTCTCGAGGTCCTCAGAGTGGGCCTGGAGTTCGACACACTGCTCTCGGAGACGGAGAACGTCCTGCTGGAGATGGACTATCTCCTCGTCACGGCGCTGGGCCGCCGTTTCCACCGTGTCAACGCGCTCACCAAGGCCCTCCACCTCCTTGCGCACTTCTCGCACCTCGCTGGCCACCTCCTTCTTTAGCGTTTGGAAGTCGTCCTTGAGGGAGCTAAATAAGTCCTCCATAAAGGACCTCGTGACCGGTGGTTCGCCTCCAGTTGCGTCTGCCGAGGCCCGGGAGGACCCCGGCGACGGCTGCGTCCTGTCCCTTAGCTGCTGGGCCCTGCTGAGCATGTCCGGCAGAGTGCCATCGCCCCTTCTCGAGCCTCCTCTCCCAGTCATCGTGGCCACTGCAATGGGCAAGGTTCAGGGCCGGCCGCTGTAGATGCGTTCAGTCGCCTGCGGGCACCAGATGTGAGACCCCGCCGAGGACAAGGGTGCTGCGTCACAAGCGACAAAATGGCGGCTCAGGCTGGGGCGAGACAATCGTTGTACCGACCAAGGTGGCAATCAGGGGGGCCAAAGTCGGGGCCTTTCAGAAGCGCACCCCTTGGGCGATCAGGACATGAGCCAATGCGAAAGTGGGCACCTGCCCGCCAAAGGCACGGGTGGAGGTCGCCAGCTCCAGCTCCTCAGGGAGAAGATGGCGGCAGGGCGGGGCCCAATAGAGCGGCCTGTGCTGGCGAGACCGTCGGCGACCCCCGGGGCACAATAAGCAAGGAAAGTCCACAGCTAGTGTCTCACAGTTCCGCCAGTGGGTTCGCCCAGGTCGGCTGCCGTTTAGATGCCTCCGTCCCTCTCCGCCAGGTCCGGGGCCCACGCCGCGCCATGCACCGTTGTCGGTAGCGAGGGGCCAAAGTGCCAGCTAAGGTCCAGGGTCTGCTGCGCGTCGGTGGTACCGGTCACGTAGGCTTCGGCCGGGGAGTGCTGGTATTCTCCGGAGCACGTCGGGACCGAACACTCGGGATCACTAGCTTTCAGCACCAGGCCCAGCCGAGGCGCCTGGACAGCACTGCAATACGCTCCGCCTCCCAGGCTCTCCTCCGTGCTCCGAACTTTAAGCAAACTTTCGGGGTACTTCCCCCGGGGCGATAGGAGTCAAAGTGGTATCAATAGGTGCACCAGGAACTCCGACACATTCCTCTCACCCGCAGAGCAGCCGCGGGGGGAGAGAAGCGCTGAAATCGGGGCTCGAGCTGAGCCGGGCCGGAGGAGCTACGGGAGGAAGCGTCCGCTCACCCCGCCATCTTGGCCACGCCCCCCTGTCAAGGAATTTAAAGCTACCTGATTTCCATTGGTGAAAGATGGTAAAGGAACAACTGAGTTGGCTGGCTTAATTGGAGAGGGTCAATCCAACATATCCAAACCTGACAAGGGTGCAAATCTGTTAAATGTATTGAAAGGGAAAGCAACTGGCTGAAAATGCATAGCTGGTGGCTGAGAATACCTGGGTGGGGGGTGGAAATGCATTAAAGGCGGTCGAAATTGCATAGGTGGCTGTCTGTAAAAGTAGCTTAAAGGTAGCATAGTTGCAACCGTGGAAATAGCTGAGCAGTTACCACTTATGTTAAGCAGATGTCTTACAGTTCCAGGATTTTTAAAGTTAAGAACTACGCAGTCCCCGTCCTTATCTTTAGGTAGTGGTCCAATCTAAGGCACCCTGCGAACCGATATGATTTCTCTTGATATATCATATCCAACCCCCTTGTGTTTAGTTAGCCAGTCTATACATTTGTTTCGTAATTGTACCCAGGTTTCCCCCTGATCCTCCCTCAGCACTGGTACTCCTGCCAAAACCAGAACGAACGGGCAGGCATCCGGTGGCAAGTGTAGGGGAAACACAGGCCCTTCGTGTTTGCGAGGCTTATTGGACCCTACTTGGATGGAACCTGTGTTGTGAACTGCAGCTGATGTTGTAGCTGTAGTAGGTTGGGTAAGGCCGTCATCCTTGCTGATGGCATTTTTGTTAGTAGTAACCAAAGGGGTAGTTTTCCTAGGTGCAGGGGTTGGGATGGTTTTAGCAGCTATACTAGGTTTTGCACACTTGAACCCTGTATTAACAGTTCGCGGTTGGATTGTAGGTTGTGTAATGGACGGTGATGACGTTTCCAGGTTTTTCGTGCCCTCATCCAGTGTAATACGGGCGGTCTGTGTTTTTGATGACAGGGTGTTGCTTAGGGATTCAAGATCTTTTAAGAGACGGTCGGCTCTAATTTGATCCAGAATGATAGACCCCTTCCTTTTGGCTTCATCATTTTTAACCAGGTTATCTAATCTGTCCAATCTTTTAAAAACATTATTAAACTGGTTGATCATAAGTTTCTCCAATCGGTTAAAAATAGTGTCCACTATAGTTTCAATAAGGTTCCCATTTTGTTTGGAGAGGTTATAATTATCTCCCATTAGTGTTGTTTGGGTCCAAATAGTATTAAAATTCCCACCGGGGTGAATGGTGGGCGAAAGGGAAGTGTTATCTATATCCACTGAGTCTTTTTCCTCCATAGGTACAGTTACCGCCCCCAAAGATTTTTGTTTATTCCACAGGCTTTGGGGGGTAGGCTGGCTTTTATTCAATGAAGGTTGTTTCCTTTTATTAGCGCTTTGCTTAGTAGTACCTCTTTTCCTTTTTTCCCCTCCCAGTTTGTTACTACTGGAGTCCGTAATATCCAGGGTAATGACATCACCCTGGGAAACAGGTATGCTAATAGGGATAGTTTCTTTTAACGGAGGTACCGGTAGGCTAGCAGCAGTTGTTATTAAAGGGACAGAATCTGCAGCTATATAGGTGACAGTGTTTTCATCTTCCAAAACAATGGGCACGTCTACAGATGGAAGTGATGGCTTAACCACAGTAACCTCAGGGATAATATGGATATTTCCAGTGGCACTCGATATGTTATTGGTAACAAATGAGCCCATGGAGAACCTCCTCTCGGTCTCTATCAATCAATCAATCAGTGACACTTGTAAAGCGCGCTACCTACCCGTAGGGTCTCAAGGCGCTGGGGGGGAGGTGCCGCTACCGCTCGAACAGCCAGGTCTTCAGCTTCTTCCTGAAGGAGAGGTGGTCTTGGGTCAGGCGCAGGTCGGTCGGGAGGGAGTTCCAGGTCTTGGCGGCCAGGTAGGAGAAGGACCTTCCTCCTGTAGTCGCTCTTCGGATGCGGGGGACGGCGGCGAGGGCGTGGTTGGCTGATCGGAGGTGGCGTTTGGGAGCGTAGAAGTTGACTCGGCTGTTGAGGTAGCTCGGGCCTTGGTCGTGTAGGGCTTTGTGTGCGTGGGTGAGGAGGCGGAAGGTGATTCTTTTGTTGACGGGGAGCCAGTGAAGGTCTCTCAGATGTCCGGAGATGTGGCTGGTTCGTGGGATGTCGAGGATGAGTCTGGCTGAGGCGTTCTGGATCCGCTGGAGTCTCTTCTGGAGCTTGGCGGTGGTACCGGCGTAGAGGGCGTTGCCGTAGTCCAGTCGGCTGGTGACGAGGGCCTGGGTGACGGTCTTCCTGGTCTCGGTGGGGATCCACCAGAAGATCTTCCGTAGCATGCGTAGGATGTTGAAGCACGCCGAGGAGACGTTGTTGACTTGCCTGGTCATGGAGAGGGAGGAGTCCAGGATGAAGCCCAGGTTGCGTGCATGGTCTGTTGGTTTGGGTGCGGTGCCCAGAGCGGGAGGCCACCAGGAGTCGTCCCAGGCGGAGGGTGAGGAGCCCAGGATGAGGACCTCCGTCTTGTCCGAGTTCAGTTTCAGGCGGCTGGTCGTCATCCACTCGGCTACCTCTTTCATCCCTTCGTGCAGGTTGGCTCTGGCGGCGGCGGGGTCGTTGGTCAGGGAGAGGATCAGCTGGGTGTCGTCGGCGTAGGAGATTATGCTGAGGTTGTGTTTGCGTACGATGGCCGCGAGGGGGCTCATGTAGACGTCTCTACAATTTCATTGAAGGCAGTTTCAATCAATGTTTCAAAGGATGTAATAAGAGAGACAGAGGCAGAGGTATCAGCACCCTGGGAAGATATATCGATATGGGTGTTTGTAGTAGTGGAATCGCCCATATTTGTGCTTGGGGGTAACACTTACGTTTGAGGAGATCTTAAGGGGGTGGCCCGCCCGACCACAGTCGTCCACGGACGGCCACAGACGGCCCGCCCTTTTCCCGGGCTTCTCCCGCGCGCGACTCGCGGGTGCGAGAGGCGTTCCCTGCTTATGAAGCTCCTCCTGGCGCGTGTCCGCCGTCACTTCCGCCGCGTCCACCCCCGGGGCAGCTGGGTGATGTAGTTCCCCAGCTGCTGCTGCACCGGGTGGATGGCGGTGGATGGCGGTGTGAGCGCTGGCCGTTTCCCTCACGGCGCGGTTCTGGTGCAGAGCAGAGCAGGGGTACGTTTTTCCAAGCAAGTTGGGCGTTCCCCTCACGGCAGGTTAGGCAGTGCTTTGGTGTCCAACCTCTGATCTACTCTGTCAACACCACCCATGTGCTTATTGTAGTCCAGAATGCACACAGGTTTGTGCACTTCAGCAACCTGACCCCAAACAGGCACAGGTGAAGTATTCTCATCATGGATGGTAGTCAGCATGTACACATTCCTCCTGTCCACAAATTTCACAGCTAGTAGTTTTGCAGCGTGAATCTTTCTGGATTCACTATGCTGTGCATATTCCGCGGTCTTGTGGTTGAGTCCGGATTCGTAGTCTTTTCTTTGTTTTTTTTTTTTTTTTTTGCAGCCCTTGTGGGCGTCGGCGTCACACCTCCTCGGGTGCATTTCCGGTGACGTCGGCCCAAGCTCCCACTCTTGGGCGCCATCTTCAGATTCTTTTTTCCGCGGTCGGGTCTGGATCGTTCCCGTTGGGCTCCAGACATTTTTGGAGAAAGTACTGAAAAGATTGGAAGTTGCACAAGATATTGGAAGAAGAAGACTGAAGAAGACTTCACAGAACATTGACGAAGAGAAAAGAAGGTGAAAACCTCGAGAACTTCGACGATCGTCGACGTCCACGCGGTCAGGAAGGCCTGAACGCACGAGGATGGACAACACGCCGTTCAAGTTCTGCCCGAACTGCAGACACAAGTACGCGCAGAAAGACCAGCATCCAGTTTGCAACCTGTGCCTGCCGGTAGAACACAGAAGCGAGGACTGCAACGCCTGCTCCGTCTTACCCCAGAAGACCCTTCGTGTGAGGAAGAGACAGAGGGTAGCACACGCCACCATCGAAGGAAAATCCCCGACGCCATTGCTGTATGAGCTGGGGATGTCCTCGGAGGAAGAGGACAACGCTGCCGCCGAAGACGACAGCTACACGGTCGTAGAGACCGATTACAAGAAGACGCCTGATAAGGTAGGAGACTCGACGTCCCACAAGAACACGAGAGACTCTGAGTCTCGAAAGCAAGAGGGCAAGAGCCCGAAGGCGCCGACGCAGCGACATCTGCCGTCCGCGACCACAAACAGGCCCAGCGGATCCTCGGAGAAGGAGTCCCTGGCGCCGAGAGCTGTTGATCAGCAGAAAGCGTTGAAGATCGTCACCGAAAGGGACCGTTCGACGTCGAGGGAGAAAGACCCTAAAGCCTCGGCGCCGACCAAGGACCCAAAAGCCGGTTCGACGTCCAAGCCATCGACGCCAAGAGTCTCGCCGTCGAGCTAGCCGACGAAGAGAGGGGCCGAACGTTCCGAAGCCGAAAACGCGGCCGAGATGGACAGGAAAAGACGGCGGCTAGAAGCCGAGATGGCAAGCCTCTTGCAGCGGAGAAAAGATTTCAACGCCGAGATGAGTGCCTTCAAAATTCCACACAAGACCAAGCACGCCGTGCTAGATCTGGTCGAAGAGGAAGAAGAACAGGTCGACGACCAGGTGCCTAGCGACGAGATGGTCGACCACCAGGAAGATGAAGAGAATCCCTACGAGGATTACGGCTATGAGGAGGAAGAGGGCAGTAGGTTGGACGCCGAGTCGGCCACCTCTGACCCACGCGAGGAGGATTACCTAGACGTCGACACCGAGAGCCCGGAAGAGGCGGTCGACTCATACCCCTCGAGACCCTCGCCGCCGGACGACATCAGGGCATACAACGCGGCGATACAATCTGCCGCAGCTGCATTCAAGCTAAAGCTCGACGAGGAAAAGCAGAAAGCAGACTTCCTGCTAGAGACCTTGCTCCCAACACAAACAAGAAGCCAGTTCCTCCCAATGCTCGAGAGCGTCTTGGCTCAGGGAAAGGAAGCGTTCAAAGAGGCCGCAACATGCACGGCGGTAACTCCCAGAACAGAGAAAAAGTACAAGCACTCCTCAAAGGACCCGGCCTACATTCGGGGCGAGGTCTCCGCTGACTCCATTATTACGGCCACAGCTAGGAAGAGGGCGAGCGTATCCGCTACCTCTGGCCCGCCACCGGATAAGGAGAGCAAGAGGATGGATCTGGTAGGGAGAAGGATCGAGCGGAATGCCGCGACACACTGGCGCATGGCTAATTCCAACGCCCTATTAAACAGACACATGTACCAGATCATGGAGGGGCTGGGGCAGTTGGTGAAGGACCTACCCCAGGATACCAGGCAGAGGGCCGAGAAATTGATCGAAGAAGGGAAAAACGCGGCAAATTCTTGCCTTAAGACGGCCCTGGACGGAGCAGACACCGCCAGCAGGCTCATGATGATGGGTGTCACGGAAAGGAGACACGCCTGGCTCAGGATTCCAGGGTTCAAACCCGAGGTACAACACAGTATCCTGAACACACCGTTCAATGGCGAAACGCTTTTCGGAGCAACAGTGGACGAGAAACTATGCCAACTCAAAAAAGATAACAAGACGGCAAGATCCATGGGGGCATTGCAGTTCAGAGGCAATAGAAGAGGCACCCCGGCACGGAGGCCCGGCGGAAGAGGTGGAAACCAGCCAGGTACATCGCACCAGGCCTTCCAGCAAGCGAACCAGGCAGACTCGCAGGCTCAGCAAGGTCACCAGAAGCAGTCCTGGCAGTACCAGCCAAGAGGTCAGTCCTTTCGAGGGAGAAATGGACGTGGTCAGAATAGGAGAGGGGGACAGCAGCCCACCTCGAAGTGACTTCAAGGACCTACGGGTGCCCGACCACAGAAAAGATCCCAGGGGGCACCACGTACGAAGGGGTCAGGACAATCTAAACACCTACGACCACATGACACCAGTGGGAGGAAGATTAAAGTTTTACCTCCAAGAATGGAGAGAAATAACATCGGACAAATGGATCCTAAACATTATCCAATCCGGATTATGCTTGGAGTTGGAGAGAAAGCCAACGAACAGAAAACCAAGGGGAAAGCCACCAGCAAGAGAACAGCTGGCGAGGCTTCTGGAAGAAGTGCAAGAACTCCTACAAAAACAGGCCATAGAAAGAGTTCCCTTCAGGGAAAGAAACAAGGGAATATACTCGACGTACTTCCTAGTACCAAAGGTCGACGACAAGATGAGACCCATCCTAGACCTGAGGTTCCTCAACAAATTCATAAGAACACAAAAGTTCAAGATGACCTCCCTGCAGGAGGTGCTGCCGCAATTGCAGGTCGGAGACTTCATGGTCACGATAGACCTCAAGGACGCCTACTTACACATACCGATGAACGAGAAGCACAAGCATATGCTCAGGTTCACAATCGGAGGAGACCACTACCAGTTCACAACGCTAGCCTTCGGACTAAAATCAGCACCGAGGGTTTTCACGAAGTGCCTCGCGGCAGTCGCAGCACACTTACGAAGACAGGGGATACACGTATACCCTTACCTGGACGACTGGCTGGTGAAAGCAAACTCGTACCAGAAGTGCAAGCAGCATGCACAGACAGTGACGAGCACGCTCATAAACTTGGGGTTCTCCGTCCATTGGAAGAAATCATCAATGGAGCCGGAGCAAGTGAAGATCTTCCTGGGGGCAGAGATCAACACCATACAGGGCAAAGTGTTCCCCAGCGACAAGAGAGCGAGGGCTCTGGTCAAGGAAACTCGCCTCTACCGGAAGGGACCAGCTCGGACAGTGAGGACTGCGAGCAAGATCATGGGGATGATGGCATCATGCATCCACCTAGTGCCGAATGTGCGGCTCCACATGAGACCCATGCAAGAATGGCTCCAGGAACAATGGTCACAAGCTTCGGGCAGTTGGGAGGATCTTGTGGTGGTGACGCACGCAGTGCAGAAGGAGATGGCATGGCGGAACATGGAGAACTTAACAAGGGGACAGTCTCTAACACCCCCAACTCCGACAGTGACCATCACCACAGACGCATCCCTGAAGGGATGGGACGCTCACATGGAGGAACTCAAAGTGAGGGGTCTTTGGACACCAGCAGATGCGACAAAGCACATCAATTTCCTCGAACTGAAGACGATCTTCCTGCCACTGAAAGCCTTCCAAACAAGACTGTACAGGCAAAGGGTGTTGCTGCAGACCGACAACACCACAGCGATGTTCTACATCAACAAACAGGGTGGAACACAGTCAACAACACTTTCAACGCTGGCACAGGAGATATGGAGATGGGCCATCCCTCTCCAGATAGACCTGATAGCCATACACCTACCAGGGAAGGAGAACATTCAGGCAGACTGGCTGAGCAGACAGACATCGGCATCCCACGAGTGGGAGCTCAATGCTCAGGAGACAAGGTGGCTGTTCAACAGGTGGGGAACGCCATCAGTGGACCTGTTTGCAACACGCCAGAATGCGAAATGCCGAAACTTCGCATCCAGACAACACGAAGAAGGGTCCCTTGGGAATGCCCTATGGATAGATTGGTCCGGGACATTTGCTTACGCTTTTCCCCCGATACCACTGATACACAGAGTACTGAGCAAGTGCAGGGCGAGCAAGATGACCCTGATACTGGTCGCGCCACAGTGGGCGGGGCAGACATGGTACTCGCAGATCATGGAGATGGCACAGTGTGCACCCCACAGATTCGGCAGAAGAAAGGACCTGCTCTCCATGCAGAACGGAGAGGTGCTGCACCCAGAACCAGAGAGCATGAGCCTAGTAGCATGGCTCCTGAAGACATAGAGTTCGCACATTTGAGACTGCCAGAGAACACCCTCAGGGTCCTTCGGGAGGCACGAAGGCCCAGCACACGGAAGTGCTATGTCGCAAAGTGGAAAAGATTCACGGTGTGGTGCGGGCGGGAGAGACTTCACAAGAAAATGAAGAAGGACTCCACAGTGCTAAAGTACCTGACGCACTTACTGGAGAAAAACCTCAGCTCGTTCTCCTTGAGAGTACACTTGGCGGCTATAGTGGCCTACACAAGGGGTGAGATGGGCAGAAGCTTCTTCACATCACAAGTTGTCAAGAGGTTCCTGGAAGGGGCGAAGAGGATAGCACCACCCAAGCGTGTGCCGTCACCGGCATGGAACTTGAACGTAGTCCTGACGGAACTCATGAAGGAGCCCTTTGAGCCACTTCACAAGGCCTCCTTACAGATGCTAACTATGAAAACTGCCTTCCTGGTTGCAATAACGTCCTTACGCAGAGTGAGCGAGCTGCAAGCGCTAACGCTACAGGAACCCTACTTACAAATACACAATGATAGGGTTGTGATGAGGACCGACCCACACTTCATGCCAAAGGTGGTGTCCAAATTCCACATGAACCAGTCCATACAGATACCGAGTTTTTTCCAAAAACCAACCACTAGCGCAGAGCGAGCTCTGCACACCTTAGACGCCAGAAAGGCGGTCATGCACTATATCGAAAGGACACAGGAAAACTAAACAGTTCTTTGTGTTGTTCGCCAACAGTTACATGGGCAAGGCAGTAACTAAGAACACTATTGCACAATGGATCGCGCACACAATCCAACTCTGCCACAAAAGGGCAGGACAAGAACTGGCAGAGGGGGCTCGTGCCCACTCCACTAGGAAAAAGGGGGCTACAATAGCCTTCCTGGCCAATACACCCATACAAGACATATGCCTGGCGGCAACATGGGCTTCGGTGCACACATTCACGAAGCACTACTGTGTGGATGTTCAAATGAACAAGGAAGCACAAGTAGGACAAAGGGTGCTCCAGCATATATTCAGAAACCAGAGCTCATCTTCCACCCAGCCGCCACAGAAATGAGAAACCGCTACAAAATCTATGCACAGCATAGTGAATCCAGAAAGATTCACGCTGCAAAACGAATAGTTTCTTACCTGTCAGTGTAGTTTTGCAGCTTGAAGATCTTTCTGGATTCACTAGCGAACCCACCCACCTCCGCCAGAAAGATGAGGCTGGAGAGAGAAGAGGTGGTCAAAAAAAAAAGAAGAAGAAAAAGAAAAGGGAGAGAAGTGAGAGACTTGAAGGACAAAGCGGTAAAAAATTCTCACCTAAATAGAACATTGCCATTGCTTCGGAAACGGAAGAAACACGGAAAAAAGAATCCGAAGATGGCGCCCAAGAGTGGGAGCTTCCGCAGGAAGCATACCGACGTCACCGGAAATGCACCCGAGGAGGTGTGACGCACAAGGGCTGCAAAAAAAAACAAAGAAAAGACTACGAATCCTGACCCAACCACAAGACCGCGGAATATGCACAGCATAGTGAATCCAGAAAGATCTTCAAGCTGCAAAACTACACCGACAGGTAAGAAACTATTCGTTCTTCACTACGCAAGGAACTGCACTGACCCCTCATGTTTTTTGCAAACAAGCTCTTTCGGATAACGTTTGCGCTTAGAGCGGATTGTGCCACATGCAAAAGTGTCCACTTTTAACAATTCCTTAAACAATTGCACAGCAGGGTAGAAGTTATCAAGGTACAAATGGTGGCCTCTGTTGAACAGACTTCTAGCAAGATATTATATTATGTTATGTTATGTTATGTTAAATTAGTCTTTTATAGCACCCGGCTACTCCAAAGAGTGTCCCGGCGCTTTTAATGACAGCCAAAAACAGACAAACACAACACAGTGAAATAAAAACAGAGCAGTAAGAATAAAAACAGACTCAGCAATAGAGAAAAAGAGCTCACTAAAGGGCAAAGAGCCATGTTTTGAGGCCCTTCCTAAAAGTCAGTAAATTAGATGTGCTGCGTAATGCCAAGGGCAAAGTATTCCAAAGCTGTGGTGCCCGCAACCTAAAAGAGCGACCTCCAATACGGGTCTTTTTTACTCGAGGAACCACAGCAAGGAACAATGATTCAGATCTCAGAGATCGGGCCGGATGGTACAAGGCAAGCCTCCTTTGGAGATATTTAGCTCCCGAAGCATAAAGAGAGCCTTGTGAGCCAAGGTCAAGGCCTTAAACACTATCCGCTTCCGGATAGGCAGCCAGTGGAGTGAGTGCAAAAGGCCAGAGACTCTGGCTCGCCTGTGAAGGCCAAAAATGGCCCGCGCGGCCGTATTCTGGACCACCTGCAAACGTTGCAGGAGATACTCCGGCAGGCCAAGGTATAATACGTTGGAATAGTCCAATCTTGAACCAATTAAGGCCTGCACCGTAGTCTTCCTATGATCTTCTGAGAGCTGAGGGAGAAACCTCCGGAGCATCCTGAGGAGGCCGAAACAAGTTCCCGTGAGAGCAAGCATCTGAGATCTTAGCGTCAGCCCATTATCAATCTTTTTTTTTTTTTTTCAAAATAATTTTTATTGCAGAAAAAGACGAGCATGTTATGCAATCACTCCACCTCCCCCTGTACGGGAGAGGCAATATGTTCAGAAGATACTTCATCACACGGCCATTCAGCCCACACCCCTGAGGTTGGGCGGCGCTTGTAAAATGTATGTTAAAGGCACACCAGTGCCGCCGGTGGAGGTGGTCCATATCACTGTACACATCTGCTTTTATAGTGTGGGATTGATTCCCACTGAAAACCCCCCAACTCCCCCCCCCCCCCTTCCCCCCTGCAACTTGTTAACTGTATAGCCACTTGATACACCTTTGGTTGGTAGCAGGAGTTGTTGTTCACGCACATAGATCAATCAGACTCTCGCAATGCCCCCCCCCCATCCCCTTCCACCTCCCCCCCCCCCGCCACCGCTCATTTCAACCAACTAGTCACCCCGACGGGGCGTCATGTACCCGCATAGCCTCAATGTCCGACGTGGTAATCAACACGTGTCTTGGTAGTTCATGGTTCACATTCAATGCTCCTCTCTCCTCCAAAGCCCTCCCTCATTGCCCTCCCTCCAGGCCGTGATAATGCCTCCACTTGGCCCATACCCGGCGGAACTTTTTTGGACACCCCCTCACCTTATAAGTCACCCTCTCCGCTGCCATGTAGAGGTCGAGCCCCCGTCTCCACTCCTCAAGGTTCGGCACTTCCGCTGCTCCCCAGTGTTTGGCGATGTCTCTCCTGGCGACTACTAGCGCCAGAGCTAGAAAAATTAGCTGGGGACGAGGCAGGTCCACCTCAGTTGTCAGGCCCAGCAGGGCTAGCTTAGGCTCCTGGTTGAGTTCCGCCCCCAAAACCTCTCCCAGCTCTGTAAAGATGTCAGACCAGTAATGTTATATGTTCGTACATTGCCATAGGGTGTGGTAGAAGTCTCCCTGGTGGCTACCGCACCGCAAGCATGTAGCGTCTGCGATTTTCCCCATTTTGAACAGTTTCACCCTATCAAAATATGTCCTATGCAGGATGTTGAGCTGGATGAGGCGGAGCCTGGACTTGATCGCCACCTCCCTGGGGTGCATAAGGACCATCTCCCAATCAATATCTTCCATCTCACCCACCTCCGCCTCCCACACTCCCCTCAGCTTCCCCAAGTCGCCCAACATATTATTTGTCAAGGTTTTATAGGTGAGGGAGACCGCTTTACCCAATATATGTTCCTGGAGTAGTCTACCCTCCAATGGTGCGTATTCAGGTATGTCTGCGAGTTGTATCTGTTGTGCCCTCCAAGCGTATTTCAATTGCATGTATTTGAATATTTGCGAGTGGTGGAGCCCGAATTCTGTCTTAAGCGCCTGGAAGTCCTTCAGTTCCCCCCTGTAGATCATGTCGCCTATGTGGGACATGCCGATGTCATCCCATCGCTGGAAGCCCCTTAGTTTACCCAGCTCCGGGAGCCACCGGCAGTGCCACAAGGGTGTTTGTCTGGTGAGCTTCCCCTCCCAGCCCATGCGTTTGGTCGCCAGCCGCCACGCCTTAAGTGTGATTAACGTCGCCGGTAGCAGTGACTTCCCAGCCTTTCCGCCATATAAATAGTATAGTACGTTTCTGTTGGACAGCGTGTGTCTCTCAAGGATATACGTCGGGTGGTCTGCCGGGACATGGATCCAGTCGTTTATGGGCGTCAGGTGCTCCGCCCAGTAATAGGCTTCCAGGTTCGGTAGGGAGATGCCCCCACTATACTGGTGCCGTTGGAGAGTCTGTAGGGCTATTCGCGGTTGCTTTCCCAGCCAGAGGAATGTACGAAGGTCCGCATGTATCTTCCTCATCGTATCCGGCGGGAGCGGGTAGTATTCATTCTGCAGTGCATAGAGGAACTTGGGCAGGGTGATCATTTTGTACATTGCAGCCCGGCCCAGGAGCGTGAGTGGGAGCCGTTTCCATCTGTCCATGTCACATACCGCCTCTCTCATGATTCTGCCGACATTTTTGGAGAAGGTGAGTGCCTTGTCCTGGGTGATGTATATCCCCAAGTATTGAAAGCCCGCGGATGTCGTAACTAGGCGTTCCGGGACGTTTCCCCATTGCTCCCGCCCCTGTGGATCGTATAGTATCGATTTGTGCCAATTAATGGTGTGGCCAGCTCGTGCACCAAAGCTGCCCAATTCCCGAAATAATTCTGGCACTGTAACGTCGGGGTTGGTGATGTATAGGAGCACATCATCCGCGTAAAGCGATATCTTTTCCTGCATCGCCCCCGGGGTGTCTAGCGAAAAGCCATGTATGTGCGGGTTTCGCCTGATGTGAATGGCCAGTATTTCAATCGTGAGTGTGAACAGTAGGGGGGATAGAGGGCAACCTTGCCGGGTGCCCCGTTCGACCTTGAATTCGCGGGACAGTTTCCCATTGACTCTCACTCGCGCTCTCGGGGCGTGGTATAGGAGCCGTATCCAGCCGCAGATTACCGGACCGAATCCGAACCTCTGGAGCACCGCCAGAAGGAAGGGCCAATGTACCGCGTCAAATGCCTTTTCTGCGTCAAGGGAGAGGAACCAGTGCGGTTCGGCCCTACCCTTGACTGCTTGCAGCCAGTTGTGCGTGCGCCTAAGATTGAGCTTCGTTGCTCTGTCCGGGAGGAACCCTGACTGGTCTAAGTGGACAAGGTCTGAGATCACTCCCCTCATGCGTGTTGCTAGGATGGTAGCTAACACCTTCACTTCGATGTTAAGGAGGGAAATGGGGCGATACGATGCACAATCCTCTTTAGGTTTGCCTTCTTTGTGGATCGGCACAATGGTCGCCAGCGCGAGGTCTGGTGGTAGCGCATGCTGCTGGAAAGATTCCGTAAGGAGATGTTTAAGGTGCCGTATCAGGAGGTCCGACGTTTTTTTAAAGAATTCCGCCGGGAACCCGTTGGGGCCCGGCGTCTTGCCCGTTTTTAGGTGCGCTATGGCGTCTGCAATCTCTTCAAGCGTTATGTCTGCGTCCAGTGCCGTGCTGGATTCAGAAGATAGGCTCGGGATTTCCGTCTGGTCCAGATATTGCAGTGCCACATCTATGCCTCCGAGGTCTCTGGCTGTGTAGAATTGTTCGTAGTGGGTCGCGAACGCCTCTGCTATCTCCGCGTCGGTGCGGCACACAGCCCCATCACCCGTTTTGATTTGCTCCACCCATCGCGCATCTCTCTCCTTCCTGCTGAGCCAGGCCAAAAGCCTACCCGACTTATCCCCCACGTCGTATAGACGGTGGAGCGTCGCCAGCGACTGTGTCTTCGCCTCATTTGACACCATCTCCCTATAGCTCCGTTGGGCATCCAGCAGGCGCCGCAACGTGTCTTCTCCCTTGTGTGCCTGATATTCCTCTTCTAGTGTCAGGATGGAGGCCTCCAAGGCCGCCACTTCCGCCTGTTGTTTCTGTCTCGCCTCTTTTAGTCTGCCCTGTATTCTGTCTCTTAGTACTGGCTTCATCGCCTCCCAGAGGGTTATCTTAGAGGCGACGGACCCTTCATTTTCCGCGAAGTACACTTTAATGTCCGCCCTAACTCCGCTCGCAAGGTCTGGGGATTGGATGTCCCATGTCGCCAGGCGCCATTCAGTTTCTCCTCCCGTCTCACCCCCCCCCACTTTCGCATACAGGGGCGAGTGGTCAGAAATGCCCCTCGCCTTGTATTCCACCACATCGCCCGTCGTTAAGTGTTGCCTAGCCATAAAAAGATAGTCTAGTCTTGAGAAGACTTTGTGTGCCCCCGAGTAAAAGGAGTAGGCAGGATGTGTGGGGTGTCGCCATCGCCATAGGTCCGTGAGTCCCAGTGTATCCATCGTTTGTGCCAAAGCTGTCTGTGATCCCCCTCTACGTGTCTGCCCCGTACGGTCCAGTTCATCCGACATCACGTCATTAAAGTCCCCTCCCACTATCTGTATAGTGTCTGCCGTGTCGATGAGGAGTGAGGTGATCGCTTGTAATGTACGCGTTTGAAGCTTGGACGGCGCATATACCGACACTATAGTGTATCGCTGTCTCCTCCACGTCCCTTGAACCCCCACATACGTGCCCTGTGGGTCGCTCCATGTGTGTGTGATGCAGAAAGGTGGTGATTTCTTAACCAGGATCGCTACTCCCCTCGAGTCCGAGGTGTACCCCGCGTGTGCCAGGGCTCTGAACCTACCCCTCGCAATGAATGGACATTTGTCACCTTTAAGGTGGGTCTCCTGCAGGAGGACGACATCCGGTGCCAGCCTCTTAAGATATGTGTTCACCAGGCCCCGTTTGACTTTGGCACCGAGGCCGTTAACGTTCCACGTCAAAATGGACAGTGCCTCCTCCTCCCCTGGTTGCGCTGTTAGTGTACCTGCCATTCTGTGTGTTGGTTGCCATCTGTTAGCGGTGCGTAAGGTGGGTGTGGCAGTGAAAGTGGTATAGCAGGTGTCTGTGCGCGTCCCCCAACTGTGGCTACCCCCCATCCCTGTCCCCCCCTCCCCCAACTCCAAATAACTCTGGTCCCCATAGCACCCCCCCCTCCCCACCACCCTCCCCTTCCAGACTCATCCCAGTAAAGGGCAGAGCTTTCAGTGGGAGCCGGTCTGTCGCCCACCCCCTTTTTCCCCCTTAACTCAACTAGCCCCCACCTTTCACCCCAACTCGAAAGGTTGTGAGAGCACCAGGCCCAGTGCCGTTTCTAGCCTAATGTCCCAACCGGCTCAAAGGAAGAAAACATATACACTGGACATGGAAAAGATAGCAAAACAGGAGAGAGGACTGTCAACTTGCGTGTCTTCGTGCCTCCCGACCGTCGTCCTTAGAATGCCACTCTGCAATGTTCATGAGTGTGAGTCTTGCGTAGCGGAGTCCGTTCCACTCAGTTTGCCAGGCGAGTCCCTTTCCAGATCGTGGATTTCCTTTTCCAGTGGGTGCATCGAGTCCCGTTCCTCATTGGGGCTCGCCTCCTCAGGGTCTGATTCTCCATCTTCTTGTCGATCGTCGCCGTCGCCATCCGAGAGTGGCGGGTGATGTAAGGCCTGTCTCCGTGCGCCTGCCGTTGAGGATTCCCCCGGTGATTCCGACCTTCCTCTTCTGGCCCCCGCAGACGTGCGGGCTTGATATGGTGTCCCGGGAGTGCGGGAGTGCAGCCTCCTTGATTTCCGCCTTTGAGGTTTAGGGAGCCCCCAGTTGACTTTTTCTCTCAGTGATCTGTCCGATGCCTCTCGTCCTGCCGCCTCTCTGCTGTTGAGGATGGGCCTCTCCTCCAGCCACTGCCATGCGTCCTCAGGGTGCGTGAAGAAAATTGACTTATCTTTGTAAAGGACCTTGAGTTTCGCTGGGAAGAGCAGCATGTAGGTGATCTTTAGCGTTCTCAGTTTTGCTTTCACCTGGTCGAAGGAGCCACGCTGTTTCTGGACCTCCTGGCTATAGTCCGGGAAGATCATAATGTTAGTGTTTTCGAGCCGGATCTCGCCCAGTTTCCTGGCCTCGCGAAGAATTAGATCTCTGTCTGCAAAGTTCAGGAAGCGTGCTATCACTGGTCTAGGTCTCGCACCCTCCGGAGGTTTCGCCAGCAGTGCCCTATGCGCTCTTTCAATTACAAAGCATGCCGAAAAGCCTGCTGTCGGGAAGGTCGAGGTCAGCCACGAGTGAAGGAAAGCCGCCATATCGTTCCCTTCAATTCCTTCTCTAAAGCCTACAAAGCGTAGGTTGTTGCGGCGTGCCCTGTT
Organism: Lissotriton vulgaris; assembly: GCF_964263255.1. Taxonomy (NCBI): domain Eukaryota; kingdom Metazoa; phylum Chordata; class Amphibia; order Caudata; family Salamandridae; genus Lissotriton; species Lissotriton vulgaris. The sequence continues at coordinate 2,101,897,289 of NC_141685.1, read as the reverse complement.
TTCGGCATCATCCACCTTCCACAGGAGTTGTCTGTGGGATGCTTGGAGTTCCACCATGTCTTTACGGAGCGTGGTAAGAGAGTCTTCCGCCTCGCCAATTCGGGTCTCGGTCTCCGTCACTCGCGCCGAAAGATTCCTGAAGTCCTGTCGGAGAAGGGTGACCTCGGATCCCACCTCGCCTATTTTAACTTCCAGCGCGGCTCTCGATTCCTGGATGTCGGACCTAGAGGCTTGGATGGCTGCTAGGAGTCTGTCGGTGTCGGGCGAGCCGTCCTGAGCTGTGTTGGTGTGGACTTTCCCCGGGCGGGAGGTTGCGAAGTTGTCCATAGGGCCTTGCTTCATGGGTTTTGGTACTGGATCCTTCTTTCCCATGGTCTCCCCCGGACAAGGCCCAAGGCTGTAGCTGTCGGCGCGGTCCACTCCCCCCGTGCGCTAGATAGTGCAGTCTGTACGGCAGTGGGGCTCGTGGGTGGTGGCCGCCAGCTCCCACTGCGTGTCCCAGGAGAGCTGCGCCCCAATAGCCGCGCTTCTCCGGTCCCGTCGATGGTAGTGGGCGAGTCGTCGGCCACTAGGGAGGTAAGGTCCACGTTAACAGGCGAGATTCCAGGGCCGTGTTCCGGGATTATCTAGGCCGCTGGCGGTGCCGCCTTCCTCCTCTGGGCCTGTCTCCCCCACAATAACAACAGCAGCCCCGCCTCCGTGTCTCCCCTTGGGGCACCTCACTCCGCAGTTTGCCGGTGCTGACTCGAGCCTCTTCCTCCGGGCTGTCCCCGTTTAGCCCCCAGGTCCGCTGGATCCCTGGCTTGCTGCTGGCTCCTTCTTTGCGTGATCACGCTAGTGTTGTCCCCCAGGCGGGTCACAGTCACTCGGGCGCCCTGCTGGTAAAGGGCGGCCCCGCTCGCCGAAGTTGCACGTGACCTCTCCCAGCTGCGCCTGGTAGTCCGTGGGTAGGCGGGTGGTGACCCCCAGGCAGTGCACTCTGGTTTCCCGTCAGGCCACGGCCCCCCCCGGGTGATCCCGAGTCCCGGACCGCAATCAGGCCGCCATGTTGGTGAAGGGCGGTCGGTCGCGGCCGGGTGGCAGTGGGGGCTGGGGGGGGGGGGGGGGAACTCCCTCTCCTTACTTGTACCGCCGGTGCCGGGTGTGTCAAGGTCCGCCTGGGGTCCGCGGTGCAGCCCGGGGTTCCTCCCCAGCATCGGAGGTCGGGCCCCTCGCTGCCAAAATCCCGCCCGCTCACCGCAGCGTCACGGTTCCCCGGGATCGGTCTGGGAGATCTGGTGGATCGCTACTCCTTCTCCTGCGGTGCCTGTGTGGATACCGCTGGGCTGCTGCACTCCTCCTCTCACCGATCGGTGTCCGGCCGAGGCTAGCGCCGGTCCCGGGGCGCCATCTTGGATTTGCCTGACCCTCTGTCTCCTTCTCGGGGGATCGCGGAGAACAGGCTTTTTTCGTGGCAGCGGAGCTCTCTCGACGGCGTCGCTGCCTCTGGGAGTCTTTGGGCGAGCCGTGGGATGATTCTGTCGTTTGTGGCAGTTGTTTTATGACGGATTTTGGTGGCGACGGCCGGGAGCTCCCGAGCCTTGCGTCTAGCTCTGCATGTTGCTAAGCCACGCCCCCAGCCCATTATCCATCTTGATTCCCAAATTCTTTGCTAGCTGGGACGAGCGCGCTGGAGGGAACATATTAGCAGGCCACCATTCATGCCAGTCTGGGTAAAATGGGCAGCCGAAGAAGAGTACCTCAGATTTATCTGAGTTGCACTTGAGGCTGTTAAGCTGGAACCATTTGAAAACAGCCCCAAGGCACTCACGGATACTCTCTCCATCAAAATGTTCTCCTTTCCTGCACGTAAAGAGGAGCTGGGTGTCGTCGGCATAAGATATGATCTGGGCCCCAAAAGACTCCACCAATGCCGCCAGAGGGGTCATAAAGATGTTGAAAAGAGTCGGGCTCAACACGGAGCCCTGTGGAACTCCGACTCCCAAAGGCGGCATCACGGCAGAGCTAGGTGAGGCCCAGACCGTTTGTCTGCTGCCAGCCAAAAACGATCTAAACCAGCTGAGCACCGTCCCCCTCAGACCGATCTCATGAAGTCTGGCAAGGAGACCCTCATGGGGGACGGTGTCAGAGGCCGCCGACAAATCGAGCATAACAAGCAAAGCTTTGCCTCCCGAATCCAGCGCCTTTTTGAAGGCTTCGGACACCTCCAAAAGCGCCGTCTCGGTGCTTAAATTGGGGCGGAAACCGGATCGAGAGGAGTGTAACAGATTATGGGATTCCAAAAAATGTGAAAGCACGATGTGCACATGCTTCTCCAAGATCTTAACCAGTGCAGGGAGGAGAGAGATGGGCCTATAGTTGGCCAGAGCCTCAGGGTCGAGGCCAGGCTTCTTGAGGAGGGGAATGACCATTGCCTGCTTCTAAGCTTGCGGGACCACCCCCCCGACTCAAAGAAAGATTCAGAAGCGGGTTAGCCAACGGATTAATGACTGCCGCCATTTTCGCCAGAAATTTGGCCGGGCATGGGTCAAGAGGCTATCCGGATTTAAGATTGGCCATAAGTGCCAGTGACGAGGAGACTTAAAATGACGGAAAGTCTGCCAAGACTGGACCCGAAGGGGCAGTTGGAACCGGCCCATCCTCGAGGCTGGGAGAAACTTCGGCCATCCTCAAAGGTCCTGGATCAACTTAATCTTGGTAGTAAAAAAGTTGGCGAGGGCAGAAACCCATGACTCGGAAGGGGCGGCCTGAGTCGAATTAGATCGTGGGGCCGTAAATTCCCTGACAATCGTGAAAATCTCCTTACAAGAATTAGATGCAGCCTTAATCCTCGTAGAAAAATAGCCTTTTTTCTCCCGGAGGATAATCCCGATGGTAAGCTTTAACCTTTGTCCTATAGGCAAGCCTGGCAGCGGAATCGTACTGTGAACGCCAAGCCCTTTCAGCCACCTTGCACTGCCTTTGAGAGATCGACAGCGCTTCAGTGAACCAAGGGGCAGAGACCCGTTTAGATGTTGATCGGGGGGCCATCACCGGGGCTAGATCGTTCAGCCTATCCGTCAGCCACGTCTGCAGAGACTCTAAATCCCTATCCAGATCACCCGTAAAAGGGCAGGGATGTTCTAGAGATGCCTGAGCCAGCATTCTGGAGTCACCCGGTGATAAGCCCTAGGTGCTAGTCCCTGCTGCCTGGGAGCAGTGCTCGATGGTTTCTTTGTGCCCGGCACATAAAAATTGGCCAGCCGATGATCTGACCAGAGCACCGGTAGAAGTGCCGCCACCTCTATGGGGGACGTGGAAAAGACTGATCCAAGGTATGGCCTCGATCATGTGTTGGTCCAGAGAGGTAGGGGACAAGGCCTAGAGGGGCCGTGATGTCAATCAATTTGATCGTGTCATCCCTCATCCATATGGAAATTAAAATCCCCGGCCAAAACACAGTGCTCCGCTCTCAGAACCAACGCCGACATTGCCGACTGGAGCTCATCAAAGAAGGATCCGGCCGGACCAGGGGGCCTATAGACTAAAAGCCCTTTAAAGGATTGTTGAGGCGCCAATGTTATAGAGAAGGCAAGAGATTCAGACCCTGTGATGGCATCCATCGGAATGATAGAGCAAGCGACGGATTTATTCACCACGAGTGCCACACCCCCACCCCTCCCTTCCGATCTATCTTGCCTAAAGATGTTCTATTCTGGGGGGATTGCTGTGGCGATGTCGGGATTAGACGACTCTCCTAACCATGTCTCTGTCAGCATCAGGCATAACGGCTTTTCAGTGGCAAGAAGATCAAAGATCTCCTGAGCATGTCTGCGAACTGATCTGGTGTTTAAGAGGAGGCAGAGATGCTTCACACTGTCCACCTCCCTGATCGGTATAGTGGCTGGGACATTGCCTGGAAACCAACCACAACCCGGACATTTCCTCTTACCCCTATATCGACCGCGGAAAACTTTATAACAGGCACAGGAAGCCTTTTGCAGAGACCGGAGCTCCAGTGACGTATAGCATACCATGATGGTGACAGGAGTAAGTATTCTCATAGAACCAACCCCGCGCGCCACTCCGATCGCCTCCGGGACGCTGACGGGTGCAGACGGGCAGGACTCTGGCACGACTCTGGCACGTCCGCAGTACGCGTCCGCTGCGCGGAGCCGTGACCGTTCTTTTTAAAGCGCTGCTAGAGCGCGCCACCCGCCTGGCCCACACCCAATATGGCCGCCACTAACCGGAATCCCAGCCCTCTGCGTCGATACTCGGCCGAGGGCGGTCCGGAGGCAGGGAAGGGGGGAAGGCATACAGAGCGCTGACAAAGTCTTTAAAGTGTTTGAAGCTCTAGCGCGTATTATTCAGGCGCTACCCGTCACACACTGTTAAAAAAACAAAGTAAAAGCTAAAATCTCAGGCGCTTATTAATCAAGCATAACACGAAGTGCAAATGCAGAATAAATGCTAAAAATAGACAAAGTGACAGAGAGAAACCTCCCGGCTTCCGCCTCAGGAGGAAAAAAGGCTTATGATGGTTAGCCCGGAGCAGGCTCACTCTCGTGTTTTTAAAGTGCTGCTAGAGCACGTCACCCGCCTGGCCCACACCCAATATGGCCGCCACTAACCGGAATCCCAGCCCTCGGCGTTGATACTCGGCCGAGGGCGGTCCGGAGGCAGGGAAGGGGGGAAGGCACACAGAGCGCTTAGGAGCGCTGACAAAGCCTTTAAAGTGTTTGAAGCTCTAGCGCGTATTATTCAGGCGCTACCCGTCACACACTGTTAAAAAAACAAAGTTAAAGCTAAAATCTCAGGCGCTTATTAATCAAGCATAACACGAAGTGCAAATGCAGAATAAATGCTAAAAATAGACAAAGTGACAGAGCGAAACCTCCCGGCTTCTGCCTCAGGAGGGAAAAAGGCTTCTGATGGTTATCCCACACAATTTTCTCTGAAACTCCAAAAGTGGGCGGACAACCAGGGGGGTCAATAGTGGAATCTTTACCAGTGTACACACGAAAATTAAAAACATATCCTGTCTTACTTTCAGACAGCATATACAGCTTCATTCCATAGCGTGCCCTCTTGCTAGGGATGTACTGCCTAAAAACCAAACGACCCTTGAACAAAACCAAAGACTCATCAGTAGATATTTCTTTCCCTGGAATGTAGATCTCTGAAAATGGATCAACAAAGTGATCAAGAACAGGGCAAATCTTAAAAAGACGGTCACAGTCAGGGTGACTACGTGGCAACGCCAAAGAATTATCCACAAAATGTAGCACGCATAGCAAAAGTAAATACCGATCACGAGTCATACCTGCAGGAAATATGGCTGTTGCCATCAAGGGACTGGAAGACCAATATGAAGCCAGGTTCGGCTTCCTTAGCAAACCCATCAATAAAGTCAAACCCAAAAACTTCTTCAGCTCTTCCAGATTTGTGGGAGTCCACCGGGTAGCTCTAGAGTGGGGCCTAAGTTTGTCACTGTTGTCCCTCAAAAACTGTTCAGCATACAAATTAGTGTGCTCAACAATCTCACCCAAAAATACATCATCCATAAATAACTGAAAATACTTTCTAGGCAAACATTTTTCAAAATCCACTCTACACCCTGCATCACCGCTAAAGGCAGGCAACACCGGCTGTACCATGTTTGGATCAACCCAGAGTCCAGCACTTCCTGTAGGAAGCCTAGCAGCCCAGGCTGCAATCCAGATGCCTGTTGCACCATCGGCACATCAGTATCCTCCTCTAAAACAGGCACTTCATCTGCACTGAGAGAACCTTCATCATCCGATGATTCCATGTGGAGAGAAAACTGACTCCAGAATCTTCCCCTCCCTCCTCTCCCTCAGACGCACTGTCAGTCTCTTAATCCGGCTCAGAGGAAGATTCAAGAAGCATACCAACCACCTGCTGAGCAGTCATTCTAAGGCTAGCCATAATGATTACTAATAAAGGTAACTTGTCAAACAAGTCAACAACAGCAAACACTACGTAAAATAAGTAATGAACAAAATTCACCTTTATCAAAACAATCTATACACTCCAAAACTATACCACTCACTTGCCAGAAGCTGCTAAACTCACCACGACATACTCTGCACAGACACAGTATGGATCAACAATATCCCACTAAAAAAGGAAAGAGAAAGGAAAATTACACACAAGACAATGCAAAACACATCACAACGAATATCTTGCTCAAAACACCAACTAAATATGCTGCCAGTATGAGACCATTTACAAAAAAACTCATTCCTACATTACAATATTACTCATTTGGAGCAAATACAACACAAATGTTTTTCTTACCAAAAAACTGCAAGTAAGCAAAACTTCAGAACAACCACTGTTGAAACCACAAACAGGAATCAAAAGCTTTATACTAGAATAAAAAGGAGAAAAAAACATTACAATCACATATGCAAAGAATTCACCAAACCACCATCCAAGCTAAGGGGTAGGTGGGCCTAAGAGTATACATTCAATATTCACCCCCATAAAAGGGGAGCAACCCTTGCCCTTGAGGCCACCCCCCCAAAACAAAAATATAAAAAACTGGTGTCTAGTGGCTACTGCTACTCTGCCACCCAAAGAGGGCAGAAATGGTCACAGTCATCCTCCCATAAAGGGGAGTAACACATGTCCAAGGGGCGACTTCCCGCCATTAAAAAAAAACGTGGTGGGCTACTGGCCCTACAAAAAAAAAATATGCCGAACTGCCCCTCAGGCTGATATCAAAAGGGATGATGGACGGAGCGCTTCAGCAAATCTAACTCTCACACCCGTCAACTGATCAGAGTTTAATCCATCATCATTCTTTAGCTCACTCCACCACTCCAGTTCAGACATGGCCATATGCAAATCAGTCTGACCCAGTCCGCTTTGATTGCCCTAAGTTGGTAGGGTATGCCCAGACCTGGGTCCCTTTGCCACTGGACTCAAGCTAGCCTGGCTGATGACTGCTGATTAGCCAGAAACCAGTCCCATGATGGTTGATTCCGGGCCAGGGAAAACATGGCTTAGCAGGACTGTTCCCATGAGGCACAGGGTCACACTCATTTGCATATGGCTATGTCTAAACTGGGGTGGTGAAGTGAGCTATAGCATGCTGACGGAAGAATAAATAAATCTGCCCCCCCACCCAAAGGGGACAGACAAAGCCAAAATGTATGCCCCCAAAAGGGAAGTGAGCCTTGCCCAAGGGGCCCCTCCCCACTACATTTATTCCATTTGCCCAATGGGCTGAATTCATTTATTAAAATTTAAATCGGCCCCTCGCCCCAGGGGGACAAACAAAGAAAAATTATAGGCCCCCAAAAGGGGAGCAACCTTTGCCTAAGGGGTCGCCCCCCAAGATTTAATTTGATAATATGGGTACCCTAAAATGGCCCCCATGGGAGTGACCCTTGCCCAAGGGGCCACTCCCCAGCACATTAGCCCAATGAAAAAAAAAATTAAAATACTGCCCCCCCTCACCCCCCAAAGACAAAGCGATTATATCGCCCCCAAAAGGGGAGCAACCCTTGCCTAAGGGGTCGCTCCCCAAGACTACATTTTAAAAGGGCCCCCATGGGAGTGACCCTTTCCCAAGGGGCCACTCCTCAAAACATTGGCACTATTTATTAAAATAAATTAAATTCTACCTCTCCTCCCCCACCCAGGGGGGCAGACAAAGCGATCTACATTGCCCCCAAAAGGGGAGCGACCCTTGCCTAAGGGGTCGCTCCCCAAGACTAAATATTTTTATCTGGCCTCCCTAAAATGCCCCCCATGGGAGTGGCCCTTGCCCAAGGGGCCACTCCCCAGAACAATGGCTGAATGTGCGCCGAATATGTGCGAAAATAATTAACATTCTGCCCCCTCCCCTCCTCCCCCCAGACAATGCAATTCACAATGCCCCACAATGGGGAGCGACCCTTACCCAAGGGCCTGCTCCCCGAACTAACAAACATTGCCAAAAGTAAAAAAAAAAATAATAATCCCTGGCGTCTAGTAGGCATTCCTGCTGCACAAATGATCAAGAGAGGCATAGAGGGAAAGGAAAACCCTTTCCTTTCCCCCGATGCCCCTTTCTTTGAAATCCCCTCCTCTCCAGCCCCGAAACTCACCGCTTTCTCCACCGACGTGCAGGAAGCAAATGGCTTCCCAGCGCATCGGGTGGTGGTGGTGGGGGGGGGGTGACTGAGGCAGGAAAGGTCTTCCCTGCCTTCCCCGTAAACAACTTTAGGATCGCGCACCCACGGGGGGAGCGCCAGCGCTTCCCCCGTGGGTGGGTCTCATGACGAGCTGAGCTCGTCATGAGCACAGCGCGACTGTATGCCATGTCGAGCTCAGCTCATCATGAGCATACAAGGGGTTAAAGAGCACTGACTTTTGTTTGGGTTTTTGTTTTTCAATAGTTCGAATGGTCACCTCATGACAGGTGAAGCTAGATCCAGTGTTGGTAAGGTCTTTGCCCCTCATGACATTGATATAAATTCCGCAATATTTGGAGGTGGATACTTGTCCACTAGCACATTTTTCTTTGGCTAAGGCAGGTCGACCCACAGCCTGATGTCCTGTACAGGTTTGCGTGCTCCACCTCTGCGGCCTCCACCTCTTCCATTATATCTGCTGCTACCAATCTATACATTTACATGCTTCGAACAACTGCAAATTTTGAGGAATTTATCTGACAGGGAATGAAAGTGCACCTCTGCAAGAAATAAAGCAGCCAAATAGGAAGGGCTAGTAGTGCCCAGCTTGCCGAAATCTTACCATGTCTCACAACTATGGTACTTGGTTGAATGGGCTAGAAGATAAAACAGATTAGGGGTGGCATAAGATTGATCACTGCCCAAGTGAAGGTTATCTTTGTGAGGCTGTGTGGGGTCATATGGTTCAGATAAGCACCTAATCCTTCTTCTCCCCAGTCACAAGTGCAACCTTAAGAGCCTGGGATGTCACAAAGCTAGTCTAACAACATTTGCAGCAGTTTCAACAAGCAGAGATTCAGAGTGGAGAGATGGAGGCTGCAGTGTACTGAGGGACATAGTACAAAGTACAGGGTGGTGAGTCAAAACTTTTGAGCAATCAAAAGATGACTGTTGGATGGCTGAAACACAGAAATACTGATACATACAACATAGCAAAATGCTCTGGAAAGAGCTATCAGTATAACACTCGATCCAGAACAATGTATTGGCATAATCACAAAGGTATATCACAACAGGACACAAGGGCGGCAAGCAGACCCTATTAAAGATATTCTATCGTTGGCGCTTCACACTGGCAAGGTTGTGTAAAGTGGGCCACCCTGGGAGGACACATGTTGAAGGGGCTTGGAGAGGTGGGAACCCTAACCCTGTGGTCATCAACATTGATAAAAACCATTTTGGGAGATTATAACGCAAATAATGGAAGAAGTTACAGAATCCCATTTCCCATAGGCAGTCCTACTGGGCGTCCTGTGACATCCCAAGTGCTACTAGCAGTGAAATATACAAAAGTGGAACTTTGGGGGCACAGCAAGAGTGCCACTGGAAGCTATGTGGTTATCGAACATTTGGTGGCGAGGGGAAATGGAAAAAAAGATAAGAGCAGCTCAAGGAAAAATTAAATAAATTAGGACACAATGGGATATGATAAAAAATAAACAAATGATCTAAGCCAGGATTGTAACAAACAACAATGCCCTAAAAGACTAAGAGTTATGAAAGTTCTGGAGGAATCAAAATTTGAGGAATATTATACAACTAGACAAGAAAAACACTTTAAACACTTTAAACTCAGACAACTCAGACACAGCTGAGTGATGATGAGCAGCCGCAAAACATCAAAAGAAAAGTAGTTCTATTTCTGCACATATTTTTAGAAAAGAGAGAACATTAGTTACAATGGGGATGGTAGTGGAGGGGCAGGCGATATGAAAGTTCCTTACGTATGGAAACCTAGAATAATCAACGCTATGTCAAACGATGGACCCTGGTTTATTATATTTTTCATAAGCAGACTTTTCTGATTTGCAGAACAAAGTTTCTGCTATCTCATTCTGTATTTCTTTGCATAAGTAGTATTTTTGTCCATGTTTTTTTCCTTTGTTTTAGACAGTAATTCTGGGAGTGATTCAAATTTTAGTGAAGAAGAAGAAGAAGAGGCAGAGTTTGTGAACAATAAAAGTAAAAAATTAAAACAGACTAAAAAGAAGGATACTAAGCAAAATATGACAACTGAAAAGAAATCATCGAAATCAAGACTTAACGCTGCAGGTGAGCCCTATTACTGTGCTCTATTTTTGATGTTTTTTGGTCTGATATTTAACTTAGTTGGAATTTGCATGTTTTTATATGCTTGCTACTTAGTAAAACAAAATTGGATTTCCTTTACATGGTTACAGTAGATGCACAGCTTTTTGATATTGTTAACTTATCAAGTGCTAAAACTTTTCACTCCTTATGGCAAGCTCATTTTGACATTTCAACTTGTTCATAACAATGCGTTATTTATTTTAATACAACATATTTTATAAATGATCAAACAAGTGTGCCAGTTCGGGGGCCCCATCAGTCCCCACCCCCACTACATCTTCACTAAAGTACTCTTATCGATCAGCGAAGTACCCATTTTCAACACCTCCACATTCTTGAACACCTGGAAACATGGTACCATCAACCCCTTGCTCAAGAACCCATCCGCTTACACAGTTACTCTTTTGAACTATAAACCCATCTCCCTCCTACCATACCCGACAAAGGTCTTAGAAACTGATTCCATACTTACCCCCCTTGTAACCACCAGCTCTTCGATACCACGCAGTCCACATTAAGGCCCAACCAGAGTACAGAAACAACACTCATCACTGCCACAGACAACATTTGCATTATCCTTGACAGAGAAGAAACAGCAGCCCTTATTCTCTTGGACCTCCCTGCTGCATTTTTTTAAATGTTATTATTATACTTTTTTATAGAGTTTTATAAGGCACGAACTAGACCCGAGACATCAGGTATCCGAGCGCTTTACATGAGCACCAGTTTCGTTACAGATGGACATTCATTTTTGTTAGCCACGGGGATATTAAGTGGTTTGCCCAGAATCGAGGATGTAGAGCGTCATTGCCGAGACTCGGACCGGTTCCCCAGCTTCGAGGTAGACCACTCTAGCGGCAAGGCTACAGCCCCTCCCCATTTGTCAAGGTCTCACTCCCCATCCTTATCAGGTGCCTGCACGAGATTGGCATTCAAAGATTAACTCAGATAGATCTGCTCCTTCTTTACGAAGAGAACACAAGCTGGCAGCCTGGTACTTTACCCCTCGGAAGCCCCCAAACTCATCTCAAGTTTCATCACACAGTTCCACCATCTTCAACGCATAAATAATCACCCTGGCCAATGTGCACGCAATACCAACATCTTCATTGATGGAATAGAACTCTTACTCTCCCTCTCGAATAATACCCCCAACATAAGAAATAAGTGTAACCTCGTGCATGACCAAAGTAGTTACTGGATCAAAGCTAACTGTCTTGTGTTCAACACCGACAAGACAGAAGTGGTAATCTTCGACAAGAACACCTCACCATAGGACTGCAAATGGTGGTCTCTGAACTCAAACGCACTCCAACTCCCAGGACCCACGCAAGGAACCTCTGAATAATCAACAGAAAACTGGACATGACCGCACAAGTAAATGCTGTCACTTAGGCCGATAAACTCATCCTCAACTCTCATCACACCACATCTCATGAAGCTCCACTGGATCCCTATAAACAGACATGCTTGTTTAAAACTTCTCACACACACATTCAAGGCACTACACAACTTAGGCCCCACCTACCTTAATAGTCGTCCTCCACCACCCAGACACCTCCGCTTTGCAGGACTCCTACTCGTATGCATCCCAAGCATACACAAAACCAGATCAGGAGGACGGGTCTTCTTTAACATTGCTCCTAAAGTTTGGAACGGCCGCCCACTCCACATCAGAGTGTCCTCTCTTCTTGAATTCCGCAAGTAGCTGAAGAACTAGCTTTTCAATTAACTAACCAGGGCTAGGCCGCAGAATACTCTTGAGGGTGATGAATTGCTTTACAAATAGAGATAACATACACTTCAAAGAAGCCCTTTTCTTGTGAAATGGTTGTTTGTGACAGCAGATGTTAACTGCTATTATTGTGACAACAGATGTTATCTGCTTCCAAATGTATTTTCACTACGACATGGACATGGGGGCAATTGCTTTCTTTGTGATAGGATGCTTTGGCAAATGTAATTTTTTTTCCTCCACGCATGGGGAGAAGAACTGATTTGCTCAGAATCGAAGGGGTGCTGTGCTGAGACCTAAGAAGCATTAGCAAAGCCAAAAGGTCTCGACTTTGAGACTATCAGCTCTTCCATTGCTTTTTGTTAGTGCTGTACAGCTTGGGCATTGCCGACTTTGGCAATGATTTGTAGCCATTCTGTATAGCAACCTGACTGCTTTACAGCATGGCTAAAAAATAATAATTAAAAAAAACAATTATGCATCCAGCGCTAATGCACTTTTAAAAAAAGAAAGCATATGAGCCTTAGCTACTTGATAGCTTAAATAAAAAAAAAAAGATTGCCACACTGCAAAGCATCCACACTTCTCTACAGCATGGCTACAAAACATTGCCAAAGCCAATTGCTTTCACAGGTGGGACCTACTGACTTTGTCAAAGCTTGTTTTGCTTTTGGTACCAAGATTCCTGCTAAGGGTCCCTGTATGATTTAAAAGTAGTTGTTCAATAATTCATACTGGCTTTAACTTTTTCTTATTGATATTGCCTCATACTGGTTCTACACTAAATGTGTCGTGTTCTTGCTTATAAGGTCGCATATTGGTTCTATACTGGTTTGTGCTGGTTAAACATATAAATGGTACGTCATGTAGAATCAATCTGGATTTACCAGTTTTTTTAGTTGGATAGTCCCATACTGCTCTTTCATTCATGTGTGGGTTTGAACTGGTCTTGCACTAGTTTTAACTGGTCCTTGCAGGCCTGACACAGATCACATACTGGTTTGATACGGTTTTAACTGGCTTTTACTCGTATGTCTTCCTGTTGCACCTGTACTGCATCTTACTGATTTTAAGTGGTATCCATTGATACGGCTCCTTACTGGCCCTATATGGTTTTAACTAATTATTGCAATTTCTTAACGGTTTACCTGCTAGCTGTTCTTAACTGGTCCATACTGGTATAACCCCATGCTAGTCCTAAAACGTTGTTTTTTTACTGGTATGACCTATTGATCCTTGAGTGGTTTTGTTTTAATTGTTTCTTGCACCAGTAGAATTCAATTCAATTCATTTATATAGCGGGCTACATACCCAGAGGGTCTCAAGGCGCTTGGAGAAGGGTGGGGAATTACAAGTCGAAAATCCAGGTTTTAAGTTGCTTTCTGAATGCTAGGTGTTTCTGAGTGAGGCGAAGGTGAATGGGAAGTGAGTTCAAGGTTTTAGCCGCCAGGTAGGAGAAGGATCTTCCTCCCATGGTGATTTTGTTGATGCGAGGTACAGCAGCAAGGGCTTGGTTGGAAGAGCGTAGCTGGCGGGAGGGGGTGTAGAAGGAAAGTCGTGTGTTGAGGCAATCGGGACCAAGTTCGTAGAGTGCTTTGTGTGCGTGGGTTAGGAGGCGGAATGTTATCCTCTTATTGACGGGGAGCCAGTGGAGGTTTTTCAGGTGACCAGAAATGTGGTCTTTACGCGGAATGTCTAGTATGAGTCTGGCTGATGCGTTCTGGATGCGTTGGAGTTTTTTCTGACGTTTTCTGGTGGTACCGGCGTATAGGGTGTTTCCGTAGTCCAGGCGGCTCGTGACCAGTGCGTGGGTGACCGTTTTTCTAGTTTCGGTGGGGATCCAGCGAAATGTTTTTTTGAGCATGCGAAGAATGTTGAAGCAAGATGATGAAACGGCGTTGACTTGTCTGGTCATCGAGAGTGAGGAGTCCAGGATGACGCCCAGGTTCCGTGCGTGGTCCGTCGGGATGGGTGCTTTTCCAAGGGCCTCTGGCCACCAAGAGTCGTCCCAGGCGGAGGGGGAAGTACCTAAGATAAGGCCTTCTGTTTTGTCTGAATTCAGTTTCAGACGGCTGTGCTTCATCCACTCGGCTACTTCTTTCATCCCTTCATGTAGGTTGGTTTTGGCGTTGTTAGGGTCTTTGGTGAGTGAGAGGATCAGTTGAGTGTCATCCGCGTAGGAGATGATGTTGAGGTTGTGCTGGCGTGCGATGGCCGTGAGGGGGCTCATGTATACGTTGAAGAGGGTAGGGAAGATCCTTGTGGCACGCCGCAAATGACTTCAGTGGCCTCTGACTTGAATGGTGGGAGGCGGACTCTCTGAGTTCTACCGGCAAGGAACGAGGTGATCCATTCCAGTGCTTTTCCTTGGATTCCGATGTTTCTGAGGCGTTGTAACAGGGTGCTATGACAGACTGTGTCGAAGGCTGCGGAGAGGTCGAGGAGGATGAGGGCGACTGTGTCTCCATTGTCCAGTAGAGTTCGGATGTCGTCTGTTGCTGCGATGAGTGCGGTCTCAGTGCTGTGTTTGGCTCGGAAGCCGGACTGTGAGGAGTCGAGGGATTTGTTGGTTTCGAGGAAGGCGGCGAGCTGGTTGTTGACAGCTTTCTCGAAGACTTTGGCCGGGAATGGAAGGAGCGAGATGGGGCGGTAGTTTTTGGGTTCGGTGGGGTCAGCTGTGGGGTTTTTCAGAAGGGCGCTGAGTTCGGCGTGTTTCCAGCTTTCCGGGAAGGTGGCGGAGTTGAGGGAGCAGTTGATGACGTCTCGGAGGTGTGGTGCTATGATGGAGTCTGCTTTGTTGAAGATGTGGTGAGGGCATGGGTCTGTTGGGGATCCTGAGTGGATGGAGTTCATCAGGCGGATGGTGTCCTCAGTGGAGATTGGGTTCCAGTCATTAAGGATGTTCAAGGGGGGTGAAGGTACGGCGGAAGGTTGGGTGGGTTGGTCTCCAGGTTGGTTGTCAAAGCTGTTGTGGATGTCTGCGATTTTGTCGTGGAAGAACGAAGCTAGGGAGTCGCAAAGGGTTTGCGAGGGAGTGATGTTGTTGGAGTTGGCGGTAGGGTTGGTAAACTCTTTGACGATGTTGAATAATTTACTGTTCCTGTACTGTTGAAGAATCGTACTGTTCCTGTACTGTCTCACAGAGGTTTCAACTGGTTCTTATTGGTCCAGTTTAATAATACTACATTGCTGGTTTAAGCTTGTTCGTTGTTGTTTCAACTTGTTCGTGTTGGTCCTATAGTGATCACTATGAGTACAGTTTCAGTGATTCTATAGTGGTTCATACTGTTTTTAACTGGTCCTTGCTGGCATGGCGTTGCGGTGTCCATGTAAACATTTGTCAAGTGCCTTACACTATTGCTTTACTGGGTCTAATTGTTTTTACTGATATAGCCTCATGTTTGTCATATTCATGTTTTATCTGATTCTTTCAGGTGTGATCTCATATTCCACCTGTACTTGTTCTCATATTGCACCTGCACGTGTTCAATCAATCAATCATGAGTTTGTAAAGCGCAGCTACTTACCTATGAGGCTCTCAAAGCGCTAAAAGGGGGGGTGGGGGTTTCTGCTGATACGTCTGGGCATGGAGGTTCAGTCAAAGGACCAGGTCTTGAGATCCTTCCTGAATCGAGTCAGCGATGAAGGATTGCCTGAGGTGCTGAGACATGGTGTTCCAGGTCTTGGCAGCGAGGTAGGAAAATGATCTTCCTACGGTTCTGTGAATCCGTGGGATGGTGGCTAGGGCAAGTTGGGCGTTGCGAAATTGTCTGGCAAGGATATGGAATGAGGGGCAGTGATTCAGATATGCTGGTCCTGCATTGTGGCAGGCATGTGTGAGAAGCTTGAAGGTGATCTTCTTGTTGACTGGGAGCCAGGGAAGTTCTTGGAGGTGTTGTGTTATGTGGCTGTGGCGGAGCATGTCGAAGACCAGTCTTGCTGCAGTGTTTTGTAGGTTCTGAAGTTCCCTGAGCTGTTTCTGGGTGACTCTGGCATAGAGTGCGTTGCCATAGTCAAGTCTACTGGTGAAGAGTGGGATCATTTATCTGAATTCTGTGAGGATCCATCTGAAAGTCTTTTGAAGGAGACGGAGCGTGTGGAAGCAGGTTGTGGAAACACGTTGATCTGGCGGTTCTTTGTGAGCGAGGAGTCCAGTAGGTCGCAAAGGTTATGTGCATGGTCTGTGGGAGTGGTTCACTGTGCAACGGGCCACCAGGAATCATCCCAGGGTGAGGGGGCAGATCCTAGGATGAGTACTTCAGTTTTGTCTGAGTTGAGCTTGAGGCAGCTGTCCTTCATCCAGGTGACAACGGCCTTCATCCCACTGTGAAATTTGATTCTGGCGGCTGTGGCTTCGTTGGAGAGGATCAGCTGGGTGTTGTCTGTGTAGGAGACTATGTTGAGTCAGATGGATGCGAGGGGGGCTATGTAGACGGTCAAGATAGTGGGGCTAAGGGAGGAGCCATGGGCCGCTCCGCAGCTGATCTCTGTAGGTTCTGAGAGGAACGGAGGCAGTCTGACTTTGTGTTTGGCCGGTAAGGAAGGAGTAGTTCCAGCCAAGGGCCTTGTTGCGGATGCCAGCGTTGTGGAGTCATGCGGTTAGGGTGCGGTAGAAACCGGTATTGAAGGTTGCCGAGAGGTTCAGTAGTATGAGGGCTGCGGTTTCACCCTGGTCGAGGAGGGAGCGGATGTCATTGGTGGCGGCGAGGAGTGCGGTCTCAGTGCTGTGGTTACTTTGGAACCCAGATTGGGAGATGTCCAGGACATGGTTCTCTTTGATAAACTCTGAGTGTTGGGCGTTTATGGCTTCTCGATGACCTTGGCTGGGTAGGGCAGTAGGGAGATGGGCCTGAAGTTCTTGAGGTCTGTCAGGTTGGCAGATGACTTCTTCAGCAGGAGGTTGATCTCTTCATGTTTCCAGTCACTTGGGAAGGATGGTATGACGAAGCTCTGGGGTGATGGATGTGGCTTCTCTATGGAAGATGTGATATGGGCATAGGTCTGATGGGGCTCCGGAGTGGATGCTCTTTATGGTCTTGAGTGTGTCATCTGTGGTTAGTGGAGTCCAATTGAGCAGGTTCTGTTGGGGTGTGGCGAGGTTGTGTGCTGTGGTGACTGGTGTTGTGGCAAAGTATTGGGTGTCGAATTTGTCGTAGATTTGCTTGATCTTGTCATGGAAGAAGGTAAGTGTTAATGTTGGATTTAATTGAGTCATACTGATGACATGCTGACCATTTACTCTTTTTAAATGGATCTTATTGTTCTAATTTCATACTGATATTTTCGTTTTATTCTCGGTGTCTGCAGTGCTTCAGCTACATAACACTTTTGCCTGCTTTGTTGTATTAAAGTCTTAGGTAATGCTTTTCAGAGCATTTGATGTGTTGTGCAGTTATCGGTGCCACATAACATACTGTTACTGCTTATTCTAGCATAGAAGATGGGTTCCTGATCCAAAGATGACCTCCTATTTCATTAGGTAACTGATAGTGCAGCCTTTATATTAGACCTGACATCATTGGTGTGGTCTGACCCCAAACTATTCCCCTTCACCCTTCCTGTTTTCTGAAATTAGTTTATGTTGGCATTAGCACTTTACCACTGCTAACCAGTGCTAAAGTGGTTGTGCTCTGTACAGACACCATGGTAACATTGGCTTACCCCGAATTGGCACATTTATTTTACTTTAAATCCCTAGTATATGGGGACTACATCTACCAAGGGTCTGTAAATTAAATGCTAATAGTGGGGCTGCAGCACTCATGCCACCCACAAAGGTGGTACTTTAAAACATGTCTTATGCCTTGTAGTTGCAGCCTGTAGTGCAGTTCAAACTGTCAATTTAACCTGGCAAAATAAACGTTTTGCCAGGCCTAAACCTATCTTCTGAATACATACGAGTCACCCCAAGGTAGACCCTAAACAGCCCAAGGGTAGGCTGTTATAATTAAAATGTAGGACATGTGTTTTTAAGTTTTTCTAGTCCTTGTAGTGAAAAACTCCTAAATTTATTTTTAACTACTGTAAAGCCTGCATCTCCCATTGCGTAACATTGGGTTACCCTGTTACTTATAGTAATGGCTAACATTTAATTGGAAACCGGTATGTGTCACTTTGGGTCTCGAATTAACATAAATTTAAAATTCTCTTTAATGATCAAGTCGGATTTTAATTCACAATTATGAAAATGCCACTTTTAGAAAGTTAGCATTTTCTTGTCCTAGCATTTTGGTACCTGCTGCCAGTGTCAAGGGTCATATGAGCCTGCTGTTAGACTTTGTGTATTCCCTCCAGACAGTGAGACAAAGTAGCTTAGGAGTGGATATGATGAGCCATTTAGACAGGATTGATGGGGGCAGAGCTATTCTCTGCCCCACCTGCACTTCAAAGGGGCTTGCCTATAGCACACACAAAAAAAACGGAACACTAATCTTTCGAGACCCCAGACGTCTTGGAGCCTTGGGAGGGAAAGGAACCCACTTTCAAGAACCAGATGTGGGGGTAGCCTGAAACATTCCTCAACTTCAAAGGCTGGTACCAGGTATAAATATTGGACGCTTGGAGCACACTTTCAGGATGGTTGTGGAACTTTTGGAAGACTTCAGAAGTACTGTCTTGGGCCCACAGGGCAGTGCCCTGTTGCTTCAATCCTGACTTGTTTCCCAGAGTGCTGCCTTCCTGCTTCCAAAAAACTGTGCTGCTGCTCACAGCCTGCCTTGCTCCCTAGAGGCCTACTCTGAAATGAAATGAAATGAAAATGATTTTTGTAGAGTGCACATAGCTGCCCTGAGGCGTCCAAGCGCTGAGACTGATAAAGAGTACGAATTTGGATGAGACCGTGAGGGCCCAGGGGAAGACCTACTTATTGAACAGGAACGTTTTTAATTGCTTACGAAAACAGGTCAGTTCCGAATTGGATCTTAAGTATTGTGGACGAGCATTCCACAGTTTAACCACATTAAAAGAGAAGGAGCGGCCTCCAGCTCTTGTTCTCTTTATTTTGGGCACTGCTGCTTGAGGCCTACTTTGGTGCTTAAACCTAGGAATACCACTGTGACTTCAAGGGCTAGTTGTCTGGCCTCCTGTGTGAGTTATAGGAATTTAACCTGCACTTGGCCTCTGCTGGAGTGAGTCTTAACCCCCAAGTGGTACCCCTCCAGTTCTGGACACTTGGTTGTGGCGTTGAAGGTGCTGCTACTGCCTAATCCTAAAAGTTGGAACGTAGAAAACATTTCAACAAAAAGTGGCCCGAGAACCAACCGAAAACTGTGACTTTGCTTCTCGCTGATCTGCCCAAGGTGCATCCTTGGTCAGCCTGACTCATCTGAAACTTTCACTTCATTCTTCTCTGCAGCAGCCAATCTTTAAGCTGGACCTCTCAGCAAAGGTATACGGCCCGGGGTAGTCTACCTTTGATGTTGACGCTCCTTCACAATATTGCTCACGTGGAACAGTGCACCAACTCTCCAACTTTTTGCCGGTTACCAAAACAGAATGTATTCCTCTGATGTTGGCATTTCTGTAGTTTTCGTTCTGCCTGATCTGTAGACCGCATTATCAGTATTTCAGCAATCAATGCTTTAGCTTGTTCATTTCACTCAGATTCCTTCAGCTCACCCGCACCTTCTTCTTGTGGTATGTGTATTTGCTCCACCACCTTGTAGGTACTATAGTGGCTTTGATAGGGTCACCCAGTATTGGGTATGACAGCAGGTTTTCACTTCATTTTTTCCAGTTTGCAAAGGATTCATCCTACATTCATCCAGGAGGGGGCCTTATTTCACCTCTATGAGCATCACCACTGGTTGTCCAGTTCTCCTAAGGTGCCTTTGCTGTATCAGCAAAATTTCCCATACTGGATTGTTTTATGTGTAGGTCAGATTTATATGTGCATGTTGGTCTTGACAGCCCTCACAGTGATCAGAAAACTGTGATGAGGGACTGCTGGCTACCCTTGGGTCCCTTGTCTGTATCCCCTGTATTATAATATTTTCACTGGAACTTGCTCATTGGCCCTCATGTTATGCTGATTATAACGGTTTCCTATTTGAATGGTCTCATACGCTACCGGTTTATACTGCTTTTAGCTCTTGCCTACGCAGCGTGCAGGCCCTGCATAGGAAAAAGACCTTTAGCATTTGCTTCAGTTTTTGTCCAAAAAACGTGCACGCGTTGCATTGCCTTCAATGGCAAAGCGTGCACATTTGGCGATACCCTTGTGGGAGCGAGCTTGACACCATATTTTTGTAATTAACTTGCAAACACATGGTGCCCGTGGCTCGCTCCCGCAAGGGAAACGCTTTGTGTGCTCTCACAACCCGGCGACTCGGAAGCAAGAAGCAGCAGCGCTCACTTTCACCCTCCTGACTGTGCCTGATTAAACTGAGCCACCATTTGGTTGTTTGGCAGCGGGAGAGGGCACTGTCATCCGTTCCAGAGTTTTAACTTGTGATATTTTTTCCCATACTGCACAGTGTGACCCTGTTAGGTGCTGCCGAGGAACCGTTTCCACTATCTGTAGCGCCTGGACTCGGGCATCAGACAGTGTGTGTTTCCCTCATTTGCTGACTAAATTTCACCAGTAAGTGACCATGTTTTGCTACCCATTGGTGCGGGGTCACTTGGCAATGCTTACAGCCTCTAAACCCCCACTCTCACCTAGATTAGAATAAAGGGAGCGTGGTGTATTTCATTTGGGGGTGAGACGTGCTTGTACCAGTGAAGTATATTTCCTATACACATATGTTTGCGTGTCTTTGTAGGCACCATTTCACAACTACTGAAAGTCTGTGAGGCCCTTGGTTAGATAAACAGTACTGTTCGTTAGAACTGAGAGAGATTTGCTTTTATCTGTTTGTCATTCCCATCCTCCACTGAGCGCCAAGACTGGCTGAGCCTTACTGTTCTTTAAGCCATGCCTTTAAGTACATCGGCCTTGCCCTTTTTAGAGATTCCCACCCCCAATGCACCACCCACACACCCCAGTTTTTTCAACCTACTTACAGCCCTGGTTGCACTGAAAGCCTCTGATCACTGGTTTGCTGTTTGAGATTTAGATTCCTAACCACTTTCCAAAATTTGCCCAAGCGCCTTTGGCTATACTGACATTTTAAACTAGCTGTTGTTTGACGTAACATGTATTTTATTTTTGTTTATTCACTATAAACTTATTTTTCCCCCATAAATACTAGAGTCCTTATTCTAAATAAACAAGCACTGGCATAGCCAATAGGTCTCGCCTTTGGGACCTTATAAGTGCTTAGCCATGCAACACTTGATGTTGTTGAACCAAGGATATTGTGCTGGATAACTAAACACTTATAAGTTCCCAAAGGCAAGACCTATTAGCTATGCCAATGCTTGTTATCGATTTGTTCTGGTTTTTCCTCTTGTTGGTCCCATACAGATAAAATGTATTTTGCTAGTTCTTATTGCTGTGGCTGCACAGTGACGTTCTGACGGTGCATATTAATTTAACTAGTTCTTTTTAGTATTGCTTCATACACATTTTGTATTGGTTTAAATGGATTCTGCTGGCATGGCCTCTCACTAGTCCTACATTGAGTCCATGCTAGAGTTAATGGCTCGTATAACACCCTTTCTGGTGTTATTTTTAGGTCTCGACTGTCGATGCGCATGCGCATCGAGCAAGCGAGACTATGGGGGCTTATCCACTCTTTGTCCAACTTGCAAGGAATCGTGGCGATTCCTTGCAGTGCCCGTGACTTTTAAGCTCAATGCGCATGCGCATTGAGCTTAAAAGCGCGTGCACATGGCCCCAGCCGCCTGCCTTGCCTACTCTCCCGCCCCCTCACTTCTTGATTGCACGGCCGCTAGGCCGTGCCTCCCCTACTCCTCCTCCTACTCTCCTCCCCTCCCGTCTGTTCCCGCACTCCTCCCACACCCCCGCTCCGCCCCCTCACTCTCTCTGCCCGCCCGCTCTCCACTCCATCAGGCAGCCAGCTTCAGGAGAGCAATCTGCGGGGTGCCGCCATTTTTGTATAGGGTAAAGGCTCAGGCGCCAGCATCTAAAAGTTATATTTAAACAGCCCCCTCTCGCAGCAATTGTGTCCCGCACTCCTCCCACACCCCCGCTCCGCCCCCTCACTCTCTCTGCCCGCCCGCTCTCCACTCTATCAGGCAGCCAGCTTCAGGAGAGCAATCTGCAGGGTGCCGCCATTTTGTATAGGGTAAAGGCTCAGGCGCCAGCATCTAAAAGTTATATTTAAACAGCCCCCTCTCGCACCAATTGTGTACTTGCAATGTGTAGATCTGGCGCTCGAGGCAGCGCGGTCCGCCAGCCCCAGGCACCTTTGCGTGCTTTGGCTCGTTCTCCGCAGTTTCCCACAGCTGCGGCCTTCAGTCTCGCTTTCCGCCTCGGGCTCGATTTTAGCAGCGAGATAATGGTGCTTGGCTGCGGCTGGTTCAGTGTCTCCCAATCGGGTCCCACCTTCCTCCGGATCTCGCCCAGCGGGACACTTTTCGCTCCGTTGTTTTTCGTTCGTGTGGCCACAAAAGCTTACCCCACCGTGTAGAGTGAACAGCACGCCAGTTACAGCTTGTTGATTCTTACCGCTTTTCTCTGGTAGGCACGTGCGCAACAATGTGTTAATTGCCTTTTCAATTCTCCACCATCAGAACAGCACTAATGCTAGGCGTGTAGATTTTCCCTGAGATAGAAGTTGTTTTTCTTAACATTGTTCGTATCATTCCTTACTGTCTTTGTCCCATACTTTTTCCTTGTGCTTTCTTTATTTTATTTGTTAGTGAAAGTGTGGTCTTTGGGTAGGCTGGGTTTGTTTTATTCGGTGACTTATGTGAATAACCGTGTCTTTTTATTCAGATGTTTTCGTGTTTCGTAAGCGCCAGGATCCACTTAGTTGTATTGTTGTCACTGCTACTGTACATTTACAAGAAGTGTAACATCCTGTATTGGTCCTCCCCACGAGCGCGTATGTGTGGAAACGTCTCACCTCCCGATCAGAATGTCTTTGTGTTTCAGTATGCTGACATCCCGGGGACCTCCCACAAGCTTTCATTATGACTGCCACATGCTTGTGGCTTCATTTAGATAGATTTCATTTGATAACTATGTCAGATTCTTTTTCTTGATGGTAGGACTCTTGGTTTTTCCTCCGTCTCAGTTTAGCAGGCATTGTTCAGTCCATGTCCAGCTCCTTAAGTGTTTACATTTTGACAACTCCTGTGAAAAAGGTCGTTGCTCACGAAAATCTATAACCGAGGTGCAGCACTATAACCTGGTCTACCGCAGCCAAGAAAGAGACCAGCACTCTGACCACATTGCCTGCAGGCAGCCACCCATCGAACTATATGTACTTTATTAGAACCTACAAGTCTGCCCAAGCACAGCTAAAGCTGCCCGTTATCTCTGCACAGCATTTGTATCCCCACCACAAAAAATACATCGCTGCGTTTTGAATATTCTCTACCACGTAAAATCCTCAATCCATGTACTGTAACACGCCTAAATTGATTAAGCCTGGACAGCTTTTATGGAACGTTAAGGAGGCTTGAGCACGAAATGCCTCAAACACCAAAGTAATCCCAAAAGCACTTAGCGGGATGGGAGACTTTGCACCCACGGGGTTACATAACTGCGAGTCCATCGACCGCACCGGCTCACCCGGAGCTCAAAGAAGAAGGCTCACAAGTTGTTGTTGTGCGTACACACCAGCAACTATGCCCGTGTTCCTTTCGCCTGCCCCCGTACAGAAAAATGCTACAGTTCCTGGTGAAGCTGAGGAGAGTAAGAGTACAAATCATGAGTAGGGTTGCTAACGGAGGAAATGAAATTACTGAACTGAAGTTCCTTTAAACGTGACCAGCAACTTCTGAGATACAATATAACTGACTCAAAACAAGATTAATGCATTATTTAAGCATGCTGACTGTTTCCCTACTTGCGTCGAAGTGGAAAGTCCCCGACGATCTCTGTTCGATCTTTAGTCTGCTTTGCTTTCACTTTCTTTTAAGACAGTAAAGTTAGCATTTCCAGGAAAGGAAGGACACCCACGCGCAGTACATGTGAATGCCCTCACCCTCACTCACCCTCACCCACCCTCACTCACCCTCACTCACCCTCACTCACCCATCCTCACTCACCCTCAACCCCTCACCCTCACTCACCCTCACTCACCCTCAACCCCTCACCCTCAACCCCTCACCCTCACTCACCCTCAACCCCTCACCCCCTCACCCTCACTCACTCACCCTCACTCACCCTCACTCACCCTCACTCACCCTCACTCACCCTCAACCCCTCACTCACCCTCACTCACCCTCACTCACCCTCACTCACCCTCACTCACCCTCACCCTCACCCTCACTCACCCTCAACCCCTCACCCTCACTCATCCTCAACCCCTCACTCACCCTCACCCTCACTCACCCTCAACCCCTCACCCTCACTCACCCTCAACCCCTCACCCTCAACCCCTCACTCTCACCCTCACTCACCCTCACTCACCCTCCCTCACCCTCACTCACCCTCACCCACCCTCAACCCCTCACCCTCACCCTCACTCACCCTCAACCCCTCACCCTCACTCACCCTCACTCACCCTCAACCCCTCACCCTCACTCACCCTCAACCCCTCACCCTCACTCACCCTCACTCACACTCACCCTCACTCACCCTCACCCTCACTCACCCTTTGCCATTGATTTTTTTTATATCAATACATATAAGTCACATATAAGTCCCGTTAATACAAAACATGTTGCTTTACAAATGCTAGAGGTGTCACATTTACAAAAATTATAACTATTGGCTTTGTAAAGAAGAAAGCTATTAATTTAGCTATTTAGAAAAAACAACACATAAATAAAAAACAAAAAAAAAATAACACCTATAGCTCAAACTTTACTACTGCGAGACCTATTGCATTTCCAATGCTTGTTTTCTTTTGCTTTTCTTATGGATGTGGCTTTATACAGCTTCATTCTGGTTTTAACTGGTTCCTACTGGGATGGTTTTAGACTGGTACTGGTTCATATAGTTTGTTTTAAACCATAGGCCATGCCCCGTATAATACTGTGGCTGACACAGGCCCCTGTGTGAGTCAGCTGAACTCACTGAGCAATCTTACAAGCATACCATCTTAGAGGATTTAAGTGGTTATTTGTGCAGGTTTCCTCTTCAGCGTCTTGAAAGTCATAGTACTGTCCTTGAGTTCTCTCTGTTTCAATACTGCTTTCTGTTTCCCTGTTTTAGGTTTCCTGCCGACATGTTTTATTCTTTTATTTATTTCACATGTTTATACAGCGCAACTCAACCCAGACTAGATGTCATTGCGCTTTACAAGTAAAATTGCATTGAGGTGCAGGAAATCTCTTTACAATGACACTGAAAATCGCTAAAATAATTATATGCCACCGAAAATGCTATTCTCCAAACTGGAATAGTGATAAAAGAGATGAGTAGAACAAAATGGACAGATCGAAATAACGTGGAAGAGTTATAACAGCAGAAATAAGGGGATTCTGGATGGTAGAGGGTAGGGATAGAGAGTAGGATAACACTAAGCAACAGAGGATACAGAATAGGCTAACAATTAAAATAAAAAAATAGCAGATGGTGGGACATATAGCAGGCAGGGTGAGGGATGGCCATAAGGAGAAGAGGGCAGCGAGGGATTGGGGGAAGGACCAAAGGTGAAAAATGAGAGAGAGAGGTTGATGAGGAAAGTGAGGGGAAGGAGGAAGATTGAGGATCCAGAGGATGTTAAATATGCAAGATAAAATTTACATAGTAACGTTGAGTGTAAACAGTTTTTTTTTGTGTAATTGAAAAAGGTTCATGATTTGACATATGTTTTCAGGTAAAGACTTCCAAAGCGAGGGGGCTGCCTCGAGAATGAGTAGATTACTGCAAGGTGTGTTATAAACTTTTTGGAGTCAAACCCGCAAACCTTTTAGCTCCTGATGATTTTACAACCTACAGAGACCTCCCTTTCTTTTGCTGTCAGGGGCACTGGTTTCTGGAACATTCCAGACGTGCGCTCCAGACAGTCACCCCTCTATCCGCCCTTTCCGGGTATGGGGGCGACTCAGGCCCAAATGGAGGCATATGCCACGGCTTTGCAGGCCTCCCTCAGGTCCTCTCCTATTCCTGGGGTGTCCTCGGGGCCTCCGATTCTTGTTGGATCTACGATGGACTCGCCGCCAATTGAACCTTTGCCCCCCTGGAATGCCGGAAATGTGGTGTCATTAGGTCGCGGCCCAGTTGGGTCCCCCTCGACGACCCACGTCGCCTCTGCCGCGCAGCACAGCCCAGCTGGGCTCCCTGTGGCATCGCAGGTGGTTGCCGGTGCTCACAGACCTGCCTTGAGCACGCCCCCGGCCGGGGTCGACGCCGTTCCGGCGCCATAGGCTCTCCTTCCCGGCTCCACCTCCGCTTCTTTCTCCTGAGTCGGAGCCTGTCATGGATGAGGCAGAGTCAGCGCCGGTGCGACGCTGAAGGCTTGCCTCCCCGGCTCCGGCGCCTTCGCCTTCTTCGGAAGGGGAGCTTGTCATAGTTTCGGTGCCGGACGGCGCCACTCAACGCAAGATGCAGCCGAGTCAGCACCTGATGAGGCAGGATCGGCTCTGGCACGCATCGTTTTCGTACTGTGTCGACCCGGGGTTCTGGACTCTTCTCTAGAGGCCTCTGGAGAGAGTTTGGCGCCGCCCTCACGCCTGGCGTCGCCGGAGGTATTGTTGTCAGTGCCCCCCTTGGAATTTGTGGAGCCTCCTCAGGAGCTCCCAGATCCGCAGGCTCTTCCCCTCCCCAGGAGCCCCATCAGGATCCTCATTCTTCAATGGGGCTCCCTTCCGTGGGGCATTGGTCGCACCCTCAGTGTCTTGGGAGGGCCAGCTTACAATCCTCCCCCACTGATGAGTTGTTTTCCCCTCCGCGGAGGGCTACCGAGGCTGGTGCAGCTTTTTTGAGTGGTCTCATTGGCCACTCGCATTTTAAACATGCAATCTGTTACAAGGAAGAATAATACGTAAGCTAAGTTATGTAGAACAGGATAGTTGATTTTTTCATCAAGTTACTTCCTTGTTGGTTGGTTCCAGGAAACAAGATAGATACATATTAGGCCACACCAGAAGCAGCCTCATAGCTGCTCAGTCCATCCATTCCAACGGAATCTCTCTCCAACTCAAACACTCCAAACATCCGATGACATCACCATTGGCTGAGCAGCAAGGCAGAGGACATTAATAGGGAGGATGCATTAATCAAGTAACACATTACAACACAATCCCCTTCTGCCCCCTTGTCTGTGAACCTTTTGTTTGAGGTCCTTCACTGTGAGTCCGGTAATGTGGAGCCGCTTCTACCCTTTGAGGCTTCCCTTTTTGATGCCCTTTTGGGTATCTGGACTGGCCTGCTTCAGGTGAACCGGTGGCCCGTTCAGTTTTGCACCGCCACCGTCCAGCCCCACATGATCCTGTTTGTCTTTTTGTGCATCGTGATGCGCAGGGGTTTGTGTTTCAGGCTGCCTTTCCTTCCCTGCCCCCACTAACACTTCCTCCGTCTTGGGAGTCCAGGTGGCTTGAGTCATGGGGTAGGAACATCTTTGCTTCCACTAGTGTGGACCTACGGTCCTTAAATACAGTGTGTCACTTTGCTTTCTGCCACCTGTGTAGGTGCTCGCGTTGATCTCCTTCACCTCCTCCGGGATGGCCACGACCTTGCAGAATTTACAATCCGCTCCACCTTAGATACTGAGGATTCTTTGGGCCGAGCTATGGCAGGTTCTGTTGCCTCATGGTTTCACGCTTGGTTACGAGATTTCCTGAAAATATCCGGGAGCGACTGGTTGACTTACCCTTTGATGGGGTTTTGCTGTTTGATGCTCCCGCCGAATCGACAGTTCATCGGCTCCTTGCAGCTTTTCGTCCTCCCACTTAGGTCTTCTTAGGCCTGTCTGGCGGGGGGTACTTTTTCATTTCACATCCTTTAGATGTGCTCTGTGTTGAACATGTTAAACAAAAGAGTACCCCTGGGACCATAAATTCAATATTTTACTCAAGACTTAGGCCTAATTATTTTACCTACTTTGATTTTCAATATATGAAATGCATTTCTTTTGACAACTTATATTCGTGGGTAGACAAATATCAACATATTTCTCCGCTATAGCAAAACAACGGAAATAAATCAGATCTACATATTCTTTCATGGAATTTATTTAGTTAGTATTTTTTCTCCATTTTTTTAAGTACTTAATTCAAAAGTCTAATGTACATATCTTCATCTCAGTAATTGTTTTCACATACTATCCTACAATAAATACTTTACATGAAAATTAAACATACATAGAAAAGCAGTGCGAGAAAATTATTTACACATATTCATTCTTGTGCAAAAATCATGACTCTTAAACGTCCTACTCAATTGTGACTATATATTGGGATACACTGAACACAACTTATCCTTGATAATCTTTCAATGAATGGTCCTAAAAAACAGTGCTGTGATCAGAGTACATTTCCAACAATTTCCTAACATTTAAGCCACCTCTAGTTGGCTAAACTGATAAATCAATATTTCAGACACAGTTTCGTTCGATGATGCTCTGAATCACGTGAATTACGACCTTCGTGAAGGGGACCAGGGGGATTCTAGGAAGGTTTTCCTCAGGGCTGGGATTTTACATGTAGGACTTTGTGATCTGGAAAAATCATAAAGAAAAGTGGAGGGGAAAATTATTCTTATAATCTGAAATGTGCTGTTGTTCTTTGGCATGACCCCAATTTTGCTCATATTCCATACCTAGTGTGCAGAATTTCTCTTGGAACAGATCCAGTTGTCCAATTGCACCGGGTAATGAAGTTACATCTTGTTCCTTCTCTTTATCTGTGGGTATGAACACGCTAATTATAATATTTTTATCCCTGTTTATCTTATCATGGTGAAGATGGTTAGTTAGAAAAGTTGGGTGCCAAAACTTAAAGGTATTCAATTGGGTGTGTTATCAGTGAGCATAAATGCGAGCGTGAAGATTTGGCGATTGGCAGAAAATTTACAGACAGGAGATGCCAATTTGTCGAATCTCGTTGAGTATTTCCCCTGTAATTGTCAAATTACTCCTGCTCTGGCAGTTTTTTGTAATAGAGTGTGAGTTACCAAGGCAGTGCGCTCTTCCTTTGTTTCGAGTTGAATCTTGTGGAGTTACCGATAGGTCTCCGTCCTCCGTGCCTATTCTGTGCCTCTTTAAAACACCGTGCCTTATATCATGCAAGCCTATTTCATTCAATGCGCAATAACAACCCTATACCTTCAATATCTTGAGGAGTCGATCTTCTTCTTTTGTAGTGTTCTCTCCGAGTCACACCCTGGATGCTACTCCGGCTTTCCTTCTTGGCTCTCTGGTTCTGTGTAAGACACTTATCTCCTGAGGCGGAAGCCGGGAGAACGCTTGTTAGTAATTTAAAAAAATTAACTGTGACACTGTGATTTAACTTACTTAAGCTCTTCTCCCTGGGCACTTATTCCTTGTTATCACGCACTGGGCATCCCCGCGCAGCGGATCTTAGCGCTGCCGCGGGTTACAACAATATTCTTGCCGCCATTATCCAAGAGCCCTCAGGCCACGCCCACTACCGTCAGGCCACGCCTCCCCCCTCCCTCGAAGGTATTTAAGACGCTCTGAGTACAAGCGCGAGCCAGAAGACACTTATCTCCTGAGGCGGAAGCCGGGAGAACGCTCGTTAGTAATTTAAAAAAACTGTGATACTGTGATTTTACTCACTTAATCTCTTCTCCCTGGGCACTTATTCCTTGTTATCGCGCACTGGGCATCCCCGCGCATCGGATCTTAGCGCTGCCGCGGTTACAACAATCTTCTTGCCGCCATTATCCAAGAGCCCTCAGGCCACGCCAACTACCGTCAGGCCACGACCCCCCCCCCCCCTGCCGAAGGTATTCAAGACGCGCTGAGTACAAGCGCGAGCCAGAAGACACTTATCTCCTGAGGCGGAAGCCGGGAGAACGCTCGTTAGTAAATTAAAACAAGCATTAGAAATGCAATAGGTCTCGCAGCATTAGAGTTAGTGCTTTTAGAATTGTTTATGGGTTTTTTTGTAAATCTTTAGCATGAGGTTGAGGGTGAGTGAGGGTGAGGGGTTGAGGGTGAGGCTGAGGGGTTGAGGGTGAGGGTGAGTGAGGGTGAGTGAGGGGTTGAGGGTGAGTGAGGGGTTGAGGGTGAGTGAGGGGTTGAGGGTGAGTGAGGGTGAGTGAGGGGTTGAGGGTGAGTGAGGGTGAAGGGGTGAGGGTGGGTGAGGGGTTGAGGGTGGGTGAGGGTGAGGGGTTGAGGGTGAGTGAGGGTGAGGGTGAGTGAGGGGTTGAGGGTGAGGGTGAGTGAGGGTGAGTGAGGGTGAGTGAGGGGTTGAGGGTGAGTGAGGGTGAGTGAGGGGTTGAGGGTGAGTGAGGGTGAGTGAGGGGTTGAGGGTGAGTGAGGGTGATGGTAACGTTCTAAAATAGTACTGACCTTGGGCAGATAGTGCGCGTCTAGTTTATAAATACACAACTCAAATTAATTTAAATTTGATGCAGCACTGTCTGGAACATCTGGAAGATGATCAAACACATCTTACCCCTCTGAACCAAGACAGAGCATGAGCAAAGCTGTTTTCATCTCAACACTGAGAGAGGTACCACATACACAGGCATAACGTTCAACAAAAGTTTTCCATTTAGACCATTTGATGGGAGGATCTTCTGGAAACTGCAAAAAAAAATGGAGCTGCAGTGATGTTTTGCATGACAAAAATTGCACGTAGATTGTTGTGAAAAACAGTAATAAGGTACACCAATGATATAAAACAGTAATATGCTCTAAATATGATTGATTATTGATGACAATAAAAGCTTAAGGATTGAACATAAGAGTACATAACTCCAGAGAAAAAAAATGGTGTAGTATCCAATTGAAGTTTTGAGTGTCAGCACAGTAAATAAAAATTCAGAGTTGTTGTGCGCATCAGAGTAATAATGTATCAATGCACATAGAATACAGGTTGTATTGAAATGAAACTGTTAGACTGCAGTAAACCAAATTTCAGGGTTGCTGCATTGACATGTAAAAAAGCGTGGAATATCAGGGTTGCTGTGCGCAGACACGCTGTATATAAACAAAGCTGTAAGTGTCAGCGTCGAAAATGAACTATAAGAGGGCTGTGCGCATCAGCGTTGTCGTGTAATAGTTCGCGGAAATCAAGGTTGCTGTGCGCATCAGCATAATAAAGTAACAGCATTCAGGAAAAATACGATGTATGTAAATGAAGCTGTGCGTGTCAGCGCTGCAAATAAACAATTTGGGTTGCTGTGCGCATCAGCTTTGTCATGTAAAAATGCGCAGAGTTTCGGGGTTGCTGTGCGCAGACACGCTGCATATAAATAAAGCTGTGCTTGTCAGCGCCGTAAATAATCAAATGAAGGTTGCTGTGCGCATCAGCGTTGTTATATAATAGTACACGTAGACACGCTCTATTTCAAATGAACTTGTGCGTGTCAGCGCCATAAACCAACGTACAGTATTATTGTGCCCATCAACGTTGCTAGGAGATCTTCTGTAAGCGTCGGCATAACTAGGTAACAGAGGAAAGGCTACGCACGTTGAATACTTGGGACGTCAGACGTTGCGTTTCAGTTTCACATTTAAGTTTCAGTGATGAGTTTTGAACACAAAAGCAGTACGCGAAATTCAAATGTAAATAGCACAACCGCATGGTCCGCGGTGAGGTTACATTTAAAAGCTCAATAATAGAAGTGCGTTGAATAAAATTTCTCAAATAAAAGTCTAACACATTAAAGAAGAAACTCGTCCATGTGCTAAGCTGTGCGTTCTGTTAGTCAATCGCCACGTCAGAGGACATGGTGGGGAAGCAAAGCAAATGAGAGGAGCAAGGGAGAGAGTGGGGTGACAAGGGAAGAGTGCGGCGAGTGATGGAATGGGGAGTTGCGGCGGTGTTACGCGGAAGGAAGTTAGACGGCGTTAGACGGAAGGAAGAGAGGGGAGGGGGAGGAGAAATGCGACACGGCGGGAGGGGGCGGAGCGGGTAAACATAGACGGACGTGCACGCGCTTTTAAGGTCAATGCGCATGCGCATAAGCTCAATGCGCATGCGCATTGACCTTAAAAGTCACAGGCACTGCAAGGAATCGCCACGATTCCTTGCAGTGTAGATAAAGAGTGGATAAGTCGCAATACTCTCGCTTGCTCGATGCGCATGCGCATCGACAGGCGAGACCTAAAGAACTGTGATACTGTGATTTTACTCACTTAATCTCTTCTCCCTGGGCACTTATTCCTTGTTATCGCGCACTGGGCATCCCCGCGCATCGGATTTTAGCGCTGCCGCGGTTACAATAATCTTCTTGCCGCCATTATCCAAGAGCCCTCAGGCCACGCCCACTACCCTCAGGCCACGCCCCCCACCACACACCCCATCTCCTATAAACTATGTGCATTTCCCGGACGCGCAGCGGACGAGCGCAGCAGGCGTGCCGTCTGCTCGCCTAAGGCAAGCCCGTCCGCGCCCGTCCGCGCCGAGACCGGGGCCAGGGCCATGCCCCCTGTCCAGAACTATACTGATAGAAGAAAGTGGACCTATTCCAGCCAGGAGCTCCTATCACTAAGACCCTGCGTCACATGTTCCCCGATTGAACTACTTAAGGAAGGTAAAAATTGTCTATCTTGCTCACATGCATTTGCTTTCTCACAGATTAGAGCTCTTAATATGCCCCACAACCAACCTAAGATACCAATCTATAAAAACTCTACTATTAAAGCAGGTCTAATTAATGTCATGTCTATGGTCAAACACAATGTCCACACAGCAGAGTTAATTGAAAGCCAAAATATTGATCTCCTATTTGTCACTGAAACGTGGGCAGACGAAGCATCTGACGCCGATCTGACCCTTGCGATTCCCGAGGGCTTCTCCATCTTTAGAGCCGGCAGAAAAATGAAACGCGAGGGAGGATTAGCAATCATAGCTAAAGAGGAATTCAAGATCAAAAGTTCAGATAAAGGAAGCAACCCGGTCTGTGAAACATTGACTTTTCAAATTAAGATTACGAACAATTATACGTGTAACGGCCTACTGATCTATAGACCACCTAACGCTAAAACGCCTTTAATTGAGCTTTTAAGTCCATTTCTAGAATCAAGCGTGACGAGCTTTGACTATACAATTTTAGGAGACTTTAATATACACTTGGAGAAAATTTCCGACCCCAAGGTAATTTCACTTAAAGATGAAATGGCGGGGGCGTGGCCAAGATGGCGACCTGAGCAGACGTGGGTCTCTGTGGCTCCCTGCTCCGGCTCTTATCTACAGCGTCTAACGCAGCTTACTCGGCCCTACTGACCCGGCGCTGGGCCCTACCTGACGGCGGCAGTGGGTGGCACCGTCGAGGCGGCCGCGGAGTCCATCTGGCCGAGTGAGAGACCTGACGGAGACGGAGGCCGGAGCCCGGAAGGGAGGAAATGGCCGCCGACTTGGCGGGCTCGCCAGCAGTGTTCTAGCGGGCGGTTGCGGCCTGAGTGAAGCAGCGGTCGAACCGCTCCCAGAGGGATTGGCAGCGGAGTCCCTTACCCCCGCGATACTCGCCAGGGGACCAAGACGGGGGCCGTCTGCCCTGGCGGCGGCCCGGCGGGAGCAACGCGGGGTGCACACCCGAGCTGCCGAAATCGAGGCCCTGGCTTTGGGCCTGTTCTTCCGTAGCTCCGGCAGATGGCGGAGGAGAGTGTCCGACCTGAGCGCGGGCTGGCGCTGTGTACCCCGGCGCTTCATTGAGGACAGAGCAGTGGTGTTGAGCCCTGGTGGACGGGAGCAGTGATGTTGATCCCGGCCAGGATGGGCCGTGTGACAGTGCGGCGGCGGTGATGCAACCCCGGGCAGCTAGACGGAGCTGAGGGCGCCCACGCAGAGGCCTGGTGAAGTCGAGGCCGGAGGTGAGGAGCGCATTGTCAGGGGTTGAGCGGGAGGCTCGGGGGGCGCACTCGGCCCCAGGTGTGCGGCCTAGCTGATCAACGCGAGGCTGGGGAAGAGATCTCGACGTGGTGGTGGAAGCTCCCTGCCTCGATTGCCCGAGCCCCAGTTGGGAGACCCCGTGTGGCCTAACAGAGGCCTGGACCTGCAACGACTGCTACTACTGCGGTCACCCCCGGAGCCGCACTTAAGCTCACAGGCCCTGTGGCAAGACCGGGGCTGATCTTCCCTAAGGCGCTAAGACCGGTGCCACTGCGCATTCCCCGAGGGTGGACCACCGCTGGGGGTCCTGGGTTCGCCCCCCCACACCTATACCCAGAGCATCACTACCTAGAGCGCCCCCCCCCCCCCCTCCACCCAGCGCCCAGATTGCTGCCCCGAGGGACGCCGAGACGGCAGTGCCATTGTGACTAGGAACCCACCCCGGGAGTGTTCCACGCCGCCGACCCGCATCCATAGCTGGACTCGGCCCGCGCGCCATCGGTCACTGCCTTGAAGAGGGGAATAGCCAAGGGGTGGACAGAGCACAGACCAGACACCGGGACCCGGCCATGGCCTCCGCCAACCGCAGAGCTGGGCGCACCATAACGGACATGTTAGTGAAAGGGGCACCCAAAGGCGGGAAAAGCCCCGACAAACAGTCGCCTGCGGCGCAACCCGAAGACCGAGCAGACGGCAAGGCCCCAGCCACAAAGTCTTTTATGGAGGCGCTCTTCACCTCCCTTAAGGAGGATATACAGACTCTCAAACAGGAAATGGCCGGGGGGTATAAGGAACTACGGCGAGATGTGGACGATATCGGCGAAAGGGTGGCAGAGGTGGAGACGGCGGAAGCGGAGAAATACATGCACTGCAACAAGAAATACTTCGGCTTCAGGAGCAACAGAGGGATCTGCAGGCCCACTCGGAAGACTTGGGAAACCGCTCCCGGCGCAATATCATCCACGTCCGGAATGTACCCTCCAAGGCCGAAGGGGGGGATGTAACGGCCTACCTACAGGGCCTGTTCCGCGTCATCCTGGGGGAACCTGACGATTATGAGATCCGGATTGACAGGGCACACAGAGTTGGTCTTCCGTGTCGCACAGCAACCTTCCCGCCAGATATCCTTGCCTTCCTCCCGGATTTTCCCCTTAAGGAACGCATCCTGAAGATGGCCCGGCAACGGCACTCCCTCACCTATCAGGGCCATGCAGTGGAACTCTTTCAGGATCTGTCCGCAATTACTCTGCAGAAGCGCCGTGCATTCAAGACGGTCACTGTTTTTCTACGGGAGAAGGGAGTCCCATACTCCTGGGGGCATCCATTCCGCATCATCTTTAAATGGAACGGCGCCCTTCACCAGCTCAGGTCCCTGCATGACACATGCGAAGTGCTAGGCATCCCACATGAGGAGGAAAGCTCGGATGCTGAATCGGGCGCTCACCAATCGCAAACAGCGCCTCTACAGGGCACGAGCGACAGTTGGCAGAAGGTGAGACATAAGCGCTCCAAAAAGATCAGCAAACCCAACCCTGAAACAGTGGCACAAGAACAAGCTGACGCCATCAGAGAAGTGACAAAAGATACTGCCTGCGCGTCGGGGAATCTGACGAGCTGAGCCGCGGATGGGCACAGCTGCCGTGCAGTGACAGAGTCGGGGCGGGGAGCCGGCGGGTTGCCGTTGCCGTTACCATTGCTTCCCCATTGACGTTCTACCTTACCACAGATCCAGCTGAACTGCTGGCTGGAACTGGGACTATGTTCACTTACAAGACACTCGAGGTTGGAGTGAGGGTAAAGAGGGATGGGGTGGGGAAGGGTTTGTGGGAGTTTGGGGTTGTTGGGGTTTGGGGGGAGGGAGGGGAGGATCTCCTTGTCCACAGAATCTGGAGTTTCAAACGGGACTACCTAGGTCACCACGTGCAATCATGGAATAGCTTAACTGCGGGTGGGTGCGGGCCGGGTGTCGCACGTACTGTCTTGGGATGACACACCACTTAACGGTTCTCTCACTTAATGTGAGAGGGCTTAACAACCCTATCAAGCGCAGGGCGGTCCTGTCCCTCCTAGAGCACTCAAAGGCGGACATCTGCCTCCTGCAGGAAACCCACCTGCTACCCAAAGACCAACACAGGCTCAAGTCCCGCTCCGTTCCCACGCAGTTCTTTTCGTCCGCCAATAAGAAGGTTGCCGGTGTGGCAATATTAGTGGCCAAATCCTTCGGGGGTAGGTTCCTGCAAAAAGAGGCTGAACTTAGGGGTAGGTTACTGGTCCACCGCTTCCAAGTGGCGGGGCAGACATTGTTGATTGACACTATCTATGCACCCAACGACAACCAAGAGACATTCCTTCACACGGCCTTGGAGGCTGCCACTGCTAACACGCACCTACATCTACTTCTCGGGGGAGACCTGGACCTGTTGTTCCACAATACGGCATATCGCTCAGCTCAGCG
This sequence comes from Lissotriton vulgaris, assembly GCF_964263255.1. Classification (NCBI taxonomy): domain Eukaryota; kingdom Metazoa; phylum Chordata; class Amphibia; order Caudata; family Salamandridae; genus Lissotriton; species Lissotriton vulgaris. The sequence goes on along the minus strand of NC_141685.1, from coordinate 2,101,860,829 downwards.
GTCCGGTCAGGTGGGGCGCTGTCGGCAGCGAGACACGCACATCTCGCGGACCTAGATCTTGTTGACCTATGGAGACTCATCCACCCACGGTCAACGGCATACACTTACTACTCCGCGGCCCACAAAACATATGCACGACTCGATCACTTTTTGTGTTCCTCCCAACTAGCGCGTCAAGCAGGAGATGTGGAAATACTCCCAGCCTCCTTGTCTGATCACTCACCAGTTGTAGCGTCCTTCCGGGTCTCGGCGGCGCCTGGCCCGCAGCGGCATTGGCGGCTGCGCGATAGCCTTGTGCAACTTCCGACCACGCAGGAACAGATCAAGACAGCTCTCACTCAGTTCCTCTTCCATAACACCAACGGGGATACTTCTAAAGCTACACAATGGGCTGCGTTGAAGGCGGTTCTCCGCGGCGAATTTATTTCTATAGCCACAGCTAACAATAGGGAGCGCGCGCAGAAATGGGCGGAACTCACTCAGAGAGTGGCGGAACTGGAGCAGATGCACCAGCGCACGGGAGCCACGCGGGCGTGGCGGCAACTATGCACGGAACGGAAGATGCTGGCGGCACTAGATCAGGACGTCGCGGAATATGCCGCCATGCGCCTTCGCCACGCGTACTACACGGGGGGAGATCGTTTTGGGAAGCTGTTGGCGAGTAGACTAAGGGAGCAGCGCCAGAGACAGCAGATCCGCACCCTCCAGTCTAGTCGAGACGGCCCCATTACTGAGGACGCAGCCTTCGGCGACTACTACGCTGATCTTTACGCAGAAGACAGCCTCGACCTGCAGGGTGGTCATGACTACCTGCAGGGCGCAACCTTCCCGTCGCTCAGTGAGGCGCAGGCGGCATTCCTCGACAGGCCCATAGGCCTAGAGGAAGTCATCTCAGCGATCTCCCGCCTGAAGTTGGGGAAATCCCCTGGCCCAGATGGCTACACGGCGGCCTTTTACAAGACCTTCTGCCCACAAGTGGCCATGCTGCTGAAAGATCTTTTTAACACCTTTGATACGCCAGGCGCCATTCCCCCTGACTTACTGGAGGCCACCATCTCGGTGATTCCCAAAGAGGGACGGGATCCCACCTTATGTGGCTCGTATCGACCGATTTCCTTGCTGAACATCGATCTGAAACTCTATACCGGCATCCTTGCAGGCCGGCTCGCGCCCTATATGCAACAGCTGATGGAGCCCGATCAAGCAGGCTTCATCCCACAACGGCAGACGAGCGATAACACCAGGCGAGTCCTCCACCTCATAGAGGCCGGCTCGCGGACGAGGCCGGACTGCATGCTCCTCACGATCGATGCAGAGAAGGCATTCGACAGGGTGCATTGGCCCTATCTAGACTTAGTGCTGCAGCGATTCGGTATCGGAGAAACCCTCCCTAACTGTATATTTAATTGTTACAGCCAACCAAACGCCGTGGTCCGGGTCAACGGCCACACGTCCCCGAGGTTTGCAATTGGCAGGGGGACTAGACAGGGGTGCCCACTCTCGCCCCTTCTGTTTGCGCTCTATATGGAGCCGCTGGCGTGCCGGGTGAGAGACCACGACCTTATCACTGGCATACCGTTCGGCGGAGACACACACACGATCAGCTTATACGCTGACGAGATCTTACTATCCCTGACCAAGCCGATGCCATAGACCTCCTAACCTCTACGCCTCACAGATCACCAGCACGGTCCTAGATGTTTGGGACAAAGTAGCAGTCAGGCGGGACCTTACCTCCTTTCCCTCTCCCCTGACACCGATTTTCGATAACCCTGACTTCTCACATGGCCTCGATCCCCGGGCCTACGCGACATGGCGGAAGACGCCTTGTAGGGATGTGGGACATATGTTCGAGCTGAAGGGCGTTCTCCCATTCCAGAAGGTGAAGGAGGATACGGTATCCCTGAAACGGATCGCCTGCCTTACCTGCAGGTCCGTCACTGGGTCCTGCAACCATCGGTACGGCCCGGCGCTCAGCGACACCTTACCCCTTACGAGAAGGGGCTCCTGACACGTACTTCCGACAAAAAGCTCATATCCGATTTGTACCAACATTTACTCCTCACCAACATATACACCTACAATGCTGGGAGGGTCAGATGGGAGAGGGACCTGGGGAGACAACTCACATGCAAGGAATGGGAGGCGGTCTATTACAGAGCCAGGAACTCTGCCCACCACACGGGCCTCACCGAGACTGACCAAAATCGCCACCTACTGGTACCAAACTCCCGAACGACTGCATCAGTGGGACCCTCAGGTCAGCGACCGCTGCTGGAGAGGGTGTGGAGGGCTGGGGACGTTGGAACACTTGCTCTGGAGCTGCGAGCACCTTCAACCGTATTGGAACTCAATCCTGGACTTGATAGACTCCCACCTAGATACACAATTGCCAAGATTTCCGGCCTATGTCCTTTTGGGCCTTCCTAACACTCTGATGTACCCCCTCAAATCCTGGAGAGGGTTAGGCTTATTGCGATTGCGCTGGGGGCAGCTGTGCAGAATGTGGTGGCGCACTGGAGAGCAGTCCAACCGCCACTACAAATAGGCTGGTTACATAGGCTGTGGGCGATCCTGGGAATGGAGAAACTGTCATTGGCCAGGGCAGGGAAGAGGGACGACTTTGCAGGACTCTGGCGACCGTTTCTGTCCCTACTGACAGGGGAGTTTGGAGAGCTGAGCTGTCCCCGCTATTTGCGGCTGCTGCGACTTGCGGACACCCCGTTACCAGAACCCAAGGCGCGGACTCACAAGCGCAGGGCACCGGAGAATCACACACCCGATGGCACCTAATAGAGTAGTGACCTCCTATGGTATTAGACTTTGCGCTGTGGACAAGGAGTTGGGTGGTTGTGGGAGGTGGGGGGGGGGTTGGGGCTTGTTTTTTAGGTCTCGCGACCTATCGATGTGCGCAAGCGCATCGAGCGGAGCGAGAATTCAAGTGGCGAAAACATCGTCAACCCAAAGGGCTTTCAGCCCCGCGGTTTTCATGCAGTTCACGTGAACCACGTGATTAAACATGCACGCGCATTCAGGGCCAGCCCAGCACATCAAAGGGCTTCTCCTCCCCTAATTATTCATGGCCGGCCACAGGCCGGCGGTACTTTCAGTTTCCCGAAACGGCTTCTCCTCACCTAATTAGTGGAGGAGAAGCCCTTTGATGTGCTTCACACCAATGCGCCTCACAGTCATTCATAAGTCTGTACTCTGCCTCTGCCCAAGACCTGCCTTCTAACACTTTGAGCCTCACAGGCAGGCCGTGGCCAATTGCTGCTTGTTTGTATTTGCTTCGGCTGCCATTCTTTATTTCACTTTGTCTCCGTGCGTGCATTTATTTTTACTTGCAGAGCCTTTTTCCAATACTTGAACTCGTGTGATCATTTTGGAGGTGGGAGGATCACACATTGTTTGTGGCGACGGGATGTGGGTCTCAGCAGTTCCTCGAGTACTGCTACTTGTTTTCCTTGTGTTCGTTGCCAGTAAACACAGCTGGCTTACAAGCCGAGAGCACCGAGGAACAGTAGGAAAACACATTTGAAAGCCGTGCGTGCATTTATTTTTACTTGCAGAGCCTTTAGAGCCTCGCAGGCAGGCCGTGGCCAATTGCTGCTTGTTTGTATTTGCTTCGGCTGCCATTCTTTATTTCACTTTGTCTCCGTGCGTGCATTTATTTTTACTTGCAGAGCCTTTTTCCAATACTCAAACTCATTTTTTTTTCACTTTGTCTCCGTGCGTGCATTTATTTTTACTTGCAGAGCCTTTTTCCAATATTTGACCTCGTGTGATCATTTTGGAGGTGGGAGGATCACACATTGTTTGTTGCGACGGGATGTGGGTCTCAGCAGTTCCTCGAGTACTGCTACTTGTTTTCCTTGTGTTCGTTGCCAGTAAACACAGCTGGCTTACAAGCCGAGAGCACCGAGGAACAGTAGGAAAACACATTTGAAAGCGTTTGTACAGCCCGTTTGGCAATCCTTCTGCAGGTCGGCTTTGATCAAGGGATTTTTGAGAGAAGGCAACAATCTTTTCTTCTTGTCCTGGGACATTAAACTCAGAGGTCAGACTCATCAGTCAAAAATGAGAAAAAGGAAAGGTCAACAAGCTTACTAGCAACGCCACTCACACATGCAACGCCACTCACACATGCAACGCCACTCACACACGCAACGCAACTCACCCACGCAACCCCACTCATCAACGCGACGCCACTCATCAACGCAACGCCACTCACACATGCAACGCCACTCACACATGCAACGCCACTCACACATGCAACGCCACTCACCCACGCAACACCACTCACCCACGCAACGCCACTCACCCACGCAACGCCACTCACACATGCAACGCCACTCACACATGCAACGCCAGTCACTCAAAGCAAACCAACTCACTCACGCAACGCCACTCACACACACAACGCCACTCATCCACGCAACACCACTCATCCACGCAACGCAACTCATCCACACACCCCAACTCATCCACACACCCCACTCATCCACGCAACGCCACTCACACATGCAACGCCGCTCACACATGCAACGCCACTCACACATGCAACGCCACTCACACATGCAACGCCACTCACACATGCAACGCCACTCACACATGCAACGCCACTCACACATGCAACGCCACTCACACATGCAACGCCACTCACACATGCAACGCCACTCACACATGCAACGCCACTCACACATGCAACGCCACTCACACATGCAACGCCACTCACACACGCAACGCCACTCACACACGCAACGCCACTCACACACGCAACGCCACTCACACACGCAACGCCACTCACACACGCAACGCCACTCACACACGCAACGCCACTCACACACGCAACGCCACTCACACACGCAACGCCACTCACACACGCAACGCCACTCACACGCAACGCCACTCACACACGCAACGCCACTCACACACGCAACGCCACTCACACACGCAACGCCACTCACACACGCAACGCCACTCACACACGCAACGCCACTCACACACGCAACGCCACTCACCCACGCAACCTCACTCACCCATGCAACGCCACTCACACCCACGCAGTGCCACTTTTACCCACGCAAGCCCACTCTCACACACGCAACGCCACACTCACCCATGCAATGCCACTCACACACGCAACGCAACTCACACATGCAACGCCACTCACCCACGCAACGCCACTCACCCACGCAACACCACTCACCCACGCAACGCCACTCACCCACGCAACGCCACTCACCCACGCAACAACAATCACACATGCAACGCCACTCACCCAAAGGCACTAACACCCACGCAGTGCCACTTTAACCCACACTGTGCAGTGCACAATAGGTCTCGCAGTAGGAAAGTTGGAGCTATTGGTTTTGTAAATGACAAAGCCCTTTATGTTTTTAAAATGAAAACAAAAATAAAAGGCATTGCTATTTGCAATTGTAATAGCTCCAACTTTCCTACTGAGAGACCTATTGGCAACGCCAGTGCTTGTTCTTTCTTCTATTCTTCTTGCACATTCCTATTTTGTTATGAGCGCCGCCTGCATATGCATCTTAGTCTTTATGACGCGGCCGGCCCGGTTGGGTTGTAGGCGGCTTGCTGTGTTAACACTTACATTAGGAGCACTTATTAGCCGTCGTTATGCTATCGACCTGTTCATGATCGCAGTGTGCTCCGACAGATGCTTTGGCGGTGTGAGATGCTGTGTTGTATTGTGCTGCTCAATAAAAGATTTAATACATAAAGATAAAATGGCAAACTTTGATTTAGAACAAAAAGTACACTTAGATGCACACTGCACCGGCCATACCTTGGATGGCATTTTCACATCATGTCAGAACCTAAATAAAATTGATACGCTCATGATCCCGTCAGATCACAAGATGGTCTCCTTTTCATTAGAAATCGCACAAGATACAGGAAGACCTGTCGAAGCCATAAAAAAAAACACGTATCTTGACCGGTCCAAAGTCCAGCCCCAAGTCTTTATTGACACTCTCTGCTCATCTTATCCAACTCTCGATGTAGACAGCAACAAAGCCTGTGAACAATTCAACAAGTGGTTGGAGGATGTAGTCCGACTCACAGTACCACAAAAGAAAGTCACCTTCAAAAGAAAGACCCCCTCACAACCATGGTTCTCAGAAACTTTGAAGGAACAAAGTCAATCGTGTAGAAGAGCAAAAAAAAATGGAGAACCAACTACGACGCCCAGCTAAAAAAAGAATATAAGGCAGTTCTAGCATTTGAAAAGTAATCCTCCTTTTTGGAGCAATTCCGTCTTATTCGAAGAAATTGACCAAATGGAAGATTATCCTTTAAATTCCTCTGGAGGAAACTCGAAAAATGCGACAATGTATTGCGATCTGTTTCTTTTGTGAATAATGAGGTAAAAATCATGTCATTCTCACGCTTGATCTTGAGATCTAGAAAGTTGATTTCCTTATTGCTAGATGTTAGAGTAAACTGGATGTTGGGTTCTGTTGATTTAACCAAGTATGGAACTCGTTTAGTGTTTGAGATGCCCCCCTCCACAGCATAACAATATCATCAATATATCTGTGCCATGACACAACATGGGCAGTGAACCTTAAGTCTTCTTTTTTCTGTGGTCAAGGGTGATTACCCTTTTATTGGCATCCTTTGGATGCGCTTTGCTTTGAGCTGCCTGTTGGCCTGCTGTGGCTGTGTTCCACAGGTTGCTGTGTCTGGTCTTCTGACTATAATATTGAGCTGGTGGTTCAGCTTGGTAATGTCATATGGCTCGGAACTCATGTTCACGGCTTCAGTTCGTTACTACGCTCCTTTGGCTTGGCTTATTGCCCTAAGAGGTGTTCCCCATTGTTTGGGGTGTGCATTCTCCATCTGGGGTACTGGTATGCTATTATATAGCTCTGCTTATCTCACCTGGGCCTGGAGATACTGTGGGCTCCATGCATCGCTTGGTGGTCCGTTGTACGGTGTTCTATGTTTGTCCCTGGTGCCATCTTCTTACGCCATGGTCATCCACCTTCTTGGGAGATTTCATGGTCTCCTCTTCAGAAACGGCTCATACTGGCCCTTACTGTACTAAGTATGATCCGGTATGGACATGTTCATGCTCCTGGCTAGTTCTGTCTCTACATATTTATATGTTTATACATTTATGTATACATGCCGGTTGCCTTGGTGTTCCTCATCCTACGTCGCCACCTCTTTTTGAGGCTGCGAGGTCTGGACCAATATCTCCATATGTGTGCGGGAGCTTTTCTGAGTCCCAAAGGGATCTTTTCTCAGGTGTTGCAAGTTGCCCATAGGTTCCTCCTTGCTTCCACTTACTTGGGTGATTTCCCAATTTGACAGATGCTCCTTTTTTGGTGTTCGACACTGTACGTGTCTTTTCTGGAGTGTTTGGTCTCGGATTCCGAGACTCTTCCCACAATTCGTTATCTTGCTGTTTTTGGCCACTTCCTTCGAATATGCCCTTTTTTTTCCAAATTATCACCTACTAATGTTAGAGCTACGCCTGCGGGTCAGCTCTTCTGATGGCAGTGGTCCTTGACTACTGCCTGCGAGTCTATATTGTGGGTTGTTTGTCACTTTGGCTTCATACTGCTGGTCGGGCACTCTTATGCTTCTTCTGTAAGCACTTTAAGGTCTCTATAGCCGTTTGCCTGCTGCATAGTTCTACCTGCTTCTGCTGGTTTAAAATTAATGCTATTTGCCCCTGTTTTTCCCTTTTTTGGGATTTGGTGTGCACTTGGCGTGTTTCTTGTCCCACCGGCTATTCCCAACGCATTGCTCAGGTTCTAGCTCTTGCCTTTGGGCTCTTGACACCGGCTCCTTCGGCTTCCTTATATAGGCTCGTCGGTTAGGTTCTGGTTGCATCTCTTCAGGTTCTTTTCGATCTTGGGTCAGTGTACTCATCGTGCGCCATTGAGCGGAGAGTGGTCCTTCTTCCTCTCTCACTTTCTTTGTCCTGGTATATGGCTCTTGCCATTCTACCTGTTATTTTTATACGGGTATGTTGTAACGCCATTCTGTTTTTTTTTAACATATCTGCCATCCTGTTATTTCTCCTCTTCCGAGGTGCTTGGGTTGCTGTCTGGTTGTTCCGCCACAACCTCCCCCATAATCCGTCACTCTGTTGCCGGTTCAGATGCTTGGCGCTTTCTGTTGTTCTGTCGCAAACCCACCTCCCCTTTGGGGTATGGCTGTGGTATATATTCTAAGTAAGCAATATGCGTCTAGAAGTCTCTATCAGATGTACGAGTTACTTACCTTTAGCAACGATATGTCTGGTAGAGACGTTGTCTAGCTGCAGATTCCTTAACGCCCACCCAGCCTCCCCGCTCTGCAAGGACCTTGCCAAGTGGTGTCTCCACAGGCCTCTTCAGTTGCCATTGGGTGATCTCAAGGGAGTTCAGATTGTTCTACCCCTCTGAGAGTTTCCATATACAGTTGAGGGGCTTCTTTCCTGTAATATGGTGCCTTTGATTCACTAGGAGATTCATTTTCCTCTCCAGTTACCCTCCTTTCCTTCCGCCTTTTCTATTGACTCAGAGTCCTAGTCTCCTCTTGGTCGTCCTCTTTAGGGGTCAGTTGTGTTCTGTTTCCAACCTCCATTATAGGAGCAGGGCCAGTCTTTTCATACATTCCTACAGTGTGCTCCGTTCTTTCTGGACGGCACAGTTCTGCATGGTGATATCAGTCTATTTCTGTCTGTTGAGATATTCTTCCCTTGTTGCCCTCAGGGAAGGGTCTTCGCTTAGCTCTTTCACACGTCTTTTCCTCTTATATGTATGCAGTGTCCAATTCTTTCTTTTTTGCAATGGTGTCTTCCACCATCCTCCTTCTTTATTCACGGATTTTTCATCCCAGACACACTGTTCCCCTACTTTCACAGTTTTTTGTTGGTGGCTCCACGTTGTGCGTGGAAAAGTTTCTCCGAAGAAAACGGACGTCAGTGCGCCGGGAGGGACTTATATGACGTCGTTGACGTCACATACATAGACAACATCAGGGCGGGGTCGTGTGGCACCGTCCCCCGGCACGCAGAGGTGCTGCTGCAAAAAGTTTCCTGATCCAGTCTGACGCCTGGGGATGTTCTAAGTCTGCGGCTAGACAACGTCTCTACCAGATACATAGTTACCAAAGGTTAGTAACTTGTACTTCAGAGGGGAGTCAGTGTATTCATGGTAGATCCTGGTGATATGGTTACATTTCTTTGTCACAGAGGATATTCAGACAGTGGAATACATCATTATCCTAAAGGATGCCAGAATTGATTTGTTTCTATCTGTTGGAATGGACTTTCCATAGTCAAGTCATGATATCACTTGAGACTGGATGACTAATCAGGAAGTTACAATTTTTCAGGGAATTAGGAAGTCAAAGTTGCAGATTGTATGGGGTGCTCAATATATGAGGACACGGAGAGATGTGGGTCTAGCTAGATGCCAAAGGATTTATTCTCAAAGCTAACTGAAGTTGTGAAATTACACATCTCAATTTCCAAGAGCCTATTGTGGCCAAATTTGTATTTGTGCAAATGATGATGCAGAAGGATAACTTCTGTCTTATAAGGAGGAAGTTGCTTGACATTCACATATGAAGGTTGGATAGACAATATGTGAACATCAGTGAAAGAAGAGATTTCCACGTAGATTTGGATCTCTACAGCATTTTGATGGACTGTGGCACCAGAACTCTTTATAATGTCTCTCTGCGGTTCGATGTAGAAATTAAAGTTGGAACAAGGATTGATCCATGCGGAATTCCACAGATTATTGTATCAGAGCTTAAAATGGCATTTTCAAGCCTTACCACTTGTTTACAATGTTGTGGGGTTCAACAGGGCTCGTGGACAAAAGCATACATTAGGTAAAATACGTTTTAACTTGACATCTTTTTAGACAGTAACATTTTACATACTTTGCACTCACATGATAGCATACTTAGAAATAATTCTACAGGCAGTACATTTCTTAGTAGGCATATTATCAAGTTGCTTGGTACACTCTGGCCAAGGCTAAGAACATTGCGCAATGTGTCCCTATTTTGTTACCTGGGTGGGGGCAGCTCTGAATTGGAAAGACAAACATTCACATCAGCATTGTACCTCCGCACAGTGTGAATAGAACCAGGCTTTGATTATAAAAACCACTTTGGCGCTTTATGCGCCAGAGGAGTACGTCTATGGATTATCCTGGATGCTGTGACTGAGATTCATACATACTGATTCTAATCCCTATCCTGCAGAGGGGAGCGGACCTTTCTACACTAAACTGGCTTCCTGATAAATCATACACAGGTATGCGGAGTTGGGGTGTCCGAAAAGATCTGGCAAAGACTACTCACACTATGCTCTCGATAGTGTAGGTAAGATTAGGGTGGGAGTATTCATATATGTATTATTATATTATCACACAATATTGTCATAATGAAGGAACTGTATCATTTTCACCATTCTCGTAATGCTTGTAACAGTGCTTTATTACCTCCTGCTAATAATTGCAGCTGGTATTTTTTACACAAGAATATAATTGCTTCAATAAATGTTTCAAATGATACTTTGTATCATTCTTGTGTCTCTCTTTGGGCATGCCTAAGTAATAATGAAGGGGTACTATCTATTTCCACGTATTTCTTGGGGGAATTAGAGTAGTGATGGTTTGAGTTTGCAGTCACCATCTGGTACCCTGTAAGGTTGGGGTCTAGATGGCACAGTGTGAGCTAGCTAGGAATTGGGGCAACATACTTTGATGGTATGGAATGACTAAGTCCCCATGTTCTGACATTTATGTTGTCTGGATACACTGTCCTAATTAATTCATAGAAGCCAAACGACAACATGTTCAGTACAGTGAATTCACCATTACCTGAGTTAAGTACATACCCCATTTTTAGGTGGATCTCTAGGGCTCTTTAATGATGTTTAGATCACCAAAATTATTTTTTTGGGAGGGTCTTGCATTTTCCAAGCTAGATAATTACCGTAGCCCAGAAACTGATTACTTTTGTGGTTTTGTACTGTTTTCTCTCTTAATTAATTTGATTCAATTTGTCCTTGGGATAGATACTAGAGAATGTTTGCCAAGATATTCATTGCATGGGCACTTAGTGTTGGCTTTTTGTGTGGGCATTCAAGGCACAATTTCTGTTCAGTGATTTGAGATGAATTAACTGGAATTCATTTCCCTCTTACATGTTTACTGCTTTCGCGTATCTGAAAGAAACAGTTAGTTATAGATTCCTTACCTTAGAATTACCCCCAGGCATCAGACTGTATCTGGAAAGTTTTTCGTCAGCAGTACCTCTGCGGGTCGGATGGTGGTGTTGGTAGGCTCCGCGTCCGTCATTGACGTCATGGTCGCCAGGCTGATGTTGCGGTAGCTACTTAGACGCCGCCCTCGCGTGCTGACGTCAGTTCTTTCTTTTTCCATGCCAGCCAGCGCAGATACTGAGAGAGCGCTACCTCCAGTCACTTTTTGACTGAACTTTTTGCAACGTCTTTTTGAGTCTTATCGACTCCTGGTGCACGTAGGAATGCTCAGCTCCAAGGCTTGACGGATCCGCACCGTGTGTGCCTCTTTTGCCTAGAGCACGACCACGCACCAAGTCGTGCTCCGACTGCTGGACCATGGTTCTGAAGTCTTTGCGGGAGCGGTCATGAAACTTGTTGAGCGCCGGCAGTCGGTTCCATGCTGTTCCTGGTCACGAGGGAGGTTGAGGGACCGGTCGCGAAGAAGTTGAAGAAGCATCATTGCTCTTCGACTTCTCCCCGTCGGTCGGCTGATGTAACAAGAGATGCGGGCGGTGCCCCTCCCGCTGCTCCGCGTGCGGAGCCTGAAGGGCCGACTCAGTTTCCCTACCTTCCCAGGACCTGGAGCGACCCCAGCCCAGCTTTGTAAGTTTTACGAGGCGATGCATGCCATCTTTGGGCAGCACGACTCCGCCGGCTCGCCTTCGGGCCCCATGGACTCGGTTGGGGGGGGATCTAGGCCTTCTCCCCTGGCGACTCCGGCCCGACGGTGCAGGGCCCCCATGGATCCAGGCCATGACCTCATTACACTTCCACCGGTGCAGATATTTTTTTTTGACTCCGCAACCGCACTTGACGCCGGTCGTGTCCCCGGCCGGTGTCGACCCTGGCCTCCATCCTGGTGTGTACTCTGAGCCGAACCGGCGTCACCCGATGCCAGATTCGGCACCAAATGGAGTTTTTGTGCCCCTGTTCACTCCTGGGTCCCTTTCAGGCCAGATTGGCACCCAGAGGACTCGGAGGGGTCAGGTGACCCTCTAACCGACCATTTGGAGCATGCCCCGTACTGGAGAGAGACCTGGAGGATGCCATTGGTTTTGATACCTCCCCTGACATTGGCATGTTGTCTCCTCCTACCGTGGCTTCGGAGGAGAGAGCTTCCTATGCAGTGGTGTTGCCTAGGGTGGCCGAGACTCTCCACCTCGAGCTCCCTACACGGACGTTCAGGACTAACCTCCTGACAGAGGTACCTAAACCGCAAGCGAGCATTTCGGATGACCCTGCTGCCGTTTAATGAAGCTCTAAACGATGTCCTTTTGGGCACCTGGTCCGAGCCCACCACAAGGGGCTCCCGTGGATAGGATGATTGCCCGACGCCCCCACCCGGCCTGGGCGACCCCACTTTCTTTCTTCTGGGTTCTTCCTCACCGGAAGAACCCAGAGAGTCCGCCTCCCACCATTCAAGTCAGAGGCCTCTGAAGTCATCTGCGGCGTGCCACAAGGTTCATCACTCAGCCCCACCCTCTTCAACGTATACATGAGCCCCCTTGCGGCCATCGCTCGCCAACACAATCTCAACATCATCTCCTACGCTGACGACACTCAACTGATCCTCTCACTCACCAAAGACCCTAACACCGCCAAAACCAACTTACACGAAGGAATGAAAGAAGTAGCCGAGTGGATGAAGCACAGCCGTCTGAAACTGAACTCAGACAAAACAGAAGTCCTCATCTTAGGCACCTCCCCCTCCGCCTGGGATGACTCTTGGTGGCCAGAGGCCCTTGGAAAAGCACCCATCCCGACGGACCACGCACGGAACCTGGGCGTCATCCTGGACTCCTCACATCCTTCGCATGCTCAAAAAAACATTTCGCTGGATCCCCACCGAAACTAGAAAAACGGTCACCCACGCACTGGTCACGAGCCGCCTGGACTACGGAAACACCCTATACGCCAGTACCACCGCAAAACTCCAGAAAAAACTCCAACGCATCCAGAACGCTTCAGCCAGGCTCATACTAGACATCCCGCGTAAAGATCACATCTCTGGTCACCTGAAAAACCTCCACTGGCTCCCCGTAAATAAGAGGATTACTTTCCGCCTCCTAACCCACGCACACAAAGCACTTTACGAACTTGGACCCGAATGCCTCAACACACGACTGTCCTTCTACACCCCCTCCCGTCAGCTACGATCCTCCAACCAAGCCCTTGCCACTGTACCTTGCATCAACAAAACCACCATGGGAGGTAGATCCTTCTCCTACCTGGCAGCTAAAACCTGGAACTCACTTCCCACTCACCTTCGCCTTACTCAGAACCACCTAGCATTCAGAAAGCAACTTAAAACTTGGATATTCGACAAGTAATTCCCCACCCTGCCTCAAGCGCCTGGAGACCCTATGGGTATGTAGCGCGCTATATAAATCTCTTGACTTGACTTGACCCCTGAGAGCTTGGTGTTCCAAGAGTGCATTCCCAAACGCTCCACCAGATCTGGAATCCAAGAAGCTGGATCATCTTGGGAAGAAGATTTTTTGTTTCGCCACCTTGGGACTGCCGTTGGCCAACACCGCATGTCTATTTGGCTGTTATTCCCACTCTGTGTGGGACATGGTTGCACAAGTGCTACCTCAGTGTCCGGACTTTCCCAGTCTGTTGCCGCCGCAAAGTTTAACATCCATTGTGGGCTGGATACTGCCGACTCTCTAGGCAGGATGATGTCCACGTCGGTAGCCCTTCCCTTCGACGCTACGCCTGGATGAGATCAACTGGCTATTCTAGGGATGTCCAGAACACCCTTATGGACATACCCTTTGATGGCCGTTGCCTTTTTTGGCGTCAAAGAAGACAACGCTCTAGAGTGTTTCAAGGACTCATGGGCTACGGGCAAGTCCTTGGGCCTCTCCAGCCTCCCTGCGCAGTCTGCGTTTCGCTCCTTTCGTGGTTACGGAAGGGGTGCCCCACCATGTCCCGCCCAGAGCCACAGGCTGACGCAAGTTCGCCAACCTTTGCACGGCCGGGGATGTGGGAACCACCGCTGTGGTTCTGGGGGGCAGCGGGCGGGCCAGTCCAGCAAGCCCCCCTCTGCTTCAGCCTCCAAACCTTCCTAGTACGGCATTTCATGCCCATCAGTCGCCAGTGGGCGGCAGGATCCTCCATCAACTCCCCCACTGGCGCACCATCACGTCCGACGGGTGGGTTTTGCCGTTCGTCCAAAGGGGCTTTCCTTCAAGGCTACCCCTCCAGCCATGCCACCTCAGTACCATCGCATGTCGGAGGATCATCTGGGCCTTCTCCAACAGGAAGTCACGACTCTCCTGGCCAAGGGAGCCATTCAGCGCATTCCTGCCCCAGAAGTAGGTTGTGATTGCTATTCCCACTACTTTCTGGTACCCAAGAAGGACAAGGGCCTGCGTCCTATCTTGGATCTCAGGACGTCAAGAACTTCCTCCGTAAGGAGAAGTTCAAGATGTTGACGCTCACTCCGGTCTTGTCTGCCCTCGACCCTGGAGACTGGATGGTAGTGTTGGACTTGCAGGACGCTTATTTTCACATCCCCGTCCTGGCGGCCCAACGGCGTTAACTGCGGTTCACGGTAGCCCACAAGCACTTTCAGTTTACCGTGCTCCCCTTTGGCCTTACCAGCGCCCCTCCGGTGTTCACGAAAGTGATGGCCGCAGCTCATCTGCGCAGGTCAGGGGTCCAGTCTTCCCCTATCGCGACGACTGGCTGTGGAATGCGGGCTTGACCCAGGCTGTTGTCTCCCACCTCCTAACTATGGCCGACCTGCTGAATTCGTTGGGGTTCACCATCAATGTGCTGAAGTCACACCTGACCCCCTTTCAGAAGCTCGTCTTCATCGGAGCGGTCCTGGACACTACGCAGTTTGGGGCTTATCCTCCTGAGCATTGAGTCTGGGATATTCGAGCTATGATTCCGATCTTTCAGCCTCTATCCTGGGTTTCAGTCAGGTTGACCCTGAGGCTGCTGTGCCTCATGGCCTCCTGCATGTCGATCATGCCAGGTGGCAAATGCGGGCTCTGTAGGGTGACCTGAAGTTCCAGTGGACGCAGCATAAGGGGAATCTGCCTGATTGCGTTCAGATCTTGGAGGGCACTGCACGACAATTGCAGTGGTGCCTCACGAACCTGGATTGGGTCAACGGCAGGTCCTCTCCCTACCCCAACCAGAACACACAGTGGTGACCGACGCATCCCTTCTGGGATGTGGCGGTCACATGGGATAGGCGGAGATCAGAAGGCTCTGGTCTCCACATCAACCCTCTGAAGCTTCGGGCGATCCGTCTTGCACTCAAAGCCTTCCTTCCCTCTGTTCGGGTAAGTGTAGTGCAGATGGTCACAGACAACACCACCAGCATGTGGTACTGCAACAAACAAGGCGGGATGGGGTCGAGGACCCTATGTCAGGAGGCCCTCCGCCTCTGGACATGGCTGGAACATCAGGGCATATCCCTGGTGGTCATTCGGAGGTGGTGCAAGGTCTCTTGTAGCAGTGGGGAGAGCCTTGGTTAGATCTATTCGCCACCGAAGAGAACGGGCAATGTCAGCAATTCTACGCGTTGGAATTTCCAAGGCGCACTCGCTAGGCAAAGCTTTTTGTCACAAGCGCAGTTGCGGTCTTCTATACGCCTTTCCGCCTATACCACTTCTGCCCAGAGTGCTAAAGAAGATCAACCGCGACCGGGCCAAAGTCAGTCTCGTGGCTCCGGATTGGGCACGAAGAGGCTGGTATCCTGAGCTGCTCAACATTGCCATTGATCCTCCGATCAGACTGCCCTTTCGGGAGGATCTTCTGTCTTGGCAGTAGGGAACGGTCCTCCACCCGAACCTGTCCAGCCTCCGCCTCCTTGCGTGGAGATTGAGCGGCGGCAGTTGATGTCATTTGACTTACCTCCCGAAGTCTGTGATGTAATCTTGGCAGCTAGGTGTCCCTCCAGTGCTGCTGGAACAAATTTGTGGCATGGTGTGCAGCAAAGGCTGTGGCTCCTCTTTCTGCCCCTCTTTCTGAGGTTCCGTGGTTCCTCCTTTCTTTGGCCCAGCAGGGCTCTGCTCTGGGCACTATCAAGGGCTATCTTTCGGCCATTTCTGCCTTTCCTAGCCTTCCTGATCAGCCTTCTCTCTTCAAGTCCCCAGTTGTAAATTGTTTCTTAAAAGTCATTACTCATCTCCCTCCTCCTGTTCCCTTCATAATGCCTCAGTGGGACTTTAATTTGGTCTTGATGTGCGCTCTCTTTGAGCCGCTTCACAACTGTCCTCTACGACTCTTAACTCTTAAGACTGCATTCCTGGTAGCCATCACATCTACCAGAAGAGTGAGTGAGCTCCAGGCTCTTTCTTCCAAGCCTCCTTTTCTGGATGTACATCCAGACAAGGTTGTCCTAAGAACTCATACATCCTTTCTTACCAAGGTGGTCATCTCCTTTCACATCGGGCAAACCATCACTTTGCCCACCTTTTTTCCGCCTCCTCATCCTTCTAAAGAGGAAGAGAAAATCCACTGTCTGGACCGAAAATATGCTCTTTCCTTTTATCTAGTGTGATACTGCAGCGTGTAGGAGGTATAATCGTGGAGGGGCCCCCGTGGACTGTGTAAAGAAAGCATGATCCAAGAATGTATCGTCACCAAATAAATCGCGTCAGTCGTCCTTGCGGTGTTGGCAGCCCTAACAAAGGAATATTATCTGCGTAGGGCTTTACCCCTGACTTGTACGCTAACGCCTTCCGCCAGCACATCAGGGCGGTGTACAATAGTGGATGACAGTCTCGGGGGATCCTAGCCCCAGGTAGTAGGAGGGAATGTAATTCTCCGCGGTGCAATCGGTCTGTCGAGAAGTCAATTTCGTGCAGGTTTCTGCCCGCCACCCAATGGGACAACCACTGTAGTTGACTTGCATAGTAATAACCCCGCAGGTCCGGCACTCCAAGGCCTCCTATCCTGGTACCGGGCTGTAGCTTTCTGAGGCTTATTCTCCGTCGCCCAGAGCCCCAGACTAGGCTAATCAGTATCTTATTCAGGGTAGTAAAGATATGCTGTGGGAGAAGCACCGGTAGGTTCACAAAATGGTATAACATACGGGGAAGCATGACCATTTTTGAGACCGCTATCCTACCCATGATGGACAGGGGTAAGGATGTCCAGAAGGTCACACTACTACGGAGATTGCTAATGGCCTTACGGACATTACCTTCAATCTTATCTTCAGGCATTCTATAAACATTGATGCCCAAATACTTGAATGTGGTCTGTGCTATCGGTAGCCTATATCTGCCGAAATGCATGTGGGGGGGTCGGCGCAGCTCGTGGAAATAAAACCCTACCGATTTCGCTGGGTTAATTGCTAGGCCCGACACAGCCTCAAAGCGGTTAAAAACAGTCACTATGGGCGTGTGGTCTGCCCCCAGGTCCTGAAAATACAGCAAGATATCGTCGGCATAAATCGATATCAGGTTATGTGTCCCCCTTATGGTGATGCCCACTCTATCCGCTCTAGCCCGGAGGGCTATCGCTAGTGGCTCCAATGTCAGGACAAACAGCAGGGGGGACAGTGGGCATCCTTGTCGGGTGCCTCTTTGAATAAAGTATTCAGCCAAGATATCTCTACCTGTGCGAGCCCTGGCTGACGGGTTCGTGTACAATAATCGTATCCATTTTAGCAAGGATTCGGGGAAACCAAAACGTCGGAAGACTTCAAACATAAAAGTCCATGAAAGGGAATCAAACGCCTGCCTAAGGTCCAGCGCTATACAGCCGACTTGCGGAAGGTCTTGTGGCGTAGCGGACATAAGGGCATGCAGTCTCCACGTATTTTGGGAAGTGCTCCTCCCTGGGAGGAATCCGCATTGATCCGGATGTATGAGGCTAGGGAGATGGGCCTGCATCCGCAGCGCAATAGCTTTGCTAAGGATCTTGTACTCTGTGGAGAGCATCGAGAAGGGTCTATAATTAGTTAAATCTAGGGTATCCCTGCCAGGTTTGGGTATGGACGTCACTACAGCCTGCAACGTCGAGGCAGGTAGGTGACCGGACTCATATGACGTCTTATAGATTTTCTCCAGTATAGGTACCAAGGTGGTAGAATAGTTCCGGTAAAATACCACAGGCAATCCGTCCATGCCTGGCGTTTTGCCTCGGTTAAGTGCGCTGATAGCTACTCGGATTTCCTGCTGCGTGATAGGGCCATCCATCTGTTTCAAACGGTCTTCGACTTCGCAAAGCTTCCTATGGATTTCCTGTCTAGCCTCCACTAACTGTCCTACGCCGCCCCCCTGATTACGACCTTCATGGCATCCCACACCATTAGATTGGATGTTGCTGTGTCCCAGTTTTCCAGGAAGTAATTAACTAGTGTATCCGCCAT
Organism: Lissotriton vulgaris; assembly: GCF_964263255.1. Lineage (NCBI taxonomy): Eukaryota > Metazoa > Chordata > Amphibia > Caudata > Salamandridae > Lissotriton > Lissotriton vulgaris. The sequence continues at coordinate 2,101,842,200 of NC_141685.1, read as the reverse complement.
CGATGCACGGAAGCAGCTGTCCTCCAGCTGTAGGGGATTTAGCCTCCAGGTAGGTACCGGGGACGGTACCCTCCCCCACAGAAAATCTAATGTTAGGGCTGTGTGATCAGAAAAGGTTTTGGCTAGGTATTCAGGGGACACGCATTTGAACAGCAAGGAGCTGCTGCATACGAATCTGTCAAGGCGGGTATGGAGATTATGCACTGGGGAGTAATACGAGTATTCTTTATGGTTGGGATTTAATGAACGCCAGACGTCTACCAATCCCCACCCCACGAGCCAAGTCCTGAAATAGTCCGCTAGTCTGCGCACCCCAGTTATCTGAAGTGGGGGGTACGATCTATCTAGGTCCACATCTATGACCATGTTCCAGTCTCCACCCAGTATCCAGGGGATATCTGCCCAATCCGCCAGAGCCCGTCCCACCTTACCTAGGAATGTGTCTTGTTCAAAGTTCGGGGCATATATGCTGCCCAGAACCAGCAGTGTGCCATCCAGTGTACCTTTCACCAGTATATCCCTCCCCTGGTCATCTACTATTCTCTCCAGCTCCACAAAGGGAGTGCCATGCCGTACCCATATAGTAGCCCCTCTAGAGAAGGCAGAGTACGAGGTGGAAAATACAGTACCCCTCCATTTTTTGCGCAGTGTTTGTGCTTCAGACAGTGTTAAGTGGTATTCTTGCATGAACGCTATTTGAGTGTGGTGACGGAGTAAGAATGCATGTATTCGATGCCTCTTCTGTATAGCACCAAGTCCCCGTACATTCCAGGTTGCCAGCCTGTAGTTTATTTATTTATTTATGTTATTTGTAGAGCGCAACACTCCTCCCAAGGGATATCAAGGTGCTGATGCCAGTGCTGATGATTCTGCAGCACTGACGCTAGAAGCTGATGCATTAGGGTTTAGGGAATAAGTATGTTTTTAATTTTTTCCGGAATTGAAGATAATTGGTGGTTCCCTATTATATCAGCCATAGTCAAACTTAAGCTCCACTAGTAACATCAACATGCTCTGGGCGGCATGTAGTAACAGCCCTAGCCAGGAGATGTACGTCCACCCACCCCTACCCAGAACTCTTGTGGCGCAGCTCGAAAACATTGCTGTGCCGAACAATGAATTAACAACCATAACAATCCACTCATTGGTGCATACGCCTTTGGGGGGCTGGCCAAGCACCGTTCTATGACTCCCGTTCATTCGTGTCGTCGTCGCCGGCTCTACGGCGCAGCCGGGGAAAACTTTGTTTAAACATCGATTTCGTGGGGCCTTCTTGGGGGCCCAACAGTAGGCCTCAGCGGTCCTCGGGAGTGCACAGGGTCGTCAGGTCCACATATTATAAGTGCCCTCAAAGAAGTGTGGAGCAGTCCGAGCCCAGACCTTTCCTCTATGTATCCCAGCAACAGACCTCCCGACCGCCCCTGGGTCCCTCCTCCAGCCCACAGAGCATAGAAACATGGAAGTGGCACAACTGAAAAAGGATATCGATAGTTCGTGTGGCCTCGGCTCAGTTCACTTCGAGGGGTTACTCATGTGCATTGTCCAGTAGGTCATCTGCTGCTCTCGGCGTCACTGTCTGAAATAGGAGCACACTGTGTTCAGAGTCGGAGTGTATGGTGCTGTCTTCCATGTCCGTATTAATCATTTCCTGTTCGTCTCTGAAGGTGCCCACCATGGCTACCGTGGTCATCTGGTCGTTCTTTTGTTGCATTTTGGAGGGTGTATGCCTTTCCGATCTCGGGGCCTGCGTGGGAGAAGCCCCGCCGTTACGAGTCAGGGCTTGACTGGAGCTGCCGGCCGACTCATCCGGAGCCTCCCTTTGACTGCCTTCTATGTCCATCACCTCCAGCCATTCCTCCACGTCGGTGGGGCTCTCGAAGAAGAAGTGCGTTTTCTTGTCATATATATGTCATATATATGATGACGGGAACAACAACGCATATTGGAGTTTAGCCTTCTGGAGCCTCCGCTTAACCTCGAAGTAGGAGGACCGCTGTTTTTGCACTAAGGTAGTATAATCCGGGTATAGGGAGATGCATCGATTCTCATATTCTATGAGAGATTTCTCCCGGGCCTTCTGGAGTAAGATATCCCTATCCCGATAGTTCAGGATCTTGACAATCAGCGGGCGTAGCGGCCGGCCAGGTCTTGGCTGTTCAGTAGGGATGCGGTGCGCCCTTTCTACACAGAAGAATGGTGACAGGCTCTCTGTGTCGACATGGTCTCTGAACCACTACTCCATGAATTCTGCTGCGCTTGACCCCTCACTTCGTTCCGGAAGGCCAATAACGCGATTGTTGTTGCGTCGGTTGCAGCCTTCAGCATCTTCCACTTGGTCTGTTAGGGACGCCAATTGTTGTTGCAGTTGTTGGATGTAGGCAGTCGGGGATAAGTCTGCGAGCAATGTGCCTTGATCTTTGACCTTGTCAGCCAATTTGCTGTGATCAGCCTTCAGTAATGAGAGGTTAGTGGTGATAGCACCCATCTGTGCCTTTATGGCGAGCCTGGAATCCCTGATTTCTTTCAGTATTAGGTCCAGTTTATCATCGTGTTGGCCCCCAGCAGAGTCTGTTCGGTTGTACCCGGTGCAGTCCCCTCAGGTGTGGAGTCCGAAGCAGGACCTGCAGCCATTGAGCCGTCTCGGCCATCCAGTATCCTGGCCCCCTTCCGGACCATGGTGATCCTCACCTGGTATACTCGCAGTTCAGGGGCAAGTTACTGTCCAGAGCGCGTCCTCAGGTGTCTGGTGTCCCACACTCTCCGCAGTCCCCCCCCCCCCGCCGCGTCTCTAATATGCGCCAGACAATGCGGGCTTTATCAGGGTGTCCACAAGGATGAGGGAGCTCCAGGCTGCACTGCCCGCTCGTTCACCGTCCCCCGGGGTCCACGGTCCGCGGGCAGGGAGGGGCCGCGTTCCGAGAGACGGAGCCACCCAGTTCGAGATCACCCAGAGCACAGCGGGAGCCCCGACTCCGGTATCACCCGGTATCCTCTCTGCGCTTCCGGGCTTAGCCCCGCTGTCCTCCGCCCCGATGTTCTGGCCGACGTCAGCATCGGCTTCTGTGCGCAGCCCTCTCTGCAAGGTGGGGGGAGGTGGGGACCTGCAAGCAAGGGAGCGGGCACTTCAAAAGTCCCTCACAGTTCCCGGTCCGGCACTTCCGGTGATAGGCTCACCGCGGTCCTCCGGCCCGCCTCCAAATCCAGGTCCTGGCTTCTGGCAGGGAAGTAGGCTGCACTCGATTCAGGCGTGGCAGCTGCCGATCCAGGGCCGTTAGAGACGCCAAATCTCCCCAGCTCCTCCGGGGACCGCAGCGCTTCAGAGTTGGCGCTTTATAGATAGTTTTGCTCCCCTCGGAGGTCCGTTCCAGGATCTCGATTCCCCGGTGGCACCGGAGCTCTATGAAGACTCCGTCCGCCATCATGGCTTGCTAGCCACGCCCCCCCAGCCTTTTAATAGTTCTTCTTCTTTCCATCAATTATTTATTTTATTTTGATTAAGCAATAGTTGATTGTGAGAGTAGGTCAGCTTGTTTGCTTTTAATATGGCTAATTGTTTTTATTTTATTTTATATAGATCAAATTGAAACGTTTTCCCCAGATAATAATGGTTGTTAATAGGATGGAAGGCTGCTTCAATGTAGGACTTGCTTCCTGAAATTGTAGAAGTATACTTTATGGAAAATAAGCTTTCTGAGTGTAATGTGAACCGGCAGGGCCCAGTGGCCTTGTATAGTACTTGGAAGTCAACTACCATTAAGTAGGGTAGCGAGTTAGAAAAATATGAAATAGTACTTACATTAATTGAAGTAAAATAGTATGTGGTCACCAAATTTATTTTATGACAGTAAGAAAGTTAACAGCTTTGGCTTAGTCATTAAGATCTACCCTAATCTGCTTGCTGAGAAGGTATTTGAGCTATTGCATCCAATGATACAAGCACCTTGTAGTTTTGTTACCTTTTTTAAGTCTTAGGTCAAAAGCTTATTTGATGATCTTGAAGTATCAATGTTTGACTCTTTAAAAAGATTTTGTTTTTTCCTGATACTGTGCTAAAGCTTTTGTGCATACCTCATAAAATATATCTATATTCTTCCTGAGGTGCCAACTGTGGTCCACGGCTTCTCTACTAACAGTTGGATAAAACAGGGTTTAATGTCAATGAACTACTCTAGCCACCAGTGTTAATATTTTCTTTTTTAAGTAAAATGTATCTGAAAAATATTAAGGTGACTAAATGTACCTTGTTACGATGTATTTAGCGCTTTGATGCCAAATGATAATGTCAGTTAAATATAAAAGTAATATTTCACCAGAAACAAAATGATGATATTTCAGAAAGTTTATGCATCTCTTTCTAGCTGTCTCAGATCTATGTATGTTACGTTTATGAAATGTTTTCTTTTACAAGACTCAATGCTGTCAAAACTGCATGCTAATTTGTGAAATCGAGTATTAAAGCATTGTGTTAATTGAAGTGCCCAGATTGCTGCCCCTATAAAGTTACACTTCAAACATTGAGATGCACCATGTGTGACTTTAGTACACTTTGAAGCATTTAAAGTTTCTCGCAATGCTTTCCAAAATAGGAATACTGTGTAACTTGATAGCCCAAAGTGTTGTATTTTGCGTCAATGCTTATTTCTTTCCACTTTGGTGTTTTACAGCTGCTTCATCGGCTACTGAGACTATTACAATTAAACTTCAGCCAGCATTAAAAACATCTGTAGCTCCAAAACCTGTTGAAAGTCCATTGCAAACAAAGAGTTCTCTAGCTGGCACGCAAAAACCAAGTTGGACTCCGCCAAGTATGTATACTCTACTACGAGCACACGATTTTTGAATGCGGTTCAGTAGTGTATTTGAATCTGTATGTTCACAAATTATGGCAGAACTGGATCAAGTTCTGAAGGTGAATAGGAAGTGAATTTTTTAGCAGTAGGTATATAAATAATGCTCTCAGAACACTCATGAAAGCACTTAAAGCTATGGGAAAGAGTATGTAAAGTGATGTATAAATACCAATGCTGTACAATAGAGTTGTACAGCTCTTGGTACCTTTAGACTGAAACACAGAACTTGTGCCAAATATCCTGTTTCAAAACTCCTCTTGCCTTTCCCTGCCTTTTTTTCCATGCCTTTTACCTCTTCTCTTTTTTAGGTCTTGCATACGCAGTGCGCATGCGCTTCATAGGAAAAAGACCTTTAGCCATCGATTCAGTTTGTGTCTCAAAAACGTGCTAGCGCTGCATTGCTTTTAATGGCAAGTGTGCACGTTTGGCGATTCGCTTGCAGGAGCGAGCTTTAAAACCATCAGGTTTTATTTAACATATGATTCATGCTGGCTCCCGCAAGGGAAACATGCACAGGCCTCTTCCTCTCTCCCCTCCCCCTGCTGCGCTTGTTCTGGTTTAAAATACAACAAAGTCTCTTCTCGGCACGCGGATAGTCACTTCATCCCACTGATTGCTTCTTTTCTTCAGCCCAGCACCTCTTTGCACATTTTGTGTTATATTCTTTTGTATATGTTTTACTTCCTGAACACTCTACCCTCAGTCACCGTATTGCTCCTGTTTAACCCATATTTTTGAAGAAATTAATTCTACCCTCAGCTGTGTAAAATCAGATCGGGCGTTGCTAAAACGAATCATATGGACATTCTGGAAAAAATGTAATTACTCCTCGACTCATTTGGGCAGCCTCAGCAACCCATGAGAGGTAGTTAGCTAGTTTTGTGGATCTCTAGTGACATCTAGTGGTGTTTTTAATGCTTCCCTAGTTTTCTACATTTCCTTACAAGATTCTGAAACCGAAATCAAGCAACTAAAATGCAAAAAGAAATAAGGCGGAGCAGTTAGATTTTTTTGGTGTATTTCATCAGTTAACATTCTTGCCCTCGGACACTGAAGTAGCCCAAAAGAGCACCACGAGAGAAAGATGGATCTCCTTGTCCTAGGCCCTCAAGTTGCCTGTCTAGACCGTGAATGTCTCGAAAATGTCTGTCTCTTTTCTTCTTTCACCCATGTGGAACTGTCAAAGGGTGCATTCATTGTCTAGAAGCTTGAGTGTGGGGTGCAGCCATATATTGTTACAAGGAATTTTTAATTCTTTATAATCTGAAAACCCTGCACATATATTTGATTGATAAATCACTTTCAAATTGGTTGTGAGCATATGGTAGTGCAGTACTATCTCCTCAAGCCTGCTATTTAAACCCACATGTTCCGTCTATCTTCCGTCTATCTTCCTTTGTGAATGCCGCACCTGTTGTCCTGCTCCACATTCCTCATTTTACATTTAAAATGTTATTAATATTACTATTATTATAATTAATAAAAGAACTCGTGCCAACTGCTGTAAACCTGTCAACTGTGACAATATTCTCACCAATATTATTATTATTAATAAATATAATAATGTATTTTTTTACATTAGCCGGGTAATAGCAAAGTGTTACCAGGCTGCACACACATTTTTTGGCTTTTCCTGCACTTTGTTTTTCACTTTTCTGACTTCATTCACTGTTCTAAAATGGCCATCCACTCACTACATTAGTGCAGTACATTTAAGATGGGAGCCATGCATTATGACATGTGTGACATGTTGGCAAGAGTTCTTTGTAACCACAATCCATTGCAAGATTCCCAGCTTTACATATGATATGTGCGTTCGTATGCGAATGTCGATGAAAAAAGCATGGGTAAAGCCACTAGTTCGGCCTTTTAGAGACGAGCCCTACTGACTTTTTCAATGCTTGTTCCCTGTTGAATTGCGTGGCTAGGTTAGGTTTGTGACCCGGAAGACTGTTGTATGTTTTTTTAAGGTCTGCTCGTGTGCTTAGCGATTTGCAGCCTTTTAAGGTCGAGCCTGTAACAGCGCACATGCGCTGTTCTGGCGAAGACTTTATGTAGGGGCTTTTGAAATCTCGCCCTCGCAAACGCTTGTGCATGTGCTTTTTCTTTTGTCCTACGCTATTGGCCTTTGCATGCGTCTTTTTAACAAAGACAGCGCGCAATTGGCCAAAGGCGGGCGCATTGCTCTGCCCATGGCCTATTGGTGGCGGTTACCCGCACGGCCGCCATGTGTGCTTAGCGATTTGCAGCCTTTTTAGGTTGAGCCTGTAACAGCGCACATGCGCTGTTCTGGCGAAGACTTTATGTAGGGGCTTTTGAAATCTGCCCTCGCAAACGCTTGTGCATGTGCTTTTTCTTTTGTCCTACGCTATTGGCCTTTGCATGCGTCTTTTTAAAAAAGACAGCACGCAATTGGCCAAAGGCGGGCGCATTGCTCTGCCCATGGCCTATTGGTGGCGGTTACCCGCACAGCCGACATGTGGTTTCAATTATCGTGCCCAGACACGAGCGCGATAATTGAAACCACATGGCTCACTGTGGCGCTCACGCTCTCGCACCTAGCGTTATTTTTTATCTCCCAGTCAACGTGGAACTTGCTGGCCTCACTCTTGTGAGCCTTTATTTACTTGTGACCGCATGGTCTGCGTGTGAACCCTGTCAAACGCACTGGTGCGCTGTATTCTAATGTGCGCGGGGCGGCTGAGGCGCGATGTGTGCACCCAGAGATGCTGCTGCCGTTCACCTTAGTGGCACGGCTGTATTTGCTAGCGCTCCGTGTGTTTGTTTACATGGTATAGGCATGCATTTTGGCTGTAATAAGAGCCGGCTTGTAATTTTGAACTCCCACAGGCAGCCACAATATTCTGCTATTTGCATGAGCTACCCAAATGAGTTAGTTAACCACTTGAGTTCAGTACCGTATTTTCCGGCGTATAAGATGACCCGGCGTATAAGACGACCCCCTACTTTGCTTAATAAAATGTAGGTTTCGTGCTATACTCGCCGTATAAGACTACCCCCACTTCCAGTGCAGTCCAACGCAGTCCTGCATAGCCATTTTGAGGATGTATTTTATTTTATTTTGGCTCGTACTTTGTATGCTTTTGTAACCTGCACACTTATCACTTTTTCTCCAGGAATGTACCGATTGCTACCTCATGTATTTTGGTTGCTCGCTATTGTCACTTTTGATCCATGTAACTTAATGTTTGCTTTTGTAATTTGTCCATTTGTTATTGTTCCTCTTGTATCAATACTGTTCCTACTGTAAAGCGCGGTGCGAGGGGAGGAGGAGCTCCGGCACTGGGCACGGACGGCGGATTTGAGCCCCTGGCTGGGTCCGAAGCGTGGGCAGGAAATGGTGCAGCTTAGGGAACTCAAACACAAGACGAACACAAGATCAGCCCCTCGCCAGCCAGTGCGCCCAATACGCCTTAGTAGTTTCACTGCTTGAGCAATTTATATTACAGCAGGATTTCTGTAGAAAAACAACCACATCAGCCCATTTTTATATAATGCAGAAGCAGTCTGACACCTTCGGGTGTAGTCCGCGCTATTTAAAAACGCATGAAAGCATTCCTTCAAATTTAGCATCCGGCGTAAATGTAAATGTAAATGTATTTGAGCTTATATAGCGCACAGCTACCCACAAAGGGTTTCCCGGCGCTTGCTTAGGGAACCCGTCCTGGTATTCCCCTGTGAGATAACCCCGGCAGGGTATCCACAAGGTGAAAGCCAGGCATCCCGCCGCGAGGGGCCGTTGTGGAGATTAAGCAAGCTATTGCCCAGAGTCGCAGAGTGTGACCCCATGAGTTGAGAAGGCACCGGAGCGAGAATTATCGAGTCCGTGGAATTTTTTGAGCCCAAGACCCGCCGAGGTGGGGAATTGAACCCTGGTCCAGGGCCGATCTCAGCTTCCGGGTCTGCCGCCTCTAACCCCTGAGCCACACTTCTCCACACGAAGACGACCCCCGACTTTCCAGAACATTTTAAGGGGTTAAAAAGTCGTCTTATACGCTGGAAAATACGGTAACAAAAATAAATTGTTTCTAACTCAGAAGGTTCGAAAGTTACTCAAAATTAAGTATTGCGACGCAAGGGAAGGCGCTTTGCAAAGCTGGACTGGTCACCTCTCTGTTGCTTATTGCTACATTTGGGTGTTAAACGGATACTATTGAGGTGCAACCAATGCCCAGACACTGTTACCAAGTTTAACAAGCAATTGCCATGCAATAGGCCTCACATTTACACGAGTTTGAGCTATTTACATTATAAATGGCAATGCCTTTTATTTTTGTTTTCATTTTTAAAACATAAATAAAAGGCATTGTCATTTACAATGCCAATAGCTTAAACGAGCGTAAATGCGAGACCTATTGCATCAAAAATGCTTGTTTGTTTTTCTTGCGGGAAGTGATGTTTGGGGAGATATTTTCAGTGATGGAAACACAGGGTGTGAAGACATGAGGTATTTTTGGGTTGGGGGAGTTAGGGCAAGGTATTGCCAAGGGTGAATTGTTGGCAGCATGGCAGAATGCAGTTTGCTTTCTTATTGATTTAGCGAGGAAAGTGGTGTGGGAGGCTGCGGGGGTTGGGGTATGAGAGGCCATTTTGTACATAGCTTCCCCATCATTCCTACTACTGCACTGCTGATCTGAACAGTGAAAAATAATTTGGGAAGGTCCTTTATAACCTAATTTTCTAGATGGGTATTTGCCTGTTGTTGTTGTGTATTTAATGTCACTTGCAACCCCGCGCAGGAAAACAAAAAAGCTAGCCTTCTATAATTCTGCATAATTGCACTTTCAGAAGAATGATTTACTTTCGACACCAAACATAAGTGAGAGGCTGAACTTTTTGTGGAAGAGAACATATACCATAGTGTTGTTATCGATATTACTGAAATTGCATGAAAAAACATTTTCTCTTAATTGTAGAGAGGGAAAACCTTCAATATTCACAAGGTATAGTTTATATAAACTGATTATGAATGATAATGCAATTATTTGTATGAGGTTGTGGGAAATCTTTAAAGGCTGCAGCTCACAAAGTGCTGGGGTTTCTTTTTCGCCAAGTCGTGCTCACAACTTCATACATGCTATTTCTCTGTTTGTTTGTGTAATTTGATGGCTCTTTTTTTTCTTTATGATTTACAGGCCAATCTGGGAACAGCAGCAACCCATTGGGCGGCGTTTCTGTTAAGTCTCCTAACCAAGGCCTGCGGTTGGGCTTGTCTAGGTTTGCCAGAGTCAAACCACTGCATCCAAGCATGGCCAGCACTTGACCCGCTCTTAATGTTCTTTCATTGTCCTCCTGCCCTATAGAAGGACTCCAATTGGGAATGGCTAATCGGGTTGTGTTGGGGAACTTTTGATGAAGTTTAAAGTTTTACTGTTTCTTCATCTTCCTTCTGGCCATTATCAGAACTGTTGTCTGAAATGATGTGCGAGACATTACCTGCGGCTTTCCCTTGCATATCACCAGAGTGCTCCTGATTGTTTTCAACTACAATCTCCTCAACCGCTGGTGCTTTTTTGCTGTTTTGCTTCAGACTTTGCTGATTATGCTCTTTTCAGCTTGTATCCATGAAGATGGACGGCATAAAAGTGAAAAAACAATGTAGTGCTCACATAGAGGAAGTAACTTTATGCAGAATTGGGCCTTCGTGTGCTACCCTTTGTTTGTGTGTTGTGTCCTGTCGGTGCATAGAATCAATAGAATACCTCTAATTGGACAAATATCTTCCTTGCCAATGTGGAGTTGCCTGATGCTGGTTCATACGTCTAAAACATATAAAACCATATTGGGTGCTGATCTTGAGAGAAATGCCATAGTGTTCACAGGTCAACCATTATTGGTGGTACTTGGAAGACCACAGCTTGAAGCAGAGAACAAAATGTTGTAAAGGTAAATAGTTCCTTTCGAGTTTTTAGTATGCTTTTAAGTAATTTGTGGAAAAAAAGTTGTATAATTCAAGTGTGCAGATTCGCAGCCTTGTGTAAACTTAGATTTTTACATGTGCAGTGTTCCTGCTCCTGCATAAGCAAATAATATGAGAACGCAGTATTTTCATATATATTTCCACAGCCTCAGGGCAGGTGTTTAAAGAAACATGCCGCCGAGGTGGAAGGAAACATAACAAGGCCATACATAGGTAGTACCCCGAAAAGCTGCTGGAAAATGCGGTGTGAGGAACGGTAATTTTGCCACAAATTGCGTGCTTGTTTGCTCATACTGTGACTGCTTTTTTATGGATGAATTTACCACTCTAGGATATCCAGTCAAAACAGGAGGAACACGTTTAAGGCTTATCCTCACCGTTTCTCATATTTTCCAGATGAAAACCAACCTTTTGCAGAACTAAATGGAGGATGTGTCTATTCTCCAATGGACGAAATAAGATATTTTTAGGACTTTTTTTTAAATAAAATTATGTTTATACAAGACCCGCATCATTTTTCAAATAAAACGAATGAACCAGCCCTTCCTTTTATTTGAAGACATTAAAATATACCTCTGCGGTGCTGTTTTTTAACCACCATGTTATTTCTCATCATTCCAGCTATAAACCCACAGCAACATTTGTATGACCCCGAGGCAGAAAATTGAATTTAGTAGAATGACTTGCACTTAAAAAAACAGCATGTCTTCAAAGATGAAGACATCTTAGTGCAAAATGGAAAATATGAAAGGAATATGCCATTATACAGTGTGTGCGCGCCTAGAAGGTTTTTTGTGTACATGCCACTGTTTTGTGTATATATGGGAGGGGGGCACATTGTTTGTCTTTGCCATGTTTTTTTAACTTTTCACCACATTTGAACTGCATCATATTTAAATACCAAACTAGCTTTAATTCAATAAGATTATTCTTCACATTCATTACACTTGCCCAATTTCAATATTTGAAATATGTGGGGAGGCCAGGGGCAACAAACAGAGTTCATCCTCCATCCATTTCCAGCTTACTGGATGGATGACTATAACTGCTTCAAATGCAAGGTGATATGCTAAGAATAGGATTGGTAGGACTGTGGTGACCATCTGTTGGAGATTGGCCTGAAAATGTAGATTTTGGTTACAGGAAAAGGCGTGTAACATGCAGGTCGGGTTCCATGTTTATTTGGGTCAGTCAAAACCTGCATTTTGAAATCTATCTTATGATCAGGAATATTCTGTTGTTTGCATCAGGCTTGTTCAAGGGGGACCAACATTAGTTTTAACTAGTTCAGCTTCAATGATGCTCTCTTTAGCCGAGATCCATGACTACAGCTGATGACCTATTGAGTAAATGTGGCTGCTGTGACACCGCCCAACTCTAAATAGGAGAAAATGCACTGTGTTGTTATGGTCTGGATGAGATTATCCTTAGGCATACATCTGATCCTACTGTGGGCACACGCAGTAGGGGGTATGCAGCTAAAATAATGAATGAGTTACTTCTGTCAGGTTTAAATTCGCCCTGTTCATGTTTCTAAATATGTCACCTTGAATTTGACCAGCCCAAGAAAAGTGTTTTTAATAGAGAAGAATGTGCCTTTTTTCATTAACCCCAACACCGCTAAGTATTGGACTCAACACTTGACTGGTATTTTAACTCCATTTTCACCAGACGCTCAGGAAAGGCACAAATTATATTTTAATATACATATATATATATACATCTCCACAACTTTTCCCGCCAGGGAAACAACGGGTCGCACAACCAACTGGAGTTTTAACAGCAATCTCCTTTTATTTTTCAAAAAACATAGGGCAAATAGCGCATTTGATCTACGCGTTTCGGTGTGTCGCCACCTTGCTCACGATCACCGGGTTTGCCCCACCCATGTACATTTATAAACATTCTTTTGTCACTTCCTGTCACATGTTCAACCAAGTATTCTGGTCCTTGTAGTTTCTAAGGTTGTTTGAAACAAAATACCAACTTATTGATGCACCAAAACAAAACAATAGATTTGATGAACTTGCCTTTCCATTAAATATTGCCAAATGAAGATTGGGACTCGCGTGGTTTTTCTGCTCAGCTGCCTTGCCGGTGGTTTGTGATGAAAAATTGCTTTTGAGATATATATATATATATCCTGAGCACCCGCTAGATGATGGTACACATTATGCAAACAATATAATGCAGAATAATTCTTCTTTATTTTCGTTTTGCCCAGCCAACAAGTGTTGGAATCATATAGGGAGTTCCCCATGACTTCTTCAGGGCTAAAAGATACAAACACCACTACAAAAATGGTTGCAGTGTGCACACCACACTCGGCGACAAGGACACCCGTGTCATGATTTTGCATAGTTTGACAATGGTGTGTGTATCATATGTGAACCCCAAGCTCAACAGTTAAACATTCCTTTATAATCTTTGTTATATCTATCAAAACAATTCATCCTGTAAACATGTGATCTTTTGTTTCATTATACTTCCAATCTTAACTAGTGCGACGTGGTGCGATTCTGCACGATCGAAGTGCGACCTCTCAGGCGGAATGAGCCATCCGTCAGCTTGATTGTGTAATTAGGTGCTACATGCAAAAATTAAAAAGTGTATTATCATCGAACGGGTGCTCAGGGAATATGTATATAATGTAAAAGTGATCCTCTGGGATCGATTTTAAGGGTGTAGGGTGATTCCTCCTTTCTTTGGACCACTGCAATCTATAATAAGGCTTCTCCGAATAAAACATGACCTGTGAGCGCCATAGTTCACCCTGTTAACATTCACACAATTGGATTAGTGACACTTGATAATACTTGAGTAGACTTGGTGGAAATTGCAAAACACTCATGTATCAACACATTTAGTGTAAATGGTATACCCTGATAGAATTCAGCTTGTTAGCAATATTGTCATGCACTAAGGAGTACCTATCAATACCCTTCGAGCAGATGCAAATATTTGTACATTTTGAAAGGTAAAATTGTATAATTTCGAGGCTTTATAAATACTGCTCTTCCTAACTTGCAGTTTCATATTTCAGCATGTCTGTGTTTTGTGTCAGTGGCATCTCCATTGGGTTATGAATTTTAGGTGCCAGATGTTCTACTGTTTTAACAGTCTGAATCCCTGTTTACAATGTTTTGCCATGTACTAACGGCATTTTAAGAGTCAGTACGTTTTTGCACACTCCTAAAAGTGTTTAGTGACCCCATTCCAATTTACTAATTACAAGGGGCACCTTATAGGCGTACCTTTCAAATAGCGATTTGGTATGTGAAGTTTCAATGTTTTGTGACCAAACTAAAGTTGCAAAACATTGAGAAATTACTGACTGCTGAGTTGAGAAGATAAACCGTTCACAAACGGGAAGGGATCTCATTGGGACACCTTCCCCTTTGTGAAGGTAAAAATAAGCTTTTTGGAGAGTAGTCCGAGATCCAGGGGACTACTGCCAACTCGAAAACAAACTTTAAAAAAAGTTAAACTTGTTTTTTTTTTAAACCAGCGCTGGATTTTTAAAAAAAGTTTTCTTGTATTAAAAGGAGATCACAGACATGCTGGTCTGGTGACAGTTTTTTTTGTTAGTTTTCAGAACATTGTGCTCCTAGTATCTTCTTTATACTGACTCCAATGTCCTTAGTTAATACAAGCCCATATGCTTGTTCTCCATGTATGAACTTGGTTCATCTTCACCGTCAGTATCAGACCATGAAATGGCCACGGCCATGCCAATTTATTTAGCATTGAAACTGCCGTTTCCTGGAATAACTTCAGGCTGTCTGTACTGGAATTAAACCATCCAGATGGAATCATACATAGAGAACACGCACATAGACTTGCATTGACTAAGGACCTTATCTGATTAAATTTCTGCGGGCTCTATCCAAGATCCGGATAAGTCCACCACTTTCCTTGGCTGTCTATATGATTATCCGCCATTCCTGAAGAAGATCCTCTGTGATGTTTTTATAATAACACATACATCCCAGGTTGAAACGTGGACGCAAAGCCACTTTAGGTTCGGAGTCACTCCCCCTATCTAAACAATTGTGAAACCAATATAGGGGGATAGTTGAACTACACTGAATCTAAAAGGACGGAATACCAGGAATTATGTCTCTTTTTTCATGTTTTTGTGAAATGTGAATCGTATTGCATGTGTCCGTCATTATTTATGTTGCATTTTCTGTTTGTCAAAATATATCTTGTTAATATTTTTTGTTGTGAATTTGATTGTATGGCAGCCATATTTAAACTAATATATTCATATAATAGATAAATGTTGTATTAAGAATACCATGTGGTTTATCTTTGATTAATTTTTTCTGATGAGACTGATTATGTTAGAACTGGGTGTCTCTAGTTGGCAGAGGTAGGTACCACTGTCCAAATAGGGACCCTACCTTCTAGTCAGGGTAAGGGGATACACTCTTTAGATAACCCCTGCTCACCCCCTTGGTAGCTTGGCACGAGTAGTCAGGCTTATCAAAGGCAATGAGTAAAGTATTTGTACCAACACTCACAGTAACACAGTGAAAACACCACAAATGGACTCCACAACAGTTTAGAAAAATAGAAATATTTAATCTTAACTAAACAAGACCAAAACAACAAAAATCCCACATACACAGTTCAAGAATATGGTTTCAGAAGAGTTCTTAAGGTTGCGTTAAAATAATCCACAGTTGCGTCGCGTATTAGCCAACAGTATCTTTTAGATGCGACAAAAGTTCCAAGTGAAAGCTGCAGCGTTGAAAAACAAGCGATGCGTTACTCCTGAGACCCTGGGGAGGCGATGCAACAACCCAGCTGGACGCAGCGGCCGTGTTGCGACAAATCCGGTATGTATGGGAAGGGATGCGATACCTTGTATGGATTCTGGTGCTTAGGTTTCGTAGGAAGCGTCTCGCAAAAGGTACGATGAGATGATCTTCGGGACGGCGACGATCTCAGGTGCGGCGGCGTTGCGTAGCGTCGATCTTCTCTTCTCGCGGCCCCTCAATGCGATGGCTCTGCGATGACTATCCGCGACGTGATGAGGTCCGCAAGCAAGAGGTGCGACGATCTCACCCAGTGGCGACAGGCTCTGCGACGATACTCGCTGCGATGGTACTTTTCCCGCAACGAAGCGATGCGTTCCGCAAGTGAAGGATGCGTCGGTTCTTGCAGCGGCAACAGGCGCTGCGACGATCTCTATCTTCGCGGCGGCGGGAATTTCCTCACACTGACGGGGATGTACTCCGCAAGCGAGCGATGCGTGAAACTTTGCATTAAGTCTTTATTATCTTCTTTTCCAGCTTCCCAAGCACAGGTACAACTTCCAGAGGCACCACAACTGGCCCAAGCACTCTAGGAAGGACAGAACTCTCTCAGTAGAGTTCAGGGAAGCTGGGGTGAAGTCCTTTTGTTCCTGAGACGACTGTACAGGGAGCCAACTCAACTCAGGCACAGGGGACACAGCACAAAACAAAGTCATTCCCCTCTCCTTGGCAGCATAGCAACTGCAGGTCAGCCCACAAACACACAGCAGGACAGTCCTTTCTCTTCAGTCTTCCAGCTTGCTCCTTGGCAGAGGTTCCTTCTTGATTCCAGGATGATCTAATATTCTGTAGTCCTATACTTATACCCCTAAAAGTCTTTGTTCCCTTTGTGCAGGAGCACTCTGAGCCCGGTCTGAACCAGATCTGGGTGTTCCTTGAGCACTTTGTTTTCCTGGCCTCTCCTTTCCTTTAAGAGAGATGGGCAGGGTTGTCAGCTGCCCAGCAGGAGGTGGAGCCAGCATTGTGGAAGGCAGGCACAGGCCTATCCAGGCCTAGGCGCTACCCCCTCCCACCACTCTAGATGCAGATGAAGCTATTCAGCCCAGGTATGGCCTACTCAGCCTCTGGGAGCCACCCAGCCCCTGCCCCTCACAAACCAGACAGTCAATTCACAAACAGGCCAAGGCATACAGAAAGGTCAGACAAGAGAACAGCAACTTTCTAAAAGTGCTGTTCTTAAACACAGGATTAAAAAACGCCTTCCCAAAAGATGTTATTAAATTCTGAGTTCAGGGATACCCGACTTTTATGTCCTATCTTGCTCCTATGGGAAGATATGCAGGTAACTACTGTACACAGCATTCCCCATGATAGCCTATGGGCAAGATAGCCTTACAATAGTAAAACGAAAATGTCTGTAATTTCCTACCAGAGCATGTCATCTGCACTAGTACATGCTCTACCTTTCACATACACTGCACCCTGCCCAAGGGGGTACCGTGGGCCTTCCATAGGGGTGACCAATGTGTACAGAAAGGGAAGGGTGAGGCCTGGTTAGTGCGGTGGCAGGCCTGATGCACCCTTTTAGGGCTACTCGTGTGGGTGGCACAATCAGTGCTGCAGGCCCACTAGTAGCATTTAGATCACCAGCCTGGCACACTCAGTGCACTTTACTAGGGACTTTTTGGTGATACAAATATGCCAATCATGGATAACCAATTACAATAACAATTTACTCAGGAAGCACTTGCACTTTGACACTGATTAGCAGTGGCAAAGTGCTCAAAGCATCTAAACCAGAAAAAACTAAATCCAGCACAGCGCCAAAAATAATGGCGGAAGAAGCAAACAGACAGGGGAAACCATGCCAAAGATGCCAGGTCTAACAGATTATGAATTATCATTATAACTAAGCAATTGTAAAACCCAACGACACTTCATTCTAGAGACTCTACTCCACTTTATGCCACTCCACTCTTTGACAAAGTACACCACTCTGGTCCACAACAGTTTACTCCACAGTACGCAACTCCCTCTATGCCACTCCACTCTGACACTATTCCATTCTAGAGCACTATGCCACTCTACTTCACTTCCCTCCATTCTACGCCCTTCCACTCTACTCCCTCCATGACACTACGCCACACCACTCTAAGACCCACTACTCTCCGTCACTCTCCTCTACGCCACTAACATTTAGCCATGCTGAGTAGCAGACTCGCTGGTGTGCAACATAGTTTAAACACATTGGCAAAGCCAATAGTTCTTGAATAGGTGAGACCAATTGGCTTTGCCAATGCATGTTTGTGACTGCATTCCATACTAAATCCCATAGTTCTACAACAAAGACAATTTTGGCGATCATCCATGTGAAACGGAAAGTTATTTACTCCGGCCTCTAGAAGAGCCTCTTGGCTTCAATCAAAACAGGCACCGGCAAAGCCAATAGGTCTTGTCTTGATATTATGTTCATGATTTTCTTTCATAAGTTTTATAAATGTAGTAATAGCATCTTTTTTTTTTTAAATGCTGGATTAAAATTTTTACTTTTTTATAAGGCAATTTTAATTCTATTTTTAGCTTTTGATTGCGCTGTGATTGAGAAATCTGTTGTTTTTAATAAAAACAAAATGACTTGTACCCTGCCTCCTGTCTTTTCTGGCTTCTCGTTGGTTCCTGTGCATGCCGCCTACCTTTTCCTCCATTTCTATTGGCTGTAGCAGATTTTCCTGCATTTACCAATGCTTGTTCCTTTTATGCTTCTCATCATTTATCTGCTGCTGAAATACTGTTAACATCTGCTTTGGTGGAACTATATTTGCATAAAGTTTTGCCTTTTTCTCTTGCAGCATATTTATATATCAATTTATTACAGGGAGAGATTAAGTTATTTGCATAGAATCACAAAATGCTGAGCGGCGCTGCCGAGACTCCAACTGGGATTCCCAGCTCTTGAGTCAGCATCTCTGGCCGCTATGCAACATCCTCTCCACTCCTGTGCTGTCAAGGAGCTCTTTCCTTCTCCCAGATAATGACTGATGAAAAGTCTTTAATCATTACATAGGTGAAACCGTTGCATTACCAATGCTTATTACTATTTAAAATTAAGATTTTTTTTATCTGGGTGGATTGAGGATTAGAGTGCAAAATATACAATACAATACCTTTTAATATTTTTTGAAGGGAAACCAGGCTCTGAATAAAGTCACGGAAGAATGCTTTAATTATGAGAATAGGTAATAGAAAAGTTGTATGTGTGAGGAAATAGTTGCTAATGTATTTGCCCTTAGAATCATGCCTTATCATTGATTATATTTTTTGTGGTGGTGACACCCAGGCACTTTACGCAGATCAAACTTCGAAAACAAACTTTTATGTTTCTATCGGTGACAGTGACGCATAATAATATTTCTGCCAATTTTTTTGGAGAAGCAAAACATAGCGACATATAAAATCTGTAACTAACCATTAACTACCACCTTCTATTCAACATCTGGTGTGCTGTTATAACACAAGGAACACAAGGATAAAATAGAAAAAAAACATTAAGGCATAGGGCATTAAAATGAATTGAGATGGGATGAAAGCCTAAAATTTCTTTTGTGTACCCTCTATGGATGGTGAGTAATGCAGTCAACAAATTATGTCGTGATGAAATTGCCACATCCTATTGAGAGAGGAGAAGAAACAAAAGAGTGAGCATGCTTAGGGCTTTTGAACTTATAAACAGCATCAAAAACAGGAGGCTTTATACCTGCCAACTTGAAGAACAATCTCAGTGTGAGGAGGGGGCGGGGCCTCGAGGCCAGAAGTACCTACAAGGCAGTTTTGAACCCCGGCCTGAAGGACCTCCTCCGAACGAAAAAGCATCTGCATTGCAAACTGTATCGCCTTTGGGACTTTATAAGTATTTAGCCATGCAGCACATTCTCGTACATTACTGCAACGTAACTTACTCACAGAAGCTTCTCTTTATGACACCCTTTTCTGGGAATCACCCGCCTTTCACTTCTGTTATCAGATTAAAGATATTATCACCATACAGTCAGAAGGCCACTGTAGACTACAAAACATACCTTCTCTTCAGCTGGCATGTGCTACACCTTACTCTCTGCTTACACACCCAGTTGCCTTTCATAATCTCTGTGCCATACGCATTACTACTTCAAAATGTGCTGCACCTTCAAATCTGTCTTTTTCACCTGGGTACCTGTGACAATCCCTGGGTCACACACACTGCTTACATCTTTACATGACCCTCATTCCTCTCTATCAACAGGATAACTCGACTGAAGCTTGATGCCTGGTAGGCCCTTCAAGGACGAATGTGTGTATTTCTGTAGCTCTCGGAGCCTCTGTTTGTATTTTGTGTCTGTCTGCTTGTATGAAAGGGTGTCTCTTTGAGACTTGAGTGCATGTTAGGTGTACAACACCTTGGTTGCTGCTTATAACGTCATTCACTGTGTGGTGGTAATGTGGCTGTGTGTGTACATGTGTCTGCACATTTGCATCAGTTTACCATCATGTTTATAGTGCCTCAAGTGGTCACTGAGAAAGGGATGACAGCCAGATACGCGCTGCTCAATAAGTTTCCCTTTCTCCACTCATCAGCACTGCTCTCCCATGTCATGGTTCTTACCCCCTCTGCCACACTCTCGCTGCAGGCCCGAGGGTTCAGTGAGAGGTCTAACAAAGCCAGAGGGTTGTGAGCCAAAGCTGAATTTTGTCAAGTCCCACAGCAGAGGATGGACCACCAGGGCTGGGTGCCCCAACCCTCCTTCCCCAGAGCCTCCAAAGTACAGGTTGTCACTTGCAGCCAGGGCCGGTTCTAGGATTTGCGAGGCCCTGGGCCAAAAGGGAATGTGCGAGGCCCCTCTAATTTAAATAAGTGACCCCTTGAAAGGAGGCCATTAATAGACACTGCGGGAGGCCCGTTGTCCAGCATTCTAGCGCCCCCGCAGTTTTAACTTTCAACCCAAAAGCAATTCTCACACCCTCAGCCCGATCGGTGTGAGAATTGCTTGTGGGCTAAACGTTAAAACTGTGGGTGCGCTAAAATGCTGGACAATGGGCATCTCGCAGTGTCTCTGAATGGGTCTCCTTGCAATTGGGACAAGAGGAAGCGTCTCCCTCCCCTAGGCATCCAGACACCATCCCTGAGAGGCTAAGGGAGGGGAGCCCTCCCCTGGACCCTAATTGCAAGGAGACACCTTTCTTCCAAATTGATGGCTTGGGAAACAACAGGACACGCCACCGGTGCGTGTCCCCATGCTGGTAGACGGAGTGTGAGGCCCTGGGCAGCTGCCCACACTGCCCATGCCTAGCGCCGGCCCTGCTTGCAGCGGGTGTGCAGGAAAGCACACGCACAAAAGACAACACTGAGCGCTGACTGAGCATGTGCCTGCATCCTCTCACTTGCAGCAGTTGTGCATGAGAGCTCATGCATAAAATATGACGTGCTGACTGAGCATGTGCACAGGCCACACATGCTCGTTGTACACACACACACCCACACACTCATTTTTTGCAGACTCCGTGCAAACGCTGCTGAACACTAACCTGTGGATTCGCACCATACTGGCAGGTCAGACACCACAGATCCGCTGTACTTGCAGTGTACTGTGTCTAGGGTGTTTCTGTTATCAGATTAAAGATAGTATCACCATACAGTCAGCAGGCCAATGCACCATCCCTGCAGCGTAAGTCCTGGAAGAGACAGTGGTCTCTGGGGAAACCCCTTAGCACACAGGTTTTCCAAAGCAACAAAGATGCGCCGGAGTGGATGTCTGCTTGTGCCCCAGGAGCACTGTAGACGGCACACAGATGACAAAAAAGTTTTAAAGAAAACTATTTATGACCAGGGATAGGCTTGGTGGTAGAGTACTGGATAGAGTATTGCCCAGAATGTAAGCAGAGAAAGAATATGCTCACTATACATAAGAAGCCTTTCAACGGGGGAACGCGGCTGGCTAGTCACTGGTCGAAGGACCCAAACAGGAGGCTTCACGAGTTAAGCCTTCATTTTTAGATTAACATAGCATTCGTAATAGGAGAACTCATTATCAGATCCCATTAAAATGAGGATTGTATTAAAAACAACTTTATTTCAAAATCTTTTTATTGAATTTTGTATCGATACAAGAAAGAACATGGCAGACACAACCAGTACATCAATCAGGCCAAGTGTTCTAGATGGCTACCAGGCATACACAGCTTGTTAATGAGTACTCGGCCCAATAGGTAACTGTGTTTCTACGTCCCATCCTAAGCCTTTAGTAACGTGTAGCGTTTCACTTGTCCAAATGCAATGTTGTGGGACCTATGCTCAGTTGCACTGATGCATCCTACCCAAACTGTAAACCCAAAGCTGGGCACAAAGAACAGAGAGAGATACCTAAAACGAAAAGCAGAAAAACAAAAAAGAGAAAAGAAGGAAAGAGAAAAAAACTAAGATTAATCCGAACAGGTGTATTCCTGTGCGGGTACCATTGCGGGACGGACTTGTGGGCGGGTGCTAGGGTCGGGGTTCTCTCATCTATGTACCTCTGGGGAACTCTCCCTTTAATTAAATGTGGAATAAGTAAGTGCCCGCAGTCTTGGACTACATGCAAATAAGGGTAGTCCCTCTGACAAATATTCCACCAACGGAGACCAGATGTGATCAAACCCCTTCCTTGTACCCTCTGTAACATCCATCAAGCTCTCCATCGCTAGTGCTCGCCATAGTCTAGCATGTCACTGCGTAGTGGACGGGGCCTCTGCCTTTTTCCAGGCCACTGCGACCGCCATCTTAGCAGCGGCTAGATACAGCCACATGATGGAGCGGTCTCCATACGTTTGTCGTTTCAGTATCGGATCTCAAAGCCCCAGGAGGGTGTGTTCTATGGTCTCTGAGGTGGGGTACCGTAGTATCAGTTTTATCTGTGAGAGAATTTCTTTCCGGAAAGGCTTGATAGAGGGACAGTCCCACCAGATATGTCGGAAATTCTCCCAACAGTCCGCACCCTCTCCAGCACCTGTCCGATGTGTTAGGGAATATTTTATGTAATTTCAGGGGGTGCAAGTACCAGTCGTACATTATTTTATAGGGAACTTCTCGTAAGTGCATAGTGCGGTTGTGTTTGGCAATGTCCTTGTATAAGCGGCTCCACTGGTTCTTCTCCACTGGTCTAGCTCGAGTAGAGTCCCAGAAAGCCCTGTGCCTTGGCGGCGACTGAGGGCTTAATGCCCTAATGAGGGAGTATAGAAGGGAGATGGTACCCTTGGTGGATTTCCCCAATTATGCAATTTTCTCAATTGGGAGCAGGTCCCTGGTAGTGGCCAGCCGCTCCAGGGATTTCTGCAACCAGTGTTTGAGCTGTGTATAGTGGAAGCCTTCTGAAGGCGGGAGTTGGAAAGCTGTAACACACTCTGCGAATGTCAGGAGTTCCCCTTTCATGTATAGGTGGGAGATCATGAGGCAACCCCCTGATCTCCACTGCGTAAAGGGCCCATCCCGGAGTGCATGGGGAAACTCCGGGTTAAAGTGTAGGGGGGTGTATGGCTAGGGAAAGGTCGTCAGGGAGAGTGTGTTTGTAAGTAGATCCCATAACCGCAGAGTAGTGGCCATGGGGGTGCTAATGTAAGAATTTGGGGTCCTATGTTGCTTCATTAACTACTGTTGCAGGTATTCTGCTCCTACACAGAACTGTGCATAGAGACTTGGAACCTCTGTGAATTAGGGTGTGCCAAAACTCACCTTAGTAGCCAAAATCCCCTACCAGACTAGCAATCAGTGCCTCATTGATTCTTACGCACCCCCAATGATTAGACAACCCAGAACATGAACTTGGAACACCTCAGGTAACGTGGAACACATGAACACTCTTTCGTTATACTATCATACTAGTCCACAACGAGGAGTAAATGGAGACACGTGCAAGTTTGAAATATTTATTTCTAATGCCGTGTTCTCAGGCGCAGTATCTTAGCTAATACAAGTAGACCTATTATAAGCAACAAGGTTATCAGCATAGTTATTATTCCATAAAATACAAAGGGAGAAAGCATGTTAAAATGCTAAAGGGAAGAAGGCTAAATAACACCTCAGTCTTACCCTCCCTTCCTAGTATATTATATTATATCTAAAAAAGGTCTCTTTGGGTTTTAGAAGGGCGTCCCCATACCTCTGGTCTTAGTAGAAAGGGATCACATCATCTTCTACACCAGCTCTCTGCATGCGAATATTCATCAAGTGTGTTTGCATGCTCTGCGCAGTGCATTAATAAACGCGCCAAAACCAGAGTTGGCCACAGCTGCATCTGTGTCACGTCTAGGACGTGCGTTGATCAGACAGAACAACAACCACTGTGTTGAAATAACCTTGAAGGCCTCGGCACTCACTGTTCAGACATAGCTTACCAAGCAAAGCTGATGCTATAGGAAAACGTATTATTCTCGTGTGAAGCAAAATATTCTACTAGGCTCAAAGCATTAATAACAATATGTCCCGTGTGCAGAAGCAGCAGAAAGGAAAAATAGCATTTAAACTTCTAATAAACTCATGCTAACTTAACACAGTGTGAAGGCAAAGCCTATCTCCATGACACTACAAGAGGTCCCAGATGGTCCTGCCGGTTTTCTGACGGTCCATATGGAGCCATTGTTTTTTAGACTGTCTGAGAGGCCATTCCATTATGACACTTAGCTGTGCAGCTCGGTAGTATCCCCAGAAGTCCGGGAGAGCTAAACCACCTTCTGCTCACGATCTAGTTAAGACCTTGTATGAGAGTGGGGCTCTTTGTCCATGACACATTAATTTAGTAGATTTAAACTATAGGGGTCACGTCCGTTAGGGGGGTCTGGTAGGACGTTTAATACTTTTATCACAAAGAGTTACCTGGCCACCAGTTTGTATGCTGCTAATTTATTCAGCAGATCCAAATTACAAAGCTTTGAGTCATTGTACTGTACTTTAACAATTGTATTAAATTCAACTTAATTTAAAGCAACAATTCATTATTTTTAGAGCATTAGAGGAATACACATTTCATTCAACATTGTGTACCTTTATAAACCATCTATCTTCTGTAACCAACTAAGAGATCGGGGTTATCCCCGCAAGCTGTTGAAATATGCTGTTAAAAGAGCGTGGTATACCCCGCGGGAAACATTGTGGATCAAAAGAGAAAAACTACCTATGGAGAAACTAGTATGTGTATCCACGTTTGGCCCTCATACCAATAAATACAAAAAAATCATTCTATCAAATTGGCACCTCCTATCGGGGTTGGAATTTCCAATCGAAAAACCTCTATTTGCCATGCGTATAAATAAAAGCATTGGTCAAAAGATGATTCGAGCCGATATGGGATCAGCGTCACTCAAAATCAACGACTTGCGCACACAATGGAATTTACCTCCAATCCAAGGTCATCGCAAGTGCGTGAACTGCTCAGTCTGCAGCATGACAATTTAAGGCCAAGAGTTTACACATGACTGCATTAATTGGACACATACCGAGTTCAACAATTGCAAAACAAAAAACATCATCTATGCGATCAAATGTCGCTGTTCCAAGTTATATATTGGGAAAACAACACAACAGGTCGATCAGAGAATTGTGCAACACCGATCACGCATTAAAAATCGAGTTCTGACCGCCCCGATGGTACAACATTTAGCACAACACAACCATCCAGAAAGATACTTCGAATGGATGGTCCTGTCTGGTGTCAAGCCGCCCCCACGCGGAGGAATATGGAAAGCCTGTTGGCAAAAAAAGAAGCGTATTTAATCTTGAAGTTTCACTGCATCACAAATGGATTGAATGACCTAACTGAGTTAAATCAAGTGATAACATGATTGATGGGAAACGATCCACAAGCTAAAAACCTTTTATGTTTAAACACATATTCACACGCTAGTGAAATGGATTCTACATTGAATGACATCCAAACCCCTTGTCACTACGAGTCCCATAATTCCATAGGGCAAGCAACAGGAAGAAGAAATATGTATAAGCAGAGTCAGCACAAGCGCAGAGTGATGCGGGTTCGCTCAGAGATACCACTGATGAACTGTGGCTCCAAGAACACCTCGGAAATGTAAGTGATTTCATTCTAATATGTGAAACTAGCAGCAAAGTGAAACGTTCGCGCTACAACTAGTCCAGCAGCATTAACAATTGAAAACCGCATGACCATGAGGGGAAACCGCCAGACTCGTGCGCATGTTATAGCGCTTCACTACTTGATAACAGACCCGACAAGCAGAGAATTTAAATGCACATTTTTGCTATGTTGGTAATAGACATTGTGCTCAAAACGTATGCGTAATGGCACATTGAAACATGACTCGCAGGAATGCTGAGGAAACGATACAAGGCGCATTTTGCGCTAGTAAGGAAGGGCGTAATTGCCTCAAATACGTGTTTACAATTCGAAATGAAGAGCATTATTCAAGTGACTAAAGCTCTTTTTTGATTTTTCCAGGAAGTTGTGACTACTCCGAAGGACGATCAAAAGTAAAAAGGATGTAAAAATTCCCTTGTGAAAGAGGAATCACTTCCAGAAGTAAGAGAAATGTCAGAGCAAGCTCGTTCTATGCTGGAAACAGTGAGTGACATTGTTTGGTCAAATGACTATAATCTATTTGTTTCAGGGCGGAATTATAAGCCCCAAAAAATAGCCTCGGCTGGCTTTAATCGAGAATAAGGACACAAGGTGGTAGTCAATTTAACAGACGTGCGAAGATTCGAGTAAGTCAATAAATACAGACAGAACTGTGCCAATAATTGCCTGTATTGATGAGACTCGTACACTTACATAACTAATTCGCCTAATTTTAGGTACACTACCCTTACAGAAGAAGGAATGATAACTAATAAGTGAACGAAGCAAATCAAAGAATACAAGGTACCAAATAAACATTTTCTGACATACCCGTTATAAGTAGAGAGAGTAAGGGTGATAAGTTGTGTGACTTATAATTTATTATTTTGTTAATCACATAGATTACACTGTGGTCTAAGCCCTAATGATAATCCCCTAAGGCAGAGGGCTATTGGAAACGCGTCGGCACGTCCTTATTCGACTGCGAGGGACCTACATCTATTGGGACTCTAGTGAGGGTACTACCACATGAAATATACCCCGAGAGAGAACCTTTAAAAACAGTTCTATCCCCGTAGTCTGTCTGTCTTAGCGCCATATACAATTGCATAATGAAAATAGTCTTAGCGCTGGCAGGCTTTTTGAATTACCGACTGGTGTAATTGAATGATTTGATTTTAATGTCTTTTGTTTTATGTTATGAATTTATGAATATATGTTTGTCATGAGTTTATAAAGGTACACAATGTTGAATGAAATGTGTATTCCTTTAATGCTCTAAAAATGATGAATTGTTGCTTTAAATTAAGTTGAATTTAATACAATTGTTAAAGTACGGTACAATGACTCAAAGCTTTGTATTTTGGATCTGCTGAATAAATTAGCAGCATACAAACTGGTGGCCAAGTAACTCTTTGTGATAAAAATATTAATTTAGTAATCATCTTTTTTTAGATCCATAACTAGTCCCGGTCTACTAGGATCGGAAGGCCCTCGAAGAGGTAGAGAAGTCTAGGGAGGATATTCATCTTCACTGCATTTATTCTCCCTACCCAGGAGGTGTAGGCCGTTTTCCACCGATTAATGTTGGCCTTAATCTGTCTCAGCAGGGGTGGGTAGTTGGCCTTGTAAAGACTTGATATTTTTGGAGTGAGCGTGACCCCTAAGTAGGTGATGTCTCTGCCCGTACAACAAAAGGGGGAGGACTCCTTTATTTGCTCTATTACTTCTGGTAGGGTTGGGTTGAGCAGGAATGATTTCAAGTGATTTACGTTGAATACTGATACTAGTTCAAAGCGATCGAGCTCCTCTTGAATAGCAGGGAGCGAATTCAGCTGGAAATTGTTAGGGAGTAGGTCATCGTCCGCTAAGAGAGAGATCTTCTGGGCGTTGGTGCCAAAGGCGACCCCCTTGATGTCAGGGTTCGCCCTGATCCTCTCTGCCAGGGGTTCAATGCTAAGCGAGTAAAAAGGCGTCAGAAGCCGCTGTGTTTACAAGGACTCTCGAACTGGGAAAGCGGTAATTGACCCGCACCATACCAATGAATGTTTCTTTAAAGCCGAATCTTCTCCGGGTTCGTAGTAGGAAGGCCCAATCAACCAATCAAGGGCTTTCTCCGCGTCCAAAGAGAGAAGGGTCACAGGGATGCCTTTCTTCTGCACTTTCTTGATTATATGTACCATTCTAAGTAAATTTTCATGGGTCTGCCTCCCCTTAATAAACCCGGGTTTGATCAGTGCAGAGAGGAGATTTTCTAGGCGGGTGGCCAGAATTGTAGAGTACAATTTGGCGTCCAGGTTCAAAAGTGCAATAGGCCTGCATGAGGTGCAAGCTTTAGGGTCCTTTCCTGGTTTGGGAATTACTGAGACTAACGCCTCCCTCATGGTATCTGTCACCCTTCAGGCACTTGCTATTTCGTTAAAAAGGATCACCAACTGGGGCGTCAATTCGGGAGCAAACGCATGATGGAAGTGGGCATTAAGCCCATCTGGGTCAAGAGCCTTCTGTAATTTTAAGGCGTCTATCCCTTTCTGGACCTCCTCCCCAGTGAAGGGCCAACCAAGTTCCTCATTGGTGTGGGCAGAAACCTGAGGTAAATGCAGGAACATCAAGTAGCTTTCCTGAGATTGAGCATCGATTGTGGCAATGTAGTAGAGGTTGCTATAGAACTGCCCAAAGGCATTGGCTTTGCTCTCTTCATTGAAATGGGAGACGCCTGCATCATCCACTATTTGCTTAATATATTCTTTTTCATGTTTTGGCCTTAGTTGTCGCGCCAATAAGATGTCAATCTTGTTGCCGCTTTCATATCCTCAAGCCTGAAGCCTTAGAATGGATTTCTCTGCTCTATTGTTATATATGACCATTAGTTTACCCTTTAGGGAAGTGACTGTGCGGTGAGTTTGACTCGATGGCAACTCTTGGTGGATTTTTTCCACTGTTTGTTGTTCCTTTTCCAGTAGGAGCTTCTCCCCCCTCTGCTGATTTCTAAGCGTGGTGGCTAGTTCTATGTATTTGGCCCTAATAACCGCCTTAAAGCTGTCCCAGTTGTTGGCATATGAGGTAAGGGCGGGGTCATTGTTTTTAAAATATTCCGTGATTGCCGTCCTTAATTCATCTCTAAGGAGTCTATCCCTGCTGAGAAAATTAGGAAAATACCGTCTCCTATGTTTTGAGCGCGGAGCTGGCCAATTAATATCTCCAAGGGGGCATGTTCTGAGAGGCAAATCGAGTGAAACCTTGCATCTGCTACTGTGAAGAGAAGGGATTGACTGAGAAAAATTTTGTCAATTCTAAAGGAGGTTCTATGGGAATGGGAAAAAACGGAGCAACCCCTCGACCTAGGGTGGGCTTCCCTCCAAGCGTCAAGTAATCCCAGGCTCTGAAGAGAGGTTTTGAGAGTCTTACTAAATGTCCCTCCCATTGCTCTATGAGGGTGAGTCATGTCCAGTTTGGGATCCCATATGAGGTTAAAGTCCCCCAACAGTGGAATACCTCCTGCGGTAAACCCCTCTGGTGTAGTTAAAAAGGCTTCCAGAAAGTCCAATGCCCTGTGTTAAATGCATATACGGTGGCAATAGTGCAAGCTCGCCCCCTGATCTCCCCTTTTATCAGTATCTTGGTGGTTAAAGTGGATCGAGGAATAGATGAGAAGAGGCACTCCATTTTGCATTGTGGCGGCGGAGGAATGAAAGATCTGGGGGTATCATTTGTGTTTCAACCTGCCCTCTTCACATTTCTGTAGATGGGTTTCCTGTAGGGTGGCTATCAGAATCTGGTGGTCAGTTAGGTACTTCCATATGGACTTTCTCTTGTTGGGGGAATTATACCCTTTACATTCCAAGAAAAGGGGGTCTTCCATCCCAGAGGAAGGCCTCACTGTCACCAGTTCTTTCGTTTTGACAGAGCTGAATTTCGCTGGAACGTCTATTGGCCTCCTGTTGCTTTCGGGCAGCCTCGGCCCCACTCTATGAACCCGCTCCAGTTGCACCTCTGGCCTCCTTCCCCGAGGACTGTGGAGAAGAGGCCCACCATGAACGCCTCCAGGTCAGGGCCTTTGCAGACTTCTTCTAGACCTTTGACCCTTATGTTGTTCTCCACGTCTTCGCACTTAAGGGTCGATGCCGGTAGTTGGTCTCAAAGCTCCGTTGTGCTCTTCTCCAATGGCCCCATTCGTTCTTACAGTTCCTGGCATTTCGCTTCCAAGTCTATGGTGCACGTACATACTGAGTCCACACAGCCCGTAAGGCCACAGTCTTCACCCTCATCTCTGCTCTGAAGGCTTTGAAGGAGGCATCCATGTCAGCCTTGATATAATCTCTCAGCTCCTTCCTGAAGTCCCTGAGGGACGCCAACAGGTCTTCCCGAGTGAGAGCCATGTTGCCCCCAGCTGTGCCTCTCCCTCCTTGGCTGACCCTGTGCCGGTTGGGCACAGTAGTTGGAGACTTTGTTGGTGGTGACCTTTTTGGGTGGCATATGGGGTTAGGGAGCCGGCCAGTTCGGGCCGCCACACCAATGGACTGTGCGTTGCTCAAGAGACTTCCATCTGTGGGGCGATTTTCCGAGGACCACATGTTCGCTTGGCCCTGTTTTCCAGCTGGGCCCCAACAATCGTCTCTTGGCTTCAGGCCCATGTGCCTTCCCTCTTCCTCTTAGAAGCTCCTCTGGTATTGGGACTGCCGGGGGGGTGGGGGGGGGAGACTGAATGTGTTGCCCCAGAGGTCCACTTTGGGACGGGGTTGTACTCTCAGATCATTGCTCTCCTCTCTGCCTGACTGGTGATGCGATGCGGACAGTCGGCGCCATGTGAGGGTCAGGCGCCCGCCGGATGCCTCAGCGCCTCGCTCCACTCGTGAGGGGGCTCCCCAGCAGCCTGGGGTGGGTCCGCCAGCCTCCATATACCATTGGTACTCCATGCCCCCGCGCTGATCTTACTTGAGTTGAGCTCCAGGCTCAGATCTGGCGTCCGGTACTGGGGAGATTTACTGCTCCTGGGGGTGCCCCTTGGTTTGAGCGCAAGTGAGAATCACACGGGCCCCAGGCCGGAGCTTCGGCAACAACCCTTCTCTAGTTACTGTGGTCCTCTCCCTGCCGCCATTTTGTGAAGCGCAGCGGCGCTCTGGAGACCACTTGTCTCGCCCCTAGTTTAGGACAGTCAGCAGTCCTTGCAGGCTCGCCTCAGCATCCCGGTGGTTCCCACAAATCGCACGCAGCTGGGGCTAGGTTGGGCAGCGCAGTCAGTACCCTGTAATAGTGAATTTTCATGGGGCCTGGGACGGAGCTGTTTGGAATCACGTCTGAGCTGCCATGATGGCTGGCCACGCCCCCCACAAATACAATTTTAATATAAAACTGACTTAGTCAGCAGCACTTTCCGGCTTGTCAACTCCATTACCAGTCTCCAACTGGAGCTGACTGAGCGCGCGCCTCCCTGCAACGTGGAAGAGTCTTTAAAGCCAATATTCCCCTTAGGGCAGAAATGGTAGAGACAGTACTGGCAGCACTCAGGGCTGCAACAAACAGAATAGAAGCTTGAGCACCAAAAGGCACAGACACAGCTGAGCAGGGGCAACGAGGCAAGAAAGCAGCAAGTAATGGACTTGGGATGACAGAGTAGCAGAATCCTGTACCTGCACCTCAGGTAACAAAAACCCAACTAAAAATCTTTGAAGAAGCAAATAAATACACTTAAGGATAAGTCAGTCTGTAGTTACTTACAACAGAAGGTAAACAGAAGATGGGAGACCAATATCCCCCAAGTAATGCCACAAACAGATTTATTTGATAAGACATGTAACACTAGTCAGAAATTGATGCACATGAGATCTGCTGCTATAAAGATCAAATCCAATCTCAAGGGTGCATTAATAAAAAAGAAGAGGTCAGACAGGCAGTGAAGACTCCAAAAACAGAAATCACCATACATTCAGCAGGCCACTACACCATCTGTGCAGGGCGTATCCTGGAAGAAATGCCGGTCTCTGAAAAACCCCTCAGCACACAGGTTTTCCCAACAACAAAGTTGTGCTGGAGTGGATGTCTGCTTTTGCCCCCGGGGGGCCGTAGAGTGCTTGCTGATACATGAGCACCCTAGTCTGTCCCTGCTTGTGACCCCGGTGGTACTGTAAAGTGCAGACTTCATCGGAGCGAAGGAATGCAGAAGACACTCTACAATCAGTCTTCACAGGCTGAGGGAGCAGCTGTAAGTCACCGCGCTGAGCAATTAAAAGGGGCAATGGTGAAACATAAAAGTGGCATCCTGACAAGACTTATTGGCGTGTTTTCACTTACGTTGGGAATGGAAAGGCAGGGGGAACAGCTATGCGTAAGGACTGCGTGCGCATCGCTGCTCGTTCCCACGCCAATTCTCCAGGGGAGTTAACTTTTAACAAAAGGTGGGACATGCACCAACCATTATGCTATTGGAGGTTACAATTTTTAGAAAAAAGCTAATCCAAAGCAAGGGAGGAGTCAAACCCCACAGCGTACATACGACAGATCACCTGACAGTGCAAGGGCTGTCTAGCCTCGACCTAAAAAACTTGCCAGTGTCCTTTGTAAAACAAGCTGAAAAATCACTAATTACAGTGGTTTTCAGCTCGTTTTCCCTGTCACTGTATAATATCGGCTCCTCACTGGGAGACTGTGATGGGAGCCAATATTGTGTGTCACACGGTGGTTCCGTGTGAGTTGGAAAGTATGAGGCTTATATGCAAAGGTATGTGTAACTATCACTGTGGTCCCCTTTACATAGCGCTTACTACCTTTCATGAGGCATTGAAGTCCGTCCCAGTGAAGAACGACATATAAATCGTACATCTCTATTAAACAGGAAGACATACCAATGCTAAAGACATATATGCCAACGTTTGAGTGCTTTGAACGAGTCTCCTAAAATGTAGATGTCTGCGTAAAAAAAAAACTGGCCACATGAATCAGCATCTTAGAGGGTTTTCCCTGATGGCACAATGCTTGTGGCCCTTATTAGCAACCTGATCGGCACAACTTTGGAACATTCACTTCTCATCTAGTGAGACAATGGAGTAGTAGTCAATTGGTATTTACAGTACAAAGAAAAAAAAACTGCCTCCAGAAAGCAACAAAAGTCACTTGTGAAGACTGCAGTCTTAGACAAGGTAATGAAGGCCGCTCTTTGCACTTTAAGAGGTTCAAATGTAGCTGTTCATAAACCAAACCTGAAAGCAGCAATGTGAATAAATGAAAACGTATATGTATTTACAGGTTTTAGAAGCTATGAAATGGCATGTGTAATAATTGATTGTTTGCAGTGGTGGTGACACCCAACAACTTTATGGTGACCCAAATTTAAAAAACAATGTTTTACGTAGCTATTAAAAGAGTTTGTACTTTACTGGAAGAAAAAAAATAAGAATGAAACAGCAGGTAAGGGTGTGATTGCAACTGTATCTCCTATTTCAACAAGCATTAGCAATGCTAAGAATGTTCAACTATGGTTTATTGGGTGTAGTGTAGTTCCTATATTCCTAATAGGCTCTGCTTGTTTCCCCAAGAATAAAACTGATCTCCAGAGTCGTGGAAACAATAGATAGATATTTTACTCAGTCAATTGTGCATGCTTCGTTTCATCAGAGGTGCAGAGAAATAGAGAGACGGGCGTTTTCAATCAAAGGATTTATTGAACAGTCTTCTTTCTCAAGCAAGTAAAATGAACTGCTACAATCGTAATACTGGTTGCAAAGCATAATGCGTACTGTAAGAAGAGTATGATAAAATAATACTGTAAAAGCGTTGTATGGTTCCTAGACCATAGATAAGTACATACATAAATAACAATGGCTAAAAGTACTTAACTGGTGCTTCTTAAATACGCCTACCCCAATGCACCTAACCTAAGTCTAGTACGAGGGAAGAAGTAAGTGAGGTGTAGCATAGGTTTATTTTTTGTTTGCCAAGAATCTAATCAAGATTTCTGTTAGGGTCTAATCAGCTCCTTACCTTGGTTTTAGAATGTCGGAGGTCTGGTATCTCTGTCTCGGGACTCCGTTTCCCAACACCCAGCAAGGGGAGCTTGGAAACACTGGAGCTGGATTCTCAGCGAGAGAAAGGACAGCTTCTCTGTCAGTGCATCAGCTAGAGGGTCGGCTTCCTTCGGCACTTGCTGTAGCGAGCTGCGTCGGGCAAGTAGATAGTCGAGCTGCTCCGAACCACCAAGTGTAGGCATATTTATACCTTGAAGGTGCCTAGTTTGACGTAAAGTCGGAGATATTAATGTCACCAAAGAATCCCAAGGGAATGGTACTTCTTGGAAAACGCCATGATTTCTAGGACAAATCAATATTCAAGTAATTGGATGTACCTGACTGCTGAAGCCGAGTTTTCCAAGAAATCGTTGTGGCTTTTTGGAGCTAGTGGAAGTAGCCATGTCTGTATTTGGACTGGATGAGTTATGTCTAAATATGGGCAGGATTTCTATGCCTATATAAGCGCATGAATCAGTAAATTACGCTTAGATCCTAAAATACTCCAAAACACCCACTCCACTTTATTATGTTCGATATTACTGAATTCTGAGCATGTAAAACATCATAATGTGTTATAAATCCCTCCCAAAATACATAAAATGCATTTGAAATGGCTGTACACGAAAGATGAGCATTTGTGCTGTACGCATTTTTAAAAAAGCAATATTTTCATCCAAAGCATGTAGTATGTCATGGAAAATGCTTATCAGAATGAATCACGAAATTACATTTATGAAATTACTCTTAAATACAGAAGAAAAAAAGTTGAACAATTCCATGACAGAATATACTGTTTAGGTTGTGGACAAGGTTACATATTGTCTCTCGGAAGTGTTTCAAAGAATTCTTGTTCTCTAAGAATAGTTCTACTTTAAGCAGATTACATTGTGCCAAAAAAAGTTACATTTTGGAAAAAGTCACATCATAGAAAAAATAGAGTTCCTAAAGTTGGAAGTTTTGTTTTGAAAAGTGAAGGTCGAATACAGAGTCCCATAGAACGCTGTGTGCTAACTTCAAAAGACATTCTCGTTGTTTGGAGAAAACATTAAATCTTCTAAGCTGGCAAAAAAATCGTCTACCACAGTAGGTAAAAGTTGGACCACTTCATTAAGTAACCGATAGCACAAAAATGTGAAGCATCACCGTCAGTGTTAGTCGCATTAGCAATGTTTGTCGGAGATGGAGATGAAGGTGGTACCTGTGTGGCTGTCGATACACGTATCTCACCGTCAGCAGATTGCGTCTGTGAAATCTCCATGAATGCCGTCATCAGGATAGGTAGCTGCTGGGGACAACACGATGCATGGTCCGTTACCGAACCAAGCAGGGTATCAACATCTGTTGGCAGTGCTGATGGAAGTATTAGACCGGCATGCAACACGCATTCTTCTCCACATAGCAGGAATCGTAGAACAGGTAAGAGGCAATCTTGCCAGATTGGTCGGAATGATAGGAACCACGTGGTATTCAGGTCTCTTAACCGAGCCAGGCCCAGGATCTGTATCATGCGCTCACGACACTTCATTGCCAGGAGAGTATTCTTGATGGTAATCTGGGTGTCGTTGCTGACCAGACTTGCCATATCGGAGCAGAAGGAACAAGAATATTATTCCTTGCACGAGTCCCAAAATGGGAGGCAGTCCTCCGAACACAGAGTGCACGAAGTTTGGAAAAATGCCGAGGACTGCTTCAAAAGGTGCTAACAGTCCAGAAAAAACTGTCTTAAATACATGTACAACACCACTGCTATCGGACATGTTCAAGATACGACCTAACAGTTCTACGAAATGTATTGGACAGTGTGTGGATAAAAGGGCAGAGGACCTTGCAATTTGTAGTTCATACGTCTCTTTGGACGAGGTCAGTGGCACATTTTTTTGTAAAAGAATGGCTTTCATTCTGCTTAAAGTATCAATTCGAATAGAAACGATGTTCAGTGAAGGCCATAGCGGCGACTCCCCGTCTGTCTTAGCTTTAGGAAACAATACTTGCATACAACAAGTGACCCTGGCTGACACAATTACGAGATAGGCTATTCCTGGCATCATTCCACAACAGCTGTGATCATTCAAAATTATATAGCTCCTATTAGAAAGCTGCCTAAAAATTGGATCTATCACTGCTGCTGGAGAACCTTGCATGTGGCAGGATTAGTTTTTCGAAGAACCTTCACAAGCCCCGTGTAAGTTAATACCCTGACATAGGAGTGTACGACTTAGTGCACTTTTGCATCGTGTACCACTAAGAAATACCTCTTTTCCCCCACTCCAACATCTGTGTGTGTATGGTAATTCCCAGGTTGACTTTATGTATTCCTTACCCAACCTTTCATACACAGAAACTGGTATAGGTTTCAAACAGTATTGAAAGTTGAAAATTGTGACAGGCAGAGTGATTATCCTGTGTATTATCCATTCTATTGCAGGCTTTTCTGAAACAGTTAACGGTAATCTTTCCAGTTTTTCAAAGCTCAGCACCGTATAGTCTGCTCCTTTTTGTGCCAAGCTGATTTGTTTATCTGTAAGGTTAAATACAGAAAACAATGACGTGGTGTTGATTTGACGCCATAGCACATATCCAGAACAAAGATTTTATAACGTCCAGCCTAAAAGCATTATAGAATGTAATTGTGACTGTCCATGCTGTAGCATGAGCAAGTCCTGTTCCATTGTCAATGGCAGAGAATACTTTGCTGTCCAAAGAATACATTCTGGATGACAGGGTCGTTAACCCATTGTCAACTACAGAGTGCTTTCTCTAAATTAATACAATCAATTTCTCGTATTCTTTCTGCAGTCTCTGCCTGTGTCTCTTTCCAAGCTTCATTATAAATGGCATATATACCTGCGTATATGAAACGTTTATGACGTTTCGCAGGACCTAGTAAGAAGTCCCTTAAATCAACGCCATCTTAAAGTAAAGAGAAGTGTTGTTTAACATCTGTGAGTGTAGATTTTTGTAGCCACTCAAGGCATAGTTTTCCTACACTGTATGTTGTTACTATCCCTGGATTTGTCTCTGGACATATCTTGGATCTGGCCTAGTTACTGTAAACCCTTCTGTCTTGTTCAGGAATCTATCTTGACAGTTAATTGTGTCTGTGGGCCAGATTAACAATTTTTTCCAATCGGGATCAGTTCTTATTTTATGTAAAATAGTTTTTATGTCGACCCCTCCTTCTGAAGTGTTTTTGCTATCAGATGTAGATGTAGGTGTAGGTATAGATGGTTTGTTCAAATCTTTTATCTTGGCTAGGCCAAGGCAGGATGTCTGTTGAACAGTGTCATTCAAAAATATTATTTGTTCAGGGATAA
The DNA here is from genome assembly GCF_964263255.1 of Lissotriton vulgaris. NCBI lineage: Eukaryota > Metazoa > Chordata > Amphibia > Caudata > Salamandridae > Lissotriton > Lissotriton vulgaris. Next base: position 2,101,805,238 of record NC_141685.1, on the reverse strand, counting down.
TGCAGGCTCGAAATAAAGCTTCTATTCCCTGCACTTGCCAGTCTTTTGGGCAACACAGACAGTTTTTGTTTCTATGTTGTCACTCCAAAAGTCAAAACCTAATGAGGACAGCTGGGCATAAAAGGCTGCTGAATAAATTTGCTTTGTATTGGTTAACATACTTTTCATTCCTGTCTTATTAACATTTCTAAAGTAAAATGTTTCCGGATTTGTGGTATTAAAACCTGAGAAGTATGGAAATTTTTCATAGAATATTTTTGAGCTACTGTAACGACCGGGTTCTAGACGAGATGGGATCAGCTCCTGAGAGCCCCTCCAACCCAGCCGGAGCGTGACCACCTCCCTCCTCAGGACCATCTATCCAGGCACCTGGGTACCTACCTGAGGATGGGGAACTCGCAATATACAAGCTCATATCATCAGAAACACCACTAAATCTATAGGGATACTAAGAATACTCACTGATTACTAAGGACATCCATGCCCTACACCACACTCATACCTCATAGTCTCGCGACCACATGGGTCCAGAGTAATCTACCCTGGGGCAGTTCTGATTATCTACCATTACACACTGATTACCCTCAGTGCTCACTCAAGCCGCAATCTTGCGGGTATACACACTGCTCACCCTCAGTGCTCACTCTACACGCAATCCGGCGTGTCTACACACTAGGCTGCAGCCCTAGTGCTCTCTCTTTATCCGGTCCACAATCCGGCGGACCTAAACACCGTATCCCCCCGGTGCTCACTCACTTACAACATGATCCACAATCCGGCGGATCTACACACTGACCACAATCAGTGCTCTCACTAACGCCACTTACCAATGACGACCACTTTCCTATGAATACCTTCAGCTCTCTGTCTCTATGTTGGGAAGTCTCTCTCACTATTCACTAGGGGTTTGCTACTACAATAATATTATGGGATGGCCGAATTACTTAGTATATCAATTATCTTTCAGTTCAAGGGCTCCTCTCTCTCCCTAATTATTCAGTTATCACTTACCTGATCAGGGGTAGCATCTGTTCAAACAGTAATACCTGACTAGGAGACAAGGTTACCTCCACTGTGTGGGGACAAAAGATATACACACTGTCTGCAGGAATAACAACGCTCTTTATCATAAGAACAACACATGCACACTAGTTCACTAAGAACTGGGGTATCTTTATTACAAAATGGCAATAGAATACACATACATAAATCTGCGGGGTCTCTATAACTAACAGGAACTTTTAACACACCGCTGAAAGAAAAGGATTAGACATGCAGTATAAGGACAAGGTTAATATTTATAAAGTAAGGAACAAGGTCACCTTGGGAGTATGAAGTCTTGCTCTAGCTGTCATCTGGGCTCCTCTCTCGTCTGTGCCTTAGCTCGTCTTAGATTCTCTCCTGCACTCTTGGACACACATCTGCGCTGATCACTTTGCACTGGATTTCTCTCCCCCACGGACTCTCTCCACCTTCCAACTTCAATCTAATGGTTCCTGCCGCTCTGATAACCGTTTGTTCCACTAGCTTTATCACTCTGTTTAAATGTCTCTGTGCCAATGTCCAATTAACTCCAGCTGCTTCCACAGGTTAATCTACGATATAACTTCAGTCTCTTCTAAAAGGCATTACTTCAGACTCCAGCTATTCACAACTCCTCCTGATAAGTAACTGCTTCTGACTGCTTCCTTCAGTTCCAGCTCACTGACTGTCTGTTTATCTTCTCTCTGTTCCAAGCATCTTCTGTCTCTTCTCTTTCTGCAACTCCACTCCTCCAACTCCTCCAACTCTACCAACACTCTCCGCTCCTCCAATTCAACTCAACTGCTTCTACCACTCCAGCTCAACTAACTGACTCCGCCTCTGCACTTCACTATTATAGAATGCTCTTCCCTCATGGAAATTTCCAACAGAGGGCTGCCTCCCACCGAATTCCTGCGCCAGCTCCAGGGCCCCTTGCGCAGCCGCAGTGACCATCTGCATGTTACGTCTGGGCCCAAGAGAGGAACACATTCTTCCGATAAGAACCAGTCCTGGCCGGTTTTCCCCTAGCAGTCAACAGCCTTAACTATAAACATTACCTTTCCCCTTGAAGCATCTCAGCTCTATCAAAATGGAGTCTATCTAGTTTTGGGCCTTGTAGGCCTGAGAAGGATGAAATAACCCTTAGCTCTGTCAGAGTACCTACATACCACAGGATCCAACCTCTACTATAAGCAAAATAATGAAAGGCAAAGCCAATAGGCAATAGATGGATTAGAGTAAGGGATCTATCATCATATGAAGCAGCTATCCTCTTCTAGGTCTGGAAGAAAGGGCTTAAAAGGGAAGAATACAGCCTATAGATGTGAGCAAGCTTAAAGTCTTTATCACTCCGAAATAGAGCCAAAAAGCCTGTCAAGACATTCCACCCTTAGACTTTATCTTGCGAACATCTATAAACAACAACATCCAAATAAACAAACATCAACATAATCTATCAACAAAACCAAAAAACAAAAAAACTCTCTAAAATAAATGACAACTTAAGGAAATTCCACCTAAAACTTAATATAGGGAATACAAATCTAACAACCAACTGAAAACAAATCAAAGCACCCTTGACCTGAATGCTAAAACATATCTAAGATTGATCTGATAACAACAGAAACCAACCAAAGCACCCTCAAACTAAATGTGCCTCAGCTTCTAGTGATAACTGATGAAATCTATTGATGTAGGGACATATTTGTAGAATGAAAACAGCAAGGGGCCTAAATGGGGCCTACCTACTTCGGTCAACTTAAGAACTAAATGTGCTTCAACTTCTAATGATAAAACAACAAAGGGCCTAAATGAGGCCTACCTACTTTGGTCAACTTAAGCTAATGATAACTCATGAAATCTATTGGTGTAGGGCCATGTGTGTGGAATAAAAAATAACAATGGGCCTAAATGAGGCCTACCTACATTGGTCAACTCAAGAAAGAATTTGGTGAAATTTGAGAAATAAACATGACAAACGGTCCTCAAGGTCTGGGCAAACAGTACTAATAGATGTAGGACATAATCATACTAAAAGACACACCTCCCAGGACAACTTAAAGTCTAGGGTAACCACCCTTGGATCAATCAAAGTGAAAGTGTAACAACAGGAAAATAAAGATAACCCCATTTCTACAAAATAGCTGGTGTAGCACTATGCATATCAAGCAATAAATCAAAGAAAATGATCTAAATGTGGTGTATATATCATCTAACTCAGGAAACAGTTTGTATCTAATCCTTCTGTATCGATCTGTGGAACACATGTGTGCACCACCATTTAAAAGATTACAATCCTTTCATTGGCAAAACTGTTTTTCAGAAAACAGGAAAACTATAATAGGTGAAAGATAAACCAGTGTAAAATAGCATAGCATACTAAAGGGAAAATATAGTACTGCATAAACATCAAAACCATGAGAAATTTTAAATTGGGGCCTGATTGTGATAATGTCCATCTGAAATAAAAAAAAAAATATGGGGAAAAAAATGCAAGGACTCTTTCTGTTGGAAACATAATTATAACAAAATAGAAATGGGTTCAGCATTTCATCATTGGAGATCATAGCACATGACTCGTGCAATACTGTAATTTAGGGTTCAAAAATATATTGTTTTTTTTGTACAGAAATTCAGTTCACTTTTTAAAAGATGGAACTTTTGGCTTTGTCAAAAAAAAATATATATATATTTTTTTTTTTCTTTAGTAAATCCAAAGATATTGTATGGGGTTTGAACCTGACTGCTGAGGCAGCCAACTATAGAGTTCAGTCAATATAAGAGTTCTTTTTTATAGGAATCCATCGTTGGTTTCTTCTTAGAACAGTTAATTGATGTAGGCCACGACCCTTCATCTTCATCTGTATCCGGTACCAAGGAAGCACATCCTCCAGTCACCAGCTTCCGCCGTTCATCCGCCACCATCCCGGTCTGGTCTGGTTCCATCTTCCAAAAATAACTAACATAAAAAAATGAAAACAAAAAAGTAAAATAACAAAGGGAGTGGGAGGGGGGTGGGCCGACGCACACACCAAACACCACAACCCAACAACCTGAAACGAAAAAACAAGTATCATTAATCTAGCAAAAATAAATTTTCCATTTAAAAAGCACCCCAAGTGCTTTTCATTGTCGAAAGAAACCTACTAATTTATAAAACCAATTATTCTAAATTAAAGGAATAATTCAAATCATATATTTTTAAATTTGTTTGGGCAAAATCTATTTTTTTCATACACAGCCAGAAGGGCTGGGGCCTAGCAACTCCCGAATCCTCTGAGAGACAGCCCCTCCCTTCAGAAAGATGTTCGCGCTCAGAGTTTTGAATCCGCTCCAGAAAATAAGCAGGAGCCGAGCTACAGTGCGATGTAATTTTGAATCACTGCCAAGTGCTGATCTCATTGCAGGAGTAAGGCTGCTGCCAACCATTCTGTCCAAGGATCTCTAATCTCTAGTCAGGGAAGCTCACCCAGGCCTACTGTATTTATCTAACTCCAAGGGCCAAGCGTCTGCCAATTATTCTGCATGTACAAGGATCCCTTATCTGAAGGCAATGAAGCTGTCTGCGCCGACAGCAAGGAAGAGCGATTTGACCCCCCCACCCCCCCTTACATAAATAGTTCTCCGCGGAAAGAAATTGGAGAATGGCCAATAATAACAGGACAGGCACTGCTCGGCGCTCCAAGAGGGAAAAGCCCTCCCTTTACAAAACTGCTTTCTCTGGGAGCCAGGCTACCTTCAAGGTCGAAAAACACATTCCCCGGAACTCAAAACAAATCTGTACCCAGGCCAGAACCACTATTCTCAAACTAACTGAAGCAAATTGAAAACTTGATGAAAAGCATCCTAATATTAGTAATTAATAAGGGCATATATTTTTTGTAACTAAGTCACATGCAAGCATTTTAAAATAAACTATTATAAAAACAGCTACTGCTGAAAGGGAAAAATATTAGAAGCAAATACATTTCATATTTCCATTTTGAAAATAATATGAAAAGTAAAACAAGGGGTAACATGTCATAATTTAGTGTGCAAGCATTTGTACTTTATCTATTAAAAAGGGCCAAATTCATCAGTTTTTCAAATAGTCATTTTTCTAACTGAGTGGGTACACTCACACACTGGTCTGCTACATATCAGAAACATTTGCATTTGAAAAAGGTTCAGCTTGCATTGGAAAAATAATAATGAAAATTAATAGAACACATTTGTTTTAAAAACACACGGTTGCATTTCACTAATTAAAAGCACATGTTACCGTGCACTGTTGGGTATGATTAATTATTCACAACCTGTGATCATTCCAAAACACCAGTTTGCATATTCCTTTCTAGTTGGAAAACCCTCTACGAAATAATTAATGAAAACAGCCCGTAGCCTGCACTCTAACTGGGCCATCTTTTTAATATTTCACTCATTTTAAATCATGCATTCAAAAATAATTCTCCACACGTCTGTGGATGCATATGAAGTAGCACATTTAAATGAACACTGCTCTCTCCATGCAAGATGTTACCATGCTGTCAGCAAGCTGACAAAGCACATAGGCGGAACCAGCAACCAATGAAAAAATGAAATCAAACCATGATCAATCCAAACATTCACTGACTTTCAGTGTCAGCTCACATAACCATGCATGTTAAACAGCATGTTAAAATAAATACTGCCTTCTCAATTCAAGATATTAACCCTTTGGCAGCTCAAGCACAATCATTCCCCAATGACTGCAGTACATGGGAAAGTCATGAACTCATCTCTCCACGTTTTCACAGAACACGTACGCACATCTTCAAAACGTTATCCCCAAGCACTTGAAAGAGATACAGCTCTCTCCTGCCTAACGTAATGATAACATGCCCTGTCCAAGCCATAACCACATGGCGCTATTCACAAGCCATATTTACAAGAAAGTCAACAAGTCCAAAAAATGACAAGCTCTTCACAAGGAATATATTCATGCGCAATTCACAAAGAACACAGCAAGTCAAAATGAGAACATGCTCCACACAAGCTACATTAACATGGCGCTATTTACAAGCCATATTTACAAGGAGCTATGTACAAGGAACTCCACAAATCATATTACATTGAACACATTTCAAATTGCACAGCATAAGCAGACGCAGCAAGCAATTTAATGGGCAATTTAAAAGCATTTTTCACACACATTTGTACAATTGGACTATCACAAAGATGTAATTGGCTCCCTCATGTAATGTCACCATTCAAGCCTGACAGTTCAAACACCAAGATGAAAAGCATTTCTTCCACCCTGCATAAGTCAAATGCCATGATGTACTGCAATCTCCTTACACTGCAACTGTTCAAGCCCATAGGCCAATTTTCGTGCCAAGTGCAAACCATCAAGATAAAAACAAATACAGCGCACACAAGCTTCGTAAACTGTTCGTCGACGCCAGATGTAACGACCGGGTTCTAGACCAGATGGGATCAGCTCCTGAGAGCCCCTCCAATCCAGCCGGAACGTAACCACCTCCCTCCTCAGGACCATCTATCCAGGCACCTGGGTACCTACTTGAGGATGGGGCACTCGCAATATACAAGCTCATGTCATCAGAAACACCACTAAATCTATAGGGATACTAAGAATACTCACTGATTACTAAGGACATCCATGCCCTACACCACACTCATACCTCATAGTCTCGCGACCACATGGGTCCAGACTAATCTACCCTGGGGCAGTTCTGATTATCTACCATTACACACTGATTACCCTCAGTGCTCACTCAAGCCGCAATCTTGCGGGTATACACACTGCTCACCCTCAGTGCTCACTCGACACGCAATCCGGCGTGTCTACACACTAGGCTGCAGCCCTAGTGCTCTCTCTTTATCCGGTCCACAATCCCGCGGACCTAAACACCGTATCCCCCGGTGCTCACTCACTTACAACATGATCCACAATCCGGCGGATCTACACACTGACCACAATCAGTGCTCTCACTAACGCCACTTACCAATGACGACCACTTTCCTATGAATACCTTCAGCTCTCTGTCTCTATGTTGGGAAGTCTCTCTCACTATTCACTAGGGGTTTGCTACTACAATAATATTATGGGATGGCCGAATTACTTAGTATATCAATTATCTTTCAGTTCAAGGGTTACTCTCTCTCCCTAATTATTCAGTTATCACTTACATGATCAGGGGTAGCATCTGTTCAAACAGTAATACCTGACTAGGAGAAAAGGTTACCTCCACTGTGTGGGGACAAAAGATATACACACTGTCTGCAGGAATAAAAACGCTCTCTATCATAAGAACAACACATGCACACTAGTTCACTAAGAACTGGGGTATCTTTATTACAAAATGGCAATAGAATACACATACATAAATCTGCGGGGTCTCTATAACTAACAGGAACTTTTAACACACCGCTGAAAGAAAAGGATTAGACATGCAGTATAAGGACAAGGTTAATATTTATAAAGTAAGGAACGAGGTCACCTTGGGAGTATGAAGTATTGCTCTAGCTGTCATCTGGGCTCCTCTCTCGTCTGTGCCTTAGCTCGTCTTAGATTCTCTCCTGCACTCTTGAAAACACATCTGTGCTGATCACTTTGCACTGGATTTCTCTCCCCCACGGACTCTCTCCACCTTCCAACTTCAATCTAATGGTTCCTGCCGCTCTGATAACCGTTTGTTCCACTAGCTTTATCACTCTGCTTAAATGTCTCTGTGCCAATGTCCAATTAACTCCAGCTGCTTCCACAGGTTAATCCACAATATAACTTCAGTCTCTTCTAAAAGGCATTACTTCAGACTCCAGCTATTCACAACTCCTCCTGATAAGTAACTGCTTCTGACTGCTTCCTTCAGTTCCAGCTCACTGACTGTCTGTTTATCTTCTCTCTGTTCCAAGCATCTTCTGTCTCTTCCTGCAACTCCACTCCTCCAACTCTACCAACACTCTCTGCTCCTCCAATTCAACTCAACTGCTTCTACCACTCCAGCTCAACTAACTGACTCCGCCTCTGCACTTCACTGCTATAGAATGCTCTTCCCTCATGGAAATTTCCAACAGAGGGCTGCCTCCCACAGAATTCCTGCGCCAGCTCCAGGGCCCCTTGCGCAGCCGCAGTGACCATCTGCATGTTACGTCTGGGCCCAAGAGACGAACACATTCTTCCGATAAGAACCAGTCCTGGCCGGTTTTCCCCTAGCAGTCAACAGCCTTAACTATAAACATTACCTTTCCCCTTGAAGCATCTCAGCTCTATCAAAATGGAGTCTATCTAGTTTTGGGCCTTGTAGGCCTGAGAAGGATGAAATAACCCTTAGCTCTGTCAGAGTACCAACATACCACAGGATCCAACCTCTACTATAAGCAAAATAATGAAAGGCAAAGCCAATAGGCAATAGATGGATTAGAGTAAGGGATCTATCATCATATGAAGCAGCTATCCTCTTCTAGGTCTGGAAGAAAGGGCTTAAAAGGGAAGAATACAGCCTATAGATGTGAGCAAGCTTAAAGTCTTTATCACTCCGAAATAGAGCCAAAAAGCCTGTCAAGACAGCTACCTTTTAATGGCGTTGGACAATGTTCCCATTGATTGAAAGTATAAACATTTCTAGGGTTTGCTGATTTGTGCAAGTAATGATGACCATAATGATTATAACAATACATTTGTGCATAATCTGATTAACCTTCTAAGTATTCATGTTTTGTGAATTTAGCAGACATCTCTAAATCTGACATCATATTATTAACAGTCTCAAAGTCCCAATCAACAGAAAACGTGCTGGGGGAAACAAAGTCACCCAAGGAAACCTTAATGTGATGTGGAATCTGCAGCAGCTCTGCCGGACCATCAATGTCATAATCAGTTCTATCCCATGCTATACCACCAGGCATAGGAACGGCTTTGATGTTTACTGATGTCAAGTCTCTTTGTTCACGATGAGATGATTGGTGTGGCTTAAGGAGCAAGTTGATGTTCTTACTTGCTGTGTCCATTTTACTATATTTTCCATTTATTAGCATCCCCAAAGTTAATACCATGTTTAGCCTAATTAGGAGAAAAAGTATGCCAATCACAATCCAAAGTTCAACCCATAGTGAAACCAGATACGTTTTTTCAAGTTGCTGAAAGAGTTCTGTTACTTGATCTTTAAAAGTTTTATTTGCTGGCGTCGTTAAAGGCTCACTGGGATCCTCAGAAAACGTATCAAAGTTGATGAAATAGCCAGAGGCAGTTCTGTTAATTATTGGAATTGCATCAGGATTATTTGAAATCGCTGGGGCTACCGGATCCTTTTCATATTAGTGTAGTCTGATGCTACATCATGGTAGACGGGAGTGTCTTGACGAACTGTAATTTGGGTTTCAATAGGCACAAGTTCCATAGCTTTATTGCTTAGTCCTTTGTTCTGTGCTGCAGAGTCTTCAAATGTGATTAGTCTCTCAATCTGAACCTCTTGGATAGTAGCAAGATTTGGTCTTCTGCTACATCTTTTGTAGTCCACTGGGCCTACTACTTATTATTGGCCACATGATGTGGTTTGACCAGGTCGATGGATACGAACCTGTTCTCTTTTCTTTTAGCGAGGGGCGGCAGTAACACTGTTCTTAATCCGTGGATTGCTAGTACACGTACTGGTTTTCTGTAAGAAGGCCCAAATTCCTTCTTATCCGCGATCTTTTCTCTGACTAGATACCCAATTTTTGGAATCCAGACAGGCCTTGCTAGAATGGGTGGTTCTCCTTCAGTGGTCGTTGGCTTCTGTATTGTGTTGCTTTGACTTCTCCTTTTCTCGTTTAAGTCCTGCAAAACACCCAAACGGTCTTTGATAACAAAGGGTTTTTGTTCCACCACTGAAGTGTGACGATCAAGGTCCTGGACAAGCATTATAGTACCAAAAAGGGTTTCATATGGAGTGATTCCACCCAGAGAATTTCATGGCAGATTGTTTAAACTACGTTGGACACTTATTAGAGGTTTGACCCACCTGTCACCCGAGCCTAATACCCTAGCTGTTATAGATTGCTTTATGTCCCGGTTTCTTCTTTCCACTACAGAATTTCCCTCAGGATGGAATGGACTTCAATACCACAATGCAATGCCCTAATTGGCCATGGCCTCCTTGTAAGCTTTGAAGCTAAACGCAGGACCCTGGTCAGAATGTACCGTGCCGATTGCGTATGTGACGATAAAGACTCATAATCTTTTATAACAGTTCGGGCGTCAGCCGAGCGCTGAAGCACTTCAAAATTAATTTGTCCTAATAGTTGTGGGACCGCATTCGTCCGTAGCGACGCTTGCGTGTAGAAAGCCTAATGCTGTCTAACAATAGTGTTTGAACTGGGCTGGCTACACTGTAGTCAGGTATCTAGTGGCGTTCTCTGCTGCGATCTCTGTTGCAGTCATGGCAATTCATTGCAAACTTGTGAATGTGGGCATTCATCCCTGGCCACCAGTATGTCTCTTGTAATTTCAGAATGGATTTAGAGATCCCTTGATGTATCAGACCCTCTCCCATATGTGCTTCTTGTATCAAAGCTCCTCTACGTCGCCTGTTTGGAATTACTCTATCCCCCACTCCAGGGATTCGAGCAAAAGGGATGGAGTTGGCATCAATTATGTATGCATATTTGAGTGGATAGTTTAGAGGAAACGCCGCTCTGCTGCCTTTGCTTGTGGCATTGACAGCTAGCATTGTTTTGCCGTCTATTTTTGTTTTTGAACGAGTGATTGCAGCTACGGAAGCCGTTTGCACAGCTGCCTTCGCAACTTCATCAGCCAATGAATTCCTTGCAACGTGAACGCCATCCCGCTGATGACTCAGTGTATGGATCATGTGAGTCTTCTGTAGTTATTTCTGTAATTGAACTACTTGTTCCCAAAGCAACTTATGCTTGATTGTGCCACCTTTTACATCTTTGAAATCGTTTTGAACCCATTTCTGCAAGTATTCATTGTAAGACTGGACGCAGTAATACGAATCACACACTATGAGTGTGGGGAATTTGCGATTGGTATTTTTAAGCACCATCTTGAAAGCCTGTAGTTCAGCTCGCTGAGCTGTACAGTCTCCGAGAGATTGTGTTTTTGTGACCATTGGTCGGAGTTTGCCATCACGCCAGTGACCTTAAACAATCGCGCATGCAGCACTATAAGCTTGTTTACCCCCAACTGCGGATTGTGCTGATCCGTCTGTATATTGTATACATTAGTACTATTCTAGAGGCAGAATCTAAGTGGGCAGAGGACATTCTTGTTCGTATTGTAGAAATTCTTGAGTTTTCAAGTAAGGGCCAAACACGTATTCAATGGTTGCAGCAAGAGAGGTAACCCATTGTATCCATCTCGGATGTAATGCCTTTGCATTTTGAATGCTTGCTTTCATCACTGCTTCTAGAGCAGGTACAGGAGTAACGACCATTATACGTTTACCCTGTGCGAGAGCTCTCTCTTTTGCTACTGCAGTTTGAACCGCTGTCAGATTTTTTTCTGATGAAGTGAATTTCATTTCAGTTTGTGTGTACAAGTGTGATTTGTAAGCAATTGGTACTTTTTCACCTTCATTAAAGGTTAAGTACGTAAATCCGCAACTTCCTGGGATTATTCTGATTACAAGATTGCGTAAGTTTACGCGTGTCTGTAAATGTGATGTTGCTAACATGTCTGTTTGCACTGAACGCAAAATTTCTGTGTGTTTTTGTGTCCAATTTGTTGTTTTAAAATCAGGTTTGATTATTTCGTAGAGAAGTTTAACCCTTTCTGCGTAGTTTAGAATGTAAGTTCTCCCGAAATTCAGGAAACCTAGAATTGACTGTTAGGTTTTCAGCGTTTTTGGAGGTTGGAGCAGCACACACTTTTCTAAAAAGTTGGCTGCCAGGCTTTTGCCTTCACTTGATAACTCGTATCCCAAGAATAGGACATTGAGGTGGGCAATTCTTGATTTTTTAAAGTTGAATTTGTACCCTTCAGAGGGGAAGCCAAGTATTATGGTGTTCACCCTGTTCAAGTGCCTGTCCAAATCATCGTCTGTTAGATAAATGTCATCGACATAAGATAATGCCTCATCATCATACGTTTGTAGTAACTTTGTTACTCTGGCTGAAAATAACCCCAGACTATTCTTGAATCCTTGCGGGAGACGACAGAAGTGGCGATGTGTCCCCATAATTGAGAAAGCGGTCAAATTCCTGCTTTCAGGTGCAATGTTTTGACAGAAGAAACCGTTAGAAATATCTAATGTAGTTTTATATTTTTTACGCACAATGTTATTCATCAGTGCTGCACTGTGTGCATTTTGTACTGCAAAGGTTTTGCAACAAGAGTTTAAATGTCTGTTTAAGGAGATCTGCAATCCAGAGGGCAAGATGGCCGGAGCTGGATCGTAGCGCGTAGTCGCAATTCCTCCCTCTCCCTCCTGAACTAGCATGGAGCGCTGATTAGGATGCTGTGGGCCCCTGGAAGCTCGGAAGACCGGACATTAGCAAGACAGAGTAACTGTGGGACCGTGAACTGGCCGGCGTCTCCATTCGACCTATTACTCTCGGCCATTAAAATTGGGCTAGGAAAATTGGCCGTTTTCCTCTCCCGCACAAGAGCGGCAAGCACGATGCCCCTGTGCCCCCCAAACAAGTGAAGGAGCAGACTGTATCAGGGATCAGAGCTGAGAAAATGACAAAGAGAGATCCCCCGGCTCCAGGTACGGCTCAGCGCTCTGCGGGTGCTGTACGGAAGGCGCCGAATCCTGCAGCCAAAAAGAAGACGGATTTGCAGGGAAAAGCTAGCGATGCTCCCAACACTCATGAGGCTTGGAGCACTCCGATGCAGAAACCCGTTAAAGAAAGTGGCAAATCTAAGGATGCAACAATGAGGCAAACTATTGTGGTCGAAGCCTTCAACGCAAAGGCCCCGGAACATTCCGACACCGACGTGGGGGAAAACGAAGTCAGCGCCATCCTCGAGGACGCTGGGAGAGCGGTCGCTAGGCAACGCTCGGCTTCAGCGGCGGGAGCTCTGTTAGCTGGGCAGTCAAGCAGCAAGGCAGGCAGTGATGCAGCCCAAGGAGGGCACCTGGACACCGATGCAACTATGGACACAACAAATATGTGTAATAAGGACATGATGAGCGCCCTGCTGGTGGTAGAGGCTGGCTTGAACACCCCACATCGAACTGTGAGTACTTGGGGGAGTGAGGCTAGCCTGGCAAGGCACAAGGATAACTCAAAGACAGCAGCAAGGGGGCTCGGAGAGAGGGGGGGCAAATCACCAGAGGGGGATTGCTTTTTTCCCTGAATGAGGATTCAGAATCTCTACTCTCAAGTGAAGTAAGCTCAGAGGAAGGATCGTACACAGGGTCCAGCGCTTCTGTTAGGAGAAGCACGCAGAAGAGCGAAGGTCCAAAATTAGAGTTAATTTACCTGGGACCCCCTCGGGTACGAATAAGAAACTTCTTTGGGACTACTCGGCCACCTCACAATTGTATCACGATGGAACTAAATTACCCTCCCCAGATGGTGAGGTCGCTTCCAACATCCCCCCCCCCCGCCCCCCAGCTCAGCCTGCCTCACTAGAACTACTGTTTGATACCTTAAAGCAAATGCAGGGTGAAGCAAGGATGGAGAGCCGCAGGGCTAGGCAGGCAAAAACGAAAATACAAAATACTCTTAGGAAAGTCAACAAGCTATACGAAGAAGTGGCAGACAGAATGACACAGGTTGAGGAAAGAACATGAAGGCTGGAAGACGACGTCCGTAGCTGGCAGACTTTCAAATGGGCACAGGAAAAGATGGCGGAAGGCGTGCAATAGAAGCTGGAGGTTTTTGAAACCATATTAGACTACTGGGGGGGGCTTAGGGGCAAGATGCCAGGCTTTTTGTTATTAATCTACTGAGAGGTGACTTTGCTGATTCATCCTGGCAGTGGGAGTATGAGGTGCAAAGAGCGCACCGGTTCCCATTCACGCTGAAGAAAGGGCTGGGAGGAGCACAGGAGGGTATGCCCAGACCAATTTTGGTTTATGTGGGCAACTACTTGCTCAGACAAGAAATTATGGATAAGGCAAGACGGGACTCTAAGCGGTTGTTTAATGGCATTACCTTCTTCGCCAGGCCCGATTTCTCCCATGCTACTGTGGAAAGAAGGTGGAGGCTTAGGCAGTTAATCACGCCATTCCAGTGCTTAGGTTCAGAGGCTTATCTTTTGTTTCCTGCCAGGCTCAAGTTGATCACTAAGGGGCAAGCGAAGATGTTTTTTCTGAAATCAAAGCACAGCAGTATATGGAGAAGCTAAAGGGACAGAAGGGTGGCTAAGCTGGCTCGAATTGTAATATAGTTCATCAGTCCAGGGGACATTTAGTAACGGCAGGGGCCTTTTCCTTTTATTTTTCCACGTGTCCCAGAGCACAGCCCCAGAGTTCAAGCTGACAGTGGTGGGTTGGTATAAAGTATAGGGGGGCAAGCACAGCAGGGATCAACAGATATATGGGAGGGAGAGGGATGCGATAGCTGCAATTCAAAAGCGGTCACGCATAGGTCATGTGTGACCTATTTGCCTGTAAGGGGGGGCCTTGGGGGGGTTATTGGGAGTGCCAGGAGGGGTGGAGGAGTGGAGGGCTGGAAGAGGAGGGGCGTTAGGCACACACATTTAAGATATTCACAGCACACCACACATAAATACTTCCTTTAAAATTTGGACGGGAAAGTCAGGACAGCAATACGACGTATTCTAATGAGTATCCGAATTGCATTGATAAATGTATGTAGTCTCAACGAGGGCAATAAAAGGCAGCGATTGGCAGCACTCCTGAGATCAATGTGTTTAGATATAGCATGTCTGCAAGAGACGCATATCGAGGGGACTAAAAGCCATCTCATGGAGCAGATGGGTTTCTTAGTATTAGAGTGAACAAAGCAGGGGACTAAAACTCGGGGGTGGCCGTACTCGCCAAAAGGGGGGACACAATAGTTAAGAGGAAGAAGGAGGATCAGTGGGAGAGGTGGGTACTATTCAAGTGTAGTATTAAGGGCGAGGCATTCATGCTAGTATCAGTCTATGGGTCTACAGAGGATGACCCGGACATCTTTGAGTTTCTGGATTCCGAATTACCCTTATGGCCACAACCTATTATATGTTGTGGTGACCTCAACATCAACGGGTTGTCCGGCTTAGGTATAGAGGCCGGGCAGGTATACACCGGCCGAAGAAGAAGACTTGTCAAGGAATAGTCAACCTGGCACATCATAATTCGCTATCAGACCTATGGACCCGGTTTAACCCTATAGGCACCAGTAGCACATTTTACTTAGCACCCCATAAGATCTCGGTAAGACTGGACTACTTCTTGGTATCAAACTCACTAGTTACAAGGGCATGGATAGAAAAACAACCTTGAATAATATCCAACCACAATCCTTTAATACTCGCACTTAAGTTGGGGAGGGTTGTGATTAAAGAGAACAACTGGACATTTGAGAGGACACTTTTGCAAGATGAGGAATATGTTAAATATTTGAAGGTGTGGATGAGTATGTACTGGGAGATAAGCAGAGGCAGTGCCTCCCCTGGTGTTGTCTGGGATGCTTTTAAAGCTGGCGTCCGAGGCGAGACACTGAGCTACACACTACATAGAAAAGCAGGAAAAGGATAGAGTCGAAAGAATTACGAGAAAGTTGGCAGAGACAGAGGAGGAGCTGAACGCAGCTATACTGATGAAGGCACCCCTGGAGGATATCCTCCTTAGGATTACAGTAGGTAAAGCGGAGGCGAGTGAGAGCATTACAGGTAAAGCAGCTGCTAGCTATTTGATCAAAAGAGAGAGTTGCTATGGACTCAGTGAGAGAGTAGGGCACATCCTCTCATTACGCACAAGGCAGAAGTTGGCGGCAGGGGAAATAAAGGAGATCTAATTTGACAAAGGAGATGTAGTTACAGACGCTAGAGTAATAAGGGAGGTTTTTAGACTCTTCTGTGCAACACTTTGTGATCAAATCCAGACAAGTAAGGTAGCGCCCATTCAGGAGTACCTAAAAGGTATTCTGCTCCTGGTTCTCCCTGAGGAAGAAAAGGCAGCTTTGGATCTCCCTATAACACTAGAGGAGAAAACCACTGCATTAAAAAATCTCCCCTCGAGCAAGGCGGCAGGCTCGGACCAGATACCGGCTGAATTTTATAAAGTTTTTTGCGGGGTGTTAAGTAAGAAATTACAGGCTACTATGGTACAAGCACAACAGTGGATATCTGTACCAAATTCCTGGGGGGGGATATAATAGTTATCTTGAAAAAGGGCAAACCCCCTTTAGACCCTGATTCATACAGGCCTATAACACTCATGAATGCTGACGCGAAAATTTTCTCGAAAATTTTGGCTATGAGGTTAGGTAGGGTGATTGAGAGTTTGGTTAGCCCGACACAGCACAGATTCAGCCCAGGAAAGGGAACCACACAGCACATAAGGCAAATGATTACACTGTTTGATGCAGTGGAGGTCTCAGGGGACCCTGCCGCGGCCTTGCTACTAGACGCAGAAAAGGCATTCAACTGGGTCTCCTGGGTATACCTTTGTATGGTTATGAGGTGGTGCGGTATAGGTGAAGGATATATAGGGGCTGTACAAGCTTTGTATAGGGACCCGTCAGCCCGATTGAAAATCAATAGAGGATACACCGACCCGCTGCAGATCAAGCAAGGGACAAGGCAGGGTTGCCCCTCGCCTTTATTTGCTTTATATATGGATCCACTGCTATGCAGGATAGAATACAACAATAAGATCCCCCTGCTGTTATGCATATGCATGGGCAGGAGTACAAAACCTTTGCATACGCAGACGACGTGGCCATCACCACCTCAGCACCAGCTGCTGCTATCAAGGAGGTAGAGCTAGAGGCCCGGGGATTCGGGTTTTATTTATTTATTTATTTGGACATTTATTAAGCGCCTGGTTACGCCACTGGCGTGTCCCCGCGCTGTGATAAGTGAAATGGCTGTCCCCCCCTCCTCCCACAGAAGGCTATCTGCTGAAAAGATAAGTTTCTTCCTGAACAGGACTTCGGAGGGTTCTAGTCGCAGTTCCAACGGAAGAGCATTCCAGCGCTTGGGAGCGAGGTATCTAAAAGATCTGCCTCCCATGCGCACCTTAGATACTCTGGGGACTTTTAACAACCCAGTCTGGGAGGACCGTAGACTGCGTGTGGGCTCGTAGTGGGTTACCAGGCTCTGGAGCGGTACAGGTGCTTTACCGCTCAGAATGCGGTGACATGTAGCAAGGGCCTTGAACTCCACTCTCCTCTCAATGGGAAGCCAATGGAGGACCCGCAGAGCAGGTTTGGCGGATGACCTCCTAGGGAGCCTGAGTACAAGCTGCGCTGCCGCGTTTTGAAGGACCTGCAGGCGGCCCATGACCCTGCCTGTGGCCCCCAGATAAAGCAGGTTCCCATAGTCGTCGGGAGGTGACGAGGGCGTGCACCAGCGTCTTTTGAGCAGGGACTTCACCCAGACAGGGCGGCCACCACGCCGACGACCACGCAGACGGCCCACCCCCCACCACGAGGACCTCGGTCTTGCTGCCGTTCAGTTTTAAACAGTTTGCAGACATCCAGGCAGCGAGATCTTGCATGCAGTTCCTGAAGATGTCCGCTGCAAGGCCGGGTGTACGCGACAGGGAGATGACCAACTGCGCATCATCGGCGTAGGACACCAAACGAAGACCATATCCCTCCACGATGGCCGCCAGGGGGGAGACGTAGATATTAAATAGGGTTGGGCTCAGAGACGAGCCCTGAGGCACGCCCTGGCCCAACTCAATCTCCCTTGAGTAGCATTCACCCAGTCTGACTTGAAAACACCTGTCAGACAGGAAGGACTTGATCCAACCAAGTGCCGCTCCTGGCACCCCGCCTTCATTCAGACACTGTAGCAAGGTGGAGTGTGCTACAGTGTCGAACGCTGCGCTTAGGTCGAGTAGGATCAATGCCATAGTTTGGCCCTCGTCCACGCCCTGTCTTAGTGCTTCCACCGCCACGAGAAGAGCAGACTCCGTCGAATGACGGGGGCGGAAGCCAAATTGCGAGTCGTGGAGTAGCGAAGCCGTCTCCTCGAACTGCATAAGCTGTACATTGGTTATTTTTTCCGCCACTTTTGCCATGTAGGGCAGGAGGGAGATGGGACGGAGGTTGTCCAGTTTTTCAAAACTGACGTTGGCCTTCTTCTGCAGAGGAAGTACCACTGCCTGCTTCCAGGCATTCGGGACAGCCTGGGACTCAAAGGAGGTGTCCAGTAGGTGACGCACATAGGGCTCAAGTACTGGCAAGCTGCCCTTTAGCCGACTAGGGGTGGTCGGGTCTCTTGGGGAACCGGATTTTATCGATCCACAGATACGGAGAAGTTCCGCAGTGGGGGGAGTGACGAAAGTGGTTAATCGTTGTTCCCCTTTCATTCTAGTGGCTCCCGGGTGATTAGGGCTGCTATCTGTCCTCTGGGGGAAAGAATTATAGATGTTGGTAACCTTGGTTGCAAAGAACTCAGCAATTCGGTTACAGCCCTCCGTAGTACAGAGTTTCTTAGGCACCGCGGCGGGTTTCCCTATCGCAATAGACTTATAAATAGAGAAAAGCTCCTTGGTGGACTGCTCTGCTTCCTCTATCTTATTGCAATAGTACAGTGATTTGGCCTTCCTAATCAATTTGAGATAGTTGCGCCTGCAGTCTATATATTCTGTTTTGGCATGAGTCGAGTAGGCAATCCTCCATTGCCTTTCAGCACGTTTACATGCTGCTTTGGCCGTCCGCACGTCCTCGTTGTACCAAGGAGCCGATCTTTGCACTCGGCCCCCCATTTTCGCCATACCCAGTGGTGCCACCAGATCCAGGGCTTCCATAATTCGTTGGTCTAGGTTAGAATTAATTTCATCTACCCCATCACCCCCAGGATGACCCTTCTCGGTTAGCGCCAGATTGAATTTGGCTTGGGAGAACGCTGCCCATCTCCGCCTAGGGTGTTTGTCAGCGGGGGGGTCACTGGGGCGAGGTCCCTGCATTTCGATGGTGAAAGAGATGAGGAGATGATCAGACCATGGGATGGGGATCGGGGTTTGGGCGTCCACTTGGTTCCAGTTTGCGAAAACTGGGTCCAGAAGGTGGCCCAGCTTGTGGGTAGGGTACAGTACCTTCTGTTCAAACTGTAAACTTGCCATTGTATGACAGAGATCACTCGCCACCCTATCCGTAGGGGTATCTAGATGCAAATTAAGGTCCCCTAAGACAAGGTATTTATCCGTGCGTAATGCGGCCTCTGTGACGCCTTCCACTAGCTTCTCAATGAAGGCTACAGTGGAGCCCGGAGGGCGGTAAATTAAAAGGCCTTTCAGGGTGAAATAGCCATTTATTGAGATGGAAAAGGCACCAGCTTCGCTATCATCAATCATGGTGCGTTCTAGCTGACATTGATAGTCTTGTCTAGCAACTATGGCTATGCCGCCCCCTCTCCCCCGTATTCTGTCTAGTCTTTGCAGACAGTAACCCTCTGGGATGGCTTCAATGATCTCCGGCATGGAGTCTTGGTCAAGCCAAGTTTCCGTGAGGAAAAACAGATCCCATTGTTTTCCACTGAGGAGGTCATAGGGTTAGTTTTAGGTTATGCGATTAATAGGGCTAAAACCCAGATAATCAAGAACGCTTTCACAAACTGTGAGGATGACAAGGTAACGTCAGCCATATACTTAGGGATTAGGATCTCAGCAGATCTAAGTAGTTCAGTAGAGCAGAATATTGAGCCCTTAATAAATAAAGTCAAAGGGGATCTTGAAAGGATACACAATCTTCACCTGTCACTAGTGGGCCGGACAAACGTTATAAAGATGATCATTCTCCCTAAATTCCTTTATTTGTTTAGGGCTATCCCACTTTTTTTTTTAACCCAAATAGTTCCGCGCACTAGAACACATCCTGAATAGATTCATTTGGGCCCATGGCAAAACAAGGAGAGCATATTGTTACATCACCCTCCCCAGGGAGAGAGGGGTCTGGGGGGCCCCAGACTTCAGAATGTATTGCTGGGCGGCGGCACTTCAGTACATGCAGGGATTGATAGGGGGGACAGGGGAAGGAGCAGGGGGACCGGGAGACAGACTCAGTTATACTAACGTATATTCTACTTTGATGGGTATTGAAGCAGGGAATTGCTTCCTAAATTGTATAGACTTCAGGTATTATAAACGCACAAAATTCAAGACACTGCAAGCGGCATATAAGATCTGGGTAGCCTTTTCAAAGAAGTTTGGTCTGGGAAGGTTTAACAACTATACACATATATTAAAAAACATCTTCCTGCCAGGAGAAATATTCAGGGATCCAGTGATGTTGGACTGGGAGAGCATGGAATCCAGAAAATAGGCTATCTTTTGGGCCCCAGTGGAGTGCTTCAGTTTTCTGAATTACAATCCAAGTATGGTATTGATAGCAGAAGCTTTTTTAAATACCTGCAGGTATGAAGCTTTATTTACAATAAGCATGGTGGACCTCTAGGGTTTGGCCATAATGGCATTTTAGAAACTATTGAAGGCAAGGGAGACTACGATACGCAGGTTCTATGCAGAACTAATTGCAGTTAAGCCTGATGACCTCTGGAAATCTGCCACAAAATGGGCAGAGAAATTAGGCACCGCTCAGGAGGGGTTTCAGGATTCCTTGGATCTGGGACGGACTATACTCTGCTCGGCTACATTACAAGCACAACATTACAAGACGGTATATTCCCTCATGAGGAATTTCTATTTATGGCTATGGCGGTGCTGCGCATCTATATGGCCAAGGCTTGTCTAGATAAAGCGCCTCCTACCCTTCACCTTTGGCTAGACAGGTTGCTGGATGCATACAATCTAGAAAATGCAATGTATGCAAGAAAAGGTCTAAGGGGTAGAATACTCGGGAAGAAAATCTGGAGACCCATTAAGCAGTGGAAAGAGGGCCTTAACAGCATACCTTAGTAGGGCTGATTTCCTCTCCCCCTTACCAGATGTTTATTTTCCTGCTCTCTTTTTTGCCTGCTTTTTTTTTCCCCCGCCCCAGGTGGGCTCTTCTAATTGCATAAACTGTGATGTGTAAAATGTGTAAAAAGAAGGTATATCTTGTATATGTCTGTAGACCAAAACTAGACGATATGTATTGTCTGGTTTGGAAGCAGGAAACAAAGGATTGTTCATTGACGAGATGCATGTTTCAATCACCCCGTGGTATTCAAGTTGATGTAAGATCTCCTTGACCTGTTTTTTAGCTTCTTGCTTAACTGGATACTGCCTCTGCAGCTGGTTGTGATTTTAACTGGATTTTGTAGTGAGGGGAATCCTCATCCCATCGTACATGATTTAGAACAAGTGTGGTTAAAAGTTGGCCAATGCTACTCACTCAAGGTTATTTATTCTGGAGTGA
The DNA here is from genome assembly GCF_964263255.1 of Lissotriton vulgaris. NCBI lineage: Eukaryota > Metazoa > Chordata > Amphibia > Caudata > Salamandridae > Lissotriton > Lissotriton vulgaris. The sequence continues at coordinate 2,101,783,806 of NC_141685.1, read as the reverse complement.
TTGGGCAACGTTAAAATAAAATATGGGACACCCTTGCCTGGTTAGGTAGGCTTTTAGTGTCAATAAAGTTGTGTATTAAGATGAAAAGTTTTTGTTAAAATGGTCTACATGTTTCAACCTATGTGTTATTATGAGGTTTTCGTCAGGATCAGAGTGCAGAAATCTGGGTGGTATACACACGCTAAGGTGTACCCATCCCTAGATTTCGTGGTGTATAAATCACAAACTTGTGATTTAATAAAAAAAGTGTTCTTCTCCTTGATTCCAGGACAAAAACATGAAGCGCTCAAATTTTGGGCTTCATGGGCTTCTCTGGGACTGCCGTGGGAAGGAGCCACGATTTGTGATCAAAATCTCCTTGGCAGGGAACCTGTAGTTACACCCGGATAGAAGCCCCGTGGATGCGATCAGTCGCATAGGTTGAAACATGTAGACCATTTTAACAAAAACTTTTCATCTTAATACACAACTTTATTGACACTTGTTCTAAGTCTAATTGCACATATAAAAAACTACAAACCCAGCTCCACTGTAGTCAGGTGTCGCAGCACACCCGGATTGCACTCGGCTGTCTGGGTGGGACCCAGTTGATGAAGCATGTCACCAACTATGTTGGTGAGTGAGGGGTCTTCTAAGGACAAAGGTTGTCCCAAATCTGGGGTATAATCTATGCACCTTATAAAATAGAGATTGTAACGAACCTCAAGGGGATACTCCACTTTTTGTTGTGTTATAACTATCAGTAATGGACAGTAATTGAGGTACTCTGCAGACCTTCAGCCACAATCTTCTAATATAATAAAACTTCAATGGCAAAGCAACTCAGATAAAAGAATGACAACAGTTAAATTGGTCTACAATCTTGTTAATACATGGGTACAACACATGGATTGTTTAACCCGTTTGCTGCTTCGAATGTTCCACGCCGGTGCGGAACGTTCTATTAAGCGGGCGGGCCGCGTTGGACAACGGACGTGCGCAGCACTACGGAGGTAGTGCTCGCGTAAAAACAATGTAACAAAAAGTATTGCCCCACTTTACAGCTACCTGACATTGGAAACAAATACTGTGGATAACCATTGCTAAGAGTGGTGCATAAAACAATAATACTTGAGCCAAGTACTTGTATCGAACACTGGTGCTAGAGAGCCATCAAAGAAATATTAGAACAGATGACTATATTAATTTCCCACAGTGTCAGAAGCATGGAACCAGAAAAATAAAGCACTGCTCCAAAAAAGGTATACATTTTAATATATGAAATTAGAATGAGTGATTCCACTAGAGAAAAAACAAATGGATAACCCTTCTCAATAAGGTAAAATCCATGTGTTAGACCAGTCAACCATAGGGTGGCCTTCTCCCAAACCTTTTGCCGCCCCCCTCCAGTTTTGCTGATTTGTTTTGGTTGGTTTTAGCACTCTGTGCACTTGACCACTGCTAATCAGTGCAAAAGTTCATGAGCTCCCCAAAAAAAGGGTAATATGTGCTTACACCTTATTGGCATATTTAATTTACTTATAAGTCCCTAATAAAGTGGTATTCCCTATACCAAGGACTGGTAGATTGAAGGCTACTGGTAGGCCTGCTGCACTTATTGTGCCACACACTTAAGTAGCACCTTAAAACCTCAGACTTGCCACTGCTGCCTGTTTTCACTTTTAAACTGCCAATTTTGACCTGGCAAATTAAACCACTTGTCAGGCCTAAAACTCAATTTTTTACACAAACAAGTCACCCCAAAGGTAGGCCCAAAATGGTCTACAGAGCATGATGCAGGGTGTTTAAAAGATTGGACATTAACTTTTTAAGATTTACATATCCTAGTGGTGAAAAGCTCACAAATTTGTTTTTGACTGCTTTTAGGTCTATCTCTCCCGTAGGATAACATTGGGTTACCTTATTACATTTATTAATTGATAACGTTTGTTTGGGAGTTAGTAGCAATATCATGTATGGTGTCTAAGAAATTGTAATTTAAAATTCTCTTTAGTGGTATAGTCTGATTTTAAGCCACAATCCTGTAAATGCCACTTTTAGAAAGTTGGCATTTTCCTGTCCTAACCATTTGGTGCCTGCAGCCTGTTATCTGAGTCACATGGGTAGGTGTAGTTCGCAATTGGCCTTTGTGTATTCCTCCCAAACAGTCACTAAAGAGAGTTACTGGGTGTTAGTAAGGTCGGCTGTCCTGACAAGACTGGAAGGCGGGGCTGTGCACAGCCCCACTTGCACTTCAAAGTAGCTGTCTCAGCCCATTCGCAAATAACTTCACGCTAGCCTTTAATACCCCCCAAATATCCTGGGACCAAAGCTGGAAGTCAGGAAATTCCAGACACTTCTGTGAGATATAAGCGCCACAAGTTAATTCCACTTCAAAGCTTGCACCAGGTATAACATTTGGACCCTCAGACCCACTCTTTCGTTCACTTCTTGACCTGAGGGGCACTCTCAGAGGACTACCCTACTGCACCAAGAGGACTACTCTGAAGCCTGCCCTTTGTCCTCAGAAGACTGCCTTGCTGCTTGAGATCCACTTTTCTGCTTGAACCCAGGACTTTCAGTGTGACTCCAATGGCTAGTTGGCTGACTTTCTGATCAGAGCCTCGGGAACAAAAAAGACTCTAACCATCTTGAACCCTACCTGGACCCGGCTTGAGTGAGTCCTGACCCTCCAAGTGATGCCCTTCTAGTGCTGGACCCATTGAAGTGGTGCTGAAGATATCCAGATAGCCCAAATCCAAAACATGGGACTAGAGCATTTTCTGCCAAAATGTGCTATGAGAACCGAAAGGCGACCGGGGCTCTACCTGCTTGCTAATCCGCCAGGGCAGCATCGTCAGTTGTCCTAACTTCACAGTAGCTCCTGCTACATTCGGCCTATCACAGATAGACGTGTTGCCGCGCCGGGTATCTATACCGGCACTCTGCGCTGTTTCTACAGCCCCCATATTTGATTGTAAGGAACTCCCCTGTCCTTGACTGCCCAGGACCATTTGGAATACTCGGAGGGCTCTTGTACTTTGTTTGGACACCCCAGGATCTATTCTCAGAGCACCAGGGTTGCTCATAGCTCGCCCGATCACATTTATAGACCAGCTCTTTCGAAGATAATTGGCGTCCTCCATGTGCACTTGAGTTTGTTCATTAGTGCATGGTCCCTTGGTTTTTGTATAGCGATCGGCTATACTTAATAACTGGCGTGATCAACCTAATATTTTGGACAGTATATATACTGGCCATTATCAGCTTCAAGATATAGCCCTTGATATCTCGCCCTAAAGGACTGACTTATTGAAAATTCAAGAAATCCACGACTTGGGAGAAATTATTTACATATTATGGTTTTCCTTGCGCCCTGACGAAGGAACTTTGGATATTTGTCCTTTCCGAAACGCGTGTTGACGCCCTTTTTGCTTGTATTATTCTTGTTTTGGGTTCTCTTTGTCATTTTTGGTTTTGTTATTATTGTTCTGCTCTTGTGTTGTGGTGTATGACGGTGTGGCTGACTGAGAGGATGTTTGGATGTTTGAGTTTGGTTGGGGGCTATATGATGTGTTTATTTGATTGAATTGCATTGTGTATATATATATATATATATATATATATATATATATATATATATATAAATGTTTTTTATGAAACTATTTTCATTGATGTAATCCTAATAATAAAACTATATGTTTTTCTAATAATTCTTTCTGTGTGGGACAATGATGGTATGTAAAAATTAATGGATATTTTACCTACAGTTTTATAAGTTTCTAGGAGAGTTTTTCGTGATTTTTTTGGAGCTCCTACTACATTCTTCAATGCAGAAGCAAATCCTGTTTATCGGCTCTTCGTGAGAAGGGTATCCAGACTCCTGGATCCCTTGTTGCTGCAGACTGCAGTGTCTTCCCTCATGAGATTTTCAACTTCCAATAATAAGTCTAGCAGCTCCCCTGAGACAATGTATCCTTATCACACACAGCTGGCTCCCTTCCCCTGCTGAAGTTTACTTTCTCTGACATTTTTCTTCAAACATTCTTCTAAGTTCGAAGATAAGCCGAGACCGGACCCAATCAAGTATCCGAACTGTGCTCAATCGGGTTGGCCATGACTCGACTTAGGCCTGGTCTTGTGAGACTAAATGCCTGCAGTTGGTGCTTTGATCTTATAGGTGCTGTTTTTCACTTCAGTTTTACTAACTGGATGTTTGTCATTTTGGTGTCTAATAATTTCTTTAAATTGCTGTCAGATTTTTCTTGTTATGTATTTTCATTTTATTGCTTTATGAGTGCTGCATAAATACTTTAAATGTTGCCTCTAAGTTATGTCTGACTGCTTTTGTGCCGAGCTACAGAGGGTTAGGCACAGGTTAATTTAGTGACTTTTTGTGGTTCACCCTGACAAGGGTTATGACTGTTGCTTCAGTAAGGTTCACTCCTGGCCCCCCCCACCAACAACTGAAATCCTCACATTGGTGACAGCAGTGGGATTTAGTACTTGTGTTTTTCAGTACCATTCAGTGATTTCCCATATAAATAATTTGATACCAATTCGAAGTTTATTTATATTCTCCTTGATTGGCATTTTTACCTTTTCCAAACCACATACTCCAATTGCACCTGACTTTATTTTGCCTTTACCTGCTGCAAAGATGGAGTTTGAGCTTAACAACTGTGATAGCTACACTGTGGCTAAGCTCAAGGTATTCTGCAGGGAAAGGGGTCTGCAAGTAACCAAGGTCTCTACGAAACATGAGTTGCAGGTGACCCTGAGAGACTGGGAAGAGGCTCTCCAAGTGACTACCCCAAAGCAGGAGGAGGATGAGGACCTGGGCACAGACTCTGAACTACAACAGCCTGAGGATGTGGAGGGTGATGGATTGACCAGGGTGCAGAACTCCATGCCAAGCCATGGAAGCAATGTGGCACTCAGGCTGCAGTCAGACAAACTCAAGATGGAGGAGGCAGTAGCTTTGAGGGTCCTGGAGTAAAAAACACTTGCCATAGAGGAGACGAGATTATCTCATGAGAGGAATGTGAAAGAACTACACCTACAAGCTAAGTACGCAGAGTTTAGCAGCAGCGGTGGTATGCATTCAGTGCCCACAGGAGAGGTAAGATTGTGCATTCCACAAGACCTGGTACCCAGTTATGTGATAGTAGATGATGTAGATAAATGAGTTTCTGCCTATGTGGTGGCCCCTCCAATGCACAGGGTCCCAGAGGAGGAATGGGGCGCAAGCTTATGGAAAGACAGCTGAGAGGGACACCCCTCTGACACTAGGTGTAGGTTCAGATGACTTATGCTCCTATGGAAACCATTTTACTTCTCATGTTTGGGCTGAGAAATACCGCTTCAGGTTTAGGGACAGCCATAATTGGGTAGATTTCCTAGATTATTCCAGTAAGGCACTGAATGGTTGGGTGGGGGGTAGCACAGTTGATACTTTTAATGGGCTGTACATTCTGATTTTAAGAGTGCACATGCTCAATATCTGTTTTACAGAGCTGTGCCAACATCTAGTTAATAGTAATTTCACAGCCCCCGGGAGATTGCTAAGGAGGTGGCACCATAGAGTCCAAAAAGGCATCGGGTGGGGGTTCAATAGGGTGGTCCCCACTAGAAAAGACAGGAGAGAAAATGAAATGAAAATAAGCATTTCTCTCAAGCCTCCCAAAATAGTTCACAGGCAAAAGGAGCCTTGCCCCAGTCTGACCAAAAGCTGACAGGTAAGTTGTCCCCCAAGTGCATGAGTGCTACAAGTATACAAGTATGGCCATGTGAAAAAGGATGCCATGTTTTCCAAGAGGTCACAGCACTTCACTGGTGGGGAGGCTCAAATGTGGGCCAGTGTAGTACTTGGGGAGCAGATTGCCCCAGTTAGTGTGGGGTAGAGAGCAGATGTTACCCTTGTGTCTCTAGAAAACAAAGAGATGGTGCCCAAGGCCTGCATGCCTTCCAATACTTCCGAGGGGAGGCAGTGGGTCACCATCAATGAAAAGAGGGTGGAGGCTGTGAGGGACCTATGAGTCAGTATGACTTCCTCAGAACAGGAGGTATCCAATGCATTCCACCAGGTGTAGTGGTAGACAACCTACAGAGTAACTACCCAGTGGCTCTGGTTCATTTTGGGGGTGGGGTCTTTTAGGTTCTCTAAAAGCTGTGAGCCCTACCTTGCCTGTAGATTGTCTGTTAGGCTATGATCTGGAGCACACTATGTTGAAAGAAATGTAGCTTAGATCTCACCTGGAGAAGTTAGGTTTACCTGAGTGGGTGTGCCTGACTGGAAAGTCCTTGAATGCCCAGATAGGGGCTTCAAGGAAACCTGGAAATATGGCCCAGGCAGATGCCAAGAGCGGGAAGGGCAAGAGGTGTGGGTTGCCAGACCCTGAAACTCACCAAATCCAGGTTGATGTGGTGCCTAAAGAGGCTGCCCTGGAGGTTACAAGGGGGGACACTGATGCCATAGGAGATTAACACGATCTTGCTGGATGGCAAGTTGAGAGTGAGCCCTCCAGGGAGGAGTTCTGTAGAGCTCAGAGACTGCCCAACTTTGGAGGGCTTGAGGTGGCAAGCTGAGGCCCATTCAGATGGTGAAATGCCAGGAGATCACCTCATCTGTTGGGAGAATAACCTTCTATAAAGTGAGACTATGCTACCGGAGCCTGAGGCAACTTGTAGGTTGGTAGTCCCCCAGTGCTAAAAAGTCTTCCTGCTGAGGCTTGCTCATTCAGGGGCAGGACAAAACCTTTTCGAGGCTGGTCATACACTTCTACTGGCCTCAGATGAAGACAACCTCAGATGCATACCCTAGGTCATGTCCCAACTGCCAGGCCAGTGGGAAAACAGAAAACCTCAAGGCTCCCTTAGGCAACATGTTTATCCTGGTTTTGGTGGAGCATGCCACCAAATACCCATGTGCCATACCTTTTTGAGATCTGTAAGTGCACCTGCAGTGGCTAGGGGGCTGATGGGGATTTTTACCTGAGTGGGGTTCCCCAAGGAAGTGGTGTCTGACAGTGCTACCAGCTTGATGTCTGCCTGCATGAAGTCATGCAGGATTCGTGTGTGGTAACCTACAAGTACTCCATACTCTATAACTCTTCAGACAAATGAGCTTGTTGAAAGAGGCAACAAGACCCTTTTTGGACCTACCTGAGCCCATGAGGAGAGCGTGGGGCACACTCTTACCATGCCTGCTTTTTGCCTAAAGGGAGGTACCACAGAAGGGAGATGGGTTTAGCCCACTTGAGTTACCCTATAGCCACCCTGGCGAAGGAGGGGTGGGAGCAAGCAACCAGAAAGCCACCCAGGGTGTAGTCCGCTTTAACTTGTTTATTGTATATATTATAATTAGTTTTTGTTACTTTTTGATTGAGCACAATGTCCTTTAGAATTTGGGTATCTCCGAATGGATAGTTGGTACCACTCTCTTTGATATGAGAATGATGCTTTGAAAGTGATATTATCTGTTTAAAAGGAATCAGAGGTCATTTTTATTGAATAAGATGATCTTTACACAAAACTAAAAACGTGTTAAAATCAAGCAGCCACCTATTATTGTTTTATGTTCAAACGTTCGAAAAGTGGCTTTTTCAAAATTGAAATTTTAAATCTGACTTTACCATTACAAAGGATTCTTATTTTATTAATTTAAAGGCAAAGACAGTACACTTGACAGAGTAAAGAGACGCAAAATAAACACAACAGCCACCGTAGAGCAACCAGAGCCCGACCTCCTCCCGTCGCCCCTCTTCTCCCACACAAATTAGTGACACAACAATTTAACTTTTCCCCTCCCATAGTGATGACACTGCTACCACCAGAACTGCATTAAACTGGAGGGCATCCCCGCAGATCCCCCTGTACCCGACGCACCCTACATACTGTCCTTCTCCTGGACTTTTACCTAAACCCCCCTCCGCCAAGGTCCCCTGTATTTTCTCGTATTTGCGCGGGCCTCCACGACTCTCATAGACCATTTTTTCCCTGACCCTGCACAGTTCCATTTCTTTTGCCACTCCTTTAGCCTCAGCAAGTGACAACTACCTCAGTTTCTGGCAATATCTCTCCTAGCTACAACATAGCCCCTATTGATCAATAGCTTAGTGTAAGATGGAGCCTCAGAGCCCGTCCAGACCCCTAGCAAGTAATGGATGTGGATAATGGCAAGGGGGCTCCTACAGCCTCTGCGAGGATGTTGTCACCAGTTCCCAGAAAGGCTGAAGTTTCGGGCTGCCGTATAGGGTGTAAAAGAAGGTACCCCACTGTCCACTCTGTCGAAGGCAATGATCGTCCATTGCCTTGCCGATCTTGTGTAGTAGGACCTAGGTATTAATGTCCTATGAAGTATTTTCAATTGAATGAGACTGAAACTGGCCTGATGGCCACTTCCCTTGGCTAACATCTGTAATTCCTGGGGGAGTCTTCCTTTGTTTCATAGTCCCTAGGAATCCTGGCCTGCAAGGCATGTCTTAATATTTAAATACTTGGGAGAGAGCCATATCATAGCCAGCCTGTAATTGTGCAAACAACCATTCCATTAGCAGCCAACAGGTCAGCCGGGGCTGAAAGGCCAAGCAGGTCCCATTTTTTAAAATCCTGGTAAGTCCGATACGGGATGAAGCCTTGTACCCACCCACAGCGAAGTACGTGGGGTCAACCAACTCTCCCACCTCATCTCCCTTGTCAGTTTGCGCCAAACAAATATGACCGTGGCAGTGGCTGGGCGGCATTTGATGGAATCTTCACCTGATACAACACATGAAGGTAACCCCTCAGACTCAGCATCTCCTGGCCCATCCGATACACGGGATCCAAAAGTGGAGCATAATGATATACACCTGCGCTCCCTCCTAATATTTCGGAATATTCAAGAGCGCAATACCCCCCTGAAGACTGATAAACGCCGTGTGGAAAGAGCAATTAATGCCTGCAAGAAGGTGTTCGGGATCGAATATAAGTAAACCTGTCTTGAACAATACTACCCTCCCCAGAGCAAGAGCAGTAGGGCCCTCCACTGTTTAATGTCCACCCCCAAGTGCTGCAGCAGGGGGAGCAATATTGTCAGTGTAATGCATAACACTCTCTGTAAAAGTCCAGATGCCCAGGTATTTAAAGTACAGAGGTTTCACCTTCAGTGGCAGGGGCCATAGTGCCCTTGTCAACCACCCACTTATTGAAAGATCAGTGATTTCTCCTAGTTTATCCTTGACAGCAAATAAGTCCAGGAAATAGTGCATATTTCCTCCTAGTGCACCAAAGAGACATTCAGGTCAGCCACATACAGCAGTATGTCATCTGCATACAGTGAGATCCGGTCCCCTACCCCCACACCTGTGTATTCTTCCTTATCCACTCGGCTAGTTCCTCTATAGCTAAGGCAAACAACATTGGTGAGAGGGGGAAGCCCGGTCAGGTTCCTCTCCGGATGGGGAATTACTGAAAGAAAACCCGATTCATCTTAAGCCTGGCCCTGGGCTGATTATACAGAAGGCAGATCCACCATGGATATCTAGGCCCAAAACCCATTTTCACCATGACTGCAAACAAAAAGGTCAATTTTATGGAATCAAAAGACATATACACATGGACGGGCACAATTGCGAGGGGGACCTTCAAAGCATCAGCCGATGCTATACCATTGTGTGATCGTTGGCGATTCAATTTGTTCCACCTGTGGGGGAGAAACCTGTTCAGGTCCGGATAGATCAAAATCAATATGATTCCCTGCATTCTGTTCGGTAGGGCCTTGGCCAGTACTTGCGTATCTGTGTTTAGGAGAGAGATCAGTCTGTATGAGTTCCAACAGTCTTGCCTGACTTGGGAATCGGAACAATGTTGGCTGTGCAGAGATCTTTTCACAGTTCCTCACTTCTATTGGCTGCATGGTATATATTATGCAAATGGCCTGCAATCCTCTGCGCCAACCTTATTTAAAAATTCTTCCGGGGGTCCATTCAGACCTGGGGTACTCCCATCACAAAACTGTATGGATGCTAGGAGTATTTCTTCGTGTGACATCAACCTCTAACTCTATAGCAGCAGCACCCTCTTAACTACCTATAGGGACACTCACCTTACAAAGGTCCCAATTTCAACTTCCGAAACCCTCAACTGACTAGCATCAACATTCTGCATATAATCTGTCATAGTGTCCTTCATGGCCTCACTGCCTGCCAACCCATTCGGTGCAATAACTCTAAGCCCAGCTGCGGCCGAGTGCCGTGTTCGAGGCCCGCCTCCAGCCGCAGGGTACCACCTGCGCCTCAACCATGGTGGCCAGTGGTAGGCCGTAGGTTTGCTTCTGGTGTAGCATTGTCTTTTGTATTTGGCTATATTAGCCTTCTGTGACTGTTTTTATTGCACTGTATTTGTTTTGAGTCCTATCTGTTTCTGTGACCGTCTTATTTCACTGTATTTGTTTCTGTCTTATTTGGCCCTGTGACCATTTTCCTTCCCCTTGTTTTCTCCAGCATTTTGCCTTTTCTCTCCCTTCGCCGTCCCTTCTTCCCGCCGCTGCTTTTCCGTGGCCCCACCCCCCTTCTTATGGCGGGCGCTGCGCGGCGGGCGAGCCTAAGGCAAGCCCGTCTGTGCCCGGACCGCACCCAGTGCCAGAACCTCTTGCCCCCACGAACGCCACGATGCCCGACTCCACTACGATGCCAGCACCCTTTATGCACTCAACTCCAGACAAGAACACACCTGCTACCGGGCCACCCAAAAGCACAACCAAGGACCCTTCACCTGCCGGAACTGCAGGTTCACCAGCATCCGCCCGCCAAGCCTCCTCCCAGGAAAGAACCCAACTACCTCAGATGCATCCTCCTCAACACCCGCTCCGCCCGCAAACACGCCGTTGAACTCTGGGACCTTCTCGAGACAACCTCCCCAGACGTCGCCTTCCTGACGGAGACCTGGCTGAACCCTGCCTCAGCACCCGACATCGCCATAGCCATTCCAGAGGCTACAAGATCACCCACAGGGATCGCACCAACGGAGTAGGAGAAGGAATCGCCATCGTCCACAAGAACACCCTCAGAGTCTCAACCGACGACACCCTGAGCACCGCTGAACACCTGCACTTCCAGATTCACACCGACCCCAACACTACCCTCAGAGGAACCCTTTTTTACAGACCCCCTGGACCCTGACCACAGTTCAGCGACTCTATCGCCGACTTCATCAGCACACACGCCCTTGCCTCCACGGACTACATCCTCCTCGGGGACCTGAACATCCACCTTGAGAACAACAACAACACCAACTCCACCACCCTGATAGACAACCTCGGACTCAGACAGCTCGTGACAACACCCAACCATGCCGCCGGCCACACGCTTGACCCCATCTTCTTCTCAAGCTCCCACGTCTCCTTCAACTACACTACCGAACTCCACTGGACAGACCATCACTGCATCCACTTCACCTTCAGGAAGCCCACCACGCACCACCCCACCCAACAGATGCCTCGCCGCTGCTGGAGCAAAGTCACCCAAGACCAGCTAACTACCATCCTCGCCCAGAGCCCGACACCGCTGCCCGCAACTTCATACAGTGGATCAACAACTGCGCCAACACCCTCGCCCTGCGCAAGAAACCCTCCAACAGCCACACCAGTAAGAAAGCCACTTGGTTCACTGAAGACCTCCAGGCCTCCAAACTAACATGCCAAAAACTAGAGAAGAACTGGTTCAGCGAACGAACACCGGACAGCTACGCAGCCCACAAGATCACCACCCGCAAACACCATCACCTCATCAGATCCGCCTAAAGGGCCTCATTCAAAGACCGCCTAGATAACAATGCACACAACAGCAAAGAGCTCTTCAACATCGTGAAGGAACTCTCCAACCCTAGCTCCAACACCAATGACATCACACCTTCGCAAGACCTTTGCAACTCGCTGGTCACCTTCTTCCACCGCAAGATCGCCAACATCCACGACAGCTTCAACGTCACGACCGCCCCGTCAGCCACGGAGACCTCTGCCCACACGACCACCACCCGCACCAACAGCCTGCTCTCCTGGACCAACATCAACGACGAGGACACCAGCAAGATCATGAACACCATCCACTCCGGTTTACCGTTAGACCCATGCCCACACCACATCTTCAACAAAGCCAGTACAGCCATCGCACCCCATCTCCGGAAAGTCATCAACACCTACTTTGAGATAGCAACCTTCCTGGAAAACTGGAAGCACGCCGAGATCAACGCCTTACTCAAGAAACCCAAGGCGGACCCCAAGGACCTTAAGAACTTCCGGACCATCTCCCTGCTCCCGTTCCCGGCCAAGGTCATCGAGAAAACCGTCAACAAACAACTGACCCGCTACCTCGAGGAGAACAGCATCCTGGACCCGTCCCAGTCCGGGTTCCGCAGCAACCCCAGCACCGAAACCGCCCTCATCGCTGCCACCGATGACATCAGGACCCTGCTAGACAATGGAGAAACAGCAGCCCTCATCCTCCTGGACCTATCAGCCGCCTTCGACACGGTCTGCCACCGCACACTACGAACACGCCTACATGTTGCCGGGATCCAAGAGAAGGCCCTGGACTGGACCAAATCCTTCCTGTTTGGCAGAACACAGAGCGTCCGCCTCCCCCCTTTTCGCTCCAATGCCACTGAGATCATCTGCGGAGTACCCCAGGGCTCATCCGTCAACTCAACGCTGTTCAACATCTACATGGCACCTCTCGCCCTCTTCGCCCGACAGCATGACCTCAACATCATCTCCTACGCCGATGACACCCAGCTGATCCTCTCCCTCACCAAAAACCCTCACACCGCCAAAACCAACCTCCATAAAGGAATGAAGGCCGTTGCCGAAGGATGAGGAACAGCTGACTGAAGCTGAACTCGGACAAGATGGAGGTCCTCATCCACAGATCCACCCATTCGGCCTGTGACGACTCCTGGTGGCCAACCACACTGAGAACAGTTCCAACACCCACCGACCAGGCATGCAACCTAGGGGTCATCCTCGACTCCACCCTCTCCATGACTAAGCAGGTCAACGTTGTCTCCTCTTCCTGCTTCAACACCCTCTCCATACTCTGCAGGATCTACAAGTGGACCCCCACCAAAGAAGATCGGTCACCCAGGCCCTCGTCAGCAGCAGGTTGGACTACGGAAATGCCAAACACCTGAGATGGCTGCAACGCATCCAGAACGCCTCTGCACGTCTGATCCTCGATATCCCCTCCTGCAGCCACATCACACCCCACCTAAGAGACCTGCACTGGCTCCCCTTCAACAAGAGAATAACCTTCAAGCTCCTTACCCACGCACACAAAGCACTCCACAACACCGGACCAGCATACTTCAACAGACGACTCAGCTTTTACACCCCTACTCTCCAGTTCCGCCAGTCTAGCCCTCGCCGCAGTCCCCCACATCCAAAGAACGACTGCCGGCTACAGATCTTTCTCCCACCTCGCCGCCAAGACCTGGAACACCCTCCCCACCTACCTACGGCAGACACAAGACCAGCTGACCTTCAGAAGACTCCTCAAGACCTGGCTCTTCGAGCAGTAGCAGCACCATATCCGCCCCCAGCGCCTTGAGATTCTCACGGGTAAGTAGTGCGCTTTACAAGTGGTATGATTGATTGATTGATTGAATAATAAGACACCATTCCCGGTTGCTTGCACTAAAGCATGCCAGAAGTTTCCCTGCCTTGTCCTCCATCTCATAAAAACGTTTCAGCTTGCAATATGCACCTATTTGACCTCTTCAAGATACCCAACCATTTAGAGGCAGATGGTGCAAAATGGTATGCAGCCTCCAGGTCCATAAGTTCCTGTTCGAGTTCAAAACAGCGGTGGTACCACTCCCTTATTTACCCCACCTCATCAGCAATGATGATGCTAAGAGAAAGGGTTTTAGAATAAAGGAACCAATGTATGTGCAAAGTATACGACGGTCAAATGGACATAAAACTAATTACTATGGTGCCGACAGGAAAGGGATGAACCAACTAACCCCTTACTTTGTGTTTGGAACACCAACCACATATAACAGTTGCAACAGACCTGTGCACACATAAAATCAAAACAAAGTATGTTTGTATTCTGCACATAAATACAATAATCAGTGTGACTTTTCTTGCTTCTTTTAATACTTGTTGGCACAAAGAACAGCCAGCCGACAGGTGTTTCGTCAGAGAAACAGTGATCTCTGACTCTTCACGGCCAAGTCGTAATAGACTGTATGTGCAATCCCTGTACCGGTGATAATTCCAACTCGGTCGGGTATGGTCACGAGTAAATTACAGGCTAAGTGTCCCAAACTGATAATGGATGCGTATTGTACATTCAGAGTAGCGACGAGACGTGTATTTTGCACCCACATCAATGGGGTATCAGGGACAGGGTAATCTTCACTTGTAAATGTGCTGTGTAATTTATACGCAGATAAGGGGTCTGTGACGAACTGATAAATCCTCCATAGGACAATGTTTCTGAAGCTAAAGAATCCAACCAGTCCTCTGTGACACGGGAGTTATGAATCGGAAGTGGACTCCATGTATCATGCGGTTTTCCGATCAATCCGGAATGATGACCACCCACACAGGGCAGCCTGGTAGACACCCCTTCGGATCAGTGCATCCGTCTAAGTCCTGAAGTTTTCTAGCCAGGTGCTCTCCTATGTGGATAACACACAAACCATTAAAGAGAATTTTTAATTCAAATTTCATAGATACCAGAAATGAAATGCTTACCTGTTCCCAATCAAAAGTTAGCCCTTTTTAAATGGGACAAGGCAACCTATCTTATGGGACAGGTATGCCTCACAGTAGTGAAAAACGAATTTAGGAGTTACACTACCAGGATATGTAAAACTTAAAAGTACATGTCCAACCATTTAATTACATTGCAACCTGCTCTATTGGCTACCTAGGGCCAACCATAGGGGTGACGTTTATGCAATAAAGGGGATGTTTTAGGGCCTGGCAAGGATGTTATATTGCCAACTCGAATTGGCAGCTTAAAACAGCATTTTGGCTGCAGTGGCAGTCCTGGGACATGTTTTAATGGGTTACTTAAGTGGGTGGCACAATAAGTGCTGCAAGCCCACTAGTAGCATTTAATTTGCATGCCCTGGGTATATGGTATACCACTCTACAAAGGACTTATAAGTAAAGAAGGTGTAAGCCAAGTTTACCATGTTTAATGGGGGCACAAGTTCTTTAGCACTGGTTTGCAGTGGGAAAGTGCACAGTCTTAAGGCCAACAACACCGAAATTCAGCAAAAATAATGGGAAAAAGGGAAAAAATTTGGGGAAAGACCACCCTAAGGCTGACAGGTCTAACAATAATGAAGACTTCGCAAGATGAGGTGGAATGCAGGGTTATGTTAGTTATTCAGTTGCCCAAATAATCTATGATCTTAGTTTCTTATATGGTCCATTAGAGGATGACACAAATCCTTATTCTCTTTTATAACTACCAATTCATCATTTCCAAAATTGCTCATTATAGGAGACGGTTTTTATTTTCTCCAATAATCAACTCTAAATATCTTTAAACTTTGTCAAAGTGACAATAAGCCACTGAGAACTCTCAGCAAAAGAGTTAAGTGTTTTAGATCCCTTAAGGGCTTAAAACACTTTTAGACTCCCTACAGAATATATTATCTATACTACTATTATAAAGAGAGAACTTGCACCTTTTGGCCAGGTAAACTCGGGAACCACAGCGCCAATCTACACACCCGATACATCTATGAAAATGTCAGGGTGTGTAGATGGACATAGGCTATATAAATTTTTTAAAAAAGTAAATTAAAAAAATTACGTTTGTAAACAAAGTAGTCCCCTGAAAGTAGTGCCGGCCAGGACCTAGCGCTGACCGCGACGCGATGTGCGTGATGACAACAAGGAGGAGGGCAGTGCAGTGAGGAGCGGCGGCACTGGTAAGGAAAGGGAAAGTGAGACTGTGATGCAGGGGGAGGAAAGAAGGAGGCAGCAGTAAATGAAAATGTTGGGGCGGGAGGGGGGCGCGAGTGAGTCTGGGCTGGAGGGGGGCGCGAGTGAGTCTGGGCGGGAGGGGGGCGCGAGTGAGTCGGGCGGGAGGGAGTCGGTGCGGGAAGGGGTCGGGCGGGAGCTGGTCGGGCGGGAGCGGGTGTACTGCCCCCGGCCCCTTTCTGCCCCAGGCAACGCTGGGGCGGGCTGCTAGTTTTTTATAATTCTATTTCCCTCACCTACGTTTTCATCTGTCTTATACCAAACTGTTTCCCAGATCAGACTCTGTTATGCCTAAAGGTGGAATCCAAGGCAGGAGATAAGGCACCTCTATAATGGATATTTTATAAGGCCCTATTAATTGATCCAGACATACAGCCTAATTCATGAAGCCTAAATCGGCTCGCAAAGGGCCAGATTCTGAGAATCTGGCCCTTTGCGAGTGCGATTTTTGCATTTGGGATTCAACATCCCAAATGCAAAAATCGCTATTTGCTCATTCGCATATTTGCGAGGAATTACATTTAAGGAATCTCAATTTGAGATTCCTTAAATGTAATTCATCATCCATTTTCCAATTGCGAAATCGCAATTTCGGCCCGCAATTTACCGCGAGGTCAAACCTCGTGGTAAATTGCGAAAACTCAGAAAAATGCATTTAAATGCATTTTTCTGAGTTGCATGTTACACACACACATGTCCTTTGGACATGTGTGTGTGCAACACCTGTGTTAATTTCCATTGCAGGGGTGCTACAGGGTGTCCTTTGGACACCCCTGACACCCTTGTACTCGCAATCTCATTTGCGATTAGCTAATTGCTAATCGCAAATGAGGAATGACTCCCCATGCATTCCTATGGGCCTTTTGGCCCATAGGAATGCATGGGGAGTTATTCCTTATTTGCGATTAGCAATTAGCTAATCACAAATAAGGAATCAGTGGGAATCACAATTAATATTGCGATTCCTACATGAATACCGTTTTGCGAGTCTCAAATAGCGATTCCTTATGATTCGCTATTTGAGCCTCACAAAACGGCCCGTTCATGAATCAGGCTGTTTGTGGCTAAAGTTAAAAAAGATACTTTTATTAGTTTTAGAGAATATCTCGCCCTAATTTCCAGACACTGTAGGGGATGTTTATGAAGCAACTTTTGTAGGAGAAGTAATATCTAATAAAAAACAATTATCTATGATAGAAAATCAAAATATGAGAATTCTTCAAGCAAAATTGTCAGAGGCTGACATTGCCTTAAATAGGCTCAACCTAAGACCGCGCTTTCAACTCTGGGAAGAGGCCAGGGCCAATCTTAGAACATATTTTTTCAAAATGGAATTAGTGAGTTCACACATGATGGGGCAATATTTCTATATGAAAGGAGAGATAGCAGGCGGATTTCTTGCATGGTGAGCAAGAATCGCCCATGTAAAAAACAGAGATGCGTAAATTAGAGCCTCAACAACGGGTTCCTTACAGAAGAAGGAGAGGATTTTTCTTAGCATTTTAAAAGTATATATCAAGACCACATTTGTATTTCTTTGCAGCTATAAGGGAGTATTTAGGAAAGCTGAAAATCCCTAAAGTATCTACTAAGGATACAACCTTGTTAATTGAGTTTTTTTGAAAAGAAGGAATTGCTGAAACTATAAGCAATTTATCCAGTTGCAAAGTGGCTGAGGAAGACTGCTTTCCAACCAAATTGGACAAAGCCTTCCTGCCCAAAATAAAAGGTTCACTTGCTAAATAATGTAATTATATTTTATCTTGAATTTATAAAAAACATTGTAACATGTTTTTTGTAGTTAAAAAAAATGTCAGTGTTACTAAATTGTGACTGTACGATGCATACCAAATTAATAGCCTCACAAATTATTACTCAAGCTCAAACAGTCGTCTGTCTGGTGCTCTTTCAAATCTTGGTACCCCCAAGATGGCTCTCGGACCTCCGCTTACATTTGGTAGTAAAACTGCCAACTCCTTATAACTCATAATTAACTTCAGGCATATTTCCAAAGTGATGAAAATCTACAATAGTAAAACCATCACAGAAAAAAACCTGAACCTTAACCCCCCCAACCTAAATAGTTTGAGACAAATATCCCTCCCCCGTATTGATCTAAACTACTTAAGAAAGTAGGTCTTAAACAGTTTCAGAAAATTGTCAAACTACATGGCCTCTTGGATCCACCCACTATGCTTCCTAGCTGGCATGAGCCATCATCATTATTATTTATGAGTCCTTAACTGGTTTTCCTTTCAGTGGTAAATGTTACATGTCGATAGGCAGGGCCGGACTGGTAATAGCGGGCACCGGGCAATACCCCAGTGCGCTGCCGGTTTTGGGCCCCTGGGGGCCGTTTTTGTTACAGTGCCGTTTTTGCAGCATAGCTGCAAAATCAGCCCTGTACCAAAATCGGCGAAAACCGGCCCCAGCCTAGAGCTCGGCGGCACCTCCAACCCCACCCGAGTGGGAGGAGGGGGGCGGCCGAGCACTCTGCCGGCTGTGGTTTCCAGTCGATAGGCAGACACCAGCAAGGTTTTGGTCCTTTTAGATTTGTCGGCCCCATTCAATGCCATCAACAAGTACATTGTGATCACCATACTTGGAATCCATGGTAAAGTCTTGGATTGGCTGTCCTCTTACTTAACCAAAAGTTACCAAGTGGTTAGTTTACCTCCTTTTTAGTCTAATTTCAAAGCTCTCACTAGGAGGAGCATCAATGTTACATAATGCCCTGATTTTGTTCAACATCTACTTCACACTAGCAAAACTTAACTAAGGTGGGCACAAACATGTATATACATGCTGGTGACACACAGCTGATATTTGGGTTTAAGCAACACTCTCGCCCTACCCCTTTCCTACTAAACACCTTAAACTTGGTACATTGGTAAATGCCTCAGAACTATCTTAAGTTGATGCCATCCAAGACCAAACTTTTGATATTACCCGAAAGAGGATTGCAGCTGAGCTATTTCCTCATACATATGATCTGTCCTGGCCCACTGTAAAGAATCTGTTCCTACTTGCTGCCACAGTTTGCAATTAGTCCCAAAAAAACCAAAAAAAACTTTATTTCGGTCAACATGACCTAAAAAGTACAGAATCTAAAAACATTAATTTACGAAAATACATCAGAAGAATTTATAAATCTTGACATATCAAGAAGATAAAAAAAAACACTAAAGGTATCAATTAGTAAATGCATAGAATCAATTTTAAAAAGGAGGGTGGAGGATATGCAATGGAAGCACGTCACATATGCATAATAGTTTTGTTGAAAGTGCATAGTGCTTTATAAATAAATACCCCAAGATAAAAACTTTAATAAAACAGGAAAGACCCTTCAGTTTAAAAATATATAACATTATATAAAGGGAGATTTTACCATCTGGCAGTACTGAACTTAACATCTACCAATTCTTATCCAGTGGCTCATTTAATGCTTTCAAAAATACCCTTCTTGCGTACCACATAGAAAACAGGAATTCTGCAACTGAGTAGACAACTGGAATATTGAGATCATACTTCAATATCCTAAACACTTCAACACAGTGCCTACTGCCCAGGTTTCTGCAGATCTGCACCAGCCATCTTTTTCTCACTTTGTTATAACCCGGGCAACCGAAGAAAACATGCAGCTCTGATTCCTCAAAATAATCACTGGCAGGACACCTAACCTCATTCTGTGCTCTCCACTTTGATGTAAAACAGCGGAGAGGCAGAACCCCAAATCTAGATTGTAAATAGTTTCCTAGCAGTCACAGGTTTAATAAGGTCAAGAACCTTCTCATAGAATGAATTATCCTTTATTTCCAAGAAGGCTTTAGTTAGTTTTCCCTTTTTAAAAAAAAAATATTTTTATTAAGAACTTTTTTGGGAGCGTACACACAGCACAACAAAGGAGAATTAACATCCAGCGTTTTACAATTTAGTCAAAAAAATTGTACATCAAAACAAAAGAACCACACAAAAAGAACCTAAGAATAGAGAAAATAAATAAATAAAAAGAAAAATGGAAATATATCGCATTTCACTTTACAGTTCGATAGATTGCATCAGCCTAAAGAATAACATCATTATACTACATATTGTACAACAACCTAAGAAAAGGGAAGCAGTAAAAAAGTAGAAGGTAGCAACAAGGTTACAGCGAAATTTTTCAGTTTTCCTGCATACCATTTTAATCAACGCTGGATCGGCTCCAACATTTTTTCCCCAACCTCCTCGCTCTCCTACCCTTTCTCTCATATATACCCTTCTCTAAATTATAGACTGCCAGCATAGTGGCCAGCCATTGTTGCATAGCAGGTGGAATTTTATCCAGCCATACCCTGGCTATAATCAATCTAAGAACTGCCATAGCAATAAACACAAATTCTTCATACTCATTGTCAAAATCCCCGCTAACCCCCAACAAAATCAAATGAGAATTTAGGATAGTCTTAATCCCTAAGGCCCGTGTTAAGAAACCTTCAATCCCTTTAATCAGCGGCTGAAGTTGAGGACAAGTAGCAAATATATGAATACTGTCTGCTGCCTATTTTGTTACTGAGAAAGCTCCTCACCTGAAGGTACTTGAAAAAGCTCCTCCTATTGATGTGGAACTTTGTCTCTAAAGATGAAAACTGCATAATCCCCCCCCATCCGGTCCCAACAGATCTCCTATCTTGGCTATCCCCTTCCTAGCCCAATCTGCCATAGTTGTATCCGCGAAAATCAATGGCGGCAAGGAACGGTTCCTGTACAATCTAACATATCTGTTGAACCTCCCCAGACTAACTCTCTTTACAAACGCTGTCCAGACGTTATAGGCTGCCCTAATAGTTTTGAATCGCGTCCTCTTAAAATAGGAGGAATCAGTGCAACGCAGGAAGGCATTCTCTGTACTTGTTCCCAGAGTAAGTTCATGAATCCTAGTAAATAATGCCGTTATTTTAGGATCAGCGCCGCCGCCTCCAATTAGGGCCTGCATAAACTGCAGCACAGCTGCCCAATAATAGAGCCTAAAGTCAGGGGCCCCCCATTCACCCTTCTCCCTCGGTAATGACATGAACCTATACGCCCGCATAGTCTTCCCATGTGCCCAGATAAATTTGTTCAAGATTGATTCTAGTTCGTTGAACCATTGTGCTTCAAAGAATAGGGGGATTGCCCTGAAAAAGTATAAAAACTTAGGGAGTATTAACATTTTAATAACGTTTGTATGGCCAACCAGGGACAACCTAAGATTATTCATCCTTGCCAAATCCAAGCTTACTTTATTCATTAATGGTGTCAGATTGCGCTCCACAACCGTATCTAAATCTGCAGTGATCTCAACACCCAAATATACTGCTGCGCTAACCACCCGTGGCTCGTTGCACACGACGTGAGGATTCTTCACAATTTGTGTCTTGTTACTGTTGAGCTTATATCCCGAAATTCTCCCAAACCTGTGTGCCTCGGCCTCTATTTCTATTATTGCCAGGGAAGGATTAGGGGTTAATATCGCAACATTGTCCGCGTATGCTAACAGTTTAACCTGCGTACCTATTGTGGTTAGAGCTGGTATATTGGGGTTGCCGGACAGTTTGCGCAAGAAGGGATCCAAATAGATTGCGAACAGAAGGGGAGATGAAGGGCACCCTTGCCGCGTACGTCTTCTTTTCTGCACTTCCGTAGTAAGCCCCCTATTAATCCTAATTTTGGCTGTGGGGGCTGTATATAGCGATTGAACCGCTCTGATATATCCTTCCCCCAAGCCAAACCATCTCATCACCTCCCATAGATAATCCCAGGAGACCCTATCAAACCCCTTCTCAGCATCCAGGAATAGAGCAGCAATAGGTTCTCCCGGGATCTCGGTGGCATTGAACATGGTGATGACCTGCCTGGTATGCTCAGTGGTACCCTTCCCTGGGATAAATCCGTGCTGCTCCGGACTAACCAAACCCTCACTTACCTTAGCCAATCTTTTCGCAAGATTTTTAGAGAAAAGTTTAGCGTCTGAATTCATTAGAGTGATAGGCCTGTATGACCCCGGGGCTATAGGTGACTTGCCCTTTTTTAGTAGCACAATAACTTCTGCACCTCCCCAGGATGCTGGGATTGAAAGCTCTTGTTGTGCCTGAAGGAATGTATCTAATAAATCTACCAACAGAGCTTCCTGGAACGTTTTATAAAACTCCAGTGGTATCTGGTCTGGGCCTGCAGCTTTTGCTGAGGGGAGTTCCGCCAACGCCTCACACACTTCATCAAGGATAATAGGCAAATCAAGTCTTTCCCTCTCCTCCGCAGGGAGCCCATCTGCAGTAACTTTGTTAAGTTAATCCTTGATGTCTATTCTTTCTCCTCCGTGCTCTATGTCATACAAGTCTGAATAAAACTCCCTGAAAACCTCCCTAACACCCACAGGATCAACAATCATACCCCCTTGCTTATCTTTTATACACTTAATGTCCCCTGCAGCTATTTTCTGTCTTGTCCTAACCGCCAGAATATGGCCCACCCTCTCACTCATTTCAAACACTTCCTCCTTTTTAGCCAAATATTTAGCCGCAGTTTTACTAGCTATGCCCTCTATTCCATCTGCCTTTAATACCATCATTTTCAGTAAATGCTGTTCCAAAGGGCTACCCGCTTGAATCACCAAGGCTAGTTCTTGCTCTGCTGTCATTAAGGTCTTAATCAATTCCTCCACCCTCAATTTTTCATCCCTTTGTCTATGCAGTGAATAACTAAGTGGACCCCTGCTTTAAACGCATCCCAAGCAATGCCCGATGATGTGCTCCCCCTATTGATCCTCAAAAAATCTTTGACCCAATTGCTCATGTATCTTGCATAACCCTTATCTTTAAGAAAGGCCCTCTCAAATGTCCAGCAATATGGATTAACGACTACCCCTCCTAATTCATTTGTCAACATCAAAGGGTTGTGGTCCGGCACTACCCGGGGGAATTTCGTTATTTGTGATCTGGTGAGTAAGGAATGGGATATCAAAAAGTAATCCAGCCTTACCGTAGTCTTATGAGGAGCCGAGAAATAAGTCGTACCGGCAATCTGTGGGCACAAATTTGCCCATAGGTCTATTAAAGTATTATGCTGTGCCATATCCACTAGGGCTCTGTGTGACCTTTTTTTCCTCCCGCTATAGCCCTGTCTCTTCTGAATCTCCATGTCCGAGGGACTATTAAGATTAAAATCTCCACAACATATAATTGGCTCGGACGAATTCGCCATTTCTAAATCAAGAAATTCAAATACATCTGGGTTGTCCCCTGTGGAACCACAGATAAAAATCAATGTAAACTTTTCCCCCTTAAAACCTACTTCGATGATCACCCACCTCCCCCATTGATCCTCAAGCTTTCTCCCCACTATACATTCCCGATCTCGGCCCAAAATAGCCACCCCTCTTGTCTTAACCCCTTGTTTGGTGTGGGCTAAAACGGAAAACCCTAGCTGTTCGAGTAAATAACCCTTCCCTCCCTCCACATGTGTTTCCTGCAAACACACCAGATCAGGTTTCATTATCTTCAGAAATGCTGTAACTCGGATCCTTTTTTGTGCATCATTCAGCCAACAGACGTTAAGAGAAGCAATTCTGCAATACATTAGAAAACTACGAAAAGTTGATCCAGCTTCCCAACCAATCTCACAAAATACACAATACTAAATTCAAGGTGCTCCTGTGTGTGCTGTGTGTGCCCCTTTACTCCACTCCCCCATACCCACTCCCCTTCTGGCCCGCCTACAGGCAAATAGGCCACCCATGGCCTATTTGTGGGCGCTTGGAAATGCAGTGGTCACCTCCCCCTCCCCCCATCTCATACTGATTCCAAAACCTATTAGAAAGAGTGTATACCCGCCCCAGGATAGTGAGGAAATTACTCCTGACTAATCCCCGAGCCTCACCCTCCCTTGAAACCCAATACATCCACCATATACTCCTTGGCCTTAATCTCCGAGAAAAACATTTTCACCACCCCTTTAGTGACCACTTTCAATTTTGCTGGGTACAGTAAAAAAGCTTCCGACCCCAGAGCCTGTATGGGAGCAATAAGCTATCTGAGCCTCCATCTGCGCTCAACGGTAACGTGGCAGAAGTCGGGCCTGGCAAAAAAAGTTATGTTACTAAAGGAGCGCTTAGATTCTGGCTTGGCTTTTTCCAGAATTAACTGCCTCAACAAAAAGTTGCCAACGTAAATCAAGATAGCTCTTGGCCTGCCCTCTTGAGACCCTACTTGGCCGTTCCTTAACGCAAAAGGGAAACAATGTGCCCTCAGGATTTCTACCTCCCATTGCCATGACATTAGCTCTGGAAGGGCCCCCTTTAATAGGTTCACAACAAAGAGTCTAACGTCATCCCCTTCCAAACCCTCCGCCACTCCCAGCAGTCTAATGTTATTCTGCCAATGGCGATTTTCATAGTCCTCGAGCTTCCATAGAACATCATCCGCCACTTTCTCCTGATCCTGTTTGAGAGTCCTGAGATTATTAAGGTCATCCTCCAACTTCCCAGTCCCAGTCAAACCGCTTGTTCATCTTTCTCAGAGTGTTCTGGATTTTCCTTGACTCCTGCCTTGCCCTCCGACTCTCAACTCTCGCCTCGCTCTGCATGGTTTTCAGAGTACTAAATAATAACTCTAGAGAGACTGGCTGGGGCAATACGTGAGGAGAAGCTTGAGCCCCAGGCAAAGGAGTGACGCCATCCTGCTCCAGGTAAGTCTGTGATGTGGCTGAATAGTCCCAGTCTAATTTCTTTGAGGGGTCTGCGGGGCTATCTGCAGGGGTGGGTCTCCTCCTGCACACTCGCTTCTTTTTTTTTGAGTGCTTCTTAGAGCTGAGGTGCTACTTTCTGTATCCGTGAAGTCCCCTGAACTGTCCTCCACACTATCCACAGATTGAGAATCCTCATTAACTGAAAAAAACGGTCTGGTGATGTAGCACCACTAGCCCCCCTTTCATTGAGGCTGCCCTGATATGTGCTTAAATGTAGGGCATCAGTTACTGCAGCATTTGCCATAATTGGATAGTTTCCCCAGTCCCCTGGTGCTTCAGCCTCTTCTTCTCCTCCTTCAGCCCCCTTGATCTCATTATGCCCTATTGTCTGTACTGCGGCCCCTCCTCCTGAGCCTTCCCCGTCTTCTCCCCCACTGTTTGGGCCGCGGATCCTTCCCTCGGGGCCAGGGATACTTACGGGAATGCTGGTATGATTTTCAACAGAGACTGCTGCTAGTTAGTTAGTTTTCCTATGTTGGAGCTGGAATGCAGTAAGGCCATTCTATGGTTCTAATAATGAGCCTTCATTTGTTTCCTGGGAATTAGTGGGCATGCTAACTCTGGATCAGCCCAACATTCCCCCAGGCCCATATCTGTCAACAGATGTTTGATGTGGGAAAACCAGGACAATCTAACAGCGCCCCTAATCTTTAGAATTTCAGACAATTCTTCTCTATAAGGGAGGAGTTCAGGTGTCGACCATAAGCGACACCAGTACAGAAGAGGTCTGAGACTCAACACTTCTCCTAGTGCCATCAATCCTACATCTAAACAAAGTGGAATTAAAGGAGGTTGATATTTGGAGGTCCACTACTACTGGGGTTTGATATTTGGAGGTCCACTACTAACGCATCGTGGTCACTGTCTACACGGGGGCGAATTCTGAAATCAGCCATCCTATCCCAAGAATTAGTAATAATAAGAATGTAATCTAATAGGAACCCTCGGTCCTTGCTATGAAACGTGTAACCACATGATGTTTCAGAAAGTGATCTTCCATTACATGCTCTTAATGAAGGTTTGAGGACAAGGCAGTTCATGATTAAGTAGTGGGACCGAAACGCCGTCGACCTGTTGTGCACCTTATACAAAAACTTGATTTATATGTTATGTATATGTAATGGTGCTTACCTGATATTTCTGTACACTCTAATTTTAACAGAAATCGCTACTTTTGCCTTGAAAAGCCCTGTGTTTGTCTTCTGTCTACCTTCTGTACTGATATGATTGTGTCTGGGTACAGGCTTGTGCCCCACACTGGTGATTTGTTGAAGGTATTCCTTCTGTATAAAACTTTCAATTGAGTAAAAAATTGAAGACCTCTGTCCGGCTGGACATGTCGCTCCAAATATAGAATTGATTTCGTCTATATTCATTGTTTTCCATATAATTCTTATGCATGGGACCGCTGTTGTTTCATAAAGTATGCTCCCCGAGGTCCTATGCTGACTCACTTGGGCCCCCTTGTTGACCTTAATATAGGGATGCAAAATGAGGCAAAACCCAGCATGGTAACCTCTCCTCTTGCCCATGTTTCTTGAAACATACATATATCGTATTCACCAATAAATGATCTCCACTCAGGGTCATCTATTTTACTATTGATGCCCGCTACGTTCCAGGATATGGTTCTTGTGGTCTGATGGTTGAGGATTATCTTATTAGCAATTTACAGAGGCTGGGGATAACAATTCTTAGTTCCTATTTGTGTAGCTATCTGCTCAGCTGTTCCCTCAACAGTAGGGCGATGGGGACCTTCAATCAGTGCTAATCCACCCCCATTATATATGCTGGTTCGGGAGCCGCTCAAGCACTCTCCGACCAGGCCTTCCTCTCTATGGGGGTGTAGCCCAGGGAGACAGCCCCCATCATAATAATTACTAAAGATAGCAGGATTGTCTTCCTGTACCATTTCTGGGGTTTCTACTAGTCAATCCACCCTTTCAAGGGGACTGAACCTGTTCCCAGTGGGATATTAAAAATGGGTTGGTTTCTCCAGTATTGACATGTATTTCGAGAAATGTGATTGTTATGAAGGGATCTCCATCCCAACTGCTGGCAATGGTCATACTGCTGGGGAGCATTGGGGGGATAGAAAAAACCCAAAGGGAGTAAAAGAATATTACCCATATTCCTCCCAAACTCCGATGCTAAAATTCTATCTGTAATTATTGGGTTTTTAAAATTGATGACTATGCAGTTTCCATAAATATCCTTATGTCGTGCACCAATCCAACCCACCCTTCTAGTAGATAAAATCTCTACAGTATTTTCGTATCCAAAATCACTATGATTAATTAACCAATGAATGTTTTTGTTCTTTAATTCTTGGTGTGATTATGTGTGACCCTTTCTTAATTCGGGTCTCCCTGCCAGAATTAGTATATAGGGGGTTGACGCCGGGGGAAGATTTATAATTGGTGGGCAATATATTTTGTCATTATGTTCGGGAGGTGGTTGCGTTACTACCGGCCCCTGGCCAAGATTCTTTGCAATTTGCCCTGTGCTTCTGATTGCTAGTGGTTGGGCAGTTATTACGTTTGTTTGGTTTGTGGAAGGCTTTGAACTCCTTTTTCCTTAGTGATCCTCGTCTGTTGCGGGGAATCTGAGATTACATTTATTTAAGGTGAAAGGACTCTTCCATTTGCAGCAAAATTGGGTTTATCTCTTATGAGACTATTGGCAGCTTGTTTGCTTGTCTTGTTCTCAAAGCTGGACTTAGCCTTAGTAGTCTCCCTTGTTTTTGGCCCATCATTCATAATTGCTTTCAGTCCCTATAACCTTTCTATTATAGGACTAAGCTTCACTTTAATAATGGCTCTCATCTGAATCTGTAGATTTGATACCAAAATTTACCATTTGTTTGACTGCGAGAGGTGATACGAGCAGGGACAATCAGACTCACCAGGCGGAAACTGCTTTCAGTGCTACTGTCTCCGCTTTCCCTCCGCTGCAGCACCATTTACATCATCATTGCTGCCGCCGAGTGGGGGAGAGCGAGGGGGACTCCAAACCACAACTCCCAAGAGCCCCTGCGACCGGAAGTCGCATACCGGGATATCACGCCAGGCGGCGCATAAAATCGCACACTATTCCCCGCGTCGCGAGACGCGCGCGTGCGGCGCCGAGTCAAGGGCGGGCCCGTTGTAGCCCGTTAGAGACCGTTTGTGACCGGACCGGGCCCCCCCTCTTTGCCTATCTATTGTATACCACTCTTCACACACGGATATCCTGTATGTATGCTTTACCTTAATTATATAGTATAAGCTGATACCTGTGGAATATACATTGATAAGCAATATGTCTACGAGGGGTAGTAGAAGCAAAACAGCGGCGGGAGGAGCGCAGATTATTGGTCCTCTGGATAACTTTATAACAAGGGCGAATGAAGCTATAGACCAAGGCATCATCCTCCTTGAACACAAAGTCTCCTCTAGTTGATCTGTCTGCGTCACAACTTTTATCGGACTCTCAACTAAGTCTGGCATTAGAAAGGTCACCTGAACTAGTCATTAATCTCACGCCAGACGAAGTAAGAAATAGGCAGTCAAGGGGAAGGCGGGAGGGCGCTATACAGAAGCAAAAGAAACAAGCAAAGGTGCCAATAGTTAAAGAGAAGTGCGCACCAAAGAAAAAGCCAAGTAAAGCAAAAGATCATCATTCGAAAAATGGTAATGGGAATAATAAATCAATCCCAGATGTGACAAATTAGGTTTTGGACACAGAAAGTGTAGAGGTTTTGGCCACGCGGTGGGAAACATGTAATCGTTGTGAAGCAACTAGCAATTTGTTAGTAAAAATTGGGGAGCTTCTTAATACTTATTTGTCCCCAATAGAGACTAGACTCTCAAACATGGAAAAACAACTGGCCGGGTTGAGTGTCTCCTCCAAAAACACTTAAGAATATTCAGAACACATCTAACCCCGGGGCTACCTTAGCTGGTGGGACAAAACCTAGAAACAACAATTTGGTGGATCCAGCTGTTAAGAAGACGACGGTAAGTGTTGAACACAAATGTAATGCCAAAGACACCAGCAGCCCAAGCTAACAAAACATTAGTTACACCGGCAAACCATTCTGCACCTTCTGCACCCACTAGACAAAAAGATAGCCTATCTAAGGCCCCCCCAACGCCCCCCCGATAGGGATCAGAAGAGGGGAGAAAAAGAGCATAGACGTATAGTTAATCTCCCTCCAGAAGCAAGTCGGCTAGTAGTGGTTATGATAGGCATTCCAGAGGTGGCAGACCCTATTGTTGAAACCAGTTGGTCTTTAAAGAACAAAGTACAATATTGGCTTAATGCCAACTGCCCCCTACCCCCACACTGCTCAAGTAGGATTTTAACAGTGCACAGAGTCCCCTGGATAGGAAAAGAGCATAAAACTACCCAGGGAGACTGCGTCATAATCAATTTTGAGGACCCTCATACTGTAGATTATATATGCTCCTGGAGTACACAAGGTTGTTACAAACATATAGAAACTAAACAACTCTCCTTCTTCTATCCCCCTAGGAGTTGTGCTTGGCCAGGTCATGACAGGAACTGGAGTAGAATGGGCTACCGAGAGTTGGGAGAAGATTGGGGAAATTGGGGAGGGAACATGGGAAGAGATGGAG
This sequence comes from Lissotriton vulgaris, assembly GCF_964263255.1. NCBI lineage: Eukaryota > Metazoa > Chordata > Amphibia > Caudata > Salamandridae > Lissotriton > Lissotriton vulgaris. The sequence continues at coordinate 2,101,754,460 of NC_141685.1, read as the reverse complement.
CATTTGTGGATAATTTTATAGGGATTTCGACCGCAAACAGATAAAGCTGTTTAGAGATGGTCAACTGACTGACAGCAACCGTCAATCCCCATAAAGACCAGGAAGGGTCTAGAAAGACTGATAGTAGAGATAATCTGATGTCTAATAGCCACCCGCTGCTCAATCCGAATAAAAGGGAAGCAAACGTAATAGTATCTCCCACAGAGGGATTCCCCTCATCCATACGGACAAACAATTGAAAGGAGATGATTGCAGCGATTATAAACATTGGCGAGGGTGAGGATAGTTCGCTACTTGAAAAAAGATCTCTAAACGAGGGGACCACAATTGATGAGGATATTGGAAAAGCCTGCCTTTATATATCAACTAAATCTGACCTTGCGATCCTTAGTTGGAACGTCGCAGGGCTGGAATCGAGACTATCCGACCCAGACTGGTTAAAGATTCTATCCGATAAACATATAATTATGTTCCAGGAGACATGGGCCACCACTAACCTGCATATAAAGGTTTTTCACTGAAATAGTATAATTGCAATTAAACCTGATTTTGGTAGACCCATGGGCGGGTTATTAATTGGTATTAGGATAACTGCAGGTGGTAATATTAAGGTAATACCTACCAAAATTCCAAACATCCAGATCATTGAATATAAAAGAAAGATCCCCTTTTATGTGATTAATTTTTATAATAATGATTTTTATTCAATCCAAATAAAAATTTGACAACTTTCTAAAATTTTGTCTGACATCATTGAGTCACCAGACAAAAGTATGGGCAAAAGGATTATCCTAGCTGGGGACTTTAATGCTAAAATGTCAAACTTGGAACTATTTGGGACAAATACCCGAAGTGACCAAGCTGCAAAAAGGGGAATAGAACTGGATTTGCTCATTCATGAACACATGCTAACTAACATTATGGAGGTAAGCCCTACCCCTACAAGTAATTATGTTCCAACATTTAGAGGCAGAGATAACTCCACAACTGTTGATTATATTTTTATGTCACCTGAGCTTATTGACAGCCTTATAGTGGCCAAGGTAATTGAGACTGCCTTTGGGGATCATAATGCCTTGGTGGCAAATATTAGACTAGGGTCCTCGCCAGTGTTTATAAGCACTGTGGGGGCCAGAGACATAACCCCCGTCACAAACAACTTAAGACTGAAATGGAGGGGGTGGATAGTGGCAGCATAATCAACCAGGTTACAACCAAGCACCAAAATCTAATAGATTCATGTACACTATCAGATGGGAACCATCTAAGGATAATCTCAGATTTTACTAACCTGTGTACAGTCATAAAAACAATCTTAACTGTTCCCAACCGAAGAATAAATACGGACCCTAAGTGGTTCGATAACAACTGTTCAGTTGCAAATAGGGCTTTGCGTAAGGCCCTGAATGCTAAGCCCAGATGCCAAATTGAATTTAGGGAGGCAAGAAAGAGGTACAAATCTGCAATAGGGGAACATAAGGCAATCATCTTGTCAGAACGTTGGGAGGAGCTATCAGACTCAGCATCAGGGAAAAAAGGAACGATCTTTTGGGCTGCAGTAAAAAATATGCGTAACATGGGAACCCAAATGTCAGTAATAAGTTGTACCATCTCCAGCAGTCAGTGGGAAGACCATTTTTTTAAAGTATACGCAACACTCCCAAATGTTAGTAATTACTATGCACCAGGCGAATTATGCTCCTTAGAGATCAGCCAAGGAGAGGTGCTCGCGGGTATTAAACAAAGCCTTGGTAATAAAGCCCCTGGGCCAGATGGCCTTCCAATAGACATTATCAAATGGAAACCTGAACTCTGGGCACCCATCTTAAAAAATGTCTTTAATAGTCTGCCATTAGTGCCAATACCTGATACATTGTCCACAAGTTTAATAGTGCCTATATATAAAAACGGAGAAAGAACAGACCCAATAAATTATAGACCCATTTTGCTTCTGGATAATACCCTTAAAATTCTGGGGCGAGTACTATACAACAGAATAAATGATTGGGTGGATGAAACAGGGATCTTAGATTCCTGTCAAATGGGGTTCAGAAGCGGGGTTGGAACGACCGAGCAGTGTCTAAATCTAAATTTAGTAATTGGTAAATATACCATTGCTCGGTCGGTACCAATCTACTTAGCGTTTATGGACTTATCGTCCGCATTCAACCTAGTAAATAGGTCCAAATTGTGGTCCATTCTCCTAGTCTATGGTTTAGAAGAGCCCCTTGTACATTTCCTGGCCTACTTGCACACTGACACAAAGGCACAAGTAAGGATCGGGATGGCGGGGGAAGTGTCGGGGCACATAAAGGTAGAAAGAGGAGTAAGGCAGGGGTGCGTTTTAGCACCCCTGTTATTCATTATCTATATTAATGGACTAAACAAATCCCTAAAATTGGCAACTACAGATGTCCCAAAAATAAGGGGGGGAATGCTACCGACTCTGCTTTATGCAGATGATGCGGTGCTCATGGGCCTCACCCCAAATGCTTTACGCAGTTTGGTAAAAGATTTTGCACAATACATGGATAAACTTGATCTTCAAGTAAATTTAAAAAAATCTTTTACTATGTCTTGTGGCCCGGGGAAGAGACAACTAAGTGTTATTTCGGTGGGATCCGATAAACTCTACTCCACTAATACTTTTCCCTACCTAGGAATGGTTTTTGCTGCGAACGGCTCGTGGAGTGGACATTTGGTCCACGCCACGAGCAAGTTCTCAAAATCCATTAATTCTATTCTTAGCCTTCCACGGCCTAAGAAAGTAGGTGCCACTAAAGCAATTTAAAAAAATGTTAAATTACAATGTGTGCCAGTAGCAACTTACGGGGCAGAGATCTGGGCAAAACACCTAGTATCCAGACCGAGGAAAACCGCTTCTTTAGAAAAATTCTCGGAGCACCTATTTCCTCTTCAGAATATATTTGTCATTGTGAATTGAACCTGCACTATATATCAGATTTTATTGCTTCTAGACCGGCCATGTTTTGGCTTGCTATCTGGAAGAATAATCTGGCCAGCCTAACCCAAGATATTATAACAGACTGTCTCAATTGCGAAAAAGGGATGATTATCCCCTGGCTCTCTGGAGTTTTTAAAAAACTGAGTAGTGTAGGTAAAGGACATCTTTTCCTTGATCCTAGTAAGATTGAGCCCAAAGACAAAAATAATCTAAAGTCTGCACTGTATGCACTTTATAGTAAATATAGACTGGCGAGGGAGTTAACTAAACCAACTATACAGGTTTATGTGAATAAAGATCTGTATATACAACCAATTCCATTATACCTTACGTGCCAATGACAAACTGGGAAAGATCTCTACTTTTTCGTTTAAGGGCAGGCACTGTAAGATTTTTATTATGTTTCCCACTAGGTCATTCTTTATTAAGATCTGGAAATAAATTGTGCCCATGTGATGATATGAGCGTACAAAATGATTTACATTTTCTCTTTTTTTGTAAATTTTACCAAACATATTTCAAATGGTTCCTAGCCCCATATTTCAAGAAGCACACACCACTTTCTTTGGAGGAATCCTATTTGATGCTGTTAACTTTGAACAATGATGAACTGATATTCCGCACTAGCACTTTCTTAAGAGTTATTACTCATGTACGGAAAACAATGGAGCACCCTTAAAAAAAAATTGTACTGTTGCTGCTAATCAATTTGTATTTTATAATGTGCGGTTTTTAAATGTATTTGAAATCATGGTCATTTTATTTATTGGGACTGTATTTTGTATTGCTTTTATGAATTTACAAAAATTCGAATAAAGATTTTGATTCGATTCGTAAAAAAATTCGATACCAAAGTTGTCACCCACCCAGGCTGATCAATGACTTGAAAAATGGGATCTGCCGCTGGGCTATCCACTGGGGACTGTTCTATATCTACAGCGTGGCCTTGCGGTTTTTTTCCGTTTAGCTAGTGGCTTTATTTTTGATCTTGCTTTCGCTTTGGTGTTTCTATCTAACCGTGGGAGAACACTGCAGTTCAGAGACTCCCTACATGTTATATCTAAATTTAGCAGTAGATCATTTGACAACTCGATGGGTGTTGCTTCTATTTCACAAGGGGAATTGGAAATCAATAAGTCAGAGTCTATTTCAGAGGCCACTGCTCCAAGGGCTTTCTCCAACATCCTATCTATTGATGTTGGTTTAGCGGCAGGTTTAAGCAGGGGTGATGTTAATTTCTTGATAGGACAAGCCCTTTTACACATCTTAGTAATGATCCGGATAAAAAGTAATAAATTAGTTTAGACAAATAGCTGGACAAACCAATACAATATGCACAAGACGTTTTAGCGTCTTTTATAAGTCCTTACTGGGGATAGAGATGGTAATTAGCCGTACTAGGGGGCTTTCAATCTACGAAGACCAAAAGGTGAGCAACAGTACCTTTGTATCAAAGACCCTCTTTACAGAAGCTAAGGGGGGTGGCCCGGCCCAGCCTCTTCTGGCCACTGACGGCCACAGACGGCCCGCCCTTTGCCCGGGCTTCTCCCGGGCGTCACCCGCGCGCTTGATGACGTTGGCGATGTGCGCGGGGCTGGGGAAGCTGGAAATGGTAGTCTTCCCCCAGCGAAACTGCCAGCGCGTCCCTACCGTCTCCGGGACTCAAGGCAGCAAGCAGGACAACACCACTGCCACAGGTAAATGCCCCCCGAAGTCTGTCGGCCCCCGCCGGTCTTTATGCGCCTCCTGGCGCGTTCGATGACGTTGGCGGTGTGCGCAGGGCTGTGGAAGCTGGGAATGGTAGTCTTCCCCCAGCGAAACTACCAGCGCGTCCCTACCGTCTCCGGGACTCAAGGCAGCAAGCAGGACAACACCGCTGCCACAGGTAAATGCCCCCCGAAGTCTGTCGGCCCCCGCCGGTCTTTATGCACCTCCTGGCGCGCTTGATGACGTTGGCGGTGTGCGTGGGGCTGGGGAAGCTGGGAATGGGAGTCTTCCCCCAGCGAAACTGCCAGCTCGTCCCTACCGTCTCCGGGACTCAAGGCAGCAAGCAGGACAACACCGCTGCCACAGGTAAATGCAATTAGGGCATTGATCTCAACCCTAATCTGCTATCTGGCCTGCATGCAAATATAACTACCAGCATGTGCTTGTCTTACCTCAAGATGATCCACAGCATCCTTCGCTTTGTGGACAAATGCCAGTGTATAGCAGTGATATATAGTTAGAAATGGGGGTCTCTAGTCGGCAATTGTTTGCACCTTTGTCCAAGTAGGGACCCTTCTTCCTAGTAAGGGTAAGGGGGGATACACTTCTAAAATCTCTGCTCACCCCCTTGGAAGCTCGGCACAAGCAGACAAGTTTATTTCACAGACAGTGTGTAAAGCATTTGTGCACACATACAGTAATACAAAAATGGATACCACACCAGTTTAGAAAAATAAGTCACCTTTATCTAAACCAAACAGACAATAATCAAAATGGGACTTTTAGAAGGTAAAAACAACCGCCCCTTTATTCATTCCATAGGGATACTCCAGGGTCCACCCCCTTTTAATTAACCTTACAGACCCCTGAATAAATCAGTTTGAGGGCACTGTACGGTTTTTTAATTTCTTCACACTCACCACTTATTTTGGCTAGGCCCCCAGACTCCCATGCACAACTGCGGCATCTCCAAAAAAAGAACTCCGCCAAAGAGCCCCCTAGTGGGGCCCGTGAGGGACTGCAGCGCCACCCACACGAGGAGCAACGCCCAATGATGATCCAGGGCGATCGTAAGGTTATCTGAGGGCACTAGGTTACCAGGGAGGAGCATTCACCTCACTCCACACATTTCTCACACTCCACTTGTAAGTCTAGAGCAAGAGCAAATCCATTCCCCCAGATTTATCTTTTTTTTCGCTTATCTTTCTTTTGGAGCATCCTACATTTAGGTATACTCCCCTTGAGGAACTTTTGACCCAATTTGTGTTGACAGATTTGACCTTGGGAGCAAGGGCACTGGACCTCCCTTTCATTTTCTAGTTTCTTATTTGAGCTCCTAGTCCCCCCCTTTTTGTGTATACATAGGGATCAGGGATGCCTTGGTTCTCGATGTGGCAGCAATGAAGCTGCGTTGGTATCTCTATCCGCAGTACCATGATGCATCGGTTTTTGTAGTCGCACACCAGGGCCTGTGTCGGAATTGGTGCTGTGATCTCGGACTTCAGAGATCGGTTCATGAGATTCGTTGGCAGGCACAATGTCGGTTTCTTCAGCCGCACAATGGTGATACGTGGGAGTTCTTCCCGCACTGCGTTGATGCATCGGAAACGGGTGCGGATGCGTCATGCTTCTTTAGTTGCTTCTCTTTTCAACAGGAACACCCTCCAGAGGCCTAACACAGTAACATGCCTCTCTTGGCTGGTCAGAACTCCCAGAGTGGAAGTTCAGGGGAGCTGGTGGTGAAGTCTTTGTGTCCCTGAGACTTCAGAACAGGAAGCAAGCTCTACTTTAAGCCAATGGAGATTTTCAAGCGGAATAAACAGCACACAGCAAAGCCTTTGTCCTCTCCTTGGCAGAAACAGCCACGGCAGGCCCACCCTAGACAGCACACAGCAAAGGGGCAATACTTCTCCTTCAGCTTTCCCAGCTTTTCTCCCTGGCAGAGGTTCCTCTTGAGTCCAGAAGTATTCTAAAGTTCTGGGTCCCAATATTTATATTCCATGTTCCTTTGTTCTCTTGTGGCAGAGAGGCTTTTTGCTCAGTCAAAACAAAGTTTTGACCTATCTGGTCCAGCTTCCTGGCAGGAGGTGGAGACAGCTTTGTTTAAGGCAGACCAGGCCCATTCAGGTGAAAGTAAATCTCCTCCCCTACTCTAAATGTAGCCCAGGTCTATTCAACCCAGCCCTGGCTCATCCAGGAAAGGCAGAACACACCTCAAACCCCCAATGGCTGTCTACAGTGAATGCACATCCTCAGGCTCTGTCACTCCAAAGCCAGTCAATCCACAAACCAGCAGAGGCACATACAGGATGGCTAAGGAAGAAAATACCCACTTTCTAAAAGTGGTGTTGGAACTGGTCCTTCTTGCAGGGTTATCCCCAAACTTTTTGCTTCTCCCTCCCCTATTTTTCCTGACCCGTGGCTGTTGGCAATAGGACTGCTGAACAGTGCTAAAGTGCATATGCTCTCTGTGTAAATTGTTATTATGATTGGTTATTCATGATTGGCATATTTGTGTCACCAAGAAGTCCCTAGTAAAGTGCACTGAGTGTGTCAGGGCTGGTGATAACAAATGTTACCAGTGGGTCTGCAGCACTGATTGTGACACCCACACGAGTAGCCCTAAATTGGTGTCTCAGGCCTGCCACCGCAGTGCCTGTGTGCCGTCTGTGAACTGCCATGTCCTCCTGGTCAGTGCCCACACTGGCCAGGCCTACCCCTTCCCGTTCTGTACACATTGGTCACCCCTATGGAAGACCCAAGGTACCCCCTCGGGCAGGGTACATTGTATTTAAAAGGTAGAGCATGTACTTGTGCAGTTGACATGCTCTGGTAGTGAATTACAGCCATTTTCGTTTTTCACTATTGTAAGGCTATCTTGCCCAATAAGCTATCATGGGGATTGCTGGCTACAGTGGCTACCAGCATATCTTCCCATAGGAGCAAGGTAGGACATAAAAGTCTGGTATCCCTGAACTCAGTATTTCATAACACATCTTTTAGGAAAGGTTGTTTTTAAATCCTGTGTTTGAGAACAGCACTTTTAGAAAGTTGCTGTTCTCTTTTCTGACCTTTCTGTGTGCCTTGGCCTGTTTGTGAATTGACTGTCTGGTTTGAGAGTGACTGACAGGGGCTGGGGAGTCCCCAGGAGGCTGGCTGAGTCAGCCCTAGGCTGAATGACTGCATCTGATTCTTGAGTGATGGAAGGGGATAGCACCAGGACCTGAATAGGACTGTGCCTGCCCCCCACCCCTCCCCCAGTGCTGACTTCACCCCCTGTGGTGCGTCTGATGGCTCTGCCCTGGGCTGTGAAAGGAGAGAAGGAATCATGTCCACAAAGTGCTCCAGGGCTGTGCTCTCCCTCCACAATGCTGGCTCCACCTTCTACTACCAACACATTAACATACAGCTTACTCATCATGTGGAATCTAGCAACTTTCTTCACCATTCCCAGTCCAGTTTCAGGTCTGGCTTCTTGACGGAATCAACTCTGTTGGGGGTCTCTGAGACCATTCGATGCCTAGTGGACGAAGGGGAAACCGTGGTACTTATACTGCTAGACTTAAGTGCCGCGTTTGACACGGTTTCCCATCCCATCTTTTTGAAAGCTCTTAAGTCATCTGGCATCAATGGCTCAGCCCTCAACTGGCTTGCGAGCTTTCTCTCAGACCGTACCTTTTTCTTCTTCATCGGCTTCTCAAATTCATAAATCTGCTTATGGCGTCCCTCAAGGCTCCATACTGAGCCCCTTACTTTTTAACTTATATGTTAGACCAATGGCCACCATTGCAGAGCAAGCTGGGCTCTCCATTTACTCATATGCCGATGACACTCAGATCATCTACTCTCTTTCTACAGGGCATCACTCCTCTCCATCATCCCTTTGCGTAGGACTCAGCAACATCGCCACATGGATGCATGAGAACAAATTAAAATTGAACGGGGGGAAAACAGAGCTTCTTTTGTTTGGCCACAATACTACCTTATGGGGTCCCCACCACTGGCCGGCGCAAATGGGCTCACTCCCCGTACCTTCTAGAACAGCAGGAAATCTTGGCATCATTTTTGACGATCAGCTGTCCATGAAGCAACACGTGGTCAAAACTTCCTCTACATGCATCACTATCATCAAGTGGCTTAGAAAGATAATCTGGATGCTCCCTCGGGAGACTCATAAAACCGTGGTGCAGGCCTTAATTACTTCCAGACTGTACTACGGCAAAGTTCTCTTCCTGGGGGCATGCAAGGAAGGACCAGTAAATTACAGACAGTCCAGAATCTGGCGGTCCGGCTGCTCTGCAAACTTCCCAACAAATCTCCCACTTCCACTTCTCTACGAAGCCTGCATTGGCTTCGTATAGAAAGCCGCTCCAAATTTAAGGCCCTCTGCTTTATGCATAGAATCAATGCTGGCAGGGCTCCACTCTATCTTAGTTCATTAGTTCACCAGTACCGCCCGCCCCGCACCCTTCGTTCATCCAACCAGCAAAGATTCCAGGTCCCTAGGATCAAAAGAGTCAGAAAGGGTGGCCGCTCCTTCTCCTGCTTGGCCCCCTCCTTATGGAACTCCCTCCCTATTGCCCTGCAAACTGAACCCTGCTATCTTAAGTTTCGCAGGGAGGTAAAAACTTGGCTATTTAACCAATAATCTGCTCTCTTCTTGAGTCTCTTGGCTGGTACACTTCCTCATTGGGTCCCTAGCGCCAGGAAACCTCCGGTTAGCTGTGCGCTCTATAAATTTAAATATAATAATAATAATAATACTGGGCGGCCGACGACCCTGCCCCTCTCTCTGAAAGGAAAGGAGAAGCCAGGAAAACAAAGTGCTCAAGGAACACTCAGAACTGGTTCAGACCGGGCTCAGAGCCCTCCTGCACAAAGGGAACAAAGACTTTTAGGGGTATAAGTACAGGACCCCTGACTACAGAAAAGTAGATCATCCTGGAATCAAGAAGGAACCTCTGCCAAGGAGAAAGCTGAAACTGAAGAAGGAAGACTGTCCTGCTGTTGCTCTGCTGGACTGATCTGCTGTTGCTTTGCTGCCAAGGAGAGGGGGTGGACTTTGCTTTTGGTGCTGTGTCCCCTGTCTTGAAGGAATCTCCAAGGGCCTGGGAAGAGCTGGCTCCTTGTTCTGAAGTCCTAGGAACAAAAGGACTTCACCCCCAGCTTCCCTGAACTCTGCTGAGAGAGTTCTGCCCTTCCTAGAGTGCTTGGGCCACTTGTGGTGCCTCTGTAAGTTGTACCTGTGTTGGGAAGCTGGAAACCAAGCTTTCAAAGACTTTCTGCAAGTTTTGACGCAGCGCTCGCTTGGGGTACCTTGGGCCTACCTTAGGGGTGACTCACTTGTAATAAAAGGGAAGAGTCGGGCCGGGCAAGTGGGTGCACTTGCCAGGTCAACATGGCAGTAGAGACTGTGTGCAGACACTGCAGTGGCAGGTCTGAGACCTCTTTGAAAGGCTACTTGTGTGGCTGACACAAGCAGTGCTGCAGGCCCACTAGCAGCATTTGACTTACAGGCCCTTGCCACACACAGTGCACTGTACTAGGGGCTTTGCAATAAGTCAAACAAGCCAATCCTGGGAACAACAATACATATTCACAATTTACAGACGGGGCACCTGCACTGTGGCACTGATCAGCAGTGGGAAAGTGCTCAAAGCATCTAGACTAGCAAAAACGAAGTCCAGCACACAGCAAAAATACAGGAGGCAGAGGCAAAAAGAAAAGGGAAAGCAACGCCAAGGATGCCAGGTCTAACATATATGCTTTCTTCTAACTGTGTACTGACTATGGTAAAGCCATCCTCTTGGCAGCCGCACTCATTTATAAATCATCTCCAGCATATTCAAAACTATGTAGAACGCTTAGTTTGCAATATCTTTGAAAGCCAACCTAGTTCTCTCATTTTGAGACAAAGTTACTTTCTTCCTATATTCCAAAGGATTTCTTTCAAAGCTCCGACGATTATCAACCAGGTAATCTACCAACAGTCTAATGATTTCACACGTGAAGAGTTTGAAAGTCTCAAAGCCTCTTGCAATTTTAGATTAAGTAAGCTGTTTTTACACAATATTCTGGGAACAAGAACGTTTTAGTTTGACGACCATGCCCTCGTAGTCGCCGCTGCACAAATTTGAAATTCATGATCGCTTTCTAGCCATTCGAAATCTTCTGATACGCTTCAGAAAGCAAATGAAAATGTTTCTGTTTCCATCAAAATTCAGCAGCCTAATCACAGTATTATAGTGCCTAGAATCCTCTGTATGAGCAATATACAAATAACTATAACATAACAAAACAAAATCGTTTCAAATCCTCTCAGAAAATACACACAAACATGCATTTTTTAGGCTGAAGCCAGCATTCTATTTTTCTTTTGTTCTGAAAAACCAGCAGCTTTAACCCTACTGGATGCAGAAAAGGCTTTTCATCTCATGAGCTGAGAATTGTTGCTTAAGGTTTTGCAAGTAATTGGGTTTCAACTCCAGATCACGAGACTGTTTCCCTTTTTATACGGAAAAGCCTCTGCATCCTTGGTATTGAATAGGTGCACCTATGCTGCTTTCGGAAGATATAGGTTTAATCCCACAAAAACGTATGTTGTATTGTTCATTGCTGATCTACAAAGCCTCCCTTCTTTCCTGCCATAACAGCAGTAAGAATCTATTACATTTGTTGTGCATTTCATATTCTTGTGCATTATTCACAACGTGCAGAACATGGATTTACTTTCAGATTTACATGTACACCTGATATGATGCTAATACATTTGAAACCATTTTGCTATGTCTTTTGGTAAAGTGTGTTTTCAGGGTTTTTGCAAACTAGGCCACAATGACATCTTGTTCAAAATGCATGTGCAAAATGCTTACATGTTCACTCCTTATTATTTCTGCCGCACACAACCAAGAGGAGTTATTTTTGTTTCTTTTTCGTTAACATTGTGCTTACTGTGCTGGAAGAAAGCTTTCTAACAGTAACACAGTAATGTTGCAGTTTCCAAAGTCCCTCTGCCAGCACCCTGAACTCAATTTTTTAACAATAGTTTACTGTTGTTCAAAAAAATAGTTTGTCCTGCCGTCTCTGGATGACATTAACATAGAGTTGGTAGAATCAATATTCATGTAAAGGGGTTCAACAGGGGTGTATGCTGGCACCTACTCTTTTCTTTACTTATAAACGGAGTAGTCTAGTACTTTTCAAACCACCTCACTGATGCACCAATGTTAGCTGGTATGAAAATACCCTTGCTCATGTTCGCGGACGACACTCTGATAATATCCAAGACAAGACAGTGGTTGCAGGCTTCCCTGTCTCGCTTCAAGGTGTTTTGCCGCGAGCATGAGCTAGTGGTAAATGTGGGGCAAACAAAGTTCATGGTGCTACACAAATCTAAGTCCATCAACGTGAGAGCATTCATGAACGATGTTCTACTGGATCAGACCGATGTTTTTACCTACCTGAGCATCACATTTAGTAGAAAACTAAGCTGGAAGCCCCAAGTCGATATGTTGGTACTGAAACATGTGCAGTTAGCTGGCACCCTGATTAAGGAGCATAGGCTCTCCCAAACTAAGCCTGTTGCCCCCGTACTGCAAATATATACCACCAAAATTAGCCCTGCTATATTATATGGCGCTGAATTGTGGGGCTTTGGTAATTTATCCCCCCTTGCAACAACACAAAATAATTTTGTGAGATCAATATTTGGCCTCCCGCAATCCTCCCCCTTACTAACCCTCTACTTAGACCTGGGCTGCCATAATATTGAGAACTTAGCGCGATATAGACCATTGGCATTCTGGAGGCAACTCTGGATTACTCCTGAACTCTCCTTGTATGCCAAGGCCCTACAAGAAGTGAGGAGTCTGGGTCGACTACACATGATCCCATGGTTGTATAGTATTAGGTCTATGTTGTCCGAAAGGTGGATGAGCAATCTATGGGAAAACCCTATGTTATGGAATTTTTCCCAAGAAGATATACAGTGCAGCATACTGGGAAATGGTTAAACCCAAGAGATATTGCTCCCATACAAGGCAGTCACTGTCCAGGGAAATCCTCAATATAAGGATGAGGCCAGATTGGAAGCTTATTGGGATCCTATTTCTAAGCCTACCGACCGGAAACTCTATCACCAGTTCAGAATAGGCTCCCTGCCAGTAAGATCCTTTATAAGCAGATGGAACTCTGCAACATGCGAAAAGTGTACATTTTGCCAGGTTCACTGTGAGAACATAGACCATATTTTATTTGTTTGTCCCACTTACCATCTGCCCAGGACAAAATGGGTCAAACCGGTTTGTATGGCCATGAATATAAGATCAGCGAAGGAAGCCAGAAGGATCTTAAGGTCAGATACCACGGCCCTCACAGTGATTGGTGTGGCAAAGTTCTTGAGCTGGGCATGGGCCATTTGAAACAAATATGGGGGGTCGAGCACTTCATAGTGTAAAGAGGGACCTTACTTTGTATTGGAATGATTTTTAATGGCGGACATGTTTAGCTAGAGCTCCGTCACCGAGACCCCTATATTATCCTGTAAATTATCCTTAAAAGTGACCCTGTACCTGTGAACCGCTGAGCGGGTGCGGGAAGCGGTGCGGAGCCTGCGAAGACCGGCAGCCTTGAGACTGGCGCTGCAACGGTGAAGATCGGAGGAGAGCAACAGAGACGCGGCCCTCCTGCGGAAAGGCGCGAAATTCCCCCGAGACCAGGCGACCGTTGTGAGGCCCGGAGCTGCCGCTGAAGTGGAGCGAGGTATTGGGCGCCACTCACAACACGGGTGCCCAGCTGCATTTGGCGGTAGGACGTCGCTAACAGGGCTAGTGGGGCCCGTGGCCCACGCTGCTGGCGGCCGCTAGCGAAGAGAGGATCCTGGAGCGAGGCTCGGAGCAAGGCCGGGGGAGCGCGGCTGTGACCAGAGCGGCCGTGAACCGGAGCTGGCAATTACGGGAGGGCGGGCCAGAGGCGGCCAGCCAGAGACACCTCAATGTTGCCCCTCAGCATACGGGGCTTGCGGGGCTTTTCTGGACTCGCCCGACCGCGCAACAGCAGACACCAGAGAGACGGTGGATTGCTGCGAGAGCCACTATTGCGGACCCAGGGCAGACTGGGGAGGCCCCGCGGAGGCGCTGGCACACAAGGGCAGGAGGGCCGCTTACTAGTGCCTGGAGCGGTGGAGACAGGGCTGAGAGACACACAGGGACATGACGGTTGGTAATTAGTGGAGCCCTACTGAGACCCTGCTGCTGTTAGAAACGGCGCCAACGGAGCCCTGACAGCCGCCGGATAGCCCAGAGAACACAAGCAGGTAGAACCGCTCCAATGCTGAGACCCTGCAATGGGAGAGCGGCTTCACCAGTGGCTGAACTCGAGCATTAGCATCTGCCCAGCTTACTAACAGGGAGACTTTGGGGACCATGTCAGCACTGTGAGCACACGCCGGGGAGGGCATTGGATTGATGCGGAGAACCGGGACTGAGCCGCGCTCAGGGGGCCCCTAGATGCTAAAGACACGAGGGCTGTGGCACCGCGCCCTGAGAGCTGGACGCCATTTTAGGACGAGAATCGCCGCTCCTGTCCTCCAGAAACGTGGCTCAAGCCGTGCACATAGGAGGCACCAGAAGTTTGCGACCTGAATGTAAACACCAAATCTGAGACAACACGGCAGTAGTGCACAGAGACTCTAAACATGGGAAGAGTGCAGGTTGCTGGCGCGGAGATTTACGTAAGGCGGCCAAAACAGCGCGAGTTTGGGAGTCTCTCCTGACGACAAAGGGGTGCGGCGGAACCGCAGCGAGAGACGCCCGCGGCGCGGGCAAGAGACGCCAGTCACGCAGGCCCCGCAGTATAGCCGCCTGGCGGGGTCAGGACACATCGCACTAAGGTCGGAGCTGCAGCGGAGTGGGTGCGGAGGACTACTTCCTAGCCCTTACGTGGTGACCTCTCACTAGGGAGCTGACAGTTGGTGATCAACGCGGATGCCTACCGTGCAACAACTGGTAATGGGCAGACTCGGAGACAAATCCCAACAGCGGCAACACGCGGCTGAAGATCATGGCTCGCCTCGTGGGCATCAGAGTGGAAACATGGGGCCGACCGCAGCCCTGGCTGCCAAGATGGATACTGTGCTGGCGGCGGTGGAACGCATTGGAAATGGATCACTGAAATATTATCGACGGACACATTATCGACTTACCAAAATATCGTTGACAAATTATCGACGACAAAAATATCGACTTACTATACCTATTACACAAACTACAAAAATATCGAGTAAAAAATATCGAGTACTAACTATATCGAATACATAAATATCGCTTAAAAAAATATCGACTACAATTATATCGTTGGACATGAAATTAGCCCTAACACTACAAAAATATCGACTACAAAAATATAGACTACCACAATATCGTAAAAAAAAAATATCGAGTTCATGTTTGCACACTTTTCTTTCTAAAATACCATCTTTATCATCAATAAAAGTCATTTCTCACTAAAAAAAACGTTTCACATATAATACCTGTTTCTTACATAAAATTACTATTAAACCACATTTACTATACATTCTATTACATGCATTTTATCATTTTCTATTATTCTTTGCATTTAACTAACATTTTCATTAATTATTTTGACATATAAATATATTTCATTTAAACACGAACCTGCTTTAATGCGGGAACAACCACATACCACCATTCTCACATCAACAAACACTCCAATTAACTTAAAAAAATTCAAACTAGCCTATACTATGCTTCCTTACATCCTACAACCAATCAAATCAAAGCACACATAACACATATACTATAAAAGGGCTACATGCATTCTACCATTTGTTGCTGCTACCTCTCTGGAAAGTAGATGCCAACACTTTGAAGATTTTGTTGCAGAATAAACATCTTTAAAGATCCAGCTTACTAGCTAATTAATCAAGTAAGTAACACAGCATTTTTGTAGAAAACTAAATTAGAAGTGCACTATTTTCCTTACATCTCTTAAGTCTTACACTTATTTTATTTTCATGTCTTCCTACTTTTCTGATAGAAACTACTCCAACACAATTCCTATTACATGGTCATATTTCTTCATGTGCAAAATCAGATAGTAAGTATATAATAATTCTCTGTTACACAGCAACTGCTTTTTTTAAACACTAATTTACAAAAGTATTTATTTTTCATTAACATTATATTTACAGATATACAGAAATTGTGCTATTTCTACAGCAAAAACGATAAAACTACCCTAATTACACATGTAAGTATAGATGTGTTTGTTATAACACGGCAAATTTCATTAATGCACATTTTTAAACAACATATCTTGCTTTTTACATCTTCCCTATAGATCATTTGAAAGATCCAAGATCAACTATAGCAAAACACAAGAATACCCTTCAGAAAAATGTAAGTATAATTGTTATTTGCTAAAATGTGGGCACAAAAAACGCTAACTATATTCTTAACACCATGTTATTTATTTTGAATTGCCTCTACAGATATTCAGAAAACATCATACATCTATTCTACATATCATATGAAAACATCCTACACAAAATATACCAATATAGAAGAATAGCCTTGTAAAAAATGTAAGTATATTTATCATTTCTCTAAAACTGCCGAAAATAACACAGTCTATGTACTTAACAACATCTTATCTATTTTATATTTCCTCTACAGATATTCTGAATACATCATACAGCTATTCTACCTACAACAAATAAAACGACATATGTAGAAGTTAGTATACGTTTAAATCTGTTACATTTCCAAACGGTTCAGTATTAAAATTATAATATTTTGCTTTTATTTCTTCTATCTACTCTACAGATCATACCTGTACTAAATTGATGAACTCCACCAATTACTACTATTCTACTATTTAAACAAGTAAGTATATGTAATGCTTACATCAAATGCACTAGTAGACAAAAATGACAACTGCTTTTGAGTAGGAAATACGTTTGTTATATATAAACATTAACGTTGTTTTTCTATATTTTCATACCAACAGCAAATAAAGACATACATACAAGACCATCATTCAAAAGACATTTCTGCTTCTGTGACTACTACTTTGATTAACTGTAAGTATAAATGCATCACTAATGATGTTAGCACCACATAAGTAAAAAAATGTGTACTTATTTTGTTTCTTTCTACTCTTTCCTAGAACAAGTAAATCAAAATGACTGAAGGTGCAGAATTTGTCATGTCTCAGAAAAATAAATTGCTATTATGCTACATGGGTTATGTGTATAATCAGGAGAGACAAAGTGGTAGAAAGGTTTTTTGGAAGTGTACAAAATACTACTCCAACAAATGTTATGGGAGGGCCACTACCGAGGAAACTAATGTGCTATTTACTAGAGAACATAATCATCCCCCAAATGTCACCGAAATTGAAATTAGAGATGCCTTAGAAAGTATTAAAAGTGCTAGCACACAAAGTGACAAACCCACCACCCAAATACTTAAAGAAGAACTGGTAAAAATCCCTGCCCATGCTTCAGGGCAACTACCCTCTATTGACTCCCTGAAACGCACTATTGCACGCACCAAACGACTCACTAGCACAACCCAACCCAACCCAACTTGTTTTGAAGAAATTATTATTTCACCCGAAATGGCCATCACACACAATAAAGATAAATTTATTCTTTTTGATAATGAAAGCAGTACAAACAGAATAATTATGTTTGCTACTGCAAGTAATTTACGAAAAATCCAACAGTGTCCCCAATGGATGATGGATGGAACATTTAAACCCTGCCCAAAACCTTTTTACCAACTGTATTCCATCCACGGTTTATACCATCATTCTAACATACCTTTCATTTACTGTTTGCTACCCAACAAACAGCAAACAACCTACACCGAAATTTTAAATGTTCTCAAAACGGAAATCAATAATTATTTTCCCGAAAAAATAATTATTGATTTCGAATTAGCTATGATAAATAGCATTTTGAGAACATTTCCACACACAGCAATCCAGGGTTGCTATTATCATTTTAATCAGAGTATATGGAGGCATCTCCAAAAATCTACTTTAAGTGTACTATACTCTACAGATAGCACCTTTGCCTATCAAGTTAAAAAGTTAATAGCCCTGGCCTACGTCCCTGTTACAGATGTTGCTGAACATTACAATTTATTAATTGACAGCGCATATTATAAGAGGAATGAGGATAAGCTAACACCATTGCTAGACTATTTTGAAGACACTTGGGTGGGAAGGTTGCACAGATCAGGACATCGACGCCAGCCCAAATTCCAAATCCCTTGGTGGAATGTCTATCTCAGTACTTTAAACCAAGAGGCGAAAACCAACAATAGTGTTGAAGGGTGGCATAATGCTTTCCAAGCAACTACAAACAGAGGCAAACCCACTTTCCACAACCTTCTTGAAGCTTTGAAAAAAGAACAAAGCTATCAGGAACTAAGAATGGAACAATCAGTGTCACAAATAGGGCCCAAACTCACTAAACAAACCCAACAAATGTTCCGACTACTTCAAAGTCAAGTCACATTATACCCTACAACTAGAGGTTTAGAATACCTGGCAATAATAGCAAAAAGTCTTCTATAAAAATGTCAAGTAAATATACGAATGTCTTCTTACAATACTAATAAAATTCACATGTCATAAACATATATAATGAATTATAAATAAAACATATTTGTTTGACAAACTTTTAAAAGTTATGTAAAAAAATTTGTAACAAATATGCAATGTTTATAATTTTTTATATCATACACATAACATTAGAAATCGACATTTCCCACCCAATCAAAATTGTAAAATAAATACTTACAATTTTTGGACTTGAGAGACGCAATCAAGGAAAAATCAATCCATACAATCCAATCCAATATCTTACTATTCCAATATGGGATAACCCTCAAAAACCCGAAAATAAATTGTAAAACGTAAAAAAACGCTCCAGGAAATTCCGAAAACAGTAGTGTGTACACGTTAGGATTTAAAGTTATATACACACTATTTAAAAAAAACGGTCACACATATCAATGTATCAATCCGATTCGAAACCCTCCAAAAAACCCGAAAAAGGTTTAAAAAGTTAAAAAACCGGTCCTGGCAAACCCGAAAAATAGGAGATAAAAGTCAAAATATAAGCATAATAACTTAAACATTTGTTTCTCCGTTAAAAAACACGCTTCCTTCCATGTAGTTTTCATGCGAGGAACCGAAACCTGTAAAATAACATACATAACGAAAGCCACCCACAAATACCCCCTTCACATTTGTAAATATACTAACAATTAACATTAACCATGTAAGAAGACATTTCCGAACACTTAAAATTAGACTTGAAGGAAAAAAAGCACGACACATCTATAACGGAGACTTTTCACCCAAACGCTACTTAAACTAATAATACATACACCAAAAAACACTACAGAGTTTGATTACACCCTCAAACATGACCACTTACTTATAATTTATAGTTAAAAATAACCTTACCTCTCTCCACGCGAAGCAACTCCCAACCGCGAGCTTCTCCAGTCCTGAATGGAGCGCAATAACCTTACGCGGTAAAAAAGTAGTCCCCTTAACCCATTTGTGTAAAGGGATAATAGAATAAACAATGTGAAATATAAAATATATAATACATACACATGTATAATGTAACAAATTAATGCACTATACTCATGACAATTTTCCTTTATTTAAAAAAATAATATATTTAATATAAATTAATATATAATATGTATTATATATTAATAATATTAAATAATTATGTAAAACTTTGAATAAAAGATGTAAATATTTAGTTATTCTGTATATTTATATGAATAATTTTGTGTATAATTTTAATAAAACATTATAAATGTTTATGGGATTAATTAATAATGATAAATAATATAACTTATTTATTGTTATTAATATAACAAGTAGAACCATTTAGTATATAAAGAATTGCCTGAAAAAATTCTCTATTTTATCTGTGAATGTATATATTTTTGTTAATAATAAATGAATGTTTATGTTTATTAATTAACAATAATAATAATTAATAAAATAATTATTATTTTTATTAATTAGTAAAAAAAGATTATATAATTTTTTCTAATTATAACAAAATTATATAATTGCTTTACTACAATTTGATAAATACCAGATATTATAATTAAACATATTGTTTCCCTATACAATTATAAACTTTACAACCAAAGCGATTTATATGTTTTATGTAAAAACAACATTGTGTGAATTATACACCAAGAAAATTTATTTTTGTATTTCAATTTATCCTAAGAAATGTAATAATAGTCATGTTACTTGTTAAAAAGAAAAATGTATTATATATTTTATTATATTAATATTTAATATTAACATTATTAAATATTAATGTAAGAAATATATAACAAATCATTGTTTAATGTATTTCTATATAAATACTTTAAATTGTAAATGACTGATGGGAATATGTAAAATTTTCTGAAAGAATCTAGTAATCCAAATAATTTTTTACATTGACCACATGTATATAAATGTAAAGATGTTATTGTGTGAATAATAAAAGTTAAAAAAAATGTGATGTTATATTTGTGTTTGATTTTATTGTAGTACACAATAAAAAAATTAAAAATTGTTTAATAAACTAATTTGAAAACATCTATGTTGCATTCTTTTTTATTATTAAAATACAGTAATGAACAAATGTATACAAATGTGCTGCACACTGACCAATTTTATATGTATTATTACTACTCCAGTCAATCTAAAATGATAGAAGCTGCAGGACAGTAGCAAAAATTATTTTACTATTCCTACTACACTCAAGGTAATACCATAAAATGTGGTAGAGACTAACCAATGTATTTTTATTAATCCAACTCCAGTGTTGATAATATTACTGATGGTGCTGGACACCAACCAATTAATAATTAGAATTCCAACTCCACTATAGCTACTGTCTGGAAACATGCTAATACATAAATTGTTTTTATCTAAATAAAGGGTACTAATGTAAAGTTATAATAATAGCTATTTTCGTGTAATAAATTTAATGTTTCACTGTTAAGTTAAACTATACATCAACACTCTAAAATACCCAAAACTGTCCCAAAACACTAAAAAGACCCCTTCACCCTAAAGGCCAAAACTGACCCAGAACCCTACAAATACCCCTTTATCAACAAACTGAAAACTGACCCTAAACCCTACAAATACCCCTTACCCACAAACTGAAAACTGACCCTGAACCCTACAAATACCCCTTTACCCACAAACTGAAAACTGACCCTGAACCCTACAAATACCCCTTTACCCACAAACTGAAAACTGACCCTGAACCCTACAAATACCCCTTTACCCACAAACTAAAAACTGACCCAGAACCCTACAAATACTCCTTTACCCACAAACTAAAAACTGACCCTGAACCCTACAAATACCCCTTTACCCACAAACTGAAAACTGACCCTGAACCCTACAAATACTCCTTTCCCAACAAACTGAAAACTGACCCTGAACATTACAAATACTCCTTTCCCAACAAACTAAAAACTGACCCTGAACCCTACAAATACCCCTTTACCCACAAACTGAAAACTGACCCTTAACCCTACAAATACCCCTACACCCACAAACTGAAAACTGACCCTGAACCCTACAAATACTCCTTTCCCAACAACAGAAAACTGACCCTGAACCCTACAAATACCCCTTTACCCACAAACTGAAAACTGACCCTGAACCCTACAAATACCCCTACACCCACAACCTGAAAACTGACCCTGAACCCTACAAAGACTCCTTTCCCAACAAACTGAAAACTGACCCTGAACCCTACAAATACCCCTACACCCACAAACTGAAAACTGACCCTGAACCCTACAAATACTCCTTTCCCAACAAACTGAAAACTGACCCTGAACTCTACAAATACCCCTTTACCCACAAACTGAAAACTGACCCTGTACCCTACAAATAGCCCTTCACCCACAAACTGAAAACTGACCCTGAACCCTACAAATACTCCTTTTCCCACAAACTGAAAACTGACCCTGAACCCTACAAATACTCCTTTCCCAACAAACTGAAAACTGACCCTGAACCCTACAAATAACCCTACACCCACAAACTGAAAACTGACCCTGAACCCTACAAATACTCCTTTCCCAACAAACTGAAAACTGACCCTGAACCCTACAAATACCCCTTTACCCACAAACTGAAAACTGACCCTGAACCCTACAAATAGCCCTTCACCCACAAACTGAAAACTGACCCTGAACCCTACAAATACTCCTTTTCCCACAAACTGAAAACTGACCCTGAACCCTACAAATACCCCTTTACCCACAAACTGAAAACTGACCCTGAACCCTACAAATACCCCTACACCCACAACCTGAAAACTAACCCTGAACCTCCCAAAAACTCCTTTACCCACAAACTGAAAACTGACCCTGACCCCTACAAATACCCCTTTACCCACAAACTGAAAACTGACCCTGAACTCTACAAATAGCCCTTTACACAAGAACTGCAAACTGACCCTCAACCTTAAAAATACCCATTTACCCACAAACGTAAAAATTTTCCAAATCCCACTAAATACACCTTTACTCACGACTAGAAAAATGACCCAGAACCCTAAAAAATAAACCTATAACAAAAACTATGAAACAAAGCCAGAACACTATAAATAATAATGAACAAAACATTAAACATAAATATATAAAAAAAACAAATATTTTTTAAAAAACTATTATAAAATATATTATCACATTAGCTATAATAATAATTTAGATTAATTAATATTGTTTAATTCCAATTAATTAATTAACATCAACATTAATTAACACATTACATTTAAATGTATACAATTAATGTAATTAAGTCATTATTATAAATTAATTACCAATTAATTTATTTAAATGATATGCAATATATTAATTACATCATTAACTAATTATAATTAATGTGTTAGCAATTAATAAATGTAAATAATATACTAATTCTTAATACAAAAAATAACTAATTATTATTAATTAATAACCAATGTATCAATTAAAATCATATACAAATTAATTTTTAAAAATATTGATTATTAATAAACAATTAATCAATTAATCAATTAAATTATATTCAAATTAATCAATTAAACAATTAACTAATTAATATTAATTAATTACCAATTAAAATCTAATTAAAACAATTACCAAACATATATTAACTAATTAATTATTATTAAATTACTTCCCACCCTATTCCCCTATAAACCCACAACCCGCTCCTAAACATTAGGTACTATTTATTTATATAATATATATATTATTTTATAAAATTAATATTTTCTAACATTTTCTCGATATTTTTTACTTTCACTATATTTCGATATTTTGTCTAGTCGATATTTTTGAGTCGATATTTTTGTATTCGATATTTTTGGGTCATTTTTGCAGTCGATATTTTTTTCAACGATATTCCTATAGTCGATATTTTGTTAATGTCGATATTTTTCCGTCGATATTTTGTCCATTCGATATTATGTAGTCGATATTATGTCCAGTTACCATTGGAAATACCCTGGAACAAACCAAAGCGTCGCTGGAGGCCTGGATAGATAAGGTCACCTCAGACTTTACATGCCGACCATCGCAAGCTGACGGAATCGGTTGCCACGCAGCGTCAGTCACTTCAGGAACTGCAACCAGTGGTGCAAACCCATACCTCAGCACTCCAGGATATCATGGACAGAATGCACGTGCTGGAAGACCGCATTGAGGATGCGGAAGGGCGCTCTCGGCGCAACAACGTATGGGTGGTTGGCCTGCCGGAGGGCGAAGAGGGGAAAGACCCGGAGCGGTTCCCCAAGAGCTGGTTGCAGGAGATCCTACCCCCGGAGTGCTGTCCCCGCACTTTGCAGTTGAAAGAGTGCACAGGGTGCCAGCGCAGGCACCCAAGCCTTGAGCCTGACCTCGCCCGTTACTCTTCAAGCTCCTAATCTACTGTGACCGAGATGTGGTACTGCATAAGACTAGGAAACTAGAAGAACTCACAATGCGAAACAGCCGAGTGATGCTCTTTCCAGACTACCCAACAGCAGGACAGAGGCGAAGGAACACGTACCTGGCAGTGAAAAAGAAGCTGAGGGAGCTCGAGTTGCCCTACATCTTGCTATTTCCCTCTCGCCTCCGCGTAATCTCGAAGGACGGTGCCCGATTCTTCAATGCTCCATTGGCCATCTGGGACTGGTTAGAAGGGACAGGCCAATCGATGGGGGCACGGCCCACGAGCTCAGAAGACGGCGGATGGCAGGAACAGCGTTCGAGGAGACGCCGGAGGAGAGGAAGCCGTTGCAGCCCGGGCCCTGCTGCGCCAAGCCCAGAGAAGCGGAGAATGGAGCAACAAGACGCACTTGATGCCGTTGCGACCTTGGGAGTGGTGAATGATGCCGGCCGCATAGACTCTCAGCTACGCCGAGATCTGAACACCAGTGGCTCCTCATCCCCGTCCACGGTGCTCTCCGAGGACATGAACATGCCGGTGGTGACGCCCCAAACCACTGACCAACACATGTGACTGACTAGTGGTCCGTAAAGGCCCAGTAGGGGCCCTTGCCCCAGAGCACACTGTTTAATGTATCCTTTATACACTGGTGATGTACTTTATGTTGTATCGGAAGGGGAGGGGGGGTTTCCAGACGTATGCGCATGCTGATACAAGCTGACACTTGACCAGGTACATGCGAGAGTGGCTGCTGGCCAGTAATGGAAAGCGCTAGACGCTTGCCCTGTTCCTAGGCTCCGCCTCCGCTGGCCCGCACAGGCCCTACACGCTTGCCCGCAGTAGATCCCCTTTGCGCTTTTTTGATACATCAGGGGTCTGAGACTGGGGCGGGATTTGATTGGGTTGTTGGCAGCACCCTCACCCAGACAGCCACTGAGCTGACTTCTCACCTCTGTTGAGGGTGGATCTTGCTGAAGTTTGGACGTACGCCCCACCGGTGCCTCGCACTTGAAGTTACAATGTTCTTACTAATTGTTTACTGTTTAACATGCGGCATATTGATTCCCCCCCCCCAGATAATGTACACTGCCTCCCCCGGAGACGCTCCCCTGGCAACGGGAGGTCCCGACTTAAGCAGACACATGACGCACACAAATATACTGACATGGAATATTCGCAGCATGCACACACCGTCACGGCGCTACTCAGTTTTCTCCTACCTGCAGCGACATGGGGTGGGGATCGCCCTTCTCCAGGAGACACACATGACACAGGCCGAGCTTGATAAACTCCGCAGGCGTTGGCGGGGACAAATTCATGGCACCACCTTCTCTGCGCACGCACGCAACACACTGATACGGGTGAGGGCAGGTGTCCCATTCATTTGCAAGGACGCGAAAGTGGATTCAGAGGGAAGGTATTGCCTACTGCGAGGAAAGTTAAACGGTCAGGAAATCCTGCTGGGATCACTCTATGCCCCAAATTCGGACCGGCCCTCCTTATTAGTGGCACTGAATCAAGTCCTACACCCATATGCCGGCCTCCCCTGGTTGTTAGGTGGAGACTTTAATATGGTACTGGATGTCGGACTATACCGCTCTTTCCCCCACTCCGAGCCACGACGGTGTCATCCAATGCGCAAGCGTTTAGAGACTGGCTCGCTCACTGGGAGATACAAGATTTATGGCGTGTGCAACACCCCACGGACAAGGTGCACTCATACTACTCTTCATTGCATGACCTGCATGTCCGGTTAGACCGGATAGTTGGCACCCAGTCGCTGCTCCCCTTGCTTGCTGAATCGGACCACCTAGGGAGAACACATTCTGATCATAACCCACTACGGCTTAGACTTAGCTGGGAGGCGGACCGCTCGCCAGTGCCTACGTGGAGGCTGCAGCCTGCACCGCTTGAGGATCCCGAGTTCCGATCCTCGTTGGGCTCCGCTGTCCTTGACTACTTTGAGATTAATGAGGGGCCTGCAAGCAGCGGTGCGATGGAATGGGACGCGCACAAAGTAGCCATCCGGGGACCCTGCATGGGAGCATCGTGGAACATAAGCAAAACACTGTCCACTTCACTCACACGTTTGGAAAATGAGCTCCTACAGTACGAGAGGGAGGGCGAAGGGACCAGGGAACACGCACGCACGCTGAGCGAACTGTGGGCTAAACATGCAACTCTTATGGAACAACTGCGGTGTCATAACTATGCGGCGGACACATTTCGAACACACACCAGAGTGGATAGGGATGGCCGACTACTAGCCTGGCTGATACAAAGAGAAGGCCGGGGTGCCCCCATAGGAGCTCTTCACACGGCAGAGGGGGAGGTGGTATACACGCAGCGCGAAATACATCGTGCCTTGGTTAGAAACTACACACACTTGTACAGGGCTTGTGGAACCGGTCCCAGACATGCAATAGAAAACTTTCTAGATTCGGTCACCTTGCCTGTGGTCAAATTCAAAAACAACTTTATTCGATTTTACTTATAAAAATCACAGAAGCACAAATAGGAAATCAATTAAAAAAGTACGTAATCATCATAAAACAAGCAAATGCATTAGGAATAAAAAATGTGTACAATATCTTAAAGGATTGGATCAGTTCATTGAAGTCCTATATCTAATAATACTTTTTAAAAACAATGCCGCTAGGTACATAGTTAATTCATCTTCTAACATTTGTAATCTCCGGAAGGCCGGTCTGCATTGTCTCATACCCTACTTTCTCAGTGTTAAAAATCTTTTCCTCGGCAGGGTATAGTATTTACAAAACAATATGCAATGTAGCATTGATTGTACGGACATTTCATCACAGGCGCACAATATCAGATTTTTAGACCAGAAATTTACTTCAGGAAATGTAAATAGTCTAAAGAAACTCTCTCCCCCTATATCGTGCGAGTAGCATACGAGAATAACTACTTTGCGTCAGAATCAGATATGGCTGAATACCCTGTCCCTGGAGGATCAATTGATTTTCTATGACTGAGGTCTTACTTTTCTCTGTCAGCCAGCGTTTGTTCTCTAAGAAGCGAAGACAAATTTCTTTCAGCTTCTTCCTTGGTACTGTCACTAAACAGATCGGGGAGTTAAAATATTCAGGGTATCCAATATCATTTAGAAATTTCTTTACGTACGTGATCCAGTGAATTCTAAAAGCCCAGTGAAGATTGAGACAGTCCATAATTATGTCTCTGTTAAGACTAGTCTCATCTGTAGTCCATACCTTGTGCTATAGTAGAATGGTATTAAACTTGATAAGGTCAGAGATGTAATTCAGACCTAATTCTTTATGGCACACGTAAGTAGCGGTAGACCCTGGAACTGCTAGTAAATAACGGAGGAATGCGTTCTCACAAAGCTTTATATTGTGAGTATCCTCAATCCCCCAAATTCCTGCACCATATGTTACAGTGGACACACATTTAGATTTGTATATGTTCACTAACACTGGCACGGGTCGGCCCCCCAACTTATTGGCAACATTTCTCACCGCTCCAATGGCGTGCGAGAAAGCCAATTTCCTTGCCTGAGCTGCAGACAACCAAGTCCCATTCTTATCAAAATTTATACCTAAGTACAAAAATGTGTTGGATATATCTATTTTTGTATTCGAGAAAAAGATCTTACAGGTGGGATTTCTCTTTGTGATGCAACACATAGTAAATGTCTTACTTATATAAATTTTTAGCCCCATGGCATTCATATAATCTGAAAAGTTAGTGAGCGATCTCTGTAGGCCAACTTGAGTCCGTGACATAATTACTGCATCGTCTGCATATAATAAAATGGGGACTGGTGTATTCCTAACTTGAGGGTAATCCTGTTTATCTTGGATAAGGTGGAAAGCCACGCTGTTTATGTACAAATTAAATATAAATGGTGCGAGTATACAACCCTGTCTAACTCCTTTTTTATGGGAAATTTGTTAGTACACTCGCCCTGGTTCCCAAACCGTATCCTAGCACCCGCTCCCCGATATAACTCTTTAATGAAATTCAGCAGATTTAGATCTATTCCTAATTGCAGTTGTATAACCCATAGTTTATCATGGTTCAGACAGTCAAAGGCCGAGCTCAAGTCGACAAATGTTAAAAATAATTTTTCCTTTTTTGCAGCCACATACTTAGCTATGATCAACGCAAAGTTCAGGCCTTGTTCTGTGGTACCTAATCCTGACCTAAAACCATATTGAAACTTTGAGAGAATGCCTTTGTCTTCCACCCAAAGTTGTAGTTTATTAAGAATTACCCTCCCAGCAACCTTCATTAAAGAATCCAACAGGGAAATTGGACGGTAACAATTTGGATCGATACGATCTCCTTTCTTAAAAATTGGGACCACAATGGCCTCTTGCCATGAAGGGAGGAACCCATGTTTGTTACAACTATTTAACACATTAGTTAAAAGTGGGGCCCATAGCTCAGTGTTGGATTTGTATATATTTACTGGGACCCCATCCGGTCCTGGAGCTTTCCCTGCAGCCCTCTCCTTGATGGCAGTTTCGACTTCTAGTATTGAAAATTCAATATTAATTCGAAATAATCCCTGGGTCACAATATCCTCACCTCCAATTTGTTCTGTACTCACTTTCCCAGTTATGTCGTCTTCTTGGTAAAGCTCACTAAAGTAGTTCACCCATTTTTCTTCATTAATTTCCACTTCCATTGTGTTAGTTTTGTTATCTGCAAAGAAAGGGGCATTTACCGCCTTCCAAAACCCTGTGTTTCTTTAATCAGACAGGCTTGATGTAGTGCCTGCCAGGCCTCCTGCTTTAGTTGATTCTTGTGTTTTTTTATTGCATGATGATATGCAGTTCTGGCATATCTTATTTCAGCCACATTTCTTGGTTCGCTCTTAAGCGTCAGCATCAAATGTGCATGTGCCTTGCTGCAATCCGAGTCGAACCATCCTTGCACCTTGGCTTTACTCTTCTTCTTCAGAGTTCCAGTGAGGATATTACAAATTTCCTCAGAAAATTTGCAGAAAGCCTCGATAACTAAAATATGGTCATCACTCTCTGAGAGGCATGTTTCAAATTCTTAATATTTGTTATTGACAAGGGTTTCAAAGAAGGCCAAAGGCTCTACTTTGTTCCACTTTATTGCATATCTATTCTTTTTTGCTATGCTTAATCTATAGCTATATAGATTATCTATTAAATCAGTATCTTTTTTATTGCTCGCCTCAAAAATGAGGGATAGGCTATTTGGGAAATGATCACTCATTGCCATGTCACATGTTTTATAAGAGTGACGGTTTGAAATCAGTGCAAAGTCTATCACTGATTTACATCCCCTTCCGTTGAATGTAGGTTCAAAGGGAACCGGCGGGGTGCATAGTTCATTTACAAAACCCAAATCTAATTGGAAGATCAGGTTGTTGAGATGGTTCCCTAATGTCGTATGTGAAAAATGTGTACAGGAATTGTCTCTGCCTATGTCCAAGGCACAAACACCCAGATGTCTATGTGGGCATAAGAAACAATTAAAATCTCCCACCCATAGGACACATCTGTCAGCGGGACATTTCTCATCAATATTTGTCAGACTTTGGGAGATATTTTCAAAAACCTTACTTATTTCCACTTTCGGAATATTATTATAAAAATTAATCAAAACGTTTTTTTGATTGCCTCCCAGTCATCTCTAGGATCTGATAATAATCAGAATCAGTATTGAATTTTATTATCGTGCAATTCATCAAGTTTGAAACATAAATACAAAGCCCCCCCTTTATTTCCACCCCTCGTCGACTGTATTGCCGAAGTATGGAAGGTACGTTAGCCGTTAATATGAATAGCCTCCCATTCCCAGCACTCCTGTAGGCAAATAATTGAAAAATCTTGCATAAAAGATAAACAGCCAGGGTCCCTGATCTTGTTTGACAACCCGGCAATGTTCCAAGACATCAATTTAATAATATAGCCCTCCTCTATGTTCTTTAATTTTGTGCTGTCCTTGCCTGTGGTCTCGGAAGAGCATCAGGGCGCCCTTAATACACCGCTCACGCTGGAGGAGGTGGGATATGCGATCCAGGCTCTGGCGACCGGGAAGACAACGGGACCGACGGTCCACCTGCCGAATACTACAAGGCCTACAGAGACACCTTGGCGCCCTTACTCATTCACATGTATAAAGAAGCAATTGTTGAGGGCTCACTCCCCCCGTCCATGCAGGAGGCTTTCCTGGTCTCATTGCCTAAGCCGGATATAGATCCCACAGCACTGGGTTCATACAGGCGATTGGTAATGCTCAACGTCGACTACAAAATCCTGGCAAAGCTGCTTGCTGAAAGGCTAGCGCCGGTGGTTCCGCACCTTATACATACTGACCAAAATGGGTTCGTGCCGGCACGGTCCACATCTTTGAATCTTAGGCGGTTCTTTCGAATAGCGGCTGAGGCAACAAAGCAGTGGCCCAGAGCGGGATGCCTGGTGCTCAACCTGGAAAAGGATTTTGACTGCCTGGAATGGGGGTATTTAGCCGAGGTGTTGATGCACTTTGACTTTGACGTGGACGTCTTACAAATGGTCGACCTTCTCTACAAAAACTCTGTAGTACGAGTGCGGCTGGGCCCCTACATCTCTGATGCGGTGGTGGTGGGCAGGGGCACTAGGCAAGGTTGTCCCCTGTCGCCCCGACTGTTTGCGCTGGCGATCGAGCCTCTGGCAGCGGCACTGCGGCAGATCTTGGACGCGGGAATCCCCCTGGGAGACGCAATACATCAGGTTTTGCTTTACGCTGACGACCTGCTGGTATTTGTGTGAGACGTGAACTGCATTCCGAACAGCTGGCCCAACTGCTGAGTCAGTTCGCAGAAATTTCGGGGCTTCAGGTAAACGTGGCCAAGTACTGTTTATACGCGTTCAATAGTGGGGTGGAGGACCCGGAGTACTGCCTGGGGGGGCACGAGAGTCCAATGGAAGACTGATACTTTTAGGTCTCTGGGGATCCAGATCTATCGCCAACCAGCTGACCTGTTCGACGGAAACCTGGGGTGGGCGGTGACAGCGCTCAGATCTCAGATAACCTTCTGGTCCACGCTTCCGTTGACAATCATGGGTAGAGTAGCCCTTGCCAAAATGGTCATGCTTCCCAGGCTCATATACCACTTTGTCAATCTGCCACTATTTATCCCGGCCACCTTCTTCTCAAAGCTCAACACGGTCCTGCGGGACTTCATCTGGGGCGCGTCCCGGCATCGGCTAGCGCTGACGAAACTGTTTTTACGAACGGACAGGGGAGGACTAGCCGCCGCTTGTTTTGAGCACTACTACCTGGCTGCGCAGCTACAATGGATTGCCCACTGGTTGGCAGATAGGGGTAGGGAAGACACTGCTACGATCGAGCAACCGTACTCTTCGTGCCGTGTCACCAAGCTCTTTCACCCGCTGAAAGCGCCTGAGAAACCCGCTCTGCTGCTCTGCTGCTACTGGCGGTGGCGTACAAATGTTTCCGTAGAACCCTGTTCCTCACTCGAAAGGTGCTGCCGTACGCGCGTGATATACCTCTGGAGGGCTCTCCAGGGGGTGGAGGGGCCGTCACGCACCCCATGTTGGGGCAGTGGAGAGAAGCGGATATCCAGACACTGGGCGATCTTTTCAGGGATGGAGCGCTAGTGGCCTATGAGACACTGGTATCCGAGGATGGGCTACCTCCTGGGGGTTCCTGCTGCATCGCTCTCTTGTAGCGCAGATGAGTGCTAGATGGGGAGACATGGCGACAGAGCCTGAACAACACTTAAACATACAATATCTACACGTTATGGGGAGGGGTAGGCACCTGGTCCGTTGGTTTGCCACATGGCTAAGAGCTCACACAGAGTTCAGCTTGGCTCTGCTCAGAGGCAAGTGAAAACGAGACCTGGATCGGGCGCTAACAGTTAAGGAATGGGAGAGATTTCTTAAAAGTCCGGTGCGCATTCCCCGAAATATGCGCTTCCGCCAGATACAACTCTTCATCGTCCATAGAGCCTACCTTACGCCCAAGCTAATCAATAGGTACTTCCACCGCTCAGACGTGTCCTGCCCCAGATGAGATGAGTTAGATGCAGGACTGGTCCACCTCTTATGGAACTGCCCTAGACTGGGTGATTACTGGAGCGCGATACGTGGAATACTCGAGGGGTGCACAGGACGCACCATTCCCTTTAGCTGGCCTGAGTACGTCTTACACCACTTCAAGAGGTCGCCCAAAGATAAAGCCTCTTCCCGCTTCTTAGACCTGGGGTTGGTGGTGGCGAAGCGCCTCCATACGAGGCGGTGGAAGGCGCACGAGCCACCAGCTGCGCAGGCGTGGGTCTTTTCCATTCCGGCCTGGGCCCGGGCGGAATGGATAGCCATACGGAGGAAGGAAACGACGGGGCTCCGAAAAGAACCTATGGCGGAACAATGGGAACGCAAGCTCACTGCCTTGCAACTGCCGGAGGGACCTAGCGATAAGCATGGGCGAATTTTGCGAATCTCGCGTTCGCGAATTTTGCGGATTTGCGAACTCGCAATTCGCAAAATCTGCGAATTCTCGCGGATTTTTTTTTTGTGTGTTCGCGCGGGTTTCTGCCAGTTCGCGAGGGTTTTGTACAATTTCGCAAACGCGAACTTACCTGTCGGGTCGCAAGTTTCGCGAACTTGTTGTTTCTACGTGTCCAGCCTGTTTGGGACACTCTTCTTCATCACTGCCACTCTCTGTCACCACTGCCACTCTCTGACTACTCATGCCACCCTCTGGCCCACCCATGCCACCCTCTGTTTCATCACAGCACCCTCTGGTTGTCCAGTCAGTGTACATTATTGTGGCAAAGCAAGCACACCTTCCCTGCCTCAAGTGACCTGAATTAATTTGGGGCTGATTAATGTGTCACAGAATATTTTTTTAGCTGGCACCTGCTTCCTTAGTGCTTCCTGATTAGTGATCTTTTGCACTTGCTAAGTGCTTTCATTGTTGCAAAATTAGTTACAACACCTGCCCTGCCCCAACTGACAATAATGAATTAGGGGCTGATTAATGGATTTGAACTTCCAGCCTGGCTCCTGCTTGTCTCCCTTAGCTGTAATTCAGGACCTTTGTGGCATATGTGTAACTATTCTGAGGTTCAGAGCAGGGTCACATAATAGTTGCAACTGGCAACTGAACTCTGGAGGGGCCCCACAGGAAGCACTACAGGAAATGGCTACTAATGATGAGCCTGAACTTTTGAACCTGGTAAGAAGTTTCAGTTTTGCTAAGATCGTATTTCTGCAATTTTGCGCTTATTCGCGGGGCGCGAAGTTGTACTGGGAAGCCGCGAACTCACGCGAACAGTGCGAGCGAAATCCGCTGCTCGCGGATTTGCGGATTTTACGGGAGATTTGCGAATCTCGCGGATTGCGAATTTACCGAAAATCCGCGAAATCCGCGAGCGAAACGGATTTTCCGCCCATGCTTACCTAGCGACTAGGTTGCTGTAGCGACCTAGGCGAATGGCCTGAGGGGTTGGAGCACAACACGGGTTGATGTGCTGTCCGGATAACCTGTCATATAGTCTTCCGGCCTTTAGACACGCAAGCCTGCAACACGTATCTGCCCACAGATGTAGTTGCACACGGGGGCAGGGGGGAGGGGGGATCAGCATACACGGATGTATGTGTTTTTGCCGCTATTGTTTAAGGTTTTTTCTTGTATAACTGTTAGATAAATGTCATTTCTAGGCGCAAGTCCACAGTTAAAGGATCCATCCCATAGGCACGATACTGTGCAAGACTGAACAAACAGATAGTTATGAGCAAATACTTAGGGCGCCGAATAGGGCCTTACCTGTAATAATCTGTGATGCTTGAATGCTGAGCCAGCATGGACGGAATGTCAGGGTAAACTGATCGTTATTTATACTGTATCTTGAAACTTATAAAATGCTAATAAATAGATTTGACAAAAAATGAAGGTATCATGGTTTTTAGTGCATCTGATATGTCAAATGCTGATTGCATTGTCGACTTCATATACTCAATTTTATTTTTTTAAGATTTTGTTTTAAAATGGACATATAATTATTTATTAATTCATGATGAATTGTGAATAATGTTTTCTTCATCCGGCCGATCTATTTTAACAATAATTGTCATGTGAAGGTGTAATTGTTTTTAAATTTTGGATGATTTTGTCTTTTATGATGAATAATCGAATTAAAGACTTTATTGATTGATTAAATATTCATGTACTGGGATAGTGCTTGGATCAATCAATATATATATTTAAAAAATTTGATTTAGTCTTCTACTGAGGTCAACAAATTATATAAGATACATTCTGTTAAAAACAATGATAATATAGCTGCTTCAAAACTATTTTAGAAAACTCCTAAAAAAATGTATACAGATAATAACAGACAAATCAGGCTGAAATTTAAAAAGCATTATAAGACCTTGTACCGTGATTATATTGTATCTGGTACGTATAGGGTTTAAGTACCGATGTCTGGCTACCAGTGTCGGATTTGGACATTTAAACAATTCATGTGGTAAGTCTTGCAATCCTTTGACACATAAATCACAAGTGTTGATTCTATTCTCACAGGTATTCCATTTAGATGTGAAAACTTTTAACTATAAAATCCCCCACTGCAAAAGAATAATACAGTGGTGGACCCTGTAAACTAAAGTAAACCGAATATATTGTTGCTGGGATTTGTATTCTACTGTTTCTGAATATTGTGCATAATGCTTTAATTGAGAGCAGTGCTTAACATCAAGATCATAGCGGATTCTCAGGGTCAAGTGTTTTAAGAAAAGCCTCAAGTGTGTAGGTGTCCAAGATTTTAAAAGTGCTAACGTGCAGTGCGAAAAAATAAAATGCTGCATTAAGTTTCTTATTAAAAGGATATTGCAATGATTCGTTCCTAAAGGTCTCCATTTTTATTATATACCATACAGATCCAATTCTGCATGTAGGAGATTATATGCCCATCTTATAATGTTAGAGATGGGTCTGGCATGAGAGGTGACTCAGGATAACTTGAGGCATAAAACCTGGACTGGGACTGCTTGGTTGACTTTTATCAATTTACGAAGGAAATTCCCTTCTCTTAATTTTACTTATTGCCAATTGTTAATTGGGATGCATTCCTGGGCATATGATAGAATACAAGGTATTTTCAAGCTATAAACCTCTAGAAGGGAGTGAAAATGTCTATTCTAGTAGGAGCAATATAAACGTTGCAGTTCGCCAGCAAGGGCGTCTGCTTTAAACCCTGTATGCTGCAGGTGGAAGGAACTTTTTAATGTCTGTGTAAAGATTCGCCCCAGGTATGTATATTCTTTAATCATCTATATGGGTTTGCCCCCAAGTGTCCAGTTAAAATTGGTAAATTGCTTTCTTCCTCTAAAAGGAACAACTTTTGTTTTTTAGATGTATTTGGCACTAAAAGGTTTTCCTCTGTGTAGCTGGTTAGTAGATGTAAATTTCTTTGTACGCCAATTGGTGTAAGATGCGATATAACTACGTTGTCGGCGAGCATCAAAATATGAATATTACTGGATGATAATTTTGTGGAAAAATTGTTAATTTTTAAAAAGCATTCCAGGAGGTCACTTGTATAAAGAGAAAATAAAAGGGGGGCTAAAATATAACCTTGCTTTAATCCATTCGGTGTAGCTATTGGTTCGGTAAGTCCCTTTTCTCTCCCCATTTGTACTCGACACCATGTTGCAGTATGTAGTGATATAATTTTCGTAATAAGGTTATCAAGTATTCCTAATTTATCTAGCTTCTTCTAGAGTGCAGGTGTATCTACTCTGTCAAAAGCTGTTGTAAAATCAACAAATACACAATCTACAATAGGCAACCTGCTATTTTGACACTACATATTTGTCTATGATCATCTGTAGAGCCGTAATGTTATCTGTTACAGAGTGTTTTTGGCGGAAACCAGCTTGAGTCATAGGGATTGCTCCACTTGAAAAAGCTCTGTCCTTCAAATGGTCCAGAATACTGTCCGTAAAGATCTTCCCGGTGGCGTCCAGCAAAGCAATTTGTCAATAATTACTAGGAAGTGTGCTAGATTTTTTAAATTGTAATCACAATGCTGCATGATCCTGCCGGCGCTTTCTACGTGTATGTGTTTATTAACAGATTGGTCTTTTAAGAAAAAAATAAAATAAAAAGGGGGAAATAAAGGATTAACAAGAACTGTTGATATGTAAGAGATTCTCTGCAACAAGTTAGTAAGTGTTGTTACTGAGCTAACCCAGTCGTGTGCTATTGGCCATGTAGGGGTACATGTCCGGTATGTACTGCATGGTATGTTCCTGACTGCGATTCGTCCCCATTGTTTGCATTCATTAGGGTTATTAGAAGTGTATCCCAGCTGCTTGCTATTGGGATTTTATCCAAGTTTGTCTTCACTGCGAAGAGCTACTCCTTCCACTTTTGCCCAGGTGTGCATTGAGTGCTTCCACATTGTGAATGTGGGTAGGGAGGGGGCTTTCCATTTCTTAGTGATGAGCCTCTTTGCTACCACTATTTCTAGATCCAAAAACTAGGAGGTGACCTTTGTTATTCCGGGTCCTATGGTATAGGTGCAAGATGTATGTGGGTTATTCAAGGGGAATGTCCCTGGCTGTGCAGTGGGTTAGATTATCTGCCACTGCTTTCCAGTATTCAGTTAGCGCGGGGCAGCTCCAAAGCATGTGCATTAAGTCCGCATCTCTATGCTTACATCTAGGGCAACTAGCATCTTGGTGGTTAAAGTATTATTGATCTTTGCAGGCGTAACGTATGCTCTGTGAATAATGAAATATTGGATTTGTCGGAAGTGTACATTTCGGGGGATATTGATGGGACTCTGCAGCACCGCATTCCACTTTGCAGTAGTGAGTGGTCTACCAGTGGCACCTAAGGGGCAATAGATCAGCGGCTGTGTGTTGCCTTAGTGAGACTGCAAACCTCTTCGTTAGGTGTCCTCCCTGTCCCATGACGTGCAGGTATTGAATTGTGTGGTGCATGTTTAACTCTGCAGATATGTCCCCCCAGTGGGTGGTTAGTGCCGCTATGAGGAAACAATGTAAAAAAATTGCCCAGGAGGTAATTTCTCTACTGCTGCCAGTGTAGTATATGGGCACAGCACTCTGTCTAGGTATAGATCACCTAGGTCTTGGATATCAGCATGCTGCCATTGGGGCTAGAGAATCTTGGTTATTTTTTTCCTTCCTATGAATAACTTTGTTCAGTTTTTCCTGACATGTATTTGAATTGTATAACTCATGTATGTATTTTTTCCACTCTGATGTTGGCACTGGAGATGCTTGCAGGGATTTCCTTTTTCCGGTTTCTTTAGCGATTAAACTCCAGAATGCCTTGCTGTTTTTCGGTTTGACTGATATTTGGATATCGAGCCAGTTTTTATCCTGCTGATCTTGTTGTTTTTTCTTTTTTTAACTCTGATGGATTTTTAAAAACGTTTGATCCCCGAAAATATTTGAAATTGCAGTCGGATTAATTTATTTATTTCATAATCTGGGCTCTTTCTTTTTCAATGTCCCATGATATTTTTTGACCGTTGGATATTTAATGCAAGGCAGCCACAACCGTGGAGAAAATGTCTTCAAAACTTGTTACTGGATCTGATGAGTTATTGCACTGGAATAATTCTGAAGAAGTAATTGAAGAATTTAATCTGTTAATAGTTTTTTAATTCCCTATTAACCACCCTTTTTTCAGTTCTACTTCTGTGGCACCATTCTCCTTTGTTAAGAACCAAGGTAATGCAAAAATCAGTGAGATTCCAATTCTGAGGTACAGAATTGCTTGACCGCTTTCTTGTGTAAATTAAATATTTAATTAGTAAGCTTTCCTGAATAGATCTAGACTACAAATTATGTATTCTAAAATTTAAAATCTATAATCACTTGTTCTCGGAAAAGCAGCGGGGATGTCTCCTTCTACACTTCCATTTAGAATGACTCCATTCATTGCTGTTACTGAAGTGAGTAGTATTTTCCCACGTTTATCTGCTTTTATCTTTGTTGTAAATACTGGTAGTGGAATTGACAAAGCTTCCTCGTGGTCACCAAACTCCCATTTTTTCAGGAGTGCGTTTGACATTTTTCCGTTAAAATCTCCTGTTAGAATGACGGGGGGATACTCTTTAGATGCTAAGACTGATTCAATTGTCTCAAATGTTTTTATCATTAATTAGTCCAGTTTGGGTCCAGGGCGGTATATACATTAAAAATTAGCAGATCTTGAGAGATGTCCAAATTTTCTTTCCATTACTTGATCTTAATACATTGGACATTCATGAGGAGAATATTAACTACTTTCAAGCCCCCCTGGAATTCTTCTCTTAGAATTGCAAGTCTGCCTTTTGTGTGACCCCTCTTCACAGCTTCCGCTGAGACGTCATAGACAAAGTAGTCTTTTTGATTTATAGTTTTTCAAGCCCAAGTTTCTTAAAGGGTCACTATCTCAAGGGTGTTTTCCAGGATTAGGGCTAACTTTTCCGGATTTTTCCTGGCAATATTCCACAACGCAATTTTCAGACTTCTAAAAAGGAAGTTTGATTACCTTTCACTGTTTATTACTATTCAGGTTTCCGGAGAGCCAGGACCAGCAATTTTTCTTTGGTGATATCTCTGCTTTTGTTAGATGGTTGTTCAAGATTTGTCTCTCTCCGTCTTTGATAAAGATGGTTACATTTAATTTGATGGTTTTAGTGGAATCTTTGGGACCACAGGATTTTTGATTATAGTGGAAGTTGTTCCTCTTATTCCTCTCCTTCCGATTTTTTTGCTGTATTAGGTTTTCTTTGTGGTTTACTCCTGCAACGTCAAAGCCATTTTTATGAAGGAAATCACTCTCTTTTAAAATAGAGGGGATAGCATGAGACCAGAACTCAACTGTTGGCACCCTAGTTTGAGATGTTTTATTCGGGAAAACCACTGGTTTTGTTTCTGATACTGTCAGACAGTGAAGTGAGTGGATCTTGCTGAAATTATTCACTATTCTCCCTCGGTTAAGTGGATAATTTCAAACCGGGAATAGTTCAGTTACTTCAAGAATACAGGAGTGAATCTGGTGCTCCTGTCCACTTACGATCCCCGAAGTTGAATCAATTTCTCTACCTAAATTAGTCATAGATGGATAGGTATTTATCGGAATAATGGAAACATGTGATGCCAGGTGATTTAATTGGTTATGGTCTTCTTTTCTATCAGTTAGTAATTGATGATGGCCCTTATTTTGCATAGACTCTGAAACATCATGATTTGTGCATGTGCTAAAGTTTTCTGTTCAGGAGACAGAGTGCGGAAATCTTAGGTTCAGCTTTGTCACTTACATGGTCCTTAAATAATTTACAGAGGGAGTACATTTTGTCATCCTTGGCGTTCTTGCTTTTCCTCCCTTTTTGGCTGGTCCTTGCCGTTAGGGTCGCCATTTCTTTCTCGACTGGGGAATGGTCATCAGACGTTGAGAAAACGTGGATTTGCTCTTTTCTTCCTTCATTTTTGTCTGCTTTCATATTGGGACTTGAGAATTTTGATTGTGTTT
The DNA here is from genome assembly GCF_964263255.1 of Lissotriton vulgaris. Lineage (NCBI taxonomy): Eukaryota > Metazoa > Chordata > Amphibia > Caudata > Salamandridae > Lissotriton > Lissotriton vulgaris. Next base: position 2,101,715,255 of record NC_141685.1, on the reverse strand, counting down.
TTTCCCTCTTTTTATCCACTAAGTATTGGAGTATTCTGGTTTGAGTTTCCAATATCTGATCGGGGTTCTCCATGTAATTATCTAGAAGAGTCATTATAGATTACCGGATCCTTTGTAATGTATATAACAAACAGATACAGGATCTTGCCTATTAAGAGATTGCTAGATATTGAACAGTGGAAATTCCGGTGAGTGCGAGAAGTTTTCCACTAAGACAGAGATATTACTTGAGGTGCTATTGAATAATTGAAGTGTCTCCTTTGTTATTTTTGATGCCAGTGGAGGAGGACCTAGATTTAGATTTATATCTGGTAAAGTAAAGTCCACATCTGGTATTGGAAGTGTCTCCGTTTCTGCTCTTAGAATTGATGGTCCTGGTGCTCCGAGTGCTCAACAGCTTTTATTGGCTCTATTGCCTGTTCTCTTTCATGTCCTTTGATGTTTTGTAATACGGTATTGTTATCCTGTGAATTCTCAGGTCCAGTTCCGTGTCATATAATTGTTCCTGTGTTTTTTCCTGTTTGACTTTTATATTTGCGTGTCCCATTTTTAAGGTTTTGGAATAAAAATTTGTTTTTTCTATGCTTCTGGAAAGTACTCCAATAAGGGCTGCCTTCCACTTGCTCTTTCTTGTGGACTGTTCAACACCCAGTCTTTTCATGTGGATTGTTCGAGTTCTTAATTTCTTGTAGGCCATGGTGGACAGAAGAGGCAAACCGGGATTCGCCTAGCTTGGCTGTTGGTCGATAAGGCTTAAGCCAATACTTGTGTGGTAACCCCCTCCCCCATCTGCTGCAGAGTTTTTTTTTTTTTTAAGTTTCAAAAACCTTTATTAGTTTACACAATCGAACACAGCACAGTGCCTACAACCATTTTTTGGCCGACAGCGTCTCAGTAGTTAAATGTCATTAATCAGCAATCTCGTATAAACAGTGTAAAATAACACACCAAGCCGCCTACAACCACTTCGGGCCGGCCGCGCATCATGAACTATAATATTCTAATCTTCAATACAAAATGCGTAGAGCAGGGAGATCAGTCTCTTCGGCGATGACTGTTGCAGAAGCGCTTGTAGTGGTGTGAGTATGGGAGGTTCGTCAGGAAAGCCTGCATGTAGTGATCTAATCCCTTGCTTTAGGCGGATACACAGAAAATTATCTAGTGGAGTGTGTTGTGTATCCTTAAACATACAATCAGAACTACGGAATTGCCCATTCTCATATAGATTGCCCCAGGTGTTAATGGAGATACGTTCCCGTAGTTTGTGGAAAAGTGTTTCCTGCAGAAGGGGCATATCGGGGTGATATACTAGTGGAAGCAGTGGTGAATATATTGCGGGGGTTTCAAAGAGGTTCGCAATGCGCCGCCATGCCGTAATCGTGGCGTTTACAGTGGTCTGTGCTGCGTTCTTGAGCTGGCAGAGTTATATATAAAGCGCCCTCTATCGGAATCGGGTGTACAAGCCAATGTTCAGCTGCCAATTGCGGCATATACTTCTGCTGTCGAATCCAAAAATACAAATAGTGTGCCTGAGCACTAATGTAATAGAGTTCGAAATCTGGGATACCAAAACCTCCCGCAGCATAGGGTCTAGTAAGGATATTCCATTTCAGCCTGGCTTGAATCGCCATTTGCACTGCTGCCAAAACATTTCTCCACAGTGGAATACCGCAACTCAGCCGAAGTGTACAAGTGTGACTTGTAAGCGATAGAGACTGTGTGACCCACCGCCCCTGGCACGATTCTTATCACCAAGTTGGTGTGGTTATCACGAGTCGACAAGAATTTAGATTCAAGAACATCAGCCTGCAAAGATTGCAAGATGGCTGAATGTTCTGGCAGCCAGCATGATTTGGAAAAAGTAGGTTGTATTAACGCATAAAGCGGCTTGATACGTTGGGCATATTCCGGAATGTAGGCACGACCGACATTCAAAAAGCCCAGTAAAGATTGTAGCTTTTTCAGCGCTGTGGGAGCTCTCAAAAGTGCGCATTTCTCCTAGAAGTGAGGAGCTAAACCTCGACCTTCATTTTTGAGCTCATAGCCCAGGAACAACACTGTTACTCTGCAATGTGTGATTTTCCAAAGTTAAATCTATAGCCTATGTCCGCAAACCTGCAAATTATGCGGTCAACATGGCACAGATGCGGCTATAATTCGTCGTCTGTGAGATTAATGTCATCCACATATTAACATGCATCTGCGTTGAGTCTCTCCAGGAGAGAGACAATGTGGGCGGCAAATACACTTGGACTATTCTTGTAGCCTATAGTCAAACGAAGGAATTGGCGCTGTTTGCAACCACTTGTAAAAGCCGTCCACTGACTACTAAGAGGGGACAGATTGTGGGCAAAAAAAACATTGGATATGTCAAGTGTGGTTTTGAACTGTTTACGCAAAAGACTATCCACAAGCGTAGAACTGTGAGTATTCTGCAACGCGCATGTACGACAATGAGAGTTTAAGTGGCGGTAATCCAATACCCAACAGTACGAGCCATCTGGCTTGGTCACAGTAAAAATTGGGTTTTTCATCGGAGACACAGACGTTTCAATTACACCTTGATATTCCAATTGTTCAAGGATCTCCGCAACTGATGCTTTAGCTTCACGTCGCATGGGTATTAGGGTTGAGGCTGTGGAATCGACCTCAAAGGAATCTCATGTCAAGGGGAAAATGTGTCCCATCCACAGTGAGTACGGTACAACGCCGGCGCAATCGCCTTAGCCCAATCTTCTGCAAACTGCAGAGCCTGCTCCTTCGGCACTGTGTGCGCAAAAGCGGGGAGGATCACCTCCTCTCCTTGCGGAGCAGCTAATACAAAGGGTGGAGGCCAATCGACCTCTGCCAACTAAATATCATAGGTAGTTGTTAGATTTTCCCCCAAAAACCCTTTTATGGTAAGTTCAATGTCACCTTCAATTACAAGGACAATTTCATAAAGCCTGTCAGGGGGAGCCACTCTAGTGTCAGCTGTCTCTACTACAACGAAGGTGACAGTCGCTGTCACCCTCAGTAGTGGATGCAGCGCCTCTTGCATGATGGTAATCTCCACATTGCTGTCCAGCAGCGTCAGCGCCCATGTCAGATTCCGAAGCAGCGTTCTCACTATCTGTGGCATATCTCGCTGTTACCGCAGCAACTTTCTTCTTTTGAAACTGGGGCCTTTGACGCGGAGCTGCATCCTGCTTGCCTTTTCCGTCAGCCTTACGAGGCTGCTCACGGCTCTGATGGGCAACTTGACCTCTGCTGCCGCCTCCTCCACCGGTGGCTGTGAACGATGTGTTCTGCAAAGAGTGAGGAGAACTTTGTTCAGGAACCTGAAATCTATCAGGTGACTTAATAGTACTGCGGTTGCGCAACTCATATGTACACTCAACAGGGGCAGGTGTGGGTGAAGCAGGTTGGGATCCCTGTTTCTGCTGCTTCCCCTGTTTTTTGTTCTTACCCCAATTTTGTTTCTGAACTTTCAGGAGGTCATCCTTCTCAGATGATGCTTGTTAAGTTTGCTGCAGTTTCTCTTTCTTAGCAAAAGGCTTAACACCCAAACTATTACGACCATTGGTCTTATAAGCCTCTGTAATCATTTTCGGTAACTGAAGGGATATGCCGGCGTCGGGGACTTGAGCTGTTAACTGCCCCGCCTGAGGATGTAGGGTGTAAGCAGCTAAAACAGGCCAAGTAGCGCCTGAAATTGACAACGGCCCTTGTCTGACCGCTGTAATAAAGTGTGGGAGGGCGCCATTAAACCAAACGGCATGCTGCCAAGCAGAAATCGGAATCACCACTGTCCAATATGGAGCATAAGCAGCAGGAGCATCAGCAAAGGTGTGAGTGTGAAATACACCAGTACCAGCATCTACCGCGGGAAAAGTAACCCATGAGTAATGCAACTCAAACGGGTACGCCACGTTATCTGAAACAACAAAACCACTGCTTGTCCCTCTAAAGAAACGAGGTATTCCTGCAAATGATTCCGCACAGCCACAGAACTGTGTGCTGGGATATCAACCTCAGCCATATCTAAACAGTAATAGAAAAGTACAATGCAATAGAATAAGGCACAACTGGTTAATAATTCAAACAGAAAACCGTTTTATATTATCAAGCTTGAAGAAACCTATGTAACTATAAGTAGGTTTTATCCTGTCAACCGCAAACAATAGTGAGGGTGTCGTAGACTGATATAAGCACTACTCAAGTGTCTCACAATAAGACCACACTCGTTGGAGGCGCCATGTTGCAAGGATTTCTGCTCATACACAGAACTGTGCACAGAGACCTAGGACATTAGTGAATTGTGGTGTACCAGAAATTCACCTCAATACCTAAAAACCCCAACCAGCTAGCAATCAGTGTCACATTAGCTCTTTGTCCTATAGCAAAGTAACCAATGATTAGACAACCTAGAACTGTGTGCTATGATAAAGGCGCCAGAATCTAGCTCGGCTCGCAGCTGCCACAATGTTGTGTCTAGAATGTGTTACACGGACATGCCGATAAACAGGCTCACATGTTATGATAACCTTGGCGGCTCAGCACTCACTGTACAGACTGGGGGCATGATGTATGTCTAGAGATGTCGAAAAACAAACCTTTTCTCATGTATAGACCTTTGTGAAAGCTAACTTGCAAAAACAGCTAAGCAGTGTCGTGTGTAGCAAAAGGTAAATTGATGTTTAAACTTCTAACAAGCCACGCTAATGATGGAGCGAGGTACAGAAGATTTTGTGTGTACCCCATTCAGATCAATCATCCCCATAACAAAGTAAATATATTAATTTTGATTGATGTGTATTAACTAAAACACACACATTACATGTGGGAAATGCTTTGCACTAACAGGTTTTGATTAACATATTAATTAAAGATGTAAAATGCATGTTTAATCTATTTTGTGCATTTAAGTGGGGTAATAGTGCATGTCTATGTTGTAATGCACATTGTGCATTGCATGCTGCTTTTCTGCTTCATTGTTAATGGCTTGCAGTGTGATGCTTTTCTGCTAAGTAACAGTTTTAAAGGATAAATATTTGCACTGGTGGGTGGGGGGACAAAAAACACTTATATTCTGTGTATTTATATTTTCTTTTTGCGTTTATCGTAGTTTTGGCTGGTTGCCAGTTCCAAAATGGCTTTGCTTTTCCCGGTTCTGCGCAGTAGAAAATGCTTACATCATCTGATTGAGAAAAACTCATGCATGCTCAGTGCTTCACTGAAAACTTTGCAACCTCAGCAGACTATGTTCGAGGCCTTTTGATATGAATGCCGGTGATTGGCTGTGGGCCGAAATAATAACCACGAGAACAGCTGAATGACTGCCAAGGAGAAGTCAAATGCCTTCCAAAAAATTACCATGTGGAAACAGCTGAATCACTGCCAATGAACATTTAAATGCCTGATGATGAATGAGGACAGTCGAACTTGTATTTATCAGTTTGTCAAACAAATTTATTCACGGACATTCTGGAAATTAAGAAATGCATGGACAGTCGAATTTGTATCTGTCAGCTTTTAATCAGGAAGCTATTCATGGACATCCTGAAAGTTAAAAAATACATTGTCAATTAACGGACAACCTGAGAGCTAAGAACTGTAATGTCATGACCAATCAGAGAAAGTGAAACAGCAAGAGTTGAAACATTTGAGGGTAGAGAGCCAGCAAATACAGTATAAGTATCACAACAAAATTGGGGTCGGTCTGTCTGTCTGTCAGAGAAAAGCTGAACGCAGAGATGCTGATTGCACTACAGCTGTTTGCAGAGATGCTGGGAGCCTGAAACTATACCAGAAGGCTCACTGATAACCCCTGTAGGTTGGAGATTGTTACAGGACACTAGCCTGTGTAAGGGATTGCGCCCAAGGAAGCCTGGGTTAGTAAGTATAGTTTAGGTTTTAGTGCTGGGTAAGAAGGTTTTAGTGCAGAAATCTATAGAATTAAATGCATGTTTTAACTATGGTTCTCTGATCTTTTTCATGAAGAATTTCTCTATCAGTTACATGGCCAAGGATTGGTTGATCTTTTAATTTAGAGAATAATGGAATTTATGTGAACCTGAAATTTCTCTTCATGTCTTTTATTAAACAGTTTTTTTGATGTATTTCCTGAATAAATGGCAATGCTAAGTGAGAATTGACAATAATAGAATACATGATAATTTTCTTTTATGCAAATTAATTATATAAAATCTTTTAAATGATTTCAGGTGTTTGTGATTACTTTAGAGTCAATTAATTATGCAAATCAATGTATTGTTATAGTGTGATTAAGCTGGTCTTGACAATCACCATCAACTTACTGACTTAATTGGTCCATCAACCTAATTGTCGGGGTACATTGATGCATAGATTACTTTAGTTGAATTATTGAGGAAAACAAATGGTGTTAAACTCTGTGCTTAAAGGTATCCTGTCATAGGAGAGAATTCCCTCAAACTATATATATATATATTTGCAAGGGTGTGGGGTAAAAGTGTGTGTGTGACTAGGTGTGTTGTACTTCGGTGTTATGGGCCCCACCGGAGTGACCTGGACCCTGGGTTGGTGATATTTCTGGGTAAGCGCTGCATCATATTACTTGGTAGCAGATTATTTGGTTATTATTGACTAGTTTGGTGATTAGTAATGCTTATTTTTACTAGCTTAGTGTATATAAAACGTTATCTGAAACAACAAAACCACTGCTTGTCCCTCTAAAGAAACGAGGTATTCCTGCAAATGATTCCGCACAGCCACACAACTGTGTGCTGGGATATCAACCTCAGCCATATCTAAACAGTAATAGAAAAGTACAATGCAATAGAATAAGGCACAACTGGTTAATAATTCAAACAGAAAACCGTTTTATATTATCAAGCTTGAAGAAACCTATGTAACTATAAGTAGGTTTTATCCAGTCAACCGGAAACAATAGTGAGGGTGTCGTAGACTGATATAAGCACTACTCAAGTGTCTCACAATAAGACCACACTCGTTGGAGGCGCCATGTTGCAAGGATTTCTGCTCATACACAGAACTGTGCACAGAGAGCTAGGACATTAGTGAATTATGGTGTACCAGAAATTCACCTCAATACCTAGAAACCCCAACCAGCTAGCAATCAGTGTCACATTAGCTCTTTGTCCTATAGCAAAGTAACCAATGATTAGACAACCTAGAACTGTGTGCTATGATAAAGGCGCCAGAATCTAGCTCGGCTCGCAGCTGCAACAATGTTGTGTCTAGAATGTGTTACACGGACATGCCGATAAACAGGCTCACATGCTATGATAACCTTGGCGGCTCAGCACTCACTGTACAGACTGGGGGCATGATGTATGTCTAGAGATGTCGAAAAACAAACCTTTTCTCATGTATAGACCTTTGTGAAAGCTAACTTGCAAAAACAGCTAAGCAGTGTCGTGTGTAGCAAAAGGTAAATTGATGTTTAAACTTCTAACAAGCCACGCTAATGATGGAGCGAGGTACAGAAGATTTTGTGTTTACCCCATTCAGATCAATCATCCCCATAACAAAGTAAATATATTAATTTTGATTGATGTGTATTAACTAAAACACACACATTACATGTGGGAAATGCTTTGCACGAACAGGTTTTGATTAACATATTAATTAAAGAGGTAAAATGCATGTTTAATCTATTTTGTGCATTTAAGTGGGGTAATAGTGCATGTCTATGTTGTAATGCACATTGTGCATTGCATGCTGCTTTTCTGCTTCATTTTTAATGGCCTGCAGTGTGATGCTTTTCTGCTAGGTAACAGTTTTAAAGGATAAATATTAGCACTGGTGGGTGGGGGGACAAAAAACACTTATATTCAGTGTATTTATATTTTCTTTTTGCGTTTATCGTAGTTTTGGCTGGTTGCCAGTTCCAAAATGGCTTTGCTTTTCCCGGTTCTGCGCAGTAGAAAATGCTCACATCATCTGATTGAGAAAAACTCATGCATGCTCAGTGCTTCACTGAAAACTTTGCAACCTCAGCAGACTATGTTCGAGGCCTTTTGATATGAATGGACGATGCGGACGAGTGTTACCATAGCAACGCCGCCCTCCGGGAAGCGGTCACGCCCAACCTCGCTGACCACGCCCCCCCCCGCCAGCCTGCTTAACCTCGCGCTGAACACTAGCGCTTGTTGTAGAGCTCTCTCCTGAGGCGGAAGCCGGGAGATCTTATGCTGAAATTTTATTTGTGATTACTCTGTGTTTTTAAACTCCTTGTCTCCCCTGCCAATTGCTCGCAGATCACACTCCCGCTCAGCCGACTAAACGCTGATGCGGACGAGTGTTACCATAGCAACGCCGCCCTCTGGGAAGCGGTCACGCCCAACCTCGCTGACCACGCCCATCGCCAGCCTACTTAACCTCGTGCTGAACACTAGCGCTTGTTGTAGAACTCTCTCCTGAGGCGGAAGCCGGGAGATCTTATGCTGAAATTTTATTTGTGATTACTCTGTGTTTTTAAACTCCTTGTCTTCCCTGCCAATTGCTCGCAGATCACACTCCCGCTCAGCCGACTAAACGCTGACGCGGACGAGTGTTACCATAGCAACGCCGCCCTCTGGGAAGCGGTCACGCCCAACCTCGCTGACCACGCCCCCCCGCCTCACCCCTCCTCTCCACTATATATTAAGCTCCGGATCCGGAAGCGCAGCGGGCGCGACGATTGCAATCCTAAGGCGCGCATAAGGCAAGCTCGTCTGCGCTCGTCCGCGCCAAGGACCGGGCCAGGGCCACCCCTCCTGCTCCACCGCTCTCCCAGCCCACTCAAAACTCGTTGGTACAAACCTACACCTCGGCCCAACTCCTAAGCATCAGACATGTAGCAGAGGTAGCTCACACCTTACCTCTCTTCAACTACACAAATTCCTGCATAGGACCACTCAAATGTCCCACATGTACCGAGGATATGTCTACTCCTCACATAACCTCCTCATGTCAAGTGTCAGCAGCACTTATAAACGTACTGTCCCTGTCTAAACACAAAATTGAAATTTCCGAATTCATTGACTCACATAATTTAGACCTGCTATTTGTTACAGAGACATGGGGTGACGATTCCTCCGGTCCTGATTTCAGAGCTGCTACACCCAGTAACTACTGTGTATGTAAGCTCGATAGACCTAAAAGAAAGGGTGGAGGAATAGCTATTATTTATAAAGATCACTTCAAAATAACGACAACCGAGTCAAACTACTCCGAGTGCGAGGCACTGCTCTTCACTATAGACCTCTCCGGTAGAACGTCATTCAAAGGCATGTTAATCTACCGCCCCCCTGGGTCCAGATCTAAATTCTTCTCGTTCGTAGACAACCTTATCGAGGCGTCAGTAGGATCCCCACACTTCACGATTCTGGGTGACTTCAACTTTCATCTAGAAGCCACTGACGACCCTCAATGCTAATCAACGACCTAGCTGCAGCTGGTCTCCTGCAAATTGTTAAAGAACCCACCCATAAGGCAGGACACACCTTGGACGGACTCTTTACCAACAACCCAAAGATATCCATCTCCAGGGTAACCCCACTAGTTTGGACGGATCACGCCGCCGTATGTTTTTCCATCCTAACCAACTCCAGCACTTCCCCTTCTACACCTTCTTCCCCAACCAATTTTAGAGATTGGAAAAACATCTACTACACCAATCAAATCAATCAGGCCAAAAACTCGACAGGCAAACTATTCCAGGTGGTCACTCACCTATCTAATCCCCTCGCTCCTCGCTCAGAAGGATCACAGGCTCTATCGGACTCTTTAGCCAAATTCTTTGAAGACAAAGTCAGAGCCATCTTTACCACTTTCTCCCCCGACCCTTCTCCCACTTCCACTCTGAATCATACCTATGATAACGCTCCAGCTTTCCTAACCTTCGAAGCCACCACGCAGGAACTCATCCAAACCCTGATTGCCCGAACCAAATCGGGTTCACCCCTAGATCCTTGCCCTCCTGGCATTCTCAATCTCATCCCTGAATCCATCGCCCCTTCACTAACCACCATCTGTAATGCAATGTTCGCAACTGGCATCTACCCTTCTGTCTGGAAGGAGGCTATTATTAAACCTCTTCTAAAAAAGCCTACCCTAGACCCTCTCCTTCCTGCCAGCTACAGACCTATCGCATGTCTCCCGTTCCCTGCTAAGATTTTTGAAAAAATCATGAACACTCAGCTATCGATCTACATACATGACAACAACTTACTAGACGACACCCAGTTTGGGTTCAGACAAGGCCACGGAACAGAGACCGCGCTCTTAAAAGCAGCGGACGAGATAAGGTCCACAATGGATAACGAAGGTTCTGCGATACTAATACTTTTGGATCTCTCCGCAGCCTTCGACACGGTCGATCATGTCACTTTGATCGACCGTGTCGCGGCCATAGGAATAAAAAACCAAGCCAAAAAACTCCTTGCCTCATTTTTGTCCAACCGCCCTCAAACAGTGAAGTTAGGTAAATACATCTCTCAGACCTTCTCTTTGCCTTGCGGAGTACCGCAGGGATCCTCGCTAAGTCCGACACTTTTCAACATATATGTTTCGGACTTGGCGAGGGTCATAAAATCCTATGGAATTTCCCTCACTACTTACGCTGACGACACCCAACTAGTGTTGTCCGTATACAATGACGGCATTTCTGTGGCAGCCAACTTCCAAGACGGTATGAAGGCAATAAGCTCCTGGATGTCATCCAATTGTCTTAAATTTAATTCTGATAAGACAGAAGTGATGACATTCGGGAGGCTGCATCCTACATGGTCCCCGCAATGGTGGCCACCTCAGATGGGACAACCCCCAGAAACAGTGACCAAGGTACGCAACCTAGGAGTCATTTTTGATAATAAGATGTCTTTCCAACAGCATGCTATTTCGGTGGTCTCTTCTTCCTTCCACATTTTAAAAAGGATCAGAAAGCTAACCCCTTACCTACCTCCGTCTGCAGGCAAAACCTTAATCAGCACTCTAGTCTTCTCTAAAACAGACTACTGTAACGCCTTGCTACTAAACGCACAGCAAAAGGTCCTCAACAAAATGCAGACAGTGCAAAATGCAGCAGCCAGGACCCTGTTATCTATCCCGAAATTTTCATCTATCTCCCCCTACATCCGACAGCTACACTGGCTGCCAGTAAGGAGTCGGATTAAATTCAAGGCACTATGCATAGCATATAAAGCTATCCACAATCAAGGTCCACTATTTCTAAGACAAGCATTCTGCCCGCTCGAACACTCAAGAACATTACGTTCATCTTCAGCCCATCTGCTAAGAGTCCCTCGCACAAGAAGAGCTAACTGGGGTGACAAACGCTTCTCCGTCGCCACAGCCAAACTGTGGAACACGTTGCCCCTCCACATCAAAACTGCTCCGACACTACTTAATTTCAGAAAAAAACTCAAAACTTGGTAGTTCTGAACTTACCTTTCCTTCCCAAATGAGAGTTCTGCAACTATAGCGCCGAGACACCCTTGGGTATTTGCGCGCTCTAAAAATCGCTCAAAATAAAATTAAAATAAATAAATAAATAAATAATGCCGGTGAGTGGCTGTGGGCCGAAATAATAACCACGAGAACAGGTGAATGACTGCCAAGGAGAAGTCAAATGCCTTCCAAAAAATTACCACGTGGAAACAGCTGAATCACTGCCAATGAACATTTAAATGCCTGATGATGAATGAGGACAGTCGAACTTGTATTTATCAGTTTCTCAAACAAAGTTATTCACGGACATTCTGGAAATTAAGAAATGCATGGACAGTCGAATTTGTATCTGTCAGCTTTTAATCAGGAAGCTATTCATGGACATCCTGAAAGTTAAAAAATACATTGTCAATTAACGGACAACCTAAGAGCTAAGAACTGTAATGTCATGACCAATCAGAGAAAGTGAAACAGCAAGAGTTGAAACATTTGAGGGTAGAGAGCCAGCAAATACAGTATAAGTATCGCACCAAAATTGGGGTCGGTCTGTCTGTCTGTAAGAGAAAAGCTGAACGCAGAGATGCTGATTGCACTACAGCTGTTTGCAGAGATGCTGGGAGCCTGAAACTATACCAGAAGGCTCACTGATAACCCCTGTAGGTTGGAGATCGTTACAGGACACTAGCCTGTGTAAGAGATTGCGCCCAAGGAGGCCTGGGTTAGTAAGTATAGTTTAGGTTTTAGTGCTGGGTAAGAAGGTTTTAGTGCAGAAATCTTTAGAATTAAATGCATGTTTTAACTATGGTTCTCTGATCTTTTTCATGAAGAATTTCTTTATCAGTTACATGGCCAAGGATTGGTTGATCTTTTATATAGAGAATAATGGAATTTATGTGAACCTGAAATTTCTCTTCATGTCTTTTATTAAACAGTTTTTTTTATGTATTTCCTGAATAAATGGCAATGCTAAGTGAGAATTGACAATAATAGAATACATGATCATTTTCTTTTATGCAAATTAATTATATAAAATCTTTTAAATGATTTCAGGTGTTTGTGATTACTTTAGAGTCAATTAATTATGCAAATCAATGTATTGTTATAGTGTGATTAAGCTGGTCTTGACAATCACCATCAACTTACTGACTTAATTGGTCCATCGACCTAATTGTCGGGGTACTTTGATGCATAGATTAGTTTACTTGAATTATTGATGAAAACAAATGGTGTTAAAATCTGTGCTTAAAGGTATCCTGTCATAGGAGAGAATTCACTCAAACTATATATATATTTGCAAGGGTGTGGGGTAAAAGTGTGTGTGTGACTAGGTGTGTTGTACTTCGGTGTTATGGGCCCCACCGGAGTGACCTGGACCCTGGGTTGGTGATATTTCTGGGTAAGCGCTGCATCATATTACTTGGTAGCAGATTAATGGTTATTATTGACTAGTTTGGTGATTAGTAATGCTTATTTTTACTAGCTTAGTGTATATAAAACCCCTATATTCAAAGGCTAATGTATATAGACTTTGATGTACAGAATTCATGACTAACATATTTTGAGTTCGTATTGCGTTATAAGTAGTCTGGAAAAGGCTTCCGGAAAGTGTGGGAAGCTGGTCACTCTGTCTGCAGGCAGAGGAAGTGTGGCAAGTGAAGTTGCACATCACATAGTGTGTTTCAAAGTGGTGACATCTTCGTATGTTGCAAGTTTAGGGACCTTTATGAGTAAAAGTGGTGAATGTATAGCGAGGGCAACGTGTGAAATCTTGGGTCTGAGCATAGGGATCATTGTGTATTCTGGCTAAAATTCTACCCGGAGAGAGTAATAAAGTTTAACCTAAGGTTGAGAGAAGGGTAAGGTAGAGGGAAGTGCTACTTTATCTGCGAAACTAAAATTCTGTGGTAGAGAAGAGGTAAGCGCTGTCTACTTGAAATACAGAATACTTGTGTGATTGAGGAAACTATCACTTTGGTTTTAGAGAAACAGACAAATGGAGTTGTTTTATGTGTTTACTAACTGATTTTAGCTGTATAAAAGTGTAAATACAGTGTACCGATAATTTTTGTAAAGGAGGGGTCAGTCGAAGCTGCAGAAGCAGGAGCAGGGCTGATGTCAAACGTATCGCATAGGGATTGGTCCGCGTGACCAAGACAGAGTAAGGGCTGATTGGTGCATCAGTAAAAGCAGCAAAATAATTGGTTGAGCACTAATGAAACGTACCTTGTTCTAAATGGTGCGTTAGTGTGAACCGCGCTGGGATAGGCTGGTGTTACGAAGCAGTTTACGGTATAGTGCGCGATCCTTTGAAAGGCAGGGAATTAACAGAAAAATGTATTATATTAGTAAAGAGAAGAAAGTTTCGCTGTTTGGAAAGGTAAAAAGATTGTTTGTGAAAGACAAGCCTGTAGTAAAACAGGAGTGGAGATTTGTTTTTTCCCTGGGAACACCTGTATCCCACATGCTAATGAAGTATAGCTATCACACTTGCTTGTGGGTTGAGAATTGATTGCAATACACAAAAGGTGATAGTGTGCTTGCATTTCCTCCAGAAGGTTCTTTTAATACAGAGGTTTTGCGGCATTTGAGAGAAACAATGAAGAAACTTAAGCCTAAACCTAGACCTACACAATTTGAAGCATTAATGGATTGGGAAGATGAGGTGTAGGAGAAAGGACAACACAGATCAGGAAGAGGTTATGATTTTGGTTTGGATAAATATCAGAATGAGAATATTGAGGATGAAATATGTAGATGGGAACAGTTGGATGTACCAAATGATTTGTTTTCTGTCAGGAGTATGGGAGGATCTACAGGAGATAAAAGGAAAGAGGAAAAGGAGCATGGTCAAATTTAAGACTGTAGGTACAGTGACACAAAAGATGAATTGCTAGATGAGATTCTGGATAACAGATCACCTCCATATCAAGGGGAGTTTGCGACAGTGGTGCCAAAGGCACTGCCAGCAGAAATTACATACGTTTTCAAAACTGTTCCAGTCCCCATAGGGAGTACTGCAATAAATAGACAGGAACCTGTTCAAATTAATAGTACAGTAACAAAGTCAGAACTCCTTCCAATGAGTAGTACGAATATTTAGCAAGAAAGACAAGTGATAAATAGGTCAATTCATGAAGAAGAAGAAAATGAATTAGCAGTCAGGACACGAGAATTGTCTGAAAGTTTAAAAGAACTGCCTATGAATATGGAAGCTTTAACAGTACCAATGAATATAGATTCTGACATTTCTGCTTGCAAAAGTGAGCTAGAGAAAGAGAATTCACTGACAATACCGCTACATGAGGTAAAACCAGATCCTAGAAGAGAGTTATTAACTGAAAGTGTCAGGAATAAAAAGCCTAGTGTGTACCAATTAGATACAACAACAGATCTGACAAAAGTTCTGACTCACGCAAATGGAACTGAGATTCTAGCTGAAAAACAGACTGGATGGTTGCAGGGAATGGAACCTAGAGAAAGATTAAAAGAAGTATCTTTTGGTCTGAAAAGTGAGGAATTGGGAGAGTGGGTACAAAGTGGCTATAAAAAAGATGCAGATTGCCAACAGATAGATATTACAGAATTAAAGGTAGAAATGGAAGAATTACATTCTGGAAAGGTAAGTATGAACAGATTAAAATGTTACCAGGATGAAGAGATACTCCTTCTGAGTAGAAGCAATGCCTTGAAAAATAAGAATTTGCAGGAAAAACTGGAAGGAGTTACCAGTGAGACAGGAGTAGATATCTCCAAATATAGGGCTTTGCAAAAACCATATAGATTAGACTTCACAGAGAAAGGCATAGAAAATGGAAACAAAAATGGAAGAAGAGCTCAAATTGAAGAATTGTTGAGAAAAAGAAAGAAAGTTGAAAAATGAAAAAGCAGGTGGACAAAGAAGAAAAAAAGAATAGCTGATAGGGGATCGTTAGCAGTTCCTGCGGCTCACAAATGTGAAACTGACTACATTAGCAGAGGGAATTGGTTTGCGAATAATTTTGGCAAAATATTGCATAAAACAAGTTTGTTCTTTGAATCCGACATAGGCGAGAAAGACACTTTTTCCCAATATCACATGCTTACTAACACGGTAGAAACATGGGAAGAAGTGAGGAAAGTGCAGGATCAAGCAAGTGATGAGGAAAAGGAAACATGGGTAAGAGAAGGTTGCACACAAAAATAAGAGAATGATGTTTGAGTCTACCAAGATGAAAGAGCTGTTATGCCCAATAGTATGTTTGCCCATTTTGCACACATGTATCATGGGCAGGGACACACAGATAGGGAAACTCATTTCGCCAACAAAGTTATCAGTCTGATTTGTGAAATACTGAGTACTAAACAGAAACTGCATTGTGCCTATTGTCCAGAAGCTTCTGGAATTGGTGAATGGCACAATGAAAATCAAGTTAGCAAAAATGTGTGATTCCACTTTCTTGAAATGGCTGGATGCTTTGCCCCTAGTTCTAGTGACCATGAGAAATACAAATGATAGAAGGACAGATTTAAATTCCTACAAGGTACTAATGGAACAAGTAATGAGAAAAGCATATATACTTGATCAACAAGACAGGCCACTGAGAAATAGACTGCAGAACTTGGATACATGTTCAGAATCAGGTGCTAAGCAACCAGAAGCTGTTAACACAAGAGAAACAGACTGTGAACCTGGTGATTTAAGACCAACAGACTGTGAGAGTATACAGCATGGTGTAAGACTTAATGATTTTTCACCTGACAACGATTTAACAGAACTAGGACAACAGATACAGAGACCAAATCTGAAGTACAAGTCACTGGAATGGACATATATGGCACTTCCTGATATACAAGAGGAAGTGGATAGCCAGGAAAGTCTGAGAGTGACTGTACGAGAGGTGGTCAAGGAAGAAGAAAATTTGGAAATACTGAGAGTTATCTTATCTGACACTAGAGGAGGAAAGGATGATCAGGAAAATCCAAACAAAGACTGTGAACCTATAGATAGGGATGATTTACACATGAATGTAGGGATTTTTGAGGTCACCATAACAGTGTTACATAAAACACTTCTGGGTTTTAGCACACAAGACAAAGAAGCTTTTTGATTAACCATTTCCAAGTAGTTAAAATAAAAGAATGGGCAAAGGACTGAAAGTCATTCAAGTGTGGAAACACACTTTGTATATAAAGTGCATATTTAGTAGATTTTATTTATAGGATAACTTAGATACTATAGTAAATATAACATGTTTTGCTTTAAGTATAAGATGCGTTTATGTTGTATAATTTTTCTAATGAGACTGATAACAATATACCAATAGTTTCCACTAGTAGATAGAATTGCACTTCATAAGGATAAGTAAGTTTCAGATTTGGAACCAAAGATAACATTTTTGTCGAGAATAAGGGAAATGAGAAAGAAATTGCAGAACTAACAAAAATTATTGAGAAGAAGTGTCTGATCGAATAAAATTTAGTGGAATGTATGGATGGTTTGGGGTTTTGGTGATGATTAACAAATCGTTTAAGGTATCCAGGATTTGTGATCATCAAAGGAAGGAATTGATGGAGCGAGGTACAGAAGATTTTGTGTGTACCCCATTCAGATCAATCACCCCCGTAAAAAAGTAAATATATACATTTTGATTGCTGTGTATTAACCAAAAGACACGCATGTCATGTGGGAAATGCTTTGCACTAACAGGTTTTGATTACCATATTAATTAAAGATGTAAAACGCATGTTTAAATCTATTTTGCGCATTTAAGTGGGGTAATAGTGGATGTCTATGTTGTAATGCACATTGTGCATTGCATGCTGCTTTTCTGCTTCATTTTAATGGCTTTCAGAGTGATGCTTTTCTGCTAGGTAGCAGTTTTAAATGATAAATATTAGCACTGGTGGGGGGGATAGAAAACACTTATAATCTGCGTATTTACATTTTCTTTTTGTGTTTATCGTAGTTTTGGCTTGTTGCCAGTTCCAAAATGGCTTCGCTTTTCCCGGTTCTGCGCAGTGAAAATGCTTACATCATCTGATTGAGAAACACTCATGCATGCTCTGTGCTTCACTGAAAATGTTGAAATCTCAGCTGGCTTGGATTCGAGGCCATTTGATATGAATGCCGGTGAGTGGCTGTGTGCCAAAATGATAACCACGAGAACAGCTGAATATCTGCCAAGGAGAAAAGTCAAATGCCTTTCAAAAAATGACCACGTGGAAACAGCTGAATCCCTGTCAATGAACATTTAAAGGCCTGATGATGAATGAGGACAGTTGAACTTGTATTTATCAGTTTGTCAAACAAAGTTATTCACGGACATCCTGGAAGTTGAGAAATGCATGGACAGTCGAACTTGTATCTGTCAGCTTTTAATCAGGAAGCTATTCATGGACATCCTGAAAGTTAAAAAATACATTGTCAATTGACGGACATCCTGAGAGCTAAGAACTGTAATGTCATGACCAATCAGAGAAAGTGAAACGGCAAGAGTTGAAACATTTGAGGGTAGAGAGCCAGCAAATACAGCAGTATAAATATCACACCAAAATTGGGGTTGGTCTGTCTGTCAGAGAAAAGCTGAACGCAGAGATGCGGATTGCACTATAGCTGTTTGCAGAGATGCTGGGAGCCTGAAAAAGCTCACTGATAACCCCTGTAGGTTGAAGATCGTTACGGGATACTAGCCTGTGTAAGAGATTGCGCCCGAGGAGGCCTGGGTTAGTAAGTATAGTTTGTGTTTTAGTGCTGGTTAGGAAGGTTTTACTGCAGAAATCTTTAGAATTAAATGCATGTTTTAACTATGGTTCTCTGATCTTTTTCATGAAGAATTTCTCTTTCAGTTACATGACCAAGGATTGATTGATCTTTTTATTTAGAGAATAATGGAATTAATGTGAAACTGAATTTTCTCTTCATGTCTTTTATTAAACAGTTTTCTTGATTTATTTCCTGAATAAATGGCAATGCTCAGTGAGAATTAACAATAACAGAATACTTCTTTTATGCAAATTAATTATATAAAATCTTTTAAATGATTTCAGGTGTTTGTGATTATTTTAGAGTCAATTAATTATGCAAATCAATGTATTGTTGTAGTGAGGTTAAGCTGGTCTTGACAATCACCATCAACTTACTCAACTAATTGGTCCATCGACCTAATTGGTGGGGTACATTGATGCATAGATTAGTTTAGTAGAATTATTGATGGAAACAAATGTTGGTGTTAAAATCTGTGCTTAAAGGTATCCTGTCATAGGAGAGAATTCACTCAACCCATTATTTTTATATCTATATATATTTGCAAGGGTCGGGGTAAAAGTGTGTGTGTGACTAGGTGTGTTGTACTTCGGTGTTATTGGCCACACCGGAGTGACCTGGACCCTGAGTTGGTGATATTTCTGGGTAGGCGCTGCATCACTAACATAACATGCACACAAAAAAGAGGCCCTAAACAATACTACACTGTCTTATGGTGTAAAAGAATTGTCACAAAGCCTCATTCACCTCACACTCTCCCAAAGAGTCACACCACCTCATTCACCTCACCGTACGAAGACTGTAGGAAGAGGGTACCATGGCTGCTCGCAGTCTGTGATCAGCGTTGTGCTCTGTGACACTCCATGGAGTCATGTGTTGGGATTTTAGAACTTCTCCATACTGAACATGCTCAGTCATCAACACCAATGCAAGCGAACTTACTTGTTGAAACGAACGGTGACTACAAGGAATATATGAGTAAACAAATGGAGGGAACTAAACAGGGCAATTTTTAACGGGGTCCAGTGTATACGCCCATGAACTATAGCAACAAAAAGAAATACACTGTTCCCCAAAAAAGGGGGGGTAGCTAAACTAAGTAACCAAGCGAAGAGAGCAGTGTACAGGGGAAAGGGGGGGATTCCCGTTTCGGAACGGAAACCCTCACGCACCCAGCAAGTTAGGTGTCATGCTTCATCATATGGGTTTTGCTCCTCGTTAGACTGGCGCTGCAATGTCTAACAGGCACCCATAAAGGGGCTCTTTATCGGAGAGTTTCTGTTCCTGCCAGTTGGTGCATATGGGTAAGAGGTTTTCAGGGGATGTGTAGACGTGTGTGAAAAAAGGTGAGAATTAAAAAATGGTTGGTAAATCCACTGCAAGATTTATTGGTGTGGTTTACCACCTTACTAAAAACAGTGAGGTGAAAATACACTCTGGTGCAATGATCCAGCAGTGTTTGATCTACCTACAGGTCAACATGTTTCATGCTGTAACAGCAATTCGTCAGGACCAACAGTGAATAAGTAAAACACTGTGAGGAAGGGGCAAATACTACCTTCCACTAGAAGTAGGGGTGCAGGCCGGGGGGTCCTGCTCAATCTGGGTGGGACCCTACTACGACCCAGGTGGGCTTCACCGGTCTTCTTAAGTGTGCTGGCACCAGGATGGTAGGTACCTGTCCGTCGGCCGGATCGCACCATAAACCTACCCGCACGTCAGGGTCAGGAAGAAGCCGGGGCCCTTCCTCCATAAACCTACCCCTTTCCCCTGTACACTGCTCTCTTCGCTTGGTTACATAGTTTAGCTACGCCCCCCCCCCTTTTTTGGGGAACAGTGTATTTCTTTTTGTTGCTGCAAGGAATATATCCCAGGGATAGACTGTTCCCATTAGTACCAGGGTCAGGACTGCGCAGAAGGCAGGCGCTTGTCTAAAGTGTGTGGTGCTGAAAAACAATAGACTGGACTTCGGCCATGAGTGTTGACCAGTGGCTGAAATGTATTCAAAGATTGTTGTTTGTTGTAGGGGTATATATCAATGCATTGAGCGTCAATTGTTGGCATTTGAGAACATCTTCCATGTCACTGTTCTGAATCTGATAGATATCGGTCATCAGGCAAAATGTCCTAAAATTGAGTTTAGTCATATTTAATAACTTAGTGGACGAGGGAATCCACTGGGATAGTGTACTGCATCCATCTTAAATGTTGTCCTAGTACACTGCACAATGATATCTGGTAATGTCAAACTACAATGCATTGTATAGGCCCTCAAAGCTAGCTCAGTTGTTATAGTGCACTTCCCCAGTCTAGTCTACTGCACAAATCTGCAATGTACTGCACAGATATGCGGTGCACTGTTGTGTGCCACTGCACCCATAGTAAAGTGTGATGCTTATCATTTCAGTACTTCTGTAGAACAGTGCACTGCATAAAGCAGCATTTATGTCTTTTCTACTGTGCACCGTGTAGATCTTTAACACTGTGCTAGAAGATTACATGCATAGATCTTTAATGCTCTGGTAGTGGAGTGACCTGCATTAAACTTAATTGCTGGGCTAGTACAAAGCACTGCATAGCTCGTCAGTGCTGTGCTTGAACAGTGCACAGCGTAGCGCTTGAAAGCGTTGCTAAACAGTGCACTGGATGTACATTTAATGCTGTGCTAGAGCTGCGGCTGGCATGTCGCTTAAAGACACAATTCTGCTAACATATGGCGTCACAGATATTTGCAAAATGTAGATGTGTGACCTCTTAAGCAGCCGTGCCTTAGCTCACTATTTATGGCTGGCACATTTCGGTGGCAGCATAATTGTTTCGTCTTTCACCCTTTGCCACTCATGCTTGCAAAATTACAAAAATGTTTTAATCATTGCATCAGCTTATCAAAGCCACATCTGTAGGATTTGTCAATGCTTGTTCAAAATTGAAATGTGCTGGCCAACAGTAGACAAATCTGAATTGGAACCACAAATTACATGAACGTGACCAAGTTTAATAAACTTGTACCATCAGGAATTGGTCCAATAAAGTAAATCAAAGACAATCTTAAGGCTTCCTTCCTCAATCCTTCATTTATTACCCATGTTGTAGATTGCCCTCACCCGCCCACCTGCCACCTCCTGTTAATGTTGTTGCTTGCACCCGTCTTCCCTCCTGCCTATTGTTGCCCCCACATGCCTTCCCTCCATCAGATGTTTTCCCCCACGTGCCCTCCCTCCTTCCTTCTGTTGTTGCTTGCCTCTGCCACCCTCTGTTTTCTGTATGCTTGTTATTTTTTGCAACATAGCCCAAATTAAAGTATCAAAGAGTTTTAACCAATCAGCTTGGCACTTTCAAGTTTCGTCACCAATGTTGGATCCACCCTCCTTTGTTGGAGTAACTGCTTGTAATATTATGTACACTGCTAAATGTATTGTCCCAAAAATGGAGCAGTGAAGCACTACCTTGAATTCTCCGGATCAGCAGTGTGTTTTCTGATCGTAACGGGCACAGTGGGTCTCGCGCTTGGGGCATTTTGATTTATATCAAATGTAAAAGTGCTTAATTTGTCAAAATAAATAAAAGTGCTACATGCCCAAATACTTATAGCTTAAAGGTATACTTATAGCTGCTTCTCTGGTCTCATCAATAATACCTCATTTTAAGTCCTCTAGGCAGTGCTGCAGCTGTGTCTCTGTTCATACAGCCACAACACTCCAAACCAAAACACATTGTTATTTACAATGCCAATCGCTCTAACTCTAAAAAATAAGCGACCAATTGCATTGCAAATGCTTGTAATGTACTGAGTTCAATAAAATGAGTTTTGTTTTGATGGATAATTAATGCATTTTCAAAAAAAGAGTCAATAAATCCAAATTGTTGTGCGTGTTATACAAATGTGAAATATCTCTTACCTGATTGCGGGTACTTTATCTCTTGTAAGCATAGCATATGCAACCATTTGCACTGCTAATAAAACATTTTATTTGAAGGCTGTTTGTAAAACCCAGTACATGTAAGGCATTTTACTTTTGTACATGGATATGAACATTTTGGGGCAGCTTTACAACTATGTCACCCAACACGGTGCAGTAACCAAAGTTGTGTGGACGACTTTCAGCCTGCTTTGCACCACCATAGTACAAGGTAGTGGAAATTATTTCTAGCATAGGTTTTGTAGTGGATGGATATCCTTCAGGTACAAGAACCCAGGCTTAGACTAACTTTAAAACTTTTCCCACATTGGGTTTGTGCTGTACCCTAGAGTACACATGCGTGGGAGAACCCCCGCCCCACCCCTCTTAGTAGTGGTTAGACTCGCTCATTGCGTTCGCTCGCAACACACTGTATTGGGCTTATCTGTCAAAATTTGCCTGGGGTGCATTGGGTTTCCAGTCCGGCCCTGTATGCCCCAGAAATTTCAGATATAAAGTCAGCACAATAATATAGGTGGTATCTTAAATAGACATTTGTCTGGTATACTGTTATACCAATCATGCAGTTATTACAGAAAGTAAGTCAAGTCAATTATTGTGATGTTAGGGTAATGTGACATGCCTTCCTGAAAAAAATCAAGGTTTAGAGTTCTATGAAGTACGCTCCGTTGATGTCAATAAGGTCAAAGGGTATGTGATGTCAGTTTTGATACCCAAGGCATTTTGTGGAATCGATGTCCATTCAAGTGGTGACGTTTGAAGTAGACTGCAATTTAGACACTAAACTAAATGCTGCATCAAACTCATTTTAAAAAGATCATAACTAACATATTTACTTTGCGTTTTTAGACCTGCACTTTAGTACGGTCTTATAGTTTTAATTATAACACTGGAGACCAAGAAGAGCTCAAACCTTGAAGGACATTTGTGAGATGAGTACAAAATTAATTTAGACCCCCTTTCTTCGTTATTAAGAATGCACGTGTGATTCTTCATAACTTTCAATTGGAAACATTTTTTAGCAAACACAAATATGCATGCTGGGGCTCACAGGTCAATTTGACCAACGGGAAAAGTAAAACTTTCAGTTATAGCATGCTTGCTGCTAAAATAACATCACGAGCCGAAAGTAATCTTTAAGGGGCAAGTTAACAGCTACGATACCACTGAGATTAAACTAGATATTGCCAACAGTTAAAATGAAAAATAATCTTTATGTAACCTTTGTTTCAGAACGAAAAACGAAAACCGAGAAAGGCAATCAATGGAAGTTTAACACTTTACAACAGAACTAAAAAAACATTTTAACAGAAAACCTGATGTACTTTGCATATTTACAAATTCAAAAAACTGTAGGTCTCTTTTGAGTCATAGGCAAATTGCCATGCCACAAGATAGTATACTCATGTTTAACAAATTGTATGAAAAAAACGAAATCCATCCCAATCCCCTCTTAAATGTTCTGTTTCTAAAATAAAACCTATTTTTAAAGAAACATTTTTACTTCAATACGATTGACCTTTGGGGAGAATACACCTTTACAATCCATTCTTAAACAATGTCACTGAATCGTTAAGGGACTCCACAGCCGTACGCGTTTTCATTTATAAACTGTTAAATGTATTGATATATTCACTACAGACAATTCAATGAAGGCTGTGCAAAAAAGATCTGTCTATTTATAAATGAAGTCTGGAGGTTGAGTTAACAATAACTGACGGCGCTAGGTTTTCCTCTCTAACTTATTTAAACATAAACCATGAGAGTGTGCTAAAATGGAGTTGACAATTATGCATGAAGTATATTTAGCAAACTAATGAACGTGCTACTGATTATAGTACACCTGGTTATGGTATTACTTTACCGTAGAACTAAGCACCTGATAACGTTTAGAATATAGCTTGTGATGAAATGCTTCAGATACAGATTACAAAAAATAGATTACAATACAAGCCAATACATACCAGCTATTCCTTTAGCGTCCTAAAATAGTTAAATGAGCAGCAGATGAGCAAACTAAATGGGAACCGCCCATCTATACAATATTCTGCATATCCTAAATGATTTTGTTGACATTGACTTTATTAGGTCAAAACTGATACAATGAGAGCGACGCCAGCAATTACAGCAGAAATAATAAAGCAAGTACATTCCACTTTTGACCCAACATCGCCTTCTGGGGCCTCTATGCCAAGCACTGTTTCTTCCTTGGGGAAATAATCAAGAAAAGAGCCTTCTATCAATGGTCCACTGTCAATGCTTCCTCCAAATCCACTGGACTTACAGTTTGGGGGAGCCCACTCCCGATCACAGTGACAGTGCTTTTTATTATTGCACACTCCGTGTCCACTACAGCTTTTCTCTGTGTCACAATCATAATTAAGTGTTGACACATCCACGCATTCTCTTTTCAAACAAACCTTCCCAGAATCACATGCTGCACCACTGCCGACTGCTGCAATATCAGGCACATCTAAGCTATAGTGGTTGTCCACACCGAAGCATGTGTAATTTCCAGAGGGTGTTTGAATTGTGGCAGCATGTGTGCCATAAATACGCAGTTTCTTCACATTCTGACATTGTAATCGCCCACACATGATGTTGCTTGCTTCGCATTTTATTGGTGTCACAGAGTCATTCTGAAAGCCACAATTTCCAAATCTATCACCAACTGTATTCAAAAGTGAGAAACAATCCTTTGGGGCAACAGTAGCAGAAGGTCCAAATAAGTTCCTACAATGTTTGTTATAGTCATAGCAGGTGTTGGCTACACAGACGGACTTGTCATCATTGCACGGGGTTCCATCCTGAACAATCGCATTTTCCGGGCAGATATGTGATGCCCCACTGCAATACTCAGCAAGGTCACATTCAGTAGAAGGCTTTCGGCAAGGAGTCCCTTTCTTGACAAAGCGGCATCCTTCACAGCATGTACCAAATCCACACTGAGCACCAGGCTTTAGTTTACAATTAATATCACAACATGGATCATTGGCACATTCAAATTTGCTGCCACAGTCACATTTTTCACTTTCTTCCACCAGCTTGTTTCCACAGTACGGATGGGTGTAGTATGATTCAAGTGGTGGTATATTGAGTAAACACGCGCCACGACCATCAGCCATGAAATCTTCATAATATGCCCTACTGCAACCACTAAATGAGACAATGCCATCGTTTCCAGCATAATACATAACGCAGCACCATTGTGCACAAGGACACGAAAAGTCCATTGCGTCATGTTCCATCCCCAATGAATGCCCAATTTCGTGAGCTAAGGTTTGCGCCATTTGCACCCAAGTTCGTGGTTTTGGCCATCGCACTACCATTACCGATGCCAAGGGTTTATTACAGGCATGACCCATATATGCTGTACCTGCCGCCCCGTTGATGTGGTGCAATCTAAATAACATTACCAGGTCTGCTTTAGTTCTTGGACGAACGTTTTCCATCTGCCATTCTGCAAATGACTTGGAGTAGGCAACGATGTCAATTAAATAGTATACTATGTTTTTTTCAGTCCAAATCTCAAACGAAACCAATACTAGGTGGATGTCCAATGGCCTAAACATACCATTAGCCAAGTGTAGAATATAAAAGATATTCATCGTTGAAGCGGTTGCGTTCATCCTATCAAACTGATACAAGTCATGATCCAAAATGCCATGAATTTCCACAAAGGACCTGTGTCTCACATTAAGGCGGCTTTTGTGTTGGTGAATCGTGCGATACAGATTTTGAAGATTGCCCATGTTGGGCCTCATAGTGAAACACCTCGTGGGTTCGTTGCCAACATCACTCAGCTTGTAGATGAGGTGCTGAAACGTAGAGGAAAATTCTGCCGGCTCGATGCCATACGTGAAGGTGTCTGTTTGCACAAAGCCCCGAAGCCCAGAGCAAACGCTGAGGACCACGTTGGAGCGTGGGATTCCCTCCACCCAACCCTGGTAATAACAATCCCGACGGACATAGGAGCGCTCGACCAAGAGCTCCCCTTCTTTGCTGTATGAAACGAGATTGAAGTCAGTAGCTAGCAGACCCCTGTTCTGGATGAGGTGCAGAATGTACGTCCTTCCTCCGGCCGTTACCGCGTAGGACACACTGTACCTGTTGTGTAAGTCAGCTCTGGGCTCCAACTTCTTCGGCACAGTGACCTCAAAGAACGAGGGCGCCTCAAATGAGAGCGCCCCCTGCAGGAGCAGCGCACACAGAAGGCTCAGGCCCCGCCGGAACTGACAAGAGATCGAGGCGGGCATTCGGCTGAGGTACTAGTTTGGCCGCACACCGCGCAACCAAGGCTTCTTCACCTTCAACCGTAAGGTGGAGGTTCGCCAGCTCCTGTATAGCCGAAGACAGCACTTGTGGACTAGAGTAAGGTGTAGGTAAATTTTCAAAACACAACCAATCAGAGAGTGTTGCCAGATCTGTAGACGGGTCCTAAACCGAAAGCTTCCAAATCAAGCCCAAATTCAGCCCAACGCAGAACAGTATCAGCCCAAAACCAGCCCAAAGTTTCAATCCTTCGAATTATGGAAAACAAACAGCATTGGTAAAACTTAACATTTTAAGAATGATTAAAATGTTTATTCAGCACATAGCTCCCAAGTGTCCATGCATGATGTGCTCCTTTAGTCCAGGTTTTTCTTTGAATGTTGGGACTTGTAGTTCTGTTTTTTAATGAAAATAAATGTGGCAGATTTCAAAGAAATACTCTATACTGAAGAATCACATCATGCATGGACCTAGGAAAATCGGCAGGGGTGTCAATATGCGTTTAGTGGGTGGGAGGAGATGTAATGGGCACTCATATACTTTTGCTATCATGTCCAAATTGTACTAGTAATTAATGATTATGAAGCTCAGTTCCCACTGT
Organism: Lissotriton vulgaris; assembly: GCF_964263255.1. NCBI lineage: Eukaryota > Metazoa > Chordata > Amphibia > Caudata > Salamandridae > Lissotriton > Lissotriton vulgaris. Next base: position 2,101,688,305 of record NC_141685.1, on the reverse strand, counting down.
GACTTAACTGGCACTTTGATCACCACACCACGAACCTTTGCATTGATGAATGAACTTAACAAGAGCAGACTATAACCCATCTTTATGAAGTACAAGTGTGGGAAAGGTGAAACTCTTTAAGAAACGTGGGGCCGGATGCAGCCTTGTCAAGTACCATGATAAAGGGTTAGATTAATACATTCTAGTGCTTGTATCTGCATCACTGCACAAAAATGCGTTAGTCACTCAAATATAGCGCCCCAATCACTCCTTGAGGCCACTGTATGAGGAGCTGCATTTAAACAATTATTGAGCTGGCAATAAGTCTGCTGTGCCAAGGGTGCTTCCAAAGTCCTCCAACCCCTTCCCGCCTCAGAAGCCCCCAGCACTGGCAGAAAATGCTGTAGCTGGCTTATTAAAATGATGAAGCAAGATTTCATACGTACAGAAACTTGCTTGGACTCAACCCTCTTGAAATAACCTCGAATTAATTTATCAACATGTTTTGTCTACTAATATTTGTATTACACAACATATTTAGCATCCAGGGGAAGCTTGACTATGTACTTTTACTAACAGTAACCCGAGTGTCCTAAAAATGGCCGCCAAAAATGCGGGAATTTTACTGCGCATGCGTCCGCAACATCTTCGTGGTGTGACGTCTTGTGCTTTGGTGGGAAACTTCTTGCTTCTGCGCACTAGTGCCAAGATGGCTGCTTCATGCTTACACATGCTAAAGCATATGCTGCTGCTCGTACTAAATTGTGTTAGTTCTGCTTAAATATTAATGCTATAGTATACATAAAGTAATGGGGTTAGAGTAGAGATAAGTGGGATACAGTGCATTCATTTATTTTTGTATTCTAATGTGTTTCTCTTTGACTTTATTATCAGCTTGTGTTTGGGCCTGAAAGGGACACAAAACTCCATATTAAAAAAGCTGCTCCTGCGCAGAGAAGCCCTGAAAATCATGCAGCTACTGTGATTGAACAGCTGCCAACACCCTTCTTACCCACAATGTTCCTGGGAACCTGCACATTTGACCTCAAGAGAGGAAGCAACTAGAATGTATCAAATACAATGTATTCAAACTGTATACCAATATTGCTGGGTGGAATAAAACTGTGAGAAAAATAAATTATGGGCGGGAACTTGATCAATACAAGTAAATGAAGAATGATCTCATCTTAGTATGGTGTGATGCACTCTCCTCGTCTTTGTGACCAATCACTGAAGGGGAGCACATAGATTTGCAACATTTAGGTGTGGTGCATTGCCCTGGAAATGGTATAACTAAGGTAAGTTTAGTTAGAGAATGTGTCTGACTTGTCCGAGTAGCTGACCTGTCACTGACCCAACGCATGCTATAGGAGAACAAGAGCAGAGGTGCTGGCGAGCACTCTGTCAGAAAATTTGAGGTGTTGGTGGGGGAAATTTATCGATTACCCAGTTGGGGTACCCACATTGCTAGAGAGGGGTATGGCGCTGGTGTTACACTGCGCCGTCCGAACCGCGCCCAGCGCCAGAACCCCTGGCCTCCGCCGCACCCAAAGCACCCGACTGAGATACGACTCCGCCGCCCTCAACGCACTCAACACCGGATGAACAACCGCCTGCTACCGAGCCACCCCGAAGCGAACCCATGGACCCTTCACCTGTCAAGCCTGCAAATACACATGCCTCCGGAACCTGCATACCACCCACCGGACCTCGCAACAACAACAACAACCACCTCAAGTGCATCCTCCTCAACACACGTTCCGTCCACAAGCACGCCGTTGAACTGTGGGACCTCCTGGACACAACAACACCAGAAATTGCCTTCCTCACGGAAACCTGGATGAACGCTTCCTCGGCATCGCCATAGCCGTCCCGGGCGGCTACAAGATCACCCGGAAGGACCGCGTCAACCAAACTGGAGGAGGAATCGCCATCGTCTACAGCAACACCATCAACATCACGACCATCACTTAAGACACACTCTCCGCTGCCGAACACCTATACTGTCAGATTCAAACCGACCCCAAGACCACCCTTAGAGGAACGCTCATCTACAGACCCCCGGGCCCACGCACACAATTCAGCGAAACCATCGCCGACTTCATCAACCCACACGCCCTAGCCTCACCAGAATACATCCTCCTCGGGGACCTGAACTTCCACCTGGAGAAAAACAGCGACAACAACACCACCACCCTGCTCGACAACCTCGACAACCTTCGACTCAAGCAACTGGTGAACACCCCCACCCACATCCCTGGCCACACACTCAACCCCATCTTCTCCGCCAGCAACCACGTCTCCTTCAGCCACTCCTCCGGACTACACTGGACCGACCACAGATGCATCCACTTCACCTTCGAAAAGAATACTTCCCACCATCGCACGCAACAAATCCCCTGCAGATGCTGGAGCTAAATCACCACAGACCAGCTCCTCTCATCGCTGAGCCAGAACCCACCAGCCAACACCGCTGACACCAACAACGCAGCCCACAACCTCACACAGTGGATCACCAACTGCGCCGACAACCTCGCACCACTAAAGAACCCCCAGGCGGGACCAGCAACAGGAAAATGGTTCACAGACGCCCTCAAAGAATCAAAGAAATCCTGCAGAACCCTCGAAAAAACCTGGCGCCATGAACGAACTACAGAAAACATGACAGCCCTCAAGATCGCCACCCTCGAACACCACCAGTTGATCCGCACCACCAAAAGGACATCATTTAAAGAGCGACTAGACAACAACACCCACAACAGCAAGGAACTCTTCAACATCGTCAAAGAGCTCTCCAACCCCAGCGCCAGCAACAACAACATCACACCGTCACAAGAACTCTGCAACTACCTCGCCACGTTCTTCCACCGAAAGATCGCAGATATACACGACAGCTTCGGACCCCAGACTCTGCCTCCAGTCACCGAACCAGCGACCCCCACCACCACCCTCAGCGCCTGGACCCCCATCAGCTCTGAAGACTCCACCAACGTCATGAACTCTATCCACTCTGGCTCCCCCTCGGACCCTTGCCCCCATCACTTCTTCAACAAAGCCGACACCATCATCGCACCCCAGCTCCGGAACGTCATAAACATCTCGTTTGCATCAGCCACCTTCCCCGAGAGCTGGAAGCCCGCCAAAATCAACGCCCTTCTGAAGAAACCCACAGCGGACCCCAAAGACCTCAAGAACTTCCGCCCCATCTCTCTTCTTCCCTTCCCGGCCAAAGTCATCGAGAAAACCGTCAATAAACAGCTGACTGCTTTCCTTGAGGCAAACAACTCGCTCAACCCATCACAGTCTGGATTTCGAGCTAACCACAGCACCGAAACTGCCCTCACCGCAGTCACCGACGACATCAGGACCCTGATGGACAACGGAGAAACAACCACCCTCATCCTCTTGGACCTCTCGGCAGCCTTCGATACCGTATGCCATTGCACCCTAATAACCCGCCTCTTCACTACTGGGATCCAAGGAAAGGCCCTGGACTGGATCACCTCGTTCCTCTCCGACAGAACCCAGAGAGTCCGCCTCCCTCCCTTCCGCTCAGAAGCCACCGAGATCATCTGTGGCGTACCCCAAGGATCCTCGCTCAGCCCAACCCTCTTCAATATCTACATGAGCCCCCTCGCCGCCATCGCACGCAAACACAACATCAACCTCATCTCCTACGCCGACGACACCCAGCTGATACTCTCCCACACCAAAGACCCAGCCACCGCCAAAACCAACCTACAGGAAGGAATGAAAGACGTCGCAGAATGGATGAAGCTCAGCCGCCTGAAGCTGAACTCAGACTAGACGGAGGTCCTCATCCTCGGACAATCCCCTTCCGCCTGGGACTGCTCCTGGTGGCCCTCAGCAGTGGGCTCCGTGCAGACACCCTCGGACCACGCATGCAACCTGGGATTCATCCTGGACTCCTCCCTCACGATGACCAAGCAAGTCAATGCCGTCTCATCATCGTGCTTCAACACCCTACGCATGCTCCGAAAGATCTTCCGGTGGATCCCCACCGAAACCAGAAAGACGGTTACCCAGGCCCTCGTCACAAGCCGACTGGACTACGGAAACGCCCTATACGCAGGAACCACCGCCAAACTTCAGAAACGACTACAATGCATACAGAACGCCTCCGCACGACTCATCCTCAACATCCCTCGCCACAGCCACATATCCGCCCACCTGAGAAACCTGCACTGGCTCCCCATCAACAAGAGGATCACATTCAGGCTCCTCACCCATGCACACAAAGCACTCCACCACATGGGCACTGAATACCTCAACGGCCGCCTCTCGTTCTACACTCCCACCCGCCAGCGCCGCTCCGCCAGCCTCGCCCTCGCCACCGTCCCAGGGATCCGCAGAACCTCCACTGGAGGAAGAACGTTCTCCTACCTGGTGGCCAAATCATAGAACTCCCTCCACGCACACCTACGAACGACCCAGGACCATCTCTCCTTCAGGAAACACCTCAAGGCCTGGCTTTTCGAGCAGTAGTAGCACCCCCACCCCCTTTCAGCGCCTTGAGACCCTCCCGGGCGAGTAGCGCGCTCTATAAATGTTTTGATTGATTGATTGATTGATTGACCTGTCCTGAACCGCACCTGTCTTGTCCCGTGGGCACCTGATTAATCGGGAGCCTGGTCTTTTGCCCCAGCCCGTGGCCAGAATTGGTCCTTGCACCATTCTAGGTAAAAATAATACATGTGGTATGTCCTTATGCTATTCCCTTTCTCACCCTTCCCAGGTACCAATGTCAAAGGTGTTACTGTGATTTCTTGCAAACTATATATCTTATTAGTCATATTTTTCCTTATGAAATTTAAGGTCTCTGTCATTTGGATGAAGACTCAACCAAACCTGCATAGATAAAGCATTTAAAACTTTCTCAGAGTCTGTGGTTATTACAGGAAAGGTAAAATTGTTTAAATACTGCTTATTTATTATAACACCCTTTCGATCCTTAGGACTTATAGCAAAGGTGACAAGGATCGGTAAGTCATGGTTTACAGATATAAGTCCTAAAAGGACTAAAAGAACTGATAGGCAGATAGTAGTAAAACGCAGGACTACTAGTTCAAAGTGTGAATGTTTATGGGCGCAGGTGAGTATGGTAAATTGAGCTAGTGGTCCTGCGCACTATACTTTTCTGGTAGCCGTATAATGGTTAGGGTTTAGTTAAAATAGGTAGTTAGTTGTGTATCGATTATTGATTATTGAGTTTATCCATTTTTATGTACTAACCAAAGTACGCTTGTATTGTTAAATGTTGTTTGGAATATCCAGGAATACTAGAAGTGGTTGGTAAATGGAAGCCACACTGCATTGAGGTTACTGGCCTTTATGAAATAGGTGCAGAAAGTTAGGTAAAGCTTGAAGCACTAGTTAGGGATTATTTTTTCTAGTATAAAAGTGAGAGTGATTGATAGCAATGGAGTTCACTAGTGAAACTTTGGTTTTATATCACCTAGAAAGGGTAATTCTAAAGGAGTAACAGGTCCTTTTCGCTTAAGTGAAGAGTAAGTGGGAGGTTGTCTTACTCGCAGCGCATGAAGGGTTATACGGAAAAAGGTTTACTCGTGAAAGTAATTATATTTTCTTTGAATTTAGTCACTCAGGTACAGTAGCGAATGTTTTCATGTTGTCAATTAATGAAATGTATAATTGAATTTGGAAAGAAATAGAATTGTTGTATTACCTTGCAAAGGAGGGGGTCAGTCGTGGGTACTGCACTGACGTCATAGAGAGCCCCGCTGGGATTGGTAGAAACAGCGGGTGTGTAACTGTGAAAACAATTGTAAAGGAAGGGGGAGTGCAGAGAGTGAGATTCACGTCACAGAAAAGCCACGCAATCATTGGTTAACGCTGCTTGTAAGTCAAAATCTTATTGGTCATTGAAAATAAGAGACACGCTAATATTGGAGAAATATTTCTGCAAAATAAACAAACTGCATTAATTGAATTAACTGAAATGTACAAGAAAATTAAATTGCGGTATATGTGGCATCTAGATCCAGCATTTATAGGAAATCGTCCTGAAAGAAAATATCTAGGATTTGCTAAAGAACAAAAGATTAGAGGAAGACCTTATATCATGTACGGAGAAAATAGAAAAATGTTGTTTTTCAAGAAAATAAAGAATTATTTCAAAAAGGACAAAGCTATTAAAACAAGAGAAGGGATTATTATTCCACCACCCAATACGCCCGCATCATACATGATGGTAGAAAGGGGCTACCACACATGTGTGTGGTTAGAAAACTGGATAGAGTACACTAAGGAAGACGGTATTTTGGCATTTCCAGAAAATGGTACCTTTAATGGTCGAATTTTGTATAATTTAAGAACTCACATGAATGAGTTATATCCCAGATCTAGATTAATGCAGTATGAAGCATTAGAAGAATGGGAAACAGAGGCGTTTGAGCGAGACAGGTCCAGAAGTGACAGGAATTGGAGTAAATTCTATCCCAGATTTCCTAAAGAGAAGAGAGATAAGCAAATGAAAAGATGGAAACAGTCCATGTTAGTGGGGGGATTGTATCCTGTATTGACCCTAGAAGAACCACCAGGAAGTAAAAGTACAGAGAAAACGAAAAATGTAATGACTAGTGATGATTCGGATGATGATTATTTAGAAGATTTGTTAATGAAAAATCCGCCACCTTATTAGGAAGAAACCAATAGAACTATTCCTAGTGCTCCATTTTTACAACTGCCTTTGGTTCCGCAGAGTATACATGAAACCTCATTGGAAAAGGTATTACAAGAAAGAGAAAAGGAAGCATTAAACAAACAGCGTAGTGAGTTAATACAGAAAATAACCCAATTAAATACAAGTCCCGAAGCCCTGACAATACCAGTAACTATAGGTCCTGTAGTTCCTTTATATGGAGACAAGCAAACTAGTCCTAAAACTCCCGTTCTAACTTCACAAATAGTACAGCCAAGGAAAGAAAACTTTTTATTTTTTTGCAGAGTTTTATATAGCGTAAACTAGAACCGAACCAAATCGGGTATCAGAGCGCTTTACATAGCACCAGTTACCTTACATGAGGACACACATTCATTTTAGGCACAGGGTTGATTAAATGATTTGCCCAGAATCCCGGGACGTTAATAGTTAATAGAACTTAATAGTTGTTGACCAAGCAAGCAAATTCGAGGCAGTAATTTCCTTAATGGATTAACCCATACGAGAACCAGTGTATGACTCAATTAGAAAAATAACTCCCAGATGCTCAAAGGAAGTACAGATCAAAAACATCTACAGGAACAAGAAATGAAACTGTAGTAAGCCCTGATGAGTTAGAACGATGGGCCTGAGATATAGAAAAGCTGTAATCACAGCCAAAAGTATTGGACATATTCAAATTGAGGGTAGAATTAGAAGAAATGGTAGCTAGAAATGTTGGATTGGAAAGGTTAAACTCTTTTGATGAAAATTAATTGTTGTTTATATGCAGAAGTATTACTCGAAATACAAAAATTTACCATGAAAAGTTAGTATTACAGAAACCATATAGAGCTGAATTTCCTTTTTTTTAACACTCTATTTTTCCAGTTTAAGTATAATAGTTACATTGCATAGTGAATAGTCATCGCACGCATCCATTATTTGTTCCTGACAAATACATACACAGTGATGAGCATTATGGCAATTAACACGGTGGAGCAGCCTAGTACCAGGACAGCCCAGCCCAGTCCTCAACCCACCTCCCTTGCTCCCAGACCCAGATTCACGGTGTCTAATTTGGCACCCCCCACATGCAGCCAAAGGTACACGGCCCAATCATGTTGCCGCATTGAAAGGAGAGACAGGGCTCAAAAAGCACCCCCTCAGCCCACTCCCTCAGGTACCAACCCACTATCCGCCTGTGTGGTGTCAGCTTGTCTGGCGGCTTCAAAGTAGGATCGCAGTGGTCCCCAAATATCCCTGGGCTGTGATGTCATTGGCATAAGACTGGCATAGATTTCAGCATTCGTGTTACAGCATGCCTGGCTCCCCAACCAGTCCTGCAGCTTAGGAGCGGACTTCCTGCCCCAGTGAATGGCAACTTCTCTTTTAGCTAAAAGTAGCCCCAAGGACGCAAGGTTCCTAACTTTCTTAGGAATCTGCACTGTGTAACCTAAAAGGGCTATCTCAGGAATGGGGACCATTGGAAGACCAATTATTGTACCCATAGGATTGCAAGTGGGGGCAGGACCATGCCAAGTGTAGAAAATCTGCGTGTGGTACAGCGCATTTCAAACAAATGTGTGGTCTCTCTGCATCTATCCTGTGTGCCAGTGCAGGTGTAAAGTAGGCGTGCCAGGGAAATTTATAGTGTAGCAACTTGTGGCAGCTATTAAGTCAAATGCCCTTAGTGGCCTCACAGCAGCTGACCCATTGTTCATGCGCGATATTGCATCCGGTGTCTGCCTCCCAAGCCTGTCTAAGGCTGGAGTCATCCGCTGGTATCATCTCAGCGCAAGCCCTGTACATTTTGGAAACAAGGCGCGCACCGCTGGGAGACTCTAATACCAGTTGAGTGGAAGGAAAGAGTCCGGCTCCACCGGGTATGTGGGGAAAGTAGCACGCAGCGACGATTTCATGCGGCTCAAGACAAAGCGCGTCATGAAGGAACAATCGGTGAACCTGGCGTCCTCGTCTATCGAAAAAATATGGCCACCTGGGAAAAGATCTCCCACCTTTGTGATATCTAGTGTGGACAGTGTGTTGTGCAACAGCCTCTCTCCCGTGATTAGAAACCACCTGGCATTAGGCAAGGGCAGGGCAGAGGGGTACAATTGTGTGGCACCTGTGCATTTTGCTAACTTCCCCCACGCCCATGCAGTGGTGGACACTGTCTGTATGTTGTGTTTGTCACGAGGAAAACCCCCGGGTAGCAACGCACACAATTTGTCAGGGAGAACCAGGTCTGCCTCCGGTCTTAGGCAGGGTATGCGGGCATCAGGGTGGAACCACGCATGTGCATAGTGACATTGCGCTACTAAATAATATAGATGAAAGTCCGGGACATTGAACCCACCCCTGCCGTACGGTAGTGTCATTGCGGCCCAGCGGATTCGCGGTCTCCTCCAGGCCCACACCAGTCGAGTCATGAGTGTCTGCAAAGTGCGGAAGAAACTATTGGAAAGGGGGCTCGGGATATTATTAAAGAGATATAAAAATTTAGGAAGAACCACCAATTTTAAAATCGCCACCCGGCCGGCCAGAGACAGCGGCAATCTTAGCCAACTGTCCACATGTTCCTCCAATTTTTCAAAAGTCTGTCCGTAATTTAAGCGTATTATTTGAGAGGTGTCCAGATGAATATGTATCCCAAGATACTTTACAGAATCTTGGCACCATTCAAGGGGGAACTCGCAGTCGCATCGGGCAGTACTGGCTGTGAGCGGGAATATGATTGACTTGTGCCAGTTTATCCCAAGCCCTGAAAATCTACTAAAGCGGATGATTTCTCAGAGAAGAGGAGACAGATTAATGTGCGGCTCTCGGGCATAAAGGATGGTATCGTTGGCGTATAGAGAAGCGGGCGGAGGACCAGTGTTGAACTGCAGTCCTCTATGCAGATGGCGCTCCTGGAGATGCCTGATCAATGGGTTCATGGCTAGGATGAATAAGAGCGGGAATAACTGGCAGCCAGCCTGGTCCCACGAAACAATCGAAAAGGTCTGGACAGGGTACCGTTCAGAGGGAGCATGCCGATGGCTTACTATATAGCAGGGAGACCGTGGAGATGAAACCATAGGGCAATCCCATGGTTGCATCACCTCCACTAAAAAAGGCCATTCTAAAGAATCGAACGCCTTCTACGCATCTAGCAGTACGGCGGCTGCAGGGATCTCGAGCTGTATTCTGTGCAACACAGCGAACAGTGTGCGGAGATTCAGGGAGGTGGACCGCGGGGAACGAAGCCAGACTGCATTGGGGAAATGATATACTCCATCAGCTGCGATAGCTTATTAGCAAGTACCTTAGCAAGTATTCTATAGTCAAGGTTCAATAAAGACAGTGGTCGGTCGGTATGAACCGCATTGCTTGTGGTCTTTGCCGGGTTTCGGCAGGAGAATAATTACAGCTTCTCCAATGCCTCTGCATATACCTCAATTAACAGTGGGGCCAGAATGTCCCTGAACTCCTTATAAAAATACCCAGTGAAGCCGTCGAGCCCTGGGACAGAGGAACTTCGCAAGGATTCTATGGCTAGCATAACATCGGTAACCGAGAATTCCTGGGCTTCCGTAGGGGTATCGAATATACGAGATCTGCCACCAATATCCACCTTTAGCCTCGTGGGGTACATCATGCCATACTTGAGTGCAAGGTTGCGCAACGTAGCCTTACCCCCTAGAAATTTACGGTGTGCCTCTTGAACCATTGGAGTAAAGTCAGGATAGAATGCCAGCTTGGACCCTTGCCACTCAATTGTTCCGCGTTCCCTTGCCAGTCGGAGTGTGGTGTCACGGTCCCTGAAATTCAGGAGTCGCGCTATGATAGGTCTAGGAGGGAGGCCCGGGTTGGGCCTGGGGCCCAGTGATCTGTGGACCCTCTCCACCACAAACCCAGGTGTGAAGGCCTCCCCACCAAACAAATCTGTAAGTAGCTTCTTGACAAAGAGGTCCATTCTGCCCGTAGATGTCATCTCCGGAACCCCATGATTTGAACGTTGTTGCGGCGTCCGCGCGCCTCCAAGTCCTCATTTGTTATGGCCACTTCCTTTAGTAGCCTCTCTGCCCTCTCCAGCAGTTTCAGGGATTGAGTCGTCCTGTCTTCCAGATCAGAGACACAGGCCTCCGCAACGCCCAGGTGTCTGTCGTGAGCAACAAATGTAAGACCACTGGAGAGTGGTCTGAGTATGTATTGGTGTGAGTGCGACGAGGGAACTGAACCAATCCACCAGGCTGGGGGAGGGCAGCCAGTAATCAATCCTTGACCAGGTGCAGTGTGGGCTACAGTAATGAGTGTAGTTTGTGAGGGTGGGATTGCGCTGCCGCCAAATGTCAGTATGTGCTGAGCGCAAAGATCTCGCAGAGCGCGTCTCGCCCGTGGTTTAGCATCCAGCGCATTAGACGAGCTATCCAGTGCAGTGTCCATTAACAAATTTAGGTCCCCACCCAGAAAAATCGCATGGGGGTCATGTTTCGCAATACGGGCATTAAGGTCGTGATAGAACTCAGGACCGTCAACATTAGGAGCGTATAGATTAATCAATGTAACTTTATGGCCATAATGAGATCCCATAACTATTACGTATCTACCTGCCGGGTCCCGGGTCACATCAATAAGGGCGAAGGAGATTCTCTTGTGTATCAGTATTGCTGCGCCCCTAGCGTAATTACTATAATTGGCAAAATATCTGTGTGTGCCCCAGCTGGCGCCAAAGCGAGCCGGATCAGTGGGGGGAAGATGTGTCTCTTGTAAGAACACTATATCGACCTTGTGCCGAAGGAGGAAGTGGACCACCTGGCGCCTTTTTCGTGTATTATTAAGGCTCCGGACATTCCATGTCATTAGCGTGAGGGCTGATGGCCCTGTACGTTACCTAATTGTGGCATTAAAACACTGTGGAAATATAGCTCTGTCAGGACCACAAAGTGACGCTAATTCTGCATGCAATGTAAAACTAAAGGGTGAACAAGAACATTCGCAATATGTGAACTCACCCCCATCCCCCCTCTCCCCACCCAGCCACCTATCAACCCCTAGGTGGCCAACCCCTAGCAAGGAAGTATGCTCGGGAATCATAGTGATTGCCAAGCCAACGTTTGTGATCCAGTAAGTGGGCCCCAAAAGATAATAAACCCAACCTAGCGGATACACCAGGGGGGGGGGGGGGGGGGGGGGGTGAGGGGTGGCGGCCCAGAATCAGACAGGCTTAGAAACATATGTATACAGTAACAACAACATTAATAAAGCGATTTCCCATATAATAACTGTGGATCTCAAAAGGCAATGGAAGACATCCTCATTCAGCACCAGTGTTTGAAAATAGATCCGCACTCGCAGCAGAACCGCTGTGATGTGGGGAGGCCAGCGAACCCTCCGTGGAGACCTGTGAGTTTCGTGTCTTGAGTGTGCAGCAGAATTCCTGGGCTTCCGTAGGGGTATCGAATATACGAGATCTGCCACCAACATCCACATTTATCCTCGTGGGGTACAGCATGCCATACTTGAGTCCAAGGTTGCGCAACGTAGCCTTAACCCCTAGAAATTTACGGTGTGCCTCTTGCACCATTGGAGTACAGTCAGGATAGAATGCCAGCTTGGACCCTTGCCACTCAATTGTTCCGCATTCCCTTGCCAGTCGGAGTGACCTCTCTGCCCTCTCCAGCCGTTTCAGGGATTGAGCCGTCCCGTTTTCCAGATCAGAGACACAGGCCTCTGCAACGTCAAGGCGTCTGTCGTGACCCTGCACTTTGGCGCCCAAGGATGCAATTGTCTGGTCTAAGGAGTCAAAGCGGGAGTCTAGCGCCTTAAATCCCGCCTTCATTTCCAGCAGTAGGGAGGCGACGGAGGCTTCCGAGGTCTCAGGACGTGACGCAATTGGATCCCCTTCGGCCATTTCAGTGATGTGTGACGGTGCGTCTTCGGCTACTTTTTCAAAAGGCAGGGTCCTCCGCTTGGGATCCTTGCGTCCCATTCCGCGAATGCAGAGCGGCGGAATGGTGGAGGTGGAGGACCGGACAGTACCGTGTTGTTCACCGTCAGGAGGGTAGGCGTCAGCTTCCACAGCTCCCAGGGGCACTAAAATGTAGGGGAGGAGGATGGAGCCTGCATGTGTGCTGGGCGTGTTCCGCATCCCACCAGCTGAGCAAAGCAAGATGGCGGCACCGCTACGTGCAAGCGTGTGGGCACTGTGGCAAATGCGGGGACATCTATGTCAGCAGGATAGGGATGCACAATGCTGGGCCTTGCCAGCTAGGGCCCGCAGTTCCACAGTCACCAGGCTCACTCCTCAGGCCTGTTCGCTGTGCTTGTCAACAGCGAACAGGAGGAGTAGCAGCAATGGACTTTGTCTTGGGGACTCTTCAGGTGCCACATGTGCAAACCGCATGCAAATGCGACCTTTTTCGGAGCCCGGTGCCGCTAAGCACACACCCACCCCCACCCGCCACATGATTGAGACTCCCGCTGCGAGTGAGTGGTGTTGGCGCTGATAACGAGCGCTTCTTTAAAAAAAGTAAATCTTTACTCATTTAGCAATTGTATGGTGATTTTAGACTATACATACGCATTTTTAAATCGGTGATTTTACAACTGTTTTAAATAAATACTACAGTGATTTTAAAACTGTATAACAGAGATCCTTACCGCCCTGCACCGACTCCCAGGTTGCCACTACCCGCCAAAGCCCCTCGTCCGTCACGGCCAGTGCCGATTGCACGGAGGGGGCGGAGGGCGCAGGTAGCAAGCACAGAATTTCCACTTCCGGATTGGGAAAGCAGTACGGGGGTGAGCGGGCTAGTGGTTGAGGCCCCGGGACAATTTTAAACAGATGCTGATTTGGGCGCGCAGCGGAGGCGCCGGCGGCACACCGAAGGCAAGCCCGTCTGCGCCCGTCCGCGCCTGGCACGGACCCAGGGCCGTAACCCCTGCGCAAAAAAGAATCTATGTAAATAGGAAGGTTTACAACAGTTCACAACTGATGGACCTTCGGCCAAAACCTTCCTGTGGGTCCCTTAATCCAGGAAATGAAGTTAAATTCTGTACAAACTGTCTTCGTAAGTTTTCCTACACGCACTGTAGGACGGCAGCGCTCTGCGGCCAGTTACAGGGTCTCCCGGCAAATATTCAAACAAAGGCCGCCCTAGTGAACGCCAGATCCCTTGTGAAACATAACACAGAAGTAGCAATCCTGATTGACACCTATAAACTGGATCTGCTGTTTATAACTGAAACATGGGCAGACAGAGCGTCAAACATTGAGCTTGCATTAGCGGTACCAAATGGCTACTCACTCCTTCGCGCCAACAGAATCGGGAAGCGGGGAGGAGGCCTAGTCATCATTAGCAAGGACACCCTGCATGTGCAGAAACTCAAGAGTCTGAACTCCCCTGAGTGTAAAACGCTACCTTTTAATATCCGCATCACGGATAATTATACTTTCTCTGGCCTTTTACTATACATGCCGCCAAAGGCTAACATCCCCCTGGCACATATATTGGGGCCCGCTCTTGAGGCCAGCTTATCCAGGGCAGATTTCACGATTCTGGGGGACTTCAACATCCACCTAGAAAAAGTGGATGATAGTAACAAGAGTACCATCATAGAGACAATTACCAGTTGTGGCTTGTCCCAATTAGTGAAGCAAGGAACTCATTCCGCTGGGCATACCCTGGACGGAATATTTACATCTAATCCTAAAATCACAATAGGGGATGTGTTGTCTCTCCCTTGGTCTGACCACAAAGTAATCTATTTTTCCTTAAACCTGGACCAGACTAAAATGGTCAGGGCACCCCGGGAGGGGGAGTGCCCTTACCAGGATTAGGAAAAGATCAATATAGCTGAACTACACACACGGCTCAGCTCCACTACTTTAGAACTAGACAAAGACTGCGACACAGCCACACACAAGGTAGAGAACTGGATTAAATCTGCAGTACTGACAGTCGTCCCCATTAAAATTAAAAAACCAAAAAGGAATAAACACTCTGAACCTTGGTTTTCAGAGAAACTAAGACTATAAAAGCAGGCTTGCAGAAGGGCGGGAAGGAGATGGAGGTCTAACTACGGGTCAGAAAGCTGACTACTCCAAAACCCTAGGTACTTATAAAAACTGGATCATAGAAGAAAAATCTGCATTTTTTGTTAAAAAAATCAACGAGGCCAAAGACTCTACTAGACAACTGTTCACTACGGTAAACAAGCATTGGAAATGCAATAGGTCTCGCATTAGGAAAGTTTGAGCAATTGGTATTGTAAAGGACACTTTTTTTATTTATGTGTTGGTTTTGAAAATAGCAAAAGTAATAGCTTTGTCAGTTACAATGTCAATAGTTTTAACTTTCTCAAATGTGACACCTATAGCATTTGTAATGCAATGTGTGTTGTCTTTACGTGACTTAGATGTATTGATATTGCAAATAACAATGGCTTTTAATTTTGTAAATAATTAATACTTAAATAAAATTTATTGTAATTTATAATGGCAATAGCTTAAACGTTTGTAAATTAATTTTGTGAAGATTATGTTCAGTGTATTTTATTGTGACGAAAATCCAAGAACATTGCATTTGCACCTGGTGGTGGATGTGGTGGTGGATGTGGAGGTGATGGTGGATGTGGTGGATGTGGTGGTGGATGCGGTGGTGGATGCGGTGGTGGTGGTGGATGCAGTGGATGTGGTGGTGGTGGATACGGTGGAGCATGTGTTGGATGTGGTGGTGGATGTCATGGTGGATGTGGAGGTGATGGTGGATGTGGTGGTGGATGCGGTGGTGGTGGTGGATGTGGTGGTGGTGGTGGTGGATGCGGTGGAGCATGTGGTGGATGTGGTGGTGGATGTCATGGTGGATGTGGAGGTGATGGTCGATGTGGTGGATGTGGTGGTGGATGCGGTGGTGGTGGTGGATGCGGTGGTGCATGTGGTGGTGGATGTCACGGTGGTTGTGGTGCGGTGGTGGTTGTGGTGGTGGATGTGGATTTTGTCGATCATTTAAGTATAAGCACTGTATGTCAGTCAACTACATTGTACTGACTCTAATAGATGGAGATACATAGTTTTAAGCACAATCACTTTAACAATGGAGAATTGGCTTGCTCAACACAAGAACGTTAATATTTATCATAGGATACCCAACAAGGGACTTCAGTGAGACTAACATATGCGATTACCACACTCGTGAAGCAAATGGTCAAATAGTCCAATTCCTAAAAACATTTCTCTTTATACCAAAATAAATAAGGAATCACAAAATATAAGAAATTAGGGAGATCAAATTGGTGGTTCATTTGTAATTACGATAGGACATACAGAGATAAGCATGAACGTACTAACTGTCCGGCTTTAGAAGATGGCTGCCGTACTTTCACATGTACTTGTAGTCTTGATATCTGCGATACTTAAACATATAGTATCATACAGTTGCACCAAGGGATTGAGCAATTATAGATATGAGTGTCAAATACAACCCAAAATAAATATAAAAATGACTTAGGCAAAGACGGCACAAATAGAGGTTATATAATATAGACAATTACCAAAAATAATGAACAGAGCGGACTTTTTAGTCCTTAAAGATGGCCGCAGTGTAAACGACAAACCAGAAGTCCTTCCTCGATCTTTACACTGGTAGACAAGGGAGGAAATCAACACACCACGAGATCACGCAGATCTCAGATAGTATTTCAACAGGAACGCGGGAGTCTCTCACTCGAGCGTACTCTGCCTCGAGGACCCCGGGAGGCGTCTCGATAACTTCATGAAATCCGAGAAGGTAAGAATTACTGACAGCAACCTTAGGGATATGCGAGCGAAAACGAGCTAATCTCACTTCTAAGAGCCGGCGAATAGCTATAAGAGAATAATTTATGGGACCTTTTTACTTTTTTCAAGAACACAAGGGGTTTTAACATATGGCTGGGGAGTTGCAAAGACCGTAACACGGCGGGCAGGGGAGGGGGCAGAGCGGGGAGAGGTGCGACACGGCAGGCAGGGGAGGAGAGTAGGAGGAGGAGGGGGGAGGGGAGTAGGGGAGGCACGGCCTAGCGGCCGTGCAATCAAGAAGTGAGGGGGCGGAGCTGGGGAAGGCTGTGAGAGAGAGAGTAGGCAAGGCAGGCGGCTGGGGACATGTGCACGCGCTTTTAAGCTCAATGCGCATGCGCATTGAGCTTAAATTTCTCGTGCACTGCAAGGAATCGCCACGATTCCTTGCAAGTTGGTTAAAGAGTGGATAAGCCCCCATAGTCTTGCAAGCTCGATGCGCATGCGAATCGACAGGCGAGACCTAAAAAACTAGCAGAACCCGCGGCCAAACAGGTCACTGGTAGCACAGACCTGTGTAACAAATTAGGACAGTTCTTCTCGGATAAAGTGCGATTAATATGTGAATCTTTTCTCCAGCAGCACACTATTCAAGATGTTGGGCTGCTAGTCAACCTGAGTATATCACTCAGAACAGTCACTCAGACCCCAGCTCCCCTACTTCCAAATTTAAGTTTTCAGCACCCTCAGTAGAAGAGATCAGACATTTGGTCTTGTCCATTAAATCCAGAGCCCTTATAGACCCCTGTCCGCCTAAGGTCCTACGCATGTTCCCTGATCTGCTGAGCTCCCAACTCCTACCACTTTTCAACAACATAATTCAGGCCAGCAGCTTCCCGAAAGTATGGAAGGCAGCCTCGGTCCTTCCCTTATTGAAGAAACCTAACCTTGACCCTTCCATTCCAGCCAACTTCCGGCCAATCTCAAGAATTCCTTTTCAGGCTAAAATCTTGAGAAACTGCTGAACTCTCAATTGGCTGGTTTCATCAGGAGCACACATGCCCTAGATGACTCCCAATACGGGTTTCGGGAGGAGCACAGTACTGAGACTGCATTGGTGATGGCAGCAGAGGAAATTACGGGTATCCTGGACGCAGGAGGGAAGGCCGCCCTCATTTTGCTAGACTTGTCGGCGGCCTTTGACACTGTTAACCATGATATCCTTATTAGCAGGCTGAAAGAGTTAGGCCTTCATGCATCTGCTACCAACTTGATGGCCTCCTTCCTGGGGAATAGAACGTTCTCAGTTCAACTTGGGGAATGTGTCTCAAAGTCTTTCAGTCTGCCAATGGGGGTCCCCCAGGGCTGAAGTCTGAGCCCATCCCTTTTTAATTTATATGTTGCCCCCTTAGCCATCATCATCCGGAACTGCTGGTTCATCCCACTATCCTACGCGGATGACACCCAAATAGTGCTGTCAATCTCAAACAACACCTCTGAGACCGCAGATAGATTCAGACTCTGCATGTTCCAGGTCAGTCAATGGATGCAGGACAACTGTTTAAAGTTGAATGGCGACAAATCAGAGGTTATGCTGATAGGGGCTGAGCCGGACATCTGGTCTAACCTCTGGTGGCTGGACAGCCTCAGCAATTGTCCTTCGCCGGTGGACACCGTGAGGAACTTGGGTGTCATATTTGACTCCAAACTTACCTTTGAAGCACAAATAAGTAACCTCTCCTCAGCTGTTTGGTATACTTTGAAACTCATCAGGAAACTGTTAGCAGTTCAGTTCAGTTCAAACGTCTTTATTTTGATTTTTTAAATCATAAAAGACTACATGATCAATACATACATTTTCATAAAATACTAAACAATATAAATATCCACAATGTTCGTTAAAACGTCATCAATGCATTAAACATTAAAACTTGATTAAATATACTTTAAAGACGTGCAGAAATTCATTCATATAAAAGATAAAAAAATATCATCCAGTTATGTGACTGATAGGTGCCTAGCTCTAATAACCCATACCCATCCTAAAAGTTTTGCCACTCCTATAGTCAACCATTCGGAGGTGTAAGATCTTAAAATCCAAAGTGCTTCCAAGCATCCCCTTATCTTTATCCTTTTGCAAATGGGTTTGAGCCATTTGCGGCGGGGAGCAATGTAGGCAGGGCAGGCAAAAAAGATATGGCCTATAGTTTATTTTTTGTCGTTACATCAAGGGCAAAACTCTGTTTGTTGACCACGCCATTTGTGTGTATACGTCCTAACTGGTAAAGATCCTATTCTAAATTGATGATAGAGTTTTCTATCCAGACTTTTAGTGATGTTATCCCAGTAGGGCTCTAAACAGAAATCTACCTTATGGCTCAAGAACAAACCTGTCAGGGATACAGATTGTGATGACTTAACATATTGTGCTTTTACAGTCGCCCAATACAGTAGTTTAAATTCTTGTTTTGATGGAAAACCATTATTTCCCGGATCGGACCACTGCAGACTTAAGCCCATATTTTGTAGTGTAGACTTCACTACCCGGAACCACGGGAGGTTACCCGACCCCCATAAATGATCTTAGATCCAATATTTCATTAGCAGATAAGATCAATTCTGGTGTGGTCCAAATGCGTCGCCACAAAGCTACCATCCTATATCATGCTAAATCTTTGATGGAATGACAACCCATATCTAAAAGAAGCGGTAGTATCGGGGTAGATTGAGGGAGACTGGCCAAGCTCCGCAAAAACTTGTTTTGAATTTTCTCCAGAGGTGCAAGGTCCACAAACCCCCATAGATTGGCACCGTAAAGAATTGCAGATCTTAATTTTTGCATTGTATATTTTTATTGCTGGTAAGATCCTTTTGGTGTGTGAGCAACGTTGCTCCTTAACCAGACACCCCATTAGACGGGAAGATTTCAGGCATAAGGCTTCAATCTGTGGCTTCCACCGCAACCCGTAATCCAAAACCACCCCCAAATACGTCATGACATTAACCTGTTCGAGGTCAATGCCATTCATACAGACATGGCTACGTTGTGGCTTATTTTTTGTTAAGACCATAAATTTTGTTTTTGAGACATTTATCTCTAAATCATTAATGTTACAAAAAGCCATGAACTTATTTAAGGCAGACTGTAACCCCATCTAAGTTTTTGCCAGAATCAACATGTCGTCTGCGAAAATAAGCAGAGGAAATTTTCTACTTCCTAGAACTGGGGCATCAGTAGGGGTGTCTTCAAGATACTGCACTACTTGATTAATAAATAATAGGAATAAGGTGGGAGCAAGCACACAACCCTGCCTTACACCGCTGGTGACCGGAAAGGGCTCAGTCACCTGGCCCTGCCTGCCCCATCTTACTCTTGCAAAATTGTTCTCGTGCAGTCTTACAGTTAGTTCCAGGAGTTCTGGTGGCATTCCTATTTTTCCCAGTGCAACCCACATCTTCTCTCTTGGTACAAGATCAAATGCGGATTTGAGATCCACAAACGCTGCGTAGATGGTCCCCCCCCTAAAAATACAACCTTCCAGTAGATCAAGATAAATCTTAGCACTTGATCGATGGTGCTCGTACATGACCTGAAGCCCGCTTGCATCGGAGATAATATATTGTCCATGCTCATCCAGGCCTGTATTCTTGCCAAAACCATTCTTGCTATGACCTTCTGCAGGGCATCTATAAGACTAATAGGGCGGTAGTTCCCTGGTAGTGATCGATCACCTTTTTTAAAGACTGGTAAGATCTCCGCCCCTCTCCAAGAATCTGGGACCCTAGCCCCTTTGGCAATGGCATTAGCTAAAATCATGATGTATTGTAACCAATTATACTGGTCATGTTTAAAAAGATCTGCAGGAATGCAGGCCATTCCAGGGGCTTTACCCGCTTGGACCAAACTTAGTGCATTCACAGCCTCTTTAGTGTCGAACGCTACTGACAAGCATTGCGTTAAAGGCAAGGCTAACCAAGCATTCTGAGCAACTCTTGGTGCCTCATTCGGACCACAGAACTGTGATGCGTAATGGGCCACCCAATCCTCTGCCGAGACATGGTTAGAAGGTATTTGTGAGTCCTGGGTCCCTTCCCATTTCACCACTTCCCAAAATTTTATTTGGTTTGATGACAAGCAGGCCTCATACAAGTCCTGCCAACGACAATCGTCCCACGATTGCTTCGCCTTCTTTTGGACCTTTTTATAATTTGCCCTTTCTGCTTTAATATTAGATAGCACCCTTGTTTTAATAGCTTTTATCAATGAGTGATGGGCCTGACGGCAGTATTTGTCATACAATTTCGCACCTGGCAAAGCTCCCCCAACTTTCCCAAAAGTACCTGTCTTCGTAAAGTGGGTTTTCAAGTTATCGAACAGTTGCTCATGTATGAGGCTAATCTGCTCGAGTGGGCCTGAGTTAGCGATCACTGTTTTGGCTCTTTTAACAGAGGTTGCGACTTCATTGGAAATTTTATTAAGGGGCACTGTGTCTTCCAAGACCCTACACCAGCAGACTCAGCGGCAATCGTTTGTTAAGATGGCTTCACCGGTCATGCTGTTAGATGCATTTGTTCTACCGAATCCCCCCTCAATTTTCAGGCTTAGTGTCAGCGGGTTATGATCGCTCTCGGGTCGTGCTGTTATTACCATATCGTCTAACACTGACCAAAACTCTATTTAAATTAAAAAGTAATCAATCCTACTAGAGTTTATTCCATTATCAAACGTTACCTGCCCTGCTTTATCTGATTTCGCTCGTCCGTTCGCTGCTCTTAGGCCCCAATCCAAGCACACACCTAGCCAATGTAGAGCTGCCTCAGTAACCCTTTTGATAGGGTTAAGAGCAAGGGCTGGTATATTCCATATTTGGTCTACCTCTCCATAGCTGTCTTCACCCTCACTCGGTAGGGGTTCAAAGGCGCTGTTTAGGTCCCCTGCCACTAAGATAAATTTGTCCCTCCCAATTGAATCAAATAATTGGTCGAGGTCCTCAATAATTGCAGGGCTCCGTCCACCCGGTAAACCCCTTGCGTAAATATTAATGATAAATATATCACTATGGCTATCACTACTAAGCTTTAATCCCAAAATATCCATATTTTGGACTATCAATTCCAGAGGCCTATAGCCAAGGGATTGCCTAATCCAAATTACCAGGCCTCCCGATGGTCTACCTTTTTGCCCCCTATTTCCTGGTTTATAAAAATTAACATAGCCTATGCGGAAGATTGGATCAGGAGCCCATCTTTCTTGAAAAATTACGATGTCATGCTGGTCTATAAACTCTCCCCAATCGGCCCTATCTATTTTCCCCTTTAGGCCAGCAATGTTCCAGGAGACTAATTTAATCACTGGTTCCTGTTTGGAAAATACGATAGTTTGACTTTGTTTAGTGGCCACCTGGCTCCCTTCCTTAACCTGCAACAGGCTGTCTACCACATCGTCAGCCTCAATAATACTGGCACTTTCTCCCACACTATTTCTCCCCTCGGACGGCTTTCTCGCCACCACATCTTTACTACACGGTGTTGGAGTACATGTTTAAATCACCTTAACTTGAGATGGGCAAAAACCCTCTGGATTTCTAGCTGTATTACCATTACAATTTTTATCTTCTATCAGGCACAAGGGTCAATTGACTCCTTCCAGACCACTAAGCGGGTCATACCGATTCAGAAGAGGTGGATAGAACGGGAGATGTGGTACCTGACTCGGGCAATACCTTCCTCTGGGTCTACTATTTTGATGTGGATGAGTTTGGTGCAATAGTACACTAGGCCTGACTCTTTGGGGATACAATTATTGTAGGGATAACGATTGAATATCTCCCACCTTACCAAACCTTGGGTTTCTGCGGATAAAATCAACCACCCAGGGATCCCTAAAACTGACTATAATACAGTCTCCCTCTAGATCTTTTGGGCATTACCCCACCCAATTTACTCTCCTAACATTGAGGATTTCTGTTGAGGACATAGGTGGGAGAGTTTTATTTTTGTTAAGCCAGAATTTAACTTTGTTATGGAGATCCCTATGTGTTTCAACTTTCCCCACCTTCAATGGAACAACCCCAGTTAAGATGATGGTATAAGGTGCTGATTCAGGAGGTAAGTTAACACAGGGAGGTTTAGGTTTGACAAACTTAGTTTCTGGTTGGCCATGGCCTAAGGGCTTGGTTGCTTTATCTATCTTACTAGGGGCAGGCTGAATTTTGGATACTACGCCGTCTATTGACGTTTTATCCCTATTTTTGGGAATTACCTTATTTTTCCCCTGCTTCAGATGAGCTTGTTGGTGCGGCTGGGATACTGGATTGACAGATGGCCCTACCCTAGTAGTATCATTGGTGGGCTGTGACTGACCTCCAGGTTGGACATTTCCCGTATTAGCATCAGCTCTAGGTATCTTTCCCAACAGGACCGTGTTTTCTCTAACTCGCAACTCCAACTGGTCCATTTTATCGTTTAACAGCCTTGTCCTTTCTAGCAATGGCAACATTAGTGACTTTATCAAAAATTCTATTTTACCCAAGAGGATATCATCAATATTATTGTTAGATGAGGGGTGATTAGTGGTTTGTTCAATGTTTTTTTGGAGCACAGGGGTGTTTTTTGGGGGGTAATATTAAGTTCGAAGTGGGTTTAATTGTACACTTATTTTTGGATAACTTAGCGGTACCCCCCTTTTGAACTTTCTCAACCCTCTTCCTCTTGTTATTTTTGGATCTAGGCGATGGTACCTTAATTGGACTTGTGTCCCCTGCACTGTATATAGAACTAGCGTGGACAGTTGTATTGTCGGTGTTCAATAAATCATTAAGAACGGAACTACCTGATGATATCTCCAAATCATGGGTAACTACATCATGTTCCGTATTCACAGATTTACCAGATCTGGACTTTTATATAGATTGTTACCACTAGGATCAAGATGCATAGTGGAACAGGGGATGCAGTCTGCCCTATTGTCCCCAACGAGGACCGTTTCCCGGTAACTAAGTCAATAGAAAGCCGTTTCTCAACAAGGGCAATTTCCTTTTCCAATATACTTGTGCGCTTAAAAAAGTGGTCAATAGTGCCGGTAAATACACCATTGGTTGTCGAGACTTGAACTAGTCTTTCTTTGCCTGATCTCAGAGGCATTTTACCGGCTCTACTGAACTATCAACCTGCCTTAAGGATTACAACCGAAATAAATTGCGCTAACAACAGACCCAATTTATAAAACAAGAAATCGGTAACCTAACCCCGTAATAGTACAGTTTGGCAAAGTCTCACTTGGAAGAGGGGTGGCCCAACTCGACCTCTTTCGTCCTCGGACGGCCTCAGACGGCCCGCCCTTTGCCCGGGCTTCGCCCCGGTCTTCCTCCCGCGCGCGTCCCACGTATCGCGTATTGGGGCGTGGTCATATAGGAAGTTGTTTGAGGAAGGGGGCGGGAAGAGGACCCAGGTGTGGGCGATGTCCTGCCGCTCAGACACCTGGTCCTCGCAGTCCCGGTCCCGTAGCAAGGCAGCAAATCCACCAAAAGTCACAAGCCTTAGACGGTGTTTGCCCCAGGAAAGGCTCCGGCGAAAGTATTTTCCCGATAGAGATCCAAAGGGCACAGGGTCAGCAGTCGTGTCTCCTCTGCAGCTCCGAGCGGCTCCCGCGAAGCGGGGGCCGCGAGATGTTTAATACTGCTGGGGAAGGGGGCGGGATGAGGACCCAGGTGCGGGCGATGTCCTGCCGCTCAGACACCTGGTCCTCGCAGTCCTGCTCCCGTAGCAAGGCAGCAGTTCCACCAAAAGTCACAAGCCTTAGACGGTGTTTGCCCCAGGAAAGGCTCCGGCGAAAGTATTTTCCCGATAGAGATCCAAAGGGCACAGGGTCAGCAGTCGTGTCTCCTCTGCAGCTCTGAGCGGCTCCCGCGAAGCGGGGGCCGTGAGATGTTTAATACTGCTGGGGAAGGGGGTGGGAAGAGGACCCAGGTGCGGGCGATGTCCTGCCGCTCAGACACCTGGTCCTCGCAGTCCCGCTCCCGTAGCAAGGCAGCAGTTCCACCAAAAGTCACAACCCTTAGACGGTGTTTGCCCCAGGAAAGGCTCCGGCGAAAGTATTTTCCCAATAGAGATCCAAAGGGCACGGGGTCAGCAGTCGTGTCTCCTCTGCAGCTCCGAGCGGCACTTTTACCATACATTCCACCAGACACCACTAAAACCCTGGTCACCTTGTTGGCACTATCTAAACTAGATTATGGCAATGCTCTATATGTAGGGCTAAAAAAAACAGCTGCTACTAAAACTACAGAGGCTACAAATTGCGGCTGCCAGGTTGATTCTCAACATCCCCAAATTCGATCCTGTAGCCAAAAGGATGAGAGGCCTACATCGGCTCACGGTAGAAAATAGAATTCAGTTCAAATCAGCCTGTCTAGCTTACAAAACACTACACGGTTCAGGGTCACGCTTCTTAAAAAACAAATTAAAACCTTATAAACCAATCAGGACGCTAAGATCTAGTAGTGCGAAGCTCCTTATAACCCCTAAATTCAAACAACTAAGGTGGGGGGAAGAAGCTTCATAGGCAACACTGCTAAAAATTAGAACAAACTGCCGGTCGAACAGAAAAACAGCCCCTCACTGTGGTCCTTTCGCAAGAACCTAAAAACCTGGCTTTTTTCATCTTAGCCTGAGAGAGCACCAGTCAGGCAGCTCAATCTGTGCCAGCGTTAAGACACCCTCGGGCATTCGCGTGCTCTACAAATCACAAAATCAAATCAATCAAATCAAACCGCGGCTGACGCAGCACCAGGCCAGCACGCAGCCCCCAGTGACGATATGCGGAGGGCCCTGTCCCCTTCGCAAGCCCTGGGAAGCGAGGCAGCAGGGGGCGCAGCAGCCGGCCCAACAACCGCTGCCGCACGGGACAGCAAGGGGGGGGGGGGGGAAAACGAAATGACCGCGGCCCGACTCACCCGGTCCACCGAACTTCAAATCCACACAGAGTCACTTGCGGCGATGGGCGGGCACTTTCTGCGTTTCTTCAGGACATCAGACGCGGACACGCCGGTCAGCCCCACACACTGTCTACGCCACGATGATGCTCCGCCTGTAAAGGATATAGCCGCTCGGTACTCACATCCCCATGTGCTGCATCACTTGTGCCATCCGGTGAGTGATTCCAATTAGTGCAATACAGGCATTCCTTGGGGGAAATCGCTCATGCAGCCGGCTGATGTCTCTAGCTGTACTAGCAGGCAGCCATCTTCGCCGCCGGCTCGGCCACGCCCCCCGAGCTGAATTTTCTGACAAGGATTTGGAAAATATTAATGTGTCAGGACGTAAATTGCAGATAAAGAAATTGTTGTCGTTGTTGCAAAAATGGGTGAGATTTAGACACATGGAAAGCTAGATGGACAAAGAAAAAGGAAGAGGCACAGTCAAATAAAACTACATCTGAGTATTTACTAAAAGAAGCAGAAAAGGTTGAAAGATTGTGTCCAATGACAGAAGTAAAGAAATGAGAGAGGACCCCACTTGTTCCAGGGAAGAATTGCGTCAACGCGTTTCGATGTTTCAACCTTGCGAATGTGGTCACACCTTCTTCAGGACAGAATAGATATACTTGGGGTCATCTGGTACGTTAGACCGGTGTTTTATCTGTGTATTAAAAAAATGTCCGTCAATACATTTTAATATATCTATATTGACCTAGTAATACACTATTGCACTCAACACTTCCATGTAGCCTTTTATCAATTACTCGCCATAATACATAAATTCTTATGGTGGTATCAACCTCAGTCTATACTGATATGAATGTGAGAGTGGCAATTGGTCATAGACTTTAGTATACCAGAGGGACTTGACACCGAGCAGTGCATAATGTACCCTGTGAAATCTTAAGAAATGGAAAATGTAAGATACACATAACAGAGGGCAGGAGTACCCTAAGGAAACAATGCATAATGTACCCTGTGAAATCTTAAGAAATGGAAAATGTAAGATATATGTAACAGAGGGCAGGAGCACCCTAAGGAAACAATACGTATAGACTGAGGTTGATACCACCATATGAATTTATGTATTATGGCGAGTAATTGATAAAAGGCTACATGGAAGTGTTGAGTGCAATAGTGTATTACTAGGTCAATATAGATATATTAAAATGTATTGATGGACATTTTTTTAATACACAGATAAAACACCGGTCTAACGTACCAGATGACCCCAAGTATATCTATTCTGTCCTGAAGAAGGTGTGACCACATTCGCAAGGTTGAAACACCGAAACGCGTCAACGCAATTCTTCCACTATAGAATTCAAATAGAGCCATAGAGACTCTAGATGTACTATATTATGGGACACTAGAAGTTCTAATGAAATTGTATAAAGGCTTTTTGAATCTCATAATCTGTAGCGTATAATAGGTGCTCTATCTACAGTAGGGGGTTTCGTTTGCTTATGTATTTGTAATTGATTATATGCTTTGACGACTTATACAAATGTACTTTTTTCCTTGGTTTTTCATATGTTGTATAAATGTAATTGTATTACGTTTTTTATAAGAAATGTTCTCCCTTTTTTTACTAGTATCATTAAATGCTTGTGTATTTTATGTTTTCAGTAGGATCCGATTGATTCCACACTGAAATTTTAACCACTGATTTTAAATAAATAGACTATAAACGTTATAAATTAGTCCGTGACCAATGATTTGAATAAGAGATCGAATATATGTGCTGAGTGAGTGTGACAGAATTCATGGTAGTGAGTTACCAGTCTTCTATGAGAAGTATGTCTCCAGGGATAGTCCTCTACCTCTCCAATGACAGAAGTGCCAGGAGGAGGTTATGTACATGTCCCATGGTCTCAACAGGATATTTCCTCATTTACTAATGACTTCCCAAAGCTTAGAGAAAAACCCGTAGAATGGTACCGGCAGGTTGAAAGATTTGTGAAAGTGTTGAAAGTACTGGTAAAGGATTTGGATGGGTTGTTTGACATTGTTGTTCTAGATGATTTGTGGACTGAATGTAAATTTACAGTAGATTGGCCAAATAATGAATACCCTAGATATCCTAAAACAGGAGCCCCGTCAGAAGACGTAATGAAAAAATATAATCAGGTAATAACCTATTTAAAGGGAAAGATTCCCCTAAAGGAAACAGATTGGACTAAAATAGACAGAACCACTCAAAATAAAGATGAATCTGTACATGCATATTATGAACGCCTATAACAGGTATTTAAACTGTACAGTGGTTTAGAAAACATTGATAATAAGGACATTACACATTTTATATATCGTTTTGTGTCTGGACTAAAACCCGAAATCTCTCAAACGATTAAAGAACATAAACTGTGTTGGCAAGCGAATCCTGTCGACGAAATTCTCAAGTTTGCAAAATACTGTGAGGATGAAATTGATAATAAGCGAAATAAATTAAAAGAGAAGGTGATGTGGGCTCAAGCAAAAATGGCAGAACAGTAGGAACTCCAGTTAAGTCAGCAAGCAAATAATCAGAAAAAGGGGGAAGGCCAAGGTGAAAGTAGTGGGGGCAAACCCAGAGGGAAAATGAGTAAAGAAGAGGGAAAGAAAATGTTTCCCTGTCATGGGTGCAGAAAATTGGGGCATTGGAGAAACAAATGTAAGTTAATACAGACTAATAATGTCCAAAATAAAAATTTTAATCCACAGACGCAGAATGATGTGTCAATGAGACAGCCGCAACAGGTAATACAGAATCAGTTACCTCAAGCCCCTATGCCAGATTTTGTGATTCAACCCAAATACAGTGTGGACACCGGATTTCGGGAGGGAAGTGGTAAGAGAAATACGGTTACACCACAGTTTCTTTTGCAGGATACGTTTTTCGAGTCAGAAGACTACTGACTGTGCCTGAGAAGGGAGGGAGAGGAATGCGTACTTGGCGCATCCTTACCAGTAGCTCAGTCATGTCCTTACATTGAAGGAAAAGTGGAGGGAAATGCTGTTAACTTTTTGTTGGACACTGGTGCTACCCGTTCTACTTTAAGAACAGCAGACATCCCAAACCTACCCCTCTCGGGAAAAGCGATCCAAGTAGGGGGCTTTTCTAATAAACAAATTAGGACCCCTGTAACAGAACCAATGGAAGTCTGTATCGGTAATTTTAAAGAAAGGCACAAATTCGTAGTGTGTGATAATAGACCTGTAAACTTGTTAGGAAGGGATCTACTGTGTAAAATGAATTGCACAATGTTTTGCAAACCACATGGTGTTGGAATTCAGACTCCAGATGAGGACTGAGTGTATACATTTATGCTAGCAAGACAAGAAACAGAAGTTAAAAAGATCTCCTTAGAAGATTTACCAGGAGAAAAAAAAACCTTTGTGAATCCTGATGTGTGGGATTTTTCAGGAAAAGAAGTAGGTCTAACAGCAGATGTCGATCCCATAAAGGTAACAGTAAAAGAAGGTACAGTTTACCCAAATATTCGACAGTACAAAATGAGTCCCGAAATAAAGGCAGGAGTTGTAAAAGAAATAGACCGTTTAGTTGAACAAGGCATTCTAGAAGAAATAATGAGCAGTCCTTGCAATTCACCTATAATTGGCATAAAGAAACCAAACGGAAAGTACAGGGTGGTCCAAGACCACCATAAAATTAATAAAATTGTCATTCCATGTTGCCCAGTAGTACGGAATCCAGCAGTGATTTTGTATCAAATACCATGGGGAGCAGGATGGTTCACTGTAATTGATTTATGCCATGCCTTCTTTTTCATTCCAATGCTTCCAGATAGCAAGTTTTTATTTTCGTTCAAATTTGACGAGCATGTTTATGTCTGGAATCGTGTTCCACAAGGGTACTTGGAAAGTCCATCCATCTTTAATCAAATTCTGAAAAAGTGCCTTGAATCACTGGTGCTGCCCGGACAATCTTTTCTGGTGCAGTATATCGATGACCTATTCTTGGCATCGAGAACCCGAAGTGACTGCATGATTGATACCAGATAGAAAGAGGGGTCAGAAGAGTGACATCTGAAAGAATCATAATAATTCAAAACATGAAACTACCCCAAACTCGGAAAGAAACCAGGATGTTTCTTGAAGTTGTAGTTTACTGCAGGCAGTGGATTGTGGGATTTGCAGTACTAGCAAAATCATTGATTCAGATGACAAAGAAACAAGCAAAAGATCCAGTCGAATGGGATGATGAAAGCATGACTGCTTTCTTAAAATTACGTAACAGTCTGTGTGAAGCTCCAGCATTAGGGATGCCTGATTACTCAAATGAATTTGCATTATTTTTTGACACAAGAGACAATTGTGCTCTCTCAGTTCTAACCCAGACCCATGGGTTAATGGGAGGACCTGTGGCGTATTTTTCTGCCACATTGGACCCAGTGACATCAGCACTGCCAGGTTCTCTGAAAGCGGTAGCTGCAACTTGTATGAGTCTTGAGCAAAGTGAATCTATTATCATGGGACATCCTGTAACAGTCTATGTTCCACATTCAGTCATGATTCTGTTAACCAGAACATGTACTCAATCAATCAATCAATCAAAGCATTTATATAGATCGCTACTCACCCAGAGGGTCTCAAGGCGCTTGGGGAGGGGAGGTCCGCTACTGCTCGAACGGCCAGGTCTTGAGCTGCTTCCTGAAGGCGAGGTGGTCTTGGGTCAGGCGGAGGTGGGTCGGGAGGGAGTTCCACGTCTTGGCGGCCAGGTAGGAGAGGCACCTTCCTCTTGTGGTGGTTCTTCGAATGCGGTGGACGGCGGCGAGGGCATGGTTGGTTGATCGAAGCTGGCGTGTGGGAGTGTAGAAGTTGAGGCGGTTGTTGAGGTATCTTGGGCCTTGGTTGTGTAGGGCTTTGTGTGCGTGGGTGAGGAGTCGGAACGTGATTCTCTTGTTGACCGGGAGCCAGTGCAGGTCTCTCAGGTGTCTGGAGATGTGGCTGTGTCGGGGGATGCCCAGGATGAGTCTTGCTGTGGCGTTCTGGATTCGCTGGAGTCTCTTCTGGAGTTTGGCAGTGGTTCCGGCGTAGAGGGAGTTGCCGTAGTCCAGTTGGCTGGTGACGAGAGCCTGGATGACCGTCTTCCTGGTCTCGGTGGGGATCCACCGGAAGATCTTACATAGCATGCGCAGGATGTTGCAGCATGACGAGGAGACGGCGTTGACTTGTCTGGTCATGGAGAGGGAGGAGTCCAGGATGAAGCCCAGGTTGCGTGCGTGGTCTGTTGGTTTGGGTGCGCTGCCCAGGGCCGGGGGCCACCAGGAGTCGTCCCAGGCAGAGGGCGAAGATCCCAGGATGAGGACCTCCGTCTTGTCTGAGTTCAGTTTCAGGCGGCTGTTCATCATCCACTCGGCTACGTCTTTCATCCCCTCGTGGAGGCTGGCTCTGGCGGTGGCAGGGTCGTTGGTGAGGGAGAGGATCAGCTGGGTGTCGTCGGCGTAAGAGATGATGTTGAGGTTGTGTTGGCGTGCGATAGCCACAAGGGGGCTCATGTAGACATTGAAGAGGTTAGGGCTGAGCCAGGAGCCTTGAGGAACGCCGCAGATGACTTCGGTGGCTTCTGATCTGAACGGGGGGAGGCGGACTCTCTGTGTCCTTCCGGCGAGGAAGGAGATGATCCATTCTAGTGCCTTCTCTTGGATTCCGACGTTGCTGAGGCGCTGCGCTAGGGTGCGGTGGCAGACAGTTTCGAATGCCGCGGAGAGGTCCAGGAGGATGAGGGCCGCTGTTTCCCCGTTGTCGAGCAGGGCTCGGATGTCATCAGTGGCTGCGATGAGGGCGGTCTCGGTGCTGTGGTTGGCCCAGAATCTGGACTGTGAGTAGTCAAGGGATCCATTTGTCTCGAGGAAGGCGGCCAGCTGCTTGTTGATGGTCTTCTCGATGACTTTGGCCGGAAACGGGAGGAGCGAGATGGGGCGGTAGTTTTTGAGTTCGGTGGGGTCCGCTGATGGTTTCTTCAGTAGAGCGCTGAGTTCGGCATGCTTCCAGCTCTCCGGGGAGGTAGCGGTGTCAAAGGAGGTGTTGATGATGTCCTGCAGGTGGGGCGCGATGACGGAGTCGGCCTTGTTGAAGACGTGGTGAGGGCAGGGGTCGGTTGGAGATCCGGAGTGGATGGAGTTCATCTTGCGTAGGGTTTCATCAGTGTTGATCGGGGTCCAGGCGCGGAGGGTGGTGGTGGGGGGTGCAGGTGCTGTCGTGGGGTGCGTTGGCTGTGTGCTGAAGCTGTTGTGCATGTCCGCGATCTTGTTGTGGAAGTAGGAGGCGAGGGAGTTGTAGAGGTCTTGTGATGGGGTGATGTCGTTGTTTCCGGCGCTGGGGTTGGAGAGCTCTTTGATGATGTTGAAGAGTTCCTTGCTGTTGTGGGCGTTGTTGTCCAGTCGTTCCTTGAATGCGGTTTTCTTGGTGGTGTGGATCAGTTGGTGGTGTTTTCGAGTGGCGAGCTTGAGGGTGGTCATGTTGTCTGGTGTTGGGTCTCTGTGCCAGGCTCTCTCGAGGGCTCCGCAGTTCCTCTTGGAGCTCTTGAGTTCGTCGGTGAACCATGGTGCTTTCTTACTGCCGGGTCTGCTGGGCGGGGTCCTCAGTGGGGCGAGGTCGTCTGCGCAGTTGCTGATCCACTTCGTGAGGTTGTTGGCGGCCTGGCTGGGGTTCGCTGAGCTGGCGGGGGGTCCTGGCTCAGGGAAGCGGCGAGCTGGCCGGCTGTGATCTTGTTCAAGCTTCTGCGTGCAACCTGTTGCTGGTGGTGGTGGATCGTGCTCTTTCTGTAGCTGAAGTGGACGCAGCTGTGGTCCGTCCAGTGGAGTCAGGTGGCGTGGCTGAAGGTGATGTCCTTGCTGGAGGAGAAGACGGGGTCGAGTGTGTGTCCGGCGTAGTGGGTGGGGGTGGTCACCAGCTGCTTGAGATCGAGGGTGGCGAGGTTGTCCAGCAGGGTGGCGGTGTTACGATCGTTGTTGTTCTCCAGGTGGAAGTTGAAGTCCCCGGGGAGGATGTAGTCAGCGTAGGGGAGGGCGACGGGCTGATGAAGTCGGCGATGTCTTCACTGAATTGTGTGCGTGGTCCCGGAGGTCTGTAGATGAGGGTGCCTCTGAGGGTGATCTTGGGGTCGGTGTGGATCTGGAAGTGCAGGTGTTCGGCGGTTGTGAGGGTGTCGTCGGAGTTGGTCGTGATGCGGATGTTGTTCCTGTGGATGATGGTGATGCCTCCTCCGGTCTGGTTGCCGCGGTCCCTCCGGGTGATCTTGTAACCGTCTGGGATGGCGATGGCGATGTAGGGCGCTGAGGAGGCGTTCATCCAGGTTTCCGTGAGGAAGGCACGTCTGGTGATGTTGTTTCGAGGAGGTTCCAGAGCTCCACGGCGTGTCTGTGGATGGAGCGGGTGTTGAGCAGGATGCACTTCAGGTGGTTGCTGCTGGTTCTCGGCTTGGTGGGTGCGGGTGCGGTACAGGTCCGGATGCAGGAGAACTTGCAGGAGTGGCAGCTGAAGGGTCCGGTTTGTGCGTCTCGGGGTGGCTCGGTAGCATCCAGGGATCCGGCCGGTGTTGAGTGCGTTGAGTTCGGTGGCGTCATAGGTCCGGCGGGTGGGCTGGTGTCTGCGGGGGCCAGGGGTTTGGGCGCTGGGCGCAGTCCAGGCGCGGACGGGCGCAGACGGGCTTACCTTTGGCGTGCCTTCGGCGCACAATCGGCGCGCCCGCTGCGCGTCAACGCTGCGGTCGCCATTTATGGCGAAGTGGGAGGGAGGAGCAGCTGGGAGGCAGGAGTGAGGAGGGCACAGAAGGAAAAGGGGGCGTGGCCGCAAGCACGGCGGCGGGAAGCGGGGAGCGGGGCGGGGGCACAGGGGGAAGAGAGAGGGAAACGGCACAGTGAGAAACAGCCAACAAAACAAACAATATGGGAACAGTACAGTAGCAGGCCAAAGAACAAAAAAAATGCAATCAAAAGAAATCACAAGCACGCAACTACAGCGGGGGGCGGGGTTGTCGGGGCGGGCTCAGCGAGGCTGAGGGCAGCGGCGGGGAGGAAAGCACACGCTACAGCTGGTGGCCGTGCGGCGCGGGGGTGTCCTGAGAACAGCACTTAACTCCTAGTCGGATGACTAAATATGAAAGAATTATCATTGGTTCAGTGAACAGGACCATAGTGAGGTGCACTATTCTAAATTCAGCTATCTTATTGCCAGATTCCCACTTTGAGGAAGTAAGAGAGGAAGTTGAACATGATTGTATCAACCTCACTGAATTCAGTACTAAACCTCGCGCTGACATACCTGAAGAACCTTTAAAAGACCCAGAACATGAGCTGTTTGTAGATGGCTTGTGTATGCGCCATGAGGTAGGAGGACTAAGCACTGCTTATGCAGTATGCACATTATCTGGTATAGTCAAATCATCCGATTTACCAGGAGTAAAGTCTACACAATTAGCCAAAATTAGTGCTTTAATAAAAGCGTACAAAATTGGAATACGTTGTAGAGTAACCATTTACACTGATAGCCAGTATGGTTAGGGGGTTGTGCATGACTGGCCAGCTATGGATGCAAAGGGAGTTCATGACTTCTTCAGGAACCCCTATTAAAAATGGACAATTTGTAAAGGAATTACTTGAAGCAATTCAATTGCCTAAAGAATTGGCCATGGTCAAGTGTGCTGCGCAATAATCTGGAAATGACAAAGTGACAGCTGGTAATCAATATGCTGACCAAGTGGCCCAACATTGCGCCAGATATAAAATGGCAAAAAAAAAGAAAATCGAAGCATGTGGAACCAGCTGCCAACTTATGCTGTTGAGAGGAGTAAATACATGGGAGGAAGTGAAAGATTTACAAAATGAAGCAGAGCCAAAAGAAAAGGAAGATTGGCAGAAAATAGGGTGTCAGATGAGATCTGAAGAAGGGGTGATAGTTTACCTAGATGGGAGACCAGTGTTACCTGACTGTATGCTTGCACCAATGGCCAGAATGTACCATGGGGACTCACACATAGGCAGAGACCCAATGATCCAATTGTTCAGACAGGATTGGTTTAATACGAAGTTCAGAAAAGTAGCAGAGAGTCTTTACCAGAGATGCTTAACATGTCAGCGAATGAACCCTGGTAAGAAAACTGTGGTTTGTCCCAATAAAATTGAGAAGGCAAAATGCCAATTTATCAGAATACAAATTGATTTCATTAAATTACCTGCATATTGAGGACTAAAATATGTCTTAGTCATTGTCTGTTTATTTTTCAAATGGGTAGAAGCATACCCTACCCGGAGGAATGACAGCTTAACTGTGGCCAAGCTCTTATTGAGAGAGCTCATTGGTTCGGGTTTCCAGTGACGCTTGAATCAGACCGAGGGAGACATTTTATTAATCAAATAATTGAACTAATCTGTGAAGCATTAAACATTGAGCAAAAGCTGCACTGTGCATACTGCCCAGAGGCTTCTGGAGTGGTAGAACAAGTGAATGGCACAATTAAAGCAAGATTGGGAAAGATATGTGAATCTACCTGATTAGAATTGCCTGATGCTTTACCTCTCATCCTGATGGGACTCAGAAGCATTCCAGACAAGAAAACAGGTGTGAGTCCCCATGAAATTCTCATGGGAAGAGCAATGAGGCAGGCATGTGTACCAGGACATCCGTTGTTAACTATATCTGATGATTTCGTGTTGGAGTACTGCAAATAGTTGGCTGACCGAGTGCGTTCTATCTCTCAGGTTGGGGAAGACGCTAAGCCAGACATTCAACCCCAGCGCATGATTTGAACCCTGGCGATTGGGTAGTGATAAAAAATCACACTTGCACCAAGGTGGGGAGAGCCACGTCAAGTAATATTGGTTACCACCACAGCTGTGCAAGGGAATTCCAAACTGGATCCACGCCAGTCATACCAAAAGGGTGAAAGAACTAAACGAAGTTGAGGCTGAAGGTTGCACAGATGAAGGGTCTCAAGAAGTTGATCCTGAAGTAGTTGACAAAGAACAACCGAGTCAGGATGAATGGATTCCAGTAGTCAACATACCTGAAATAAGAATAAGAACAAGAAGCCAAATGCATTTATATAGTCAGACTGGTAGTGAGGATGGGATAGGCATAGAGGAACGTACTCAGATTACAGAAATCAAACCTAATTGTAATCATGAGGAGGACCAGATAAGGAGAGAGCAATAAACTCAGCCCAACAAAACACTCCCCAGAACTCCTGTGTCTAAGGAGAAACAGATAGGTACTAGAAAAACGCACAGGCAGAAGAAAATCAAGAAACGGCAAGACCTGTGCAGGCCAGACAGGATTAGCCAAACGGGTTCAGAAAGAAGATAACATTCCATGCCCAACAAAGGTCAGATTAGTCTAGAAGAATCCATTGAGGCAGAAAAGTCAACGGTAATAAGCCCTGGACAAGGTCAGTTAGAGAGGATACCTGAAGTTGATGAAAATCAAGTTGTGCCACAACTCAAAGAAAATAAAAGAACATCTGAAGAAACTGAAAGCACAGTGCCAGCTAAAAGACTCAGAAAAGACAATAAATGGCCTGGTGTTGTTAAGAGACTGAAATATCGCCTAGTCACAATAAATGAAGAACCGGAACAAGTAGATGAAGTGACATGTCTAACTGAACCGTCAACAAGCAATCAAAGAAGAAGTCCATGATTGAAAAGACTGAACAATAAATTCAAAGGTCCTAAATGGACTTACGTCATCCTTGAAGATTTCGGGAATCTGGAAATCAGTGATGAAAGTGATGAAGAATTAATTACTGAGCAGTCTTTCGAAGAAGTGAGACCAACTTGAGATCAATTCAGTTATATTTTGTGTAAATGCTACAAAGAGGGGATAAGTCTCCTTAGCCAAGAATGGCGGATACTAGAGTTACTGGAAACTCAAAAAGAAAGTGTATAAAGATATGATGTAGAATATGCATATGTAGTGTATTGATAGT
Organism: Lissotriton vulgaris; assembly: GCF_964263255.1. Lineage (NCBI taxonomy): Eukaryota > Metazoa > Chordata > Amphibia > Caudata > Salamandridae > Lissotriton > Lissotriton vulgaris. The sequence goes on along the minus strand of NC_141685.1, from coordinate 2,101,651,979 downwards.
GTTCATAGTATGGTTAGGACTGACAATAGCAATACCTTATTTGATGGCTGCTAAACAGAATGACATGAGTATGTACGGAAAGGTAGCGCACCACAAACAAGTTAGAGTAGACTTAGAAGCACCAGATGAGATACAATTACACAGTAGAAATAAAAATGAAACAGAAATGAATGTATTTGCTAACCTATTAGTACATTATGTAGAGACAATGCAAATTAGTGATTGTTATGTCTGTATGTAATTACCAACATCAGTAGCTGAAGGGTTACTTACCACCATTTAACAGTGACCGATGGTATTTCCTGTAGTATATTAACTAGTTTTTTTGATAGAACATGAAGGTTACAGTATTTCTATTCTAACATAGATGTCATTTTCCCTGAAATTCCTATACGTAGAACAATGAATACCCTCCTTAGCAGTAGAGATGCACAGTTCATGGGTGAATATTTTCTAACAATGAAGACAATAGCTATAGCTGCAGCACATAAAGACAACTTAACCTGTAGATTACATGAAGAAGATAAGATTTTTCTAAATTTAGTAGAGAAAAGGAGACAGGATTTCCAAAGAAAGGCCACTGAAACGAAACCCCAGATACCCAAATGGGCTGAAATGGAGAAATTTATGGCAACTGGCAAGACTCATGCTGCTATGTCTCTGGACTTTAAAAAGAAGGGGAAAATCTGTCTCCATGGAGAGGAAACGGAGTATAACATTGTATTAATCGGTTCCAGTGAATGTGAACACAATTTCATCATAATTGGGGGTTGGGGACTAAAAGGGGGAACTGATCCAGTATTTCCTGGATTCTATTATATTTGTGGGAACAAAGCTTACTTTAAACTGCCTGATCATTGGCATGGGAGTTGCTATTTTGGAATAGTATTCTAAAAGTTATACCATGTAAAAAGAATAACTGGAAACAGTGAACACGAGAATGAACTAACACAGTATAAGAGAGCTAGTTTTTCAGAAATTATAGGTGATATATTTAGTGCATTGATATCTTCTGTGGGAGTAGTTCTAAATAATCAAAGAATTTGTAAATTGTCTACAGTGTTGGATCGCTTATCGACTGACACTGCTGGAGGATTGTTATTGATCAATACCGAATTGGTTGCGATCAGATCAATGGTTTTACAAAATCGACTTGCTCTTGACATATTATTAGCAAAAGAGGGCGGAGTCTGTACAATGTTGAAGGTGCAACATTGTTGCACATACATACCTCATAAAAGTGTTGGAATTGGATGGTATGCAAGAAATATTACTCATTTGGAAGATGAATTGAAACCACTGGAGGTTGATAGTGCATGGAAGAGACTAACTGATGGCCTCTCCTCTGTTGGTAATTGGATTTCTAATGTAGGTAGAAGTATTTTAGGTAAAGTACTGATGCCAATAATGGGAATATCACTAAGAATATTGGTGATAATGATTTGGTGCAAATGCTGCAGAAACAGAAAAAGATATACAGTGAATGAGAAAAAGAATCAATCAATCAGTCAATCAGTGACACTTATAAAGCGCGCTACATACCCGTGGGGTCTCAAGGCGCTGGGGGGGGGGGAGCCGCTACTGCTCGAACAGCCAGGTCTTCAGCTTCTTCCTGAAGGAGAGGTGGTCTTGGGTCAGGCGCAGGTCGGTCGGGAGGGAGTTCCAGGTCTTGGCGGCCAGGTGGGAGAAGGACCTTCCTCCTGTAGTCGCTCTTCGGATGCGGGGGACGGCGGCGAGGGCGTGGTTGGCTGATCGGAGGTGGCGGTTGGGAGCGTAGAAGTTGACTCGGCTGTTGAGGTAGCTCGGGCCTTGGTCGTGTAGGGCTTTGTGTGCGTGGGTGAGGAGGCGGAAGGTGATTCTTTTGTTGACGGGGAGCCAGTGAAGGTCTCGCAGATGTCCGGAGATGTGGCTGGTTCGTGGGATGTCGAGGATGAGTCTGGCTGAGGCGTTCTGGATCCGCTGGAGTCTCTTCTGGAGCTTGGCGGTGGTCCCGGCGTAGAGGGCGTTGCCGTAGTCCAGTCGGCTGGTGACGAGGGCCTGGGTGACGGTCTTCCTGGTCTCGGTGGGGATCCACCAGAAGATCTTCCGTAGCATGCGTAGGATGTTGAAGCATGCCGAGGAGACGTTGTTGACTTGCCTGGTCATGGAGAGGGAGGAGTCCAGGATGAAGCCCAGGTTGCGTGCATGGTCTGTCGGTTTGGGTGCGGTGCCCAGGGCGGGAGGCCACCAGGAGTCGTCCCAGGCGGAGGGAGAGGAGCCCAGGATGAGGACCTCCGTCTTGTCCGAGTTCAGTTTCAGGCGGCTGGTCGTCATCCACTCGGCTACCTCTTTCATCCCTTCGTGCAGGTTGGCTCTGGCGGCGGCGGGGTCGTTGGTCAGGGAGAGGATCAGCTGGGTGTCGTCGGCGTCAGTGGCGGTCCGTCCATTGGGGGCGTTGGGGCGTTGCCCCACTAGCCATGGACGACCGCACTTGCATTGAAAGCCAAGAGTTTTGATCTGTGCTGTCTGCAGCTGTCAGCTCAGCTCAGCTGATGAAAAAATAAATCCGAGCGCACTGTGCGCTACCAGCCCCGGGACAAGCCTGACACAATCGGGCATCGTAGGAAGTGGGCCGTGGCCGGGGGGCGGGGCTGCAGTGGAGAGAGTGACAGGCAACGCACGCACAGGCAGAGTGAGAATAGCTGAGACAGTATATCAGTAATGCGCATATGGGATCCAGGAGTAGTAAAAACTTCGACTGGCCCGCGCATGCGCAAAGTAGACCTTCCCTCCCCCCCCTCTCGAGACACAGGGCACAGTCAGGCAGGGACCCGGGGCCCCGGTCTCATAAATGGGCAGAATGTATCCTGCTCGTAGCCCAATCCTGGCGCAGTGTTGCTTTAACGCTGCGCCAGGATTGGCTGCTGCAGCAGGATGTGTCCGTGTGTTGGTGTTTGCTGCTCTGCTGAGGGGCTGCACTGTATGGCCAATCACCATATGGCTATCCAGCCATGTCGAGGTGATTGGCCATTTTCTACGCTGTCTGGAACGTCACCGCGCGTGGTGAAACCCGGCCAGAACACCAGAACAACTCAAGTAAAGAAAGTGAAAGTGCAGAGTCTGTGGAGAGTCACGAAGACAAGATGCGTGACCACCAGTCGCCCTGACCTTCGTCGTGTGCTCGCAGCTCGCCAGTCCGGAGTCTGACGGTAAATAAATATTATATTGCCCTTTCGCTGCCCTTTCAGCTGGTCAATTGGGTCGTTACATCCAATACAAGAGAACAAAGCAAGGGTACCCACAAAGTAATGTTACAGTGTAATTGACCCGTTTACATCACTTCTGCTATTAGATCTATTGTAATACACTATACACATATATAATATCTCGACCCTCCGTGTGCTAAACTCCCCTAGTGGGGCACGTACACGTCTCACATTACACATTTATCTTGTGCTGTTTTACACCTCGGTCGGTCCTCCAGCTCTGTGATATACACCACAGAGCTTCAACAAACATCCCATAACTGAGACAATCAGAGGTTTCATAAAGCACCTGTCCTGTGCACTGATCCGCCATACAAACTCATAGCTAGCCACTGAAACATCCCCGGGTTCACACAATGAACCTCTGTGTACTGACCGAACAGACCAGTGACCACACGCCATGGATTCCAGGAGGACTGAACATCCAAAGTAAAGAGCCCTCAAAAGCTACCTGTTTGTACCTGTGTGCACACTGCGGTCTTTCCGTACCGAGACATCCACTGAGCTCTCTCAATGCTCGTCAACCTCACCTACAAAGTACAGATATGTGCCGTACCCAAGCTGCTCCGTTCACAAGAATGTACGGACGTAAACATACACAAGGTCACACATCAACTGTACACGTTGGTATTCCAGTATTGAGACAGATATCCACCGAGGTCTCAAAATACTTCCCTTTTCCCTCCTCACGTCCACTTGCTAAGGTGTGTGTATAGAATTCACAGAAGGCACCTCCACGCTGATTGGCCCTTTCACTCTCATCTATTATTGTGGCATTGGCACTGGCAGGGCTCTTCCATTCTGTCTCTAGGTTGAAATTCTTAGTTTACTTTCAATATATTTCTGAATCATCCACAAAATTCAACTCAATCAAAAGCTGTAGCCTGCCCAGTTAGTTGTATCTCAGTTCCAAGCCATCCACTCCTGCCATAAAACGTAGTGAATGAACTGTGTTTTAATTGCAAGCTGAAGAAACAGTTGAATGCTCAGGAGATTGGCATGCTTGCTTGCAGAGACTCATGTGTATCTGTGTGGGGCAGTGCTATTCTGGCTGTACCGTGGCGCTCAGCGAGTGTTTTGCCTAGTGCTGAGTTTGTGATAGGTGTGATAGGCCCTGGTGGGAGTCTTGGGATGGATGAGAGTGGGAATGGAAATATAAGGTTCGAGCGTTTATATTTATTTATTTTTAGAAATATTTTCCGTTTTATACAGCGCGAACTCGGCCAATGGACCGGTATTGGTGGGTTTATGTCAACACGACACCACCAGTTACATTACACAAGTGCAGATTTTGTAAAAAAGACACGGAGAGATTAAAGTGATTTACTCACAATCACAGGATGTTGAGCTGATGTCAGGACTGAAACCTGTTTCCTCAATTACAAAGTCGGCAGCTCTGGGGTATAGCGCCTCGTCATCTCCGCAATAGTGTGTCTGCTTCTAAGTTAGGTGCTCGCCGCTAATAATTTGATCAGCTGCAAGTTATGGCCAGAAGGCAGAGGGTTCAAAAGTTGTAGCATTCCTCCCCACCCCCAGGATTCATCGGAGGAGGGTGGGAGACGGACCTCCGCAGCCGCTGGCACAAGCACCCAAGTGTTGCATCGGCCTGAAATTTGGGTGAGAAGTCAGTGACAACAAACGATTTGGAGCACAATGCTTGACGTATCGTGATTAGTGATCTAAAAACATGGTGTACGTGTCCCACCCGAGGTGAGGTGAGTTTGCACATTCTTACAAGGGTAGTTCTGGCAACAGACAGAAGCGTGCACTCTCTGATGTCCTCTGCTGCAGGTGGCAACAGTTATCTCTTAAAAGTCAATCACTCACACCCTTGCATGTCCTGTACAACAGTACAAGCTTGAACATTTGACTAGCAAGCGAGAGGTGGATGTCAAGGGATGGCTGAGAGCTGTCACTGCCGCTGTTGCAGCAGGCATAGGGAAGGCAGATGGCACAAGCATTCCAAGGGCAGGAGTGTGAGGAAAAATAAGAGGCAGAGAAGGGGGTACACTAACCAAGAGGAGAGGCAGGAGTCAGGAGCAAGATGGAAGGAGGCAGGAGGCGGCTGTTTGTCTGACAGTTATTTGTCCGCATTATAAAAGTGCAGTACGACAATGTTACGCCCCACCACTTTCAAATGTCACCAGCCGCCACTGGTCGGCGTAGGAGATTATGCTGAGGTTGTGTTTGCGTACGATGGCCGCGAGGGGGCTCATGTAGACGTTGAAGAGGGTGGGGCTCAGAGATGATCCTTGGGGGACGCCGCAGATGACTTCGGTGGCCTCTGACTTGTACGGTGGTAGGCGGACTCTCTGTGTTCTCCCGTCGAGGAAGGAGGTGATCCACTCCAGCGCCTTGTCCTGGATTCCGACGTTGCTGAGGCGCCGTACTAGGGTGCGGTGGCAGACCGTGTCGAATGCCGCGGAGAGGTCTAGGAGGATGAGGGCCGCTGTTTCTCCATTGTCCATCAGGGCTCGGATGTCGTCGGTGGCGGCGATGAGGGCGGTCTCGGTGCTGTGGTTGGCTCGGAAGCCGGACTGTGAGGGGTCGAGGGATCCGTTCGTCTCGAGGAAAGCGGCCATCTGCTTGTTGACGGTCTTCTCGATGACTTTGGCTGGAAACGGGAGGAGCGAGATGGGGCGGTAATTCTTGAGGTCGGTGGGGTCCGCTGTTGGTTTCTTGAGTAGGGCGCTGAGTTCGGCGTGTTTCCAGCTCTCGGGGAAGATGGTGGTGTCGAGGGATGTGTTGATGATGTCTCGCAGGTGGGGTGCGATGACAGCGTCGGCTTTGTTGAAGACGTGGTGAGGGCAGGGGTCGGTCGGTGATCCGGAGTGGATGGAGTTCATCGTGCGGATGGTGTCTTCGGTGCTGATCGGGGTCCAGGCGTGGAGGGTGGTGGTGGGGGGTGGTTGTTCGGTCATGGTGTGCGTTGGTTGGTTGTTGAAGCTGTTGTGTATGTCCGCGATCTTGTTGTGGAAGTATGAAGCCAGGGAGTTGCAGAGGTCTTGCGATGGGGTGATGTCGTTGTTTCCTGCGCTGGGGTTGGAAAGCTCTTTGACGATGTTGAAGAGTTCCTTGCAGTTGTGTGCGTTGTTGTCCAACCGGTCCTTGAATGCTGTTTTCTTGGCGGCGCGGATCAGCTGGTGGTGTTTCCGGGTGGCAAGTTTGAAGGAGGTCCTGTTGTCCGGTGTCGGTTCCCTTCTCCAGACTTTCTCGAGGGCTCGGCAGTTCTTCTTGGAGCTCTTGAGTTCGTCGGTGAACCATGGGGCTTTCTTGCTGCCGGGTCTGCTGGGCGGGGTCCTCAGTGGGGCGAGTTCGTCCGCGCAGTTGCTGATCCACTTCGTGAGGTTGTCGGCGGCCTGGCTGGGGTTCGCTGAGCTGGCAGGAGGGTGCTGGCTCAGGGAGGTGGCGAGCTGGTCTGCTGTGATCTTGTTCCAGCTTCTGCGGGCGGTCTGTTGCTGGTGGTGGTGGGTCGTTGTTTTCTTGAAGGTGAAGTGGACGCAGCTGTGGTCCGTCCATTGAAGCTCTGTGGTGTGGCTGAAGTTGATGTCCTTGCTGGATGAGAAGACAGCGTCGAGTGTGTGTCCGGCGAGGTGGGTGGGGGTGGACACCAGTTGCTTGAGTCCCAGGTTGGTGAGGTTGTCGAGCAGGGTGCTGGTGTTGCGGTCGTTGTTGTTCTCCAGATGGAAGTTGAGGTCTCCCAGGAGGATGTAGTCAGCGGAGGGGAGGGCATGTGGGCTGACGAAGTCGGCGATGTCCTCGCTGAATTGTGTGCGTGGTCCAGGGGGTCGGTAGATCAGGGTGCCTCTGAGGGTGGTGTTCGGGTTGGTGTGGATCTGGAAATGCGTGCGTGGTCCAGGGGGTCGGTAGATCAGGGTGCCTCTGAGGGTGGTGTTCGGGTTGGTGTGGATCTGGAAATGCAGGTGTTCGGCGGTGGTCAGGGAGTTGTCGGTGCTGGTCGTGAGACGGAACGAAAGATAGATGAAATTCAAATGGAAGAGGGATATATACAAAAGAATTACATTTTTCCAGAATAAACGTGAAAAAAGAACTCCCAAAGTAATTGAAGAAATTCAGGCCCCACATGTAGTGTAAGTTATATATGGAAGCACAACAACACTTTAGATACACGTAAACATAAAACTGTACTCCTGTCCTCTTTTGTAATAAGAGTGATTTACAAGGATACCAAAATATCCTGTTTCACTGCCTCTTGAAGGGCCTGAATTCTTACAATTCTCAAAACACTCCAGGCTTGACTTACTTCATTAAGGTCGAGAACCCACTTGTCCACTAACTTGCCCCATTTAACAGCACTCTGGTGCTGTAGTTTTTTGCCTGAAAGTTCCCGCTTTTAAGCTTTCAGGTCACGGTAAATGTAGGTGATCCTTTGCACTTGTGTCTGCAGGTTATAGCCAAGGGGTAGGTGAGAAAATCCAGACCGGAGCCGGAATCTTCGCCCAGCATGCGTCAGGATCCGAAGGTCCCCCCCAGCAGCCCAATATGCCTGTTCCTCGGATCCTGACGCATACTGGGCGAGGATTCCGGCTCTGGTCTAGATTTTCTCACCTGCCTCTTGGCTAGGGCATGCAGACAAAGGTGTAAATGATTGTCTAATTTTACTGTGACCTGGAAGCTTAAAAGCGGGAACTTCCAGGCAAAAAACCTTGGCACCAGACGGCTGTTCGATGGGGTAAGTTTGGTGACAAGCGGGTTCTCAACTTTGATGAAGTAAGTCTTGCATTGAGAGTTTTGAGGATTGTTAGAATGCAGGCCCTTCAAGAGGCAGTAAAATAGAATATTTTAGTATCCTTGTAAATTGCTCCTATTACAAAAGAGGACAGGGGCATGGTTTTCTGATTTAAGTGTATCTGAAGTGTTGTTGTTCTTCCACTTATAACTTAAACTACATGGGGGCCTGAATATTTTGCCTACAATTCCTGTTCTAACCACAGTAAGGCACAATATATATATATATTTTTAAACATTCTCTGGTGTCTTCCATAGAGATGATATCTGTCTAAATTCTATCTTAAAAATCTATTTGTGACTCAAGATTGTGACTACAGGAGAGACCCACTCAGAACAGACCAAGAAGCACCTAGCTAAATAGTTCAAGATATTTAGTTTTGACTGCGCTCTTTATTTGATAACTGCGTTGTTATATGATATGCACAAGACTAACCTTCTATATTTCACCAAAGGCTAGAGTTGGTCTACTCACCCTAATCACTAGTCTGTGGTTGATTGATTTGTTTCATATAGTGCTACATATTTTAAACGTTTTTGGTAAAATTGACCATCACTCTGATCGAATACTGTTCTAAGTTAAGTCAACTGTTGCTCCTTGTTCACCTATTTCATGAACAACAACTTTTGCTGCTTTATGTATTTATCTCCTAGGTTATCACTAATTATGATAGAAGTTGAGAGGTCGGTCCTCTGTTTATATCTAAACCCACCCAGCACTTACTAATTGCAGTGTAGCGGGCATAGACACTACACTGACAAATGCCTTAAACCCGCGGCTGATTAGAGCCAGAGACATGTTGGCAGAATTATTTGTACAGTGACACATACAGGCCATTACAACCAAGTATGCCTCCTGTATTTACCCTTGGTAATCATTTAAACAACAAGGTATACCACCAAATTAAAGGAAACTTCAGTGGATTTTTCTATGGATTTTCAAAGTCATAAACTGGACTTAAATCATTACCCTGAGAGAAGAAATATGTAAGAACTCCTTCAGAAAAGCCCCATTCTGAGGTTGAGTCCGCCCTGGCAGTAACATCATACCAGGGTGGGACAAGGTGGCAAATGATGAAGCATGTCACATTATGTGAGTGATCAAGTAATAATCCCACTTGCACACTCTGTTTACACTAAATATTCAATTCCAGCGTGCTCTAGGGTGCACCCTCGGTGCTGGAGTGCATCAAAATCAAAGTACAACAGCGTGTCCCATCTGGGAGACGTCCCCTAGTCACAGCTCATATTACCCCAAAGGGGTGTCCTCAATTAATGATGAATTGCAATTAATCCCAATATTTGTTTAGTTCACATTCATTTATTTTTCTTATTTTCAAGAATTTCTTCATTCTCATAAATTCATTCTCAATTCCAATTCCAAACGAACTAAATTGATTCACATCCTTATAACATATCCATAACCCAATGCATTTCGGCTGCTATTGAGCCTTCATCAGGGATATATGTCTATAATCAAAAAGATATAATACATGAGGTAACAGAAACTATAAATTCCACATTTAGTGAATTTACAGAAAAAGAACTATCTATCAAATACAGAAATAGTGAAAAGGCCAACGCCCCCAGTAATGAATATCAAAATAGCTTAAACCTAATAGACCAAAATTGAATCACCCGTGACATAATGAAGGAACAGTGGAAAATAAATTCATACAAGTCGAATATAATCGCAACTTCTTATCCTATAAATGACCATAGAATGTCTAAAGATATAACAACAACGTCATCGAATTCAAATATGGTAATTACGCGCTCATCTTATATCCAAGCGTTTCAAAAGTTATTTACGCGCCATGGCAGTTATCACCCAAGATTTAAAAAGTTATTTAAACAGTGGCAAATACGATGAAAAAGGAATAAATTGTGTGAGTGAACCATCCTCATCCAATTCTTGGAATTGCCTTGAATTTAGGTAACAAACAACTATCAGCACTCAGAGAACTCAGTGGGTCTCTGGTTATTACCTGCTGACTTGCTGATTAAGCAAACAGCATTCCTCGGAGGGTATCACACCAATTTAAGTGTTTGTTTGGTTTATTCTATCAGAGCCTGCCAGCATCACTATAAATTGGCCTGCAGTAGAGCATGAACCTCAAGGACAGCATACAGACACTAGTCATCCCACCACATGTGACCCCAGTTCCAAGATACCCTACTGACTCAGGTTCAGTATGCCCTGTTAGTCACCTCTGGTTGCCATAGGCAAGTCAATGGGTACAGTGTCAGAGCGTGGGGGCAGGCTGGGCTGAAATAAAATGGACAAAATACTGCTGTTTGTATTTTTGTTGGTCTTTCACCTTCAGAATGGTGTAGCTCAAAATGATGGGCCCAGCTTGCAGAATGGGCTCAATGGGGGTCCTCTGAATGGTTGGGATCCCAAGTCACTGCAGGGTCCTGCTCAGTATAGCAGAGTGGCTTTCCACGAGAGCTTAACTATTTTTCATTCCATGCCAATGCATACCTTCTGTAAGGCATGCACCGGCATCTTTTACAGGGTGAGGTGGGCCCTTCCAAACCAAAAAACCCTGGGAGGCCCCCTCACACTGTGGGGGCTGTGGGGACCTCCTTTACGTCCATGGTTGTACACAGAAATATAAATGCACGTAATTGGTGGGTAATGCACTCTTTTACATTGTGAACACACAGTTCATCAGACCCTCCAGGATTTCTTGATTTCGTGGTTTGCCACAAAATTGGCACTTTTGTAAAAATGCAGCGATTATTACAAAAGTGCCAGCAAAATCGTCACTTTTGTAAAAATGCCGCAATTAATGTGCATATTTAGTAAAGTCCTGTATCTAAAGTGAAAATGCATTAGATACTAAAAGTTACCTTCACCAGTAACACACCTTGTCCTGAAGAAGGTAATGTTGCTCAGATTATAAGGCAAAGCGTTGAGTTCATAATCCGCATGTGGAAGCAGAGGTGTTCCACACTCATCTGGTGATTCAGCAAAAATCTATATCCATCCCTGAAACTGAGTTACTCATTCAAGAGGGTGGATCAGTGAGACATGAACTATTTCCATTAATGTTTTTAACACAGAAGACTTTACCAAGATTACACTAAACTAAACCGAGAGGCTTCCAATGCCAAGAAGTCCATCAAAATGATCATTCCAATACCTCTATGGCAATAAGGTGCAACTAGTAGTGTAATACAACTCATACCATATTTGCTGCCTGCGTAATAAGGGGTTTAAGAAAAGTTTTGCTTTGTGGCATATTACATTGTGTGTTGAACTTTGGCAAAATGGAACAAATTAATTATGAATTATTGGTGTGGTTTATACAAGGAGGAGGATACTAAAGAGTTGCTACCCCAAACATCTTTTGGGTTTCATGTGCTGCAGACACAGTCTGCAACTATACTTCCTAGGTAAGCGAGAAAACACTAAACTGAATTCGCTTCACTTTCGTCTAATTAAAGCTTTTATGTAAAACGTGTCAAATACATCTTGAGAAACCCGTTTGTTTCATAGTTTTTTACATATAGCACAAAATATGAGGTAAATATTTGCCCAATCTCATGCGCCAGTTCAAAAATTAGCAAAAAAACTGCTGTAAACTAGTGTAAAGTTAGATAAAAATTAAAATAAAAGGATAGTTACAAAATTAAATGCTGGCTTTGCTTTTTTGATTACAATGTATTATGCATCCAAACCCCATAATTGTTCTGACTGGTTCTAGCTTTTAACAGGTTACAGAACTGTTTTTAATCTGCAAATAAATAGATTTTATTTTAGAGTCAGTCAGTCAGTCAATTATCTTTATTCGATTATTAAAAATCATAAAAGAACGAGCATAGTTACATAACAACATTTCATCAGAGCACAAATTGGTACAAAGTTAAAACAGACAATCATTATTTTAAAAACACTAAAATCACAATGAGTCATACAAAGATATTAAAAATGATAAAAAAGATTAAAAAAAAGGGGCTTATTAAAGCACAAGACATTTAAATAAATGAGATAAGGAGGGAAATCATTATTCAGGAATAGGGTGCCTAAATCTTGTACGGTGCTTGTTTAAACGTGCTCCTGCAACTAAGAAACTAGCAACATGAAAAGCTACTTTTACATTAGGGAGGAGTTGCAAAAACAACAGGGCTGGTTTTACCTGAATAAAACCTTGATTTTTTTTTTTTTATTTAAATTTGTTTTTATTGTTGCAATAAAGAATATCAGTACAGAATAAACAGTCCGCCGACGTGGCCTCAACATTCAGCCACGAACAGCTATGTGTGCAACGTTTTCTCATTTTATAGAACTGGTACACATAAACATGACTTCGGTTCATCAGTGCATTATGATCGTGTAAAGGCTCCTGCATGCTGGGAGGCGATGGGACGGTATCGCCATGGGGGCGATGAATAAGAACAGACGGGAACTTTCATGCCGTAACAGCGCCGGATCTGGGTCTGTACTGTGCACATAACAGTGTTACCAGTGAACAGAGGGGTAACGAAACTGTGGGAGGGAAGCATGTAGGCGCTAGCAGGGTCCAAGTAGGGAGATATATTGGCGGCGGTGTCGAGGGGGGGGGGAGGGGGGGGGGAAACCCACGGATGGCCGGACATGCGAGAGGTTGCCCAGGACGTAGGGGGTTATCGGGGTCCGACCCTGGGGTGGCTCCCTTCAGGTGAAGGCTACCGGTCTTCTCGGGTGGGGGGAGGGGAAGGGTCAGGCGGGTCTCCAGCCTGCGTGGACTGTCGGAAGCTGTGAAGGAGCATGGCCCATTCCATGGAGATGGGAAATTTGCGCGCGCCCTTGGCTTCTTCTTCCCTTAAGGCGTCTTCCTCCGCCGCCGCCCATTTGCTAACCGCCCCCTTCCATTGTGCTATGGGGGGACCCTCTGGGGATCGCCAGCGCATGGTTATACATCTATTGGCCAGTAGGAGCGCTAAGGACACGAAGCGTCTGTGCGCCGGTTCTTGCTTAGAGATGTGGAGGATGCCTAGTGCACTGGACTCCCAGGTGGCTAGTGTAGTGAGACCCGTGAGTTCCAGTAGTGTGTTGTGTACCGCCTGCCAGAAAGGTTGAAGGTTGGGACAGTCCCAAAACATGTGACGGAAATTTGCAGCTGGGGAACAGCATCTGGGGCATAGGAATGGCGTGGAGGGATAGAACTTCTGTAATCGCGCTGGGGTGAGATAAGCCCTGTGTCAGATATAATATTGAATATTTTTGAAGCGGGCGTTCCTAGAGACGCGTTTAGGGGCCTCTAGCGCTTTAGTCCACTCCGAGTCGTGCAGAGCACGGCCTATGTCCTCTTCCCAAGTGGAACGTAGGGTCGTCAGGGGAGTGTATGAGAGTTCCCGGATGGATTTGTATAGCCATGTGACCAGGTGGCGACCCACCCCCATATGCAGGATAGCATGTATTACTGGATGCGTGTCTGGCTCGCCATTTTGGAGATTGAAATGGGGTCGGTACCCGTCGAGCAGTTGCCTATATCTAAGGAATTGGCCCGGGGGGAGCCCGTATTCTGCGATCAGGCGGTCCAGCGGTTTCAGCTGACCCTCCTCGAAGAGTGATTCCAGGTCTGTGATGCCACAGCGGGACCAGTCGGCGAGCAGTGGGGCCGTAAAGTAGGAATCCTGCCTGGGGCCGCCTATTAATGGCAGCAGCGGGGAGTATGGGGGTCTACCGGGGGACAGCCGGTGAACCCGTAGCATGCATCGGCGCGCTATTGTCACATGGAGGGGGTATGTGCGCCGTGGCTTGGTGCCCGGGAGGAGCAGACGGGTGAGCTCCGGAGTCGCGATTCTGCCAGTAGGGGTAACCGTCTCCTGAGGGTAACGGTCCGCTGTCCAGTAGGACAGCCACTGGAGCTGTGCCGCGAGGAAATATGCCTCGAAGGATGGTGCTCCAAGTCCCCCCTGTGCCGTGGGGAGTTGAAGAGTTTTCAAGGCGACCCTGTGGCGGCCTGCTCCCCAGATGAGAGTTCCTAAGAGGGAATCAACGTCACGAAAGAAGGATCTGGGCGGTATCACCGGCAGGTTTGTGAAATGGTAGAGGAGCCGGGGGAGCATCACCATTTTAGCAAGGGCTATCCGCCCTATCGGGGCCAGTGGTAGTTTATTCCAGAAGGCGACCGTCGGGCGCAGACTCTCGAGTACCTTGCGGTGATTGCCTTCAAAGATGTCCGCCGGAGAATGGTATAAGCGGACGCCGAGGTATCGGGGAGCTTCCGCGGACCATGAGAGCCTATGTGGTCCAAGGTCGATGTCTCGGGGGGGGTAGGTCCGGGTGTAGGGGGTAAACTGTGGACTTGTCCCAGTTGACTTGTAGACCCGAGGCAGCTGCAAAGTCCGCCAATGTGGTCCCTATAGGGGTCAGGTCCATTTCAATGTCTCGGACATATATGAGGAGATCATCCGCGTACATGGACACACAATGGGTCCCGTCTGCAAGTGGTACTCCCCAGTCCACACCTTCCCGACGCAGTCGAACCGCCAGCGGCTCGACCGCCAGCGCGAACAAGAGGGGCGACAAGGGGCATCCTTGTCTTGTGCCTCGTCGAACTTCAAACGCCGGTGAGATACGTCTCCCGATACGAACTCGAGTAGTGAGGTCGGTGTATAGGAGGCGGGTATATGCCATGAGCGTCGGGCCGAGATTGAGGCGCCGCAGGACCGAGAATAGGAAGGGCCAGGTGAGGGTGTCAAACGCCTTCTCCAGGTCCATAATGAGGCAGGCGGCGCGGGGAAATCTGTCGCGTACCTGATCCTGGATATGGAAGACTCTGCGGAGATTCTGGGAGGTATTTCTCCCGGGGACGAAGCCGCATTGGTCGGGGTGGACCAGCGGGCGTATGATCTGTGCATAACGATCAGCTAGGATCTTCCCCAGGATCTTACAATCAGCCGACAGGAGTGTGATAGGCCGGTATGACCCCTTGTGAAGCGGATCTCTGTGAGGCTTGAGAAAGGTGACAATCACGGACTCCCGTAGCGACTGGGGCAGTTTCCCCGCATGGAGTGACGCCCCGAACACCCGTGACAGACGGGGGACCACCAGGGGAGAGAATGTTGAGTAGTATTCTAGTGGGAAGCCGTCCAGTCCCGGTGCTTTATTTCGGGACATGGCGCGTATCGCTTGGGTGATGTCAGAGGGAATTATCTTGGCGTCTAGTGCGCGCTTGTCGGCATCCGATATCGTGGGCAGCGTCAGAGGGTCTAAAAAATGATCCGCGGTAAACGGGGTACAGCATGCCGGGGCCTCGTACACTCGCGCATAATGGCGTTGGAATGCTAGGAGAATCTCAGCTTGTGATTGCACCAACACACCCTCCGGGTTGAGAATGTCCGTGATCGGCTTGATTTCGGTGTCCTGCTTCGCCATCCAGGCCAGAAGCGCCCCGGTTTTGTCTCTGTCTTTGTGCACCCTAGAGGCGTATGCCCTGAAATTATACTTTCGGAGGTCAGCGCAGACAGTCCGATATTCCATTTTGGCCTCTGCCGTGAGTACGGCGTGTTCCTCCGAGTCGTCAGGCCGTTTAGTGAGAGCAGCTAGAGCTTGCTCCGCCGTTAAGAGCGACCGCTCTAAGGTGCGGCGGACCCCCACTATCTGTTTGATGCATTCTCCCCTCGCCACCACCTTATACGCGTCCCACTCCACTAGTACCGATGACGCTGTGTTCTCGTTGTGCATAAAGTAATCGCGTATGCTGGTTTTGTGTGCGTCCCTGAAAACCAGGTCCGTTAGACAGTCTCTAGGGAGGTGCCAGGTGGGGACCGGTGGATGCGGGGGGCGCCAGGTAAGACGTATTATGTGGGCATCATGATCTGAGAGGATCCGTCCCAGATAATCTGTAGATGTAACCTTAGGGAGGATCGGAGCAGAGCAGAGGAAACGGTCTAGGCGGACCCGGAGGTTGTGTGGAATCGAGTGGAAGGAGTAGATGCGAGCCAGTGGGTGTAGGTGTCGCCATGCGTCAGTGAGCGCCCAGTGTGTGGTCCATGCCCTGAAGAGGGCCGCCTGCCGGGGGGCCGGGGAGTGTGTGGGGGGAGGATGTGAGCGGTCCAGCGAGGGGTCTAGTGTGCAGTTAAAGTCGCCTCCCAGCACCCATGGGACTGTGGTGAACTGGGCTAGGACGCCCGTAAGGTGATCCCAGAACCGGTCCTGATCCGTATTAGGGGCGTATATGCTGCCAAGGAGTACCCCTTGCCCATCCAGAATTCCCTCCAGAAGCGCGTATCTGCCCTCTCTATCTACTACTCGCCGGAGCGCCCGGAAGGGAGTACCCGGTCTCACCCAGATTAATGCGCCGCGCGCGAACCCTGAATATTGTGTGGCGCAGATGGTCCCTCGCCATTTGGCTTGTAGGCGATTGAGTTCAGTAGCGTTAATGTGCGTCTCTTGTAAAAACGCTATATTGGCCGGCATGCGCCGTATGTAGGAGTACACAGAGTAGCGCTTGCTGGGTGTGTGTAGGCCCCGTACGTTTAGTGTAAGGATATTAATGTCTGAGTGGGGGACAGCCATTCCTAGGGTGATGTGGTTGGGGAAGGGGCACCTCTACAGTTCCCGTGAGCCGCCCATGTGTGCGTGTCGTGTATGTTCCTGCGCGCCAAGCTTCCTTAAACGTGGGGGGGGGGACTGGGGGAGTTAACAGCAACTAGAACTTTGGGTGGGCAACTGTCCCAATACTGAGGATACGTCACTGGGGGTGGCATATCCAAACTAGTGTCCCACTAGGGGAGAAATTCAACAGAAATTTGCGGGGGTGGCAGCATGTGTCGCTGCTGGGCCTGTGCGCGGGTCGGGCTCTAGTAGGAGAAGTGCCTATCGCTCGCTGGCGCTTACATTTATCTAGTAGATCAGTCTAGGCTTCTAGACGTCGCGCATTACAACAGGCGTTCATGAAAAGGATATGTCAGGTGACAGTCCAGTTGTTCACGAGGAGGTGACAGGTTGGCTGGCAAGGGCAGCGTCCAATGTGTGTGCCACAACAAGGGGGGAGGAGATCGGGCCAAATCCCGACATAGTTCCATCACTGTCCCGGTCTTTCTCTGGGGTGAACAGGTGTGGCTGACCTTCCAGGTCTGAAGCAGGGGGTGACAAATGTAGTTCAGTGGCCGCCCGCAGGGCGTCTCGTCGTTCCTGCCTGATTTGGGTGAGATCGGGTGAGCCCGCCGAGGAGGACGCCTGGCTCTTGGGGTGGCCAGATCGCTCATGGTTTGCGCCCCGTCTCCTGGACCGTCTGGAGTCATTATTGCGTGCCTTCTGGGGTCCGGGTTTAGGGATCAGCGGGCAATGAAATTCGGTCCAATCCTGTGCGTCCGCCGCCGTGTCGAAGAAGAGGGCTTTCCCTTTGTGGATCACCTTAAGGCGGGCAGGGAACAGCAGGGAATATTGAAGATCGTTTGCGC
The DNA here is from genome assembly GCF_964263255.1 of Lissotriton vulgaris. Lineage (NCBI taxonomy): Eukaryota > Metazoa > Chordata > Amphibia > Caudata > Salamandridae > Lissotriton > Lissotriton vulgaris. The sequence continues at coordinate 2,101,634,583 of NC_141685.1, read as the reverse complement.
GGAGGCGCCTCTTGACTTCTAGAAACGTGGATCGTCGCTGTTGAACCTCTCTGGCATAGTCCGGGAACACCATAACGTGTTGGTCCTCCACCCGCAGGGGGCCCACCGTCCGGGCCGCACGAAGCACCGCATCCCGGTCTCGGAAGTGTAGAAACTTGGCTAGCATGGGCCGCGGGGGAAGACCAGGTTTGGGTGCCCGGGCCGGGACCCTGTGTGCCCTTTCGATGGAGAAGTATGGCGATCGGTCGCAGTCCGGGGTGAACGATTTAGTCCAGGATTCCATGTAGGTCAGAGGGTCCGAGTTTTCAATCCCCTCCGGCAGGCCCAGGACGCGAATGTTGCAACGTCTCGAACGCCCTTCCAAATCCACTGTGCGTTCCTCCAGGGTCGTCACGCGGCGCAGGATCTCCTGCATATCTGCTGCCTGCGATTGCACCGTTGGTTGCAATTCAGTCACGATCCGCTCACCCTCCTTCACCCTATCCGCCAGTTTACGGTGTTCATCTCGGATTAGGCTAATGTCAGTTGCCAGGGTGCCCAATCTCTCCTCCATCGAGAGGCGAGACATTTCTATTGCTGCCAACACCTGGTCCAGCTTCGTTGATTGCGTAGGGTCGGCTTGCGACGCATTGGTCTGTGTCCATGCCCTCGTCTGGGGCATCTTCTCGACAGCCGTTTCCGGGACTATCGTCCCCTGGGTGCCCCTTGGCTTCCCCATGGGTGCTGCTGAAAGGACGAGGGGGGGGGTTCCCCTTGGTCGTCGCGTGTCTCGCGGGCGGTAGGTCGTCGCCACGCGGTGTCGGTGGTCAGCCTCTTCGGCTCCTCCGGACCAAGGCGAGGCTCGTTCCACCTCGGGTGGTCACCACCGAGGGCGTCAAGGGTGGTACGCGGTTACCGGGGCCGGTGGTTTCGACTGCGTGGGGGCCTCTCCTCTCCGTGGGGTGGGGCCCAGTACCCGCGTTGACCGGCAGGGCAAGGTCGGGCGCCGTGGGCCAGGGTAGGCGCTGATATTGTCTTCAGTGCAAGTGGGGCGCTCCCGTCCCCAGAGCGAGACTCGTGGCTGTCCCCGGCGTCAGGTCTTCACAGGCGCCATATTAAGGTCAGGCACTCGGAGTCACTGGGCAGTTTGTATAGGTGAGTGCGACCCGGGCTCCCTGGTCGGGTGGCGGCGTGCTCGGTGGTTTTCCCCGTGGGCGGACGTGAGAAGGGGGCCACCGGGGCGTCGACTTGAGATCTTCGGGGAGGGGGAGGGGGAGGGGAAATGGCAGCACAGCACTCACCGCCCTCGGTGATAGTGGCGGGTTTCCGAAGCGCTCAGCTCCGTGTGAGTGGCGTCCCTCCCACGGTCCGTGGTGGCAAGCTGTCAGGATTTGGGGGCCGATCAGGCTCCTGGCAGGGAAATAGCTCCAAGGTGCCGGAGTCCCGGGGTGGCGGCCGCCATCTTGGGGTCCGGGGCCCCGGGGTGAAAGAGGGCGCCGCTCGGTGTTCTCGCCCCCGCAGGGATGTCTCCCGGTCGTCGTCTGGCCGCGTTCTCTGGGGCCGCTGTTCAGGGATCTAGCGCCCGGGGGTTCAAGGGTCCGAGGCTGAGGCGCCGCGGTCAGGATCTCCGGGGGGGGACGGGAGGGACCAACACTCACCGCCCACGATGAGGGTGTCGGGCACCCGGGATGGTCTGCTCCGCATCGGTGGCATGCTCGCTGGTTTCTCGTGGTCAGTGGTGACAGGCCGTCCAGGTCTGGGAGCCGATCAGGCTTCTGGTAGGTGTTCCGCTTCTATGCATCGGAGCCCCGTGGCGGCGGCCGCCATCTTGCGTGTCGGGGCTCCGGAGCGCAGAGAGGTGCCGTGCAGCATGCCCCCCCGTGGGCCAACGCTGTCCCTTATGTAGGCTCCTCCGTAGTTGTTGCTGGTCGCGTCTTCAGGAACCGCTGTCCAGGGAGCCGGATCTCGGCGGCTCACAGATCCGCAGGTTTAGGTAGCGCTCGCCATTTTCCAGGGTCGGCGTCCCTCGGTCCTGGCAGGATACATCTCGACTTGCGTTGTCCGCCCGCTGTAATTGCTGGTCACTCGAGGGGTGCCCCAGTGTGCGGGGGCATCCCGAGCGTTGTTTCGGGCAGGTTGAGGCTCCCGGCGATCTCGGGAACTGGGCAAGATGCTAGCCCGATCGCGGAGCCTCAGCAAGACACAGCCGCCATCGTGGCTTGCTAAGCCACGCCCCCCTGAATAAAACCTTGATTACGTAAGATTGGAAGCAAGTATCTTTTTCTAATCTCAGTATAATGTCTGCAAAACATGATAAAGTGCATCGTGTCCTGTGTGGAAAAGTGGTCACAATCACATGGTTCAGCATCATCGGGTCTATTCCAGATTCTAAAATTGCCCAGGATGAAATGGATCAAATCAAAATGAAATCTAGTTAAAAGGAAACGATGATAAGAATTAGTTACCAGGAAGAGATGTGGTTCCACAACATACAGTGTTTCCTTGCCATGTTTTTTTTTAGCTCTATAACTTCCCTCTCCAGGACATATAGATTTATCAGGGTATTTTTTACTGATTTAAGATCTTCATGACTTATCACATCTGGAGATGAAAAGAGCTCCGGACGTCCAGCTAAAATTAGCTGCCTTTGTACGTGTCTTACCCACGGGATGTTAAGGGCTCTATCCAGGGCTAAACAATCTTTTAAAATAGTGTGGTTTAAAGTAAGCTCCTGGTTAAGCCAAGTTTTCATCCAACCAATCACTGGGGCTAGTTTTAAAATGTCAGATATATAGCCCAATCCTAGCTCTGTGTGTAGTGCAAAAGTCGAAGTCGATTGGGGGACAGAAAGCAGGGATCTCAGAAATGTATTTTCTACTTTCTGTATTTTGTCAGAACTAGTGTACCCCCAAATAACAGAGCCATACTGGGCAACGGACAAGCATTTTGCTTTATAGACTTTGATGATGCTCTCCATGGGACGGGAGCCTAGTTTTTTAGCAAAACCTAGCAACCCTGCTGCCGCTCTTGCAACAGCGTTGCTTTTAACTGAGTGCTGAGGACCCCAGGTGCCCTTTTCATCCTAAGTATGGAAAGGAAGGGACTCTCCTGATCTCTTTCCCAGCACAGAAAAATGTTTTCGACTTTCTTTTCCTGCCTGCGGCTCCAGCAATCATTATGTGAGATTTCTCTGTGTTGATTTTCATATCCAACGAGGGCATAAAATCTCCAAAAGATAAAAGGAGTTTATTTAACGCTACTCCGGAGCGTGCCAGGAGAACTGCATCGTCCGCGTACAGGAGGACAGGTATCTTTGTCTCGCCTGCACGCGGAATGTCAATATGGGATGTTGCCATGACTGCCTCCAAATAATTTATATAAAGGGTAAAGAGGAGGGGGGCAAGGATGCACCCTTGCCTAACCCCCCTCTCTGACTTAAAGTGACAAGTGCATCTTCCTGCCCTAGTTACTCTGACCGAGGTCACGAGGTCCTTATGTAGCTCAGCTAGGTATCCAACTAATGGGGGGTCGAGGCCCATGGCCAGAAGGATCCTCCACAACTTTGCCCTGTTGACCAGGTCAAAAGCTGATGAGAGGTCCATAAAGGCCATGTACAGGGAACCCCCCTTGGCGGTTACGTATTTATTTAAGATTAATTCTAGATTTAGGCACTGATCTAAGGTTCCTCTTTTGGCTCTAAAGCCATATTGTGCGTTAGATAGGACACCCTTCCTTTCTAAAATCTGGGTCAGTCTTCCTAAGAGGACTCTTCCCAAGATTTTAACACTTGAGTCGATGAGAGAAATTGGCCTGTAACAGGCCGGATCTGTCCTCTGTCCTTTTTTTAAAATTGGTACTATCGTCGACCTGGCCCAGCTAGAGGGAAAAATGAGCTCCCTTGTAGCGTTAAAAATATTAGTGAGAATCTTGGAACTTAGTTCGGGAGCACTCTAAAAGAAATCTGCGGGAACCCCGTCGGGCCCCAGTGCCTTTTTACAGAGTGTATCGTTAATTGCTTTTTTCACCTCCTCTTGGCTAAAAGGAGAGATGGGAGTTGTCGGTTGTGTGGATGGCATTTCACATTCTGAGATAGTGTGAGTACAACTATAAATGTTGCTGAAATGTGTCACCCACTGTTCATCTGGAATAATGCAGTCTGCTCTCTGATTATCTAGTCCCGCGAAGTATGGATGATTTATAACTGCCCAAAATTTTGCACTATCTCTCTGTGTTTCAGGGAATAGTAAATCACTCCAGGCCTCGTTTTTTATCTCAGATTTCCTCACCCTGATAGCTTGATTGTATTGTTTCCTTAATGACGCTATCAGCTCTCTGTCTCTGGGTTTATTTTTTAGAGCCTTTAGGAGGATTGAGTGGGCCTTGGAGCAGTTTGAGTCAAACCATCTGGGGCCCCTGAACCTATTTAGCTTTGCCTTTACAGTCAGATCTAGATTGACCTGACGGCAAATAACATTAAAGGCCTCAATCATGGTGACACTAGAGTTCTTATTATCCAGACAGGTGGCGACCTCCCCCTCAACTTTAGCCAAAGTTTCCTGTAAGAAGGTGATTGGGGTTACTTGATCCCATTTCAGCCTCCGATTCTGATCTCTCAGAACTAGTTCTGTCGCGCATAAAGCGTCGATCTTCCTTTTTCCCAAGACTCCCTGAGCTATAATCTCTAAAATCACAGGATTGTGATCGCTAAAAACTGTAGTTTCTACCTTATAATTCATTACTTCAGGCAGAATACTAGGAGATAGAAAGATATAATCTATAATTGTGCCCGAGTCATTGCCCACATATGTCGGTAACCTCGGGCCTGTAGGGCAACTACATGATTCATAAAGGTTAAAAGTAGCTAAGAGCAATTCCAAAGCCTCAACGCGTGGTGTATGTTCGAAATGCGGTGGGGAGGAATAGGGGGAAAATTCCTCATGTTCCCCGTGGCAATCCACATGGCATGGGTGAATATTAAAGTCTCCCATAAGGATCACCTCGTACACGTGGGCACTGTTCTCACTGTGGTTGGACAGGAATTCCTCTAGGGTTACCAAATGCTCGATTGAGGTTTGACTGACGGGAGAATTATAAAAGTTAACAAATAATATGGGATGGGAATTTGATGTACTTAGTTCAACCGCTAAACAGTTTTTGGAGTTGGACTTAATATGTCTAGGTTTTCCTTGGACATCTAGTGAAATGTATATAGCCAAACCCCCCTTTGCCCTTCCTGCTTTGCTAGGGTCTGCGGGTACATTAAAATGAGAAAAGCCATCCAGGGCCAATCCGTCTGACGTTTCCCATGTTTCTTGAAAGGCAAGAATATCATAGGAACTAATTATGTCCAGCCAGTTCTTGTTGTTAAATTTGGCTCTAAGACCAGCAATGTTCCAGCCCATGATTCTACAGACCCTAACACCTGCAGAATACTGATCTGATGGACCAAGAGCAGGCTGGGGTCCTTCTACATCACTATCTTGTCTTGGAGAAAGTCAATCGTTTTGATCCATGAAAGATAACGGCGCATAGCGATTGAACAGTTCAAGTGGTTGTGTAACTGGATTAAACAGTAATGGTTGATGACGATGAGCTGCTATGTTATGTCTTGAATCTTGTCCCCATCTGAAGTTCAAATCCCAGTTGTTGTCCCACCCTAGGGCAGGGGTCCTTGTGTAAGTAACATTCTGCTGTTCCCCATAAAAGAATTTTAAAGTTAGGGGAACCACAGTACCCCGTCTGCGTTGGGGAGGGAATATGTTCGCAAGAATATTCGGAAGAACGTCTTGATTTAAGAAGCTCACTGCCACACAGTCCCCTTTAAACTTTTTCGGTCGATTGCCCAGCCAGGGAACCCTGGTTGCTGACTTGATTACGCTTGCCAGATGATGCTTTCCCCCTGGTGCTAGCCGCATGTTACTAGTTAGCCAATGTAGGGCTTTGCTGCAAAGAGAAGTGGGGCTTTCCACTGTTCCCCCTTCCAGCGGGGGGAAGTTTGCGAGGACTAAAACCACAGGTGTGGCTTCAACTATGAATTGCAGGGGGTCCGTTTAATGAGCTAGTGCTTGTGCTGGGGGGATATCGACCGAAGGGATTGAGTCTGTTGGAATATTGACTAATATAGGACCCTCATTGATAGCAGTCAAAGTTGGTAGATGTGGTGATGAGTTCTCCCCGGGCAGTTGGTTTCCCTCTCCGTAGCCCACATCACCTCCAACAACATTTCCCCCAGTGTTATTACTCAGATGTGTAACTATCGTAGTTATATTTTCAACACCACCTGCAACCAAATTATGAAGTCCACCCAGCTTCTTAACCTCTGCTTGCAGTTTATCAATTTTGGATATTAGAGGTTTGATAATAGTGTTGATTTTTATCTCGAGGAAATCTGCAATTTTTTCAAAGAAAGCCTCCTCAAAAGTGTAATTTGGTTTATCCTCAACACTGTTTGCTTGTTTGGATTTTGGGGTTGTAGCCCTCTTCCGTCTTGTCCCTGAGCGTAACCCACCCCGCTTTGGTGGATTCTTAGTGCATAGTCGTTTTGGCCTGGCGGCGTGCCCTGTAGGAGACTGCTCATCCGCAGAAACACGAGTCTGTTTCTCTTGTTCAAATTCAGTGTCAATATCTGTGTCGCCCTTAGCCTCAGCATTAGGTCCCTCAGAGGCCGGGCAAGGTAAGTGTCCTGTGGTCTCCCCCGCTCTGCCGGGGTTTGCCCTGCTTTATGGCGCCCTCGGCGCTGTCTGCGCTGTCTGTGCACGTCACCCAACGCGCCGCCGCGAGGCCTGCCGGGTGTTGTGGTTCCCGGAGCGGCGGCGCGGGCCTCTGTGGCAAGGTGACTCTCGGCGGTGGCGGCTTCTCCTGCTGCAAGGCGGCGTGGCAAGGTAAGTGTCCTGTGGTCTCCCCCGCTCTGCCGGGGTTTGCCCTGCTTTATGGCGCCCTCGGCGCTGTCTGCGCTGTCTGTGCGCGTCACACAATGCGCCGCCGCGAGGCCTGCGGGGTGTTGTGGTTCCCGGAGCGGCGGCGCGGGTCTCTGTGGCAAGGTGACTCTCGGCGGTGGCGGCTTCTCCTGCTGCAAGGCGGCGTGGCAAGGTAAGTGTCCTGCGGTCTCCCCCGCTCTGCCGGGGTTTGCCCTGCTTTATGGCACCCTCGGCGCTGTCTGTGCTGTCTGTGCGCGTCACCCAACGCGCCGCCGCGAGGCCTGCCGGGTGTTGTGGTTCCCGGAGCGGCGGCGCGGGCCTCTGTGGCAAGGTGACTCTCAGCGGTGGCGGCTTCTCCTGCTGCAAGGCGGCGTGGCAAGGTAAGTGTCCTGTGGTCTCTATTTTATTGTCAAAACTGTTGTAATTGAGCCTTTTTCAACTTGTATGAAGAGTAAGAGCCTCAGTCACAAAAGTGGATGGCAGGCACATCCAAAAAGCATTGGCAAAGGCAATATTTCTCACATTTGGCATCTGTTGACTTTACTAATGGTTTTAGTTATTCGCCAAAACATCCCCTGGACCTGTGACACAGGACTAAAGACTTAAAAATAAAAGCTTTTGACATGGCTGTTCGCCATTTTGTATGCCTGAATACCACTCATGGAGGTATACAAAAAAGACACGGTAAAAAAGAGCTTACTTTTATTAAAGGCTCCTTCAACGTCTCATTAGGGGTTGTAAGCGCTATATAAATACAATTACAAAATATGGTATTTATAGTTTATTGAATTGTATTCTACATTTAATAAGCACTCTTTAAAATATATGTGAGAGCATGTCAGACATTGTCAGGGAAAGGTTACTAATATCATTTTCTTTCAAGTATATTTATTTCTTGCTAACAATATACGTAAAAGCTAAAATAGAAAGCCCTTTTTAATACACCTTTCCAATTCAGAAGTTTCTTTAATATATGAAAGTATGGGTTGTCTCAACGCATCAAAATATATTTTAAATACAGTCACATTGGACATGGAAGGTGAGGGGGTAACATGGCCAACTAGAGCATGAGCATCAATTCACTAAAATGCTAGGTGTAGTGGAAGGCCATCACAGTAAATGAGATCACATCAGGGCCTATTTCGAAGTGGAATACACTGCTAAAACAGTTTCCATTGTTTTAAAGCTGAAAATGAATGATTATGAGTAAAGAAAGTGCAGCAAAAAGGCTGCAAAATTTCCATATTTGTGCTGCTAAATTACCATATTTGTGCCGCTAAATTTGCTCATTCATGTCGCAATATCCTGGGGGGTCTGGTTGGTCAATGCCGTCTCTCTGCAGATGTCTGTCTGTGTATCATCCAAAAGAGAAATGAGCACTGGCATAGAAAGGAATAGCGACGTATATACATTCCGATATGCAAATTCGATCGGATTTACAATGTTTATCTAAGATGATATATTTTCAATAATATGAATTTACATTGTTTAGAAGGAGCTCATGTGTGTGTATATATATTATAATTTGTTTGATTGAGCTTGTACTCAGTGCATATGTGCAGACAAGTATTTTTTCTATGTCCCTTACCCATGTGACCCGATGCTATTGTTTCTACTTTTATGAGCACAGTATATAAACACCCCCATTGGTCATTTGAAGCCATGTGATCAAGGCCGTTTTTTGACGGCCGAAACGTGTCATGCCGATGGCGAGGGAAGAATAAAGCCACTTTTGAATTCACTTCTTGGTGTTATGGAGATCTGTACCTGATGGATGTGTGAGGAGTCACATTGCAGGACCTTGTTTCTATACAATTTCAGGCAGAATACGGCTGTTTCTGTCTTGACGGATCCTCTCTCTGAAAACGAGCTGCTGGGCTGAAACGGCCGACACCGCGCATGCGGATTGTTCATTTGACCCGGAAGGAGTAATCGAGTCAGCAGCTCCCCGTGCAACCAGGAAGACGCGACAAGCATTTCCAGTGAGAACGCTGCGTTCCCGAGTAGGACCGCGTTGGAGTCGGAGGACCCCCGAGGGACTACAAGGTTGCGTGCGGTAAACTGGTTAGTGCGCGTCGTTGTGAACTGATCAAATAATTGCATAGCACGGGTAGAGGGATAATTGAACACCAGCTATTTACGCCCTTGTTCCGAGTGAAGTCTTCGCAATTTAAGGGCTGTGGCTTAAGTATTATTTTCCCCTCCAAATATGACATCGTCGGCGGAGGCATTAAAGAACCGGGAGGCACTGGCTGATGCCATGTTTGTTAATTTACCCACAGTAAGACCAGTTGCAGAAAATGTGGACAATAGCAACCCTAACATGGATCTCAAAGGGAAGTTGAAAAAATTGGAGAAACTCCTTAAGACTGAGATCACTAAGTGGTGGGAAAAGCGCTCACTTGAAAAATACTTGGAAGTGGGGAGAGTCCCAAGGGGTCTAAGGGTACTCATAGCACCATCATTTGAGAACCCTAACCCCCTTATGTTGAAAGAGTGGGCCACTAACAACTTGGAAGCATCTAAAAATATGATCTGCATTTTAATAAAGTACGCAGAAATTGACAGAAATGACATTCTTAAGGAAATTGAGGCACTAAACAATGAATTGGATACTCATAAGGAAACAGAATATATCAAGAAATATCGTGATGAAATAAACACTCGCTTGGAAAAACATCAAGAAACCATCAGCCTACGCAAACAGTATAAATTCGCCCGTGATAAACAGGATTATGAAACTGGGAGAATTTTTACGTTTGCGAGGAAATATGACACCATGAAAAGACAGGCAATGACACCTAAAGCTACACCACCTATAATCAATGAAGGTGGGGAAACAACCGTATCAGAGCCAGAATTGAGTTCTAATGCTAGCAGTTTTGGTTCGGATGATGAACAAATAGCGGGTGGTTCTTCTGTTGTACCAACTCATTATGCGCCATCTGAGGAATTGGGTTTTTTAATCGAGGACAGGTTGAAAACTCTGCGACCAAAAAAAACCCAACAGCAGCGGAACAAAAACGCAAACGTAAAAACCACAAATGCCAAGAGAGGACGAAATGCCGCAGGGAGAGGTTTCGCAAAAAGAGGCAGGGGCAAGAAGTGGTAGAATTGATGGAAGCAGACAACGCCTCCACCATGACCACTGACCGTGAATCTAGTAACACGGTTACCACGAACATGAATTCCACCACTGACATGAATAACACTGTCATCAACTTATCTGAAGCAGACCTCTCCAAAGCAGAAATTCAACTGTTGTCTTTAGGTCTTTCCTTCTGTCCGAAAAATGGTTACAATTATGTGCAAACTAGGATTGATGTCTTCAAGTTTATTCGTAAGTTGAAGTTAAAAAAACATTTTAAACTTGCCAATGCACAAGAGAAAGCAACCTCTATCAGTAGTTCTTTACATCCTTCTTCTGTGTTTCAAGTGGCAGACATGGGGGCATTGCAAACAGCCCATGAATTGGCGTTAGAGGAGAGTTTCACCAGCATCTGCACTCAAGCAAAATGTGACAGAATGGGGATGAGCATCAATGCACCAAGTGAAACCCCATTTAAACCAAAATCCACATTCATGCCATTGATGCCAAAAGATGCAATCGACACTTTTAATGATATGATCACGGAGGATCTCAAGGCTTTGCAAATAAAAACTTCTAGAAAGAACAAAAGACATAAGTACGTAGAAAAACAATACTTCAACCTAATGAAAAAACTGAGGAGTAATTCCAATCTGATTATAAATAAGGCTGATAAAGGAGGTAATATCGTCATCTGGCCCAAAGACCTTTATATGGATGAAGCTAATCGCCATCTTTCTGACACCACATGTTACAGGAAGGGCAATTTTTGTGAAATCCGTAACCTTAAAGACAGCATTCACAAAGAACTGCACCAATGGAAGAGGGAAGGTCTTTTAACTAAGCAAGAATTGGGGTATTTGAAAATTGACCATCCATTGACCCCTACCTTGTACCTTATACCCAAAATCCACAAACAGGTGTCTCCAGTCCCAGGCCGGCCAATTATTTCGGCCCAAGGGAGCCTTATGGAACCAATGTCAAAATATGTCGATTTCTTTTTGCAGAACTTTGTTGTGAGTCTACCTTCCTACATTAAGGACACAGGGCATTTCTTGTCTAAACTGAGAGAGGTGGAATGGAGAGATGGGTACATTCTGGTGGCCCTAGACATTTGCTCCCTGTACACCAGTATTGAACATACGGATGGTCTTAACGCTGTAAAGTATTATTTAAATCAACGCAACCTCATGTACAAAAATCATAATGACATGCTTGTTTCTATGATTAGGTTATGTTTAATGAACAATTACTTCTTATTTAATAAAGAGATCTACCAGCAGTTAAGAGGGGTTGCCATGGGGGCATGTTTCTCTCCCACCTATGCGTGTCTTCATGTAGGGTGGTGGGAGGAACATGTCCTCAGGCATATCCCGGGTTTCGTCAATAACATCGTCCATTATTGGAGATTTATTGATGACATCTGTATGATTTGGAAGGGAGATGAAAGTTCTGCCACAGACTTTGTTAAGACCATAAACACCAACAGCCTTAACCTCTCGTTTACCAGTCAGATCAGCAAAACCAACATCCAATTCTTGGATGTTGATATTTATGTCCAACACAATGCCTTAGCCACCAGACTCCATAGAAAAAACACGGCTGGTAATTCTATCCTGCACGCCTCCAGTGCGCACCCTAAACATCTTATAAAAAGTATCCCCTATGGGGAATTTATACGGATGCGCAGAATATGCAGTTCTGAGTCAGATCTCAACGTCTGCCAAAATGAGGCCATTCAAAGATTTTTAAAGCGTGGTTATCTTATGGATGATCTTTTGGCAGCCAAAGATAAGGCCAATAGTACCAACCGAGAGGCATTTTTGGGAGAATCCATTGCAAATGTGAGCGTTGAGGCAGAAAGTCCCCCTAAACATGACATCAATACTGTTAGTTTAATCACTACCTTCAACACTGAGGAGAAAAAAATAAGGGGGATTCTTAAAAAACATTGGCCCATACTCCACACCGACATCAATTTGTCACCTTTACTACCTACAGAACCCTCTATCATTTTCAGGAGAGGACCCTCGATGAGAGATTGTTTAGTGAGAACTAGTCCAGAGGTGAATGATTGTAAGGTGTGGGTTTCCAATAAAAGAGGCTTTCACAAATGTATTTCATGCAGAGCGTGCAAGTTCGGGGTGAACACGGTGGAATTTCAGTCTCAATTTAATCCCATGCCTACACCGATCAGAGAACTGTATACCTGTCGCACAGATCATGCTGTCTATGTATTAGAGTGCTCGTATAAGCTTAAGTATGTGGGCAGTACTAAGTTACAGGTATTCAATCGCATATTACAGCACCTCAGGGCAATAGTTAACTCTGACGCGAATTACCCTGTTTCCCGGCACTTTGAACTTGTACATGCCAAAAACTTGAACCACCTCACCTACTTTGTCATTGACTCCGTCCCCAAGAACATCCGGGGTGGGGATCGTGAGAAAACATTGAGACAACTTGAGAGGAAATACATTGTACTCTTAAACACCAGAATACCAAATGGGCTAAACAGGGGGGAAGATTTACAAGTTTTCTTGTAAACTTGATAACATCACCCTGTCATGCAATTATCTGAAAAGGACCTTGTTATATGCCTCCCTTTCCCCTGACCTGTGTAACTCTTTCTTTTGGAGTGTTTCTCCCTTTTCTAAATGCATAGCATACCAAGTTTCAGTTCATTTGTATATATATTTTCTGTCTGAGTCTTATCGAAAAACTGTTTTCGTTATTGAAACATTAATTGTTGTTACTTAGTCACTATGGCTATAGTGAACTCACAGCATCAGCGGCAATGCCTTATAAATGTTTTTAACTGTGTTTGGTTGATAGCACTAGCGCAGGTACATTATGATACATGACATCTTTTGTTGTGATTTGGATCAAATCATTACATATATGTACACACTGTGAGTATTTCATGCACTTTAGAGAACTTGTGCACTGTTTTTCAATAACATCCTATGGGTTTTTTTTTTTATCACCCAGGGACATGATATCAGTAATTCGCACACACGTCATGACTTGTATAATTCCTATTTTAGTATAAATATGAGTCTATTTTTTGCACTCCTTTGTACATACTCCCAAACCATTACACAGTTCACATTGAGCTCAATTATGCACTTGCACTTTATTTTTCCGATATGCAAATTCGATCGGATTTACAATGTTTATCTAAGATGATATATTTTCAATAATATGAATTTACATTGTTTAGAAGGAGCTCATGTGTGTGTATATATATTATAATTTGTTTGATTGAGCTTGTACTCAGTGCATATGTGCAGACAAGTATTTTTTCTATGTCCCTTACCCATGTGACCCGATGTTATTGTTTCTACTTTTATGAGCACAGCATATAAACACCCCCATTGGTCATTTGAAGCCATGTGATCAAGGCCGTTTTTTGACGGCCGAAACGCGTCATGCCGATGGCGAGGGAAGAATAAAGCTTTTGAATTAACTTCTTGGTGTTATGGAGATCTGTACCTGATGGATGTGTGAGGAGTCACATTGCAGGACCTTGTATATATATATATATATATATATATATATATATATATATATATATATATATATATTTATATATATATATATATTCGTTTCACAACAAAACTCCTTCCGGGTCCCTTGACCCATGAAAGGTGGCGTGGACGTCGGCGGAGTGAATCCGACACAGATATGCTCAATAAACAAAGTCCATAACCCACGCTCTCAGGAAACAACACGGAGACACCAGAATGAAGCCAGTGCTGTTTAATCCACAACGCCTTTCGCCGACAAACGGCTTGATCACGTGAATTAGCGTTACCGTATCAGTGCCATATATCACAAAACAATGGAAATGAAAAGAGGACTGGTATGGCAAAACATTGTGTTAGTAAAGTTTCTTAATACTGTTCTGTCGTAAAAAATAACTTGTACATTCTAAAAACAGTGTGAAAGAAATGTTGAATAATCACATACTTTGCACAAAGAATTAGCATTATAATGAAACAAAGTAATAACCAGTGCAAACATACAAATTAATACATTAATATGTCAGCAACTGAAACGCGGCAATTACCACAGTGAATAAGGCATATTTAAACCTGTGGATCCCCTTCCTCATGCACCGACACCTCGCCCTTGTTGCACGCCCAATGCGTGAAAAAAGGCTCACTCAGCGCTGCAGGCGTCTGGAAATTAATATGCGCCTGCGCACAAGTACAATAAATCATGCACTTGTAACCACGATGGAATGTCTAAGAATAAAACGAGGGAGGTGCAAGGAGAGAAATAATCTTAGTGGCGAGTGCCCAAAACATACTCTCAATCAAGTAGTCAGTCCAGTCAAACTCCAAGTCTTAGTGATGGCAGATCCATAACGCAAAAGTGCTCATGTGACAAGAACCGGATTAGGGGAGGGGTCCCGTGAAGTGGAGTGACGGTGAACTGGGCCCCTTATCTCGGTCCTACAACAAAACAAATAAACAGAACCAGTTAAAAACAGTTTCATTACATTGAAAAGTTACATGAAGCTAAAATGTAATCATTAGACAGTTGAACATGGTAAAAGAAGAAGAACGCTGTGTTACAGTTATATTAGTCCTTTAGGTGTACGGCTAGCTCCTCATCCTGATTAAGACCCCCCGGGGTCTTGGTTTGGAAGTCTATGATGAGTTTGGACTCCCTTTGGCGTAATTTCAATACCCTGTTGCCCCCTCTGGGATTCTTTCCTATCTGTTCCAAGATGAAAAAACTCAGATCCTTGACATTAGAGAAATGCTTATCTCTAAAATGTCGTGCCACTGGGTATTTGGGGTCAAAATTGCTGATGGCTCTAGTATGTTCCAGTATTCTTTTTTTGGCCATACACGTCGTACTGCCTATATACCATTTGTTGCATGTGCATGTAATGGCATATATCACAAAAGTCGAGCTGCATGTGAGAAAGGGTACAATCTTTTTCTGGACACCATTGTACTTCACTTCCTTTACAGATTTACTGTTAGCACAGGCTTTACAGTGCCCACATGGGAAAAAACCATCTAATCCCTGTATGTTACTGGGTGGGTACACTGTGATGTCGCTGCGAACTAGCATATCCCGGATACTCCTCCCCCGTCTGTACGTTATACTGGGTCTGGGAGGTAGTTCTTTCCCTATAACACTGTCCGTTTTGAGAATGTCCCAATTTTTGGCTACAATTCTCTTGATATCTTGGGGTTAGGATAAGTCTGGTAATATCCCCACCTTCATCCTTGTTCTCAGTGTTGTCTACGAGGGTATCAGGTCTTTGGATATTGTTGGCTCTATCCTTAGCTCTTTTAAGGACCCAATTAGGATAACCTCTCTCCTTGAATCTGTCAAGAATGATACCACTCTCTTCTAGGTATGCTGTCGCAGTGTTACAGTTGCGTTTGGCCCTCAGTAGTTCTCCGAATGGAATACTCCATTTCAACTTGTCCGGATGACTATTGAGGGCATGTAGCACACTGTTGCCCGCAGTAGCCTTGCGAAAAAGTGAAGTATGGATTTCATTGTTCACAATCTCGATTTTGACATCTAGATATTCAATGTTCGTATGGCTTTTGCAGCCACTGAGAACAATGTTCAGGGAGTTGCAGTTTAATTTCGTTATGAAATTGTCTGCTTCCTCAATGGTGCCCTTCCATACAATAAAAAGGTCATCGATGTACCTCAGCCACATCGATACCTTTTTAAAATCCTGTTGTAGAGTGGGGTCAGAACGAATATCCCTTTCCCATTTACCCATGAACAAGTTGGCAAAGCTAGGTGAAAAACACGAGCCCATGGCAGAACCACTAACCTGTCTGAATAGTTCTCCATTGAAAAGGAAGATGTTATTTCCCAGACAGTATCTCACCATGTTAAGCAACATACGAGTATGCTCTCTGAATTTAACATGTCTGCTTTTCAGAAATTCTTCACAGGCTACCACACCTTGCTCATGATCAATAATGGTGTATAGACTCTGTACATCAAGTGTTATGAGTACAGAGCCTGCCTCCCATTTCAATTTCTCAATCTTATTGAGAAAGTCTTTCGTATCACGAACATAACTTTCTAGTTCCATGACATGTTCTCTCAGAAAATGGTCAATGTATTTCGAGACTCTTTCCGACACACTGCCACGGGAAGACACAATGGGTCTCCCTGGCGGTCTAGTGGCATTTTTGTGTACTTTAGGTAACAAATAAAGTACATATATATATATGAAAAAAATCATTACAACCTCCATTTTACATCAGCCATAAGTGAGACGAGCATCATTTTTCTGGATGTAGAAGTTTTTATCAAAAACAACAGACAATAGCATTACCTGGCTATGCGGACAGAGGTCACAGCACCCCTATCCCACATCTGTATGCCGAGGAAGCCTCACCTGAGTCCGCCGCTCCTGCCTTCGTGAAACGTATACGGTGTCCATAGAAGACAGGCGTCTGATAGTGCTGATTAAGAGCAGAAACCGACTAAAGAAGAGAAAACAATAACGCAAAGCCGTAGCGTAGAGGCGCTCCATAAATGAACAAGGAAACGTGACAAACCCAATTGCTTTCAACAGGCATTTCGAAAAAATCCTTGCTCGACCATGACTTAAAAAAACAAGGCGGAAGAGACGCGAGACGCCAGCGGCCACTCGTGTGCACATCTCCTGTCCTAGTAGTGATCGGGAGGGTGCTGCCGCGCTGCCCGCGTTGACCCGGAAGCTCTTGGCCGGCCGGCCAATCCGCACGCGGCCGACCGGAAGTCCTGCCTCCTGAGGTCCGTGAGAAGAAGGCCTGCCGGCGCATGGAGCACCCTGCCGGTCCTGGGTAGCCCGGGTCCCCAGGAGGGGGCCGGGGAGAAGGAGGAGTGTGGCGCCTGTTGCGGGGCTCCTCTGACCTGAGGGAGCCCCGATCCAGAAGAGGAGACGCGCCGTGAGGAGCGGAGCGCGAGAGGAGCCCCGCCGGAAGAGCGCAGCCAGTGAGTGGGGCCCAGGGCTGATGTGAAGTTAGAGTCCCCCGTAGGGGAATCCGTGCCTGGCTGTGTGTATGCCTGTGGGGGAGGGTGGTGGGGGGGAGTGTGTGCGCGTGTGCGTGTGTGCGCGAGGGAATGTGTGTGCGCATGCGTGACTGTGTGTGATTGAGAGAGAATGCGAAGCAGTGGATAGTGTGCTGTGTGCCTGTATGTGTGCCGTGTGCATGCGCGCGCCTGTGTGTGTGTGTGTGCGTGCATGCAGAGGTGTGGGAGCTGCCTGTGTCTGTGTGTGAGCAAGGGCTGTGTGTTACTCCGCGCAAGCGCAGCTCAGACGCACGCTCCCGCGGTGAAAACTGGAAACGAAAAGCGCGTGGCACATTGCTGTCCACTTTCCTAAATACGGGTAGCATTAGGTCTGAAGCAGACACCATCAATGCTCACGCATTGAGGGTTAGGTCTGCTCGACCTAATGAAGCAGACACCATCAATGCTCACGCATTGAGGGTTAGGTCTGCTCGACCTAAAAACGAAATCACACAGATTGTGCATTTAAAACTTACGAAAGGAACACTGTGTCCCAACATGCACTGTAATTAACATTGCTTCAAGCACACGCCCATAACAGGATAAAATGCAAATGAATAAAAACCGAAAATGCAGGCATGAAAGTTTCCGATGCTTTGTGTGTTCAGCCCATGAGGAAGGGGTCAAGGAACCCTGAAACGCGTTGGCACTTTTAATGAATAATGAAACATTAAGGCAGGCTGCATCTTTAAAAGCCAGAGGGCAGAGTGACTTCGAGTGTGTTCCTATGCTTCGGGGCATTTGCTTTAAAACATATATATATATATATATATTATATATAGAGTATGGGACTATCCGTAGTTAAACAATAATCATCCGGCACTCCAGGTGCTCTTGTTCTTTTATTTATGAATATGTTAACATCTACTTGTTTCAGAAGCCACTGCTTCTACACAACCTGCTTGCCGAGACCTGGTATCGTTTAGAATCTGCATTCCTCCCTAAAGTTGTTTGTTGTGTACTGCCCTGGGCCCTGCTTCGCTTTGCTTCCGCTGCATTAACTGTAACTTGTAAAGGCGATTACCCCCGGCGCTGTGCTCTGCCCTCCCCCCCGCTGCCATTTTGTTTGTATTGTTGTTGTCCTCGTGAGCCCGCCCCGCCTCCCAGCTGAGCCGCCCTCCCACTGTCTATATACAGTGCTCCATACCTGGAAGCGCTGTGATCCCCTCATCGCTCCTGTGCTGAAAGGTCGCTCCACAACCTGCTTGCCGAGACCTGGTATCGTTTAGAATCTGCATTCCTCCCTAAAGTTGTTTGTTGTGTACTGCCCTGGGCGCTGCTTCGCTTTGCTTCCGCTGCATTAACAGTAACTTGTAAAGGCGATTACCTCCGGCGCTGTGCTCTGCCCTCCCCCCCGCTGCCATTTTGTTTGTATTGTTGTTGTCCTCGTCCTCGTGAGCCCGCCCCGTCTCCCAGCTGAGCCGCCCTCCCACTGTCTATATACAGCGCTCCCATACCTGGAAGCGCTGTGATCCCCTCATCGCTCCTGTGCTGAGAGGTCGCTCCACAACCTGCTTGCCGAGACCTAGTATCGTTTAGAATCTGCATTCGTCCCTAAAGTTGTTTGTTGTGTACTGCCCTGGGCGCTGCTTCTCTTTGCTTCCGCTGCATTAACTGTAACTTGTAAAGGCGATTACCCCTGGAGCTGTGCTCTGCCCTCCCCCCCGCTGCCATTTTGTTTGTATTGTTGTTGTCCTCGTCCTCGTGAGCCCGCCCCGCCTCCCAGCTGAGCCGCCCTCGCCCCTCCCCCTTTCCACTATCCATATATGACTGATGAGCTTCCGAGCAGCGTTCACGCGCAGCGGTCGCGCCCCATTCGCGCCGAAGGTGCGCCAAAGGTAAGCCCGTCTACGCCCGTCCGCGCCTGGACCGCGCCCAGCGCCAGAGCCCCTGGTCCTCGTAATGCCCACCACTCCCGCATTACTTTCAATGCCACCACCCTCCTAGCCCTTAACCCCGGCCGTTCCCCCAACTGCGTCCAAGCCGCTCCTGGACACACCCATGGACCCTTTTCCTGCAACTCCTGCAAGTTCGACGGCACCAAGAACAACTCCTCATCTACGAACACACAACAGATATCCGACCCCAACCACCTACAATGCATCCTGCTCAACACCCGCTCGGTCCACAGGCACGCCATCGACCTCTGGAATCTACTTGACACCATCTCTCCGGACGTCGCCTTCCTAACAGAAACATGGATGAACGCCACATCAGCCCCAGACATCACCATTGCCATCCGGGAAGGCTATAAGATCATTCGCAAGGACCGTATCGGCCACACAAGAGGAGGCATCGCTATCGTCCATAAGAAATCCATCCGCATCTCAACCAGCTCAGACGTCAATCTCGCCAACACTGAACACCTTCACTTCCAGATCCACATTGACCCCAAGACCACACTCAGAGGCACCCTCCTTTACAGGCCACCAGGACCCCGCGCACAATTTAGTGAAGACATCACGGACTTCATCACTCCACACGCGCTCCCCTCCGAGGATTACATCCTTTTGGGAGACCTCAACTTTCACCTTGAAAAGAACAACGACCGCAACACCACCACCCTTTTGGACAACCTCGCCAACCTCGGACTTAAACAACTTGTCACTACCCCCACCCACATCGCAGGTCACACACTCGACCCTATCTTCACCTCCAGCAAACATGTCTCCTTCAGCCACACCACAGCTCTCCTTTGGACTGACCACAGCTGCGTTCACTTTACCTACAACAAGCCCACATCCAACAACCACCCCCAACCCACTCTGCAAAGAAACTGGAACAAAATCACCATCGACCAGATCTCCTCATTGCTTCTTCAAAACCCCCCAGCCCACTCCTCAAACCCTGACCAAGCAGCCACCAACCTCACCCAATGGTTATCCAACAGCGCCGACATCCTAGCACCACTGAAAAAACGACAAATCAAACTAAGCAGCAAGAAGGCCTCCTGGTTCAACGATGATCTTAAGAAATCCAAGAAACTCTGTCGCTCCCTTGAGAAGGCCTGGAAAAAAGACCCAACCACCAGCACCAAGGACGCCTTCAAAAACGCCACCCGCATACACCACCAACTGATCCGGAATGCCAAGAAAGCCGCTTTCAAGGACCGACTAGATTACAACGCCCACAACAGCAAGGAATTATTCAACATCGTCAAGGAATTTACCAACCCCTCAGCCAACTCCAACAACATCACCCCCTCTCAAGCCCTCTGCGACTCCCTAGCCTCATTCTTCCACAACAAAATTGCAGACATCCACAACAGCTTCGACAACCGACCCGAAGACCAACCCACCCAACCCCCTACAGGACCCCCACCCCCCCTGAACATCCTCAATGACTGGAAGCCAATCTCCACTGAGGACACCATCCGTCTGATGAACTCTATCCACTCAGGATCCCCCACAGACCCATGCCCTCACCACATCTTTAACAAAGCAGACTCCATTATAGCACCGCACCTCCGAGACGTCATCAACTGCTCCCTCAACTCCGCAACCTTCCTGGAAAGCTGGAAACATGCCGAACTCAGCGCCCTCCTGAAGAAACCCGCAGCTAACCCCACCGAACTCAAAAACTACCGCCCTATCTCACTCCTTCCATTCCCGGCCAAAGTCATCGAGAAAGCGGTCAACAACCAGCTCGCCGCATTCCTCGAAACCAACAAATCCCTCGACTCCTCACAATCCGGCTTCCGAGCCAAGCACAGCACTGAAACCGCCCTCATCGCAGCAACAGACGACATTCGAACTCTTCTGGACAATGGAGACACAGTCGCCCTCATCCTCCTCGACCTCTCCGCAGCCTTCGACACGGTCTGTCATAGCACCCTTTTACAACACCTCAGAAACGTCGGAATCCAAGGAAAAGCACTGGAATGGATCACCTCGTTCCTCACCGGAAGAACCCAGAGAGTCCGCCTTCCACCATTCAAGTCAGAGGCCACTGAAGTCATCTGCGGCGTACCACAAGGATCTTCACTCAGCCCCACCCTCTTCAACGTATACATGAGCCCCCTCGCGGTCATCGCACGCCAACATAACCTCAACATCATCTCCTACGCCGACGACACTCAACTGATCCTCTCACTCACCAAAGACCCGAACACTGCCAAAACCAACCTGCATGAAGGAATGAAAGAAGTAGCCGATTGGATGAAGCACAGCCGTCTGAAACTGAACTCTGACAAAACAGAAGTCCTCATCCTAGGCACCTCCCCCTCCGCCTGGGATGACTCTTGGTGGCCAGAGGCCCTTGGAAAAGCACCCATCCCGACGGACCACGCACGGAACCTGGGCATCATCCTGGATTCCTCACTCTCGATGAACAGACAAGTCAACGCCGTTTCTTCATCTTGCTTCAACATTCTTCGCATGCTCAAAAAAACATTTCGCTGGATCCCCACCGAAACTAGAAAAACGGTCACCCACGCTCTGGTCACGAGCCGACTGGACTACGGAAACACCCTCTACGCCGGTACCACCGCAAAACTCCAGAAAAAACTCCAACGCATCCAGAACGCTTCAGCCAGGCTCATATTAGACATCCCGCGTAAAGAACACATTTCTGGTCACCTGAAAAACCTCCACTGGCTCCCCGTCAATAAGAGGATTACTTTCCGGCTCCTAACCCACGCACACAAAGCACTCTACGAAATCGGACCCGAATGCCTCAACACACGACTGTCCTTCTACACCCCCTCCCGCCAGCTACGATCCTCCAACCAAGCCCTTGCCACTGTACCTCGCATCAACAAAACCACCATGGGAGGTAGATCCTTCTCCTACCTGGCGGCTAAAACCTGGAACTCACTTCCCACTCACCTTCGCCTTACTCAGAACCACCTAGCATTCAGAAAGCAACTTAAAACTTGGATATTTGACAAGTATTTCCCCACCCTTCCTCAAGCGCCTTGAGACCCTCTGGGTATATAGAGCGCTATATAAATTTATTGACTTGACTTGACTTGACATATATATATATATATATATATATATGCACCAAACCTCCTTCCGAGAAAAGAGACAGCAACCCAGGAGGAAACGGTAGGAAACACTAGTTTATTAGCACAGATGCGGCAAATGCATTTCGGCAGCTTCCTGCCTTCTTCAGCTTCCCAAAGCAACCTGTGAGTAAAATCCCATGCTGCAAGTCACTCCCTCATTTGACTGCTTGCTAATGCAAGCCAGCTCCACCCCTTGAAGTGGACTCCACACACCTGTGAGCAGTATATATATATATATTAGTTATAGTTAGGACCTACTTTCCATAGGAAATTCACAACATTCTATTTGGAATAATTTTTTTTTTTTTAAATAATAAATTGCGGGGTATGCGTATACTAAGCGTGCGCGGTGGAAATGTATTGCTGCCACGTGAGGCAGCAATAAATATTAAAAGTCACGGGAGGATTAGGAGGGAGCAAATATGATGAAGGACAAAGCATGGTGCGCACAAAAATAAAGCAAAACAGAGCTGAGAGGGCCACGTGACGCAGTAAAAAAATACTATCATGCAGGTACAATTTACAGCGGAGGCTGATGTTGTGACGGCTTCTCCTACCTTTGCTTCTGTCGTCTCTTGTCTTGTCTTCAAAGGTTGAGGCTTTGGCTGGGCCTGGAGTGAGCAGGGCGTGGGCGCCGCCGCCACTGCGCCTATGGTGGTCTGGCTGGGCGGCAGCAGCAGTGACCCCACGTCGAGTGTCCCAAGTCCTCCTCCGTTCGAGCAAACAGTTCGTAGTACAATTGACGACGACAGTCTGTCTGTCATCACAGTACAGGTAGGCAAAATAGAGCGTGATCACGTCAGTGCCCGCATTATATGGGAACCGCGGGGGCTGACCAAACCAAGCCCAGGTCCGTCATTGGTAGTGTTTTCGCGCTCTAAAAGAATGACGGCTTTGGGGGACCTCCCATTGGCTAATTTATTGGCTTCCAGGCTTATTAATAGCAAGAAACTAGGTGGTAACATCTGGGGAGTGTGGGCGGGCATGCACCGCGCATGTGCAAGTGTGAGTGTGTACACCAACAATTAATAGCAGAGAGAGACGGGGTGGGGTTATCATGTGCGCAGAGGCAGGCCCAGAATCGGATCTCCAATGAGTGACCACTTGTAATCATTCTCGTAGCGCGCCCTGTGCTCTGATTTGACACTGAGAGGGTGATCGCACCATACTTTGTACTGCTAATCATACGCTATGAATACGCTTTGACGTTACGCATCGCATCAAAGCTTCCGTGTGATGTCATGTACGGCGCCCTGTACGCGAAAGGTGCCAATGTTTTTAATTGTTTAAAAACATATATTTATGTATTTAATGTACATACTAAGGGTAGAAATTATCTGGGATAATTATGAAAACAGTTTTTTAAATTTTTTAACAATCATATAATACTTTTAAAAGCAATTACACAAATCGCGGCGGAACGTCATGCGTACTCGCATCCTAAGACCCTTGTAAGTGCACCGTAAGCACACTGTAAGCGTACGCAAAGTCATGTGACTTTAAAAAAAGAGATTTGATTGGTTCAAAACACTTCCTATTCCAACTATTGAAAGTTCCGTCCCATTTTAATCATTCTATTTTGACTTTCTAAGAAGAAACATCTCTTCTGAGAATCCTGTCAAATAGAAGGAAGATCACCATAATAACAGCAATGGACTCATCTTCCAGCCTTTCTTCAGAGGGAGATTTCATTCCTGAAGAACCTCCAAAGAAGAGGAAAGAAGCTGTAATTTGGAAGTTTTTTACTTTTCCAGAAAGGCAAAAAAAGGTTAATGCTCCAAAAGTAACCTGTAAAATTTGCCAAACAATTCTTTCAAGAGATGATCCATCTAAAAAATACTCCTTTGGCACAGCAAATATGGTGCGACACGTGAAGAACTTGCACCCCAACAACTTTGTTCGAGCTGCAAGATGGAGGTTGCAGGACATTCCCACCTACTACTGCACCAAGCACATCAAATGCTGCAGCAGCATTTTCAGCAAGCAGTCCCCACCCACAAATTGATGCTGATTTTGGTGAGGTTAAAATTCTATGCATTTATTGCGATAAACTTTTGTGTTATGGGAAATAGTCTATCGACCTGAAAAAACGCAGGAATGTCATTTGAGATGTCATCAGTGATGTCATGGGAGATGTCACTGACCATGTCTTGATTGATGTACTATGTGACGTCATCAGCAGTGCATTGCGGCGGCGCGAGTTATAGTTAGCTGAACTAACTATAACGGGGGAATTTCAATGGTTTTGTATGAGTGAAATGTCCAGCTAACTATAACATGTGTGAAACCTATGGTTTTTTCAATGAATTTGTAAGGTTTTTTAAATGCTAATTCCTAACTATAACGTGTGTGAAACCTATGGTTTTTTCAGTAAATATATACATATATATATGTATATATATATATATGCCAAACAAGCTCCCAATTCCACCGTAGAGATGGATTCCAATCAGGATACGGACCACACGGCATGTTCCAAATTGAAGTGCTTTATTCACCCTTCAGACAGACATGACGCGTTTCGTCCGGTCACCCCGGACTTGATCACATGGCATACTGTTATCCATTAGCTATGGCTCCTCCCCTACTTACAATGGATCTAGAAAACAGACTATTCGAGAATGTATTTTTAGTGCAATACGTGTGTATGTAAAAGCGTCTCTACTAACAATTATATGAAAAATTGCAATCTTGAACATAGACACAATTAGTATTGAACAAGGGCTAAAGATATAACGCAAAAAGTGCCCATAATAGCAATAATAAGAGAATATACATCTTTTATCAACCCTAAGTTCAATATAATCTTGGGCTAGTGCCCACATATACACATAATATATAATCATCCTGAAACGTCCTATTATACACCTAGTCCAATTCTAAAAAACTAACCAAAAGGAGCCATGTAAAAAGAAACAGTTAATTATTCAAAAACATGTCTTACATAAAAACCCATATAGTGCAATTAAAAAACTTTTTGTTTCTCAAATCAGCGTTAACAGATAATTGGCATATTTCATCAACTTTTTTCATCATATTAAATGACAATATATATTACTGTATATATACATCCGTATAGATCTTCCTGTATCTAATATTGTTAGCATATTAGAATGAAAGTGACTAATGCAAAACCAAAAGAATAAAGAAAACATCTCATAAATGCCACTAAGCTTCGTTGTTTGCTATCACCAGCTTGAATGTATCCCGATAGAACAACCCCCATTCATTAAATCTAGGTGTACCTCGGTTCCTAGATGTACATACATGATAGTATTTTAAATTTAAAGTGACAAGTGCAAAAATAAAGAAGTAGAACTAATTCAGCCGTCAAAAGTGCCAGTGGGCAAAATTCGCCATATGGGACACTTTTAATAAGGTGTCTCGGGTGGGTACTGCTGGCATGAAGAATGGTGTTTCTCGCTGTGGCTTTTCTAAGTAATTTTGTGTTTATTTCACCATTGGAAATATAGATTTCCACGTCTAAGAACTCCACTCTTTCCTTGCTAATGTTAGCCGTGAATTTGAGATTCAAATCATTAGAATTTATTTAATTGACAAATGCAGTCATTTGCAGTATCATTTTGTTGTGTTCATGCAATTTGATCTCACGTTTAGACAGGTAAAATCTTACTCTTGCTAAACCCTGTTCGTGCTCAATGCTAGTATATAGGGCACATATATCCATAACAATAAAACAGTAATGCTCACACCATACTATTTTACTGAGTTTCTCCAAAAAATTACCCGTGTCCTTAATGTATGAATCAAGATCTTCCACATAGTTTCTAATGAAAAAGTCAACATATTTTGAAATGGATTCCATAAGTCCTCCCTGCGCAGATATAATAGGGCGCCCTGATACTGGGTTTACCTGTTTATGTACCTTTGGTAGGAAATATAAAGTAGGAGTAATAGAATGATCTGTTTTTAAAAAATTGTACTCCTCTTTGTTGATGAGACCCCTGCGTTTCTATTGAGCTAGTTCCTTAAACACCAGTTCTTTCACAGTTGTAAGCTCCTTGAATGTCACTTTTTTATAGCAACATACATCATTCAAATGTTTGTTGGCCTCTTCAATGTTGATTTATCTTGGCCATAGGACAATGTTCCCTCCTTTGCCTGCATTTTTCACGATAATACTGTCAGTATCCTTGATTTTCTTCATCAGTTTAGTGTACTGTTGTTCTTTAAAACTTCTCTTTTTTGTTGATCGTGTCCCTGTTTAATTGCTTAAGGTCATCAATAACAACCTCACTAAATATATCAATAGCATCACGTGGCATGATCGGCATGAATGTTGAAACTGGTTGGAATGGACTTTCAGCGGCGCTTACACATGTAATGCCCATATCTCTCAATTCCTGTTGAGTATTCTCATATTCATTCTCCTGTGTCGTATCAGCCAATGCTTGTATAGTTCTTACTTCTGCAATGTCAGAGACTTGGAATTGCATGCTGGGTGTATTTGCAATCGCAATGTCAGTTGCCTTTTCATTGGCTTTTTTTAATTTGTGAAACTTTACCAACTTTAATTTTCGAATAAATTTAAAAACATCAATTCTAGATTGTGTGTACTGAAAGCCGGTTTTGGGGCAAAATGAGAGGCCCAAGGATAATAATTGTAGTTCCGCAGCCTCAAGATCAAGGTCGCTCAAGTTGATCACTGTATTATTTTTACTTTCATCATGCTCCGTTACTTGGGTAACTGTATTTTCCCTTTCCCTCCTCTGCCTTTACAATTGCCTCTTGCGTTTCCGCCTCTGGTTTTGGCGCTTATTGCCTTTGGATTGTATGGTTTCTGCTGCGACCCCCTGGACCTTAGGGAGTATCTGCGATCTTCCACCATAAACCCCAACTCCTCAGATGATATATATATATATATATATATATATATATATATATATATATATATATATATATATATATATATATATATATATATATATCACAAAGCAATTTGAAATAAGTCACCGCACTCTTCTAGGATTTGGTTAAGCTTTTTAATCCATCAAGGAAAAAACTTCCTCACCATCCTTGATGGATTAAAAAGCTTAACCAAATCCTAGAAGAGTGCGGTGACTTATTTCAAATTGCTTTGTGAGAGTTTAACGAGTCTTGTCCTTGACTCGGCACCGGCACCAGCTGAATGGTCGCTCCTTCTCCAGCAAGGGACATTTGCTTGAACATATATATATATATATATATATATATATATATATATATATATATATATATATATATATATATATATATATATATATATATATGCAGCAACAGCAGTTTTTCAAAGGCTCCGCATTCCATCGATATATATAGGAGCTCCTCCAAACGAAGAAGAGAGGCCACAAGCGGGGAAACAGTGGCAGACACCTTTATTCAGAAAGAGATGAACCCTTGAAGTGGCGAATGCATTTCGGCGTCTTTTTTGCCTTCCTCAGCGCCAGGGGTATGCTCAGGACACAGGCTCCCATTCCGGTTTAAGTATCTTGCCTCGTCCTGATGTTGAAGCTGAGGCTCCACCCCCAAGGTAAGTCCCAATCAAAACCTATCCTGCTGGCTGCGTGTAGAGCGATGCCTGCAAGTCCCAGAATGCAACATCCTTGGCAGGTTTGGTGTGGCGGGAGTGGGACTGCCATCAGCAAGTTCAGTTACCCCCAAAGGGAATGCACCCTTCTGAATGTCAGCTGCCTCCTCGCGTCCCCTAACCACAGCAACCCCCAAGACACAGGGTTTACATACGGCGGGGGCAAGGCTGGAAGTCCTCCTCACCCAACGTGAAATCGGCTGATTTCAACACCGCCTCAATTCCTCCTGAGCCTGAAGGTGGGCCTTGGCAGTTCCACTACCGTGGATTTTGCAAAATTCTGCCGAGACGGGGACCAGTGTTTGCCAAGACCAACTTGGTGCTGCGGGGACCTCACCAGCGCGTCTCTGGTATACGCGCTGAAATATGCACAGGAGCTCCTCCAAACGAAGAAGAGAGGCCACAAGCGGGGAAACAGTGGGAGACACCTTTATTCAGACAGAGATGAACCCTTGAAGTGGCGAATGCATTTCGGCGTCTTTTTTGCCTTCCTCAGCGCCAGGGGTATGCTCAGGACACAGGCTCCCATTCCGGTTTAAGTATCTTGCCTCGCCCTGGTGTTGAAGCTGAGGCTCCACCCCCAAGGTAAGTCCCAATCAAAACCTATCCTGCTGGCTGCGTGTAGAGCGATGCCTGCAAGTCCCAGAATGCAACATCCTTGGCAGGTTTGGTGTGGCGGGAGTGGGTCTGCCATCAGCAAGTTCAGTTACCCCCAAAGGGCATGCCCCCTTCTGAATGTCAGCTGCCTCCTCGCGTCCCCTAACCACAGCAACCCCCAAGACACAGGGTTTACATACGGTGGGGGCAAGGCTGGAGGTCCTCCTCACCCAACGTGAAATCGGCTGATTTCAACACCGCCTCAATTCCTCCTGAGCCTGAAGGTGGGCCTTGGCAGTTCCACTACCGTGGATTTTGCAAAATTCTGCCGAGACGGGGACCAGTGTTTGCCAAGACCAACTTGGTGCTGCGGGGACCTCACGAGCGCGTCTCTGGTATACGCGCTGAAATATGCACAGGAGCTCCTCCAAACGAAGAAGAGAGGCCACAAGCGGGGAAACAGTGGGAGACACCTTTATTCAGAAAGAGATGAACCCTTGAAGTGGCTAATGCATTTCGGCGTCTTTTTTGCCTTCCTCAGCGCCAGGGGTATGCTCAGGACACAGGCTCCCATTCCGGTTAAAGTATCTTGCCTCGTCCTGATGTTGAAGCTGAGGCTCCACCCCCCTAGGTAAGTCCCAATCAAAACCTATCCTGCGGGCTGCGTGTAGAGCGATGCCTGCAAGTCCCAGAATGCAACATCCTTGGCAGGTTTGGTGTGGCGGGAGTGGGTCTGCCATCAGCAAGTTCAGTTACCCCCAAAGGGAATGCACCCTTCTGAATGTCAGCTGCCTCCTCGCGTCCCCTAACCACAGCAACCCCTAAGACACAGGGTTTACATACGGCGGGGGCAAGGCTGGAAGTCCTCCTCACCCAACGTGAAATCGGCTGATTTCAACACCGCCTCAATTCCTCCTGAGCCTGAAGGTGGGCCTTGGCAGTTCCACTACCGTATATATAGTGCTTTGAGATCCCATCCTGTGCCTGGGAAGGCACTTTGACCATGCAAAGTCATTAATTGTAATACACACAGTAAAGAATGAGTGTCACTCAAGGTGTCACACATTTGGCTGTAGAGTGTCACTCCTAAGTACACTGAGACCATGGAAATGTCACACATTTGCAAACTGAAAACTTGGCAGCTATGCAGATGTACAAAATTTAAGAATATGGATATCCTAATTGCAATTCTCTCTGAACCGCAATTAGGAAATCTGTATTCCTAGTGCAAGAAACTCTTTTGAGTTTCCTTAGAAATTCCCAGTGGGTAGCAAATTAACTTTATCATGCATAATAATGAGGTAGGTTGGAATTTGAGACCTATTAGGAATTGCAGCCATCACAGGGATGGTGTCCTGCTGTGATCAGCAGACCGCCAAATCTGTGACTGCTTTTTAAAAAAGCATTAGAAATGCAATAGGTCTTGCATGTTTTGAGTTAAAGCTATTAGTGTTATAAATTGCAATTTTTTTTACCCTTGTGCTATAAAGTGTAATATATTAGGAATCATTTTTATTCTGAAGAACCATGAACATTATAGGCAGGTTTTTGAAATTAAGCATTGTGTACCTTTTTCTTACAATATTAATGAGGTTTTTGCGTAACCATAAACTGAAAAAATGTACTTAAAACAAAATTATGAATTAAAAAACAGAGTAGCGCTGTATGTTGATAAAGAGACAGACTTATTTTTTAACACACTTTATTGATGACTGTGCCACATCATATAATGTGAGAGATATTCAACAGAGACAGTCTTTTTTTCAGCGCAACAGTTACAGTATATGTGTCATACATAGGTTCCGTGACAGTTATTCTGTGTGACATAGAATTCAAGGGTCATAGTCTCCAGTGACATTGCTGGTAAGAAAACAGTAGATATGCAATGTAAGTAGCGTCAATACAAAGTTGTGTACATTTACAAAAGGAACTAGTGCAAACACGTTCTCCCCCCCTCCCTAACCCTCCCACCCCGTCTCCTGGTCAATCCCACTTCAGTTTTCACAGTAATCAAAGAAGTTCTTATAGATGTATCAGTCCAAGGATTGTCGTTTTCAGGGTGAGGCCGCATTTGTTCGAGTCTAAGGGCCTAAAGATTAAAAGTAGCATGGCGACCTTGTATGTTATGGGGTCGGGGTAACCTGTGGAGGAGACAAGTTAAGCGTTTCCAGCTCAATTAGCATAGCCACCCAGTCCATCGAGATGGGCTGCTTCCTCAGCCCCCTCCCTTCTTCTCTACGAAGAGCTGCACCCTCCACCCTCCCCCATTGAAGCATGTTGGCTTTCCAAGTGGAGACCGCCGGACATCTGGGGGACTTCCACCTCATGGTGAGGACTCGTATTGCTAAGATGAGTGCCAGATCTAAGAACTTTAACCGTACCTTTTGTACCCTTGAGCGCATACGGAGGCCTACGAGGCAATTTAGGGCTTCATCCGGGACCGGGAGTTGTGTCACTACAGTCAGCGAGTGGCGGACTCCCCCCCAGTAGTCCCGCAGGCAAGGGCAAGACCATAGCATATGGAGAAAGTCCGCCTCGTCTCCTTTACAAAGGGTGCAACAATTGGAGGAGTCCCGGAACATGCGATGAATCCTTTTAGGGGTGAGGTATGATCTATGAAGGACCATCGTCTGGATAAATTTCAGTTTCGCATTACGAGATAGTTTTTGGGTGTTCCAGCATACATTTCCATGCTTTGTCCGTAATCTCAACGCTAGAGTCCTCGGACCAGTGTGCTCTAAGGGAAGTAAGTGCGATTGCTGCATGTGCCCGGACTCCGGTGTATAACCACCGCACCAGATGCCCCCCAGGTCCCATGTAATATAAGAGGTGTACCAAGTTATGTTGTGGGGGTTAATTTCTCTGTGGGGCCGATATGGTCCTAATATAATGCGCCACAGTAGCGTGTAAGTGTAGGCATGGTGGTGAACCCGTGGCCTGTAAAAAGGAGACGTGGTTTAGCATGGTGCCATCGCCGAAGAACGCAACCACGTCCTCAACCCCCCTGTCAGTCCAGTCTGTATTCTGGCCCTCGTGAGTCTTCCCTGTGGCGTAGGGATACCCTGGATGGGAATGTTCGTGGCGTAAGGGATCGCTGCAGCTGTGTATAATAGAGCCTTCCTCCAACAGTGTAGGGCGATTTTCAGTAGGGGAGGTAAATCTGGAGGAATCTTAGCTTTTGGCAATAGCAAGGAATGTAGCTCACCCGATCTAACCTCTGCAGCGTAAACCCAATCTCCTGCAAATTTCTCCCTGCAGTCCAGTATGATAGCCACTGGAGCTGACTTGCGTAGTAGGAACTTCTAAAGTCAGGAACTCCGAGCTGCCATTTCGCGTCTCCAGTTGGAGCTCCCTGAGACTTATTCGTCTGCGGCCAGCACCCCAAATGAGATTAACCAGTATCCTGTTCAATGTGTTAAAAATGGACTGTGGGAGAACCACGGGCAAATTCACGAAATAGTATAATAGACGAGGCAGCATCACCATTTTTGAGATGGCAATTCGTCCCATCACCGATTATGGTAGATAGGACCAGAAACCTACGCTAGCACGGAGTCCCGTTATCGCCCGTACTATGTTGCCCTCAATTTGATCCGCCTGCATTCTGTAGACTTGGATGCCTAAATATTTAAAAGTGGTGGGAGTTACCAGTAAGGTGTAAGTGACAAAGTGCAGGTGGGTTAGGTGTTGTGTCTTCTGAAAGAAGTAGCTTGTCGATTTCTCGGGGTTTATGGCCAGGCCTGAAAGGCGTTCAAAAGTGACAAATATATTAGGGAGAGGGGTATTGTCAGTTGTCAGATCCCGTAAGTATAAGAGAATGCCATCTGCATAGATGGATATTAGATGATGTATCCCATCAATGGGAATGCCGAGCCGGTCAGCTGAGTCTCGAAGAGCTATAGCTAAGGGTTCCAATGCGAGAACAAACAGCAGGGGGGACAATGGGCATCCCTGCCTTGTGCCCCTGTGAACATTATATTGGTCTGAGATGTAATGACCCGTGCGAGCTCTGGCCATGGGGGGATTTATATAATAAGCAAACCCATTTAAGATATGTGTCCGGGAATCCAAACTGTCTCAAAGTCGCAAACATGAAGTCTCAAGAGAGGGAGTCAAATGCCTGCCTCAGATCCAGTGCTATGCACCCTGCGTATTGATAAGCTTGTGTGGTGGCCTTCATTACATAGTGTAGCCGTCGGGTGTTTAGGGAGGTGCTGCTGTTTGGTAGGAAACTGCATTGGTCACCGTGAATAAGCGTATTAAGCTATGGCTGTATGCGATTAGCAAGGGCCTTACTTAGAATTTTATATTCAGTGGATAACAAGGAGATGGGTCTATAATTAGAGATCTCTAAGCCATCTAGTCCTGGTTTGGGTATTGACGTGACCAATGCTTGCATGGTGGAATCTGGCAGGCGACCAGTCTCAAAGGCAACCTTGTATACGGCCTCCAGTGAGGGTACCAAGGACTCCGAGTAGGTATGGTAAAACTCCACAGGGAGTCCATCAATCCCGGGCACCTTGTTACGATTCAAATCCTCAATTGCAGCACGGATTTCTTGTTGAGTTATGGGGCCATCTATGTCTTTTTGTACGTCGTCAGGAAGCACTAGGAAGGGGAGATCCTGTAGGAACTCTGTGATGGAGGGGCCTTCCACAGGAGCTGGGGGTGCGTAGAGTGCTTCAAGGTGATCGTGAAAGGCTGCATTTATTTCTTTTTGTGTGTTGACTATGTGCTCTGCAAATGTACAGATTCTAGATATGATTGGAGGATCTGGTCTGTCTCTGACTATGCGGGCAAGCAGTGCACCGGACCTATCCGCTTCGGTGTGTTTCCGTTGGAGAAATGCCCAGTGGTCTGCTGTCCGCAGTGTCTCTAGTGTTTCCGCATGGTCTATGAGGCAGATTGCAATGCTAGTCGTTTGTCTGGATCAGACACTGCCTCCCTCTCCAGTGCATCCAACCGTTGTTCAATGCCCTTTAATCGTTGGTGTGTCTCCTGCCTAGCTCCCACTAACTGTCTGATCACCGCCCCCCATACTACCATTTTCAGAGCATCTCATTCAATCAAATTGGAGGAGGCTGTGTTCCAGTTTTCAGCCAAGTAATTAGTAATAGTGTTGGACAGGGTTGTGTGGAAGGGGGTCTTCTAGTAGTTGTGGGTGTAATTTCCAGGTGTGTATTGGGGTGCCCCAGCTGAGTGTGAGCTCTAGGGGGTTGTGGTTGGAGAAGGTTTTTGCTAGATATGTGGAGTGGTGGGTCCTAGTGATGATGGATCTCGAGCACAGGAATCTATCAATTCTGGTATGGAGACTCTGTACTGAAGTATATAAAGAATATTCCTTGTGGTTGGGATAAAGGCATCACCATGTGTCAGAAAGTGTCGACCATTCCGCCCATGTCGTAAATTGCAAAAAACACAGTTGATGGATAGAATGCAGAACAATGTCTTAAATTCACCCCAGTGCAAAGATCTGGGCCTAAATCCATCATTTGTTTGCACTCCACACCACCCTAGGTCAGACACTGGCTATATGCAAATCAGCCTTGACCTTGTGCCTCATGGGAACAGTCCAGCCCGAACTACCAAGCCATGTCTTTCCTAGACCAGAATCAAGCATCCAAGGACCGGTTTCTGGCTATCAGCCTTCTTCAGCCTAGATAGCTTGACTCCAGTGATGTGGAGAGCCTGGGACTCACGTCTGAGCATACCCAGCCCACTCGGGGTGAAAATTGCAAAAAACACAGTTGATGGACAGAATGCAGAACACTGTCTTACATTCACCCCAGTACAAAGATCTGGGCCTAAATCCATCGCTTGTTTGCACTCCACACCACCCTAGGTCAGACACTGGCTATATGCAAATCAGCCTTGACCCTGTGCCTCATGGGAACAGTCCAGCCCGAACTACCAAGCCATGTCTTTCCTAGACCGGAATCAAGCATCCAAGGACCGGTTTCTGGCTATCAGCCTTCTTCAGCCTGGATAGCTTGACTCCAGTGATGTGGAGAGCCTGGGACTCACGTCTGAGCATACCCAGCCCACTGGGGGTGAAAATTGCAAAAAATACAGTTGAATGCCAGAAACCGGTCCTCGGAAGCTTGTTTCCGGTCCAGGGAAGACATGGCTTGGCAGTTCGGGCTGGACTGTTCCCATGAGGCACAGGGTCAGACTGATTTGCATATAGCCATGTCTGAACTGGGGTGGCAAAGTGGGCTAAAGAACGGTGATGGATTAAACCCAGATCTTTTGACTGGGTGTGAGTGTTTGATTGATTCAGATGCTCCGTCCATCACCACCCCCTTTTGTACCGCTTTTGGCCGCCATAAGTGTGGCAGGGTATGCTCAGACGTGAGTCCCTTGCTCACTTTGCCACTGGATTCAAGCAAGCCGGGCTGAAGACGGCTGGTATGCCAGAAACCGGTCCTCGGAAGCTTGTTTCCGGTCCAGGGAAGACATGGCTTGGCATTTCGGGCTGGACTGGTCCCATGAGGCACAGGGTCAGACTGATTTGCATATAGCCATGTCTGAACTGGGGTGGCAGAGTGGGCTAAAGAACGGTGATGGATTAAACCCAGATCTTTTGACTGGGTGTGAGTGTTTGATTGATTCAGATGCTCCGTCCATCACCACCCCCTTTTGTACCGCTTTTGGCCGCCATAAGTGTGGCAGGGTATGCTCAGACGTGAGTCAATTGCTCACTTTGCCACTGGATTCAAGCAAGCCGGGCTGAACACGGCTGGAATGCCAGAAACCGGTCCTCGGAAGCTTGTTTCTGGTCCAGGGAAGACATGGCTTGGCTGTTCGGGCTGGACTGTTCCCATGAGGCACAGGGTCAGACTGATTTGCATATAGCCATGTCTGAACTTGGGTGGCAGAGTGGGCTAAAGAACGGTGATGGATTAAACCCAGATCTTTTGACTGGGTGTGAGTGTTTGATTGATTCAGATGCTCCGTCCATCACCACCCCCTTTTGTACCGCATGTCGTGAATTGATCAGCTAGTTTGCTAGCGTTTGTACCATGTAGGGGTGGATGTGACCTGTCTAGGGCAGTGTCCGGTACAGCATTCCTGTCTCCTCCCAGTATCCAGGGATACCATCCCAGTCCGCTAATACTGTACCCAACCTACTCAAGAAATTGTCCAGATCAAAGTTAGAGGCATAGACGGTGCCGAAAACCACCAGGGAGCCATCAAGTGTGCCTTTCACCAGGATGTACCGGTCCTGGTCATCCACCCAGTGCTCCTGCTCAAGAAATGGGACCCCGTGGTGTATCCAAATCGTCGCCCCTCTAGCAAAAGCAGAATAATTAGTTTCAGACTCGGTTAAATGGGATCCTTGGAGGAACGCCACCTGTGTCTTACGGCTTAGGAGATATGCATGAATACTGTGCCTTTTCTGGATTGCTCCTAATCTCCATACATTCCATGTCATTAGGTTGTAAGACCCTATGATGTTGTGTGTAAGAAAAGGAGGTATCCCCGACTAAAGTTCCTAAATCGGGATCACTATGTTATTTGAAAAGACAGGGATTTAGGAACATGGATTTCAAATGGACACAAACTGACAACAAGGGATAATGACTATGGATTGACAATACACATTATAGCATATGGTAAAAACGAGGCTTTATTTAATAATATTATTGAGGATCTAACTTTTTAACATTCATTTGTTTAGATCCAGCAATGAATTTCATGCTGTGCCCTTTGTAATTTTTGAGCGTCACAATACATTTCAATATAAATATGCAATTCATAAATAGATCCAAAAGGTACAAAAAATATACAGGAATACTTAATATTAATCCGAAAACATGGATAGAAATAAATTATAATTGCTACGCGCGTTTCGGTGTTAGCATTCCTAGGCATGTTCCTGTATATAGTGTGGAGCTCCCGCTTACGTGGAGCCGGTAGAGCAGACCTTAACAAAACTTGGCACGGCACCTTAACTGCACTGGGCCCAACAGTGGTGTACAAGTAATGCAGAACAGATAACGGTGCATACCCTAGCAGGGAGCCAGCCAAATGAATACCTGGTCATGGTCACAGAAAGGTCTGCAACTCGGCGGCTCTACGGTGCTCTACCCCTGGGGGGGGGGAGGGGGGGATCAGGTTCGTTGGGTACAGTGTTACCATCGTAATCCATCATATAGAAGAGTATTCCGGAGCCCCCCCCTAGAATAGAAAATACCCCATAAGTACAGGGGTGCATTCTCTATACCAAAGGGACATACAACTTGAGCCCTTACATTACCAAACTGAGCATAGTAGGTTGTCAGTATTCATATAAATCTTTACGAGCAAAAGGATACGATAGTCTCTCAGGCGCAGAGTCTGTGCCAGCTGCAAGAGCTAGTACCATTGTATCAGTCTCAGGTATCGTAGACCTGTCGCCAGTGGTCAGTTATCAATCATGTCATTGGCCGCTCTAGGTGTGATCAAGGGGAAGAGAGTTATGCTGTGCTCAGAGTCCGAATGAAGAGTACTGTCTTCCGAATGAGTGGAAATTTTGTTCGAGTCTTCACGGAATACACCAGCAACAGCAATCGCTCCTT
This sequence comes from Lissotriton vulgaris, assembly GCF_964263255.1. Classification (NCBI taxonomy): domain Eukaryota; kingdom Metazoa; phylum Chordata; class Amphibia; order Caudata; family Salamandridae; genus Lissotriton; species Lissotriton vulgaris. Next base: position 2,101,597,793 of record NC_141685.1, on the reverse strand, counting down.
CCTGGTCTCGTCGTTGTTGTTCTCGCGATGGGCCAGCACCTCCTTTACTCCGGTTGGGGTTCTGGGAATGATGAGAGGTCCGTTTCGGGAGTTTGTCTGAATCCTGTGAGGAGAAGTCTGGGTGGCTGATTTGGCTAGAACCAATGCACATAACTTCCATCCATTCCTTGGCATCTTCTGGACTTACAAAAAAGTTTGTTTATTTGTCGTGAATAACTTTCAGCCGGGCTGGATATAAGAGTGCATATTTGAGATGTGCTTTCTGGAGTTTTTTCTTTACTGCCTGGTAGGACGATCTCTGCCTCTGTACCAAGACGGTGTAATCAGGGTACAATGATATACAGTGGTTTTTTAACTGGATTAGCGCCTTTTCTCTTGCTTTCTGTAGTAAGACGTTGCGATCTCTATAATTGAGGATTTTCACTATCAGAGGGCGGGGGGGGGCACCAGGCCTGAGTTGTCCAGTCGGAATTCTATGGGCCCATTCTACGCAAAAGTACGGAGAAAGCCCTCAGGTGCCACGTGGTCTCTGAACCATGTCTCCATGAAGTCTTCCGCCTTACTCCCTTTGCAGCGTTCCGGCAGTCCAATAACGTGTATATTGTTGCGTCTGTTCCTGCCCTCTGCATCCTCCACCGGGTCCGTAAGTGTTGCCATCTGCTACTTTAGTTGTTGCAAGGTAGACGAATGTTCCGCAACTCTGGGGATGAGGTTTGTGATAGATTGGCCGTGGTCTTTGACCGTGTCAGCCAGCTTACTGTGGTCTGCCCTTAGTAGCGTTAGAGTCTCGGATCTCCTTGAGAATGAGGTCCAGTTTATCAGGTAGTCCCTCACTGTGCCCAGTAGATGCTGTTCCAGGTGAGGAGGGCCAACTAGTGTGGTCTGTCATGGTGGGAGAAGGGTCAGGTCCCTGCTGTCCCTCCGGCGTCTTCGCCCGGACCTTGCCCATGATGTAAAGTTTCCAGCGGGCTCAGTGCATAAAGAGACAGACTTCATCGCTCACCAATGTGAATGGGCTACTTGATACCACTCTTAGCAGCAGTGGCTTAGAAGACCGTCGCACAACAGCTGGACCACATCATGTATGCTACTAGGTAACCAGACATTTTCCACCCCTAACTTTCTATTCACATCTTACACTTTTCAGTATTGTTCAACTAATCAACGTGAACCAAGACTACAACTCCCAAGAGGCACTACATTAACAAGCAATAGCTCTTGGCTAGAATACGTGATGGATAAAGTCCAGGAGCATCAGGTTTTAATATTTCCCTATTAACTTTGACTTCATTTCATCAAGTGAAAGCCCACGCATGGCCCACTGGGCCTGACAAACACATGCACACATTTAGACACTGCAGCTCCAGACGGGCTGAAGAGCATGGTACCAGATGCTAAGGCTACTACAGTAACTTTAAGTCTCTCAGTGTTCCAACTCCTAACTCATTCGGGGACTTGTAGTCCTGTTTGGTTCAGTTAATCATACACACTCTCTAAAAATAATGTGTAACAGAAAAGCCCAGAACTGGTGCATTGCATTGCTGGTGACATGGAGTCACCTGGTAGCCATTCCAGAGCCACAACTCAGCCCTTGTGGGTTCAGCCCATCAAAATGTTTCCGTAACTGGTGAGGGAAGCGACAAGGCCTCTCCGCCAGCTACATTCCTCAAACCATACTGCCCTCCTCCCTCAATAACACTTTGCAACACTCAAATAGAAAGCAGGAATATGTTATTTCCAGGGGCAGAGAGGTGGCCTTAGCTCTAAACTTTGCATGAAAATACGAGTTTTTAAATTAAGCCAGATGCACACAGTTCCACAAAGAGGCTATCTGTTCCATTTCCGCCAAAACACACCATGTCATATCACTCCACAAGCAGTCCAAGCCTTTTAGCTAGAAGAGCACTGCATTCTGGGACTTGTAGTTTTGTTTCTTTTTGTAAAAAAAAAAGGCCAGCAATTATTGTCAGGACTGCCCGAATGCGTCACAAAGATATCATGGAGACCTTCTTAAAACAACACTGCTTCAACAGTAACACAGTACGTTATAGCACACTAACACACAGTGCCTATGGAATCAATACATACAGTGCGTGAAAGTATATTTAAAGCCCCTCTGAACACAGGGACATCAGAACAGCACGCATTGGAGGGGGCAGCTCTCACCACTAATAAAAATACATATTTTCTCAAACCAGTGCCTAGAAAATCAATGTTCATTAAACGAATTGCCTGGCTATAAAGTACACCAGTTCCAAAAAATACAAAGAGGATAGGCTTCGAAGAAATATTCCAAGCATCGCACCATCAAACAAGAAGCTGTATTGGGAATGGTTGCTTGTTACCGCCTCCCAGCATGGAAGGCAGACACCTGGAGAGAGAGGCACTCCAATACCAGGCAGCTTGCTCCAGAGGCTGGTACAAAGATGTACATCTCCTTAAAGGGCCGGTGTGTGGCGGCCCTAAAATGAAGCAACAGCAGAGTGGATTAAACAACCCCTCTGCAAAGCGTGACATTAAGCGTGCATGCAGCCTGAAAGGTGTCTATGAGCACAGTTGACGGTGGGAGAAGGGCTACTCACTTCCTGGATGGGTGCACGTGTTTGTAAGGAACGGTGGAGGACCAGGGCGTGTGGTGGGGCGGTCCTGGTGCACCTAAGCATACACCTCCAAGTGCGCAATGCTACCGCAATCTGCTTCTGAGGTGAATACGAGGCTGTTGCACCTTCATTTCCATTATGTACCCAAACTGCTGTGGAGCACGCATTCTTAAGAACAGCCCCATCGGACTGCTGCAAGGGGAGACCCCCCCCCCCCCCTTCCCAGATTGCAGAACTCTGAAGGGGGCTGGGGAGGTGTGGCCAAAGTGCTGCACAGCGAATAGAAAGGTGCGCACCACCATTGTTGTTGATCAGGCGTGCCACGCTGCATAAATAAACATAATACTCCCCCAAAATTCAAGAAGAAGACGGGAAGTTTCCCGCAGAGATTCAAACGTGTTTCTTAAGGTAACACGCACTTTGTTCTTACTAATAAAGCTCATTCCTTATGTTTGCCCCTTCGTCAATATTAAGAGAAAAACAAACAAAAAGACCCACAGAAAACAAGAAAGCATGCTTTATTTTAAACACAGACACTAGATTGTACAATGGAGAGACCATCATACTTTATAACATTGTGATGGCCAACAGGAAGTTACAGAAGAAAAACTACAATGCCCGTAAAGGAAGATGGAGGAGGGGCCACCCCTGATCAACAACAATGGCTGTGCACACCTTTTATTTTCTTTTTGGAGCCCTTCAGCCACACCTCCACACCCTCCTCCAGAGTACTGCAGTCTGAGAAGGGGGTTCTCTCCCTCACAGTAGTCCAATGGGACTGTCCTTAAGAATACTTGCTCCACAGCAGTTTGAGTACATAATGGAAATGAAGGTGCAACAGCCTCTCATTTCCCCCAGAAGCAGGTAGCGGCGGCATCGTGCACTTGGGCGTGTATGCTTAGGTGCAGCTAGGGTGACCAACTGCCATGGGAGCAAATTCAGGACGGTGAGTGTAAAAATTCAGGACAAAGGGTCAAAATTCAGGACAGAAATTCAAGACAGGAGGTCAAAATTTAGGACAAAACTTCGGGACAAAAGGTACGTTTCACAGACATACATTAGAGGAGGTTGCTCAAAAATAGTATATAAGTAAGCCCATCCATATCCAAACATATTCAACCATTTGCAAACCTATCCAACATGTATCCTCCCATCCATCATTTCAACCATCCATCCCTCCATCCACACTTTTACCCTATCCATTCATACACTAATCCATGCGCTCTTTCACCCATCCATACACTCATCCATCCAGCCATTTACCCTTTCACCCATCCAGCCATTCACTCACTTACTCATCCGTCCACCCAGTCACTCACCCTCCCACCCCTTCACCCTTTCAGTCATCCATCCATCCACCGTTTCTCTCGCCATCGACCCTTTCACTTAGCCATCTTTCCTTCCATCCAACCACCATCCATCTACTCATGAATCCATCAATTGACCCTATCACTTATCCATCCATTCTCTCATCCATCCACTCTTTCACTACTTCACTCATCTATACATCCTTTTGCCCATCTACCCTCCCTTTCATTCACTCATCCATCTATTCACCCATTCACTTATCAATTCATCAATCCTTTCACTCATCCATCCACCCTTTTACCCATCCATCTACCCTTCTACCCATACATCCATCTATTTACCTTTTCTCTCATCCATCCATCCACTCATCAATCCTTTCACTCATCCACCACCCTTTTACCCATCCATCTATTTACCTGTTCTCTCATCCATCCTTCCACTCACTTATCCATCCATTTACCCTTTCATTCATCCATTCACCCTTTCACTAATCCATCCAGCCATCCACCCATCCCTTACCATACTGACTCACCATGTCATATTAATTATGAGCTGAGCCTTTGTCTGCAGAGTTGCAGACAGAAGAGACCCATCAAGAATTTCACCCTAAAGCAAGGGGTTGGGTGGGGTGGGGATAGGGTTCACTATACCCCTGCACATAGGCGATCTGAAAAAGTGGAAGTCATGAGTCATGCATGATGCACAGTGCCAGGCCATGAGGTGACTGTGACGTGGTGTAGTTTCCAGGCCTTTAAGTGGGATGAAAAAACTGGAGGGTCTCTACGAAGGGGTGTTCGATGTTATTAAGGGTGTGTTTTAAAACGCCTAGGCTAAAAATCTGTGCTTAGTATAGTGCACCGTCCAACTGCTATTTTGCCTCTTCTGTCATTGTATCCAGATATGTAACACAACAAGTAACGTTACACCTGCAACAAGCCAGAAATATAGGCTTTGTCAATGGTTGTTAGTTGCATAAAATAAAAAAGAGGCAACCATGGCCTCATTGAATATAATATTGAAAATGCATCAGTTCTAAAATAATGAGACTGTGAAAGAAATCTAGCCCCTTCTTTTTAACTTCTTTCACCAGCTTCATTTCATAAACTGGATTCTTACTTAGCAGCATTGGCGTTCATCTGACAGAATGCCCTGTCCTGGTCCTAGGCAGGAGAAGGCCACCACAGGCTGTAACAGCTCAGGCTGGCCCATAGTCATTCTGCATGTGGCAATCAGTCGCATACAGAAGGACAATGGGCGGGGTGGGGCTGCTCTTGTTCTCCAAGGATGAGTGCGAGGTGGCCCAATCAGGGAGCTGAGGCTTCATGCAGGGGAGCAGTGCTGTTCTCTGCAGTACTCAAAATTACGGACAAAAGGCGTCCGTAAAAGCGATCATCATGGACAATGGGCGTGAGATCCAAATTACGGACCGTTCGTGGAATTTACGGATGGTTGGTCACCCTACTTGCAACGCTATGCATGACACAAGGGCAATGGAATACAATGATAAATCTGGCCTTAAGTTTCTTCAGACGCTTTTACAATTCACTGGAGGGTCAACTCAGGCCCCAGCTCCCCTGTGTGCAGTGGAATCAAGAGCCCAGCTTACAGAGAAGCCTCGAGATGCTAAAGGGAACCCCCTGCCTGAGCGAACACTCCATTCCAGCAGCCTAGTCACTGACATATTCCTCATCACCAACATCTGCTGGTTCTAATCCACCATCATTCGATAACAATCGATTAATTCCAGTGTATGATCTGAGTGACACCTATTCATTTATCAGGGGTCCTCCATCTATGGCGGCACATTTCTGAGGTGGTAGAGACTTCATCGCTGACGTCTGTTTACATTTCCCGCCGTTGCTGTAAGATATTTTCCCTTCTTCGATGTGTTGCTCTGCGCATGCCCACGTGCTGTCGGTGTCGCCGCGGCGCGTTCACAGAGTGAACTTAAGACTCCGCAATGTCAAGAGTGATAGGAGGGTTCAGCTGCTCTGCTCCCCACAGCAGCCTGGAAACATGTTCAGCAAAGGAAACAGAGTCAGTAACAACATCAGTTGTGGCAAAGATTACCAGCCGACAATAATTATGTTTCCACATCATGGAGTGTAATATCACAGCGAGTGCCATTGTATGTAGCATGACAGGAAGTGCATGTCATCGTACGAGGCATCACAGGAAGTGACATCATGACCTGAACATTGATTTACACACTTGTAAGAATTACTGTCAGTGTAGAACTTGTGCCTGTGGTTTAAAGTGCTCCAACACCCTACATTGGGATAAGTAGTGCTATAAAAGAAAACAAAATAGAGGTATTTAAATTTTTAATCCCGTAAATACTTCTACCGACTGACACATCTGACCTTCATAAGGTGTATCCATATCTCTTATATACAGGGATTGAACAAAGTGAAAAGCTTGCCTTCAAATAGTAGTTTTTTCTAAGTACTTGTGAAGTGATAAGCTGTGTGCCTTTTTTCCTATCCTTTCCATTGGATTCTAGTTGTTAGGCTCCAGATAGCTCCCAGCCAGAGTCAAACTGGAACAAAAGGATGGCCCCTTAACTTTGGCTCGGTGTCGGAAAATTAAATTAAACACGTTTAGCATATTTTACTGGGGCCCAACATCTTGCCAGGTGAGACGGCGTCCATCCTGTGAAAATAGTGGATGGACACCGTCTACCCACGTGTACACCCAACTTGTGCCCTGCAGTAATATGTCAGGAATCAGTCTCAGACTTGTAGTTCTCTAGCGATCAGTTCTTCAGAAAAATATCTGTAGCAAGCTTTTACCAATGGCCTTAGCAAATTACAGTAGCGGCTAGCACAAAAGGGGATGGCCCTTTACGGTTGGGGCTGTGAAGCTCAGGCCAGCAAGGTCGGGAACTGGCAGTGGCAGTTAAATGGTCAGCAATCATTGAGGACTGTGCTTGGTAACAGAAGTTTTTGAACTTCCTCCGTTTCCATCTCACTTCAAGCCGGTTTAGCATCCTGATACTTTTTGGGGGTTTCCCTTTCTTCTGCAGTTAGTTCCCTCTTAGTTCCCTCCTTCCCTCTGTTTCCACTTTATACTGGCACCTGGGGGCGAGGGGCAGGGGGGAGGTTTTTAGAGCTTCCCCTATCCTAGCACCAACTTTGAGTTTTGGGCCTTCGAGGGGATGATTCTAAATATTTGCATCCTTTCGATATATAAACCTGACAGTCTAGCGGGGCTTTGCAAATTGAAGGGACTGGCTGAGCCGTTTTGCTATCAGGACATCGTCCGTATCTCTCTCTCCCTTCACCCCTGTTATTTTCATGTGTGTGTGTGTTACTGGTCACGCTAAGGGTGCCCCATTCTGATGAAAGACCACAAGGTGGCAATAGTTCGGTGTCCACTGTATGTCAGGCCATATGTATGTCCCATTAATCCGGCTTGGTATCCATTGATAAATAAGAAATTGTATCACAGACCACTTAATAGCAAATGCTTTTCTTGAGAAATCAGGTGTTAGGTACCCTGTAAACATCACAGTATAGTCTGGCTGTGATGGACACCTGATCTGATTAAGTGGTGCTTACTAAGCATGTATGTTTGCAAAGTACTGAAGCTGTGATGAAGCCACCGCATGCTGAAACAGCTCAGGCTGGCCCATTGTCATTCTGTATGTGGCAATCAGTTGCATACAGAATGACAATGGGCGGGGTGGGGCTGCTCTTGTGCTCAGAGGTGCGCGAGGCGGCCCATCAGGGAGCAGAGGCTTCCGACAGGGAGCAGTGCTGTTCCCCAAATTTACAGACAAAAGGCGTCCATAAAAGCGTTCGTCACGGACAACGGACATGAGATCCAATTTACGGACGGTCTGTGAAATTTACGGACGGTTGGTCACCCTAGCACGGTGCATCAGGACTTCCCTATCACAGCCCGTACCATCCCTTCACACCACAATCCCTGCCCACCATAGCCCGTACCATCTCTATACACCACGAGCCCCTGTCCACCACTGTTAAAAACAAGTGGCAGTGCACCATCCAAGATGTGAGTAGCCCTTCTCCCACCAGCAGCCATGCTTACAGACACCTTTCAGGCTGCATGCCTGCTTTATGCCCTGATTTGCACAGGGATTTTTGTATTCACTCTGCTGTCGCTTCATTGTGGGACTGCCAAACCGGCCCTTTATGGAGATCTGCATCTTTGTCCCAGCCTCTGGGGCATGCTGCCTGGTGATGGAGTGCCTTTCTCCCCAGGTGCCTGCCTTCCGTGCTGAGAGTCATTAATGAGCAAAGATGCACCATCCAGGCGAATGTGTGTGCCACCCGTTCCAGCCCCATACGCCAGCCCCACTCCGCCAGCTTCCTGTGTGGTGGTGCGATGTTTGGACTATTTATTCGAAATCTGTCCTCTTTGTATTGTTTGGAACTGGTACAATTTATAGCCAGGCAATTTGTTCAATGAACATTGATTTTCTAGGCACTGCTTTGAGAAATTATTTATTTGTAATGGTGGTGAGTGCTGCTCCCTCCAACATGCTTGCTGTTCTGATGTTTCTGCATTCAGAGTGTCATTAAATAAACTTTCACGCACTGTATGAATTGGTTACTTAGGCTGTACGTGTTGGTGTGCTATAACATATTGTGTTATTGTTGGAGCTGTGTTGTTTTAATGAGGCCTCCATGATATCTTTGTAATGCAATTGGCCAGTCCTGCCATTATTTGCTGGGCTTTCTATCACGAAAAGAAACAAAACTACAACTCTCAGAATGTAATGTTCTTGTAGGTGAGAGAGCGCAAATTTGAATAAAAATTATGTATAGGCCATATTTACAAGCACATCGTATAACGTAGGAATGAAATGTATATCGTAACGTGAAGTTGACACTTATAGCATAAAGTTAACAGATGTAATCAACGTAATATAGGAAATGTAACTGTATTCACTTTAGAACATGTATTAGATTTAGAAGGCCCGTATACGTAGTGGGCTAATGTAGAAATGTGTAGAAATGCTTACGAAATGTAGAACGTGCAAAGTAGAATTCATGTACGTGTGTAACTTTAAATGGAGAAACGGCGTGAAATGTAACATGGAGAAATGTGCAGAGAGCATATACGGCGATGTAACAAATGAGAATATAAAGTTATACTTCTTTGTCCCAGCCTCTGGGGCATGCTGCCTGGTGATGGAGTGCCTTTCTCCCCAGGTGCCTGCCTTCCGTGCTGAGAGTCATTAATGAGCAAAGATGCACCATCCAGGCGAATGTGTGTGCCACCCGTTCCAGCCCCTTACGCTAGCCCCACTCCGCCAGCTTCCTGTGTGGTGGTGCGATGTTTGGACTATTTATTCGAAATCTGTCCTCTTTGTATTGTTTGGAACTGGTACAATTTATAGCCAGGCAATTTGTTCAATGAACATTGATTTTCTAGGCACTGCTTTGAGAAATTATTTATTTGTAATGGTGGTGAGTGCTGCTCCCTCCAACATGCTTGCTGTTCTGATGTTTCTGCATTCAGAGTGTCATTAAATAAACTTTCACGCACTGTATGAATTGGTTACTTAGGCTGTACGTGTTGGTGTGCTATAACATATTGTGTTATTGTTGGAGCTGTGTTGTTTTAATGAGGCCTCCATGATATCTTTGTAATGCAATTGGCCAGTCCTGCCATTATTTGCTGGGCTTTCTATCACGAAAAGAAACAAAACTACAACTCTCAGAATGTAATGTTCTTGTAGGTGAGAGAGCGCAAATTTGAATAAAAATTATGTATAGGCCATATTTACAAGCACATCGTATAACGTAGGAATGAAATGTATATCGTAACGTGAAGTTGACACTTATAGCATAAAGTTAACAGATGTAATCAACGTAATATAGGAAATGTAACTGTATTCACTTTAGAACATGTATTAGATTTAGAAGGCCCGTATACGTAGTGGGCTAATGTAGAAATGTGTAGAAATGCTTACGAAATGTAGAACGTGCAAAGTAGAATTCATGTACGTGTGTAACTTTAAATGGAGAAACGGCGTGAAATGTAACATGGAGAAATGTGCAGAGAGCATATACGGCGATGTAACAAATGAGAATATAAAGTTATACTCTACGTAGTTTATATTCTATGTACAATATAATCACTTATATGTAAGGATTTGCTAAATGCGATTGTATATAAATGTGTGTTAAAGGTTATACTGTGTAGAAAGCTTTTTGTAAGAATGTTAGAAAGGTTTAGGTCATTTGTGATTTTAACCTGACTGACCAAGGGTTCGCAGAAGTGTAGTCCGCTGTTTGTAATTTAGTGGGCTCACAGGAGTCGTGAATAGCCTTGCTGTGAACGTGCGAGCCAAGGAGTCTAGTGCTTGCTAGATTTAGGGTGACAACGCTGGACGAGGTTTATGGCCTGAACGTGATAAGAAGCGCTTAGAATTTGAGAGTTGTTTTGAGAAGTCCATTCACAGGACCTAGAAGGGTCAAAATCATAGTCGTAAAGTTTAAAGTCCTGCTGAGGTTGTTGACTTATGATCTGAAGGTGTCAATTGTAATACTGAATGAAGCCACCAACGAGAAGACGAAGATGACATCTGAGGAGAAAGGTCAACTTAACGGACGGCGAAAGAGACGAAGCAAGGAAGAGGCTGGAAGATTACCTCATGGGGAAAGTCCGTGGTGGGCGTCGAAGGGGCGTTCCACCCACACTGTGATTGTGTATTTTAGGGACAGCACCCCGGGGTGAAGATGGCAATTGGCAATTAGCGAAGGGAACAGCGAAGCAAATTGCTCAGAAGGAGCTCAGAGAGAGAAGGGCGAAGAGTAGATGACTTGAGCAGATGTGCTGAGAGAGATCAGAGCGCAAGAGAGCAGTAGGCCGAGGACCCTTAGAGAGCGGATGGGTAGGCAGAGAGGGTACTGCTGCTTAAACTTAAGTTACCTTTAGAGGCTAAGAGAGTTTGAACTTCTTTGGGAGTCAAACTGCTGACACCTTTTTAGGTTAGGAACTTGTGAAGTAGGGATGTCACCTAGTATAGTGTAGGGACAGATTTAACTTGATACTTTTCTCTTTCTGTAGATGACGCAAAGGAACCACTTCACATCGGTGCTTTAAATTGATGATTCTGGAATTGATTTTGTATTCTTTTGCATACTTTTTGAGATTTATCCTAAGAGGATTGTATTCGCATTTAAATTTGACTTTTATATAAAACTTTCAAACTTTATCAGTTGTAAGTGGTTCTTCAGAGTGGCGTCAGTTTATGGGGTTGATCTAACCTATGCGGGGTTTGTCTTTTACTCAACGACAGAAATCAAGCGATCCAAAATTTTCGAATGAGATAAGTTATTAAATTGATCATAAATTGATATGAAAATCTCATTCCTCGCAGTTGGTAGCAGAGGATGGTTTTCTTCTTGAGGAAGACAACCTAGGTCAGGTTTAGTTTACCCCAAGGTCCCTAGTCATCGACGACCAGAAGAAGAATCCCAGCCGAAGACGGTGCTGACGGCGTGTCGAGAGAAAAGCAGCAGAGTCGGTCGAGAGTGAGTATAAGGGTCATGCGTTGTAAGATTGTGGTGTTTTATGTTGTTCCTGTGTTGTAATGTCAAGCGGAGTTGAATGCCTGTAGTGTGATTGAGGGAAGGTTGTGAGCGCGCGCAACCGGATGAAATCTTAAGCTCCAGGGAAGGACTTAAGTGGTTCGGGTGTATCGAACACCCAGAGTAATTTGTCTACCATTGAAAGGGGGTCATGAGGTACCATTGATCGCCCGACAGACCGATGATAGGGGGAGCGTAAGAGTGAGTGAATGAGTAACGGACGCTGGTCGTACGTTTACTGTGTGTAAGTAACCTATCAGTTGAGGCGATCGTCCGACCGTCAGAGGGAAGACGTTTCGCCAGTTGAGGTAGCAATTACAGTTAGACTGTGGCCGTACAGTCAGAGAAAAGTGATCGCTTGGACGGAAGTAGTCATTTTTCAGTGTATGAATGAAAACGCATGTGAAATCGTGAGACGAGTTGAGAAAGAACGGAGAGAACTGCTGCAGAGGGAACGAGTGACGCCAGCATAGAACCGCGCTGAGATTGGTTAGTTTGTCAGACGTCAGCGAAGAGTCACGCTGAGATTGGTCGGTCAGCGTAGAGTCGCGCTGAGATAGGTCGATTAGCGAGAGCCGCGTAGGGATTGGTTGGTTTGTCATCGGGACGTAAACAAGGAAGAGAAAGGGGAAAATCGTAGATATCAGAAAATGAAGTGTTTTAAGAGTTTAAGAGCAATCTTTAGGAGGAATGGAAGAAACTTATATGCCGGAGAGGAAGCTCCACCAGAAGGCACACCAGCTTATCATATGGCAGTGAATGTAGGCTACACTCGATACTATGGATCTCCGAGTGGAATAAGCTAACTGAAGGGAGTAAGGAACTGACGTTTCCGAGATTCGGAACGTTTAAGCTAGACGTGTTGAACGAACTAAAAGCGGTAATGCTTGCAACAAGACCTCTACCGAGGCCACCACAATTTGAAGCCCTTAGTGTATGGTTTAGAACAGCACACGAAAAGAGCGTAAAGAGGTGCCAAGAAAGAGTGAGACGATCAGTAAAGGCGGTACAGGATGCCAAATGGGATGAGGAAGCTAAGAAATGGAGGGTACAAAAGATAGAAGCAGACAAACTGTACCCGATGCTAGAAGTTACGGGAGAGAAGAAACCTCTAGAGGAAGATGAGGAAAGCGAGACAGAAGAGGATCTGATAGAGAGGCTATTAACAGATAGACCACCTCTGTACAGCGGAGGGGCCGCAAGTCCCATATTACCACAAGAGGACGGAGCTAGATGGGGGGAATATAAATCGATCCCAGTAACAGAGTGGGATGCCAAGAAAGATGAGGAAGTACCTCAATCTAGTTCCGAACAGAGAGTAGTGGGAAGACTAGTGGTCCAGAAGGTGCCAGAAACGCAATATGCAAGATCGTATCAAATGCCAGATGCTCTACAAGTACCTGTTACCATAGGCCCTATTGTGTCAATCTACAACCCAGAAGGGGTCCAGCAGGAGGAACAGGCACGATGGGACAGGGAAAGGGCAGAGATGGAGAATAGGAATACCATGATGAATCCTCAGAGACAGATACTAGCACCGATGAGTCGGAGTACCCCATTAGATGCCGCAACAGGTCCCTGGGTAGAACAAGGGGGTCAAAGAGGGCCAATGGACTTAAGAGGACCAAAACCGAAATCCCATAAGGAATTAAGGGAATACCTGAAAGAATGGGATACTGCCGAAGAAATTCGGAGTAAAGGTTTAGAAACAGGAGCAGAGTGGAGAGACCAGGATAACCGGATCCTCTCTCATTGTGGAGCTGGTGAAAGCAGCCCGGAGTGGGAGAGAGGGAGTCAGGAAAGCAGAGGAAATAATTGTCCTACTATCAGCGGCAATAGGCAAATGTGCGACGACAGGAGTGCAGGGTGTGGCGAAGTGCCTCGCGTCACCTTTAGTGAGGGGGAACGAAGGACGCAGGAGTACCGAAATACTTTCAGATGCACTCACCATACCCCGGGTGAAACAGTGCAACATTGGAATCACGGGAACATGGAGAGTCGTGAAGGGTCTCGCCATGCATCCGGTGATCGCGAGCGAAGTCATGAGAATATAGGGAGTCGCGAAACGTCTCGCCATACTTCTGGTGATCACGAACGAGATCGCGGGAGCATGGAGGGCCATGAAGGACCTTATCGTTTATTGAGTGACACCAGACAGCAAGCGAGTTACAGTGATTTTGTACAGAACGGTGGATCCTATCTCGTATCTGGAGAAACCGAGCCGAAAAAGCGCAGTGTAGGGATGGGGGATGGAGTAATGTTCCACCACACCCCACGGGAAGATGGAAAGGCTTGGGATCTAGAGAGATGGGAACAAAGAGATGGAAGGAAAACTCCTCATAACTCACCTGTGTTTAGGCGTAGGGCGCATAGTGGAGGTGAGAGGGGTATGAGCGAACCACCTAGGACTGACATACTGAGAGCTGAAATAAAAGCAAAACGGCTCGATGTAATGAGCTTGAAGTCAGACTTAGATGAAATAATTGATGGCACAGTGGCAATAGAAAGATTAGAGTTGTACGCACCAGATGAAATATTGTTCTTATCCAAGGATGTTACTCGGAGAGCGAGGTCAGCTCATGAAAATTTATCTAATTTGGCAAATAGGTATATGATAGACCTGTCACGAACCAAAGCTTTACAGCCCAATCATAGGCTAAATTGCACAGACCTAGATTTGGATGAACGTAGAACGATTGGACTAAGAGTACACATAAGGGAACTAGTCATGTGTATCAGAATATGGAGAGATCTGGATAGATGGGAGGAAAAATGGTCTAAGAAGGGATCTGTCAGAAGAAGTACAATTGTGAAGTCCGAGGACACAGACCTAATGCGAATGGAAGCTTTCCCGTTGCGAGAAATCGCGAACGGAAACTACGTTCATGTACCTTGGAGTAGGGGGGATTTAGCGGCATTCACTAATTCTTTCCCCAAGTTAAGAGAAAACCCCGTTGAGTGGTACAAGCAGGTAGAGAGGTTCGTGAAGATCTCTAAGGTGCTGTGGATCGATTTGAACACATTGTTCGATATCGTAGTACCCGGAGATTTGTGGACGGCATGCAAGCTTAGTGTTGAATGGCCCGCTTGCGAGCCTCCGAGAGATATTCGGACAAATGGTCCATCAGATAGAGTCATGGAAAAATACGAAAGAGTAATAACATGGCTAAAGGAGAAAGTGCCAGTACAAGACATAGACTGGGTTAAGATAGATCGAACAACTCAGGAGCCTAAAGAAACGGTTCACGAGTTCTATGAGAGGTTACTGAAAGCATTTAAACAATACAGTGGGTTAGACGTAATGGATCCTAAGGACATAGGACAGTTTGTGTCGAAGTTCGTTCTAGGATTAAGACCAGACATAAGCCTGATGATACAACAGCATTTGATCTGTTGGCAGAACAAACCTTTAGATGAGATTCTGAGATATGCGAGGTACTGTAGCGATGAAATAGATTCAAAGGCAAAGAAACTCAAGGAAAAATTAATGCTGGTACAAATGCAAGCAGCTGGAAAGGGTGGACAGCGGCAACAGGGAACAGGAACGCAAGCAAAGAAACAGAATAATCAGAGCAGAGATGAGGAGGAAAGACCAAGACCGAGAATGGATATCGCGACACTGAAAAAGACAACAAGGTGTCATCAGTGTAACGAAGTGGGACATTGGCGACGCGAGTGTCCTTACAATGTTGAAGCAGGGGAATTAGAACAAGAGGAGGAAGAGGTACAGAACAACGTGGTTAAGGGAGCAACAGTCCCGAAGGGAAAGTTTATCAAAGGGGGGACTCAGACTCCTCGAGCCCCGTTTCCTCAACCACCTCGCATCACAAACGGAGGGAAAACTTATAGACAGATGCCATTGTTCGTGGGAGGAGAAGAATGCTACTACGTTGATCCTCTTACAGGGCAACGAGTAAATAGGGAGGAAGACTGTACTCTAGGTGCAGCCCTGGAAGTAGATCAGAGAGGACCATACGTAGAGGCTGAAGTAGCTGGATGTCCTACAACCTTTTTGGTGGATACAGGGGCCACTCGATCCACGTTGAGATCAGCGGTAGTCCCAGGTTTGCCAATATCGGGAGAGACGATTCAGGTGGTAGGAGTCGCAAACAAGAGAATGACTAATCCTCTGACAGAACCAGTGTCAGTAAAGATAGGGAATTACAGTGACGAACATCAGTTTGTGATCTGTGATTCTAGCCCTGTGTGTTTGCTAGGAAGAGATCTGTTGTGTAAACTGAATTGCACAATACATTGTACACCCGAAGGAGTAGAAGTGCAGACCAATGATGAGGATGCCGATTTTAAGGTTGTAAACTCGCAGGAGTGCGTGGAACTATATCCTACCTTAACACTGGAAGAGCTTCCACAGGATTTGAGGGAGAAAGTGTCAGCGGAGGTGTGGGATTTTACTGGAGAAGAAATAGGACTGATCAAAGGAGTAGAACCAGTAAAGATCTTGGTAAGACCCAATGCTGAGTATCCAAGAACTCCACAATACAAGTTGACTCCAGAGACGATTGCAGGAATAAAGCCTGTGATCGAATCCATGATTAAACAGGGAATACTGAAGGAGATCGTGGGTAGTCCATGTAACTCCCCGATTATGGGTTTGCAGAAGCCTAGTGGAAAATACAGAATAGTGCAGGATCTTCGGAAGATTAATAATATTGTTGTCTCATGTTGTCCAGTGGTACCGAATCCATCAGTGATATTATTTCAGATACCGTTCCAGGCTGAATGGTTTACCGTGATAGATTTGTGCCAGGCTTTCTTTTCGATTCCTTTAGATGAAGAGAGCCAGTATCTTTTCGCTTTTAAGCTGGAAGATCGCGTCTTAACATGGTGTCGTATCCCTCAGGGGTATACAGAAAGCCCATCGATCTTTAACCAGCTATTAAAAAGAAATCTTGAAAGTCTAGTACTGCCCAAGAATTCGGTTCTAGTCCAGTACATAGACGACCTCCTAGTTGCGTCAGAAACTGAGGAAGCTTGCAGAGAAGACACCATAACCTTGTTAAATCACTTGGCCGAGAACGGACACAAGGTGTCTCCAAGTAAATTGCAATATTGTATGACTGAGGTGCAATACTTGGGCCATAGGATTGAAAAGGGAAAGCGGAAAGTGTCTCCAGACAGAATAGAGGCGATCATGAAAATGAACGCGCCTACAACACAAAGAGAAGTCAGGATGTTTTTAGGTATGGTCGGTTATTGTCGGCAGTGGATAGCCAACTTCTCACTGAAGGCAAAACCGTTATTACAACTGACGCACAAAGGAGTAAGTGATCCGGTACCATGGGACAAAGATTGTTTGATGGCGTTTTTGCAGCTGAGGGAGGACTTATGTCGTGCCCCGGCTTTAGGAATGCCTGATTACACAAAACCATTTTTGCTTTACTGCTGCGAAAGAGAGGGATGCGCGTTAGCAGTTTTAGCCCAGATACATGGAGATGCGCGTAGACCAGTGGCGTATTTTTCGGCTACATTAGATCCAGTAGCCGCAGCGTTGCCCGGATGTCTCAAATCCGTAGCTGCAACGGGTGTCAGCATTGAACGTTCTGAAAGTGTGGTAATGGGTCATCAGTTAGTAGTGTACGTACCGCATTCTGTAGAATTGTTAATGACCAGGACTAAGACTCAGCATCTGACAAATAGCAGGCTCACACGCTACGAGCAAGTCATACTGGCTGCCGAGAATGTGACCCTAAAAAGATGCTCCGTCTTGAATCCTGCAACTTTGATGCCACTTCCAAACGAGATCGATGACGAAGTTTGTACAGATCATGACTGCCTTGATGTGACTGAACTATGCACCAAACCGAGACCCGATATTGTAGATGAGCCATTGACTGACCCCGATGAAATTTTCTTTGTTGATGGTTCATGTGTAAGAGACAATATCGGTCAGCTGAGAGCAGCTTATGCAGTTTGCACAATTACAAGAGTAATAGAAGCCGCTTGCCTGGAAGGAGTACACTCCGCTCAGGTAGCTGAAATTGTTGCTTTGACGCGTGCTTGTCTAGCAGGCGACAAACTTCGAGTCACCATATACACCGATAGCCAGTATGGTTTCGGGGTAGTTCATGATTACGGGCAGCTATGGTCTCAAAGAGGTTACATGACCTCCTCGGGTTCTCCCATTAGGAATGGAGAATTCGTGAGACTTTTGTTAGAGGCATTGCAAGGCCCAACAGCTATTGCAGTGGTCAAATGCGCAGCGCATACAAAAAATGTCGATTTTGTGTCACTAGGTAACCGCTATGCGGATGAGGTAGCGCGTTACTGCGCAGAACAGGGATATTCTCACACTGATGTGAAAGTGGGGGGGATCCAAGAAAGAACTGAATTGACAATGTTGTTAGATACTGTAGATACGTGGGATGAGCTAAGGAGTGTTCAGGAAAATGCACCAGATGATGAGAAAAAGAGTTGGGAAACAGCTGGTTGTTCTAGAAGTGAGATGAATTTCTGGATATCTGCCGATGGGAGAGCAGTTTTACCTAATGAACTTGTTAGTCCAATGGCAAGGAAATTGCATGGATCAGCACACATAGGTAGAGATGCTATGGTGAGAGTATTCAGACAAACGTGGTTTAACCCAAAGTTTAGAGTAGCGGCAGAAGCAGTGTGTCAGCGATGTACGATCTGTCAGCAACTAAACGTGGGCAAGAGAACACCAGTTACATTGAGTCACATTGGGAGGTCTGGGGGGCCTTTCAATAGAATGCAGCTGGATTTCATTGAAATGCCCAAGTGCAATAGACTCAGATACGTCTTAGTGATTGTTTGCATATTTTCTAGATGGGTTGAGGCTTACCCTACACGTAGGTGCGATACACTTATAGTAGCAAAATTGTTACTTAGAGAGTTAATACCGAGGTTTGGGGTGCCATCCTCTTTGGAATCGGACAGAGGAACTCATTTTAACAGCGAAATAGTGAAGATGCTATGTTCAGCTTTGGGTATCGATCAGAAACTTCATTGCAGCTATCGACCAGAAGCTTCAGGGATTGTAGAGCAAATCAACAGTACAATCAAGTCCAGACTTGCCAAAGTTTGTTCAGCAACATCCCTGAGTTGGCCAGACGCACTTCCAGTGGTTCTTATGAGCATACGTAGCACACCAGACAGAAAAACAGGTCTCTCTCCACATGAAGTGCTAATGGGGAGAGCCATGAGATTGCCATCGGTTCCGACTGCAGCCCTAGTGAACATCACAGACGATTTGATCTTGGACTACTGTAAGGGACTATCTGATGCCGTTAATTCTGTGTCCCTCCAGGTCCAGGCTGCGGAGGTTCCATCAGCACAAGATTTGTGCCATGACCTGAGTCCGGGGGACTGGGTCCTGGTGAAAAAACACGTCAGAAAGAACTGCTTAGACGTGCGCTGGAGAGGACCGTTTCAAGTCATACTTGTGACGAATACTGCAGTAAAGTGTGGAGGCCTGCCAAACTGGATACATGCCTCACACACCCGAAGAGTGCCAACACCTCTAGAAGAAACAGCTCCTCTCTCGGATGAGAATCCAGCGGAAAGCGGAGAGGCCATAGAGGGGGAAAGCCAAGCTGTGGAGGTGAGCGAAGAGGCTGAGATTGAGGCGGAACAGGCCGACGAAGGTCAGGACACCAGTGAGACCGAAGTCGCCTCAGGAGAAGAGAGTAATTGGGAAATTGAATCAGATACTGAACAAGCAGAGAGTGACCAAGAGACAAGTCCAAGAACAAGGAGCGGGAGGACAAGGAGTGACGAAGCTAGTTGGCCGGAGAGAAGGAGAAGGCCAAGCTTAAAAGCAGATCAAGAAAGAACTCTTGTCCCGATCGCTGAAGAATCGGATCAGGAAGAGGAAACTACAGACTCAGGAACTGAAAGTCCAAGGAGATCGAGAAGGGTACGTGTGCCCTGCAGAAGGTACGCCACCCCAGAGTGGACTTATCTAGCAGATGTCTTGGGGACAGAAATCTGGGAGAGTGAAGAAAGTGAAAGTAATCGATCACGATCCATTTGTGGCAGTGGAGATATGGATGTTGACGCCTGGACTCGAGACTGAGGGGTTACTGACTTTCACACTTCCCATACCCCCATACTTGAGTCAAATTCAAGATCTAGTGTTAAATAGATTACAATTTCCAACTTTTGGTCATCAAATTCCAGAGGAAGAAGAAAAAGTCATTCGTTTTGAGTTATTGGAAATAGTTGTGAAGGCTGCAGGTGCGAGAATAATTGTTGATGCATAAAAGACTTTTGTATATAAGCTATAAAGAAGAAGATAACCTAGCGCCGAGTGGAAAGAAGAATAAAATTAGGGATTACATTTAGAGGACGGAGAAGGGTTAGGGTTGTCTGTTGCTAAAAGAGAAAAAGGACATTGTTGCGAAAAAGAGACTTTGTTGATAAAGAGCACTTTACAGACTGAGAAACCAAATAAAGAAAATAAAGACTTGCAAAGAAAAACTTTTTCGCAAAAGAAGGAGTTACGCTGGTTGATGACATGGAGAACGGCAACCCAAACCGAAAAGCTAGATGTATAGTAGGTACACTGATAGCAGTAGTAATTTTTCTCATAATTACAGTAGTGACAATATCATACATAATAGGACATGAAAGTGATAAAGAAACAGCAGATGTAAAGCCTGTAACGACTTTGAGACCTGCTCTTGTGGGGAAGAACGAGGAGAGCAATGTAATACGTGAAAAGGCGTTACTGGCAGATGAAGCTCGTAGATTACATGTAGACGAGTCACAGGGAAACTTTAGGTCAATCGCATATGCTAAACTATTGTACGAGTATATCGATGCCATGGAGGCCAAGGATTGCTATGTTTGTATGCAATTGCCGGCTTCTGTAGACGAGGGCATTAGATATCATCATCTCCCACTGACTTATGGGATAACATGTAGTTTACTGCTTAGTATATTTTATGGTAGGGAAGGATTTGAGTACTACTTTTCAAATTATGATTCGGTACTGCCTGAAGTTCCGAATTATAAGCAAATGAATAAGTGGGACTATTACAAAAAGGAGGATAGACTAGCCAAATTCTTTCTTCCTTGGGATACATTAGATACATCATACGCACGCAGAAATAATCTAACTTGCAAGGTGTCGGAGGTTGAGAAAAAGTTCATAGGACAAGTAGATGACAGATATAGAAGGCAGAAGATTCTGAAAATGTCAGGACAGTGGAAGACGGATTGGACCGAAGAAGAGAAGGCACATAAAAAGAAAGGTAGCAATGGTCCAATAGCATTGGATAGAACGCAGAAAGGAAAGTTATGTTTAACTCGAAGCAAGACATATTATGAGAGTGTATTTGTAGGTGAAGTAAATTGCGAACATGCTTTCAGATTAGAGTACTATACGAAAGATTTTATGAAAGGAATGCAAGCTATTCCGAATGTGTATTTTGTATGTGGAAGAAATGCCTATGTAAAACTACCTGACAATTGGTATGGTTCGTGTTACTTGGCAATTGTCTTCCCCAAAATATATCATGCAAAGGACATAGCGATTATAGAAGGAAAGGCTTCGACGAGAGCGAAAAGGGAAGTAGGAGATGTAGAAGTAGTAGGAGATGTATTTGGAGCAATGTTTCCTATGTTAGGTTTAATACTTAACTATGTTAAGATCAGGAAACTAGCTACAGTTGTAGATAGATTATCTGCAAGTACTGCAAGGTCATTAATGTTAGTAGAAGGCGAGATGCAGTCGATTAGAGCAATGGTTCTTCAGAACCGACTTGCTTTAGATGTACTGTTAGCGAAAGAAGGCGGAGTTTGCAAGGCTTTGAAGGTTCAGGAATGTTGTACTTATATTCCTGATAATTCAAAACCACTTGAGAAAGTCATACAGAACATTACACGGATTCATAAAGAGATCGAAGATTTATCAAAAATAAACGTTTGGGAAAAAGTAGGTCATGGAGTAGGAAAGGTTGGGAGTTGGTTTGCCAATCTTGGTAAAAGCATAGTATGGTATATATTAAAACCTGTATTGATAGTATTAATTTGCATAATCACATTGTTAGGTTTAGTTAAATTTTATAAATGGTATAGGTCGAACCGGTTACAAAGATCCATGAGAGAGCAAGAAAAGAGATTAGCTGTTTTACAAGATCAACAGTACAAAAGCTTAAGAGCACTCGAAACGATGAAAAGAGGGAATATTGTAACTAGTTCTGTGTAGAGATATTATTCAAATTGCATTTAGTGATGACTCCTAGAAGTCATCAAAGGGGGGACTGAGAGAGCGCAAATTTGAATAAAAATTATGTATAGGCCATATTTACAAGCACATCGTATAACGTAGGAATGAAATGTATATCGTAACGTGAAGTTGACACTTATAGCATAAAGTTAACAGATGTAATCAACGTAATATAGGAAATGTAACTGTATTCACTTTAGAACATGTATTAGATTTAGAAGGCCGGTATACGTAGTGGGCTAATGTAGAAATGTGTAGAAATGCTTACGAAATGTAGAACGTGCAAAGTAGAATTCATGTACGTGTGTAACTTTAAATGGAGAAACGGCGTGAAATGTAACATGGAGAAATGTGCAGAGAGCATATACGGCGATGTAACAAATGAGAATATAAAGTTATACTCTACGTAGTTTATATTCTATGTACAATATAATCACTTATATGTAAGGATTTGCTAAATGCGATTGTATATAAATGTGTGTTAAAGGTTATACTGTGTAGAAAGCTTTTTGTAAGAATGTTAGAAAGGTTTAGGTCATTTGTGATTTTAACCTGACTGACC
Organism: Lissotriton vulgaris; assembly: GCF_964263255.1. Classification (NCBI taxonomy): domain Eukaryota; kingdom Metazoa; phylum Chordata; class Amphibia; order Caudata; family Salamandridae; genus Lissotriton; species Lissotriton vulgaris. Next base: position 2,101,575,545 of record NC_141685.1, on the reverse strand, counting down.
AAGGGTTCGCAGAAGTGTAGTCCGCTGTTTGTAATTTAGTGGGCTCACAGGAGTCGTGAATAGCCTTGCTGTGAACGTGCGAGCCAAGGAGTCTAGTGCTTGCTAGATTTAGGGTGACAACGCTGGACGAGGTTTATGGCCTGAACGTGATAAGAAGCGCTTAGAATTTGAGAGTTGTTTTGAGAAGTCCATTCACAGGACCTAGAAGGGTCAAAATCATAGTCGTAAAGTTTAAAGTCCTGCTGAGGTTGTTGACTTATGATCTGAAGGTGTCAATTGTAATACTGAATGAAGCCACCAACGAGAAGACGAAGATGACATCTGAGGAGAAAGGTCAACTTAACGGACGGCGAAAGAGACGAAGCAAGGAAGAGGCTGGAAGATTACCTCATGGGGAAAGTCCGTGGTGGGCGTCGAAGGGGCGTTCCACCCACACTGTGATTGTGTATTTTAGGGACAGCACCCCGGGGTGAAGATGGCAATTGGCAATTAGCGAAGGGAACAGCGAAGCAAATTGCTCAGAAGGAGCTCAGAGAGAGAAGGGCGAAGAGTAGATGACTTGAGCAGATGTGCTGAGAGAGATCAGAGCGCAAGAGAGCAGTAGGCCGAGGACCCTTAGAGAGCGGATGGGTAGGCAGAGAGGGTACTGCTGCTTAAACTTAAGTTACCTTTAGAGGCTAAGAGAGTTTGAACTTCTTTGGGAGTCAAACTGCTGACACCTTTTTAGGTTAGGAACTTGTGAAGTAGGGATGTCACCTAGTATAGTGTAGGGACAGATTTAACTTGATACTTTTCTCTTTCTGTAGATGACGCAAAGGAACCACTTCACATCGATGCTTTAAATTGATGATTCTGGAATTGATTTTGTATTCTTTTGCATACTTTTTGAGATTTATCCTAAGAGGATTGTATTCGCATTTAAATTTGACTTTTATATAAAACTTTCAAACTTTATCAGTTGTAAGTGGTTCTTCAGAGTGGCGTCAGTTTATGGGGTTGATCTAACCTATGCGGGGTTTGTCTTTTACTCAACGACAGAAATCAAGCGATCCAAAATTTTCGAATGAGATAAGTTATTAAATTGATCATAAATTGATATCAAAATCTCATTCCTCGCATAGGTAAAGGCTGGGACTGCTTGTGGAGTGTTAAGATACGACGTGCTTTGGCAGGAATGGGACAGGTAGCCTCTTTGTGGGACTATGTGCATCTGTCTTGATTTCGAACTCGTATTTTCATGCAAAGTTCAGAGCTAAACCCAACTCTCTGCCCCTAGAAATAGCATATTCCTTCTTTCTGTTCGAGATTTGCGAAGTGTTATTGGGGCAGGAGGGGAGTGGGCTTTGAGGAATACAGCTGGTGGAGAGGCCTTGTCACTTCCCTCACCAGCTACGGACACATTTTGAAGGGCTGAACACTTCAGGGCTGAGCTATGGCTCTGGAAAGGCTACCAGGTGGCTCTAGGTCACCAGTTATACAATGCACCAGTTTTTTTTACACGTTTTTACTTTTACAGTGTGTGCATTTTTAACTGAATCAAACAGGGCTTCATGTCTGAGAATGCATTAGGGGTTGGAACACTGAGAGACTTAAATGTGCTTCTGTAGCCTTAGTGTCTGCTATCATGCTCATCAGCCTGTCTAGAGCTGCAGTGTCTAAATGTGTGCTCATGTCTGTCATGCTCAGTGGGCCATGAGGTGGGCTTTCACTTGATGAGATAAAGTGGAAGTTAATTGGAACATATTAAAGCCTGGTGATCCTGGTCTTTATCCGTCACATATTCTAGCTAAGAAATATTGCTTACTATTCCAGTGCTCTCTGGGTGTTGAAGTCTTGGTTCACGTTGATTAGTTGAACAATCCTGAAAAAGGTAAGATGTGAATAGGAAGTTAGGACCGGAAAACATCTGGTTGCCCAGCAGCATACATGATCTGGCCCAGCTGTTGTGGGAGAGTCTTCTATGCCTGCCACTGCAGTGTCTGCGAGTGCAGTTTTTTACTGCCATTTTGACCTGGCAAGTGCACCTACTTGCCAGGCTCAAATCTTCCCTTTTTCTACACGTAAATAACCCCTAAGGTAGGCCCAAGGTAACCCCACAGGCAGAGTGCAATGCATTTAAAAGTTATGACATATACTGTGGTGTTTTACATGTCCTAATTGTGAAAAATTGTTAATTTCGTTTTTCACTATTGCAAGGACTATCTCACCCATAGGGTAACATGGGAATTGCCTTGAAATATCTTATAAGTGTTATTAGCTAATGGGAGCTAATAGATATTTCGAGTTTGAGGTTTCTGAACTCACAAGTCAGTCAATAATTTGTTATTGCTTTGAGCCAAACTGAACATAAGAATTAATATTACATTATACAAACACATGAATTTCGTAAAATATTCGCACAATTAAAATGAGACAATGTAATCAATAATCTGATAAAACAATTTTATTTACATCTCATTTAAAACCTACCATTTTAGAGAATATTTACTCTTGATTGGGCAAATATAGTTAATCCTACAACAGATTTAAATACCTGTATGTAATATTTATAGGAATCTCAAGCTAAAAATCAAAAAGCACACGCCCCTAGGGAGGTGGCGTGTACTCCGGACGAGCAAGCCGGAAATTAAGATTCGCTCCAAACAGCTACATACACACGCTCTCAGTAGCCGCCACAGAAACGCCAGTCAGGATACAATCCAAGGGTGTTTAATCAATTGCTACATGTTTCGGCTTCTCACAAGCCTTGATCACGAAAAAGAAGTGAATGGTATAAACAGCGTAAACCCCACAAAGGTACTTATATGGTAAAATACCAAGTATACCACGTATACGGCAGAAATAAGCCGTCAAAGGGGGTGTGGAGATAACAGAATCGGCAGATATCATCAAAGCTCTCAATACCTGCCACAATGAAAATGCAATATAAAGTACAGTACTTGCAATTAGTGTCCAAGTCAACATCGATCAAGGCAGTACTTGTGCCCAAAGCCCGCATTGAGTCCTGGTAGTGTTCAGTGATGCCCAAGTGGGCGTGCCCAATAAATGACAGGAACAAGAGATAGATTGTCCAAACAGATTGACAATACGGTAAACAAAACTGTCATTAATTTATCGAAACGAACAATTACTGAAACTGAATTGACTATTCTCAGTCTGGGGCTTTCCTTTTGCCCCTCCATGTACTTCAATTACAGTGAATCGAGAATTGACGTTTTTAAGTATGTTCGTAAACTTAAGCTTAAAAAATGGCATAAACTAAAAGGATGGGGGGATAACAACAGATACAGAAACCGGTGGCCCATCTACAGGATGCCTTCAGGATAGGTGATGTGGATGCTCTTATTGACATTATACATCTTGAACAGGAAAATGAAAGTGATCCTTTGGCATCGAACACTTGTGTCTACAAAGAATTTGCTGACACTATTAGTGACACGCAGCTTCTTTCAGAGGCCAATTTCGCTACTGATTATAGTGCTGCATCTGGTTTTAAGCCTAAATCTATCTTTGTTCCTCTGATGGCCCATGAAGCAATCGACACGTTTCATGAATGTGTCAATAAAGAACTGAATAATTTCAGAAATAACAAGAAAAGACATTTCAGAACTGGACAAGACAACTTATCCCTCAATCAGAGGAAAGCCTTGAAATCTCTGACCGAAGACAACACCATCGTCATCTGTCCGGCTGATAAAGGCGGCAATATTGTCGTCATGGACAGAGACCAATATGTGGCAGAGGCCCACAGACAACTCTCGGAGGGGAACTATTATACCACCACCACGTTTGAACTGTACAATAACAGTATAGTCGAACTATGGGACAAATTAACTGTTTGGAACGATAAGGGGATCTTAGAGTGGGAAGAGTACAGCTTTCTGAAAAATGACAATCCCACCCTCCCTGTACTTTATCTACTCCCTAAGATCCACAAAAACATGGACCACCCGCGGGTAGACCTATTGTGTCTTCCCGTGGGAGCGTGGCAGAACATGTTTCCAAATATGTGGATCATTATTTGAGGGATTGGGTCCAGGGACTTGTCAGTTATGTCAAAGACACCAAAGACTTTCTCTCTAAACTCAATAATCTTACCTGGGATGCTAATTATCTTCTTATCACCATGGATGTCCAAGCCCTATATATTATTATAGATCATAAGCAAGGCTTGGAAGCATGCCAGCATTTTCTTGATGGACGTGCCTTACGTTTCCGGGAGCATAGCAAAATGCTTCTCGAAATGATGGAGTTCTGCTTAAAAAACAACTTTTTTCTCTTTGATGGTGCCATTTATAAACAAGAGATTGGTACTGCGATGGGTTTGTGTTTTGCGCCAAGCTTCGCGAATCTCTTCATGGGGCATTGGGAGGAAACCATCTTCACGGACCCATCGCTTACCAAACATACTAGTCTGGTGGTTACCTGGTGGAGGTACATTGATGACCTCTCTATGGTCTGGAAAGGTACTGAAGATGAAGCGTCTAGCTTCATTGAGATACTTAACAACAACAATCATAACATCAGACTTACCAGTACCATTGACAAGGAAACGGCGGAGTATCTTGATGTCAAAATTGACATCAAAGATAATAAAATCACCACCTCCCTGTTCAGAAAAGCCACTGCCGGCAACAGTATTCTTCATGCCCTCAGCAGTCACCCAGAGCCCCTGAAATGGAGTATTCCTTACGGGGAGCTGCTGAGGGCAAAAAGAAACTGTAGTACGGAGAGCAACTACCAACAGGTTGCATCTGAAATGATGGAACGGTTTAAACTGAGGAACTACCCGGCTTGGGTTCTCAAGAAAGCCAAAAATAGAGCTGACTCTATTTCGCGCATTGACACCTTGCGTGATAAACCATCAGAAGAGATCAGCAGTGAGGATGACAAAACGAGACTTATCCTAACATATAATAGAGAGTCGCAAGTAATACATAGGATCGTTTCCAGAAATTGGAACATTCTTAAAAGTGATGCGACCATTGGCCACTTGATTGCCAACAAGCCCAGTATCACCTACAGAAAAATGGTAGGAATATCAGAGATATCTGTGTCCGCAGTGACATCACGATTTACCCCAACAACCAAGATCTGGGTTTGAAAGGGTTTTTTCCGTGCAGCCACTGCAAGGCCTGTAAATCTAGTACCTCAGTTAAGAAAGCCTCCTACAATGGGGTCAGTAAAAGCATATCCCAATTTCTTACCTGTACCACCATATTCGTGGTCTATGTTATTGTCTGTCCCTGTGAATTATGGTACATTGGCAGTACCACTGCGTATGCCAAGAAACGCATTCTCGAACATTACCGTGCCATCATTCACAGGGATACTAAATATCCAGTGGGCAGACATTTTAGTGAGCATCACTTCTCCAATCCGGCTTTGATGAAATTTTTCATCTTAGAACAGGTAACCAGAAACCCCAGGGGCGGCAATAGACTTCTGAAATTAAGACAGATGGAGTCAAAATATATTATCTCCTTTCAGACTAAGGCCCCGGGAGGGTTGAACCAAGATGAAGAGCTTGCAGTTCACCTTAGAGATGATTACACCTAGTCATGTTTTCTCTTGGTCCATCAGCTCATTTATTCTGTTCGTCTCCATGCTGTTGAACTAGTTTTATTGAATGTGCACATGATATTGTCATGTTTTATTGCAACTTTGTTTTTTCCTTTTTTAGAGCACTTCAGGAACTGTCCCTTCACACTTTTGTTTGGACAATCTATCTCTTGTTCCTGTCATTTATTGGGCACGCCCACTTGGGCATCACTGAACACTACCAGGACTCAATGCGGGCTTTGGGCACAAGTACTGCCTTGATCGATGTTGACTTGGACACTAATTGCAAGTACTGTATTTTATATTGCATTTTCATTGTGGCAGGTATTGAGAGCTTTGATGATATCTGCCGATTCTGTTATCTCCACACCCACTTTGAGCATTCCCAGTTGTTGACGATCTCTGTACTGTCTCTTTAATTTCAGCGACAGCACAGTTCTCAGTCCGGAATGCTTAGGCTTTTTACCCTGTTTTGCGGCTTATTTCTGCCGTATACGTGGTATACTTGGTATTTTACCATATGAGTACCTTTGTGGGGTTTACGCTGTTTATACCATACAGCTATTGATTTATTTTTATTTCACTTCGTTTCCTTACTTTATGTGTATGGTTACTTTTTGACTTCAGTATTTAGTATGAATTTCTTTCCGGTTGGTTGGCAGCATGTTGTTGTGTTTACATTGCAGCAATATTACCTGTTTACCTTACTTAAGATGTCTGTCATGAAGTGTTCTCGCAGCTCTACTTTAATTTCAGTATGACTCTTGCAATATGTCTGCCATTTACTTTACCCGCAGACCTATTTTAATTTCTGTTGTGCTGCACGAGATTTAAACGCTTTGCACATTCACTTCTTTTGCGTGATCAAGGCTTGTGAGAAGCCGAAACATGTAGCAATTGATTAAACACCCTTGGATTGTATCCTGACTGGCGTTTCTGTGGCGGCTACTGAGAGCGTGTGTATGTAGCTGTTTGGAGCGAATATATATATATATATATATATATATATATATATATATATATATATATATATATATATATATATATATATATATATATATATATATATATATATATATATATATATCAGCTCCGTATTCCTATTATTGCCCAGCCGGGTTCAGGAAACAGCACTCACGAGCACAGCAGTGTATTTAGCAGGGGGGTTTTATTTTAGAACAGACGCGTTTCGGGAGAACACTCCCTTCGTCGGTATTCACATCAGAGTGATAGTATGCGGTACCATTATCTATGTTTGTCAAATGCTCTCAAAACAAACAAAGGACTATACCACACGCGCCAAGTTGGGCGCCATCTTTGAATGTACATTTTAGACATGAGCTAAATAGAACTGCTGATATTTCAGTTACACCGGATATAAAGCCGTGTATCGGCACAGTTGTTGTCTCGACAATAAACCACTCGTTATACATATACCAACAACATATCGTGGCCAAGACAACATTTTTGCGTTGTAAAACACAACTCGAATCACAGACAGAAAATCACAAAATAAATGCGAGAACGTCTGGCAAATCTTGCCGTGGATCGGCAATTGCAGCCCATTAGGACTGCCACAAAGAAGGTGTAACAAATCAAAACAATTCATAAAAGCAAATATCGCTTAGGGTAGCATCTTTCATCATAAGTACTCCAGACTATAATACATTTCAAAACATCATGCTATACTTTTTTCACTCACATAATACTGTACTTCATTTTATCAACCCAGGTGAGAGGCCAATTCTTCTCCCATATTCAGACCTTTGGGTGCCTTAGTCTCCAGATCTATAATATATCGGGACTCAAGTCTCCTAAGTGTGAGCAATCTATTGCCCCCTCTCGGATTCTCTTCTACCTGATCCAAACAGAAGTACCTTAAAAGGTTTCTGTCACTGTCATGCTTTAAGGAAAAATGACGGGCCACTGGATATGCAAAGTCCTTATTTACAATGGCCCGCATGTGTTCCAATATTCTTAATTTGACGGCATTGATGGTACTCCCAACGTATCTCAACATGCAGGGGCATACTAGGCAATAGACTGCATAGTCAGTGTGACATGACATAATTTTTTTTATTTTCTTCCCACCCTTACAGCCAGGAACCTCACATGTTAATGTCCTTTTACTTGCTGCACAGGCTTTGCATTTTCCACAAGGGAAGAAGCCTTTGGTGTCCTTTAATGTGCCTAATGGTTTGTGAATAGGTGGTAAATAGCTGTGAACTATTTGATCACGTAAGGATCGTGCCTTCCTGAACGTTATTAATGGTGTGCTGGGAATGTCAGGCCCAACAATTTGGTCTGATTTCAAAATATGCCAGTGTTTGGACATAATAGATCGTAATTTAAAGGAATCCGCAGCATAGGGTGTTATCATGCGGAATTTTCCTTCTGTGGTAGTGTCTGGTTTCTTAACAAAAAGACTAGTGCGAGGTATTTTTCTAACCTTCTTAAGGGTCTCTTGGAGAAGTTGGGGATTGTACCCTCTCATTACAAATCTCTCCACACATTCGTTAGCTGCTTTTTCAAAATGTTCATTCTGACTACAATTGCGCTTCAACCGCAAAAATTCCCCGTACGGAATATTATTAATCAATTTCCGGGGATGGCCGCTGGACGCGTGTAAAACGCTATTTCCGGCAGTAGGTTTGCGGAAAAGTTGTGTGCAAATGCGTCCATCACTGATATTCACTTCTAGATCCAAATAATTGACCTTTTCCTTGTTAATTTCACCAGTAAATCTCAAGTGATGCTCATTGTCGTTGAGTATCTGAATATACTGATTGGCTTCATCAATTGATCCGTCCCATACTAGGAACAGATCATCTATGTATCTGCTCCATGCCACCACTTTGTTGTTATAAGCGGCGAGCCTGGGGGCCCAGGCTACCTGCTCCTCCCACCAGCCTACGAATAAATTCGCATAGCTGGGGGCGAAGCAGGAGCCCATGGCCGTACCAGACAGTTGGCGATACATAGTGTCCTGAAAGAGAAAGATATTGTTATGCAAGCAAAATGCAATTAATTCCAATAACATCTTATTATGCATTGCATATTTAAGTTCTCTCTTATTTAGGAAATACTCCACTGCGTGTAGGCCCTGTGTGCGATCTATACAAGTATATAAACTTGTGATGTCCAGGGTGATTAGTATATATGATGGTCGCCAATCCAGGAGTTCCACCTTTTCAATAAAATCCGTAGTATCTCTGATATATGATCTCAAAGACAATACAAAACTAAACAAATGGTGATCCAGAAACTTTGAGAGATTCTCTGTCAGTCCTCCTATAGAGGAGATTATAGGTCTCCCTGGAGGATCGTTGATGTCTTTATGTACCTTGGGTAGGTGATAAAAACAAGGTAGAATCGGATTAGTAGTCTTTAGGAATAGGTATTCCTCCAGATCCAACATCTGTTTATCGTACCATTTCTTAAGCAAGACATGAAGATCGCTGATGCTTGCCAGATATTCCTGTTTTTTTTATTGGGGCATTACAGGAGACGTCCTGTAATTGGCGCATGGCTTCTGCAACATATTTGGGCCTTGACATGATGACAATGTTGCCTCCCTTGTCAGAGGGTTTGCATACAATAGTCTTGTCCTCCATTAATGATTTGATAGCTAGTTTTTGTTGCTTGGTGGTATTGAATTGTATCTTCTGAGCATTTTGTGTAGTTCTCATGGCCATCAGATCCCTGGTGACTGCATCAGAGAAGATATCAATCGGATCCACTGCTAGCTGGGGGACAAATTTAGAAGCCAACTTGAAATCACTCTTGGGTGCAACTTGATCAATGTTGACATTTGCCAATCTCTGAGTGAGTGTGTTGCCCTCTGTGTCAGTTTCCATGTCGCCCTCTCGCCTCAAATTTTGTAAGACTTCGCAGGCTGTTAGATCATTCACTGTTAGGAGGTCCGTGTCCTTTCGATTCTGTCTCAGTTGCTTGACTTCTTTAGCAGTAGGTTTAGTTTTGTGAAACTTATCTAGTTTGACCTTCCGAACAAACTTGTACAGTTCAATCCGTGTCTGCGTGTACTCCATATTTTTGTTCGGACAAAATGTGAGTCCTAGTTTTAAGACGGACTCTTCTGCTGGTGTTAATTGTCTATCGGACAAATTCACGATGGTAGGTTGTTCGGATGCCCTTACCGTCTTCCTCTCCGTTGGCTCCTGGTTACCCTCGTGGTTGTTTTGGTTTGGCTGTTGCCTCTGCCTCTTCCCTTTCCAGCCTCCACGTCGGGTTTGCCTCTCTCTTCTGGGGGTTTGTTCTTGCCGTCTCTTAGCCAGCTCTCTTGGATGACCTTGAACTCCTGTTGAAAAGGAGTCGACGAATCAGGAGCAGTCGCTAAACTGGTTGTTTCATCTCCAGATAATTCACTGGCATTGACATCGGAGTCCGACGTTTCCACTCTGGTTTCCACAGTTGGTTTGCTCATTTTACTTTTCCTTACGACCTCCTTGCGTGGCTGATCATATTTTTTCGAAAACGTCAGGACCCTTCCCATCGCGTAGTCCCGCTCATCGCGGTCAAACTTTTCTTGTTTTCTTTGTTTTATTTTCGTTTCATATTTTTGAAGTCTTTTCTTCATATTAGCCCTTAAGAGTTCTTGTTCCTCTTTGTCAGTATTTTGTGAGATTAGCTCCTCCAATTCTTCAATTTCTTTTATCACTTTATCACGGTCACTCCACGCAAATTGGATCAAAATTTCCAACATTCCTTTGCATGAATTGGCTATGTGGGCAGCCCATGTTTACAGCAAGAGGGGGTCTGGGTTTTCATACGCCGGGACGGTACAAATTCTCAATCCTCTAGGTACTCTCTGTACCTCGATGTAGCCCTGCAGCAAAGTTCCCTCCCACCACTTGCGTAGTTCGCGTTCATAAAGTTTCTCCAACTTATAAAATTGGGATGTCAAGACATTGGGGGTAGTCATATTTGTTGTAGGTGACGGTCTAGAAATGTCTGGGTTCTTATTTTTGAAGATGCCACCAGCCGCATCCCTTCGCTCCGATATGTTAAACATTTTTCTGTATTACAGTTCAAGTTGGTACCTGGTCCCAGGATCCAACTAATAACCCCGCTAATTGCTCACTGCCGACTCTCGCTTAACCGCCAAAAAACACAAAGTTCGAAAGCAGCTTAGGGTTGCGAGGTTAGATAAGCAGGCTTACAGCTTTGGAAGTTAGCCGGCTTACGCAGCCCCTGTGCGAGTCGATCCAGAGTTAAATCCAGCGCGAGGGTAGTCGACTTCAATCCTCTACTTGCGCTCTCCGGTGGCTGTGGTGCACTCGTTGAACTGTATAGAGGCGTCTCTATATATATATATATACATATATATATATATACCCCTCAAGTGGTAAAGGTATCCAGGACTATGGCAATAAATGTTTAGAGTTTCATTTGCTAAAAAATATATCAACTCGTTTTCAACAATAGATCAGATCAAAGCCACCCAGAGAGTGTCAGCTCACCGTTCCATAAAAATACATTGAAAAGAAAGTTATTACAAAACCTAGCTATTTATCTTGTCTAAGCCACCTACTTGTAGCAATATTCCCTGTATAACATTACAAACTTTACTTGCCGGTCAAGCTGGTGAGTGGAATATAAATGCTTAAGTGCTATTTTTATATAATAGGACTCACTTACACATTGTCAGATGGAACTCAATCTTCTAAATATGAAAAACAACATCTGGTCAGCTAACCAGTGGCCCCTGAGTGACCTTGCAGACATTGCCTATCTGCATTCAGTTTTATGTGCTCTTCTGATATTTGTTTCCATGCTGCATAAATGTAGGATTAGACAGCCAGTGTAATAACTCTGTCATCAATTCTCATACAAAAAACATCCACTTCCTTGCACGTTCTGATCATAAACTTTAAAAAGACTGGTAGAAGGTACTTTTATTGTCAACATTCCGCAGCTGACTGGAACCTGTGGCGGTGAAAGGTTGAATAAAGAAGACTTCAGCACTTACCTGTGTAACATAATTATCTCAACAGTAGTACAGCGCCAGGATTCTCCTTTCGGAGCGACAGTATCGCGCTCTATAAATACTATATTACATTACATTACATTACATTATATTTGCAAAGGCATAGCATGAAGTGACACAGAAGGAGAAAAGTGTCTAACTTACTCACAATTTGAAAATACATTTTTTGGTAAAGTTGGTTTTAAAATTGCGTGTGATGAAAATGCCACTTTTAGAAAGTGGGCATTTTCTGGCTTAACCATTCTGTGCCTCTGCCTTTCTTTAGAATCCATGTCTGGGTTAGGATGACAGCTGGACTCTTGTGCATTTATCTAGACAGTCATGCATAAGGGAGCTGACTTGCGCCTTGCATATCCTAATGGGATATCACTAGGCTGATGAGCCTTCCTGAGCTAGAGTGGTGGGAGGAGTTGTCACTGACACCTCTTTATGCTGTGCCTGTCCTCTCACAAAGCTGTCTCCATCCCCCTGTAATGTGTCTGGAGCCAGGTCAGGGAAAGGCAGTGCACTACAAAGAATTTTCTTTGAAGTTTCCCTACTTCAAAGGCATACAATGTGTAAGTTTTGAATCTCAGACACCAACCAAAATCAGAACTCTTCTGGACTAAAGGAATTTCTGCCAAGAAATAGAGCAGGATGCTGTAGGAGGGACTGCCATTCTGCCTGCTGCTTTGTTGTGCTGGCCTACTGCTTGCTGCTTTTGTCCTGCTTTTGTCCTGGGAGTGAAAGGACCGGACGTTCCTTTCTGTATCCTGCTTCCAAGGTTCTCCAAAGGCTTGTGCATATTTGCTTCCTCTTAAGAAGTCTCAGGGCCATCAAATACGTCACCTACCCATGCCTGGGCTCTTCTTCTGAGAGCCTTGAGTTGCCAAGGTGTGCCAAATCCTATTCCTGGGCCCATGGAAGTAGAATCTGGTTATCTGTAGAGAAAACTCACCCATCAACTCTCAGCACCCATATGTGATTTCCTTATTCTGACTACAGTGAGGGTCCCTACTTGGTCAGGGTGCAAACCACTACCAACGAAAGATCCCATTTCTAACAATTCAGAAAGGTAAGGGTTCTCTTCTCATTTGTGAATTGGTTACCACCAGTTTTAAACTGGTGATAAAGTATTATTGAGTTGCACCCAGAATTTGGTTACAAAACATTAAAAAAGACACTGAATAGGTATTTGGTAGCAAATACAAATTGTGTGGGCTTTCACTTGAGACGAAGTGAGAGTTAATTGGTATCAGTAGCTCAACCCAAAAGCTCCCTCAACTCTACTGACAGTCATCATTCCTCTTGTCCCATCCCCCTTCATCTTTAGCAATGTTCTGCTCTCATATCACCGCTGACTGGTGCAAACTCATCAGGCTGTGCAGCTCCTTTACACTCTTCACCGACACAGGGTTTTAAATGGAGCAGGTGCTAAAAAAGGGTCCCTAACGGGGTCCTATATTCATTTCCTGAAACTTAAAGGTAAAAGCATTGATCGATTTCTCAATAACGACTGTTAAATCCCTAAGGTAATTTAGGTCAGCAAAGCAGGCCACTCTGGTATAGTGCATATTGAGAACCGAGTCACCTCCAGGTATGTGGGTGAGTTCAGGTGGGTGCGTTTGATTGTACACAATTGAGAATCGTGAGGCTGAAAGCTTTTCTTACAGGGACTGCCTGTGAGTGATTAAAAGGTTTAGAGCACATGTCCATTCAGTCCTTGCCCTCTCTGCTGAGCACATTGAATGATGGTCACATGTAAATTGCACCATACAGCCTAACATTGGGCCACATCCAGTATTTTATGCCCAAGATATGGCCAAGCATATTCTCAACACCCTCCCCACATCTTTCTGAAATCCTTCATCTCATATGCCATTTCCCTCCTCTTCGGCACTAGCTTTTCACTCTGTACTCCCTTAGGTATTCCCTTTCATCAGTGCAGGATATGATGGGTACCCAACCAGATCCGGCAGCTAATATTGATCCTCAGTCCATCATCTGCTGCATAATCTGCAGATTGTAACCAATAAATATTTTTACAGCTCAAATGGATCAAAGGTCACTAAAAATATATTGAACTTAATCTTGGCCAGTGTCAGGGAATTTGTCCCAGGGTATTTGTCAACCCTAGGACTCAATCAGCAGCACCTACAACTTGTCTGCTTTCCTTTTCAAGCAGCAACCTACAGAGTAAAAGGGGGGGGAAGGGGTTCTAATTTCCCTTCCTGCTGGGAACAACACAAAGGCCTCGTGTAAAAGGCCCTCGATTTGTTAGCATCTCATCCTGGCTGACAGCTATCTGGAGCCTAAAACCTAGATGTCAATAAAATGAAGTGGAAGAATACTCAGCTTGTTATCACTCTACAAGTGCTTAAGAGAAACTATGATTTGGAGACAGGTTTCTGATTGTTGTACACCTGCATGTAAGCTATGCATGCACTGGGGGGAGCTAGAGGGCGCACAGCGAAGATTGCCGCACTGCTGTTAGGCTCTGCCGGACCGAGCCACTATCCACCCATTATCGACTGCATCCAGTAATTTTCACGCCCACTGCATACCTGTATGGCTTCCTGCCCCCTCGCTAAGTTCACAGGTGGAGATTAAAGCCCTGTCTGCTCGCTACTGTTGGTAGAACGAGCCCGTGTTGACCTGACGCCGTAGTGCAGAAAATGGCGACCGCCGCGACGTTGTAGGCCTTCCTGCACTGTGGGGCCTTGGCAACTGGCATGGATCTTCACGCAGCACGCCCTGCTCTTCTGAGTGCTGCGCCCTGCCGTTACCGCTATCCGCTCTGATGTGCTAGTACGAGGCAGACGCCGGAGGAGTGTGGAGCTGCCCGCTGTTTCGGAGCGAGAGGCGTGGGCCGGACGGAGATCGGAGGGCGGACTCCGGCAGCTGGGGAGGCCCTCTGTGAAGCAATCCCTCACTGTGTTCGGCTGAGGTCCCGAGCACCTGTCGGCGCTGGTTGCAGTGAGTGGGACTGGCGTCCGGCTGAGGCTCAGGTTGCGGAGGCGGGATCTGGCCTTGTGCTAGGGCCGCGTCCTGCGAGCTGCGGCCGGCGCAGGGTATATCGCCTACCCTGAAGCCAGCGGTTCCCCTTGTCCGCTGCCAATCTCCACATACTGATACCACTCGGCTGGCCTAATAAAAAGGTCATACAGCCTTGATTGAGCGAGGCAGCGGCGGCTGGGCAGGGAGATATCGCTGGGATGCTGTCAGCTGGCTCGCTGGAGCCCCCTGTCCTCCAGCCTCCGAGGTCGGTCATAAGGACAGCTACTATCTCGTCTGCCCTGGAAGCCAGTGGAACCCCTGTTGTGATGCTAATCCCTGCATTTTGCTATAGCTTGACTGCTTAATAAGCAGGGGATAAGCTGGCAACATCGAGGATAGCCGGAGCAGTGACTTTTGGGGGTTAAGCAACACCGTGCACACAGCCTTGCGCCTCTGCCCTGTGGGGCCTACTGAGTTGACTAGCTTCAGCAGTGTAATTCCATAAAGGGCTAGGTGGCCACAACTGTGCCTCAGACACCCACTGGTTAGCGCTTGTGGACCTTGACACTACCCCAGCACCGATATCTACTAACTGTTGTGTCTGATCAGGAGTCATGGGGAGAACTGACAAAGCACAGCCGTGCCTCAATTTTGAGTCACGCAAGATCACAAAGTCTTGGCAAAAGGCTGCGTCAGACTCTGAGGTGGATGCCCAAGCAGACAGTCCCCCCATGCTGGAATCCATGCTAATGGCTATGCAGCGAACCCTGCAGTCCATAGAGGGCACAATGTCTGCTGTAAATCATCGCCTGGATCACATGTCCTCCCAGCTTGAGAAGCAGATCGCGCGCGTGGGGGAAGTGGAACAGAGGGTATCAGAAACGGAAGATGGCTTGAGTTCAGTAACAGACAAAACCTTGAATATGGAGAAAGTTTTAGCACTTATTCAGGCAAAGAACAAGGACTTAGAAGCGCGGTCCAAGTGCAACAATATTCGAATTACCGGGCTGCCAGAGTCCACAAATGTGGGTAAAATGGAGACTTAGATCCAACGCTTTGTCTCGGATATCTTTGGCATGGATCAATTATCCAACATGTTCATAGTGGAACGCGCCCACTGCTCCTTGGCTACCTGACTGATCCCAGGGGCCCCTCCTTGTCCTATTATAGCCAGGATCTTGAACTATCGGGATCGTGACACTAAACTAAGAATGGTTAGAGAGAAAGGCACTATCACTCATCAGGGCAACACACTGGCCTTCTTCCCTGATTTCACGGTGGCGGTCCAGGCGGCCAGACGTGAATTTGGGACTGTGAAAAAGTTTCTACAAACTGAAGGGGGTCCCATACGCCATGCTATATCCAGCCCGACTCCGTATTGGTGTGGACGGCTACTGCAAAATATTCTCATCCCGAAGGCTGCAATGGAACATGTCAAGCAGCTGAAGCGCAGGAGATGTGAATCTGGTGCTGCACCTGAGGAGGAGGAGTAGCGGTGGGATACACCAACTGACTCGAGCTTAGTGATCCTCCTGTTTCTTGGTCCGCACCTGATATACTGTTGGGCACAATGGCATTGAGCTAAATGATATCACACACATACTGTGATTGCCTGAAAAATGTTTCTATTTCACCCAAATGTAGTTGCCTAACTAGTTGTTACAGTCTTTTCTCATTGTTACAACACTACACTGCTAATGTTCAGTGGAAGAGCCCCTTATATGGAGCTAGTCTTGTGAATGCAGTTGAGGCCTGGTATGTTATGTTCGCCATTGGCGCTTCTACCACCCAGAATATTGTAGCACTCAGCTTAAATAGGGTGTGTTGACATTGACAAATGTATGCATTAATGCATATTAGACCTGCTCGGCCACCTCCTACCTCATAGGGGGCTAGTGGTTCTTTGTGCCCCCCGTGAATGGGTGTACCCCAAACCTGTATTGCTGTTGTTGGGATTTCGGGGTGGTTAGATAGGGTATTTGTATGGCTTTGGCATGTTGGGGCAGCTGACGTGGGTGGGGTGTTAGGGGGATTTGGTTTGGGAAAGGCAGAATGACAATTGTCATAGCCCGGACGCACAATATGAGTGTATGCACTGAGGGTGTTCCTTATCAGCTATATTTATTATGTGTCTCCTATGGCCGGCCCTACATAATGAATAATGTAATTAAGTTTCTTACATGGAATTACGTGGCCTAACTACGCCTAAAAAGATCAGATTGGTGATTGCCTATTTAGATCGTATGTGAGTGCAGGTAGCCCTCTTGTAAGAAACTCACTTGACTATGGAATCAGCGAACAAAGTAAACACATGCTGGGCGAGTGTGAGGGCTTCGTCTTCCTTCTATACCTACTCCAGAGGTGTACTAACCCTGGTGAAAAAGGGTGTACCCTTCACTGAGATTTGATCTGAAACAGATGAGTGTGGTCGAGTTGCCATAGATGTGTATGTAACAAGGACCCCCTGAATTAACGAATTTTGTAATTCCTAGGTCAGGGAAATAAGTACACTTGAAAAGTAACAACCTAGGCAATTTGACACTTTAAATCACATATAAATCAAAAATATATAGCAGTGGACTACAGCTAGCTAAAACACAAGTTTTTATTCATCAATTGACACAAATTAAAAAAGTTCATTTATATGACATTAAAATAGCAGTAAAAAATTCATAGTATATAATTGACATTCACATATTAACAATTAACAAACAATAAAAAATGGGGGTCGGTGGCATGAAAATTCAGTCTCTACGCGCGTTTCGGCAGCCAGCGCCTTCTTCCTGTAGCAGCCACACAATATTAATGGATAATTTTAGCAAGAAGTTGTTTAAAATACATTTTCATTTTCTTTTTGGAATCCTTTCGATGTCAGATATGATAAAACTGATTGTTTAGGTGATTAAGTAGTTAGACCCGCCAGCCGGAACCCTTTAATGTGGATGGGTGCTTGATAAGATTCGTTCCTGGATATTCTAGATTTCAGATCTACTAGACTATATATAGTTCTTTTAAGATCTTGTCATTAGATTTGCGGATTGTTGATATATTCTTTTGGTACAGTTCTGAGACCTGGTACGCCATTCAACGAGACGTACCACCCGCCACCGGACATAGGGAGCCCTGCCGACCATCGTTAGGCAGGGAGATCTTTTAACTTCTTAATCTCAGCACCACTGAGGATCAAGAATCTCCTTACGTCCCTGAGACCTGAAAAAGACAAGTACCCATCGTTTTAGGTCTTTGGTAAGAAACCTAGATGCAGATGGGAGTTGTTGGTGCTGCCTTTTGACCGAGGAGGGTTTGGAGCTCCTGATTTTCGATGTGGCACTTGGGTGGCTGTCGAATGCCCATCTAGAGTATCTCGTACAACCTTTTGATGAGGAGGACGTTAAGGGGGCCATAATGTCCCTGCCAACATGTAAGGCTGCGGAGCCAGACTGGCTACCCAGTGAATTTTATTAGGCATATGCGGCAGACCTCGCTCCTCGGCTGCTAGCAGTTTATGCAGAGGCATATGATAAGGGGACACTGCCATCCTCTTTCCTGGAGGCCTTACTTGTCACGCTATTAAAACCGGATAAGCCCTCAAATCAATGCGGGTCGTATTGACCTCTCTCGATCATTAACATCGATGCAAAGATCTTAGCTAAAATGATCGCTATTATGCTGCAACCCCTGGTTCCTCTATTGGTATTGCCAGATCAGTCTTGGTTTGACACGGAACGCTCCACGACTCATAACTTATGCACGCTTTTTTCTACTTTGCACTATTTTGAATCAGACTTCCAAGCGGTGGCCGTGCTGCTAGATGCAGTAAAGGCCTTTGACTCTCTGCAGTGACCTTTCATGTTTACTGTAATGAGTGGGATGGGCTTCCCTCCTTAAGTTTTACAGTGGCTTAGGGTACTCTACAGTGATCCGGTTGCCTGTGTCCCAGTTAACGGATGGGTGTCATCCCTGTTTCCCATCAGGAGAGGCACACAGCAGAGGTGCCCCCTGTCACCCATGCTCTTCTCTCTAGCCCTGGAGCCCCTTGCATGTAAACTGCGCCAAAAACAAGCAGCAGCTGCTCTGCCGTTCAGGCAGTGGCCATTGATTGTCTCCCTTTACGCGGATGATATGTTGCTATATATCCGTGAACCCGCTGTGCATTTATCTACGTTACTCAGGGAGTATGTGCAGTTTGAGAGATTTTCAGGCCTATGGATAAATTGGTCCAAATCTGTAGTGTTTCCTCTAACCGGACTCACTAAAGAAGTGGAGATGGACTTCCTATTGTCCTGGACTTCCGACCCTGTGAAATACTTAGGGGTCTGGGTACACAGGGATCCCAATATAGTAGTCTCTGAGAATTATGACCGCACGGTTACACGCATTTCCGAACAAGCTGCGAGACGGTTGCACCTACCCCTTTCTCTGGCGGATAGGGTAGCTGTAGTAAAAATATTCCAAGCATCGCACCATCAAACAAGAAGCTGTATTGGGAATGTTTGCTTGTTACCGCCTCCCAGCATGGAAGGCAGACACCTGGAGAGATAGGCACTCCAATACCAGGCAACTTGCCCCAGAGGCTGGTACAAAGATGTACATCTCCTTAAAGGGCCGGTGTGGGGGGCCCTAAAATGAAGCAACAGCAGAGTGGATTAAAAACCCCCTCTGCAAAGCGTGACATTAAGCGGGCATGCAGCCTGAAAGGTGTCTATGAGCACAGTTGACGGTGGGAGAAGGGCTACTCACTTCCTGGATGGGTGCACGTGTTTGTAAGGAACGGTGGAGGACCAGGGCGTGTGGTGGGGCGGTCCTGGTGCACCTAAGCATACACCTCCAAGTGCGCAATGCTACCGCAATCTGCTTCTGAGGTGAATAAGAGGCTGTTGCACCTTCATTTCCATTATGTACCCAAACTTCTGTAGAGCAAGCATTCTTAAGAACAGCCCCATCGGACTGCTGCAAGGGGAGACCCCCGTCCCCCCCTTCCCAGACTGTAGTAATCTGAAGGGGGCTGGGGAGGTGTGGCTAAAGTGCTGCACAGCGAATAGAAAGGTGCGCACCACCATTGTTGTTGATCAGGCGTGCCACGCTGCATAAATAAACATAATACTCCCCCAAAATTCAAGAAGACGGGAAGTTTCCCGCAGAGATTCAAACTTGTTTCTTAAGCTAACACGCACTTTGTTCTTGCTAATAAAGCTCATGCCTTATTTTTGCCCCTTCGTCAATATTAAGAGAAAAGCAAACAAAAACACCCACAGAAAACAAGAAAGCCTGCTTTATTTTAAACACAGACACTAGATTGTACAATGGAGAGACCATCATACTTTATAACATTGTGATGGCCAACAGGAAGTTACAGAAGAAAAACTACAATACCCGTAAAGGAAGAGGCAGGAGAGGCCACCCCTGATCAACAACAATGGCGGTGCACACCTTTTATTTTCTCTTTGCAGCCCTTCAGCCACACCTGCACATCCCCCTCCAGAGTACTGCAGTCTGAGAGGGGGGCGGA
The DNA here is from genome assembly GCF_964263255.1 of Lissotriton vulgaris. Classification (NCBI taxonomy): domain Eukaryota; kingdom Metazoa; phylum Chordata; class Amphibia; order Caudata; family Salamandridae; genus Lissotriton; species Lissotriton vulgaris. The sequence goes on along the minus strand of NC_141685.1, from coordinate 2,101,555,491 downwards.
GGGGGGGTTCTCTCCCTCACAGTAGTCCAAAGGGACTGTCCTTAAGAATACTTGCTCCACAGCAGTTTGAGTACATAATGGAAATGAAGGTGCAACAGCCTCTCATTTCCCCCAGAAGCAGGTAGCGGTGGCATCGTGCACTTGGGCGTGTATGCTTAGGTGCACCTAGGGCGACCAACTGCCATGGGAGAAAATTCAGGACGGTGAGTGTAAAAATTCAGGACAAAGGGTCAAAATTCAGGACAGAAATTCAAGACAGGAGGTCAAAATTCAGGACAAAACTTCGGGACAAAAGGTAAGTTTTACAGACATACATCAGAGGAGGTTGCTCAAAAATAGTATATAAGTAAGCCCATCCATATCCAAACATATTCAACCGGTTGAAAACCTATCCAACATGTATCCTTCCATCCATCATTTCAACCATCCATCCCTCCATCCACACTTTCACCCTATCCATTCGTACACTCTCTCCGGGAGGCCTTACTTGTCACGCTATTAAAACCGGATAAGCCCTCAAATCAATGCGGGTCGTATTGACCTCTCTCGATCATTAACATCGATGCAAAGATCTTACCTAAAATGATCGCTATTATGCTGCAACCCCTGGTTCCTCTATTGGCATTGCCAGATCAGTCTTGGTTTGACACAGAACGCTCCACGACTCATAACTTATGCACGCTTTTTTCTACTTTGCACTATTTTGAATCAGACTTCCAAGTGGTGGCCGTGCTGCTAGATGCAGCAAAGGCCTTTGACTCTCTGCAGTGGCCTTTCATGTTTACTGTAATGAGTGGGATGGGCTTCCGTCCTTTCTTTTTACAGTGGCTTAGGGTACTCTACGGTTATCCAGTTGCCCGTGTCGAGGTTAACGGATGGGTGTCATCCCTGTTTCCCATCAGGAGAGGCACGCGGCAGGGGTGCCCCCTGTCACCCATGCTCTTCTCTCTAGCCCTGGAGCCCCTTGCATGTAAACTGCGCCAAAAACCCGCGGCAGCTGCTCTGCAGTTCAGGCAGCGGCCATTGGTTGTCTCCCATTACGCGGATGATATGTTGCTATATATCCGTGAACCCGCTGTTCATTTATCTACGTTACTCAGGGAGTATGTGCAGTTTGAGAGATTTTCAGGCCTAGGGATAAATTGGTCCAAATCTGTATCCTCTAATCGGACTCACTAAAGAAGTGGAGATGGATTTCCTATTGTCCTGGACTTCTGACCCCGTGAAATACCTAGGGGTCTGGGTACACAGGGATCCTGATATAGTAGTCTCTGAGAATTATGGCACCACGGTTACACGCATTTCTGAACAAGCTTCGAGACGGTTGCACCTACCCCTCTCTCTGGCGGATAGGGTAGCTGTAGTAAAAATTGTGTTTTTGCCTAAATTATTGTATTTCTTTGTAAACATCCCTATAAAATTGAACACAGCGCTGTTCCACACTCTTCAATCTGCGCTATTAACATTTGTGTGGGGAGGTAAGAAACCTAGATGCAGATGGGAGTTATTGGTGCAGCCTTTTGACTGAGGAGGATTTGAGGCTCCTGAGTTTCGCCTTTACTACCTATGAGCTCAAGTGCAATTTGGGCATTATTGGCATTTCCTACAGCGATTTCAGCCTCATATTGAAACAGCTGCTGTGCTTCCTACTCCATTGCAGGCAGTGGTCCTTTCGGGGGGGATCGGGAGGGCCGCAGACCAAGATAAATCCTACGCAGTGCACGGCATGGGCATGGCGAATGCTTGCGTCAAGGGCACAACTATCCTATTTATATTCTCCACTGCTGCCACTAGCTTCCTATCCTGATATCTCGGCAGCACGGGAGGCGCCTGCCTGACGAGAACTGGCCGTTGCGGGCATCTCTTGGTCGGGCGACTTATACAAGGGGGGGTACTTTAAAACACTGCATGAGGCGCAGAACGGCACAGATCGTAGCTCTATGTTCAATTTCACATACGTCCGGGTTTGTCAAGCTTTCAGCGCGGTTTATCCAGAATATCCTAATGACCCACTGCTTTCCGAGCGGTGCAGGTACTTATAACGGGAGAGGGTCAAAGAGGGCTAATCACAAAACTTTATAATGCACACATTTATCGAGTTAATGTTTTCTAAAACTGCATTTTGTAATAAATCACTATTTTACAAAATAAAAAAAAATAAAAAAAAAACTTTATAATGCCTCTTTGCGTGAATGGGACCAGGAGGAACATCCCTCTTGCCTGCGCTGGCAGGCTATGTTGGGCATTTCTATTGCGCCGGAGGTCTGGACGGCGTGCTGCCAACTTTCGGGCCGCCTCACAGCCAACTGCAATATTAGAATTATTCATTTCAAATTCCTGCATCAGGTGTATTACTCCCCCTTACAGCTACACAAACATGGTTTTAGAGAGACTGCTGATTGTGTGAGATGTGGAGCAGCGGATGCAGACTGTCTCCATGTTGCCTGGTTGTGCAAGGGTGTGTTTGCTTTTTGGACTGCAGTAGTGGCCATTCTCACTGATATTGTGTTGGAGCCTGTGTGCTGCACTCCTGAGCTATGCTTGCTGGGCTACGTTAAAGACTGTAAACCTAGCAGTAGGCGCATTGTGACAGTTTCCACCCTCTTTGCAAAAAGGGCGGTAGCGCATTGCTGGGGAGCCAGGACTACACCCACTATAAAAAAAATGGCTCAGTGACTTGATTTACTGTAGAGATCAGCTGCAGGTATACGAGGAGGAGCTGCCGGAGTCATCCAGCCCCAAAGATTTCTGGGCCCCCCTCACGGCATATGTGATGTCTCATCCTGACCTACTGTGAATACGATGCTCAGCAACCCCTATGTTCCTTCCACAGCGTGAGTGCCCTCTGGAGGTGTTTGCCTGTCGCCAGAACATTTGTGGATTTGAAAAAAAGGTACCCCAGATTTGATATGTACTTATTCCTGGCCTGTATTGGTGGACTATATGTAAGAACTTTCCTCAAAACTGTCCTATATTCCTATTACAGAAGAGGGTGTGTTGCTATGTCCGGAATGTGCTGCAATTATGATATTGTTCTGCCTGGGAGGGAGGGAGGGGATTGCAAGGTTTATATGTCCTTCTTGCTTTTCATCATTCTGAACTATTGATTGTTCACTCCACTTTGAAATCCATAAATAAAGTTTAACGAATAAAAAAGGTATGCATGCACTGGAAGAATGCCAGATGTTGCTCTCTGTATGAGTAGTAAGACTAATATTTTTAATTTATTTTCCATTGTAGCACTACTGATCCCAGATTGAGGGTAATGTTTCAGGGGGCTTTATTAGTCACATAAGAGTCCCATGTCAGCCATTATGGTAAGCGCAATATGCTAAAAGTGCTTGGCCTGGAGAAACACGAAGTCCGGATTTACACATAATGCAGTGTTTGGGGTAGTCTACACAAAAAAATGTTAGCACTGTCCAAAGTAAGCAGTGTAGCAACAAAAGACGAAAAAAAGATTGGGAAAAAGTATAAGGGTCAAAACTAAACCATAAGTTTCTAACCTATGTCCAGGACCACTCTAATAATTATTCCCATAACCACCATCTGCTGCATGATCCACAGATTTTAACAAAATATGTTTTTAGCTCAAATGGATGAAAGATTACTAAAAATGCAGTGATACATTTTGACTGTTGCTTATTGTTGTTGTTAAGTATAAAGCTAGTACTCATGAGGAGAAACCTTTGCACAGACACAACCCTGCTAAGTTTTCCGGATCTGTGAGTGATATGCTGCTCCAGTCGAGATTTTCTTTTCATTCTGGGACTTGTAGTCGTATTTATTCCATAATAAAACAGGACTGCAGGTCCCAGAATTCAAGGAAATAAAGTTGGACTGGAGCAGCACATCACAAATCGATCTGGAAAACCTAACAAGTATGCAGATGGTGTTAACATGTGTAATAACAAGCATTTACAATGCAACCAGTCTCGCCTTTGGGACCTTCTAAGTATTTAGCGATGCAGCACATTATTGCACAATATTGCAACATAGGGTGACTTTTCTGATCTGTGTACAGACAGAGGAGCTAGTTTCGGACGTCAGTGTTTTTCTTTTGATAAACGCATGCGATGTGTCGCCTGAGTCGCCCCCATCTCATCCCTGCACAACCTGCAGCCAACACAAGCCCCTTCGATAAAGCCTTTACCTTGTACTTGTACCCCTCCTTATTTTTAAGCATGCAGCAGGTCCTGCTTGGATTCATCACTCCTTGGGGACATAGATGGATGTAATTTGAGGGGCCACAGTCATGTACTACAAACAGCCATTGAAGGCTGTAAGGCAAGGGGCCATTAATGCATGCATAGTGAGGTATCACTGATGCATCTGCTGTTAGGTGGGGCTACTAATGCAACGTATCTAGAGTGGGTACATTCATGCAGCCGGACCAGAGTGGAGACAGTGAGGCTGCAGGTCCTGAGTGGGGACACTGATGCAGCGGGTCCAGGAGGGGGACAGTGAGGCGGCAGGTCCTGCTTTGATGCTCATCACTCCTTGGGGTCATGGATGAATGTAATCTGAGGAGTCACAGACGCATGTGCTACAAACAGCCATTGATGGCTGTAAGGCAAGGGGCCACTAATGCATGTATAGTGAGGTATCACTGATGCATCTACTGAAGTAGTCTTAGGTGGGAATACTAAGGCAGTGGGTCCAGAGTGGGCACACTGATGCAGTGGGTCCTGAGTTGATGCTGATAACTCCTTGGAGCCATGGACACATGTAACGTTAGGGGCCACAGATTAGTGTACTAGAAACACCCACTGATGCATATAATGCAAGAAGCCACTAGTGCATGTATAGTGAAGTAAAACTGATGCATCGACTGCAGAAGTCCTAGGTGGGACTACTGAAGAAGCAGCTATTCAGATGCTCATCATTCATTGGGGTCGTTATTATATACAGAGTGACCCAAAGAAAGTCCTAGGACCTGGGTATTGAGCGTTACAGATATGGTGGTCCTAGACGTTAACTCTACACACAATTCTTGATATTATTTAGTAAAACTTAATTCAATTCTTATTCCACATGCGAAGTTAATCCTGCAATGAAGAATTTGGAGACAAAAAGGAGAAAAAACAGGAGAAAAAACAATAGCCCAAAATAAACAAATGTCCAACTCACACAGAAACGGTGTTTCAAACGTTTTAAAAGTAGAGGAAAAAGACTCTACTGTTTATTCTAAATAAAATTCCTCATCATGGTACAATATACAAATATACAATTTAGGATAACAGGGGGTTACCAAAGGGTAAAGTGCATAGAGTGAGAAATTGGTGCTCGTGTAGGATAGAAAAGGACCATGATGGTCAAGGGATGGTAAATTCCAAATGTTTTTTGAGTCCAAGGTTAAATAATCCTTGGCAAGATTCTGGAGGAGCCTGCCCTCAATGGTTATACCGCAAAAAATGTCAATCTTTCTTGCTATATTACGGCAAACAGTTCATCCGTTGCTTCTTATTTTCCAAGGGGGTGGGGGACAGGGGCACAAAAGATGCAGGCTCCAGGTAAGGGGAAGGTTGTCGACGTTTCAACCCAAGGATAAGAAGGGCAGTTGATATCCTCAAGAACGGGTCTTCATCAGGACGGGGTGGTGAAGGGAGGGAGCTAAGTTACATTCAATTCATGTAACCCCAGCGGTGTGGGCGGACACCTGTAACAACAAATGTACGGGCTAAGTATTTCAAACCAACAACATGAAGGTCTAAACTGGATACCAGTACTCCAAGGGCACTCACCCTTTAATGGTGTGCCATGCGCGAAAAATCAAATGGGTTTTTGAAAGCCGTCCAAACGTGCTCTCGAGTACTGGAGAGAAAGGAGAACACATTGCCATCAAGGCTGTGTTTCCAAGGTTACAAATAGACATGAAAAACATTAACTGGACCAAGACGTGACTACACAAAGTGACATTACATAAAAAGCGCTCGGAAACGCTGGTTACACTCACCCTCGCTGTCAGTGGCGACGGGTGGGTATTGATTGGTTTGTTGAGCAGTTTACACGCTGCGTCTGTGGGCAAGAGTGTATTGTTAGCCAACTAGATTACGAGTCCGAACCAGAGGGTTAGTTTGAAGATGACGGGAGCGAGTTTACATAACATACCTCCTATGTCGGACTGCGCTGGCTGTCAGTGGGGCTCTGTCTGCTGGCGACTGCTGAGGGATGCTCAGTCGGCGCCGATTAAATAGTGGACTTGACGGCAGCGTGCACTCCTCTAAGGCTCACGCTAGAGCCGGGGTTGTTGCCTAGCAACGTCTAATGTTTGGAATGAGGACGCCTCTAAGGCTCACGCTAGAGCCGGGGTTGTTGCCTAGCAACGTCTAAGGTTTGGAGTGAAGACAGACTCCAGGCGGATCAAGAAGTTTAGAAAGACAGAGTAAACATAGGATTAAAAAGCTGTATGCAGTTAGAATTTTACTAAGTACATATCATATAGTACATCAATACAGGATGTGAAATGGAATATACACATGCCAGTCAAATAGCTACATACAGTTTTACATGAGTGTTGACTGATCACATGACCCGCATCATAGACTGGAAATAAAAGGAGTGCTAGAGTCAACCATTGTACAGGGTAGCCATTTGCCTCGTTGTTTCCTCATATTCATTTAGGCCCCGGTTAACCGTGTTGAATATATGCATCCATTTGCATTCTCTGATGCTTAGAGTGCTGGCAAAGCAGCCTTAGACAGTGCAGATGCTGTTTGTGCGGATCACACCCGAGGCGGCGGCGGCGGCTGGTGTGGGGGCTGAAGCCCCCTGCGAACACGTTAGTCTGAAACCCCCATAGCTTTATGAGGCGAGAATGTGCGCTCAGAGTCCTTTCACTGTGAAAGCTGCTGATCTGTTCAGGACGGCACCAAGGAGAGGCCAGGGGCCCCCCTTAGATCCCAGTCTCTGCTGAATGTGCTAAAAACGGCCTAGCGGGAGCAGAGAGCTCAGAGAGTGCGTTTTACAGCGGCGCCATCTTGGCCACGCCCCCCCCTTTCAAATTTTTAGGATTGTAAATATGTGGTAGGGAATGTTGTGGAGTGGAATTATTTATAGTTGGATTGTGTGGCATGGAATTATGAGATGTTCTAATGTGCTGTGTGGAAGAATTATGTGGTGTGGAGGGCCATGCACACTATGGCTTTTATGTCATGCGGTATAAAGTTGTTGGAAGGCGACTTCTTTGGAACAACTAAAATGCAAGCCGAAACCATTTACAAGAGTATGAAGGGAAAAGTTTGCACGTGAGAGGTAGCCCATACACTAGAACAAAGCATAATTTTCCCCAGAAACTGTTCACCTGAAAATATCTCTTTGTATATTTTGGTTGGTGCAAAAGTTTGTTCCCATTCATGTAAAACGTGCACGAGTCACACACTACATCGTTGGAACACACGATGCACATTGTATGTTACTGAGTTTTTAATTTTAAATGTACAATAAAACTATGGTGTCTTCCTTCAGAGTGCGTCTGTTCATGTTGAGTCCACACTGTGTCCCAGATTGCAAATGTGATGTAAAGCCACTGCAGTTGAGAGAAACGTGGGGCTAATAGGACCCCTTCCCCCAAACACACACCCACAAATTGCCTTTTACACAAAATTATTATATTATTATGAATTATTATTATTTGCCTGAAGGCAAGAAGTTCAAACGTGTGAAAGTAATCCTTTGTTGGGGTGTAACCCCGCGTGGTTCTCATCAGGCGCAACACTTGAAAGTATTTACCCTTCAGTAGCAGTAATTGTTAGTGAACAGCCTGCATTAGGAGTCCTTTGTCGCAATTACTGCTAAATTGGTACAATTGGTAGCTTCATGGCAGCCAATCGCTTCTGGATAGTAGCAATTTCTTTAGATGTGGAGCTTGACCTTTTTTATATTTAAAGTCTATTTGAACCCTGCTATTGCCATATCAAATTCATCTGAATGTATGCACAAGGGACTGAATACCCGCATTCACTTTGCAAATATCGCGGTGAATATTTAAGTGGTTTACTGTAACAAAGAGATAATTAGGTTTCTCACAGCGCACACCTTATCACTCCCCTTCCGACATAGTAAAATATGTTTGGAAATACACCTTGGGATTAAATAAGCCTCAGCACGAACGAGAAAGACAATCAAATATTATACTGCATGGAGTACTCCATAATAGCTACTCAGTGGCAGTGATGAACACTAACACATTTCCCAGGCTGGGCCTCACGCAGATATTTGCATGCCTCGATGCCATTGGTCATCAATCTACCCAGCTTTATCTAACCAATATATTGACCATAACCAACATCTTTTCTCGTCGCACATGATTGGTCAACGTCAGAGACATCAATCATCTAAAATGTGCATAGAGCAGCTTTGGTTCTCGAACATCTACGGTCCGGTCTGCATTGTACTCAGTGGAGGTAGGTTGCCGCAAAAGGGCCGAAAGCGCTCATCCATGGAAAATGTTAAAAGCTTCGTACATTATAAAAAATGTGTGAGCAGTCGTGACAAGAATTTTCAATTCTATTAAGGACATGGAGGCGAGGATTATGCTGCTCATTTCTTTGCATTTTATTAACAGCAGCCAATAAAAACTCTTTATTCACAAAAACTACAAAACCCATGAGCTCCCAGTGCCCCATGACCATAGAGACTGTCCCTATATAAGGTGTAACAGAGGTAACCAATTCCTCTTTCTTTGCACAATCAGATCCGTTAAGTCCAACAATTCAAACAAAAACTCCGTCCTAGAACTTTAGTTTACGGTAGAAGAGTCCTTCCTGAAGAAAACCAAGACATCCTGAAGACCAACATGAAAAACTACTGATTCTGGGGAAGGGTCCCCGAACTTGAAACAACCGGAGAATAACTGGAAGGCATCACAGGAGGGAAGATATTCCTCTTGACCCAGCGTAGAGTTGATTTCCTGCTTCACTTGCCATTTGCCCCTGTAATATAGAGAAAGATCCGTAATACCGGTAATCCCATCAGCTATCATAATCATCATAACCAGATAAAAAAATGGGGGGGGGGAACATATGTGATATACAGTACAGTCATGATGTAATAATATGCTCATAAGTTTATTAATCACAATGTACAATGCTGAATAATAGCATTGTTACCAACTCCTGAGTGTGGGTGGGATAATCCTTGCCTCCGTGTCCTTCATAGAATTGAAAAATTTTGTCACGACTGTTCGCAAATTTTTAATTCTATGTCAGGACCGGAGGCTCCGATTATGCTTGTTCAAAGCTTAGCCATCACTACTGACGCTACATTTAGAATCGGCTTATAGTAGAATGACTTAAAAGTGATCCCAGTAGACCAATCCGCCATATTCATTATATCAGCCAGGCTTACTCCCAGAGTTAAGGACTTGGAAGCCATCGCCCCTCGTACAGAGTGAGCACCAAATTTTGAGACATCAATAAAAGCTTCGCTCATGAGCCAACGCACCCATCTAGACAAAGTGGCCGGTGCCACTGGGCAAAAAGGCTTCTGTTAAGCAATAAACAACTGACGATTCATATCTGAACAAAATTCAGCCATACTTACCTCATACGCTTTTAAACACTGAACCACGCATAGTTTTGGGTTATCCGGAAAAGCGGGATAAGACAGTGAACTAATATTACATTGGTACCTCTAGATATAAAAAAAGAGACTCCTTCAGGGGAGAATCCGCGTCCCGCTAAATCCAATGCACGGATGTCGGAGACTCTCTTGCACAAGACTAAACATAACAACAGCGTCAGTTTGGCGGAAAGCTGTTTTCGTGAAAGGTATTTGTTGCCGGGCCAATTTTTGAGGAACCGCAAAACAACAGAAACGTCCCAAAGGACCAAGTATTTAGGGCAAGGGGTTTTTACCATCAGAATACCTCTAAGCAATTTGCATATCAATGGATGCTCACCTATTGGTTTATCATTAACTTGTATATGTCCCGCCGAAATGGCAAACTGGAAACTATTTACCGCTCTGTATGCAAAGCTAGATTAAGCCAGGGAGGCTAAGTAGTTCATGACCATGGAGACATTTGCTGTAGAGGGATTGACCTCCCATTGTGAACTCCAACTAGACCATCTGTTCCATGCTGAGAATATCACTAATGAGTGTTTATGGGCAATCCCTCATTATTGAACTTGTGAGCGTCTCTTGAAATGCCTGGGATCTCCCATCTATCCCTGAAAACTCGCCATGCCACCAGAGGAAGTTGACCTGCCTCTATCAAGGGATGCGGGGACTTCTGAGTGTCCAGCAACAGGTTCCATCTCTGCAGGAGAAAGATTGGCGCAGCAAACAACATTTCCGGTATGCACAGTAACCAAGCTTGCGCACTCCACAGCGGGCTCTGCTTGCTGGTGTCTGGGGCTATCGCCTCGGGATCCGGGCGCCAACTGTAAAAATGTGGTATTTGCCTGTTGAGACATGATGCGAACAAATGCAACTGGCCTGGGCCCCACAGTTGTTTCAGAAAGCTGGAAACCCGAGGGTGAAGCCTCCAATTGCTGAAGTCCTGCAGGTAACAAGAGTGCCAATCTGCTACCTCGTTGCTGCATCCCAGGAGATATTTTACCACCACAGATATTCTGTAGGTCATGCAATAATGCCAAAAATCCTTGGCAATCTCCGCCAGAATCCGGGACAATTCCTCCCAATTTGTTCCCGTATCAGACTGCTGACACGTTGTCCATACGTAAGCGAATGCAGCACTCTTCTGTGGAGATATACTGCGGATCGCGAACAAGCCTGCCAGCAGCTTCAAATTGAATCTATAATCGTTGGAGAGCGCAGTAATGGAGGGGGTCCCGGGAAAATGGCTTGGATTGGAGATGCCAATAGACCCACTCTCCGAGCCACTGACCTCAAGAATAGAATCTGCCTGTTCACAATCAACTTCAACTCTTTCCTGATTGCTCTGATCTCCTGAGCTGGGAGGAGAAGCTGGCAGGTCAGGGAATCGATCTGAAAACCCAGAAATTCAATAATTTGCGTCGGAGAGAGAATTGACTTCTGAGGAATCACCACGAATCCCAGACTCTGGAGCAAGTTAATGCACCATTCGAGATGCGTGATCGCCAGCTGAGGGTAGCGCACCATGTTGATGATATTGTCCAAATAGACTATTAAGCAAACCCCGCGAGATCTCAAGGATTCCACCACTGGGTGGAATAGCTTTGTGAAGCACCATGGTGCTGACGAAAGCCCGAAAGGAAGGAATTTGTATTCGAAACAAACGTCCTGCCAGAGAAACTGAAGGAATCAACGATGTGGGGCGAAAATGGACATAGATGGACCATCCAGTCTCCTTCTTGCAAGAGATCGCGTAAAAGATGGATGCCCTCCATCTTGAAATGACAATAGATTATCCGCCTGTTGAAGTCTTTCAAATTTAGGACTAACCTGGAATCGCCCCCTTTTTTCTGAACCAGGAAAATATTTCTGATAACCCATCGTGGATGGAGTTGCATGGCAAGGATGGTTCCTTGCCTCAAGAGAAAATTTATCTTGTCTGTGATAAAACTCTGCTGTTGATGGGAAAAATATATCGGTGGAGGAAGACAGGCCTGAATGGGGGTATCGTACAGTCCCAGTTTGTAATCCTGGACCGTCTGCAAGACCCATGCATCTTAAGATATTGCCTGCCAGACCTGTAGGAAAGATTGAATTTGTCCCCCCAACTTCACTTCGGAACTCTGAACTTGGCTCACCTGCATTTCCGGCATCCTGCTGGTTGGCCTGGTTACCTCCGAACCTGCCTTTTCGGAAACGGTTCTTTGCTCTCCGGATGCAATAGAATGAAGAATTACCAGAGTTGGGTTCCTGATACCCTCCTCTGTGCTGTTGGTATTGGCCTCTTGAGCTGCCTTTATTAAATCCCCGGCTGAACGAATGCCCTGGATATCATCCAGCCCTGGTGAAAACCGGACGTTAAGCTTGTTTAAGGGATTCTTGCGCTTTAACAAGACCACTGAAAGTGGCTACAATTTGGTCAGTACTTTAAAAAATGGTTGGCCGAATGGAAGACCCTGAGCTATGGGTCTTGCCTCCGAAGAGGAAAGCTCCTCCAGTTTGGGATACAGCTTGAGGAGGATGGACTGCCTCCGCTCGCCGAACATGGTGCATTTTGTGTTGCCAAGCTGGCACACAGCTCTTTGCTCCCATCCGATTAGCTTGTCTGGCTCGATTGGTGTCCCTGACACCTTCGCAATGTAACCCATTTCTAAGATTTTGGTTAGTGGCCCGACAAATCCAACAACTTATCTTGGCACGACCACGAAGCTCGGTCGATGCCTTTCTTGGGGTCCTTGGAATACTTATTCAAGTAGGTCAACATGGTGGGGTCCATCTCGGGAGTGTCCGCCACACTTGCCGCCAAATCGGGTGTGGGGCATTCTGGCCAAAGTCAAGCCTTGATGTCTTTATCAAAAGGCCGCCGTAGATGTGTTTGAATATAGTCCGCCACCTCCTGCTGCTGGAGCCATGCGGTTGAATTGGAGTGGATAATGTCCGCAGGCTCAAAGGTGAGAACCTTGAGTTGCGAGGGAATATTCAAATGGTGCTCCTCCTTAGTCTTCTTTGTGGGTCTAGGAGCTTCTTCTTGCTCTGAATCACGATCCGAAGATGAGTCCCCATTTTCCCCTAGAAGCGAATCTGTCATGCCATCAGGTGTAGTGTAGGTGTGATTGTTCGCCATGCCCCTGGTTAGGCGTGCAAAATCCCCCGAATGGGGATTGGAACTCTTTTTGCCACTGGGCTTGGGCCGAGTGTTCGTGGCGGGAAGCCATCCTTGCTGTAGCGCATAGCTGTTCATGTGGCACTTCAGGGATGTATGACATCACAACCCATGCTTTTACCACGCATGCTTTTACATCGCAAGTTTTACAACGCATGCCTTTACAACGCATAGTGTTGAGGGGTGCTGGATAGTGAATAGTTTAATTTACTATTCCAACTCCAGTCCCCGTGGATAGTAGGGAAGGTGTTGGATAGTAAATTAAATCTATTCCCTATCCTAGAGCGCCCCCCAGCGCAATGCATTGTAATGGTTTGCGTTGTAAAAGTTGCGATGTAAAGGCACTGCGTGGTAAAAGTTGCGTTGTGATGTCATACATCCCTGAAGTGCCACATGAACAGCTATGCGCTACAGCAAGGATGGCTTCCCGCCACGAACACTCGGCCCAAGCCCAGTGGCAAAAAGAGTTCCAATGCCCATTCGGGGGATTTTGCACTTCAGGGGTGTAATCGCTCTTACTAGTGCTGAGTTGACCGAATGTTGCACCCCTGCATCCAGGGCCTCCACGAGGTCCTGTTCCAATGAGCCTGCAGGCTCAGATTCGAAGTATTCCTCATCATAGAAGAATTCATCCATGAGGAAGGAATAATCGGGCCCAAGTGAGCTGTCACTCGTTCAGGAGTCCACAGGTGGACAGTCACGGGGAGAGGTATAACCCCAGGCAAGCCAAACGTATGAAAATCCAATTCAGTGATGGAGGGAGGGCTTGCCAACCACTCTAGGCAAGGCCTATGCTTATTATACAGCCCCCAGCTGTAATACTGCAGTGGGCGTCAGCAGGAACCCAGGACAAGCCTTTTACAATTTTGAATACAGAGCGCTACTACTGCTTGTCACGTTACGAGGTAAAATTGACAGAAAAGTTGCCAAATGGCCGCCACGCATGCCTGGTGAACGGCCGCTCACCCCAACAAAAAGAGGATTGAGCATCTGAGAGACGCGCAACCCTGCTCCCTTCACTCCCTCCCCACCGGATACTGCGATGGGCACAAAGCATCCGGCAGGGGAGGCAGAGCCCTCTCACACAAACGCGGCAGACGCGTCCCGAAGAAAATCGGTATTAATGACAAACAGCGGGAAGCGCTGCCGATGCACACGAGCGCAGAAAAATAGAGTAAGTAACGAAAAAAAACTTGCGCACAAGGCAGCATCCACGCAGTAAGCAATAAAATAGCAATGTGCTAACACTTATAACAATAACCATATAATAACAAACCATACACTACCACACTAAAAACAGGAGTAGTAAAGGGAAGCACTTACCTGGCTGCGAGCAGCCAAGAAAGAGGAAATGGTTACCTTTGTTACACCTTATATAGGGACAGTCTCTATGGGCATGGGGCACTGGGTGCTCATGGGTTTTGTAGTTTTTTTGTGAATAAAGAGTTTTAATTGGCTGCTTTTAATAAAATGCGAAGAAATGAGAAGCATAATCGGAGTCTTCGGTCCTGACATAGAATTGTTGCACTCACGTAATAGTTTACACTAACTGTTGCTTCAGAAAGACGCATGCGCTCACAGTCCACGCACTACAAAGTTTCAATTTAGGAAAATTGTAATTAAGGATTTGCAATGTAATAGGGCTTGAGAAACAAAAGCAATGTGCCGAAATTCAAAGTGGAAGACTAGGAAACAACATGCAAGTGTAGCCTTTTAATGATGTTACCCGACTGTTTGCCTTTGCCAATCCTGGATTAATGTTTAACAAAATGGCACCACAAAGCTGCTGGCGCGTTAACTTGGGATTAGAGAGTGGCTGGGCGCGACTGTTGTGGGAGGTGTAAGGGGGTCGGGAGAGACAGAAGGAGGTTACTGTGAAGCAGTACTTAAAATTAAAAGAAAAAAAAAACTATTGGCATTGTAAGGTGAGCTTTAGAAAACAGATCTAATTTGTGTTCAGGCCAACAGCAGTTATTTTGTAGCATGGTATCCGCAGACCAGAGAGAGAGGCTGTGGTGCAGTTGTCAGAACTGCCTGCCAACTCCGAAGCTGAGAATCTGTGTTCGAGCCTCCGCATCGGCTCAACATCCAGTGTTATGTATTTCTTGGCAAATCACTTGGGGCCATATTATCAAGAAAGGGCGATACTGGGCGGATTTTTCACCGCGCATTACCCAATTTATGGATGATAATTTCATCCTTGCAGGAGATTGTAACCAACCCCTAGATCCATTTATTGATAGGAAATCTGATGCCACCTATATCCCTACTAAATCACACAAACTTTTTGCTCAAGCTATTTCTCAGCATAAGTTTGTTGACTCCTGGCGACTTTGTAACCCAACTTCGCAGGAATATACCTTTTATTCACCGTCCCACCGTTCACAGTCACGGATTGATTACATTTTTGTTTCCCATGACCTTGCTCAAACACTTCACTCGGCGGAAATTGGTCCGATCTTGCTTTCGGATCATGCCCCTGTTTTGATTAGTATTGATGTGCTCCCTAAACCTGATGGGCCCAGAAGATGGCGTTTTAACAATACCCTCCTTTTGGATCCCGCATTTTCCACTTCTTTCTTTGATGAATTTTTTCTAATGAACGATGGTCCGCCTATCTCTAAGCATATTGTTTGGGACACTTTTAAAGCAGCTGCACGTTACTTCATTATCAACTATGTTGCTAAGAAGCGCAGAACTGCTCGCCACTTTACTAAAAACCTTCTTCTTGACATCAAGCGATTGGAACACGCCTATTACACCTCGCATTCCAAAGATAGCTTGACAACTCTGGTTGCTGCCAAACTCAAGTTTAATGAAAAATCTACTGAAGATGCCTCTTTATACTTACTTAAATCAAGTGCTAAATTTTATGGGGGTAGGAATAGAGCTGGGAAAATCCTTGCTAATTACCTGAAGGTTAAGCATAACAAAATGAATATTGAATCTGTTTATGACACTCATGCACATTTGCAACACAAAGATGCCGATATTCTTGCTACATTTTCCCACTTTTATGAAACCCTATACACGTCTGATACCCAACCCTCTCTTTCCTCTCTTACACATTTCTTCTCAACCATTCAGAAACCAACACATTTCCCTCTTGATCTTTCCTCTTTAGCGACTGATATTTCACAGAAGGAGTTGCTCACTGCACTTCAATGTCTTAAGCTCAACAAAGCCCCTGGCCCAGATGGCTTCACCGTTGAATTTTACCTTAATTTCTCCAAAATACTACTTCCAAAGCTCTATTCCCTTCTCCACTCTTTTGTTCAGTCAGGTGCCTCCTCAGGGACTTTTTCAGATGCACATATCTGTTTAATACCTAAACCCGGAAAAGATGTGCAACATTGTAAAAACTACAGACCCATATCTCTTGTCAATATTGACTATAAAATTTTCGCCAAATCTTTGGCAATAAGATTAGATCATTTACTCCCTGGCCTCTTGGGTGAGGAGCAATCTGGCTTTGTTAAAGGTCGCTACATCACTGATAATACCAGGCTTTTATTTAATATCTTATCAAAATCCTCTCACCTCCAACATTCCCTCGCAGCAATTGCCCTAGACGCTGAGAAGGCGTTTGATAGGGTTGAATGACCCTACCTCTTTCATACTCTTGGATGGTTCGGATTTGGCCCTAACTTTATTTCTCTAATTTCATTACTATACTCTCACCCAAGAGCTGCAGTTTATGCTAATGGTCAGATCTCCCCCTACTTTGATCTTGGCAAAGGAGTTCGCCAGGGCTGCCCTCTCTCCCCTTTTCTTTTTAACCTTGCCTTAGAACCTTTTTTGTCCAAGTTGCGCCAAACCCTGATATCCAAGGCTTTCAGACCGTGGGAACCTCAATCAAACTTGCCGCTTACGCAGATGATATTTTACTCTTCATCTCAAATCCAATAGTTTCTATTCCTGCTTTCCTGGAGGAAGTTCAGCAATATTCCTCAATTTCGGTGTACAAACTTAATAATGATAAATGCGAGATCCTTCCCCTCACAAAATTCACTTTTAAGCCTGACTTCAGTGCCTCCAATTTTACTTGGAGCCCTTCCCACATTAAATATTTAGGTTTGCACATCACTCCTTCTATTCCTGACACCATTTCTCCATGCCTCTCTAAATGCACTCAGAAATTAGCAGACCTTACTGCCAGGTGGCACCCCCTTTATTTATCCTGGTGGGGTCGCTTGGACACTATCAAGATGATGTTATCCCCTATTGTTTTGTACACACTCTCCAACATCCCAGTCTCTGTTCCGGCAAAGTTCTTAAAGAAAATTAATTCAATTTTATCCTCTTTTCTATGGCACAACAGAAAATCAAGAATGCCCCTTGCTAGACTTATGCGCCCTGCTTCTGAAGGTTGAGTTAATTTTCCGGATTTTCCAACATATCATAAGGCCTTTCTGTTACGTCAAGCCTCCCTTTGGCTACAGGACTCTGATTCCCCTTGCCCTTTGTGGACCAAGATTGAACGTCTTTTCCTTTCCCCTTTCTCCTTTGCTGAATATCTCTCTTTTTCTCGTAAACCCTCCTTGATTCCTACTCTCATTCACAAATACACTGTTAAACTCCTCTTGTCTTCTAATCCCCCTCCTCCTATGACTGTTGCTGATTTTCTATCCTCCCCCATTTGGCACAATAAATCTCTTCTAATTCGAGGTAAACCCTTTTACTGGAAATCTTGGAGGTCCAAGAGATTACTCTGGGTGTCGCAACTTTTTTCCCATTCCGTATTTTTACCTTTTTTTGCCCTTAGTTCCACTTTTGGTTTACCTTCTTCGTTTGCTTCCAAGTATCCCCTTCTCAAAGCAACGGTTATGGAGGTTTATACAAAGCTTTTGCAGTCGTCCCCCTCCCATACTACACCTAACCCTGCTCTTCATATTCACTCTATTCTTCAGGCTGCTCCTAAAGCTTCTGCTATATACAAGCACCTTCATATGCATACACTTCCTAGACCTAAATCCAAGGTGGAGGAACAATGGGAGAATGATTTTTCCACATCATGGCCTACATCTCTATGGGACAAGATTTGGATAAAAATTTGCAAGACTTCTAGAGCGGCGTCCTTGACGCAATCTATATTCTTCATTTATAACAGATTACTTCACACACCTACTACTCTTCACAAGCGATTTCCTATGACTCCAGACTCCTGTTGGTCTTGTGCATTACCTAATGCTAACCTATTTCACATGTTATTTCTTTGCAAAAATGTACATGCTTTTTGGTTGCAGGTTTGGGCACAAATTAATGTTATTTTTCACACCTGTATTACCTTCTCCCCCACCTATGTCTTCTTGGGAAGTCTTTCACCTTGCTGGGATGTTATTGATTATACTGTTCGTATTGTTGATTTATTATTAGCAGTTGCTTTTCAACAAATTACTATTAATTGGAAGTCTTCTTCAACTATCACCTTTCAAGCATGGTGGTATAATGTTTGTCACAATCATAGGCTTGACACTGCTTTTGTATTTCCTGCCCAGTTGGCAGCTAAACGTGCAGATTTGTGGTTTCCTGTTACGACGTATTTAGATACTTGTACAACCCGTTCTTTTCGTCCAAGACCTGCTCAACAGGAGGTTTCCAAGCCCCCTTGATCCCCCCTTCCCATTCCATTCTTTATGTTACCATATTTACCTGCATAATCTCATTTGCATTTGCTGTTTTTTTTTTCTTTTTTTGAATGATTATACCCTTCTTATTACTTCTCCTAATGTATAAAATGAGTTCATTGTTCATTCCTCATCCTCCTATTTTATACTGATCTTGCATTACACCTCCCCCCCTTTTTTTATCCTTTCCCTCCCCTATCTCTCCCTCATGATTATCTTATTGTATTTTGTATTGTTACCTTTTATTATGATCAATAAACTCTTCTTGAACTGAAAAGAAAGGGCGATACATTATCGCTGCTTTTATCAGCAGGAAACTGCCGCTAAAGCGGCGATAATGTGCTTAATAATATGCCCTTGTGAATTCCCATAGAAGCCCAGGTTGTTAACCTGGGCTTCTATGGGAATTCACACGGGCATATTATCAAGCCCACTATCGCCGCTTAAGTGGCAGTTTTCTGCCGATAAAAGCGGCGATAATGCATCGCCCTTTCTTGATAATATGGCCCTTAATCTCCTGCGGCGCACATTACCAATTTGAATTAAACAAAAAAAAAACAAAAAAAACAATAAATAGTACCTGTATGAAAGCGGACATCCACTAATTAAGGGAAATTAATCTGTAGTTTAGCGGGGCTGCTGAACTACAAACAGAAGTGATCTATCGGGTGTGGGAACCAACTAGGAGACAGCAAAGAAGAGTGATGCTGGACTCAGCCTATGGTGAGTAGCAGGCTGGATTAAAGCCCTTTTAGTGATTACTGAATGTCTTACAGACAGTGCATGCGCTGTCATGCTTGACCTAAAAAGAAAAATGAAACTTTTCAAGGGCAGGCAGTGTTCCCTGTGACCAGTGCCTGCCTTTAAAAAAATATATGTATTTGACCCATTTGCGAACGGTTTACCACCTACTTGAAGTAGGTGGTAAATTGTGAGTGTTTTGCGACTGCAAATGTGGTCGCAAAACATTCATACATCATACATACAAATGCGAGTAGCTATTAGGAACTGATGCCCTTGGCACGCCCCTTTCTAATAGTGAGTCGCAACCTCATTTTGCGAATCGGTAAAATTTACCGATTTGCAAAATGAGGTTTGTTCATGGCCGTACCCTGAATTGCAGTCGCACATGTGACTGCCCGTTTGCAACCGCAATTTAGGGTTGTACATCTGGCCCTTTGAGTTTCATACATTGTAAATTGCGATTACCTAATTCACAATTAGGAATGTGCAATTTTCAATTTTGAATCATGTGCGCCTTTGTTTTTATTGCATCATTAGGACAAAAAGGTCAAAAGGCATTAAAGGCTTTTGCTACAGAGGTCAGTGACAGCAGGGATGTAGTATAACTGATGCAATCACATTTTATTATTATATGTTGTCATTGAAATATTCGCTGTCTTTCAAATGCTCCATTAAATGCCTGTTTTCTTTCTACCTTGCTTCAAGATATAGGCGTAAACATCCATATTAAAGCCGAGTCGTAGAATCTATTGATCCCTCGAGGACTGCTGCCAGGAGAGCAGAAATAGACGTCAGTCAACCTTTACAAACCAGCGCTGAATAAAACATCACTTCAACGGTGCCTCTCGTGTTGTCATCAAAAGCGCTTCCTTTGAAACCTTTCATTTGTTAATGGAAGCCCTGATAAAGACTGGTACAGTATGCTAAAAGGTCTTTTGCAGAAACACAAAGTTAAATGCAACTCAAGGTAGTGACTTATAATTAATAAATGGGATTAGTTGCTATAGTTGGAAAATCGAGATGACCTGAATATTATTATTATGTTGAACCACTGCAGGCCAGTTCGGTGAGTGCAGAGTTTATTTGATGTACGAATAAGGAAAACAGTGCACGCGTTGTTACGGTGCACTAGGGACTAATGCCTAATTAACTAGCATGTTGTTCAGGTGCAAACTCCCCCAGGCTCACACACCACGTAGGCATATATAGAAATGCCCGGATACTGTTTAGTCTCGGTTTCATGTCAACCTTGCCGTGTTAGTCCATGAGGACACTTCAAAGAGTTTATTTTCGAAAGCTTAAAGGGAACCTTGTTATTTCCAAGTCCAGGCAGTTTCGAACACTTCTGAAGCCTGCCGGCGGTACAGATTAGACCAATATTGCCGGAGGCACGAGTGGTCTGTATGGAGACGGAATTACGCATGGGGCGCCGCCACCATGTGTGGAGAAGGGAGTGCAGACACCTGCTTTGGCTTCAGCTTGTTCTGTAACTGTTTGCAAACGAGAAGTAATAGAAGAATCCAGCCAAAGGTAACACGACTATACCTTGTTATCTTCATGTTGTTTATTTTAATCAAATTAGCGCGCTGCCTAACAAGTACTTCTTTGAAAATGTTAATTGTTTACTATGTATGAAATGTTACAGATATGTACAGAATGGCAATCCATTGAGCTGCTGTGTGAGGAGTGCCTCTAACCTGCTGGTGTTCGACCCTAGTCAGTTTAGTGGTTTAATCTAGCTCATTGTGACCCTTCCGTTTGGTTTGAGGGGGTTGGGTGACCTCCCTTCCTTTAAGAAAGCCTTATAAACACACCTTTTCCCTAGAATAATGTAAATGGATCAGCAGCTGGAAACATCATGTATGTGTTATAACAGTCTAAGCGCCAGGATGCCCGTCGGGTGACAGCCATTGCGCTATACATGTATGCCAATACATACATACATACATACATTGATACTCACCAACATTTTCCCAGGGGCCACAAAGTATGGTCTGTGGGGGGACTGAGGTCCGCACTGAAGCTTGTAGGGTGCGGGTGGGCATTATGGGATATATAAGGTGGGTATAGGGGAAGCGAAGCGTGCACATGTAGTGGCTAGATTGCACAATGCGAAACCAGGAAAACCTGGAATCAGTCCTGCCATCCCCACTTAACCAAATTGTGTGATCTTTGGCAATTGATTCGCCTCTTTTTCCTTCTCCTGTTTTTGATTTAATAAACAAGGATGTTGTCTATTTATAATAGCAACCCAGGCCACCCAGAGGGTGCACATGACAACCGACTTGGCCCCTAGTTCTCTACTGGCATTGTTGCCAGGTTCAGTGGAAGCATGAATGTTTCTAAATTCATGTTTGAAAACTATCATTTAAAAAAAAATCCTCTCAAAGCAGGGATAGCATTGGATGTACTATGTGAAAAGGTTTTGCATGTTAATGAAATATATGCTTTTGAATGTTGAAGAGACTTTATCATATTTTTCGTTTGTTGTAAGATGTCTTTAAAAAATAAATGTGTTTCTAAAGTTAAGTGGTGCAGGACGCCTTCGTTATTTTTTTTCTTCCAGAATTTTATTCAGCGCAAGCTTAACCGGAAGGTATCAGAGAGCTTTACATGAGCATCAGTAGCATTACAGAGGGACACATCCATTTTGTTAGGCACAGGGAGATTAAGTGGTTTGCTCAAAATCCCAGGATGTTTTTGCGTCCATGCCGAGACTCATACCTGGCTCCCCAACTTCAAGGTTGATCGATCTAGCTACATCCTCTCCCCTACTTCCATTCTGAATGCTATCGCTATCTAAAGTGAACAGCAGACCAGTGCTGCTGTTCACTAAAGGGCCACATGGAAATGTTAGAAGGGGCCCCTGGGCAGTACTTTGAGTATCACTGCTCTAGCTACTCATTTCTCACTCTCCAATGGACTAAATGCCCACTTTTGTGTAACTCGCCACTTTGGGGTAGCATGTCTCTTCTCAGCCAGGTTCCCTAAACTCCTTCTCTTATCTCCTGCCCTTCCTACCAATACAGCTAGCAGAGGAAAGTAAGATATAAACGTGAATTGACAAAGCCAGTAGGTCTGCACTTTCACATAGCTCCAGTACCTCAAGTCATGACTAAATGTTCATCCTGAATCAGAAGCAACTGCTTGAAGTCTTTAACAATGCTGCATTCCTTCAAGATTTTACTGGCTGCCCGCATGATCCAATTGCTTAAAGCCTTGACAGAGCTGTTGACACGCCTCAAGTTGTTACTAGATGTCCCTCTTGAGTCAGATGCAGCTGCTTCAAATGTTCTTCCTAAAACTAAGAGGGTGTAGCTGCAACATAAACATGTACATATACGCTTTTTGCTATTCTAATGAATTATGTTAGTTTTCTATAGGATAAGTAAATATGCCAAAGCTAGTTTTTGATGAGTCAATATTGCAACTTTCAGTAAATGTCTTGATTAATCTGGAAAACTTGGGATGATTATCTATTTATACACAGGTACCAGCAGGCACTGGTAAATTCAAGTGCTTTACAACTTACTCCGGCAAGCTGTTTTTTGTCTGATACTGTTAGAAATGGGATCTCTGGTTGGGTAAAGCTTGCGCCAAAGCCAGGCAGAGACCACCACGCTAGTCAGGGCAAGGGAGTTACACGCCAAAAATAACCCCGTCTCACCCCCCTTGGTAGCTTGGCACGAGCAGTCAGGCTTATCCCGGAGGCAATGTGTAAAGTGCTTGTGCAACACACTGCCTTCCGGATAAGCCTGACTGCTCGTGCCAAGCTACCAAGGGGGGGAGCAGGGGTTATATTTGGCGTGTAACTCCCTTGCCCTGACTAGAGTGGTGGTCTCTGCCTGGCTTTGGCGCAAGTCTTAGCCAACCAGAGATCCCATTTCTAACATTGGTTGTCAGCGGAGATGATAGGACTTGGGCAGTACCACAGCGACAACTGGTTACACTACAAGCTCTGCATTTTAGAAAGTCACATGGATGGGGATTACAGTGTCTGAGGTTGTTTTGAGTATCATTTCTTTTGAAATGTGTTTTCTTGTTGCACTGTGAGTTGGGGGTCCTGCCAAGGACAGAAATCAGAGAATCTGGAGTAGTTTTGTACTGCCCTTGTGCAGACTGCTATTTATGGGGTTGGCCTGCAGCGCAAGCTAAAGGAGTTTTCTACTGCCTCTGTACTGTCTGCTATTTCTAGGGTTGGCGTACAGTGGTAACTTAATTGGCATGGAGTAACTAGCTCCGGAGGGTAGATTATCCCCCAAGTGCAGTTGTAGTTTTCTGGAATCCCCAGCCAGGGTGGGATCCAGTGGTGGCAGCAACTTGTAGTCCAGTGCAGGAAGTCCCATTCCCAGTTCTCAGAGTATGGTACCTGGTTCCCGGTTAAGAGGGGGACAGGTTGTGTTTCAGGGGCAGTAAGATGCTGTCTCACCAGTCTTGTGGTGGGAACGTGGATGAATGTTGTGGTGCACTGAACGTTTGGGTGATTGGTTAGCACGGCAAATGGTGTTAAAAGGCTGCTCAATCTGTTCTGTCAGAGAGAACCTGCCCTGTAATTGTTTTCCGGAGTTGCGCCAACATTTCGTTGGAGTGTGTAAGTTCTTTGATTCTAGGGAGCTTGCATTGGGTACTGATACCAGAAGAATGGTGCAGGTGTCTTTCAACCCAGAGTGGTGGAAGTGGTTCAGAGTAGCCCAGCTAGGTAACCTTATAGTGAGGACATTGTAGGGACTCACATCCTGTCTCGCAGGAGAAGGAGTGAGATTGGGCTGTGTCCGAAGTGCCCGCACCTCAGACTCCAGCACTGGATGGTTCTTAGAGTGAACACCAGGTAGGGAGCCTAGTCTGTCCTGTTGGACCGTTCTTCGAGGGGGATCTCCCTGTGTTAGGTGAGCTGGGAGTGTCTGTAATCAGTCCTGCATCAGTTCTATCTTCTGGCAGTGACACTCCTAAGTGGAGGGTGCAGAAGTTACGATTGAGGGGTGAGAGGGGGAAAGAGTCCTCAATGGAAGAACCAGTGGGTCAGGGGCAGTGGGTCATTGACAATGGTGACGCTACTTCTGTCCTGGGGCATCTTCACGCACTGTCAAAGGGACAGGAGGTCGTGAGCTCTCTGCCAGGCAGACTTTCACACAGCACATTAGTTATGTGTCACCCTCGGGGGGGGGACATGTGTGCTCCCCAAGAAGTCCTCGTTCGCCGGGCATCTGACCAAAGGTTACCGTCCCTGGGTTGGGGAGCCAGGTTCAGGTGTTTCATGTCCTGGACAGAAGGGCGACTGTAATCAGTGTCCTGACCGTTTTGCCTTCTAGGGTTACCACTCCAGTTGGGAGGGTATGGGGCTCTGGAAGGGGGTGCAGAGGGAGGGAGACCTCACCTCTGACCCTGGTGCAGCCAGTGAATTTGGATCCCAGGTGGTAGACCAGTTTTTGGAGAGAGATCCTAAACTGGTGGGAGAGTTGCGTTCTGGGGTGCTTCTCCTGGGAGAGTGAGGAACCCCAAAAGAGAGGCAGAGTGAGGAGATGCTTCGCCCGTGACCTCTGGTCAACCTGAGGGTGCGGACCCTCGATTGGAGGATCAGTGAGAAGGAGAGTGGAGAATGGCTATTATGTGCCAGGGGTTACTGCCCGCCACTCGGTAGATTGGCAAGGACCAATGACATCTGGGTGGCCTAGGCCCTGGTCCTGGCGGTGGACAACTAGGGAGTACCAGTGGGGTAGCCTAGTTGGGCCTGGGAGTTTTTTTTGCAGAGGGAACCACATGGGTTTAGAGTGGCATAGAACCAGAGGGTGTCCCTGCAGTGAGGGCCCGTGTCCGTGTTCTATCGCCCGAAGCAGGGAAGCCCATCAAGGTAGTGATTGGTCTACCCTGCGTTTTGGCTAGAAGGAGGTTGTGTTGGACTTGGCCTTTTCTGGCAGGTTCACCCCTAAACTTTAGTTCTGCCATGGTGTTGGTGGTTTAAGGCCTCTGGGCACTTTAGCACTGTGGTCCAGTGTAAAGTGCTTGCGCTCTCTGTGCTCATTTGGTAAGGTTGGCCTGCCCTCCCGTAGGAATGCATTGGGGATTCCCTGATCAGTGTGTGTCATTGGGAAATCATGGTAAGGGAGGAGCAGCGTGGTCAAATTTAGTATGTATGAAATTGTGAGTATAAATGCTGCACAATGGTGTGCGCAGATTTATTGTGGTTATTTTGGAAATGCCACTTTTAGAAGTTGGCATTTCTGTGTGCTATGTGTCTGCCTGATGTGAATTGCATGTCTGGCTTGTGAGTGACAGGGGCTAGGAGGTGTGTGTGGCTCCAGGCGTGGCAGGGTGAGTCAGCACTGGGCTGAATAGGACATCTGTGCTGGTACTCTGAATAGGAGTGCGCCTGGCCTGTACAATGCTGGCTCCGCCCCCTGTGGTGTGTCTGATAACCTAGCCCCACCTGACAATGGGGAAGAGGAGCTTGCAAAACAAAGTGCTCCAAATCACCCCTGAACCAGTTGCATACGGTTGGTTCCCCCATGCCCTGCAATACAGACAAAGAGAGTGTGTGGTATAAGTATAGGAGCTGTGACCCCATGAAAATGTTCAGTTCCATCCTTATTCCAGAATCCTGCTGGGTCGTGCTGCTGCTGGGGCCCAGGAGGGGCTGCCTTGAGGGCATGCCTCCCTGGGCCCTGCATTGCCCCTTCATCTCTAAAGACTTTTGGGACCCTTCTGCTTTTCTTGCTAGGGTCCAGGACCTTCAGGACTTTGCCTGCATCTGGTGCCCTGGGAGCGCTTCATTTTAATTTCCCCAGAGAAAGGTAGTGTGGGCTGTGCAGCACTGAGCTGCAACCCTCTGTTTTTGAAGGAATCCCCAACGTAGGGAATTCCCCTGCATTGCTGTGAGTAGCGGGTGCCCACCCTGCTGTTGTGCCTCCTACGAGTGGGAGCCTACCCCACTTTATGGGTTTTAATTAGCAGGAGCCTACCCTGCTTTATGGTGCCTTTGTTGGCGGATGTCCACCCCGCTCATTTTTATGGTCATGGGGTGCACCCCGCCTTTGCTTTTATTTTTCGCTCCTTACAGCTACTGTCCCCGCTTGCTGGAAGCAAGCCAAATTGCTCCCATTGCTAAAAAAAATGGATTAGACCCGGCCACGCCGTCTAATTACCGGCCTATATCTCTGCTCCCAGCTCTCGCAAAGATTTGTGAAAAGACTGTCTTTAAGCAGCTGGATAAATTTGTTGAGTCAACAGAGGCCCTACACCCAGCTCAATCCGGATTCCGGGCCTCCTATAGTACCGAGACGGCCTTGGTCGAAATCTCAGAAGCTATTCGGGAGTGTCTTGACGGAGGTGGCAGAGCGGCTCTGATTTTATTAGACCTCTCTGCTGCCTTCGATACGGTGCCTCACTCCCTATTACTCGCCAGATTAGCCGATATCGGTGTCACTGGCCCTGCATTTGACTGGCTGACCTCTTTTTTAAATAACCGTACTCAACAGATTTGGCTGCCTCCATTTGCCTCCACCCCTAAACAACTTTCCACAGGTGTTCCCCAGGGGTCCATTTTAAGCCCCTTACTTTTTAATATCGATCTCACCCCGTTGATTTACCTCGCTGAACAACTAGGGGCAAAAATGATGGCGTACGCCGACGACACGCAGCTTTTGTTTACTTGGCCTAAAGATAATTTAGATACGTCGGATGCCCAGCTTTGTTTGTCCTCTGTTTTTCAATGGCTAGCACACGCATAATTAAAGTGCAATGAAAGTAAATCCGAGGTTCTGCTGTACGGCTCTTTTCCTGAGGATTTTAGTGAGCGTCTCTGGCCTGCTGACCTCCCCCCTCCAAAAGCCACATCTGGCCCAGTGAAAAACTTAGGAGTCTGGTTTGGTAAGAACCTTAAGTTCGAGGACCATATAAAGAAACTTACGGGGATTTGTTTTGTCACCCTAAAAACTTTACGTAGGTTTTTTCCTTTTCTACCAAAAGAAGCAAAAGAGACGGTCATTCGCGCCTTAGTTCTCTCTAGGTTAGACTACTCGAATGGACTGTTCTGTGGATTGCCGGCATACCTGATTCACCGCCTTCAGGTCATTCAGAACGCCGCCGCCAGACTCTTGTTTAACGCACCTAGGCGCTCCAGTGCCCGTCCCCTGCTTTGTGCTCTCCACTGGCTTCCGGTCGCCCACAGGATTTTGTTTAAAATTCTAGTGTTGGCCTACCGAGCCATTTATCAAACTGGCCCTGTCTATCTGAGAAAAAGGTTCTGTTTGTATGTCCCAAATCGCCCTCTGCGATCGGCCAACATGTGCCAGATGTCCGTCCCCAAATTTAAATATTGCAGACTTGGCGGCCAATCAATCTCAGTAAAAGCAGCAAAGTCTTGGAATGCCCTTCCCCTCCACTTAAAAACTGCATCGTCTCTCAGTACTTTTAAGAAAGGACTAAAAACTCACCTTTTTAATATTAAAGTCTAATTTTTCTTGTTATGTTCCTTAATATTTGTCCTCTCCCAGTCTGCTCCGCCTTTACCGCGCCAGGATACTATTTTTTAGTAACAGAGCGCGCTATAAAAGCCTTTAATAATAATAATAATAATAATAATAATAATTTTTATTACGGGAGCCCACTCCGCGTTCAGAGCCACTAGCGGGTGCCTTCCCCGCATTGCGGCAGAAGGAGAACGAAGCCACCAGGAGAAGTTGCTGGGCCACTGCCTAGCGCAACTCGGAAGTCGGGCCCCACTACTTGCTTGTAGGCGGGGCATCCTGCGGGCAGCCAGAAGTCTGCGCGGGGCTCAGAGGGGGCCGAAGGTACATTGTCGGTGCCTGCCCCCGCCGTATTGGAAGAGAGGACTCCAGAGCAAGAAGTCCGGTGAGTGGAGCTGGTGGTGGGGGGGGGGTGTATGTTGAGGCACGCTATCGGTGCCTGCCACCATTGTTGCTCCCCGAGGCACAGTGTTGGCGCCTGAGCGGCCCCGCCAGAGAGCCAGCTGCTCCCCTGTTGTTGGCATATTTGTTTGAGGGCCCAGAGGGGCCCGTGCCCCTTCCAGTTTTACCAAATATCTGCAGCTGCCCCGTCTGACAGAGGGCAGCTGCACCGATGGTGGCCACTTGATTTAGAGAAGGGCCCAGTGGGGCGGGAGAGGCACAGATGTGCCAGGGCTCTTTACTTCGTTTTATCCTCAGCTGCACCGCACCAGTGTGGGCAGCTGCAACACTTGTGCTTAAATACTCAGAGGGCATAGTGAGTGCCCAGGCCTTTACTTCATTCACAGCTGTGCGGCAATTAGCGCCACCTGTTACGTTTAGGCCCACAGTTCTTTGGGGGGCATTTCTGTGAGAGATAGGAGTGATTTGCACTCCTCTGCCCCAGCGCAATTGCGCATGTGGATTCTGCTGCAGTGGCATCCGCCCTGACTCTGTTGGACATAGGGCATTTGAGCCCCTGGGAAGGCCAGTTGGCCAGGGGGACTGTTAGGTTTGTAGGGCGCCAGGCCCTAATACCATTTATGTGGTGTTAGAAAATGTGATTTGTGTACTATGATTCCCGCACTCTGTTTTATGTCTCTAACTGTGGTTTATGTATTAGGTTATTTGCATACTGTGGTTTATGCTAGTGAGATTATTTTCTACTGTGAGTTATGCCACTAATGTGAGTTATGCTTAGGAGGTTATGGTCTAATACGCTTAGGCTTATGAGGTTGGCACAGAATTTATTTCCCACCTAAATGTAGTTAAACAAACAATTGTTCTGTTGGGTAAGACAAAGATCCAATTTCTAACAGATACTATACTCTTTTTCACTAAATTGAAGTTGCTTATAATAAAGTAAGCCTGTGACTGGATTTTGCTGAGCCATTGCTCCTTCCTGCGAGCTGTGGTAGGAAGAAGCAAAATGTCAATGTTCTTTGATTAAACAGTAGGTAAAGACCTTTGTTGGAATGTCCTTTTATTCATATATATATTATTATGAATATTTCTTGTGGAGGCAAGACTTTCATACATCTTACTGAAAGGTAAGGTTCTTGAGGTAGATGTAAAATCCTGGAAGGTCTTTCACTTACAGTGCTGCAGAATTTCAACTGGTTATTAGGTATCTCTCTGAGGAATGTATGACGTTACAACGCATACATTCACAATGCATACCATCACAACGCAACTTTTACAACGCAACATCCATTATAAAGCATGCTTTTACAACGCATGCCATTACATCCCAGTTGCTATTACAAAGCATGCCATTACAACGTAAGTATAGGTAAGTGTTTAATGTTATTAATAATAATTTATTTTTAATATAATTTTAAATGTATTCTTAATTAATTTAAATTAATTATTCATTTTATTTAATATAATTTTATTTTCTATTCTAACTCCTGGGGGTGTAATATTAGGGTAAGTGTTGGATAGAGTAGGGGTTTAAATTACTATTCTAACTCCAGGGGGTGTAATAGTAGGGTAAGTGTTGGATACTGTAGGGGTTTAAATTACTATTCTAACTCCAGGGGGGTGTAATAGTAGGGTAAGTGTTGGATAGTCAAGCCAACCATCTAATTTACTCAGAATCCTCGGTGTAGGAGAGTAGGGTCTGCTATCCTATGGTCACCCCAAATTTTTGCTTTTTGCTTCACTGGTTTATGACTTAATGTGGCTGTGGGCCTGCTAATCAGACCCACAGCCTGCTGTTCTCTCTCTAAATTACTGCCAATGCACTTTAGGTGCATTACGAATTGGAACTGGTTCACCTTATTAGCCCCTGTAGTAGTGTACCCTAGGTACCCAGGGCATAGGTGCTTCCAAGGCCTACCAGGGGCTGCAGCATGTATTGTGCCACCCCTGGCCTGGCCTCCATATTTGACACAACTGGCTGATCACTCAGCTGGGGTAAGTTGGTGTAATCACCTCTTGCTTAGGTACAGTATGCCTGTGCCTAACCCTAAACTGGACACATATGTTCCTATCAGCCACTCCTATGGAAGGCCTCATCAATCCTGGAGGCAGAGTGCTTGGAAATATGTGAGATGGTGCTCTAGCATGAGCTGAGCCTGTCTGCAGCTGTCGGGAACCACTCCCTAAGCTGTTCTGGGATATTGCCATACCATATACTCTTAAGTGCATTATAATCCTCGCGGTTAAATGCTATCTTTGGTTTGGCTTTATAAAAACATGTCGAGTAAGGTGTCATACGAATTGGAATACTATCCCCTCGACAGTTCTGTCGACGGGGATAGCATTCCACCCTTCTAGAGGGACAGCCTTAACCCCGGTTAAAGTTAACCAGAGCCTCAGCATCACAAAATGGATGCTGCCACCACAGACACGAGTCTGGCCTCCTGCTGCTGACCGAAACTCGGCAGATGGTGGCCTGGACAAAGGGTTTCCTGCCTTGGGAGGTGCGAGCACCACCCCAGACAGGGTTTTGTGTATTGGGTAGGACAGGGCTGAATAGAATCAGACATGCCCGGGGCACACAAGGTGTCCCCGTGCATAGGCCAGTCCAAACCGGTCCTGGGACTTTCCAGACCCAGGCTTGGCGCGGAACTGGACAAAGGAAAGGGGGTGTAACTGCCCCCCTTCCTGGTTCCTCCCAGAGGAGGGACCTAGTAGGTGATCCACCCCTCAGATTGGGAATAAGAGTGGGAGCAGTGCCATTGCACAGCAGATCATCCTGAAATCAACTTGAAACTAAGAAGATGACTGGACTTCGACATTCTGCTGCTCAGAAGACTGAAGAGAATCTCCCTTGTGGCCTAGGAGTGGCCACCCTGTGAACACAGGCACCAACCAGCAACTCGACGTCTGCTTTGCCGCCGCCTCCTGCCGGAGCCCGAGCCCAGAGCCCGACAAGACCCAGACTCCCAGACCTCTCAGAGCCCGATCCACAGTCCCTGCAAAGAAGGGACCCGTGGAGGCACCGAGTGGCGTGGGACCGGACCTCTTGGAAGACACTCGAAAAGCTGACTGCGCAGCTTCTGAGGTATCCTCGAGGTTGTGCTTTGGGGACTGAGAACCCCCACCATCGAGCAGCCCTTGCACCGAAGATCAGCCCCCCAGCATCTCCACGATCTGCGTGGGGCCCTTTTGCATTGTGCCACTCGACGCGCCATCCCGGCCACTTGCCACGTGGTCAGCGGCCATCTTGGCGACGAATCCAACTAACTACACAGCAGGTCTGGTTGCTCCAACCTACCCAAGCTCCTGTGAAAAGGAGCACTCGCTCTGACCTTGCTGGTCCGAGTGTTAAGCATCTTTTGATTCCTGCGTGGCTTGCATTAGCCAAGGCCTGTTTGCTCCGATCAGGTCGCCAACACCGCCAACAGCGAGAAGCCTGCGTGGGACAGCTCGTGACCGACTCCTGGACGTCCTTGACCCCCGGTGTCCATGTGGCTGCAGAGAGAAGCTACCCAACAACACCTGTTTGCACCCGACATCGCCTGGTTCCAATCTGGTTCCACGGTAGTCACTGGCTAGTGACTTTGAACATTGTCCCCTCTGCTTTCAGGTCTTCACAACTTCAGATCCACCCTTGGATCCACCGGAACTCTTCACATCGAGCCGCCTGCAGCATCTTCAGCTCCAAGCACCATCGACCAGCGTGACGAAACCCGACACTACTTCGACCCTGTGCACCCGCTTCCTGTGGGTGAGGTAACTCAGCTCCGCCAGTGCTCCTGCACTGGTACACATCTCAAGGGCCTGTGTCTTAAGTTTCAGCTCCATAGGTCACTCGGAAGGTTCCTAACTTTCTAACTTTGTACTTTTTACGCACCATAGACTTTGCATTGGAAAGTGCGTGCACTTTGAACACTGCACCCGAGTCCCGCGGGCCTTTCCCGACTTAGTCACTGCTAGTCTCGAATAGCTCCAGCGATTCCCAAGGCCCTAGGCCTGTTCCCTTTCCTAGTGGTATCTCTTATACCACTTTCCTAGTATATGGTTTAGGTGGCCCCTAGGGCTCATCCATATTGTGCAACTTTTGTGTATTTTAAACTGTCTTGTGATTTAACGCTTGTGCTTCTGTGCTCATAAAGAGTCCAAGGGATTTTATAGTTAATAAATCAATATATATTTTCAATGTATATCTGTGTGGTGTCCCTTTCATTTGGTATTCAAGGGGGTTGTGTATGGTAATACAGCTGGCTTCACATGCCTTTCAGAGTTTAGCCTAAGACTGCTTTGTCCACGTTACCACTAGGATAACTGGTCTACAAGGTTGAATTACAACCATCATCACAAGGGTTGATTGGCATGGTACAAAGTGATCACTAAGAATTAGTGAGCATTATATTCCAGGCCAACTTCTCACATTGGTGAGCAGCGGATTGGGATCTGAGCTTGCTGTTGTTTTACCATTACAATCTTTGAGATTATCATTTGAAAGATCATACAGGTACCTGCTAGGTACATATAAAACAAGACTAGTATACTTAAGTTCTACTGAACTTAGTTGTTGTAGAGCAAAGGGAGTTGCACACCCTAGCTACAACTACTAGATAGGTTTAGTAGGTAAACACCAGTGTAGGTAGATTGCAACACATCCACCCACACTAGAGCAATGTCTGGAGCAGAGGGTTCCACTGGGAACATCCCTGTTGAGAGTGACCCTCCAAGGGCACCATCCAAATTTGCTATGTTTTCCTTTAAGGAATTAAGACAGCTTTGTGTCTTAAGGGGTCTGAGGACAGGGCCTTCCCCTACCACAGACCACCTAAGAGAGCTCTTGGACCAGTCTGAGACTCTAAAGCCCTCTAAGGCAAACCCCACAGGGGATGCTGAAGGAGGCCATCCTTCAGAGGATGACACTGTAGATACCCCTGGTCCTATCATCCTGGTAGATGAGGAAGCCCCCATCACTGGAGCTCCTCAGGTAGATGAGGAGGAAGAGGAAGAGGAAGAAGAGGAAGAGGGGGGAAGCAGTGAGTCAGATGATGACAGAAATAGTCAGGTGCTGGTCAGTAGACTGAACCAGGCTAACTTAAGCCTACTTGGGAATGAATCTGGTAACAACCCATTCAGACCCCCAGGTGGACTTAACCAGAAGCCTAGGAGGAGAAGGACTCACTCAGGTGACTCTGACAACTCCCATGCTTCTAGAGGTTCTCATGGTCACTCCAGAAAGGAGATGACTAGCCCTCAGAGAAGGGAACATGAGGCCAAGATGAGAGAGGCTGAGCTTAGGATCCAGAGGCAAGAGTTAGAGGTTGCCCTGGCCAAGGAGAAACTTGCTAGAGCAAGACAGCCTAGAGAGAGTGGGGTAATAGAACCCACTGGTGGCAGCAATATCCACAAGGATAAAGACAGGTCTTTTGATAACAGAAACCTGAGTAAGATTGTGCCCCCCTACAAAGCTGGGGATGATATCCATAAATGGATCACTGCAATGGAGAGAGCCTGCAGAGTGCAGCAGATCCCTCAGGAGCAGTGGGCAGCAATCTTGTGGCTCTCCTTTGAAGGTAGAGGCCGAGACAGACTCCTCACAGTTAGTGATGGGGTTTCTAGAAACTACCTGGTCCTGAAGAGTGCTCTGATTGATGGGTTAGGCTTAACCACTGAACAGTACAGGTTAATGTTCAGAGATACCCAGAAGACACAGACTCAGGACTGGTCTGAATTTGTTGAGTGTGCCACTAAGGCTCTGGAGGGATGGTTGCTGGGAAGCAAGGTTACAGACTATGAAGGATTGTATAATTTGCTGATGAGAGAACAAATTTTAAATAATTGTCAGAACCAGCAGTTGCATCAACATTTGGTTGACTCAGATTTGACCTCTCCCCAAGAATTGGGAAAGAGGGCAGATAAATGGGTAAGAACCATAGTTAAGCAAAAGAACCAGAACCAGAACCAGGGTGGTGACCAGAAGAAAACAGACCAGAAGGGTGGGGAGCAGAAAGCTAAAGACCAGAAGTCTTCAACAGGGCCCCAAAATGATACAGAGGGTGGGTCCCAAACTTCCAAGAAGAAGAAGAAAGAAGGTCAGAAGAAACCCTGGTGTAAAACTTGTAAAAACACCTCTCACTGGACAAGTGAGTGTAAAAAGGGTGGAGCCCCCAGCACTGCAGCCCCTAAGGCAACTGCACCCACTAGTACAGCTAGCAGTGCTGGTCCACAAACCAAGGGGGTAGTGGGTATCACCTTGGGAACTGAAAGAGATTCTGACCTAGTCAGAACCCTTACTCAGGCTGTTCTGATTTGTGAAGGGGACATAGATTTGACCCCTGACATAAGCCCCAGTAACCTGGGCAAATACAGGCAGACGCCTTTGATTAATAACAAAGTGGCTCAAGCTTACAGGGACACATGTGCCAGTGTCACTATGGTGACACCTAACTTTGTGGACCCTGGACAATACATGCCAGGTGATAATTACCTGGTGACCAATGCCAGCAAAGTCACTACTACACATAGTGTGGCACTTGTTAACTTTTCCTGGGGAGGGGTAACTGGCCTAAAAAGAGTTATGGTTAGTCCTGATCTCCCAGTAGAATGTTTGTTGGGCAATGACCTGGAGAACTCTCTATGGTCAGAAGTTGAGTACAGGACTCATGCAGAGATGTTAGGGATATCATCACATGTCCTTGCTGTGACCAGGTCACAGGCCAAAAAGTGCCTCTCTGAACCTCAGGTCTTGGATCCTGGAACAATGGACCAAGCACCTTCCAAGAAGAAGAACAGGAGGGTTAAGGCTGTGCCTTCCCAACTGCCTGCAAGTGAGGATCAAGCTTCACAGGAAGCTGGTCTTTAGACCTCTGAAGGAACTGTCTCTGAAGAACTTGAACCTGATCAGGTTGAGTTTCTGGGGACAGGGGGACCTTCTAGGGCAGACTTGGGGCAGGCTCAGTTAACCTGACCTTCTCTTGAACCCCTCAGACAGCAGGCTGCTGCTGAGGCTGCTGGGAATGCTCAAGGTGCCCATAAAGTTTATTGGGATGAAGGACTCCTTTACACAGAGGGTAGAGACCCCAAGCCCGGTGCCACCAGGAGGTTGGTTATACCTCTGCAATTTAG
The DNA here is from genome assembly GCF_964263255.1 of Lissotriton vulgaris. NCBI lineage: Eukaryota > Metazoa > Chordata > Amphibia > Caudata > Salamandridae > Lissotriton > Lissotriton vulgaris. Next base: position 2,101,520,416 of record NC_141685.1, on the reverse strand, counting down.
GGGTTTCCTTCTCACCTTAGCCCATGATATTCCTCTAGCAGGACACTTAGGCCAGAATAAGACCTGGGACAGGCTTGTCCCTCACTTTCACTGGCCTCACATGTCTGAAAACACCAAGGAGTTTTGTCGCTCCTGTGAAATCTGCCAAGCCAGTGGTAAGGCAGGTGGAACAACAAAGGCCCCCCTGGTACCACTACCTGTGGTGGGGGTTCCCTTTGAAAGAGTGGGGATTGATATTGTAGGTCCAATGGATCCCCCTACAGCATCTGGGCACAAATTCATACTGGTGGTAGTGGATCATGCCACCAGGTACCCAGAGGCAATTCCACTTAGGACCACAACAGCTCCTGTTGTGGCCAGGGCCTTACTTTGAGTTTTCTCCAGAGTGGGTTTTCCTAAGGAGGTAATATCTGATAGAGGTGCCAACTTCATGTCAGGATATTTGACAGCTATGTGGAAGGAATGTGGTGTCAACTACAAGTTCACCACTCCTTATCATCCACAATGTAATGGGCTTGTTGAGAGATTTAACAAGACCCTAAAGGGCATGATTAAAGGATTACCTGAAAAGCTCAGGCGTAGATGGGACATCCTACTGCCCTGCCTTTTGTTTGCTTACAGAGAGGTCCCTCAAAAGGGGGTTGGCTTCAGCCCCTTTGAATTGTTGTTTGGGCACCCTGTAAGAGGACCCCTGTGTCTTGTGAAGGAAGGATGGGAGTTACCTCTCAAAAAGCCTAAGCAAGACATAGTGGACTATGTACTTGGTCTCCGCTCCAGGATGTCAGAGTACATGGAAAAGGCATCCAAAAACCTTGAGGCTAGCCAAGAATTACAGAAAGCTTGGCTTGACCAAAAGGCTGTCCTTGTTGAGTTTCAGCCTGGACAGATGGTATGGGTGTTGGAGCCAGTGGCCCCAGCAGCACTCCAAGACAAATGGTCTGGACCCCATACAATTCTGGAGAAGAAGGGAGAGGTTACCTACTTGGTGGACCTAGGAACTCCCAGGAGCCCCCACAGGGTGCTCCATGGATTTGGATTTGGATGTGGATTTATAGAGCGCATAGCTACCCTTGGGCATCCCAGCGCTAAGAGGACCTAGTTTATTCCAGGTGGGGTCGGTGCAGGAAAGAAAGTTTAGGGAAAGAGCCAGGTTTTTAATTTTTTTCGGAATGATAGTAAATTTTGTTCACTCCTCATGGATAGTGGGAGGGAGTTCCATAGCTTAGGCGCGTTGTAGGCGAACCTGCGGCCGCCGGATCTTGCCTTTTTTATTCTCGGGATGGATGCCAGGGCAAGTGAATCAGATCTTAGGTGACGGCTCGCTTTGTGATGTTTCATCAGGGATCTGAGTATTGGGGGACCTTTATCCTGCAAGATTTTGTGCGCTATGCAGAGCGTTTTGAACGTAATGAGCTCTTTTACTGGGAGCCAGTGTAGGCTCTTGAGGGCAGGTTTCGCCGAGTTCCGTGGTTTCGTTCCCGTGAGGACTCTAGCTGCGGCGTTTTGGGCCACCTGGAGTTTTTGAGTGACTGATGCAGGGGCTCCCAAGTATAGGATGTTACCATAATCAAGTCTTGAGTTGACCAGTCCCTGCATCAGTAACTTCCTGGAATGAAAAGGGATCAGGTGGAGGATCTTACGGGCCATACGGATTAGGCCGAAGCAGGTCCCTGATGTTTTCCTGGCCTGGGTTTTGAAATTAAGGTCCTGGTCGAGCCAGATACCAAGACTCTTGACTTCTGTTTTGGGAGTGGGGTAGGTGCCCATGCAGGGTGGCCAAGAAAGGTTTACGGGTAATTTGTTTTGATTGCCCAGTAGGAGGATTTCGGATTTGTCGCCGTTGAGCTTGAGTCTAGAGTCCGACATCCATTGTGAGACCCCTTCTAGGCAACTGGCGAGGTTTCCTAAGCTAGAGTCAGAGTGGTTAATGGACACCACCAGCTGGGTGTCGTCAGCGTACATCACTGACTTGACACCGAAGGGAGTGATGATGTCATCGAGAGGGGCCATGTAGACATTAAAAAGTGTGGGGCTAAGGGAGGAGCCCTGAGGGACCCCACACTGCATAGGCAGGGGTTTCGACGTGGAAAAGCCGTCTGATACCTGAAATGATCTTCCCTCGAGGAAGGATTTAATCCATGCGAGGGCTGAGTCGGTGATACCCAGTTGGCTCAGCCGGTGGACCAAGATGGAGTGGTCCACCGTGTCGAAGGCGGCACTTAGATCGAGGAGGATCACTGCCACTGATCCTCCTGCGTCTATGATGGTTCTCGCCTCTTCGACAACTGCGAGTAAGGCGGTGTCGGTGCCTTGGCCCGGTCTGAAGCCGGTCTGGGAGTCGCGTAATAAGTGATTGGACTCCAAAAAGGAGGATAGCTGTTTGTTAGCTATTCGCTCAGCCACTTTACTAATCCCTGGTAGAAGTGAAATCGGCCTGAAGTTGGAGGGGTCTAGAGGGTCCAGGTGAGGTTTCTTTAGGAGGGCTTTGACCGTAGCCTTTTTCCAGTTGGCTGGCACGGCGCCACTCCTGAAGAAGGCGTTTATTACATTGGTGAAGGGTTGGGCAATGGTAGGGGCGACCAGTTTCATCTTACTGATGGGAGCAGGGTCCGCTGGTGAGCCACTTTTTACAGCTTTCAGGGTGTCTAGAAAAGTTTCCGTGGAGATCTGATCAAATGCTCGCAAGCAAGGAGCCTCCGGCTGAAGGGGGGATGCAATAGGATGGAGAGAAGCGGAGGGTGCAGGGAGTGAGGTGAGTATTTTATCAATTTTTGCAGAGAAAAAATTGGCCATTTGTTTGCATCTCACGCCTTCAGGGTCAGGGGGGGGGGGGGGAGGGTCCTGGATTTTGGTGAGGAGCCGGACTATGCGGTATGTTTCCTTCGCTGAGTTAGCTGCTGCCGCAATCTTTCCTTCAAAGAAGGTGGCCTGGGTAGATTTAATTGCGGTTTTATAGAGCTTGATAGCGTTTCTATATTCGTTTTTGGAGGCTGTGGACCAGGTTTTCCTCCAGGCGCGTTCTAGTTTTTTGCAGCTTTTTTTTAGGGAACGGAGTTCCTGGGTGTACCAGGGAGAGTTGGTCGATTTGTTCCTGCTAGGCAAAGGTTTAAGTGGCAGGATGGTATCTAAGGATTGATGGATCCAATCCTGTAGCTGAGTTTCTGCTATGGACGGGTCTTCGTCCAGGAGGGCTGTTTGTTTACTCCTGAGGCGGAAGCCGGGAGATTGCTTTGTTTTTAAAAATTGGAGTCACTTGTTACTGTGTGTTTTAACTCACTCGCCTATCTCCCTGAGCACCCCCACGCAGCGGACCCTAGCGCTGACGGAGGGAAAATTGCCTAATTGCTGCCACCTGGTCGAGCACTCAGGCCACGCCCACTTCGCTGACCACGCCCCCGCATCCAGTACAAAAGGCGCGCTGACTAAGAACGCGCCCAGAAGACTGTTTGTTTACTCCTGAGGCGGAAGCCGGGAGATTGCTTTGTTTTTAAAAATTGGAGTCACTTGTTACTGTGTGTTTTAACTCACTCGCCTATCTCCCTGAGCACCCCCACGCAGCTGACCCTAGCGCTGACGGAGGGAAAATTGCCTAATTGCTGCCACCTGGTCGAGCACTCAGGCCACGCCCACTTTGCTGACCACGCCCCCCGCATCCAGTACAAAAGGTGCGCTAGGAACGCGCCCAGAAGACTGTTTGTTTACTCCTGAGGCGGAAGCCGGGAGATTGCTTTGTTTTTAAAAATTGGAGTCACTTGTTACTGTGTGTTTTAACTCACTCGCCTATCTCCCTGAGCACCCCCACGCAGCGGACCCTAGCGCTGACGGAGGGAAAATTGCCTAATTGCTGCCACCTGGTCGAGCACTCAGGCCACGCCCACTTCGCTGACCACACCCCCCCACTCTACTTAAATGTGTCTATTCAGGAAGCGCAGCGGACGAGCGCAGCGGGAGCGCCGTTTGCGCGCCGAAGGCGCGCCTAAGGCAAGCCCGTCTGCGCCCGTCCGCGCCAGACCGCGCCCAGAGCCCGGACCCCTGGTTCGCCCTTCCCAGGCCACCACTTACTCCAGGGACACCTTGCTGGAACTCCGAATCCCCCTAACCCCCCCCTGCAGCAACTCAATCTCGCTCGCTGAAGGGAACTCTTGCTGCCGTTCATGCTCGTACAGTTTCCACCTAGAGCCAACGTTGAAACCCATCACCCTCAATATGGCCCTGCTTAACTGCAGATCCCTCCCAAAGCATCAAACGGAAATTAACCTGCTCCTGAAAGACTCCGACATTGAAATCCTATTCCTAACGGAAACATGGCTCACAGCAGGATCAGAGCCAGATATCGTTCAGTCACTCCCTCTGGAATACCTGATTAAATTCCACAACAGACCCGTAGGCATTGGCGGAGGAATCGCTATTGTTTACAGAGACTACCTCGCATGTCAATTCAGAGATAGTCCCATACTGGACTGCGAAAACATCCTCTTCGCAGTGAGTCGCCCACCATCGCTCACACTTTCGGGACTATTAGTTTATCGTCCCCCTGGACCAATTCGTCACTTTTGCGAGTCACTCATTGACTCCGTCTCTTCCCTGGCCTGTATTACGCCGAATTTTACGATTCTGGGAGATTTAAATCTCCACTTCGACGACCCTTCCAACAAACCGGCGATGGACCTCAAAGCCGACCTAGGTTCACTCAGCCTCGATTTACTCAATAACCGCCCTACTCACACCAAAGGTCATCTGTTGGATCCCGTGTTCTCCAACCTCCCCCGCCTCACATCCAGGCCCCCTATTCCTATTCCATGGTCAGACCACTTCTTGGTCCCATTCGAGCTACTGCTATCCACCGAACCTCTGGGCAAACCCCCTCCCCAACCCCCTGATCGCCCGTGGAAAAAACTGGACAAAAGCGCCTGGGCTCAGGTTCTATCCTCCACCTCCATCCAGATTGAAGGCATATGTCAACAGGGAAGACATGGGCTTGCTCATGGCTACAGATGAGGGACAGGAGGAAGAGAGTGACCCTCTCCCAGACCTGCTCACTCAGAACCCTGAGGATGGCTCAGTTGATGGTGTGGCCTTAGGTGGCAGCCTCACTGAACATCAGCAACATGACTGCAGACAAGTTCTACAGGCATACAGGCATATGTTCTCATTGACACCCAGTCAGACTAACTGGTGTACACATGTGGTGGACACTGGTGACAGTCTTCCTGTAAAGAGCAAGATTTACAGGCAGCCTGACCATGTCAGGGACTGTATAAAGACTGAGGTGCAAAAGATGCTGGAATTAGGTGTTATTGAGCCTTCAGAGAGCCCTTGGGCTAGCCCAGTGGTTCTGGTCCCCAAACCTCACACCAAAGATGGCAAGAGAGAGATGAGGGTCTGTGTGGATTACAGAGGACTCAATGCTGTCACCAGGACAGATGCACACCCTATTCCAAGGGCAGATGAGCTCATTGACAAGTTGGCTTCTGCCAAATATTTGAGCACATTTGACTTGACAGCTGGCTACTGGCAAATCAGGTTAGCTGAGGAGTCTAAAGCCAAGACAGCATTTTCTACCCCTAGTGGGCATTATCAATTTGTGGTGATGCCCTTTGGTTTGAAAAATGCACCTGCCACCTTCCAAAGGTTGGTGAATCAAGTCCTTACTGGGTTGGATGACTTTTGCGCAGCTTATCTGGATGATATTGCTGTCTTTAGCTCCACCTGGGAGGATCACCTGGTCCACCTGAAGGAAGTGCTTGAGGCTCTGCAAAAGGCAGGCCTCACTATCAAGGCAACAAAGTGCCAGATAGGGCAGAGCAAGGTTGTATACCTGGGCCACCTGGTAGGTGGAGGCCAAGTTCAACCACTGGAGAGTAAGATCCAGACCATCAAGGACTGGTCCCCTCCAACTACCCAGACTCAGGTCAGAGCTTTCTTGGGCCTGACTGGGTACTACAGGAAGTTTGTTAAGAACTATGGGTCCATTGTGACTCCTCTTAATGATCTGACATCTAAGAAGATGCCCAAAAAGGTTCAGTGGACAGAAATCTGTCAAAAGGCATTTGATGACCTGAAGAAGGCCATGCGCTCTGCACCTATCCTGAAGAGTCCTGACTACTCAAGAGAGTTCATTGTACAAACAGATGCTTCTGAGTTGGGAGTGGGAGCAGTGCTTTCACAGCTTAATGACCAGCCCATTGCTTTTATTAGCAGAAGGCTGACCCCCAGAGAGAAACGTTGGTCAGCTATAGAGAGGGAGGCCTTTGCTGTGGTGTGGGCCCTGAAGAAGTTGAGACCATACTTATTTGGCACTCACTTCAAGATTCAGACCGACCATAAGCCCCTCTTATGGCTTAATCAGATGAAGGGTGAAAACCCCAAACTACTCAGGTGGTCCATTTCCCTACAGGGGATGGACTTTACAGTGGAGCACCGCCCAGGGACTGACCATGGCAACGCAGAGGGTCTCTCCAGGTACTTCCACTTAGAACATGAAGACACAACTGGTCAAGGTTAGTCTAATGTCCCTGCGTTTGGGGGGGGGTTATGTAGGAGAGTAGGGTCTGCTATCCTATGGTCACCCCAAATTTTTGCTTTTTGCTTCACTGGTTTATGACTTAATGTGGCTGTGGGCCTGCTAATAAGACCCACAGCCTGCTGTTCTCTCTCTAAATTACTGCCAATGCACTTTAGGTGCATTACGAATTGGAACTGGTTCACCTTATTAGCCCCTGTAGTAGTGTACCCTAGGTACCCAGGGCATAGGTGCTTCCAAGGCCAACCAGGGGCTGCAGCATGTATTGTGCCACCCCTGGCCTGGCCTCCATATTTGACACAACTGGCTGATCACTCAGCTGGGGTAAGTTGGTGTAATCACCTCTTGCTTAGGTACAGTATGCCTGTGCCTAACCCTAAACTGGACACATATGTTCCTATCAGCCACTCCTATGGAAGGCCTCATCAATCCTGGAGGCAGAGTGCTTGGAAATATGTGAGATGGTGCTCTAGCATGAGCTGAGCCTGTCTGCAGCTGTCGGGAACCACTCCCTAAGCTGTTCCGGGATATTGCCATACCATATACTCTTAAGTGCATTATAATCCTCGCGGTTAAATGCTATCTTTGGTTTGGCTTTATCAAAACATGTCGAGTAAGGTGTCATACGAATTGGAATACTATCCCATTGACAGTTCTGTCGACGGGGATAGCATTCCACCCTTCTAGAGGGACACGACATGTGTGTAGCCTTAACCCCGGTTAAAGTTAACCAAAGCCTCAGCATCACAAAATGGATGCTGCCACCACAGACACGAGTCTGGCCTCCTGCTGCTGACCGAAACTCGGCAGATGGTGGCCTGGACAAAGGATTTCCTGCCTTGGGAGGTGCCAGCACCACCCCAGACAGGGTTTTGTGTATTGGGTAGGACAGGGCTGAATAGAATCAGACATGCCCGGGGCACACAAGGTGTCCCCGTGCATAGGCCAGTCCAAACCGGTCCTGGGACTTTCCAGACCCAGGCTTGGCGCGGAACTGGACAAAGGAAAGGGGGTGTAACCGCCCCCCTTCCTGGTTCCTCCCAGAGGAGGGACCTAGTAGGTGATCCACCCCTCAGATTGGGAATAAGAGTGGGAGCAGTGCCATTGCACAGCAGATCATCCTGAAATCATTTGAAACTAAGAAGACGACTGGACTTCGACATTCTGCTGCTCAGAAGACTGAAGAGAATCTCCCTTGTGGCCTAGGAGTGGCCACCCTGTGAACACAGGCACCAACCAGCAACTCGACGTCTGCTTTGCTGCCGCCTCCTGCCGGAGCCCGAGCCCAAAGCCCGACAAGAACCAGACTCCCAGACCTCTCAGAGCCCGATCCACAGTCCCTGCAAAGAAGGGACCCGTGGAGGCACCGAGTGACGTGGGACCGGACCTCTTGGAAGACACTCGAAAAGCTGACTGCGCAGCTTCTGAGGTATCCTCGACGTTGTGCTTTGGGGACTGAGAACCCCCACCATCGAGCAGCCCTTGCACCGAAGATCAGCCCCCAAGCATCTCCACGATCTGCGTGAGGCCCTTTTGCATTGTGCCACTCGACGCGCCATCCCGGCCACTTGCCACGTGGTCAGCGGCCATCTTGGCGACGAATCCGACTAACTACACAGCAGGTCTGGTTGCTCCAGACCTACCCAAGCTCCTGTGAAAAGAAGCACTCGCTCTGACCTTGCTGGTCCGAGTGTTAAGCATCTTTTGATTCCTGCGTGGCTTGCATTAGCCAAGGCCTGTTTGCTCCGATCAGGTCGCCAACACCGCCAACAGCGAGAAGCCTGCATGGGACAGCTTGTGACCGACTCCTGGACGTCCTCGACCCCCGGTGTCTACGTGGCTGCAGAGAGAAGCTACCCAACAACGCCTGTTTGCACCCAACATCGCCTGGTTCCAATCTGGTTCCACGGTAGTCACTGGCTAGTGACTTTGAACATTGTCCCCTCTGCTTTCAGGTCTTCACAACTTCAGATCCACCCTTGGATCCACCGGAACTCTTCACATCGAGCCGGCTGCAGCATCTTCAGCTCCAAGTACCATCGACCAGCGTGACGAAACCCGACACTACTTCGACCCTGTGCACCCGCTTCCTGTGGGTGAGGTAACTCAGCTCCGCCAGTGCTCCTGCACTGGTACACATCTCAAGGGCCTGTGTCTTAAGTTTCAGCTCCATAGGTCACTCGGAAGGTTCCTAACTTTCTAACTTTGTACTTTTTACGCACCATAGACTTTGCATTGGAAAGTGCGTGCACTTTGAACACTGCACCCGAGTCCCGCGGGCCTTTCCCGACTTAGTCACTGCTAGTCTCGAATAGCTCCAGCGATTCCCAAGGCCCTAGGCCGGTTCCCTTGCCTAGTGGTATCTCTTATACCACTTTCTTAGTATATGGTTTAGGTGGCCCCAAGGTCTCATCCATATTGTGCAACTTTTGTGTATTTTAAACTGTCTTGTGATTTAACGCTTGTGCTTCTGTGCTCATAAAGAGTCCAAGGGATTTTATAGTTAATAAATCAATATATATTTTCAATATATATCTGTGTGGTGTCCCTTTCATTTGGTATTCAAGGGGGTTGTGTATGGTAATACAGCTGGCTTCACATGCCTTTTAGAGTTTAGCCTAAGACTGCTTTGTCCACGTTACCACTAGGATAACTGGTCTACAAGGTTGAATTACAACCATCATCATAAGGGTTGCTTGGCATGGTACAAAGTGATCACTAAGAATTAGTGAGCATTATATACCAGGCCAACTTCTCACACTCGGCCACAGAGGCAAGCAAACTAAAAAAAGGACTAAAATGCATACTACTGAATGTACGCTCAATGCCCAAACATCAACTTCAAATATGGGATCTACTCCATACATCATGTATGTTTCCTCACAGAAACGTGGCTCAAGCCCCATACAACCCCAGCTATCACAGTAGGGGTTCCTACAGGGTATAAGTTCCTAAACATGGATCGACCCATCAAAACAGGAGGCGGTCTGGCCATTGTATATAAAGAACACCTGAAAGATACCATACTAGAGAAAAAATGCAGTCCCACATTAGAAATTATAACTTTCAGAATCAACGTATCCACCAAAATAGCCAAGAAAGGAGCACTCATGTATCGCCCACCAGGACCATGTTTAGGGTTTTCCCTCTCCCTCATGGAACTGCTAGCTCTCTATCTCAGAGCCAAAGAAGACGTTGTTCTTCTGGGTGACTTTAATATAGATGCAGATAATCCAGAACTTACTGAAACAAAATCTCTGCTTGCAGATATGTCCACCTTAGGTCTAGAATTACAGAATACTGGTCCAACTCATGACGGGGGACACTTTCTAGACTTACTCTTCTCAAACTGCACCACTATCCCCTGCAAAACTGCCATTCAGCTGGATTGGACAGACCACTATCTGGTAGAATTCGACCTCCCTATAACAAACAAACGTCCCAACAAAAAAATCCTTCCTCCAATATGGCGGCGCCAGTGGCACAAAGTCACAGCAGAAGGGCTGCAGAGGATCTGGGAAAAGCCCAAATTCCTGAAAACAGATAAGGTGGAAGATACACTAAGTAAATTTAACAAATCCCTTATAGAGGCAATAGACAAGCTGGCTCCATTGAAACTGCACAAACAATTCCCCACACACAAACAGGAGAAATGGTACACAGAGGCATTGAGAACTGAGAAGCAAGGGTGTAGAAGACTAGAAATAAAATGGAGGAAGACACACCTTGATGAGGATAGGAAAGCATATTTAGAAGCACAATCAAAATAATATAAAAACATCAGAATGGCTCGCAAGAACAGTCTGGCCCAACAACTGATAGAGGCAGGAAATTCCTCGAAGGAATTATACAAAATACTTGAAGCATTTGTTAAACCCACAGCCTGTGTCAGCTCGGATGACTTCTCATTACCATTATGCAATGAGATATCCCTGTTTTTTGAGAGCAAAATAAATACAATATATGAGAAAATCCTGAAAGCCACTAGTTCCAACTGTGGTATTTCCGTCCCTACTACACCTAAACAAAAGAAAGCATCCTTACCTACGTTTCCACCAGTCTCTAACACTGATCTCCCCCTCCTAACTAGCCACATAAAATCAGGCTCCCCTAATGATCTCGTACCAGCTAAAATGATGGCCCCTTTAATTTCCTTTTTAGGTCCATATATCCAAACAATAATAAACCACTCTCTCAGAGAAGGACATGTACCATTAGAATGGAAACAAGCAGTGGTCAATCCCATTCGGAAAAATACTACACTCCCTTGGTCGGACCTCTCCAACCTCAGACCCATCTCCCTTCTACCCTATCTCAGTAAACTCACCGAGAAGCATGTTAACACTCACCTGTCAAAATACATCGAGGCAGCGGAGGGCCTGGACCTATCTCAATCTGGTTTCAGGCCCAATCACAGCACTGAATCAGCCCTCCTCTCCGTGACCGACAACATCAGGATGTCACTGGATAGGGGGCGCTCAGTGATTCTGGTGCTGTTAGATCTGTCCGCTGCCTTCGACACGGTGTCACATGAACTTCTTCTCGAAAGACTGAGTGATGTGGGTGTTGAAGGAGCGGCTTTGTCATGGCTGCAAAGCTTCCTCTCGGGCCGTACACAAGGTGTTAGATTGGGCTCCAATTCTTCACTCTTACGGGAGCTCACTAAGGGAGTGCCACAGGGCTCATACCTAAGCCCCACGCTCTTTAACGTGTATGTGGCCCCCTTAGCAAACCTGATAAGATCTTATGGATTCACCCCGGGGGCGTACGCTGATGACACCCAGCTCTTGTTTCCTTTCCAAACTCTCACACCTGCAATTCAGTCAACTTTCGCGGATGGAATGAGAGCAGTAGCACACTGGATGGCTCAGAATTTCCTCCAATGTAACGTGTCCAAAACCGAGGTCATGCTATTTGGAGGGGCACCTCTCTTATGGTCCCCAGAATGGTGGCCCCTGGAGCTAGGCCCCGTCCCAAGCCCAAAACCAATAGTAAAAAACCTTAGCATCAAACTAGATCAGGCGCTCTTACTCAAGGAGCATACCACCCAAGTGGCAGGTGCCTGCTTCCATGTGGTGGGGATGCTTCGACGTGTCTTCCCATTTCTGCCAGACAATCACAGAAAAACACTTATACAGACCCCAATAATAAGCAGAATGGACTATTGCAACGGACTATACATATCGGCAAATGAGGAACAATTGGATAAACTACAAGTAGTCCAAAACACGGCAGCAAGACTGGCTCTCAATGCTCCTCCCAGAACACCCTCCCGTCCTCTACTGCGCCAACTCCACTGGTTGCCGGTAAAGCAGCGTATCAAATTCAAAATTTGCAGTATGATACACAGATGCCTGTTTGGTACGAGCCCCAAATACTTAAAGGAAAAATTTGTTCCATACACCCCCGGACGCACTCTGCGCTCAAGTAACCATCAGCTGCTACAGGTCCCAAAGATCAGAAGAGCCACACAAGGTGGTCGAGCCCTGTCATACAAAGGACCTATCCTTTGGAATTCCCTACCCACTGCACTGAAACAGATCATCAATCTTGAATCTTTCAGAAAAAAACTCAAAACATACCTCTTTACGCTGCCATAAATTAAACTAACCTTCCCCATCTACAGCTGGAATCACATAGCAACTGACCAGTGTTAGCAAAAGCACAGAAATATCCCTTCGGGAATTGAATCAGGCGCTTTACAAGCACATAAATAAATAAATAAATAGTGTAGGGGTTAAAATTACTATTCTAACTCCAGGGGGTGTAATAGTAGGTTAAGTGTTGGATAGTGTAGGGTTTAAAATTACTAAATTAAAATAATTTATATTAAAAAAAGTTTTTAAATTATAAATAATTAAAATAATTAATTTAATTAATTAAAATTAAATTACATTAATAATAATTAATTAAAATACTTACCCATATTTACTTTGTAATGCATGCGTTGTAATAGCATCTGGGATATAATGGCATGCGTTGTAATAGCATGCGTTGTAATGGATGTTGCGTTGTAAAAGTTTAGTTGTAATGGTAGTGCGTTGTTAAAGTTGCATTGTGATGGCTGTTTCCCCCTCTGAGTCAGATCCAAATGCTTGAAGTTGCAGTACTACAAGCTGTTACTAGATGTCCCTCTCGAGTGAGATGCAAGCTCTGTGCTTGATTTCTGTTTGATAAATATGCCAGTGCTACATAATTAACAGTAAATAATGTAATATTGTAAATTTCAATAAATGTCATGAATAGTTATGAGCAGTGACTGGTAGATTCATGTACCTTCAACTTTACTTTTACCGAAGTGTTTTTTGAGTGACAAAGTATTTGTGCTCATATTAAAGCCAATGGTCCTATATGCTGTGGTAGGAGGAAACAAAATGCCAGTGGAGAGTGCCTATGTATACTTACATACCGATTACCTACTGGAGGTTGCCAGCAGGTAGTTATAGTTAGGACAAAGGTTTCCATAGAAAAAGCTTTTTTTGTTTTGCCAGTAACTTTTGAGCCGCTTGACGAATCTCCAGGAAATTTCCACAAAACTTCCCCTTTTGGGTTCCGCTGCTGTGTTGAAAGTTTCAGGGTGATCAGTCAGGCAGGGGCTGAGGAAAATAGGGGGTCCCAAAATGCATTTCCCCTTTGTTATGTTTTCATTTTTTGAACACGACTACAGCCCGAACTGCTCAAAGGAATTACACCAATTTGCAGAAAGCTAGATGTTGGTCCAAAAAGCATGCTTTTTGTGATTTGGTGTAAATCTGTTCAGTAGTTCTTGAGATATCTATTTAAAAAAATTAAGATATCTGGGGACCCTAGACCTTGTAGTGAACTCGCGAATCCTATAAAAATTAGTTTTCCTGCAAACCCTTCAATCAGTAAGTGTTGACAGCCATCTTGAAACTTGGCCTGAAGCTGAGTCCTAGAAAAAAAGGAAAAAGGAAAGAAAAGGGGACAGGGTAGGAATACCCTGACCCCCAAAATATTATGGGGGGTCCCTCATGGACCTCACCGGGGGGTAAAAAGAATTTTTTTTACAAATGGATTTGAGGTTCTACTGAAAATAGTTTTTAAAAAGAAAGCGTGTACTTTGCGAACGGTAAAACGCTTGATACATCTGGCCCGATGTATGTTAAATATATGTAGTGAGCTACTACATAACACATTAGTGCATGCGTGTCTCAGCGGGTGTGTGAATAACTGTGAGTGTCCTAATTTGTGTGTGTGTGGGTCTGTGAGTGGATGCATACGTGTTTGATTGGGTCTGTGAGTGTGTGTGAGTGTCTGAGTGGGTTTGCAAGTGCCTCCACGAGTGTGTGAGTCAGTCTGTGAGTGGGTGCATGAGTGTCTGAGTGGGTCTGTGAGTGGGCACCTTAGTCTCTGAGGGGGTCTGTGAGTGGGTATGTGAGTCTCTGAGTGACTATGACTATGAGTGGCTGTATGGGTATGGGTGTGGCTGTATGGGTATGTGAGTGTGTGCATGAGTGTCTAGGTCTGTGAGTGGGTGTATGTGTCTAGGTCTGTGAGTGGGTGCATGAGTATCTAAATGGATCTGTGAGTGGCTGTTAGTGGGTAAATAAGTGGCTGAGTGTGTCTGTGAGTGGCTGTGTCTGTAGTTGTGTGAAGGACTCAACAACAAAGAAACCGCACTGGCCCTTTCATCCAAACAGAGTCCACAGTTTTGCACACAATATCTATCTTTTGATACTGTCATGGGATGCAAACTGTGTTGAAGGTGACCTCAGTGCTTGATGAACAATGAATGAATGCACGTGATGGTGATTTTGGCACATGATATTACCTTTTAAATGTGTTTTTTCATTATTGAGTCACAGGATCAATCGTATGGTATTATTTGATTTGTCAGCGGTATTGGTCACTGTTGATGTCATCTTGCTTTTTGTAAAGCCTAGAGTATTCTGATATTTTCTGCATGACCCTGAAGAGGCTAAAATCGTTTTCATCTAAAAAGAAACAAAGAATTCAATTGGGCCTTCTTGCATTTGTTGCACAGATACAGGTCAGACATAGATCAGTGCTCTTCTCTATCATCTCTCTCAGTTACCATCTATCTTGGGCCATTATACTACTTGTTTATGATTCACGAGTGTACGTTTATGTCAGTGGTATGCAAATTATGTGTGATGTTTCATGTAAGGAGAATAATAAAGCTCCTCAGCTGCAGTGGGGCTGGAAGCTGTCTGATAAGAGTATGGGGATCAACATATTTAAACATATATTTTTTTATGCTTTTCATGCTTATTTGCAACACTGGTCATCATTCACAAATGTTGCTAGATGTAGTCTTCAGATTGAGTGCTTTTATTGAAGCCCGGAGGATGTTTCGCTTAACATTGAATGTACTATCTAGTAAGCACTTTCTTCCCTTCTCGAAGGCACTGTAGGAGTAGTTGTTCAGAGTATTATAAAATGGCTTTAACATTTTGGTGGCGCTTTTGAAAAGAATGTATGAGAATGTTTTGAATATCGGATTTTCTTTGGTGAACACATTTTCATAGTATTTTAGTAACTTTTTTGTCAGTTTATAGTCGTTGTACATAGGTTTAATTGTTTACATTCTGGGGATATATACCATTCTATAAATCTTAGTGCAACTCTCACAGCCATGTCTCAATACATACATCTGGCTCTCTATTAGACCCAGCACAGTGATGCACGCTCATATCCATGGGGCTAGCCAAAGCTGCAGGGGTAGATCACCGGTCTGTTTTTTGTTTATATTCAGTGCTTGCAGCCCGGGGTGTGTTATAATGGGCCTATGTCTATTGTAAGGTATCCCCGTCTAGAGAACGGTGCTTAGCCACTCGCTGCTTCGCCAGTAAACGTAAGTGTGCTGTGAGTTTCTGATGTGTGGTGGTATGTCTCTTACATATCTTAGCAGCGCCATGACCGGTGTCAAATTTAGTTTCTGTTCAGTTATGTTCTCTACTAGCAGCCCACCCCAGCGTTGCCTGGGGCAGAAAGGGGTTGGGGCAGTACACCCGCTCCCGCCCGACCCCCTCCCGCACCGACTCCCTCCCGCCCAACTCACTCGTGCCCCCCTCCCGCAACAGACTCACTCACGCCCCCCTCCCGCCCAGACTCACTTGCGCCCCCCGAATTGTTGTTCTAATCGTAAACCCTTTACGCCCCAGTACCTCCTCCGAAACTGCTGCCTCCACACCTTTCCTCGGGCCCCGCAAAGATCCCGCAACCTTCGGCAGCTCCGAGCAGCGCGGCAGATGTCAGCGGCAGTAAGTCCTGAGGAGCAGAGGATGCGTTCCAGCAACTCTCCGGGCAGTGCGCTCAAGCGCGGACCCTCCGCTCCACCGCCCTCGTCGCTCGGACTCTCCAGCCCGGCACTCGGCTCCCCCGTTGTCGCCCTCTTTAGTGTGTCGAAAAGTGAGAGCTCCAAGGCCCGCCCACAGCTCGTTGCAGAGCCGTAGACATAGAAGAGAGACACGGCCCTGAGAGACTGAAATCGAGGCATTACTGCACCGCCCTCCTCCTTGTCGTCATCACGCACGTCGCGTCGTGGCCAGTGCTAGGTCCCGGCCGGCGCTGCTTTCAGGGGACTACTTTGTTTAGAAACATAATTTTTTACATTTACTTTTTTATTTTTTATTTATATAGCCTATGTCCATCTACACACCCTGACATTTTCATAGATGTATCGGGTGTGTAGATTGGCGCTGTGGTTCCCGAGTTTACCTGGCCAAAAGGTGCAAGTTCTCTCTTTATATTAGTAGTATAGATGTGTCGTAGCACCACTGCCCAGAAGCCAGACCCTTCTCGGCATTCTCAGGCCAAGTGTAAGAAGGTTGCCTATAACATTCCACAGCGCCAACATTTAGTGTCAGGGTGGAGAATATAATCCAATTAAATTCAGGAGGATTGGTATTTTTTAAACTATGTTACCCCTTTTCACACATTTTCCCAGTCAGGAAATAAATGACCAAAGTGGTCAGTGACGGTACATTACAAGGCTGGCTTACTGCTGTTCATGCTCCTAACACTTAAAACAAAACATGCTGCTTCTCTTGGCTAAGAGACTGGAGCCCCCTCACCCCCGATGTTATGTAGGTCCCCCCAGGGGGGACCCCTCCCCATTTTGAAGACCTTTATCCTACACATGGAAGTGACCACAAAGTGAAGGGACAGTAATGTGAAAGTGTCCTGTATCATGCTGTGCAGGGGGAATGAGGGAATGTCAGCATCAGGTATCCACAGTGTGAACTGGAAATCCAGGCCCAACAGAAAGGTAGGAATACAAATGGGTATGGGCACAGAGATATATGTACAGAAATATGCATGGTGAGCTCACTACTGCTCTAACTGCCCCATGCCATGGCAACATAACACTAATGCACACCTAAAAGTATGTCACACAGAATCCCTTACACTGGCACACTACATCCTTCCTGAACCAATACCCTCATCACCACTGCTGGGAGCAAATACCAAGGGTCCACCTAATCTCTTAAAGTGCATCGTGAAGGAGAGTATTGCAGTGCAATGTCATGCTCAAAATGTATATCTTGAGATGTACCACATGAAGGGGTTTGAATGAGCATTGGAGGAGCCAGCACTGAAAATGTATATCAGTCTATGAATAGTCATTGGACTTGATAGTGCCTAGCATTAGCAGCATGGTGGCACTTGTATGCACAGAAAGCTACCATCCAAACTCCATTTAGTGTACAAACATCTTGAAAAAACAGAAAGCAGACTTTGCAGCTGCATCACCTTCCAGTGCCCCACAACTAATAGCTGAGATATCTGTAACACTAAAAGCACATTATTCTATTTTCTTAACTGACCCAACTACAAATCACAAAGCATTGTAGTCACCTTTGTATCAACAAAGTCAATTGATAATAACAGCCTTTGCCAATGTCAAACACTCAGGCATCATTTGTACAATTTAAGGTGTGCATTCACTTGTATTGACATATCACATGTGTAACAATATGTGAAAACCACACCATGTGGCTCATTTGGCATGAAAAAAACACATAGACACTACACACAGCTATATGAGTCTTCATCTCAATTTCCTTCTTAAACAAAGCTACTCCAACTCATGTTGTCACAAACAAGGTAAATCAGTCACAATGCAAAGGGCACCACATTGACACACTTCACCACAACCCAGAACTCCTAACGCTCACGGCTGGGCCAATGTTTACACATGACACATCATACCTGAACATATACACACACTCAACATTACTTGTCACACAAACACTCCTTGACAACCCTGACCCACAATTGACAACAAACATGTCATTCTGATAGCACATACATCCTCTATCAGGCAGGTAACCATGGCCAAGTATGATGCATCATATCTCTGTGTGGAAGTTCAAATGTGGGCCATGTTTGCATCAAGACAGAATATAAAGGCACATTACATCAACATGATGGGGCCTTTCTTCAGTTTACTAATAATGTATATTCACAGACTCACAAATTCTAACTGTTCATTAAGCCCTGAAACTGATGTATATTAGTCTGCACTGTAGTGCCCAACTCAACAATCACACCATATTATAACTAGCTATCAACTCCTGTGACACCTATTCCTGTACCCTTAGCCAGGTCCTCATGCAACTAACGCATACATCAGTAGTGAATTAGTAAGTACAGAAACATAGTCTAACTTACTAAGTATTGTCACGTACCCACACACAGCATTCACATGAAACAGGCAAATAATTTCAACGCTTTTACAACCATCAAAATTCCACTACACAGGAGGCCACCGTCCATAGACACCCTGCATACAATGGGCCTCTAATTTAAGGGGAGTCCTGGAAGATAACAAGGACAGGACATAGTCTGATTTGTAACTATCTTACATTCTCCATGGGGAAAGGACATTAAGAATAAGTCTCAACTGGGACTAATACTATTGGTACAAATTGGCATTCACATGTGGCACATTTGTCATTGGAAGTACTTAACAAGATCCACTGAAGGAACAGCAATTGGCCCATATCTATAAAGTCACATTTTGTAGTTTACACTTTATTTTGTGTACATGTGTGGCTAAACTATTGTGTATGTAGAGTCAGAACACCTCCAAGTGTATGGACAAGAAGATTCACTTTGTACACATCAAATACATATGTAGCATACATCTCATTTTCAGTTTTGTCCGTTGACACACTTGCACAATGAACTTAGGAATCTAACTAAAGTATGAATGCATACAATATCCAATGCACTTTTTGGCCACTCACACATATGTTATGTTTTTTATTTTTTGTATAGCGCACGGAGGCCGCAGCCAAGAGGCGTCCCGGCGCTTGGAGAATTGGATAACACAACACATATGAAAGGGCGAAGGCAAGAAGACAAGACTAAACTGTGGAGAAATTATACACGATAAACAGTTAACAGCAAGATTTATGTTTGGACACAGGAATATCAAAAACACAATAAAAATTGCTTTATTTAGCCTCTAGAGTTCAAGTATGAATATAAAGGCCAATGGGCAGCCCAAATGTCCATGCTGTGGGCCAGGAAAGAGTGGCCCATCCATACATGCTTTCAGTAATGCTGCTGAGGGATACTTCCCCTGGAAGGGTTATCTAGGAGGCATGCCAGGCACCAATATAAAATAACTTGTTGGGCTGGCTTGGTCCTTGGGAGGGCTGGGCTCAAGATGGTGGTGGTTCATCTGGCCATGTGGGATGGCAGGATGTAGGGGGGAAGGACTGGGCTTCATCATTCGGGGGGATTTAAAGCCCTGAAGGGTGGTGAAGGGAATAGGGAGGGGGGACCTTTTTGACTTTTAATTTCTTCCCTGTAGAGCTACTAGGGTAGGATGGGGAAAAAGTCCTTCTGGGTTTAGGAGGCAGTGGGGTGGTGGCAGGAGGGGGAGGTTTCCTTTTCTTGCTTCCTTGCTATTGGGTCTCAGTAGGGGGCTGGCTAGGTGTTTTGGGGGTGGATGTTAAAAGGTATGGCAGGGGCACAAGGGTCTTCATTTTTGGTTGGGGGATGGTAAGTTTGGGAAGGAAAGAGGTCAAGGGCAATGAGGTGGAGTTTCTGGGCTGATTGGGTACCCGGAGAGGCAAAGGTGGGGGGTGTGGAGGCAGAGTGTAGTGATGTGTGAGGCATGTCTGTGTGTGCTGGTGTGGTGTTTGTCACGGCTGTGTGTGATGGTGTTGTGTCTACCTGCAAATGGGAAACAACCGTTACAACGCAACTATTACAACAAACTACTTTTACAACGCAACTACTACAATGCAGGATCCATTACAACGAATGCCTTTAAAACGCATGACATTACATCGCAGATGCTATTACAACGCATGCCATTATAACGTAAGTATAGGAAAGTTTATCTTTTTTTAAACATTTATTTTATTTTTAAAAATTATTTAATTAATTTTAAAAATATTAAAAATAAATTAAATAAATTAATTTAAGTAATTTAAGTATTTTTTTAAAGTAAGTATGAGTATAGGAGTATATGTTTTGGGGTACTGAGGTATATGTTTTGGGGTGTTTGGGTATTTTAAGGGTTCAGATATAGTTTTGGGTTATGGGATACAAGGGTAGTTTTAGGGTTCAGGGCTAGGTTTGGGTTATGGGGTACAGGGGTATTTTTAGGGTTCAGGGCTAGTTTTGGGTTTTGGGGTACAGGGGTATTTTTAGGGTTCAGGGCTAGGTTTGGGTTTTGGCTTACAGGGGTATTTTTAGGGTTCAGGGCTAGGTTTGGGTTATGGGGTACAGGGGTATTTTTAGGGTTCAGGGCTAGGTTTGGGTTTTGGGGTACAGGGGTATTTATAGGGTTCAGGGCTAGGTTTGGGTTTTGGGGTACAGGGGTATTTTTAGGGGTCAGGGCTAGGTTTGGATTTTGGGGTACAGGGGTATTTTTAGGGTTCAGGGCTAGGTTTGGGTTTTGGGGTGCAGGGGTATTTTTAGGGTTGAGGGCTAGGTTTGGGTTTTGGGGTACAGGGGTATTTTTAGGGTTCAGGGCTAGGTTTGGGTTATGGGGCACTGGACTTAGAATATTATTTTAAAACACCTACACTATTTTAAAAAAATATATATATATATTTGCAAATAAATGAATAAAAAATTAATTTAATTAATAAAATTAATTAAATTTTTTCAAATTACATTTAAAAAAAAATATACTTACCTATACTTACGTTGTAATGGCATGTGTTGTAATAGCATCTGCTATGTAATGTCATGCGTTGTAAAGGCATTCGTTGTAAAGGATCCTGCGATGTAAAAATTGCGTTGTAATGGTTTGCGTTGTAAAAGTATGCGTTGTAACATCATACATCCCCTGTAAATCAGTGGATGTGCAAGTTAGGGTGTCTTGTGTCTGCTGATTGCATGTGTGTCTGTTTTTTGCCTTATGTTTGTGTTTTTGTGTGCTGCGTATGGATGTTGTTGTGGATGCATGGTCAGGTTTGGTTGTGCTTTGGTCAGGTATGGGAATAGGGACTGTGGAGGTGGTAGGGCAGGAGGGGATGGAGAGCTGATTTGGGAAATGCTGCTGCCAGTGTGGAGGCTAGAGCCTGAATGGATATCTGAAGGGAAGATATGTCAGAGTGAAAGCCCTCCAGGAAAGATTCCATCTTCGTCTGCTGATTTGTGTGGACATGGAGGATATTCAGCACTGCTGTCTGACCCACAGAGATCCGTCTCAGGAGGTCAATGGCCTCCACACTTAGGGCAGCAGGGAAGACAGAGGCAGAGGGTGAGGTGCCTGGCGTGAAGGAGACTCCTCCCCTCTTAGGTGAGTGGCAAAAGACAGTGAGCTGGGAGCAGCTGTGAAGGTAGAGATGGTAGGGGGATGATGGACTCAGATGTAGTGGACTCAGCTCCAGGGGGATTCATCACCACCTGGGAGGGCTCACTGGAACTGGACTCGGACGAAGATGTACCAGCTGTCACATCTGTCAGCTCCTCAATGGCACTCCCATCAACCTCTGTGCCGCTCGTTCCCTCTTGCTCGCTGGCAGCACGATAATCACTGCAGTGATTGGTCTTTGCTCCGTGGCAGACCCTCCAATCCTTGCTGTGCCATCTGTGGGAAACGCCACTGCTGCACCCAAAGGTCTACTAGGCTTGGCAGCCAATCCAGATGCGCTGCTCTCTTGCTAGGTGTTACACAGCATGAGACCAGCACCAGGATTGGAGGCAAATTCACAGCTCATTAAAAATAAATAATTATACCAGCATTTGTAAAGCGCGTAGCTACCTCAGGCGAGGTGTCCCGGCGCTGGGGGCCGTCGGGAAGATTAGGTGAGCTATTGCCCAGAGCCACAGGGTGCTGGGCTAACCGGCCACTGGCGGTGGGGTTTAAACCGCGAGCCCCCATGTTCTGGAGCCAGACGCCCTGGCCGCTGCACCGCACTTCTTTCCCATTAAGGGACTGGGTCTGCGGTTTTGAACAATCCCCACTCACTCAATGAATAATACAGAGAAGCCTGTGCTGTGCATTCTGGTTTGGCATGGGAAAGGCACCTGGTCAACCTGACATGCGCACTTTGTCATGCGCTCTTGCCAGTACTAATATGGCAATCATGATTATCATCATGTCACGTGTGTCCTTTGGCTCCGGTCCACCAAATGCCAACCTCCCCCACCTCCCTGGTCGGCTGCTGTAGCGGCCAGGCTGACTGACTGCTGACTCAAGTGAACGGGAAAAAAAAATTAAAAAGTAATGTAAGGCAGTCCTTGCTTATATTTATTTTGATGCAGGCAGGGCAAATAATATAAGTGGGGTAATGCCACGACGCCCTAAGGCGCCCCTTCTTGTGAGATTTGGACCAGTTATTGCTTGATTTTGTGACACAAAAAACTGCCACTATTGATATAAGTTAAGTGTACTTTCCTTGCATTGTAAATACACATTTGAGACATAACCGGAAATGTCATGTATGCTGTGGTATGTGCAGTACACTTTTGGTTTTGTGGAATCTGGTTTGCACTGCCATTGTCTATCATGTGTAGTCACTTGGTCTTTGTTGTCTGTCAAAGTACATGTTGCTGGGCACAATGCGATCTAACACCTACTGTGTTAACACTACACACATAGGCATCGTGGAGGAGCTGTAAGACAGCCTCCCGTCAACAAGTCCTTTCCTGACCTACAAACCATGGAAGAGAGGGACGTGATCAGAAAATTCTGTCTCAATAAGGCCACAATAAATGTTTTGTAACAGCAGTTGGCACCTTCATTGCATCCACATCGCCACTACATTCATCACTGACGCTCAAAGTTAAAGTGATGGCAGTACTGCATTTCTTGGCCATGGGGTAATTCCAGAAAACAGTGGCATCATCTGGCGGAACGTCCCAGTCTATGTTTAGCAATGTACTTTGGGATGTACTGCAGGCATTGACCAGACACATGGATAGCTATATCAAGTTTCCCAAACCAGGGGAATTGACCAATATCAAAGCTGATGTTTATGGGTTTGGCGAATCCCACATGTCATTGAAGCAGCCGATGGGACACATATTGCTTTGATTCCAAAACAGGCCAATGAACTTGTATATCGGAACAGGAAGCACTTCCTCTCAATCAACGTACAGGTGGTGTGTTTGGAAGATGTGTGTATTTCCCATGTCTGTACCTGATTTCCTGGATCAGTCCACGACTCACACATTCTACAGAACAGCTTCTTACCCCATTTGATGACTCAACTACTTCCAGAACAGGCCTGGCTTGTTGGTAAGTAAGCTTTTTCATGATGTTTCATGTGAGTGGTTTTGTGTGTCTTATCAGTGAATGTTGGCTTGAACATTGCTCTCATGTCTATTTTCCATTTAGGAGATGCAGGATACCTAAATGGATACTAACACCATTGCGAATCCAGTCACTCCAGGAGAAGCCCGCTTCAATGAGGCCCAATGAAGGACAAGGCTGATAGTGGAGTGGACTTTTGGCTTCCTAAAGGCAAGATTCCACTCTCTTCACAAAACTGGAGAAGACCTACAATATTCTCCTGGAAAGGTGTGCCAGATGACCATTGCCTGCTGCATGTTCCACAACCTAGCAATTAGGAGGGAAATCCCTCTGATTGAAGATGAAGCAAGTGCCAGCGGCTGAGGACCTGGGACTGGGCATTTAAGACATTGGTGAGGAGGAAAGAGTTGACTTGTGAGAACAGCTTATTAACAGCTTCTTTTCACGTCTGTACGTATGCACTGAGATGTATTTCCAATTCCATGGTTTTTGTTGTTGTATAGCTCTGTGGACTATGTATATGTACATATCAGAGTGTAGGACAAGTGCGCCAATGTTTATGCAAGACAGGTTTGGGATATGGTTACAGTTACATGAACACTGTGTCATTCTGGCCTAACTAGTGTTAACGGTAGCATCGCTCTCATTGAAGTTTCAGTTTGCTCTTACTTTTGAGACATGATTAGCCCTTTCTCATCTTATTTCATTTTGTTGCTTCAGTTCTCTTTGCCATGTCATCAACTGAGGGGAGTTTCTGAGTTGTGCTGTCACCGGCATATGATGCAGTGTCCGAGTGGAACCCAGACATGGAATGATCCTGGGAATGTCTGACACAGAGTTTAAGGATACATAACTGTTATGACACCTGCTTGCAATAGTAGGACTAGAAGTTACTACAACACCAATGGACTTTCATCACATTGCATGTACTTTATTTTGCGATACCATCATGTGTTCAAAAACAATGTGGTTGTGGGGATAGACCATGGTAGTTCCCATTCATATCGCCTAGATGATCAAGGTTTGAAAACTTGATGTTGCTGTAGATGTGTGTCCTCATTGTATGTCACAGTGCAAGTGCCAACCACAGACATATGCTTGTAACCTACCTAAAAATGCAGCCCAACGTGCTGTAATGGCACCTGTTTGTACTGGCTAGGAGTACAGTCCGGTGTGCTTTTCTTTTGTCTACTGATTGTGTATGGCATTTATGGTGTTTGTGATCTGCTACCAAGTGTTGTCAGAAAATAAAAGTTGTGTTTCGCATGGAAGTTGGCATTGTCTGATGTAGCGCCTCTACATTTTTTGTCTAGTTGTTTGAACACGATAAACTAGTAATGTGGCATAGATTGATGAGTGGAATGTCAACGTCTGATGATTGTTCTTACAAATGACTGTAAATATGTACCATGGACTAAAGTTTGTATGATACACTGAATCTATATGACTATCCTGTGGTGCCGTGATTGATTGACTTTGTGGCACTGAAGTTACAATTTACATGTACTTGCTGACCTAGGTTGATTACTCTTTCATCAGAGTGCTCACATGATGCTCACAACAATTTAAGTTAGATGTCAAATGCACAACATGAGCTGGTATTGTTGTGCAAAGTGTATTTTAATTACAAAACATGGTGCATAGGTGAAGAGACACATTATGGATCAGTAAAAAAAAAATGACAGTGTTGTTGGTTGAAGTCCAAAAAGAAGGAGCCACAGCTATCAGAGTCCAACGTCCAACAGTGTTCTTCCATCTGATGTGGAACAGTTGGTATGAAAAGTCAACAAAGTGAACTGGTAGTGCACCAAGAAGGATATCAGGTGCACCATTTTTATCTGCCTGGGGCTTGTGTGTTGCCATCTGACCCTCCCTTATCTTTCTTTGAACGACCCACCCCATGTTTGGGGGGGGACAACAATTGCAGGCTCCTGGGGTACTGAGGATTCTCCATCAGACTCAGCCTCCTACCTGTGGCTTGTGCAGATGTTGACGGCACAGCTGGAGACGTCACATAGGGAGGGGTACTTCAAAAGTCTGGTGGAGGGTGGAACTGATCCCCCTCAGCACCCCTAAAACCTCATACATTTGATAATTTAAGCGCTTGAGTCTTCGGTCTAGGGACACCTACAGTTGTTCAATGTTCCGGGGGTGAATGGCATCAATTACCCGGGAGAGGTTGGCTTGGGTCCAGCTGTTTGGCAACAAGTATCCATAATCCCCCTCACACCACCCCTACCCCCACAGGCTGGCATGGTTTGTGCCTGCACAGTTGAAGCAGATCCTCCTTCCTCATTGACTGAGTTTGTGTCCATCAACTCCAGAGTGGACTGTGCTGCCATGATGGTGTTGTAGTCTGTGGTTGATGGTGCATGTGTTGTGGTAGGGGTCAGCTGGGTGTTGGTAGCTGAGATGAGAGTTGTTGCCCTGGATACAGCTGGATGTGCTGGTGCCGTCTACTGAGCCAAACTTGATGGGCCAGGTTCCTCCTCCTCGTCCAAGGGTAAGAGTGAGTCTTCTTTGTCGGGGAGCTCATTCAAGGTTGGAGTTTGAGCCTGGCTGTTTTCTTTGCTGTGCAACGAGGTGTTTCCAGATTGCCCTGTTGGTAGAGATATGACACAGTCAATTATGTGATGATATATTATACCTCAACTGGTACACATTAAGAATATGCCTGGATGGATAAACAGTTTGAGATAGATGATTTGTCACCTATCCCCATGATGTTAGCCTTTTTAGCTTAGACAATGCAAATTAGTCATGATGTGGATTATGGTCTTGCTCAGTGTTAGAAATGAGGGTCTCTAGTTGGCAAGGGTTTGCACCTTTGTCCAAGTAGGGACCCTTCCTTCTAGTCAGGGTAAGTGGGATACACTTCTAAAATACCCCCTGCTCACCCCCATGGTAGCTTGGGATGAGCAGACAGGATTATCTCAGAGGAAGTGTGTAAAGCATTTGTGAACACCTACAGTAATACAGTGAAAACACTACAAATGGACACCACACCAGTTTAGAAAAATAAGTAATCTCTATTTAAACCAAACAAGATAAAAATTACAAAAATCCACAATTCAGTACTAAAATATGGTTCTTAAAAGGAAGAAACAGATCTGTTCCTAGTAAATGTGGGATGCAACACTTTACACTTTACGAAAAGTACCTTGTATGTGTAGAAAAAGGCAAGCAAAAAGGGTGGCAGGGAAGGTGATGCATCGACTCCTTGCTCCGGGGCAGGTAATGAGTTTGTTCCTTACTGGAGAGGAGGGGATGCATCAGTTTCTTTCTCCGTGGGGAGGTGATGGGTTGGTTTCTTACTGCGTCCCCCAACAAAGTGACAGACTTGACTCTTCGATGCGGATTGTAGTCGGGGGCCGCCCAGTGAGGCGCGTGCTGAGCTGTGATCTGTCTCCACTTGAAATCATTGCATGGATTGCTGCTGCCAGATGTGTCGTCGGTGGACTCCCTTTGGTCTACTGCGCCAAGAGTCATGAGAGCGCTCAGGATCAGGTTAATGACAGAGAACGCTCGCAGCCATCACTTGGGTTCGAGACTCTTGGCATTCTGCTTTCCCTCACGGAGCCTGCATTTGGGAGCGGAGAGCTGATTGGGACCTACACCTGCACGCCTACAGGGGATGGGACTGCGAGACCCAGGAACCAACGCGCATTATCACCGCAGCGCACCTGGTGTCTCTTCCCGCCCCCTCCAAACCACTACAAACAGCCCACCACATCGCGCACGCGCGGGCGTGCGCCGGGAGAAGCCCGGGCCTAGGGCGGGCCCGTTTGTGCCCGTTCGAGACCAGTAGTGACCGGACCGGGCCACCCCCCTAACTTTCTTTCTAAACCACCTGCTCGCACCTCTGGGCTTCTATGGCTGGTCGGGAAACACGGAATAAGTCCTTGCTTGCCGGAGGTCTTGCAACTGGAGGTATGGAAAAATTTCTCATTAGGGCGAATACCATCATTGACACAGAAATGAACATTCTTGAGAAATGATTGTCCAAAGAACTGTTGTCTTTCAAAAGATCCTCCCTGGGGACATTGGCTAACGCAAAAACACCCGAAAGACCTGTTGATACCGCTACCGCTGTAGCGATTGTCCAATCCCCTCCCCCTGAAGCAGATAATTAGGCTTCAGAGGATCTTGACATTTTGGTAAACGAAATTCTACCTGAAATTAATCAAGTTCTTGACATAAATAATGTTTCCATTGTTTCTGTACATGAAGATATCCCTAATAATTCTATGTCTCAGGGGGTTAGGGAAGGGGCTACAGCGAAACGGAAAAGATCGTATAATAAGAAAGCTGGTAGGACTTCGAAAACAGCAAAGTTACATCACGACTCCATCCCCCCTCCTACAACTTTTCCAACAGCTTCCTCTAGTAGAGAGGTCTCTCTTGAAAGTTTGGCTGCCCTATTTAAATCGATTCTATTCCCTCTAGAGGCCAAACTGGAAAGGATAGATCTTAGATTGTCTAACATTGAGAAAGCCACTTCCTCTATCTTAGCCAACTCCAGCAAACCCAGTAGCCCGAGTACCTTACAAATCACTCCTACCATCACAGGCAATCAACAAGCTATTGTGGCCCAACACCCCACCTGCCCCAGCATAGCCCCCTATTAGCCCACCAAGTTCCTAACCAGGGCAATAATATACCCCCCCCAACAACCCCCTGGACACCAACCCTGTAATTCCAACCCACCTGGACCAACGGTTGAAGGTATACAAGGGTCTCCAATTAAAGAACTTATAGCCCATAGACCACGTCGGCCCGATCTCCCCCCGGAAGCAAACCGCTATATGGTAGTTTTAGCTGGAGCCCCCACCCTGGAAACAGGAGAAACCGAAACCTTTAGCTCCCTGAAAGGCAAAGTTGTCAAGTGGCTTAACTGGAACAGACCCCTTCAGGCCCATCTCCACAACGAAATCATTATGGTAAGGAGGGTACCATGGTTAGGTAAGACGGCCAAGTCCATCAATGGGGATTGCATTACGGTCAACTTCAGAGACCCCAGAACGGTATCCCATATTTGTGCGGGCTTTAACAGGTCTTTTGACTCTACCATCCAGACCCTCCCAGTGTCCTTCTTTTTTCCACCTAACAATGTAACCCATTGTAAAGGAAGGCCTGACTGGACAAGGGTTGAACGGAGGGGCAGACAAAGATATTATGATACAAGACCGGCTATGCCGTCTCAGTATACTCCACAGTACAATCCCTTTTTTGATCATAACCGGTATAGTTGTCTAGAGGGTCTAGAGGGAGTTGATTGACTACTGCCAATATGTGACTTAAGGTTTTCTCCACCTGAGATGGATAATGGTGTATTGGACGGGGAAGTCGTGGCCAATGTATTGTGTCCAGTTGAATGTTTGTTAATTCCCTTAACACCCGAAATGTTGGCCATGGTACCCTCTCTGCAAGTTGAGACAGAGGACATCCATAATCCGCCTTATGCTTTGGATCCGTCTGAAAAGTTGCTAGCTACATCAGTTTCCCCAACTAACCCTGTGCCGACAGGGCCGGCACTGGTATCTAGTCCCCCAGGTTGTACAATGGCGAGTTGGAATATCGCCGGGTGGCGGCAGAGGATGTCAGCCCTGGGCTGGAGGGAATCTATCTCCGGGTTTGACATCCTCTGCTTACAGGAGACCTGGTCTACTACTGATATTCATTATGATGGCTTTGTCTCCTATAATTGCCCAGCACAAGAATCCTCCATGGGTAGGGCAAAAGGTGGGCTGTTGATTTTATTGTCTGTGCATTTTCCAGTACGTGTCAGATCCCACTCAATTGTAGGTTCACACTCCCAAATACTTAAGTTAGAAAATAGAGGGGGCCGGAACACTCTGTAGATCAATCATTATAACAACACATTCGACCACGCGAGTACCTTGGTCGTAGATGAACTTGAGCCAGCTATAAATAAAATCTGCAATGATACCCATAAACCATTTGACATTATCTGGGGGGGGGGCTTTAATATCAGATCCTGTCCCTACTCATATACTAACGCTTGTGGGTATGATGGGGACAACGGGGAGAACCGGGCTCACTTTTCACACACCCCTTATGGTGACTCCCTTAATACCCTCCTGTTAAAACATGACCTGGTCATCCATCAACCTGCTCTGGATAAAGAGGGTAATATTGTCCCGACCTTCACAGGGAGGAACTCTGCATCCGTTATTGACTACTTGTTGATATCGACACAGATAGTCCTCCTCTGTACAGTCCCCATTATCGTGGATTCTGGTATTAGCGACCACAATGCCATTACTATGTCAATCCTCATCTGGGGTCCTATGAATCGCTTTGACTGTAGGATTGTTGATAAGATTACACCATGTAGGCAAAATGGCATCCGGATTAAATGGTGTGGAGATAACTCTGATAAATTATTACGAAAAATTGTGGGTGCTGGCTCCGAAGTGTTATTCCGTTGCCTTGAAGCTGATGCTGCCCAAAGCTGCATTATAGCCGACTTCGAGGAACTTGGTAATATAATCAAAAAGTCCCTCACTATCACCAAGGGCATAACCAAGCGGGCCATGTTAGGTTGGTTTGATAGAGCCTGCACGTCCGCATTACAAGACCTTAAGAAGGCCCTATTTAACCACCCGAGAGATAGGGATGCTGTTATATATTTGAGGGCTACATATAAACAAGAGTTGAAGCGTAGAAAGCAGGAACTAAGAGAACAAGCCTGGGAGAACCTGACTAAGGCGGCAGCACTACGGGATAGCAAACTATTCTGGAGTACTGTCAATAGCCCATTCCTCCAGAAGCAGGAATTCCCAGTTTTAACCGCACAGGTTAGCGAGGACAGCTGGGTTCAATATTTTACTGGGATTTTTGACCCAACTAGTAAGGCTCAGGATAGCCCCTGTATTGATCCCACCAGACACAACCAACCTTTGGGGATTACCCTTCAAGAAGTTGACATGGCAATTAGAAACAGCAAAGGGGGGAAAGCCCCAGGCCCAGATGGGGTGCCGGTCGATCTTTATAAAACCGATCTGGCCCTGTGGAGCCCCCTACTAACCCAAGTGTTTAACGCTGCCGTTAACGACACTACCCCTTCTACCTGGAGTGAATCCGTAATTCTACCAATTTATAAGAAGGGAGATAGAGGAGGGGCTAAGAACTACCGCCCTATCTCCCTCCTGGACTCCTCGTTAAAAATTATGAGCAGGGTTTTATTGCTGCGCTTGGAGGAATGGGCTGAATCTAATAACATCCTTGCAGTCTCCCAATACGGTTTCAGGAAGGGCCTTGGCACTATTGAGCAGTGTATCAATTTAGATCTTTTAATAGGAAAATACACCAAAGCTAAACAGGGTTCTTTGTTTCTTTGTTTTGCGGACCTCTCTAGTGCTTTCGATCTGGTTGACCATACTTTGTTGTGGCCAACCCTACTCGAAATGGGTGCACCGGCAGTGATAATTCACTTTCTGGCAAGACTTTACAATAATCTATCTGCCCAGATTCGCTACGGTCCTGAGGGGGAATGCACGAGGAAGATCAGGGTTAAATCCGGCATAAGACAGGGTTGTGTCCTGGCCCTGCTGCTTTTTTCCCTCTTTATAAACTCTATGGAGCAAGAACTGAAAAACGTGCAAGCTGACGGCCCGCAAGTCGAGGGACAACCAATCCCGGTGCTGCTTTATGCAGACGATACCGTCTTACTCTCAAGAACCCCCATAGGCCTCCAGAAACTTATGAACTGTTTTTATGATTTTATACAGGGGAAGAAATTAAAAATTAATAATTTCAAAACCTTCATCATGGCATGCGGAAAAAAGGTGAACCAACTTAAATCATTTTATTTTAAGGAAAACCGCATTGAGGTTGTGAATAACTTTTGCTATCTGGGCATTACTTTTAACAATGGTGGGTCCTGGGCTCCAGAGCAACTCAATGTTAAAGCTAGGATGGGCAAGGCCTCATTAAGTGTATATCGTTTTGCTGCTAAATTGGGAAGGCGCCGCATACCGGATATGCTGAATGTTTATCGACACAGGTGTGCATCAATTGCACTTTATGGTTCAGGGGTTTGGGGACACAGGACTCAAAGGGATCTACAAATACTGGAGAATTTATTTCTTAAGAGACTCCTTTGCCTTCCATCTTCGGCATCCATTGAACTGACCCATAAAGAACTAGGGCTGGATTACATATCTGATTTAATCGGATTGAGACACCTAATGGCTTGGAGGTCTATTTGGTCAAAGGAAGAAACCGGCTTTACCAGAGGAATAATACAAGACTGTTTACGCTTGGATAACGCCTACCAGATTCCGTGGTTAAAATATGTCATCTCATCCTTTCAGGAACTCTTTGACCTGGACGTTCATGAAGACCCCATGTGTGCCATTGTCTTACCGAAGCAGGAGGTTAAAGAAGTCTTTCTGAGGCATAAGTATAATAAGCGTAAAGAACAATCTAGTGATTATTCAACCCATGCTTTCTATTTTTTAAACAAGGACGAAGGGATCGGTATTCCTATGTACCTAAAAGTTATCACCAGACAGCGTCATCAGTACGTCCTCACAAGGCTGAGATTAGGTATTTTGCATAATTTGGTGGCATTTCCGAGGATGAAAATGTACCCCCTGTCCCTGTGACGGAATCACTAAACAAAGCACATTGCACTTTATGCTAATATGCCCTCTGTATAAACCTTTGCGTTTTCTCTATCTCAAACCACTGTTTAAGAAATACTCTGTGTCCACAACTGTTAATGCTATGAGATTTCTATTTGCACTTGCCACTCCGGATATCTGTTTTTTTATCGCAACCTTTATTCTAAAATCAGTCTCGGTCAGAAAAAGTATGATTTTTTAATACTGTGTTAGCCCTAACCTTTTGCTGCTAGTCCATGTTCTTACTCATTGAGTCTTGCTATGTAATGTATTCCCCAATTCTGCATTAATTCAAATGTGCCATGTTTTACAGTGTATACTTTTATGATGTTTTTTATGAACAATCGAATAAAGTTTAAGAACTGAACTGAACTGACTCTTCGATGCAATGTGTGACGATCTGGTACAATGCAAAGTCCGAAGGCCCGGGATGCGCTGTGTTGATTTCAGCCACATCCCCTCGATGCGTCTGTTCTTCTCCAACAGGACATGCATCAGAATCGGTGCAGTGATCTGGAACGCCGGAGAATGGTGCACAGGATTTGTTACATGGCAAACACTTCAGCTTCGAGAAGGTGCTGCGTCGATTCTTCGACAGTGGCGATGCGTTGGAAAATTCTTTTTGTACCGCTGCGATGCATCGGAAACAGGCAATGTGTCGATTTTCACAGTACTTGCAGTTACCAGTCCCAAAATGGCCTCCAGATGTCCAGAACACTGGCAGGCACCTCTCAGCAGGTCAGAGCTCCCAGCAAAGGAGTTCCAGGGATGACTGGGGGTGAAGTCCTTGTTTCTCCGGGACTTCGGAACAGGAGGCAAGCTCTAGCTCTTTTTTAAGCCCTTGGAGATCTTCCTCAAGCAGGGGGCACAGAACACAGCAAAGTCATTCGCCTTTCCTTGGCAGAAAGTAGCCATTGCAGGCCAACCCCAGATAGCAAACAGCACAGGGGCAGTATTTCTCCTCAGTTTCTCCAGCTGTTCTCCTTGGCAAAAGTTCCTCTCGGTTCCCAGAAGTGATTAAAAACATCTGGGACTTTACTTTTATAATAAAAAATCCTTTGTTCTCTGTGGAAGAGAAGCTCTTTGCCCAGTCAAAACCAGTTCTGTCCTCTCTGCTGCAGCATCCTGGCAGGAGGCAGAGACAACATTGTCCTTGGCAGACCAGGCCTATTCAGGTGTGAAGGAAATCTCCTACCCTACTCTGAATGCAGCCCAGATCTATTCAGCACAGCCCTGACTCACACTGGGAGGGCAGGACACACCTTAATCCCCCAAGTGGCTGTCTGAGAAGAATGTACATCCCCAACCACTGTCATTCCAAAGCCAGACAGTCAATACACAACCCAGCAGAGGCACACTGGATGGGTGGGCAACAAAATACCTACTTTCTGAAAGTGGTATTTTCAAACCCAGAATTTAATAAGCACCCTCACTAAAAGATGCATCTTAACATTCTGAGCTCGCACATATCAAACTTTATTTTACCATCTTGTTCCCATGGGCAGTTATGCTTATAAAATGTTATTAGCAAACTCCCCATCCTACACTATGGAACAAATCACCTTACAATACTGAAAAAATTAAATTTGGACATGCCCGACACTGGGGCATGTCCTACATTTCACATTTACTGCACCTTGCCCACAGGGGTACCTTGAGCCTACCTTAGGGGTGACTAACATGTAAGAAAAGGGAAAGTTAGGGCCAGCAAAGGGGTACGCTTGCCAGGTCGACATGGCAGTTAAAAACTGTGCTCAGACTCTGCAGTGGCAGGTCTGAGTTACATTTACAGGTTGCTTTTGTGGGTGGCACAATCAGTGCTGCATGCCCAATATCAGCATTTGCTTTACAGACCCTGGGCACACACAGTGCACCGTACTAGGGACTGAATAGTAAATCAAATATGCCAATCATGGAATCACCAATCCATAACAACAATTTACAGGGAGCACTTGCACTTTGGCACTGAGCGGCAGTGGCAAAGGGCCCAAAGCATCTAGACCAGCAAAATTGAAGTCCAACACACACCAAAATAACAGGAGGCAAAGGTAAAAAATACAGTGGAAACCCACACCAATGATGCCCTGTCTAACACTTGTGCTGATATGCTTATGTTCTCAAATTGGATTGTAACATGTCTACTGACATTGACTTGCACCTGCCACTTTGTAGATGACATGTGAGGATTAGTGAGCTCAAAATCTACAAATATTGTATGACATATATATTCATCTATTTTTAATGTTATTTGTTATTTGAGTGTGCTGTGCATGGTCTACCAGAGACATAGAAGTAACAGCGGCTAACTCTGAGCATTTTTTTTCTTTTTTTTGTCCTCATTAGCTACTTTATCGTTCCAGAATTAACCGACCACCAAGACAAAAGTCCCTGCAAAGGTAGGAGACTAGAAAATAGCTCCATGTCTCCCAGGGGCAGACCAGATACCTTGGCGGGAGGAAACCTCTGTACGATCTTACTCCATCCAAGCCTAAGACAGGCTATCGGTCCGCTATCTTTGTGGCATGGGGAGCCTCCCGTTGGACCTGGAGTACTGGGCCTAATCATCGGACCCGGGGAGAAAAAAAAAAAAAAACAACCCCGGGTTCTCTGACAGTTTTATATCCACTCAAGTAGAAAATTCCAGAAGCTCAAACTACGGGGACTACAAGCCATTGCCATATCGACTTTAGATGTTTCATAAAGTGATGTCAGCCACTCTGCATGAGTTGCCGATTGATATTGGCCCAGTTTTTACAGATTTGTCTTCTTGCTAACAATATGGCATAGTATAAAAATGACCTCTCAAACCCCCCAATGTTATCGCTTAGCCCAAAAATAACTAAGGACCAAGAAAAAGAAATCGAGGTTTTAAGAATTGATTCAAGAGATGTCTTGACTTCTTGCCAGAAACTACTAATATTGGGACACTCCCAAAACATGTGGAGATCTGAACCTGCTGGGAGGAGGCATTTATTGCAGCACTTCCCTGGTTGGAACTTAGACAGTCTTTGGGGGGAGTAGTATGCGCGGTGTAATGTAAATAGTTGATTGCGCCTCAACCAGGCAGGTTTGATGATTTTATGCAGGAGATTGAAAGATCTCGTAAATAGTTCTTCTGCCTGAACTTCTCCGTTCCCTCCCCACAGTTCTACCCGGAGGCTGAAGTCTCCATCTGCTTCCTCCATAATGTTCCAATAGAAAAAAGCAACCTCCTTACCTCCACTGACTTTCTCAACTACATTTTTCTCTAAGGAACTGTATCCCCCAAGTTTAACCTTTTTCTTTGTCTATTCTCGAAACCAGCTTGACAATTGTATATATATATAAACCATGATAATGGTGAGCTAACCCTCTCTGAGAATACATCCCATTCTAGTAAAGATCCTCCTGCCACCAACTCTCCCCATCTTAATATCCCTGCCTCCAATAGCACAGATGTAAAACTCTCGACATGATGCGGAGAGAGCCCTGGAAGATCCCAGATAGGGGCAAGATTAGAAAAGTATGCCAGCCCAACCTTAGATTTAATTTGAGTCCATTCTTTTAGGAGCAGATGTAGAGTCTTTAGCCTCACTCTCTTAAAAAATCTTTGGTGACCAAATATAAACAAAAAACCATCAAGTGGGAGATTAGAGCCCAATAGTATTGCCTTGAACATACAACCATTTGAGTTATCTTTGGGGGTCTTTAGTAACATCCTAGAGTGGGACAGGTGAAAAGCCCAAGCATAATATTCCAGGTCTGGCAGTGCAAGTCCCCCCTTCTCTCTCCTTCTTCTTAACTTCTTCCATGCCAACCTGGTTGATTTAAAACTCCAGATGAAAGAATTAATGTTTTGTTGGCATTTGAAAAGTTGTTTAGAATCAAATGCTAGCGGAATGGTGTTAAATATAAATGTGTATTTAGGGAGAATAGTATTTTTCACTAGGCTCGTTCTCCCATAGATAGTAAGAGGGAGAAAGGACCATGCTTTCATCAGTGCCTTTGATTCGCGGAAAATCTGATCTAAATTAATCTGAGCCAAAACATTTATATTGTTTGTAATTCTAATTCCCAGATAGCGGATTGAAGGTGTCACCGGGAGTTGAAGGTTTGCGATATTCCAAGCCATAAGATCAGTTTTCCCAGCGTTTAGTTCGTAGCCCGAAAACTTTCCAAATTCCTCAGCCCTTTTTATGACCCTGGGAAAAGCCTGGTCGGGGTCAGTTGTATATGTAAGAATATCGTCCACATACAACCTGACCTTTTTCTCCCAGCCAGAAAAGGAAAAAGGCGGAATGTTATTGTCATCTCTAAGGGTCTGAACAAAAGGTTCAACATAAATGTTGAATAGGAGGGGGGAGAGAGGGCACCCCTGTCTTGTCCCCCTATGGATTTCAAAAGGTTCTGTGCGGGTGCCATTAATCAAGAGGCTAGCTCTCTGGTCTTTATAAAGCAAGCTGATTACTCGACAACATTTGGGACAAAATTGGAATTTTTCCAATACTGCAGCTAGATAGGGCCAATCGACCCTATTGAATGCCTTCGTTGCGTCAAGTGTCATAATCGCAAGAGGCAAGGCAAAAGTTGAGGCGATGTCTATTTCCCCGACCAAGTCATAGGTCAAATCGGCCAATTGGCAACCTCTAATAAAGCCCTTTTGGTCCTGATGGATAATCGTACCGATCTCGCTTCCCAAACGTGCAGCCAAAATTGCTGCAAAGATCTTATAATCATTGTTAAGGAGCGAGATCGGACGATAAGATCTGCAATCCACTGGATCCTTCCCTGATTTTGGAACTAGGGTGATATTTGCCTCATCCCAAGAACTAGGCTGTGTCTCGCCCATGATTAAGATGTTATTAAACAAGTCCGTTAAGACTGGGTTGATAGTTAAGTCTAGTACCCGATACAATTCGCCGGGAATGCCTTCCGGCCCTGCAGCCTTCCCCTGCTTTAGTTGTTTAATACCTCTTGCGACTTCTGCCTCTGTTATTTCTTTATCCACATGTTCACTCTGTTGCTTAGTCAATTTTGGGAGGCTCACCTTCTCCAACCATGTGTCTCTCTCCTCAGCATTTACTCTAATTTCTTCTGTATATATATTCTGAAAAAAGGCCAGAAAGGCTTCCCCTATTTCCAAGTCTGTGTTTCTATTATTAGTTTCGCCCTCTACCCTCACTTCTTTAATATAGTTTCTAGCTTGGTCTGCTTTAATTTTCCAGGCAAGCAACTTGCCCGCAGCCTCACCATATTCGAAGTGGGAAAGCTTACTAGCCTGCCACCTTTTATTCACTCTCTCCTGCAATATAGCATCTAATTTGTTTTTTAGCTCACACCTTCTTTCCGAATTCTCTGGGGACATAGGGTCTTCCGAATCTATGAGAACCAGATCTCGCTCTATTTTTGATAGCTCTTCTCTATATTTCTTTTTTCTAAAGAAGGCACAATTGGTAATACATCCCCTCAACTAGGCCTTCCACGTCTCCCACACACAGAACAAGGGGGCAGAATTTAAATTGCACTCAAAAAAGACAGCGACTTCAGATATAAGAAATTCTCTCTCCTCTTCTTCCAGAAGAATGGTACGATCCAAGGACCATGAGGCATGAGTAACATTCTAGGGAAAGTAACTATTCGAAAGATAATTTGTTGTTTCTATTCCCAGCAGCAAGTAAAAGTGGTCGAATTAACTATTTCCCCTAGGGAGTAGGGAAACTGCAAAATAAAACAAAGTGCATAGTGCTTTGGCATGAACGACTATCTCAGCAGCATGCTGGGAGTGAGGGGAACCATGAGCCTTGAGCGGGAAAAGCAACTAGGTGATGGATTGTTTTTAACTGCAACCTAGTCAGCAGAAATTTCTGCCTTTCATTTAAATCAATTTGTAAAAGAAGTGCTGGCTGTCTTTGTAGTTGTGGAAAAGGCTCTGGATGATTAGTTGTGTTACAGGTAGTGTCTGTCCGCTCACAGCTTTGGTAAAAAAGGGGATTTAATAGAGGCGTTCGAGATAGTCTTTAGGGTGTCAGGGTTTGTATAATTTTCTGTTACACCCATTTTAATAAAATTCATTTTAACATATCGTAGCCAAGGTATGTCTAGGATCTTGTCCAGTGCCATACAATCAGTCAATATTGTCCTACAGAGGGTAGCCTCAGGGTTTTGTCCAGATTTTTAACCAAAGCAACAGCGGCTGTAATGCAATGCTATTTTTCAGGTAACTCATTCCTACTTCTTCATGACAAAAAGCAACGGGGGAGTTCTGGGGCACTGATAAAAGTATCCTTACAAACTTGTTTTCCATTACTTGTAGTGACTTACAATTTACGTGTA
Source organism: Lissotriton vulgaris (assembly GCF_964263255.1). Classification (NCBI taxonomy): domain Eukaryota; kingdom Metazoa; phylum Chordata; class Amphibia; order Caudata; family Salamandridae; genus Lissotriton; species Lissotriton vulgaris. The sequence continues at coordinate 2,101,482,216 of NC_141685.1, read as the reverse complement.
CCCAGATCCCAGCCCAAAAGGTTACCACTGAAAGGCTTTTACTCTTGTAAATGAAAAGAATCTCCTTGGCCGGCTTGTGTCCCAGTCTTTTAGGGAATCTAAAAATGGCATCATTTGGTCTCTGGAATTGCATTGTTCTGATATTTAAAGCATGTTTCCAATTAAAATCAGCATCACATGGTATCCCAGATGAGTAAAATATGGAACTTTTTTTGATTTCTTTGCCCCCCCCCCCCCCAATAAAAGTTCCTGGTTTCAGAATGTTTTGGTCCACATTTCATTATAAAAGATTTTGTACGATTGACTTTTAACCCCATATCATTAATAAAAACATTAAAAGAGTCGAGTATGATTCATTTGCCATTTGCTGTCCTGGCTATCAGGACAGCATCATCAGTGTAAGTAATACAGGGATTTGACACATGTTTAATATCTGGATGTCCTTCCCCACCTCACAAAGTCGATCTCCTTGTCCATTTATATATAATAAAAAGAGGAACGGAGCCAAAACACACCCCTGCCTTACCCCTACATCAAAGGGGAATTCTTCTGTTAAGTCTCCTCTGCTACTATAGCGTACTGAGGCGAAGGTGCATTCATGAAGCCTCCTTAACAGAGAAATAATTGCATTGTCAATCCCCGTTTGTGACATTATGGACCATAATTTGCAGCAGTTTACAGTGTCAAATGCACAGGTTAGGCAATAAAAGGTAAGGGAATACTGTCCCTTTGGGCTTTAGTGTACTTTTGGGTAATTAATGCCAGGTTTAATGTTCCAGTCCGGACCGAAATTTTAATTATTGTGTGCTTTTATTAAAATTGATTGCTGCTTTGTCCTGCATTTACCCCCCGCACTCTCACTCCATCCTGCACTGCTACCGCGAACCCTGCAACCGACTAGGAGCTGTTCAGGGATTCACGCGGGCGCCATTTTCCGACCAGTTTGGGGTGACGGTCTAGTTGTTTTAGATGCCCGCCCCCTCTCTCCCCTACTTATGGCCACCACCAAACGTCCGCGCAGCGGGCTGGTGCAGCGGGCGCGCCAAAGGCAAGACCGTCTGCGCCCGCATCGCCAGGATATCGCCTCTCGCCAGTCCCCCTGGCTGAGTGCTGCCGGAGCCTCTTGCTTACGACAGAGAGGTACTTTTAACTCTGAATCCAGGTAGGGAGATGTGTGGGACACTGCCAAAACAACTAGGGATGTCAGGTCTGACCTGTACCATATGTAACTTTGCTGCCCCAGTACCTGGCCGAGTGAGACCCACCAGGGGACTGGAGACTCACGCTCAGATCACAGTATTTCAACTAAATGTCAGATCACTTGCCAAACACCATCTGGAAGTACAGACACTCATTGATGAAGAATCCCCTGATGTGTTCTTTATCTGTGAAACTTGGCTACGAGATGAGGACATGGCAGGAATAGTGAATCTTACGCTCCCCGCAGGATATCTGATCGAGACACTAAATAGGGATACCAGAGGCGGTGGGATTGCAGTAATTTATAAATCTCAATACCCCTGCTCCTTCATTAAGGAAGATCTATGTGGTAGTGAATGTGCCCGCTTTAAGATTGCTATTAGTGCACAGTTCACACTCTCAGGACTGTATATCTACTGCCCACCAGGGCCTGCCTCGAGGTTCATTGAAGCTTTGCTAGAAGCAGCCAACTCGCTAGTGGTGGGATCTGCCAACTTCACTATTCTGGGTGATTTGAATCTCCATTTCGATCAGATCCAGGAACCAACTATCCGTAACCTGTTGGCAGACCTGGCCACCCTCCAGCTAGATCCACTGATTAATGATGCCATGCATCTGGCCGGCCATATTTTGGACCCAGTGCTCTCGAATATTCCACAAGCAAAAGTAGATGTGCCTAAACCTATGGGCTGGACTGACCACTTCCTGGTCAAAGTTAGTATGGAGATCCCTGAGCCTTTCCAGAGGGAGGAGGTGAACAGGGTCCTAAAAAAGGCCCTGGCATAAACTCAAACTGAAAGATTTCCATGCCTCCCTAGGGACGTTCTCCCTGGAAGACTTAGCTGATCCGGAGGTGGCGTACACTGCCTTTTGTGACTGGATCGTGAGAGGTCTGGACGCTCTCATTCCAGTCAAATGGACAAAGGGGCCTAGGTCCATCTCTAATCCATAGTACGATGAGGCTCTGAAAGCTTTGAGGAAGCAATGTAAGAGAGCCGAGCGGACTTGGAGAAGGGATAATAAAGAGGGAGATAAAGTAATCTAGCTGGCAAAAATGAAGATGTATCATAAAGCGATTTGCTCTGCGCGTGCGACCTTCTATGCAGAGGAAATAAAATCCAGTTCTAACCCCACTAAATGCATTTTTAAAATTGTGCAAGAGCTAAAAAACTCCAGATGCAGGATATCTAATTGATCCTCTGCACAGCAATGTGAAGAACTAGCCATCTTTTTTGTCGAAAAGGTGAAAAAAATCAATAAGACCTTTCCGCAGCATCTTCCTGGTCCACATGATTTTGCTGATATCAGGCCTGGTGGTACCACTTTAGCATCTATTCCAGAGATCTCCAGGGAAGAGCTAGCTAAACTATGCAGGAAAGTGAAAGCGGGCTCTCCATCGGACCCTATGAGGCCGGCGCAATTTATGGAGTCCCTGGCGCACTTTCAACAGCTGATCGGCGCCATATTTAACCTGTCCTTTACCACAGCCATAGTCCCTAAGGCCAGGCACGGGTTACCCCCATCATCATGAAGCCCTCACTGGATCCGTCCAAACCCGAATATTTTAGGCCAATCTCCCTCCACCCGTGGGTGGCCAAGATTGCTGAGGCTCATGTGCATAATGTCCTTTCTCAGTACATGAGCCAAAATGATATTCTGGATCCGTCGCAAAACGGGTTCAGGCCTGGCCATAGCATTGAGTCCCCCCTTCTCGCCTCTACTGAACACTTAAGGTTGATCCTCGATGCCGGTCAGAGTGCAGCACTGATCCTGTTAGATCTCAGCGCTGCCTTTGATACGGTCTCGCATGAGATTCTTCTGTACTGGCTGGAGGCGGTAGGGATCACGGGATCTGCCTTACAGTGGTTTCGATCCTTCCTAAACATTAAAAGAGTCGAGTATGATTCATTTGCCATTTGCTGTCCTGGCTATCAGGACAGCATCATCAGTGTAAGTAATACAGGGATTTGACACATGTTTAATCTCTGGATGTCCTTCCCCACCTCACAAAGTCGATCTCCTTGTCCATTTATATATAATAAAATTGAGGAACGGAGCCAAAACACACCCCTGCCTTACCCCTACATCAAAAGGGAATTCTTCTGTTAAGTCTCCTCTGCTACTATAGCGTACTGAGGCGAAAGTGCATTCATGAAGCCTCCTTAACAGAGTAATAATTGCATTGTCAATCCCCGTTTGTGACATTATGGACCATAATTTGCAGCAGTTTACAGTGTCAAATGCACAGGTTAGGCAATAAAAGGTAAGGGAATACTGTCCCTTTGGGCTTTAGTGTACTTTTGGGTAATTAATGCCAGGTTTAATGTTCCAGTCCGGACCGAAATTTTAATTATTGTGTGCTTTTATTAAAATTGATTGCTGCTTTGTCCTGCATTTACCCCCCGCACTCTCACTCCATCCTGCACTGCTACCGCGAACCCTGCAACCGACTAGGAGCTGTTCAGGGATTCACGCGGGCGCCATTTTCCGACCAGTTTGGGGTGACGGTCTAGTTGTTTTAGATGCCCGCCCCCTCTCTCCCCTACTTATGGCCACCACCAAACGTCCGCGCAGTGGGCTGGTGCAGCGGGCGCGCCAAAGGCAAGACCGTCTGCGCCCGCATCGCCAGGATATCGCCTCTCGCCAGTCCCCCTGGCTGAGTGCTGCCGGAGCCTCTTGCTTACGACAGAGAGGTACTTCTAACTCTGAATCCAGGTAGGGAGATGTGTGGGACACTGCCAAAACAACTAGGGATGTCAGGTCTGACCTGTACCATATGTAACTTTGCTGCCCAAGTACCTGGCCGAGTGAGACCCACCAGGGGACTGGAGACTCACGCTCAGATCACAGTATGTCAACTAAATGTCAGATCACTTGCCAAACACCATCTGGAAGTACAGACACTCATTGATGAAGAATCCCCTGATGTGTTCTTTATCTGTGAAACTTGGCTACGAGATGAGGACATGGCAGGAATAGTGAATCTTACGCTCCCCGCAGGATATCTGATCGAGACACTAAATAGGGATACCAGAGGCGGTGGGATTGCAGTAATTTATAAATCTCAATACCCCTGCTCCTTCATTAAGGAAGATCTATGTGGTAGTGAATGTGCCCGCTTTAAGATTGCTATTAGTGCACAGTTCACACTCTCAGGACTGTATATCTACCGCCCACCAGGGCCTGCCTCGAGGTTCATTGAAGCTTTGCTAGAAGCAGCCAACTCGCTAGTGGTGGGATCTGCCAACTTCACTATTCTGGGTGATTTGAATCTCCATTTCGATCAGATCCAGGAACCAACTATCCGTAACCTGTTGGCAGACCTGGCCACCCTCCAGCTAGATCCACTGATTAATGATGCCATGCATCTGGCCGGCCATATTTTGGACCCAGTGCTCTCGAATATTCCACAAGCGAAAGTAGATGTGCCTAAACCTATGGGCTGGACTGACCACTTCCTGGTCAAAGTTAGTATGGAGATCCCTGAGCCTTTCCAGAGGGAGGAGGTGAACAGGGTCCTAAAAAAAGGCCCTGGCATAAACTCAAACTGAAAGATTTCCATGCCTTCCTAGGGACGTTCTCCCTGGAAGACTTAGCTGATCCGGAGGTGGCGTACACTGCCTTTTGTGACTGGATCGTGAGAGGTCTGGACGCTCTCATTCCAGTCAAATGGACCAAGGGGCCTAGGTCCATCTCTAATCCATAGTACGATGAGGCTCTGAAAGCTTTGAGGAAGCAATGTAAGAGAGCCGAGCGGACTTGGAGAAGGGATAATAAAGAGGGAGATAAAGTAATCTAGCTGGCAAAAATGAAGATGTATCATAAAGCGATTTGCTCTGCGCGTGCGACCTTCTATGCAGAGGAAATAAAATCCAGTTCTAACCCCACTAAATGCATTTTTAAAATTGTGCAAGAGCTAAAAAACTCCAGATGCAGGATATCTAATTTATCCTCTGCACAGCAATGTGAAGAACTAGCCATCTTTTTTGTCGAAAAGGTGAAAAAAATCAATAAGACCTTTCCGCAGCATCTTCCTGGTCCACATGATTTTGCTGATATCAGGCCTGGTGGTACCACTTTAGCATCTATTCCAGAGATCTCCAGGGAAGAGCTAGCTAAACTATGCAGGAAAGTGAAAGTGGGCTCTCCATCGGACCCTATGAGGCCGGCGCAATTTATGGAGTCCCTGGCGCACTTTCAACAGCTGATCGGCGCCATATTTAACCTGTCCTTTACCACAGCCATAGTCCCTAAGGCCAGGCACGGGTTACCCCCATCATCAAGAAGACCTCACTGGATCCGTCCAAACCCGAATATTTTAGGCCAATCTCCCTCCACCCGTGGGTGGCCAAGATTGCTGAGGCTCATGTGAATAATGTCCTTTCTCAGTACATGAGCCAAAATGATATTCTGGATCCGTCGCAAAACGGGTTCAGGCCTGGCCATAGCATTGAGTCCCCCCTTCTCACCTCTACTGAACACTTAAGGTTGATCCTCGATGCCGGTCAGAGTGCAGCACTGATCCTGTTAGATCTCAGCGCTGCCTTTGATACGGTCTCGCATGAGATTCTTCTGTACTGGCTGGAGGCGGTAGGGATCACGGGATCTGCCTTACAGTGGTTTCGATCCTTCCTAGAGGAGGGATCTTTTCGGGTTTCGGCACCGCCATACATCTCTCAGTCTCACTCTATTGGCTAGGGGGTTCCGCAAGGCTCCACACTTAGTCCATCTTTGTTCAATCTGTATGTGCAACCCCTGGCCGCTGTGGCAAAAGAGTGGGACCTAGCGCTGGTGTCATATGTGGATGATACCCAGCTGGTTATCACACTAGCTGAAGGGCCATCTGCTTCAGCTATTATGTTCAGAGATGGTATGGCAGCGGTCGCCCAGTGGATGGCAGATAATTGTCTACAGCTCAATGTTAGCAAAACAGAGGTTTTGCTCTTAGGGAAAAACACCGCCCTCTGGAATGAGCATTGGTGGCCGGCATCGCTGGGTACGATACCAACGCCCAAGCCCCTAGTTAAGAACTTGGGAGTATGGATGGACTCCTCACTTAGCTTTCAGACCCACACAAAGAGAGTGGCAGCTACTTGTGTGGGCCTGTTGAGAGGCCTAAAACCAATCCTGAAGTACTTTGAGCCAACAGTTCGCCAGCTCATTGTTCAAGCCATGATCATCTCTCGCTTGGACTATGCTAGCGTGCTGCTTCTGGGTGCGAATAAAGCCGAGATCTTGCAACTCCAACGGGTCCAAAATCTGGCAGCGAGAACTCTGATTGGGCTCCCTCGCAGATGCTTTGTCAGAGCAACAATTGGAAGACTACATTGGCTCCCGATTGCTTCTCGGATTAAATTCAAAGCCCTCGTCATGGCATTTAAAATCCTTAAAACCGGGAGGCCGGTTTCACTGCGCCCACTGTTGACCTGGTACCTTCCCCGCCATAGCTTGCGCTCGTTGGGGCAACACCTGGTGATGGTACCACCAATCAAACTATGCCGTATGGGAGGTTTCTCCTTCCGGGTGTTAGCGGATAAATTGTGGAACTCCTTGCCGGTCCACATTCGTGGAATGGAGAACCTGTTGGCTTTTCGGAAAGCCATTAAAACCATCCTTTTCTCACTTTCATATGCTCCCGTCTTTTTCTGGCTATCCTTGAGTACCTGTTTCTTGATCTAGCAGCGCCGGGACGCCTCTTTTCTGGGGCAGCTGTTGCGCTTTACCAAACCCCTAACATAACATAACATAATACTTATCCCCCTTTTTAAAAATTGGAACTATGATAGCTTCTTGCCATGTCTTGACTAATGGACCCACTATTCCTGCCTTAAGGATGTTTGTTATCAACATGGCCCAGAAACCTGGAAGAAACTTATAAAGTTCGACCTTCTCCGGGCGGCTGTTCTCCATGGCCAACATGACGTCACCCTCCTCTATTGAATCACTTAGAACCTTAGCCGACATCCTTTATTAATCCTTGCTTTGGTGGGATTCTGTCATGGTGTTCTTGTTGGTGGTCAGGTTTTTAGAGATGTTTGTAGGAGTGTCTGGCTTATTGGAGTTTGGTGGTGAACCAGACAGCTTTCAGGGGGTGTTGTCTGTAGGGTTGGCTAAGGGGTGCGAGTGCACAGCTGGTGATCCAGTGGTCTGTCCAGAGGGACTGGGAGGTGTGGCTGAAGCGGAAGTTGTTCCCTCCAACGAAGATGGGGTCGAGGATGTGTCCTGCCTTGTGGGTGGGGGTGGTGATGAGCAGCTTCAGTCCAAGGTCTGCGAGTTTATAGTCGGGGTCGCTGGGGTTGTCAAGGTGGAAGTTCAGGTCTCCGATGAGCATGTGGTCCATGGAAGTAATGGTGTGGTGTGCAATGAGGTCAGCGATGCTGGTAGTAAAAGAGGCGCAAGGCCCCGGGGTCTGTAAGCGAGGGTGCCGTGCAGCGTGGTTCAGGGGCTAGTGCGGTTCTGGAATTGGAGGTGCTCAGTGTTGGAGAGGGGGTCGCTCATGCTGGAGGTAGAGAGTCAGAGGGAGCTCTTGTGTGCGATGGGCGGTCCTCCTCCTGGGCAGTGGGGGTGGTCCTTCCTCTGGATACTATATCTGTCGGAATGGCGGTGGGGATGTCAGGGGCGGAGGCAGCGTTGGTCCAGGTTTCCGTGAAGAAGGCAATGTCTGGCAAGAGAGAGTCGAGGAGGTCCCAGATCTCTATGGTGTGACTGTGCAGGGAGAGCACGCTGAGGAGGATGCACTTCAGGGCTTCGGTGGTGCTTGCGTCCGGCGTGGGTGCGGCAGTCGAGGGGTTGCTGTGGATGGTGAAGGATTGTTGGCAGTGTCTTCAGGAGAACTGGGCGCCAATAAATAGGAAAGGGGGAGGAACGTGCAGCTGGGAGGCGGGAGTGGATACCGGCAGTGGGGAGGGGCCGCAGGGGCAGCAGCGGCAGGAAGGAGAACAAGGCTCTATAAAAAAATGTAATTAATAATAAGTATATCCAACTAATTCCGTTTTTAAATATCTTTCTAAACACAAACAATATTGATCAACTAACAGAAACTACTCTTACTACATAGAAATACAATTTAAAATACGTTTTTCACACTAGAATGATTAAATTACATAATCACACGCCACATAATCCATTTTAAAGAGACTATTGGATACCAAAGGGGTGCCATTTACTATTCCCACTCTAAGCTAAGCAAATTTGGGAAGCTCTTCAACACTAAATGGGTGACATTTACTATTCCCACTCCAGTCTAAAACAATTTCGGGAAGATATTGGACACTAAAGCGGTGACAATTACTATTCTCACACCAATATAAATAATATTGAAGGAAGTGTTGTACATTATTGGGGTAACATTTACTAGTCCCACTCCTATCTAAACCAATTTCAGGGAGGTGTGGAACACTAAAAAGGTGGCATTTACTATTCCCACTCCAATGTATACCAATTTGAGGATGATTTTGGACACTAAAGGAGTGGCATTTGGCATTCCTATTCCACCCCGATCTATGCCAATGTGCGAAAGGTGTTGGACACTAAAGATGTTATAATTACTATTCACACTCCTTCCTATACCAATTTTTGGAAGGTGTTGGAAACTAAAGAAGTGGCAATTTCTTATTGCCACTCGAACAAAAATCAATTTGGGGAAGGGTATGGAACAAGAGGGGTGACATTTACTAGTCCTACTCCAACATAAACCATCTTGAAGAACGTGTTGGACACTAAAGGAGTGATAGCTACTATTCCCACTCCAATCTAAACCAATTTATGGAAGGTGGTAGACACTAAAAGGGTGATAATTACTATTCACACTCTAATTTATAGCAATTTGGGGAAGGTGTTGGGACACTGAAGGTGTTACATGTACTATTCCCACTCCAATCTATACCAATTTGGGAAAGGTGTTGGACACTAAAGGAGTGGCATTTACTATTCCTACTCCAACATTACCACTTTTAAAAAGTGTTGGAAACTAAAGGGGTGACATTTACTATACCCCCCCCGCCCAATCAATACCAATTTGGGGAAGGTGTGGACACTATAGGGGTGACATTTACTATTCCCATTCCAATCAAAACCAATTGTGGGATGGTGTTGGACACTAAAGAGGTGCCACACCTACCATTTCCTCTACAATCTAAAACATTTTATGCAAGGTGGTGCACACTAAACTTTTTATAGAAACTATCAATAACCCATACTCAAACATACATTTTGGCCAAAATCAACATTATTTTAAAAAGCACAATAACACAAACTAAAAAACAATATGTGTATAATTAGAAATGTACATATAAATAATGTTTGTTAATAATGAATCTACTTTAATAATATTTAGTAATATTCCTAACCTTTGAAACATAACAAAAACATTTATATTCCAAAAATAAAACTAACAGAATAAAATAAAATAATTCTCAAATTAAATAATATATATTTAAATAAAATGAATACATTTAAAAAAAACTTAAATTTAGTACATTTTAGAACATATATTCCAAACAAAAATAATTCCAATCTTAAACATATTAAAAATGTCATAATTTAAGTTTTGTTTAAAAATGTTTCCATAAATAAACATATTACATATAAATATACAATATTTTTATGTATACATTGTACAAAAACATTAGACTTTTCAACATTAATAAAATCCCAAAAATGCTTTACATTAAAAAAAACTGATTTACAACAAATATGAAATATAATTGTTCAGAAAAAATAATACACATTTTACATTATTACATTTATTATAAATATATTTTACATTTTGCCAATTTTCTATAATTGAATTATTTGTTTTAATATTTACAATATAATATTTACACAAATATAATTAATATATACATTTAAAATTATTCTAAATTACTATTTAGAAAAACAATATTGATATAATAAAATAAATTCATCAACTTTACAATATTAATTTGCATACTATTAAATAATTAACATTGCGTTTGAATTACATTATTTACTTTTTAAAACCCTCCCCACCCTAACGCCTAATAACTCAATCCAGCTACTAAAATAATTATATATGCATTATTTTATAAACATTATTACAGCTACAAATTCAGATTTCAAAAATTTCACAAGTAATACATTTTCCTAGTAAACAAATAAAATAATGAATAAACATATAAAATCAATCACAGTACAGTAAAAAACATACGAAATAACACTTACAATGTTATATACAATAATATTTTCTAATTTTATATTTTTACAACAATATTTAAAACAACACTGAAAACTATATTCTTACCTTTGATGTTCCTGTCAACAATATTTTTAACATACCGATATTCTTGACACAATATTTTTGTACCACAATGATTTGGCCAAACACCTCACCACCACCACCACCATTCCCACACCATGAGCACAGCCTTCAGCTGTGCGTGGCGTGAGGATGGGTGCAGGGCCTGGCCATCGAGTATGCACACACCTCTTCATCATGATGCAAAGGTTATAGTCCTAATTATGAGTTTGGCGGTGTGCAGCTCGCCACCAAGCCAGCACCCCCTGCCACACAGCCAAACACGTCCGCTCCATGCCCACCGTATTACGAGTTGTAATCTGGCAGGCAGTCCTCCTTTGTCAGTCCCACTGCAGTGCCTTCCAGAGGCTAATATGTGAGCCTTAGAAAGGCACTGCCAGACAGTGCTCCTGCACCGCATGGACTCTGAAGTCGATGCTGTACAGGAACAGGAAGTGCATAAAGACAGGCAGGCACACCATGTGCCCCCTGCCTGCAGCCCATTGCCCTGAGGCAACAGGGTCCCTGTAGGGCCCCCTTAGTTTCCTCACTGCTAAACTTTTCCTGGTAGGCTCACCGCCATGAAAACTGTGGCAGTGAGGAAACTCACAATCTACACATCAAACCTGTAAACAAGAAATTCAATACGACAATTGCTCTTTCAAGTGTCTTCTACACTCGTATCAATCTATCCTGGGATCTTAGACTACAGCAAGACTGAAACGCTTCAACCTCTTAATATAAATCAAATACAACAGCCAAGGACACAATTATAATAGACAATGCATTACCTTATTAATACACAGACCTTCAAAACAGCAATCGCCTTTGAATACCACCTTATCAGGTCTTCAGGTTCTGTGCATTAGATTTCGAGAATGGGTCATTTATTCTAACTTGGGAAATTATTTTTATAGCTTCTTTTTAAGGTGTGAACTGTCCCCTGCTACCAAATCCAAATTAAAAAAATTGTCTCCAACTCCACGCCAAAATCTTCTGGGTGGCAAATCTTTGCCACCCTTTTTAAATGGAAGCTAAATCAAATCATATCAATCAGCATCACACTTTGACAGTCTTAAGTTAGGTCAATATTGAGAGTTTTGGATTGGTTTAGAAAACGTATATTCTCGTGAAGAGATTAGTAAAATTCTTTGATCTTTTTATTCAATTAGTGAGTCAGATAAAATCAGTTTAGAGAAATGTATGAAGAGAAATATGGTTAGACTCCTCAATAATGCAAAAATGACAAGCGTGTTCCGTAAATCAATTAGTCCCTATTCTAAAATAAGAGTTCAAGGTCATAAGTTAACAGCACCCATAAAGAGTTCGAGAAAAGAGTGAGATCTAAGGAGAATCAAGTGTAAAGTCAAATCAAGTAGTAAACTCCTCAGAAACAGCAGTTCAAGAAACTCAGCCGAGTCTCAATATCCAAAAAAGCATCAAAATACAATTGCAGGAGCAATCTGTACAAATCAAGCCTCAAATGGAAAAATATGGGGCCACTGGTGCAGCAGTAGCAGCACCCATCAGGAAAGGTGGGCAAGGAAAGAATGGTTTAGATTCTACAAGAAAATCTAGGAGCTTCTCCTCAGCATGGAAAATGTGCAGTGGTAAAACTCTATCTGGAACACACACTAAAAAGAAAGACAAGAAAACATGCTGAAAACAATGTTGTATCTGCAGAGCGTTCCAGCCTGGTGTGGCATGCATGACACACCGTGCAAGATTTGGGGGTGCAAAACCATGGCGGCACAACATGTGCATACAAGCCCTGGAGTGGCAGGACCCCTTTGTTGCCTCTCCACCATTCTTTTCATGGCGTGCTCACTTATTTGAAATGGGCGGCAGACAAGTAATTCGTAATATGCTCGGTGGTGCTGCAGCTTGCAAATCCTTGACCGATGCAAGATCCTTGTGGCGGTCCGACTGCAACACTCGTAATACTGCTGGAGGGCACGTAGTGGGGTAGTGTTGAAAAGATTTTGGTCCCTGCCAACATAATGAGCATCTCCGTGATTTTTGGCAGTCAGGACTTGTCAGCCACAACCAAACGCAACTGCCACTAGCCTTTTTGGTCACCATCACTGTGCCAAGCCACTCCAATGCCTCAACAGGTGTAATGACTTTAGAGCTGCACAATTTGTAGAATCTGTTTTGACAAAATCATGTACAGACACTGGAAAACAGTAACAGGCTTGACACAGCCCTGATATAACTTGATCCTGTGTACAAAACAATTGCGACACCTACGTTTGTTACTGAACACTGTCAGAAATATCTTCTCAAATTTTGTACGCCATAGGGTTCAATCATACCTCAAGCTCTTTCTAATTCAGCAATACTTAGATATTGGCACCTTTGCTTGTAAGTAGGTAAGTGAGTAAGTAATATTTTAAGTAATATTTTATTATATGCTTAGTTAATAAAAACCATTGCATAACATTGCTCATTAAAAAGAGTACAACTGGTCAAAACACATATTATTATCTCATTCACACAAGATGCTGAGGCTGTCTATACATAATCGTCTCTCAACGACCCCTGAGGCTTGCAGCTCCTCATTAATCCCAGAGTTTGCCGGGCCAATAGTGTTGATTCGTTGGCCCGTGCCCTAACTGAGGCATTTGCTATATGGCTCGATACAGAGGCTCCTCTAGCAGCAGTAGGCTGATTACCCGTCCTGGTGTTTAAATTGAAGGTTTTTGGGATATCATTACTCATATGGTTTGTTTGACTAGCTGAGGTGGTCATTGACTGGGGTAGTGGTGTTTCCTTGTGTACTCCTCATTCGTGCCACATCCTTGGGAAGATGAAATCTTCAGGGTAGAGCTCGGTGAGAGGGGATCTCCGAGCTTTGCAAGGGTTGTGGGATGTCAATGCCATGTTTGTGCTTGACTCAGATTAATCTCCTGTTTGGGTTGTGGCAGATGCCAGGACAAAATGCTTAATGGGAGTAATCTTGTTAGTAATTAGCTTATTTTGCCACTTTCTCTTCTGTTTCCGATGGTTTTTCTGCCCAGACTTTATTTTTTCGATCACATAAAAACCCTGAGATTGTCTTGATGTATCATGGTCAGTGATCGCTTCTTATTCCAGCTTTATTTCTTGTTGTTAAAAGTTAATCAGTTCCTGATGGGAAGGCTCCAATCCCGGACCCGCCTCTTGAGTGATTTGAGTTGCTTTTATGGGGAGGTTTTCAGTCCCCTTTTCTCCTTGAATGTTGGCCTTGACTTCCGTCAAGTTGATTTAACTAAGGGGCCCTTGGGGTTTGTCAGCGGAACTGGAGGCTCCTCGCAACAGATTCTGCTGTGGCATTGTCGCTAGGTCGTATTTGCCCATAGTGTCAACTTGAGTTATGGTGTTTGTCGATCCTGCAGCATTTTTTGTCTCGTTTAAGTCGATGAGGAGCTCCCCCATAAGTGTTGGTAAGGTTGAAAGTTTATCTATGATAGTGAAGCAAGAACAACTCGGATGGTCAATTTGGGTGTCATCTTGTACTTTCTTGATGAGATTGCTCATCTTTGTCAGTCTATTGAGGAGAGATAATTGAATGTCCATTTTATCTGAATGGTATTGCATTGCCTTGAGCAAGAGCTGCATAGTATTAAGGAGTGAGCCCCATATATCTTTTGAGTCCATTGGAGGTTCTTCAGTTGGCAGGTCTAGCTGTGTTTTGCTTCCTTTGGCCTGAGATACACCAGGTAGACAGAGGCTACCAGCTTTGCCTGTTCCTCAGTAGTGAGGTATGGCGCTTCATTTTCTTCATCCTTAGAGCTTCCTCGTTGTATATTGTTCTCCAGGCTGTTAACCCTTTCCTCTCGCGTGTTTTATAACTGTGGGTCCATTTCATATGACCCAATGGATTTGAGAATGTTTTCAGCCTCCTCTTCCACTGCGTTCTCCAGCTGATGCTCTGTGATTTAATTGTACATTTGGGGAAGCTTTTGCACAGATTGGGTGGGCGGATAGAGATCACCTTTATTGCTGTCCTGTGGATCCTGTAATTCCTGTAATTCCTCCGACCGCTGTGGCTTTAAATTCGAGTTGGGAACAATCATAATGTTTGGCTCCAATGGAATCTTCCACTTGCCCGAATCTTACATTTTTGGTGGTCACCTTCTTGATCAGTAGTAAGGAGTAACATGCTTGCCTGTGGGCTCTGTTCTTTAGTGCCTCCTGCTCCTGCTACTGTGATCATCTCCTGCTAGACCCTCTCTTTTCTTTCCTCCTTTTGCCATTGAACTCCTTCATCAGTTTCATGTTGTTCTGTTGCAGGGACTCTGCACATATACAGAACTACGCCCAAGAAACCAGGACCTCGGTGTATAGTAGTGTACCAACAACTCACCTTAGTGCCCTGAACCCCTATCCGACTAGCTATAGTGTCTCATTTGTTCTCGGTACTACAGCAAAGCTACCAATGATTAGACATCCTAGAACCTGTAACTCAGACTCTCTCAGTAATCGTGGGAGCAAGAACACTCTTTCACCAACTCACTCATACTTGTCCACAACATAAGTAATCAGACACACAGTATAGATTAAAATGTTTATTTTAACTAACGTGCTCTATAATGCAGCACATGAGCGAATACTAGCAGCAAAATGCATAAACTCAATATAGTAAGCATAGTTACATTTCCATAAAATATGAATGGGGATATCATTTTATAAAGCTAGTAGAAAAAAGGCCTAATGTGCCTTGCCAACTTCTCCGTGCTAGGAACTAGGTTATTATAATTAAAAAAGACCTCTGTGCTTTGTCAGGGAAACCCCATACCTCCAGGTTTAGATGCAAAAGCTTTACATCTCCGGACAAGCACAGCTGTTCTCTTTGGAAAGTTTCCCCCCAAGTGTCTCAAGATACATGCAATGCAATATTAAAAGAACTAGATTTTCAGTAGTTCACTTGTGGCATTATTAATGCTAACATGCGTGGGACTGACCAACGCAGATTAACGGAGCACATTGTTTTTCGACCTTAAACACGCTGTGCAGACAGAGCCCCAGAGTACAACAAGAAAAGTGAAAGCTAGACGGTTCTCGTATGAATGAGCACAAGCAGAGGATTTGTGAAAACAAATTCATGTAGAAACGTGTGCAAAAAGCGGCAACATGGCAGTCAAGCTCATACTAACTTATGCTAACTTAGCAATGTACGCAGTGAATTCATAGCCTCACAACACCCTCCCCTTGGTAAATCCCTTGCATGAAAACCAGGGACGAGCACAGAGTTCAAGAAGTATGAGCAGAGTTCAAGAGCGTCTATAATTTAGACAGAGAGAAAAAAAAAGTTTTGTACCAAATATATATATATATATATATAATAGGCAAAGATGAGCGCCAGACTTTTAATCCATCAGAGTGTAACAGCAGTAAACTGCAACGGCTTCCAATAGGAAATCATTGTCATCAGTAGAAAAAAGAGATGCCATCCAATTTAGTAAGGAGAACGAGCATTCATGATCTTCACAGGTGGGTGCATCTAGCACCATCGTAGGACAACTTGCGTGTAGCTACCTTGTAGAAAATCCTGCGCCTCCGGAAGGATATCCAATTGTGCCAATACACCAAGTGCAGCCGCACATGCCATAAATCCAAGCCCGGAGCATTCTTGCTCCTGAGCCACTGAGGGACTTATCAACAGATCATAATCCGGGTCGGGTGATGACGTATTGGAGAGGCAGAGATCCAAAGCCCATTCAAAGGAGCATTCCAAGCACGAAAAGACAGGTTGTACGCAAGTGTAGTACACAAAGTGAAAAGACAGTCTGTGTTGCCAGTGGCAGTGTGCCAAAGCATTCAAGCATCCGGGCACGGAGCATCTGTAATCGATCTTGGTAATGTAGGATCACAAGAGGTGCATCCATTGCGTAGTAGGCAAATCAATAGATGGACATCAACTGCAATGGTAATCAACAGAGGTAATTCCCCAAAGGCGTTGGAAAAAATAGAACGAATAAAGGCTGATATTACACCAAATATAGTCTGAAAAGAAGTCACAAGGCCAGAGCCCACAACTTTAAAAAAATGCGCCAGGCCATGTGTATCAGACGCATTGAAGATACGATGAATTAATTCACCAAAATGTAGTAGGAGATGGGTATTTAAAAGGGATTGAATTTCAGAATTGGTACTTGCGTTATGCAGGACGAAGGTTTTGCGCGCAGAAGTACGCGGGACCACCTACTGAATTAATAGCGCTTTTATTCAGTTCAACTTATTGAAGTCTGCTTTCAAAGTTGGGATGCAAGGCCAAATCGAGGTATCGAGCTTCCCCTGCGGGGGTGGGAGAAGCACATTTTTACAGCTAACAATGCGCTGTGAAACTGTTACAATGTACAGTATGTCAGCTAGCAAACCCCACCATTCCTCATTATTTAAAAGAAGATAGCTACTGTTAGTAAGCAAGGTGAAAGTGGGTTTTATAGCTGGTACTGGAATACCCTTTAAGACACACACCAGATTAGGGGCGTTAACACTGCAAGCCCCGTGTAAATGTTTGTTTTACAGACAAGTGAACGACCCAATGTAGAATCACAAGATTCTCTTGTAAGGTATACTTCTTTTTCATCTCGCCAACATCTGTATGTGAAAGGCAAGGACCACACCTCATGCAGGAAAGCACTGCCCAGGGGTTCATATTGACCTAATGGGTAATGTGTCATGCACAAGGTTAATTTAAACAAGGAAAACAGAAAAGAGATAACCCTGTAGATGAGCCAGACAGCAGAGTCAGTTTCAGCCACAGAGAAGGGCAAAGGGTCAATCTTCTCAATATGTAAATGTATGTACGGTGCATCTTTCATCGACATAAACTGTTGCTTATCAGTAAAATTAAAAGGCAAAAACAAAGCTGTTGCTTTTAAAATAATCCCATGGCACTATTCCCATTTTCAGTGTTTGCAAAGTCCACGCAAACTGCATTAGTGAATGTAATTGAATTTGACCCTGATACAACACAGAAACATCATCTTGTACGACATCAAAATTAGATGAAACAATATTATCTAACTTGTAAATGCTGGAATATAGAGTGTTAATACTATTGTCAAGTACTTTTTCTAGATTAGCCTGATCTATTTCCCTCAATCGTGATGCAGCTTCAATTTGAGAAAGCTTCCAGATTTCATTGTAAGCCGCATCAACGGCCCTTGATAAAGTCTGCCAAATCAATGTTACTGGATACCAGCGATAAATGTTGTTTAACGGACGATAGGGACAAGTGTTGTATCCAAGTTTGAAACAATTTAACTACAGAATATGTGGTAAACGAATGTGTATCCGCAAAACGTGGATCTGGTCGATCTTGCTTGTAACCAGGGACTATGTTATGAAAACGCAATTGGCAGGCATCAGCAGTAGTCTAATGCAAGAAATAAAGTATGAAGTGCACACCTAAGCTCAATAGTTTAAACCACTGTTGAGAAACGATTGGACAAGTGATTTAATTATTTATGTGTGCTACACAGTATTTGTGGGCTGCCTGTCTCACGTTTGCGTTAATCTTCAAAATTCAAGAGAACTCTCACTTGAGTAACTGTGTGCACTACCATGTACGAGGTTGTTTACTTTTGTGAAAACTGTACATGGTAGTGCACACAGTTACTCAAGTGAGAGTTCTCTTGAATTTTGATGATCAGCAGTCGTCTGCCAAACTAACCATGCTAGTGGGTCTAACCTTGAGACATTAAAAGTTATATTCTGAAATAAAGCTTACAGTTCCTCAACGGAATAATCAGTATGCAAGCTCAAGTTCTGATATAAAGCCAGTTTAGGAATGGTAGGGACATTCAACTGTTTTGTAGTTGCTAAACCAAAACAGGTGGTTCAATACATAGAATAATTTAAAAATAGAATTTGTGTTGGGATGTGCACGTGTGATGTAAAGCTTCAGTGCCACGAACCTGCCAGGATCTAGAACCCCACTCTGATTTTAAATCAATGTTGGCCTGTAGTGTGGTTCCTATATTCCCAATAGACTCTGCGCATTGGAATAATATATCCTATAGATGTGACGTAGGACTTA
Source organism: Lissotriton vulgaris (assembly GCF_964263255.1). Classification (NCBI taxonomy): domain Eukaryota; kingdom Metazoa; phylum Chordata; class Amphibia; order Caudata; family Salamandridae; genus Lissotriton; species Lissotriton vulgaris. The sequence goes on along the minus strand of NC_141685.1, from coordinate 2,101,463,731 downwards.
TGTCTACTAGGTCTCTATGAAAATATATTAGACTTATTGTGATTCACAGCTAGCTCAGAGGTCACTAGAAACGTTCTCAAATTTACAAGAAGGGATTTAGTTTCTGACAACCGCATAAACATGACAACTTGGTTTGCCAAGATAAAACTGATCTTCAGAGTCGTAGAAACAATCGATAGATATTTTACTCAGTCAATTGTGCATGCTTTGTTTCACCAGAGGTGCAGAGAAATAGATAGACGGGCGTTTTCAATAAAAGGTTTTGCCATAACGAAGCAGAAGAAATAAAAATAGTATCCCTGCTACGAGTCCGAAGATGAGAGGCAGGCCCCCGAACACAGAATGCACGAAGTTAGGAAAAATGCCCAGGGCTACTTCAAAGAGTGCTAACAGTCCCGAAAAAATCGTCTTAAATACATGTACAATAACACTTGTATCAGATACGACCTAACATTTCTGCGAAATGTATGGGGCAGTTTGTTGATAATAATGTATGTATCTCTGCAGAGGACCTTGCAACTTGCAGATCATACGTCTCTTTGGACGACGTCAGTGGCACAGTGTTTTCTAAAAGAATGGCTTTCATTCTGCTTAAAGTATAATTTCTTATAGAAGAGATGTTCAGTGAAGGCCATAGTGGCGACTCCCCGTCTGTCTTAGTTTTTTGACACAATACTTGCATACAACAAGTGACCCTGGATGACACACTAACCAGATAGGCTGTCCCTGGCATCATTCCACAACAGCTGTGATCATTCAGCATTATGTAGCTTCCATTGGAAAGCTGCCCAAAAATTGGATCTATCACTGCTGCCAGGGAACCCTGCAGGTGGCATGATAGGTTGTATGAAGAACCATCACAGGCTCCATGTAAATTAATGCCTTGACACAGAAGTGTACCGCTTAATGTGGTTTTACAGTTTTTACCACTTAGAAATACCTCCTTTCCCCCACTCCAACATTTGTGTGTGTATGGTAAATCCCAGGTCGACTTTATGTACTCTTTACCCAACCTTTCATACGGGCCTGCTGGTATGTGTTTTAAGCAATACTGAAACTGTCAAATCGTCACTGGTATCGTGATGGTGTCATGTATTATCCATTCAATGGATGGTTTCTCAGAAACGGTTAATGGTAATCTCTCTAGTTTTTCTATGCTCAACACAGTATAGTCTGCTCCCCTCTGTGCCAAAGAGATTTGTTTGGTTAAATACAGTAAATAATGACGTGCTGTTGATTAGGCAAGAGAGAGTCGAGGAGGTCCCAGATCTCTATGGTGTGACTGTGCAGGGAGAGCACGCTGAGGAGGATGCACTTTAGGGCTTCGGTGGTGCTTGCGTCCGGCGTGGGTGCGGCAGTCGAGGGGTTGCTGTGGATGGTGAAGGATTGTTGGCAGTGTCTTCAGGAGAACTGGGCGCCAATAAATAGGAAAGGCGGAGGAACGTGCAGCTGGGAGGCGGGAGTGGATACCGGCAGTGGGGAGGGGCCGCAGGGGAAGCAGCGGCAGGAAGGAGAACAAGGCTCTATAAAAAAATGTAATTAATAATAAGTATATCCAACTAATTCCGTTTTTATATATCTTTCTAAACATAAACAATATTGATCAACTAACAGAAACTACTCTTACTACATAGAAATACAATTTAAAATACGTTTTTCACACTAGAATGATTAAATTACATAATCACGCGCCACATAATCCATTTTAAAGAGACTATTGGATACCAAAGGGGTGGCATTTACTATTCCCACTCTAAGCTAAGCAAATTTGGGGAAGCTCTTAAACACTAAATGGGTGACATTTACTATTCCCACTCCAGTCTAAAACAATTCCGGGAAGATATTGGACACTAAAGCGGTGACAATTACTATTCTCACACCAATATAAATGATATTGAAGGAAGTGTTGTACATTATTGGGGTAACATTTACTAGTCCCACTCCTATCTAAACCAATTTCAGGGAGGTGTTGGACACTAAAAAGGTGGCATTTACTATTCCCACTCCAATGTATACCAATTTGGGGATGATTTTGGACACTAAAGGAGTGGCATTTGGCATTCCCATTCCACCCCGATCTATGCCAATGTGCGAAAGGTGTTGGACACTAAAGAGGTTATAAATACTATTCACACTCCTTCCTATACCAATTTTTGGAAGGTGTTGGAAACTAAAGAAGTGGCAATTTCTTATTGCCACTCGAACAAAAATCAATTTGGGGAAGGGTATGGAACAAGAGGGGTGACATTTCCTAGTCCTACTCCAACATAAACCATCTTGAAGAAAGTGTTGGACACTAAAGGAGTGATAGCTCCTATTCCCACTCCAATCTAACCCAATTTATGGAAGGTGGTAGAGACTAAAAGGGTGATAATTACTATTCACACTCTAATTTATAGCAATTTGGGGAAGGTGTTGGGACACTGAAGGTGTTACATGTACTATTCCCACTCCAATCTATACCAATTTGGGAAAGGTGTTGGACACTAAAGGAGTGGCATTTACTATTCCTGCTCCAACATTACCACTTTTAAAAAGGTGTTGGAAACTAAAGGAGTGACATTTACTATACCCCCCCCGCCCAATCAATACCAATTTGGGGAAGGTGTGGACACTATACGGATGACATTTACTATTACCATTCCAATCAAAACCAATTGTGGGATGGTGTTGGACACTAAAGAGGTGCCACACCTTCTATTTCCTCTACAATCTAAAACATTTAATGCAAGGTGGTGCACACTAAACTTTTTATATAAACTATCAATAACCCATACTCAAACATACATTTCGGCCAAAATCAACATTATTTTAAAAAGCACAATAACACAAACTAAAAAACAATATGTGTATAATTAAAAATGTACATATAAATAATGTTTGTTAATAATGAATCTACTTTATTAATATTTAGTAATATTGCTAAACTTTGAAACATAACAAAAACATTTATATTCCAATAATAAAACTAACAGAATAAAAGAAAATAATTCTCAAATTAAATAATATATATTTAAATAAAATGAATACATTAAAAAAATTAAATTTAGTACATTTTAGAACATATATTCCAAACAAAAACAATTCCAATCTTAAACATATTAAAAATGTCATAATTTAAGTTTTGTTTAAAATTGTTTCCATAAATAAACATATTACATATAAATATACAATATTTGTATGTATATATTGTACAAAAACATTAGACTTTTCAACATTAATAAAATCCCAAAAATGCTTTACATTAAAAAAAACTGATTTACAACAAATATGAAATATAATTGTTCAGAAAAAATAATACACATTTTACATTATTACATTTATTATACATATATTTTACATTTTGCCAATTTTCTATAATTGAATTATTTGTTTTAATATTTACAATATAATATTTACACAAATATAATTAATATATTGTAATTGTAATTGTAATTGTAACCATATTTATAGAGCGCGATTGCTGCCCGTGGGCGTCCAAGCGCTGAGCTGACCAGAATAGTGGCGGAGGGGGTGCTAAGGTGTAGAGGATTTGTCAAACAGCCAAGTTTTTAGGTGTTTGCGGAATGAGAGGAGATCTGAGTTAGACCGGAGTGAAAGGGGAAGGTCATTCCAGAGCTTAGCGGCATTCAATGAGAACAGTCTTCCCCCAGCTCTGGCTCACTTTACCCTGGGAATGACGGCAAGGAAAGCTTCTTTTGATCGCAGGTTCCTGTTGGGGTGATAGGGGATGACAAGATTTCTGTTAATCGCTGGGCTTGTGTTCCAGAAGGTGCGATGCGCCAGACATAATGCTTTGAAGGCTACTCTCTACATTTAAAATTATTCTGGGGGGGCGTGGCCAAGATGGCGGGCTGAGAGGACGCACTTGCCGTGAGCTCCCGAGCCCCTGGAAAACCTGCACCTCTCCACACCGCTGATCTCCCCTGGATCGAGCGGAAAACGCACCCAGGACTCCCCGTGGTGGTGTGGAGCAGTCCGCAGCCCTCAGTTACCCTGCCGCGGCGGCGGAGCCGCTAGAGAATCAGCCGAGACGGAGGCCGCCGGAGGACTTGCTGGGAGGCCCGAGGACCCCCCGATCACGAGACCTTGGTAACCCGACGAGGGGAGCCTGTAGCACGGGGTGGACCAACAGATTGAGAGCGACTCAACACCGCGACCATCCCCGGTGGGTGCTGGGGCGACCTTCCTCGGCGGAGCGGAGCTGCATTGACGGTGGAAGCGGAGGCGGAGCCGACAGGAAGTAACTACGTGAGCCCGGGGATCGGGTAGGCCGTGGGGCCTGCATCACGTGGCCCGGCCCGGTGCCCCTCCTCTGACCACTGCTGGGCGCTGCCGGGCCCTCCGGCGCCCTCGATCACCTTCGCGACCTCTGACTCCGGCTGCCGCACAATCTGCGAGCTTGGCCCCCAGCTGTGCGATACTCGAGTGGACCAGTGGGGAAAGACTGCCACGATCCCCGGAACTGGGCCTAGCCGGAATCATCAGATGTGGTTTCGGGGGCGATCACTGGAGAGACTGTTCGGAGAGACCCTCGCTGTAATGGTAGACCCTGACCTCCGCATCGGGCAGCGCGACACACAGTCTGGGAGCTGAGACTACACCAGTTCGGCGCTGGTTCCCCGAGCCGGAACGAGCGGCCATTTTGGACCGGTGCGGAGCGGTTGCATCGACCCTCATCCGAGGCGTGCGGGGGCACCTCACTGGGAGTTATCCTACGTTGGCACGAGCTGTGTGGCCTGCCGCCCACTGCTGGACCGCGGCCCCGGCCTGTAGCGCCTCCTCACCACGGCCCGCGGGCTTTCGTGATCCCCGCCCCTCCGCGATGTCGAATGCCAGGGGGCAGAGGAAGGGCGATCGAACTTTGCCGGACATGCTGGGACGAGGCGCCCCGAGGCAAGACAGGAACCAGCCCGCTCCGAGCCCCCCGACTAGCTCACGGGGCGCTGAAGGTGGGGAACCCCCGGTGACTAGATCGTTCCTGGAGTCCCTGTTCAGCTCTTTGAGGGAGGACTTTCAGGCCTTGAAGCAGGAGGTGGCCGGGGATGGCCGGGAAGTCCGGAGAGAGGTGGACTCCCTGGGAGAACGAGTGAACACTGTGGAGGCGGCTGGCCACTCCAGGGACGAGGAAATCACCCACCTTCAACAGGAGGTCCTGAGGCTGAGGGACCAACAGATCGATCTACAAGCCCATGCCGAAGACCTTGAAAACAGGTCCAGGCGGATCAACATCAGGGTCCGAGGAGTTCCATCCAACGAGGAGGGTGAAGACGCAGCCGCCTACTTAGGAGCCCTGTTCCGTGAGATACTGGGAGAGTCCGAAGACTTCCCAGTTCGGATCGACAGAGCACACAGAGTTGGCCGGCCTCGCAGGGCTTCGGCGCCTTCTCCGGACATTTTGGCCTTCTTACCAGATTTCCCCTTGAAGGAGTGGATTCTCCGTGAGGCATGGCGGCAACAACCTTTCCGCTTTAGAGACCACCTGGTGGCTCTCTACCAGGACCTGTCCGCGATAACACTGCAGAAACGGAAGGCCTTTAAAATTGCTACGGACTTCTTGAGGGAGCACGACATGCAGTATTCTTGGGGGCATCCCTTCCGCTTAATCTTTCGATAGAATGGAACTTTGCACCAGCTCCGGTCGTTCCAGGATGTATGCGGGGTGCTGGGAATCACTGCATCGGACACAGACACCCCGGCGCCTCGTCGCAGACGGAGCACGCGAGATGGCTGGCAACTGGTCTGGGGACGGCGATCCCCGCCGCCCGGGAGGCCTGACTCACCTACAATACGGGCAGAAATGTCTAGCGCCATACAGGAGGCCTCCAGGACTACGGCGAATGGCGATGTGGCCTTGACGGCCTGAACTTGCTCCGGGGGGAGTCTGCAGTAGCCTATCTTCATCGCAGGTGCGGGGGCTCCGGGGGTGGGGGGTGGCGGGGGTGCTGGTGGTGGTGGCTGGACGTCCACTTGAACGACTTTCCACGTCCTTGTCTGCTGAGGACCGGACCAGGACAATAACGTATTTTGAATGGTTTGGGGAGAGGGGGGCGGGCAGGGGAGTTGGACGGGCAAGTTTGGGGTTTGGGGGTTCACTGGGAAGCGGGGGAGGTGGGAGGAGTGTGGGGTTCCAGGGAAGGGGGGCTTCACACAGTTGGGGGTTTGGGGGTCCGGGGACTGTACTGTGCTGCGGGGTGGTTTGCTTTCACTGTGCGCTGGAGCCGCTTGCTGTGGCCTTTGAGTTTCGTCCGGTGGGCCTTGCCCGCCTTGGTGAGCGCTTCTGGTATTCCCCTCACTGATGGCCCTTAAGATTGTTACCTTGAATGTGAAGGGGCTGAATAACCCGGTTAAACGAAGGGCTGTACTGTCCCTCCTGGAGGACTCACAGGCAGACATTTATCTTCTGCAGGAGACCCCTCTGCTGGCTAAAGACTGTCACAGGCTGCGGACCCCAAAGTTCCCCACGCAGCTTTTCTCTTCCTGCGCTTCCAAGACGGCAGGGGTAGTGCTCATGATCTCTAGGAGGTTCAAGGGGGAGGTTATGCAAAAGGTAGCGGAACAGAAGGGGAGGCTCTTGGCGTATAGAATCAAGGCAGGAGGTCTAGTGTTTACTATAGGCTCCATATATAGCCCCAATGATCATCAGGATCAGTTTCTACACAGGGCACTGGAAGACGTGACGTCCACTCCTGATAGACACATCGTGATTGGGGGGGACTTGAATGTGGTCTTTGATGCATCCCTGGACAGGTCGGTGCAGAGGCGCCTACAATCGGGAGAGCTTTTGGGCTCGGTTCGTACCCGTTTGGAGGAGCTTGATATGCACGACATGTGGCGCCGCCTCCACCCCGCGACCCGCGCATACTCCTATTATTCCCACGCCCACAAATCATACGCAAGGTTAGATCATCTCTTGGTGACGGGCCCGATGTACGAACTGGCCTCGAGCGCCGACATGGGGGTCCTGTCTCTCTCAGATCATGCCCTGGGGGAAGGCACTTTCCGACTGCCTCCGGTGTCTCCCTCGAGAGGGGTCTGGCGCCTCAGGAACACTCTGCTGCACAAGCAATCGGTGGTGAAACAGATCTGTGAATCCATAGAGGAATTTAAGCGTATTAATGACAACGACGACACCACCCGCGTGACGCAATGGGCCACCTTGAAGGCTGTGCTCCATGGCGAGTTTATTGCCATCTCCTCGGCGGAGAACAAAGATCGCCAGCTTAAGAAGGACATACTTATCCGCCAGGTGCGGGAGCTAGAACAGGTGCATCAACAGACGGGAGCCCCTCGTGTCTGGAGGCAACTGAAGGCCGCCAGGAAACTCCTGTCCGCGCTTGACATGGACAGAGCGGAGTACGCAGTACTTCACCTGAAACATAAGTACTACACCGGCGGAGACAGGTACGGCCGGCTTCTGGCGCACAAACTCAGGGTACAGCACCAGCAGCATCGGGTGAGGGAACTAGTGGTCCCCACTGGAGGGACGGTCACGGAGGATGGACGGATCGCGGAAGTTTTCCGTGGTTACTATGCTGACCTCTACGCCGGCGTTCCCCCCTCAGCGCGAGCCAAAGCAGACTATCTAGAGTCGGTGTCGCTCCCGTCCCTGACGCCGGACCAGGCCCAACATCTTGAGCGGGAGATTCGGATTGAGGAGGTAGTCACAGCGATCTCCCGACTCAAAAACGGGAAGGCCCCGGGACCTGACGGTTTTATCCCTCTCTTCTATAAGACCTTTTGTCAGGACCTCGCACCACTTTTGACGCGCCAATTTAACTCGTTCTATGAGCCGAGCGCTATCCCCCCGGAGTTCCTTCAGGCTACGGTATCGGTGATTCCAAAACCGGGTAAGGATCGGACTGCTTGCGGGTCCTAACGACCGATTTCACTTTTGAATACAGACCTGAAGATTTTCACCAGTATCCTAGCAGCACGTCTGGCACTCCACCTCCCGGGTATGGTTGACCCGGATCAGGCCGGGTTTGTACCGGGCCGGCAGACTGTCGACAACACTAAAAGGGTGACCTATATACTGGAGAAGGCCTCACGGATACCCGTGGAATGCATGCTCCTTTCCATTGACGCGGAGAAGGCGTTTGATAGAGTGCATTGGCCTTATTTGGAGAAGGTCTTGGGCAAATTTGGCATAGGCGAGAAGTTCAGGCACCTGGTGTTCAATTGCTACCGATTCTCATCCGCGGTAGTGAGGGTGAACGGATGCAGCTCTCAGCACTTCCCAATAGTGAGAGGCACCAGACAAGGGTGCCCACTGTCACCATTTCTTTTCGCTCTTTAAATGGAGCCGTTTGCACAAAGAGTTCGCCAGAACCCCAACGTCACAGGTGTCCGTATGGGGGAGTTCCATCACGCCCTTAGTCTCTACGCGGACGACGTGATATTGACGCTCGACGATCCTGTGAGGTCATTGCCTGCTTGTATTGCAGAACTGGAAACCTTTGCGACCGTAGCGGGTTTCAAGGTAAACCTTGGGAAGTCGGCGGCCCTTGACATTTCGCTGTCCGGCGCCACCAGGACGGACTTACAGAGGCTTTTTCCTCTGAGCTGGTCTAGGGATCAGGTACCCTATTTGGGGATTTTTCTAGCGCCCTCTCTTCCTGCTATGGTCACGGCCAACTATACGGCTTTAAGTACAAAGATCAAAGAGGAACTGGCCCGCTGGGACAAGGGCACGTTGTCGCTGCTGGGAAGAGTGGCTGCGGTAAAAATGACCCTCCTGCCGCAAGTCCTGTACCTATTTCGAGCTCTCCCGCTGCAACCCCCCAAGGGATGGCTAGCACAGACTCAGTCTGCTATCTCACGCTTTGTGTGGCAGGGCCGTAAGCCTAGGATCAAGAGAACCATAGCCACGCTGGCGCCTGAGTCTGGTGGCCTTGGGATACCGGACCTGCATAAGTACTTTCAAGCTGCTCAACTGCGCTACTTAGTGGAGTGGAGCCAGTGGGAATCGGACAAACACTGGTTGTTTCAGGACCAGGCGTGGCGGGCAGGACGCTGCAGGAAGTGCCCTTCCTGCGGAGGGCCCACCGCCCCCCCAACCTCTATGCGTCCTTTGTAACGCGGGTCCCGCTCCGAGTGTGGGACTCCGTGTCCACCAGGCATGACCTTACCACTTTTTCCTCTCCTTTCACGCCAATAGTTGGTAACCCGGACTTTGGCCCAGGTATGGAGCCGGGAGCCTATGAACTCTGGCGAGCGGCCCGCTGCTCCGCCTTATTTCATATGTATGGACCGGAGGGTGCGGTTTCCTTCCAGGATCTACGGCGGGACTACGGCCTACCCGAGACGGAGCGCATGCAATATATGCAGGCGCGCCACTGGGCGTTACAACCGCAGGTGCGAGCATCGGCGGACCGGAAGCTCACAGTATATGAGCGTTGGCTGGTAACTCGCTCATCGGACGCCAAGCTTATTTCTGACCTTTATAAGATGCTGCAGCCTCCCCCCTTTCACATCTACAATCCCGGGAGGGAGCGGTGGGAACGAGAACTTGGACGAGCATTGAGCCACACTGATTGGGTCCACATTTCTTACCGGGCGCGACACTCTCCCTACCACACTGGGCTCACGGAGACTTTCACAAAAATTACGACTTATTGGTATCGCACCCCCGAGAAACTACATGAAATGGACCACTCAATACCCAAGACATGCTGGCGCAACTGCGGTCAGACTGGCACACTCACTCATATACTATTGGACTGTCCCCTGCTGACTCCTTACTGGGAGGAGGTGCTGAATGAGATTGACCAGTGCTTTGAGATTGAATTACCCCGCTTTCCCGCCTATGTTCTACTGGGCTTGCCAAATGGTTTAATGTACCCACTGAGGTCTAAGAGAGGTAGGCAGATAGCGATCGCCCTGGGATCGGCGGTACAGAACATACTCATTCACTGGCGCACTACCACACCTCCTACTGTTGTTGGCTGGCTACATAGATTGTGGCATGTCCTAGGCATGGAAAAGCTGTCCCTGGTGGTGGCGGGGGCGGTGGACACCTTTGAAGAGCTGTGGGCACCATTTCACACATTGTTAAGATCGGAATTCAAGGAAATCACTTGCCCTAGATATCTCAGATTGCTACGGCTGACGCCGCCGCCAGATCCGCCAGACTGAGCTGGCCAAGTAGGCACTTAGAGGGAGGGATGGATACTATGCTGCCACAGTGAGAAGGCGGAAGGTTGACGGCACAGTACAGGGGGTGGGGGAGGGAGTTGGGGGGTTTGTGGGGGGTAGTTGGTTGGGGGGGGGGGTTTGTCTTTCTCCTCCTTTTGTTTTGTTCCCACCCACAGGTGCACTAGCCATGTGACTTTGGCACGAACATGCCCATCGCACTGAACGAACTGCCTTCACGCATCTGTTGAATTGTACACACTGATTTGAGGGGTGCACCTGTGGTTATTTGTCTGTAATGTTGTCCCTTTTTCTTTTCCTACTGCAATAAAATACTTTAAACCTAAAATTATTCTAAATTACTATTTAGAAAAACAATATTGATATAATAAAATAAATTCATCAACTTTACAATATTAATTTGCATACTATTAAATAATTAACATTGCGTTTGAATTACATTATTTACTTTTTAAGAACCGCCTCACCCTAACGCCTAATAACTCAATCCAGCTACTAAACTAATTATATCTGCATTATTTTAGAAACATTAATACAGCTACAAATTCAGATTTCAAAAATTTCACAAGTAATACATTTTCCTAGTAAACAAATAAAATAATGAATAAACATATAAAATCAATTACAGTACAGTAAAAAACATACAAAATAACACTTACAATGTTATATACAATAATATTTTCTAATTTTATATTTTTACAACAATATTTAAAACAACACTGAAAACTATATTCTTACCTTTGATGTTCCTGTCAACAATATTTTAACATACCGATATTCTTGACACAATGTTTTTGTACCACAATGTTTTGGCCAAACACCTCACCACCACCACCACCATCCCCACACCATGAGCACAGCCTTCAGCTGTGCGTGGCGTGAGGATGGGTGCAGGGCCTGGCCATAGAGTATGCACACACCTCTTCATCATGATGCAAAGGTTATAGGCCTAATTATGAGTTTGGCGGTGTGCAGCTTGCCACCAAGCCAGCACCCGCTGCCACACAGCCAAACACGTCCGCTCCATGCCCACCGTGTAACGAGTTGTAATCTGGCAGGCAGTCCTCCTTTATCAGTCCCACTGCAGTGCCTTTCAAAGGCTAATATGTGAGCCTTAGAAAGGCACTGCCAGACAGTGCTCCTGCACCGCATGGAATCTGAAGTCGATGCTGTACAGGAACAGAAAGTGCATAAAGACAGGCAGGCACACCATGTGCCCCCTGCCTGCAGCCCCATGCCCTGAGGCAACAGGGTCCCTGTAGGGCCCCCTTAGTTTCCTCACCGCTAAACTTTTCATGGTAGGCTCACCGCCATGAAAAGTGTGGCAGTGAGGAAACTCACAATCTACACATCAAACCTGTAAACAAGAAATTCAATACGACAATTGCTCTTTCAAGTGTCTTCTACATTCGTCTCAATCTATCCTGGGATCTTAGACTACAGCAAGTCTGAAACGCTTCAACCTCTTAATATAAATCAAATACAACAGCCAAGGACACAATTATAATAGACAATGCATCACCTTATTAATACACAGACCTTCAAAACAGCAACCGCCTTTGAATACCACCTTATCAGGTCTTCAGGTTCTGTGCATTAGATCTCGAGAATGGGTCATTTATTCTAACTTGGGAAATTATTTTTATAGCTCCTTTTTAAGGTGTGAACTGTCCCCTGCTACCAAATCCAAATTAAAAAAATTGTCTCCAACTCCAGGCCAAAATCTTCTAGGTGGCAAATCTTTGCCACCCTTTTTAAATGGAAGCTAAATCAAATCATATCAATCAGCATCACACTTTGACAGTCTTAAGTTAGGTCAATATTGAGAGTTTTGGATTGGTTTAGAAAACTTCTATTCTCGTGAAGAGATTAGTATAATTATTTGATCTTTTTATTCAATTAGTGAGTCAGATAAAATCAGTTTGGAGAAATGTATGAAGAGAAATATGGTTAGACTCATCAATAATGCAAAAACTGACAAGCGTGTTCCGTAAATCAATTAGGCCCTATTCTAAAATAAGAGTTCAAGGTCATAAGTTAACAGCACCAATAAAGAGTTCAAGAAAAGAGTGAGATCTAAGGAGAATCAAGTGTAAAGTCAAATCATGTAGTAAACTCCTCAGAAACAGCAGTTCAAGAAACTTAGCCGAGTCTCAATATCCAAAAAAGTATCAAAATACAATTGCAGGAGCAATCTGTACAAATCAAGCCTCAAATGAGAAAAATATGGGGCCACTGGTGCAGCAGTAGCAGCACCCATCAGGAAAGGTCGGCAAGGAAAGAATGGTTTAGATTCTACAAGAAAATCTAGGAGCTTCTCCTCAGCATGGAAAATGTGCAGTGGTAAAACTCTATCTGGAACACACACTAAAAAGAAAGATAAGAAAACATGCAGAAAACAATGTTGTATCTGCAGGGAGTTCCAGCATGGTGTGGCATGCATGACACACCGTGCAAGATTTGGGGGTGCAAAACCATGGCGGCACAACATGTGCATACAAGCCCTGGAGTTGCAGGACCCCTTTGTTGCCTCTCCACCATTCTTTTCTTGGCGTGCTCACTGATTTGAAATGGGCGGCAGACAAGTAATTCGTAATATGCTTGGTGGTGCTGCAGCTTGCAAATCCTTGACTGATGCAAGATCCTTGTGGTGGTCCGACTGCAACACTCGTAATACTGCTGGAGGGCACGTAGTGGGGTGGTGTTGAAAAGATTTTGGTCCCTGCCAACATAATGAGCATCTCTGTGATATTTGGTAGTCAGAACTTGTCAGCCACAACCAAACGCAACTGCCACTAGCCTTTTTGGTCACCATCACTGTGCCAAGCCACTCCAATGCCTCAACAGGTGTAATGACTTTAGAGCTGCACAATTTGTAGAATCTGTTTTGACAAAATCATGTACAGACACTGGAAAACAGTAACAGGCTTGACACAGCCCTGATATAACTTGATCCTGTGTACAAAACAATTGCGACACCTACGTTTGTTACTGAACACTGTCAGAAATATCTTCTCAAATTTTGTACGGCATAGGGTTCAATCATACCTCAAGCTCTTTCTAATTCAGCAATGCTTAGATATTGGCACCTTTGCTTGTAAGTAAGTAAGTGAGTAAGTAATATTTTAAGTAATATTTTATTATATGCTTAGTTATTAAAAACCATGGCATAAAATTGCTCATTAAAAAGAGTACAACTGGTCAAAACACACATTATTATCTCATTCACACAAGATGCTGAGGCCGTCTATACATAATCGTCTCTCAACGACCCCTGAGGCTTGCAGCTCCTCATTAATCCCAGAGTTTGTCGGGCCAATAGTGTTGATTCGTTGGCCCGTGCCCTAACTGAGGCATTTGATATATGGCTCGATACAGAGGCTCCTCTAGCAGCAGAAGGCTCATTACCCGTCCTGGTGTTTAAATTGAAGGTTTTCGGGATTTCATTACTCATATGGTTTGTTTGACTAGCTGAGGTGGTCATTGACTGGGGTAGTGGTGTTTCCTTGTGTACTCCTCATTCATGCCATGTCCTTGGGAAGATGAAATCTTCAGAGTAGAGCTCCGTGAGAGGGGATCTCCGAGCTTTGCAAGGGTTGTGGGATGTCAATGCCATGTTTGTGCTTGACTCAGATTAATCTCCTATTTGGGTTGTGGCAGATGCCAGGAAATAATGCTTAATGGGAGTAATCTTGTTAGTAATTAGCATATTTCGCCACTTTTTCTTCTGTTTCCGATGGTTTTTCTGCCCAGACTTTATTTTTTCTATCACATAAAAACCCTGGGCTTGTCCTGATGTATCATCGTCAGTGATCGCTTCTTGTTCCAGCTTTATTTCTTGTTGTTAAAAGTTAATAGGTTCCTTATGGGCAGGCTCCAGTCCCGGACCCGCCTCTTGAGTGATTTGAGCCGCTTTTATGGGGAGGTTTTCAGCCCCCTTTTCTCCTTGAACGTCGGCCTTGACTTCCGTCAAGTTGATTTGACTAAGGGGCCCTTGGGTTTTGTCAGCGAAACTGGAGGCTCCTCGCGCCAGATTCTGCTGTGGCATTGTCGCTAGGTCGTATTTGCCCATAGTGTCAACTTGAGTTATGGTGTTTGTCGATCCTGCAGCATTTTTTGTCTCGTTTAAGTCGATGAGGAGCTCCCCCATAAGTGTTGGTAAGGTTGAAAGTTTATCTATGATAGTGAAGCAAGAACAACTCGGATAGTCAATTTGGGTGTCATCTTGTACTTTCTTGATGAGATTGCTCATCTTTGTCAGTCTATTGAGGAGAGATAATTGAATGTCCATTTTATCTGAATGGTATTGCATTGCCTTGAGCAAGAGCTGCATAGTATTAAGGAGTGAGCCCCATATATCTTTTGAGTCCATTGGAGGTTCTTCAGTTGGCAGGTCTAGCTGTGTTTTGATTCCTTTGGCCTGAGATACATCAGGTAGATAAGAGGCTACCAGCTTTGCCCGTTCCTCAGTAGTGAGGTATGGCGTTTCATTTTCTTCATCCTTAGAGCTTCCTCGTTTATATTGTTCTCCGGGCTGTTAACCCTTTCCTCTAGCGTATTTTATAACTGTGCGTCCATTTCAAATAACCCAGTGGATTTGAGAATGTTTTCAGCCTCCTCTTCCACTGCGTTCTCCAGCTGATGCTCTGTGATTTGATTGTACTTTTGGGGAAGCTTTTGCACAGATTGGGTGGGCGGATAGAGATCGCCCTTTTTGCTGTCCTGTGGATCCTGTAATTCCTGTAATTCCTCCGACAGCTGTGGCTTTAAATTCGAGTTGGGAACAATCATAATGTTTGGCTCCAATAGAATCTTCCACTTGCCCGAATCTTACGTTTTTGGTGGTCACCTTCTTGATCAGTAGTAAGCAGTAACATGCAGTGGCGTAACAAAACATGAGGGGGCCCCCCTGCAAACTACATGGAGGGGGCCCCCCTCCCATTCTCCGTGCCAGTCTAGAGCTCTCAGGCCAGCGACCCGCCATACTGCAGGGGATGCGGGGCGATTGTTATGCCACTGTCACCAATACAGCCGTTATAAGTAACACTTACCTTGCATCCTTCTCCTCTCTGCCTTGCACCCTTCTCCCCCGCCGCCTTGCACCCTTATCTACCCTGCATCCTTCTCCCCTCCGCCTTGCACCCTTTTCCCCTCTGCCTTGCACCCATCTCACCTTTGCCTTGTACCCTTCTCCCCTTTGCCTTGCACCCTTCTCCTCTCTGCCTTGCACCCTTCTAACCTCTGCCTTGCACCCTTCTCAGCTCTGCCTTGCACCCTTCTCCCCCTCCGCCTTCCACCCTTCTCTACCTTGCACCCTTCTCCTCTCTTCCTTGCACCCTTCTCCCCTCTGCCTTTCACCCTTCTCCCATCTGCCATGCACCCTTCTCCCCCTCCGCCTTGCACCCTTCTCCCCTCTGCCTTGCACCCTTCTCCCCTCTGCCTTCACCCTTCTCCCCTTCACCTTGCACCCTTCTCCCCTCCGCCTTGCACCCTTCTCCCCTCCGCCTTGCACCCTTCTCCCCTCCGCCTTGCACCCTTCTCCACTCTGCCTTGCACCCTTCTCCCCTCTACCTTGCACCCTTCTCCCCCTCCGCCTTGCACCCTTCTCTACCTTCCACCCTTCTCCTCTCTTCCTTGCACCCTTCTCCTCTTTGCCTTGCACCCTTCTCCTATTTGCCTTGCACCCTTCTCTTCTCTGCCTTGCACATTTCTCCCCTCTGCCTTGCACCCTTCTCCCCTCTGCCTTGCACCCTTCTCCCCTCTACCTTTCACCCTTCTCCCCTCTGCCTTTCACCCTTCTCCCCTCTGCCTTTCACCCTTATCCCATCTGCCAGGCACCCTTCTCCCCCTCTGCCTTGCACCCTTCTCTACCTTGCACCCTTCTCCCCTCCACCTTGCACCCTTCTCCCCTCAGCCTTGCACCCTTCTCCCCTCCGCCTTGCACCCTTCTCCTATCTGCCTTGCACCCTTCTCCCCTCCGCCTTGCACCCTTCTCCTCTCTACCTTGCACCCTTCTCCCCCTCCACCTTGCACCCTTCTCTACCTTGCACCCTTCTCCTCTCTTCCTTGCACCCTTCTCCTCTTTGCCTTGCACCCTTCTCCTCTTTGCCTTGCACCCTTCTCTTCTCTGCCTTGCACCCTTCTCCTCTTTGCCTTGCACCCTTCTCCTCTTTGCCTTGCACCCTTCTCCTCTTTGCCTTGCACCCTTCTCCCCTCCGCCTTGCACCCTTCTCCTATCTGCCTTGCACCCTTCTCCCCTCCGCCTTGCACCCTTCTCCCCTCCGCCTTGCACCCTTCTCCTCTCTACCTTGCAACCCTCTCCGCCTTGCACCCTTCTCTACCTTGCACCCTTCTCCTCTCTTCCTTGCACCCTTCTCCTCTTTGCCTTGCACCCTTCTCCTCTGTGCCTTGCACCCTTCTCTTCTCTGCCTTGCACCCTTCTCCTCTCTTCCTTGCACCCTTCTCCTCTTTGCCTTGCACCCTTCTCCTATTTGCCTTGCACCCTTCTCTTCTCTGCCTTGCACACTTCTCCCCTCTGCCTTGCACCCTTCTCCCCTTTGCCTTGCACCCTTCTCCCCTCTACCTTTCACCCTTCTCCCCTTTGCCTTTCACCCTTCTCCCCTCTGCCTTTCACCCTTATCCCATCTGCCATGCACCCTTCTCCCCCTCTGCCTTGCACCCTTCTCTACCTTGCACCCTTCTCCCTCCACCTTGCACCCTTCTCCCCTCAGCCTTGCACCCTTCTCCTCTGTGCCTTGCACCCTTCTCCTCTCTACCTTGCACCCTTCTCTACCTTGCACCCTTCTCCTCTCTTCCTTGCACCCTTCTCCTCTTTGCCTTGCACCCTTCTCCTCTGTGCCTTGCACCCTTCTCTTCTCTGCCTTGCACCCTTCTCCTCTTTGCCTTGCACCCTTCTCCTCTCTGCCTTGCACCCTTCTCCTCTCTGCCTTGCACCCTTCTCCCCTCTGCCTTGCACCCTTCTCCTCTCTGCCTTGCACCGTTCTCCCCTCCGCCTTGCACCCTTCTCCTATCTGCCTTGCACCCTTCTCCCCTCCGCCTTGCACCCTTCTCCTCTCTACCTTGCACCCTTCTCCCCCTCCGCCTTGCACCCTTCTCTACCTTGCACCCTTCTCCTCTCTTCCTTGCACCCTTCTCCTCTTTGCCTTGCACCCTTCTCCTCTTTGCCTTGCACCCTTCTCTTCTCTGCCTTGCACCCTTCTCCTCTTTGCCTTGCACCCTTCTCCTCTTTGCCTTGCACCCTTCTCCCCTCGCCTTGCACCCTTCTCCTATCTGCCTTGCACCCTTCTCCCCTCCGCCTTGCACCCTTCTCCCCTCCGCCTTGCACCCTTCTCCTCTCTACCTTGCACCCTTCTCCGCCTCGCACCCTTCTCTACCTTGCACCCTTCTCCTCTCTACCTTGCACCCTTCTCCTCTTTGCCTTGCACCCTTCTCCTCTGTGCCTTGCACCCTTCTCTTCTCTGCCTTGCACCCTTCTCCTCTTTGCCTTGCACCCTTCTCCTCTCTTCCTTGCACCCTTCTCCTCTTTGCCTTGCACCCTTCTCCTCTTTGCCTTGCACCCTTCTCTTCTCTGCCTTGCACCCTTCTCTTCTCTGCCTTGCACCCTTCTCCTCTTTGCCTTGCACCCTTCTCCCCTCCGCCTTACACCCTTCTCCTATCTGCCTTGCACCCTTCTCCCCTCCGCCTTGCACCCTTCTCCCCTCTACCTTGCACCCTTCTCCGCCTTGCACCCTTCTCTACCTTGCACCCTTCTCCTCTCTTCCTTGCACCCTTCTCCTCTTTGCCTTGCACCCTTCTCCTCTGTGCCTTGCACCCTTCTCCTCTGTGCCTTGCACCCTTCTCTTCTCTGCCTTGCACCCTTCTCCTCTCTGCCTTGCACCCTTCTCCTCTCTGCCTTGCACCCTTCTCCTCTCTGCCTTGCACCCTTCTCCCCTCTGCCCTGCACCCTTCTCCTCTCTGCCTTGCACCCTTCTCCTCTCTGCCTTGCACCCTTCTCTACCTTGCACCCTTCTCCTCTCTGCCTTGCACCCTTCTCCCCTCTGCCTTGCACCCTTCTCCCCTCTGCCTTGCACCCTTCTCCCCTCTGCCTTGCACCCTTCTCCCCTCTGCCTTGCACCCTTCTCCCCTCTGCCTTGCACCCTTCTCTACCATGCATCCTTCTCCCCCTCTGCCTTGCACCCTTCTCCCCCTCTGCCTTGCACCCTTCTCGGCCCCCCATTTCCCTCTCCCTGCGGACGCCCATGGTGTGTTCTAACAAGCGTGCTTACCTGAGGGCACCATTTTGCTGCCTCGTCCCTTCTCATGTGAGCTTTGCCCTGGAGAATACTCTGTCTGGGGGCCCCCACTCCCACCCTTGTCAGGGTCCCGAGCACTGCTCTGTGCTGTCTCTTGCTCTTGCTCTCTGAGGCCCCCACCCCATCCTTGTCCCTGTCTCTTCTCTTCTCTTGTGGGTGGGCCCCCCACCCCATCCTTGTCCCTGTCTCTTCTTGTCCCTGTCTCTTCTCTTCTCTTGTGGGGTGGAGCCCCCACCCCATCCTTGTCCCTGTCTCTTCTCTTCTCTTGTGGGGTGGGCCCCCCACCCTCTCTTCTCTCCTCTTGTGGGGTGGGCCCCCCACCCCATCCTTGTCCCTGTCTCTTCTGTTCTCTTGTGGGTGGGCCCCCACTCCATCCTTGTCCCTGTCTCTTCTCGGATGGGGGCCTGTCCCTTTCTCTTCTCTTCTCTTGTGGGGTGGGCCCCCACCCCATCCTTGTCCCTGTCTCCTCTCTTCTCTTGTGGGGTGGGCCCCCCACCCCGTCCTTGTCCCTGTCTCTTCTCTTGCTCTTGCTCTCTGAGGCCCCCACCCCATCCTTGTCCCTGTCTCTTCTCTTCTCTTGTGGGGTGGGCCCCCCACCCCGTCCTTGTCCCTGTCTCTTCTCTTGCTCTTGCTCTCTGAGGCCCCCACCCCATCCTTGTCCCTGTCTCCTCTCTTCTCTTGTGGGGTGGGCCCCCCACCCCGTCCTTGTCCCTGTCTCTTCTCTTGCTCTCTGAGGCCCCCACCCCATCCTTGTCCCTGTCTCTTCTCTTCTCTTGTGGGGTGGGCCCCCCACCCCATCCTTGTCCCTGTCTCTTCTCGGATGGGGGCCTGTCCCTGTCTCTTCTCTTCTCTTGTGGGGTGGGCCCCCCACCCCATCCTTGTCCCTGTCTCTTCTCTTTTCTTGTGGGGTGGAGCCCCCACCCCATCCTTGTCCCTGTCTCTTCTCGGATGGGGGCCTGTCCCTGTCTCTTCTCTTCTCTTGTGGGGTGGAGCCCCCACCCCATCCTTGTCCCTGTCTCTTCTCTTCTCTTGTGGGGTGTGCCCCCCACCCTCTCTTCTCTTCTCTTGTGGGGTGGGCCCCCCACCCCATCCTTGTCCCTGTCTCTTCTCTTCTCTTGTGGGGTGGGCCCCCCACCCCATCCTTGTCCCTGTCTCTTCTCGGATGGGGGCCTGTCCCTGTCTCTTCTCTTCTCTTGTGGGGTGGGCCCCCCACCCCATCCTTGTCCCTGTCTCTTCTCTTTTCTTGTGGGGTGCGCTTTGTTGAGAGGAGAGAGTGGGGGCCGGGCTCTGTGCTGCCTCAGAGGAGCAGTGGAGACTGCTGTCTCTGGGGCCCCCATCCTCTTTCCAGGACTGCCTCTGGCTCTGACTGAAGAGAAACAATGTATATTGATACTTTGTTTCTCTTCAGTCAGAGGGGGCGAAGGGCTCTGAGCAGGCTGCACCTGCTTCAGATGCAGAGAGAGAGAGGCTTGCTTCAGCGCAGACCTCTCTCACAGCTCTCAGAAGAGCTGAGGGGGCCGGGGACCCCTGGGGGCCCCTTCATTAACTGTAGAGAGTGAGGCCCCCCCGCACTGCGGGGTCTGCGGGGGCGTTTGTTACGCCCCTGGTAACATGCTTGCCCGTGGGCTCTGTTCTTTAGTGCCTCCTGCTCCTGCTACTGTGATCAGCTCCTACTAGACCCTCTCTTTTCTTTCCTCCTTTTGCCATTGAACTCCTTTATCAGTTTCATGTTGTTCTGTTGCAGGGACTCTGCACATATGCAGAACTACGCGCAAGAAACCAGGACCTCGGTGTATAGTGGTGTACCAACAACTCACCTTAATGCCCTGAACCCCTATCCGACTAGCTGTAGTGTCTCATTTGTTCTCGGTACTACAGCAAAGCTACCAATGATTAGACATCCTAGAACCTGTAACTCAGACTCTCTCAGTAATCGCGGGAGCAAGAACACTCTTTCACCAACTCACCCATACTTGTCCACAACATAAGTAATCAGATACACAGTATAGATTAAAATGTTTATTTTAACTAACGTGCTCTATAATGCAGCACACGAGCCAATACTAGCAGCAAAATGCATAAACTCAATATAGTAGGCATAGTTACAATTCCATAAAATATGAATGGGGATATCATTTTATAAAGCTAGTAGAAAATAGGCCTAATGTGCCTTGCCACCCTCTCCGTGCTAGGAACTAGTTTATTATAATTAAAAAAGACCTCTTTGCTTTGTCAGGGGAACCCCATACCTCCAGGTTTAGATGCAAAAGCTTTACATCTCCGGACAAGCACAGCTCTTCTCTTTGGAAAGTTTTCCCCCAAGTGTCTCAACATACATGCAATGCAATATTAAAAGAACCAGATTTTCAGTAGTTCACCTGTGGCAGTATTAATGCTAACATGCTTGGGACTGACCAACGCAGATTAACGGAGCACATTGTTTTTCGACCTTAAACACGCTGTGCAGACAGAGCCCCAGAGTACAACAAGAAAAGTGAAAGCTAGACGGTTCTCGTATGAATGAGCACAAGCAGAGGATTTGTGAAAACAAATTCATGTAGAAACGTGTGCAAAAAGCGGCAAAATGGCAGTCAAGCTTATACTAACTTATGCTAATTTAGCAATGTACGCAGTGAACTCATAGCCTCACAACACCCTCCCCTTGGTAAGTCCCTTGCATGTAAACTAGGGTCGAGCACAGAGTTCAAGTAGTATGAGCAGAGTTCAAGAGCGTCTATAATTTATTGAAGATGGACAGAGAGAGAAAAAAGTTTTGTACCAAATATATATATATATATATATATATATATATATATATATATATATATATATATATATTTATATATAAAATAGGCAAAGATGAGCGCCAGCCTTTTAATCCATCAGAGTGTAACAGCAGTAAACTGCAACGGCTTCCAATAGGAAATCATTGTCATCAGTAGAAAAAAGAGATGCCATCCAATTTAGTAAGCAGAACGAGCATTCGTGATCTTCACAGGTGGGTGCATCTAGCACCATGTCAAGTCATAAGTCAAGTCATAAAATTTGTATAGCGCACTACATACCCAGAGGGTTTCAAGGCGCTTAGGAAGGGGAGGAGGATTATTTGTCAAATATCCACGTTTTAAGCTGTTTTCTGAACGCTAGGTGGTTCTGGGTGAGGCGAAGGTAAGCGGGGAGTGAGTTCCATGTTTTAGCAGCCAGGTACGAAAAGGATCTGCCTCCCATGGTGGTCTTGTTAATGCGAGGTACAGTGGCGAGGGCTTGGTTGGAAGAGCGTAGTTGGCGGGAGGGGGTGTAGAAGGACAGTCGAGAGTTGAGGCAATCTGGTCCGATGTCGTAAAGTGATTTGTGTGCGTGGGTGAGCAGTCGGAAAGTGATCCTCTTATTGACGGGTAGCCAGTGGAGGTCTTTAAGGTGACCAGAGATGTGTTCGTTGCGTGGGATGTCTAAAATGAGCCTGGCTGAGGCGTTTTGGATTCGTTGGAGTTTCTTCTGGAGTTTAGCGGTGGTACCTGCGTAGAGGGTGTTTCCGTAGTCCAGTCGGCTCGTGACCAGAGCGTGGGTGACTGTTTTCCTTGTTTCGGAGGGGATCCAGCGAAATGTTTTTCTGAGCATGCAAAGAATGTTGAAGCAGGAAGAGGATACGGCGTTGACTTGTTTGTTCATTGAGAGTGAAGAATCCAGGATGACGCCAAGGTTCCGTGCGTGGTCTGTCGGGATGGGTGCTTTTCCGAGGGCTTCCGGCCACCAGGAGTCGTCCCAAGCAGAGGGGGATGTGCCTAGGATGAGGACTTCTGTTTTGTCTGAGTTCAGTTTCAGACGGCTTTGTTTCATCCATTCGGCGACTTCTTTCATTCCTTCGTGCAGGTTAGTTTTGGCGGTGCTGGGGTCATTGGTGAGAGAAAGGATCAGTTGAGTGTCGTCCGCGTAAGAGATGATGTTGAGGTTGTGTTGGCGTGCGATGGCCGCGAGGGGGCTCATGTATACGTTGAAGAGGGTGGGACTGAGTGAGGATCCTTGAGGTACGCCGCAGATGACTTCAGAGGCCTCGGACTTGAATGGAGGAAGGCGGACTCTCTGGGTTCTTCCGGTGAGGAACGAGGTGATCCATTCAAGTGCTTTTCCTTGGATTCCGATGTTATTGAGGCGTTGTAGGAGGGTGCTGTGGCAGACTGTGTCGAAGGCTGCAGAGAGGTCGAGGAGGATGAGGGCGACTGTGTCTCCATTGTCCAGTAGAGTTCGAATGTCATCTGTTGCTGCGATGAGGGCGGTCTCAGTGCTGTGTTTTGCTCGGAAGCCAGATTGTGAGGGGTCGAGGGATTTGTTGGCTTCGAGGAAGGCGGCGAGCTGGTTGTTGACGGCTTTCTCGATGACTTTGGCCGGGAATGGAAGAAGCGAGATTGGGCGGTAGTTTTTGAGTTCGGTGGGGTCCGCTGTTGGTTTTTTCAGAAGGGCGGTGAGTTCAGCGTGTTTCCAGTCTTCTGGGAAGGTAGCGGAGTTGAAGGAGCAGTTGATGACGTCTCGAAGGTGCGGTGCTATGACGGAGTCTGCTTTGTTGAAGATGTGGTGAGGGCATGGGTCTGTGGGGGATCCTGAGTGGATGGAGTTCATCAGGCGGATGGTGTCCTCAGTGGAGATTGGGTTCCAGTCGTTAAGGGTGTTCATGGGGGGAAGATGGACAGCAGATGGTAGGGTGGGTTGGTTTCCGGGTTGGTTGTCAAAGCTGTTGTGGATGTCTGCAATCTTGTTGTGGAAAAAAGAGGCTAGGGAGTCGCATAGGGTTTGAGAGGGGGTGATGTAGTTGGAGTTGGCCGAGGGATTGGAAAATTCCTTGACGATGTTGAAAAGTTCCTTGCTGTTGTGAGCGTTGTTGTCGAGTCGATCCTTGAATGCTGCTTTCTTGGCTTTTCGGATCAGTTGGTGGTGAGTGCGGGTGGCGTTTTTGAAGGCGTCCTTGGTGCTGGTGGTTGGGTCTTTTTCCAGGCCTTTTCAAGGGAGCGGCAGAGTTTCTTGGACTTCTTGAGATCATCGTTGAACCATGAGGCCTTCTTGCTGCCAGGTTTGCTTTGGCGTTTTTTCAGTGGTGCCAAGGTGTCGGCGGTGTTGGATAACCATAGGGTGAGGTTAGCGGCGGCTTCGTTAGCGTTGGAAGAGGGGGCTGGGGTGTGTTGAAGGAGCGATGCGGAGATTTGGTCCGTGGTGATTTTGTTCCAGTTCCTTTTCAGGGTAGGTTGGAGGTGGATGCTGGGTTTTGGTTTGTTGTAGGTGAAGTGAACGCAGCTGTGGTCAGTCCAGAGGAGGTCCGTAGTGTGGCTGAAGGAGACATGGTTGCTGGAGGTGAAGATGGGGTCGAGTGTGTGGCCTGCGATGTGGGTGGGGGAAGTGACTAGTTGTTTAAGTCCGAGGTTGGTGAGGTTGTCCACGAGGGTGGCGGTGTTGCGGTCGTTGATCTTATCGAGGTGAAAGTTGAGGTCTCCCAGAAGGATGTAGTCTTTGGAGGTGAGCGCGTGTGGGGTGATGAAGTCCGTGATGTCTTCACTGAATTTTGCGCGGGGACCTGGTGGTCTGTAGAGGAGGGTGCCTCTGAGTGTGGTCTTGGGGTCGATGTGGGTCTGGAAGTGAAGGTGTTCGGAGTTGGCGAGGTTGCCGTCAGAGCTGGTTGAGATGCGGATAGATTTCTTATGGACGATAGCGATTCCTCCTCCTGTGTGGCTGGTGCGGTCCTTGCGTGTGATCTTATATTCTTCAGGGATGGCAATGGTGATGTCTGGTGCGGAGGAAGTATTCATCCAAGTTTCCGTTAGGAAGGCGATGTCTGGAGAAATGGTGTCTAGTAGGTTCCATAGGTCAATGGCGTGCCTGTGGACTGATCGGGTGTTGAGAAGGATGCATTGTAGGTGGTTGGGGTCGGGAATCTGTGGTGTGGTCGTAGCGGAGATGTTGTCGGTGCCGATGAATTTGCAGGAGTAGCAGGAGAAAGGTCCATGGGTGTGTCCAGGAGCGGCTTGGACGCAGTAGGGAGCACGACCGGGGTTAAGGGCTAGGAGGGTTGCGGCATCGTAGGTAGTGCGGGGGGGCAGGGGGGGACGCGGGCCAGGGGGTCTGGCGCTGGGCGCGGTCCAGGCGCGGACGGGCGTAGACGGGCTTACCTTTGGCGCACCTTCGGCGCGAATTGGGCGCGATCGCTGCGCGTAAACGCTGCGCGCAAAAGCCACTGTCATAAGTGGATAGTGAAGGGGGGAGGGGCGAGGTCGGCTCAGCTGGGAGGCGAGGCGGGCTGCGCACGACAACAACAACAAAATGGAGGAGGGGGGAGCACAACAGAGCGCTTGGGGAGAACGCGCTAATGCTGTAACAATCTTATCACTATCAGGTTAAAGCGCCTACTGAACAAAGCGGCAGCCAGGCACAGCTGAGGCTGTAATCACGAAGCAAAATCGGCCAGAACGCTAATGCGACATACAATGTAAGCACAATCACGTAGAGCGCATACACAGCAAAGCGGCAGCCAGGCACAGCTGAAGGCTGAAATTACAAAGCACAATTCTGCAAGAGCGCTGCTAACAATACCACAGAGGCGCTAGGGGCGCTGGGAGCGACCACTCCGGCCAAGGCGTAGAGTGAGTCACAGCGCTTGCGTGTAGATACCTTGTAGGAAATCCTGTGCCGCCGGAAGGATATCCAATTGTGCCAATACACCAAGTGTAGCCGCACATGCCATAAATCCAAGCCCGGAGCATTCTTGCTCATGGGCCACTGAGGGACTCATCAACATATCATAATCCGGGTCGGGTGATGACGTATTGGAGGTGCAGAGATCCAAAGCCCATTCAAAGGAGCATTCCAAGCACGAAAAGACAGGTTGTACGCAAGTGTAGTACACAAAGTGAAAAGACAGTCTTTAAGCCACGCTGTGTGTTGCCAGTGGCAGTGTGCCAAAGCATTCAAGCATACGGGCATGGAGCATCTGTAACCGATCTTGGTAATGTAGGATCACAAGAGGTGCATCCATTGCGTAGCAGGCAAATCAATAGAAGGACATCAGCCGCAATGGTAATCAACAGAGGTAATTCCCCAAAGACGTTGGAAAAAATAGAATAAATAAAGGCTGATATTACACCAAATATATCCTGAAAAGAAGTCACAAGGCCAGAGCCCACAACTTTAAAAAAATGTGCCAGGCCATATGTATCAGACGCATTGAAGATACAATAAATTAAATGTAGTAGGAGATTGGTATTTAAAAGGGATTGAATTTCAGAATTGGTACTTGCTTTATGCAGGACGAAGGTTTTGCGCTCAGAAGTACGCGGGACCACCTACTGAATTAATAGCGCTTTTATTCTGCTCAACTTATTGAAGTCTGCTTTCAAAGTTGGGATGCAAGGCAAAATCGAGGTATCGAGCTTCCCCTGCGGGGGCGGGAAAAGCACATTTTTACAGCAAACAATGCGCTGTGAAACTGTTACAATGTACAGTATGTCAGCTAGCAAACCCCAACATTCCTCATTATTCAAAAGAAGATAGCTACCGTTAGTAAGCAAGGTGAAAGTGGGTTTTATAGCCGGTACTGGAATACCCTTTACGACACGCACAAGATTAGGGGCGTTAACACTGCAAGCCCCGTGTAACTGTATGTTTTACAGAAAAGTGAACGACCCAATGTAGAATCACAAGATTCTTCTGTAAGGTATACTTCTTTTTCATCTCGCCAACATCTGTATGTGAAAGGCAAGGACCACACCTCATGCAGGAAAGCACTGCCCAGGGGTTCATATTGACCTAATGGGTAATGCTTCATGCACAAGGTTAATTTAAACAAGGAAAACAGTAAAGAGATAACCCTGTAGATGAGCCAGACAGCAGAGTCAGTTTCAGGCACGGAGAAGGGCAAAGGGTCAATATTCTCAATATGTAAAAGTATGTACTTTGCATCTTTCATCAACATAAACTGTTGCTTGTCAGTCAAATTAAAAGGCAAAAACAAAGCTGTTGCTTTTAAAATAATCCCATGGCACTATTCCCATTTTCAGTGTTTGCAAACTGCATTGGTGAAAGTAATTGAATTTGACCCTGATACAACACAGAAACATCATCTTGTACGATATCAACAATAGATGAAACAATATTATCTAACTTGTAAATGCGGGAATATAGAGTGTTAATACTATTGTCAACCACTGCAAGTACTTTTTCTAGATTAGCCTGATCTATTTCTCTCAATCGTGATGCAGCTTCAATTTGAGAAAGCTTCCAGATTTCATTGTAAGCAGCATAAACGGCCCTTGATAAAGTCTGCCAAATCAATGTTACTGGATACCAGCAATAAATGTTGTTTAACGGACGATAGGGACAAGTGTTGTATCCAAGTTTGACACAATTTACCTACAGAATATGTGGTAAACGAATGTGCATTCGCAACACGTGGATCTGGTCGATCTTGTTTGTAACCAGGGACTATGTTATGAAAACGCAATTGGCAGGCATCAGCAGTCGTCTAATGCAAGAAATAAAGTATGGAGTGCACACCTAAGCTCAATAGTTTAAACCATTGTTGAGAAACGGTTGGACAAGTGATTTAATTTCTGTGTGCTACACAGTATTTGTGGGCTGCCTGTCCCACGCTTGCGTTAATCATCAAAATTCAAGAGAATTCTCACTTGAGTAACTGTGTGCACTACCATGTACCAGGTTGTTTACTTTTGTGAAAACTGTACATGGTAGTGCACACAGTTACTCAAGTGAGAGTTCTCTTGAATTGTGATGATCAGCAGTCGTCTGCCAAACTAACCATCCTAGTGGGTCTAACCTTGAGACATTAAAAGTTATATTCTGAAATAAAGCTTACAGTTCCTCAACGGAATAATCAGTATGCAAGCTCAAGTTCTGATATAAAGCCAGTTTAGGAATGGTAGGGACATTCAACTGTTTTGTAGTTGCTAAACCAAAACAGGTGGTTTAATACATAGAATCATTTAAAAATAGAATTTGTGTTGGGATGTGCACGTGTGATATAAAGCTTCAGTGCCACGAACCTGCGAGGATCTAGAACCCCACTCTGATTTTAAATCAATGTTGGCCTGTAGTGTAGTTCCTATATTCCCAATAGGCTCTGCACATTGGAATAATATATCCTATAGATGTGACGTAGGACTTATGTCTACTAGGTCTCTATTGAAATATATTAGACTTATTGTGAGTGCCAGCTAGCTCAGAGGTCACTAGAAACTTTCTCAAATTCACAAGAAGGGATTTAGTTTCTGACAACCGCATAAACATGACAACTTTGTTTCCCAAAATAAAACTGATCTTCAGAGTCGTAGAAACAATAGATAGATATTTTACCCCAGTCAATTGTGCATGCTTTGTTTCACCAGAGGTACAGAGAAATAGATAGACGGGCGTTTTCAATAAAAGGTTTTGCCATAACGAAGCAGAAGAAATAAAAATAGTATTCCTGCTACGAGTCCGAAGATGAGAGGCAGGCCCCCGAACACAGAATGAACGAAGTTAGTAAAAATGCCCAGGACTGCTTCAAAGGGTGCTAACAGTCCCGAAAAAATCGTCTTAAATACATGTACAATACCACTTGTATCAGACATGTTTAAGATACGACCTAAAATTTCTGCGAAATGTATGTGGCAGTTTGTTGATAATAATGCATGTATCTCTGCAGAGGACCTTGCAACTTGCAGATCATACGTCTCTTTGGACGAGGTCAGTGGCACAGTGTTTTCTAAAAGAATGGCTTTCATTCTGCTTCAAGTATCATTTCTTATAGAAGAGATATTCAGTGAAGGCCATAGTGCGACTCCCCGTCTGTCTTAGTTTTTGGAAAGAATACTTGCATACAACAAGTGACCCTGGCTGACACACTAACCAGATAGGCTGTCCCTGGCATCATTCCACAACAGCTGTGATCATTTAGCATTATGTAGCTTCCATTGGAAAGCTGCCTGAAAACTGGATCTATCACTGCTGCCGGGCAACCCTGCAGGTGGCATGATAAGTTGTTTGAAGAACAATCCCAGGCTCAATGTAAATGAATGCCTTGACACAGAAGTGTACCGCTTAATGTGGTTTTACAGTTTTTACCACTTAGAAATACCTCCTTTCCCCCACTCCAACATTTGTGTGTGTATGGTAAATCCCAGGTCGACTTTATGTACTCTTTACCCAACCTTTCATACAGGCCTGCTGGTATGTGTTTTAAGCAATACTGAAACTGGCAAATCGTCACTGGTATCGTGATGGTGCCATGTATTATCCATTCAACGGATGGTTTCTCGGAAACAGTTAATGGTAATCTCTCTAGTTTTTCTATGCTCAGCACAGTATAGTCTGCTCCCCTCTGTGCCAAAGAGATTTGTTTATCTGCAAGGTTAAATACAGTAAATAATGACGTGCTGTTGATTAGACGCCAGGGCACATAGCCAGAACGAAGGTTTTGTAACGTCCAGCCTAGCAGCATTATAGAACGTCATTGAGACTGGCCAAGTTGTAACATTAGCAAGTCCTGTTCCATTATGTCTATGGCAGAGGATACGATGCTGTCCAAAGAATAAATTCTGGAAGACGGTGTTGTTAATCCATTGTCAACTATAGAGAGAGCTTTCTCTAAATTAATACGATCAATTTCTCGTATTCATTCTGCAGTTTCCATTTGCGTGACTTTCCATGCTTCATTGTAAGCAGAGTAAAAACCGGCGTATATGAAACGTTTATGACGTGGTTTGCAAGGTCCAAGTAAAAATTCTCGCAAGTCAACGCCATCTTTAAGAAAAGTTAAGTGTTGTTTTATATCTGGGAATGTGGATTTTTGTAGCCATTGAAGGCACAGTTTTCCTACACTGTAAGATGTTATTATCCCTGGATGTTTTCTCTGGGCATATCTTCGATCTGGCATAGGTGCTGTAAACCCTGGTGTCTTTTTCAGGAATCTATCTTGACAGTTATTCGTGTCTGTGGGCCAGATTAACCATTTTCTCCATTCAGGATTACTTCTATTTTGTTGTAAAAATATAATTCACGTCTACCTCCTCATCTGTAGTTCTATTACTATCAGGTGTGGGCTTAGGTACAGACGGTTTGTTTAAATCTTTCATCTTAGCCAGGCCAAAACAAGATGTCTGTTGAACAGTTTCATTTAAGAACAGTATTTGTTCTGGGATGATGCAGGCTCTGAATAATGCTTCTAAACCTTGTACCTGCCAGTCTTTTGTGCCCCAAACAGTTTTTGTCTCAATGTTGTCTTTCCAAAAGTCAGAGCCTAATGTGGACAATTGAGCATAAAAGGCCGCAGAACAAATTTGTTTACTATTTGTTAACATACCTTTCATGCCTGTCTTATTAGCATATTTAAAGTAAAAGCTTTCTGGATTTGTGACATTAAAACCTGTAAAATATGGTTATTTTCTATAGAATGTTTTAGAGCTACCTTTTGGAGGTGTTGGACAATGTTCCTATTGATTATAAGTTAAAACATTTCTA
The DNA here is from genome assembly GCF_964263255.1 of Lissotriton vulgaris. NCBI lineage: Eukaryota > Metazoa > Chordata > Amphibia > Caudata > Salamandridae > Lissotriton > Lissotriton vulgaris. The sequence goes on along the minus strand of NC_141685.1, from coordinate 2,101,433,771 downwards.
GGGTTTGCAGATTTGTGCAAATAATGATGACCAAAATGATTAAAACAATACATTTCTTCATAATTTGATGAACCTTCTAAGTATTCATGTTTTGCAAATTTTGCCGACATTTCTAAGTCTGCCATTATGTTATTAACAGTCTCAAAGTCCCAATCATCAGAAAATGTACTCGTTGACACAAAATCACTCAAGGAAACCTTAAATTGATGTGGAATCTTCAGCAGCTCAACCGGGCCCTAAATGTCATAATAAGTTCTATCCCAAGCTATACCACCAGGTAGAGGAACAGCTGTGATGTTCACTGATGACAGGTCTCTTTGTTCACGATGAGATGATTTGTGTGGTTTCAGGAGCAAGTTGATGTTCTTACTTGATGTGTCCATTTTACTATATTTTCCATCTATCAGCTTTCCCAAACTTAAAACAAGATTGAGCCATAGTAGGAGAAAAGGTACACCTAACACAATCCAAAATTCAACCCATGGTGAAACCAGAAATGTATTTGTAAGCTGGTGAAATAATTCTATTACTTGTTCCTTGAAAGTCTTGTTCGTTGGCATAGTTTCAGGTTCACTGGGATCCTCAGAAAAAGTATCAAAGTTGATGAAATAGCCAGAGGCAGTTCTGTCAATAGTTGGTATCGCATCCGGATTATTTGAAATTGCTGGAGCTGCTTGTTCCCTTGACATATTAGTATAGTCAGATGCTACATCATTGTAGACAGGAGTTTCTTGACGAACTGTTATTTGGGTTTCAAGAGGCACAAGTTCCATGGCTTTGTTGCACAGTCCTTCTTTTCTCACTGCAGATTCTTCAAAGGTGATGAGTCTTTCAGTTTGAACCTCTTGGATGGTAGCAAGATTTGGTTGTCTGCTACATCTCTGGAGTCCACTGGGCCCACTACTTATTATCGGGCACATAGTGTGGTTTACCAGGTCAATGGATACAGACCGGTTCTCCTTTCTTCCAGCAAGGGGCAGCAGTAACACTGTTCTGATCTGTGGACTGCTAGTGCAGGTACTGGTTTTCTATAAGAAGGCCCAAATTCCTTCTTATGCTCTATTTTCTCACTGACCAGATCCCCAATCTTAGGAATCCAGATAGGTCTTGCTGGGACAGGTGGTTTTTCTTCAGTGGTCGTTGGCTTCTGTATGGTGTTGCTTAGACTTCTTCTTGTTTCCTTTAAGTCCTGTAAAACAGCCAAACGTTCTTTGATATCAAATGGTTTTTGTTCCACCACTGAAGTATGACGATCGAGGATTTCAACCATCATTCTAGTACCAAAAAGGATTTCATATGGAGTGATTCCACCCAGAGAATTTCTTGGCAGGTTATTAGGACTACGTTGGACACTTGTTTGATGTTTAACCCACCCGTCACCTGAACCTAATACCCTAGCTGTTATAGATTGCTTTATGTCACAGTTTTTTCTTTCTACAACCAAATTTCCCTCAGGATGGAATGGACTTGAGTACCTCAATGCAATGCCCAAGCTGGCCATTGCCTCCTTGTAAGCCAGAGAGCTAAAAGCAGGACCCTGGTCAGAATGTAGCGTACCAATTGCGTATGTGCCGATAAAGACTCTCAAATCTTTTATAACAGTTCGGGCTTCAGCCGTGCGCTGAGGCCACATCCAAATGAATCTTGAGCAAGAATCCAGTGCGACCATGATGTACTTATAGTTATCATCCCTTTGAAGGGGACAGCAGTGATCCAGGTAAACACATGCTAATGGTTTATCTGAAATCAGAAGGGGCGTCTGCGCCGGGCGTTTCACTGTTGATACTTTCATTTTCTGGCAGATTTCACATTCCAAAACATAGTTTCTGGTTTTTTTCCTCATGCGCGGCCACCAGTATTGTTGTTTTATTAATGAAACTGTGGCAGAAACACCTGCGTGTGCAGAGGAAAGCACTTCATGTGCTGCTAAAATTAGTCCTAATCTATGTTCTATGTTTGGGATTACTCTATCCCCCACTCCAGGGATTCGAGCAAAAGGAACATTATTTGCATCAGTTATATAGGAGTACTTGAGTGGAAAGCCTTTTTGTAGTGCTTTACCACTGTTTTTTACTGAAGCAGTGACAGCTTGCATTATTTTGCTGTCTATTTTTGTTTTTGAACGAGTGATTCCAGCTACGGAAGCTGTTTGCACAGCTGCCTTCGCGGCTTCATCAGCCAATGAATTCCCTTCAACGTGAACGCCATCGCGCTGATGACTCAGTGTATGGATCACGTGAGTCTTTTGTAGTTCTTTCTGTAAAAGAACTACTTGTTCCCAAAGCATTTTTTGCTTGATTGTGCCACCTTTTGCGTCTTTAAAACCATTTTGAACCCAGTTCTGCAGGTATTCATTGGAAGACTGGACGCAGTAATACGAATCGCACACTATGAGTGTGGGGAATTCGCGAGCGGTATTTTCAAGCACCATCTTAAAAGCCTGTAGTTCAGCTCGCTGAGCTGTACAGTCTCCGAGAGATTGAGTTTTAGTGACCATAGGTCTGAATTTACCATCGCGCAAGCGACCTTTAACAATCGCGCACGCAGCACTATAAGCTTGTTTACCCCCAATTGCGTGTTGTGCTGATCGTCTGAATATATTATACATCCGTAATGTTCAGAATTTCAGTGGGCAGAGGACATCCTTGTTCGTATTGGAGAAATTCTTGTGTCTTCAAGTAAGGGTCAAAAACGTATTCAACGTCTGTTGCAGCAAGAGAATTAACACATTGTATCAATCTCAGATGTAGAGCTTTTGCATTTGGAATGCTTGCTTTTGTCACTGCCTCTAAGGCAGGTACAGGAGTAACGACTTTAATGTGTTTACCCTGTGCGAGTGCTCTCTCTTTTGCTACAGCAGTATGAACCGCTGTCAGAATTTTTTCTGTTAAAGTGAAATTCATTTCAGCCTGTGTGTAAAAGTGTGATTTGTAAGCTATTTTCACCTTCATTAAAGGTTAGGTATGTGAATACGCATCTCCCTGGGATGATTCGGATTCCAAGGTTGCGTTCATTTGCGCGTGTCTGTAAATGTGTTGTTGCCAACATGTCCGTTTGCACTGAACGGAAAATTTCTGTGTGTTTTTGAGTCCAATTAGTAGGTTTGAAATCAGGTTTGATTAATTCGTAGAGAGGTTTAACCCTTTCTGCGTAATTTAGAATGTAAGTTCTTCCAAAATTCTGGAATCCTAGAACTGACTGTAAGTTTTTCAGCGTTTTTGGAGGTTGGAGCAGCGCACATTTTCTAGAAAGTTTGCTGCCAGGCTTTTGCCTTCACTTGACAGTTTGTATCCCAAGAATAGGACGTTGAGGTGGGCAATTCTTGATTTTTTAAAGTTGAATTCATACCCTTCAGAGGCGAATCCGAATATTATGGTGTTCACCCTGGTCAAGTACCTGTCCAAGTCATCATCTGTAAGATAGATGCCATCGACGTAAGATAATGCCTCATCATTTGAAGTAACTCTGTTACTCTGGCTGAAAATAACCCAGGACTGTTCTTGAATCCCTGGGGGAGGGGACAAAAGTGTCGTTGTGCCCCCATTATTGAGAAAGCGGTCAAGTAATTGCTTTCAGGTGCAATGTTTTGACAGAAGAAACCATTTTGAAATTTCTAATGTCGTTTTGTATTTTTTGTGCACTATGTTATTCATCAGTGCTGCACTGTGTGCATTTTGTACTGCAAAGGTTTTGCAACAAGAGTGTACATTTCTGTAGGCCAAAACTAGACGATATGTATTGTCTGGTTTGGAGACTGGAAACAAAGGATTTTTCATGGACGAAGTGCATGTTTCAATCACCTCTTGGTATATAAGTTGATCTAGGATCTCCCTGACCTGTTTTTTAGATTCTTGTTTAACTAAATACTGATTCTGAGCAGTTGGTTGATTTTTTAACTGAATTTTATGTTGAGGAGAATCCTCATCCCATCCCATATGATTTTTATAAAATGCAGGTGCCTGGGCCACAGCCCATTTTCTGGCATAAGTGTATTTTTTGTGAATAGGAATATGATTTGAGAAGGCTGGCATAATGATCTCTTCGGGCGAATTAGCATCTTATAAACAAACAATAAACTCACTAATACATAAACGTAACAAGGAAGCAATGATAGAAATGAGAAATTCAAAACACGTGAAAACACTATAGTAAAATTAAATCTCAGTACAATTTATTAACATACATTATATTGATTAAAAATTGGGAAACATACACAGGCTGGAAAAACAATCATGAATAAAAAACATTCCAAATAAAAAAGGAGCTACAGGAAAAAGGACTAAACTCAAATAAGACAGTTATTTTGAATTTTCCTTAATTTCTTAATCCAAATTCACTCCTTGAGCATCAACGCGTTTCGGCGGTATGAGCAAAATATGACCGCCTTCATCAGGGTATATGTATAACTGTTTCCCAATATTTCTCGGGCATAAAATAAATTTTTCAGTGCGTCATAAGGGGTATACTTCTTCCTTATCCTTTATATCAGATATTCGTTCAGCGAATTATCCTCTTAGAGTATATAGTATTCTAATTTAAAAGAATGGCAGAAGCATGGTCTCAATTCCACATTCAATAGTACAACCAGCCATATAGCTGTAAGATAAAATTTTAAATTGTATGGACCCAGTACGCGGTAATGCGCACAGAATCTGTTGCGCTAAAAATCTATTTCAAGGAAGGTACAAGCCATAAATCTTTGTATGGTTCTGGTGAACAGGTAAAAACCATGAACCTAAAGTCTGTTTTCTCCTTGTCCGTCCTCCTTTATTGAATAAACGAAATGTCCCGCGTACACAGTCTGATCTATCTGGCGTCAAACGCGTCGATGCTCAAGGAGTGAATTTGGATTAAGAAATTAAGGAAAATTCAAAATAACTGTCTTATTTGAGTTTAGTCCTTTTTCCTGTAGCTCCTTTTTTATTTGGAATGTTTTCTATTCATGATTGTTCCGTCCTGTGTATGTTTCCCAATTTTAAATCAATATAATGTATGTTAATAAATTGTACTGAGATTTAATTTTACTATAGTGTTTTCACGTGTTTTGAATTTCTCATTTCTATCATTGATTCCTTGTTACGTTTATGTATTAGTGAGTTTATTGTTTGTTTATAAGTACTTTTGTATTGATGCTAATTCGCCCAAAGGGAATTCATTTCTTGACTTGTGTCAATTGTGAAACCCTATCCCTTTGGTCTTGGGGTCCCTCTCTCTTTTATTAGAGATAATGATCTCTTCGCCATGTCTTTTTTTTTTGGCCAGTCTTTTTCAGCCAGAATGATGTCATAACCCTTATATAGTTTTTCCCAAAAGAGTGCTTTTATTTTCCTAGTTATATCCCCCTCTATTCGGAGTGTTACTTCGTATAACTTATGTGGTACACTAACACTGATATCCGCAGTTTCAACCTGAATGCATTCATTCAGGTCCACTGTCTCCAGATGATCCTTCAGGATCTTGCGAGCTATGGTAACCTCTCCTGCGTGGTCCAGCATTGTCTGGGCCCACTCCCCGTTCTTGAGTTGTGCCCTCAAGATCCTCGGCATGTCTGATTTTAAGACTTGCTACTTTCTTTTTGGTGATTTGAGTTTTCTTATTTTTCGGAACATGTTGATCGTCTTTGGACTTCACGCGTTCTTCCTTGTGTTCTGATCGTCCTCTTCTTTCGGATTTCTGCGAGGAAGTCTGAAAGGTACGCGAAGAACGTGTATCAGTATCCTGATATCTGTCAGGCTTTCTCAAGTTATCCTTATTTCTGAGGTTATACCTCTTTTCAGAGGGCTCCTTTTGAGGAGACCTATCTCTGGTTTGAGAACGCTTCTCTTGAGGAAGTGTCTGTCTAGTATTTTCCCACTTCTTTCTAGGAGTAGTGAGTGTGTTTTTAATAAAAACTTTTTCAGGATTTTCTGTTAGTACAGGTGTTACTGGTTTCCCTCCCAAACTATCCCTTCCTAGTTCTTCATAGGATTTTTCTATTATTCTGGCCAGTTCATACGGTTGCTTAGTTATATCAAGTTCTTTTCGTTTTTGGAGGATTGCCACTCATGTTGCTTCACCTTTAATATTAGCTAATATTATAGCTGAGACCTGTTTGAAATCCTTCAGTAACTTCATACTGAGATTTAAAGCAGGCTCTGCCCCGTATTAATTTTGAATCTGTTTCAGGACGTCTGTTATCACCGCCATAGGCGGTACACCATGTGGTTTTGTATAGATTGCAGCAAAGACTGTACCCCAAGTGTCACAGTCCTCTAAATGGGGCGCAATCCCCATTGGTAAATAGATTCTTAGAATCCTGTGTTTTTCATGAGGTGTACTATCGGTAAATAATGCCTCAATTTGAGAACTTTTTTGAGCTAACCAGAACAGAACTTGTTCCCTTTTTGTGGGTAATTTACCGATGACTGATTGTATAGTCTGTGGTGTAATTTTGTTTGTGTTCCCCTGATGAGGGGTGTGCTGTGGAATCCTTATAGCAGGTTGGACTGTTAACGTCCGCATGACATATTGCACTAACTGTCTATGGATTTTTATTAATTGTTTTAGCTGAGCCAATAGTTCTGGACCTGTCATTTTTAAAAATTTTTTTTTTTTTTTTTTAATCCTCATTTGCCGTCTTGCCGCCCATAACTTCTTTCTTAATCCACCACTGGGCTGTTTTTATCTCTTAGGCTGGATTAGAGTAATGGGGCGTAGACAACACATATTCTTGAGTCTGGCCTTCCTCTAAACTATCCTTCTTGACCACCTGACCCAACATGTGTGTCCTCCACCATCTCTATTTATCGTCCTGGGAAAGTCCATATACCAGCGAGACAGGCACGGGCTTAATCATCGGACTTTAACATAAATATAATTCAACCAAAATTTAACAGGAAGGGTATCCAAAATCCTCTATTTCTTTTAGAACGGTCTAACATATCAAGCTTAGCCATGTACCTCATGGCTAAAATCCAATCCATTAAAATAGGACTAAGTGGTGAGACCCATAGTTTACATATCTCTCGACGTGCTAGCAACATGGCATAAAAAATAAGTCTAACATTATTATTCAAAAGTCTGTTTTGTAAATCATATCTCCCGGTAATAATTAATTCAGGGCTTACCTCAATGCATTGGTTCAGAGATTTGGAGAGAGAATTACTTACGTCAATCCAGAATTGCTTGATATTTGGGCAAGACACAAACATGTGTAAGTCATCAACATTTGGAGCTTTACATTTTGGACATCCGACAATCCCTCCATCTTTAAATTTAGAAAGTCTATACGGAGACCAATATGCCCTGTGAATGGTAAATAAAAGGTTTCACCTTAGGTTTGCAGGTTTAACAATTCTATATAGCATGCACATAGTTACTTGCCATTGGTCTTCTGTCGCGATCCTTGGCAAGCTATCCTTCCACAGGGTCTCTGGCAGGTCGAATGGTCCATCCTCCATTTCTAGTATTTGCCAATACCAGAAAGCTACTTCCTTCTTAAAGGTCCCTGTCTCCAATTTTAACTCGAAGTCATTTTCCATTCCGATCTCTGATTCCAAATGATTTGCCCAGCTTTGGATCTGTAGGTATTTGTATTTTGAGAAAACTGGACCCCACATTTGCTGGCAAAAACCCCAAGAAATTAAATTGCCATCTTGAAACAAATCTTTCCACCTTTGCAAAGCAGGTTCCTTTTTCAGATGTAGTGCTAGCGCGTCTTTTGTCCAGGAAGGAGCTCCAGGAGACTCCCATATTGGAGCCATATAGCTAAAATAGGGCAATTTAGATATTTTCCTGATTTTATGCCATATCTCGGCCAAATCTTTCAAAGTCTTAAGTCTCACCTTTTAAAAAAATGTAGGGTCTGCAAACTTATACAAAAAACCAAACTCATGATATCCTGACCTTTTCAGCATTATTCCAAATAATCCGCCAATCTGAGAACTAAGAAGGGTACCCAACAGCATCCTGCAGTTTTTTAAACAAAAAGCCCATGCATAAATTTGTATATCTGGAGCCGCCAACCCTCCTTTATTTACTCTCCTCCTTATTTTCTTCCATGAGATTCGAGAGGCCTTTGACGCCCAAATGAATGATGTTATCATACTCTGTAACTTAACCAGCCATTCCTTTTTAAAACCCAACGGAATAGTCTCATACAAGAAAGTAATTTTAGGTACAATCACCATTTTTACAAGATTAGATCGTCCGTATATTGAAAGGGGTAAATTCATCCAGCCTTTTAGTGTGTCACCAACTTCTTTTTTCACTCTTTTTGCGTAATCCTAACCCCAAGATATCTCATTACTGCTGTGGTTTTTACCCCTCCCATATTAAGATTCCAAGTCATTATTTCAGTTTTATCTTGATTTAACTGATAACCGGAGATCTTACCAAAATCCTTTGTTGTCTTAACTAGATTTTCCAAAGAGCCAACTAAATTAGAAGAATAAACAATAATATCATCTGCATATAGTCCAAGTTTCTTTGACCAGTCCATCACAACAAAGGGGGGTATCTCTTCTGAAGCTCTAATTTTACATGCAAGAGGCTCTATATATAGGTTAAAAAGCAAGGGTGATAAGGGGCATCCTTGTCGGGTACCCCGCATTACTCTAATAGGAAGTGTAAGAGTTCCGTTTACCAATACTCGCGATGTCGGTGCACAATACAAAGAAAAAATAGATTGCGTGAATTTGTCTCCTAGGTTAAGATAATGCAGGAGTGCTTTTAGGTATACGAAATTAATTCGATCAAAGGCCTTGGCAGCGTCTAACGCGATCACTGCCAAGGGGTATTCATAATTGGAAGCTAAGTCTATCATACCTATCAAAGAGTAGGTAAGTTCTTTTAGATATCTCATCTTAATAAAACCCCTTTGATCTTCATGAATCAGTTTATGAATGATTTTACCAAGTCTGTCAGCTAGGATTTTAGAGAAAAATTTGTAGTCACAATTTAAGAGTGAGATAGGCCTATAAGCATCCAAACTCTTTGGAGATTTCCCTGGTTTAAGTATTAAGACAATAGTTGCCTCGTTCCATGTGCTTGGAATTGTTACTTCCCCTCTAAAAATGTTATTATACAGATGACATAATGTAGAGACCATTGTATTTCCTAAAGCTTTGTATACTTCTGCTGGGAGGCCGTCTGGCCCAGGGGCTTTCCCCCTTTTACTTTCCTTAATCACTTTCATCACCTCTTCTTGAGTAATTTCCTTATTTAGCTCCAACATATCCTCCGCTGCAAGTGGTTTTATTAGGGGTAACCAGCTCTCAATCTCAACCTTATTTGGACAAAGGTCCTCTGTATAGACATTCACAAAATAATCATGAAACGCTTCTACAATTTGTTTCCTTTCTGTTATGACTTGACCTGTGCCCAATTTCTTAATCTCTTTAATTTGATTCCGTATAGCGTCCTTCTTGGCTTTCCACGCTAATAACTTGCCACATCCCTCTCCATATGAAAAGTGTGCCAACTGGCTGGCTTCCCATCTTTCTTTAACTCTTTGAGTAAGTACTGCCGTAAGTTGAACCTTTAAATCTAAGAGCTTTTTCTTCCATGAACCCTCTGAAATGATACCGCCCTGGGGAATTCGACTAGTTTCACAATTTCGAATCTCTTTTTCTAAATTCGAGACTAGGCTGTAATACAGTCTTCGCTTTTTTGCACCCTGAGCTCCCATTCTCCCTCTCATGAACGCTTTGCAAGTTTCCCAAACTATATCCTCCTTAGCTGAACCCACATTTACGTCTAGAAAAACTTGTATCTCCTCTTTAAGAGTTTCTAGAACTTCTTCGTCAGCTAAAATTGTACGATCTAGTCTCCAAACAGGACTCATTTCTTCTAATTCTAAACTTAAATTTAAACTCACTGCAGAGTGATCTGATAAATGTGCCCCTATGTGTTCTACGCTTGTAACTCGCTCTTTCAACCTAGTGTCTACCAGAAAAAAATCTATCCGTGAATTATGCTTATATTTTTTATTATAGAAAGTAAATCCTAACTGCTGTGCTGCTTTAAATCTCCAAATATCACAAAGCCCTTGCTGGACCATAACTGACTTTACCTTAGCAGTCATTTTACTATTTACTATTGCCCTAACATTTATTTTATTTATTTATTTTTAGAGTTTTCTATAGCGCGAACTTGAACCGATTAGGTTATCAGAGCGCTTTACATAGCACCAGTTCCGTTACATGTTATCACAGCAGTTTACATCGACTCAGTTACGTTACACATTTCAGGAACTTGAACCGATTAGGTTATCAAAGCGCTTTACATAGCACCAGTTCCGTTACATGTTATCAAAGCACTTTACATAGAATCAGTTACGTTACACATTTCAGGAGCACGTTTCTTTTTGTTCTAGTGAGTAGGGTTATCTCTTCACACGGGGGAAGGGATACACCTGGCTATATTCCAACAGTCACACAGGCGACTAGTCGTTACAGCTATAACTCTAAACACAGGGAGGGGATACACATGGATACAATCTAAGAATCACATAGGATACTAGTCATTAGAGTTATCTTCTATCAACACAGGAGGGATATGACTGGAAACACTCTAAGGGTCACATAGGGGTGGTAGAGAGTACAAAGGTCCACTGCAAACACTAGTGATAAGAGTCAACTACATACACATAGGAAGGGATATGACTGGTTAAACTCTAGGAGACGCATAGGGGTGGTATATGGTGTAAGGACTTCAGCGAATACTAAAGCTTAGCATTATTGCAATCGGTCAAAGGTCTACTGCATACCCTAGTGATTAGAGTAATCTCTATATACATAGGGAGGGGATATGACTGGATAAGCTCTAAGAGTCACATAGGAATGGTATATGGTGCGAGGTCTAAAGCAAATACCATTAATTAGAGTTATTACAATAAGTCAAAGAGCAGAGCTCCATAAGTGTGGGTGCAGTCACAGCACAAAGGGAGGGTGGGAACTGTCCGAAAACAGCAGCAGAGTGTCGGTCAGGACAGAACAAAAGTCCAGAAGTCCAGGAGAGAAGGTGGGAGCCCAGGTGGGAGATGAAGCAAAGGGAAGAAACATTTGAGGATCATCCACGGGGAAAAGGGTTAAGGATGAGGGAGTGGGAGGAGGGCTAGAGTCCAGAGAAACTGTCCGACAACATTGCCAGTTCTATCCAACTTGCCATCTAATACTGTATTGAAGTCTCCTGCCATGATAATTTTACCTGAAAATTCCAGCAACTCCAATTCAATTTTTTCTAAAATTGTGGGATCGTCCACATTCGGGCCGTAATAACCGACTACTACAAGCACTTCACCCGCCAGTCGTAACTTACAAATCACCCATCTTCCTCTACTGTCTACTGAATTATTTTCAACTACTATATCAGCTCCTTTTCTAATCAAAATAGCCACCCCTTTTGTAACCAGATCTTGAGATGTAAAAATAGCATTTGCAATCCACTTTTGAGTACTAAATATCTCCTTACTTTCCTTTTGTGTTAAATGTGTTTCTTGCAAGATGATCACCTGAGCTGGTGAATCTTCTAAATATTTCAAAATTAGTAATCTCCTTGATTTAACCCGGAGACCATTCACGTTCCCTGTAAGGAACCTTAGCTCCTTATTAGTAATCCTGCTCATCATGCACTGCCCAAATTTCCCTTCTGATTATGTGACAATAAGGCAGCTCATGAGGAATATTTTTTTTTATTTTCTCCCTTGACCCTCTCCCTCCCCTCCCCTCACAACCATTTCCCTCCCCGGAAAACCCAACCATAACTCCCATGGCCTAGGCCAGTGGATGTCACAGTGGTGATGTCTCTTGCTACTATTTTATATATACACGGTCAGTATTCTACTTCTATCCATCGTGAGTGACATCCAGAAAGGCGTCTACCTCTTCAACTGTACGAAATGTATACATCTTATTGTGCCACATTACTTTTAAAAAAGCAGGATATTTTAGCTGGGCCGTGGCTCCTATTTCTCTTAAGGGTATCAATCGTTTTCCCAATTCCCATTGCCTATTTGCTGTGGCTGGAGACAAATCCGACCTAATGTCTACTGTTATTCCGTCTATCATTATAGACTTTTTCTTGAGAGCAAGTGACAGAATTTTTTCTTTTAGCGAATATGTCGCAAAATTAATCAGAATTTTTCTTGGCTTAGCACGGTCTGGGTTCAACCTAAAGGGATCGCGATGTACTCGCTGAATATCTCGGGTCAACATTTCCTCAGTTTCACCTAATGATAATTCCTTCTTCAATAGCTGCACTACAAAGCTCTTTATATCCTCACCCTCCTTTCCTTCTGGAAGTTTAAGAATTTTTAAGTTGTTGCGCCTTTGCATGTTTTCCAACCTTTCTACTCTTTCATCCAATTCTCTGTCCCTAGAATATAGCTTCTCTATCTCTTTGCGATTATCCAGAACTCTTCCCTGTACAACTTTCATCTCTGATTCCATCTCTCCTGTACGTATAGTTAATTTGTCAATCTTATCTTCTAACAATGTACATGTGGCGCTTATGCGCTCCTGATTCCTTTTGGAGGCTTCAAATCCTAGATGAATGTCCTGTTCAAATTTCCTTAACAACTCCATAACAGACACATCTGTTGTTGCAAATCTCTCTTGCTGTCGTAAACCAGATTCTTCTGAGGAAATCAGCGTTTTTCCACTAATCATAGTATCATCTTGCCTTGTGAATATATCCTCTCTCGCATTATCTTCCAGCTCAGCAGAGACAACAGTTAAACTTTCAGCTAATGAGTCGGGTGAAGTGGATTTAAATCTCTGCTCAATGGATGCCTCCGCGTCCACACTAATAACTTCCCCCTTATCTGCCTCCATCTCTGTTACAAGAACCTGGAAGGGGTTTGGTGTTAAGAGGGTTGACCAGTCCTGTTCCTGCTCCCGTTCCTCTTCTATAGAGCTCAATGAATGATCAGCCGACTCATCCAACTCAGCCCACTCGCCAACCTTAGGTTGAGATTGAGAGATAGAATCAGGCTTCAACACCAGGACTTTTGGGACTGGCTTAAAATATGAATTAAGCGAAGGGGTTATTGGGGGCTTGAGACCAGCTTTTTCTTTTTTTTGTCTCTTTTTTCTTTCTTTCCTTGATGGGGAATCCTTGGTTTTGTAAGAAGCGGGCTTAGAAGTAGCCTCTTCTTTTGTCGCACCCTTTTTAGCACCCTTCTTAAACTCTAACGGATAAGAAATCAAGTCCCCTTGAGTTTTATCAACTTTGTTTAAACCCACCAAACCGCCCTGTCCCTCCAGTCTGTTACTCCTCAATTGGTATCTTGTATTGCCCCCCTCTTCCAGCCCTTTGCTTACTTGCTCAGTATCAGTGTTCCAACCAACCTCCTTAACTCGCTGCTCGGCTTCCTCGCCAGCTTTACTCCCCAGCAAAAAAGCGGGGGGGAGGGGGGTGTTCGTTAGGGCTTCCACTCCTCGTCCTCTGCCTCCGCTTGTTGGCGTTCCAATTTTCGCCAGCACTCGGCGTCCCCTGCTGACTCCTTGCGCCGCTCTCTCCCAGCCGGCGAATGACGCGACTCCGCCCCCTCACTCTCGGCGGCTTGCAGAGCCGAGTTCTCCGCCATCCACTGTGAGTCTCCAAACACCGGCCGACAAACGGCCTCCAGGATCGCTCGATAACTCGTTTTGGGAGCTCAACAGTCCCCGCTTGCACCAACGTATGTGCGACCTCCAGAATTACTGACAACTGACCGCAAGTCTCCCTTCGACACCACCACTGCTCCGGACATCCGCGACCCGCTACCTAGCCGGCCGCCATGTTTTCCCCGCCTAGACCTGTCATTTGTTCAATGGCAGGATGTGGTGTATAGCTGGCTAGTACCGGCCATGTTGCTTCTGGTCTACCTAGTGGACCGAGCCTGGTAATGTGATTTTGATGTTGTAGGGCGCCTTAAAACCAGAGCTGATGCTCTTGGTAAGTTAGTGGCATTTCAATGTCCTCGAAAGGAACGTATTCCGCTGGGTGTTCCTCTATCTTATAAAAGTGGAACACATGTGTTGTTGGATTTGCTTGTGGAAAGATAATCCATGAATATAATAGCTCTGTCTGCCGATATTCATGTGCCTCTATGACGGAAATTACCCTACCACCTCTTGCTGATAGGCCATTTTCTATAAGCTTTATAGCTATGGTTTTCCGCACATTCTCCGGGAAGTTTATAGCATCCGGGTCGTCATGTCGAAAACTTGTAACGTCAAAACCTAGTTGGTTTGCACTTACTGCTTTCTTCGTCATTATTCAACATTTTGTTGACTGTCTTTGCAGAGCAAGTTTCAAGGAAATAAAGATAAGGTTCACAATATTTTGGAACACTGTATCCTCCAACGTTGAACAAAACCAAAAACTAATGAAATAGGATTTTTCGTCCTTCTCAGTTTAAGGCGGATATTTTATGCTTTAACCCACTCCAGACGTCTATTGGAGTATTTTACAGGATAAAGGGGTCTCTGTGAAAAGCACGACTGAGTTACTCTAGTATCTAGCGTTAAATTAGTACCTTAGCAAACGTCGGGCGGCATGTAGTGTAGTTCCTATATTCCCAATAGGCTCTGCGCATTGGAATAATATATCCTATAGATGTGACGTAGGACTTATGTCTACTAGGTCTCTATCGAAATTTATTAGACTTAATTGTGAGTGCCAGCTAGCTCAGAGGTCACTAGAAACTTTCTCGAATTCACAAGAAGGGATTTAGTTTCTGACAACTGCATAAACATGACAACTTTGTTTCCCAAGATAAAACTGATCTTCAGAGTCGTGGAAAAAATAGATAGATATTTTACTCAGTCAATTGTGCATGCTTCGTTTCACCAGAGGTGTAAAGAAATAGATAGACGGGCGTTTTCAATAAAAGGTTTTATCGAAAAGTCTTCTTTCTCAAGCATAAGAAATGAACTGCTACAATCGTAAAACTGGTTGCAAAATATAATTCATACAGTAAAAAGAGTAGAATAAAATAATACTGTAAGAGCATTGTATGGTTCCTAGACCATAGATAAATACATACATAAATAAAAGAGGTTAAAAAGTACTCAACTGAGGGGGCGTGGCTTAGCCAGCAAGCATGAGGGTCGTGTAGAGCGCGAGCTCCGGCCAGCCTTTCTGAAATCCTGCAAAAATATCCTGCCCTGGTCCTTGTAAACAGGTCCAGACAACAGGGATCGGTGCCTGAACCCTGTGGCTGTCCCCTGCCCGCGAATGGTAGCGTGGGACTACTCCTAGCAGCCAAGACGTCGCCTGAGCTGGAGGGGCTCCGGAGCAGCCTGCACAGCCGGGACCTCAATCTTGGAGTGGCCCGACGGCATGAAGCAGTGACACCGTGGTCTTCAAGGACCCGGGGCTTTCACAGACAACATCTCTTGTGGACCAGCGGCAGACGGCGCCCCGGGAGCTGAGCCCAGTGGGGACCCCGGCAGGGAGTCACCGGATACACACGGAGCGGGGGACCTGTCGAGCTGCCGTGGAGCGGCGGTGCCTGTTCGCCGAGGGGCGCGCCTGCCTAGGTCGAAGTTTCCACTGCTGCCCCGGGTCGGCGTTGCCACGAGTGGGGCTGTGGCGGCGGAGGACGACTACTCGGGGTCGTGTCGGGCCTCGGTGTGACGCAGTTGGCGGCACTGAGATTGGGCCTACCTTGCGACCGGCGACGCAGGGGTGTGCTGGCAGATTGATGCGGTTGGGACCCCCTCGTCGCAGCGGGGTAGGCTCTTGGAGTGTCTGCTGCCTCTTCCCCCCCTGCCTTCCTCGGGGTGGGAGTCGGACGGTTGGCGGCCATATTTGGACCTGGGTCCTCGTGGCGGGCCTGAGCCGCGCGCCGAGAACAACATGACGAGGGGTAGCGGCAGCCAGAGTAAGCAGGGGCCCATTTACAAATTCACGGCGGCGCTAATGGCGGCCATCACGCAGTCCTGGGATGTCCTAGATGCCAAGATCGGGGCGGTGGGCTCGGATGTTACGCTCCTCCGGCAAGACCTGCGGAATGCTGTGGAGCGTATAGCGGGTACAGAGACACGCATAACTGAGGTGGAAGACGATGTTACATCCCTAAAGAAGAGAGTCATGGTCCTTGAGAGGACGCAGAAGGGCCTTGTACAACGGGCGGAGGAGGCGGAAGGACGGGCAAGGCGTAGTAATCTGAGGTTTATTGGCTTCCCGGAGGACTGTGAGAGAGGGAATGCTGAGATCTTCCATACACAATGGCTGGAGAGCTGGATTCCACCTGAAGCTCTCTCCCGCTGCTTTGTGATCGAGAGGGCCCATTGGGCGCTGACGCAGAAGCCGCCGCCTGGCGAGCGCCCGCGCCCCATGATTGCTAAACTCCTGAACTATGCGGATAGGGATGTGATCCTAAAGCAGGCGAGGCTGAAGGGCAAGCTGACTTATGACAATGCCAATATCCTGATCTTTCCAGATTATACCAAGCAAGTGCAACAACAACGCCAATCCTTCCCAGGGGCTAAGGCCTGTCTCAGGGGTCTGCAGCTACAATATGCCCTACTCTATCCTGCAAGGCTGCGGGTGATCTTTCAGTCTCGCACCTTCTTCTTCAACACCCCAGAGGAGGTCTTTCAATGGTCAGATGAAACTGTGAAAATTTGACCCAACAAGGTAAAGGGAGGAGAGTCGGACTCCTCTGCAAGTAATTTGGCCGGGGGAGGCCAGGAGAGTCAGCGTAAGCGCAGGGGCCGTTCGCGCTCAAGCCGCAGCTCGAAATCTTTATCAGCCGCGCGTCGAGACGGGGGAGCCCAGGACGCCCAGGAGGATGTGCCTTGACTTTCGTGAGACCTGACTAATAACTTGCTTGAATGCTGTATGTGTAGGGACCGGTCACAATGCTGTCGAGGCTGGTGTCCCCACAAGGGTTAGTTGGGAGGGGGCGACAGCCCAGTTCCATATGGGCTGCTGCGAGGGGTTCAGTTGGAGGGGGTGGTACTTAGCTCCCAGTTGGGGCCGGGATCATGCTCCGACCACGACAGGTGCTTCCCCGTTTGGGAGGTGCGGGGTGGGCGGGGGAAAGTTGGGGTTTGGTTGCGAAGGAAGGGGAGAAGGTTTGCGCTGAAACTACTGCTTGCTGACTGTCCAAGAAGATGCCGGGGTTGCCGGCGCAGCGTGAGGCTGCGATACTTTGCACTACTCCAAAGGTTATGGCTGGTGAGGGGGTGCGGTTAGGCCCGGGTGAGACACGGATTATGTGTTGGAATGTGCGGGGCATGTTGGATAAAGTGAAGCGGGGGCTGTTTTTACATGGGCCAAGAGGAGGGGGACGGATATACTCCTCCTGCAGGAAACACATCTGCTCGGTACCAAGGCCCTGTGTTTGCAGAGGAATGGGTTCATACACGCATACCACTCGGGGTTCACTAAAGGATCTCGGGGGATAGCTGTCCTTGTCCACCGAAGGGTCCCATTTATACAAAAACGTACCTGGACAGACCCACAAGGTAGATTCATGTTTGTACATGGAGAGATTAGGGGTGACCCGGTCCTCATTGGTAGTGTATATGCCCCGCCTCCGCTACAATGGCCTCTAGTTGAAAAACTGCTTTCCCTATGGGTTGACATGCCAGACGCCATGTCCGTCGTGGGTGGGGATTGGAATGACGTAATGGATGTTGCAATGGATAGATGGCGCAGTGTGGATGATGAGCATGGAGCGGCTGGTGGGTCACACGTCCCGGTTGCAGGCTCTGGCCACGGGCTTGGATTGGGTGGACACGTGGAGGCATAAACATGGCATGCGCAGGGAGTATACTTATTTCTCGGCAGCACGCAACTCCTTCTCCAGGTTGGATTGCGTTTTTGTTCCGAGGGGCATGGTAAATAGAGTACTGTCCGCTGACATCCTGCCGAGGGCGTTGTCTGACCACTCGCCGGTGTACATGATACTAGACACTGGTCGAGCCCGACAGCCGTTCAGATGGCGTTTGTCATCGTGGCAACTGACGCAGGGACCATACCGGGCCCATATGACATGTGAAATTGCACACTTTCTGTTGGTTAATGTGGGCACCGTGGATACCGCGGCGATGCTCTGGGAGGCGATGAAGCCCACACTGCGCGATGTGGACATCTCATGGTCTGCGGCTGCGCGCAAAGAGAGGCGTAGGGACCTGGTGCGACGCAAGGCGGACATAGAGGCGCTGGAGCGAAGGGGTAGAGAGGAGGATGGAGGGGCGGCCAGGAGACAGTTGCAATACTCAGCAATGCTTCTAGATGAGGCCAAGCAGGCATGGCTGGCCACGCGTAGTCGTATTTATCAGTGGG
Source organism: Lissotriton vulgaris (assembly GCF_964263255.1). Classification (NCBI taxonomy): domain Eukaryota; kingdom Metazoa; phylum Chordata; class Amphibia; order Caudata; family Salamandridae; genus Lissotriton; species Lissotriton vulgaris. The sequence goes on along the minus strand of NC_141685.1, from coordinate 2,101,415,507 downwards.
GCGATAAGTCCAATAAAATGCTACATCGCCTGTGCCACGGCGTCATGCACGCCCAGCCACTGCCCCAGATAGTGGGAATGGATGGGGAACCCCTCTTGGAGCCGGCTGCGTTGGCTGACAGTTTCGCCACATATTTTGAGGCTCTTTACGCGCCACAGGAATGTTTGGAGGCGGAGGTGGTACAGCGCTTCATAGATGACTTTCCTCCTAAGGTGAAGGACTGGGTTCTTTAAGACCCAGCGGTGCCAGGGCACAACACCTGAAACCTTCGTGGGTAACCTGCTCCGGCGTACGAATGACAGAGACACGGGGCACTTCCTTCGGCGTCAAAGATTCAAGGTTTATTTACTGCAGGGAACACAGAAGTCACGACAAGTACAACACGTGCAACTTGGGGAGACTGCTTCAAATTGGTTCTGTGGATCGCTCCTTTTATACAGAATTTACCCATAGGACAACATGATACACAAAGGTTTACAACCCGGTTCCCACAATTATCCCCGAGAGGGGTCGCTTTGGTCACTTTGATACACACAAGGTCCGGAACATAAGTGCGGAAACATTTGGCGGTTCCCAACTGTAAAAACCCATCTTCCCAACATTAGTGCATTCCAATCGGCAGTAAAACAGATCGAAATAGGAACAAAGACAGGTGCAGAGGAAGATGGAGACAGTGGGGAGATCGGAAAGGGTGTAAAAGGGGAGATATCGGGAAACACGAGATGCAGGCATCAAAGGGACGTGCCTAATGAGATGCACGGCTGAGACAATAAACCGGCACGGCAAGATGAGCCTCGAGCGGGGCCATCTGCCTTACAGTATCATCCCCCTCGTCATAAAGACACTTACAAAGAACATGTGTCTTCCGCAAATATCTTGGGAGTCCCAGGGTCGCGAAGCGGACAACGTCCGTTCGCTGGCTACTTGAGGGCAAGAAACAAAATGGATGCCGTATCTAAGATGGAACCCGTGGGTACAGATGAAAAACCCACATAACAAACGAACGGTTTAAGTTAGCACAGCGAAACTGCGCACACTTACTAAACTCGTCATTTGCGGTTCGTAGATACCAGACTCGACCATATTCGTGCGAGTCGAAAACACCACTTACATTGTCACGGAACCTCAGACGCTCCTTTTGCCCTCATGTAGGCAAGCACTAGTCGGAATCATATTCGATATTCATTAGACCATCGAGATGTTGCTGTAGCATAGCTCTGTCCAACCGAGTCCCCTTGGTAACAGGTGGCTGTCTCATACACGTTGTAGCACAGAGGCCACATAAGGCAGGACCGCACTGCACACAAAGGCAACACGTGAACAGGAACGCCACAACGACTCCGATGATCATCAGAATCTTCCAACCCCAAGTCGACATCAGGCCCCAAAACCATCCAAGTAGCGTCCAATCCCCTACATCCACGTGTATGGATTCGGAGATCTTATGCAACTTCGAGATGGCTTGATAGACAGTCGGAGCGTTATCAGGAATGAAAATACAGCAGCTCGAATGGATCACCTTACATACCCCACCTCGATCTGCTAAGATCACGTCTAAAACCATACGGTTTTGTAACGTCATAAGTCTATCCGCCTGAAGTTCTGTGGTGATATTACCAAGGGCACTGGCAGTAATATTAGCTGTCGATTCTACCACTCGAGTCAACTGTCTCAGGTTCCTACTATTAACCATAGGTCCCCAAAACGGGAGGAAACCCTTGAAAAAGTCTCCTGCCTCTTGACCGGCAGTATCCTCTTCGCTAATTACGCCTCTCACAACTCTAGTCTTGTGATAGTCTGCATCTACAGTAAACGTCGGAGGCAACAAGTTTGCGATAAAACATGAGCCCATGAAGTCAGAGGGCAACCATGCATACGCACGATCATGACAGATAAAGTAGGTACCCTTGGCAGCCAGGAACACAGGGGACGAGACCATCGGCAGAATGTAATTTTCAGTGCAAGCACTCTCTCCAAGTCGAGCTTTCGATCTTCGGCCACAACCTATTAGACAAAAATTACCAATGTGGGGTACGACCCATATCGGAGGCGAGCTTTTAAGCTGTTTTTCACTAGTGAACACACTATATTCGCCTCTACTTAGGACCCTATAGGCTTGTACCTCTTCTTCAGGAATAAGCGAGGGATCATAGATATCGCTATCTAAATCCTCTATTGCTATAGACAAAGGTTTCTGGTACGAGGTAGGACCAGAGTAGGGGGAACGTGGTTCTCGAATGGGGTGGAAACCCAGTGCGCTTCGAAACATTGTTTGGAATGCTCGAGCAGACCCTTGGGAACTATACGGTAACACCAGATATGGAATTCCCTTATCCGTAGTATGTGGCATCAACCCACACACCCAACAATTAGTAGTGTTAACCACTAACTGATGCTGGTGAAGGAGCTGAATAAAGGAATTGTTGCGGAATTCTGCACGTCTAGCCTGTTCGTGTTCAGGTAAGATATGAAAAGAATGAGGAGAAACAGTGGAGGTGAGCTTAGGGTCAGGGGTAGGAGTAGGTATAGCAGAAGGTAAGAAGTAAGACATCGTGTAATACACCCCACCCGTCAATAATGCAGAAACAGTCAAAAACAATACGAATATTTGGAACATAAAACATTTGGTACGACTGAGTTGCTGCAGCTTGAATCTTTGCGCTTGAGCTCCTTCCAAGTCCGTCAGCTTCGAAAATGCCATCCCCTACGACCGTCCGCAACGTGTCTTGACGCACTTCGTTCTGTGTAGCAGTAGTCAATCCCTAGGAGTTCCCAGGAACCGACGGTCTTTAACCTAGTGTCAAGACCTACTAACCAGAAGGAAGTACGCGCGCGGCCCTACGGTCTTTATTTCACAAATATATATGCGAAAACAATGTTTCTCAGCTGTGGAAGCAAAAAGTATAAGGAACGAAGCTCAATGAATATGTACAAAATAATTACAATGGTACGAGTGTTCAAACTGATCGTGGAAAACGGGGTAATGCAATTGTCAAGGGACAGAACAGGATCTTTTATTAGTCTCTGGTGCTGGATCGCAAAAAGTATCGGGTTTTCCCAGGACGTGTCTGTTCGTCAAACAAAGGATCCGTTGAAGGGACAGCGTCCTGTTGATCAGCTGAATGTTCTGGTCTTGAGTCTTTTGATGACAAATGTTCAACAGTGTCTTTTTGCTGCACTGAGGATTCTCCGACAGGTTGTGCGTCGCTGAAAGGTACAAACGCCGGCCATCCTTCGGTTTCAGTTGATGCAATGCCTCTCCTCACCCACGAGTCTGCTGGCAACGGAATAGGGACCTTTTTGGTATGGGTGGCATGCACCCAATTCTTCCGACCCTCTAGACGAACTGCAGTTCTCGTGGCAAGGAGGACCTGGTAGGGTCCAGTGAACCTGGGATCCAAATTGTTCTTGCGCGAAAAGTTTCGCGTTACCACCCAATCTCCGGGCTGGAGCTGGTGGCCTGGACCCTCCGTCTGCGTCGGCAATGCTTCGTGAACCTGTTGGTGAATTAACCTCAGTTTAGCAGTCAAGTCATGAAGATAATCGATCAACATTGGATACTCAAGATCACAGAAAGCACCCGGTCTAGGGACCCCCCAAACATTGGCAGGACGACCGAACACTATTTCATAGGGACTGAGCCCTACTCGGGAGTGTACAGTCGCCCTTGTTGACAGTAATGCTAAGGGTAAAGCGTCAGGCCACGAGAGACCAGTCGTAGCCTGAATCTTTGCTAATTTTAGTTTAAGGGTGCCATTGTACCCTTCAACCAAACCAGCTGACTGGGGATGATTGGCACTATGGAATTTCTGATTAATTCCAAGGCCCTTACACACACTCTTCATCACACTCCCCACGAACTCACTTCCGTTATCTGACCACACAACTCTAGGCATTCCGTACCGAGGAAAATATTCCTTCAGTAGGATTTTCGCAGTGGACAAAGCAGTATTGTCTTTGAGAGGATAGGCCTCGATCCATCGGGAGAATGCGCAAACCACAACTAAAACGTATTTCAGGTTATTGCATCGCTCCATATGGATGAAGTCCAATTGAATCACCTCAAAGGGACATGAAGGGGGAGCAAAACTACCAGGAGGAGTTGGGGTTCCCTTACCAGGATTGTACAACATGCACACCATACAGTTCTTAACCAAGCATTCAGCACATTTCGTAATACCATCATTCTTCCACACAGGGGACAGCAACTTACAAATACCTTTCGCGCTAATATGTGCTAACCCATGCGCCATAGTCACAACAGCCAGCACATACGCATCAGGCAACATCCATCTTTTCTGATCCGATAAATCAATCCAACAACCATGCGCATCCAACTTTCCCGTACTTTCTTCCCACTTCGTCTTTTCAGTCTCGGTGGCCTCATTCTGAATTGCTTTCACACTCTCGATAGTGTCCTCGCACATACTCGATTCTGTAGGCCACCTAACCGAACTCGTCACATACATTCGAGTACTAAGGTTTCGTGCAGTCTCCTTAGCAGTCTCGTCCGCAAAAGCATTACCACGACCAACATCATCCGTCACCTTACGATGCGCACTACATTTGACAATCGCCACTTGCTTAGGCAACGCAAGTGCATCCAAAAGATCATTCACGAGCTGGCCATGCTGAATCTTCGTACCATGCGATGTTAGAAAACCTCTCTCTCTCCACAACCGTCCAAAACTATGTGCGACGCCAAAGGCATATTGGCTGTCGGTAAACACATTCACACGTTTCCCTTTCGCTAACACACACGCTCTAGTGAGAGCGATCAGCTCTGCGGCTTGGGCAGAATTCTGATTTAATCTCGCAGTCTCAACAACAGTAGTCAATGTTACAACAGCATAAGCAGTAGTCACATCACCATTCGGCAACTTGAAACATGAACCATCCACATACAGCGTTCCATCTGGGTCTTCCAATGGGGTGTTTTTAAGGTCCACTCGACCTTTTGTTTCCTCCTCCGTCCTCAAATAACAATCGTGTTCTGTTATTTCATCTGACTCTGAGCTAATTGGTAACAAAGTTGCCGGGTTCAGAACATTACAACGTTTTATTTGAATGTGGCTTGCCAACAGCGTCAACTCGTACCCAGACAACCTCGCACTCGTCAAGTGCTGAGTTTTCGTACGATTCAAAAGGGTGTCGACTGCATGCGGAACCATCACTGTAAGCATATTATCCATGACCAATCCTGCTGATTGTCGGATGGAGACCGCGGCTGCCGCCGTTGCTCTCAAACAACTCGGCAATGCTCTAGCTACCGGGTCCAAGGTCGAGGAAAAATATGCACATGGACGTTGCTTACCACCAAAACGTTGCGTTAAGACACTCAACGCACAACCTTCCCTCTCGTGAACATATAATGTAAACGGCTTGCTATAGTCAGGAGTACCTAACACAGGAGCCGAACACAATGAATCACGTAATTCAGAAAAACTCTTCTGACATTCTTCCGTCCATGGTAAAGGAGTCGAAACATCCTTGCACGTAAGAGCCACTAATGGTTTCGCTAGCAATGAAAAATTAGGAATCCATTGCCTGCAATACGATGTGATACCTAAAAAGGCACGCACATCTCTTTGGGTGGTTGGCACAGCCATTCGTGCAATTGCTGCAATTCTCTCTGGGGTCAACCGCCTTCCCTCCTTTGACAATAAGTGACCTAGATAGGTTACTTCTTGACAACAATATTGGAGTTTAGAAGGTGACACCTTGTGATTTAACTCGCAGAGATGTTGCAGCAACGACACCGTAGCAATTTTGCAAATGTCCTGAGTATCTGCAGCCACCAATAGGTCATCGACGTATTGGATTAAGGCCGCACCAGCCGGCAACCTAAACGCATCCAGTTGACCCTTCAAGGCTTGACTGTAAATCGATGGACTTTCACAGTAGCCCTGAGGAGCGCGTTTAAACCGGAAGCTGCGTCCACCAAGAGAGAAACCGAAGAGGTCTCTGCTCTCTTCTGCAATCGGGATGCTGAAGAACGCATTCTTCAAATCAATCACCGAAAACCACGATGCAGAAGCTGGAATCAGAGTCAGTAGTGCCGTGATGTCAGGCACAACGGGGAACTGAGGAATCACAATTTTATTCACCTCCCGTAAATCGATAACAAAACGATAAACAGGTGGTCTCGAAGGATCAGTACGTTTTAGAATGGGCAGTACAGGGCTGTTGCACACGTTTCCCCGTGTTTCCTCAATAACGTCTTTCTCGATCAAATCATAGATGATCGCTAACAATGCTCGTTCACCATCAAGAGAGATACGATACTGGGGAATACGTGGCAATCGCACATTAGATTTCAACTGGACAACATAAGGGGAGATGTCGAGCAGGCCCACATCATTGGGACCTGTTGCCCACAAAGATGCAGGAAGAGAACTCAATTCCGGTGGAAGCTTATCGAGAGACAAGTACATAGGAGAGACAACCCTCTCTCCCAGCGTAAGCTTTACACCCGCAGGAGAACAATACAAAGTTGCATACAAACGTTTAAGCAAATCCAGGCCCAAAAGATTTTCACCACAGCCAGTAGTCAAAATCAATGGAGCTTCTAGGTCACGAGGCCCAATTGTAAGGGGCAAAGGGCGCGAAACTGGATTGCTAACGGGGGCGCCAGAAAATCCAACGGAAACATTTGTTAAGCCAGACAAAGGTGCGCCAGGGAGTTTCGAATGCTTAATGGAACTTTTCGCTGCACCAGTGTCCAACAGAAAAGGCTCAACGACGCCCGATGTAGCAACTGCGACGTAAGGCCCTCTCTGATCAACCGGAACTGATACTACTCCCTCTCCTTGTCTTCGGCTGTCCTAGTAATTACTGTCGTCAGTTCCCTGATCGACGTAATAATCGTCTACATTGTACTGCGCAGATCGTCCTTGCGACGATCCACGTTGATCAAAACAATTATCGGAATTTGATGAGTTATCTGAGCGATCATTCTGAGCACCACGACCTCTACCACGTGGTGCCTGCTGCGAACCACCACGACCTCCTCTAGATGAGTTACCACTATTACGTTCGTTTAGAACAGGACAATTGAATTTGATATGACCCTCCTGTCTACAATAGGCACATTGATTGTACCCTAACGAGGATCTTTGGGAAGAGGAGTCATTACGAGTTTGTGATCGGTTCGATTGCGGCTGCGATCGATTTTGTTGCGAAGCATTCTGATTCGAACGTGGAGGATACGCTTGCTGAAGCAACACTTTAGTTTTAAGCTCTTTCGTCTTTTTATCAGCACGGTCGTTTTCTTCTTTCTCTCTATTCTCATAATATTGTGCCGTAGCCAATATTTGAGCTGAAGTAGAAACGGCCCATGCACTTTCTGAATTCTTTAATTTATTGCTCAAATCGGGCAATAAGTTCGACACAAATTTATCCACGAACAACCTTTGACCACCCTCAGTGCTCATATCCTGACCACTATGATCAATGAATGCCTCCTCGAACCTCGTAAAGAAGTCGGAGACACTCTCGTCCTTTTTCTGTTTACAAGCTGACAATTTGTCCCAATTTACCCTCATAGCTGGCATAAGAGTTTTCATTAGCGTTATTATTCTTTGAGGAAGATCAGCAACCAGCTGGTCGGGTTTAGCACCACCAGTTTGTCGGGCATCCGCCGCTACTATAGCAGCCCAAGCACCACCTAATTCATTCGGATGATTTTCCTGACGAATCTTAGCCCATACCGGTTGCGGTACGACATTGCCAAACAGCATGTCAATATCGGCAAGATTCATTACCGTAGCGTCTACGAGCTGCGACAGTTCTTTATAATACCCTGCAGGACTTTTTGCGAGGGTCAGGCAAGGATTGTTTCACCTGCAACACTTCTGAGCGTTTCCATGGGAGATGTATCCATACTCTCTGGAAATGTGGCAAGATCGGAGGTTGAGCATTAGCGTCGCCTGGCATCCACACTGGTGGAACTTCTCGCATAGGAAATTGACCAGACTCATCTGGCTGTCTTTCAATATCCTCAACAAACAAGGCTTGAGGTATAGGAGTGGGACGAAAAGATAGCAACCGTTCAACAGCTCGGCGAACGTTGGTATCCACTATCAGTCCAGTCGAGAACTGAAGTTGTAAATCAGACAAAGCGGTCAGCACCTCGTCAGGTGCGTCGGCCGATATCTGATCGCGAAGGACCTTACACATTTCCTCGAACACAAATCTTTGGGTTGGTATATTGAATTGACAAAACGTATCGAGTACAATACGTGGTGGATTTCTAAGGGGATGCGTCATCCAACCCATCGCCATATTATATAGCGAAGCGCGTTCCCTGTTACCAGGAAGCTGACTACGTCTCTGAGGACCATCAGAACCAGCGGACCCAAGAACAGGTCCGAGCGAATGAAAGAAGCTAGCCGCAAGGGGAGAATTACGACTACGAGTAGAAGGAGAAGTATAGGACACAGGACTAACAAGTGAAGGAGTAGAAACAGAAGCAACAGCAGGAGTTAACAGAGCAGGAGCAGTAGCGGGAGCAGGAGTATGTGGAAGCGGAGGAGCAGTAGGGATAGCAACAGGCAAAGGAGCAGGAACAGTTGGTAGAACGGGTGCAGGTTGAGGAACAGGCAAAGGAAGAATAGGTGCAGGAACAGGTACAGGGGGAATCACAGGAGCTGCGACACCCTGTACATACGGAGGTGGCGACTTCATAAGATAGGACATTAAAGGATCCTCAACTGCCTCTTCCTTCTTTTCCAACTCCGTAGGCAAAGCAGGATAGCATTTATCTATAGTCATACGCTGTAATCTATCAAACACTTCCTTTTCCTTAACCTCCTTATCATGCTGAAATTGCTCCGCTTTCTTTACAATAGTAGCAACATTATCTCTCTGATTTCGTTTAGTCTGTCTGATTTCTTTCTGTCGGGCTTCTTTACGCCACAACCGAAAGGCATCAAACATGGCCGGCCTTGACTTTTTCTCGAACAATTTAGCCTCTAGGTTATCTAGGATCGGGGTCTCAAAGCTACCATGAGGTGGCCAACTAAGGACACCGTCCTTCTTTGTATAACGAATCCAATAATCATTAAAAGTAATCGGGCCTAGCCCATGTTTACTGTACAGTTCATAAGTCGGAGTTCCAACCGGAGGTATCGGACACGAGTCCTCCAGTCGGGAATCCATACCACAAGGTCTGAAACAACTAAACAAAGTACTACGACCAGGCATCTTGCACACTAGCCGAGTTTCACAAACTTCAAGGGTTACGGGATTTACCAAGTCCCAGCAAAGAGCAAAAACCCTCGGTTTTTGGCGGCTGCAGTCGTCAAATAACACAACAAAGTACGCTAGCAAAGTGTCACCGACAAAAACACTCACACAGCGTCAACAACAAAAACACTCGCTAAAGTGTCAACAACTAAGGACTCTGGGAGCGACCCACAAATACTTAACTCAAAGATCGATGGCGTCACCAGGAAGGCCCGTCAATCGTCTCGCTATACCAAGGTCTACGCCAGGCGCCAAAACAGGTCTACAGTCAGGGCAGCAGTCCGTCGCAGCCGTCAGGAGGCGGGAATCTTCGCGGGAAAAGTCTTTGTGCCACTTGTTTCGACAACAGGATCGATGAAGCGGAGTGCACCTTCCCTCGGAGATTTCACACGAAGTTCCTCACGATCGTCGGGCTTGGACCGGTACCACTGATGCAGCCCCACGTTGGGCGCCAACTGAAGGACTGGGTTCTTTAAGACCCAGCGGTGCCAGGGCACAACACCTGAAACCTTCGTGGGTAGCCTGCTCCGGCGTACGAATGACAGAGACACGGGGCACTTCCTTCGGCGTCAAAGATTCAAGGTTTATTTACTGCAGGGAACACAGAAGTCACGACAAGTACAACACGTGCAACTTGGGGAGACTGCTTCAAATTGGTTCTGTGGATCGCTCCTTTTATACAGAATTTACCCATAGGACAACATGATACACAAAGGTTTACAACCCGGTTCCCACAATTATCCCCCAGAGGGGTCGCTTTGGTCACTTTGATACACACAAGGTCCGGAACATAAGTGCGGAAACATTTGGCGGTTCCCAACTGTAAAAACCCATCTTCCCAACATTAGTGCATTCCAATCGGCAGTAAAACAGATCGAAATAGGAACAAAGACAGGTGCAGAGGAAGATGGAGACAGTGGGGAGATCGGAAAGGGTGTAAAAGGGGAGGTATCGGGAAACACGAGATGCAGGCATCAAAGGGACGTGCCTAATGAGATGCACGGCTGAGACAATAAACCGGCACGGCAAGATGAGCCTCGAGCGGGGCCATCTGCCTTACAGTATCATCCCCCTCGTCATAAAGACACTTACAAAGAACATGTGTCTTCCGCAAATATCTTGGGAGTCCCAGGGTCGCGAAGCGGACAACGTCCGTTCGCTGGCTACTTGAGGGCAAGAAACAAAATGGATGCCGTATCTAAGATGGAACCCGTGGGTACAGATGAAAAACCCACATAACAAACGAACGGTTTAAGTTAGCACAGCGAAACTGCGCACACTTACTAAACTCGTCATTTGCGGTTCGTAGATACCAGACTCGACCATATTCGTGCGAGTCGAAAACACCACTTACAATTGTCACGGAACCTCAGAGGCCGTCACCGATGAGGCTCGTTAAGTGTTAGACTGCCCCCTGTCGGATGAGGAGCTTGCCACAGCGCTGGGTGAACTGAACCCGGGCAAGGCTCCGGGGCCGAATGGGTTCCCTAGCGAGTTCTTTAAACACTTTGTGACTCAGTTGGGCCCGCACTTTCGCCCAGTCATAGAGGAGGCACGTGAGACCGGCTCGCTGCCGCCGGACTGGCGCCATGCAGAGGTGGTGGTCTTTTTGAAGCCTGGGCGACCACCAGAGGTCCATGCGTCCTATCGCCCGATATCTCTGCTCAACACAGAGGCAAAGATACTAGCTAAGGCCCTCGCCAATAGACTCAAGCCGTACATTACAGACCTGGTGCATCCAGACCAGGCTGGTTTTATGCCACAGCGGGCTACTCGCCATAATATACCACGGGCGCAGGTTGCAGTGTTGGCCTGGCGAAGGCTGGGGGAAGGGGCTGCACTGTTCTTAGCTGACATGGATAGGGCGTTTGATTCCCTAAGCTGGACGTATTTGTTCGCTCTTTTGGGACGTCTCAACCTCGGCCCTCGTTTTTTGGCGTATGTGCGGCTCCTATACACAGATCTCACGGCGGCGGTACGTGTGGGGGGGGAGGGATTTCCAGATTCTTTCGGCTCGAACGTGGAACGAGGCAGGGCTGCCCCCTCTCCCCATATCTGTTCGCCCTTGCTATGGAGCCCCTTGCGGCGTGGGTGCGGATAGATGCTCAGCTCAGGGGTTTCCAGTGGGCGGGGGGAGTGACTGATAGAATAGCGCTGTACGCCGATGACATACTGTTTTTCCTCACCAACCTGGAGCGCTCGGGGCCTCGGCTCCTGTGAATCCTGCAAATGTTTGGTGAAACCTCTGGACTATACTTGAACCCTCGGAAATCTACATTATGGATCCTGGGCGGCCCGCAGGCTGTTGGGAATTGGGCGGGGGAGCTTCAAATAGCCACAGACGGCATGAAATACTTGGGGGTGTTCCTGTCGGAGGACGCCTCCGTTGCTATGGAACGGAACATTACCCCCTTGTGGGAGAGCACCCGAGACGACATTAAAGTCTGGTCCAGAATGCCACTCTCCATTCATGGTCGGTCGGCCATGTTTGATATACCAGCTGCAGAATCACCCAGTCCTGATTGCGCAGAGTTGGTTCCGCCGCCTTAACTCGACGCTCAGCTGATTTCTATGGGAGGGGGGCACGGCGCGGGTTGCCCTGCGGACCTGCTTCCGATCAACCTACACTAGGGGCCTGGCCACTTCAGATATTCTTTCCTATTACCAGGCGTCCCACTTGTTGGTCCTAAATGACTGGTTGTATGCCGACAGGAGTGACCCCGCCTACGCGGTGGAGAGGGCTTTGATGGGTACGGCGTCCATCCATACGCTTCTATACTCGGCGCCGCTCAGGAAGGCTTTGCCATCAGTCACGCAGGTGGTCTTTCAAATCTGGAGGCAGACGCTACGTAGAATGGGTTGGTGGAATGTGTTAACCCGATGAACCCCACTCTGACACAATGGCCGCCTGCCCCAGTCGACACCTTGCCGGGCTTTCGGGGATGGGATGCGATCGGCATCTCCACCTTAGGCGATGTTATGTCAAGGGGAGTGCTCAAGTCCTTTGATGACCTGCGCGTAGAATACGCGAGGCCGAGAACCCAGTTCTATAAATATCTTCAATTCCGACATGCTTTGACACCATATATAGCGGGGTTGGATGACCTGCCTGAATTTTGCCCGCTAGAGGCAAAAATATTCATGGGAGAGCTACCTGACAAGAAACTGTCCGGAATATATCAAACCATAGTCCGACACTGTACCACAGACCTGCAGCACCTTAGAACAACATGGGAACGGGATGTTGGGGACATGGATGAGGAAGATTGGGTGGAGGCACTGGAGAGCCCTAGGGGAGCTGCAATATCCACGCGCTTGCGACTCATACAATTTAGGTACCTACACCGCACATACTATACTAGGCAGCGCTTATGGAAGGCGGGTCTGATTGCGTCCCCGGATTGCCTCAGGTGTGGGACGGAGGTTGGAACGCTACTACATACAGTGTGGGAATGGAGGGCGTTGCAGAGATTTTGGACAGGAGTGCTTTGGTGCTTGGATGAAGTCCTAGCCTGGGTACTTCAGAGAGACCCTAAACTGACTCTGCTACATGTTATGGCCGGGGTGGGAGGCAACAGATACAAGCGCCACTTGCTCCTATTGGGCTTAACCTTGGCGAAACGAGACATTGCGCATTCGTGGAAAGCGCCCCTGGCTCCCTCTCTGCAGCATGGCAGCGGGGCATGGACTTCTGCATGGGGATGGAGCAGCCTGTATTTGTGGCCAGGGGGTGCCCGCTCAAACATTATAGGGTGTGGAAACGGTGGGCAGACTATCGTGGTCTGGAGCTGGACCCGCCTCCCGATGACACCACGGACCAGCCTCGAATGTAGCCGGACTACCTTGGCACTTCTGTACAATGGTCAGTGGCAGTACTATACTGTGCACTGAAAGTGTATTACCCAGTAGAGCAGGCAGCAGCGCGCAGGGAGGGGGAGGGAGTTGCGGGTGGTGGGGGGATTGGGGGAGGGACCAGTTTGTCATATCCTTGATTTGCATTTCCTTTTCTTCTTTTTATAATGTAACACGAGAAAATCACTGCATATGTGTTCGAATTTCATGATGATGGTGATTGACTCTGGGTGACAGAGCGTTACAGAATATATGCTTACTATGCACTCAATAAAAATCTGTTTAAAAAAAAAAAAACACTCAACTGGTGCTTCTAAAATACTCCTATCCCGATGTACCTAACCTAAGCTTAGTACGAGGGAAGAAGTAAGTGAGGTGTAGCATAAATGTATTATTCCTTTGCCAAGAATCTATCCAAGATTTCTCTTAGGATCTAATCAGCTCCATACCTTGGTTTAGAATGAAGAAGGTCAATCTCAGGACTTGATTTCCCAACAACCCGCAAGGGTAGCTTGGAAACACTGGAGCTGGATTTCTCGGAATGAGAAAAGACAGCGTGTCTCTCGGTGTGTCTGCTGGAGGGTCGGCTTCCTTCGGCACTTGCTTTAGCAGGATGCGTCGGGCAAGTAGATAGTCAAACTGCTCCAAACCACTGTGAGTTTGCTATGGCAAGTGTGGGCATATTTATACCTTGAAGGTGCTGAGTTTGATGTAAAGGTGGACATAATAACGTCATCAAAGAGTCTCAGTTGTTTGAAAACTCCATGAGTTCTTGGACAAGTCAGTATTCGAGCAAGGGGAAGTCCCTAGCTGCTGAAGCTGAGTTTTCAAAGAAATCGTTGTGGATTTTCGGAACTAGTTGAAGTAGCCATGCTGTATTTGGACTGTAGGGTGAATCTTCCCTGTTATTAATGCGGCCGGGGTAGTTTGTCTTTAAAATCCCTCGCTCTGCTTGAATTGTTCTTCATAGAGACGAGCGCCGGGTCCTGCCGCAGTATGAGTTCTTCTTTCGTCTGTCTCGATATGCCAAACAGATTCCACCTACCCTCTTTTAAATAACGATTCGAGCAGAGCAGGAGATTTTTTAAAATAAACCACCCCGACCGCACGACCGCACGACCCACAGGGAAGACTCATCTACCCCTTACAATTGTAGAAGATACAGCATACTACATAAAACTAATTACCAGAGGAGTAGAACAACCGGGAACCGGGAGGATCCGTCTGGAAAGCATAAATCATAATTTCAAAAGAATCGGAAAGGAAACATCGCATCACCCCTTGGTTTTTATGATGTCTACTAAAGCCTGAATATGAAAGTGTCAACAAAGGACAGACCATTGATAATAGAAGGTTAAAACATAATAATAGAACCCAGCTTTGGGGCAAGAATCACAAACCCAGAAGTACCTAAGACAAATGGGAGAAAATAGATAAAGATGATATAAGGTCTTTCTTGAAAATGGCAACCACCCAGTGCCTGGCAAAAGGAGAGATCCATCACCCTGGTCTTGAAAAAGATGGTCAATTATAAACAAACCATCGAAACGCGTCGACGCCTAGTGTAAACACAATCAAGGGATTGAGCTTACTCCATAGATAACAAAATATATATACATCCTGGAGTGGTTTCTAAAATTTAGGTTCCCTGATGTGTATCCATATGACAAACATAACTGGCTGTTTTGTTCTCTCCTCATATTCTCCTTGATTTGTATGTTTCTTTTTAATAACTTTTAATGAACTAGTAGATCATTCTTTAGTAAAGGATTGATTTTAACATGAAGTGATGTTATTATAATTGTTTTTGAATGTATTTGGTGATACTTTGGTTTTAACTCTGTACAAATATTTCATAAAGTTTTTTTCCCCCTTTTTAAAAAAAAAAAAAGAAATCAGAAAGAAAAATGTATGTCGCGTAAAATATCTATTTCTTATACTTGGGCTACAATGATGTGTATTCATACATCATAGTATACTGACAGGTGTTCTCCAAGGGATCTTTCCTCTGTTTACTACAGAATGGAAGGTGCCACATGCAAATATTCCCACAAAGACACGCAAATCCCTGATGACATTTCGAGCTTCAGCACTGCGTTGTGGCCAAACCCACACAAAACGTGTGCACGAATCAACTTCAATTAAGATACGCAGCCGAAAGGCTTATTAGAAATGCAGAGTTGTGTTAGTGGCGGTCTTGTGACAGTAGAGGGTTCAGTCTGTTGAAAATGTTGCATGAAAGCACATAATTACGGGTCTGTTGATAAAAACCACTTCACCAGTAAAGTTGCTGCAAAATAGAAACCGTCGCAGACACTCCAGCATGCGCCGCAGCCATGCCTACGTGTGTGGCTGTTAATAAAGAAAGTCTGCAGTCCACGTTGGTAATCAACCTGTCGCCTACGTTATTTATTCTTACATAAGAAACTTTATCGGGACTTAAATGATAAGAGTACTTTGAAGGAAGCCATTGAGGGTAATTGCCACCCTTCTCAGTTGCAGCAATGGCTGGTGAAATTTCACTATCAATCTGAGTCATGGATCTTGTAATGGCTGCAACTGAACACGTGGCTACTGCTGATTTCGCTGCTTCATCAGTCAAACTATTGCAGACCGCGTGTGTTCCCACACATTGATGGCCAAGAGTATGTATAACATGTGTGAGTGGCAGAGGTTGTTTAAGATCTGCCACTCGAACCCAAAGCTTAATATGCTTAATTGCGCTGCCCTTGGAATCACGATAGTCATGCTGAGACCAAAAGAATAAGTTGTCATTAAAAGACTGAACACAGTAATAAGAATCACTCACAATGAGAGTATTTACGTTAGGATCTGCAAACTCTAGTGCTAGCATCAAAGCGCACAGCTCGGTCAATTGGGCGGTACAATCACCTAGTGCCTGCGTATGCAAAACACTGGACTTGAACTCACTGTTCACCATGGTACCAGCCACAATTGCACAGGTCGCCAAATACGCATGCCTAGAACCTGTAGCCGGTTGCGCTGAACCATCGGTATAAAAATATACAATCATACTCCTCAAGTGGGTGCATAGACAGAGGAGGAGGATGAACAAATTCATACTGCAAGAACTCCTGTGTCTGGAGCGAGGAGTCAAAGATAAAGGTGATATCCGGAGAAGTCAAAAAAGTCGCCCACTGTATTCAATGTGGAAGTAATGCTTTAGAGTTCGGTACACTTACCTTTGTCACTGTCTCAAGCGCAGGGTAAGGCGTCACCATCAAAATGTGTTTCTCCTGCCCCAGTGCACGTTCCTATAGGATCGCCATCTGCAGAGCTGTCAATACTTTTTCAACACTGGAAAACGTCATCTCGGCTGAAGTGTATAAATGTGATTTGTAAGCAATATGTACTGTGTCACCTCCATTAAACGTCAAGTAAGTGAAACTCACTGCGCCTGGCCCAATTCTTATCATCAGGTTTGTACGGTTGTCACTTATTAACAAGTATTTAGATTCAAGAAGATCAGACTGCAAAGACTGCAGGATAGCTGAATGTTCTGGAAGCCAGCTGGCTTTTGAAAAAGTTGGTTGTATCAAGGCATAAAGCGGTTTGGTACACTGGGCATATTCGGGAATGTATGTACGTACGGAATTCAAAAATCCTAGCAATGATTATAGTTTTTTTCAGGGTTGTTGGAGGTCGCAAATGTGCACATTTCTCCAGGAAGTGAGGCACCAAGCCTCTACCTTCATTATTGACCTCATAGCCCAAAAACAACAGTGTGTACTCTGCAATATGTGGTTTAGCAAAGTTGCATTTGTAACTGTAGTCTGCAAACAAAACAATGATGCGGTCGACTCGGCATAGATTCGGCCATAATTAGTTGTCCGTGAGATAAATATCATCACCGTACGAGTATGCATCTGGGTCTATGCTGTTTAGTAAAGAGACAACACAGGTGGCGAAAACACCCGGGCTGTTTTTATTGCCCATAGATAAACGCCTACATTAATTTTGTTTACCGCCAGCAGGAAAAGGCGGTCCATTGACTGCATGCCAGGGATAGATTGTGACTGAAAAAGCCATTGGAAATGTCAAGTGTAGTTTTATATTTTTTACGAACAAGACTGTCTACAAGAGCAGAACTGTGGGTATTCTGCACCGCAAAAGTGAGACAACAAGAGTTCAAATGCTGGTAATCCAAAACTAGGCAGTACGACCCATCGGGTTTGTAACGGTAAAAAGAGGGTTGTTCATTGGTTACACACATGTCTCAATAACTCCCTGATACTCTATCTGTGTCAGAATCTCAGAAACTGGACCCTTTGCTTCCCGCCGGAGGGGATATTGGGGTTGTGACTGAGGCATAGACCGCAATGGTATCTCATGTCGCAGCAAGTCTTTGTCCCAGCCCACATGAGTTCGGTACAAAGTTGGTGCAAGCACCAAAGCCCACTCTTCTGCAAAAGCTTTTGCATGCTCCTTGGAGATGTTGGGTGAAAAACTCAAAAGAATCACTTTCTTCCCTTTCAGAGCAGCAGGAACAAAAGGTGGGGGCCAATCTGTCTCCACCAACAAAATGTCGTAAGAAGAGGTCAGAATTTCCCCAAAAATCCCTTTAACAACTTGTTGTATGTCACCTTCAATTAAAAGAACTATGTCATATAGTCTGTCAGGGGGAGCCAATCGAGTGTCAGCTGTTTCGACTGTAATAAAAGTCTCAGTTGCTGTCGCCTCCAGAAATGGACACAGTGCCTGCCGCACTATGGTAACTTCTGTTGCGCTGTTGAGCAGCGTTACTGCCCAAGTTAAATTCTGGAGGTGGGTCCTCACCGTCTGTGGCATATCAAGCTGTTAATGCTGCAACTTTCTTTTTCTGAAACAGTGTCCGCTGATGAGGAAAATATTCTTGTTTCCCCTTGCCGTCAGCCAGACAAAGTTGATCACATCCCTGTGGGCCACCTCGACCTCTGCCGCGGGCCTGGCGTTCTCCTCCGGCTTGTGAGCCTGATGTTTCCTGTAAAGAACAAGGAGAGCGCTGATCAGGAAGGCGAAACCTGTTGGGAGACCTAATTCTCGCGTGGTCACGCGAATCATTAGCGTGCTCAGATGACTCATGAGTCGGTGACATGGCATGCAACCCCTGTTTCTGTTGTTGCTTTCCCTGTTTCTTAGTTTTCCAATTCTTTTTGTTAAAGATTGGACGCACGTCCTTATCAGACTGAGACTTCAGTTGTTTTTGCAATTGAGCTGGTGTTTTAGCAAAAGCCTTAACACCTAAACTGTTGTGACCAATGGTCTTATAAGCCTGGGCAATAATCTTTGGCAATTTGCATGGTCTGTCAGGTTCTGGGACCAGAGCCAAAGCATTAGCCACTTGAAAGTTTACTGTATCTCCCTTGACATTAGCAAGGATTAGATCAGCAACTACATCAAACACCCCGACCAATCTCATTCGCAATTCAACAGCTGCTTTAGGGCCTTGCTCATCTTGAACACGCTTAATCACAGAGGGGAGTACGGTCATTGAGGGGGGCGAAACATTTTGCATATACTGCTGCGAAAACCCTTCCCCAATTGTTACAATCGGTTATTTTGGGTATTAAGTCTTTCTGCAAACTAATTATCAAAATCCTGTGTTTCTCCACAGGAGAGGTATTTGGAAATGCTGCTTTCAGCTGGTCACATTTTTCAGCAAGCCAATAAGGTAAATCATCCTTATTTTGAGGACGCTTGCCCATAACCGAATTAACCATAACAGGATAGACAGTCACACCGCCAGGCCCAGCCAGTTGAGCAGCAAGTCCAGGTGGTCCCACCTGAACGTTGTGAGAGACATATTGTACAGTAGCCCTATGCACCTGTATCAGGGACGAATGCAGTATGTGGAGCTCTGCCAAAGGGATTGCTAGATGTCGAGGATGGGGTGTGTACCCAGATAAAATTAGCAAAGTGGCCCCATCAATAGATAAAGTGCCCAAACGGATCGGAGTCACTGGGTGGGGAGGGCGCCATCAAACCAGATTCGGTGTTGCCATGTCGACGATGGAACTTCAAGAGTTCTATAAGGTCGATATAAATTAGGAAGGGCCGTGTGAGTGTATACATGGAACAGATTATCAGTTACGTCCACTGCCGGACCCAAGAATAAAACACCTCAAAATGGTAAGCCGGATCAGCCGCAACCACAAAGATAAGGGCGACACCCGCGTCGGGCACTCCATAATCGGTCAGATGACACGGAGCGAGGCGAGTCTATGCGCCGGAGTATCAACCTCAGCCATGAAGACAAAAGAACGTATAACAACCTAATGCGTGGCAGCGCAATAAAGGGTAACTACAATAACAAAACACCTTTTAATAATATCATGCTTGAAAAAACCTATAACAACATAGATATAGGAGGTTACACCGTCACAACTGTTTCTGGAAACAGAAGCGAAGGGATTGTGGACAAGCACAAGCACTACTCAAGTGTCTTGCAGATAAGAGCCAGACCAAACGTTGGTTGCGCCATGTTGCAGGGATTCTGCACATATACAGAACTATGCGCAAAAAACCAAGTATTTGCTGGAGCAAGAACACTCTTTCGCCAACTCACTCAAACTTGTCCACAACGTAAGTATTCAGAGACACAGTATAGTTTCAAATGTTTATTTTATTAACGTGCTCTACAATGTAGCACACAAGCCAATACTAGCAGCAAAATTCATAAACTTAATATAGTAAGCATTGCTACAATTCCATAAAATATGAACAGGGATATCATTTTATAAAGCTAGTGGAAAAAGGCCTAATGTGCCTTGCCACTCTCTCCGTGCTAGAAGCTAGTTTATTATAATTAAAAAAGACCTCTGTGCTTTGTTAGGGGAACCCTATACCTCCATGTTTTGATGTAAAAGCTTTACACCTCCAGACAAGCACAGCTCTTCTCTTTGGAAAGTTTTCCCCCAAGTGTCTTAACATACATGCAATGCAAAATTAAAAGAACCAGATTTTCAGTAGTTCACCTGTGGCAGTATTATGTCTAACATGTGAGGGACTGACCAACGCAGATTAACGTAGCACATTGTTTTTCAACCTTGAACACCCTGTGCAGACAGAGCCCCAGAGTACAACAAGAAAAGTGAAAAGTAGACGTTTTTCTTTTTTTTACCTTGCTGGACTGGCGCACTTCGGTGCTACAAACTTCTAAAATGGATTTATTAAGATCGGGTAATCCGGACAAGAGAAACTTCTGGTTTTTATTAAATTGGCTATAACTGAGTACTTGACCACAGGTTTTTGTTTTTTTCCCAAGGTAGACGGTTTTCATGTAAAAGAGCACAAGCAGAGGATTTGTGAAAACAAATTCATGTAGAAACGTGTGCACAAAGCCGCAACATGGCAGTCAAGCGGTTACTAACTTATGCTAACTTAGCAATGTACGCAGGGAATCCATAACCTCACTACAGTTCTTGATATTCAACAGCATTAGAAATCTTTACATCTCGTGCTGTTCTCACCTCATCTTGCTTCGTTTTTTTAGCCTTATCTGGCAGTGTAGTTGGTGGTGCTGCCATATCCGTCAGGGATAGGACCTCCGATGCAATGGGTAAGGAAGGATTTGGGGTAGTTGACATTTATTAAACCCCCCACATCATTTAAATAGTAGAATTTTGCATATATTTTAGGTTTAAAGACAGTTTTGAGTGCCTTTCCCGGTGAGGGGGGTATAAAGTCCTGCCTTGGCTAGTCCTTTGCTAGATTCACCCAGTATTTTACTCTTTTTTTTTACTGTTCGTGAGTACGGTGGTGACTGCCTGCATTTCTCTCCCTGACCTCGTTCTTTGTGCTTTTTGTGCGGTATTGCCAATGTATTGCAGAGGAGAGACTTCTTAGAACTACGCCTTCTCTTTGCGCGCCCTATCCCACTTTTAAGCTCGGAGGCAATGAGTCTCGTGGATGGGTTGGTGGGCAGATGGGCCGGTTGTAGGCAAAGGTCTTCATACCCTTTAATCTCTTTAAACCCTTTTTAGCCCTCTTTGTTTTTTTTCTTGGTGCCTAAACCTGATGCCACCTCCTGGGGAGAGCAGGGCAGGAGGGAGACGACAGGCAGCAGCCAAAAGCAGCCAAACGCAGATCAGAGGAGCAATTTAACAAAAGAACAGAGGCTGGAGCGGGGGGCAGCTGGAGAGAAGGGCACACTAGGAGCACTGTAAGCCACACCCAACTTAGTTGGGCCGCCTCAGCGGGCTGCCTGGGCTCCAAACTCTACAACCGCTACTAATGGAGGCAACGCTCTCACTTGCCCGCCCTACTCCGCTCCTCACTGCTCTCTGCTCCTACCACAGGGTGATGCACTGTTTTGAACCAGGTAGAGTAGGTTCCTTGTAGCTGACGCCTCTGCCTCCGTCGCCACATAGTCGTAGGCTGTTACCGTCGGAACAATGTGGTCAACGCAGTCCCACTCTGAGCCGCTGGAAACCAGAAGCCAGAAAGCAGGAAGGTGGTAGAGCGCCGGTAAGGCCCTGGTGAGGCTTGTTCTCTGCCGGGCTCCACAGCTCTCCTTCCGCTCCTTCAGTGCCTCTGGGGACCATGGAGCTCAGCTCGGGCTCGGGCTGAAGATTCGATCCTTAATAACATCCTTTGCTTCTGATAAACACATTGCCTACAATTATGTTCTTCTCAAGCTTAGTTATAGTTTCTAAGAAGCCTGTCATTATTATTGACTGTGGTTCACAACCACACAGTATATCATCCAAACTTTTCAACTTAAAAGAGTTTGTGAATAAACCATTGCACACTCAGAAGTAAAAATGAGCTTGGAACAAGAAACATACATCAGTTTTACCTTGTTGTGATCAATTTTCATCCACACTTCAAGACCACCTTCACACTAACCACCCACTTGTAATATAACCTCCTCACATAAGTCCTTCACGTCCTGTGTTTTCCTTGCCAAAAACCTGTTGGGCTTCTGCAACACTTAGGGTCTCATTATGATGAGGCTCAGAAAACCTTCGAACGCAGGGCCTATAAATTCCTTCACATGCCATGTGGTCTGGTGACAGTGAAAAAGATGAGGTTTTAAAACTGAAAAATTAATTAAGGAAAGTAAGAACGTGGCTTAGATATTATCTTGCAAAATGACATGTAGGCAGATTACGCAAAATACATCAGTCTGGGTTAGGCAGATACTAACTTTAGGTATATGTTCAAGAAACAAAGCTGCTCTATGATGTGTTGAAAACGTACAATAAAACATATGTAAAATTTGAAACAGATATAGAACTTGCTACAAAAGCTGTTCACAGTGTGATGTTTTAGTGAGTGGGAAGTGAGAGGGTATTGAATTATGGTGGGGTGTGCTCTAATCTGTTGGCTAAACGGTTTTCTTTTTTTTTTTTAGTCCTCATTTTCGCACTTGGTGACCAAGTAGCAGTGCATGGAGAGGGACATACTGTCACAGGTAAACTGGTAGGGGCACTGAGCGATACAAAATAAGTCACCCCTCAGTACAGTCTCCATACTCCAAAAGCACCACATTAGGACAGCCAGAGGGATAGTTTGCTGCAGTCAAATACCCATTCTTATACCGATATCGCCCTGTTGGGTATACCGAGCATGAAAAAAACCAAGCAGCCTAATCATTGGACCTTGAACTTCATTCGGCTTTTCCAGCAGTAATTGCTCTGGCCAATGATTTTGGCAATGTGTCTGGTTATGAAATCAATGCCGCTAAGACGGATATTATGGTCTGAAATGATCCTGAGCCGGTGCCAAGGGCCCAGTTGAGTTCTATCCTACGTTATCTGGGCCTTAATATATATAAGGACATAAATGAAATAGTTCCATCGAATTTTTCGCTTGTTGCCAAGTAGTGTCGTAGACTGATGAGATCTTGGTCTTCGCTTCCTCTATCTTTATTGGGTA
The DNA here is from genome assembly GCF_964263255.1 of Lissotriton vulgaris. Taxonomy (NCBI): domain Eukaryota; kingdom Metazoa; phylum Chordata; class Amphibia; order Caudata; family Salamandridae; genus Lissotriton; species Lissotriton vulgaris. Next base: position 2,101,392,530 of record NC_141685.1, on the reverse strand, counting down.
GAGCAAATTTAATAAAATTGTCCATACTCCCAAAAGTTTCTTTTTTGTTTAACACCATCCCTCTTTTTTTTTTAACCCTCTATGATAGCCAAACTTCAAAGTGATATAAGTTCCTTTATCTGAAATGACCACACTCCTAGAATAGCCTGGAAAAAACGTAGGTGCCGCAGAGAAAAGGGCGGTTTGGTGGCTTCTGATTTACAGCTATACGCGTGGGCTTTTCAATTTTCCCATGCCAGGATGATGCTAAAATCGCCCCAAAATTCTGGATGTGGGTGTATGTTTGCAGCACTGCTTAGAGGGGAAAAAATAGCTGAGCATGCGTTTTGTTTAAATTTGGTGACCCCAAATTTAAAAAAAAAGTAAAATTGAAGGTGTTGCGGGATTTAGCTAAAACGGTGAATGCGCTCTATAAAAATCGACTATTTCACAAGTAGGTCATCATTGTGGAATTCACCCGGGACCCCGAGTTGGCTTCTAGATAGACTCGCAATACCACTGAGAGCGGCAGGTATGGAGGTTTGGGGGAACCTTTTTGTGGAGGGTTGCCTACTTCCGTGGGAGGTTTTACTTTCTAAAATAGGGGCGGGACTTTCCAGGTTTAAATACCTGCAAATCAAAAGCTGGGCGCACTCACAGATTTCTGCTAAGGGTAGATTCCAGATAGGGGGTGATAGTAACATAAGTGTCCCTCTTACTGGATAAGCCACCAACCAGGAAGGAGGTTTCATTCTGGTATAATCTACTATTGGAGGAGATCGAGGGTGAGTTTCATCTCCCAGAGTTGATGTGGGCATCACATATTACCAATCACAAAGTGGAGAACGTGTGGTTTGAGTCTTTTAAGGTCATGTGGAACATAGTGAAACCTTCTTGGTTGCGCAGGAACCACCTTTTCACCTTGCATAGGGCCTACTATTCGCCCCAGAGACTTTCAAAATTCTCAAATATTTCATCATTGGCATGACCTAAATGTGGTTTGATTGCTGCTTCTGACCTGCATATGTTCCTTGAGTGCCCACTGCTATTGCCCTTTTGGAATGCGGTATGTCTAACACTTACGACTGCCTTGGGCTCTCAAGTCTCGATATGTTCTGCTCTTATAATCTTTGGGGTTGCAGCAGAGTTTCAGGGTCCGGCTAAAAATGTACTCTTTTATGGTATCTTGCTGGCCAGAAGAGAAATTTGTAGAAAATGGAAAGACCCGTTACCTCCTACCTTGCTGGACTGGCGCACTTCGGTGCTACAAACTTCTAAAGTGGATTTATTAAGATCGGGTAATCCAGACAAGAAAAACGTCTGGTTTTTATTAAGTTGGCTATAACTGAGTACTTGACCACAGGTTTTTTTTTTTTCCCCAAGGTAGACGGTTTTCATGTAAAAGAGCACAAGCAGAGGATTTGTGAAAACAAATTCATGTAGAAACGTGTGCACAAAGCGGCAACATGGCAGTCAAGCGTTTACTAACTTATGCTAACTTAGCAATGTACGCAGTGAATCCATAACCTCACTACAGTTCTTGATATTCAACAGCTTTAGAACTCTTAACATCTCGTGCTGTTCTCACCTCATCTTGCTTTGTTTTTTTAGCCTTATCTGGCAGTGTAGTTGGTGGTGCTGCTATATCCGTCAGGGATAGGACCTCCGGTGCAATGGGTAAGGAAGGGTTTGGGGTTGTTGACGTTTATTAAACCCCCCACATCATTTAAATAGTAGAATCTTGTATATATTTTAGGTTGAAAGCCTGTTTTGAGTGCCTTTCCCGGTGAGGCTCCTTCGATTGCCACCAGAGTGTTGTTTGCCATGGGGGTATAAAGTTCTGCCTTGGCTAGTCCTTTGCCAGATTCACCCAGTATTTTACTCTTTTTTTCCTGTTCGTGAGTACGGTGGTGACTGCCTGCATTTCTCTCCCTGACCTCGTTCTTTGTGCTTTTTGTGCGGTATTGCCAAGGTATTGCAGAGGAGAGACTTCTTAGAACTACGCCTTCTCTTTGCGCGCCCTATTCCACTTTTAAGCTCGGAGGCAATGAGTCTCGTGGATGGGTTAGTGGGCAGATGGGCCGGTTGTAGGCAAAGGTTTTCATACCCTTTAATCCATTTAAACCCTTTTTAGCCCTCTTTGTTTTTTTTCTTGGTGCCTAAACCTGATGCCACCTCCTGGGGAGAATAAACAAACAAAGGGGCCGGACAGTATAGCTTATTGGAAACAAATGCACACCTAGTACAATGAATTGCTAGGCTAACAAACCATTTGTGTTTAGTCACTTGTTTTTTATGAAAGATTGTAAACAAATATTTTTTGGCATCAAGGGATACACCACCACATTTACAGAGGTTCACAAATGCATTGAATAAACCATATACAATACATTCAATCAAATCATACACATATAACAATTGTGATAACAATAAATATAGACAACTGTGCAATGCCTCAAAAAATTACGTCGTTGAGGCACCAATCCTGAATAAACAATGAACAAGTGGACTGGCAAGATGAAGAACTAGCCTACTTGTTTCCACCACCACAAGATACGCATTAAATTTGTCGCGTGGTGCGAAAAATAGGAAGACACATATACTATACAACAGTGTAGAATTGTGTGACTTCTATTCCTATTACGCCCTGGTAGTTTAGTATCTGGGTGGAGCAGGACGCCGACGCGTTTCGAACCCGGTCAATGATTAAAGGGTTCTCCTCAGGACATGGATTGGGGAGGTCGTTGTCGCTGTGAATTAAGTTAAAAAAAGGGGTATCAATGACAAGCTGACTAACAACTCGCTGATACTTAAACATCGCAAAAAAACATGCGGGTACCTTATACTCGGGATATCAGGAAACTCCCTGTGAATAAGATTGAATAAACCCCAGTTATTTACGATTTTCTGTAAATCCCTATGAACCACCATATATAAAATAAATCAATGTCACCACATACCTTGATGTGTAAAACACTAGGAAGTGGTTGGGGTGCCGGTGCACCTAAGGAGATTTAGTATTTTGATGCGCCTAAAAGAAGTAAACAACGCTTCTTGTTAAAGTCCCGACTTTTACAGCACCAACTCAAATATAAGCACATGGGTGTTAATAGATGTCTATTTACAGTCCTACCTTCGAGTGTAGGCTTGTGATTCTGTACGCGAACGCGTGCGGCAGCCGCCGCGGCAGTTCGACAACTGTAAAATGAAAGGGAAGGCAATTTAGGAGAGGAGCCAGGATCGCGCTCACTCGATAACAACATATGGTGTTAGTCTTAGGGGACTTACGTTTGGAGCGATGGACTGAAGCTCAGCAACCGGCACCCAAGCGGCAATGAAATGGCAACGCGAGTCTTGCGGGGGCGTGTCCAAATGTATTTAACACAGGCAAATACGAAGTGAATGTTGGGATATGTGGTTTGAAATAGCGTCATAGCGCGATCCTCAATAACAATATAAGAAAGAGGATGTTTTTACCACAGGCAGAATCGAAATACATGTTGGGATATGTAGTTTGGAATAGCGTCATGGCGCAGGCCCCAATAACAGTATTAAACCTGGAGTGTGGCGGGGGGGTTAGGAGGTTTTTTTTTGGCGGCGGGAGGCTCGGAACAGGGGATTCACAATTGGAGACCCTTGTAAAAAGGTGTGGAAGGCACATATGCGTTTAAAAATCGGCAGTAGATAATTGTGCGGACACATGAGCGGCAGCAAGCACAGACGAGCAAACGCCGCAGACAAGCTATCTATAGGTTGCTGAATTCATTAAGATCATTGAGTCCCACCATGGCGGTATTGAATCTCAAGATGAGGTAGGCCTCTTTCTGAGCAAGGCGTGCATCAGGATCCCCGCCTGCTCCTGGAGTGTTCTTAATGTTCGCCAAGATTGTCCATTTTAGATCATTGGACAAGTGTTCTTTTTGCAAGAAATGGGATACCAAGGGTGCTGTCAAGACTTTGTTGTTGATCCTAGATCTATGCTGGATAATGCGTTGACGCACTTCTTGAGTTGTTTTGCCAATGTAGACTTTTCCACAGGGGCATGTGATGGCATATACTGCATATTTGGTCTTGCAGTTTGTGAAGTTGTCATGTCGCCAATGTTTTTGGCCATCCGTGAAAAGAGTTCCTTCTGTTGTCAAATTACACACAGAACATGTCCCACACTTATGATGACCCATTACCGGGCCCATGTTGAAAAGGGTTCCTTGTGTTTCTCTTTTTGTGGCGCCCCGTGTAGACGAAATCTGCTGTCCAATACTTCTGTTTTTTTTAAGTGCGAACAGCGGTTTTCAAATGTCAGGTAAGATTTCTTCCACCAGATGCCAATTACTCCGGATGATTTTCTGTACCGGGTTGGTGTGGGGTCCGAAAGTAGAGACACAGACCATCCTTTCAACCTTGGATTTCTCTCGTTTTTGCAATAGGTGTTCCCGAGGTGTCCATCTTGCCCTCTTCATGGATTGTTTCAAGAGTTTGGCCGGATAGCCTCGCGCTTTCAGTTTGTTGGTCAGTGCTTCTCCGTGGGTGATGAAATCTTCAGTTCTCGAACAGTTCCGTCTCACCCTAAGGTATTGATCTCCAGATCAAATCGACACCAGAAGGCCTGAAGTCCACACTCTTTCAGAAAAAAACTGATAAGAACAATGCGCTACATTACGCAAGTTTCCACCCCAAAAGTCTAAAGAACAATCTCCCCTATGGTCAATACCTTTTAGTGAGTGGGAAGTGAGAGGGTATTGAAATATGGTGGGATGTGCTCTAATCTGTTGGCTAGCGGGTTATCAAAAATGAGATTAGTAATAATCATGGGACTATAATTGGCAAGTGGAATAATACCGAACTGTATTTGAAACATCCACTCAGGCAGGGGAAGTTGACCTACCGCGGAGGGTAGGCCTCATGGCTTGGCCAGAGACCAAGCTCTGCAGCCAACCCACGCTGTGCATAGTTACAGCCCCTGCACAGTAGGAGTTGGGATTTGTGTAGGAAGGGATGCTTCTGCAGCCAATCCCTGGTACGTAGGATGTAGAATGTTAGCAGTGAAGCTATGTAGGATGGATTGTTCCAGCAGCACAGGCCCACTGCGCAGGGCCTCCGGATGAAGGACTTGCACAACAGGGGTTGATCTACAAATAGTTGGGTGCGGAAGGCTTGCACTATAAATTTTGGTTCACATTAAAAACTTTTTTACTAAGAGTTGTTCTTTTTTTCATGTCTTCTTACTTGTTTGGTGATTAAAAAAATACAACTGCAAAAGGAGAGTAGGACTTGGATTAAAAAAAAGAAAAAATATTTTTTGCACTCTGTTCTCCCAACACAGATCACTGAAGCATATGCAAAGCAATACAAGCCAATAGTGGCAAAGCACATGTTACTCTCATCCAGCTTCTGCTGAAGAATGTCTTCTGACAATCTGTTGTCAGGCGGGAGTGCGTACTGTAATGCGGCAGCAGATGTAGATGGTGCCTCCTTGGAGTCTCTCTTCCTTTTTGCTGCATTAAATTGGTCTTGCTGCCAAGTATTAAGATGTTTGTGCATTGAAAATGTTCCAAAAGAATGCTTCTCACAACTTCCCAGGATCAGTTTTTTGTCACATCATGTGCATGTGACATATGTGGGTGGGACCTTTTTTGGTTCTGCAGGGATCGTGAGGAACTTCCATATGATGGACTCAGTGGAGTCCTCGAATCTTCAGCCTGATCTTCATTGCTCTACTTTATAGCTTTCTCTGGTTTCCCTCTGTACTGTTCATTAAAGTGAAGAAGCCATAGGTGAAGGTAAAATAAATAAAGTTATCTATTCCCCAAAAATAAAAGGACATCGAAAAACCTAGAACATCAAAAAACGTAGCTAGCCACAGATCAACTCTGCGTCCTCCGTGTGCTTCCTCACTCTGTCCATGGAACGTAAGATCTTTAAGTGGATACCCCTACACACAAGATGCACCATGACCAACCACAGCCTGTTCAGGTATGAGCGGTGGGGCCAGGATGGGGGGGGAGATTCGACAGACGTCCAAGAGGGACAATGAAATAAATAATACATTTTCCCTCATTGTTATCTGTCGAAATATTCCCCCACCTGGCCCCACCGCTCTTACCTGCATGGGCCGCGGCTGACCGTGACACAGGTCCTCGTCCCCAGCTGACCAGACTACAGCAACACCCTTTATGTAGGAATCACTGCACACCTCTAAAAGAGACTTCATACAATACGGAAGCTTCAGCCAGACTCATCCAGCCGCGGTGCTTCCATTGGGGCGTAGGGGCGTAGCCCCACTAAGCCCCAAGGACCCACTGCGTTGTCACTAAAATTATTTTTATTTTACTAAAAGAAAAATGATCGCGAGCGCTACCACCGGTCGGGAATCTGGAGTGGGTGGGGGGGGGGGGCGGGCTGGGCCTGCTGCAGCTTGAGTGACAGTCCACTCAGCTGCAGCAGTACTGCGCAATTGAATTTTAGGGCAGCACCAAGCCCGAGCATGCGCAGATGCAGCCCCTGCTGAAGTTCCCCTTAGAGAGAGGACCAGGGGTTGGGCCGCAGCCCCCGGGGTTGCAAAGGGACGCAGGGCGAGCAGTCATGGTGCCCCCCTAGCCAATCCTGGCGCTGCATGCAGCGCCAGGATTGGCTGGTCCAGTGCAGGCCAATCACTGTCTGACTTCGGAACGCCCGCCGCTGTGACGTCTAGCTTGGAGGGCGTAGGCAGCAGACCGTGTGTGACTCCCGCCTCACCGTCACCGGCGTCACGGTACAGGTAAGGCACAGTGTGCATTCAAAGCTTACATTTTACAGCAGGGCAGGCTCTCTGGGCCGCGGTGTACCGTCACTGCCAGAGAGAGCACACTGGTCCGACTTCTGTGTAATGCTGAGAAAGCAAGCAATCAGGATATACTTTAATCTTAAATATACCCCTAGATGGACGGGGAGGTAGTGTATCACTTACACCCACCTACCAGCGATCACGAAAGAGAAGCGGTAGGGGTGGTTGGAGGGCTGCCACTCACATGCTGTGTCAGTAACAATCGATTCAGAAAAGGGGGTGGTGATGATGAACAGAGTGTCTGAATTAAGCAGACCACTCTTACCCAGTCCAAAGATCAGGGCTTGATCCATCACCGTTATTTATCTCACTGCCCCATCCCAGCTCAGAACCTGGCTATATGCAAATCAGTCTGTCCCTGGCCCAGTGCATCATGGGAACAGGGCAGACTAAACTACCAAGCCAATTCTTCACCAGAAAGGAGACAAGCTACCGGGGACCGGTTTCTGGCATTTCAGCCGTCTTCGGCCCGGCTTGCTTGAATCCTGATGGAGCAGTGAGAAAGGGACTCATGTCTGAGTATACCCTGCCACACCTATAGTGGCCAAAATCGATTCAGAAAAGGGGGTGGTGAAGAACAGAGTGTCTGAATTAAGCAGACCACTCTTACCCAGTCCAAATATTTTTGTCCACCCTAAGCGTGGAAGGGTATACTCAGATGTGAGTCCCTTGCTCATTGCACCATCAGGATTCAAGCAAGCCGGGCCGAAGAGGCTGAAATGCCAGAAACCGGTCCCCGGTAGCTTGTTTCCTTCCCAGTGTAAGAATTGGCTTTTGTAGTTTGGTTTGCCCTGTTCCCATCATGCACTGGGACAGGAACAGACTAATTTGCATACAGCCAGGTTCTGAAACTGGGATGGTGCAGTGAGCTAAAAAACGGTGTTGGATCTAGCCCTGATCTCTTGACTGGGTGAGAGTATTCTGTTTAATTCAGAGACTCTGTCCCTCACCACCCCTTGTTGTAAATATTTTTGTCCACCCTAAGCGTGGAAGGGTATACTCAGATGTGAGTCCCTTGCTCATTGCACCATCAGGATTCAAGCAAGCCGGGCCGAAGAGGCTGAAATGCCAGAAACCGGTCCCCGGTAGCTTGTTTCCTTCCCAGTGTAAGAATTGGCTTTTGTAGTTTGGTTTGCCCTGTTCCCATCATGCACTGGGACAGGAACAGACTAATTTGCATACAGCCAGGTTCTGAAACTGGGATGGTGCAGTGAGCTAAAAAACGGTGTTGGATCTAGCCCTGATCTCTTGACTGGGTGAGAGTATTCTGTTTAATTCAGAGACTCTGTCCCTCACCACCCCTTGTTGTAAATATTTTTGTCCACCCTAAGCGTGGAAGGGTATACTCAGATGTGAGTCCCTTGCTCATTGCACCATCAGGATTCAAGCAAGCCGGGCCGAAGAGGCTGAAATGCCAGAAACCGGTCCCCGGTAGCTTGTTTCCTTCCCAGTGTAAGAATTGGCTTTTGTAGTTTGGTTTGCCCTGTTCCCATCATGCACTGGGACAGGAACAGACTAATTTGCATACAGCCAGGTTCTGAAACTGGGATGGTGCAGTGAGCTAAAAAACGGTGTTGGATCTAGCCCTGATCTCTTGACTGGGTGAGAGTATTCTGTTTAATTCAGAGACTCTGTCCCTCACCACCCCTTGTTGTAAATATTTTTGTCCACCCTAAGCGTGGAAGGGTATACTCAGATGTGAGTCCCTTGCTCATTGCACCATCAGGATTCAAGCAAGCCGGGCCGAAGAGGCTGAAATGCCAGAAACCGGTCCCCGGTAGCTTGTTTCCTTCCCAGTGTAAGAATTGGCTTTTGTAGTTTGGTTTGCCCTGTTCCCATCATGCACTGGGACAGGAACAGACTAATTTGCATACAGCCAGGTTCTGAAACTGGGATGGTGCAGTGAGCTAAAAAACGGTGTTGGATCTAGCCCTGATCTCTTGACTGGGTGAGAGTATTCTGTTTAATTCAGAGACTCTGTCCCTCACCACCCCTTGTTGTAAATATTTTTGTCCACCCTAAGCGTGGAAGGGTATACTCAGATGTGAGTCCCTTGCTCATTGCACCATCAGGATTCAAGCAAGCCGGGCCGAAGAGGCTGAAATGCCAGAAACCGGTCCCCGGTAGCTTGTTTCCTTCCCAGTGTAAGAATTGGCTTTTGTAGTTTGGTTTGCCCTGTTCCCATCATGCACTGGGACAGGAACAGACTAATTTGCATACAGCCAGGTTCTGAAACTGGGATGGTGCAGTGAGCTAAAAAACGGTGTTGGATCTAGCCCTGATCTCTTGACTGGGTGAGAGTATTCTGTTTAATTCAGAGACTCTGTCCCTCACCACCCCTTGTTGTAAATATTTTTGTCCACCCTAAGCGTGGAAGGGTATACTCAGATGTGAGTCCCTTGCTCATTGCACCATCAGGATTCAAGCAAGCCGGGCCGAAGAGGCTGAAATGCCAGAAACCGGTCCCCGGTAGCTTGTTTCCTTCCCAGTGTAAGAATTGGCTTTTGTAGTTTGGTTTGCCCTGTTCCCATCATGCACTGGGACAGGAACAGACTAATTTGCATACAGCCAGGTTCTGAAACTGGGATGGTGCAGTGAGCTAAAAAACGGTGTTGGATCTAGCCCTGATCTCTTGACTGGGTGAGAGTATTCTGTTTAATTCAGAGACTCTGTCCCTCACCATCCCTTGTTGTAAATATGTGTCAGTAACAATAGCTCATACCCTGTGCGCGGTCTGTTTCTTGTCTCATTCCATGTTGTGTACTGTAAATACTTCATCTGCCGCTGCTAGCCTGGGGTTTCAGGACAAACACCCGTGCCCTTCGTCCTAGCTACACCGAGCAGAGAGCGGAGAGCACAGACTCTGAATGGGGTGGGCTGCGCGGCTGCCTTGTGGGAAAGGATGAGGTTTCAAGGGTATGTTTGTGTTTGAATTTAATTTGTATGGTAAGTTAAGTATAAGATTTACAGTGTGCAGCGCGCACAATTTATTTATTTATTCTGCAAAAGTTTATGAATAAAAGCAACATCTGAAACTGATCTTTTATAACCATACTGCACAGGAAATCTGGCATAATTTATTTAATACTGATTTAATTGTCCCTAATTGCACCGCTCCGTCTGTTTATGTGCTGGTCCTGTTTCTAGCTACAGCTTACAGCAGTGGTGGTTTTGACTGTTGCTGGTGGCGCCAGCTTGCCCCCACTATTAGTGGTCTGGCCTGCACATTATGCTAAGTGACCTGTTGGCTTATGTTGTGTTTACAGTGCGATAAAAAGCAGTTTGAATACTGTAAGGAATGCATCAAAAAAAGAATTCGTTCAATGTCATTTGCGAAACCATGCATCCAACTGCATTGTCACGCACGCCAGACTTGGGAACGTATGTCCAATTCAAATTGACATGGTTTGCGTTCAGGAGTCCTCGGTGTTCTGCATGTTTTTTCAAGGGAAATATCGTTGTTTATATTTCCGAGTGTTAATACAAAGAATGACAGCACCTCGCGGCGAGCACCCATGAGTATTGGGTAAATATGCACGCACGAGCTGTGATGGTATCAAAAATGATTTGTCCTTTTTTTCTGCATCTAGTTTACTTCTGCAGTTTCACATACTGGTGTTTTTCATTGCCTCACATCACGATTCACTTCATGCTGAGGAGTGCACTACATCATGCTCACTCATGCAACCAGGCAGACGCATTCTGAACACTTCCCATCTGCAGAATGGATTTGCATTTGTGTTTGGATGTCTGCGGGCTATTGGTGAATCTTTCAGCCGTTGATCGCTTTATTTGTGTGTGTTGGTTGCTACTGTCTTTCAGCTGGAAAGTAAACAGCAGCCACAGCTTGCATCAATTATCTATGCAGATTGTTTACTCTCCATAGAGCACAGGGTTATGGGAACAGCTTTGAACTTCCCTTAAATCTACATTATACCTCTGGCTGTGTGTGTGAATGCGTGTATGCATGTGAGTGTAGATTCTGTTTACTATTTTTATATATTTGTATGTGCCTGTATGCATATGCGTTATGTAACTGTAAGGCAATGTTTCCCGTTTTCCTTGCCCGGCATCTTTTCATTCATTTTCCTAATTTCCAATCCTTGCCCTGGCCTCTTTTCTTTCGTTTTCCTTGCCGTCTGTTCTTCCGTTTGCCTTGCCCTCTGTTCTCCCGCCGATTTCCTTGCCCTCTGTTCCGTGTGTGGTTCATTTGTCTTGAGCCACAGAAACAAATTATTCCACCATAATTTGAAAACCATCGGACATTCCAAACCTTAAATCAAATAATCAATTAAGGCCTCACTTCATCTGAAAAGCTAAATTAAACAGCTGTGATTAACGGTTGCAGGACATCAATTCCCCCACTCAGCTTGGTGGAAGCCTGTTAGGAAATAGCGCGCAATGCAATTAGGGTATTTAAAGGCACAGTGGCCTCCATAAGTGGCCTAAAGAAATAATAGGATTGGAGGGGGATGGTGACTTTTTTCCTGCTAGTGACCTCTAAATGATGTCTTCAGTGTCTGGTCACGCTTTTATACTCAGTGAACCTTGTTGGGGCTCTGTGTGTGTGTGTGTGTGTGGGGGGGGGGGGGTTCTGTGTGTGTGTGCTGGGCTCTCTGAAGGATGCTCTTGTACTATGGCCGGTGCTAGTGTCAACAATGGGACCCTGCGGATGGATGCAACCACATACCACATTGTTATTTGTTTTATGCTGAAACTGTATGAAAGCGATACTTCTTAATGCAGAAGACAGCTGAGTTAATTTAAGTAACTGATTATGATGCCTTTGCATATCATTAGGGACCTAGTGGCCACAGCTGCCACCAATGCAGCTCTACTTTATCATTTATCTACTGTCACAGAGGAGTGAGGATATAGGCACTGTCTATATCCTCACTCCTCTGTGACAGGTCTCTTTCCTTTATGCTCCCAGGTCTGTCACCTCCCTCCCACTATTTCTAAATTGCTTTGTCCCAATTCAGCATTCTGTCCGTTCCTGGCCCCTTCTAACCCTGCCCTTCTCCCTCTCCCCTCCACCATAGCTCTTGTCTGTCTATTCTTCAGCCCTTATCAGCTCTGTCCCCACTTTACCTATACACTTTTCTTTATCAGCTGTTTTTTTTCTCTCCTCTCCATACAAAGTCCCAGCTCTGTCTAGTCATAAACAAAAAGCAGAGGCCCACAGACACCTGGTGGATGATTTTCTGACTTGGTTCCATATACCCATCACAGGTACTAGGTCTGTCTTATGACTTTGACCAGGGTGACACAATGCTCATGAAGGATAAAGAGACTGAGGCTTAATGACAATGCTCATGTCCGTGCTATGTCCGTGAATAGAATAAATAAATACAAATAGTTTTTTTAAACCTATTTTTAAGCGCGTTACTAAACTAAGATGTGATCTTGTACAGGGCAAATATCCGAAACCAAATCAGCGCTGGCTATTTTGCCAACGTGGGCATAGTGTGACAAGAAAACGTATGTATTCATGGATTTTGAGTAGCATTACGAATTTCAAATGCAGTTTGAGCAGGTTGCAGTGATATTGAATAAGCAGGTACCTATGTTAGGACAACTATTAATGTAATAACTGCGCTTTCACAATTGCTTTATTAACCTTCCTGCTTTCTCAAATTTGCTTGAAAATGCACGATTTGTCTTCTTTTTTTTCAAAATTTTCTTGGGGGGGTAACCCACCCAAACCCCCTTTTTGGGGTTAGGGCGCGCTCGCTCACTACGGTGCTGTATGCAAATCACTTTGCGCCCCTCCACTTTCAAATCTCACCCACCGCCCCTGGACTCATCCCCGGCCTTCTTCAGCAAACCCACATCACAGCCCACCTCAGGCAACTCCACTGGCTCACAGTACAGAAAAGATGCCAATTCAAGGTGCTGACCCATTCTTACAAGGATACATACATTCAAGGACCCGCGTACATTAACCATCGCCTGAACTTCCACCAAACTTCAAGGAGACTACACTATGCCTACTTTTCACTTGCCCATGCTCCCCACATCTACTGAAGCAGAAGTGGAGGACACTCCTCCCACATCACAGCAAAGACCTGGAACAGGCTCCCCCACGCAAATCAGGACCATTACCTCACTTCCAGAATTCCAAATGGCCCCCAAGACCTGGCTGTTCAAAAAGGCCTTCCGGGACCTGCAAGCGCCTGGATACCCTATCAGGGGATTAGCTGCGCTTTATAAATCCTGATTGATTGATTGCTGTTGATGTTTCCCCCATTAGTAGGGAGTCTAGTGATCTGTCAAAAAATGACAAGTACTCTGTGATTTTGGATCAATACAGTGATAGGAACCAAAGACATCTTTCCAATATGGTCCAAAGGTTTTTGAATCCTCCTTGGCACCAAGAATATACCCTGGAGCCACAGTACTCGTTCCCAGTACCACAGTTTCAAAAAGGCTTAAAATGAGAAAATTCTGAAATGTACCACTACAGAACTGGGTTTCATGATGGCCAAGCCATATAGCCCTCCCATGCTGTTCATGGACTTCGGATGTGTGCATTTTGGGTCAAACTCTGAATGTGGTGGGGGGGCAGGTCCTGGCTGGAGGGCAGGCCATATGCCCCACCCCCTCTACAAAAGGCTGAAGACCGTGCATGGCGGATGTTGGATGTCTGGTGTTGATTCTCTATGAGTATCTACTTTGGTTAGCAACTTTGGAGAACCCCCGTTCTCTGGGCCAAATGGAAAAAAGGTGTTGGGGAACAATGCTAGATTATGTAGGCCTAATATGGGGTGGACAGGAAAATGGCTTTGTTGCTTTAAAGATTCATGGTGGCAAGGAAAGACTGGTTAATCTACCAAATCTAGATTGGGAAACAGAAAGGGGATAAAATGAATTTAAATTAAATATACATTATTGGCCAAGGGTTTCAACTATCCTTCAAATATATTAATTTGGGAGATATAAAGAACATGATTTAGGGGAAGAACATATACTAGCATTGAGAAAACTCACAACTAAATGTAAATTTGACCAACTTGAAGCCGAGTTTATATGTAGTTGAAATGAGTTAAAATCATACTGGAACAAGGCTAAAACCAGTGGAGTGGCTTGGCTGTGAGAGGGAGTCAGGTTGACAATAGGGGTGAAAAGTTCTAAGGCTGATGTTTCTCGTGTGGCATGGTAAAGGCACATAGCTAACAGAAAGGCGAGTCCTTCCATTAAAGTGAGTTGCAACATTAATGCAACAAAGGGACATTAAGGACCTTATTTTGATGTTGGGACACCGTGGTGGATATGGGTCTGACCGACCTCCAGTTGGGGGTCCCAACTGCTGAATTCTGATGCAACCACACATGGTGCAAGCCTGCTTTTCTGTATGGGAGCTTGTGCTGCAATCAGGACGGCCGCAGCAAAAACTTACATATAGAAAAGGGAGTTTGTGTTCATGTCTGCACTGCGTGGCACACACAGTGCAAGGATTAACAGGGCGGCAACATAGGATTAACAGGTCACCCTGATCATTCTTGGCCTGGGGGTGCATGCAAGGAGGCACATGGTGTGCCCCCCTAAAATTGCACCCTTGTTCCTACATAGTATGGCATGCCACACCGTGCCAGAACGTCCTGCAGCCTCTCTCACTGTGGCCAACCAACCAATCCCAGCGCAAATCTTTGAAATGACACCACAATAATGTATTCTTGTTTGCTCTACTAAAGAAATAACAGTATTACAATCATCCAAGAAAACCCTACAAATGCAAATGAAATCTCAACCAGCGTGAAACCACTTTATTTAATGTTGCATCACCTTTGTTCACAAATAGGTTCTGCTAACATAAGCAACAACTAACAATCACAACAATGTTTTAGTACTTCTACTGTAAAGGTGTAAGTGAGGGTACGTCACAATATACACCTCAAACCTGCAAACAAGAAATACAATATGACAATGGCTCTTTCAAGTGTCTTCTACACTCGTCTCAATCTCTCCCGGGATCTTAGACTACAGTAAGTCTGAAACTCTTCAACCTCTTAATATAAAACAAATGGATATATGATGTTACAACGCGGACTTTTACTCCGCATACCGTTACAACGCGGTTTTTACAACGCGGATACTGTAACAACGCATGTATTTACAACGCATTTTTTTACAACGCAGGTACCTTTACAACGCAGACCATTACAACGTAAGTATTGGTAAGTATATGTTAATATTAATAATATAATAGTAACTTAATTTTAAAAATATAATTTAATGTAATTTTAAATAATTTAATTTCCGTTAATTATTTTAAATTTAAATTAATATTACTTTATTTTTACCATGTACCCCTGTACCCCAGAAACTGAAAACTGACCCTAAACCCCAAAAATAAATTAAAGTAATTTTATGAAATATAATTTAAATTAATTATTGAAAATTAAAAAAAAATATAACTTTATTTTTACCCTGTACCCCTGTACCCCAAAAACTCAAAACTGACCCTCAACCCCAAAAATAATGCAATGTAATTTAATTTAATTTATTTAGTATTAAATAATTTAATTTAAAATTAAATTTAATTTATTTTTACCCTGTACCCCAAAAACTGAAAACTGACCCTGAACCCTAAAAATACCCCTTTACCCAAAAACTAAAAACTGACCCTGAACCCTAAAAATACCCCTTTACCCAAAAACTAAAAACTGACCCTGAACCCTAAAAATACCCCTTTACCCAAAAACTGAAAACTGACCCTGAACCCTAAAAATACCCCTTTACCCAAAAACTGAAAACTGACCCTGAACCCTAAAAATACCCCTTTACCCAAAAACAGAAAACTGACCCTAAACCCTAAAAATACCCCTTTACCCAAAAACTGAAAACTGACCCTGAACCCTAAAAATACCCCTTTACCCAAAAACTGAAAACTGACCCTGGACCCTAAAAATACCCCTTTACCCAAAAACTGAAAACTGACCCTGAACCCTAAAAATACCCCTTTACCCAAAAACTAAAAACTGACCCTGAACCCTAAAAATACCCCTTTACCCAAAAACTGAAAACTGACCCTGAACCCTAAAAATACCCCTTTACCCAAAAACTGAAAACTGACCCTGAACCCTAAAAATACCCCTTTACCCAAAAACTGAAAACTGACCCTGAACCCTAAAAATACCCCTTTACCCAAAAACTGAAAACTGACCCTGAACCCTAAAAATACCCCTTTACCCAAAAACTGAAAACTGACCCTGAACCCTAAAAATACCCCTTTACCCAAAAACCCAAAACTGACCCTAACCCCTAAAAATACCCCTTTACCCCAAACATATAACATTTAAAAAATAACTATATACTTACCAATACTTACGTTGTAATGGTATGCGTTGTAAAGGTACCTGCGTTGTAAAAAAATGCGTTGTAAAAACATGAGTTGTAACAGTATCCGCGTTGTAATGGATGCGTTGTAACAGTAGTGCGTTGTAAAAAATGCGTTGTAACAGGTGCACACCAAAACAAATACATCAGCCAAAGGCGCAATTATAATAGACAATGTATCACCTAATTAATACTCACACCTTAAACACAGCAACCACCTTTAAATACCACCTTATCAGATCTTCAGGTTCTGTGCATTAGATCTCAAGATTTGGGTCATTTATTCTAAATTGGGAAAATATTTTTATAGCTCCTTTCAAGGTGTGAACTGTTCCCTGCTACCAAATCCAAATTCCAAGAATTGGCTCCAACTCCACGCCAAAATTCTTCTTCTAGGTGACAGATCTTTGGCACCGTTTTTAAATGGAAGCTAAATCAAATCATATCAATCGCCATCACAATTTGACAGTTCTTAAGTTAAGTCAATATTGAGAGTTTTAGATTGCTTTAGAAAACCTTTATTCTCGTAAAGAGGTTAGTAAAATTCTTTGATCTTTTTATTCAATTAGTAAGTCAGTTAAAATCAGTTTACAGAAATGTATCAAGAAAAATATAGTTACACTCATCAATAATGCAAAAATGACAGCGTGTTCCATAAAGCAATTAGCCCCTATCCTAAAATAAGAGTTCCAAGTCATACGTTAACAGCACCCATAAAGAGTTCAAGAAAAGAGTGAGATCAAAGGAGAATCAAGTGAAAAGTCAAATCAAGTAGTGAACTCCCCATAAAAAGAAGTTAATGAAACTCAGCTGAGTCTCAATATCCAAAAAAAGCATCAAAATACAGTTGCAGGAGAATCTGTACAAACCAAGCCTCAAATGGGAAAAATAGGGGGCACTGGTACAGCAGTAGCAACACCCATCAGGGAAGGTGGGCAAGGAAAGGATGGTTTAGATTCTACAAGAAAGTCTAGAAGCTTCTCCTCAGCATTGAAAATGTGCAGTGGTAAAACTCTATCCTGAACACGCACTAGTATGAAAGACAAGAACACATGCAGACAACAATGTTGTAGGTTAGATCGCTTTGGTCCAATAAAAAGACATCATCTGATAGTGAGCAGGTTTCAGTCTTCCTTTCCCATGGAAAACACACAAAATCTGCAGTCTCCTACTAAATTAACCTTTGCTCCCAGGGTAGCTTAATGCAGAGTTTGTTCTATCATTTATTCAATGTTTCACTGTGTAACAATGAACTAAACTAAAGATAAAAACATTTACTTGCACATTTCTAGTTAAGTAATGCTTTTCGTATTTCACATAAGTGAGAGTTATTGTTAAAATATGCTATTTCTATTCAATATTATATGGACACGAGATAGATAGGAAGTTTAAGCTTGCTGGAAACGAGAACATGTAGATTAAAGGAAAATAATAACATTTTAAAACCAGAACCTTTTGTATGACGAAGATTCTAAGTAAGTCACATTAAGGTCAAGCTGTCAAATACATGCGTGCATAGTTCAGCAGTTTCTAAAGCTTCTCTTTGTGAAAGTGAAATATAGCAAAGGCCTAACCCTGAATATGACTGTCTGATGTATTTTGCACATTCTGCCTACGTGTCATTTTGCAGTATTTTACAAGATAATAACTAAGCCAAATTCGTTGGTTCCTTAATTCATTTTTCAGTTTTCCTCATTGTCACCAGACCAAATGGCATGTGAAGGAATTTGTAGGCCCCATTTGAGTAACAAGCGTAGTAACATATTGCAAGTGTTCATGCAACTTTATCTCATAGTACACAGAGGCCAGATTAAGGGCCTTATTACGACTTTGGCAGGCCTCCAGCTGTGATACCACTGCGCCTTCTACTGGGGGACCACCAAAGCTGTGGTGCGCCCGTACGCTGGATTATGATTGTAATCCTGGTTGGACGGGCAGTGCTGAGGTGGTCTCATGTCGTTGGTCTGTTACGCTCATAGGAGAGCCTAACATGCAGAACGCCACCATGAGAGCACCTGCAGGGTGTTCCTGCATGGTGTGGCATGCATGGCACACTGTGCAATAGTTAGGGGTGCAAAACCAAGAGGGCACAATATGTACATGCAAGCCCTGGAGTGGCAGGACCCGCTTTGTAGTCTGAAGATCTGTTTTTAATATAAAATCAGGGCCTTTGGTGGTCTTATCACTGAAAATACAAGATTTGCAAAAAGAAATATTGTCTACGGGTGCCCGTGGAAGACAATTTCTATGGACTGGAATCTAGAGAATGCTAAAGTGATTCTGGCATTTTACTGACCTCTGCTGGTCGTTTTCTATCAATAAAGTTAAATAAAGGCACTTGCCAGACAAATTTAAAAAAGAAAGCCCTTCAGCAGAAAGCAATTCTGGAATTGTACTGACCTCTACTGGATGTTTTCTATTAGGACATTTACTGACCTCTGCTGGTTATTTTCTATCAATAAAGTTAAAAATAAAGGCACTTGTCAGAATTTTTTTTTAAAGAAAGTCCCTCAGCAGAAAGCAATTCTGGAATTGTACTGACCTCTACTGGTTGTTTTCTATTAGGACAGTGAAATAGAGGCAGTTGAACAGAAAAGAAAGTCCTTAAGCGGAAGTAGACAGGGTTGATCTCCAGAGCCCAGAAGTATATACTAAATATATAAGTATATACTAAAGTATATCCATGAGATCTCGAATGCTCAACCTAAAAATATATGTGTATACTAAAGTATATACAAGAGGTCTCGAGTGCTCGACCTACAAATTAGCTTGGAACAAGAACATACATCAGAACAAGCTAGCTCAGAACCCACATATTGTTATATACAATTTAAGAAATATACAGTGGTTCACAGAAATCAATAATTGAGAATTAGCCTGGTGTCTTCCAAATAAATCAGATTAGCAATCAGATTGCTGAAGACATATTCTTGTTTTATTCTTTTATTCTTTTGTTCAAATTTCTTAAAAACACAATACAGAATTCATAGCTGACGTAGCGCATTTCATCCCAAAGGGACTTCTTTAAGGCTCATATATGTAAAACGATCCACATAACCATTATCACACCAAATTTGATGGTAACGATAGAAATATTTTTTTGTGAAGACAACCTTAAAATTGGGGCAAGTGTCCACACGACTGCTATGGGTCGTGGGCATTGAAGTATAAAGAAAAGAGATCAGTGCCCGTCCCGGATGTTGCTTCTCTCCCTTCAACTGACTCGTCTCCTCCTGGAGCCGGCATCACTGGTTTTCAGTATGGTGGGGTCAGCAGAGCCCTTGGCAGCGGTGCTAGTGGTCAGTGCCACCTGACCAGTTTCTCCAGGACCCTCAACAACATCCCTCTTCTCAAACTGTTCCTCTGAAAGGAAAGCAGCCCTTCAAGCGTTTTGTGCCTAAAGAAACATACATCAGTTTTACCTTGTTGTGATAATTTTTCATCCACACTTCAAGACACCTACACACTTACCACCCACTTGTAATATAGCCTCCTCACATAAGTCCTTCACATCCTGTGTTTTCCTTGCCAAAAACCTGTTGGGCTCCTGCAACACTTAGGGCCTCATTATGATGAGGTTCAGAAAACCTTCAAATGCAGTTCAGAGGCTTTCCGAGCTCATCCCGGTTTCAAAACCAACAGCCTTATTATAATGCAGGATGTCGGTTTCTAAACCGGCTGGACATTCTGGCTGGCTTCCGATGGGCTCAAGGAGCCTGTCTACCAGTCAGACCCGGCACAGGGCCAAGAATGATTTGCATCCGAACTGAGGTGGCGAAGTGAGTTAAAGAATGAGGATGGTTTCAACCCAGATCTGTGACTGGGGCTGAGGGTCTGAAAAGTTTCAGCGCTCTGTCCATCATCTGCTTGTGTTTACTTTGTTCGCCCGAAGTTGGCAGGTTATACCCAGACGTGGGTCCCATGTCCCAACCTAGAGGCCGCTGGATGAAGCGGGCTTGAAGTTGCTTTTTGACAGTATTTCCATGTCAGAAAGCCAGGCATGGACACCCTCCAGGAAACTGACATCGTAATCCGGATGGCATAATACACATTCCATAGGGATTATGTGCCGGGTCTGACTGGTAGATGGGCTCCATCGAAAGCCAGCTGGAATGTCCGGCTGGTTTCAAAACCGACAGCTTGCATTGTAATGGGGCTGTCGGTTTGAAACCACGATGAAACTTGGAAAGCCTCTGAACTGCATTCAAAGGCTTTCTGAGCCTCATCACAATGAGGCCCTAAGTGTTGCAGAAGCCCAACACGTTTTTGGCAAGGAAAACACAGGATATGAAGGACTTATGTGAGGAGGTTATTTTACAAGTGGGTGGTAAGTGTGAAGGTGGTCTTGAAGTGTGGGTGAAAATGGTTCACAACAAGGTAAAACTGATGTATCTTTCTTGTTCCAAGCTAATTTTTACTTCTGATTGTACAATGATTTATTCACAAAGTCTTTTAAGTTGAGAAGTTTGGATGATAAACTGTGTGGTTATGGACCACAGCCAATAAGAATGACAGGCTTCTTCGACACTATAACTAAGCTTAGGAATAACATTATTGTAGGCAATGTGTTTGTCACAAGCAAAGGGGCCAACATCTAGGTGTGTCTGCATTAGAAAGAACATGAGATATGATTGGTGCCCATGTCAGATTCCCAAGTGCAGATCAGGCAGGTTGCCCTATGCCGTACAGAATTTGAGAAGATATCTCTGACAGTGTTCAGTAACAAACTGAGGTGTTGCAATGGTTGGGTACACAAGATCAAGTTATATCAGGGCTGTGTCGAGCCAGTTACTGTTTTCTAGTGTCCGTACATGACTTTGTCAAAACAGAGTTCTACAAATTGTGCAGCTCTAAAGTCATTACACCTGTTGAGGCACTGGAGTGGCTTGGCACAGTGATGGTGACCAAAAAGGCTAGCAGCAGTTGCGTTTGGTTGTGGTTTACAAGTTCTGACTAAGCAAACAGAAGGAGATGATGGACGGAGCGCAGAATCTTTTCAGACACCCAGCCCCAGTCACAGATCTGGGTTGAATCCATCATCTTTCTTCAGCTCACTTCGCCATCGCAGTTTAGACACAGCTATATGCAAATCAGGCTTGACCCTGTGCCTCATGGGAACAGTCCAGCTCGAACTGCCAAGCCACGTCTTCCCTGGACCGGAAACAAGCCTCCTGGGACCGGTTTCAGACTAATAGCCCTCATTAGCTAGGCTACATTGAATCCAGTGGAAAAGTGAGCAAAGGACCCACATCTGGACATACCCTGCCAACTTAGGGTGAACAAAGCAAACACAAGGATATGGTGGGCGCAGCGCTGAATTTGGGTGGCAAAGTGAGCTAAAGAACGATGAGTGATTCAACCCTGATCTGTGACTGGGGGTGAGAGTCTGAAAAGTTTCAGCGCTCCTTCCATCATCTCATTGTGTTTGCGACAGTTGAAGAATTTCCTGCTGATTTGCAAAGAAGTGTCAATACAGAAGTTTGGGATCTCACCGGGAAAGATAGCGGAACAATTTAAAGGTGTAGTACCAGTCCGGATTACTGCAAAAGCAAATGCAGTACATCCCAGAGCACCATTGTACCATTTGACCCCAGAAACCATTGGAGTAATAGCACATTTGATTGAGGATATGTTGCAAAAAGGAACTCTGAGGGAACTAATTGGGAGTCCATGTAACTCTCCAATTATGGGATTACAGAACTCCATTGGAAAATACTGGATAGCGCAGGATCTTAAAAAGATTAATGAAATAGTGGTCCCTTGTTTTCCCATGGTACCAAATCCAGCCACAATATTATTTCAGATTCTATGTACTGAAGAGTGGGTCATCATTATTGACTTGTGTCAAGCTTTCTTTTCAGTGCCTTTGATGAAGAAAACCAATTCCTCTTCTCCTTTGTGGTCCAGAAGAAAGTATTAGCATGGTGTTGTTGATGGAGCAGATTTCATCTGCAGTCAGGCATTGTTTTATTTTTTGTGCTACAGACAGACTGCATTTAAATTGCCACGCACCTTTTGGTGCAAGTTAAAAACATGGCACATGAAAAACATGAAAGTAAGGCCTATTCAGTCTGAAATGCTTTTGCTGAATTAACATGTGTTTTTGCAATGTAGAGAAAAGTGGCCTTTTTAGCTTTGAAGATTAATAGAATATGTTTCTATCTTTCCCAGCTCATCCCTTATAATCTACATTCACTATTTCAGTCTTAAGAGACTTTGACTTGTTGCATATTTTGATAAATATTTTCAGTTAATAACACCTCTTTTTATAATGTGTGTGAATTAATAATGCACCAAACACTACACAGGGGGCTAAATGCTTTTTTGCATGAAAAGCTATCTAAAACACTAAAGCATGTTGCTGTGTGTGTTGTAATAACTGTGTGCGCTATATAAACTGTGTGTGCTTTTAAATTTTACACTAAAGCATAAAAATGCTATGTTGCACATTTATTTTGCATGTTGTCATGAATAATAGAAAAGCTGCTTTACACTAATAGCTTGGCTAGGTAAACATTTATAAGGGGTATTAGTATGGAGTTGGGAAACATAATGGGATGATTTACATGAAATTAATATTCTATTTGTGTTTGTTTTATTTTTGGGCCTACCATTAAATGGCTCCTTGTGAAACCAGCAAGGCTATGGCTTGCTTTGAAAGAGAAGAGAGCATGCACAGACACCAGCTTGACTCAAACCACGAGGGAGTCAAGGACATCTTGAACTGTACATTCTTGTGATTGTGCCAATGTACCAGTTTGATGAAGTATCCGTCCTGCTGCGCTGTGACAGGAAGGAAGGAAAACTATAGAAACATTTTCCCTAGCAATTGTTGCAAACTTATAAAATGTATTTATTATGTATGCTTCTTTTGTTAAAACTGATATAGTCAGGTTTTTAGAATGAGTCAGGGTGGTGAGAACTCATGCTATTGTGGCTGACCAATCACGTACAGGTTTTCCTAAAGATGTAACATTTTTGTGTGGACTGCCAAAATTTAGAGTATAAATAAAAGCCTCTCTGGAGGGGCTTTGGCTTCTAGGCTCATTAGGGGGGTGTGTGAGCTCTTGAGAGAAGGAACAGATTAGACCAGACATTCTATGGGTTAGGTACGAGAAACGTCCCGGGAGATTGCTGATGGGAGGAGTGGCATCCGAGGACTGTCAGGGGGAGGTTTCTTGCTTCCACCTCATATTTTGGCACTGCAGACCACATTCCTTTGAGGTCTGGTGAAGGAGGGGCTGTCTCGCTCCCTGCTTGCTCTTTAGACACAGACAGATGCAGAAGAACAGCAACAGATAGAAAGGCTTTTTAGATTTAGATGCTAAACTATAAGTTTATGCTTTGACTAATTAATTAGGTCTGAAAAGATTTAATTGACTTATGGATTTATTTCTCTTAATGGGAGATATTTGCAAACTATTTGATTTTTGATTAGCCTTGCAAGACTATTTTTCTTAGAAACTCTTTAAAAGTTTTGACTGAAATTTTGCGCCACATTTTCTTTTCTATATGTAATGCTTACATGCAGACTGTAATATGTTCTGCATTAATGCTATTTTTCCTGTTTTCCAAATTCTGTAACCTGATTGATATTTTACTAATGAATAAAGGGTCAGAGAAAAATTAACTTTTTACTAGAAAATAAAACCCTTTAAATACTCAACAACTCACTTTATTGGCTTAAAATAATAATTGTGTTTTTGACTGTTCATCTTTATTTAAAGTCTCCTGAAGGTAATACGTGGTGTGAAGGGCCCAACACCTTTTTCAGCGGTAAATTAGAGGTAGCAAGAGGGTTTCGAATTGAGAAATTACCAGAAGAAATTACCGCTCCATCATTGTGACCTACAAGGGTATACAGAGAGTCCTTCCAATTTTCAACTAGATTCTAAAATAAAATCTGGAGTCATTGCAAATGCCCTACAGATTGGCACTTGAACAGTACATAGATGATCTTCTTATAGCAGCAAAAACCGGAGAGGCTTGTAAACAAGATACAGTTGTGTGAGAAGTTGGCCTGGCATATGCTTTCCTCTAGTTATAGTGGGCACCTTGCACCAGTCCAAACAACCCCTTAGAGGTGATAGGTTAAAGACAACCTTATTTGAAAGCTATCCTAGTGGTAGCTATGGAGAGCAACCTTCAGGCTAAGTCTTGAAAGAATGTAAAGCAGCTTGTATTACCAGTCTATAATTTTGTGAATGGCCAAATGAAAGGAGAACCACACCAGGTATATTTCTAAAATATATGTATTTATTCTAAACACACCCTACTAGTCTCTTTATGAGGCTAGAGTTAAAAGCACAAACGTTACACTTATTAACACACAGTAAATTAGTACAATATACTTTGCCCCTAGGGGCGTACCAAACCAAACATTAAGAAAGTGGTATAAGAACCACGGCTTGACTAGACACAAGGCCTAGAGCCTGTAGAATCGCTGGGCCCGCGAGGAACCACCCAAGGTAGTGACACAGGGGACCCACGGGGGACACGTGCAGTGTGAGAACACAGCAGCAAATCACTGTTAGCATCTATGGGGAAAGTCTCCATTGGAAATGTAAAGATTAGGAGAGGACTTTGAGCAAAACCCTTTAGACCTAAGGGGTTCTAGGGCCAACACCTATGGGAGCACCGGAGTACTCGAGCTACCTCGCCCAGGGAAGCTGGGTGCATAGGTGTCTTTTGGTGTCGGAATCGTCGTTGATTTCAATGGCGATCTGCTGCATAGTGCTGCTGTAGTCGAAAGGGAAAGTGTCCGGGGTGATCCAAGCCTGGACCTGGATCGAAGATGAGAAGAACCTGAAAGCAGAGGGGACAGAGTCTGGGTCACTAGCCAGTGACCAGGGGCACAATAGACAAATGCCCACCGATGTCAGGTGATTTTAGGTGGAAGAGGTGAAGTTTCACTCTGCAGCCACGAGGACCAGAAAGCGTCAACAACAACCAGGAGCTGGATTGGAGCTGTCCCACAAAGGATGTCGAGTGCTGCAGCATCGGTGACCAGATTAGACACAACAATCCTTGGCAACAGCAACCCATGCAGAAAGTGAAGAAATGCTTCGGTGCGGACCAGCAAGGTCTGATGTGCTCACTAATTGGTGGAAAGTCAGGGAATGTCTAGAGCAACCAGTGAAATCCAATGAAAGTTAAAGTTGCCTTCTCAGGGACCCACCAGTCAATGGACCAGGGATCGCAGAGGTACCTCAAACAAAAACACAAATGGCCGGCTCACGGAACACTTGTGGAGTGTAGTCCAGCAATTATCGTGGAAAAGGTGCTTGGGGCTTGGGCTACAAGTAACCCAATGCACAGCCTCAAGAGACGTCGAGAAGCTGATGCACTTGCAAATGTGCATGGTGACCAGGAGTTCCGATTCCACGTTACTCACGAGGGCTTCGGGTCTCAGCTTTGCTGGGGACTCAGGTTCGCCTCTGAGAAGTCTAAAAATCTACCTCCTGGGCTGCAAACACTTCGGAGTCCGTCGGGAGCTTTGGAGATGCAGACCGGGAAATGCTTTGTTGGTGCCTGTCAAGCAGGGGAGTAACTCCTTTACTCCAAGGGAGATTCTTCAGTTATCTAGTCGAGCAGATCATTGAAGTTCGATGATTTCTGTAGCAGAGTTTCATCCAGGTATAATCTAAAATCCTGTAGTCAGGGGTTCCTTTCTTATACCCAAGGAAGGGGTTGGACATACTCTGGGGCCCAACTATTGGAGGGTTTGGAAAGAGGGGTGGCTACACCCATTTCCTTTGTCCAGTTTCGCACCAGAGCAGGGGCTGGTAGCCTGTGCAACTGGGGGCTATGCACAGGGATACCAAATGTGCCCCTAGTGCAGACTTCAAAGCACTCTAAGAGTGCACCCACCCAGCCCCAATACACTAAGGCCTGTCTGGAAACCTATTGTCCAGGCCTACCCTGCCGTAGTTTTGTTCAGCAGCTGGAGGCCTGACTTGTGTCTGTCGCTGCAGCATCTTTTAAACTGGTACCTTTAGAAGGGTGGAATTCTACCCCGCCACCAGGATTGGCGGGGGTGGGGTAGTATTCCAAAGTGTTTGATACCAAACACAACATGTTTCTGTGCAGCCATTCCAAAGTTAGCATTTACCGCGAGGTTATAATGCACTTAAGAGTATTTGGTCTGGCTGCATCACAGAACTGCCCCAGAGAATAGGTTCCGAAGGCTGCAGAGGGGCCCTGCTCATGCATGGGCATCCTCCTACACAAAACCAAGCCCTCTGCCTTCAGGATTGATAAGGCCTGCCATACTTGTGACTGATAGGTTTCTATGTGCAGTGATTTAAGGTTGATATAGGTAACCTATATCTAAGTAAGTGGTGCATGCACCACCTTACCCAGGCTACAGTAGCAGTCCTGTGGTGTCATTTTGGTAGGCTTCCCAGGGGTGGCATAAGACATGCTGCAGCCCCTGGGAGGCCTCTGGGGTACCTATGTCCTACATACCATATACTAGGGACTCATATGGGTACCCCAGTAATCAAACTGGAGTGTACCTATAATATAGGGAATCAATTTAGAGAGAAAGCAGCTAGGCTGGGGTCCTGGATAGCAGGGTCCCAGCCAGAATAAAGTCGAAAAACAGTGAAACATCAGCAAAAAGTTGGGGTAACCATAAGAGCAGATCCTACTCTCCTACACATTTCATTTTTTAAATCACCTGGCTGAGAGCGGAAATAAAGTGTCCAGAAGAAAACTGCAGTACTGTCAAAAAGAAGTTCGGTATCTGGGACACCTTATTTAAAAAAATAGCTAAAAATGTGTCATCAGAGAAAGTGAAAGCAATTCTTCCAATTAATACACCTCAAACTCAGAATGTAGTCAGGATGTTTTTGGGAATGGTTCGCTACTGTAGTCAGTGGCTACCAAACTTTTTCTTGGTGCCAAATTCTTTACTGTGGCTGAAACAAAGAGATGTGTCTCATCAGATTTTATGAACAATGACTAAATGAGAGCATCTTTAGAGATGAAAGAAAAATATTGTCATGCCACAGCACTAGGAATGCCACAATGCACTAAAGAGTTTACTTTATTTTGCAGGGAGCGAGAGGGCTGCGCTCTCTCAGTGCTGACTCAGATGCACAGTGATACCCGAAAACCTGTGGCATATTTCTTTACCACCCTTGACCCTGTTGCCGCAGGTCATGCCTGGCTGCCTTAAAGCAGAGGCCGTGGTAAGCACTAGTCTGGAAAAGAGTGAGAACACAATGATGGGATGCCCATTAACTGTTATGGTCCCACATTCAGTGAAGCTCCTATTGACAAGAGCAAAGACCCAATGTAAGACCCATAAACCTTTGACAAAGTATGAACAGACCATATTGTCAATCTGACAATATTGTTTAAAAAAGAAGTCAAATACTAAATCCATCAACTCATTTGCTCTAAATTATGTTGGTTGTGCTGAAATCGAACATGATTGCTTAGATGTCACGGACTTAAGCGCCAAACCAAGACCTGATAATAAGGATGGACCCCTGATTTAGCCAGATCATGTCCTTTTTGTACATGACTCATGTCTAAAAAGTAATGAAAGCACATTGAGAGCAGGATATGCTGTATGCACTATAAATGATGTTGTGGAAGCTTCCTGGCGTCAAAGAGTCACCTCAGCACAAGTTGCAGAAATTAGCAGAGCATGCAGTTTAACTGCTCATATAAGAGTGGCTATTTTTACAAATAGGCAATATAGTGTTGGTGTTGTCCATGATGCTGAACAATTATAGTCACAATGAGTTTTTTAAAATTCCTCAGGTACACTAATCAGGAACAGAATGCATGTTAAAAATATGCTGGAAGCCTTACAGTTACCCAATAGTATTGCAGTACCGAAATGTGCAGCTCATCAAAGTGGTAATGGATATATTGCCATGAAAAATAGATATGCTGATTTAGTCGAACGGTATTGTGCTTTGTTGGCCTGCACATGTAATGAAAATTTCACATGTGAGTCTAAGAAGGAAACTTCATTGATCTTGTTGATGAAAGCGACTAATACTTGGGATGAATTAAAAAAGGGTGCAGGAACGTGTTTCAGAAGCAGAACAGAACAGCTAGATTAAAGCAGGTTGTGTGAAAAATCCTAATGACATATGGGTGTCAGCTGATGGGAGACAACACATAGGTGTCAGCTGATGGGAGACCCGTGTTGCCATATAGTTTATTGTTCCCACTGACAAAGTAGTATCATGGATACATAAATTTAGGCAGGGTCATAGTTTTTCACCAAAATTGGTTTAATCCCATATTCAGATTATTAGCTGAAGAAGTTTGTCATCGATGTGTAATATGCCAACAAATAAATACAAGAAAAAAACCATGTTATATTAAGTCACATAGGGAGATTAGGTGGCCCTAAGAAATCAGGTAGATTTTATCGCGATGCCTGCTCACAATGGGCTGAGATATGTCCTGGCCATAGTATTTGTCTTCTAAAGATGGGTAGAAGCTTACCCAACCAGAAGAAATTATGGCCTCACTGTAGCACAACTGTTATTGCAAGAATTCATTTCACAGTATA
The DNA here is from genome assembly GCF_964263255.1 of Lissotriton vulgaris. Classification (NCBI taxonomy): domain Eukaryota; kingdom Metazoa; phylum Chordata; class Amphibia; order Caudata; family Salamandridae; genus Lissotriton; species Lissotriton vulgaris. The sequence goes on along the minus strand of NC_141685.1, from coordinate 2,101,363,848 downwards.
GCATGCCGGTTTTTCTGGAATCAGAGTGTGTTAGAATAGACCTGTTAATGCTTATGCAGTGCCCTATATAAATTAGCATTTGTTGCACCATTTTCTGTTCAGACTCCATTTTAAATGGTGATCAAAACTAATCCTTTACTGTTTCTGAGAAATGCCCTTTGCTGAGTTTCATTTCTGCAATAAAGAACACATAGCTTTCCCACTAGATAAAGGCCTCCCCCATCTGTCTGGTACTTTGATCATAGCTCAGGGTGAAACGGCCTTGGACTGTGCTGAGTTGTGTAGATATGAGAGCAGAAACCTTTTTTTGTATTTTACCGACCAACTGCATTTGCCTGGAAAATTCGCCTGTGGGCTTGTTGTAAGTCGACAATGAAATGTACATAATGTATCACTATGCTTGTTGGTCTTCAGTTCCCTCTGTAGCAGGTATGGAAGGCTGAGAGGTGGTCAGTGGTGAACCAGGTGGCCCTAAGTGGGTCACTTCCTTCAATTGGGGGACTAAATTCAATAATGTGGTCCTGAAGATGATTTGCCCAGAGCTACCGATTTACCAAGAACATTGTAGTTACAGACCTGAAGCTTCTGGAATAGTTGAACAGGCCAATGAGACCATTATGTCTGGATTAGCAAAGGTTTGTGCTTCAACATCACTGAAATGGCCAGATGCATTACCTCTGGTATTGATGAGCATTAAAAAAATCCCAGATAGGAGGACTGGTTTATCACCCAATTAAAACCTGATGGGCAGGGTAATGAGGTTGCCTGCTGTACGTGCAAATGCACTTTTTAAAAGAATACATTTTTTATTGACTTTTCCATTGTGCAACCACAGAACAAGCATGTTATTATTGATCATCATACCCCTCCCTTCAACCCCCCGCCCTCCACCCGTAAAAACCTAACACAGTTATCTTGATCCGCCGGTACAATCACACCTCCCACCCCGGCCCATTCTAATACATTTCTGTGTGTCCCAACTCTCTCCCCTCCATTTGAGACCAGGAGCCTGCCCCCTTCGCCCAGATGAGAGTCCTCAATCCAGGCCATGATATCGGCGCCACTTGCCCCACACCCTACCAAACTTTTTCGGGCATCCCCTCGCCTTATACGTGACTCTTTCAGCTGCCATATATAAATCCATACCCCTCCGCCAGTCCTCTAGCTTTGGTAGCTCCGGTGCCCCCCATTTTCTGGCCACGTCTCTCTTGGCAACCACTAAGGCCAGCACCAGGAAAATCAACAGTGGTTAAGTCAAGACTACATTGTTTGTCATGCCGAGGAGGACCAGTTTACCTCTCCAAGCTCTTTTAGTACTTCCTCCCAAAAAATCTGGATTTCAGGGCAGGACCAGAGAGTGTGAAAGAAGTCCCCCCTATCTTGGCCGCAACCCAGGCAGCACGGGTCCGTAGCCCTCCCTATTTTATGCAGCCAGACTCTATCGAAGTAGGTTCTGTGAAGTACATTGTATTGGATAAGCCTTAAACGGGATTTAATTGCTACCTCTCTCGGGTGCATCAGGACCGTACCCCAATCCACTTCATCCATTTCCCCAACATCGCGCTCCCAGGTAGCTCTGAGGTTTCCCAGTCCATCCTGCAAGTTATTCTTTAAAGTTCTGTAGGTCAGAGACACCGCCCTACCGGGAATCTGTTCCTCTATAAGACGACCCTCCAATGGAGCATACTCCGGGAGCGCCTCAGTCAAAACCCCCTCTGCCCTCCAGGCATGTCTCAGCTGCGTGTATCTAAAATATTGTGTGTGGTGTAGCCCATATTCCTTTCTTAGTGTTGGAAAGGACTGCAATTCCCCCCGCTTCATCACATCACTTAGTGCCGAAATTCCAATAGCATCCCAGCTCTGGAAGCCCTTCAACTTACTCAGCTCCCTCAACCAAGTACATTTCCATATTGGGGTTTGCTTTGTCGGTTTTTGTTCCCACCCCATAACCTTTGTTGCCCTTGTCCAGACCCCCAGCGTGACTCTCGAGGCAGGAAGTAGTCTGTCCCTCCCCTTGCCCCCATATAGGTAATGTATGTGGAGAAGTGTGGCTCAATGGTTAGAGCGGCAGACCCTGATGCAGAGGTCTAGCCTGGGACCAGGGTTCAATTCCCCGCCTCGGCGGGTCTTGGGCTCAAAATTCCACGGACCTGATAATTCTCGCCTCGGTGCCTATTCCAATCATGGAGTCCCACTCTGCAACTCTGGGCAATAGCTTGCTTAATCTCCACAACGGCCCCCACAATGCTAAGGATGCCTGGCCTCCACCTTGGGGGTGCCCAGGAGGGGACGCCTCACAGGGAAAGCCAGGATGGGTTCCACAGCGGTATTCGTACAAGCGCCTTAAGACCCTTGTGGGTGAGTAGTGCGCTATACAAGTATCAATTTACATTTACATATGCATGTGTGTTTCTCCATGCTGTGTCTTTCTAACGCATAGGTGGGATGTGAGGCCGGGGTATGTATTCACTCATTTATAGGCACTAAATGTTCCGCATGAATGTCGTGGAAGACCCGGTGCCGGAGGGGGAAGTATTCATTTTGGAAGGCGTACAAAAATCTCGGAGCGATATCATTTTAAACATTTCTGCGCGGCCCAGCAATGTAAGCGGGAGCAATCTCCTCCGCGCTGCATCCTCTGCAAAGTTAGTCAATATTCGCCTGATATTCCTGCCGTAGGATAGGGTACTGTCTTTCGTCACAAAGATCCCTAGATACACAAAACCCTCCCCTGTCGTCTGCGGCCTCCCCGGCAGATTGGGCCACGCCTCCCCCCCTTGGGGATTGTAAAGAATTGATTTATACCAGTTTATCCGGTAGCCAGCTCGGGCACCATAGCGAGCCAATTCCGCAAACAGTGCTGGTATCGTTGTGCCCGGGTGCGTGACGTACAGAAGGACGTCGTCCGCATATAGGGATATTTTTTCTTCTGCGGTATCTGCCTGACCTATTCGGAACCTCCTGATCTCCACATTCTGTCTGACTGCACATGCCATCACCTCTATGGTGAATGCGAACAACAAAGGAGACAGGGGGCACCCCTGCCTGGTGCCCCGCCGTATAGGGAAATCCCCCAACAACACCCCATTGACCCTAACTCTCGCCCTGGGATCGGTGTAGAGCAGTCGTATCCATTTCCTTTATTTGGACCCGAAGTCAAATTGGACCAGTACACCTTCCAAAAAGGGCCAATGGACGGCGTTGAACGCCTTTTCTGCGTCGGGGGATAGAAATAGGTGTGGGTCTGTTCTAGCGTGTACCTCCATTAACCAATTATGGGTCCGCCTGAGGTTGTATCTGGTCGCCCTATCCGGGAGGAAACCCGTTTGGTCAAGTCCCGATATTACCCTCCTCAGGCGAAGAGCTAATATCGTTGCAAGGAGCTTCACCTCCACATTTAAAAGCAAAATGGGTCTATAAGACGCTCAGTCATAGGACGGCGTAACCTCTTTATGTATTGGAATGATTGTGGCTTGGCGGAGATCTAGCGGCAACTCTCCCTCTGTCACTGCGTCCTCGAAGAGTCCCAGTAAATGACGGGCCAGTAGGTCCGCCGTCTTTTAAACAAATTCCGCCGGGAAGCCATTAGGGCTGGGGGACTTCCCTGCCCGGAGCTTAGCTAGGGCTTCCTTAATTTCATCCATTGTAACGTCTGCTTCCAAATCTCGTTGGTCGTCCTCCGCGAGGCTCGGGAGCTCGAGGTGGCTCATGTATTGCATCGCATCCTTCTGCGCCCCCAGACCCCTGGCTTCATAAAAGGCGCGGTAGTATCTCGCAAAGGACTCCTCTATTTGCTCGTCAGTCCGTACCCAGCCCCCCTGCCCGTCACTCACCCTCTCTACCCATCTCGCATCTCTCTCTTTTCTACTGAGCCATGCCAGCAACCTCCCAGACTTATCCCCTATGTCGTACAGGCGGTGTAGCATCACCAGGGCCTGTGTCTTGGCCTCCTCTGTGACCAGGTGTCTATACTGACGCTGTACGTCTGAGAGCTGTCTGAGGGCCCCCAAGTCTCAAATATTCTGATGCTTCTGTTCCAAGGACAGAATCTGGACATCCAGAAAGCTGGCCTCCTCCCTCACTTTTCTCTTTTCCCCCGCCACCCTATTCTGTGCCCTGTCTCGCAGTACTGCCTTAAGGGCTTCCCAAAACACCACCCGGGACGAAACTGAGCCCTCATTTTCCGCGATGCACACCTTTACATCTGCCCGCAGGCCTTGCAATATGTCCGCGTTTTGAAGATCCCACACCACTAGACGCCACATAGCACTCCTCCTGTCCCTCCCCCCCACCCGAGTCAACAGGGGCGAGTGGTCCAATATGCCCCGCGCCTGGTACTCCGCAGTGTCGGTGACATGCAATGCCAGTCTGGCCATGAAGATAAAATCTAACCGGGAATATACTTTATGTGCTCCGGAGAAGAACGAATATGCCCTAGTCTCCGTGTGGAGCCATCTCCACACATCCACCAAGCCCAATGCAGTCATCGTCCTAGCTAGCAAAGTGGGGGTTGGGCCCTATCTCTGTCTCCCGTCCTGTCTGTTGCTGGGTCTATGACATTGTTAAAGTCCTCCCCCAGTACTTGGACCTTGTCTGACGTGTTCAGGAGGATATCAGTGACGGCTCTGAGTGTACCTGTCTGCAGTTTAGGCGGTACATAGACCGAGATAAACGTGTACTCCTGCCTTCTCCAATGTCCCCTCACTCCCACATACGTCCCCTGAGGATCAATCCATGTCTGCGTTATTTGAAAAGGTGGGTACTTTTTAATCAGTATTGCTACCCCCCTGGAGCCCGAGGTAAACACTGCATGGGCGAGGACTCTGTACTGTCCTCTGGCGAGAAAGGTGCATTTGGTGCCCTGCAAGTGTGTTTCCTGTAGTAGTATGGCGTCAGCTCCTAACCTCTTCACATGGGTGTGGACTAACCCCCGCTTAATCTTGCTGCCAAGGCCGTTAACATTCCACGTGAGTATCTTAATCCCATCCTGGGTCATACCTTCCCCTACGGGGCTATTCGCTTGCGTGTCCTGAATTGAGTCAAAAGTTTTTCAGGGGGCCTACGTACGGGGCCTTCAGGTCGTGAGTACGTAAAATCACTGTGACATGCTAAAACAATCCCTCCCCCCAACTCCCCCCTCCTGCAAAGCAACTGTAAAACATCCTCCAGCCCCCCCCATGGAACCCCAAACATGAAACAACTGTACCCTCCCCCATCACCCTCCACCCCACCCCACCTCCCCCCCCCGCCACCCCCATCCCCGCCAATGGCAACGTACAGGACTTTCGGGCAGAGAAGGTCTGTCGCCCACCCCTAATAACCCTCTAGCAACCCAGCCCCCAGACAGGAATCCTGGGGGCGAACAACACTTCCCTCAGCTGTAGCTGTCTATAGGGAGGCAAATTACCCCAAGGAACAGTAACACAAAAAGTATAGGGTGTGTGTCAACTTGCGTGCAGTCCGGCAATGAGCCAACAACTTCACCGTCCATTCAGCCCCAACTTCAAGAATGGGAGTCCTGGATATCGTCTTGTGAGACCCCGGCCTACTTGGCCGATTCCTGCTCCAGCTCGTTGATCGCCACCACCAGCGGGTGCATAGATTGAGCCTCCCTGTCCTCGTCTCCGGTGGAGTTTCTACCAGTGTCCTCCTCCCCTTCAGAGCGAGCATTCCCCGCTAGGCAGCGAAATCTGGAGCCTGCTTGATCTCCTGGCCCAGGGGATGGCGAGCTCCGTCGTCGTCGCTGAACCGAGTTTTGCGTGGGATACGGGGTGGTCTTTAGTCTCCTGCTGCCACGTGATCCTCTTGATCTCTGTGTCTTTGGCTGCCCCCACTGGGCCCCAACGGCCGGTGCCTCCGTCCCCGTCTCATGTCACCTGTCCTCCGTTCTCCGCAATGGAGGGAATTCCTCCATCCACTGCCACGCATCCTCTGGGTGGGTGAAAAAGTGGGTCTTCTCCTGGTATACAACTTTCAGTTTTGCCAGGAAGAGAAACATGTACTAAATGCGTAAGTCTCTCAATTTCGCTTTCACCAGGTCAAAGGAGCGCCTCTGCTTCTGCACCTCTTGACTATAGTCCGGAAAGATCATGATTTGTGCATTCTCCAGCGGGATATCCTCGAGCTTTCTGGCTTCCCTCAATATCGCGTCTCGGTCTGCAAAGTTCAGAACGCGGGCAATGACCGGTCTCAGTCTTGCCCCCACCGGTGGCTTAGCCAGCAAAACCTGATGTGCTCTTTCTATTACAAAGCAATTGGAGAAGCTCGCTGCCGGGAAGGGCTTCTGTAGCCAGGTGTGCAGGAACGCCGCCATGTTGTTCCCCTCAATTCCTTCACGAAAGCCCACAAAGCGGAGGTTATTGCGGCGGGCCCTATTTTCTGGATCATCCACCTTCCATTGGAGGTGCCTGTGGGAGGCCGGGAGCTCCGCCACATCTTTCTTGAGAGTGTGGATGATACCTTCCGCGTCGTCCCATGTAGTGTCCGCAGTGGTCAGCCGCTCAGTCAAATTGCGGAAGTCCTGTCACAGCAGGTTTACCTCCGAGCGCACCTCTCCAATCTTGACTTCCATGGCCGCCCGCAATGCCTGGATATCCTCCTGCGACGTCTGGATGGCCCCCATCAGTAGAGCCGTGTTCGAGTGGGGCCCCTGGGGCTCAGTCTCCGTGGCGGGTGGGGCCGTTGCATATCGGTCCAGGGTCCCATGCCGCGGAGCCCTGGCGGCCGCCTCCTTTTTCCCCATATCGCACTCCCTGCAAATGCACTTTTGAACATCGCAGATGGTATGCTACTCGATTATTGCAAAGGATTGTCTAATGTGGTCTGTTCTATCTCTTAACAGGTTACAGCTGCCAGAAGAGATCCTCACCAAGACAAGTGCCACAACCTCAATCCTGGAGATTGGGTTGTGATCAAGAAGCACATTCGGTGTCATTCCACTCACCTGGCTCTTGTCTGTAGAGACAATGCTGGACCTCCAATCTTTTTAAGGGTGAAGACTGATCAGGAGATTGTAACCATGAATCAACTGCCGCCCCAGATGGGAAGGGGTGGGACAATGAAACAAACAGAGAGAACTGCTTGCCTTTTTGCATTTTTCACCCCGAGTGGTATGCTCAGACGTGAGTCCCATGCTCTCCACACCACTGGAGTCAAGCTATCCTGGCTGAAGACAGCTGATAGCCAGAAACCGGTCCTAGGATGCTTGATTCTGGTCCAGGAAAGACATGACTTGGCAGTTCGGGCTGAACTGTTCCCATGAGGCACAGGGTCAAGGCTGATTTGCATATGGCCATGTCTGAACTGGGGTGGTGTAGAGTGCAAAAAATGATGGATTTAGGCCCAGATCTCTGTACTGGGGTGAATGTATGACATTGTTCTGCATTCTGTCCATCAACTGTTAGTTTTGCATTTTTCACCCCGAGTGGGATGGGTATGCTCAGACGTGAGTCCCATGCTCTCCACACCACTGGAGTCAAGCTATCCTGGCTGAAGACGGCTGATAGCCAGAAACCGGGCCTAGGATGCTTGATTCCGGTTCAGGAAAGACATGACATGGCAGTTTGGGCTGGACTGTTCCCATGAGGCACATGGTCAAGGCTGATTTGCATATGGCCATGTCTGAACTGGGGTATTGTGGAGTGCATAAAATGATGGATTTAGGCCCAGATCTCTGTACTGGGGTGAATGTATGCCATTGTTCTGCATTCTGTCCATCAACTGTTATTTTTGCATTTTTCACCCCGAGTGGGATGGGTATGCTCAGACGTGAGTCCCATGCTCTCCACACCACTGGAGTCAAGCTATCCTGGCTGAAGACCGCTGATAGCCAGAAACCGGTCCTAGGATGCTTGATTCCAGTCCAGGAAAGACATGACTTGGCAGTTCCGGATGGACTGTTCCCATGAGGCACATGGTCAAGGCTGATTTGCATATGGCCATGTCTGAACTGGGGTGGTGTGGAGTGCAAAAAATGATGTATTTAGGCCCAGATCTCTGTACTGGGGTGAATGTATGACATTGTTCTGCATTCTGTCCATCAACTGTTATTTTTGCATTTTCACCCTGAGTGGGATGGGTATGCTCAGACGTGAGTCCCATGCTCTCCACACCACTGGAGTCAAGCTATCCTGGCTGAAGACAGCTGATAGCCAGAAACCGGTCCTAGGATGCCTGATTCCGGTCCAGGAAAGACATGACTTGGTAGTTCGGGCTGGACTGTTCCCATGAGGCACAGGGTCAAGGCTGATTTGCATATGGCCATGTCTGAACTGGGGTGGTGTGGATTGCAAAAAACGATGGATTTAGGCCCAGATCTCTGTACTGGGGAGAGTGTATGACATTGTTCTGCATTCTGTCCATCAACTGTTATTTTTGCATTTTTCACCCCGAGTGGGATGGGTATGCTCAGACGTGAGTCCCATACTCTCCACACCACTGGAGTCAAGCTACCCTGGCTGAAGATGGCTGATAGCCAGAAACCGGTCCTAGGATGCTTGATTCCGGTCCAGGAAAGACATGACTTGGCAGTTCAGGCTGGACTGTTCCCATGAGGCACAGGGTCAAGGCTGATTTGCATATGGCCATGTCTGAACTGGGGTGGTGTGGAGTGCAAAAAATGATGGATTTAGGCCCAGATCTCTGTACTGGGGTGAATGTATGACATTGTTCTGCATTCTGTCCATCATCTGTTATTTTTGCATTTTTCACCCCGAGTGGGATGGGTATGCTCAGACGTGAGTCCCATGCTCTCCACACCACTGAAGTCAAGCTATCCTGGCTGAAGGCGGCTGATAGCCAGAAACCGGTCCTAGGATGCTTGATTCCGGTCCAGGAAAGACATGACTTGGCAGTTCGGGCTGGACTGTTACCATGAGGCACAGGGTCAAGGCTGATTTGCATATGGCCATGTCTGAACTGGGGTTGGGTGGGGTGCAAAAAACGATGGATTTAGGCCCAGATCTCTGTACTGGGGTGAATGTATGACATTGTTCTGCAGTCTGTCCATCAACTGTTATTTTTGCATTTTTCACCCCGAGTGGGATGGGTATGCTCAGACGTGAGTCCCATGCTCTGCACACCACTGGAGTCAAGCTATCCTGGCTGAAGACGGCTGATAGCCAGAAACCGGTCCTAGGATGCTTGATTCCGGTCCAGGAAAGACATGACTTGGCAGTTCGGGCTGGACTGTTCCCATGAGGCACAGGGTCAAGGCTGATTTGCATATGGCCATGTCGGAAATGGGGTGGTGTGGAGTGCAGAAAACGATGGATTTAGGCCCAGATCTCTGTACTGGGGTGAATGTATGACATTGTTCTGCATTCTGTCCATCAACTGTTATTTTTGCATTTTTCACCCCGAGTGGGATGGGTATGCTCAGACGTGAGTCCCATGCTCTCCACACCACTGGAGTCAAGCTATCCTGGCTGAAGATGGCTGATAGCCAGAAACCGGTCCTAGGATGCTTGATTCCGGTCCAGGAAAGACATGACTTGGCAGTTCAGGCTGGACTGTTCCCATGAGGCACAGGGTCAAGGCTGATTTGCATATGGCCATGTCTGAACTGGGGTGGTGTGGAGTGCAAAAAATGATGGATTTAGGCCCAGATCTCTGTACTGGGGTGAATGTATGACATTGTTCTGCATTCTGTCCATCATCTGTTATTTTTGCATTTTTCACCCCGAGTGGGATGGGTATGCTCAGACGTGAGTCCCATGCTCTCCACACCACTGAAGTCAAGCTATCCTGGCTGAAGGCGGCTGATAGCCAGAAACCGGTCCTAGGATGCTTGATTCCTGTCCAGGAAAGACATGACTTGGCAGTTCGGGCTGGACTGTTACCATGAGGCACAGGGTCAAGGCTGATTTGCATATGGCCATGTCTGAACTGGGGTTGGGTGGGGTGCAAAAAACGATGGATTTAGGCCCAGTTCTCTGTACTGGGGTAAATGTATGACATTGTTCTGCAGTCTGTCCATCAACTGTTATTTTTGCATTTTTCACCCCGAGTGGGATGGGTATGCTCAGACGTGAGTCCCATGCTCTGCACACCACTGGAGTCAAGCTATCCTGGCTGAAGACGGCTGATAGCCAGAAACCGGTCCTAGGATGCTTGATTCTGGTACAGGAAAGACATGACTTGGCAGTTCGGGCTGGACTGTTCCCATGAGGCACAGGGTCAAGGCTGATTTGCATATGGCCATGTCGGAACTGGGGTGGTGTGGAGTGCAAAAAACGATGGATTTAGGCCCAGATCTCTGTACTGGGGTGAATGTATGACATTGTTCTGAATTCTGTCCATCAACTGTTATTTTTGCATTTTTCACCCCGAGTGGGATGGGTATGCTCAGACTTGAGTCCCATGCTCTCCCCACCACTGGAGTCAAGCTATCCTTGCTGAAGACGGCTGCTAGCCAGAAACCGATCCTAGGATGCTTGATTCCGGTCAGGGAAAGACATGACTTGGCAGTTCAGGCTGGACTGTTCCCATGAGGCACAGGGTCAAGGCTGATTTGCATATGGCCATGTCTGAACTGGGGTAGTGTGGAGTGCAAAAAACGATGGATTTAGGCCCAGATCTCTGTACTGGGGTGAATGTATGACATTGTTTGCATTCTGTCCATCAACTGTTATTTTTGCATTTTTCACCCCGAGTGCGATGGGTATGCTCAGACGTGAGTCCCATGCTCTCCACACCACTGGAGTCAAGCTATCCTGGCTGAAGACGGCTGATAGCCAGAAACCGGGCCTAGGATGCTTGATTCCGGTCCAGGAAAGACATGACATGGCAGTTTGGGCTGGACTGTTCCCATGAGGCACATGGTCAAGGCTGATTTGCATATGGCCATGTCTGAACTGGGGTATTGTGGAGTGCATAAAATGATGGATTTAAGCCCAGATCTCTGTACTGGGGTGAATGTATGCCATTGTTCTGCATTCTGTCCATCAACTGTTATTTTTGCATTTTTCACCCCGAGTGGGATGGGTATGCTCAGACGTGAGTCCCATGCTCTCCACACCACTGGAGTCAAGCTATCCTGGCTGAAGACTGCTGATAGCCAGAAACCGGTCCTAGGATGCTTGATTCCAGTCCAGGAAAGACATGATTTGGCAGTTCCGGATGGACTGTTCCCATGAGGCACATGGTCAAGGCTGATTTGCATATGGCCATGTCTGAACTGGGGTGGTGTGGAGTGCAAAAAATGATGGATTTAGGCCCAGATCTCTGTACTGGGGTGAATGTATGACATTGTTCTGCATTCTGTCCATCAACTGTTATTTTTGCATTTTCACCCTGAGTGGGATGGGTATGCTCAGACGTGAGTCCCATGCTCTCCACACCACTGGAGTCAACCTATCCTGGCTGAAGACAGCTGATAGCCAGAAACCGGTCCTAGGATGCCTGATTCCGGTCCAGGAAAGACATGACTTGGTCGTTCGGGCTGGACTGTTCCCATGAGGCACAGGGTCAAGGCTGATTTGCATATGGCCATGTCTGAACTGGGGTGGTGTGGATTGCAAAAAACGATGGATTTAGGCCCAGATCTCCGTACTGGGGTGAATGTATGACATTGTTCTGCATTCTGTCCATCAACTGTTATTTTTGCATTTTTCACCCCGAGTGGGATGGGTATGCTCAGACGTGAGTCCCATGCTCTCCACACCACTGAAGTCAAGCTATCCTGGCTGAAGATGGCTGATAGCCAGAAACCGGTCCTAGGATGCTTGATTCCGGTCCAGGAAAGACATGACTTGGCAGTTCGGGCTGGACTGTTCCCATGAGGCACAGGGTCAGGGCGGATTTGCATATGGCCATGTCTTAACTGGGGTGGTGTGGAGTCCAAAAAACGATGGATTTAGGCCCAGATCTCTGTACTGGGGTGAATGTATGACAATGTTTTGCATTCTGTCCATCAACTGTTATTTTTGCCTTTTAGCTTAGTCATATCTTCTTGGAGTCATATGTATGTCTCGTCTCAGTCCTGGAGAGCTTCCTCGGGATATGTTCACAATGTAGTGAAAGAGTGAGCTGGTCTGCCAATACAAGCAGACGGGTTATCCAACAAATGGCTAGTTATGTAATATTCCCTCCCCCCTTTGACATGTGTACTAACAGTCACTTACATAACAATGAGTCTAATGCTGCATAATCCTCTAATAATCAACTGTTACTCTTGGAGTTGCGGAACTCCCGGCAGAAGCTAAATTATGTTTTCACATCATACACTAAGGTACACCGTGTTTGTTCACCACTAGTCACAAGGTGCACAAGAGTGTGCTTTTGGATTCACAGACTACAGCACAATAAAGGATGGCACATAAGAATGTCACTGGGTGCTAATATCTCTGATGCCAGCCAAGGGTCCTGGGCCTAGAGGGCATCTCTTGGGGATCTGGAATCACTCTAGCAGAGGCCTGCAGCCGAGAGCAGGCAGGTCCAGGTAGTGCTAAGCAGTTGCAGGGAAGGCATCTGGTAGCTTGTTGTGTCCCTGTAGCTCAAACAGGCGGTCAGACAACTGACCTTTGGAGTCCCTTCTGGGAGTCCTGAGTTAAAGGCAAGCAGGTTCAGCCTTCCTTTTTCGGGCAGCTGGACAATCCTTCTTCTGAATCTTCTATAGGTTCACAAGTATTTTGACGAGAGGCTCTGAAGGTGCCACCTAGAGCCAGCCTTTGTGTGTGGGGCTATGCCTGGCCTACTTCCAAACTGGTTCTGGGTAGGTCTTCCCCTGGGTTTGGCTCTAAACTGTCCAGGAAGACAAAGGCAAGAGCGGGTCTAGTAGGTTTATTTGTGCATGCTACAGGCAGGGTCCGTTGAAGTGTAATCTAGCCATGACACAACTCATCCCCAGCCATCCTGTCAAAAAGACCCACTCGGTCTACACCCAGGAGCCTTTTGTCCTCATCCCTGGAAGGAATACACAACACACCATGGGAGACCCATTGGAGGCCATGGGAACTTAGATACTGGTAGAAAGGTACATTTGGCAGAAAATTGCAAACTTTCTAAAAGTGGTATTTTCACACTAGTAACTTAAAATCTGACTTCACCATTAAAGAACATTTCAACTTGTTATTCAATGAAGTGGAAGAAGAACTTCTCTATCTGTGCCTATCATTTATTAAGTGTAATAGGGTAACTTAGTGTTAGACTATGGGAGGGATAGCCTTACTGCACTAAAAAACGACTTTCTGAGTTTTCCACTATTAGGACATGTAAAACATAAACCCACATGATCTACTTTTAAAATACAGTGCACCCTGCCCTATGAGTCTTTAGGGCCTACGTTAGGGTGATGTATTAGTATTAAAAAGGAAGGGTTGGGTATAGCAAAAGGTTTATTTTGCCTCGTTGAAATAACAGTATAAAACTGCACTACATGCAGTAGCATGCCAGAGACATGTTTTGCAGTGCTACTTTAGTGGGTGGCACAATGAGAGCTGCAGTCCACTATTAGCATTTCATGTACAGGCCTTGGTACATGCAGTCCTATTTATTATGGACATACGGGTACAATAATTATACCAATCAAGTGTATACCAATGTTACCATGTTTGAGGGAGAGAAAACTAGCACATTGTTACCTTTTAGCAGGAGGAAAGTGCTCAAAGTAAACAAAAACTAGTTCAGCAAATGAAGGCAAAATATGGGGTGACCCAGCAGAAAGGGCCAGGTCCAACAATGCATTAAGCCTGACTAGCAAAGAATACAATACAACACATCATGGGAGCCAAAGATAAGTACATCAGTTCAGAAATCGACACCTCTAAAAATTGCCCAAGAATATTGTTTGATTTTGCTGGAACTCTAACTAGTCCAGAAGTTGCATCAATCACCGTAAACACCAAAGGCATCTGTGGCAAATTATCTCAATCGTTTGACAAAACAATTACAATGATCAAGCTCTCTCTTGAATCAAAAAACTGGCACAATGCCAATTGAACAACTAAACTGCAAACTACCAACACGATGGTCATCATTCAAGGAATCACCCGTTCGGATTTCCTATCTACAATTGCCAACCTTTAACTGTCCAATCACTTAAAAGACCCCTTTCAAGCCAAAATATTCAAAGTACCTTTTTCTTCCAATTCTTGACAAAGGTGTTCAACAACTCCCTGTCACAAAGAATTGCTCTGACCGTCTCAAAGGAGGTCAGACCACGCCCTCCTTATAAAAACCCATTACTGACAATAAAGGCATGAACATCTTCTGCCCAGTTTCCAACCCTCCCTCCTCTTGGCAAAAGTCCTTGCAAGCTGTGTGTAGAATTAGCTAAAGTCTTCATAAAAGCGAATAACCTGCCCGACACCCACCAATCTGGATTCATAACTAGATACAACACAGAATCAGCAACACTACATATATTCGAGGATGCGGTCACCTTGTTAGAAAAAAGCAAGACTCTTGGGTTCTTATGGACGTGTCAGCAACTTTTGACACAGTCAACTGTGCTTCTCTATTATTAATACTCAAAGAACTAAAGGCACTAACGAACTCAGGTCAATGCCGGTTTTAATCATACCTTTCCAATTGCTGATATTAAATACTACTAGCAAACACATTATCCATTCCTAGATCCTTTGAACAAAGATTACCACAAAGCTTCATACTTTTATTCACACTTTTCAACTTATACATGGAACTCCTGTCCACACTCCTTAGCAAAAGGAAAACATTTTTTACACTTATATACTGATGACACTCAATTATCACACATTCGTTAAATACAGAAAACTACCTTTTTTTATTTATTTAACAGGCTTTTTAAACGTTTTGTCTGGTCTTTAGTGAAAGTCATAACCTCCTACCCTTACAATCCCGTTTGCTATCATTATCACCAGCATTAATGCCGCCACTGTCGTTATCACCACCACCCCCATTATATAAAGTTCCATCACTTAAATTGCAACATCATTTATGGGGCGCAGAATGCTATTTGCGTCCGTTTATATAGTATGCACAATTTCAATCATTACAGAAGGCTCACATTCTTTTCTCCCAGCTCAGTTAAGCTAAAATATCGACGCAGTGGGCCAAAAATGTGCATTTTCAATCTCTTTCAATTTTGTTACTCCCACGTTGAAGTATGTAGCCTCTATTATTTTCCCCCTAAATGTTGCGTTTATGTTGATATTAAGTATAGTTGAAACAAATCACAATTTCATTTGAGGATATGCAATTCTGTGATGTCGGCGTCATGGTCTATTTCATAATGCAGAGCCTGCTGTGACATCACAGACGTTAGAACTTACCAAACAGAAGTAAGGCATTATAATGTTGGTATCTGTTTAGTGTTTGCCTGATTGACAACAAGACTAAAGAAGTGTAGCAACCAACAAGGTCCCCACTTGCGACCGGCCAAAGATGACCAAAACAAAGGAGATTCTAAAATAGTTGAAATGCCATAAGGATTATCACCCCCTTCGGCTAATTATGCCGGAGTTAATGGAAAGAGGTAAAGAGTTCCTGATGACGAACAAAGCGGAGGTGAGTACTGCTTGTGATGGGCTGAGCACATTGGGCAGAGATCCTTGCGTTGCAACTCACGGGAAATACTAGTGTTGTATTTGTAAAGATTCCATCTATTTACTAGATTTATCTAATTATATAAATTCCCTCATAGATGTGTATGTGAAGAATTTACCCCTAGCGTGTGGCATTTAATGTTACTAGATTTGTGAAGAAACAGTAGTAATTCTGCATGAATTCATGAGCAAGACTCTAATGCATCTTTTGGATCTGATGACCCATTAACATGTCTTATTCATTCTAATTATGGTTTGTTGTTGAACTTTGTGAACTCCTCAGAGTTTAGGCCCACCTTTGTGAATATTTAATTTTTCCACAGAAATGTCAGTTCACTCTTTTGATCCCACGTCTTTGGGTTTACCTCGTTCTCCCTGTTCGGAGTGGGATCTAATATTCTAATATTCATTTTTAATTTTATATTGATTTATAGGTCTCGGCTACACCCCACGCGCTCTCTCAATGAGACATGGCGTGGTCTATCTGTGGGCTTACAGGCCTCACATTGGTAAACTTCAGCGTCGCTCTCATTTTCTTAGATGCCATTCGGCATGGCATGCGAGTGTCATACCCTCTTCTTGTGTTTGGCCCTACTATAGCGCATGGACCAAGTACATGTCTCCTTACACTGCTCCCGGTTTGCGGGCCTATTTTTTTCCATGCACTCCACAGGAGTACTTGTGTTTTCAGGCTGGCTCTCTTGTACACATACACACATACCACTAAAATGTATGCACTTGTAGATAACCTACTGCATTTCTTAAAAAATTGTTCAAACACACTTGTTTTCTATTTTGTACTATCCAATGTTATTGGGGTGCTCACTTTGCCATCCGTCTTGCCATAGTGCGAACACAAGCCGATGATATTGGAGCACTCTTAGATTACATTACACAGAGACAAGTTTATTTTTGTTGTTGATCCTGTTTCAATTAAGGTTTTTTAGTTCCTGTTGTTGCTAGCCCATCTCCCCATCCCCTCCAGCCTCCCTGTTTGACCCGCCCCCCCACTACCTCCCTTGTTACTGCTGCTTTTTTTTTGTTTTTGCATGGTCCTATAGTATTGGAGCACTTGTTCTGTGCCCCATCTTGCCCTAGTACTAACACCAGCCAATGGTATTGGAGCACTTTAAGTGCTCACCAGTTACATTACTCAATGACATATTCAGTGTCGCAGGCAGGGGGACCTGTAAGAAATTTTCCCAGAATCACAAATTGTTCTGCTGACCCCAAGGTTCTAACCTGGTTCCCTAGGTGATTGTCAGCAGCTCTGGCCGTTATGCCACATCCTTGCTTCACTTCAAAGCTCCTCAACTGTTTCTCACTATTACTTCCACATTTGTTCAGCAAGACCCTGTCAACACTGAGCAAGCATTGGCAAAGCCATTAGATTTTGGCAATGTCATTGTGAATGCATTTAGCTAAGTTGTCTAGCAACAAATCTGCTGTTCAGCAGTGCTGAAAGCCATTGAAAGAAAGTTCTATGATGTGGCCAGTGCAGGCGAAGCCTTGGCACTTTTTTGTGTTAGAAGGGGCAGGAAAATAAACTCAACATGGCGGGCAAAGAGGCTCGCTGTCGGCTCAACATCCTAGTCATGCTCAACAGCACGTGTGCTGCTAGATGACATGGCTAAAAGACGTTCACATTGAAAAGGCCAATAGCTTGGGCATTGCTGAGACCGACTGGCTTTGCCAATCCTTGCTACTTTTGTTTACCATATTTTGAAGAATACTTATTATTCAACAGGAGAAAAATACAGAATTCCATCTTGAGTGAGAATATCTCAGTGCTTTGACGTGGCCAAAAAGAATGAACAGCAATATGTAAAACTACTTTCCATTTTTGGAAGTAGAAAGACGTGGAATGTGTAGTACTGTGTCTGCTTCAATTCCCTGTATGAAGGAGCTGGTATATGGATAGCTGAGTATGGAATGCTAAGAGTGAATGATGTAATAGAATGATAGTGGGTGGTCTGTAGTGGAAACTAAGAGATATGGAAAGTTGAATGAAGGATGGAGCCTGACAGTACTTACCTGATGTTGCTTTAACCTAAGGGCTTAACATGAAATGAAGAACTTAACTCCAAGCTGAGTGGCTCTATACGTTTTTTTTATGACGACTGTACTGTTTAACTGCATGAAAATGCTGCAACATTATGGTGGCAGTTGGGAGCCATTTTTGACAGAGGAGGAGGTGTAAGAAAGAAGATGACCCTTTAAGCATGGAGGACTAGATTAGGACCACACATTCTCATATCCACGGCAAGTTGTGCCATCTCCGGCTGCTTGGTAGAAGGACCCCAGTGAAGAAGGTGGGCAAGGTCCGGCAAAGACAAAGAGCCAGCTCAGGGGAGTTATAAACTGTGAAGATGTGTCCCAGAGAATAGTCCTAAGCGTAAGAACAATGCTACAGAGTCAGTGTTATAAGGACAATGTTGGGGAGTGGGTGGTGTGAAGACAGTAGGAAAATGCCAGATATTTCATTTACAATAGGCATATCTCTGAAACCCATTCAATGGTGAGAGTGACATAAGTAGCAGCTTTGGGGAGTGTGCAGTATTTCTTATTTACGTTGCCTGTGGCACAGGCTAGGCTATGCCTTTGGAGGATCCTGTGTGCATTCTGTATTTTTTTTATGTCACCCAGCAGGAGTAACCAGAGGAGATGGTGTGTCCTTAGCAAGCGCCGTGGGTAAGGACAAAGGTCTTGTGAGAATATGCAACAGCAAGTAAAGGGGGACTTGAGCATTGTGGGTGATATTCATAAGTTATTTTGGTGTGGCTTTTTCAGTTTCATGTAATGGAGTTAGTCAGAGTCAGTAAATTGTGGTGTTTGATTTAACTCTAGTGTGCTGTAGGTGAGCACTACCTGTTGAAGTGGTCTGCTGTCAATGGTTGTATTGCTGGACTGCTCTACGGTTTGAATGCTGTATTGTGTCTATCATTTTTCAGTATGCATCTAATGGAGGCTGTCCTCATTGTGCTTGGAAGAAATCCCACATTTTGATGGTGCAATTTCCAGTAGGCATTGTACTGAGTGCTGATAATGGTTGGTCCAAGCTTCATCCCACCCAAGGCTTTTTCCGGGATTAGGATTCCTTGCTGAGCTCATTGATCACGGGTACAGGTAGAAATAGAGTTGCATTAGCGAAGCTGCAGTTGTCCACAGACCAGGGAGGATTAGGGGCACCGTCCTTTAAATCATACTACTTAGCAGCACATCTCCAAAGGCGTTCCTACTGGGCAGGGGATCGACACTTAGGGGAGACCGATACAGAGACAGGACCCATACAGATCCCAGAGATCCTCCGGTTGCTCCTACCCGGCTCTAAACGAAAACGCACATACTCCTGACAGGTATTAATAGCCCGCACATGTGTGCAGAGGAAACACTGGATGTCCGCAGGGACACTCTTCTACTCTCCTCAACTCCCACTGATTGGATGACCCAGAGAGGAAACATATGATACTACCCTCATGCTGCGAATATGGACAGAACATTCGCTGACGGAGATGGAATCCCTATTTAAAGATGGACAATTATTCCAATTCGTTCAGATAGTGGAAGAATTCGACCTTCCTCCCAGGCAATTCTTACCTCATAGCCAGATCATAGCAAGTTACAGCCCATATCATAATTTAACAGAAGGAGAACCCAAAACCAACCCAGTCATACATTCTTACATACATACACAGGCTTATGCTTAGAAGTGAGTCCCGTGCTCTCCATGCCACTGGAATCAAGCTATCCTGGCTGACGAGGGCTGAAATCCCGAAACCGGTCCTAGGATGCTTGTTTCCAGTCCAGGGAGGACCTGGCTTGGCAGTTAGGGCTGTACTGTTCCCATGGGGCACAGGGTCAAGACTGATTTGCATATGGCTGGGTTCAGACTGGAATGGCATGGTGAGCAAAATACCGATGGATTTAGGCCCAGATCTCTGTACTGGGGTGAAGGTATGACATTATTTTGCATTCTGTCCATCACCTGTTGTTTTTCCATTTGTCACCCGAGTGGGATGGGTATGCTCAGACGTGAGTCCCGTGCTCTCCATGCCACTGGAATCAAGCTATCCTGGCTGACGAGGGCTGAAAGCCTGAAACCGGTCGTAGGATGGTTGTTTCCAGTCCAAGGAGGACCTAGCTTGGCAGTTCGGGCTGAACTGTTCACATGGGGCACAGGGTCAAGACTGATTTGCATATGGCTGGCTTCAAACTGGAAAGGCATGGTGTGCAAAAAGCAAAAAAACGATGGATTTAGGCCCAGATCTCTGTACTGGGGTGAATGTATGACGTTGTTCTGCATTCTGTCCATCACCTGTTGTTTTTGCATTTGTCACCCCAAGTGGGACGGGTATGCTCAGACGTGAGTCCCGTGCTCTCCATGCCACTGGAATCAAGCTACCCTGGCAGACCAGGGCTGAAAGCCGGAATCTGGTCGTAGGATGCTTGTTTCCAGTCCAGGGGGGACCTGGCTTAGCAGTCCGGGCTGGACTGTTCCCATGGGGCGCAGGGTCACGACTGATTTGCATATGGCTGGGTTCAAACTGGGATGGCATGGTGAGCAAAAAAACAATGGATTTAGATCCAGATCTCTGTACTGGGGTGAATGTATGATATTATTCTGCATTCTGTCCATCACCTGTTGTTTTTGCATTTGTCACCCCGAGTGGGAAGGGTATGCTCAGACATGAGTCCCATGTTCTCCATGCCACTGGAATCAAGCTATCCTGGCTGACAAGGGGTGAAAGCCCGAAACCGGTCCTAGGATGCTTCTTTCCAGTCAAGGGAGGACCTGGCTTGGCATTTCGGGCTGAACTGTTCCCATGGGGCACAGGGTCAAGACTGATTTGCATATGGCTTGGTTCAAAATGGAATGGCATGGTGAGCAAAACAACGATGGATTTAGACCCAGATCTCTGTACTGGGGTGAATGTATGACATTGTTCTGCTTTTCTGCTTTCTGTCCATCACCTGTTGTTTTTGCATTTGAGACCCCGAGTGGGACGGATATGCTCAGGCGTGAGACCCGTACTCTTCATGACACTGGAATCAAGCTATCCTGGCTGATGAGGGCTGAAAGCCCGAAACCGGTCCTAGGATGTTTGTTTCCAGTCCAGGGCGACCTGGCTTGGCAGTTCGGGCTGGACTGTTCCCATGGGGCACAGGTTCAAGACTGATTTGCATATGGCTGGGTTCAGACTGAAAAGGCATTGTGACCAAAACAACGATTGATTTAGGCCCAGATCTCTGTACTGGGGTAAATGTATGACATTGTTCTGCTTTTCTGCTTCCTGTCCATCACCTGTTGTTTTTGCATTTGTCACCTCGAGTTGGACGGGTTTGCTCAGACGTGAGTCCTATGCTCTCCATGCACTGGAATGAAGCTCTTCTGGCTGACGAGGGCTGAAAGCCTGAAACCGGACCTAGGATACTTGTTCCCAGTCCAGGGAGGACCTAGCTTGGCAGTTCGGCCTGAACTGTTCCCATGGGGCACAGGGTCAAGACTGATTTGCATATGGATGGGTTCAAACTGGAATGGCATGGTGAGCAGAAAAAACAATGGATTTAGGCCCAGATCTCTGTACTGGGATGAATGTATGACATTGTTCTGCATTCTGTCCATAACCTGTTATATTTGCATTTGACACCCCGAGTGGGACGGGTATAATCAGACGTGAGTCCCCTTCTCTCCATGCCTCTGGAATCAAGCTATCTGGCTGATGAGGGCTAAAAGCCTGAAACGGGTCCTAGGATGCTTGTTTCCAGTCCGGGGAGGACCTGGCTTGGCAGTTCGGGCTGGACTGTCCCCATGGGGCACAGGGTCAAGACTGATTTACATATGGCTGGGTTCAAACTGGAATGGCATGGTGAGCAAAAAAACGATGGATTTAGGCACAGATCTCGGTACTGGGGTGAATGTATGACATTATTCTGCAGTCTGTCCATCACCTGTTGTTTTTGCATTTGTCACCCCACGTGGGACAGGTATGCTCAGATGTGAGTCCCCTGGTCTCCTTGCCACTGAAATCAAGCTATCCTGGCTGACGAGGGCTAAAAGCCCGAAACCGGTCCTAGGATGCTTGTTTCTAGTCCAGGGAGGACCTGGCTTGGCAGTTCGGGCTGTACTGCTCCCATGGGGCACAGGGTCAAGACTGATTTGCATATGGCTGGGTTCAAACTGGAATGGCAGGGTGAGCAAACCAACGATGGATTTAGGCCCAGACCTCAGCACTGGGGTGAATATATAAATTATTCTGCATTCTGTCCATCACCTGTTGTTTTTGCATTTGTTACCCCGAGTGGGACAGGTATGATCAGACATGAGTCCTGTGCTCTCCATGCCGCTGGAATCAAGCTATCCTGGCAGACGAGGGCTGAAAGCCCGAATCCGGTCCTAGGTTGCTTGTTTCCAGTCCAGGGAGGACCTGGCTTGGCAGTTCGGGCTCGACTGTTTCCATAGGGCACAGGGTCAAGACTGATTTGCATATGGCTGGGTTCAAAATGGAATGGCATGGTGAGCAAAACAACGATGGATTTAGGCCCAGATCTCTGTACTGGGGTGAATGTATGACATTGTTCTGCTTTTCTGCTTTCTGTCCATCACCTGTTGTTTTTGCATTTGTCACCCCGAGTGGGACGGGTATGCTCAGACGTGAGACCCGTGCTCTCCATGCCACTGGAATCAAGCTATCCTGACTGATGAGGGCTGAAAGCCCGAAACCGGTCCTAGGATGCTTGTTTCCAGTCCAGGGAGGACCTAGCTTGGCAGTTCGGGCTGAACTGTTCCCATGGGGCACAGGGTCAAGACTGATTTGCATATGGCTGGGTTCAAAATGGAATGGCATGGTGAGCAAAACAACGATGGATTAAGGCCCGATCTCTGTACTGGGGTGAATGTATGACATTGTTCTGCTTTTCTGCTTTCTGTCCATCACCTGTTGTTTTTGCATTTGTCACCCCGAGTGGGACGGGTATGCTCAGACGTGAGTCCCGTGCTCTCCATGCCACAGGAATCAAGCTATCCTGGCTGACAAGGGCTGAAAGCCTGAAACCGGTCGTAGGATGGTTGTTTCCAGTCCAAGGAGGACCTAGCTTGGCAGTTCGGGCTGAACTGTTCACATGGGGCACAGGGTCAAGACTGATTTGCATATGGCTGGCTTCAAACTGGAAAGGCATGGTGTGCAAAAAGCAAAAAAACGATGGATTTAGGCCCAGATCTCTGTACTGGGGTGAATGTATGACGTTGTTCTGCATTCTGTCCATCACCTGTTGTTTTTGCATTTGTCACCCCAAGTGGGACGGGTATGCTCAGACGTGAGTCCCGTGCTCTCCATGCCACTGGAATCAAGCTACCCTGGCAGACCAGGGCTGAAAGCCGGAATCTGGTCGTAGGATGCTTGTTTCCAGTCCAGGGGGGACCTGGCTTAGCAGTCCGGGCTGGACTGTTCCCATGGGGCGCAGGGTCACGACTGATTTGCATATGGCTGGGTTCAAACTGGGATGGCATGGTGAGCAAAAAAACAATGGATTTAGATCCAGATCTCTGTACTGGGGTGAATGTATGATATTATTCTGCATTCTGTCCATCACCTGTTGTTTTTGCATTTGTCACCCCGAGTGGGAAGGGTATGCTCAGACATGAGTCCCATGTTCTCCATGCCACTGGAATCAAGCTATCCTGGCTGACAAGGGGTGAAAGCCCGAAACCGGTCCTAGGATGCTTCTTTCCAGTCAAGGGAGGACCTGGCTTGGCATTTCGGGCTGAACTGTTCCCATGGGGCACAGGGTCAAGACTGATTTGCATATGGCTTGGTTCAAAATGGAATGGCATGGTGAGCAAAACAACGATGGATTTAGACCCAGATCTCTGTACTGGGGTGAATGTATGACATTGTTCTGCTTTTCTGCTTTCTGTCCATCACCTGTTGTTTTTGCATTTGAGACCCCGAGTGGGACGGATATGCTCAGGCGTGAGACCCGTGCTCTTCATGACACTGGAATCAAGCTATCCTGGCTGATGAGGGCTGAAAGCCCGAAACCGGTCCTAGGATGTTTGTTTCCAGTCCAGGGCGACCTGGCTTGGCAGTTCGGGCTGGACTGTTCCCATGGGGCACAGGTTCAAGACTGATTTGCATATGGCTGGGTTCAGACTGAAAAGGCATTGTGACCAAAACAACGATTGATTTAGGCCCAGATCTCTGTACTGGGGTGAATGTATGACATTGTTCTGCTTTTCTGCTTCCTGTCCATCACCTGTTGTTTTTGCATTTGTCACCTCGAGTTGGACGGGTTTGCTCAGACGTGAGTCCTATGCTCTCCATGCACTGGAATGAAGCTCTTCTGGCTGACGAGGGCTGAAAGCCTGAAACCGGACCTAGGATACTTGTTCCCAGTCCAGGGAGGACCTAGCTTGGCAGTTCGGCCTGAACTGTTCCCATGGGGCACAGGGTCAAGACTGATTTGCATATGGATGGGTTCAAACTGGAATGGCATGGTGAGCAGAAAAAACAATGGATTTAGGCCCAGATCTCTGTACTGGGATGAATGTATGACATTGTTCTGCATTCTGTCCATAACCTGTTATATTTGCATTTGACACCCCGAGTGGGACGGGTATAATCAGACGTGAGTCCCCTTCTCTCCATGCCTCTGGAATCAAGCTATCTGGCTGATGAGGGCTAAAAGCCTGAAACGGGTCCTAGGATGCTTGTTTCCAGTCCGGGGAGGACCTGGCTTGGCAGTTCGGGCTGGACTGTCCCCATGGGGCACAGGGTCAAGACTGATTTACATATGGCTGGGTTCAAACTGGAATGGCATGGTGAGCAAAAAAACGATGGATTTAGGCACAGATCTCGGTACTGGGGTGAATGTATGACATTATTCTGCAGTCTGTCCATCACCTGTTGTTTTTGCATTTGTCACCCCACGTGGGACAGGTATGCTCAGATGTGAGTCCCCTGGTCTCCTTGCCACTGAAATCAAGCTATCCTGGCTGACGAGGGCTAAAAGCCCGAAACCGGTCCTAGGATGCTTGTTTCTAGTCCAGGGAGGACCTGGCTTGGCAGTTCGGGCTGTACTGCTCCCATGGGGCACAGGGTCAAGACTGATTTGCATATGGCTGGGTTCAAACTGGAATGGCAGGGTGAGCAAAACAACGATGGATTTAGGCCCAGACCTCAGCACTGGGGTGAATGTATAAATTATTCTGCATTCTGTCCATCACCTGTTGTTTTTGCATTTGTTACCCCGAGTGGGACAGGTATGATCAGACATGAGTCCTGTGCTCTCCATGCCGCTGGAATCAAGCTATCCTGGCAGACGAGGGCTGAAAGCCCGAATCCGGTCCTAGGTTGCTTGTTTCCAGTCCAGGGAGGACCTGGCTTGGCAGTTCGGGCTCGACTGTTTCCATAGGGCACAGGGTCAAGACTGATTTGCATATGGCTGGGTTCAAAATGGAATGGCATGGTGAGCAAAACAACGATGGATTTAGGCCCAGATCTCTGTACTGGGGTGAATGTATGACATTGTTCTGCTTTTCTGCTTTCTGTCCATCACCTGTTGTTTTTGCATTTGTCACCCCGAGTGGGACGGGTATGCTCAGACATGAGACCCGTGCTCTCCATGCCACTGGAATCAAGCTATCCTGACTGATGAGGGCTGAAAGCCCGAAACCGGTCCTAGGATGCTTGTTTCCAGTCCAGGGAGGACCTGGCTTGGCTGTTCGGGCTGGACTGTTTCCATGGGGCAGAGGGTAAAGACTGATTTGCATATATATGGCTGGCTTCAAACTGGAATGGCATGGTGTGCAAAGAAATGATGGATTTAGGCCCAGATCTCTGTACTGGGGTGAATGTATGACATTGTTCTGCATTCTGTCCATCACCTGTTGTTTTTGCATTTGTCACCCCAAGTGGGACGGGTATGCTCAGACGTGAGTCCCGTGCTGAAAGCCGGAATCAGGTCGTAGGATGCTTGTTTCCAGTCCAGGGGGGACCTGCTTAGCAGTCCGGGCTGGACTGTTCCCATGGGGCGCAGGGTCAAGACTGATTTGCATATGGCTGGGTTCAAACTGGGATGGCATGGTGAGCAAAAAAACAATGGATTTAGATCCAGATCTCTGTACTGGGATGAATGTATGATATTATTCTGCATTCTGTCCATCACCTGTTGTTTTTGCATTTGTCACCCCGAGTGGGAAGAGTATGCTCAGACGTGAGTCCCGTGTTCTCAATGCCACTGGAATCAAGCTATCCTGGCTGACAAGGGCTGAAAGCCCGAAACCGGTCCTAGGATGCTTCTTTCCAGTCAAGGGAGGACCTGGCTTGGCAGTTAGGGCTGTACTGTTCCCATGGAGCACAGGGTCAAGACTGATTTGCATATGGCTGGGTTCAAACTGGAATGGCATGGTGAGCAAAATACTGATGGATTTAGGCCCAGATCTCTGTACTGGGGTGAAGGTATGACATTATTTTGCATTCTGTCCATCACCTGTTGTTTTTGCATTTGTCACCCCGAGTGGGATGGGTATGCTCAGACGTGAGTCCCGTGCTCTCCATGCCACTGGAATCAAGCTATCCTGGCTGACGAGGGCTGAGAGCCCAAAACCGGTCCTAGGATGCTTCTTTCCAGTCCAGGGAGGACCTGGCTTGGCAGTTCGGGCTGGACTGTTCCCATGGGGCACATGGTCAAGACGGATTTGCATATGGCTGGGTTCAAAATGGAATGGCATTGTGACAAAAACAAAGATAGATTTAGGCCCAGATCTCTGTACTGGGGTGAATGTATGAGATTGCTCTGCTTTTATGCTTCCTGTCAATTACCTGTTGTTTTTGCATTTGTCAGCCCGAGTGGTACGGGTATGCTCAGACGTGAGTCCTATGCTCTCCATGCCACTGGAATCAAGCTATCCTGACTGATGAGGGCTGAAAGCCCGAAACCGGTCCTAGGTTGCTTGTTTCCAGTCCAGGGAGGACCTGGCTTGGCTGTTCGGGCTGGACTGTTTCCATGGGGCAGAGGGTAAAGACTGATTTGCATATATATGGCTCGCTTCAAACTGGAATGGCATGGTGTGCAAAGAAATGATGGATTTAGGCCCAGATCTCTGTACTGGGGTGAATGTATGACATTGTTCTGCATTCTGTCCATCACCTGTTGTTTTTGCATTTGTCACCCCAAGTGGGACGGGTATGCTCAGACGTGAGTCCCGTGCTGAAAGCCGGAATCAGGTCGTAGGATGCTTGTTTCCAGTCCAGGGGGGACCTGGCTTAGCAGTCCGGGCTGGACTGTTCCCATGGGGCGCAGGGTCAAGACTGATTTGCATATGGCTGGGTTCAAACTCGGATGGCATGGTGAGCAAAAAAACAATGGATTTAGATCCAGATCTCTGTACTGGGATGAATGTATGATATTATTCTGCATTCTGTCCATCACCTGTTGTTTTTGCATTTGTCACCCCGAGTGGGAAGAGTATGCTCAGACGTGAGTCCCGTGTTCTTAATGCCACTGGAATCAAGCTATCCTGGCTGACAAGGGCTGAAAGCCCGAAACCGGTCCTAGGATGCTTCTTTCCAGTCAAGGGAGGACCTGGCTTGGCAGTTAGGGCTGTACTGTTCCCATGGGGCACAGGGTCAAGACTGATTTGCATATGGCTGGGTTCAAACTGGAATGGCATGGTGAGCAAAATACTGATGGATTTAGGCCCAGATCTCTGTACTGGGGTGAAGGTATGACATTATTTTGCATTCTGTCCATCACCTGTTGTTTTTGCATTTGTCACCCCGAGTGGGATGGGTATGCTCAGACGTGAGTCCCGTGCTCTCCATGCCACTGGAATCAAGCTATCCTGGCTGACGAGGGCTGAGAGCCCAAAACCGGTCCTAGGATGCTTCTTTCCAGTCCAGGGAGGACCTGGCTTGGCAGTTCGGGCTGGACTGTTCCCATGGGGCACATGGTCAAGACGGATTTGCATATGGCTGGGTTCAAAATGGAATGGCATTGTGACAAAAACAAAGATAGATTTAGGCCCAGATCTCTGTACTGGGGTGAATGTATGAGATTGCTCTGCTTTTATGCTTCCTGTCAATTACCTGTTGTTTTTGCATTTGTCAGCCCGAGTGGTACGGGTATGCTCAGACGTGAGTCCTATGCTGTCCATGCCACTGGAATCAAGCTATTCTGGCTAACGAGGGCTGAAAGCCCGAAACTGGTCCTAGAATGCTTGTTTCCAGTCCAGGGAGGACCTGGCTTGCCAGTTCGGGCTGGACTGTTTCCATGGGGCACAGGGTAATCACTGATTTGCATATGGCTGGGTTCAAACTGGAATGGCATGGTGAACAAAAAAACTATAGATTAAGGCCCAGATCTCTGTACTCGGGTGAATGTATGACATTGTTCTGCATTCTGTCCATCACCTGTTGTTTTTGCATTTGTCACCATGAGTGGGACGGTTATGCTCAGACGTGAGTCCCGTGCTCTCCATGCCACTGGAATCAAGCTATCCTGGCTGACGAGGGCTGAAAGCCTGAAACCGGTCCTAGGATGCTTCTTTCCAGTCTAGGGAGGACCTAGCTTGGCAGTGCGGGCTGGACTGTTCCCATGGGGCACAGGTTCAAGACTGATTTGCATATGGCTGGGTTCAAACTGGAAAGGCATTGTGACCAACACAACGATGGATTTAGGCCCAGATCTCTGTACTGGGGTGAATGTATGACATTGTTCTGCTTTTCTGCTTCCTGTCCATCACCTGTTGTTTTTGCATTTGTCACCCCGAGTGGGACGGTTATGCTCAGACGTGAGACCCGTGCTCTCCATGCCACTGGAATCAAGCTATCCTGGCTGATGAGGGCTGCAAGCCCGAAACCCGTGCTATGATGCTTGTTTCCAGTTTAGGGAGGACCTGGCTTGGCAGTTCGGGCTGGACTGTTTCCATGGGGCATAGGGTCAAGACTGATTTGCATATGGCTGGGTTCAAACTGGAATGGCATGGTGAGCAATAAAACAATGGATTTAGTCCCAGATCTCTGTACTGGGGTGAATGTATGACATTGTTCTGCATTCCGTCCAGCACCTGTTCTTTTTGCATTTGTCACCCCGAGTGGGACGGGTATGCTTAGACGTGAGTCCCGTGCTCTCCATGCCACTGGAATCAAGCTATCCTGACTGATGAGGGCTGAAACCCGAAACCGGTCTTAGGATGCTTGTTTCCAGTCCAGGGAGGACCTGGCTTGGCTGTTCGGGCTGGACTGTTTCCATGGGGCACAGGGTAAAGACTGATTTGCATATATATGGCTGGCTTCAAACTGGAATGGCATGGTGTGCAAAAAAACTATGGATTTAGGCCCAGATCTCTGTACTGGGGTTAATGTATGACATTGTTCTGCATTCTGTCCATCACCTGTTGTTTTTGCATTTGTCACCCCAAGTGGGACGGGTATGCTCAGACGTGAGTCCCGTGCTCTCCATGCCACTGGAATCAAGCTACCCTGGCAGACGAGGAATGAAAGCCGGAATCAGGTCGTAGGATGCTTGTTTCCAGTCCAGGGGGGACCTGGCTTAGCAGTCCGGGCTGGACTGTTCCCATGGGGTGCAGGGTCAAGACTGATTTGCATATGGCTGGGTTCAAACTGGGATGGCATGGTGAGCAAAAAAACAATGGATTTAGATCCAGATCTCTGTACTGGGGTGAATGTATGATATTATTCTGCATTCTGTCCATCACCTGTTGTTTTTGCATTTGTCACCCCGAGTGGGAAGGGTATGCTCAGACGTGAGTCCCGTGTTCTCCATGCCACTGGAATCAAGCTATCCTGGCTGACAAGGGCTGAAAGCCCGAAACCGTTCCTAGGATGCTTCTTTCCAGTCAAGGGAGGACCTGGCTTGGCAGTTCGGGCTGGACTTTTCCCATGGGGCACAGGGTCAAGACTGATTTGCATATGGCTGGGTTCAAACTGGAATGGCATGGTGAGCAAAATACCGATGGACTTAGGCCCAGATCTCTGTACTGGGGTGAAGGTATGACATTATTTTGCATTCTGTCCATCACCTGTTGTTTTTGCATTTGTCACCCCGAGTGGGATGGGTATGCTCAGACATGAGTCCCGTGCTCTCCATGCCACTGGAATCAAGCTATCCTGGCTGACGAGGGCTGAGAGCCCAAAACCGGTCCTAGGATGCTTCTTTCCAGTCCAGGGAGGACCTGGCTTGGCAGTTCGGGCTGGACTGTTCCCATGGGGCACATGGTCAAGACGGATTTGCATATGGCTGGGTTCAAAATGGAATGGCATTGTGACAAAAACAAAGATAGATTTAGGCCCAGATCTCTGTACTGGGGTGAATGTATGAGATTGCTCTGCTTTTATGCTTCCTGTCCATCACCTGTTGTTTTTGCATTTGTCAGCCCGAGTGGTATGGGTATGCTCAGACGTGAGTCCTATGCTGTCCATGCCACTGGAATCAAGCTATTCTGGCTAACGAGGCCTGAAAGCCCGAAACTGGTCCTAGAATGCTTGTTTCCAGTCCAGGGAGGACCTGGCTTGCCAGTTCGGGCTGGACTGTTTCCATGGGGCACAGGGTAATCACTGATTTGCATATGGCTGGGTTCAAACTGGAATGGCATGGTGAACAAAAAAAGATGGATTAAGGCCCAGATCTCTGTACTCGGGTGAATGTATGACATTGTTCTGCATTCTGTCCATCACCTGTTGTTTTTGCATTTGTCACCATGAGTGGGACGGGTATGCTCAGACGTGAGTCCCGTGCTCTCCATGCCACTGGAATCAAGCTATCCTGGCTGACGAGGGCTGAAAGCCTGAAACCGGTCCTAGGATGCTTCTTTCCAGTCTAGGGAGGACCTGGCTTGGCAGTTCGGGCTGGACTGTTCCCATGGGGCACAGGTTCAAGACTGATTTACATATGGCTGGGTTCAAACTGGAAAGGCATTGTGACCAAAACAACGATGGATTTAGGCCCAGATCTCTGTACTGGGGTGAATGTATGACATTGTTCTGCTTTTCTGCTTCCTGTCCATCACCTGTTGTTTTTGGATTGTCACCCCGAGTGGGACGGGTATGCTCAGACGTGAGACCCGTGCTCTCCATGCCACTGGAATCAAGCTATCCTGGCTGATGAGGGCTGCAAGCCCGAAACCCGTGCTATGATGCTTGTTTCCAGTTTAGGGAGGACCTGGCTTGGCAGTTCGGGCTGGACTGTTTCCATGGGGCATAGGGTCAAGACTGATTTACATATGGCTGGGTTCAAACTGGAATGGCATGGTGAGCAATAAAACAATGGATTTAGTCCCAGATCTCTGTACTGGGGTGAATGTATGACATTGTTCTGCATTCCGTCCAGCACCTGTTCTTTTTGCATTTGTCACCCCGAGTGGGACGGGTATGCTTAGACGTGGGTCCCGTGCTCTCCATGCCACTGGAATCAAGCTATCCTGACTGATGAGGGCTGAATCCCGAAACCGGTCCTAGGATGCTTGTTTCCAGTCCAGGGAGGACCTGGCTTGGCTGTTCAGGCTGGACTGTTCACATGGGGCACAGGTTCAAGACTGATTTGCATATGGCTGGGTTCAGACTGGAAAGGCATTGTGACCAAAACAACAATGGATTTAGGCCCAGATCTCTGTACTGGGGTGAATGTATGACATTGTTCTGCTTTTCTGCTTCCTGTCCATCACCTGTTTATTTTGCATTTGTTACCCCGAATGGGACGGGTATGCTCAGACGTGAGTCCTATGCTCTACATGCCACTGGAATCAAGCTATACTGGCTGACGAGGGCTGAAAGTCCTAAACCGGTCCTAGAATGCTTGTTTACTGTCCAGGGAGGACCTGGCTTGGTATTTCGGGCTGAACTGTTCCCATGGGGCACAGGGTCAAGACTGATTTGCATATGGCTTGGTTAAAAATGGAATGACATGGTGAGCAAAACAATGATGGATTTAGGCCCAGTTCTCTGTACTGGGGTGAATGTATGACATTGTTCTGCTTTTCTGCTTTCTGTCCATCACCTGTTGTTTTTGCATTTGTCACCCCGAGTGGGACGGATATGCTCAGAGGTGAGACCCGTGCTCTCCATGACACTGGAATCAAGCTATCCTGGCTGATGAGGGCTGAAAGCCCGAAACCGGTCCTAGGATGTTTGTTTCCAGTCCAGGGCGACCTGGCTTGGCAGTTCGGGCTGGACTGTTCCCATGGGGCACAGGTTCAAGACTGATTTGCATATGGCTGGGTTTAGACTGGAAAGGCATTGTGACCAAAACAACGATGGATTTAGGCCCAGATCTCTGTACTGGGGTGAATGTATGACATTGTTCTGATTTTCTGCTTCCTGTCCATTACTTGTTGTTTTTGCATTAGTCACCCCGAGTGGGACGTGTATGCTCAGACGTGAGTCCTATGCTCTCCATGCACTGGAATCAAGCTCTTCTGGCTGACGAGGGCTGAAAGCACGAAACCGGACCTAGGATGCTTGTTTCCAGTCCAGGGAGGATCGAGCTTGGCAGTTCGGGCTGAACTGTTCCCATGGGGCACAGGGTCAAGACTGATTTGCATATGGCTGGGTTCAAAATGGAATGGCATGGTGAGCAAAACAACGATGGATTAAGGCCCGATCTCTGTACTGGGGTGAATGTATGACATTGTTCTGCTTTTCTGCTTTCTGTCCATCACCTGTTGTTTTTGCATTTGTCACCCCGAGTGGGACGGGTATGCTCAGACGTGAGTCCCGTGCTCTCCATGCCACAGGAATCAAGCTATCCTGGCTGACAAGGGCTGAAAGCCTGAAACCGGTCGTAGGATGGTTGTTTCCAGTCCAAGGAGGACCTAGCTTGGCAGTTCGGGCTGAACTGTTCACATGGGGCACAGGGTCAAGACTGATTTGCATATGGCTGGCTTCAAACTGGAAAGGCATGGTGTGCAAAAAGCAAAAAAACGATGGATTTAGGCCCAGATCTCTGTACTGGGGTGAATGTATGACGTTGTTCTGCATTCTGTCCATCACCTGTTGTTTTTGCATTTGTCACCCCAAGTGGGACGGGTATGCTCAGACGTGAGTCCCGTGCTCTCCATGCCACTGGAATCAAGCTACCCTGGCAGACCAGGGCTGAAAGCCGGAATCTGGTCGTAGGATGCTTGTTTCCAGTCCAGGGGGGACCTGGCTTAGCAGTCCGGGCTGGACTGTTCCCATGGGGCGCAGGGTCACGACTGATTTGCATATGGCTTGGTTAAAAATGGAATGACATGGTGAGCAAAACAATGATGGATTTAGGCCCAGTTCTCTGTACTGGGGTGAATGTATGACATTGTTCTGCTTTTCTGCTTTCTGTCCATCACCTGTTGTTTTTGCATTTGTCACCCCGAGTGGGACGGATATGCTCAGAGGTGAGACCCGTGCTCTCCATGACACTGGAATCAAGCTATCCTGGCTGATGAGGGCTGAAAGCCCGAAACCGGTCCTAGGATGTTTGTTTCCAGTCCAGGGCGACCTGGCTTGGCAGTTCGGGCTGGACTGTTCCCATGGGGCACAGGTTCAAGACTGATTTGCATATGGCTGGGTTTAGACTGGAAAGGCATTGTGACCAAAACAACGATGGATTTAGGCCCAGATCTCTGTACTGGGGTGAATGTATGACATTGTTCTGATTTTCTGCTTCCTGTCCATTACTTGTTGTTTTTGCATTAGTCACCCCGAGTGGGACGTGTATGCTCAGACGTGAGTCCTATGCTCTCCATGCACTGGAATCAAGCTCTTCTGGCTGACGAGGGCTGAAAGCACGAAACCGGACCTAGGATGCTTGTTTCCAGTCCAGGGAGGATCGAGCTTGGCAGTTCGGGCTGAACTGTTCCCATGGGGCACAGGGTCAAGACTGATTTGCATATGGCTGGGTTCAAAATGGAATGGCATGGTGAGCAAAACAACGATGGATTAAGGCCCGATCTCTGTACTGGGGTGAATGTATGACATTGTTCTGCTTTTCTGCTTTCTGTCCATCACCTGTTGTTTTTGCATTTGTCACCCCGAGTGGGACGGGTATGCTCAGACGTGAGTCCCGTGCTCTCCATGCCACAGGAATCAAGCTATCCTGGCTGACAAGGGCTGAAAGCCTGAAACCGGTCGTAGGATGGTTGTTTCCAGTCCAAGGAGGACCTAGCTTGGCAGTTCGGGCTGAACTGTTCACATGGGGCACAGGGTCAAGACTGATTTGCATATGGCTGGCTTCAAACTGGAAAGGCATGGTGTGCAAAAAGCAAAAAAACGATGGATTTAGGCCCAGATCTCTGTACTGGGGTGAATGTATGACGTTGTTCTGCATTCTGTCCATCACCTGTTGTTTTTGCATTTGTCACCCCAAGTGGGACGGGTATGCTCAGACGTGAGTCCCGTGCTCTCCATGCCACTGGAATCAAGCTACCCTGGCAGACCAGGGCTGAAAGCCGGAATCTGGTCGTAGGATGCTTGTTTCCAGTCCAGGGGGGACCTGGCTTAGCAGTCCGGGCTGGACTGTTCCCATGGGGCGCAGGGTCACGACTGATTTGCATATGGCTGGGTTCAAACTGGGATGGCATGGTGAGCAAAAAAACAATGGATTTAGATCCAGATCTCTGTACTGGGGTGAATGTATGATATTATTCTGCATTCTGTCCATCACCTGTTGTTTTTGCATTTGTCACCCCGAGTGGGAAGGGTATGCTCAGACATGAGTCCCATGTTCTCCATGCCACTGGAATCAAGCTATCCTGGCTGACAAGGGGTGAAAGCCCGAAACCGGTCCTAGGATGCTTCTTTCCAGTCAAGGGAGGACCTGGCTTGGCATTTCGGGCTGAACTGTTCCCATGGGGCACAGGGTCAAGACTGATTTGCATATGGCTTGGTTCAAAATGGAATGGCATGGTGAGCAAAACAACGATGGATTTAGACCCAGATCTCTGTACTGGGGTGAATGTATGACATTGTTCTGCTTTTCTGCTTTCTGTCCATCACCTGTTGTTTTTGCATTTGAGACCCCGAGTGGGACGGATATGCTCAGGCGTGAGACCCGTGCTCTTCATGACACTGGAATCAAGCTATCCTGGCTGATGAGGGCTGAAAGCCCGAAACCGGTCCTAGGATGTTTGTTTCCAGTCCAGGGCGACCTGGCTTGGCAGTTCGGCTGGACTGTTCCCATGGGGCACAGGTTCAAGACTGATTTGCATATGGCTGGGTTCAGACTGAAAAGGCATTGTGACCAAAACAACGATTGATTTAGGCCCAGATCTCTGTACTGGGGTGAATGTATGACATTGTTCTGCTTTTCTGCTTCCTGTCCATCACCTGTTGTTTTTGCATTTGTCACCTCGAGTTGGACGGGTTTGCTCAGACGTGAGTCCTATGCTCTCCATGCACTGGAATGAAGCTCTTCTGGCTGACGAGGGCTGAAAGCCTGAAACCGGACCTAGGATACTTGTTCCCAGTCCAGGGAGGACCTAGCTTGGCAGTTCGGCCTGAACTGTTCCCATGGGGCACAGGGTCAAGACTGATTTGCATATGGATGGGTTCAAACTGGAATGGCATGGTGAGCAGAAAAAACAATGGATTTAGGCCCAGATCTCTGTACTGGGATGAATGTATGACATTGTTCTGCATTCTGTCCATAACCTGTTATATTTGCATTTGACACCCCGAGTGGGACGGGTATAATCAGACGTGAGTCCCCTTCTCTCCATGCCTCTGGAATCAAGCTATCTGGCTGATGAGGGCTAAAAGCCTGAAACGGGTCCTAGGATGCTTGTTTCCAGTCCGGGGAGGACCTGGCTTGGCAGTTCGGGCTGGACTGTCCCCATGGGGCACAGGGTCAAGACTGATTTACATATGGCTGGGTTCAAACTGGAATGGCATGGTGAGCAAAAAAACGATGGATTTAGGCACAGATCTCGGTACTGGGGTGAATGTATGACATTATTCTGCAGTCTGTCCATCACCTGTTGTTTTTGCATTTGTCACCCCACGTGGGACAGGTATGCTCAGATGTGAGTCCCCTGGTCTCCTTGCCACTGAAATCAAGCTATCCTGGCTGACGAGGGCTAAAAGCCCGAAACCGGTCCTAGGATGCTTGTTTCTAGTCCAGGGAGGACCTGGCTTGGCAGTTCGGGCTGTACTGCTCCCATGGGGCACAGGGTCAAGACTGATTTGCATATGGCTGGGTTCAAACTGGAATGGCAGGGTGAGCAAAACAACGATGGATTTAGGCCCAGACCTCAGCACTGGGGTGAATGTATAAATTATTCTGCATTCTGTCCATCACCTGTTGTTTTTGCATTTGTTACCCCGAGTGGGACAGGTATGATCAGACATGAGTCCTGTGCTCTCCATGCCGCTGGAATCAAGCTATCCTGGCAGACGAGGGCTGAAAGCCCGAATCCGGTCCTAGGTTGCTTGTTTCCAGTCCAGGGAGGACCTGGCTTGGCAGTTCGGGCTCGACTGTTTCCATAGGGCACAGGGTCAAGACTGATTTGCATATGGCTGGGTTCAAAATGGAATGGCATGGTGAGCAAAACAACGATGGATTTAGGCCCAGATCTCTGTACTGGGGTGAATGTATGACATTGTTCTGCTTTTCTGCTTTCTGTCCATCACCTGTTGTTTTTGCATTTGTCACCCCGAGTGGGACGGGTATGCTCAGACATGAGACCCGTGCTCTCCATGCCACTGGAATCAAGCTATCCTGACTGATGAGGGCTGAAAGCCCGAAACCGGTCCTAGGATGCTTGTTTCCAGTCCAGGGAGGACCTGGCTTGGCTGTTCGGGCTGGACTGTTTCCATGGGGCAGAGGGTAAAGACTGATTTGCATATATATGGCTGGCTTCAAACTGGAATGGCATGGTGTGCAAAGAAATTATGGATTTAGGCCCAGATCTCTGTACTGGGGTGAATGTATGACATTGTTCTGCATTCTGTCCATCACCTGTTGTTTTTGCATTTGTCACCCCAAGTGGGACGGGTATGCTCAGACGTGAGTCCCGTGCTGAAAGCCGGAATCAGGTCGTAGGATGCTTGTTTCCAGTCCAGGGGGGACCTGGCTTAGCAGTCCGGGCTGGACTGTTCCCATGGGGCGCAGGGTCAAGACTGATTTGCATATGGCTGGGTTCAAACTGGGATGGCATGGTGAGCAAAAAAACAATGGATTTAGATCCAGATCTCTGTACTGGGATGAATGTATGATATTATTCTGCATTCTGTCCATCACCTGTTGTTTTTGCATTTGTCACCCCGAGTGGGAAGAGTATGCTCAGACGTGAGTCCCGTGTTCTCAATGCCACTGGAATCAAGCTATCCTGGCTGACAAGGGCTGAAAGCCCGAAACCGGTCCTAGGATGCTTCTTTCCAGTCAAGGGAGGACCTGGCTTGGCAGTTAGGGCTGTACTGTTCCCATGGGGCACAGGGTCAAGACTGATTTGCATATGGCTGGGTTCAAACTGGAATGGCATGGTGAGCAAAATACTGATGGATTTAGGCCCAGATCTCTGTACTGGGGTGAAGGTATGACATTATTTTGCATTCTGTCCATCACCTGTTGTTTTTGCATTTGTCACCCCGAGTGGGATGGGTATGCTCAGACGTGAGTCCCGTGCTCTCCATGCCACTGGAATCAAGCTATCCTGGCTGACGAGGGCTGAGAGCCCAAAACCGGTCCTAGGATGCTTCTTTCCAGTCCAGGGAGGACCTGGCTTGGCAGTTCGGGCTGGACTGTTCCCATGGGGCACATGGTCAAGACGGATTTGCATATGGCTGGGTTCAAAATGGAATGGCATTGTGACAAAAACAAAGATAGATTTAGGCCCAGATCTCTGTACTGGGGTGAATGTATGAGATTGCTCTGCTTTTATGCTTCCTGTCAATTACCTGTTGTTTTTGCATTTGTCAGCCCGAGTGGTATGGGTATGCTCAGACGTGAGTCCTATGCTCTCCATGCCACTGGAATCAAGCTATCCTGACTGATGAGGGCTGAAAGCCCGAAACCGGTCCTAGGTTGCTTGTTTCCAGTCCAGGGAGGACCTGGCTTGGCTGTTCGGGCTGGACTGTTTCCATGGGGCAGAGGGTAAAGACTGATTTGCATATATATGGCTCGCTTCAAACTGGAATGGCATGGTGTGCAAAGAAATGATGGATTTAGGCCCAGATCTCTGTACTGGGGTGAATGTATGACATTGTTCTGCATTCTGTCCATCACCTGTTGTTTTTGCATTTGTCACCCCAAGTGGGACGGGTATGCTCAGACGTGAGTCCCGTGCTGAAAGCCGGAATCAGGTCGTAGGATGCTTGTTTCCAGTCCAGGGGGGACCTGGCTTAGCAGTCCGGGCTGGACTGTTCCCATGGGGCGCAGGGTCAAGACTGATTTGCATATGGCTGGGTTCAAACTCGGATGGCATGGTGAGCAAAAAAACAATGGATTTAGATCCAGATCTCTGTACTGGGATGAATGTATGATATTATTCTGCATTCTGTCCATCACCTGTTGTTTTTGCATTTGTCACCCCGAGTGGGAAGAGTATGCTCAGACGTGAGTCCCGTGTTCTTAATGCCACTGGAATCAAGCTATCCTGGCTGACAAGGGCTGAAAGCCCGAAACCGGTCCTAGGATGCTTCTTTCCAGTCAAGGGAGGACCTGGCTTGGCAGTTAGGGCTGTACTGTTCCCATGGGGCACAGGGTCAAGACTGATTTGCATATGGCTGGGTTCAAACTGGAATGGCATGGTGAGCAAAATACTGATGGATTTAGGCCCAGATCTCTGTACTGGGGTGAAGGTATGACATTATTTTGCATTCTGTCCATCACCTGTTGTTTTTGC
The DNA here is from genome assembly GCF_964263255.1 of Lissotriton vulgaris. Lineage (NCBI taxonomy): Eukaryota > Metazoa > Chordata > Amphibia > Caudata > Salamandridae > Lissotriton > Lissotriton vulgaris. Next base: position 2,101,325,493 of record NC_141685.1, on the reverse strand, counting down.
ATTTGTCACCCCGAGTGGGATGGGTATGCTCAGACGTGAGTCCCGTGCTCTCCATGCCACTGGAATCAAGCTATCCTGGCTGACGAGGGCTGAGAGCCCAAAACCGGTCCTAGGATGCTTCTTTCCAGTCCAGGGAGGACCTGGCTTGGCAGTTCGGGCTGGACTGTTCCCATGGGGCACATGGTCAAGACGGATTTGCATATGGCTGGGTTCAAAATGGAATGGCATTGTGACAAAAACAAAGATAGATTTAGGCCCAGATCTCTGTACTGGGGTGAATGTATGAGATTGCTCTGCTTTTATGCTTCCTGTCAATTACCTGTTGTTTTTGCATTTGTCAGCCCGAGTGGTACGGGTATGCTCAGACGTGAGTCCTATGCTGTCCATGCCACTGGAATCAAGCTATTCTGGCTAACGAGGGCTGAAAGCCCGAAACTGGTCCTAGAATGCTTGTTTCCAGTCCAGGGAGGACCTGGCTTGCCAGTTCGGGCTGGACTGTTTCCATGGGGCACAGGGTAATCACTGATTTGCATATGGCTGGGTTCAAACTGGAATGGCATGGTGAACAAAAAAACTATAGATTAAGGCCCAGATCTCTGTACTCGGGTGAATGTATGACATTGTTCTGCATTCTGTCCATCACCTGTTGTTTTTGCATTTGTCACCATGAGTGGGACGGGTATGCTCAGACGTGAGTCCCGTGCTCTCCATGCCACTGGAATCAAGCTATCCTGGCTGACGAGGGCTGAAAGCCTGAAACCGGTCCTAGGATGCTTCTTTCCAGTCTAGGGAGGACCTAGCTTGGCAGTGCGGGCTGGACTGTTCCCATGGGGCACAGGTTCAAGACTGATTTGCATATGGCTGGGTTCAAACTGGAAAGGCATTGTGACCAACACAACGATGGATTTAGGCCCAGATCTCTGTACTGGGGTGAATGTATGACATTGTTCTGCTTTTCTGCTTCCTGTCCATCACCTGTTGTTTTTGCATTTGTCACCCCGAGTGGGACGGTTATGCTCAGACGTGAGACCCGTGCTCTCCATGCCACTGGAATCAAGCTATCCTGGCTGATGAGGGCTGCAAGCCCGAAACCCGTGCTATGATGCTTGTTTCCAGTTTAGGGAGGACCTGGCTTGGCAGTTCGGGCTGGACTGTTTCCATGGGGCATAGGGTCAAGACTGATTTGCATATGGCTGGGTTCAAACTGGAATGGCATGGTGAGCAATAAAACAATGGATTTAGTCCCAGATCTCTGTACTGGGGTGAATGTATGACATTGTTCTGCATTCCGTCCAGCACCTGTTCTTTTTGCATTTGTCACCCCGAGTGGGACGGGTATGCTTAGACGTGAGTCCCGTGCTCTCCATGCCACTGGAATCAAGCTATCCTGACTGATGAGGGCTGAAACCCGAAACCGGTCTTAGGATGCTTGTTTCCAGTCCAGGGAGGACCTGGCTTGGCTGTTCGGGCTGGACTGTTTCCATGGGGCACAGGGTAAAGACTGATTTGCATATATATGGCTGGCTTCAAACTGGAATGGCATGGTGTGCAAAAAAACTATGGATTTAGGCCCAGATCTCTGTACTGGGGTTAATGTATGACATTGTTCTGCATTCTGTCCATCACCTGTTGTTTTTGCATTTGTCACCCCAAGTGGGACGGGTATGCTCAGACGTGAGTCCCGTGCTCTCCATGCCACTGGAATCAAGCTACCCTGGCAGACGAGGGCTGAAAGCCGGAATCAGGTCGTAGGATGCTTGTTTCCAGTCCAGGGGGGACCTGGCTTAGCAGTCCGGGCTGGACTGTTCCCATGGGGTGCAGGGTCAAGACTGATTTGCATATGGCTGGGTTCAAACTGGGATGGCATGGTGAGCAAAAAAACAATGGATTTAGATCCAGATCTCTGTACTGGGGTGAATGTATGATATTATTCTGCATTCTGTCCATCACCTGTTGTTTTTGCATTTGTCACCCCGAGTGGGAAGGGTATGCTCAGACGTGAGTCCCGTGTTCTCCATGCCACTGGAATCAAGCTATCCTGGCTGACAAGGGCTGAAAGCCCGAAACCGTTCCTAGGATGCTTCTTTCCAGTCAAGGGAGGACCTGGCTTGGCAGTTCGGGCTGGACTTTTCCCATGGGGCACAGGGTCAAGACTGATTTGCATATGGCTGGGTTCAAACTGGAATGGCATGGTGAGCAAAATACCGATGGACTTAGGCCCAGATCTCTGTACTGGGGTGAAGGTATGACATTATTTTGCATTCTGTCCATCACCTGTTGTTTTTGCATTTGTCACCCCGAGTGGGATGGGTATGCTCAGACATGAGTCCCGTGCTCTCCATGCCACTGGAATCAAGCTATCCTGGCTGACGAGGGCTGAGAGCCCAAAACCGGTCCTAGGATGCTTCTTTCCAGTCCAGGGAGGACCTGGCTTGGCAGTTCGGGCTGGACTGTTCCCATGGGGCACATGGTCAAGACGGATTTGCATATGGCTGGGTTCAAAATGGAATGGCATTGTGACAAAAACAAAGATAGATTTAGGCCCAGATCTCTGTACTGGGGTGAATGTATGAGATTGCTCTGCTTTTATGCTTCCGGTCCATCACCTGTTGTTTTTGCATTTGTCAGCCCGAGTGGTATGGGTATGCTCAGACGTGAGTCCTATGCTGTCCATGCCACTGGAATCAAGCTATTCTGGCTAACGAGGCCTGAAAGCCCGAAACTGGTCCTAGAATGCTTGTTTCCAGTCCAGGGAGGACCTGGCTTGCCAGTTCGGGCTGGACTGTTTCCATGGGGCACAGGGTAATCACTGATTTGCATATGGCTGGGTTCAAACTGGAATGGCATGGTGAACAAAAAAAGATGGATTAAGGCCCAGATCTCTGTACTCGGGTGAATGTATGACATTGTTCTGCATTCTGTCCATCACCTGTTGTTTTTGCATTTGTCACCATGAGTGGGACGGGTATGCTCAGACGTGAGTCCCGTGCTCTCCATGCCACTGGAATCAAGCTATCCTGGCTGACGAGGGCTGAAAGCCTGAAACCGGTCCTAGGATGCTTCTTTCCAGTCTAGGGAGGACCTGGCTTGGCAGTTCGGGCTGGACTGTTCCCATGGGGCACAGGTTCAAGACTGATTTACATATGGCTGGGTTCAAACTGGAAAGGCATTGTGACCAAAACAACGATGGATTTAGGACCAGATCTCTGTACTGGGGTGAATGTATGACATTGTTCTGCTTTTCTGCTTCCTGTCCATCACCTGTTGTTTTTGGATTGTCACCCCGAGTGGGACGGGTATGCTCAGACGTGAGACCCGTGCTCTCCATGCCACTGGAATCAAGCTATCCTGGCTGATGAGGGCTGCAAGCCCGAAACCCGTGCTATGATGCTTGTTTCCAGTTTAGGGAGGACCTGGCTTGGCAGTTCGGGCTGGACTGTTTCCATGGGGCATAGGGTCAAGACTGATTTACATATGGCTGGGTTCAAACTGGAATGGCATGGTGAGCAATAAAACAATGGATTTAGTCCCAGATCTCTGTACTGGGGTGAATGTATGACATTGTTCTGCATTCCGTCCAGCACCTGTTCTTTTTGCATTTGTCACCCCGAGTGGGACGGGTATGCTTAGACGTGAGTCCCGTGCTCTCCATGCCACTGGAATCAAGCTATCCTGACTGATGAGGGCTGAATCCCGAAACCGGTCCTAGGATGCTTGTTTCCAGTCCAGGGAGGACCTGGCTTGGCTGTTCAGGCTGGACTGTTCACATGGGGCACAGGTTCAAGACTGATTTGCATATGGCTGGGTTCAGACTGGAAAGGCATTGTGACCAAAACAACAATGGATTTAGGCCCAGATCTCTGTACTGGGGTGAATGTATGACATTGTTCTGCTTTTCTGCTTCCTGTCCATCACCTGTTTATTTTGCATTTGTTACCCCGAATGGGACGGGTATGCTCAGACGTGAGTCCTATGCTCTACATGCCACTGGAATCAAGCTATACTGGCTGACGAGGGCTGAAAGTCCTAAACCGGTCCTAGAATGCTTGTTTACTGTCCAGGGAGGACCTGGCTTGGTATTTCGGGCTGAACTGTTCCCATGGGGCACAGGGTCAAGACTGATTTGCATATGGCTTGGTTAAAAATGGAATGACATGGTGAGCAAAACAATGATGGATTTAGGCCCAGTTCTCTGTACTGGGGTGAATGTATGACATTGTTCTGCTTTTCTGCTTTCTGTCCATCACCTGTTGTTTTTGCATTTGTCACCCCGAGTGGGACGGATATGCTCAGAGGTGAGACCCGTGCTCTCCATGACACTGGAATCAAGCTGTCCTGGCTGATGAGGGCTGAAAGCCCGAAACCGGTCCTAGGATGTTTGTTTCCAGTCCAGGGCGACCTGGCTTGGCAGTTCGGGCTGGACTGTTCCCATGGGGCACAGGTTCAAGACTGATTTGCATATGGCTGGGTTTAGACTGGAAAGGCATTGTGACCAAAACAACGATGGATTTAGGCCCAGATCTCTGTACTGGGGTGAATGTATGACATTGTTCTGATTTTCTGCTTCCTGTCCATTACTTGTTGTTTTTGCATTAGTCACCCCGAGTGGGACGTGTATGCTCAGACGTGAGTCCTATGCTCTCCATGCACTGGAATCAAGCTCTTCTGGCTGACGAGGGCTGAAAGCACGAAACCGGACCTAGGATGCTTGTTTCCAGTCCAGGGAGGATCGAGCTTGGCAGTTCGTGCTGAACTGTTCCCATGGGGCACAGGGTCAAGACTGATTTGCATATGGCTGGGTTCAAAATGGAATGGCCTGGTGAGCAAGAAAACGATGGATTTAGGCCCAGATCTCTGTATTGGGGTGAATGTATGACATTGTTCTGCATTCTGTCCATCACCTGTTGTTTTTGCATTTGTCACCCCAAGTGGGACGGGTACGTTCAGACGTGAGTCCCATGCTCTCCATGCCACTGGAATCAAGCTATCCTGGCAGACGAGGGCTGAAAGCCGGAATCCGGTCCTTGGATGCTTGTTTCCAGTACAGGGGGGACCTGGCTTAGCAGTCCGGGCTGAACTGTTCCCATGGGACACAGGTTCAAGACTGATTTGCATATGACTGGGTTCAGACTGGAAAGGCATTGTGTCCAAAACAACGATGGATTTAGGCCCAGATCTCTGTACTGGGGTGAATGTAGGACATTGTTCTGCTTTTCTGCTTCCTGTCGATCACCTGTTGTTTTTGCATTTGTGACCCCGAGTGGGACGGGTATGCTCAGACGTGAGTCCTATGCTCTCCATGCACTGGAATGAAGCTCTTCTGGCTGACGAGGGCTGAAAGCCCGAAACCGGTCCTAGGATGCTTGTTTCCAGTCCAGGGAGGACCTAGCTTGGCAGTTCAGGCTGAACTGTTCCCATGGGGCACAGGGTCAAGACTGATTTGTATATGGCTGAGTTCAAAATGGAATGGCATGGTGAGCAAAACAACGATGGATTTAGGCCCAGATCTCTGTACTAGGGTGAATGTATGACATTGTTCTGCTTTTCTGCTTTCTTTCCATCACCTGCTGTTTTTGCATTTGTCACCCCGAGTGGGACGGGTATGCTCAGACGTGAGACCCGTGCTCTCCATTCCACTGGAATCAAGCTATCCTGACTGATGAGGGCTGAAAGCCCGAAACCGGTCCTAGGATGCTTGTTTCCAGTCCAGGGAGGACCTGGCTTGGCTGTTCGGGCTGGACTGTTTTCATGGGGCACAGGGTCAAGACTGATTTGCATATGGCTGGCTTCAAACTGGAATGGCATGGTGAGCAAGAAAACGATGGATTTAGGCCCAGATCTCTGTACTGGGGTGAATGTATGACATTGTTGTGCATTCTGTCCATCACCTGTTGTTTTTGCATTTGTCACCCCAAGTGGGACGGGTATGCTCAGACGTGAGTCCCATGCTCTCCATGCCACTGGAATCAAGCTATCCTGGCAGACGAGGGCCGAAAGCCGTAATCCGGTCCTAGGATGCTTGTTTCCAGTACAGGGGGGACCTGGCTTAGCAGTCCAGGCTGGACTGTTCCCATGGGGCGCAGGGTCAAGACTGATTTGCATATGGCTGGGTTCAAACTGAGATGGCATGGTGAGGAAAAAAACAATGGATTTAGACCCAGATCTCTGCACTGGGGTGAATGTATGATATTATTCTGCATTCTGTCCATCACCTGTTGTTTTTGCATTTGTCACCCCGAGTGGGAAGGGTATGCTCAGACGTGAGTCCCGTGTTCTCCACGCCACTGGAATCAAGCTATCCTGGCTGACAAGGGCTGAAAGCCCGAAACCGGTCCTAGGATGCTTCTTTCCAGTCAAGGGAGGACCTGGCTTGGCAGTTCGGGCTGGACTGTTCCCATGGGGCACAGGTTCAAGACTGATTTGCATATGGCTGGGTTCAGACTGGAAAGGCATTGTGACCAAAACAACAATGGATTTAGGCCCAGATCTCTGTACTGGGGTGAATGTATGACCTTTTTCTGCTTTTCTGCTTCCTGTCCATCACCTGTTGTTTTTGCATTTGTCCCCCCGAATGGGACAGGTATGCTCAGACTTGAGTCCTATGCTCTCCATGCCACTGGAATCAAGCTATTCTGGCACCAGAGGGCTGAAAGCCCTAAACCGGTCCTAGAATGCTTGTTTCCAGTCCAGGGAGGACCTGGCTTGGCATTTCAGGCTGAACTGTTCCCATGGGGCACAGGGTCAAGACTGATTTGCATATGGCTCGGTTCAAAATGGAATGGCATGGTGAGCAAAACAACAATGGATTTAGGCCCAGATCTCTGTACTGGGGTGAATGTATGACATTGTTCTGCTTTTCTGCTTTCTGTCCATCACCTGTTGTTTTTGCATTTGTCACCCCGAGAGGGACGGATATGCTCAGACGTGAGACCTGTGCTCTCCATGCCACTGGAATCAAGCTATCCTGGCTGATGAGGGCTGAAAGCCCGAAACCGGTCCTAGGTGCTTGTTTTGAGTTTAGGGAGGACCTGGCTTGCTCAGTTCGGGCTGGACTTTTTCCATGGGGCACTGGGTCAAGACTGATTTGCATATGGCTAGGTTCAAAATGGAATGGCATGGTGAGCAAAACAACGATGGATTTAGGCCCAGATGTCTGTACTGGGGTGAATGTATGACATTGTTCTGCTTTTCTGCTTTCTGTCCATCACCTGTCATTTTTGCATTTGTCACCTCGAGTGAGACGGATATGCTCAGACGTGAGACCCGTGCTCTCCATGCCACTGGAATCAAGCTATCCTGACTGATGAATGAATGAAAAAAATATTTAATAAAGCGCACTGCGGCCAAGCGGCTTCCTGGCGCTGGGGACCTGGTCAGGGCTCACAGAGGGAATCTGGGGAACCTAAGAAAGAAAGGCCTGGGTGAAAAGGAAGGTTTTAAGGGCTTTTCGGAAATGGGTGTAGATGGGGATGGAACGAATGTGAAGTGGGAGGCTGTTCCAGAACTGGGGGGCCAAAACAGAGAGGCGAGTGCCACCAGTTCTGGATTTGCGGAAGCGGGGGATGTGCAAGAGAGAGAGAGAAGAAGAGCGAAGGATGCGACTGGGGGCGTGAGATGTAATTAGGGAGGAGATGTAGACAGGGGCAGAGCGGGAATGAGCTCGAAAGGCAAAGCAGGCTAACTTAAAGAGAGATCTGAAGCGGATAGGGAGCCAGTGCAGAGATTTGAGAACAGGAGTGATATGGGAGGATTTGGGAAAGGAGAGAATGAGGCGAGCAGCTTGATTTTGAATGGCCTGTAGACGTCGGGACTCGTAGGCTGGAATGCCCACGTACAGGCCATTCCCTTAGTCAAGTCGGGAGATGACTAAGGCCAGGACTATGGTTTTGAGTGCATCAGTAGTGAAAAAACGTGAGATTTTCCGGATGAGGCGGAGGGACAGGAAGCAGGACGACACAACAGAGCTAATCTGACTGTGCATTGTTAGGTCAGAACTAACTTTGATGCCAAGAGTGCGAACAGAGGAGGAAGGTGTGGGAGGGGGACCAAAAGAAAGGGGCCAGTGTGCTGGGGACCAAGGGTTAGATGGACCACCCGTGAGGACAAGTTCCGTCTTATCGGGGTTGAGCTTAAGATGGTTGGCGCTCATCCACTCGGAAATGAAAATTAAGGTGGAACTGAATTTAGGGAGAGAATCAGCAGAAGAAGAAAGATCAAAGACGAGCTGGAGGTCATCTGCGTAGTTATACACCGAGACCCCCAGCTCAAGAAGAGAAGTGACAAGGGGACAGATGTAAATATTAAAGAGAAGAGGGGAAAGAGAGGAGCCCTGGGGAACACCACAGGTGACCGGACGGGGGGGGGCAGAGAAGCCGGAAAGATGAACCTCCTGGTACCTATCCCGAAGAAAGGACGCTAGCCAGGAAAAGGCCGCGCCCCGGATGCCCGCTGCGCTAACACGGTCGAGAAGAATGGAGTGGTCAACCGTGTCAAACGCAGCGGACAAATCGAGAAGGACCAGGGCTTGGGGGAGGTTGGAATCTGCCTTCCCCTTAAGTTCATCTAGAACCGCGAGAACCACTGCCTCCGTAGAGGCATGAGGGCTGAAAGCCCAAAACCGGTCCTAGGATGCTTGTTTCCAGTTTAGGGAGGACCTGGCTTGGCAGTTAGGGCTGGACTGTTTCCATGGGGCACAGGGTCAAGACTGATTTGCATATGGCTGGGTTCAGACTGGAATGGCATGGTGAGCAAAAAAACTATGGATTTAGTCCCAGATCTCTGTACTGGGGTGAATGTATGACATTGTTCTGCATTCTGTCCATCACCTTTCCTTTTTGCATTTGTCACCCCGAGTGGGACGGGTATGCTTAGACGTGAGTCCCGTGCTCTCCATGCCACTGGAATCAAGCTATCCTGGCTGACGAGGGCTGAAAGCCCGAAACTGGTCCTAGGCTACTTGTTTCCAGTCCAGGGGGACCTGGCTTGACAGTTCGGGCTGGACTGTTCCCATGGGGCATAGGGTCAAGACTGATTTGCATATGGCTGGATTCAAACTGGAATGGCATGGTGAGCAAAAAACGATGGATTAAGGCCCAATTCTCTGTACTGGGGTGAATGTATGACAAATTTTTGCATTCTGTCCTTCACCTGTTGTTTTTGCATTTGTCACCCCGAGTGGGACAGGTATGCTCAGACGTGAGTCCCCTGCTCTCCATGCCACTGGAATCAAGCTATCCTGGCTGACGAGGGCTGAAAGCCAGAAACCGGTCCTAGGATGCTTGTTTCCAGTCCAGGGAGGACCTGGCTTGGCAGTTCAGGCTGGACTGTTCCCATAAGGGAACAGGGTCAAGACTGATTTGCATATGGCTGGGTTCAAACTGGAATGACATGGTGAGCAAAAAAACGATGGATTTAGGCCCAGATCTCTGTACTGGGGTGAATGTATGACCTTGTTCTGCATTCTGCCCACCACCTGTTGTTTTTGCACTCTAAGAAAGAGAGCATTTCTCTGTGCTCATAACTGTATGTGCTTTGCAGCCTGACTCCAATCCACTTTTAGGGCAGAGTCACAGCTACACTTTGTGCATACTTTCCAGACAGCTACAACACAGGTAAGGCTGGGTGTGACAAGAAAGGTATCTGTATACTAACAGTCTTGCTGGGCTGGGAGAGAGGGAGGTGGTGTGCACTTATATTTGCATAGGCTGTGTCCTGCCTGTTGGAGAGTAGGATCTGCTTACTGTGGTTACCCCCACTTTTTGCTGGTGTTTCACTGTTTTTCGACTTTAGTCTGGCTGGGGCCCTGCTAATCAGGACCCCAGCCTAGCTGCTCTCTTTCTAAAATGATTGAATGTACATTAGGTACACTCCAGATTGGTACTGGGTTACCCTTGTGAGTCCCTAGTATATGGTACCTTAGGTACTAAGGGCATAGGTACCCCAGAGGCCTACCAGGGGCTGAAGCATGTATTATGTCACCCCGGGGAAGCCTTCCAAAATGGCACCACAGGTCTGCTACTGCAGCCTGGGTAAATTGATGCATGCACCCCTTACTAAGATATAGGTTGCCTATATCTACCTTTAATCACTGACACATATAAACCTATAAGTCACTCCTATGGTAGGCCGTATAAATCCTGAGGGCAGAGTGCTTGGTTTAGTGTGAGAGGGTACCCATGCATGATCAGGACCCCTCTGCAGCGTTCGAATCTATTCTCTGAGGCTGTTCTGTAATGCAGCCAGACCATATACTCTTAAGTGCATTATAACCTCGCAGTTAATGCTAACTTTTGAATGACTGCATGGAAACATGTCGTTTTTGGTGTCAAACAGTTTGAAATCCTAACCCCCGCCAGTCCTGGCTGCGGTAGTAGAATTCCACCCTTCTGGAGGGAGAGACATGTACACACTGACCTAACCGATAATAGTTTAAAAGAGCCCCAGCATCACAAAATGGATGCTGCAGTCACAGAAACGAGTCTGACCTCCTGCTGCTGGACGAAACTCTGGCAGGGGAGGCCTGGACAATAGGTTTCCTGTCAAAGGGAGGTGTAACCACCTCCCAGACAGGCTTTAGTGTATTGGGGCTGGGTGGGTGCATTTATAGAATGCTTTTCAGTCAGTGCTGGGGGCACACTTGGTGTCCATGTGCATATCCCAGTTCAAACTGGTTGCAGGGGTACTCATCCGCTGCTCTGTCGTGAATGTGGGCAAAGGGAAAGGGGTGTAGCCACCCCCCTCACTGGATCCTCATATAGGTGGGTCCCCAGAGTATGTCCAACCCCCTAACGTAGTAAAAGTATGGGCCCCCAGTCCTTAGGACTTCAGATTACACCTGGAAGAAACTTTGCCACATATATCCTGAAACGTTGACATTCTACATCAACTAGAAGATGGAAGAATCTCCCTTGGGGTCAAGGAGGGATTCCCCTGTTCAAACAGGCACCAAGAAGCAACTTTTCGGTCTGCATTTCCGAGGCTTCCACCGGACCCTGAAGACTCAGAACATGAACTTCCAGACTTCTCAGAGGCCGACACGAGATCCGAGCAAAGCTGAGACCTGCAGCCCTCACGAGTGACGTGGTACGAGAACTCCTGTACACCGTACACATTTGCTAGTGCATCCACTTCCCGAGCTTTCCCGAAGTTGTGCATTGGGCTACTTGTAGTCCAAGCCCCGAGCACCATCTGCACCGAAGATTGTTGGCCTACACTCCACGAGTGTACTGTAAGCCCGCTTCTAGGATTTCTGCTTGAGGCCCCTTTGCAATCCCTGGTCCATCGACTGGTGGGTCCCCACGAAGGCAACTCTTCCTTTCCTTGGGCTTCCCTAATTTCTCCAGATGTGCCCTGACTCCCCTCCAAAGGGTGAGTCCCTCAGATTTTGCTGGTCTGCACCGAAGCCAATCTCTGCTTTCTGTGTGGGTTGCTGTTGCTAAGGCTTGTTGGGTCCAATCCGGAATCCGACACCCCAGCACTCTGCATCCTTTGTAGGACAGCTCGAATCCAGCTCCTGGTTGTCCTCGACACTTTCTGGTCCTCGTGGCTGAAGAGTCAAGCTTCACCTTCTTCACCTGAAATCAACCGACATCGGTTGGCATCTTCTCATTGCCTTCCTGGTCACTGGCAAGTGACCTAGACTCTGTCCCCTCTGCTTTCAGGTTCTTCAGCTCTCCGATCCACCCTTGGATCAACTCGGACACTTTCCACTTGGTCGCCTGCAGCATTTTTCACCAGCTCGCCATTGAAATCGACGATGAAACCCGACACGAAAAGACACCTATGCACCCGGCTTCCCTGGGTGAGGTAACTCGAGTACTCCGGTGCTCCCGTGGGTGATGACTCTAGAACCTCCTAGTTCTAAAGGGGTTTGCTCCAAGTACTCTTCTAAGTGTCCTTAATCTGTAATTTTCCAACCACGACTTTCCCTGTAGAAGTTAATGGTGATTTGCGGCTGTGTTTAGACACTGCACGCGCCCCCCGTGGGTCCCCTGTGTCACTACTTTGGGTGGTTCCTGGTGGTCCCAGCAGTTCTAAAGACTATAGGCTTGTATCTATGTCAGTCATGGTTCTTATACCACTTTCTTAATATATGGTTTGGTACGCCCCTAGGGCTCGACGTATACTGTGCTAATTTACTGTGTGCTAAATAAGTTTACTGCATGTACTTTTGCCTATAGCCTCATAAAGAGACTAGAGGGGTGTATTTAGGATAAATACATATATTTTATATAAACATCTGGTGTGGTTCTCCTTTCATTTGGTCATTCATGAGATTATAGACTGGTAAAACAAGCTGCTTTACCTTCCTTCATGCCTGAAGGCTGGCTTTCTATATAGGTTGTCTTTAAACCTCAATAAGGGTCATTTGGACTGCTGCAAGGTGCCCACTAGAATAACTTCTCACACTGCCCTCACACAAAGGGCTTGTTTACTAAGCATGGGCGAATTTTGCGAATCTCGCGTTCGCGAATTTTGCGGATTTGCGAACTCGCAATCCGCAAAATCCGCGAATTCTCGCGAATTTGCAGATTTTTTTTTTGTGTTTGCGCGGGTTTCTGCCAGTTCGCGAGGGTTTTGTACACTTTCGCAAATTGCGAACTTACCTGTCGGGTCGCAAGTTTCTCGAACTTGTTGTTTCTACGTGTCCAGCCTGTTTGGGACACTCTTCTTCATCACTGCCACTCTCTGTCACGACTGCCACTCTCTGACTACTCATGCCACCCTCTGGCCCACCCATGCCACCCTCTGTTTCATCACAGCACCCTCTGGTTGTCCAGTGTACATTATTGTGGCAAAGCAAAGCACACCTTCCCTGCCTCAAGTGACCTGAATTAATTTGAGGCTGATTAATGTGTCACAGAATATTTTTTTAGCTGGCACCTGCTTCCTTAGTGCTTCCTGATTAGTGATCTTTTGCACTTGCTAAGTGCTTTCATTGTTGCAAAATTAGTTACAACACCTGCCCTGCCCCAACTGACAATAATGAATTAGGGGCTGATTAATGGATTTGAACTTCCAGCCTGGCTCCTGCTTGTCTCCCTTAGCTGTAATTCAGGACCTTTGTGGCATATGTGTAACTATTCTGAGGTTCAGAGCAGGGTCACATAATAGTTGCAACTGGCAACTGAACTCTGGTGGGGCCCCTCAGGAAGCACTACAGGAAATGGCTACTAATGATGAACCTGAACTTTTGAACCTGGTAAGTAGTTTCAGTTTTGCTAAGATCGTATTTCTGCAATTTTGCACTTATTCGCAGGGCGCGAAGTTGTACTGGGAAGCCGCGAACTCACGCGAACAGTGCGAGCAGTGCGAGCAAAATCCGCTGCTCGCGGATTTGCGGATTTTGCGGGAGATTCGCGAATCTCGCGGATTGCGAATTTACCGAAAATCCGCAAAATCCGCGAGCGAAACGGATTTTCCGCCCATGGTTATTGTTTACCCCTACTACTGTCTGGAGCCTGAGCTGGGTTGAAAGGGTTTCTTTGACATTGCCCTTTAAACAAAGACATTTTGAAGTATAAGTACAGGGGCTCTGACCCCAGATGGCGAGAGCACTTTTGGACCTGGGACTGAACTTCTGTCAGAAGGACTACCTGTGCTGCACAAAGGACTCATCTGGACTGCTCTTCTACTGTTACCCTGCTGCCTGGTATCTGCTGGGTTGCCAAACTGACTCATTGGACTGCTTTTCTGCTTGTTGCCCTTGTTGGCCGGTGGCCAGTCGTTCCCTGACTCTGGTCAGGGAACGACCACTAAAGTCTGCACATTAATAGAGGACTGTGTGTGAGAAAATGCCATCTTTCTTGCATGGTATGCCCCCACTTTTTGCTGAATTGCTGATGTACTCAGGGCCTGTTTTCCTTCCCTAAAACTGTATTGAAGCTAAAACCCAATTGGCATCTCTGGCCACATGTCAGCCCCTGTTAAATGGTACCATAGGTAGCTAGGGCATTGTGACCAGAGAAGACCCCTAAGGGCTGCAGCACTTATTGTGCCACCCTTAGGGGCCCTGCACCTTGACACACACACACACTGCCTTTGCAGGCTGAGTGTCCTGGTGCAGAACTAAACAAAGAGTTGACATGGCACACATCCCTGTGCGCCATGCCCACAAACCCACTGCCCTGGCATACATCAGTCACCCATCTAGCGGGGTGCCCTATGCCAGTGGTGTGGGCACAGGTGCATGAGCCATGTGCCCCTGCAGTATCCAGGGCCATTCCTGGGTACTCTAAGTGCAGTGATGCCATTAAGAGTATATGGTGCTGGGAGTTTGTCATTACGAACTCCACAGCACCATAATGGCTACACTGAAGACTGACAAGTTTGATATCAAATTTCTCAGCACATTAAACCCACACTGATGCCAGTGTGGGATTTAAGGTAAAAAGCAATACAGAGGGCATCTTAGAGATGCCCCCTGAAACCTAGCCAACTACCAGTGTCCTGACTGAGAGGCTGCCTAGGCGGTCACACAGCAGACATGTTGCTGGACCCCTGGGTAGAGAGCAATCTGCTCTCCTGGGCCTGCAACAATGCACATCCTGGGACGAGGAACTAGGTCTCCCTCAGGATGGGCAGGGAGAGCTTCAAAGGCATGCTGCCTTTTTGAGCTACCCCAGGCCTCTTGCTGTACTCAGCAACTGGCCCCCACCGGTTCTGACCCCCCACTCTGGCATGAAGACAGGTGGGAAAAACAAAGGAAGGGAAGGGGGTGTGCCAGCCTCAGCCAACCCCACTCTTCAGGTGGGGGAGGCGAGGTGAAGCACAACTCCGGGCTCCCGCCATCTTGAGGATGTGGAGCCTTGCCCAATCAGAGATAGGCTCCTGCCCCACTCCCACAGGAGAGGAGCAGGACAGGGCGTGTACTCACCACAGGACAGGGACCCATTGGTCCCTGCCCTTACCCTACCTGTAACACCCCTAAATTCAGTATTTAGGGGCACCCTGAACCTTCCTTCCTCAGATCCCGATTTCAAAACAAGAAAGAAGACCAAGAAGAAGAAGACCTGCCGTGCAGCTGCTAACAAGAGGACGACACCAAATGATTTGGCCCCAGCCCTCCTGGCCTGTTGATCCTTGAACCTGCTCCTGCTAAATCCTGGCGTCTCCTGCGGATAGCAACCTCGAGAATCCCAGAGGACCTGCCTGCCTTGACCCTCTAAGAGACTGGGACTCCCATGAAAAGTGGTTCTGCTCAAACAGCAATACCCCTGGTGCCAGCCAGGAACCGCAAATCCAGCCCACTCTGCACCCGCCGAGCCCGGCCCGTGCCTGAGTGAACAAAGACCCTGAGGACGTCCCCCTGGTGATTCTGACCTGTAATCCAGTGACCAAGAACCCTCCTCGACGACCCAGGCGACGCCTGCAGCCTCAGAACAAGGGACCCCTCCAACCGCGACCAGCAGAGGGTAAGATTTCCCGACGTCAAAAGACACCCCTGCACCTGGCACCCCCCCTCCGCTCCCTGTGCCCAACTCCGGGCTGCCTACCTATCCTCCAAGATCCCAACTTACCCCTCGAAGTGTTGGTCGCTCCTGAAGAATCACCATCCCCAAGCCTGCAGCCTTTGTTCATTTTCCAAGATCTCCATTGAATAACCAAGACCAGGAAGACTGTCACCCAGGCCCTCGTCCCTAGTCGACTGGACTACGGCAACGCCCTCTATGCCGGTACCACCGCCAAGCTCCAGAAGAGACTCCAGCGGATCCAGAACGCCTCAGCCAGACTCATCCTCGACATCCCACGAACCAGCCACATCTCCGGACATCTGAGAGACCTACATTGGCTCCCCGTCAACAAAAGAATCACCTTCCGCCTCCTCACCCACGCACACAAAGCCCTACACGACCAAGGTCCGAGCTACCTCAACAACCGAATCAACTTCTACGCTCCCAAACGCCACCTCCGATCAGCCAACCACGCCCTCGCCGCCGTCCCCCGCATCCGAAGAGCGACTACAGGAGGAAGGTCCTTCTCCTACCTGGCCGCCAAGACCTGGAACTCCCTCCCGACCGACCTGCGCCTGACCCAAGACCACCTCTCCTTCAGGAAGAAGCTGAAGACATGGCATTTCTAGCAGTAGCGGCACCCCCCTCCCCCCAGCGCCTTGAGACCCTACGGGTAAGTAGTGCGCTCTATAAATGTCTTGATTGATTGATTGATTGATTGAGCGCCCAACGGCTCAAAAGCACCATGCACCCATCCGCCCGAGTGCCCCTGGCAGTGCAACCTTGGTCCTAACCTACTTCCCCATTTGCCCTGAGCAAGTGACCCGGGGCCCAGCTCCCAAAGCCACGTGGCCTGCTTGCAAGCAGGCACCAATCAAAGACCCCCTGCCTCTCATTGGAAAACATTGGGCCTAACTACCTCTGCACCCAGCTGCCCCTGTGCTGCTGAGGGTGTACCACCTGTACCTACCAGACCATGGGAGACCCCTGAGTCTCTGCCCAGAACCTTAACTCTGCCAGTCGAGTACTTACCTAAAAGCTGATAACTCACTTTTCTTCCGTAGGTTAAAATTGACTAGTTTCACTTGGAAATTCTTCTAAATGTGAAGTTTTGGAACTTTAAAATATTCATCTAAAATCAGCCGAACAGCGAATTCCGATTTACTCACCTGTTATCAGGAGAGACCTCAGTGCTGCATCTTTTAGCCCAGTGCTGACCTTGAAAAGTAATTTTAACCATACTTACCAGTAACTTGAATTTGCTTTCATACAATATCATTGCCAGCTTTTGGCTGAAAAAGTTTCTAAGTGTCGATTTTTGAAACTTACAAATATTCTTTCAAATTCGTGCCAAAGATAAAAACTTAATTACTTGCCTGTTTTAGATAGATGTCCTAGTGCTGAACCTAGGAGCCCAGCACTTGAATACAAAAGTAACGCGAACATACTTTACCTGCAAACTGAATTTCCTTCTCTAGGATAACATTGGTAATTTCACCTGAAAAAGTTTGTCAACTTTTAAAATACAATAATATTCCTTAAAAATCACTACTGTAACCAAAACGCTTTTACTTAACTGTTTATAGGACATGTCCCAGAACTGAATGTAGGATCTAGTCTTGAGGTTAGAAAAGTAATCTATAAAGTAACTAATTGCATTTAACTAGAAATTTCTATTGAGCTCAATGTTGCATTGTGTTTGAAATTGTGTTGCCTATTGTTACAACTGTAACTGTTATAATCAAAAAGTCTATTGCTTATTTGAAAAGTATTCAACTAAAGTAATTCATTCTGAGAAAGCATATTTTGATACCTTGTTTCTAAAATAAAAACAACTATATCTTTTGATACAAAACAATTGGCCTAGAGTTCAGTTCTTGAGTGTGTGAGACCATTTGCTGACTGAGTTTGTACAATAAATGCTTTACACTGTCCTCTGATACTGTCTTACTGCTCGACCAAGCTACCACTTTAGAGATTAAGGTTGTATCTAACTTTAGCCTTTGCCAAAACTCTGGGGACTGGGGACTCTGGCTCTGTATACACTGGATCAAAGTAAGGTTCAGTGTGCATACTTTCTTACACTGTTGAGCTACTAGGAACCACCATCTGTATCCTTGGTTCTTATGTGCATCATGACCTGCCTGTCTGCTGCTCCCTGCTTCTGCATTCCAGGGCTCTCTGGGTCTGGTTGGCTTGTCCCTGCTCTTATGGGAGGTTTCCAGTGATTCACAAGGAGTCTGCGAACCACTCTGTGAACTGGCCTTGGGATTTGTGAGTCCAGTCATTAACAGTTAGTCCAAGAACCAGTGTTGGCTATGCCTCTCTGTGTTGCCATATATAAGGAGGCATAGATCAGAGAAGGTTGCATGTCCACATTGTCATGTCCCTATTTTTCGTCACGTTCATTGCCCACTTAGATACTACTGTTGTCTTTGATTTTCGTTTCCTATTTCGGTAACAACATACCTTGTTGGTTATACCTTCTGGAAAACCTTATGATGGGCTATTTCTCGAACCTATCTCAGGGAAGTTTTTTTATTACAAACTTTATTGCATTTGTTAAGAGTGTAGAACACTTCAATCAGCGTATGTCCACAAATTAGTCAACCTGTCTCAGGGTAATTTTGGTAGATTTAACTACTAAATATTGACGCTAAACATATTGTAGCATACTAATGTCACATGGAAAAAATATCGAAAGGTAAGTGCATATCTGAAAGTATAGATTTACCATTACTAACTCCACATATATGTACTTTGAAGATATATGTACTGCATTGGTAAATATATGTGGAATTAGGTATAGAAAATCAAGATTTACTTACCTGTAGATATTTTATTTTCCCGTTTTTTTTTTTTATATTTAGGGGCACACCGTTTTGGTGTTTTGCTTTTCAACACTTGTATCATTCATCATCTTCAATCAAGAACTTCCTGTATTGCTAAGGAAGTTTTTTCCTCCCCTCTGGCTTCTCCTGCCTAATAAGACCGATTTTATGAGACACTGGGCGTGTTTCATGTGATTTCTAAGTGCAAGGTGGCACTATGGCTACTATGAGGAATACTTCTTTCCTCAAGCTTTAAAGAAGGAAACAAGAGAAACCTTCATACAATTCAGTCCTTGAAAGGTACTTGGAAAATACATAACAAGAGCTGAAACACTCAATGGGCAATAAGAATGTTGGGACATTAATGAGGGGGTATCTAATGTGGCCCGTCTGCGGTTTGCCATTGTGCAACATTCCGTCCATCTTCTTGTGTGTTTTGCTGTTCACCCCATGTGGGAAGGGTATGCCCAGACGAGGGTCCCATGCTCACTAAGCCACTGAAGTCAAGCTATCCTGGCTGAAGACGGCTGATAGCCAGAAACCGGTCCTTGGATGCTTGATTCCGGTCCAGCGAATACATGGCTTGGCAGTTCGGGCTGGACTATTCCCATAAGGCACAGGGTCAAGACTGATTTGCATATGGCCATGTCTTAACTGGGGTGGCTTAGTGAGCAAAAAAATGATGGATTAAACCCAGATCTGTGACTGGGGGTGAATGTTTTGCCATTGTGCAACATTCCGTCTATCATCTTGTGTGTTTTGCTGTTCACCCTATGTGGGAAGGGTATGCCCAGACGTGGGTCCCATGCTCATTAAGTCACTGGAGTCAAACTATCCTGGGGGAAGACGGCTGATAGCCAGAAACCGGTCCTAGGAAGCTTGATTCCAGTCCAGGGAAGACATGGCTTGGCAGTTCGGGCTGTACTGTTCCCTTAAGGCACAGGGACAAGACTGATTTGCATATGGCCATGTCTGAACTGGGGTGGCTTGGTGAGCAAAATAACAATGGATAAAACCCAGATCTGTGACTGGGGGTGAATGTTTTGCCATTGTGCAACATTCCGTCCATCATCTTGTGTGTTTTGCTGGTCACCCTATTTGGGAAGGGTATGCCCAGACGTGGGTCCCGTGCTCACTAAGCCACTGGAGTCAAGCTATCCTGGCTGAAGACGGCTGATAGCCAGAAACCGGTCCTAGGATGTTTGATTCCAGTCCAGGGAAGACATGGCTTGGCAGTTCGGGCTGGACTGTTCCCATAAGGCACAGGGTCAAGACTGATTTGCATATGGCCATGTCTGAACTGGGGTGGCTTGGTGAGCAAAATAACGATGGATTAAACTCCAGATCTGTGACTGCTAGTTAGCATGTACATTATATATGAGAACGGATATGGCAGCCGGTGTTCCGGTAATTACAATTGTCACTGAACTGGGCAGTCGGCTGCAATGGGATAAATCCCGGCATTATCACTAAATGACATTCTCTCAGTACACATCATTGTATGTTGCGTCATCTATCCCACCAGAGTATCCGGCCTACCCTGTCGTCCAGGGCGTGCCTCTGGTCGATGCCCTCCATATTGTCCACAACCTCACACTTGTGTTGCAGCGCGTTGTTCCCCAAAGAATCGACCTCTCCGGGCAGATCAGTCGATGAGATCGGTGTGGTGAGGCCGTTTTCTATGAACGCGTCTTGGTCATTTTCGTGTTGTGGCGGAGGGTCGCGGTATGGGCTGCCGAATGGCGTGTGTTTATGTACGTGCCTGTCAATTGTGAAAGTGCAGCGCTGCCAAATGGGGGGCGACAGTCTGTGGAACCAACCTCCGAACCGAGGGAGGAAATAAAAGGGGTATCGGGGATGAATTGAACATTAATTCAAGGGGGAAGGGGGTGCTGCATTACAGTTCCATTTGTCTAAGTCCCGTGGCCAGGTATCGTGTCTATGCGTGGTGGGAATGTTTTACACATGTGAGTCGATGTATGTGGATGAGCTGCGGGGGCGTCCAGTGTTGGGGTGGTGTAGCTCTGTATGTGCCGGTTGTGTGGTCGATCGTCCCAAGAAAGGGGGGAGAGAAATGAGGGGGGGAGGGACCGGGGGGGGGAGGAACGATGCTAGTTATGACTCCGCACCCTATGTATGTGTGTGCATCAATCACCTTGTTATTGCCATGTGTCTCTCCCCATCTGTGTTCCTATGCGCCATAAGGGGGGAGGTTGCCCTGCCTATGTTATCCCCTGCTCCTGACTTGCCTTGCTGAAGGCCTGTAGGATGTCATCCCAGATCTGCGCCATTGGGATGGCTCTCCGTCCCGCAGTCTCCTCCCTGCGAAGGACCGTGCCCTCTGCTGTCACCCAGTAGGTGAGAGAGGCACACCAGTGTTTCGTTTGCGGTGGGTTTGCATTCTTCCAATGTCGCGTTATGAGTCGTTTGGCGGTTATCAGTCCCAGATCCCAGAACCTGGCATGGGCTTTGGTTTGCTGCGTCCTCTTGAACAAGCTTAGCACGCAGGTTTCCCAAGTGTGTCTCAGTTCTGTTCCCGCCACCTTCACTAAAAGTGCAGTTACATCCTGCCAGTACGTCTGCAGCCTGGGGCATGCCCACAGCATGTGCAGGAGGTCTACGTTCAGCAACGAACATCACGGGCAGCTGGAGGTGTCTAGCGCAAAGTATCGATTGATCTTATCCGGGGACAGATATGCCCTGTGTATGATGTAGAATTGTATGATTTTAAATCTCGAATTGCGGGGTATGTGGCGTGGGCCTTCTAGGATTCTTTCCCACTCCTTGTCTGTCCAGTCCCTCCCTCTGTCAGTTGTCCATTTGTCTCTCAAAGGTTGGAGCGTGCATGTTGTGTGGGACTGTAACGCCTGCGTCAGCCAGTGTATCACATGGGACCCACTCCCCTTGATGTGGAGGTATTGTATTAACAGGTGCGTCTGAGGTTCCTCCGTCATGTCTCCCCATTGTATCGTGAGTTCCCGGACCATGGAGGCGTGTAGTAAGAATTGCCCCGCCGGCAAGTCGGTGTCCTCCACCAGGCTCCCAAGCGGGATTAGGGTGCCTTCATTGTACAGATCCGCCATCGTTTCTATCCCCGCACGTTCCCAGCTGTCTAATAGTGTCGCAGTGATCACTCCTCCTAGTCTGGGCATGCCCTGCAGTGGGAGTGCCGGGGCGTAGGGCGTGACCTCCTGCGTAAGTCTTATTGCACGTTTGTAGCATTTAAGTGCCACCGCAAGGTGTAGTTGCTCTCCGCGGGCTGCTTTATTTAAGGGGTGGAACATCGTGAGAGCCCCTGCATGGGTCAGGGCCGGTGTTTCCGAGGCCGTATCGTTTAGATTTCTTCACGCAAGCCAGCCCACCACCCATTGTAGCTGCGCCGCAAGATAATAAAGTTCCTGATTGGGGACCGCGAGTCCCCCCAGTAACGTCGGGGCGTATAACTTCTTCAGGGCCACTCTGGGTCTCCCCGTGTTCCAGATGAGTGCCCGTATCATAGTCTCCAGTTCTCTAAAAATCCGGGTGGGAAAGTATACCGGTATGTTTGAGTAATAATAAAGGAGTCTCGGCAATACTATCATTTTCGTTAGAGTGACTCTGGCTGGGACATTCAGTGGGAGTGTGCCCCAGAAAGCCATCTGGGCTCACAGGGAGGAGACAGCCCTGACCAGGTTGCCGTCCAGCACATCTGCTGGGGACCGATATATGTGGATGCCTAGATATTTGAAGGTACCTGCATGCCAGGTCAGCGTCGTTCCCCCTAGTTGCACCTCACATTCCTGCATGTCAGGGTGAAAGGGGTATACCCCGGATTTCCCCAAATTGACTCTCAGCCCCGAGTGGGCCGTGAATACTCGTAGGGTGTCCGTGAGTTCTTGCGGTATCTGTGTGAGGTCCCTAATGTAGAGGAGCAGGTCATCAGCGTACAGCGAGACCGTGTGCGTGCCGTCTATCAATGGGATGCCCCATTCTGCACCCGTCTCCTCAGCAACTCCGCCAGTGGTTCCATCGCTAAGGAGAAGAGCAGAGGCGACAGGGGGCAGCCCTGCCTTGTGCCCCGTCTGACTCGTATGGTGTCCGACAGGAGGCCCCCGATCCGGACCCGAACGCTAGGCGTTTGGTAGAGGAGGCCGACCATATCTGTGTACGCCTCTTCCAGGTTGTATTTCCGCATTACTGCCCTAAGATACGGCCACTCCACTGAATCGAATGCCTTTTCCAGATCTAGTACAAGACATCCCGACCGTGGCCAAGGCACCCTCGCGTACTCTTGCACCCTAAAGAGCCGACGGATATTTTGCGATGTACTACATGTGGGTACAAAAGCGTTCTGGTCTGCGTGAACCAGTGTGGGTGTATACAGGGCTAGTCTCCGGGCCAGTGTGGATGCTAATATCTTATAGTCGGTGTTCAGAAGGGCGAGTGGCCTGTATGAACCCAGCAGCGTCCCGTCTTTTCCGGGCTTCAAGAGGGAAATCAGGGTGGCTTCATTTAGGGAGGGCGGTAGGGAGGAGTCTTCCATCGCTGCCTCATATACTTTGATCAGTTCGGGGATCAAGAGGTCCGGATACGCCTTATAGAACTCCGCTGGGAGTCCGTCGGGGCCCGGGGATTTCCCATTGGAGAGCGCCGCTATGACTACCCGGAGTTCTTCAGAGGTAATGGGCGCCGCTAGGTCGTCACATTGGGCGTCGCTAAGAGTCGGTAGCGGTATAGGTCCAATGTATTCCTTGGTGTCCGGAGCAGGGATAGGTAGGTAAGAGCGGTATAGTGTGTCATAATGACCAGTAAATGCGCAGTGTATCTCCTGTTGAGTGTGCAGGAGTGTCCCATCAGCTCCCAGTATTTTCGTTATTGGTTTCGTCTTTTCCTCCCTGCTAATTAGCCATGTCAGTAATTTGCCTGGTTTATCTCCTCTATCGTGGGTGCGCGCTGCGTGGGCTGCATAATTCAAACACCGCAGCCTCTCCATTAATTTCTCGTGCTTCGCCTGCGCAGATCATAACTCAGCTCCGTCATCCCTCACTGAGTCTTGTTCATGTCGTATCAATTCTGCCTCTACCCTTTGAAGGTCTTTCTCAACGCGCTGTTTAAAGTTGACCTGTGTGCCCAGACATTGCCCTCTTATGACCACTTTGAACGCATCCCATTCTATTTGGGGGGTGGTGGCAGAGCCCGTGTTCTCCTCAAAGTAATGCACTATATGTGTAAACAGTGAGTCTCGGAAAGGTGCGTCCAGCAGGAGATCTGGCTGCAGTCTCCAGGTGGGGACAGGGGGGTGTGTGTTCGCCCATGAGACCACCAACATGTGTGGATTGTGGTCCGAATGTGTCCGGCCCATGTAATATGCATCTGTTACTAACGGGAGCAAGTCTTCGGTGAGCATGTACCTGTCCAGTCGTGTGTGTAGGGTATGAGCTCCCGAATAGTTTGAGTACGTCCGGGTGTTCGGGTTTCGGTGTCTCCATACGTCCTGCAGGTTCCAGTGAGTGGCCCAGGCCATAAGGGCCTTCATGGCGCCCACTACTGGCGCATTGGGTAATAGTGGGAAGGAGCGGTCTAGTGTGGTGTTTAGCACACAGTTGTAGTCCCCTCCCAGTATGCAGGGATCCCATGCCAGTGTGATAGGGCCGTCGACACTTTCGCGAAAAAACCCTGCTGGTCCGTGTTGGGAGCATAAACCGACGCCAAGACTAATGGGCGCCCATCCAGGCGTCCCTTTATAGCCACCAGTCTCCCCTCTCCGTCTATGTGAGAGTCTTCGATGTCAAACGGGATCCCCGGTCTCACCCATATTAACACACCTCTTGCGTAGGAGGAGAACCCAGTCGCGTACAAATTTCCTCGCCACCGTCTTCGTAGTGTATGTACCTCAGGTGTTGTCAAGTGTGTCTCCTGCAAGAGTGCTATTTGGACCTTATGCCTCTTCAGGTATGAGTAGATCATATACCTGCGTGAGGGTGTATGAATACCACGTAGATTCCAAGTGCAGATCTTAACCTCAGCCATCACATTATATCAGTAGGGTCCCATCTTCCCACCCCCCAGTCCCATACGCCCCCCCCGGAGACCAACCCACCGTCCATCACAACAACATTTCCACGCATACCTGTAGGGCACAATAAAGAGTACAGCAAAATCGCCACTAGACTATGGAGGCAGCGTATTCCAAAAGAAGGGAGAAGGGGGAACATGAACTGGAGATAATGCCATAGGGTCGGCTGCCAAACATGCAGTCGTCCAAACACTCTACTGAGATAGTTAACATTCAAGTCTGGGGGTTTGCTGCCCATCACGCAGGGCGAATGAGATATAGTCTTCAAGCAGAGCATGGGGGTGCGTGCATAGTCACACATGGGGGAAGTGTGCGTACCTGGCCGGCCACCTAGTGGGCCCCGCCTAAGACATTGAAGTGTGTCCATTAAGCTGTGTGGGACCACTGTTACCAGTTCTCAGAGTGCAACGGTGGCCCGGGCCCGCCTGGAAGGACCTCCGCTGCAGCAAGACCAATGAAGAGTGGTAACCTCAGGCCATCTGCTTGGTGACAGCCAGCGATATGCATGTCTCAGTGTCTACTTACTGCGTCTCAGGCGTGTGTGTCCTCAGGGAAGGGCTGGTCCATCGTTTTCCTCTCATGTGGGCAGTCAGTGCCTTGTGTACGTCTCCTTCCAGCACTTCGCTCCTTCCGTTCGGATGGTGTTAGGAAGGGGAATGGAAGGAAGTGTAGAGCAAGGGGGAGGAGGTGCCAGAGCGCGCCACTCCGTCAACCGAACAGGTCCGACGTTTGTGGTGTGATGTCAGGCAAGTCTCCTGAAATTTGTGAATCTGGTATTCCGTAGATCGCCTTGTCGCCACTCAATAATGCCCTGGGGCTGGTCACTGGCAGGGAGCGCTGGGTCGGCGAGCTGCTGAGCTCCGTGACCATCCGCAAGGCCTCCTGCTGCTCTCGGCGTCTTTCCTCCTCGGGTGGGCTTGCGCTATGTTGTGTACCGCTCGCTGCTGGCGAGGGTGATCTGTTTCCGCGCCTCCGTTTAGAGCCTCTGCGTCTCCTCGTCCGGGGTTGGTCTCCCTGCCTCTTTGTGCTCTTGTCCGTCCCGTTGTCCAGCCAGGCTTCCACCTCCTCCGAGGTATTGAAGAAGTGGGTCTTTTCATTTGCTATTACTCGTAGCCTTGCCGGGAAGAGGAGGGAGTATGTGAGTCCAAGTTGGCGTAAATGTCTTTTCACGATCAGGAAGGAGTGTCTCTGGCGCTGCACTTGGATCGTGTAGTCTGGAAAAAACATTATATTCGCATTTTCCACCTGTATGTTGCTGAGTTTGCGGGTTTCTCTCAAGACGGAGTCTCGGTCTCTATAGTTCAGGATTCGGATGAGTAATGGGCGTGGGTTAGAGGCAGTCGGGAGCGGCCTGGTCGGAACCCTGTGCGCCCGCACGACCACAAAGTGGGGCGATAGGTTACCCTCCGGCAGCAGGGCGCAGAGCCAATCCTCCACGTGCGTTGTTGGATCCCTTCCGTCCCATTTTTCGGGCAGTCCCACTATTCGGACGTTGTTGCGTCTCGCCCGTCCTTCTGCATCCTCCGCCCTGTCTTCTAGGAACTCTACTCTGTTGAGGAGATCTTTTATCTGCTTATCTGACTGTGTAACCCGTGGCTCCAGATCCGTTGCGGTGTGCTCCAGAGTTGTGGTGCGTTCAGCTAGTTTTTTGTGATCCGCTTTCAGGTGTGTCAGGTCTATGGCGACCCCGTCTATTTTCGCCTCCAGCGATGTCCGGGTGGATTGTATGGAGTTCTCCAGCCGTTCCATGGCTGCCAGGACCGAGTGCAGCCTGGCTGTCACCGGGTCCGCTTCATTCGACTTCTGAGGCTTGTCCATTTTGCCTTTCGGGTGCGTGCCCCCAGCTCCCGTGCGCTTCCCCGCACCTCCAGACATGTGCAGGGTCCTGCACGCCAAAGTTTTCGTCGGAGCGGCGTGCGGCGCTTCTGCCTGGCAATGGCCCAGGGCTCGCGATCGCCGATCAGGGAAGATTCTCCGTCTGTGGGCTTAGGACCGGTGGGCCCGATGGGGTCGTGCAGGTCGTCTGCTCACTTGGTGATGAGTCAGGGCAGATATAGTGTCTTCGCACCAGTGAGGGGATGCGATAGGAGGGCTCTCTGTGTGTCGGCCTTGGCTGGGTCAGGCCGGTCTGTGCGTGGGCCTTAGCGCCCCGGCATGGGTTGCGCTTCCTCCCCGTCCCTCGGCCAGGTAGGTCTGCAGCGTTGCTTGGTCCCAGAGGTCGTATGTTGTGCGACCTGCACTATTCCGCCGCGGTGTTGTCCATTTGGCGATGCGGGATCGCGGAGGGGACTAGGTCTTGTGAGTAGCCTTCCAAGCTCCTCGTGGGCCTCAGTGTCCTAGATGAATGTAGGGCCCCCGGCTAGTAGGACCTCTTGCGGCCGCCTTCCCTTTTCAGCCTCGGATAAGGCGTTGTGAGCAGTCACTTTCTGCTGTAGGCCGCGGTGGATGCCTCCCAGTGGACCCCTGTGATGGCCTCTGGCGCGGCTGGGCGTTTTGCTCCCTGGTCAGGCGGCCAATGGCGGCGGGTGCATGCGCGCCTCAGCGTCAGTGTGGTCCTGGTCCTGTCTTCGACTCCGGTGACCCTCGCTTTTCTCTTCACCTGCCCTGTCAGTGTGCATGTGTCGCTATGACTCCCAAGGGCACTCGGCTGAGAGGCGCCTCTCCCGCACTGTGTCTGGGCCGGTTGTAGAGACCCACGCTTCCCGGCCGCCGGCTGGTGCCGCCATGTTGGCAAAGGTGCCCCTTCCCAGATTTGTTGGGGGGCTCGCTGGTGGTGTCTGTCATGCTCTCACGCGCTCCCTGGGTCTGTGTCGGCGGTGCGGGGGTCCCCAGGGTCTGGTCCGGGTGCCCCCGAGTTCCCGGGTGTCCTCACCGGGTGTCGGTGCTCGTGGCTGCAGGCAGGCGTGCAGGCCGCTGGATGTCAGATCTCCGCCCGCGGTTCGCCGCCGCCAAAGCACGCACCTCCTCTCCCCGAAGTCCTCACCAGTCGTCACCGCAGCCAGGGGGCGGGGGGGAGGTCCTCTCCGCACCGGCGGCCCCGTTCACAACCCGGGTCCCCACAGGCGCCGGTTCCAGCCTGTCACGGGCGTCTGCCTTCCTCACTTTGGAGACGGCCCCTGTCGGGTCGCCGCTGCCCCTGGTGTCCGCCGGAGGTCGGCGATGGTCGGCAGCGTTCCAGCTCTGCCCTCTCTGCGCGGTCACCGGGTGTCTCCGGCCTTCGCGGCCTGCACTTCCGGTTTTGTCCCCAGGCTTGCCTGGCGGGCCCTGCCAGCGTTGCAGCTCCTCCCCCGGCTCAGTTAGTCTCCGTTGGGCCGGTGCGGATCCGGAGCTCGTAGGAGCTCGCAACTTGGTCCGATGCCGGACAGTGGTCTCACGGTGTCGCACCCCAAGTTGTGGTCAGCCAGTCGGGGTATTAGGCGGATAAATTACCCCCGATGTGGAGGGTCACGCCGGAGCTCTTCTAAAACGCAGCCAGCCTCGCTGCGTGCTTAGCCACGCCCCCAAGCCACAGGGGGGCATATAGTGCTGGTGGGAGTAATTTCCAAATTCTAGTGGCCCTTCCAGAGAATGATTGCTTAAATTGTGTTCTTGGTTCAGTGGTTCAGTGGAAAACCATTCTAGTGTTATAAGATTGTAGTGTCATAAGAGCAGGATTAATGTGATTATCTGGCATCCGGAAACAAAACAAGTGGTCTCATGACGCACAGCTCTAAGAAGGGTGAGATTAAGTTTGAGTAGGTCACTGAAAAGCGTCTTTCCAAAATCCAGCTTGGTAAGAACAAATGCCTGAACTAAGGACATGGGTCACACAGGCAGTGCCAAGGGTCGCAAGGGGTCGTGTAGTGGTTGTAGCTTTAACCCTGGCATCCCAAATGATGTATGTGGGGAGCCGAGGGCAAAGGAGTAAAATTCATTATTGTTTAATAGCCAACTTGTGGTATCCTTGAATGTCTATTGTTTCATTTAATAAACATTGCTGAATTATTGAATGACAGGTATGACTATGCCTGGGGCCATATTACAAAACTATAGACTCTTTAGCGGTTTGACTTGAGTTTCTTTCAGACTGGCGTAACTGTGCAGTTCAAAGATTAAATCCTCACTTGATCTACACGATCTTCAATCCTCTCCCTATTCCCACTATAAAATAAAACGCGTCATTGCACCCAAGCTAGGTTGGTGTTATATAAATATTTATAAATGCAATTGTTAAACTATTTTGTTTCCAGTAGGGGAACGTTTACCATGTGATTTATTATATGTGGGGCTCTTATTTAAAACGGATCTACCATTGCAAAGCATCATAGGGCTTATATTAAAATGGGGAGTGTGCTCTGAAATAACAGACAGTGCCTGTACAAGGAGGCAGTTCAGTGGTCAGCTTGTTCACACTGGTAAAAAGGAGGTGAGGATGTAAAAATGTGGAGTTTTAGCACAAGGCAGGAAATAAAGTATATGAGTAAGTAAGTAAGTAACTAATTCTTTATTGCTCAGGTAATTAAAACCATTGCAATCAGCAAATTTACAAGTAAATGAACTTAAAATATAATTTTGTCTAACAAAACATTATTATCAAACATTTCGGTTAAAATGTTCTTTAAAATATTCAAAGCATTTCATGAAGCTAAAAAAATGCAGATTGCGTATCGTTTGGCTTTCCATTATCTAAATACTAAGTCTTTATGTGGACCAAAAGAGTCTGTGTTCTCTTCCGTACCACAATGGGATCCTGGAACAGTTTTGAGCAGTACCATCAAATGGACGTGATAAAATGAAAAGCAAGCCCATTGGCTACCTGCAGCTTCTACAATTTCTTAAGATTTAAAAGGAGGAATTTGGTACTTTGAGTTTGGTGTAGGAACATACAGGGAAGGCAGCCAAAATTAAATGTTATGTAGGTTAGTTTCTTCCGGACTCTCCCTTCTGGCATTCTGCTTCTTTTCCGCTTTTTCCAGAAACTTGACCAGATGACTTGCTAATTGGATATTTTTGCCATCAAAGCATGCTTCGACTGCCTGCCGGCATGCCCTTATTCCCAGTTTCTTTAGGGTTGGCTTTAGATGTTCTCTGCTCTCCTTATCCAGACCTTTACAGATGCATATTAAGTGAAGGATATGCTCTTTTGTATCCCCACATAATAAGCAGCTTTTTGTCTTTTGTGGCCGTTTCCACGGGGGAAGATGGTTTTGTGATGGCAGGATGCCCAGCCTTAGTCGTATACATTTCTCCTTTGAGGACAGTGTGTAACCGACTCCTAAGTAGCTTTGGCAGGAGCTACTGGTACAGTTTTGAATGACGGTCCAACTGTGTGCCCTTTTAGCTAATGTTGCTTTGTCCTCTATTAGCGACATAATCCTTACAGATATATTTGCAAGTTATTTAAACGTATAATGTGAGTCAATGCTCTTCCAAGCATCTTGTAGCTCCAAGGAATCTATTGAATGCTTTAAGTAAGTTG
This sequence comes from Lissotriton vulgaris, assembly GCF_964263255.1. Lineage (NCBI taxonomy): Eukaryota > Metazoa > Chordata > Amphibia > Caudata > Salamandridae > Lissotriton > Lissotriton vulgaris. The sequence continues at coordinate 2,101,295,697 of NC_141685.1, read as the reverse complement.
CGGCGGCACTCGTATTTCTCCTTTCTAGCTCGTTCCAGAGATGGTAATCCAAGCTTGAGGCATCGGCTCCCCATATTTTATGCCAACTTCTCGCATAGGCACCCATTCTTTCTATTCTTTGGTTCCTCAGGCCGAATTCAAGTCTTATTTGTGCTTGAGGGGTATATTTAGGCAAATTGAATAACATTCGCATTGCCCTGGCTGTTGTGTTGTTCAGTATCTGTGCATCCCTCCCTCAGAGGCATTCGCTTCCGTAGGTGATGGCCGGTGTTAATTTTGCTTGAATTATTTGTAGAAGTTGAGTGAAACTACATCCGGATACTTTCTTTTTAAGATTTCTCAATGCAACTGATATTGTGAGATTCCTCTCCTTGATATTGCTTCCTTCTGAGGTAGGAATGTCCCTTTTCTGTCAATAATTACCCCCAGATATTTGTATTCGTCCGCGATTTCCAATGTTAGTCCTCTCATTTGCCAGAGAAACTTGGGTGTGGACTTCTTCACATTTATTCTCATGGGTTTTGTTTTTGAGAGGTTTATGCTGATGCCATTTGTAGCCACATAGGTGTATGTCGTGTTGATTAGGTGTTGTAACCCTATCGGCGTGCGGCTAATAAGCATGATGTCCTCGGCGTACATCAAGTTTGAAACAGTTAGTCGTCCTAGATTTGGCGAGTGAGGGTTGCATTCGTCTAGTATTGGAGAAAGATCCGACATAAAGATGTTAAAAATGGTCGGAGCTAGAACGCACCCTTGTTTGAGGCCCTTGATCGTCTGTATTTTCCTTGACAGGCAGTCTCCTGAGCCCAATTTAATTTGTACCAATGTGTCCGTGTGCATTAGCATCAGTTGTGATAGTAAAGTTGATGGTATTATCCTTTTTTCGCCAGCTTCTCCCATAGTAAGTTTCTGTTGATGTTGTCGAATGCTGAAGTGAAGTCAATAAAACATACATAAGCTGGTGAGTTTGATGGCATCTATTAGAAGAGTTAGAGCCAGAATGTTTGTTGTTGTTCCTGATTTTTTCTAAAAGCCTGTCTGGGTAATGGGGATACGACATTTTCATTCACCCATTCCTTGAGCTCCTCTAGTAATAGACCAGCATAGTATTTGGCCTCGTTGTCGATTACGGCAAAAAGTCTATAATTTTTGGGATCATTTTTGCTGCCTTTCTTGTGTATTGGAGCTATTATTGAGCCTTTCCATGAGTCAGGAATTGTTTCAGTTTCAGTAATCTGTTTGAACAATGGTGATAGGGCTGCTGCCCAGTATTCCGGTTTCGTCTATACAAAATATGGGGAATTCCGTTGGGGCCTGGCGCCCCCTTTGTCTTTCCTTTTGCTATTCTGCTTATAATTTGTTTCTTCTGTGAAAGTCATTGTAGTTATCTATGTTAGCTGTGTGCAATCTAGGATTTTTCTTTCGAGTTCTGCTAGCATCTTAACAGTGTTCTTTGGTGTTGTGTTGAAGTGAAGTCGTAGATAATCGGACCAGGCTTCTTCTGTAATATGAGAATTTATGCTGGGTGTTCTTGAGTTCTGGAGGTCGTTCACTGTCTTCCAGAATCTTCCACTGGTGTTGTTTCCTTTTGCATCATGGAGCAACTTAGCCCATAACTCTTCCTCTGCTTCCCTTTTCAAGTTTCAGATTAGTTTATTTTTGATGGATTTTTGTTTTTGCAGTTCTTTTTGGACTTCTTTGTCCGGCCCATCTCGGTGTAGTTGCCGCAGTAGTTTATTGATATTTCTCTTATGGTGCTTTAAATTTATGTTCTGTTTTATTAACTTGTCTTCCATGTTATGAGAGCTCTTTATGGAGCTTGCTTGGTTCTGATATTCCGATATTGTGTTTGTCCATTTTTTCTTGTTTGGGCGGTTCCAAGGTTGCTGGTAAATAATTCCCATCGGCCTAAGTTATCTGTCCGGGTCACAATGCTTTTTTCCCTCAATTTTTTGCTTCTTTTTCAAAGCCTTTCAAGTTACGCGTTTTGCATTTTATTCTTTTTTGTATGACCGAATATGAAGATCCCACATTAGCTACTGGCAAGGTAACCGCCGCCCCATAGGTGTTAAGGGTGATCTCTGGCGGTAAGTGGCCGCTGACTGCGGTTGTTCCTATTCGGAAGTCCAGAATTTTGCCAAACAGTTGTAGTGATGAAAATGTAAAGTCTATAGGGGAACTTGCTGTTGCGTTGTGACTGCCGATGGGCTGTCATTTGTGAAGCGACCGTTTAGAGCTACAAGGTTAAGATGTTCTAAGTCTTTTAAGCTGTCTCTTGCCAGTCTGTTTTGTTTTCCCCATTTGCTTGCCACCTGTTGTGGGATGGCCCATGCACAAAAATGTTCTTCCAGAAGTGAGTCCCTTGTCTGGGGCAGGCCTAAGTACATATCAAAGTCCCCTGTTACTAAGAGATTGGATGTTGACTCCTCTGACAATATTTTTGTTACTTTTGCAGTCAGTAGTTTCATCCCGGCTTTTTTCTCTCGGGGGTGTACATATACGTTTAGCAGTGTTAGCTTTTGGTTTTGATCTTTTCCCCCTAATTCCAGCTCTATTGTTTTTGTGCTGTTATTACCTGACTGAGTAGCATCTTTATTCTTTATTTCATTAATGCTCTTTATTAAGGTGTATATTGTTTGGCCTCCTTATAAGTGGCCATATTTGGCATTTCTTGTAGCTGATATGTGATGTGCTTTGAAGCCTGTATTTGGTACGGCTGGTCTGACAGGTCTCTTGAATGGCAATTATGTCACATTTCTGGATGTAAAGTAGAAGCTGAGTGTCATCCGCTTTGTTTCCTAAGCCGTTTATGTTCCAGGAACAAAGTCTTAGTTGGTGATTTTTTAGAGTATTTTGTTGTGTATTTTGTCATTTCTTCACGGGCCTCGTATTAATGGTCCTTGCTACTCAGTTCCAGTCATTCTCTATGATGGTCCTTGGGCTTGTTTTGAGCTCAGTGAATATGTATCGGTCTGTGAGACTGATATACGTCTGGCCCCTTTCAGGATGCTTATCATTTTCTCTGGATTTTGTTTGTTATGAGAGGTGCAATCAAATCTTTCTTTTTGTGCTTGACATAGTGGTTCTGGATATCATGTTTTTTCCTCTCTTTTTAGGCGAATCCCCCATGCTTTAAAGCGTGGTTCAAACTCCATGATTCTTTCAGTTATTTCCTGCGTGGCCCATGTGGTTTTAGAGACCTCTTGGACTGACAGGTAGTTATGATGTACAAACTCCACAGATTCCAGGTTGTTAGAACTGGCTATTTCTGGTAGGCTAAGGCTGACGCCAAAGCCAGGCAGAAACCACCATTCTAGTCAGGGCAAGGAAGTCACACGCCAAGATAACCCCTGCTCACCCCCTTGGTAGCTTGGCACAAGCAGTAAGGCTAAACTCGGAGGCAATGTGTAAAGCATTTGCGCCAGCGCACAACAGCAACAACATACTAGGCACACCACAAAAGAGACTCCACACAAGGTTATTATAAAAATAACTTTAGTATTGTAAAAACACATCAGATAAAATCACACATATACATTGTGCCAACTGGCACGGGCAATATTCACATGGGATTATTCACAAGACAGGGCCACATGGGCCACTGTCATATTCAGATATAGCACTTCTAGAATAAGTAATACTAAACATAAAATGGTAATCAAAAAGATCACAACCAGTATCCACTGGTAACAGGAACCAGGACCTTACTAGGACCACCTGTACTAAAAAGGACAACCACCTAAGAATAAACACCTTTAGGGGTATAAACCAGAACACCTTACCCATGATGCATAAAACACATTCAGAGGAGTAATAAAGAGAAACACATGATGCCATAAAATACATTCAGAGGTGTTAAGAATAAAGCACATGATGCAATAAAATACATTCAGGGGTGCAGCACAAGAAGACACATGATGACTAAACATTCAGAGGTGCAGCGCATGGAAAGAAAGACACATGATGCCTAAAAACATTCAGAGGTGCCAGAACAACACAATAGCGCAAAAACACACAGTCGGCAATTACTACTAAAACCATAGAAATCACATTGCGCATAACTTACATAAGCCACCACCTGTGGCAGTCCTTAGGCCAACTGGCCTTGATGGGGCAAGGATGCCCTGTGTTCAATGTCAGGGCGTGCTGCCATGCAGCGCCAGTCCAAAAGTACCAAAAGCCTAAACGTGGCAGCTGCCCACAAAGTGCTGGGCAGCTGGGGAATCACAAACTGTGGCAGGGGCTCTGAAATAAAGGGATGCCCCTTGAGCACAAACTGCGCCACATTGAGCCACACAGGCTCTGAAACTACTGTGCACCCAGCGTTGGAGCCTCTCAGGGCTCTAAATACAATGGTGCCCCCATGAGCCTCTCCTGGGCTCTCTATCGCGTTAGGGCGGCCCACTGGCAAACGGGGCCGCCCTGACTCTCCCTTCACGGTGGAGTCCCCTACGGGAGACTCTAACTTCACCAAATGCCCCCCAGAGCCTCTTAGGGCTCTAAATACAAAATGGGGCGGGGAGCCTCTCCGGACTCCGTGCACGTCTGGGCGACCCACTGCCAACCAGGGCCGCCCTTGAAGCCTTCATGGCTTCCTACTGACACTAGGCACAAGCTCGCACCACTGGGGGAGGGGCGGACACCGACAATGTGTCCCGGTGCCCCTCCCTTTTCCTCTGCCTCACTCTGCCCGGCCCCAGCCCAGACTCACTGGGACTCAGGGGCGGGCTCCTCCGGGTGGCGGCTCTTCTTCGCTGGCGGTGGGGGCAGGCACCGACAATGTGCCTCGCGCCCCCTCTGCAAGTCTCCGCCTGCCGCCCCTCTCCTCTCTTCTCCTCTCCGCGGCGGGGGCAGGCACCTACAATGTGCCCCGCCCCCTCCGCTACCGCTCCGCTCCACTCCTCCAGGGCTCCCTCAGCAATGGGAACCCTGCACCGGCGCCACCAGCCGCCATCTCCTGGGCGCCTTCTTCCTGCTGCGCCCTCTCTTCTCTCCCGCTGCGGGGCGGGACTTCCGGCCGGCCGCGCAGTGATTGGCCGGCCGGCCAAGCACTTCCGGGTCACCGCGGGCAGCGCGGTGGCCCGTTTTCAGACAGGCAGGCGGGCAGGCAAAGTTTCCCGAGGAGTGGGCTCCCTCGTGGAAAGTAAAATATCGCGGCAAGGTCCCTGGCAGGGTAGGCACCTGCCAGAGGGCAAATTAATCAAAAATAAGCGAGGTGGGCAATCGCAGAACGGCAACTGACAAACCTCACGCAAAATGCGTGCAACGAAATGCCCGCAAACCGGCAAAAATCGCTTTCAAGCGCTAAAGCCCAAAGTACAGAGCTTCCAGGTGCTTTAGGCTATAATAAGCCTTAGCCAAAGGGCAAAGTCTCCAGCAGCAAGGTCCTTCAGGAAATGCAGCTCCGCCATGCTGCAAAAAGGTCCCAGAGAGTCCCAGGGGGCAAAGCAAAGCCCCCCCCCCTCAGCCCAGCAAGGCAGAGGGGTCCCCCAGGAGTCCAGGAAAGTCCATCAGAGGTCCAGGGGATGGGCAGGGCCCAGGGATTCCCCTGAGCCCCAGCAGCAGCATGCCCCTGGCAGATTCAAGTTAGAAACAAGAACATTTGGGAAGGGGACACAGCCCCTTCTTATACACAGAAAAGTCTTTGAAGTCCTTTGAAGTCCTTTGAAGCAGGCAGTGTGAGAACCAGCCAGAACTGGTTACAGGGAAGTCCTTTCAGTATCAGGGACAGAGGTGACAGTCGCCCAGCGGGAGGTGGAGCCAGCTTTGTAGTTAGGCAGGCACAGCCCTTCACTATCAGGTGCCATCTCCTCCCACTTCCCTGGCAGCAGATGCTGCCTTTCATCCATGGGCTGACTTCAGACAACCTCCTGGGCTCTCTAGCCCCTGTCATCCTCAAACCAGACAGGCAATCCACAAGCAGGCCCAGGCACTCTGGGCCAGGCTCACCAGCCAATCACACGCCAGCACCAACTTACACAAATATGCCAACTTCCAAAAGTAGTACTTCTAGACTAGACACAGTCATGCCGCATATATCATTTTGCAGCATTCATTCTCACGAGTTCATACATACCAAACTCGCCCCTGCACTCCCCACACATCAGGAACTACCATGGGCATACATATTCCCCATTCATTCCTATGGGAGGGCAGGTCACTCACCACACATACAGAGAGCTCAAGCACTTTACACTGTACCACAGTGAAAAAGTGCGCAGAGGCCTAAAATCCCCAACACCAGGTTCCATAAACAGGCTAGGAAAAAGCAAAAAATGTAGGGGTGAACCTGCCCAACGGGCCGGGTCCAACACAGGTCGTTTGTTTTTATATCCTCCAAGTTGCTGATGGTGGACAGTAAGTGTAATATGTTGCCTCGGTTCAGGATATCCCCTCTGCCTCTTGACCTATACTCCGGGATAAGTAGGATTGTGCAACTTTTGGCTTCCTTCCGCTTATGGTCCCGTTGTTTTTGTTCTTCCGTGGCAGGTTTAACCAGTGTCTGGTTGGCTCTTTTTATGAATGATTGTTCTTCAGCTTGCGCTTCTGTTTCCTCCTTGTATTCTACCAGCATTGGGCCCTGTGCCGCCTAGGCTCCCTTAGTGTCTATTGGTGACGCTCCCAACCTTGCTGTGGTATTTGCCCTCTCTGTTCCATTGTTGGTCTTTCTTCTTTCTTGACTGATTTCTGTTTGGCGCTTATTGTTCGTGTTTCTGCCTGTGTGATTGGAGTTCTGACTTAGTGTGGTTTGTTCATTCTCCTTGGCCGGTGAGGTTGTTATGGTCACTTTCTGCCTGATTATTTCTGCTTCATCTTCTTTTTCCAGAGTCAAGTTAACCACTTTGAAAAATGCTTTTATATTACTGGTCTTTTTTCTCCCTTTCCTTTTTTGTTTTCGACCTCGTTTATTTTGTTCCCTGAGTTTTTCTGGGCTTTCTTTCCCCGCGCTCTTGTCTTGAGGGCTGTCATGGTTAGTGAATACTGGAGCCTTCCACTGTAGCCCCTGCATGTAGCTGAGCTGTGTATTTATTTGTTCTAAGCGAACCTTTAGTTGTGATTCTGCAGTCGTTTGTGTGGCTTTCCTTGCCAGATCGGCATAGGTTTCATCTTTGTTTTTCTCCGAGGTGTTATGGCTTTTTGGCCCATCCCTACTTGAGTTTTGGGCCTTCTGTCCGTGCTTGGTTTCGGGATTTGATGTGTTATGTGTGCTCCATGTCTCTTTTTTATCCCACCCTGTGCCATATTTGTCTTTGGAGGACGTAAGCTGTTCACTTGGCTGGCTATAATTTGGATTTGTTGGTGTGTTTGCCATGTCCGGGATTCCTCCATTTATTGGATTGTCGGTTGTCTTTTTTGAGTCGTTCAGGATGCCCCCCAGTAGTTGTAGAATCGATGAAAATGTATCCATTATTGTGTAGCAGGCGCAGCTTGGCTGCGCTATTGTTGTTTCAGCTTGTACCCTTTTGATCATGTTGTTCATGTCTGCAAGCTTATTGTCAATGTTGGCTACATGTATTGTTTAGGAGGGATAGTTGTATATCCATTTTGTCCGAATGATACTGCATGTCCTTTATTGATAACTGTAATGTATTTAGCAAGGATGACCATAGTATTTCATGTCCCTTTGAAGAATCTTCTGTGATTGGGGTTATAACAGGAACTTGTTGACTGTCTTCCTCCTGTGGGATAACTAGGGAGTAAGATGCTACTAGCCTCTCCCACTCCCCTGCTGTGAGCTGGCCGGTGTTCTCTAGTTTGAAAATGTCCATTTGGTCGCACTATGTTTTTTCTATCTCTTCTGGTTCTTCTTTATAGTCATTTTTCTGTGATTTTCCTAACTATCTGCCCACACCCACCTGTGAGTGTTCTGGTTGCAATGACTGAACATGGGCCTGGTTTGTGGAAGTGTTTATCGCTGTTTTGCTGGTGTTGGGTCCTGCGTTTGCCTCTTAATTGCGCCTGTATTTTGAAGTCCTTGTTTGTTGGCTGTCTTGAAGATTGTAGCTCTGATTTTCTGGGTGTGAGTAGTTTTCTGTTGTTGGTGAGCTCTTGATTATTTCGCTCAGCCTCTATGACTGTTATTAATCATTGTGAAGTTGGCAGAATTGTCATCCTTGGCTCAAGGGGGTAGCCCCTTTCCTCCACGATGCTATTGTGGATGTTGTAGTTTTCGCTGTAGTTTTTGCTGTATCCACCTTTGCCTGTGCCAGTCAAATCTGCTTGGGTTGGGCTTTCCTTGGGTGTGTGTGTTCCCGCTTCACCCTCAGCCTTTCCCTCCACCCTTCTTTCTTGTTCTTTATCTTCCTCCCGACCGGCCCAGTGTCTCTTTCAATCCTCAATATTACTTGTGTTTTGTTTTCACTTTTTTCGCCTCCTGGGGCGGTGGCAGTTGTTTGAGTAAACCCCTCAGGTTCCAGAGGGGAAGGGAGGCCCTTGAGATCGCTAATTGAAGAGCTTACGAATGACCCAGGATCTTTCAAAAATGAGAAGATTGTGTAAATTTTTGGTTGATATCCCTTGGGTGCTAGTTTGCTCAGAGTTACTGTCCTTACCTCCTCGCACGTTTGATTTCCTGGTAGTGATAGCTCATGCCCCAGCAAGTGTTTTGTTTCGTCTGGTGGCTTCGACTTGCTGTTGCCGCGCTTTCTTATCGGAACGTTATTTATCGCATTCCTGATTTTGCCAGACCTCATCGCGCTCTCTGAGGATCGCTGGGGTTACAGTTGTGGTTGATGCCCCTCAGGTGATTGATTCTAATTTGTCTGCTTGATCGCTCTCCTGCTCAGCTAGTTGTTTACTTAGTGGTGATTTAATTGATTCGCTGATCTGGGGTTGTGTTTTTTTCTTGTGATTCCCTTGTTTCCTGGTGTTTTCCTGGTGTTCCTGTATGCATTATCTCTCTGTGTTTCTCTGTGGTTCTGTGTTCGCTATAATGTTCACTGTAATGTTCACCCCCTTAGGCAGCTTGTTGAGCTTATTAGGCCTTTCTCAGCTCCTTCTTTGGTACTCGCTTGATGTTGGTGGTGGTGTAGCTGCGGTGTAGCGGTAACATGAAAAGAGGTCTGGTTTTGCCCCACTTTAACATGGTTTAAGCCAGTCTGCCGGTTTGCTGGACTGCGCACCGTTGTTTAAGCTGTTGCAGATGCTGCTTCGTCCTTGTGCCTGTCAGCATGTGCTTGCGTCCCCCAATAATGATTGCCTTTTGTAAGTTCACTGTAGGGCTAGTTAGTAAGCCAACAAAGCTGTAGCACTGTAGGTTACCTCCCCAGGCGACCTGTGGCTGTACGTTGCCTCCCCAAGCAACCTGTGGCTGTGCCGTACTGCAGTGGATGATGATAGCTGATGGCGAAATAATGGCAAATGGAGGTGGGGGCAAAGGGAGAGGGTGCTTGAAAAAGATTACTTGTTTTCCCCTGAGGCGGAAGCCGGGGGCATTTCTCTTTGCTAACCTGATTTAAACCTATCTTGTGTGAGAGTGTGTGATTTCAAAGCCTTAACTGTATGTATGGTGATTTTACGACCTTTACAGTCACGCTGACCGGCATCTTTTTAAAAATTGTACATATTTTAATTGCTATATTTTAATTATCGGACACTGACCGCCTGCATGTTGTGACGAGATCTAGTCGTCTCAGGGGTCCCGATCTTCATTCCTTTACCGGTGCAGCCGAGCACAGCGCTCTCGCCGGCTGGGTAAAACGGAACCGCCATCTTGGGGGAGGCAGGGTAGCGTTCCAGCTCCTGGACGCCTCCCACCCTCCTCCCACCCCCAGCAAGATATGGATATAAGGAAGTGGCTTTCCCGTCCGCGCCCCGGACCCGCGCCTGGCGCTGGAACCCCTGCTCCACTTGCCCCAAAAATTCGTTGGTCTTCTGATCAACTTCTTCACCTCCGTCCTGATACTTGTGCCCCCTTCACCTGCTGTAACACTGTTAGCCTAGATACTACTGCTTATTCCTGCCCTCACTGCAACTTTTCTCTTCCTATGGTACCTAGAGTACCGCTATTACCCTCAATTATCAATGATCAGCCATCCACCATCTTAAAGGCCGCACTAGTCAATTGCAGATCTCTCCCAGCCCACGCTCATGACATCTGGCTATATCTCGATACCCACAATTGGGATTTATTGTTTCTTACTGAAACTTGGATAAAAGACTCCTCCAAACCGGACATCACTCTTGCTACTCCCCCTGGTTATTATTTCACTGGCATCAATCGAGACAACTCCAAGACCGGAGGGGGTCTTGCGATTATTTCTAAATCCCATCTCAAATTAAACCTCACGAAAATTCCCAATCTAGGCCTCATTGAAGCCGCACACTTTTCAATTATGGACCCCGCCTGTTCTATCTGTGCAGGCATACTGGTCTATAACCCCCCTGCCGTTACCTCTACCTCCCTTACTACTCTGATTCATTCCATCGCCGATTTTTCTCTCAAACACCCCCATTTTACTGTTTTAGGAGATTTTAATATTCACATTGATAATCCTTCCTGCACACTAGCCTCCTCTCTGTTAGAAACCTTACAAGGACTCACCCTACCCCAATTAGTGACAGGCCCTACTCATATAGCAGGCCATACTCTTGACCTCATTTTCTCCAATCTTCCTTCCCTCTCCACCCTCCCCCCCACTCCTTTGACATGGACCGATCACTACCTCATTCCTTTTTCTTTCACGGCCCCCACCCCTCCTCCCCCTATCCCCCTTAATCGAGTTAAAGGACGTAAATGGACCAAAGTTACATGTGACTCCCTGGAAGCTCATCTACATTTTCACCTTAACCAGCAAAATGACCTAAATTCAGAAACCTTGAGATTCAATTCGGCTCTCTCCGATGCGCTTGACTCGGTTTCCCCTCTGGCCCCTATCACTTCCTCCAGATCCCGTCCCTCTGCCCCTTGGTTCTCCCCTCTGCTGCGTGAGGAAAAGAGCAAGTGTAAGCAGTTGGAACGCAAATGGAGATTGAACTATGATCCTGTAGCCAAATTGGCCTACAAATCTGGCCTGAGTAAATTCCACAAACTAAAACGCTCGTCTATGAGAGCTTACTTTTCTAATTTGATTCAACAGGCGCAGAATTCCTCTAAAACTCTTTTCTCCATAGTGAAAGACTTCGTAAACCCTCCTGCTTTGAAATCCCTCTTTACCCCCACTCAAGATCTCTGCAATGGATTGTCTGATTTTTTTCAAGAGAAGATAGTTAAACTCTCCTCCTCCTTTGCGGCGACGACTCCTGATCTCCCTGATGATCGTCCCTGCCTCCCCTCTTGTTCTAACTCTTTTAGCGAGCTAACTCCTGATCTTGCGTTAGCCTTATTACGCAACGTTAAGTCTGGTTCCCCCCTGGACCCAGTCCCGGCCAAAGTCATGGGCATTCTTGCCCCCATCCTAGTGAACCCGTTTCTTTCCATCTGGAATGCCTCTTTGTCGCGTGGCCAATTCCCCTCAGTTTGGAAACAGGCCAGGCTTGTCCCCATACTGAAAAAACCTGGTGCAGACCCTCTGCTTTTCAGCAACTATCGACCTATTTCGCTCCTGCCTAAACCTGCCAAGATTCTGGAGAAGGTGGTACAGAAACAAGTGGCACTGTACTTAGAGTCAAATCAGCTGCTACACGACTCTCAGTCCGGCTTTAGATCCGGCTATAGCACCGAGACTGCGCTGCTTGAAGTCTCTGAAATCATCAGGGAATCAGTGGATAGGGGCGAGGAGGCCATGCTGGTCCTCCTCGACCTATCCGCTGCTTTTGATACTGTCTCCCATAAAATACTTACCACCCGCCTACAGCAGCTAGGGGTCGGTGGGACAGTGCTGGCCTGGATTACTTCTTTCCTGTCTAGCCGTTCTCAAAGGGTCACGATGCACCCTTTTGAATCCGAGGACAAACCCCTCCTGTGCGGAGTGCCCCAGGGCTCTGCTTTGAGCCCTCTACTGTTTAATGCTTATGTGGCTCCTTTGGCCAAGGTAGTTGAGTCCTGGGGTGTCAGGGTGGTCTCCTACGCTGACGATACTCAGCTCATCTTTTCCTTTCGAGACCATTCTGACTCCCTCTTTTCCAATTTCAGAAACTGCCTTGGTAACATACGCACCTGGATGTCAGCCAATCACCTTGCCCTTAACACCGACAAAACCGAGGTTCTTTTTTTCAGTAAAAATCCCCCCCCCCTGCAATCCTTTGGTGGCCTACCATCCTGAATCCCCCACCCACTCCCGTGCAGGCAGCTCGTAACCTGGGCTTCATTTTTGACAACTCTTTGTCCGGAAGTGCCCAAGTCAACAAAGTGGTAGGGGCCTGTTTCTCCAAACTACGCATGATCAGGAAAATGTTCCCCTTCCTCCCTCAATCCTCACGCAAAACTGTGGTCCAGGCCCTTATCACCACCCATCTAGACTATGCTAATAGCCTATATGCAGGTGCCCCACACTACCTTATTGACCGCCTGCAAATAGTTCAAAACGCGGCAGCCCGGCTCATCGGTAACATTCCTGCCCGTACTTCAGTCAGAGCCTACCGAGAAGAACTTCATTGGCTTCCCATTTCACGACGCATCGATTTCAAAATTCTGATCCTGACATTTCGGGCTATTCATGGAACTGGCCCGCTTTATCTGAAAAAGCGTCTCAAAATTTCTGTTTCAGTTAGACATCTCAGATCCAATAACCTTCATCTTCTGATGGTTCCAAGATTCAGGCTTTCTCGGACTGGCGGCAGATCTTTCACCGTCACTGCCGCCAAGCTCTGGAACAGCCTCCCCCTTGACCTCAGGTTTTGCGAATCTGAGCCAGCCTTTCGCCGCAAACTCAAGACCTAGTTGTTCACTAAGCGGTAGGACTTGGCACTGTCAGCTCCTCGCTTTTTCCTAATCCCTTTGTGAGATATGATTCTGGTTACTCTTTATGGGGACAGTCATGTAATCTTAGCGCCGGGACACCTCCGTCGGAGGTAGCTGTGCGCTCTACAAGCTCCATAAATAAATAAATAAATAAAAAGACCGCAGTGCTGCACTTCACTGAAAATTGCTCAATAAATGATATGAGAAATACATGTTAAGGGCAGATCCGTTGTTGCCCCCAAAACACTGTTATTGTTCTATGCTCCAGACCACCACACTTCTTATTACAGTATCATTTATTCGTAGAACTGATAGAAGCTTAAAGTCTGATGGTACGAGACTCTGGGACCTTTTCTTGCTCTCCCTTGATCAGCTATGCTATCCGAATTTATAAAGGTTCTTATAACCATTTAAGATTCAAGATTAAAGAAGATTCAAATGGGATTTCTGATTTTTCTTTCATTGTATTTCTGTTTTCTCGGTGAAATATGCTTGATCGTCCATCAATTCACATGAGATTTCTGAGAAATAATCTGCTTCAAAATATAGCTTGCTTTTGTTGATCATCTTGCTCTCCATTTCCTAATATTTCCTAATCATTGAAATACGTTGTACGTTTCCTGATAAGTGTGTTAAGATTAATTGATTTGGGAGTACAAGTTAGCTCATTAAGATAATAACTTACCTCTGTCATGCGTGTGGGCCAGACCTTAGCCAGGTCCAAGGCTTGGCAAAGACAACTGAGCCTTCCTTCCTTTAGAAATGGGTAAATTGAGTTGCTTTAAAACCGAGTAACAATAACAGCTGTTCCTTGCAGCACTTAGAAAAGGTAGATATGTGGGATGAAGGGATAGATGCAAAACAAGGTGTTATTAAGATTTCAAGAAAGCAAAGAATGTGATCGGGCATAGCACTAACAGAGACCAGTTTAAAATACAAGTCAATCATAGCACATGTTTTTAGACATTTAGAAATATTGGCCTTTTACAAGAGGGGAGTCTGCTTGCAGTCTTAAAATTACCGCTTTTCTGTCCGAAGGTGACAAAACCATAATGTCATATTGAAATACAGGATCTGATAGGATGCCAAGAATTGCCACATTCCACTATATGCCATGGTGCAACATCTATCCATATGATCAATTATAAAGTAAGTAAATTAAAAGGCTATGTTCAGTGATGCTTTAGCTATACGTTACATAGACAGTTATTCCACCAGTTAAAACGACTTGAGTAGAACGTTTCCCTGAAGCTGGTATGAATTTACTTCTTTTAATCAAGAAAACTGGTGCAGTTTGCGCGGTACATTTCACACATGCTGCATGTTGTAAGTGGCAGTTAATCCTTCCACCTGCTTTTCTATTTATTTATAATTGTTTTTGATTCTTTCAGGCAGATGTTTTATTGCGTTATCCTCCATGGTTTAGTGTAACATTAAAGATCCTTGCTTCTGTCTTGGTTTGCATGGGTTTTGGCAATGCTACTTCTGGTCATCTTGTTGTTTGCCCAGTTAATTGTATTATTTTCTGAATTAGTGAATTTAGGTTCACTTCACATACCAACTCATTCATTTAATTATCCCACTTCAACCTGAAAATACTTGCTCCTTGAGGCAGGTCAGCGTTGTATGTTTTGTAATTAACTGTTATTATTCATTTGATATTCCTTCTCTTCTAGCCTCGCTCACCTTTGATTCTTGACTCTTGCTAAGTCTACGCCTTTACTTAGGCTGTAGGTAATAGGTTCTGCAAAAGATGTAACTTATTTTGAAAAAAGAGTTCTATGTATTTGCCATTATATATTATCATTTCTGTCTGGAGAATACCAAACTTGATTTACTTCTATGTCTGGAGAATACCAAACTTATGTTCTTTCTATGTCTGGAGAATACCAAACTTGAGTTCTTTCTATGAAAGACTTTTCTTGGCCTCTTAGACATTTGAGTCCAGCTTCACAAGACAAATTTCCTGATGTTCCATAGTACAGATCTGGAAAAAACATCAATTTTGCATATGAGCAGATTCCTAATGCGAGTCTGCATATGTCTAGAATGTGCTGCATAAGCACAAACTGTGTTACGCACATCATCCCTCGAGTACAAAGTGTGCCTGTAGGGAATGTGGACTAGAGACCACCCCTCGCTCAGAGACGCTCCCCGAAGGTGGACGGGGCCTAGCTCAGGGGAGCAGAACGACTGGGGACAGAAACCTTCCCTTCATTAATGAATTGCTCATCTCCTTTTTCACTATTGCAGATTACATTTGATTTCTATCATTTGCCCAAGATTTCACTCTTAGTGGCACCAAGACTTGCATTCGTAGAAGTACTTTTTTCTTTTTTCTTTTCTTTTCAATTTGCTATCAAACAAAAATACAGCATTTGGTAGTGACGGTACTTTTTTTTAATATGTATTCACTAGATCATACCGTTCTTAGTCTCAGGCTTACCTCATCCTAGCACTAAACGGATGTGGCTGTGGCAACTGGCGCTGCGAGTACCTTATCATTCCAGACAGCATACGCGCTCGGCTCGTCGTCCGTGTTATTAGGCTACAAGGTTGTGTTCAAGTTGGAACCGACAGGGACTGAAGGGGCGTCCATTCCGCCCAGAGCGACAGGCATCATTTGACTCGGCATTGTGGGTGGGGAGAGTGTACGGTTTCTTTGTAGGAACCCATTGTGACTGCACGGGACCAACAGAAATGTTACCGAGGTCTGCCCCTTATCGGGGCTGTGCGCTCCGGTGCGGTGACTGGAACACGCAATGAACAGCTCCGTGAACCCTTGTCTCCACTCTCAAGTAAACAGGTGACGTGTGTGAAAAGTCCCCCACTGCGTCTACAGCGGAGAAGACCTGACTTGTGGCGGCGGGGGCAGAGGTCACGCACTTCCTGTGCTCTGAATTTTAAGAGGCGGAACGGACGGCTGGGGTTAAGCGCCTTAAAATGAAATATGGACGGCAATAGTTCTTAAAAAACAAAAACACAGAAAGAACATCGGTGACATGCTGCCAGACATCGTTAACAAGGTACGAGAAAGTTAGACGCTGCATGTTGCTGTATTGAAATGCTTTTGTGGCATAGCATTAAATTGCATTAACTACACATGTATAAAGTTTGCCACCACCATTACGTTTTCACTCACTGCAACTCTGTAAATTACAATTTACCCAACTATATTCTACTCTTTCTGCCGACCCATAAAGGATGAAGGGCTGAGTCTCCCGCACACGAGACCCACGTGCTACTATGCTGACCTCAGCCGCGGTCTCTTATCTACCTACAGAACATCCTCAATTTGTAATTACAAGGTGCGTCACTTGATAATAGTATGATAGCAAGCAACATCTACAACTTTCGACCCATGCGCTTTCATTGAATACGTGAATATATACGGCAGGCGTAAAATGCCACTTCTATTGTTGAAGGACAGCCACTAATAGTAATCGCAATCTGTTTGATTATGCAAACTAAATATTTTTTTTAATTACAGAACGAGAATAGTTTTTTTTCATAACTCATCCGATTGATTTACAAAGCAAAAATACAAACGTGTCATTTGTTTACTTCTACGTTGACATTATTTCGTCATGCAATCTTGTTATGTAGTGTTTGGTAAAGTGCTGAATACACGCCGAATGGCATGTTTCCAAAGCCATTTTAATCTAAATAGTAATTGATTGCTTCTGTTAGTACACGTGGAACTTCTAACATTCACTCTAACAATCCTGCGTGTATTTTAGTGAATGACCTATCATATGACACCTGCAATTATGAACCCACTGTAAGAAAGATACTAATGTTCGCTGCCCCATCACCAAGGTTCCCACCTGTTGTGTCACCAAACAAAACATTCCCTCAGCTCTTTGTTCACTTAAGCGCCGCCTGGACCTAAACGTGGTGTGAAACCTAAACCCAGAACAATGACATGGGCAGTTTCCAGCACTGATTGCTCTTGTGTATTGTGATTGCCTTGTCACTCCAGGCTGTATTTTTTTAGTTCTAGTGATGTATATTGGCCGCCTCTAGAGGACTACATATGAGTTTTATTTTGTTTTCGAAGGATTTGAATTATTGCTCTAAAGTCCTTATAACATTGTCTGCCCAGCATAATCTTGGCTCTGCTCATGGTTTTGAGCTTAACTAGATTTATTTCTTGAATTGCTTACTTTTGTAGAGTGCAACCCACAACTCATGGGCGTCGGAGGGATGTACAACACCACACTACAAACATATACAACAGAGGACCATATTTACAAGATGATGCAGCGCGGCGCTGCAAGCCATAATGCTGTGATGAGGTGCGTCATTAGTAAAGTGCAGGGATGCGTCATGTTTACAACAATACTTTCCTCTGCACTGGCGCACAATAGTCTGCCTAGCCCCAATGCACACACCCTTGCACCATGGTGCAAGGTTTCATGCATTGCAAGGATGATTGTTTTTGGGCAGGAAGGGCCACCATCCTACACAAAAACAATAATTGCTGTCATTTTCCTTCTTATATGCATGCTGTGAATGCAGCACACATTGAAAGAGGAAAAAACAAGGAGAAATGAATGTATTGCTCCTTGTTGCATCACTTTTATGCTCCCCTGAGGAGGCGTTAGAATCTGACACATTCTTAGGTTTACATAACCCTGTAACTCTGAGATTGTGTCAGAATCCATGGGTGTTGCGTGGAAACACCCACAGCAACACCCATGGAATGTCCCTTACACGCAGAGCAATCCTTGAAAGGGGCCATATTTACAAGACATGAATAGCCGCACAGGATATCTTTGCATGGCCGTGTAAATATCGGCCAGCACACTGAGCAACCAGGGCATCAAAAAAAGTGACGCTCCGGTGGTGCAAGGGGCTTGCAAATATGCCCCAGAATGTCGATTTACATGATGCTGCAAGTTTACAAGAGTTCAGTACAGAGCAGAGCACAATGGATAGATATCCCGACTGCCTAATTTCAAATGCATTCCAATATAATGCACTTGGAATAGGGTGGACAGGATATGGTGATGAGGTATCTGTCCACCAAACTCTAAATCAGGCCCTTAGGGAGGCTTCTTAGCAGGGCGTTGCAATAGTCCATTCCATTGACGACCAGTGCTCGGACAACTCTCATCAGTGCTTGCACTGAAGTAATTTATTTATTTTTTATGGCATCATCTCTTGTTCCTGGGCTTCCTAAACAATATGTTACTGAAGATGGAGCGTATTTTCAAGCATGAACCCAAGTGATCTTATGTTTTTATTTTTCGCCTGCACAGTGCTTGTGTTGTGCTAGTGAAATCTCTTGCATTTAATGGATCTTGAAAGGGAGCTCTTATCAGTTCCCATGGCCGAATTACTGTGTTCAGTCATTTTTGTGTGGAACTTTTATTTTGTTAACGTCCCTTGACTGCACATATTTACAATACTTCTACTAAAGCTGTTAACACAATTTAAGCCCCATTCACTGTCAAAATAAGATCTTTCCCCACGTAAAAGACCGACAGCTTCTAACAGTATGCTTGCTTTGTATTACTTATTTGTGTAAAGCAGATGCTTTAGCTATAGAACATTTGTGGCATTTCCTATTCATACCTCAGTACTTTTTATGCACATGGTGGGCATTATCGTATTAATTTCTTTCAGCATAATCTTTTTGGTCAGTATGATCAAATTCAAAAAGTTGTAATAAACATTGAAAATTAAAAATAAAGTTAATATACAAGAGCTATGCTATATTTTACTACAAAACAATTAGCCACATTGCAGTTACCTTGCAGATAACAGGGTCATAATTTGAATGGTGGAGCAGGTGCAGTGGCACCAGGCCCAAAAGTTGTCAGAACTTCTCTAAACACCTAGGGGGTCATTAGGATGGCGGGCAGACAAAGTCCTCCCGCCTTCCTATCGGGAAATGGGACCGCCTGCCATAAGGGCGGGGGTCCCGCGGGGGACATTAGGATGCACCCGCCACAGTGGCGGGCGCATCCTGCATTCCTGTCATTGTGGTGGGCAGTGCACTCAGCACCGCCCACCACAATGCCAGAAAGACATGTTGTGCACTTCCATGTACAACATGGTAGGCACCGCGCGGTGCCTGCCATGTTGTGCATGGAACTGCAGGGGGGGGGGTGCACCTCCCACCCCCCAGGATCCCTGGGGGCCCTCTACGGGCCCCCAATGTAAAAAACCACCTGCCTGCATACAAATATGGATGGCGGCGTCTACCAGACACCACCACCATCTGAACTCCTTTTACGCCCTGTAGGCAATCGGGTGGATTGCCTACCGGCGGAAAACCGGCGGACGGTCCTCCCATCCACCGGGGTCCCCCCGCCATGGTAATGTGGCGGGGAGAAATAGAAGCGGGCGGAGGTTTTTGGCGGGCGGATCGCCATATGGGTGGTGGCGATCCGCCCGTTATCCTAATGGGCCCCCAAGTATTGCTATATCTCTCTAATGTACAGGCAGTCAAAATTGCAGTTATCTTGGAGTTGAAAGGGGCATGATTTAAATGGAGCACTGGCACTGGGGTCAAAAGTTGACATAACTCCAGTAAACACCAAATGTTGCTATATTTGATTACTATCAGGCAGTCACAAGTGCAGTAATCATGCAGGTGACAGGGTCATTATTTCAATAGTGAGCACATGCAGTGGCACCAGGACCAAAAGCTCCAGACACCCCAGTAAACACCTAATACTGCTATATGTTATTCTTAAACCAGCAACCACAAGTGCAGTGCACTACAGTCAACAGGGTCATGATTTGAATGGTAGAGCAGGTTCAGTAGCACCGGGCCCAACAGTTGTCAGAACTCCACCAAATACATACTATTGCTGTATTTGACTACTAAAAAGGCAGTCATAGTTGCAGTTACCTTGCAGTTAAAATTGACTTGAATTTCATGGTTAAGCAGGTGCAGCTGCACTGAGGCCGCAAGCTTTTGTGACCCATTAAATCCAAATTATTGCTACATTTTATGACTAAACAAGACCTTCACAAGCGCAGTTTCCTTGTAGACAACAGTCATGATTTGAATGGTGCAACAGGTTCAGTGGCACCGGGCCAACATTTTTCAGAACTCCTCTAAACACTAACTATTGCTATATTTACCTACACAATAAGCAGTCACAAGTGTAGTTACCTTGCTGGCACTAGGGTCATGATTTCAATGGTGCAGCAGGTGCAGTCACACCGATGCCCACAACTCTAGAAACCCTCTAAACACCATGGGGCTTATTTATGAGCCCCTTTCGCCGTCGGTGCGTCACATTGCGTGACGCACCAGCGGTGCAACCTACTCTGTAAAATTTACAAGCACACGTAAAGCCACCCTGCGTGGCTTTATGTGTGCTTTTAAATATCGATTGATTGATTGAATATCGCCCCATTTCACTCAAAACGTTGCGTGTTAGCGGCATGCCATGGGTTTTGCTGTGGGTGTTCCCACACAACATCCATGCCACTGATGCATTTCCAGATTTACGAGCAATCGTAAACCTGGAAATATGTCAGAATGCTACGACACCCCCAGTGGTGGTGTTGCAAGGCACAATGAGGAGAAATGTTTTAATTTCTCTTTGTTTTTCCTCTTTAAAGTCGTGCTGCATTCTACAGTATGCATTGGAAGAGGAAATCACCTCAAGTGAGTGTTTTTATGCAGGAAGGTGCCCGTTTCTGCACAAAAACAATCTCCTCATGACACAGGCATCTTTGCACCATGGTGCATTGGTGCCTGCGCTGGTGCATGGCAGCAGTTTGTGCGCCAGTGCCGCTGAAAGGCACAGAGATGCGACATGTTGCTGTAAATATGTTGCATCCCTGTGCTTCGAAACTAACACAGCATGGCTCACCAAATGAACTTGTGGCACCGCGTTGCATTAGTTTCTCATAAATAAGCCCCCAAATTTAGCAATATTTTACTACTAAACAGGCAGTCACAAGTGCAGTTACCTTACTGGCAATAGGGTCATGATTTAAATGGTGGAGCAGGTGCAGTGGCACTGTGGCTCAAAGTTTTCATAACTCCTCTAAACACCAAGGGGCAGATTTACAAGCCCCTTGCTCCACTTTTGCGTCACTTTTAACATGGGAAAAGTGAGGCAAAAGTGGCGCAAGGGGCTTGTAAATAAGCCCCCACATAATAATATATTTTACTACTAAACAGGCAGTCACAAATGCAGTTATCTTTCAGGTACTAGGGGCATGGTTTGAATGGTGCAGCAGGTGTACTGACACCAGGTCCAAAAGTTGCCAGACTTCCTCTAAACACATAATGTTGCTATCACATCAATTAATTCTATAATTCCCATCTTTCATTTAATTTTTCAAAATGTTGCTGTTACTTATCCGCACGATACCACTAGTAACAGCACAATATATTTCCTATTTGTACATAAACTAGTTAAAGCACTTTAACAGACTTTCTTTAATTTGTATTGTGCAACTACTCAAAAAGCTAACACTTATACAAAAACAGCGTATTATTAATCACATAGGCAAAACCTAATGCATTTACCAGTGCTTGTTAAGGACTGTGGGTGTGTGGAAAAATTGCAACCCATCTTCCTATCGATGCCCAGGCTGCTGGCGCAAACCGCCTTAGTTCCCATGTTGAGTAATTACCAAAATAAAGAGACGGGCGCTGGAAGCAGGAATCAAGAACAGAGTTTATTACTCATGAGGAGAGCCAGTCATTTCGGACACGAAACACAGTGTCTTTCGGGAGGTGCTCTAACAAGTGAGCTGAGACTCTGGCTTTTTATACTCTACAGAACACATGATAACACAATTAGGACGGTGTGACGCAAAAGGAAAGACATCCCCATAATCCTCGTGGTGATCCTACCCATATACATTCACAATGGGGGCCCTTGACCTGCTGATAAGAGGGGAGGTCAATCACACAACTGAGTGTTTTGCAGGATGTGTACGCCTGATCATAGCCCAAGGGGTGGGGGTGGCTAAGACCAATAGAGGATCCTTTGAAGAGGAGTGACTTCATACAATAAGGGCAGTAAATGGTATCTCCTGGCTCAGGCGATGGCCTCGGACATATGTGGTCAGCCGGACTCGGGGGAAGAGGGTCATCAAAGGAGTGGTATTAATGCCGCGTGGACAATTGAGTGCGGAGGGAAGGCTTGTCAACAGAGGGGCATTCATGGAAGGGAAGGAGGTGCTGGTCAGGCGCGGCCGTGACCCTCAAGGACAGGGCTCTGCGTAAGAAGAGGGTTTATGACTTGTTTACGTGAGGAGAAGGGAGGGGTAGCCAGGGTGGACACAAGGACAGAGTCACACAGAGAGCGAGAGAGATCTTATGACCCGTACATGAGAGCGGGGGCAGTCAGGTGCAGCTGGGGGAGGGCTATGTCTGCTAAGGCAAAGGATGCCTCTCCAAGATGGAATAGGGGGTTTTGTGCGAGTCAAGGGGGAGAGTTGCCTTTCACAGCGGGGTCGTGCAGAGGGAGAGGGCTTCATGGTTCATGCATGTGAGGGAGAGAGAGATTTTGAATACACGCGGAAGGGGAGCCAGTGATTCTAATCTTAGGCGGGCAAAAGGCCAGGGTGCCTGAAATGGCTGTCATGTATACACGGGTACAGGCCTTTGCCGGCAGTAGGATGTAGTTAAATGCTTTACGGTATTTAGGATATGCGCAGGAAGAGGAGTGGGAAAAGGGAAATGAACGTTGCTTATGTACATCAATATGTCTATTTTTCTACAGTCGCCCCTTTTTACATAGCAAAAGTTCATTTTCGTGATCGATGATGGTACATATAAACAGGGACGGTCGCAGAATTAGCATTGTCAATATTAGCATATGGTATATAATCATGGACAGTTGATGTGTTTGGCAGAATACAGCACATAGGAGATTGCATTTGTCGAGTTCCTATCATTTCAAAGCACTACATAGCATAAAATGTCTCTGACTAAAAATGTAACCAATGAACAGTTTTGACCAGGTTGATGAGAGCGGAATTCAGCTTAAATACAATATTTCTTCGTCCCAGTGTCTTTTTGTCAGTGAGCCATCACTGGTAGGCTCTAGTCCAAGTACTTTCGTTGGCGCTGTTGAGCACCGGCGGTGGAGCTATGGGTCCAGCTCTGTTCTATCCTTTCGCGTTGCAGGGTGCGGTCAGTCTTCTGCTGTTAGACCACAGTCCTGTTCCCTAAACAATCCGGTTGGCGGCGCCTTATGCTCGGCGCCCACAGTTCTATGGCAGCACCCTATTCCCAGTGGAATGCAGTTCGTTCCTTTGGCAAAAAGTCACATGGAGAAGAGGGTGTGTGTGGTTCAAATAGTCGATAGGGGAGAGGGTGGAGCTGGGTCAGAGTTCCTGGGACACGCAAAAGGGACCAAGGGAGCAAAGGATAACAAGCAGGCAGGCCCGTCAATCGGGCCCAAAGAAGGGGGACGGAGACTCCAGGCACGCGTGGGTTCAGCAGACGGAGGGCTTCAAGGTGGCCCACCGTTTTTCATTTTCCACGTTGAAATTGCGGTCTCGTCCCGTATCCTGTTTTTCTACGGCTCCACCTTTGGTCGAGGTCACACGAGTCCCAAGATCCGCAGCCAGGCTGTACGTCACTTCCGACCCATCTCCTTCGGTGATCGTGAATCTTTGAATAGGTACAAGACAATGTTTCAGTGAAATGGCAAAAGAAGATATCTATGCATGCTGAATTCCTCCCTCAATTATACGCTCATTGGTCACAGTCAGAGGTCCATTACCAAGCAGTGCACGTGTCAGTATTCCTACTGGGCTCATGGCAGGTCTATTCATCGTCTTATTTATAAATCAAGTGAGGTTCCCATCAACTGTGCATTACATCATATTCAGCATTTTACAGAACATTTCCCATCAGGACTGGCTATCCTTTTTGAACAGGGCGGGGGTGCTTCGGGCGCTTGCGCTTGGGTGCAAAAAAAAGGGGGTGGGGCAATCCGGGCGTTGGGAGTTCAATCTGGTCGTTGGCGTTCGCCTCTGAAGAACAGACATAAGGTGCCATTGACATACAGTTCCCCTATAAGTGGCCAGATTTGGGGGACTTTAGTCGTCTTACCTGTCCTTTCCTTCTCAGCCAATTCAAGTTCATTCATTTTTTTTCAGAAAGGAGAGGCAGTAATATGGCGAGATACAATTATTTTAAGTTTCGGCCAATTTTCGCTGAACACCTTTGCGTTTAATATATATCAAATCAGACTGATGCCGGTGGGGCACAATTTTACAAATGAAAGAGAGAGAATAGGCAGACTCTCATAGAGAGTGAGAGTCGCCAGCAATCTAAACGAGCCATTCGGTACACGTATGACATGTAGGGAGAGAGAGAGAGAGAGAGAGAGAGAGAGAGAGAGACGTGTACAAAAATAGGTCATTTAGTGCGCTCACAACACGGAACAGCAAAGGTTAGGTAACATGCAAATACAGACAGAGGGAAGACATAAATCCGTACATTATACACAAACTCAGACAAGGAGGACGGCACATGTATTACACATATATAAGACATTCACGACAAGACAGGAAACAATTGTTAGCCTACAACATCTGTTTTTATCCGTATATCCTACGTATCTTTACTATCCTGTTTTATCTATGTGCTTGCTCTTTCTACCCTTCCCCCCTTTTCCTTCTCGCTTGTCACGCCTGCGAGCGTTCCCAATTACCAATACTCACACCTCGGCTGGTCGATCAGTGATTAACCTGGTCGTGCTAGTTACCCATGGTTGGATCTTAAGCCATTTTTCTGTTCCCTCCTGTGGTGGGAAGTTCTCCAGGCTGAGGCAACGGCAAGCATTGATCGGGAGAACAGTCGGGCAGCTTGGCTATATCTATGAGAGTGTGAGAAAGGGGGTAGTGCATTTTGAACATCAGCAATATTTCTAACTTCCTAGACGGGTGGTGCCGTGGCAACCCTTACCTGTATAATTTTTCTTTGTCCTTTCCCTACCTAGTCAAACGTCCAGTTACATTATTTAGCACGTCATTTCTAGTCAATTTTTCGTCGTTCAGTACTTGTCCAGTTTCTATGTCAGTCCATCCTCTCAGTCGCTATGTCCTAAGGAGGAACAGTCATGTTAAGCCTACGTCTTTAAAAAGTTTATCTGTTATAACGATTAAACACAGATTTCCCCTTTTCCCTTTTTCGTCGGTGGTCCGACCGTCGCTCTTCCATACTTCAGTCGATGTTCTGACGTGACCTGCAGAAGGGAGGAAAAGAAGGGGTAGGGGGGGGGGCAGCATTCAAAGCACATCATCATGCAGTAGTTCGAAAATGTTTTACCTACCATATACTCGCCCTATCTCCTCGTACCGCATTCCCTTGCCCCTTCGGCATTTCAGCCCAGAGGGACCAGTGGTGTCATATAGATAATCATTGACGATCTGAGCATCTACATGAGCTACCTGGTCGTAACCGTCTTTATCGGGTGCAAGGGTGACGGTCAGAAGGCATTTTCTGTGGTGTCATTTTTAAGGGTATCTGAAAACACTTTTCCGGTTGCTTGTGGCACATAAGGTAGCTGCCAAATATCTGATCCCTTTTGATCTACATCCATCATCATACTTAATCTTCGCTCGCAGTAGTAAGGCATTACAAAACTTATTAATGCAACTGCAACGACCATGCTTTCTCCTTCAAAATACTTTTAATAAACGGAATTGGTAGCAGTTCATTTCATAAAGTGCAGCAGTGCAAATAAAATCGTATTGAAATTACCTTACAGAGCAGACATGATGCATGTCAAAAATTCATTATTAATCAATTCATAATTCATTATCCAATACTCATTCTTTATCTAAATTACACCAATTCATTTTCCAACTCATAATCAGTACCCACTCTAAGTCAATTCATTGTCCAAGCACATGCTCAATATCCTTCATATCTACTCTCATTATCCAAAACGTTATGTATATATATCTCGGGGTTAAAAAGTTGCAAGGTCATGGTACAATAAAGTTCATTCAAAAACTCTCATTTTGTGTCGGCGCCATTTTGGGTGGGGTCAGGCGAGTTCCAGCACAGTCAGGATGTCTCTAGTCTTGCATGGTTGGCCCAGAGCCTTCCGTTGGGAATTCAAAAAGTTTCGTGCTATAAGGTTAACAGTCTAACAATATGGACCATGAGTCAAAGAGTGGGAAGGGCGGCAACAATTTTCCTACCGGGTCATCCTGGTGTTCCTCCGGAACTGAACAAGTCTGTGCCGTGGCTGCATTTTAGCCAGTTCTAATCCGAGGCTGGCGCCGGCAGGAGTTGCACCGATGTCGTGGTTCCCGGTGAAGGGGGCGGGGGCACCCATGCAGGGGGTCGGGGGCCCCCCGGCTCTTATAGAATCTTCAAGGTCGAGGAGAGGCGATATGGAGCGAGTGCCCGTCCTGGGCAGAAGACCGCTTTATGATGTTGACCCTCTTTAAGTAAGAGCATTGGGGTGTCGCTGGAAGCCTCCACCTGGAGGGAGGTGGGGGAGGGTCGTTCGCGCCGCCTCCCCCTTCCAGCGACCCCGCGCCGTTCCTCGGCTCCGTCGTCTTCGATATCGGCCATGCCGGCCATTGATGATGGGGGGGGGTGGTCGTTGGCTGAGGCAAGACAGCCCCCCCCCTTTTCCTTGACATGTGGCGGGACTACCTGTGCCTATGCAGGCGGCGGCATGCAGTGAATTTGGCATGTGGCAGGACTACTTGATTCGCCGCCGTTCTCGCCTTCGGCTTCTGCCTTCTTCGTGGGTCAGACCAGGCGAGAGACAGAAGGGGGGGGGTGGTCGGTGGCTGAGGCAAGACAGCCCCCCCCCCCCCCCCGTGGCCTGCAGGGCAGCGGAAGAGGAGAGAAGGAGAGGACTCTGCCATTCTTTGGACCGCCTGCCCAACATCATCTCCTCCCGATCGTGGTCAGGCGGGACCCTCGTACCTCGAGGCCTCGCCTTCCGGATGGGCGTAACTGCGGACCTGTTGCACTTCGGGAGTTTTCCGGAATGGGGGTAGGTACCTATTTGATTGTTTCTATTTCATGTGACCGTTATTTGGGCGTGGCGGGCAATGAGGCAGGCATGTTGGGAGCAGGAACAGGCAGTGAAGCCTAGCTGCCTCGTGGCTATTTTTGCTGTCAAACTTTTCGCCATTTTATATTTCTTGTTACGAACTATTTCTCCATTTTATATTTCTTGTTACGAACTATTTCTAATGTTTCTTATTTTTAGTGAAGTCAAAAGCTCATCAGGGGGTTACTGACTTAGCCTGATTTCCTTTTTATTTTTCTTTCTCTTCCTTAGCGTGTTTCGAGCTAAAGCTTTCTGTTAGTAGGGAACGGTGATCACTTCATATTTTTATGTGTCCTTTTCACTGGGGGGGGGGGTGGTACATCTGGACGGACCAGACGAGTCCCCTCCAATAAAATGGTCCGGGGTGGAACGAGATTATCGATCAAAAGGGGAACATATATTCCTTCATTAGGGTATCATCCTGGACGGACCGAGCGATGTACTTCCATTTACCAGGGTAGCCTCCTGGACGGACCAGTCGGTCTATTTCTACTAAATGGCCCATGAGTAGAGAGCATATGTCCTCCATAAGAGTAGTCTCCTGGGCGGACCATGCGAGCTACCCCACAATAACCAACCAGTGGGGAGTGGGTAGGACTGACGAATTCACAAAGGGGCATAACCTACCCTTTTCTGCTTGCAAAGACTAGATAGAATATCTCTATTCCACGTTGTTTGCAGGCGGAAAATACCTCAAACGAAACAATGCCTGGAACAACAATGTCCAGGTTTTCAATCAATCAGTGGGGAGAAAAACAGGCATGACGGATTACAACGGGGACAAAAGTCTGCATTACCTGCCCTTCGCTATCCAAAAAGGAAGACAGAATATTTCTACTCGTCTCAGTTTGTAGACAGGGAAGATCTCAAAAGAACAACAATCGATTATTAATCGACTTCAAACAATCCAGTGGGGAGAAAGGTAGGCATGACGGCTTAATACCGGGGACAAAAGTCTACATTACCTACCCTTCTCTATCTGCAAAGAGGGACGACGTTCCTATTCGCCGCTGTTTGCAAACAGAGAATGTCTCGTTCTCAAAAGAGAACCAATATGTCAAGTAGCCCTCAGAGCTAAATGAACCAATACCAACAATGCCAGTATACAAATACCGGTTTTCAATACAAACAATCAATCAATCAGGTGGACAGAGCCACCCTACCAATCAGGCGTAAAAACACCCTACTTAATCTTACCCGGACCGGACCATACGGATAGTTCTTCGACTTTCTCCTCCAGCGCCCGATCGTTCTCTTACTCCATGTAGCATTCCTGTGGGATTCCAGTCAGGACAATAGGTCACTTGAAGAGAGGTCCGTTCAGAATTGGTGAAGTTCTGTCGATCGGCCGCCGGGCGAGGGCCCTCTTAAGGCAGGCATGCCCCGATCATTTAGACGTTCACTTCTTCGTCTGGATCTCTCTTACCGAACCCTATGTCACTGATGGGCCCCGCGTTGGGACGCCAATTGTGGAAAAATTGCAACCCATCTTCCTATCGATGCCCAGGCTGCTGGCGCAAACCGCCTTAGTTCCCATGTTGAGTAATTACCAAAATAAAGAGACGGGCGCTGGAAGCAGGAATCAAGAACAGAGTTTATTACTCATGAGGAGAGCCAGTCATTTCGGACACGAAACACAGTGTCTTTCGGGAGGTGCTCTAACAAGTGAGCTGAGACTCTGGCTTTTTATACTCTACAGAACACATGATAACACAATTAGGACGGTGTGACGCAAAAGGAAAGACATCCCCATAATCCTCGTGGTGATCCTACCCATATACATTCACAATGGGGGCCCTTGACCTGCTGATAAGAGGGGAGGTCAATCACACAACTGAGTGTTTTGCAGGATGTGTACGCCTGATCATAGCCCAAGGGGTGGGGGTGGCTAAGACCAATAGAGGATCCTTTGAAGAGGAGTGACTTCATACAATAAGGGCAGTAAATGGTATCTCCTGGCTCAGGCGATGGCCTCGGACATATGTGGTCAGCCGGACTCGGGGGAAGAGGGTCATCAAAGGAGTGGTATTAATGCCGCGTGGACAATTGAGTGCGGAGGGAAGGCTTGTCAACAGAGGGGCATTCATGGAAGGGAAGGAGGTGCTGGTCAGGCGCGGCCGTGACCCTCAAGGACAGGGCTCTGCGTAAGAAGAGGGTTTATGACTTGTTTACGTGAGGAGAAGGGAGGGGTAGCCAGGGTGGACACAAGGACAGAGTCACACAGAGAGCGAGAGAGATCTTATGACCCGTACATGAGAGCGGGGGCAGTCAGGTGCAGCTGGGGGAGGGCTATGTCTGCTAAGGCAAAGGATGCCTCTCCAAGATGGAATAGGGGGTTTTGTGCGAGTCAAGGGGGAGAGTTGCCTTTCACAGCGGGGTCGTGCAGAGGGAGAGGGCTTCATGGTTCATGCATGTGAGGGAGAGAGAGATTTTGAATACACGCGGAAGGGGAGCCAGTGATTCTAATCTTAGGCGGGCAAAAAGGCCAGGGTGCCTGAAATGGCTGTCATGTATACACGGGTACAGGCCTTTGCCGGCAGTAGGATGTAGTTAAATGCTTTACGGTATTTAGGATATGCGCAGGAAGAGGAGTGGGAAAAGGGAAATGAACGTTGCTTATGTACATCAATATGTCTATTTTTCTACAGTTGAAATTCTTAACATTATGAGGGGTTTAGTAAAGTGTAGTGTTGTCTAGTCAGTAAAAGTTTTATGAGTAAAAACTCAGTTTTTGAATGGTTGACATTCAGTTTATGTAGTACCCTCTTGCAGTTGATTTGCATAAGACATTTTGCAAGAAAGGACACCTAATTTATAGGGTTTCTTCTAATATAAACGAGAGAGTCATTATTGATGTCAAGATTCTTAAGGAGGTCAACAACAGGCTCCATCTTAAGGTTGAGCAAATTGAGAGAAATGATGGAACCAAGGGGCAGACAGTAAAGCGTATGTCATTCAGGATTGCGCTTGCAGATTATGGGCCCGATTCACAAAGGTAAAATGAGACGAAAGTCTCACTTTACGAATTTTGGTATTCACAAATGGCATTTACCACTTGTAAATAACCTTAGTGAATACCAAAAGTCGTTAAGTTAATCTTTTGGTACTCACAAAGGGCATTTACCAGTAGTAAATGCACTTTGTGAATACCAAAAGTCGTAAAGTTAGACTTTCGTCTCAGTTTACCTTGGTGAATCGGTCCCCACAACTTTACAGTTGCTGAAATGAGGCAGACCATTTCAATACAGTGTCCTCAAATCCCAGCGTGGTACTTAGAGAATCAAGCATAACATTATGATCAATGGTGTCAAAATTTTACTTTATGGTCGAGTTGAATGAGGAAAGATGATTTCCCACAATCCAAGATGTTAAGGGCATCATCAACTACCTGAAACTTGACAATTTTGTGCTGAGCCCTATTCCAAAAGCCAATCAAAAGCCTTCTTACAATCTGAGATGCAATTTTGCATTTGGTTCACCACACATACTCAAGAAGTTTTGAAAGAAATGGGAGGCTGGTGATGGTGTCAGATATGTCACTGCCAAGTTTTTCAGGTAAATCTTCCTGTGGTCCGGTAATAAGAGTCTGACAAAATGCATTGCAGCAGGTAGGTATTGATGATATTCTGCCGTAATACTTAAAGTATGTGCCATTTTATACTAGAGGAACTAATGTGATAGTGTATCATTATGGTTTCGTATTTGCTAAGGCTCTAATTAGAAATATATTGTCAATGAGTTATAACAGCGACTACCTAGCACTAGATTTTCACTTTCTTTCAGTATGTTGTGCTAGAACCTCTGAGCGTTCTATGGTCTCTAAGATTTGGGATATTAATTGAGTGAAAAAGGTAGCCAGTTTGATGCAACTGTTACTGTGAGAAATTCAGTGTCTGCACCATATTATTCTTGCCCTAATTGAAGAGGCTTATTGGATCGGTTTCAGGCTTGATTGGTTTGTTACTGAAAGAATTGCATCAAGCCTTGTGATGTAGGTATTATCTTCTTTCTGGCTTGAAGGAATGAAGGTTATTTGGAGTTGGATTTTTTGACATTTCCTCTCAAACTCCTCGATTTCTTTCCTTTGATTACTTCAGCCTCTAATTAATATTGAAGTGAACTTTGTCTCCACTCTTTATTTTGTGTAAGGAGTGCAGTGTTGTAAACAGCCAATGCCAAAGTCTCATTGTAATGGGAGACTGGACGGATACTCGTTTCTTTGTGTGTGCTGTGATCAATAGTGAAGGTAATGAATTTATGGTGAGGAAAGTCTATGTCAAGAGGCTGTTGGACAGTAATTTAATTTGCCTTTGTTATAATTCGATCAAGATCACCCCCGCTGATAGTTGTGGAGTAGGAATCTTGAGAAAGGGTATTTATTAAAATATGAAACAAAATTTAAAACATTAAATTAAAACGTTTCATGAATTATGTACAATTTTACTTTCGTTACATTTTTGATGAAGACATGTTCTTTGGCTAACCTTAACAGCTCTCTAATACAAAGGTTTCCTAGCCGAGTCTAGCATCCTGAAAATGTATACATTCTAAATTAAAATTGTACATCCTAGCATTAAGGGCCAACGGCAAGGTCTTAACCGGTGTCAGATCCCCTACTACCAAACTCCCGCTCTCACGATGTGAGTGGCGCATGCGCAGAGGACTTTACCCTCGTTGCCAACTGTAACTTCCCTTGTCGTGGGGGCCCCCTCTCACTCGACGCCATCTTAAAGGTCGTCCGAGTCCCCGTGTGAGGTATCTGTAAGAAGGACAGCGTGGACTCCCCCCCTTCCCCACACTCTCTTCCGCCGTCGCGGATATCCGGCCCCCGGGAAATTCGTAGGAGGGGCATCTAGCCGTCTCCCCCCTGGGAGGGGCCTATGGCCGTCTCCCCCTAGGCGACCCATCCGTAGTGGGTGCCGCCTACCCGTGGGAGGGGCCAATGGCCGCCTCCTCCCGGGCGCTCCCATCCATTCTGAGTGGCGCCCCCCCTAGGGACCTTGAAATTACTGCTCACCAATCATGACCTTACCGCCACAGGCCGGATAGTTGACCGACTATCCGGCCCCCCCACACCTCCTAAAGGTCATGCCTCCTCAAACCCCTTAGCCAAGCTATGAAGTCTCCTATGAGTAAATCATTCCCCTCCCTGGACAGGTGAACCCCATCATTCAAATAAAAGTGATCACCCCGAATACACCCATGTGGAATGCTATGCAGATGCGCGGAGCGAAATAGTTTCCCAATTTTATTGTTGACCCTCTTAACCGAGTGGTTCAACGCTGACACAGAGAAACCCCCCCGCCAAACTTTCCTGGGAATCATGTGAGACCAGGCAATTGTACACCCCGGGAGCCTCTTAGCCAACCAGCTGACTGCCGACAAAATGTGTTCCACTAACACTCGTCTTCCCAGTCTAACCAAGTCATTGCCCCCCACGTGCACTATGATTATAGATGGCGGTGACCTTTGCCGCCCTAGAAGACCCTCCACAAACGATTGAAATTGGTCAAAACAGAGGCCTCCCTTCCCATGGAAGGACACTCTAAACCCGTATTCCCCAGATGCGTGAGTCGCGTCACCTGCCATGAATACGTCCCCGGCGCGCCTCATGTATGAGTGGCCCACAACCCATACCACTTGCTCTCCAGTCGGTGATCCTCGACCGCTGGTCCTCCGGTGATGGGTTGATCCCAGATTCCGCCCCGCGTCACAGGCTCGCAAAACTGCAATTCAAGCAAAAGACAACAAGCGTGAGTGCATTTCATCAGTCTTTTACAACATGTGCAGCCGCACATACCTTTTGAAACAGTTCGAGGACCAACGGCCTAGCTGTTTTACCTCTTCTGCATCCAGACCCCGAGCCGTAGCCTCAGTAGCGGCCCCTATTCTGAAGGAGTGGGTCCCAAAATTCCACGGGTCCATGCCCGCCTCGGCGATTGTCAGTGCTAGCACCCTCTGAAACTGAAATCTCATCAGAGGGGTGCCATCTTTGTGCTCCCTTCCCATGTCAGCGGCCTCTGTGCCAAGTATTCCTCTAAACACTTTATCGGACAAGTGGGGCACCCTCGAGCACGCTGCACAACCACAATATCCCCCACAGCTTCCTGGTCTGTCTTGGACCTAGCTATCGAGATTAGCATTGAATCACTCCGTATTTGCACGTGATCCCTGCATAGGCCTCCCTCCATATCTTTCTTGTTCCTCGCCACGAGTTCGCTTACCCGCATGGCCCCGTGAAATTTCTGCCCGGAACAGAACTGCTTCGGAAGGGGAGGAGCATGTCTCATCCAGCTTTGCTAAAAGCCGAGACAATCTCACTAAACCAATCGGGTGCCTCGTATCATGTTTGCGACCCTCCAGGCGTTGCCAGCTGCGAAGAGCCTTTCTGACTAAAAAGGAACCCGTTGGGTCCCTTATACTGTGAAGCTGTGCCATGAATGATATGGCCGCCCTATGTCTGTTGGCAGTTGCGGCTGATCGGCCTTCTCTGTGCAGCGCTACTAAGAACCCCAGAAAAGATTCCTCCTGCCCCCAGCTATGTCTCCCCGCCGGGCCTAAAAAGGCGCAGTAAGAACGAAACGCTCCCTCATAAGCCTTCCTCGTCCTGGGCGCTAAGCTGGCTGCCACGAGGTCTTGTAATCCGGGGCACCGATCAGCCACAGTGCTTCGGGGAACGGTGCCGCTACTAGGCCCGCTGTGGGTAGATAGCCCCTGAAAGCCTGCATGTGTGAACGAGAGAGTGCATCAGCTGCATTATTCAGTACACCCGGCACATGTTTTGCCCTGAACTGTACATTCAATCTCATGCAACGTAACACAATCTCTTTCGACAGTCTCAAGATCCACCTGCAGTGGGCAGCTTGCTGATTAATGCACTCGACCACTGTCATATTGTCGGACCAAAACACTACTGAGCGGTCCCTAAAATCGTCTGGCCATGCCAGCAGAGCCACCCAAATGGGGAACAGCTCCAAGAACCCAATGTTACCTGTTGGGCCACTGGAGTGCCACCACGTCGGCCATACTTGTGCCGACCATCGGTTACCAAAGATGGCGCCAAATCCCACGCTCCCGGCTGAATCGGTCCACAAACCCAGTTCATCCGATGAAGCTGGGGGTTTGTTCCAGACAACTCGACCGTTGAAGTCCGCCAGAAATGCCAACCAAATGTGCATATCCTGGTGAGCCTCTGCCGACAGTCTCGTGCGGTGGTGTCCCTCCTTGAGGCCGACCATAGCTTGTGCAATGGAGCGTGAGAATGGGCGAGCCATCGGTATTACTCTCAAGGCAAAGTTAAGCTGACCCACTGTTTGCTGTAACTGGTGCAGGGTCACCTTCTCTTTGCTCAGGCATTGTGTTAAGGATGCCCGGAACTTGGCCACCTTCTCCATTGGCAAACGGAAGCATCCCTCCACTGAATCAAGCTCAATTCCCAGAAACTCCAATGAAGTAGATGGCCCCACCGTCTTACCTGGCGCCAATGGGACTCCAAACTCCTGCATGAGAATGCAGAAATCCTGCAGTGTCTGTGCACATTTCGCATTGCCTGCCGGCCCCAAGAACAGGAAGTCATCTAAATAATGCATCACTTCTCTATGTCCTGTGGCCTCGGGGCCGACAGATTGTGAATGAGTCTATACTCCCCTGGGTCTTTCTTCGGGACCACTCCCAGAGGTGAACACACGAAATTCGCCACCGGCGGGCATGGGGAGGAGCCTGCTACCCGCCCCAGGCTGACTTCTTTGGTAATTTTTCTGGCTGCCACTGCCGGGTTGTGTTGGACGGATAGCTGATTTTTACAAAAGGGGGTCCCCCGAAAATTGCCCGCCGGGATGTTGAAGCCATATAGGAAACCATTCCTCAAAATCCCGGCGGACACATGATCAGGGTATTTGCTCAACCAGGGAATCAAAGCCATGATGTCGACGGGTCAAGGGGATTGTTTTCCAAGCCTCACCTCACTCTTGCTTGGACCCCCCCTTTCCTCCCGCACCACCGTTCTTGGATCTACAGCTACTCTCCGGGTGTGAGGAGTTCCCACAGCCCGCACAAGCATGCCGGAACCTACAGGTTCCCTGGGGTCTGTTACAGTTTCCTCTGTTGAAGCCCCAACAGACCGCCGGTCTTGGGCTGTGATTCCCCACCGGCGCTTGCTCGAAAGGGCTGTGCTGGCCTTTGCTGAACTGTCCCAGGCCCGCTCCCGCCCGGCGAGGACGTACCTGCCGATCCAGGCAAGAGCTGCCTGTGCCATGATACCGTGTCGAGGCAGTCCCATGTCAAAGTTACATCAAACTCTTTGGACTTTCGGAATTGCATGTCATATCCTTTCCACTCATTCCCCCCGTACATGTTATGAAAATCCATGATCCTATTCTGGTAACAGGATAGCTCGGTCAACACTTCAGGCTTACGCTCCCCCATTACTGCCGTAAATATCGAGAAGGCCTTCACCCAGTTCGTTACGGTCTCGTCGACCCTAAATTCCGCCATCTTGGCCCGCCATACGCTGGGGTGCCATAGATCTTTCTGGGTCTTTGCGTATTCCATCTCACGATGGTCGGTCAATAAAGAAAACATATTCACATACTTGTCCCCCCATATCATTTCTTTGGCGGCCGCTGGGATGTGCTGGGCCACCCTCTCACGCCGCGAAGGCACTGAACTTTCCCCCACCATTGGCAATGGGTTCATACCAGGTTCAACCGCCGTGTCCGTTGTCTTTTCCCGGCCAACCGTGATTGCTCCTGGCGCCACCTGTGGGGAAATAGAAGGAACATTCGCCGTCCCGGCTTCTCTCGACTGCCGTAACTGCTCGATTATTAATCTTGCCTCCTCGGCCGGATCCCCCGCAGCCACTGCCCCCCCTGCTTTCTTTTTAAGCCAGGGCAACACTGCCGCTAACTGAAGAGCCAGTTCCGGGGGCATCTCATCATCATTAACAGGGGTAATTACTACCGGGATTGGTAGACCTATATCTGGGCTTGGTACCGGGCTGTCCGTCGGTGTGATGGGGGCGGCTGGGGGCACCTCAGGAACCGGGCCCTCCCCGGAAACCGCCCTCCTCTTAATACGCTTCCCCCTACCCTCAGGGATGACTCCCGGCAAGGCCGGGCCTATAACCTTCTTAGGATGGCCTGAGGGGTTGTTCTGGGCCGCTAACTGCTTTTTAACTTCGGCCAAACTTCGACCGATCGAATCAACTTTACCCAGTTTTCGGTCCATGATCGCCATTCGGTTCGACAAGGTGCGCAGTACCTTCTCCAGCTCGGAGCTCTTTCCCGCTTTTTTGCCGGCCATAGCTTCGTCTACTCCGCTCTAGTCGATCAACGAGGTCCCAGATCCTTCACACTCCTGATAACTGAAAGAGAAACAACAAGATTACAAGTTCTCAAAATTGCCGCTTGTTCCGTCGAGGGCTCACGAGCAACGAGTGGTGCAGCCTTCAGAGCACTGGAACAAGAGGACGCTTCTTTGGATTCCCGCTCTTTTATCCGTCTGCGGGAGGGCGGGGACCCTCCTCAGGTACGCCCACGGGGCGCGGTCTTCCGGGTGGGTGTCTAGGACAATCCCTTCTGGGCGGGAAGGGCGTGCTCCGGCTACGCCGCTTTGGGCATACCAGCCGAACCACGCCCCCCGCCCAAAATGGTTTCCCGGGGGGATCAGGGCACCCATCCATACGTTCGGGGGGACCGAGTGGTCTTCCCTTTCCATTTGAATAAACCGCTGGAGTCAAAGTTTATGATTTTCCACAATTCAAGATTAGTTATTTACTCTTAACTAACTTTTCACTGATCAAAAAGTTCTTTCCTCTAGTTGTTGACCATTAGTTGAAATAGTTGATGGTGAAGATTAACACTAACTCTATCTTATTCATTTAAAGTAAATAACCACAGACTCAGGAAAGTTTTACATCTTTATCTAAATTTCAACTCATGTGAACCATCTCAAACACACAGTGCATTCACCATCATTCTTAGGAGAGACAAATTCAATTAGTCAATCATCAAACTCTTACTTCGGACTCATTCAATGATCAATGCTCAAAAAGGGAGAGGACATAGAGAAAAGAACATCTGCAAATAACGCAAAATTATAATTACCAAAAATGGTGTGAAGACCAACCCCCTGGCCGAAAGGGCTGGTAAGGATCCCCCCGGAAAGATCAGGCAACAAAAACTTCAGGACAGGATTCAGGACACAATAGTTGATCTCTCTAATACCGACGGTTGCGTCGCACTCCTCTCTGACATTCTCTTCCTCCTTGAGATTCTTCTGCGATCTTATCTAACCCAATTAAATTATGATAGAAGGTTCTGCATTCGGTTTCTTCATCAGCATCTCACAGCAGCTCTCACAGCATCAGCATCTCCCGCTACACAGACAGCATCCCGAGCTCTTCATATCTTCATCTGTTGAGCTAACTAACTAACTAAAGCTATCTCATTTATACCTTTCGTTCATCATGTACCACCCACTAAAGTTTCAATATCGTAAAAATTCGAAATCTAATTGGTCTGGCAAGGGGGGAAAATCATGGCAGCATGCTTACATGTCACTTTACTCAGTTAAACCATTGTTCAAAAACCCATTCCCTTAGTTTCTATTCATAATTTTGTTTTCCACCCGCATTCACGTTCCATTTGCAACATTTGTTAAAAATCTAACATGTAGGTTAATTCCGTTGAACTTTTCACTGTCCGTTCTCAGGCTAGGGCATTTTGCGACCTTGGCTTTTGTTAAAACTCCGACTCATCATTCCGGCTTTACTAGTAGTCATGCACAGTCATCACATGACTCCGCTTACTTCAGTTATAAATGAGAGGCCCGAATGCACACTGGTGATAAAGTCAGAAAGACAAGTGTTACTTTCACGAATAAAATGGTTTCACTGTACACCACCCATCTCTACTCTACTCCCCTTTACTTATTGATACTTTCCCCGCATTAGCATTTAGTAATATAGCTCGACCTGTTTCAGCTAAGCAGGTGCCATGCATGCGAGTCTTCAAGACTCCATTTCATTGCCTTCTGCTCATGTGCAAGAATTTCCCTCCAACTCGTCATATTGCGCAGATGCAGTTGAACCATGCGCAGTAAAAAGTTCCCTGTTAAAAGCAGTTTTGGTCCTTCGTTCATGTTATTAGCGTTAGTAAACACATAGGGAAGCTTCACTAACCCACGTATTTGTGTGGTGCTCATTAATTTTCCACAAAACAATTTAATAACATGTTAGTGAGTTAAACTATCAGATTGCTTACAAGCAAGTCTCTTTTCTATGAGTTCTTGCTCCATCACCCCCCACCTCTTCTCTCTTCCACGACAAAATGCCTCTTGGGAATTAAATGTCCCCTGCACGGTGATAGACGTTCACCCCTGCCCTGAGTGCCAATGCTGCAATGTTATCTGGATCCTTGGTACCTCTTTTTGGTCACGGGCACCCATGGATCCTGCATATGCGACATGACCTAGGTTTGTCTCACGCACTGCTGACTTGTATTCCCGAAGGTGTATACAATATACAATTCGCTTCCCTTGTAGTGGTAAATGTAGTGGTGGCTCGCTCAGTTACCCATGTGGGGTAGTGAGGTGTGGCAGCGGCGGGACGTGGAGTGTGACATTGGACGGGAAAGTTGAGAGCAAGGAAATAAATAAATACAAGCATTTACTTTGCGCTCGCAGCATCACCAAGTGGGCGATGCTGCAAGAGCAAAGTAAGTGCTTTTATTTATTTATTTCCTTACTTTACTGTCGTATGT
Source organism: Lissotriton vulgaris (assembly GCF_964263255.1). Taxonomy (NCBI): domain Eukaryota; kingdom Metazoa; phylum Chordata; class Amphibia; order Caudata; family Salamandridae; genus Lissotriton; species Lissotriton vulgaris. Next base: position 2,101,257,073 of record NC_141685.1, on the reverse strand, counting down.
CACACTCCACAACCCCCCCACCCGGCCCCTCCCAGCCCCACTGCCCCACAGCGTTACCTGTGCGAGCTGCCACTGGGTATAGGTCTATTCTCCTTACCAACTGTATATAGCACAAGAGCGGTTGTGACGGCATACAGTCTATGTAATAGTGATCGGTAGAGTGACCAGGCATTTCTACCTTTGTCACTGGAGTCGGGTCCACTTATATAAAGTTCACCTGCTGTGTACTTAGCTTGCCCTAGGCATACATCATGTTAGTATGAGGCACTATGCAGTGCACATATGTTTGCATGTGCATGCTGTAAGGTATGTGTGCCTATGTGTGGTACAGCACATGGATGTCTTCGGGTTCTATGTAGGAAACCCAAAGCCTTGTAAAGGCATATGAAGGAGGTGGACCCAACCCAGATTGGTTTGTGAAATGATTTGAGGGCTGGGTGGGAAACACACAAGGGAGGAAGGGGAAGCCAGGCACTCCTGTGCACCTTTGAAGGGCTCTTTGATTCTAGAAAGGTCATTGGTCAGTTGGACCAGGGCACCTTGTCAGAGAGATGATGGGGTTGATAAGGGAAACACTGCAGAGGCAGGGAACCTTAAAGGTTAGGGATTTGCAATCTTTTGTTAGGCCTATATCACGGAGGCTGACATACAGGGGCGATCCTCTGGTCACTTCCATTGCCTGATTTGTGGGGCTATTAAGACTGGAATCACTCCTGCTGTGACAGACTGCTTCCTGCACAATTGGGCACTTTAAAGTAGGCTACACCCAAGGTATACTTTTGAAAAACTGAGACACTAAATACCCTCTGTGTTTGTAAACACATGATAAAAATAGTAAATTGAGTCTCCCAAATTGTCAAACTGTAGCTGTGCATCAGTGTGGAGAAGCTTAGCATGGCTTCTGACTGTTGTGATCAGGACTTAAGACCAAGGTCGGTGTAGCCTTTCTGCTGGAAGAGTGGACGTCACTAAGAAGAATCAAGGTTACCTGCCCTGAAGCACCAGCATCTGCCTGCCTGCCTGCCAAGACCAGAGGAACCTGTGAGTAGGAGGATGGTGCCCGGAGGGAGTAGGACCCACTGAGAATTCTGCTGCGTGGACCCCTTAACAAAGTACATCCCTAAAGTCATTAAATAAATCTCAGCTCAAGCCCCGGCATCTATGGCGCAGAGCAGACAGGCTTAACTTAGAGGTAAAATGTAAAGTATTTATGTTGTATCAAAACAGTAATAAGACTGAAATGCAAAACTATAAAAACCCAAACTGAATTAAAAAGAAGAGTAATATTTAATAAACAAAATGATACCAAAAAAACAAAAATCCAATAAGGGGGACCAGAGATATGACATTTGAAGGATTTAAGTAGGTATAGAGCTAAAAATCACAAAGTCCTGTTGTTTAGTTCCTATATAGGATCTGCGCATTTAGACAACATAGACTGTGGGATTGGTGTCCAGACTGATTCCAGACACCCCACCGGGTATGTTTGCCTGTATACCAGCAAGCTCACAGTGCCAGTGTAAACTCCTCTTACCAAGGAGAGAATAGTGCTTGGCAACTATTGAACATGAAAGCCCTGTCCTGTCAGGGATCATGGAAACAGTACAGTACTTCTTGCTCAGGCACTCGTGCTCACTTTGTCTCAGAGAGATACACAGACTAAACGGAGAGGACGTTTTCAATAACGCTTTATTGAACCAGTGTGCTTCTCGTGTAAAATAGGTGTGCTGAAACAACCATAAGACAGAAACAGATATAAATGATTATAAGCACCAATAGAGTAAATGGATTGTAGAATCCTACCATAGTGCTAAAAAAATGAACACAGGTAGGGATATAAATACATAACAGTAATAATGCGTACTCCTACGGTGCAACCCTAACTACATATACCTAAGTGTACCTAGCATGTATGTAGGTGTAGAGCCAAGAATCACCCTAGGAGGAAGCCAATCCCATTACCTGAAGTTAGAGACTGTTGGACCCCGTCTTGATGTTGAGATGTAGACCCCACGAGGGATGTCAGCGCACTTGATGCTGGAGTGTCTGCGTGGAGGAAACTCACCGTCTCGCGTCAGTGTGTCAGCATGGAAGTCTTTCTCCTCTGTGAGCCTCAGCAAAGATATGGGGCTCGATTCCGATCCGGTAAAAAAATACACCGTACGATTCGTATTCGTAGCCCTTTCCGTACGAATCATACCCGTCCGTCCGAGTTGCGTAGTACGATCCGCATTCCGTGAATCCGTCCGAATCGTCGCGATCCGTAGGTATTGCAGGCTGAGACTGTGAACCGTACGACTCGTACACACGCCGCACAACCCGACGAGTACGATCCGTACCGGGGAATCAGGACGCGATTCGTACAGTCCACGTCAGGTAAGGGCGATTCGTACGGAAAAGCGTATGATTACATACACCCCGTACAGCGCGTACCCCCCATGATTGCAGGGGTACGGCACATACCCCTGCGATCATGGGGTGTATGAGCCATACCCCCATTGTACGATCGGTGTACGATCGGTGTACGAGCCGTACCCCCATTGTACGATTGGTGTACGAGCCGTACCCCATGTACGATCGGTGTACGAGCCGTACCCCCATTGTACGATCGGTGTACGAGCCGTACCCCATGTACGATCGGTGTACGAGCCGTACCCCCATTGTACGATCGGTGTACGAGCTGTACCCCATGTACGATCGGTGTACGAGCCGTACTCCCATCGTACATGGGGTACGGCTCGTACACCGATCGTACACCGATCGTACAATGGGGGTACGGCTTGTACACCGATCGTACAATGGGGGTACCGCTCGTACACCCCATGATCGCAGGGGTACGGTGCGTAACCCTGCAATCATGGGGGTACGCACCGTACTGGGGGGGTCCGTTCCGTACCTGTTTCGGCATGAACTCTGCTTTTACGGCTGTTTTCAGCTCCTGTAGAAAAAGATTTGTACGGTGCGTACCCGACACGTATCGTACTTGCTGGGTCGTAAAAACCAGCCGCGAACCGTACAGATGCCGCGTACAGCAGGTTCCGAGGGAGAATCGTACGGAGATTAGAGTCGTACGGTGTCTTGTACGACTCGTACGGAGTACGGCTCCTGGTACGAATCATACTTCGTCGTACGTACGGGGGACGTTGCAGGGTACGATTCGTACGAGAAAAACGCTCCGAACGGCTATTCGGAGCGGTTTTTCCCGAATCGGAATTGACCCCATGGTGTATATATATATGTACCCAAAAGGTACCTTCAGGCATTCTACCTTGCTGTGTAATGCTGTCCAAAGCTGACAAGAGTGATGACCCTTATACATGGTTATTATGCATCAGATGGTAATCCTGCTGTGATTCTGAGAATCCTCATGCATAATTAATGAGGTTAGTTTTCTGAGAAAACCACACAATATTTTATGCAGTACCTAACTAGGCAAAAGGTCAGTACCAAAGAACCGTTATGTAGTACAATGGCAGGGGAAAATGTAGGTGAAAAGTTAGGTGACTACTCAGGCCTATATTGGGGTACATTACAAAACATAACACCCACTCCTTATCCGACCTGACGATATACAATATATATTAAAGAAGGAATGTCCTTTCAGTCATGACACATTCTAATAAATGTTCATAGTAACAATTTCTAAAATAGTAAGAAAATTGCTAAAATAACTCTAGAATTCCTTAAAAATATGTTCTTACGTTTGGCTAGGGTAAATGAAAGCCTTTGAAAGCCATGTGGCCATAGTAGAGAAGAGAACCTTTTTTGTTTAAAAGTCCAATTTGGATTGTTTTCGAAAAAGGTAGAATTCTTCCCAGCACATAGAGCCAAATGTTTATGTGTCCTGTGTGGGAGATGCAACACCACTGCTGCTTGCCATCGCAGACGTTCCCTTTAACACCTTGTTTTATATATTGTTTTGTAAATTGAAGTTCTGTATGCCTTTACCTGCATCAATGTGTCAGACTTCCAGCAACCATGATTGTTTGTCAAAAGTAACCTACTTTCTCCATCTGAGTATCTTTTTATAAATTGTATGGTATTGTTTTACTTATGGTATTTCAGGTAATTCTTCAAAGGATCAACGCACTTTTCGGAAAAATATTCAATATATTATATTTGATGCTTGCATTATGGCCCTTTCTATGCCTCTCCTTTTACTATCCTTTGATATTTAATTTCTTTTTACTACTTCTGGTACATTTTCCAGCACACATGGATGACCTTTTGCTCTTTGTTCAGACTTACGTAACACCATGTGGATTGGTTTTTAATTCTATTTTCAGTTTGATCGTATTTTATATCTTTTAATTTCTTTTTTTTTTGCTTTGCTTACTATACGGAATTATTTGTTATTTTGATCCTTTAACAGTAGGATCGGGACTGTTGATGACATTAATAGAAGTTTGTCTGTGTCACACGCAACATGAATTTTAGTTCTAGATACTACCATACACACTTACTGTTATCTGTTTGTTGGGGAATTCTTTTTGTTAATATGTACTGCTCCCATTTTGCTTACTGGCTATCACTTTATCACATCACTCTGCCTATGGTAACGTGTATATTTGTTAGTTTGACCATTTAGGGCTAGGATCGGGGCTATGGAGGGAATTAACAAACCCTATTTCCGTGGTACATGTTAATACTAATTAAACTCGGATATGACCCAATATACTTTCTTTTTAAACTTTTAGAATGCACCGCCCCCTTTTACGCCACATTTCATTTTCGGATCACCTGCATTATTTTTGGTAACGTGTTCACAACTATTCCTGCCCTTGATAGTGTTGATTTTCATGTGGGGTACTGCAGAGTTTTCGAATGTTTGGCCTTTTTTCCTAAGTTTATTTCCTCTTTGTTTGCTCTTATGAGTTTCTTTTATTCTCTAATTTCATATAGACCCCATTCCAATATGGTGTCCATGCGGAGACGCCGCTTTCAGGCTACACAGGTGGAAGCATCGGATAGCTCATAGGGAACACCATTTTTTTATAATAGGTAGTTATGCAGGGCAGGCCCGCCTACAAGTTATTTGTTCCGATCATGTAAGAGCGTTGATGTGGCCAGCCACCGGAGACTCACAGGAGTGCGGTCATCTTGCATGCCAGCTGTCTTCCCACTCCCCACCTCACCACCAAAGTAAATTTATTTCTTGTTCTCCTGCCCCCCATATTATCAGTCATCCTGTCGTAAACTCAGCTAGTTGCTTTCTTTTTAATTTTCTCCAGTGTGACTGTCAGGTCGTTTAGAAAATACCTGGATATATCCAGTCTATTATTTCATGGGTGCTTTCTTTAAAAGTACGAATGTTTCTTAAATGAAGACATTTGTCAGTAATTACAGGATCACTGAAACAATATCGATGGCAAAAATATAGAACTACAAAAATAATGAGTAAAAAATATAGAATGCCAAAATATCGAATTCCTATCTCCAAACAGGTAAGTACAAAAGTATTGAATCAAAAATATCGTTGTAAAAAATATAGATAGTCAAAATATCGAATTTTTTAAATAGTTAAAAGTAATTTTCAATTAATGAAATAATAAATATAACTAACTTAAACATACCTAAAATGCTTAAATAACATTAAAATTAATAAATAATTAATATAAATAAATGATTTTTTTTAATACATATATATATATAAATATATATATATATAAACATAGTATTAATAAAAAATATACAATATTTCCCTATAAACCCACAACCCGCTACAGGAAATAAATTAATAAAATTAACATATTTATCAATTAATCAATTAATTAAAATTATTTACCAATTATTTTTTAATTATTTAACAATTAATAATTAATTTACAATTAATTCAAAATGAATACAAATAAATACATTAACATATTTGATTAATTATAATAAAACTACTTCCCACCCTATTCCCCTATAAACCCACAACCCTCTACAGAAAAGAAATTACTAAAATTAACATATTTATCAAGTAATCAATTAATTAAAATTAATTACCAATTATATTTTAATTAATTACCAATTAATAATTAATTAACAATTAATTCAAAATAAATACCAATAAATAAATTAACATATTTAATTAATTATAATTCTGTAGCGGGTTGTGGGTTTCTTGGGGAATAGGGTGGGAAGTAATTTAGTTATAATTAATTAAATATGGTAATTTATTTATTGGTTTTTATTTTGAATTAATTGTTAATTAATTATTAATTGGTAATTAATTAAATATAATTGGTAATTAATTTTAATTAATTGATTAATTGATAATTATGTTAATTTTAGTAATTCATTTTCTGTTGTGGGGTTATAGGGGAATAGGGTGGGAAGTCATTTAATTATATTACGCAACAATTACATACCATAAAAAAAATTAATATAAATAATAAAATAAATATACAATTTTCAAACATATACTAACATAAAAACACTTTAAAAGTTGATGTTAACTTACTTACCTCAAATTCAATATTTTTGTAGTCTATATTCTGTCCATTCTATATTTTTGCAGTCTATATTCAGTCCATTCTATACTTTTTGTAGTCTATATTCTGTCCATTCGATATTATGTCCATTCTATATTTTTGATTCAATATTAATGCTATCCTATTCAATATTTTTGTAGTCTATATTCTATCCAGTCGATATTGTGTCCATTCTATATTTTCTAATCGATATTAATGCAAATCGATATTAAAAACTCAATATTTTGAGTGTATACCTACTCCTAAGGGACCACACTGTCAGCCTTATTGGTAAATGTCTGATATAATTGGGTGCGGCCAAGGTTAATTTTACAAATGTCTAAGATTAAGTGAAGCATTCTTGCTCTCACGTTTTATTCTTCTGAGTAATGGGTATGACCTTTGGTCTCGTAGTTTACTGGCCACAAGATCAAAGTTGCTCCTCAATGATCAAGACCAAAAATTCCAAAAGTTCAAGAGTTGCTTTTGTTCCCCTACAAAGGAATGTGACTCAGCAGTTTGGGCTAAAGTGTCCCTTTCATGTCACAACAATGACTGATCGGTGGAGCTACCTGATAGCTGAAGAGGAAATGGGCTGCGGATTCCCCCTGGGCGTCGCCTACCCAGCCGGACCTTGGGCAAACTTCCCCTAGGTCTCTCCGTCGTATCTATACCTTTTTCCCTTACTCCCTCTACCTTCCCCACCCCATTTTCCTTTTATGCTCCTTAAATGTTTTTACTGGTATCTTTCGTAACTTGTAACTGATGTGCAACTATGTGGAACCTTATGTAAAGCGCTCTGATACCTTCGGGTCTAGCCAGCGCTTTATAAACTCTTTAAACAAATAGGGTGATTGCCTTTCCTTTGTTTCTACTACCCTAAACAGTGTTTTGAATATTATATATAATGAGTAATATTATATATAATGTGTGAATAACAGTGGGTTATAGACTTTGGTTATGATATTCACTGTATGTTTTTAACTTGGTTCTATGTCTCCATGGATACGGGTCGATACCATGGGGGGACCTTGCAGCCTTTTTGAGAGTTGGACTTATCAAGGTTCTTATAATTTTGCTTCTGAACCGGATCATGTTCTGATCTTTTACTTCATAACTTTGAATGAGGTATGATTACATCATATTTTTATCATTCTTACTATGCTTCAGATAGGGATTCACAAGACTAAACTTACTGGCATACTGCATGGATCCTACATTTCAAATGTTACATTGATGTGATGTGAATGTCTCCATTCCAGCACTTATCTTTTTCCTCACCTGCGTTCTTTCTCCTTTGGCACACAATGGTTAGTTGTCTGGGGTCTCTTTTCTGATGTTTTTTCATAAGACATTCCTTGACACAATTCTCTATGGAATTTATAATTAAGAATGACAATAAGCCGGGTAGGAATATGACACTGATTTGCAGATATGCATGTGATTTTTGTGGGTTTTGGTTCATTCTTCACTTTTTCGTGTGTTTACGCTGGTGATTGCTTATATTTTGTTCCTTTTGATTATTAAATTTTTTGAACCTCTGTTTTCGGCTATTGTTACAGATAATCTTTTCCCAGTCCTCTGGGGGCCATGACTCGGGTATTTTGGGGGAAACAATTGGAGGGTGGATCATGTTTACTACTCTGAAGGTCGTTGTCTTATTTACTAGGTTTTTGTCTTTCTGTCAATTTTCTATAGATTTTCTCAATTGTTGGATGAACAAATCATTTGACCACATGGGCTCTCAGGTTGTTGTTTCCTATATTCTTTCACACTTCCCCTTTTTTGTTTCTTTCTCGTTTCTTTTGCTGTATTCTTGAGAGTACAAGGGTGCCTGAGCATCACCTTTTTCAGTTGCACTTTCTGCTCAGATTGAGAAATTTATGACTGTTTTGATGGATTTTCCTGGGTGTGTAGCAACTTGTGTAGCAACGGATTTCATTTTGGTTACATTTTACAATTCCTGTCTTAGAGGCATGTAATTGTGCCACAGTTTAGATGCTTATGCATTTATATATTTTCTGTTACATTCTCCTCACTTGGAGGTTGTATCATTTACACTTTTTTGATATAGCGTTTCCTTATTCCGACAATTAAAACATGTGTGCACATTCTAGATCATTTCTAAGATACACTATCTTGATTTGAGAGATAAAAATTGTAATATCTGTGTGTTCTATTTCATTTCCACAGCCTTCAAAAAGTTGTTGAGTGCGACGAAACACGTATTTGATGTCTATGTGATCGTATATGGAATAAAAGACTAATAGAACCATTATTTCTTTGGGTTGACCTTATGTTCATTGAAGTTGATCCTACTGAAACTGACCTATTAGAGTGACGGACCCCTTACTTCTTATTGTGGTTGTGCGCTAGACATTGTTTTGCACAGTCTGCCATATGGTAGTGCAGCCTGTCTAATTTAAAGATGAGCACAACAACAGTTGTTTATTAATTCAATATACATTAAAAATGACTATTGACTGTCGGCCAAACCATTCTAATAGCTTTGGGGTGCTGGCATAGGCTAAATTGTCACACTTGTAGGAGTGTGATGATTAGTAATTGTGTTGGGACTGCCATTGGCAGCACTGGAAGGGACAATATGTGGTGCAAACTACAGAGACCGTCCTGACCAGGGCCCTGGCAATTATTTTGTTTTATTACAAATTAAGCACTGATATGGGGTATCCCTTCTCTGAGGTGGATTATCTATGGACCATCTTGGACTGGCCGAGTTCTATATCCTTTAAAAAGACCCAGAGTTTCTTAAGACTAGCAAACTTGTATAGATTGGTCATAAAGAATTTTATTGACATGAGTAGCCATTTATCCAGCACTTTGAAGAGAACCTAACTAAGGATTTTTTTTGGACTCTTAAACCAGGAAGCCTTTGCCAATATCAAGAAGACTTTAACCCAGGCTTCCATTCTCAGACACCCCGATCCACCTAGAAAGTTTATTCAAATTTTCCATGTGCAGTAGTGCTACTTCAGTCCCAAGAGGATGACACCCTGAGCATATTTACCTCTCCCATGTCCTGAATTCATGTGAGCAACACTATTTAGTTCTGGAACCTAAGCCTTTGGCCCTCAAGCATGCTTATATGGAGTGGTTTGTATAGAGTGGTGACATATTTTATTTGGAGCAGTCAAATCTTTTGGGGGTTGGATGAACCATGGCAACCTTCAGTTTAGAACTTGAAGCACTCTCACATCGATTAAGGTCAGCCATTCACGAAGTCACTCCTGTACGGAGGGTGAGGATCATGCATGGTGCTACAGGGGCCCCTTGGTATACGCATGAGCTCAGAGGGGAAAAGCAAGCTCTGCGTCAAACCGAGCGTTCATGGCAGAAATCTCTTGACCCAGAAGTCAAGGATAGTTTTAAAGCTAAATTGGCCCGTTATAAGGCCTCCCTTATCAGAACTAAGTCTGCCCACTAAGCATGGGCGGAAAATCCGTTCCGCTCGAGGATTTTGCGGATTTTTGGTAAATTTGTGATCCACGAACGCTCACGAATTTACAGAAAATCCGCAAATTCGCACGCAGTGGATTTTTTTTTCTTGGTGATACAATTTTGCGGCGTGCGGCGTAAGTTCGCAATTGCGAACATGTAGGTGCGGCGGGCAGCAACAATCTCGCACTCACGAAATTACAAAATTTGCAATTCTGCACAAGAAATCCACTAGCAAGCAGCATAGACCTTCTGAAAATGATGATTTTTATCAGAATAACTCCTCAGGTTGACATTTGCCTGCCCTTTTTTGGATTTGAGGCCTTTTGACTTTCTTTGGATCACTTTTGGATTAGAAATCAACTTTCACAAGTAAGTTTGTTTGGGGCATTACATTTGCTGTTCTGCAGAAAAACGAGTTTTGCTAAACTGAAAGCACTCAGCAGGTGCAAAAGTTCAAATTCATCTTTAGTTACCATTCCCTGTAGTGCTTCCTGACTGGGGCCCCTCCAGAGTTCAGTTGCTAGTTGCAACAATTGTATGACCCTGCTCTGACCTCACAGCCGGATCATAGAATAGCTACAAGTACTGCAACAGAAAGCAAATTACAGATAAGGAAGCAGGTGCCAGACTGGAATTTTAAAACAGTGACACATTAATAAATCAACCCCAAATTAATTCATGTCAGTTGAAGCAGGGCAGGTGTGCTTGCTTTTTCCCCCCATACTCTACAGTGATGATGATGAACCAGAGGGTGGCATTGATGTACCAGAGGGTGGCATGGGTGAAACAGAGGGTGGCAGTGTTGAAACAGAGGGTGCCGTGAACCTGTGATGATGAACCAGACGTAGAAACAACATAGTCGCGACCGTTGCATGCCGACAAGTAAGTTCGCAATTGCGAACTGGTACAAAATCCTCGCGAACTGGCAGAAACCCTTGCGAACACTATAAAAACAAAAAAATCCGCAAATTCACGAGAATTCGCGGATTTTGCGGATTGCGAGTTTGCAAATACGCAAATTCGCGAACGCCAGATTCGCAAAATGCGCCCATGCTTACTGCCCACTATGAAGCCAGAATTAGTGAGGCAAGTGATATGCAGAAAGAGACATTCATCGTATTCAGAGAGCTGAGTCGGCCAACGGAGCAAAAACCAGTCACAAATCAAGTTGACCGTGATAACATACAGAGCTTCTTTCTAACCAAAGTGGAAGACATTGTTAAAACTATTAAAAATATGCATATCAACCCTTTCTGATTCTTGGCGGAGGAGGAGCCCTCTAACTCTCTGGGCTTCTCTTTGTCTCAGTTTCCTGTGCTCGAACCAGACAATCTAGCCCATCTAGTGGCCAAAGTGAAATCTGGGTCACCTAAGGACCTGTGTCCTCCAAAGGTGTTCAAAACGATCATTTCATTGGTTGAGGCTGAGGTGCTGTCTGTCCTGAATCTATCTTTGACTTCAGGAACAGCGCCTCAGAAATTCAAGGAAACTATAGTACTTCCTCTGCTGAAGAAAGCTGGGGCAGACATTAGGAATCTGAAGAACTATCGCCCCATCTCCCAACTTCTGGCCAAGGTAGTCGAACAGCATGTCCTTAGAGCCCTTGCTTCATACACGGAACAACACCACCTGCTGCATCATCAGCAAGCTGGATTCCGTGCGCATAACAGTACAGAGTTAGTCATGCTTTCAGTCTTGGAGGATCTACGACTGGCAGCAGACAAGAAGATCCACTCGGCCTTAATCCTACTCGATCTCTCAGCAGCCTTTGATACAGTAAATCATGGGGAGCTACTAGCATGTTTGCGGTGGCTGGGAGTCACTGGGACGGCTCTTCAGTGGTTCACCTCATTCTTGGTGGATCGCCGGCAGAAGGTTCAATTAGGAGACCTCATATCTAAGCAGGGCAACCTTTGCTGGGGGATTCCGCAGGGCTCAGCATTGTCGCCCCTGCTTTTTAACATCTATCTCCAACCTCTGATAGAGACTCTGGCAAAGGCAGACTGCCAGGTGTTTAACTACGTGGACGATACTCAGCTAATAGTCTGCGTCGACAACTCCTGTGACTCACAGCAGAATGTCCAGAAAATTCTTCGGTTCACCATGAATTGGAAGACCTCCAATTCATTAACGGTGAGCCCTGATAAGACTGAAGTTTTGGTACTCTCATCAGTCTCTTCCCTATGGTCCAGCCTTTTTTGGACCCAAGAGCTTGATACAACTCCAACGCCAGTACCAACGGTGAAAAGCTTGGGTATCAGACTGGACACCGGATTGACCATGAAGACCCGGGTGTCTGCTGTCATGGGGAGCTGCATTGGGCTGATATGCCAACTCCGTGAACTATCGACCCTGCTGTCTTCCACTACTATGCAAGCTGTGTTGACTGCTTTAATACTATCTTGTTTAGACTACGGCAATGCAGTTTACATTGGCCTTCCTGGTACTCTTTTGAGGAAATTCCAGGTGGTCATAAATAACACAGCTAGGCTAATATTTAAACTGCTCCGTAGAACACACCCCCTTGCTGCGTCAATTGCACTGCTTGCCTATTAAGCAAAGGGTAAGCTTCAAGTGCTTGTGCATTGCACAGAAATCCTTGTTTGGTGAAGCCCCGAAATATATCAAGGACCGTTTGAAGCCATATGCACCGGTCGGCCAGCTTTGTTCATCACAGGCCAGTCTCCTTGCCTGCCCTCGCATCAGCTTGGTGACATTTGGAGGTAGGGCCTTTTCGGTCTGTGTTCCCCAGATGTGGAATAAGCTACCAGATGACATGCGCAAGGAAGAGAGATTTCACCCATTTCGGAAAAGGCTCAAAACGTTACTGTTCATAGAGGCGTTCAATCAGGCTTATTAGGATTGATGTCAGGTTCAGTGGCACAACGGAATTCGGACTGTCGTTCTATGATGCAGCGTTGGAGACCTTTGGTGATTAGCGCTTTATAAATGCAAGTAAATTAAAATAAAAAAAATGAAATTAAATTAAATTACATTTCTGCAGAGCATGCAGAGTAAAAACTACAGAGAAATTTGCTGTGTCTATTTCTTTTTTCAGAATTGTTTCTATATTTCTCACAACACTTATATAGAGATCATTCCTTCCAACGCCATGTCTTGACGAGACGTTTTGTTTGAGGTGTCTGAGACACCTGTTCTTTTGCTGCATGACAAAGCTGTCTATCTGGTAAGGTCAATTTTTTTTAAGTGTGCGAGAGATGCTCCTGCCGAGATCTCTCTGGAAGACCTTGATGCTCTGCAGAGTGAAGTACCCTTGGCCTACTGCCAGAATCAATATTTTTCCAGCAGGGCTTGTCAATGCTGTGTTAAGCAAACCTTAGCGCTAGTCCTATGTTCCTTCCAGTGGCCTACTGTTGGCAGCAATGTGGAGCTTTATGTGAAATCCTGTCCTGTTCACTCCAAGGCAGTCCACAATAAGCCTTTTGACATTCTCCAGACGTTGCTGCCTGTCCCTTCTTGTGGACTTCGGAAGGAAACTGAGTGATCATTGTCGTACTAGACCTCTTTTTTAAAATGGATAACTTTCTCCGTTTTGATGACTTCTACCTGCTAGCATGATGGTAATCATATTTCTGGCTGATGTATTCTACCCGCATGAGATTCCTGACATAATAATTCCAAACAGTGGCTCTCAGTATTTCTCTAGACCAGAGGTCTTCAAACTTTTTGATGCCAAGACCCCCTTGTCAAACATTTGTAGGCGTAAGGATCCCTCTTCTGATGAAAAGTTCTAGAACCTGGTACTCCTTATCATAGACAACTATCAACAATCATAAACGCCCCAAATTCCCAAAGCAAATAATATTTATAGTATGAAAATAATATTAAACATTGTTTATTAACCCAAAGGTCAGTAAGCGTGGGGGTGTAGTCAAAGGTGTAGCTAAAAACAAAGGGCCTCATTTATGAGGAATTGGTGTAGGGCAGTGCCGCAGGCTTTCTTTCTGCGCTGCCCTATGCCAATGTAAAGGGGCAGGAATGCACAGTATGAATGAAATACGGTGCATTCCTGTCCTTTTCCTTTGCGTTGGCTCACAATGCAAATTACTGCCTAGCACCAACATAGACTTGTACAGGAAGGGGCACCTTCCTTCAAAAAAACAATCACAGGAGGCGTTTTCCTCTTTTGATGTGAGCTGCAGCACGCAGCACAGGTGGAAAAAGGCAAAGATGAGGAGAAATGAAAACATTTCTCCTCATTACGCCTCCACTCGGAGGAGTCCATTTTTGGAGCTGCCCCAGATTTACGTGATTTTGTAAACATGGGGCAGCATCAAAATCCATGGGTGTTGCGTAGGAACTGCATACAAATCCACAGAACACCTTCTTGATGAAGAGTAAGGCAATATAGTGACTTGTCCTGCTATGTCTTACTGCATATCTATGAGGCCATGAAAAGCCATGCAGGGTGACTTTGCACAGCCTCATAGTATGGTTGAGAAGCATGCGCCTCCGGAGCGACAAAAGAAGTGATGCTCTGGCAATGAAAGCCTCTCATAAATAAGCCCCAAAATATTCAGTACGTTTTTTAGGTCTTTCATTATCTGGTATCTACATATAAAATAATGTGCAGCTTAAATGAAAAATACATTTAAAAACATGTTATTCAGTGGGAAATGCACTGTAGTACATTATGAAACCTCTATTAGTAAATGCACTGCAGAGGTCTGTGTGTAACCAGAAAGGCACAGAATTAAATCTTGATTGGTGCAGTGGAGAATAATGACATGTATTTTTAGTGCTACGGGGTCACAGCCTATGACAGAAAGCACTGTAAATATGTAAGTCATTACTATGTACTTGCATTACACACAGTGTAAGATAGAGGGCTGCAAAACGTGCAAATAGTTTTATGATAAAACGGTTCTTCCAAAATCTAGATTTTTAGTAATACCAGAGTGTATGTAATGCAATTTTCTTTTTTACATCACTGTCTCTTCAACACAGCTTTAGGGGTACTAAGGGCTGTGTAAATGCAGTCAAAATTAAAAGCATGCACTTCACAGCGCAGTTGTTAACTCTTTGCACTACCACTCCAAAAACCAAATCTTTGTCATCACAAAGCTTAGAGTGATGTGATGAATTAAAGCCAGAACCCGCTCCCAAGCACCCTTTACACTTAGAGATTAACTGAAAGGCACATTTGCATTTCACCCATGCAAGCTGGCACGAAAACTTTTCACAGCACAGAGACTCAATTGTTGGCACTTCAGCTGATAATGATCTCAATTAGCTATCCCAGGACTGCTGCCTTTATCCAAAATGAAAGCAAAGGTTTTGGATATCAGGCAGCTGGGGAATGCACAACCCCCTTCCCAGGCCTCCATGGCCCCCCTGGGGGTCGCGCCCCACAGATTGAAGACCTCTGCTGTAGACTCTGGAGCTCAATTTCCTTTACCCTGGGTGCCCACCAAGTTCTCTTCTCAGGTTTTTATTCCCAATCCAAGAGAGAGACTGAGGGGGACAACCAGAGTCTTGAACAGTATTTGAGGTGTTTCTATATGCCATTAAAAACAACTGGGCAAAATCTTTACCCCTTGCAGTGCTCTCATAAAAGAACTCTGTTTACTGTGCTTCTAAGGTTTTTCGATTCTTTTGTATGAAAGATTTCCAAATTAATTATTTTCCAAATTCTCCATTGTACACTCCTCTTTTGCCTACTGTTGCTGATTTCTTAGAGAGACTTGACTCTGAATGAAAAGTGATTGCCTTGAACTTAGAAGATTTTAAAGGTTGGAATATTCAGTCTAGTTGGAGGGTGCTTTACTGTAAACCTGCATTCCTCTGCTTTCTTTCTCCCCCTCCACTTGCTGATCCTGATGTCTTGCTCCTCAAGATTTCCACTATTGGAAACTGGATTCCTGGTTTTCTTCAATCTGTTGAAGTCTTCTTCCAGCAAGGAGGTAATTTTATGCCTTTGGCTTTTAACTCCGGAGAAGGTGAGAGCTGTGTGAGCACTTGGAAACAGTAGTTCATACATAAGAAAGTGAAAGACCTCCCTTACGGCTAAAAGTCTAGACTTGAAACATCCACCTGCATTTTACGTTGTCACAGTTTTCAATTTAATTTCTCTTTCTATAGGGTGTGCAGTTCGGCTACCAAGTATCTCAGCATTGTGTCAATGTGGTCAGTGTCCTTGCTAAGTACCAAACTTGTATTTTGATCCTCTTGACATTTTCTAATTTGTGTTTCAGATTCACCTTCCATCCCCCCCTTTAGCACTAGCAACTGTGCCTTAATATAATTCTTTGTTCAAATTAGAGCATCCCCACTGGTGGCCACATAGTGTGGGTTTCCTGGCTGAGCTTTTTCCATGCCTTCTATTCTGGCACTCCAAAAGGAGTTCAATCCCTTTTTTGGAGTTTGTCCCTCTAAGGCATTCAAGTTAGCCGTTAAAATGGTGGACAAACACTAGTGTTGCAGAAATGTTTAAGCATTAGTGGCACCTGTCATTCCCCATTTGCCTACCGAAGTTATAGTTGGTGACCACTAATTAATGTGTGATTTCACTCCTACAGATAAGGTCATTACATATAAGTGATGTTGCTTTGGGATGCTCTGCTGGCCAATGCCTGAAAAAAACTCACTTAGATCTCAACAGGGCCACCACTTCAATCCCTATCACACTCTTTATATTAGTCTTTTCCAACTTTGTATATTGAATGGGGTGAACAATACCCCCTTCAGTTATGTTGGGTGTCTAGGGTAATTTCAGTATAGGCTTTGATGGACTCAACACCCAAAGGGAAAGGCATCAGGGCCGGTGTCCCCTGAGCCCTGCCAAGGCTTGTGAGGGTCAGGATCATCTCTCTTCTCTCTTCATGCTGGCTTCAGTGATACCACCGTCTCTGTCCTCTCACACTGAGCTGGGAGGAGGGCCTATGTTGCGATGATCGCCTTTCCACTTCCCATCATTATCATAGGTAGAAGGCCACTCTAATCCTCACGGCTGTCACCATCTTACTTCGTGCGATTGCTCTTCTCCGTGGGTCTTCAGATATCAGGCACCCGCCACCACTTCTAAATGAATCTATAAAATGTTGCCACAGGCTGAGGAGAAGCAGCAACCGCTGTCTGGCAGTATTTTACCTGTAGATGAGACCTTCTTGCATTGTTTCCCTGGTCAGCTGGTAGTGGGGATCAAGAACTCATGTTCGCCATGTTGGCTTTGTAGCCATATTCTCCAGTATTTGACTTTTGAAAGCTTTTCCTATAGTCTGTCTCCTCCCAAAAGACATGTGTTTTTCTGCATTCCTATAGGCTGAGTGGAATACACTGGAGGAAAGGAAAGACAGACTCTCCAGTACACTTAAAGGATTGCTCTTTGATTCTGAGGGAGGTTACTGGAAAGGGGCTTGGGTACATTTCATGATAGAGATAGGACTAATAGGAGAATCATAAAGAGTGGGGCTGAGGCCCTGTGTTAACATTTTTATACATACAACACTGTGTCTGACATCCAGGTGTGACCCTCTAGTCAATCCCATGTGTTGTGGATTAATCCTATTTGGAGTTACTCCTGCTGTGAAACACTGCTTTCTGGAGGGGAACTACAGAGGAGAGGGCACTTCAAAAAGAAGCAGACCCCCAACATAAACTTCAAAGATTGAGATTTTAAATCACATTTAATGTCTCAAAATAGACTACAGCAAGGGGTGCTTGAGCCCCCCAAAATTGTCCACTGTCAAGAGTCGGGATGTGCTAGGAGGAAAAGCTCTGCGAAATTTCTGTCTGTGACCAGGACTCAGAGGCAAGGGCTGCTATTCTGCCAGAAGGGTGAGGGAACTTCACCCACAGAACCCAAGAACACTTACCCGTATAGCCTGTAGCACCAGGGTCTGCCTGCTTGCCTGGACCAGTGCACCCTGTGAGGGAGAGGAGAGAGTTAGAGGAAGCAAGGTCCATGGGGGGATCCTGGCAATTGGGTCCTAGGAATGCTCACTGAAGATATACACAACCCTACCTCCTCTTTGGTTGTCAATGCTACTATGAGCTTTTTCATTTATCACACATTACATTTTGCCATTGAAAAATAAGTGAGACTGTAGGGCAAACTGGCAATACAGTACATGCTGATAAATAGAGGATTCTGGCTCCCTAATGGAGCATGCAGTTTCTGCTTGACCTGACAGGAACCTTTTCCTTCCTTTCTCACTTTTACTGAGTGAAGATTAGATATTAGTTTGGGCTAATGTAGCACTTTGCTTTCAAATAGGTGCTGCAATGTTATCTTACTGCTATACAGGACGAGGTTTTTTACACAAGACAAATGCGGGGAAGGCCAGTCTGTCTTGCTATTCAAGGGTGTAACACCAGAATTTGAACATTGAGTTGCCTTCTTCTAACTACAGTTTGACTCTATTATACTCAGAAAGGATTGTTAATGGGGTGCCCATACATAGGCAGGAATAATCTAAGTAAATGAATTCTGTGAACTAGGATCACAAGTAAGTAACATGTCCCTGTTACTTAATAACTCACCTCAGAGGCTTGTCATTTTGTAGATATCTTCCCATGTTATGGGTGTGCTTGTTCTCAGTTTGAGTTAAACCAGGAGAGTCCATTGCACATAACTTATGAAAATATACAAATGAAGGTATTTGAAAAGTTATGAAAATATATGACTAAATCAGTAGCAAGTAAAGATACGAATATGAGTGTGATGAAAAGAAAGATCAAGGACTCTCTACGATAGTGATATTTTCAACTGCCCTTTTATATTTCTCTGGTGCTTGGTGCAAACATATTGTGCTACTGTTTCATAAAACCAGGCTTGTGGTAGTGGGCCTGTGTGCAAGAATAATGTTGCCTATTCTGTGTTGCATTTTGTTGTTGTGATAAGGTAATACATTGTCTTTTATGCGGTTGCGTTTCTGTGCTACATTATTGTATTGCATCAATGTTGTATTTTAGAGTGGTTGTTTTGTTGCATTAAATTTTGACTGTTTTTTGTGTTTTGTCATATTCTGATTTTGTTGTGTTTTTGTTTTGCTTAGTGTTATATAATTGTCTTGTGTTCTGTTGTGCTCAGAACGTTCTTTAGAGGTTTCTATAATGCTGCAAGCAAAAACAGTACATTCATTGAAAATTCCTTCCAGTGACCGTTTACCACACTACCCAAGTTGGTAAAATACTGCTGCTCCAGCTCTGATACTATTAAAGAAACCATTCACCCCAAAATCTGTGGCAGAGAGCATGTCTTAAATTCTCACTTGTTGATCCAAGAAGACACCCCTTTTGAGAAGAGTGGGTATTTTAATCATCGGTGGCTGGACCATGATTAATATTGAACAAAACACAAAGAACCTTGCATGATAATTGTTAAAAATGGAGTTCCTGGTTGACTGGGGTCCAGCAGTAACCATAATTCTAGGTTTAAGGCACCAGAAATCCCCAAATTAACATGTGCTCACCCTCTGGTAGCTTGGCACAGAGCAGTCAGGCTTAACTGGAAAACAATATGTAAAGTGTTTTTGTGAAATTCTTCAAACAGTAAAAACTGTGAAAATACCACACAATAGATACCACACTAGTTTGAAAAAGGAACATATATTTTAATAAATAAATCAAGACCAAAATGACAAAACGCCAATCAGGGAAACCGGAGATATTGAACTTTTAAGATGTAGGGTAAAATAGATGCAACAAGCACAAATGCCAACAAGGGATATCTGGTCATGCCAGACCAGGACAAAGTCACAAGTTCATTCCGACCTTGATGGAGTGTGGGTCGGCTAGCGGGACCAGGTTAGGGCCACTGAACGAAATACCCTAAAATTCTGGTTTCGGAGCGTTGCGTGGATCTGAGGAAAGCATTGCACAGTTGAAGAGATGCATCGGTTCCGAGATGGCACGAGGCTGCAATGTGAGGTCCTGTGTGTCATCGTGGATCCCATCAAAGGGGGCTTTCAAAGCAAAGTCTAGCGTCAAGGATGCAGCAATCTGCTGAGGCGATGTGTCTGTTCCGATGAGCTGGGAGGCTGCGATGTGGAGGCCGGCATCGTTATTGAGCTGCCATTGATGAGGGGTGCATAGACCTGAGTTGGGTATGCACTGCCTAGTTGGTGATGCGTCTGTTCCAAAGATGTGGCGGGAGCGACAGACCTTCCGTGCCGGCCCTAGTTCACGAAACAGCAGCGATGTGTCAATTCTGTTCGAGGATGCACTGCTCAGCTGAGAAGATGTGATGGTTTGGCTTGGGATTGCGCAGCTCAGCAGAGAAGATGCATCATTGTGGTGGTAGCACCTTAAGCCCACTTCCCGGGGCCCAGGACTGGGGTGGTACCACTTGGAAGGGTAGACTCAAAGATGACAGAGTCCAGGTGCTGATGCAAAGTTGTTGGAAGCCTGGTATGTCCCTGAAGCTTCAGATCAGGAGGCCAGACAACTGGCCCTTGGAGTCATTCTAGGTTTTGGGTTCAAGTGATGCAGATCCAGTCCTTGCCACCCAAACGAGGTGGGCAGCAGGTCAGCACAGCAGGGAAACAGTTTTTCCAGAGCAGTAGTACAGCAAAGTGGCAGTTCTTCAGAAGCACAGCAGTCTTTCTTCCTAGTAGAGTGTCCACAGACCCAGCAGTGATGTAGTGCTGCTGTCTGAGGTCTAGTACTTACACCCAGTGGTGACTTTGAAGTTGGGGAGACTTTAAGGAGATGCCATTGAAGTGCAGCACAATGCCCTGCCCAGGCTCCACACTTACTACCTGGGGGGGAGCTGAGGGTATGTAGCCCTTTGTGTGGGGCCAGGACACAACCTACTCAGGTGTAAGCGAGGCTGGGTCCAGCTCTCCCCTAGATAGCACATAGCTCAGCTGACACCCACCCCAGACATGTTCAGAGATACATAACAATAGGCACCAAATGGCTAAAGTAACAAAATTCCAACTTTATAAAAGTGGTATTTTTAAGAATTGCAGTAAAAATTCTGACATCACCGTGAATTTGTATTTTAAATTGTGATTCCAGAGACACCAAACACGGCCAGCTATACCTGGAGTTCTGGACTTTTTGGTTCCGTCCAGAGGTGTCAGGGAACAACACCCGAAGACCCCGGAGTTCCACCTGTCTTGGTGCACAAATAAACAGAAACCCGGGCTTCTCGATGGTGGCGTCAAAGACCAAAGGTTTATTACTGCAGGGACACAGAAGTCACAGAAGCTACGCATGGGCAGTATCTAGGAGCCTGTTCGATTTGTACAAAGAGGGTTGCTCCTTATATACTGAAAATTGGGCTTCGGGCAAATTCTTCACATGTTAGTACATTCCCAAACCTTTGTGTCCTAAACAATAAATATTTGGCGTTGCACAGGAATCGTCGACAATATCTGATGACACAACATTACGAATGAGAGGTTTCCACTTTTCCATCATAATCTCATGTCAACTTTTCATTCAGGACCCGGACCGCCTCATCGTAAATTTCGTTACCTCCCCCTAATAAAGGCCCAGAAGGAAAGGAGCAGAGCCAGGTGCAGAAGATAGAAAAGCAGGATAAGAGATGTTTGTGGGTTGTAAATGGGCAAGGCTACCAGCTTCGGCCGCCTAATCATGATCAGGCCAACGGACACGAGAACCAGTTCAGCAGTGCTGGCCTCGGGCAGAGGAGGCAGCCTTTGTCGAGTCATGCAGCTACAGCGTGATCTGGTCTAAGGTGCACGTGTCACTAGAGAGGTGAATCTCCGGCTAAGGCTACGTGTCCTTAATTGAAATGAAGTGATCAGAGGTTATTGCGTATGTGAGGGCAAGAAACACAAAATGGCTGACATGATCTAAGATGGATGCCATGGGTAGATCAGAAATGTGTTGGTTACAGGAGTACTCTTGCTCGTAGCGTAGCGAAAACACCAGGATATGCTAAATGGATCATTTGCGGTTCGCTGATACCAATATTATGTATTTCCGACAATATTGAAAACACGGGTTCAAATCGTCACGGAACCTCAGACCCTCCTTTTGCCCTTACATAGGCAATTACTCAGTCTATGTCAGAGTCTAATTCTATGCTCATCAGGTCAGTGACATGTTGTTGTATCATCATCCTTTCTCGTGCCTTTTCTCCAAACGCAGGTGGTTTTCTAAAACAGGTTGCAGCACAGAGACTACACAAAGCAGGACCACACTGGATAATCAGGCAGCATGAGAATAGGAATACTAAGATGACACCAATGACCATCAGAACCTTCCATCCCCACGCTGAGATCAGAGTCCAAAACCACTCCATGAAGGACCAGTTTCCCTTGTCTACGTGTATAGAGTCGGAAATCTTGTGTAGCTTAGAGATCGCCTCATAGACTGTTGGAGCATTATTGGGAATAAAGACACAGCAGCTCGATTGGATCATTCTGCATACCCCACCTCGATCTGCAAGTATTACGTCTAGAACCATACGGTTCTGCAACGTCATGAGTCTATCCGCCTGAAGCTCAGCTGTCAAATTGCTAAGGGCACCAGCAGTTTCGGTAATAGTAGATTCAACTACCCGTGTTAGCTGACGTATGTTTCTACTATTGGCCATAGGCCCCCAGAACGGAAGGAAACCTTTGAAGAAGTCTCCAGCTTCCTGACCAGCGGTATCTTCCTTGCTGAAGACACCTCTTGCTACTTTGGTCTTGTGGTAGTCAGATGATGCAGTGTATGTTGGAGGCAATAATCGAGCAATATAACATGATCCTGAAAAGTCGGCAGGCAACCATGTATACGCTCGGTCTCGACAGATGAAGTAAGTACCCCTAGCAGTAAGAAAAGCAGGGGAAGAGTTAGACGGAAACACGTAAGTCTCTACGCATTCACTCCTCCCTAGCTGAGCTCTCGGATTTCTCCCATTACCTTGCAAACAGACTTGACCTCAGTGAGGTACGACCCAGATTGGAGTTGAGCTTTTACGCTTGCTTTCTCCCAAACTAAGGCGATACTCTGAAGAATTCCAACTCAAATATACTCGTAATTCGTCTCTAGGGTAAGATGGAGTATTATTGACGTCCTTGATCATGTCAATAATTCCCTGGACTAAGGCTTTGTTGGCAGAGTTATATTTAGTGGAACGTGGTGGACGTGGAGGATAGGTTTCAAGGGCATAAGCAAAGATGGTTTGAAGGGCCTGAAATGATCCATTATAGCTAAAAGGCAAAACCAGGTAGGGAATGCCTTTATCCATAGTGTGGGGTATCAAGCCACACACCCAGCAGTCTGTAGTGTTAACTACCAGTTGGTGTTGGTGCAAGAGCTGTACAAAAGTGTTATTGATGAATTCTGAGCGTCGAGCTTGCTCATGTTCAGGAAACGAGTGAAAAGAGTGTATGGAAGAAACAGTAGAAGTAGCAGGATCAAGGGGAGGTACTGTAGTTACTGGTACAAAAATCAAACCCATACCAAAGACGATTCCACCCACCAACGTTATCAAAACAATCAAAAATGTAATGGCACATTGTATCAAAAAGCATTTGCTGTGAAGAATTCTGTAAAGTCTGTTTCTGCGAACATAAATCACATTTTCTCGTTGCAGCGCAGGAAGCTCCATCTTCTACAATCCGCTCGCGACCACTGATGATGTGTACGTAGATGAAAATGCCTCTATCAGCCCTGGGAGTTCCCAGAACCAACAGAAAGATCGACCTTGTGTCAGACCCCCGCAGATTCAACTAGGCACACAGCCACGACCCTACGGCTACCCAGACGGCAAGGCAATTTTAAAAACAATAAAACAATAGCAAACTTCCTGGCTGAAGGCAAAAGTTCAAAATTTCAAAATATTACAATAGGCAGTTGCCTGCTTTATTTGTCCATATTACGAGGTCGTAAGTTGTATCTTTGTTTTGCAGGAACTGTTTGATCGGCAAATAACGTATCACCAGTAGCTGTTGCAGTGTTCAGGTTCGCAGATGACAGAGTATTTTCTGATGCAGAGGACAAATGTTCAGAGTTCAGAGGAGTCTTTTCAGGAGGAGAGTCAGAGTTCAGAGTGTCGGTAATCAATTCGGCATCGCTGAAAGGGATGAACTTTGGCGTTTGTTCAAATTCTGAGGCACCAATTCCCTTCTTCACCCAGTCGTCGTAAGGAAGTGGCAAAGGCACACGTTTGACATGGGACGCATGTACCCAGTGCTTGCGACCAGCTACACGAACAGCGGTTCTTGTCGCAAGCAACACTTGGAAGGGGCCAACGAATCTTGGTTGAAGGTTCTTCGTCCTCGTGAAGTTTCTGACCACAACGTGGTCGCCGGGTTTCAGCTGATGCCCTGGACTCTCCGGAGGCTTTGGCAATGCATCGAAAACCTGTTGGTGAATAAGACTCAATTTAGCAGTCAAGTCGTGAAGGTAATCGATCAACATAGGATATTCTAGAGAACAAAACTCCTTTGGCCTAGGCACACCCCACACATTTGCCGGACGGCCAAAAACAATTTCGTAGGGACTAAGCCCTACTCTAGAATGTACAGTTGCTCTCGTTGACAACAAAGCCAAGGGTAGTGCGTCTGGCCAGGATAAACCCGTGGATGCCTGTATTTTAGCTAGTTTTAATTTGAGGGTGCCATTGTAACCCTCAACTAAACCAGCAGACTGGGGATGGTTTGCACTATGAAATTTCTGTTTAATGCCCAAACCGGCACACACACTCTGCATAACTTTCCCTATAAACTCACTTCCGTTATCTGACCATACCATCCGTGGCATTCCATACCTAGGGAAATATTCTTTGAGAAGAATTTTGGCAGTTGATAGGGCAGTATTGTCCTTTAGTGGATATGCTTCGATCCATCTAGAAAATGCACAGACTACCACCAGGACGTATTTTAAATTATTACAGTGATCCATGTGTATGAAATCTAGCTGAATCACTTCAAAGGGACAAGAAGGAGGAGCGAAGTGACCAGCAGGAGTTGGGGTTCCCTTGCCAGGATTATGCATCAGGCATACCATACAATTTTTCACCACTCTCTCTGCACATTTACTGATCCCATCATTCTTCCAGACCGGAGCCAACATCTTACAGATTCCTTTAGAACTTATATGCGCTACTCCATGCGCCATTGTCACCACTGCAAGTACATACGCATCAGGCAACATCCAACGCTGTTGTTCTGACAAATCAATCCAACACCCACTCGAATCCAACTTGCCCGAACTTTCTTTCCATGCACGTTTTTCCTCCTCAGTTGCCTCTTTCTGAATCTCTTTCACACTTTCCACTGTATCCTCACACATTCCAGACTCGGAAATCCATCTTGCAGACGTAGCAACATACATTCTACTCATCATATCTCTAGCTGTTTGTTTAGCGGTCTCATCAGCAAAAGCATTCCCACGACCAACATCATCCGTGATTGCTTTATGAGCACTGCACTTTATAATCGCTACTTCAGTCGGCAAGGTTAGAGATTCCAACAGGTCGTTAACTAGCTGACCATGTTGAATCTTAGTCCCATGGGACGTAATGAAACCTCTTTCTTTCCACAAAACGGCCAAAACTATGGGCCACACCAAACGCGTACTGACTATCTGTAAAGACATTCACTCTCTTTCCCTTAGCTAAAACACACGCTCTTGTTAGAGCTATCAATTCTGCAGCTTGGGCAGAATTCTGACTCACTCTTGCAGTCTCCACAATCGTTCTTAAAGTCGTTACCGCATAGGCAGCAGTCACATCACCATTCTCCAATTTAAAACATGACCCATCAACATACAACGTGCCATCTGGATCTGACAACGGAGTGTCTTTTAAATCAATTCGTCCTTTTGTCTCTTCCTCGGTTCTAAAACAGCAATCATGGGGCTCGGAATCACTCGACTCTTGATTAGTCGGCAACAATGTTGCTGGATTCAATACATTGCATCTTTTAATCTGAATATGACTTGCTAGCAGTGTCAGCTCGTAGCCAGATAATCTCGCACTGGTAAGGTGTTGCGTCTTGGTTCGGTTCATGAGTGTATCCACTGCATGAGGAACCATGACCACTAGCATGTTGTTCATCACCAAACCAGCAGATTGTCGAATGGAAGCCGCAGCTGCCGCTGTAGCTCTCAAACAACTAGGTAACGCTCTAGCTACTGGATCTAATGTTGATGAAAAATACGCACAAGGGCGTTGTTTATCACCAAATTTCTGTGTCAGAACACTCAACGCGCAACCTTCTCTCTCGTGAACATAGAGCGTGAATGGCTTGCTGTAATCAGGTGTACCCAATACAGGAGCTGAACACAATGCTTTTCGTAACTCAGAAAAACTCTCCTGACATTCATCAGACCATGGCACCGGATTCGGAACATTTTTCCCAGTCAAAGCTACCAACGGTTTTGCTAAAAGAGAAAAATTTGGGATCCACTGCCTACAGTAAGAGGTGATACCTAAAAAGGCACGCACTTCTCTCTGCGTGCGAGGAACATTCATCTGCGTAATTGCTTTTATTCTCTCTGGGGTCAACTTCCTTCCCTCCTTTGACAAGAGATGACCTAGGTAGGTCACTTCTTGGCAGCAGTATTGCATTTTCGAAGGTGATACCTTATGATTCAAATTGGACAAATGATGCAATAACGAAATCGTAGCTGCTTTGCAAGTTTCCTTGTCATCCGCAGCCACTAGAAGATCGTCTACATACTGCACTAGAGCCGAACCTTGAGGAAGTACAAAAGAATCTAACTGACTTTTTAATGCCTGACTGTAAATGGATGGGCTCTCACAATAGCCTTGTGGAGCGCGTTTAAACCTGAAGCTTCGACCTCCTAGACAGAAGCCGAAAATATCTCTGCTTTCTTCGGCTATCGGAATGCTGAAAAAGGCATTCTTCAAGTCGATGACTGAAAACCATGTGGCTGTAGCAGGAATCAATGTTAATAAGGCAGTAATGTCTGGAACTACAGGAAACTGCGGGACCACAATCTTATTAACTTCTCTGAGGTCAATGACAAACCTATACACTGGAGGCTTTGTAGGATCAGTTCGTTTCAAAATCGGTAATACAGGACTGTTACAGACATTTCCTCTAGTTTCTTCAACCACACCTTTCTTGATCAAATCTTGTACAATCAATAAAAGTGCTCGTTCACCTTCACTAGATATTTTGTATTGAGGAATTCGTGGAAATTTTACATTTGCTTTCAAAGTGACTACATATGGTGGTATTTCCAAAAGGCCTACATCGTTAGGACCAGTCGCCCAAAGAGTATCAGGGAGTGAACACAGCTCTGGCGGGAGTGCATCCATTGACAAGTACATCGGAGAGGTGATTCTTTTGCCCAATGTAAGCTGTACTCCTTCCGGAGAACAGTACAATGTCGCATATAGGCGTTTTAACAAGTCTAAACCAAGCAGATTTTCATTACAACCTGTCGTCAAAATCAGGGGTGCTTTCAATTGACACGGTCCAACAGAAATAGACAAAGGACCAGATATGGGGTTGTAAACAGGGGCGCCTGAAAAACCTACAGAAACATTTGTTGAGCCGGACAAAGGTGCGCCAGGGAGTTTCGCATGAATGATAGAACTTTTTGCTGCACCAGTATCCAACAGAAACGGTTCGACTACACCTGATGTTGCTACTGCGACATAAGGCCCACTCTGATCCACTGGAACTGATACTACTCCCTCTCTCTGTCCATGGCTGTCCTAGTACCCATTTTGCTGAAATCCCTCATCCACTTCACAATAGTCTTCAACAAGATACTGTTGAGATCTATTTTGCTGGGCAGACTGTCCATTTCGTTGATCAAAGTGATTGGAAGGGCGATCATTCGTCTGTGGAGGCATAGCACCTCGTCCTCGACCTCTAGAATTCTGCACAAAACCACCACGACCTCTCTGAGCTGCTGCTGAGTTATTTTGCGCTAAGACTGGACACTCATTCTTTTAGTGACCCTCTTTCTTACAGTACGCACACTGGTTCCACTGATATTGAGGTCTCGGTGAACTATAATCTGTCCTTTGATATGACCCTTGTTGCATATTAGTCTGATTCATGCGAGGCGGATACGCCTGTTGCAAGAGAACTTTAGTCTTCAAGTCTTTCGTTTTCTTATCTGATTTCTCTTTCTCCTCTTTATCCCTATTTTCATAATACTGTGCAGTTGCAAGTATTTGCGCAGTTGTAGAGACAGCCCACGCACTCTCGGAATCTTTTAATTTATTGCATAACTCAGGTAACAAATTATGTACGAATTTATCGACAAACAGTCTCTGTCCTCCTTCTGTGCTCATATCCTGACCACTATGATCTACAACAGTCTCTTCGAACCTCGTGAAAAAGTCGGAGACACTTTCGTCTTTCTTCTGCCTGCATGCGGACAACTTGTCCCAATTAACGCGCAATGCGGGCATCAGAGTCTTCATTAAGTCGATTATCCTACCTGGAAGATTAGCAATTAGAGGTTCGGGTTTGGAACCACCTATTTGCTGACCATCCGCTGCAATGATAGCTGCCCAATCACCACCTAGGGCAACTGGATGATTCTCTTTACGAATTTTAGCCCAAATTGGTTGTGGAACTACATTCCCAAATAACATGTCGATGTCCGCTAAGTTCATTACACAAGCCTCAACTGTTTGCGCTAGTTCCTTATAGTACCCAGCAGGATTCTTACGCGGATCTGGCAAGGCCTGCTTCACTGCTAACACTTCGGCTCGCTTCCATGGAATGTGTATCCACACTCTCTGGAATTGGGCCGGAGCAGCAAGAATACCATTCGGTACATCAGCTTGCACAGCTTCGCGCCAAATTGGAGGAACCTCCCTCATTGGATATTGGCGAGTCTGCTTCGTACTACCTTTCTCTAAGTCTCTCGGTGAACGAAGTGATGGATCATTTCTATAACTTAAAATCAGTTCCATTGCTTCTTTTATATTTTGACCTACTATCATTCCTGCAGCAAACTCTTTCTGAACTTTAATTAAGTCTTCTAAATTAGATTCAGAGTCATCTTCTTCTAACTCATCACGTAAAAGAGAGCACATCTCGTCAAAGACATATCGTTGCGTTGGTTCATTCCACTGCATAAATGTATCTAGTACATCTCTCGTGCTATATCTCCTACTCTTCGATATCCATCTGAGAGCCGTGGAATCTAATATTCCCCGTTCCTCAGTACTCGGAAGCTGACTACGTCTTTGTACAGAGTCAGAAGTAGGAGTCTTAATTAAAGTTTTATAGAGAGGAGACAGGATGCTAGAGACAGAATCAGTGATTCTTCGACGAACAGAAAGCGGAGTCAACATACTGGCAGATGCAGAGAACACAGTAGCAGTTGGAATAGATAGCGGAACAGTAGGAGTATCGAGGAAGATAGCTTGTGGAACAGTAGGTGAAAGCGATACAGGTACAGGTATAGAAGTCGGCAACCCAGGAAGAGGAGGTGCCGTAGGAACATTCACATTGACCACAGGAGGTACAGGAGCTTGATTCTGAGGGGCAGGAGCAGGAATACCAGGTTGTCCAGCAACCGGCAATTGAACATTCGGTACAGGTGGAGTCGTAGCACCTTGTGCATACGGTGGAGGTGACCGTAACAAATAAGACAACAGAGGATCGTTTTCGGGGTCCTCCAGTATCTTAGATGTTTTCGATGGCAAGGCAGGATAGCACTTGTCAATCGCTAAATTATGCTCTCTAATGGCCACCTCTATGGTCTTCTCAGACTCGTTAACTTGCAGCTGTTTAGCCGCTTGTTCTAAAGTCAACTCTTCTTGCTCTTTCTGTTCTTTCTTCAACCTTTTAATTTCTGTTTAGATTCTTTTCGCCAGTAACGGAAAGAATCAAACATTGCCGGCCGGGCTTTCTTCCTAAACAATTTCGCTTCTAAATTATCGAGGATTTCGGGTTCAAAACTACCATGTAGTGGCCAACTAAGGACACCATCCTTTTCCGTATAGCGGACCCATACCTCATTATAAGATATAGGACCCACACCATGCTTACAGTACAGATCATATAAGGGAGTCCCAATCGGAGGAACCAGACATGAGTCCTCCAATCGTGAATCACTGTTGCAACCAAAACAAGACAACATACAATTTCTCCGACTTACCATTTTGAAATCCGGAACACAGAACAAACAAAACACGAAACAGATATGTGCACCTGAACCAAGAACTTAGGCCTACCAAGAACGAACTGATGTATCGATACCCAAACTAAACCAAATAGATTATCGTAACCAGAACAACCAGTGATAATCTTTACGAAACCAAACCAAACCAAGAACCAAAAAGGATTTTAACAACCCTCACGAAGTAACCAACTAGCAACCACTAAATACTTAACTGAGGCACTGAAGACGTCACCAAGGAGAAACCCGTCACGTTTCGCCGTACTAAGGACTGCACCTCGGGTCCAAGACAGGGCGACGGTCAAGGCAACGGCCCACTGCAGCCGTCCTGAACGGGAACCCTCGTGGAAGAGAACTTCGGGCCACTTTTGCGATATGCCGGGATCGATGAAGTGGGGCGCCTCCCTCAGGAATCTTCACACGAAGCTTCTCGAACTCTTCAGGCTTTTGGACCGATACCGAATGACGTCGCCCCACGTGGGTGCCAATTGGAGTTCTGGACTTTTTGGTTCCGTCCAGAGGTGTCAGGGAACAACACCCGAAGACCCCGGAGTTCCACCTGTCTTGGTGCACAAATAAACAGAAACACGGGCTTCTCGATGGTGGCGTCAAAGACCAAAGGTTTATTACTGCAGGGACACAGAAGTCACAGAAACTACGCATGGGCAGTATCTAGGAGCCTGTTCGATTTGTACAAAGAGGGTTGCTCCTTATATACTGAAAATTGGGCTTCGGGCAAATTCTTCACATGTTAGTACATTCCCAAACCTTTGTGTCCTAAACAATAAATATTTGGCGTTGCACAGGAATCGTCGACAATATCTGATGACACAACATTACGAATGAGAGGTTTCCACTTTTCCATCATAATCTCATGTCAACTTTTCATTCAGGACCCGGACCGCCTCATCGTAAATTTCGTTACCTCCCCCTAATAAAGGCCCAGAAGGAAAGGAGCAGAGCCAGGTGCAGAAGATAGAAAAGCAGGATAAGAGATGTTTGTGGGTTGTAAATGGGCAAGGCTACCAGCTTCGGCCGCCTAATCGTGATCAGGCCAACGGACACGAGAACCAGTTCAGCAGGGCTGGCCTCGGGCAGAGGAGGCAGCCTTTGTCGAGTCATGCAGCTACAGCGTGATCTGGTCTAAGGTGCACGTGTCACTAGAGAGGTGAATCTCCGGCTAAGGCTACGTGTCCTTAATTGAAATGAAGTGATCAGAGGTTATTGCGTATGTGAGGGCAAGAAACACAAAATGGCTGACATGATCTAAGATGGATGCCATGGGTAGATCAGAAATGTGTTGGTTACAGGAGTACTCTTGCTCGTAGCGTAGCGAAAACACCAGGATATGCTAAATGGATCATTTGCGGTTCGCTGATACCAATATTATGTATTTCCGACAATATTGAAAACACGGGTTCAAATCGTCACGGAACCTCATACCTTCCCATTTAAAAACTAAGCTTATACAATGTAATAAGGTAATCCCAATTTTATCCTATGGGGGATATGGGCCGTGCAGTAGTGAAAAAGTAATAAGCATTTATTTGGCTATTTGGGGGTGGTTAGCACTTAGGCCTCCATAACGTTTGTTCTCATAAGCTATCTATGCCCAATTTGTGTCCCCAGATCCTGAGGAGTCTAAAGGTACCCTGGATTTGTAGATTCCCATCGAGGTGACTGAGAAATTAACCAAGATATAGCTAAATGTTGTGTTTATGGGGAAAAATGGTTAAAGAAAGTGCTGCAGAACAGTTTTTTCATGCAAATGGCATCAATGAGAGGGTTTGTAGTGCGAAAGTCTCCATCTTCCAAACTTTCAGGAACAGGCAGACTTGAATCAGAAAAGCAAATTTTTAACACAATTTTGTCATTTTACTTGGAGATAGCCCATTTTTTCAATTTTTTGTGCTTGCAGCCGCCTTTCAGTTTGTGGTGAAAACAGGTGTGTAAGCCATGGTGGATCCCAGAAAGCTATTCATTTCTGAATACTAGGCAAACATCCAAATTCAGCCAGGGTGGTCATTTGTGTAGATCTTTCTAAGTTTTCTTATAAAAAGTAGCAGTTGGATTGAAAAAGTAGTGCAATTGAGTTGACAAAAACAGCCATTTGTCTCTACGTTTTCATCTGTAACTTCTTTTAACAGTAGCAGATATTTGAGAGCAATATACTGTTACTTCTCCTGAACTCCTCTGGTTGCAGGGAAATATATAGCTTGTAGGTTCTTCAAAACCCCAGGGTACTCGGAGGCAACAACCAAGCTGCTCTTAACAATGGTTTTTCATTGTGTACCAACTATGCAGCATTTATTGTGGTAAATTATAAAGAATGGCAAAAGGGTACGAAGAAAAACTCTGTATTTCTGAAATGTACACCAGACACTGAGTTTAGGACTAGTGGTTGTTTTGTACATATCTGAATTTATGAGCACCCCATACTGGCATATGTTTCAGAGGGCATTATATAAAATGTCTTCTGTGTTACACACTTGCATACATTTGAAAGGCAAAAACTTAGAAATATTCAATTGGTAATAACAAATATTCTACTATTCTGTATTGCACCTCAATTGTGTGGCTGGGCCTGGGCCTTGCGCCTGTGACAAAAGCAGCCCCCCAAAACGTGACCTAGGAGTCATCATATTTCACCCAGCAGAATGCCTGATTTTTAACAAGGTGTCTAGCTGTGGATTTTGGGCCCCAGCACAGCCAGCACCTAGCAAAACATACCAAAACAGCTAATTTTTTAAAACTAGACACCGAGGGAAGTCCAGGGTGAGGTGACTTGTGTGGCTTTCAACAGGTTTCTTTTTAGATAGAATTCCATGCAAAAATCAAACTTTGCCTAAAACCACATTTTTTTGCATTTCCGTGAGGAAAAGTCAGGGAATCTGCAGGTAGCCACAAATATCCTTCCACCCAGAGTTCCCCCAAGTCTCCCGAGACAAACAGTGCCTCACTTGTGTGGGTATGCCAAGTGACGCGACACCAAATGGGCGCCAAATGCACCATAGACACATCACATTTTTCAATTGAAAAACAAACAGTTTTTTGCTGTGGGTAGCTGTGGAAATTGGTTTGATCCAAGGAGACCAGTTCTGCTTTGAGATATAAACAACCATGGGGCATATTATCAAAAGTCAGAAAACTGCCGCCAAAGCGGCGATAATGGGCTTGATAATATGCCTTGGAGAATTCCAGTAGAAGCCCATGTTCACACCAAAACATGGACTTCTATTGGTATTCTCAAGGGCATATTATCAAGGCCATTATCGCTGTTTTAGCTGCAGTTTTCTGCCGCTAAGCAGCAATAATTTTTAACGCCGTTTTTGATAATATGCCACCAAGGTGGGCTGGTGGGGGTGCAATTCAGGAAGAACAATGCAGGTTTGTTCATGATCATAAATGTAGTCAGTTTTCCTAATCCCGAGATACAAAGCCCATTATATATCCTTGGGGGTAATTGCCTATGCTTTTCGATCCTATCTGCGTTAAGTGTCTCCTCAGGACTGGGAACTGGATGCCTAGCTTTACAAGTATGGAAAATGCAACACCCCCAGAAAAGAATTGTTAAAAATAAAAACGTTTTCTATTTATTTTGCATGTACTTAGCATGTGTGATAAAGGAATGTATGTCTTTGTCCTGCAGTTTTATTCCCGCATTGAATCACAACGCGGTCGTTACAACGACTGTGTTGTGATTCCGCATACAATTACTCCGCAAGTCAGAACAACGACTTGCGAAGGGGGAGCGCTGGATGTTGGAATAGTATAATTTACTATTCCTACTCCAGTCTGTGCGGACAGTAGCGAAGGTGTTGGATTTTGGTGTGCGGAATCACAACGCATACTATGCTACGCTAACAGAGCATGCAAAGTTTGTATTAATTCGCACTTCACAAATTGCACATAGCACAGTACCAAATCTGTGCTTAAACACATAACGTAGCAAGTAAATCAACAACATCCTCAGATGCTTTGAAAAAGCAATTTTACATGCGTAAAAGCATATAACAAATTCACAAAAGTGAACTTTTACAATGAAAACATTAGGCAATGAGAGAGCTGATGATTTCGGGGTGCCCCCTAACCTAGGGGAGGACCAAGCAGATGCCTTGAACACAAAGAGCATAAACAAAAAGAACATTTTGTTGAACTTCAGTGGTGGTCCCATCCCAAGCACAGTTATTGGCAAAAAAACAATCCCAACCAAAGGCCATGCAAAGCATTATGGGACGATATTAGCAGTGGGCAGTGAATATTATTAAAGTATCCAATATCATGAATATTATTAAAGTATCCAATATCAAAATAATTCTACAAAGAGCTGCAGTTCACCTAGTCGTTACTAGATGTCCCTCATGAGTCAAATGCAAAACCATTGAAACCCTTTCATCAAGCATTTGCATTTGACTCTTGAGGGACATCTAGTAACCACCAGTTGAACTGCAGCTCTTTGTAGAATTATTTTGATATTGGATACTATATAATATTCACTGCCCACTGCTAACCTCATCCCCTAATGCTTTGCAGGGCCTTTGGTTGGGAATGTTTTTTTGCAAATAACTGTGCTTGGGGTGGTCCTAAGAGGATGGGACCACCACCAAATCGTTCAATAAGATGTGCTTTTTTGTTTTCAAGGCATCTGTTTGGTACTCCCCCTAGGTTAGGGAGGATCCCAAAATCATCACCTCTCTCACTGCTTGCTAATTTTTCAGTTTCACTTTTGTGAAAGTACTATATGCACTTTAGCATATAAAGATAGAGATACTTATTTAATCTTAACTGGCACTGTGTAGGATGCTATTTGCAATTTTCTCACAGTGTAGACAAGTTCAGAGTGTCATCAGCTACACTATGCAGGCTACATGTACTACGTGAAGTTCGAAGTATGCTTTGTGAAGCTATGTGTAGTGCTGTTACACAAACTGCGTCCAGGCCTAGTCTTTTTAACGACCATGTTGTGATTCCATGCGGGAAAAAAGTTTTGTCATAAACGTTGTTTACCATGATAAAGACATGCATAGTAAAGACACCTGCATGGTAAAAGCATACATCTAATTTGCACGCTTTGTAAAGTTACTCATTCCACCATGGACCGTGTATTCACTCTTAACATTGAAAATGGATCTCTAACTGCACATTTACAAAACTGGCCTGATTATCCTTTATTCCTTCTAGTCAATTTCCGCAATCAGGTACACCCACACATCATACTAGAAAGAATGGTCCTCCCATTGTCTTTTTCTGCTCTGTTTTCAGCCCCCCTTACTCAAAAAAACAAAAGCCCCTTTTTAATTCTATAATTAAAATGTACAATACAATATTGATCTGACTTTAGTGACAAGGCGAAGTTTGATCTGGATCACAAACAGTAGTCTGTATCAGAAATGGACTAGAGCATCTCCAGTGTACATAGGAAGGATGTTATATTGCAATAAAACACGCAAAAAAGTCCCACCTCGCCAAGCACATCCACAAGGCTCTGAACTGAACAAGAAAGATCTTTAATACATATTAGGAAATGTTCGTCCCTAAAGTACTGCAACAATCCCCCTGAACTGCTGGGCAGTCAACCTTTCAACAATCTTCCCACCCACCACGTTACTTATCATTTGCACTTTTTACCCCATGCCAGAAGAGAAACTGATGCTCATGTAATAGGGCTGCGATGTAAAATATCTTAACCAGTGCAATGTAATAATAACATCAAAAGTGTTTTTTTTCTTTTTACAATGAATGTAATAAATGCTTATGTGTCTATTCGTAAAAAGCCTTTATGAGATTGGGAAGTAGTACTAAAAGGGGCATATTCACAAGGAGCTATCGCCGAATTAACAGCAGCCAAAGTAGTGTTAAATTTACCTCCCCATTCACAAGCTGGTGTTAACAGCCCACAGCACCATTTTACCCACGATAGCAGCCACAAAAAACATCACCACAGAAGACCCCTGCAACTATCGCTAATGAGATGCAGAGTAGGCGTTCCGGTGCAGAAAGCCGCAACAACACGACACCTCAACATTCACAACGACCAGCCATATCGTCGATAAGAACGCAAAACTGGTGATAAGGCACGTTAGCAGCAGGAAATTAACACCTTATCTGACCTCTTGTAAAGTCGGACGTCAGCCTGCACCACAAAAGGGAGCCCAGACCAGGGCGTCATCGGAAGGGCAACAGAAGCCATGGAGCCACTCATCATGCAGCCCGGACACCCAAGAGTGCCACAACACCCAGCGCCACAACCCCAGAACCCCAACCCCCACCCAGAACACCCCCCGGACCACCACAGAGGCAGCGCAGACAAAGACAGCGGCCCCTCATGAAACGCACCTGCCTCACGGACCCAACATCTGACAATGTCATTGTCCACTACAGGCTGAAAGGGACAACCATCCTACGCATCCTGACCATCATTGCCTAACAGTCCTCCGGCACCAACACAGCGGACAACCAACATCCTACCCCACACCAAGCTGCTGGCTGTGCTGCACCAGTCGGCCCCTGGCACACCTCAACCAACACCCACCAGAACAGGAGGAGGCTCACAGACAGCCAGATCCAAGTCCCCCACACCTGTCCTGGACATCCCCATCACCCTGGCACCCCAGTTCCCATACGTCCAACACAATGCGCAGGATCCGCTGGAGACCAAACAAGGATCATACGCCATAGCCGGATGCACGCACACGTTTGGGGCAATCCACAGCACACATGTTCTACCTGTGCTCCCGGGTGACACTGCACACAATCACCGCAACAGGAAGCACACGTCAAACATCAATGTGCAGGCAACATCAGAACACCGTGGGACCTTCACCAATGTCGCCTCCAATAAACACAGCCAGGTTGCATGATTCCTCCATCCTCCGACAGTCCATCAGCAACCAGCATTCCCAGGATGGCAATAAGGGAAATGCACAGCCCCTTGGCAAGTTCCAAATTAACACCCCACTCACTACTACTCCACAACCATGCAATTCACAACTCTGGCAATGCACACGTCACAAAATCACAACCAACAAGCACAACAACATGCCCACCCACCAGACGACAGAACAACTTACAATGGCAGCCTGGGCAGGCCATGAACATAAGCCATCAACGGCATGGTACCTCAGCCACACAGTAGCCGAATGTGGGGAGAGGTGGCAACCAGGCTTGTGTGAAGGATGCAGTAGAACCATAATTAGGAAAGTACACAATGACAAGAGTGGCGGAGATGTGCTGGACAGACCACAGTATGTAGAACACACCCATATCCACGGCGACATACACCTCTGGTGTATGGAGTGTAGTGGACAGTGGATGCAACTATGGCCTAGATGTATCATCATTCCTATTTGCGATTTCTTAATAGCGATTTTTACCGAATCGCAATTTGAGAATTATTGCAAGGGTGCAGGGGTGTCTCATGGACACCCTGCTGCACCCCTGAAACTTACATGTGTGTGCATATGGCCACATACATGCCCTATGGGCATGAATGTGTGTCACATGCCACCCTCAAAATTGCCAAATTTTGGTTTTTGAAAGGATTTCTCAAATTAACACGAACCTCAAGTTGGTGTTAATTTGCGATTCCTTAACCTGAATTTGCAAATTAAAAAAGCTTCATACATGTCATTTAAGGAATCGCAAAATTGCGATTCCTTAAATGCTTAAGCAAAATAAGGAATCGCAATTTTTTGCAATTCCTTAGTTTGCTAATTTCACATACATCCCAAAAGATGCAAAATGTCCGTTTGCGATTCGTAAAGGCCGAAATTCTGCGAATTTCGGCCTTAACGAATCGCAAAATGCTTGATACATCTAGGCCCAAGTTACCCCATCCAGTGAGGGACCTTGCATAAATGTTGCCTGTTACGCCCCCGTAAGTGTGAGCAGAGTGGGATGGCCCGGCGTATGCCAGGCCAGTGTAGGGGTGTAAATAAAAAGCACGAGTTGCCTGCGATCCTGTGCGCCTGCCGTACCCCGGTCTGCTGGTCCACGAACCTGTCAGACTCCCCCCTGTGCAGCCAGGCCACACTGATCACCTGCTGACACCGGCGTGGGTCAAGGAGGACCCACCACATGCCTGTGTAAGCTTCAAGCCTGAGGCCCGCGACCCTTCCAGCCTCTCAGACCATCGCTGGCCCCCGACGCTAGCCCACATTACTCCTTTCTCATTCACATATTGCACCGGCGTCCTCTTCGGCCCAGTAGGTCTCATATGTAAAACTGTGTCCTGGGTCCTGATTCGGGCCAGCCGCCACAGCACCAGACTCCCCGATCAGTGAGGCATAGTTCCATATGGGCATCATGCGACATGTGGTGCCACTAACCCTGTTCAACGCCAGCCGGCGACACGTGGTGCCACTAACACTGTTCAATGCCAGACAGCGACACGTGGGTGAGGGACCAGGACTACCCGGCGGACCAGTAGGTCTCACATCCCAGCACCTAATCGTGAATCAAGAATGGCAGAGTCCACATCAGTGGTCGCACGGAGAGGAGTAAGAGGAAGATGAGGCTCAGTCCGGACGAAAGCCAGGTCACAGTCATGGAGGTGACCGAGCGTGTGGTGCCACTGAACCTGAACTACACAGGCTGATGGGGCCACCAACCTATGTCAGCGACACTCAGTGAATGGCCCGTGCTGACCGCTGCCTCCGGCCTACACTGCGGTCCAGTAGGTCAATGAGTCTTGATTTAGCAATGGCAGAGTTCATATCAGTGACAGGCATCATCGCGGACTGCATTTCCTCTCAGCACTGGTGCCACTAAGTCTGTTCCCTGACATTCATGTACACTCACTGGTCTTACATTGGTGGCGTCTGAGTCTATGGACTAGGGGCTAGTTTTCATCCTCATGTGGCTGATATTGAATTGGTGGTGAAAACAAGGCTTGCGCTTTCTACCCCACTATTTGCTGCTTTCGGGTAAAATCAAACCTTCCGCATCATGCCCTGGAGGACACCTTCCACTGTCCCCGCAACCCTCCGCAACATACACCTTGGACATTGATGAGGACCCGCTCATGGCCCATCTGACTGCACCCCAAGTCACCGCCCGTGGCTGGGTGCCTGTGCCAGCCACAGTGCATCCGTAGCCACTAACACTTTGCCCAGGACCCCTTCTTCTGAGATATTGGATGGACCCTGAAGTGTTGGGCTTGGGGTTAGCAACGCCATTTCTCTGTGACCCTAAGCTGTAAGCAGCCTCCGGGCCCAACTGCGTCCCACCAGTGCTCACACTCCAAAGCGAGTCTTGACCGGCAATATCACAGCAGGAGGCACATGCCACCACCGCAAGGACCACCTCCAACAGCCATCTGCCAGAGTCGAAACGGTGGTCCTGACAGACTTACGGAGTTGCTCAGACATGTCGTGGAGGCCTTCATCGGCCTGATACCCTGTTCAGCACTCCAGGTGCCAGTGACTCAGTGCACTGCAGGCCATTATCCGTTGCTGATTGAGTATTGTGCTGTGGAGCGGTTGTGCAGCTATGTCACCTCAAACAATGTGGGGGCCCTGAGACGTTGATCGGGAAGATGATGCAGGTTTAACACACCCCACTGCATCTGCATCAGGAAAATACCGAAGGGACACAATCCAAGACTTTTTCTGTACATGAGTGTGCTCATCTCTAGTGTCCCAACCCCAGTGCACTGCAACTCACGGACACTTCTGTTTGCATGTTGGCTGTCCTCTGGACTTTCTCCGGCTCACTCCATGTTGCTCAGCAGTTGACTCTGTTATGCATGTGTTTTCTGTTTCCGTTGCACTGGTGTCCACTGTTCAAGTGGTTGCCAGCACAAGATATTCCGTGCAGAATGGCTTACACTTACCCCACACACATCCCTCACAGGCGTCACCGTACATGTGCCCTGCCAATAAAGGGGCCAGGCACGTGTGCCCGTAGCCAGTTTAACATGATATATGCTTGTGTACGTGTGGTCTTATATGCTTGAGGGCCCTGGGCCCTACGACATTACATTGTGATGTGTACATAAATGTAAATTGATACTTGTATTGTGCACTACTCACCCGCAAGGGTCTCAAGGCGCTTGTACGAATACCGCTGTGAAAACCCATCCTGGCAGTCCCTGTGAGGCGTCCACTCCTGGGCACCCCCAAGGTGGAGGCCAGGCATCCTTAGCGTTGTGGGGGCCGTTGTGGAGATTAAGCAAGCTATTGCCCAGAGTTGCAGAGTGGGACTCCATGATAGGAATAGGCACAGAGGCGAAATTTATCAGGTCTGTGGAATTTTTTTTTAGCCCAAGACCCGCTGAGGCGGGGAATTGAACCCTGGTCCCGGGCTATACCTCTGCATCAGGGTCTGCCGCTCTAACCATTGAGCCACACTTCTCCACATCAGGTGCAGACATGTTCCCGAAGGCAGCGGGTTGGAGCTTGGACATGTAGCTTTGTCGTCACCCACTCAGTTCATAAGGGGAGTGGCCAGGGCCGTCGTTCGCAGAGCCAACATGGGTGTGTGGCTGCAATTTGAGCGCCACTTGGTGTGGTTCTGCACTGTGAATTGGCATCTGCATGTGTCTCTATGGCAGTGTTGGTCTCTCCTTAGTTGGGTGTGGGTGGTCCCTGAAGGGTGATAGACACCTACGTATGTGTCTTAGTTTGCATTCCATGGGTTTGGCCCCCACCTACATCTGTTGGGCCACCTCCTTTTGGCATGCTGTCACCTGGCATTGGGGTGCCATGTGTGGGTGGGTGAAGTGTTGTGAGCCAGCTGTGCTTGCAGTGCTTCCTGCTGTGTGGCCTGTTGCAGGCTCAGTGTTCTCCTCTGAGTAGCTTGGCTTGCCGGGTCCTGGTAGGGGGTTGCGTGGGATATCCATCGGCTGTTGTAGGGCGGCGGTGGCGGCGGTGTGGTGGTCCTCTCCAGCATCACAGATGTGTTGTATTCTGTGCTCTGCTGAAGGTGTTGTGTGCCCCACTGCAATGTGAAGGGGAGATGCATGTTGACATTGTGTTGACATGTATGTTCGGCGCATTGTGCTGGTCTGCATGCAGACTGTATGGCAATGTACATTGTGACTGTTTGGGAGGTTCTGTATTCTTCTGCGGGACAGTGTACATTTGAACTACATGACGAATGTGAGGTCGTACGCGTACATTTCCATTTCACAGTTACCGGCTCTGTCAGACGTAGTAGGCATGTTTCTGTGCATGTGCGGAGCCAGTTGTGTCCTCTGTACTGCACTGTCGGCTATGCGCATTGTACCAGGTTGTCGTCAATGTGGGTTTGCTGTTCGTGCTATATGTGTGTGCTGCAGTGTGCCAAGGGGATCTGTGACATGATCCTGGGTAATTGTCAGTGTTCAGTGTGCTACACCTCGTTGTGCATGTGTGCCATTGTGCCCATCTTCCCCGTTGACCCAGTCCCTGTTCGTTGCACATCCTGTTGATGTTATGTGAGGTCCTCTCGAGCTGTGTCCGTACTCCCTACTTCTTGCACCGTCTCCACACTGATGACTGTGGCCTGGGTTTCCTCCAGCTCCTCATGTGGCGCTGGACTGCCACCTACTGTCGCCGTTGCTGCCTTCCTGTTGGCAGAGGGTTTGTGCCTGTTTTAGGTTGTCACGTCATGCCGGCACCTATTGGACTCCTCGATTGCCCTCCTTGCCACTCCAACTGCATTCTAAGTGGTCTGCTTGTGGGTCAGTTGCTAGTAGTCTTCTGTTACCTCAATGACGTGGTCTCGTTTTCCTGCGTTTTTCACACCTTCTTCCGCTCCCTCTTTTCCTTGGCCTTCCCCGTTGTTCTTTGCTGGTGGTCTGTGGGGGTTATGGGGTTCGAGTTGGCCTCTGCACTGGGTCAGGGTGTGTCCATGTTGCTACGTGCTTTGGTCTGTTTCTGGTGTGTTGTTTCTGTGGTTTTTATGGTGCATTGTCCCCCCAGACGTGTGGGATTTGCAGGCCTATGGCTCGTTTTTGCTGTTTTTTGTACTGCGGTTGGCCTCATCGCATGTTTTTAGCATTCGCGTATCGCATTTTTGCGGCATGGCGTTGATTTCCACGCAGAGATTTGACGTTATCTGGTGTCTATCGCCTGATACTGCCGCATTCTGAATTCCACGTTGACAAAGGGTTATTTTCCCATGATAGGCTGCGATGTTGAAAGTTGTGTTACTCTATTCTTGCGGTAGTTATCACACGTTCCTGTGAATATACCCTTTGGTGTATTCTTTTCCGTTCTCTTACACATCTTCGTGAATCAGCCGAAACATCCAGCTCTCAATTAGTAAAAGTGAAAAAATGGCACAGACCTTTCTCTTTGTACTGCTTGTATATAACTATTCCGCGATTTTTCCCATTTATCCCAATTTAGAAGCTAATGATCCAATTCCCTAAGGCATTTAAAAGTACATAAATTAGCAGTCCAGGGGACATATTATCAAGAGCGCTTTAGCTACAGGAAACTTCAGCTAAAGCAGTGATAAGGGGCTTGATAGTATGCCCTAGAGAATTCCAATAGGTTTGTGTTCCTTCACACCAGAACCTGGGCTTCTATTGGAATTCTCTAGGGCATATTATCAAGCCCCTTGCGGCGATAATGTTATAGCTGTTCTTGATAATATGACCCCAGGAGTTCTTCATTACACACTTAATACCCATGTGAATAGGTCCCTCAGTGTCTATGGAACTAATGACTCTCAAGGTGGAGCATAGTCTGAGCACCAGTTTTATTGCACAAGATTATTTGTACTTTATATAACTTTTACAAACATTTGAGATTGCTTCAATCAAGGGATGTTTCATATTAATGATCTAATCACCTTGTCCTATTAATTTGCTGTAATTTTTCTTTCAAAACAAATCATTCACTATCTGTATACATTGTGTTTTTACCTATACAGGATATTTCAGTAGTGCCACACAATTTCAATGAAATGCTGGCACAGTGTTCAAGTGGTGTATTAGCAGTATGGGCAAAATTTGGTGAAGTGACCATAGAAACAAACAACTTTCAACTGCCAATCCTTAGACTAAATCTAAGAATCCACCCATGCAGTTTATAGCATGGGAAAAAAATGCTAGCTTTCTCCAATTTTGTTATACATAAAAAAAATGTTGTGTCAGCAACATTTCTACTCCACAGACAGGCACCATCAAGGAAGAAAGCCTGTAGCACTTCCACATAGGAGCTCTAGATCATAAACCTATATGAAAAAAATTATAGTTACTAAAGAAAAATTTGCCGAGCTTGCTCTGGTAATATGTGGGGGGTTGTTAGCGAAAAGCTTACCCTCAGCCGTAACCAAGGATCTGGAGGGGGGACTGAAAAATGTAAGTAATAAATGCATGAAAATAAACAATAAATAAGTGTGCACCCCCTGGGAACTAATCAAGGTGCCAACCAAGTACCGATGAGACACAAATGTGATTCTTATTAAGCAGCTTTTTCTTTTATTTGTTAAGGACTAGATACATATGTAGCTAAAAAGAAAGAGAGTCAATCATTCAATTGTGTATGTATTGAAAATGAGGAACAAGCCTATGTGCACTGACTCGTACCCAAAAGTGATGCATACCTGGACAAATCATCCCATACAGTGTATTTGCCTTGAGGGTGGCCAGATATCTCAGACTGGTCTTGTCATTCATCTGCACCAAGGCTAGTCATTGACCACCTTGAACCTAAGTAATGTTTTTTTATTGTTGTTTCTAGGCATATATTTCTAATTGTTGTGACCTCTAAAGTTGGACAGTAACTGTTTCAAAATATGGGAATCCTATCCGAGGGCATTGGGGGGAGCTGCAGTGGTCCAGGGGACAGCTGTCTGCTCCCCCGAATGTTTTCTCAAATGGGAAACATG
Organism: Lissotriton vulgaris; assembly: GCF_964263255.1. Lineage (NCBI taxonomy): Eukaryota > Metazoa > Chordata > Amphibia > Caudata > Salamandridae > Lissotriton > Lissotriton vulgaris. The sequence goes on along the minus strand of NC_141685.1, from coordinate 2,101,213,289 downwards.
TTGTTTGGAAAACAGCACCTTGTTCGGGAAAACGGCTGGTTTAAAAGAATGTTTACAAGTTAGGAAAGCAAATACAGGGGTTGTAATCTGGTGTACCATGAGACCACCATCCCTACATCAACATCTTGAACAGCGGGTCACAAATTAGGACCTGCCTAATTATTATTCAATAGGCAGGTCTTTTTTGACTCCCCTACTGCTGTCTGTTAGTACATAATAGATATGGAATCATTCAGAAAAAAATATTTAGGTTATGGTGTGGGTGACATCTCCACACTCGCACAATAAATGTATGCAGAAGTCATACATTTATTGACACATCATACATTAGTGGCCGAAAAACGATTTTTCTAATTGAGTCCATAAAGAAAGCTGTTGTATATTTTAGTAGTCATGCCCAGATTCTACTTTGGCATGCTGGGTTACCCTTGTTTGTGACTCCCTTCTATTTTACATGTTGCGTGGTAAATTACAACCACCCTCCAGTTGGTGTGCAATTTACACATCCCTGGTTTTCTGGCCGCTACTTCTGTCCCACCCTAAACACTCGGACACTGCACCCAGCTACTTGACACGCTTTGAGGACATACAGCCAACAATGCACATCTTTCGAATTCGAATTGCCCTATTATAGATGTAAGTTCCGTAGTAATGGGGAGGGGGCTGGGAATGGGTGATGGAACAAGGTGAAGGAGGGAGGTGATGGTGGCAGTGGAAGGTCCGCAGTAACCCGTAGGTAGCATCAGGCAGGACATTGCCTAGGCCATTGTGATAACCGTGATATAATTGTATGCAAAGGGACCAAATAAAAGAATTAATGGACACCATTACGTGTCTCAGAAAAGGGGTCATGTGTTATAAAATATATCCATTGGATCCTGCGACATAGTAAAACAAACCTCTCATCTGTGACCTCGTGCAAGAGTTCAGCTACTGATTCGCCACATTTGTGTGCAATCGGTGAGGTTCAGTGCCTTAAAATGCAAAGTTTTTTAACATTGGGAGAAGCTGACACCCACCGTTGCCAATGGGAGGTGAAGGGCCCGCTTTGTGTAGTTCGTAAAGGATTGTGCACCAATTCTTCAATAGTTTGTTGTAACTACATTTAAGCATTGCTACTCTGAGCCGTTGTCGTAAGACACCAAGACTGAGGACCACTCCTCCACTAATATTATTGGGGTGCTTCATTTATTGATATGTACATGTCTTAGAGTTCGTTACCTCAAAACGTGACATTGTGAAGTTACACACCACTGTTTTTTGCTTCTATTCTTTAATTTCAGAAATTCAATTCCAGTGTTAAACCCCTTCCTCTTCTGGATTCCCAAGACAAACATGGTTTCTTATTAAATTCAAAGTCGCATCAGCAAGGCAGTATTTTACCACTAATATACAATAAAAATGCGCACAATTCGCAGGTAAGAAAATTGATACTTTTTCATTTTCCTTTATGATTATAGTTTTATTATATTTGTAATAAGCATGCTTTGCCCAGCACATTGCAACTTTCATATCAAAATGTTGCTGTAGAAAAAGAAAAATATAGAAGCGTAAATCTTTTTATTTTTGTGACCTTTTTTTGTAGCCCTAAATTAGTATAATACGTTGTGATGCCTTCAAAATTCCAGTGCGGCTGAAGGGAGTGGTTAAGGTGGAGCTGTTCATTATGGTGGAAAATAATGCCAGTTGTTAATCTTAATCTTACTTTCAATAGCTGACAAAATAAGTTAAATAGATTTTCCACCAGGCCATGCATCATGGCACTAACCAGCATTCATAATCTCTCATAAATCTAAACTAGCTTCTTGTGTATTTTTAGCGAACCCATTTTCAGGGAGTTTTATTGTTTTGTTTTAATATTCATTTTTATTCCCTTGTTCCCAAATTCAGACTTTTCCCTTTTTCTGTGTTTTTCCAGATATTTCTTTGCCATAGTCTGCGGACCACAATTCCTGGGTCCTTTTAGGACTCGCAATAAACAACTTGAGTTGTTCGCCAAGATCTATTTCATCACTAACACAACCTGCAGAACACACAGCATACAGCACACAACACAGACATACACATAGACATATGGAAAGGGCCCTTGGCCAATCCTCTGCAACTACTGGCTGGTTTGGGTGAACTACATGTAATGAGGAAAGATCATATTATAAAGTCAACATCAATGTGACCGCCCTACCTATAGAGCTGCTTATATTAAAATACTTTATTTGTAATTTTTCATGACATTTTGGAAAAAGACTACGTATATTTCTTTCACAAGGAGGTCATTATCCTAGAACAGTACACATATCAAAGGGTACCATTTAATTATTTTTTTTGTTCAGTTTAAACTAAAACGGTTTACACTTTTGCACATTTTCAGCAATGGTAGATTAAATACATCTCTGCAAGAACAAGGATAAACACAGGAGCACATTCAGTCCATAGCGCGTGGCCTCCTGATCCCCGGGCAGTGCGGGTTAGGGAACTGGGCCACCAGCTCTCACCATGTACCATCTACTGGTAGGCCCATTATGTTACCATGTCACCCAAGAATGCCAGGACTTCGTTCAATTTACCGTCCCTCCTGGAGTGTTGAACATGTTGTTCATCTGCTAAAGCCCACTTAAGGAGATTGCGTTTCCAATCTGCCTTCCCTGGCCTCGGAGCAACATCCAGTGTATCGCAACCCATCTCTGTGCCAACACCACACCCAGGGCTAACATTTGCACCTGCATTTTCAAATATTTACACCGAGATTACATCCCCAGGAGGCACATCCGAATCAAATCCTCTGGCGCCACTCTAACCACCCAGGATAGTATCAACATCACTTTCTCCCAAAAGTCTGCTATTTTGGGGCAGGTCTGCGTCATATGAAGAAAGTCCTCTGCGGGAAGTACGAACCTTTCACACATCGCAGGGGTAGCCTGATATATTCTAGATATCATAGCATGTGTTAGGTAGGTTCTGTGCACATAATGAAAGTGTATCTGCTTGAACCTATTGCTGGGCGACACTGCCGGACCTGCTTGCCAGCTATTTTCCAGTCGTAGTTAGTTATTTCCTCCGGGCAGTCCTTCCCCCAGGGCTCTTGAGCTTTGAGGGGCTTCCATTTCAAGCATAGGTTCATTTACCTCTTCATTCCCCAGTTTCCATACTTTTGACTTGAATACAGAAGAAATGCCGGTATGTGATTGTTCAATAACATTATCCAATTCCTCGACATCTGTCTTCTATTGTTAGTATCTTGTCCCTTAATGTGAGCCCTCATCAACCTCTTGTTACTTTCCTGCTCTTACCTCAACCCAGTACCATGCTGGTTCCACCTGGCGTTAGCCTATGAGATCCCATTGTGTCATAGATTTATGATGTTTACCGTCCACCATACCGGTCCAGGAAAGACATGGCTTGGCAGTTCGGGTTGGGCTGTCCCAATGAGGCACAGGGTCAAGGCTGATTTGCATTTAGCTGCATCTGAACTGGGGTGGCAAAGTGAGCAAAGTCAGCTAAAGAATAATGATGAATTCAATCCAGATCTGTGACTGGGGGTGAGTGTTTGAAAAGTTTCAGCACTCCACCCATCATCTCCTTGTGATGGCTTTGTTCGCCCTAAGTTGTCAGGGTACACCCAGACATGGGCCCCTTGCTCACTTTGCCACTGGATTTAAGCTAGCCTGGCTGATGAGGGCTGTTAGCCCGAAACCGGTCCCGGAATGCTAGTTTCCGGTCCAGGGAAGACATGGCTTGGCAGTTCGGGCTGGACTGTTCCCATGAGGCACAGGATCAAGGCTGATTTGCATTTAGCTGTATCTGAACTGGGGTGGTAAAGTGAGCTAAAGAATGATGATGAATTCAACCCAGATCTCTCTACTGGGGGTGAGTGTTTGAAAGGTTTCACAACTCCGTCCATCACCTCCTTGTGTTTGCTTTGTTCGCCCTAAGTTGGCAGGGTATGCCCAGACGTGAATCTCTTGCTCACTTTGCCACTGGATTCAAGCTAGCCTGGCTGATGAGGGCTGTTAGCCCGAAAGCAGTCCCTGGATGCTTGTTTCTGGTCCAGGGAAAACATGTTATGTTATGTTAGGTTTATTTATAAGGCGCACAGATGCTCCAGCAAAGGAGCGTCCTGGCGCCCGACAAGGTAGCAACACAACATAACTGATCAGAACAGAGGAGGGAAAATTCAGGGAAACAGGAAAGTTTTTAAAGCACGACGGAAAGAAAGCAAATCCCTAAGGGCACGCATCGCAGGGGGCAGAGAGTTCCACAACGTTGCGGCACTAACTTGAAATGAACGGCCGCCTGCCCTGCAGCGCTGGAAGCGGGGGACAACTGCAAGTTCTAAGTCCGACGATCTTAAAGCCCGGGTCGGAACATAGCGGGACAGAAGATTGGCAAGGATCATTGCAGGGGATCCCTTGAGGATTTTATAGGCTAAACAAAGGACCTTAAACTGGATCCTTTGCGCAATCGGAAGCCAATGCAGCGTACGCAAGGTATTAGCAGTAGGGCAAAATCTGGGAAGCCCCACCAAGGCTCTCGCTGCAGCGTTCTGAACACGCTGTAAGCGGGTGATCTCCGATTGATTAAGGCCTGCTAACAAGGAACTGGCATAGTCAAGCCTTGAGATCACAGTTGCTTGAACCACAAGTTGCCTGGTGGTGGCGTCAAAAAAATTGAGTATGGGCCGCAGTCCGCGTAGAATACCAAAACAGCGGGCCGCCGTGCGTTTGGTGTGACAGACAAAAGAAAGCGTTGGATCGAGCCAGACCCCAAGAATTTTTAGCTCGACGACCGGGGTTGGCGTAGGTCCCAGGTCCGCCGGCCACCACCTGTCTCCCCAGAGTTCCGTTTGTTTGCCAAAAACCATCACCTCCGTTTTGCTGGCGTTCAGCTGGAGACAGTTGGACGTCATCCAGCTGGCGACCGCCCATAGTCCTTTCTGGAATCTGGGGGCATCCACATCCGCATCCCCGCTGATCGTGACCGCTAGCTGGGTGTCATCGGCATATGACACCATGGTCATGCCCCATTGCCTGACCACCTCAGCCAGCGGTCTCACGTACAGATTAAAAAGCGTGGGACTCAGCGAGGAGCCCTGTGGGACCCCCAGATCCAGAGGATGGAATTTGGACTGGTGGGGCGGTACGGCCACGCAGAAGGAGCGGTTGGCAAGAAAGGAACGGATCCACTGGAGAGCAGTTCCCGTGACACCAGCTTCCTCCAGACGGAGCAGAAGCATGGGGTGGGATACGATGCCAAAGGCAGCGCTCAGATCTAGTAGCACAAGCTCCGCCGTTTGACCCGCATCCAGCATGGAGCGTAAGTGCTCCACCATATACAGTAGAGCAGTTTCCGTGCTGTGTCCAGCCCTAAACCCATTTTGCGTACTGTCCAAGATGTTTGCTTGGAGAAGATGGTCCGAGAGGACGGCGTTGACATGCATCTCCGCCACTTTGGCAGGCCACGGGAGCAGAGAGATTGGACGATAGTTCGCAGGCTTGCCGGCGTCCAGCGATGGTTTTTTAAGAATGGGCATGACCATTGCCTGTTTCCACTTCAGCGGGACCACGCCGGATGCTAATGAGATGTTGATCAAAGAGCAAACCGGTGAGAGGCCATGGGATGCTAGATCTTTAAACAAAGCTGGCCGTAAAGGATCAGCCGGAGACCCTGACTTGACCTGCTGGGCCATTTTACTAAAGGTTTCCGAAGTGAGAATAGGAAAGGATTGTAAAACCTCCAGAGTGAGAGGCTCAAGAGGTCTACCTTGAGGAGGTGCCGCCGAGGGGAAGGCTCTGTAAATAGCATGAACTTTTTCCAAGAAAAAAGCCGCCAAGGTTTCACAATGTGCGGTGGAGCTCTGATGGGTAGAGTTCACCTTTTTGGCAATAAGATCTTTTAGGGCTTTAAAAATAGTTTTGGAGGGGTTAGTGCTGGTACGGAATTGCAGGGCGTAAAAAGCCGCGTGGGTTCTGCAAACTGCACGGTGGTAATGTTTAACAGTGGCCAAATACAAAACTTTTTTGTCACTGTTATAGGTTTTGCGCCATTCCCGCTCGGCGCGCCTGCAAGTGTTTTTAAGCGCCCGTAAAGAATCGTCGTACCACGGACTCGGATCCCTTGACCCACATTTACACGAAACAATCGGGATTAGGGAGTCAAGGGCCCGGGTGACCCACTCACAAAAACAATCATAGCCCCCTTCCACGGTTTCAATTGGACCCAGCGGATCGGTTGACAAAAGATGGAAAAAGTCATCCAGTTTCAGTTTATTCCATCGCCGTCTAGGGATAGAGCACACTATGGGTTTAAGTTGACGCTCCAGCAAGGGGCACTGGATGCATACCAAATAATGATCGGTCCAGGCCAGCGGAGATGGGGTAGAAATGCTGACTTTCTCTAGATTAGTAAAAAACGGATCTAGGATGTGACCCCCTACATGGGTAGGCTGCAACACCAGCTGAACCAGCTGGAGAGCTTCAAGATCAGCGAGTGAGCTGAGGACCGTTGGCATGGATAAGTTGTCGTAATGAAGATTTAGATCACCGATGATGGAGAAATTAGAGCAACCTGTTGCCAAGGTGCTAATAGCATCAGGGAGGGCCTTACTAAAGGCCACATCGCTACCCGCGGGGCGATATATCAAAATACCCGAGAGAGCAAAATTGGGCGTGATGGTGATCTCAAATGACGCACTTTCACAGCCTGTAATTTTTTGCCCTTGCCACACACACGGGTAGCACGACTTAACTGCGAGAGCTTTTCCCCCGCCTCTAGAGGCTCGGTTAAGGGTATACACCGAGTACTCAGGCGGGAAGGCCAAGTTGATAATGGCCGTATCAGAGTCTTGAAGCCAAGTCTCCGTCAGGAAAAAAGCATCCGGCGTCTCCTTGCCTATCAGGTCAGAAATGTCTTGATGATGTTTGACCATCGACCTGACATTAAGGTTCCACATGATGAAATGAGGGCTTACGCAGTCTGTTTTTGCGGCAGAGACATTACTCACAAGTGTAGATGGAGCGGGAAGTTCCAATATCCCGCAAACACATGAGTGAGGTCCACACAGTGGATTGACCCGCGGAGCGTCACAGGTTCTAATACGGTGGCCAATGGCCAGCAATATATCCCTGGGGTAGCACAACATTATGTACTTTGCAGCATCCACTGGCGAAAAGACCAGGCCCCAGCCCTGTCCTGCGCGTCCTGGCGCGGACGGGCGTAGACGGGCAGGACTCTGGCACGACTCCGGCCACGCGAGGACATGCCCGCTGCGCGATCCCGCTGCGCTGGGGGAGGAGCTTTAAGTAGGTGTTCCCTCGCTGGCTCATGCGCATTAAAGCGCAGGCAGATAGAAGCGCCTCAACCCACTCACCCGACTCCAAGATGGCGACCAGAACAGGGCACCCACCCCAGGACCAGACCCGCCCAAACGGCGGTGCAGGAGCCGATTACCGTGCAAGTAAGAGGAAATTAAAAACAGGGGTTAACAACAGAAATTAACGCAAATATTAAACAGGGTTTTTAAAAATGCGAGTTACAGCAAAAGCGTGCGAAGCGCTACAGCAGCAGTCAGCTACCTTGTCAGGGGGAGGTATCCAAGGGACTCGCCTTAAGTAGGTGTTCCCTCGCTGGCTCATGCGCACTAAAGCGCAGGCAGATAGAAGCGCCACAACCCACTCACCCCACTCCAAGATGGCGACCAGAACAGGGCACCCACCCCAGGACCAGACCCGCCCAAACGGCGGTGCAGGAGCCGATTACCGTGCAAGTAAGAGGAAATTAAAAACAGGGGTTAACAACAGAAATTAACGCAAATATTAAACAGGGTTTATAAAAATGCGAGTTACAGCAAAAGCGCGCGAAGCGCTACAGCAGCAGTCAGCTACCTTGTTACATGGCTTGGCAGTTCGGGCTGGACTGTTCCCATGAGGTACAGGGTCAAGATTGATTTGCATTTAGCTGTGCCTGAACTGGGGTGGCAAAGTGAGGTAAGGAATGATGATGGATTCAGCCCAGATCTGTGACTGGGGTGAGTGTTTGAAAAGTTTCAGCACTCCGTCCATTATCTCCTTGTGTTTGCTCTACCTTGCGTTAGCCTATGAGATCCCATTGTGTCATAGATTTATGATGTTTCTCGTTCACCATACTCCAGTGTACCCAAAGAGGGGCTGGATCAGACAGCTATGACAAGCCTATTTCTGAGGGATCCGAGAGTCTTTCTACCATCTCTATCCATACCCCAATGTTCTCTTTTGTCTTCTTATATTCACTACCGTTCACCCTATTCTACTTCTGCAGTTTTTAACCTTGGATAATATAGGATTCGGCCTAAATACAATTACTAACACTGTTCTCAAGTTAACTAACAAGAGTTACTTATACACTTCTGACTTAGTACTGTTAAAAACATTTAAAAAAACATTTTTGTACCCCTCACCCAAATTAGGCGCCGTGCTACATCATATGAGTACTTCTTTGCAAGATGTAACTGGTACTAGTCGGGCTTACCCTGAAAGCAAGTGTATAATGCAATGTAAAGGGTCATGAATAAGTGTAAATTTGTATTATGAGTAAGATGATTAATATAATTTTACTAAGGTTGAATCCTATCTTATACAAGGTTAAAAGCTGCAAAAAGAGAATGGGGTTAACAGTAGTTGTTATGATACCTCCTCCTTTTCCATTAAACAGTTAATATGATTCTGCCTTTCTTAACACGTTACAACATCACTGGGCTTTCATCAGGTCCTTGGTGAGCCCCCATGCATTCTCGTGGTGACAGCCACATGGAGCCCTTCGAGACGCTGTCTTTAGGAAGAGATTCATGCGGCTATCCAAGAATACTTTGAGCTGAACACTAGATTGGTCAACTCACCCTCTGTGCTCTGGGAGGCGTTCAAGACAGTTATATGCGATGCAAACATAGCTAACAATATGCTTAAAAACTTTTATTTAAAAACAGACATTTTAGGTGAGCATATCTAGAGTGTACCTGGCGTTGAGAGTGCTCTTTACAGGAGCTGCTTTCCACCCAAACTTGAGTACCAGCCAGAGTTTTGCATATATATATATATATATATATATATATATATATATATATATATATATATATATATATATATATATATATATATATATATATATATATATATATATATATATATATATATATATGTATATCACCTACTTGCGGTCGCCAGTAGGTAGTTATAGTTATAGTTAGGACCTAGTTTTCATAGGAAAAGCTTTTTTTGTTTTCCAATAACTTTGAAGCCGGTTGACGAATCTTCACAACATTTTCAAACTAGTGATCAGCTCCAGTCAGCTCCTGTCTTGAAAGTTTCGGGTGATTCGCCAAACGGGGGTTGAGAAAAAAAGGGGGGGGTCCCAAAACGCGTTTTCTCAATGTTATTTTCCATAGGAAACTTTAGACTCAACCACAGCTCGAACTGCTGAACAGAATTACACCAAATTAGGCAAAAAGGTAGCCCTTGGTTCAGAAAGAGACCTTTTTGTTAAATGGTGTAAATCCGTTCAGTACTTCCTGAGAAATTAAAGAAAAGATGGTTGGAAAATCGATTTCCCATAGGAAACTTTTGACATGGCTACAACTCGAACTGCTGAACGGGAATTACACCAAATTTGGCAAAAAGGTAACCCTTGGTTCAGAAAGAGACCTTTTTTTTATGGTGTTAATCCGTTCATTAGTTGCTGAGAGAATCAAAAAAATAAAAGTTTCAAAATCTAGAGGCTCGGTGGATCCGCGGACCCTCCCGACCACGAGCTCTATTCTAATTGGCTGTTAGCACTCCAAACCAGGAGGTGTTGGCAACCATCTTGTGACTCAGTAGAACCGAGTCACAAGAAAACAGAAAACAAACGTGAAAAACAAGAAAAGGGGGCAGGGTAGAAACACCCTGACCCCCTAGGCCTGTTTAGGGAGTCCCACAAGGACCCTCAGGGCCAAAAAAGCAATTATTTTTTAAAGCGTCGAGATTCGCGCACCCAGCAAATTTTTTTCTAAAAATGTCAAAAAAACGAAGTGCGGGCTCCCGCGCTTCGTTATTATTTAGCCCCCGGGACTTGACCCACCTGGGGGCTCTGTAACGCAGCTCTGTGGCACTTACTGGAGATACCTGGTGGGCTAGTTAGACCCCAGGGACCCTCAGGATTAAAGGGGACTTAATCCCCCAACTTACAACGCGCCAGGTTGCAGAGTGGTGGAGAAAGGGGGCATGACCTTTGCCCATCTCTCACCAATCCCACTGTGTGGGGCTTACTGGAGGTACAATGTAGGCTAGTTGGCCCCTAAAGGACCCCCAGCAGTGAAGGGAACTCCAATCGCCATCCAAGAGCATGCCAGGGAGCGTGTTTGTAGAGTGGTGGGCAAAGAGCTCGTAGCCTGGTATGCGTACTTACCAATGCTGCTGTGTAGGACTGACTGGAGGTGATAGTTTGGGAAGTTGGACCCCAAGGATGTTCTTGGGGCCCAACTACCCCTCTTGTTACCTCCAGTAAGTCCCACACAGTGGGATTGCTAAAACGTCTTTGGAGGCCATGGCCCCGTTTCTCTACCACTCTGCAAACGTGCCTCGTGGCAGACTACGGGATGGGGGTTGACGTCCAATTTAGTCCTGAGGGAGTTTGGAGGCCCAGAATCCCTCCTGGTACCTCCTGTAAGTCCTACGCAGCGGAATTCCTGAGCGATGGTTGGACGCCCATCATCCTTCCTCCACCACTCTGCAAACGCGACTACTAGTAAAGTAGCATATTTCTGCTCCTCTGACTTAGAGGTAGTTTTAATCCCCTGCCCTATTATGTACTAGGGCCTTACAGAGGAGCTCATGCTAATCACATGGGTACCCCAAAGCATAGTGTTCCCTAGTGTATGTAGGTGTTTTCACTGAATTCTAAGTGTCTTTTAGCATAGCACTTGCTCTAGGCCTGGTTAGTCAGAGTCAGTTGCTGCCAGTACCCGTCTAAAAAAGTTGTGGGCACAGGATGATTTTGCAACAAGGCCTCTTTCTGCTCCTCTGTTGGGTCTTTCTGCACATCTCTTCTTCTTCCTGCACTTTTCTTCGTCTTTCTGACTGTTGCCTCTTTCTGTATTTAACTTGCTTCTTTTTGCGCTTTTCTTCCTCTTTCTTCACATGTCCTACCTTTGTAGGCAGAGTTAGAAATTAGCATTTAAAAAACCTTTGAAATTCACTGAAAAAAAACACAGGTTTTAGGCACATTATAGTTAGAAATTAACATTTAAAAAAACCTTTGGAATTCACTGAAAAAACCATAGATTTCAGGGACATTACAGTTAGTTGGAGGTTTTATTCGTATAAAACCATAGAAATTCGGCTGTTATAGTTAGTAAACCTAACTATAACTCACGCAATGCACTCCTGATGATGTCACATTTTACATCACTCATGACGTGCTCAGTGACATCACTCATGACATCTAAAATAACATCACTGATGACATCATCCATGTGATCATCTGATGCACCTCCTCATACCCTAATAAAACCTTTCATACACCCACTCTAAAATACTAGGGGTGGGTGAAATTTGTGTAATCGCTTTACGCGAATCTTTGCGAAATGGTAAAAAATCACTGCAAACATGCAGAATTTCCGCGAACACATGGAATTGCTTGTTCGCTATGCTTTTTTACTGTTCGCAATCACTGTTTGCATGCCCGGGGGAAATATCTTGCGTACACGCATTTTGAGAACGCGAACAAGCAAAAAATTTCGCGAAGTCGCGGAACGCCGAATTTTGGGCAATTTTGTGTTCTCCACTGAACGCAAAATTACCCAAAGTCCGCAAGCGGAACGGAATTTACCGCCCAGGCCTATAAAATACAGACCACCAATATCGAAACCATAGAAAGACCAATACCAGTTAGTACATACCTGCTCAGTGAGTCATACGTCTACACACACACCCACCCACTAACCCATACAGTCACTCATACACACAGTCATTCATCTATACAGCCACTGATATATCCACTTATAGACCCATATAGTCACACTTACACACTGCCACTCGCCCAAACAGTTACCCATACACCTGGTCAAAATGCAAATAAACTATCACACACTCATTTCCTTACTTATGCAGTCATACACACACCACAACACCTATTTATACAGATACTAACACATACTTACTCCCTTAAAGAATCACTCATAGAAACACACACTCATCCATGCAGATACTCTTGCAATCAATCACTCTCACATATAGTTGTTAATATACTTCCCACGGGTCTTGTTCGCGCTATACAAAACTCTATAATAAATAAATAAATAAACATATACTGCTTTAAAGCATATGTAGTTACTCACACATGCACCACTGAGACATCCATTTACTCATCAACACACCCATACACACACTCACCCACCCATACAGGTGTTTCCATATGCACTCTTGAACCTATACACCCAGTGAAACAACCACTCACATCTCTATGCACAGAGCCATCCTGCCCCCACCCACAAAGACACACTGACTCCCATACAGATACTAAGACAACCAATAAATGACCCATATAGACACTCATGTTGCTACTCACCAAGCCATGCAGCCGCTTACACACTAACTGACTAATAAAGACATTCACAGAGTTTAGTCTCTAACCCATGCATTTAGTAAGACACATGTAAGCACTCACTTATACAGTAAGTTACACACCTACTAAATCATCCATTCAGACACTCATACACCCACTCATACTTCAATACACCTTGGCATATTTATATATAAAAAATATTTTTATACTTTATAGAAACACACATTCACTGGATGATGTCGTCAGTTATGTTATTTGAGATGTCATCAGTGATGTCACTGAGCATGTCATGAGTGATGTAATATATGACGTCTTCAGCAGTGCATTGTGGGGCGCGAGTTATAGTTAGGTCTACTAACTATAATGGCCAAATTTCTATGGTTTTATATGAGTGAAATCTCCAACTAACTATAACGTACCTGAAACCTATGGTTTTTTCCGTAAAAAAAAAAAAAAAAAAAAAAAAAAAAAAATATATATATATATATATATATATATATATATATTTTTTTTTTTTCCACAAAGGCTCAGCTTTCAAAGGATCACTCGGCAGCAGGCCAGTTAAGAAACTGTTCTTTATTGCATTTCAGGATGAAACACCAATCACCGTCATTCCTTGCAGTCCGCCCGACTCGTTTCAGTGCACTTCGCACTTTCCTCGGGGGCAATTGGCAAAGCAGTGTTAAAGGCAGTTCAAGCTAGCATTTAAGTAATGCAACCTGGGTGCTTTGTAGCACGTGATCCCCAAACACTTATGGGAGTTGTAGTCATTGCTGCCACTAGTAAAACCCACAGTGGGTCCTGCTAGTCCAATAAATTGAAGACCTTCACAGCGCTATTTAATGTCCATTCGCTGTGATTTAAAAGCACTTCAGTGTGCTCCGGTTTTTGGATTCACCCGCATTAGTAGCAGCCTGCTGTCACCGTTTCCATCAGGGAAGGTCCCTGCAGACCGGCTCCTCTACTGTCCTGAGGCGGTGCTCCTTCCACGACGCAGCTGTCGTGTTGATTTGTTTTTCACAAAGGCTCAGCTTTTAAAGGATCACTCGGCAGCAGGCCAGTTAAGAAACTGTTCTTTATTGCATTTCAGGATGAAATACCAATCATCGTCATTCCTTGCAGTCCGCCCGACGCGTTTCAGTGCACTTCGCACTTTCCTCAGGGGCAATTGGCAAAGCAGTGTTAAAGGCAGTTCAAGCTAGCATTTAAGTAATGCAACCTGGGTGCTTTGTAGCACGTTATCCCAACAACACTTATGGGAGTTGTAGTCATTGCTGCCACAGGTATTACTTAAATGCTGAAGAAATTGTGAAAAACAAATCAACACGACAGCTGCGTCGTGGAAGGAGCACCGCCTCAGGACGGTAGAGGAGCCGGTCTGCAGGGACCTTCCCTGATGGAAACGGTGACAGCAGGCTGCTACTAATGCGGGTGAATCCAAAAACCGGAGCACACTGAAGTGCTTTTAAAACACAGCAAATGGACATTAAATAGCGCTGTGAAGGTCTTCAATTTATTGGACTAGCAGGACCCACTGTGGGTTTTACCAGTGGCAGCAATGACTACAACTCCCATAAGTGTTTGGGGATCACGTGCTACAAAGCACCCAGGTTGCATTATTTAAATACGAGCTTGAACTGCCTTTAACACTGCTTTGTCAATTGCCCCTGAGGAAAGTGCTAAGTGCACTGAAACGCGTCGGGCGGACTGCAAGGAATGACGGTGATTGGTATTTCATCCTGAAATGCAATAAAGAACAGTTTCTTAACTGGCCTGCTGCCGAGTGATCCTTTGAAAGCTGAGCCTTTGTGAAAAAAAAAAATATATATATATACATATATATATATTACCTACTGGCGGTCGCCAGTAGGTATATATAGTTAGGATTTTTTCTCTATGGGATTTTTGAAAATTCTATGTCTAATAACTTTGGCGTTTGTGGACGGAATTGGCTGAAATTTTCAGGAAAATTGAACATTTTGTTTCTGAGCAGCCCCTGACAATTTGGGGGGGTTTCATCAAGGGGGGGCCGAGAAAAAAGGGGGGTCCCAAAACGCGTTTTTCCCATGTTAATTTCCATAGGGCGGTTGGCCTCACTTTTAGCTCGAACGGCTGAATGGATTTGCACGAAACTTGGCAAAATTGTAGGGACTGTTAGCCCGATGTGCCTTTGCTAGGTCTCAATATATGTGCTCCAGTGGATTTTGAGTAATTTAGGTTCAAAAAAAGATATTTATCTGGGCGGAGCCTAACCACACATCTGATCTGATTGGCTGTCAGCACTTCATCCAAGAAGTGTTGGCAGCCATCTTGGGACCAATATACATGATAGCACCTCATTAAAAAGCATTGTAGTTAATAGAGGGTTTTAGGACTTTAGTTACATTATAAATCATTTGTTGATGGTACCATACTCGTTTTAGGAATTGTGGTGGGTTCTAAGGTGATTTTACCATGTGAAAAAACCTTCTGCTGTGATATCATGAATATTGTTTGAAAGAAAACTAATATCTCATGATTTTCCCACAGTGGTTTGGAAGGGGATCTATGAGCTAAACTGAAAGCATATTTTCTGTAAATTCACATTATCTTTCTCAGTCATGTGAAAATGAAGTCTGACATTCTCAGTAAAACATGTACATCCAACAAGGACAGAGACTGTCAGTTGATTCCTTTGTGTTCTACTGCAGCCTCCTAGAGTGTTCTAAAGAACAACTAGAGCGCTAACAGTCCTACTTATTACAAAGGTATGGCACACCTGAAGCCATCTTGATTGGAATAAAGTGGTAACTCTTAAAACATTTAATTTAAAAAGAAACAACATGAGGGGGTATATTTTGCCATAGAAAGTATGATTAGTGCTGCAGAATGAAAAATTAGGGCACATTTTGAGTGACTTCTCAAATCCTTTTCTATTTCATTAAAACATTCTGACATGCAGTCTCCCAAAATGGTCACCAGAGACAAAAGACCCAAATGTAGCCCAAATATCACCCAGATGTAGCCCAAGTATAGCCCAATGACAGAATGTCCCAGAGTGTTCTAAAGAACAACTAGAGCGCTAACAGTCCTACTTATTACAAAGGTATGGCACACCTGAAGCCATCTTGATTGGAATAAAGTGGTAACTCTTAAAACATTTAATTTAAAAAGAAACAACATGAGGGGGTATATTTTGCCATAGAAAGTATGATTAGTGCTGCAGAATGAAAAATTAGGGCACATTTTGAGTGACTTCTCAAATCCTTTTCTATTTCATTAAAACATTCTGACATGCAGTCTCCCAAAATGGCCACCAGAGACAAAAGAGCCCAAATGTAGCCCAAATATCACCCAGATGTAGCCCAAGTATAGCCCAATGACAGAATGTCCCAGAGTGTTCTAAAGAACAACTAGAGCGCTAACAGTCCTACTTATTACAAAGGTATAGCACACCTGGAGCCATCGTGATGGGAATAAAGTGGTAACTCTTAAAACATTTAATTTAAAAAGGAACAAAATGAGGGGGTATATTATGCAATAGAAGGTATTATTAGTGCTGCAGAAAGAAAAATTAGGGCACATTTTGAGTGACTTTTCAAATCCTCTTCTATTTCATTAAAAAATTCTGACATGCAGTCTCCCAAAATGGCCACCAGAGACAAAAGAGCCCAAATGTAGCCCAAATATCACCCAGATGTAGCCCAAGTATAGCCCAATGACAGAATGTCCCAGAGTGTTCTAAAGAACAACTAGAGCGCTAACAGTCCTACTTATTACAAAGGTATGGCACACCTGAAGCCATCTTGATTGGAATAAAGTGGTAACTCTTAAAACATTTAATTTAAAAAGGAACAAAATGAGGGGGTATATTTTGCCATATGAATTATGATTAGTGCTGCAGAAAGAAAAATTAGGGATCATTTTGAGTGACTTCTCAAATCCTCTTCTATTTCATTAAAAAAATTCTGACATGCAGACTGAAACATGCACTTTGAATACCAGCAGCAGACGTCCCTGGTGAGCAGTAGCTTTACTACAGTGATCTAATGTGCAACTAGAGTGCTAACATTCAGAATTTATGGCAAATGTGTGACACATCTGAATGCCTTCTTGATGGAACCAAAGTAAACAAGCATTGAAAATGCAATAGATCTCGCCCTCGTTTAAGTTAAAGCCATTCTGTTTGTAATGAGGTGGCTCTTTAGCTTTGCTTTTATTAGTGTTTTTTCAACTTTCATGTAAATAACATGCATCTGTATGCATATAAGTATATGTATGCATGCATTTATGTTTGTATTTATATAGATATACAGATGATATATGTTTATATATGTATGTATATATATATATTCACTGAAAAAACCATAGGCTATAGACCATATATAGTTAGGAATTAGCATTTACAAAACCTTGAAAATTCACTGAAAAAACCATAGGTTATAGACCATATATAGTTAGGAATTAGCATTTACAAAACCTTATTTTACTCACACAAAACCATTGAAATTCCATATATAGTTAGTTGCACTAACTATATATCGCGCACCCGCAATCCACTGCTGATGATGTCACATATTACATCATTCATGACATGGTTAGGTCAGTGACATCACTGATGACATCACTGATGACATCTCAAATGACATCACTGATGACATCACTGATGACAACATCCAGTGACTGTATGTTTCTGTAAAGTTACAATATGTCTTACATATTAAAGAATGAGTGGATGTATAAGTGTCTGGATGAAGGATTTAGTAGGTGCATGACTGACTGTATGAGTGAGTGATTAAATGTGTCTCACTGAGTGCATGGGTTAGTGACTAAACTGTCTTAATTTGTGCATCATTATGTCTGTTGTTCTGTAAACTGTTGCATGTGTTGATAAGTAGCTATATGAGTAACTATATGGGTTATTGATTGGTTGCCCAAGTATTTGTATGGGAGACTGAGTGTGTGTGTGGGTGGCTGGGAGGTGTATGACTCTGTGCATAGATGTGTGAGCAGTTGATTCACTAGATGTATGGTTTCAAAAGTGCATGTGGAAACAGCTGTATGGGCGGTTGACTGTGTGCATGAGTGTATTGGTGAGTGAATGGATATCTCAGTGCTACATGTCAAAGTAAGTACATATGTAAAACACAGTACATGTGAGAGTTGACATATATAAATAACTGTGCATAAGAGCCAGTGAATGTGTGAGTGGCTGTATGGATCATTGTGAACTTGTATCAGGGATTGTATAAGAGAGTAAATATGTGTTAGTATATGTTTGAATAAGTAAAGTTTGTATAACTGTATAGTTGAGGAAATGGAGGTGTGATTGATTCTTTGCATGACTGACTAGGTGTGTGAGTAACTCCATGGATGAGTGACAGTCTGTGAGTGTCTGTTTACACTGATTGTATCTAAGGTTATATTAGAGTCTGAAGAGGTTCATCGTATTATCACATGAATGATATCATCAGTGATGTGATCAGTAATGTCAAATGAGATGTCATCAGTGATGTCATCAGTGATGTCATTTGAGATGTCATCAGTGATGTCATCAGTGATGTCACTGACCATGTCATGAATGATGTAATATGTGACATCATCAGCAGTGGATTGCGGGTGCGCAATATATAGTTAGTGCAACTAACTATATATGGAATTTCAATGGTTTTGTGTGAGTAAAATAAGGTTTTGTAAATGCTAATTCCTAACTATATATGGTCTATAACCTATGGTTTTTTCAGTGAATATATATATATATATATATATATATATATATATATATATATATATATATATATATATATATATATATATATATATATATATATATATATATATATATATATATATATATAAATATATATTACCTACTGGCGGTCGCCAGTAGGTAGTTATAGTTAGGATTTTTTTCAATGTTAAATCTCAAAATTCTATTTGGAATAACTTTGGCGCCGGTTGACGAATCTGCCTGAAAATTTCCTGAAAATGGCCTCGCGGGGTTCCGGTCCTTCCCTGAAAGTTTGGGGGGGATACGTTAAGCGGGGGCCGAGATAAAAGGGGGGTCCCAAAACGCGTTTTCCCCATGTTAATTTCCATAGGGCGGTCGATTTCACTTTTAGCCCGAACGGCTGAATGGATTTCCACGAAACTTGGCAAAATTGTAGGGACTGGTAGCCCGATGTGCCTTTGCTATGTCTCAAGATATGTGCTCCAGTGGATTTTGAGTAATTTAGGTTCAAAAAAATATATATATCTATAGGCGCTCTCCCGTGCGCGCACCGGAGTGCGCTCCAGGCGCGACACGCGACTTGCGCGCAGGAAGCTGATTGGCTCTCAGTTGTCTGTAAACATTCTAAACAGTGCGGAGCGGCCGCCATCTTGTGTCTCGGTAAAATCGAGACACAAGGGGTTTGAAAAAAAAAGGGGCAAATGACCATAAGGGGGAAGAGTAGACCCCCTCTGACCCCCTAGGTTTGATGTAGGGACTAAAATAGGGTCCTGCAGGGCATAAAATTTTTTTTTTCGTTTTGCGCGGGGGAAGCGCATGGTACGCGCACCGGCGAAGCACGGGGAAAATCCAGGACCATATTTATGAAGGCCTTGCGCTGTTAGTTTTGCGCTTCCTGTGCGTCAATTTTTGTGACGCACCAGCGGTGTAAAAAAATGCGCATTGTTATGCAATATTTAAAAAGTGACGCATCTATCTAGATGCGTCACTTTTTAAATATAGTGCAACGAGGTACATTTTATTACACTGCTGGTGTCATGCGTCACTTTTCTGTGCGCACTCCTTATGACATTCCAGATGTGTCATATTTAATGTATGACGAATCATGTTGCAAGGAGTTACAGATACGTCAGTATTTCTGACATATCTGTAAACATAAAAGTGATGCGAGGCAGGTGCAAGATTTTGACGCAACAGCATCCTAAAAGTGACGCAGAGAAATCTTATAGATTTCAGTACGTCGTTATTACCAAGCTTTTTGCGGGGGAATGCCCCCTTTGCATACATTATACCTGACGCAGATATAATGTGGCGCAGAGTTTTAAAAAGTGACCCATGTACCTAGATGCGTCACTTTTTAAAAATAGCGTCAGGTATAATGCATGCAGAGGGGGTGTTCTCCCGCAAAAAGCTTTGTAATAGCGACGCAGTGAAATCTTTGAGATTTCACTGCGTCAGTTTTAGGATGCTGTTGCGTCAAAATCTTGTGCCTGCTTTACAGCAGGTGTTAGACTGAGGCAAGACCTTTCACATGCTGCTTTCCACATTTGAAAGGACACATTACTGGAGTTGCGTCACTTTTGTGACGCACTCCAGCAATGCGTTACTTGGAATGTCATAAGGAGTGCGCACAGAAAAGTGACGCATCGCACCAGTGGTGTAAAAAAATGTGCCTCGTTGCGTTATATTTAAAAAGTGAGGTATCTAGGTAGATGGGTCACTTTTTAAAATCAAGCGCCACATTATATCTGCGTGAGGTATAATGCATGCAGAGGGGGTGTTCCCCCACTAAAAGCTTTGTAATAGCGACGCAGTGAAATGTTTGAGATTTCACTGCGTCACTTTTAGGATGCTGTTGCATCCTTTAAATATAGTGCAACGAGGCACATTTTATTACACTGCTGGTGTGATGCGTCACTTTTCTGTCCACAGTCCTTATGACATTCCAGATGTGTCATATTTAATGTATGACGAATCATGTTGCAAGGAGTTACAGATACGTCAGTATTTCTGACATATCTGTAAACATAAAAGTGATGCGAGGCCGGCGCAAGATTTTGACGCAACAGCATCCTAAAAGTGACGCAGAGAAATCTCATAGATTTCAGTACGTCGTTATTACCAAGCTTTTTGCGAGGGATTGCCCCCTCTGCATACATTATACCTGATGCAGATACAATATGGCGCAGAGTTTTAAAAAGTGACCCATGTACCTAGATGCGTCACTTTTTAAAAAATAGTGTCAGGTATAATGCATGCAGAGGGGGTGTTCCTTGCAAAAAGCTTGGTAATAATGACGCAGTGCGTCACTTTTAGGATGCAGTTGCGCCAAAATCTTGCGCCTGCTTCAAAGCAAACCTTTCACATGGTGCTTTTTCCATGTGAAAGGACACATTACTGGAGTTGCGTCACTTTTGTGACGCACTCCTGCAATGCGTTACTTTTGTGTTTACAGATATGTCAGAAATACTGACATATCTGTAACTCCTTGCGAATTGATTAGTCATATATTAAATATGACATATCTGGAATGTCATAAGGAGTGCGTCCAGAAAAGTGACGCATCGCTGTTTTCACGTAGCGATGCGTCACTTTTCAGAAATGAGGCCTCCAGTTTATTCACTGTGTCATAACTTTCTTTTCTAACACTCACCTTCTTTCATTCCTCCTACTTCACTTCCTTTCACCTCTCATACCTTTCTGTTCTTTCTTACTCATTCTCCTTTCAATTATCAATGCACTATATTTCACTTACTCTTCATTTTTTAAGATTATAGCTCTTTGATGAGAATTGGAGGTAGTTCTGAAAAGAACTTTTGGTTTTCTTCTTTTAACTGAACAGGAACAAAAACAGGGAATAGAAACTGCTCAACAGGAGCAAAAAGAAAAGAAAAAAATTAGGGGTGGGAAGGGCAGTGATGGTTCTCCAATGCCCGAACCATGAGCAGGACACTTTGCTCCCCATAGGTGAGGAGTTGATTGCAGTATCTGCATCTGACGACCCCATGGTTAAATGCAGGTTGAATGTTTGCTACCTGCCCCTGTGATTGTTCTCTTCCAGAAGAAGTTGCTCCTCCTGTTGATGTAGAGGCCCCATCTCTGGGAACCTCTTGTGCCAGAGCCCTGACACTTTCCCGGGCAAAATTCTGGGGGTGCCTCCTCTCCACATGGCGAATCATGGTGAAGTTGCCAAAAGAGTATTTTTTTGGGGGGTTACCCCGTGACAGGACCTGTTTGCAGATCCTGCACTCTACTTTTGGTGCATTCACCTTCTTCTGGTCTGCTGGAAACTTAAAAAATTTCCAGATGAAATGTTCTTTGACCTTCGGCTGAGGAGGCTCTTCATCAATGAAATCATTGGAGTCATCTTCACTGCTGGATGGTCTGGCAGCCATGATGAATCCAGGAATATGGAGCAGCAAAAAAGGCAGGTCTTTCAGTCACAAAAGTGAAAGAAGAAGTGAAGGAAATGGGTGGGGATTTCATTCATTGTAAAAAAAAACTGTTAGCAACCAATGAAAAGTGTTATTTTAGGGTCACATGACCCGACGCGTTTACGCTGCGCGCTCCGGAGCACTTCCGGTGCGTTTACGCAGCGCGATCGTAGGCGCTTCCGGGGCGCAAACGTGGCGCGATCGTAGGCGCTTTTGCGTGAGTTTAGGCGCCGCGCACGTAGGCGCTTCCGAGGGCACTTACGTTGCGCGCCGAAGTGACGTCATCAATCTTTTATAGAAATGCATAATCATTTTCCATATTAAAAAAAACAAATTTTATTTGTATGGTACGAAATGTTTTGCATTATTATTAACTTTTCATTCATATTTTTTTTTCACGAACGACAGTTGCGCTCTGGGTGCGCTTTCAGATGAGCTCTCGGAGAAGCTTACAGGAGAGCTTAGCTGAAAGCTTCCCGGAGCGCGCACCCAGAGCGCAAAAGAAACAAATTATATAAAAAAAATGAATACTTACAAAAAAACAGCAAATTGTAAAAAAAAAAAAAGGTTAGAAACTCGATATACAAAGGAATTAGCATTTAAAAAACCTATGAAATTCACTGAAAAAACCATAGGTTTCACACCAGTTATAGTTAGGAATTAGCATTTAAAAAACCTATGAAATTCACTGAAAAAACCATAGGTTTCACACCAGTTATAGTTAGGAATTAGCATTTAAAAAACCTATTAAATTCACTGAAAAAACCATAGGTTTCACACCAGTTATAGTTAGCTGGAAATTTTACTGATATAAAACCATTGAAATTCCCACGTTATAGTTAGATGGACTCACTATAACTTGTGCGTGCAATGCACTGCTGATGACATCACATATTACATCACTCATGACATGGTGAGTGACATCACTCATGACATCACTGATGACACCATCCAGTGAATGTGTGTCTTTCTGAAAAATAAATATATTTTATATATGTATATGTAAAAGTTGATGGAAGAATAAATGTTTAAATAAGTGTCTAAATGGATGGTTTTTAAAAATTGATTGGTTAACTGGCTTAATAAGACATCATCAGCAGTGCATTGCACGCGCAAGTTATAGTGAGTCCATCTAACTATAACGTGGGAATTTCAATGGTTTTATATCAGTAAAATTTCCAGCTAACTATAACTGGTGTGAAACCTATGGTTTTTTCAGTGAATATATATATATATATATATATATATATATATATATATATATATATATATATATATATATATATATATATATATATATATATATTAGAAGAGCTGCTCTTCACCTCCACTCCATTCTCCAGCAAAGCAGACGTAGACCACAAAGTTGGTGCTTAAGATGATTTATTGTCGGCCATAACTCGTTTCGGTCCAGCTGGACCTTGATCAAATGACAACGCTGTTACGTTCTCATGACCTTTTTAAAGTGCAATACGTTTACTGTGATTGGAGGTAACTCATAGACATAAAAGACCCATTCTATATAGAGATTTAGGCACATTAAATAGTAGTATAAATACTAAAATGGTTTTTCATGTAAATTTATACTTTAACAATGTTAAAATCATATTGTTAAAACAGTGCAATAAATACATATCATAAATTGAACAGTCAAATAAATATATAAATATATACATATTCATTATGATAAAAGCACTCATAGTAAAATAGTAGTTTTCCACAATGGTGTAACATGGATAAATCCACAAACCATTTTTCCATATTTGTGTATAAAACACCCACTGATGTATCACAAAATGCTAGTACCGGTAAATCTCTACTTAGAGTGCCTACTGAATGAAAATGTCTTGCCTAAATGCATCCATTCTGTTTTCTCCATTTTTTAAGTTCACCTGCTACTGGGTCCAGAAGTTTTTTCTTTAATAAAATGCTTGTGCTAATAGCTGTTTACAGTTTTTTCTCTAATGGTTTCCCACATAATACCCTACCTGTAGTAGTGCTAAAAACCTATATCCAAATTAACGTGCAATTTAAAAAAAAAACATGATATTCAATGGTTATGGTTGGAAAGCAGCATCCCTCAATAATGGTCTACAGTGGCACGCATATTTCGTTCCAGTTCGTCTTTTAGCTATTTTGCTTCAAAAGAAAAAGTTTCTAAAATTATAATTTGTTAAATATTCAGTTAAAGTGCATAGAGATTTTGTTCAATTGATAACAGTGCAAACAAGGGCAAGTTGGTTCAGTAAAATCTAATTGTAAACAAGTATAGAAGTCCTCCGTGTTGTTTAGCCCCCCCCCCTGGGGTCTTGCTTTCCAGATTCAGAATATACCTGGTCCCCAGTTTTCTACGTCACCCTTCCCTATCACCTCCCCTTTTGGAATTGGGTATGGAATCAATTACATATTACGAGAAGTCTTTTAAATTGTTCTCATGTACTTCTCGGAAATGTCTGGCGACAGGGTACGTGGAGTCACAATTATTTATAGCTCTGATGTGTTGCAGAATTCTTTTATTCACCGGGAGTTTATTGCTTCCTACGTATTTGAGCTTGCACGAGCCTTCTAGGATGTAAATGGAATATACAGTTTTACAGTGAAGTGTTTTTTTGATTTTAATTTCCTTATCACTGAAAGCTGTGGAATACGTTTTTATGTTAATGCCATAATGGCAAGCCTTGCAGTTCCTGCACTTGGTGAACCCATTTGGCTGCGCCCACCACTTGAGTGTATCTATCGTTTCTGGGCTGCTGGAGACCAGACTATTATGCATAGAAGAGGCCCACCTTTAGATAATACTTAGTTTGGGAGACAACTCGATCCCTTTCACTGGGTCATTCTTCACAGATTGCCAGTTGCATTGCACGTTTTTTTTGATTGATGTTTCTTGGGCACTAAATGCTATAATTAGTATTAATTCCTTGGGATTTTGTTTAGGACTAATAGTTCTGATCTTATATTTGTTAGTAGTTAGAAGCTGTTCTCTGCCTAAATTCTATGTTTTGTTGCTAGCTGCCTCTATTATTTTTCTTGAATACCACCTGGATAACAAACTTTTCTTACTTTCCAGTTGGGCTTTACCCAGATCAATGGGATTGCTGAAGATTCTCTTTAAGCGCAACATTTCCCCGTAGGGGATACTTTGAATTAGGTGTCTAGGATGGAAACTTGAAGAGTGGAGGACTGAGTTTCCAACTGCTTCTTTCCTGTATACCCTAGTTTCTAGTTTATTTCCATTAGGGTATATTTCAACATCCAGGAAATGAATACTTGTGTCACTGATGGTAGACGTGAAACTTAAATTGATGTTTATATCTGACACAAACTTCATAGCTTTCATTTGTGAGCCTTTCCACACAATGAACAAATCATCAATGTATCGAGAAAGCATTCTGACATTTTTCTCCATGTATTGCTTGTGAGTGTCTCTGAGGACCAGCTCTTCCTACCAGCCCATGAACAAACAGGCATAGCTGGGGGAGAAACTGGCCCCCATAGTCAATCCTCGCATCTGCTGTTAATGAGTCTTATCAAACATAAATTTGTTATTGTTCAGACAAAAATGTATCATATTCACTAACATCACATTGTGTTGGGGCAAAGTCATTTTGTTCATTCCTAGGTAATGTTCAATTGCACGTATCCCATCTTTATGGTTAATCCATACTAATATAATAAAGAGAGAGCCCAAACCTTTGAGGCAGGTAATCTCAGGAACCACAGCACCAATCACAACACCCAATACAGCGTTGGAAAGGGCAGTTGCAGCAGAAGGACATAGGCTATGCAGATGCCCACCATATACATTTAAAAGGTAAAAGGACCGTAACAGCAAAGTAGTCCCTTGTAGGGGTGTCTGTGTTGTGCTGTGGGCGTGCGCTGGGGCGTGACAAACGCTAAGGGGCGTGTGGTACGTTCCGCCCTTCATGCCATGTCTCATATCGTGTGCTAATCCCACCCTGCTCCCTTTAAATTCCCCTGCACCCCATAATCATAACCCACCCTTACTCCCTAAAATACCCCAACACCCTTAAGCACTAACCCATCTTAACCCTAAAAATACCACTGTCCCCTAAAACCCAAACCTAGCCCTGAACCCTAAAAATAACCCTGTACCCCAAAACCGAAACCTAGCCCTTAACCCTTAAAATACCCCTGTACCCCAAACCCAAACCTACCCCTGAACCCTAAAAATACCCCTATACCCCAAAACCCAAACCTAGCCCTGAACCCTAAAAATACCCTGTACCCCAAAACCCATACCTATCCCTAAACCCTAAAACTACCCCTGTACCCCATAACCCAAAACTATATCTGAACCCTTAAAATACCCAAACACCCCAAAACATATAACTCAGTACCCCAAAACATATACCCCTATACCCATACTTACCTTATCCAAACATAAAAAAACATACTTTTACCATTCATGCATTTACAACGAATTTCATTGTAAATGTATGCGTGGTAAAATGTATTGCCATGCGTTATAATGGCATTGCGTAGTCATTTATACTTTCGTAATGAAAGTATGCAGAGTGATGGTATGCGGAAAGAAAGTTGTGGAATAAAGGGTCTTTACCCTCCCCCGGTAAGTACATTGGTGGCACGGCACCCACATCTCCAGCAACATACTCATATTTTTTCACCACCCATTTGAAAAATGCAAAGGTCTCTCTCATTGATGGCCAGCACCTCTCCCTCACCAACGACCCCGACACGCCAAAGCAAGCCTCCAGGAAGGAATGAAGGACGTCGCGGGAATGGATGAAGCTCAGCCCTCTGAAACTGAACTCAGACAAGACGGAGGTCCTCATCCTCGGACCATCCCCCTCCGCCTGGGACGACTCCTGGTGGCCCCCGGCTCTGGGCACCGCCCCCAAGCCCAAAGACCACGCACGCAACCTGGTAGTCATCCTTGACTCCTCCCTTACGATGACCAAGCAAGTCAACGCCGTTACTTCTTCCTGCTTCAACACCCTTCGCATGCTCCGTAAGATCTTCCGCTGGATCCCCACCAGAACCAGGATGGCTGTCACCCAGGCCCTGGTTACCAGCCGACTGGACTACGGGAACGCCCTCTACGGTGGAACCACAGTCAAACTACAGAAAATACTTCAGCGCATACAGAACGCATCGGCACGACTCATCCTGGACATCCACCGACACAGCCACATCTCTTCCCACCTGAGAGACCTGCACTGGCTCCCCGTAAACAAGAGGATCACTTTCAGGCTCCTTAACCACGCACACAAAGCTCTCCACGACATGGGACCCGAATACCTCAACAACCGCTTCAAGTTCTACACACCTACCCGCCAGCTCTGCTCCGCCAGCATCGCCCTCGCCACCGTCCCACGGATCCGCAGAACCACCACCGGAGGAAGATCCTTCTCCTACCTGGATGCCAATACGTGGAACTCCCTCCCCACCCACCTACGTCTGACCATGGATCATCTCTCCTTCTGGAGGCAACTCAAGACCTGGCTATTCGAGCAGTAGCAGCACCCCCATCCTCCTCCCCCTCAGCGCCTTGAGACCCTCACGGGTGAGTAGCGCACTCTATAAATGTTCTTGATTGATTGATTAGACACACCACCTGCCACAAGTTCTAGAATTGCAAACTTTAGAGCTGGAAAGCTACGTTCGAATCTCGGCATCAGCTCAACATCCTGTGATTCCAGGCAAATCGCTTTGTCTCCCGGTGCCTACCACAAATGAAGGTGTTCTTCTGTAATGTAAATTGTGCTCATCCCATGTTGTCATGTTCGCGCTATATAATATTGCAAGGAAAAATAAAGTAGGGAAACTCGAGTTCACCCACTACTGAACGCACACTCTTAAGTGCATCAGCAGTGCACTGTGAATCGGAGTGTTTCACAGGCCTGTCACAGATAAGTAATGCTATCAAAACGAAATCCTACAAAACAATATACTACTGGCTGGCAGCAATTCAGATCCGGACAACGTCGGGACGGGCTGCTAGTACAAGTATATAAGGATACAACATCCAGCGTTAATAGCATGTAATTTCTGTTCCATCTAATGTTTTTTCAACTTGGAGATGAAATCGCTTGTGTCCCTTATATATGATGACAGATGATGAACTAGGTCCTGAGAAAAAAATTCAATATACTTGGAAGCATTTTCAAGTAGGCTTTGTTGTGCCAAGATGATTGGTCTTCCGGGAGGTTTCAGTGCATTTTTATGAATTTTAGGAATAAAATAGATGTTTGGGACAGTCGGGTGATCCTTTCTGATGAATTGATATTCATCCATAGTTAAAAGTCCCCCACTCTTCCATGCCACCAATTTTCCATGAAATTCATTAAATATTCCTCTTAAGGCCAGTGCATTACTAATCTGATAACAAGCTCTGTCATTCAACTGTGACACTGCCTCCTCCATATAGTCTTTTTGGGCCCATAAAACCACGTTACCTCCTGTGTCCGAATTTCTAATGGCGATGTTTTTATTTTTTCGTAATTTGGTCATTAGGTGGAGGTATTGCCTATTTCTGTTGTTAACCTTCCTTTTGATGTTTAAAGATCTGAAGTTCAATTTTTTTATTTCATTAACAACATTTTCACTAAAGATGTCTATTCCATCTCTTGGTGCTTTAGGGGTAAAGGTGGACTTTTTCTTAAATGAAGTCTTCCTAAAATTCCAAAATAATGAAGTTTCTTCAGAGTTTAGTTACTGAGAACTCCCCTGGCCTCCTGTACATTCATTTTCATCTTGCAGCTCCCTTGGAATTTCCTGGAGAGATGAATCCACCATGGAAGTTGATTCTTGAGAGCAGTCAGTCTGAGTTGGGTTTTGGTAATCAATTTCAACTCTCAGTTTCTGTTTTTGTAAGGCATGGTATTTTAGTCATTTTAGTGTGCCTCCAAATCTGTATACATCCATTCTCGTATTGACATAATCAAAATTTGATTCTGGACAGTAGGACAAACCAAGGGGTCGATTATTATTGTGGTGAATCCGCATCCTCCGGGCCGGTGGAAGAAACCGCCGGCCTGGAGGATGCGGATTCACCGCCGCGGTCAGAGAAAACACCCACCACCAGATTTTGATGGAGGTGGGAAAAGCAGCAGACTGCAGGTCCGTCCGCCGCTGATCCGCAGGGTGTTAACCGCAATTTGGTGGCAGTGTCTGCAAGACACCGTCAGCCAAATTAGGATGTGTGTGTAAACATTCTTTTCCGCGGCGGCTTTTCCGCCGTGGAAAAGCATATGGACCTTTGCTTCTGGGGGCCCCTTGCGGGTCCCCAGGGTGTAGGGGGTGTGCCCCCTGCATTTGCATGCACAAGGCGACAGGCACCGCGCGGTGCCTGCCGCTTTGTGCATGCAAATGCAAAGCATGCATTTTTAACCTTGAGGCTGGTGCTGCTTCAAACAGCACCCGCCGCAAGGTTAAAGAAACGGGATGTGACCGCCAGGGTCGCGGTCACATCATACTTGGGTATGGAGGAAACGCCGCTGCCCCTGTGGACGGTCCCTCCACCTCGGGGGTGGTGGACGGACGTAGGTCCGTCCGCCATCATAATTGTCCTCTAAGTGCCAAGATTTGTTTTTCGGCCTTGTTTGAATCAATGCTTGTTAAAATGACTACTGTTTTTTCAATTTCCTCATCTGGGATTAATTGCGATTCCACCAGCCCCTATTTCATTTCTTTCTGGCGGTCGGCCTGTCTTCTGGCCTTTCGCCTCTGCCAGCGCTGTTGGTTTCACCTCTTCCTGCTAGTTTCTTTTGAGGTCTTGGGCGGAGGGTCTGTCTCCACTCCTCCGCTAAGAAATGTAATTGCTGGGGATAATGCAGGACGGATTCCAATTCCCCTACTACCGCCTCCTGCCCGGGTTGAGATAGTACACTGCACTGTGCTCAGCAGGCTAGAGTATTGTAACTCCTTGTTGCTGGACTCTCCAAGCTTTCTTATGGATAGACTTCAGAGAGTCCAGTCTGCGGCGGCTAAACTAGCCCTGGGGTGGCCGACAAGAGCCTCTTCCTCTACCGCCTTGGCCCAGCTACACTGGCTACCGGTGAGACAGAGGGTACAATTCAAGTCTCTCTGTCTGGCCTTTAAGGCCCTGCATGATCTGGGTCATGTTGGCCTACAAAGTTGGTATACTCCAGCCCGCAGCCTACGATCCTCCTCTGCTGGGTTGGTGATAATACCTCGGTTCAAGAAAATCAAAGCAGGA
Organism: Lissotriton vulgaris; assembly: GCF_964263255.1. Classification (NCBI taxonomy): domain Eukaryota; kingdom Metazoa; phylum Chordata; class Amphibia; order Caudata; family Salamandridae; genus Lissotriton; species Lissotriton vulgaris. The sequence continues at coordinate 2,101,183,375 of NC_141685.1, read as the reverse complement.
GGAAGATCGTTTGGTGTAGCCGCGGCAAAACTGTGGAATGCTCTCCCGGCTGAGCTTAGACACATTCACGATCTCCTCCTGTTCAGGAGGAGATTGAAAACACTTCTTTTCCCGAAACTCTAGTCTGCTACCGGCCGCCTTTCTTATGCTGTCTTGAGTCTGCCAGCACCAGGATGCCATATAGGTGACAGATGCTTTTTATAAATGCAATAAATAATAAATAAATAAAAATTGCTCGGGCGTTTTTGCTTTCTACCTCACTCTCTATTGTAGAGCTCAACTCAGAGTTTGATGTGTCAGCTGGGCCTTCTTTGTTGGTTAAGGCCTCCGACTGTTGTGTTCCTCTCAACGCATATTTAGTTGATTTAATTGCATCGTATTTTCTAGAGAAGGTGAAGATGCGTCCTGTTTCATAGTCCACCCTGTCACGGTGGAACTTAAACACCTTGCGCTCCTTCACCTTGTCTTCCTCCTTACGAAGCCTGACTGACATCTCTTGTCTTAGTTTGGTTACTTCCTCATTTTAACCAATTTTTTCAATTTCATCATTTAATTGCTCTATCCCAATTTGCAGTGCAACTCTATCTATTTCTGCATATTTCACAACATTTTCCACAAGTCGCTTAGATGAATCAAGATTGCATTGTGCCCAGTCTCGCATCATGTCTGGATTCGGTTGATCATAACTCGGTGCTTTTAGGATCCTTAGACCCCTGGGGATTCTCCCCACATCAAGGTGCCTTTGCAGGGACTTGTGCTCCCAACACTTGCCCTGTTCATCACGCATCAATTTCTCTAATACCCGCATTTTGTCTTTGACGCTTTCATCCACAGGCATAGATTTGGCGCTCCGTTGGTTGAACATGACACTACTTGATGGAACGTTACTAAACATTTCGGAGGCTGCTGCCTCCCGGTCTCTCAGAATGTCCGCTGACATCTTAGGTCTTTTTGTTACTTTTCAAATTGTGACGGTGTACCGTGGGCTAAAGTGAATTCAGCAGTGCCCCGCAATACCAGTCGGTTGCTACCTTTCTCGTTTTTCCAGTGTCTCGTGGGTCCTTCGACACAACAAGCGCCGCTTCCGACCGGGCAGCTCAATCCGTGGTTGCAGGGGGGCTGACAGTCCAGATTTCTTCCGGATTTTGAATTTCTTCCGGTACAAGACCGGAGGTGGTAGCTTTCGTTTGACGTCGCCTGTTCCTGAGTGGGGCCCCTCTTTCGACTGTTCAAAGCCTCACCAGTCTTAATATTCAGAAAAGCTGCTCCTCACTTTATATTGTATTGTATTGATCTATAACTTCCTCATTTAGTTTAGTGTCAGGCCTCAACCAAACAGCAATCCATCTCGGTAAGGTACGGAGAGCTCATGTGTCTGCTATGTACTGGATGACTAACTCTTGCTGAAAAACAAAGGCGTGTGTGTATTGAGGAACACAGAGAAGCCGTTTCAAATATTTGTTTTTGCCTATCTGGAGCGGCAAGAGGTCAGTGTAGCCCCATACGTTGCTACCATATGCCCTTGCCGAGACGCATTTAGCCAGACATATGTTGAGAAGGGCTTGCAGTGGTTTCTTGCCCAGTCTTGTAACCTCTAGGTAAGGGAAATAACCGACCATAGCTGACATGTGGCCGTGGTCATAAAATGTTTTGACTCTTGACCACTCAGCTCTTGATGCTTATTTAGGCTAATGCAAGTGTGGATGCGCAGCTGATCCACCCCTGGTGTGCCACAGGCAAGCCCGCTTGCACCCATCCACAGCTGAACTGTGCCATGGCTTCACAGAGAACGTATTCATGGGTGCGACTCTGGAACCCGAGAAATTATGATAACGTTATTTATCTACTCTACCAACAGGCTCTATCAGAGAGGGGGATTGACCTGCATATCATGCAACTTTGCTTTCAAGATTGCTCTCTGCTTTCCTGGCTCACCTAATAAGCCTCATACTAAACTGGATAGTAGGCAACTACAGAAGGCAAGTAGCTCTATAGAAGGGAAGCTTAGGAGTTCCTGATTAACCCCAGGTTGTTCTAAACAAAATAGAATTTGCACACAACTCCGACTGTGTCCTAGATATGAAGACATGGACCCATGACGCCTCTGGCCTGAACTTGGTGGATGCCATTCCCCCAGGATTTACAATACTTAGACATGATAGAGAAAATAGACTATGAGGTCTTGCAATAATCCATAAAATGAGGAATCGCTGTTGTTTGGAACCTATACTGTGCACGATCCCTTGCAAGACTTTAGGCTTCACATTACAAATCGAGCATACAAAATCCTTCTCGGGCATTCTACTCTACAGAACACCAGACCCTAGATCAATTGTTACTGTAGAAATTGGCCAATTGATTGAACCATACCTAGAGAAAGCTAATTTTGTAATACTAAGGGACCTTAATTTTAATTTAAAGGATGCTACATATAAAGAGTCAGTTTCATTTATTTATTTATTTATGATAGTTTTTTTAGCGCAAACGAGACCCGACGGCATCAGAGCACTTTACATGAGCACCAGTTGCGTTACACAAGGGCACATTCATTTTTGTTAGGCATTGGGAGATTAAATGATTTGCCCAGAATCACAGGATGTTGAGCGTCATTGCCGAGACTCAAACCCGGTTCCCCAGCTTCGGGGAACCGGAAGTTCGAACGCCCTAATCATTAGGCTAAATCCTCTCCCCAAATTTATTGACACAATGTTGTGTTTCAATATCTCTCAACTAGTTAATGCTCCTACACATATCGCAGGGCACATACTGGATGGAATTTCACTGCTGCAACTCAGTGAAGTGCTCCCTCTCAGCTTTTTGAACCACCATGCAGTTGGTTTTACGCTTTCTTGCAAGCCCATGCATGGTGTTTTGCAAAAAGCTAACAATAGAGTGGTCAAGCAAGATTTGAAGGGTCTTTTAGAGGACTTCTTTTTTACTGCCCATAGAACTAGCAACAAGCTGACCCTGAAGATGTTAATCTGGCTTGGATATGGTTGCCCCTTTTAAGGCAACTCAGAGACATAGGGAACTGCCAGCAGGCCCCCTGGTTCTCTGACCGATTTAGACAGCTAAGATAAGCATGCTGACAGTAAGAACGAGCCTAGCAGAAAATATTACTCTTAGGAAACAAAATGCACCTAGAGCATTAATTATTTAGTCAAACTAGCAATCAGAGTGGAGAAATAAAGATTTTGCACCAACTAGATTAACACTGCTAACATCTCTAGAGAATAGTTCACAATCTAGTTGGATCCTGATAAATTGGCGAACTGTTTTCAATCAGAAATCCTTACCATTTATTCAGAATTTGAGTCTTCCATTCATGATACACAGAACTCTGCAGACTCTGATTGACAGGTGACCTCCTACTTCAGTGGGAGTAGAGCTGGAACTACAGAGAATGAAGAGATACTATCTTCCTTTACAAAAATATTGGAAAACCAAGCAGAGCTCTATCTTCTCAATATCAAGTAAGGGTCCACTTTTGAACCTTGCCCACTTAAAGCTATCCAGTTAGTAGCCAGTACAATACCGCCCCTTTGAGTTCCATCCTTTATAGAGCTATTGCAACAGGATGCTACCAACATCTGTGGAAAGAAGCATTAGTTAGGCCTTTGCTTAAAAAAACAAAGTGTAATTTGGATGCCAGTGATTTAAAAAACTATTGTCCCAAATCCATGCTCCCCACTCCCATGAAAATGCTAGAAATACACCTGAATGTCCAGCTCATGTCCTTTATTGAGAAACAAGAGCTACTTGTGTCTATCACAAATGACGGACTGTCCATAGCCATCAACTTTAAGAACTGCATGAAGGTGGTTGCCAGTTGGATGAGGGCTAGTTGTCTGAAATTAAATGCTGACAAGACGGAAGTCATTATATTTTTAGGTCAACCCTCGATTTGGAATAGTAACTAGTGGCCAGATGCACTGGGAAACCTGCCTTTACCTACCAATTTGGCAAAACATTTGGGTGTTTTTGTGGATCAACATCTTGCATTTGATCTGCAAGTTAGCCAAAGCATCAGACTTCCCTCAAACGTCTTCCCTACATCCCAGTGCCAGCTCAAAATTGAGCTGTTTTGGCCCTGATTTCCTCATGACATGATTACTACAACACACTTTACGTAAACATCAATAAGGCATCTATGAACAAGCTGGAAACTGTCCAGAATACAGCAGCGAGATTGATAATGGGTATTTCTAAATTTCAGTTAATCCCAGTGGAACTGGTCAAGCTTCATTGAATCCCAGTAAGGAAACGTATCATGTTCAAGGCCTTGCGCATTGCACACAGGGCCTTACATAACTCAGGGCCTAAAGTCATCATGTCAATGTTCCACTGATATGTGCTGACCAGATCCCTTCACTTGGATACTCATAACCTATTGTTGGTTCCTACATTTTGGAAAGCGAGCTGGGGAGGCAGATGCTTCTCGGTTGCTACTGGTAAGCTATGGAATACCCCTCCTCATCACCTTACGAGCATGAAAAGTCATATGGCTCTTAGGAAACCCTTAAAATCTAGCTGTTCACATTATAAACTTCACGGCCTTACTGAGGACTCTCAGAGTAAAAGTCTGTCCTTGTCATCTGGTTTAGCGCTGTCTCAGCTCCTTGACACCTTTGGGTAAACATGTGCTTTTACACATTTCATTCATTCAGCCCACCCGGAGGTAGCTAACCCCACACTATTTGAAAAGTGGAAGAGGGCATGTGCTCGAGCCAATAATGTCCCTGGGGACTCCATCCTCTGATGCCAGAACATATATATTAAGGTGAAGGGGCACGGAGTCCCCCTGGATGAGCCTTAATAGGCCTGGGGATCCCATTTGTCATGGCTGAATTCCAATTAAAAGCGGAGGGAGCTGTGCGGCTTTCCCCTAGCCTTATTAGACCCTGGGGCTGTATGTCAGTATGAAGGGGAGCCTTTTGTTGCTCAGGGGACACTGTCCCTGGGGCCTCTCTAAATTATATATGGGTACCTGGATGCCACCTTGATGCCCACCTAGGGCACGCACCAAGCACCACACTGGGGGACGCAAGGAGGTCCCTAAGGTACTTGCGGTCCCTGCTGGCTTAACGTACACTGCAGGAGCCGGCATTGCTCTAGCAGGAGGGAGCAACTGTTTTTGCATGCTTCCTCCGGGCTGGACCAATGTCTGTTTCCCTGCCCGCAGAACTGTGGTTGCGAAAACGAAACCTGCTCCCACCTAGTGGGTGATTGTTTAAAGCTCCCACCGGCTGGGAGAAGACATGCCTTCCCTGCCTGCGCTCCTGCAGACAGGGAAGGCATGTTTGCTTGCTTCTGTGGGAAGATTTTAAAATTCTCCCAGTGGGCGACAGCAAACCTACGTTTCCCAGCCTGCGCTGGTGCCAAACCTCTGTAAAATCGCTCAAAACATTTTTTTTTTAAGATTTCGCCTCAGGCCACCCTGACTACCCTGACCCTAACTCTTCTTCTCACCTTTTCTTGTTTAGAACTCCGGATTGATTCCAGAGTCCTAAGATGGCTGCTGCCACAATGGTGTTGACGTGGTTACACGAGACAGAGCCAAAACATTCTTTGGAATGGTTTCCTTGACGACGGGGAACGCTAGTTCGGAACTACTAGGAAATGATCTCTCTCGATGTGGACGTGGACTACTTTCTAGAAGTCTGAACACTTTGTTTCTCACTTCTCAATGAATCTGTGGCTACCTTTGAGCAGTCACGTTCTCCTGTCTAGCAGGGATCCCCAAAACTTTCCCAGGTTTCATAAGCCAAGACAACAGGTAAACTGAAGGCAAACATGCCTGATGTGCAGCGGGTTTATGGTGGTGAGGGGGTGCGTTTCCGAGGCAAAATTAATACATTAAACGATTACATTCATTGAAATGTAATTATGTGTAAATATCAAGTTGGGTCGCCTTATGTACAATATTTAAACTAGATTAATTTAAGTAACTGAACCCTGCACTTGAATGAAACACAATTAATACATGTAAAAACATGGCAATCTATCGAGATTGTCATAAGCTGTTTTTTTTAGAGTTTAGTAATAGTGAGTCTTTAATTACTGGATGCATTTTATTTATGAATGTGGGAAAATAGCAAGGGCTAATTGTGTGGCAGTTCTCCCGCTGTGGCAGTTCTGTTAACAGAACATAGTGAGAGCTCTTGGACTTCACCTCTTGACCGACTCAGTCAGCATGGGCAATCTGAAGGCAGCAGCTGTGTTCCTAGAGTGGTAAAGGACCCTGTTTTAGAGAGTGTGTTTATGCACAGGAAGAAGTAGTTTGAGATGCATGGATGAAAGGGCTGAAAGAATGAAATATAGTATACGATCAACTGATGAACGTGAGCCGACGGCCGAGTACTGATTGCATTTTAAGTATGATGTAGCTCTGTGTGTGTGTTTGTCCTCTGCTTGTTTTTATTCCTGGCTGTGCATGATTTGGGTACAGATATTCTTCTATTGTTGTGGGTGGCATTGCTCGCCCTAAAATGTCAAGTCAAAAGAAACTTGTAGCTACAATCAGTGATGGTTTTTAGATATTTAATACTCATTGAGTCAAGTCAAGGCACGATCTTTGTTCGATCAACATGTGATCATAAAAGAATTATAAAGTCAGTAAAACATTTAGAATCAGTAAAACAGTTAACAAGTTCTATATAAAAAGCACGTTTGTCAGGACGTTTTCTTGCAAGGGGCCCAATATAATAGTGAGATTCCAAAATCAGCTATCATAACTAGTGGAGAAGGTGTGATTCTTGTTAGCACGCTTTGTGCTGTGTTGGTGTGCATAATGAATTCACGTATTGCATCGTCACTCCTTTCTAGCTTTGAAACTCTTTTCCTCTGCATGTACTGGTCACGTGAGGGTTGTATGGGCAGGCAGCAGGATGCTCCCTGTCTGCTCCTACATTTGGGAATAAACTCCTCGCTTCCGCTCACATCGGACTTGCTTTGTTCCCTCAAACTGGCAATGGGAGGGGGAGGGGTGGAGGTGGGGGCAGGATCAGAATGGAGCAATTCTGCCCAGTTGTGTTTTGTGAATACTGAAACAAGCAGTTCATATCGCCTCAGGAATGTTCTTTTGTGCAGAGCATGCTGTGATGTTCAGCACCCTGCTTGGGGATTTGAAGTACCGACTGGCCATGTTCCGATTGTCTCAAGGTTGTGGCCATCATCAGCTGGGTCTTGTGCCTTAGTGGGATAATACATCCTCTATAGGCCCTGTGTTCAACCTCAGGGTCACAGGTTCCACTCCTGGCAGGTCCACTCAGCCTTTCAACCTTCTGAAATCAATAAAATGAGAACCATTGAGATGGGTAACAACAAAGCATATGTTATTCAGCGCCTTTGGGTGAACGTACGCTTTACATATGTTATCATCGCAGGTTCAGCTTGCTGTTTTGTCAGGTGAATGGTGACCGCATAATATGTGCTTTACAGTTAAACATCAGCGTTCTTACACAGGGGTCAGGACTTGACATGTGCAAAAGTGCATGCTCACATTGTGGCAGCCATTCTGGGGACATTACAAGTCAGAACATTTTGTCCTAAGGAGCAGCCTGTTGTGTTTACTACACACACTTTCAAGCGAAAGATAGCAACACCTCTCTATTGAGAGAGTTATTTTGGCAGACCTTGGATGGCTTTCGTAGAGAAACAAGGGGCCTCATTTATGGGGTTTTGCCGTAGGGAAGCACAGCAGGCCTTGCTGCTGCACTGTCCTACGGCAAAAGAAAAGGGCAGGAATGCGCCATATCTATTAGATACGGTGCATTCCTGTCCTTTTCCCCAGAGCCCGCGCACAATGGGCTCCCTGCGCCAACGCAGGCACCTTTGCATCATGGTGCAAGGGTGCCTGCGTTGCGGGGATGATTTTTTTTCGTGCAGGAGAATTCTGCCAAAGCTAAACTTAATCTCCAATCTTCTTGCCTATTCATGGGAAAACACATACGTCTTCTCAAGGGTTTGATTAATTCACTCAGTCTTACCATTTGTTTGGTGGTGATAGTTAATTCACCAAAGATATTTAAAGAAGGTGAAACAGGATATGCAGTTTGACATGGCATTGCAAAATAGCTAGGAATATGTAGAAATGATGTAAGAAGTCTTCGGAAGGAGGTATCATGCCTCATGATGCCTTGAATCCCAAAACATATGTGCCTACGCAATAAGTAGCATGAAACAAACAACAGGCTTAGTTAATACATAATTGTAAGCTTAAATGGGTTACCTCCATTTCAATCAATCATGGCATTTATAAGGCGCACTACATACCTGCGAGGGTCTCAAGGCGCTGTGGGGTGGGAAGCTGCTACTGTTCAAAGAGCCAGGTCTTGAGGAGTCTCCTGAAGGTTAGAAGGTCTTCGGTCTGCTGCAGGCGGATGGGAAGGGTGTTCCATGTCTTGGCGGTGAGGTGGGAGAATGATCTGCCTCCGGTGGTTACTCCTTAGATGCGGGGGACGGTGGCTAGTGCACGGTCTGCGGAGCGGAGCTGGTGGGTGGATGTGTAGAGGCTGAGTCGGCTGTTGAGGTACGCTGGTCTGGTGTTGTGGAGAGCCTTGTGTGCGTGGGTGAGGAGTTTGAAGGTTATCTTCTTCTTGATGCGGAGCCAGTGCAGGTCTCTCAGGTGGGGAGTGATGTGGCTGTGGCGAGGGATGTCGAGGATCAGGCGAGCAGATGCGTTCTGGATAGAGTGCGTTTCCATAGTCCAGTCTGCTGCTGACGAGGGCCTGGGTGACGTCCTTCTTGTTTCAGTTGGGATCCACTTGAAGATCCTGCAAAGCTAGTGGAGGGTGTTGAAACAGGAGGAGGAGATGGCGTTGACCTGCTTCTTCATGGAGAGGGTCGAGTCGAGGATGACCCTTAGGTTTCGTGCATGGACGGTGGGTGTGGGGGGTGCTTCTACTGCAGTTGGCCACCAGGAGTCGTCCCAGGCCGAGGGGGTGCATCCCAGGATGAGGACCTTCGTCTTGTTCGAGTTCAGCTTCAGTCGGCTGTTTCTCATCCAGTCGGCGACGGCCTTCATTCCTTTGTGGAAGTTGGTTTTGGCGGTGCGGGTGTCTTTGGTGAGGGAGAGGATCAGCTGGGTGTTGTCGGCATAGGAGATGCTGATGAGGTGGTGGTGTCGTGTGACGTGAGCGAGTAGTGCAATGTTGACGTTGAAGAGCGTTGGGCTGAGTGATGAGCCTGGGGTATGCCGCAGATGATCTCGGTGGCTTGGGAGCGGAAGGGGGAGACGGACGGTCTGTGTTCTGTCGGAGAGGAAGGAGGTGGTCCAGTCCAGGGCCTTCTCTTGTATTCCGGCGTCGAGGCGTGTTCATAGTGTGTGGTGGCAGACCGCGTCGAAGGCGGCTGACAAGTCCAGGAGGATAAGGGCAGCGGTTTCTCCGTTGTTGAGCAGGGTCCTGATGTCATCGGTGGCGGCGATGAGGGCAGTTTCGGTGCTGTGGTTGCTGCGGAACCTGGAATGGGATGGGTCCAGGATGCTGTTCTCCTCGAGGAAGCTGGTCAGCTGTTTGTTGACGGCTTTTTCGATGACCTTCGTCGGGAACGGGAGCAGAGATATGGGTCGGGAGTTCTTGAGGTCCTTAGGGTCCTCCTTGGGTTTCTTGAGTAGGGCAGTGATCTCTGTGTGCTTCCAGCTCTTTGGGAAGGTTGCTGTCTCAAAGGAGATGTTGATGGTTTTCCAGAGATGGGGTGCGATGGTGCTGCTTGCTTTGTTGAAGATGTGGTGTGGGCAGGGGTCTTCCGGGGATCCGGAGTGGATGGTGTTTATGATCTTCATGGTGTTGTCGTCGGTGATGTTGGTCCAGGCGAGCAGGTGGTTGGTGCGAGTGGTGGTTGTGTGGGCGGGGGTTTCAGCGGTTGCCAGGGTGGAGACGGTGGCAAAGCTCTAGTGGATGTCTGCGATCTTGCGATGGAAGAAGGTGGCCAGCGAGTCGCACAGGTCTTGTGACAGTGGGATGTTGTTGGGGTTGGCGCTGATGTCAGAGAGTTCCTTCACGAAGTTGAAGAGCTCTTTGCTGTTGTGTGTGTTGTAGTCTAGGTGGTCTTTGAAGGAGGTCCTTTTGGTGGATCTGATGAGGTGGTGGTGTCTGTGGGTGGCGTTCTTGTGGGCTGTGTAGCTTTTCGGTGTTCATTCACGGATCCAGTTTTTCTCGAGTTTTCGGCAGGTTCGCTTGGAGGCCTGGAGGTCTTCGGTGAACCAGCTGGCTCTCTTGCTGGTGTGGGTGTTGGGGGGGGCTTTCTGAGCGGGGCGAGGATGTTGGCGCAGTCGTCGATCCACTGTCTGAGGCTACTGGCTGTGGCTTCTGGGTTGGTCAGGTCTGCTGGTGGGCTCTGGGCGAGGGCGGTGGTTAGCTGGTCCTTGGTGACTTTGCTCCAGCGGCGGCGAGGCATCTGCTGGGTGCAGTGGTGTGTGGTAGGTTTCCGGAGGGTGATGTGGATGCAGCCGTGGTTGGTCCAGTGGAGTTCGGTGGTCGGTTGAAGAAGACGTGGGAGCTTGCTGAGAAGATGGGGTCAAGCGTGTGGCCAGCGGTATGGGTGGGTGTAGTGAAGAGTCTGAGGTTGGCGAGGCTGTTGATCAGGGTGGAAGATTTGAGGTCATTGTTGTTCTTGAGTTGGAAGTTCAGGTCCCCGAGGAGGATGCAGTCTGTGGAGGCGAGGGCGTGTGTGCTGATGAAGTCGGCGATGGAGTCGCTGAACTGCGGTCGGGGTCCGGGGGATCTGTAGACGAGGATCCCTCTGAGGGTGGTGTTGGGGTTGATGTGGATCTGGTAGTGCAGGTTTTCGGCAGTGTACAGGGTGTCATTGGTGTCTGTCGAGATTTTGAGAGTGTTCTTGTGGACGATGGCGATTCCTCCTCCTATTCTGATGGTGCAGTCCTTGCGGGTGATCTTGTAGCCTTCTGAGATGGCTATGGCGATGTTGGGTGCCAAGGAGGGGTTCAGCCAGGTCTCCGTCAGAAAAGCGACGCCTGGGGTGTTGGTATTGAGTAGGTCCCAGAGTTTGACGGGGTGTCTACGGGCGGAGCGGGTGTTGAGCAGGATGCATCTGAGGAAGTTTGGTTCTTCGGTGGGTGGGCTGGCGGGCTGGATGCTGGTGAATCTGCAGTTCCAGCAGGGGAAGGGTCCTTGGGTGCGCCGCAGGTGCGTGATCATCCGGTGTTGAGTGCGTGGAGGGTGCTGAAGTCGTAGCGGAGGCGGGTGTCGTGGCGCTTGGCGGGGCCAGGGGTCCTGGCGCTAGGCGTGGTCCAGGCGCATTTGGCGTGCCAGCAGCGCACCCGCTGTACAGTCGCTGCACGGCCTCCATAAGAGGGGATGTGGGAGGGAGGAGCAGCAGGGAGGGTGGAGCGGGTGGCAAATGGGAATACAGGGGGCGGGGCCCCAGGGACGCAGAGGCGGGAAAAGAGCGGGAGGAGTAGGGCAAGGGCGGGGGGAACAAACCAGTCACAACACGGGCACAGAATAAGAAAGGCAGGGGGAAAACTATAAGAAGAGAGAGAGGAACAGCACGAGAGGAACAGCAAGTTGGCACAACGACAGTACAATAAGCAATAAGAAACAAGGGCGCAGAATAAAGAAAAGGCAGGGGGAAAAACACTTATTAGAGTGTCAGTGGGGAGAGAGGAGTAGCAAATTAAGGCACAACGACAGTACAGTAGGCAATGAGCAACAGCAGTGCAAGGACAGTCAGACCTGTCCGTGCAGCAGCATGGGGAGTGACGTGCCTGCGAGCAGGGTCAGAGGTTGCCAATTTGGCCATTGGCATAGAGCTGTAGGTGTAGTGTTGATACATTGTTTGGACACAATCTAACCTAACTAGCAAGAGGTCTCTTTGTTTGGTCTGTGTCATTTTTCATCAGACTTTGGAGTTGTGATTACCTTTTTTCCTCCTGCCTATGGTCACGTAATCAGCAGCTGACGTGTTTAATTAGTTATTGATTTGCCATTCCTGTTCTTTCTTTCTTTTGAATTGTAGCTTGTTAAGGTAGGAATTTTTTTAATATAATCTACCAATGACAGAAGAAAATCCTCAAATAATGAAGACAAGCATTTGCAATGCAATCGGTCTCGCTTTTTGAACCTTACAAGTATTTAGCCATGCAGCACAGGCCTCCAGAACAGTCAATCATATGTCAGGCTTAGGTATGAAAGACTGACTGATCTAGGGGAGGTGTCAGTCACATATTAGACTACACACTGACACTGTGCAGTAATACATCGTTACGTATACATGGTACTTATCCCAGACTGACCTCTGCAGTTAGAATGTGTTTTGCGATGAATCTGACAATGGAATCTTAGAGAAGGGGTTGGTGGTGGCTGCTGGGTGTGGCTGGTAGTGTTTTCCCCAGCAGGGCTGCTGGGTATTTGCAGTATCACTCGGCTGCCAGATGTAAGTGGTGTCTACTGGTGCATCTGTGCCAACAGCCGCTGGATGTAGGCAGTATTTGTTGGCTGATACCTAGGCATTCTAGTGAAGGTGGTGTCTGCCGGTTTATGCGTGTCATACCAGTTGAAGGTAAGTTCAAAATGCAACGTGTCCATACAAAATATACTAAAAGCACAGATAGTATTTGTTAGACCTGTCTGCTTTTGAGGGTCCCCACACAATTATGATTTATTTTATCCCCTTTGGCCTCTGAGTATTATTATTCTTTTTGTTTGTATGTCCACCCGGATTTTTGGTTGTCAGCATTGACTGGGGGGGGCTAGGTGTCCCTTGAGTAGGACGTTTCGCCTTCCCTTTGTGGGCCTAGTTACCTCAGGAAAGTCCCATCTCTGAGGAATCTAAAATGGAGTCCACCAACTGCCATAACGGTCACCTAAGGGTGGCAGACCCAGAGGCTAGCATGAGGAAGGTTCCAGAACCAACTAGTAGCTTCCAGGGGTCTGAGGCCAGCCTATAAAAGGCCAGTGACCAGGCAGCCATTTTGAGCAGTAAGAGAAGTGACCAGTGAGGAGGAGGATACTACTCTAGAGGGGGCAAGATCGACCTGTGGGCCGGCTGATTCTCTGTCTAGAAGTGACCCCTCCTGAGCTGACCAAACCCCACAGCCACAGATACCCAATTAAGTGCCGGAAGACTCCGTGGTGAATCACACAGCTGCTGGTGACTCTAGTGCAGGATTACCAAGAGATTCGAGGAATTGCACTTAAGGCACGAGTGCGGCAGAAGTGAGGCCGGTTCCCCTCTCGGTGTTCCTCTGTGTGAGAAAAGATCAGGGGACTGAGTATCAAACTTCTGTGATGGCGGTGAACAAGTAAAAACTACTCACAGTGAGCGGAAGTGGCTGAACCAGCTGTCGTCTCACCAGGAAGGAAGCGCTCGCCGCCGTGCGAGATCCCTGTCGTGGGATCGGAGGAAGCAGGGCCAAGCTGATCCGTGTCTCCATTCCGGAGTTCGCCCGAGTTGACGTCGGAAGAGGCGGGGAGACTGCAGAAGGAGGCTGGATGTGGGAGGAGCCCGTCACGACTTAGGAGAATGCCCTTGCCGATCCAGTGACGGCTCGACACTTCGTGTGGAGACAGCGGAGCCGGGGTAGTGAGGCGAGCGGGTGACAGCGGACCCAGGCAATTCCGAAAAGCAGTGCAAGTGGGCTGTGAAGTCCTACCGAACCCAAGTAAGCGAGTAAGCGAGGGAGAGTATTCGGGAGGGGAGGAGAGATTGCTGCCCTGCTCTAACCCTCGCCAGATTGAACGGCGCAGGGACTGTTGGAGTATCCGAACTTTCCATGACTGACATTTTCATGAGAATGAACCAACGTGAGACAGTCCGCTCTTGGGGGGGGTGGATTGTATAAACGTGAGTCAGTCCGCTCTTGGGGGGAGGGGTTCTCTATAAGTGAAGGTGACATCCCGAACATCCCGAGGTGGGAGAGTGAGTTGGGGGCTGAAGTGAAGAGTGAAGTCTGAATCGCGGGAGATTGTTGGGGGATCATTTGTATCACGATAAGCAACCTTGGTGTTAGTGGTAATTGATAGGCAGGGCCTGTGAAAACTCCGACGGGGTCCATTAGTTTTCCGAGGTTGTGGCATGTGCTAAGAATTGATCTACAGTACAGTGATCATTTACTTGTCTCCTTCAGTACTCAACTGCTTGCACCAGAGCCCAGTGGGAAGGTGTTGGAACTGTGGGGGAAAGCTGCATCCGATCAAATATAATGTATCCGTTTGATTTACTGTAAAGAAGTCTGGTTGTTCATCAAAACAATAGCAAGGAGGTGTGTGTATACTGCACATTTAAGTTGTAGGGGTTTTTCAATGTGATCTCTGCATCTGGGGAAAGAATTATTGGAACTGCCATTTGAATTTTGAAATGAACTAATAATTGAATGTGATGAGATGTACTGAACAGAATTTGCAAACCTGCTTAACGAAAAGAACCATATACCAAAGAATTTTATAAAAGGAACCAGTATTTTTCTATTTCGGTGTGGTGTCCTTATTTTTGGGGGTAATTCGCTGGGTTACTGCGGGTGAGTTTGTAAGCACTACACAAAAGCCTTGGGGGTTGAGCTGTTCCCACTCTGTGCCAGGCTACCCTATGTAATCTAGAAAAATCTAGGTCTAACATAATTGGTGCTTCAGCGGTGGGATAACGGGTTTGTGCTTACAACCACTTATTAGTAACACAGTGCTTACCACGGGCCTACACCTGGTGTTTTCTCCAAGCGGTCTCCCAAATTTATATTTTGATTTTCCAAATTTACTCCTGGTGGTGGGTGGAGGTTGTCCTCAGATTACACTTCTTAGTTCTCTCCTGAGTGCCCATTTGATACCATATTTGAAAAAATGGAATTGAACCTTGAAGAGATAGAAACCTACACTGTGGCCCAACTTAGAGAGTGGTGTCAACGACAGGGGGTGTTCTTCAAGAAAGGTGCCAAGAAAAGCGAGTTGCAGACAAGCTTGAGGGCATGTTATGTTATGTTATAAAACGCTTATATAGCGCATGGCTACCCCAGCAACGAGGCGTCCCAGCGCTTGCAGACAAGCCCAATTACATAACATCCAGAGGGATAAGATAGAGTACCTGCTCAAAAGGAGCCCTAGATAGAAGAAAACAGCCAAGTTTTAGCATGTTTTCGAAACTGAAGGTGATTAGTGATGGAGCGCACATCCAGAGGAATAGAGTTCCAGAGTTTTGGAGCCAGGAACTTAAAAGATCGGCCTCCAGCTCTGCACTTCCGGATCTTGATGGTACAGGCAAGGGAAAGATCTGCAGAGCGGAGGGCACGTGGCGAGACATAAAAGGAACAAATTCCTTGCAAGATTTGGGGACCTAAACAATGCAACATTCTGTGAATAATACACAGGGCTTTAAATTGAATGCGCTGTTTAACGGGCAGCCAATGGAGTCTACGTAAGACCTGAGAAGTATGGCAGCGTTTTGGCAGACCGAACAAAGTACGGGCTGCAGCGTTCTGGGCTCTTTGTAGTCTATTAACGACTGTCAGATTGGACCCAAGCATAAGAACATTACAATAGTCTAGATGGGATAAGACCATAGCTTGGACAATTGTCTGACGGATGGAAGGTTCAAAGAAGCCGAGGATAGGTTTCAGAGAGCGCAGGCGACCATAACAAGTACCAGCGACTCTTTTTGCGTGGGAATCCAGGGTGAGTGCGTCATCTAGAATCACCCCCAGATTTTTAACTTCTCTCTTGGGCGTGGGAGGGGGGCCCAATGTAGGGGGCCACCACTGCTCATCCCATTTTTGAGTATCAGTGCCAATAAGGAGGACTTCAGTCTTAGATGAATTTAGCTGAAGGCAGTTCTCTGTTAGCCAGCTGGAAATGGCCAAAATGTCCTCTTGAAATTTGGCTTGATCTCCCACGGTGTTATTAGAAAAGGTAAAAATCAGTTGCGTATCATCCGCATAGGATATTAATTTGATGTTACGTTCCCTGGCCATTATGGCCAAGGGGCGGACATACACATTAAACAGCGTGGGGCTGAGGGCAGAGCCCTGTGGGACACTGCAGCCTAATGGATAACTGCTGGATGAGTATGGGGGAGCGTGAACCTGGAAGGAACGGTCAGATAGAAATGACACGAACCAATCCAGAGCTTCATCTCTGACACCTATCTCCCACAGTCTCCTAAGCAGGATCCCATGGGAAACGGTGTCAAACGCCGCGCTCAAATCCAGCAGCACCACAGCTGAGGTGCTGCCCATGTCCTGTGCCACCCTTAGATGTTCCATAACTGCTAATAAAGCTGACTCCGTGCTATGTTTAGCACGGAATCCATTCTGAGACTCCTCCAAGATCCCGTTAGTCTCCAAGAAACCCGTCAAGATGGAATTTACATGAGCCTCTGTAACTTTGGCCAAGTACGGAAGCAAGGAGATAGGCCGGAAGCTTTCTGGCTTGGAAGAGTCCAGGGTGGTTTTTTTTAGCAAGGGGATCACCTTGGCGTGCTTCCACGATTTCGGGATCGTGGCTGACTGCAGAGATTTGTTAATCAGTTCCCGCCCTTCCGTCATGATGGAGTTCTGACACAATCTAAACTTCTCTGGTTTGACAGGATCTTCCGGGGACCCCGATTTGATTCTTAAAGTTAGGAGTTCCATATCTGTCTGAGAGATGTGTGGGAAAGTTACGAGGGAATAAGGACGATCTGGTGGATCTGTAACAGATCTGTAAGTCATAGACGGGCCTCCAGAATTGAATGTATTATAGATCCCTTGAACTTTGTTGATAAAAAAGTGCGCCAGATTTTCACATTGTAAGTCAGACACTATGATGTTATTAGTCCCGACAGGTGGTTTAGTAAGCTCCTTCACTAGCGCGAAGATAGTTTTAGCGCGATTAGTGCTGGCATTGATCAGATCAGTGTAATAGCTAGCCTTGGTATTTTTTATAAGCCTATGATAGGCTTTAGTGGCACTTCTAAAATTGGATTTGGCAACAGAGTCATACGATCGCCTCCAGATACGTTCAAGTACCTTGCACTGCTTTTTTTTGATTGAGAGTGCCTCACAGTACCATAAGTGGGACTGTTATGGGTGGAAGCTCATACAGAGGAGGAAAGGGAAACAGAAGAGAGTGATAGAGACACTGTCCTTGGGACAGGGCTGCTGTACCAAACTGAAGGGTGGAATCTGCTAACAGGTCCCAGGACACTTTCAAGGGAGGGCAGCAGTGTCTCAGTGAGGAGTTTTACTGAAGCTGAGCTGGAAGACAGGAGGGAAGAGAGGAGACTGAAATTGAAGTTAGCTAGATTAGAAATGGAGAGGGAGGACAGGAGGTTGGCCCACGAGCGAACAATAAAGGAGCTAGACCTTCAAGCCTTAACATTAAGGATCCCCAATCCTAACAATGGTGGCAGCGAAAACAAAGAGATCACCAGAGAACCCAGACCCTACTTACCCAAGGATGTCATTGCTAGCTATACCCCAGGTGATGATATTGCCAAATGGTTAGCCGCCTATGAGGTCTCCTTAAGGGCCCATGGGATCTTGGAAACCCACTGGGGGGGTGGGCTGTATAAGTACATGCCACCTGCTGGCAGGGATACCTTGTTGGCCTTGGAGCGGGATGAGCAAACCCACTACCCTACAATGAAAGTGGCGCTGGTGAAAAAGTTTGGACTAACCCCAGAAAAATACCGACAAAAGTTTAGGGGAAGTCATAAATTAAGCACACAGAATTGGGTGGATTTCTTGGATTACGCGAAGAAAGCCTTGGAGGGTTGGGTGAAAGGCAGCGAGGTAGGGGATTATGAAGGTTTATATAACTTCATACTCAAGGAACACCTACCCCAGAAATGTTTTCCCGAGCTGCGACAACACCTGGTGGACAG
Source organism: Lissotriton vulgaris (assembly GCF_964263255.1). Taxonomy (NCBI): domain Eukaryota; kingdom Metazoa; phylum Chordata; class Amphibia; order Caudata; family Salamandridae; genus Lissotriton; species Lissotriton vulgaris. Next base: position 2,101,165,564 of record NC_141685.1, on the reverse strand, counting down.
CAAGCTGACCAGCCCCAGGAAGCTTGCTGAGGAGGCGGGCATCTGGGCTAGTACCCGGGTGTCCTCGAAGGGGACTGGAGGGGATTCCCATAAGTCTGGACAGGGCGCCCCCCAGAAGAAAGAGGGGGGAGATAACAAGAGGGAGTTCTCAAAAGGTCCACAAAATACTTCACAAGGAAGGGGCAGAGGGATCATCCCTAAGGCTAACCCACCCCGCAACCCTAATCCTGGCCAAAGCCAGCAGCCAAGGGTTGTCCATTGCTTCGAGTGTGGTGGTGTGGGACACTATAAAGGAGATGTGAGATGCCCAAAAAGACCACCCCCTCCCACTGGAGGAAAAGCCCCGGGAATAACTAGTGTAGTGCTCGGGGAGGAGATGCCTTTGGATAAGGGAGGGGAGCGGGCGGGTGTCACTTTAGTGTCCCTGGGGGATAAGGAGATGGTGCCAAAGACCCAATTGCCCTCAAATACTACCAAGTATGAGCAGTGGGTCACCATCAATGGCCATAGAGGGGAGGCTCTGAGAGACACAGGAGCCAGTATGACTATGGTGAGGAGTCATCTGGTGTCTCCGGAGCAGGTCATCCCAAATGTACTCCATCCCGCTGTGATGGCTGACAGCAGATTGGGCCACTATCCTGTGGCCGAGGTACCCTTTGAGTGGGGAGGGGTTGCAGGTTCACTTCGAGTTGCCGTAAGCCCTGCCGTGCCTGTTGATTGCCTGTAAGGAAATGATATGGAGCACAATGCTTGGAGGGAGGTGGAATACCGGACTCATTCTGAGATGCTGGGTACACCTGACTGGGCCTGTGTCAGCACAAGGTCCGCGACTACCCGGAGGGGGAGTTCGCTTACGCTGGAGCCTGGAACAATGGCCCAGCCCGCTGCCAGAGAAGAGAAGGACAGTAGGCAGGAGGAACCTGCCTCAGCATCTCTACCTCGTGAGATAGATGGGCCACCTGCGGAGGTGGATCTGGAGTCCACGGAGGAGGATGTTACTTCCCTGGAGAACTTACCCATCCCTGCTGAGTGGCATGTGGAGGGAGGTCCATCCAGGGAGGAATTCTGCAAAGCTCAAAAAGAGTGTCCTACTCTTGAGGGGCTGTGGCAACAGGCCAAAGCCCAGGCAGCAGGGAACATTGTGGGGAACTACCAGATTTACTGGGAGGATGGACTCCTCTACATTGAGGCCAAGGTACCCGGACATGGTTCATCCAGGGCCTTGGTGGTCCCTCAATGTTTTAGAGCCTTTCTTCTAGAACTGGCTCATGAGATACCCTTGGCGGGACACCTAGGACAGGACAAGACCTTTGCCCGGCTTGTCCCCCACTTTTACTGGCCTCGGATGAGAGTGGCGTCTGATACCTACTGTCGGACGTGTGAGTCTTGCCAAGCTAGTGGGAAAACAGGGGTGAAGCTGAAGGCTCCCCTGGAACCACTCCCCGTCGTTAGCACCCCCTTTGAAAGGGTGGGCATCGACATTGTAGGGCCATTGGATCCACCAACTTCCGCTGGTCACAGGTTCATCCTGGTTCTAGTGGATCATGCCACACGGTACCCAGAGGCAATTCCTCTGAGGACCATCACTGCACCTGCAGTGGCAAGGGCCCTGATGGGGATCTTCACCCGAGTGGGTTTCCCCAAAGAGGTTGTGTCCGACAGGGGGACCAACTTCCTATCAGCTTACATGCGGGCTATGTGGAAGGAGTGTGGTGTTACCTACCGGTTTACCACTCCTTATCACCCACAGACCAATGGTCTTGTGGAAAGGTTTAATAAAACCTTGAAAGGCATGATAAGAAGTCTGCCTGAGAGCCTGCGGAGGAAATGGGACGTCCTCCTGCCCTGTCTCTTGTTTTCCTACAGGGAAGTGGCACAGAAGGGAGTGGGCTTCAGCCCCTTCAAACTTCTGTATGGGCACCCTGTACGGGGTCCTCTCAGCCTGGTGAAGGACGGATGGGAAAAGACTCCCAGGAAGCTTCCCCAGGACGTGGTGAGCTACATGCTGGCTTTCCGGAGCCAAATGGCTAAGTTGTGGAAGCAAGCTTCTGACAACTTGGAAGCCAGCCAAGCAGTTATGAAGGAGTGGTATGACCACAATGCTCACCCAGTGGAACTGGAGCCTGGACAAAAAGTGTGGGTGATGGAGCCTGGAGAGCTAAATGCCCTCCAGGATCGTTGGACAGGCCCCTTTGAGGTATTGGGAAAAAAAGGTAAGGCCACTTACTTGGTGGACCTTAAGACCCCGAGACAGCCCCACCGGGTACTTCATGCCAATCGCCTCAAACCACACCGTGAGAGGCCCGAGGTCGTCTTAATGATGGTGACCGATGGAGCAGAGGAAGAGGAAAGCGAACCTCTCCCTGATATTTTCTCGTCTCAAGAAAAGGAAGGGTCAGTGGAGGGAGTGATTCTCTCACCATCCCTGACTCCTGAACAGCAGAGAGATTGCCGCCAGATCCTGGAGCAATTTTCTTCACTATTCTCCCTTGTCCCGGGTAGAACCCACCTGTGTACCCATGATGTGGACACAGGAGACAGCCCACCTGTGAAGTCTAAGATCTACCGGCTGTTAGACAAGGTGAAGGCCAGCATCAAGGGTGAAGTCGCTAAGATGCTGGAGCTGGGAGTGATAGAACCTTCCAATAGCCCTTGGTCCAGTCCGGTGGTCTTGGTACCAAAAGCGGCCCCACCAGGCACCACACCTGAATTAAGATTCTGTGTGGATTACCGAGGACTAAATTCAGTAACAAAGACTGATACTCATCTGATCCCAAGGGCGGATGAACTCATTGACCGGCTGGGAGCTGCCCAATATTTAAGTACCTTTGACCTTACTTCAGGGTACTGGCAGATCTCCCTTACTGATGGAGCAAAGGAAAGGTCAGCCTTCTCCACGCCTCAGGGTCACTACCAGTTCTGTGTGATGCCCTTTGGGCTCAAGAACGCCCCTGCCACTTTTCAGCGGCTGGTGAACAAGGTCCTTTCTGGTATGGAAGCTTTTTCTGCTGCTTATCTGGATGACATTGCTGTCTTCAGTAGTCGCTGGGAGGATCATTTGCAACACTTGCAAGCTGTTCTCCAGGCCCTGCAACAGGCTGGCTTGACAATCAAGGCCAGCAAGTGTCAAATCGGGCAGGGGTCGGTGGTGTACCTAGGCCACTTGGTGGGCAGAGGGACGGTGCAGCCCCTTCAGGTGAAGATCGAGGCTATCATGGCCTGGGAACCCCCCAAGACTCAAACTGAGGTCTTAGCCTTCCTGGGCCTCACTGGTTACTACCGTTGCTTCGTGAAGGGGTATGGTACCATTGTAGCTCCCCTCACTGAACTTACTTCTAAGAAACAACTCCGACGGGTAGTCTGGACGGAGGCTTGCCAGCGAGCCTTCGTGACTTTAAAACAAGCATTGTGTACTGCTCCAATACTCAGGGCCCCTGATTTTTCAAAGGAGTTCATTGTCCAAACAGATGCATCAGAACATGGCATTGGGGCAGTATTATCGCAACTAAATGATGAGGGCTTGGATCAACCCGTGGTCTTCCTATCCAGGAGACTACTCCCCAGGGAACAGAGGTGGAGTACTATAGAGCGGGAAGCCTTTGCGGTGGTTTGGGCCCTGAAGAAGTTGCGTCCATACTTATTAGGCTCGCACTTCCTGGTTCAGACCGACCAACGGCCCCTTCGTTGGCTGATGCAAATGAAGGGGGAGAATCCCAAGTTGTTGAGGTGGTCCATCTCCCTACAGGGAATGGACTTCCGGGTGGAACATCAGCCTGGAGAGAACCACGCCAATGCAGACGGTCTCTCTAGGTATTTCCGCCTTAGTGATGAGAACTCCCAAGGGATTGGGTAGTTCTCCCCACTTTCAGCTGGGGGGGGACGCGTGTTAGACCTGTCTGCTTTTGAGGGTCCCCACACAATTATGATTTATTTTATCCCCTTTGGCCTCTGAGTATTATTATTCTTTTTTTTTTATGTCCACCCGGATTTTTGGTTGTCAGCATTGACTGGGGGGGGGGGCTAGGTGTTCCTTGAGTAGGACGTTTCGCCTTCTCTTTGTGGACCTAGTTACCTCAGGAAAGTCACATCTCTGAGGAATCTAAAATGGAGTCCACCAACTGCCATAACGGTCACCTAAGGGTGGGAACCCCTAGGCTAGCATGAGGAAGGTTCCAGAACCAACTAGTAGCTTCCAGGGGTCTGAGGCCAGCCTATAAAAGGCCAGTGACCAGGCAGCAATTTTGAGCAGTAAGAGAAGTGACCAGTGAGGAGGAGGATACTACTCTAGAGGGGGCAAGATCGACCTGTGGGCCGGCTGATTCTCTGTCTGGAAGTGACCCCTCCTGAGCTGACCAAACCCCACTGCCACAGATACCCAATTAAGTGCCAGAAGACTCCGTGGTGAATCACACAGCTGCTGGTGACTCTAGTGCGGGATTACCAAGAGATTCGAGGAATTGCACTTAAGGCACAAGTGCGGCAGAAGTGAGGCCGGTTCCCCTCTCGGTGTTCCTCTGTGTGAGAAAAGATCAGGGGACTGAGTATCAAACTTCTGTGACGACGGTGAACGAGTAAAAACTACTCACAGTGAGCGGAAGTGGATGAACCAGCTGTCGTCTCACCAGGAAGGAAGCGCTTGCCGCCGTGCGAATCCCTGTCGTGGGATCGGAGGAAGCAGGGCCAAGCTGATCCGTGTCTCCATTCCGGAGTTCGCCCGAGTTGACGTCGGAAGAGGCGGGGAGACTGCAGAAGGAGGCTGGATGTGGGAGGAGCCCGCCGCGACTTAGGAGAACGCCCTCGACGATCCAGTGACGGCTCGACACTTCGTGTGGAGACAGCGGAGCCGGGGTAGCGAGGCGAGCGGGTGACAGCGGACGCAGGCAATTCCGAAAAGCAGTGCAAGTGGGCTGTGAAGTCCTACCGAACCCAAGTAAGCGAGGGAGAGTAATCGGGAGGGGAGGAGAGATTGCTGCCCTGCTCTAACCTTCGCCAGATTGAATGGCGCAGGGACTGTTGGAGTATCCGAACATTCCATGACTGACATTCTCTATAAGTGAAGTTGACATCCCGAACATCCCGAGGTGGGAGAGCGAGTTGGGGGCTGAAGTGAAGAGTGAAGCCTGAATCGCGGGAGGTTGTTGGGGGATCATTTGTAACACGATAAGCAACCTTGGTGATAGTGGTAATTGATAAAGTAAGGCTTAGCAGGGCCTGTGAAAACTCCGACGGGGTCCATTAGTTTTCCGAGGTTTTGGCATGTGCTAAGAATTGATCTACAGTACAGTGATCATTTACTTGTCTCCTTCAGTACTCAACTACTCGCACCAGAGCCCCGGTGGGAGGTGTTGGAACTGTGGGGGAAAGCTGCATCCGATCAAATGTAATGTATCCGTTTGATTTACTGTAAAGAAGTCTGGTTGTTCATCAAAACAATAGCAAGGAGGTGTGTGTATACTGCACATTTAAGTTGTAGGGGTTTTTCAATGTGATCTCTGCATCTGGGGAAAGAATTATTGGAACTGTCATTTGAATTTTGAAATGAACTAATAATTGAATGTGATGAGATGTACTGAACTGAATTTGCAAACCTGCTTAACGAAAAGAACCATATACCAAAGAATTTTATAAAAGGAACCAGTATTTTTCTATTTCGGTGTGGTGTCCTGATTTTTGGGGGTAATTCGCTGGGTTACTGCGGGTGAGTTTGTAAGCACTACACAAAAGCCTTGGGGGTTGAGCTGTTCCCACTCTGTGCCAGGCTACCCTATGTAGTCTAGAAAAATCTAGGTCTAACAGTATTTATAAAACAAGCATGTATCCTGGGGCCTGCTCTGGAAGGGATTGTAGGTAAACATGGAAGATGGGCGCATGTTAGCAACAAAACCACTACAACTTTACTATATGCGAGGCGGCTGCCTTGTCATTGCTACAGTAACTCCGGACTGCTCTTTCTGGGCAAGGTGTACTGGAAAGAACTGCATTGTTAAAAACACTGCACGTGTTAAAAAAATAACAAAAACAAATCCAGTAAGTTTGGAATTTAAAGTTAACCCAACTCAGATCAGACGACGGCAGTCAAGGTGAGAGCGCAGGCTGCGGCGCACCTTCACCAGAGACAGCGGGGCCACGGTGTGCATATTCTGTGTTGATGCCTGGGGGTGGAGTACTGCATTACCTTGATATTTGTCACAGTTATTATTCACCCGATTGGTGTTGGTTTCTGAAGAGTTAAGGATATTATTACAACGCCGGATAGGAACACATTCTAATTGCCGTTTTTAATTGCTACCAAGTTTTGAGACTGAGATAGACCTGACTCACTGAAAGCCATGTATGTAAGTAGTAGGGTTACTGGGTTTTGAATACTTGTAGTGTAAGCTCCTTTTCCCGGGAGAATGAGGCAGAGAAAATTACTGCCTACTTTAAGTAACAGTCCATCATGGAATGTACTGCCCATTCTCATAATGGATTTTGGGAAATTTGTAATACTTTTATTGATTTCACAGATTGTTTCTTTAGAATTTACCTACTTATTTTTTTTAATAGAGTTTTCTTGTCATTAGGCGCTACTTAGTAGCACTAGTGCTTTGACAGAAGTTTGCCTGTGTTGTCCCTTTCCTGACAGATGGAGATTGTAAGATTCTGTACTTTCCAAAACTAGTTCTCGGTAAGCCTGTGCTGTCTGTCAGGGCGCCTGGTGTGGTTTAATCGACAGTCGCCCTAAATCTATCATTAGCCAAGGAAACGTCAGACTACCTGTGATAAAGACCAGTGCATTTTGGCATCAACAGTGCATCAGAGGTGAAACGCCTTTAGTAGAAAGGGATTAGAGCAAGGCCTTGAAGTGGGCCGGGTCGTGCCCTGGTGCTCAGCGCCAGCAGTTGTTAAAAGCAGGTGCCGAGCGGGTCCCTATGGGACTCTCGATTTTTACCCTCAGGGTGAAAAAAAACCTTAACTTGGCAATAGTACAACCTGTCACTGCACTTGATGTAAGTTCAAAGGGACTCGTTTTTCAGTTTTATATAGGGAAAACTTGGAGCGCTTTACATGAGCACCAGTTATATTACACAAAATGTATTTTCATTTTTTGAATGACAGGATGTTCAGTGAGCCAACGCGAGGATCGAACCTGCTTTCTCAGGTCGAAGGTGGGTCGAAGGTCGGCTGCTCTAGTGTTATGCCACAAGCTCGGCCTCAAGAGCGAGTAGCCTTCTCAATATTCTATACAACAAAGTGATAGTTGTTGGCTATTTATCTTATGCAGCCTGTGGACACTAGGGCAAAACCATCCTTTGCCACAGGGAAGAGAACAGTTTAACCTAAAGTGAGCACCTAGAACACACATTTCGTCGCTTTTCGTCTCCCTCAGAAAATGGGAAAGGCTTGTCATCGCTATAGAGGACACAAGAAGGAAAGTCTGAGGAAAGCTAGATGAAGACTGGTTGTTTTTAGGGGAGACAGAGCTGAAGTATCCTCATTGAGTGAAAGTCGCAATTCACCCACATGGGTGATTTGGTGTCACACAGAAATACAGCTCGGAAGTCTTCAAAAACGCATGCAAGACCCTTGCCTTTTTGATAGGGCTACTGTCCGAAAAATTAATTCCTTCACCCATTTTAGAGAAACATACTCGTGGGGACACTAGAGAGGATATAATTCGCTTATAGAACTTCGTGAAGCACATGGCTTGTACTAAGAACAATTTTCCGGAGCTTCTCCTATATCTGACTTCAATGCTTCGTATATTCTCTTGTCATCAGTCTTCCTTCCCACACTCTGGATTGGACCTCCCCCGCTTGTTTGGCCTCTTAGCATTTACTCCACTCTTTGCTGTGACTCTGAGGTCCCATGCAGTTTTGTCTCAGGACCATTCTCTCGCCTGCTAAATCACTATCAGGCACATGCATCAATAGTGCATTTTGCGATTCCTTAATTGCGAAAAATAAGGAATCCCAATTAAGGAATTGCAAAATGCAATGCATCAAGAAATTGCAAAAAAAAAGTGATTTCTTAATATTCCTTGATTGCGACTCGCAATTTGAGAGTCGCAATTAAGGAATACCTCCCCATTCTTTCCTATGGGAAGACATTCTCAATTTGCGATTAGCAATTAGCGACTCGCAAATTGAGAATGCGATTTCAAGGGTGCAGGGGTGTCTAAAGGACACCATGTTGCACCCCTGAAATCAATCTGTGCACATATGTTGTGCACACACATGCCCTTAGGGCATGTGTGTGCACAACCCGAAACTTTGAAAAATGCACCAAAGTGCATTTTTCAAAGTTTTCGCAAATTACCATGAGTTTCAACCTCATGGTAATTTGCTCCCCCAAATTGCCAAATCGCAATTGTTAAAAGTTTCATGCATTGCCTTTAAGGAATCGCAAAATGCGATTCCTTAAATGCAATCACAATTTGAGAATTCGCAAATATTTGCGATTTCTCAAATTGCGAGGGCCTTCACCCTTCATGCATTCCAAAAGCAGATTTTGCGATCGCAAACGGGCGATTTTTGCGAATTGCACCGCTTGCGATCGCAAAATCCTTTGATGCATGTACCTGTATGTTTATACTGCCACTAACAGTGCATGTACTACGTTATTACTATTTAATAAAATTAAAATGACACTTGCTCTAGGAATCTCATCTGCTTTACCAGGAGATCCCGCGGAGGCACTTCCCTGATATCACCTCGACAGGGGTGAGCCACAATCTCCTAATGTTAAGGAAGCTACCCCAAAACATGTATTTGCGTTTTAAGGCAAGTTCTAGCAAATGGTCGCCAGGTAATCACAAAAGGCCGCAAAAAAGATACAAAACATTTGGGTGCGGCATTGCTGCTGGTCAGTTCATCCACAAATCCACAGGCAAAGTAAGGTAACTGAGAGCACCAATGGGTGGGTGAAATGCGTATCTTGGTGATTTTGACAGCTCCGTTGAAGAATTAAGTCTCCCTGAGGCGTTGCTAACTAAGCACGCTCTCTTGGTAAAGGGCCACGACTGAGACACAAAGGCTAGCATTCAGTCAACGGCCCCATCCAACCCCACGCATGCAAACAACTCTCATAAATCTCTTTGTTCATCTATTGATTAAAGTAAGACAAAAAAACTGCAATCTCGGAGTGATAGTGGGAGCCGGCACAGGGAAACAAGCATAATTAAATTAAACTGCTCGCTCCCGCAGCATACTCAACCCTGCGTGCTTCTCTTTGTCCTGGTTCGTTTCCCTGCTTGTGCTGTCTCTGCCTTTCGCCGTGAATTGCCTGTGTTGCAAACATGAACGTAACTTCTTCAGCATGAAAAGCATTGAATGCGCATTTGATGCGGACAAGTCAGGCAAAATAGAGTGTGACCTCCCCCAGCCAATCCCAGCACAAAACAAGCATTTAAAAATGCAATAGGTCTCATGTTTACGTGAGACCTATTGCATTGTAAATAAAATTGCAGGCGTCGAAGAAGGTACCAATGGGAGTGGGAGGGGGGTGGTGGTGGGCAGAGAAGCTATCGACAGCGGGAGGGAATGGGGAGGCAGGGGAACAAAAACATTTGGAAAGTAAAGGGGCTGATATCTATCGTAGGAGAAAATGACGACATGGCAGTCAGGAGGCAAGATTAAATTGCTAAAAACCAATCATATTGCAGCATTAAGCATTTCAGACAATCACAAAGATAGGCGGAAACTGGGCGGAGCTTCCCCCACTATATTGTATACAGCATCTCTCGGCGAGACAGCGTGTGCGCTGCCTAGGCGAGACCTAAAAATTCATAATCAGTTGTTTTGCACAACACTGCTACCAAATGTGGTTTGAATGCGGTATGTATCGCAGTTTCTTGTGAAGATGCACCGCTAGTAGTGTTTTCACCTTTCCAAGAGAAAAATATAGCAGTTTGTTTTTGTTTAACTCCTTCGACGCTGATGACGAGCTCAGCTCGTCATGAGGTACACCTCTCGTATGCTCATGACGAGCTGAGCTCGTCATGAACCGCGGGTTTTTCAAAATGTCAGCGCACAGCGGAAAAATGCGCCGCACCAATGCGGTTAAAGAGTGTGCATAGGCCAGGGCATGGTACGGAATATGTCTTTAAACAAAGTCGCATGTATTCATTTGTAACAAGACTTTTCTGTCTTTTTTTCCTTTAATTATTAGTCGAGAAGCCTTAAGGAAGCTCAAGAACACATTTAAAAGTGCTTCCTATTTATATTTGCTGTTTAAAGTATGTACAGATAAGGTCTAAATATACCACTTTAGACGACTTTGCGCCGGTAGAAAACTGGCCAGGTGGCAACCCTTGTCAAGTCAATATACTTTATTTTGATTTCATAAAAAAACCCATAAAAGGGTGGGAAAACCACCATGAGTAAAATATACAAAGATATATGTAAATATTATTTTGTAAAAGATATAAAAGGTGGTATTTTTTTTGTTTCTCTCTTTTTTTCGGAAAAGAATTAACATGTGAGCAAAGCTGTCTGGTGATTTCGGAGCTGGATGATCTAAGGCTGCATGAATTGGTTAACTTGTTCTGTATTGGCCGATTCACTTGCCGCGTTTTTTAGAAAGTTTATGGCTCTGCAGGACAGTAGGATGGATGAGCCCATGAGACAGTGAATCAATGCTGCTCTACAAGTTCTTATTTGTTCCTTCCTGAAGACCTCCGGAAGGCCCATTGTGCGCGTTTCTGTTAAAGCAGGGCAAATGCATAGTAGGTTCAGTAAGGACTTTCTCAAGCTCCGCACAGGCGGCATTCCTTTGATTGCCATACGTATTTCCATTTTGGGGTTAGGTCCTTTGATGGGTATGACCCAAGCCTTAATAAAGTGAAAAAGTGTTTTTTCTGATGCGGGAAGTGATCTTGCAAGTAGGATTGGGGTTGCAACCTCTGGTATGGCTGCATCACAGCCCAGGCATGTTTGTTTTTTGCTAGGGCAGTTGTGTCTAATAATAAAGAATGCCATTTTATGGCTTTGTTGACCACTGATTTAAAGCCGGAGTAGTTAGAAGCTGGGAGCCATCCCTCCTCTAACTTCACTGCTGAGAGTGAGGCCTTCAGAGATTCCAAGATTGCATTTTTGAGGCTGGCTTGCTTTTCGATTTCTACCCAACAGTGGTGTGCGAGTGTGTTTTCCTCTGCGTCCCGCATCCTCCAATAGTACATGACTAGTGTGCCTTGCTGTCGGGGATCTGGTTTCTTGGACCATACTCAAGTTGGATTTGGGCTTGCGGAATATGGCAGGGGATTGCAAACAGTTTCTTAAAAATGATTGATTTTTCCAGGTTCAAGCCTGTAGCGTCCTTGCCATTCAGGATTTCTGTGCCATATGAGATAGAGGGCAGGAATTTTGCTGCTATAACCTTTAGTAGGTGGCCAGTGAAGCCGCCTGCAAGCTTGGTTTTTAAGATTTTGAAGGCAAACTGCAGCTGTTCGGATTTCATGCGACCTTGGGACTGATGAATCTTGAAGGTGAGTTTGCGATCAAGTAAGACAATGTCATCCATATATTGAAGGCTGGGTATGGGTGTTGTGCCAAGTTTCGGAGGGTCACATTGGATTGTCCGAAGGTGGTCATCCAGATCAGCGGTGTAAATGTTAAAGAGACACGGTGCCAGCACACACCCTTGTTGAATATGTGAATCTTCTTAGTAATGCTGAGCCTGTCTCCTTTCCTGATCTGGACCCACATCTGGGAGTACAGATTGATTATGGCCTCCAGCAACGTAGCTGGGACCCCCCAGTTGTGCATTTTTGCCCATAGCTTAGCTCTTGAAACCTTGTCAAAGGCCGCTTTATGGTCGATTAAACATATGTAGAGTAGCCTTGATTTTCTGAGAGCTTGATTGGCCAGGAGGGTTACAGCGGAAATGTTCGTCAGGGTGCCCATCCCTGCCATAAATCCGGTTTGAGTAGGAGGAATAAGGTTTTTTCACGCCGCCCAGTCCTCTAGATCTACCAGCAGGTTTGATGCGTAGATTTTAGCCTCCATATCGATTAACGCAATCAATCTGTAATTTGAAGGATCGGAACGGGAACCCGATTTATATATTGGGCTTAGAATACTTCCCCTCCAAGAGTCCGGGATCATGTTAGAGGTTAGAATTTCCGAAAGCAGAGAAGACAAATGATTTACCCAGAATGGTGGGCTGTTCCAAAACAAGGCGTTCGGGAGACCATTAGGCCCAGGGGCACCCTCAGATCCTATTTTTTTTTGTTTTTAAGACTTGTTCTTTAAGGATCTGCGGAATTAAGTCTGAATCAGAGGGGGAGTCGTTTCTTACTGGGTCTCTAGCAGTGGCTCTGTTACTTGGTTGGAAGCCACATTCGACAATGCTTGGGGGGAAGATTTTGTTATATGATGATTCAATGTGGGCTCTCCATGTTTCCTCCATAATGTCCGAGTCATGGTGTCGTTCCCAGCCATTTGTTAACTGGTTGATGATTTCCCAGAAGAGCTTGGAGTCTCTTTGTTTGCAAGAGTAATGGAGTTTCGCCCCCAGGTGTTCCTGGGATACTTTCTTGGCCACCATGATGTCTCTTTTAAGGTCTTTTCTGGCTTTGGAAATTTGAGGTAGTTGGTCTTGGGTGGATGATGAGCCATGTGTTCTTAGTTTTCATGAGTATTTATTCAGTTGTTGTTTTTGAGTTCTGAGGCTCTTGGTGAACCATGCTGCCCCGACGGTTTTCCTGCTTTTTTGCCAGTAGCTTGTTTGGACCATTTTTGGTTTAGTTCAAAGGTGAATGACTCCCAGGCACGGATGCTAGATGGTTCGGTTTTGGATTTCTCTAAGATGCTGATACATGTTTCCATAAAGTCACATATTATCCTTTTTTCAAGTGAGGCGTTTGAGGTTGTAGCAATGAGGTTGTTGTGGCATTGCGTTAGTGAGAATTGGATTTGTGTTGTTTCTTAAGAGCATGAAGGATTGCGGTTGATGGTCGCTCTCTGCTCAAGATTTGAAAGTTTGTGATATGAGGAACGAGGTTATGGTCCGTGAAAGAATAGTCGATAATTGAGGCTGACTTTTGAGTGACCCTTGTATATGTTGCTCGGGTGTCTGTCAGGCTATGACCATTAAGCATTCGCATTGAGAGCTCGAACAGGTGGACTGTGCATTGTTTGCCAAGAGTGTTGCATCGAGTTTTGGCCTGAGTGTACCTCCTGGTGCCATTTGTTTCTTGCAATAAAGTCATATTGAAGTCCCCTGACAAATGATGTTGGCGTCGGGGAAGACAAGTTTTTAGAGTGGCAAGTGAGGCTAATAAATGGTCAATACTTGCCTGTTTTTGTTTGGGCGCGGGGTGAATGTAAATATATATGATCAGTAGGCTGGTGAAATATCAAGTTTGATGCATAACAGCCAGGGGGAATCAAGGTCTATGGCAATGGCGAGTCCGGACGTATCGGTTGAAATGAAGGTGGAGAGGCCCCCTTTTACTCTCCATTGGTTAGTCCCCTTTATAGCCAGATTCTGGAGTTCCTCGTAACCGACTAGGGGAGTAGATTTTGTTAGCAAGGTTTCCTGGAAGAGGAGTATTTTGTACTGTGTAATAAACTCCATAAAATCCGGGTCTTCTAGTTTCGTGCCGAGACCAAACACGTTCCAGGAGCAGATTTTATATCCTTTGAGTGAGTTTGGGGCAACTTGTGGATTTTTTCATGCCCCGGCTTGGAAGATTCCAGGCATTTTTAAGTTAGGCCTGGGCGGTAAATTCCGTTCCGCTCGCGGAATTTGCGGAATTTGGATAAGTTTGCGTTCCGCGGAGAACGCGAAATTGCCCAAATTCTGTTTTCGGCAACTTCACGAAATTTTGTGCGTGTTCGCGATCTCAAATGCGTGTTCGCGAGATATTTCCCCCGAGCACGCAAACAGCGATTGCAAACAGGAAAAAAGCATCCCGAACAAACAAGTCCGCGTGCTCGCAGAATTTCTGCGTATACGTGGAGATTTTAACAGTTTCGCGGAGATTTGCGTAACGCAATTCCGCAAATTCCGCCCACCCCTAGTTTAAGTGCCGGGGTCCAGTGGGCTGACTGGCTTCAGAGTGAGCAAAGGTGATTGTGATTGTCCTGGCCTCGGAGTCTATGCCTGGAAGAGGACTTTGGTTGTCCGGGCCTTTGACGCCTTTTTAACAGACCCACTGGACTTTTAGGCATGTGTAATGGGCTGGGATAACACGGGGGTCGTTCTTTTTTAGCACATTGACCCATTTTTTCAAAGGGGACCCTCTGCTGCCAGATTTGCTCAGTAAGGAGGCAGTCGGTGAACGTGGCTGTGGTTGATTCTTGGGATTCCGCAGAATGCTGATTCTGGTAGAACCCTATGCTTTCAATGTCCCCAGAGTTAATGTGGCTCAATGAAGGGAGTGCCTTGAATAGCTTTAACAGAACGCTTCTATTAAGGAAGTCGTGGTTGCCCCTTGAGACACAGTGGGGATAAAGTCCAATTTTATATTATTTGGGAAGATCTCAAGCTGCAGCACGTAATCAGAGCCATGTTTCATTGTAGTTGCTTCCCCTGTGGGCCCTGAGAGCCTCAATGGCAAGTGCGGAGAGACGTTAGTATTGTTTTCTGTGGGAGTTTTATTGACCTTTATGTTGGTGGTGGTGTTGCATCCCGGACCTGGCTTGTCAATTTTGTCAAGGTTGCGGCAGACTCTCCCGGCATTATCCTTTAGAGTTCGTCCTGTCTGGGGCGCATTGTAATTGGATCTTTCAATTCAATCCTGATGGAGATGCAGTATTTGCTATTTGCTTAAACGAGGTGTTATGCTGTTGCTTCTCTTTTCTGGTTGGCGGTTTGAATAGACAGTATACATTATCTGGCAGCGTTTGTTAAATTTTGGTGTAATTTGGACTGCTAAATGTAGCGAGGGAGTCAAGTGGGGCGATTAGGGATTCCTTATTGCTTGTTGCTGCCAAAGTATTTGAGACCTCGTCTTTAATGCTTTGTTTCCTTCCCTCTTCAAGTTGGACAGTAGTTACATTAATTGACTGACTTAGTTGTTTACTTTTTCTCGCTTTTCTAAGGCGTTTTTTCTCCTGCTTAGTTAATGGCTTAGTTACTTTGGTCGGTCTTCCTGGAGACTGATCATAGTTGTCGAGAAATTGAGAGGCCAGGAATTAGAATTATCATGGGCATTTACGGCTATGGGTGCAGATGTATTTTCTAAGATTGAAGTTGAGGAGGTGCCCATGCTGCCCATAATTTGTCCTTCCGTGGGCCTTGGGCATGCCGTATCCTTTTCCCGTGGGGCCTCGTAAACTTTCCCTGCCTTGTGAGAATTGTTTGAAAGGGCATTCCTGGTAGTGCCTAGGAGGTCTGTCAGTAAAATTGGAACTGCAGCAAGTTTATCAATGATTTGGGTGCAGTTGCAGTGGCATGATTGGTATGTAGCTTCTTGGTCTCGCTATACCTTTGCAATCATCTCGTTGAAGCTATATATTTTTTGTTCGATACCCTGGACGTGAGTAGCTAGAATGTTTAAAAGATCTACTTGGATGTCAAGCTTGTCAGCGTGGAGGGTCATGGCTTTGCTGATTGTATCTAAGGCGTTGAGCAAGAGTGGCCAGACAAAAGGTGTTGGGGAACAGCTGGATACGTCAGTGGGAGCCTGAGCGTGGTGTTCCATATTGCTGGTGAACACTGGGAGCCAGTTGCTCTGACTCTGACTTCTAGCTGGCGTGCAAGGTAAGCCCCTTTTTTTGTGTCCTTGATTTGAAAGAGTGACAGAGTGGGGGTGGAACTGTATGTGTCAAACTGAAAGAACGACTCCTCCTGTGGTTCAGATTGGCTAAGAAGTTGGCTTTTATGTTGTGTAGATTCCAGCTGATGCGAAGATTGTACTGGCCAGTCTCTGCTGTTTGTCTTAAGATTGGTAGGCTTTATCGCCTCGAGGTGGCAGCCGCCTGATAGCGTGATCAAATTGCCAAGTGGACTGATGGTATTTGAGATCAATTGAAGATTGGTGGCACCGTCATTGAGGCTTTTAGGATCTTGGGAACTAGTGAGAAAAAAGGTGAGAGTGGTGGCTGCAAGCAGGGGGTTGCTAAGACAGACTGGAAAGGCTGGAAGTGATGATGAATTTGTGCCTCAATTACCACAGGTTTTGGCCTTTGATGCAGGTCTGAGGAGTGAAGTTTATTAGAAGATAGAGTTTGGAGGCTTGGGACTACGGTGGTTGTTTTGGATGTGGCTATCCAGCCGCTCCTGTCGTCTTCACTTCTAATGATGGTTCCATCCCATGAGGGGCCTAGGGGGCCTCACTTGTGGAGGCTGTGGTAGATTGAGTTCATTTATTTGCATTTGGAATCTTGTGGTTATTGTGGTGTCGATTTTCCGAAGTAGTTTTGATGGCAATTTTTAAAAAGTCAGTAATCAGGGCCCGTTTGCTGCTGTTTTGGGCTGAGGGGGGCCTGATATGGGTCGTACAAGAGGCTGTGGAGCCCCTTTTCCACTTGGCATCCAAGGGCGATGCTGTATGTTTGCTCGGAGCCGCTATTGGCTCAACACTTGCCTCAAGTTGGGTTGCGCCGTCTGAAGCTGTTAGGATTTTCGAGGATGCTGGCTCACACAGCAAGTCCGGATCTCTACCGTGTGGTGGATCCGATCCTGACGACGGCCTGCTGAGGAGGGCTGTAACCCTAGCCACTAGGTACAAGTTAAACATGGTGTCACTAAAGGTGACACATTAAGACTTGCAAATGTGGAGCATTTTTTTTTTTGGTGCCCAGGCCTATTTGTTTTGTGAAGATCCAGACCATTTTCTACATGAAAAAGTAATCAAATAATATCCTTCGCATTGCAGTCTATGGGGGTTGATGTTACTTACCTCTAATTTTGGAGTAGAAATTCAAATCAGAAAGGACTCCTGGATTAGCACAACGTTATACTTCCATTGTAAATAACATACACCGCACTTAACAATATCAATTTCACACAGCACCCCTTCCTAATGTCTGAATGCACACAGCTGTCCCAATGTTAGCAGCTGAACTTTAAAATGACCCACCTGGAGTTTGGTAGTGAAAGTGACACATTGTGTAAAAAGATTTTGGTTGAGGGAACAATCTGGCACCATTCCTATGTGAAAAGGCTGCTTTTATTGGGAGAAAGGTAGGCTCACAATACACACATCCTTCAAACATTGTACACTCTAACAATCCCTAAACATTGCACTAACAAATAATACCGAACCCTTCCCCACCCTCTAAACAATTTTTCTCTTTTTCAATTCCCACCCTTTTCTACCTTACCTATATAGCTTGTATTCAACATCTCTCCAGCTTTAGATCTCCTTATTCCTTTGAAATTATAATTTTTCTAACATTTGCTTAATGTTGTTGTACATCCTGCCAGCCCTGAGATCAGTCTTAATTTTGAATTGACCTTTTCTTCTCTCTCCTCCTTTGATATTCTCTTCATTCCTTTTGCCAGCCCCCCAATTTGTGTTCTTTGTGCCATCATTCCACTTGCCCCAGTTACATACAAATAATCTAGGCCTGGGCGATGAACTCCGCTCGGTCTGTGGAGTTTTCAGAGTTTTCTGCACTACGTCGAGCTCGCGGAGTGCAGAAAACACCATTTTGCTTAGTGCAGCAGAGTTTATTCCCCGCTCGCTTGCCAGCTGGTGCTCGGGTACAATTTCTACCTGAGCGGCAGGAAGACCAGCACGAACGTCAGTATGCACTGCACTCTGCCATTTGCGGAACTTCGCTGAGTACTTTTGTCACTTTGCCGAGTTCCGCATAGCAAAACTCCAGAACTAAGCCCAGGTCTCAAATACTCTCGCCTAATGGGCTTCATGTCATGCAGCATGGAAAGTGAAAGTGTCTGTACACTCGTAGCACTATAAAATATTGTGACAGACACTTGGTAGCCATATAAGTGCTCTGTGCCCTTTCCTTGTCTCTCTCCTAAACACATCAGTCAGAGAGTGTGGTTACCTCCCTTGAACCCAGGGCTCACGTTGTGGTGTTAAGAACTTTATGGAACTCTGGTAAATTAAAAGTGCTTTAAAACAGAACGTGCCCTTATCTTCATATATGACCAGCAAATCATGCTTTTCATTAAAGTCTGTCTCTCTCATGATTGAAGATGCCCATCTTTAGCGGACCTAAAATAGGACT
The DNA here is from genome assembly GCF_964263255.1 of Lissotriton vulgaris. NCBI lineage: Eukaryota > Metazoa > Chordata > Amphibia > Caudata > Salamandridae > Lissotriton > Lissotriton vulgaris. The sequence continues at coordinate 2,101,147,439 of NC_141685.1, read as the reverse complement.
TGAAGAAAGCTTGGTTTAACAGAGACTGTGGTTGGGAAAGTCTTACTTGCCTTTGATTCGCAGACACTACTTTCAATCAAGGAAGTTGCCAATGAATCAGAACAACATACTGTGTCATTAGTCAACACCATATCTTGCTTTTGAGGTTTACCTACATAGGACAGCTCCTCATCCCTTGATAATCACAACCACTACTCTTTACAGTCTCTTATGGTATGAATGAATGATGAGAATATTCAGACAAAAAATTATGTAGAAAACTAGTTTGCGACCTTTAAACATATAACCTCATTAAGAAAGGGTTTCCTTAATCTGCTCTTCCATCCTCCATTGGAAACTTAAGGTTCACCATACTCTAAATCATGTGGTTGGACCGTCAGTTTCGTGGACAGGGTACTCTGCCATGTGTGTGCCATAGTACCTTGTCCACCACTCTCTAAATGAGACTCTAAGTCTGCAGATTTTAATGTAATGCCACGTGCTACTTTCATTAATATTGTTACATTTTGTTGTGGGTAATGATTTCAGAGGCCATTGACACATCTAATACAACAAGGCAATTGCCACCACTAACATTTTGTTGTGAGCTTTAAATCGTCCTACTGTGGTCCCCTCGCACATTAACAATTTTGGCAGGACTGCACCTCGCCCAATTTAAGTACCTAGAGCAGGCATATCTCACACCCTATCGCCTCTGGAGAGCCGGGTGTGCCCATCACCTACGCGCCTACAGCTGCTTTCATGTGGTATGGACCTGCCTGTTAATACAGGGCTTTTTGTCAGGGTCCTCTTCATACTGTCTATGGTGGTAGGCAGCAGATCGAGACAGGAAACATCCATTACAACACAGGCATTACAACGTAATGCCTTTATAATGCAGCCAATGAAACTCAAGTTCCATTACAACGCATGCTATTACAACGCAGGCCATTACAACGGATATGCCTTTAATGACCAGCACCTTCCCTGAGGTAAGCACCCGGCAATGTTAGAATAGTAGGACAGGAATCCAGAGCACACTAAGTGTATCAAATCAAATTTCAATCTTCAAATGGTCATACCAATGGGATAGATCAGACCAAACATGAGTTTTCAAAAGTTTTATTACTCAACAGTGTTCTCTTCTCAGAATCACTGTGCCTGTCACTCTAGCCTACACGTGTTTCATCACAGCATGTGGCTGTGAATCTTCAGGGCTGATCTTAATGATCGAGGCGCGTTATCGGGTGACCGGTGATAATTCCGACCCGGTCCTTATCGGGTAGTTTCTGTAAAAACGAGAGCGGTACCGATGATGTTCGGTTTCCATTTCGTCAGAAAAGGGGTAGCGTGTATTGTTACACAGCATCAGTATTTACGGGCCGTTTGTTGCCCGTGGGTTGAGCTTGGTGCAGCTCCAGTTTCCAAGTGCGGGCATCGAAATTTGATTTGATACACTTAGTGTGCTCTGGATTCCTGTCCAATTGCATTAGAGAGAGGTCCCTGATCCTCTTCTCGTACAGAGGTTAAGGTTTTCCTCTGCCAAGAAGCACCTAACTTTAAACTACGATACTCTAAAACTTACCGTGATAAGTTGAGCGCCAGATTTCTGAACACTAAAAAACCTGTTCACAGACTGTATAAAAATGTTAGAATAGTAATTTACGCTGTAATGTGTTGCGATGTAATAGCAATTGTAATTGAAGCTGCATTGAAAGAACCACGTTGTAAAATTATGCGTTGTAATAGTTTGCGTTGTAAACTCATACATCCAATCGAGACAAACCCTAGGCTTGCAATATTGGACATCCTTGTGGACATGGGAGGGCCCAGAGGGGATAGGATACTGGTGGGGGTGGGGACGATGTTGGCCAAAGAGGTATAGCCAAACACTGGAGGTCCTTTCACGCCCCCGCTCTGGCTCTTGGAGGAAGGATGTGGACTGGTGTAAAAAGCTGGAGGCGACCATCTATACTGCATGCGGTTGCTCCCGCAAGTATGACAGGTTGGGGCAAATGGTGGGCCTACTAGGTACTGGGAGGACATGGCTGAGTAGAATACTAATATCCCTGCTAGATATGGCAACTAGGGGTCTAATCGGGGCGGCTAACCCATTAGGAAAGTTTTGTAATCACTGTGTTGATTTGGAGAGAGCATTGCTTGTGTTAAAAATCTATGAAACTGTTTTTATAAAATCATTCATCTGTGGTGACAGAACAGTATTAACGCCAGTGCTAGTAAATATCTAGTTTGAATATATACTATTTTAATGTAAAGCTGAAGCAAGATCAATTTAAATATTTAAGTATCACAAAAACATTTTTTATTTCAGGATAATAGACCTCAGGGCCAGCATGGAATCCAGTTACCCGCTGCTGAACGATTAGGGGAAACCAGTAACAAGATTTTGCCAGTTAACTCCGAAAAGACAATTCAGGGTCACAAACCTCCTTTAAAACCTGCTGGTAAGGAAATGGTCTTAATATTTGAACTTCTTTTGTTTACAGTGTAACCTTGGATGAATGTGGGCATTTAGATCCATTTGCCACATAAAGGGCTGTCAACATGGAGCTAAGCTACTTGATTTTACTTTCCTGCTCCACACCAGTCTGTGTCGGGAACGTTAGACTGACTTACAAATACTAGTTCCCAAATATTTTGATGTTTTGCCTCTGTAAGAAGCCAACACGTGCAGATTTGTTTCTCATATGTGTAGTTGCTCTTTCCTTTTTGGTATCAGTTTCCATGTTTTCAAAATGTTGGTAGAGGTTACTACCACTGATACAGTCTTTTGCTACCATTTTTTAGGAATAATTCTAACATTGATTATTTGATTTGTTTGTTGAATTGTTTTGGGGTGAAATCAGATTTTTCGATTTTGGTAGAAGAATGGAAAAAGCAACATTATCTAAATGGAAACCTCCCTGACTGCCCAGTAGGTGTTTATGTGAGATCATAAAAAACGTACAAAATAGTCATTAAGCAGTTGAAAACAATATGTACCGTACAAGAAAGTTTAATTAATCAGTACGGTCAATATAGAGTTATGCACCCGCTAAGATAAATCACACTTACATGAGTGCAGATTACATTTAGATAAAAAAAATAAAGATATTTTCGTGAAGTGGGAAGACTCCCGTTAAACAAGTTCATGTACTGGCGAGTTCTTTCGTTTGGTATAGGTCAATTAGCATTTTGTACATTTCGTGAATTCGCTATCCCTTGTCTTTCATTTAACTGAATATGATTAAATGCAGTCTCATGATTTTTTTTCACAGTTACATTTCATTGCGTTGCAAATAGTCGAATAGCAAGTTATTCCATATTGAATTCTCTACAATTTGGTGTACTTCACAGTAGGTTATTAGTGCTGAATGTTGTGGCGCTTGGCCTTCTCCCTCCCAGATGACCACATTCATTGTTAATGTTATTACTGGGTGTTGTAAATATGCGCACATTTTAGAAAGACTTTCTTATTAATATCAAGAGTTATTTGTCTCCATTCGATTTTAAGGCAGTAGTGCAGCCCATTTCAAAGTATAATATATTTTATAGACTTGATTTGTGAGATATATATAGTTTAATTATGAAAATGTAACAATGAAAATCTGAAGAAAATGGTTATTTTTTGCCTATCAAAAAAGGTTAATGTGGGTTAACAGTCCAGTCTATTTTTAAATGGAAATCAATGAGGGACCTCTGCACCGTATCACTTTAAATAGACAGTCGACATGGCGGGACTCTATGTTCCAGTTGAAGGCTTCTGCCGAAACGCGTCGACCGTCCTTTTTGTTTGCACATGCTGTCAGAGAAAAAATAAAAATTACCTGAAAGAAACTTGGCATGCTGTGAATCCCTCTGTGCCGTGGAGACTATAGGTGGGGGACCTCACCGAGTTGCTTTAAGGATATATATATATTCACTGAAAAAAACATAGGTTTCAGGGACATTATAGTTAGGAATTACCATTTAAAAAACCTTAAAAATTCACAGAAAAATCCATAGGTTTCAGACAATTTATAGTTAGTGGGACATTTCACTCATACAAAACCATTGAAATTCCCCTGTTATAGTTAGTTCAGCTAACTATAACTAGCACACCCGCAAACCACTACTGATGACGTAAAATATTACATCATTCATGACATGGTCAATGACATCACTGCCGGTGTTTTTCTTTTTTTTTTTTTAAGAATGGGGGCTGTGTAGCCCCACTTCTTTTTATATTTTTTTGCCCTGGGGACCCCATCCCCCAGGGCTTGCCCCCTAATTTATTTTTTTAAATGGGGAGGGGGCTGCGTGGCCCCCCTCCTGAGGCTTCTTTTAGCCCTGGGGACCCCATCCCCCGGGGCTCTGGCTCGTTTTTGTTTTAACATTTGTTGTAGAGGGGGGCCGTATGGACCCCCTCCTGGGGCACTTCTGGCCCCGGGGACCCCATCCCCCGGGCCTGGCCTCTCGTTGAGGACCGCGGGGGGGTCCCCAATCCCCCCACGGTACCTGCCAGCTCCCCCGGGGGCTAATTACAAATAAAGCAGGCTTCTTTTTTTCCCTGGGATACGCGTATCCCACGATTTCGTAAAAAAAAAATCTTTTGTTTTGGCCTTGGGGGGTCCTTGTGGGACCCCCTGGACAGGCCTAGGGGGTCAGAGTGTTTCTACCTAGCCCCCTTTGCGTCTTTTGCCCACTTGTTTTTCAGTTTTCTAATGCCTCGGTTCTACCGAGACACAAGATGGCTGCCAACACTTCCTGGTTTGGAGTGTTGACAGACAGTTGACAGCCAATTAGCATGCAGCTCATGCTCGTAAAGCGCATGATCCTCGGGGGATTCGGGTACCCTACTTCGTCCATAGATATATCTATGATTTTACTTTTGATTATCTCAGGAACTGCTGCACGAATTTACACCATTTAACAAAAAGCATGATCTGTGAACCAAATTCTACCTTTTTGCCAAGTTTGCTGTAATTCTGTTCAGCAGTTCGGGCTGTAGCCGTTTCTAAAGGTCACTATGGAAAATTGCATGGGGAAAACACGTTTTGGGACCCCCCTTTTTTCCCGGCTCCTGCTTGACGAATCACCCCAAAACTTTTAGGATAGGAGCGGAGCAGAGCGCCCCATCTTCTTGGAGTATTTCAAGAAGATTCTTCGACCGGCGCCAAAGTTATTCCAAATAGAATGTTGCGGATTTCCTAGGTCCTAACTATAACTACCTACTTGCGACCGCCAATAGGTAATATATACATATATAAAAAGAAGCTGAGAGCTCTGGGTAGTTCCCAAGTTTAGGTGGAGAGCAGCTCCTGTACAGAGCACCCTACTACACAAGTGACACTAAATTTGCTCACCTCAAATGTCTGCTTTTCTATCAAAGTATTTAACCATAGGATTGGACAGTGCCATCCACGCCGAGATAGAAAGGGGCAAAGACTTTTGTCATTTCTACAGCAAAGTCTTTAAGCATAGTGACAACAACGCTGAGCTGTAAAATGTCGAATGATGTATGATTGCGAAACACGTGTCACAGGTTGCTTTTATTCATTGGCTTGGATGATATTTTACCAATCCAAAGCCTGTAATACTGTGCCCGGAGTTGTAATTAGCGTAGATGGCACTGTGCTAATCATATGCTTAAAAAACCTTAGAAATGTTCAGAAAATAACAAACAAAGGTTACAGTGATTGTACAAGCCTCGATTCCTTTCAAATCTCGACGATTTAAGTTTCTGTCTGATATCATGGATCCGCACACATTTATGGTTACCTCAACAAGTACGCTGACACTGAGTTCCTTGCTCCTTGACTCTCTAAGTAACCTGGGTCGAGGGAATCCTCCAATTATTTTAAATAACAAAACATATCACAATAGATATTAAATGGAGATTACTGTGAACAGCTGTGAAGACTACACAATTTTGCCAGCGCCGGAAGTAGAACCAGTGGAGGGAACATTGACCTTGTATCCACTAGCCTGACAGGCCTGAGGAAGTCACAGGCACAAATATGGTGACAATAACATAGAGATGCTGCAACATGCACCTCCAGACAACAAATGGCATCAGATTTCACGCGAAACATACAGACCAGGTCAGCCTTGGAGTGGAACAGCCACAACCATCACACAACTTTTGGCTTCTGTGATGAAACATGTGTTGTCTGTGCAATTTTCGGAATAAAAAGAACAAGAAAACATCAGCAACATGGATCAATTTTAATTATTATTCACTCTGTCTCATCAATCTGTTTTGAATGTACTCATTGAGAGCATAAATAGGAGTAGCATGTGCATAGGCTTGTACATACAATTGTCTTTGACCCTAGGGTCTCTTTTGAGGGCTCAGGATGTTTTCCCTCACCTTTTGCACCGCTCGATTGATTTCAGTAGAAGTTACATACACTCAGTAGGCACATTTCCTCATACACAAGAACAAACCTCCCCCCCCCCGTTTTAGTCTCAAAGGTTACAGGGATGTTATATTTAGGCTCACATTTCACTCGACAATGATGTCATTGGTAATGTCACTGACCATGTCATGAGTGATGTAATATGACAGGTCATAAGCACTGGATTGCAGGTGCGTAAGTTATAGTTAGCTCAGGTAACTATGGCTGCTGAATATAACTGGTTTTGTATGATTGAAATCTGAGCCTAAATATAATGTCCATGTAACTTTTTTTTTGCAGTGAATTTTCTATGTTTTTTAAATTCTGTTTCCTAACTATAACATCCAAGTAACCTTTGTTTTTTTAGTGAATTTCTAATGTTTTTAATTTCTATTTCCTACCTGTAACCTTTCAAAATTAGGTATTTTTTTGTGAGATTTATATAGCGCAAACTAGACCCGAAAATATCAGGAAACTTAACATGAGCACCAGTTGTGGTACAGATGGGCACATTCATTTTGATAGGCACAAGGAGATTATGTTAATAGCCCAGAATCACAGGATGTTGATACTGCGAGACATACATAAATAGTTTCTGGTGAGTGACTGAATGTATAAGTGCTTCTGCAGTTGTATCTGTAACTCCAAGAGACGATCTATGCTTTTGTGAACATCTATGTCAAATGGTTCAGGGATGGCATACACTACGTAGTACTTGGCATAGAGGAATGCAAGTGCACAAGTAACTTATTCAACTCAAAAGGACATCTGTCATTATCTTAAGAACAAAACATCACCAATTATTGCACACCAACAGCATCTTAGAAGTGTATTATGTGCTCTACAAAGTGGATTTGATACTTGAGAAAGACCTATAACATGCTAAGTGAAACTTGGAGTAAGAATACACAGACAGGGTCTACTCTAGTAGCCATCATCCATGATTCACAAACTATTTCTCTGCTTGGTTCAGAAGGTTGTGTCAGTACTTTCCTACATATGTGAGTGAGTGTAGCAGTACACCTGTATGAGTGCCATAAGATGTTGAAGTAAATGTGCTGGTATGTGACACTGTGTTTTATTCATTTATTTATTTATTTAACAGTTTTATATAGCGCTAGCCAGACCCAAGGGTATCGGAGCACTTTACAGCATTTGTCACTCGTAAGATACAATGTCACAGTAGTATGTACAATGACTCGTGACGCATCACATAATATCATCATAGAAAGCACAATATCACTCCTAAGATACATGAACACAGTAGTATGTACAATGAATCATAACGCATTGCGTCATGACTTCATAAATAGCAGAATGACGTGATGAGAATAGTTCAGGGAGGGGGGATAGAGGAGTAGTCACATGGAGAGTGAGGTAGAGGTCTTAATGACAGAGTGTCTGTGTGCTGCTGTGGGCAGGCTTCGGCGGTTAGGCGATAGCTATCAATTCGGGAGAGATCAGTTGAGGAGGAGGTCTTTGAGCTGCCTTTTGAATTTTAAATAGGAGGGTTCAGTCCTTATATGGGCGCATTTCTTGTGAAGGATCAAGATGCGTTTTTTTGTTTGCGAGTTTTAGGAGGGATAAGGAGTAGAGTATTGGTACCCCATAACTTAGATGTGTTTTATGTGCACTAAAGTATGGATTTGACACTTCAGAAACACCTATCCCATTCCAAGTGAAGCTTGCAGTGACACTGCACCATTAGCCATCACGTATTTTGTTTCTATAAGTTTATATGGCCCTAGCTAGACCTGAAGGTATCAGAGTGCTTTACATAAAAAGAAATAGCATAACGCAGCGTTACTTAGGATGCATAAAAGAGAAATCGACTAACGTAACTGCGTATGACGCTCGACACATAGATTCAAGAACAAGCCTAAAACAGAGATGAAGAGAGTCGGTGGGCAGGAGAGGTGTGATTACAGTATGCAAATTAGTTCAGAAAAGCCTAAATTAAAGGAGTGACAAACACATTATACAACTGAAACAGTCAAATAACCAACTGTCACAAATGGTAGATGCTTGGTGAGAGTGAGCTATTGGAGCATAGTTTGTTTGGCGTGTATAGTAATGTATTTGTAGACGAGAAGGACTTTCAGGCCCTGGTTTAAGCAGGAGGGGTTGCAAAGGAGGTTTCTAGGGAGCGCGTTCCAAATCCTGGGTGCATTTCCAGAAAAAGAGCGAGTCTGGGTGGTGTTCCTTTTCAGTTTCAGAGGAACAAGAAGAAGTGAGTTGGAGCTTATCAGAGTTCTGTTTTTTCCATCTGTAGTAAGTTTGTTGTCTAGATCGTTCCGGGTATGTGTGTGGAGGGCTTTATGTGTGATGCAGGCGGTCTTGTAAATACTCTTCCTTCAATGGGCAGCCCGTTGAGGGACTTTTGGGTTGGAGCGATGTGTTCTGATTTTTTAACACCAGTTATGAGTCTGGCCGTAGTGTTCAAAACTGGTCTTAGGGGGACTAGGTGGATTTCTGGCGTCCCTATGAGGATGGCATTTCCATAGTCAATTTTAGAGAGAACTGAAGATTGTACTACTGTCCTGAAATCATCAGGGGGAATAAAAGGTTTAATTTTCTTGAGGTGTTTCAGTTATAAAAGTTGGTCATTGTCAAGTTTTTCTCTAGAGCAGGGGTCTTCAATCTGTGGGGCGCGACCCCCAGGGGGGTCGTGGAATCCAGGGAAGGGGGTCGCAGATTGTCAGTTTGCCTGACTGCCAGGCTGATTGAGGGTGCGCACGGCGGAGGCCTAATTCACACCGAGGGGTGAAAAACAACAAAGCCTCATTAACAAGTAAAAGGTCTTTTAAAGACCTGTGAAATACTGTGGTGCGGCTTTGTGTGTGTCCCTGAAGGTGTTTAAGCCCGGCTCACATATACGAGGAGGGAAAGGGATGGGGGGCAGGGGAGGGTGGCTGGGGGAGGAGGCTGTAGCCCTTCGAGTTCAATGGACTTTGCGCGCCTGGAGCTGTGGGTCCTGCCTGTAAAGCACAAAGCACGAACCCTCATACCTGGTGCCTGTGCAGGAGAAATGTGCCAGAGAGTCGGTTCTTCAGGTGAGATGTTGTTACAGCCTGTCCGCCCCGCCCCCAGCAGGGAGGCACAGAGATGCCCTTCCATGAGAGAGGAAGAAGGAAGAAGACACAGAGAGATACTGACCCCCCCCCCCTCCGCTCCCCCCCCATGAGAGAGGCACAAAAAAGATGGGTGGATGAATGGATGAAAGGGTGGATGGATGAAGGATGGATGTATGGATGGATAGAAGGTTGCATGGATCATGATGGATAGATGTGTAAAAAGGTGGGTGGATGAATGATGGGTGAATGGATGGATGAAAGGGTGGATGGATGGATATGTGAAAAGGTGGGTGGATGAAGGATGGATGTATGGATGGAAGGATGAAAGGGAAGATGGATGAAGGATGCATGTATGGATGGATAAAAGGTTGCATTGATGAATGATGGATGGATGTGTGAAAAGGTGGGTGGATAAATGATGGGTGAATGGATGGATGGATGGAAGGGTGAATAGATGAAGGATGGATGTATGGATGGAAAGATGAAAGGGTGGACGGATGAAGGATGGATGTATGGATGGATAAAAGGTTGCTTGGATCATGATGGATGGATGTGTGAAAAGGTGGGTGGATGAATGATGGGTGAATGGATGGATGAAAGGGTGGATGGATGAAGGATGAATGTATGGATGTAAGGATGAAAGGGTGGATGGATGATGGATGGATGGATGGATATGTGAAAAGGTGGGTGGGTGACTGATGAGTGGATGGGTGGATGACTGATGAGTGGATGGATGGATGAAAGGGTGGATGGATGGATGGAGGATGGATAGATGGATGGAAGGAAGGATGAAATGGTAGATGGATGAAGGATGGATGTATGGATGGATAAAAGGTTGCATGGATGAATGATGGATGGATGTGTGAAAAGGTGGGTGGATGAATGATGGGTGAATGGATGGATGAAAGTGTGGATAGATAATGGATGTATGTATGGATAGAAGGAAGGATGAAATGGTAGATGGATGATGGATGGATGTATGGATGGATAAAAGGTTGCATGGATCATGATGAATGGATGGATGTGTGAAAAGGTGGGTGAATGAATGATGGGTGGATGGATGGATGGATGGTTGGTTGAAAGGGTAGGTGGATGAAGGATGGATATATGGATGAAAGAGTGGATGGATGAAGGATGGATGTATTGATGGAAGGATGAAAGGGTGGATGGATGAAGGATGGATGTATGGATGAAAGGATGAAAGGGTGGATGGATGAAGGATGGATGTATGGATGAAAGGGTGGATGGGTGGATGAAGGATGGATGTATTGATGGAAGGATGAAAGGGTGGATGGATGAAGGATGGATGTATGGATGGATAAAATGTTGTATGAATGATGGATGGATGTGTGAAAAGGTGGGTGGATGAATGATGGATGGATGGAAGGGTGGATGTAAGGATGAAAGGGTGGATGGATGAAAGATGTATAGATGGATGGATGAAAGATGGATGTATAGATGGAAGGATGAAAGGGTGGATTGATGAAGGATGGATGTGTGAAATTGTGGGTGGATGAATGATGGATGGATGGATGTGATGAGGTCTAACAGGCGCATGTATGGTTGTCGATAGTTGTTGATGATGAGGAGTACCAGTTTCTAGAAACTTTTGTTGGGAGGGGGTCCTTAAGCCTAAAAAGGTTTTACAAGGGGGTCTCGGCATCAAAAAGTTTGAAGACCTCTGCTCTAGAGTGAGGCTTAAGGACTTTACTGAGTTGGACAGGGTGAGCGAGCACTTAAGTGCATTCAGGTTCCTGAGCCACTCTTTGGTAGGTTATGACTTTTTGGGGAAAACAGTAATAATTCTGTTTTGTTTGGATTCAACTTTATGTGGTTCGAATTAAACCAAGTTTGTATTTTGGTTACTGTGGCGTTGAAGTGTAGGATTTCACTAGGTGATTTGATTTTATAGTACAGTTGTGCGTCATCTGCATATAGGTGATACTTGACATCTGCTTGCTTTAGGATGATTGTAAAGAGTTCCATGAAGAGACTAAGGAGGGAAGGGGAGAGTATAGAACCTTTGGGAATATCAAGGGTAAGTTGTGTGGGTTTGGAGATGCAGAAGTTGATTTGAATGTGTTGTGACCGGTGTTGAAGGTAAGATGTAAACCATTTAAAGTACAGTGCCAGGGGGCGTGGCCAAGATGGCGGCGTGAGCAGACGTGCTTTGTCGGAGCTCCCGCCGCCGGCCGTTACCTACAGCATATTTCCTAGCAAAACGCCCTGAACCGAGCACTTCCCCGGCGGGCCTGAGGCCAGCATTGCTGCGGGGGGGGTGCAGGACGGCTGTGCGGCCGGTTCCCGGCGCGGAACCCCGGCTGGGCCCGGCCCGGCGACCTGGTGGCACTGACGGCCTGGAGGGAGCGCGGCGCGACAGCGAGGCCGCGAGGGGCGGAGCCTGCACGCCGAGTCGGAGGCGCCTGTGATAGAGCGCGCGGGTCACCCGGCTCACCAAACTTTTCCACGCACTGGGCCCTTTGCGTGATTATTTCCAATGTTAACGTTTTACCGGGGTGAACCAGGCGATTTCACGCACGCTCTTATGAGTAATCGGTTGGGTGACTCTTACACCACTTACTATTCATGTACCTGACTTACCCCAGGCACATTACTCCTGACAGATCAGGAGCTAGCAGTGGATAGGTGATAAGGGTTTTCCTAAAAGGGAGAAGATTCTACTTTACACATTTGATACCTTTAATATTACTTTAATGACCACAGACACCTTGTTGGTTTTAAGAGTTTTATATAGTATAAGTTTAGGACGAAAATGCCATTACAAGCAGGCAAATGCAAAGTAATACATCAATGATCAGTATTAAGACCAGAATGTAGCTCTGGATCAAAGTGAGTATCATAGAGTAAAAGGGAACACTATAGGGCATGAATCATATGGACATTTATCTAATACAGTTTAATCTAGGGCAAGGACGTGAGGAAAACCTAATGTTTGAATTAATAATTTTATACTATTTCCTAAACCTGATGCTATCTTTCTAACTTCACGGCAACCATACTAAGGGGAAGGGAATAAGTGGAACAATCTAGATAAACAGTCGGGTTTAGCAATGTCCTATAGGAAGGGTAAAAGTGGAACATTTACTAATAATCAATTGCATGAAATTACATTCAAAGGAGAAATGGAGAATGTCACAGGCAAGATTGCTTTAATCAGAGGAGGAAAAAGTTGAGAGTATAGTATAGACAGACACCTATGTCAATAGTTACCTAGGTGAGAATGAGGACTAACCCTGGCCACGGGTCAGTTGGGAAAGAACGGGACAAGGACCCTCAAGGATTCAGGAATACCAGAAGGTGAGCAGGTACAGCTCATGGACAGTCAGGACAGGATACCCCTCAGGTCTGGGTCAGGACTGGGTTCACCAAGGCACGACCAACCCCTCACAGCATCGGATGCAACGCCAGCGTTACCCCCTCTTCTGCACGGAATCCGCCAATAACCCCGATTGGGTTTTCGAATCTCCCAGCAAAGTGCTTCGCTTAGCACTTAGGACTAATTTCCACCCCTTGGAGTTTGTGGAAAGTTTCAGGCAGAATGCTCCGCAGCACTCTGTATCAGGCACCTATAGAGTTCGTAGGGTCAGTGACAGGTCTGCTACTCGGACAAGTCGGACAATTTCTCTAAGCTAAGCTAGGCTATTTATACAAGTTTAGATTCCCAAGACCACCCATAAATGTTGCAAAATGACAAAGTCCCATCTTCTGATTGGTCAAGGGAGGTGGTTTGGTCATAGGTACCACCTATACTGCACGTGACATTATCCCTCCCCCTAACACCTGGTTCCCAGGCCTACATGTGGGAAAGTACAATAGTGAAGAAAAGGTTTGCAACATTGTTGCGCATTTCAGAATAAAAATAGAAAGTCTTCAAGGGCAAAGGTGCGCCTGGAAAGGACAGTCCCCTTTTCAATGGCCAATCTGGTCAGGTTCCATTGCTGCACGTCCCAGATCTTAGGTCATGTGATGTGTGATACGTCAGCATCAAGATGGATCCCATCCCTAGTTCAAGGCCCTCATTTACGCGGTACATGAAAAGTAAGCGAAAACAAATTAATAACACAGAATAAAATGAATACACTGTACACCATGACCAACTACTCTTAATCCCTTATTTTATAATACTTATAGCATTAAGAGTTAGTGCAGAAAGGATGCATAGATAAAAGCGGCTTAAGATAGCATGAAGCATGATTAGTGTCAAGCGGCCATTTTAACACCACTGCGCATGTGCGAACTTTTCCCTCCAGATTGCGAGTGCGTCACGTCACATGGGTATGAACGACGCATGCGCAGACTGAATTTCTGCAAAGCGGCCATTTTATTAATGTGCAAGCTTGATTACGATGAAAAACACATAGGCAAGCCTCCTAGGGACACCCGTGTGTTGGGGAAATACAAATAAATGACAAACAATCAGAGTTAGTACAGTTATGATTTAAGCCGAGGTTCATGAAGAGAGCAAGTCGCGTTACGTGCGAATCCTTGCTCCATCAATCCCCTCTTTGATGATATTTACTATCATCACTACATATGAAAACAGATGCCAACTTCATTCATCAAATTCATCCATCTCAACCTCAATGAACTTATTGTTGAGTTTTCTCTCCGCCTCTCTGTGTGTATGATTGTTCTTTATTTTCTTATATATCTGGTTTCTTAATTCTTCTAATTCTAAGTCTTCAGCTTTTCGCTTTCCTCTTTTATTCACTACATATTTTCTGCATTTCTGGCATTTGCAACAGACGAATATGATCAGAACAATCACACCTATTCCAACTATTGGCATCAGTATTTTCCATAAAAGGCTTTGTCCTAAGTTAGAGAACCAACTACCTACAGAGGAGAGACCATCAGTCAGTCTCTTCCAGGCACTGTCAACCTCTAATGGTTTGAGCTCTTTTTCCAAATTAGTAATGTTCCTTATATACTTCTTAATTTCGACACTTTTATCAGGAATGTAAGTGCAACAATGTTGTGCCCTCAGCATCCTGCAGACCCCGCCCTCTTTTGCCAATAAGGTATCAAGAGCAAGGCGATTCTGTAAAACCATTGATCTGATCGCAACCATTTCGGTATTGATCATCAGAAATCCAGCAGCAGTGTCAGTTGATAACCGATCCACTACTGTAGATAATTTGCAGATTCTATGAGTATTCAGAGCTACCCCCATTCCAGGTATCAGTGCGCTAAAAATATCACCTATAATTTCTCCTACACTTTCACGTTTTCTACGCACTAAGCCATTAGTAATCTCATTGCTTCCAGCTGCATTGTTCACATGGTATATTTTCGGAAAGACAATGCCAAAGTAGCAGCTTCCATACCAGTGATCCGGCAATTTGAAATAAGCCTTGTTTCCACATATATAATAAATTCCTGGAAACACAGGTTCTGACCCATTTTTGAAACCCCAACCTCCAATTACCTTAAAATTATGTTCACACTCGCTGGAACCAATGAATACATTGTTATAATAACTAGTCTTTTCTCTATGAAGACAGAGTTTCCCTTTCCGTTCAAAATCCAGCAACAGAGCAGGAGTAACTTCGCTTTGTGAGGTGTTATCCATGTTTTCTGCCCATCTAGGGGTTCTGTTCTGTTTGTCATTTGCCTTTTTCTGAAACTTTTCCCTTCTCTTCTCTGCCATTTTCAAGAACATTTTCTCTTGTGCATGTAAGGCACACGTCAAGTTGTCTCTACGAGCTTCATTCAGATCTATGTCACCTATAGTCAGGAAATATTCCCCCATGTAGCGAGTCACTCCACCAAGGGTATGTACAAGGTTCAGATTCCCTCTAATAGGAAGTTCTGAAAAGATAACGTCAGTGTTGGAGTAATAGTACTGTAAAGTGCTTCTATAGAATAAACTAGCTAAAATACTACAGGAAATTCCATAGGTCAGGGGTAAATGGTGGTATGTCACACCTTCAGCTACTGAAGTAGGTAGCATCATGCAGACATAACAATCTTCTATTTCCATAGCTTCTACATAGTGCACTAAAAGGTTTGCGAAAACATTTAAGTGTGTCCTGTTCTTCATTTGGGGATAATGCAGTTCTCCCTCATCTGATGCTTCTAAGTCGGGTCGTGTATGTCTCAGACTCATTGCATTGTCATGTCTTTCTACACTTCGTGGTGTTTCTTCAGTATGTACAACTTCTGCGTCTTGTGTCGTCAAGTCTGTAGGATACATGTTAGGGTCTTTGCTTATCATAAAAGGGATAAACACTGTTAATCCTATCCATATTATTACTAGTACCACTACACTACAGATGCATATTTTACAGCATGTCTTGCAACAGCTAAATCTGGACCTTCCAGTGACATTTGAATCAGACATTTTATCTTACAGGTGGCTTTCTCAACCCCTCTTCGTTTCTTCTCAGCTGAGGTTTTACTTCGCTTCACCTCAGGGAGGGTCTTCGTCAGAACTCCGACCAGCAATGGACCCTTCGTCGCTTTTGCCACAAGCTTCGGGCTCATCAATTTCTTCCAACACCAGATAGGTCCACTCAGGGCTCCGATACAGTTTGTTCTGTTTCTTTACTCTGCCGCCCTTTCGGATGGACTTTCCTCGGGCTTCTTTCCTTTCACTTTCAGCCCGTTGTTGGTCCTTTAGTTTTTCTTCGACTGTTTTTATTCTTATTCTTAGTCTTTTTACATATCGGGGTTCATCCTTCTTTTCGATCCTGTTTGTAGTCGAGGAAACTTGCTCTTCCTCGTGAACCCTTTTGCTTTTTCTTCTTTGTCGCACTATTGCTTCAGCAGTGTCCTTTTCCCTACCTGTCTGACTAGTTCCAGGTCTTTTATCTATTTCTTCTGCCTGGTCCTTAATCTGACCTAGTTCAGGGGTAGACTGTTTTTGATCTTCGTTTGTCAGTGATTCACTGGACTCTTCTTCCTGAACACGTTCATCTATTACTAACTGGCCTGGTTCATGCTCTTCGATCTCTTGATTTTCTTCCGCATGAACTTCTGCTTTGACTACTATCTGTCCCTTTCCAGTCTCCTCTGGCTCAGGAGGAGGAGTGTCGATGACTTGTTCTGTCCCTACTTGGCCTATTCCCTGATCAGATGTTATGATGGCTTTGATGATCTGACCTTCTCCTTCTTGTTCTGACTCACCTGCACTGTCCCACTCACTACCTAGGTAAGAGTATTTTCTGGTTCTTATTGGATCAAGAACCTGGTCATCAACAGGAAACCATTCAACTTCTTGACTTGTGCCGGGTAGTTCGATGTCAGCGGGATCCGGACCCTCTTCTGGAGTCTCCTCAGCTGGACCACCCTCGGCTTCAGTCGCATTTTCTCCAGTCACCTTCTTCGTGTGACTGGCATGGATCCACTTTGGTACACCAGCACACTTCACAGCAGTTGTGGTGACAATGATCACTTGTCGAGGCTTGCCCCACTTCGGTTTCAGGCAACTCTTCCGGGTATGCTTCTTCAGTACCACCCAGTCACCTGGTTTCAGCTTGTGTGCTGGGGTTGTAGGCCATTCGACAGCAGTCTCTCCAATCTGGTGAGAGATAGAACGCACTTGGTCACCCAACTGCCTGCAGTATTCTAGCACCATATCATCAGAAATACTTAGCAGTTTGTGTCCAGGTACCCATGCTTGTCGCATCATTCTTCCCATCAGCACTTCATGGGGGCTCAAGCCTGTCTTTCTGTTTGGAATACTTCTCAAGCTCATCAGCACCATGGGCAAAGCTTCTATCCAGTTCATTTTTGTGGAGTCACATAGTTTTGCCAACCTGGACTTGAGAGTGCCGTTTATCTGCTCGACTATTCCAGAAGCCTCTGGATGATAGGCACAGTGCAGCCTTTGCTCCATTTTGAATGCTTTGCAGAGTTCTTTTAGGACTTCGTTTGAAAAATGTCCACCTTGGTCTGTTTCAATTGTCTCTGGAATTCCAAAGCGTGGTATCAGTTCCCTAAGCAATAATTTAGCTACAGTCAGGGCATCATTCTTCTTTGTTGGATAAGCCTCCACCCACCGGGAAAACAAGCAAACTATGACCAGGACATATTGATATCCTTTGCACAGGGGTAGTTTTATGAAGTCTGCCTGCATCCTAATGAAGGGACCTTCTGCTCTCCCAATGGTACTTTGTTCCACTACTGTCTTCTTTCCTGCATTGAACTGTTGACACACTAAACACCTCTGACAAAGTTTGTCCGCTGTGCTCCTGAATTTTGAACTGTAGAACACCTTTTCAAACATTCGGCACATGGCATCCCTCCCAATATGTGTTGGTTCATGTATTATCCGTGCCATTGCGGTAACCAGTCGTTCCGGTAGTACAGGCCTACCAGTCACGTGGACCACAACACCATCTCCTTTCCTGGGTTGACATTCATCCTGCCTCCACATGTCCCTTTCTTTCTTGTCTGATGTCTGTTGTAATTCTCTCAATTCATCCCATGTTCCCAATCTCTCAAACAACATCAGTTGGCAGCTGCTTTCACCTCCCCATAATTTAATTAGGAGGGACATTTTGTGTCGGGCGCAGTACTGGGCAATTTGGTCAGCATATCTGTTCCCGGCTGTCACCTCGTCATTTCCAGATCGGTGAGCCGCACACTTGACCACAGCCAATTCTTTGGGCAATTGGATTGCTTCTAGTAAGTTTTGTACTGGTTTTCCATTACGGATAGGAGAACCTGAGGAAGTCATGAATTCTCTTTGCAACCAGAGCTGGCCGAAGTCATGAACAACCCCGTAACAGTACTGGCTGTCAGTATAAACGGTTACCCTTTTGTTTTTCCCAATTTTACAAGCTCTTGTCAGGGCAATGAGCTCCGCTACTTGAGCAGATTTAACTTCCCAAAGATAGGAAGCTTCCAGGGTCTTTTCCAACGTGACTACAGCATAGGCAGCACTCAAACCTCCATTCTCATGTCTCAAGCATGAACCATCCACAAACATTTTGAGGTCTTCATCAACTAAGGCCACTTCTCTAATATCAGGACGGGGTTTTGTGCTAAATTCAGTCAAGTCTATGCAGTTATGGTCAATTTCACCTCCTGCCTCTACATCAATGGGGAGGGGCAATAGAGTGGCAGGGTTCAGGACGTTACATCGGGAAATTATTACATTTTCTGCACCAATGAGAATCCTCTCATACTTAGTCAGCCGACTAGGGGTGAGATACTGAGTCTTGGTTCGGGTGAGCAAGATTACAACTGAATGTGGAACAAATACAGTGACAGGATGTCCCATCACAATGTTCTCACTCTGCTCTAGGCTTGTACAGGTAGCAGCTACTGCTTTCAGGCACCCAGGTAATCCAGCAGCCACTGGATCTAGGGCGGCCGAAAAGTAGGCCACGGGACGTCTAATCAGACCATGTTCCTGGGTTAAGACCGAGAGCGCACAATTGTCTCTCGTGTCACAGAACAGTTCAAAGTTCTTAGAATAGTCAGGCATTCCTAAGGCTGGAGCTGTGCACAGACAATTTCGCAATGTTACCCAAGCAGTCATGCATTCATCATTCCAACAAACTGGGTCTTCCGCTCCTTTCTTTGTCATGTTAATCAAGGGTTTAGCTATAGCCGCGAAACCCACGATCCATTGTCTGCAGTACCCAACAACTCCTAGGAACATTCTTACTTCTTTCTGGGTTACTGGTAGTGACATTTCTCGAATTATTTTAATTCTTTCTGTAGTGACTTTCCTGATCCCTTTCTCTATCTGGTGCCCCAGATATTTTACTGAGGTTTTGCAGAACTGTAATTTGTCTGGTGAGACCTTATGTCCTCCTTTTCCTAGGTGATTCAGCAAGGCAATGGTATCAGTGACGCAGTCGTCTTGACTTCTAGATGCCACCAGTAGGTCATCTATGTACTGTACCAGGACAGACTCTTTAGGCAGTACTAAGGATTCAAGACATTTCTTTAGGATCTGGTTGAAAATCGATGGACTTTCGGTGTACCCCTGGGGGACACGATTCCAGACATAGACCTGGCTGTTGAATTCAAAACTGAAAAGGAATTTGCTTTCTGGATGCAATGGGATGGAAAAGAACGCATGGCACAAGTCTATGACAATGAACCATTCCGCCTCCCAAGGAATTTGATACAGTATTACTGCGGGGTTAGGCACTATGGGACAGCAAGGTACTACAATTTGGTTTACCTTGCGCAGGTCCTGCACTACCCTATACTTTCCGCTAGGCTTCTTAATTCCAAGTATGGGTGAATTACAGGGACTACTCATCACTTCCTGAATGATGTTTGCTTTGAGCAATCTGTTTAATTCCTTTGCGACTCCTTCTTTCACTTCTGCACTCATTTTATACTGTTTGGTATTTGGGTATACAGCATTTGCTTTTATAGTTATTTTAACTGGGTCTACATTTGCCATTAAGCCTACATCTTTCCCAGTGAAATCCCAAACTTCAGGTATTACGCTTGATTGCAGTTCTTCAGGTAGACTTTCAATGGACATGGGCTTAATGTCGGTGTCAGGCCTTAACAACATTAATTTATACAGGCCATCTTCATCTGGGGTCTGGATTTCAACACCATTTGGTGAGCAAAAGATGGTGCAACGCATTTTGCACAACAGATCTCGTCCTAATAGGTTTACGGGACTAGAATCACAGACCACAAATCTGTGCATTTCCTTGAAATTTCCTATGGAAATTTCCATAGGTTCTGTTACCGGAGTACTGATTATCTGATTTGAAACTCCCACTACTTGGATAGCTTCTCCCGAGAGGGGTAGGTTAGGAACGTCCGCTGTTCTCACAGTGGAACGGGTAGCACCAGTGTCCAACAGAAAGGTGACATCTGTCCCTTCAACCTTTCCTTCAATGTATGGTCCAGTCTGGTCTACCGGTAAGGAGGCACCAAGCACGCACTCCTTGTCCTCCCCTCTCAGGCCCCGTCAGTATTGATCATCGCAGAGAAAAGTATCATTTAACAGGTACTGTGGAATGGGTGCATTTCTTTCATTCTCTCCTTCCCACACTTCGACCCTTTCATTCTGTTGACCCTGATTCCTATAATTCTGTCTAGGTGCGCGTGGCACCGGGGGTTGATTTACCTGCTGTTGGGTCTTTCGGATCCCCTCTTTCTGCACCTGTGGATTTAAACCATTTACGGGGGCATTACCAGCCTGCAATTGCGGACATTTATCTCTCCAATGTCCCATGTGACCACATCCGTGACAGGGGAATTTTTCCATTGCCTCTTCCCTACTCATCTTTACCCGGGGTCTGCCTCCACCCCCAGCATTCGGATTTGGAGCATTATTACTGTTAGTCATTTTACTTAACTGTTTTTCTTGTTGTTCAGCTAATTTCACCTGAGCCCACATGACTTTCTCCTTTAGGGCTTTCTTTTTGTTCTCGATCTCATCTTCGCAGTATTTGGCATATTTGAGAACATCATCAATGGGTTTCCCTTGCCAACTGATTTTGTTATCCCTAATCCACTGGGATATTTCAGGTCTCAATCCTAACACGAATCGATAACAGAAATGTGTCATATCCTTCAAGTCCACATTATCGATTCCACTGTAAGTTTTGAAGACCTGCAGTAACCTTTCATAATAGGAGTGGACTGATTCATCACGCTCTTGGGTAGTTCTATCTATGCGGGTCCAATCAGTTTCTTTTGCGGGCACCTTCTTCTTGAGGTACTGTATGACTTGCTCATACTTCCTCATTACTTCAGGTGCGGGAGCTCCTGTTATCTCGTCTCTCGCATATTCTTCGCTAGGCCAATCAATTTCAATTTTGCAGTCGGTCCACAAATCTACAGGGACCACAATGTCGAAAAACCCATCCAGGTCTTTCAGAAGACATTTCTGAACTTTTATGAAGCGTTCGACCTGTCGGTACCAATCGACTGGTTTCTCCCGTAATTTTGGAAAGTCATTGGTAAATGATACTATATCTTGTCTAGACCAAGGGACATGGACATATTTTCCCCCTGGGACTTCCCTCATGGGACATAACTTTTCTGGTTTGTCAGCTTCTTGTAAGACGTACTCAGCAGTCCGGGGTCTCTCCTTGCTATACTCCTTTTTCTTTGCCCACCTGGCTTTCCACTTGTCTAGATCTCCCCATTTCTGTCCTAAGTTTATCAGTTCTTTAATCTGCGTCTTCTTCCCTGCAGTATTCAGGTTTTCTAGATCTTTGTCTGAAAATTCTACCCTATAGGATTTCTGTAGTACCTTGGATCTGCTGATATCTATTCCCATACAAACTGCTGTGTCCATTAATTTGTCATAGTATATCTTTGCGTTCCGAGTAAGGTGTTTGCACATGAACAACAACTCATCTTCCTCCCGGACATTCAATCGTTCTAAACCCACATTGCCTGCACTCAGTTCCTCTAGCTCTATTCTTAGCTTATAAATATCTAGTGGTTTCGGATGAGGGGTTCCTTTTTCTAATTCTCGGGTCCATCTTTCTATTTCCTCGGGAGTTACCACTGTCGCACTTTGAGTTCCTGATGAGGACTCTATTAGTACGTCTTTGTTTCCAGTCTGAGTTCTCATTCGAGACATACTAGGTCCCTGCTCCCTATTGGGCAGATCCATCAAGGAAGCCATGGACTCACATTCACTTGCTTGGTCATCAATAATGAGTGGTTCCTTTCTGGGCGGGGGCATCATCGGTGTTATGACTGGAGTTTTAGGAGTATTCATTCTGTCCCCATATAGGGGAAAAACTGGACCAATGGTTACTGGAATCGTCAGGGCTTCAGGATTTGGATTTATCTGAGCTATGGCATGTATGAGATCATTCCGCTGTCCTCTCAGGGCATCCCTTTCCTGCTCGTGTAATACTCGATTCATGGGGGGATCCTGTATCATTTGGGGTACTAGAGAAGGATATAGATTCGGAGCTGATGGAGTGGACAAAACTAGTCTTTCCTCACCAAAGGGGTTGTAATTCGGGACCACGGGGTCGGGTCTACCAAATCCCTCTCCTCCCGCTCTTTTCTGTTCTATCCCTGTGGAATCGGCTTCACTAGTACTTCTTCTTCCTGAGGGTCTCAATGGAGTAGTTAAGCTTTGAGATCTGGTTTCTTCATTATAAGGCGGGGGACCTTTCATAAATAAGTCCTCTAAAAATTCATCTTCTGATTCACCCAGGGGCATCATGTGTCGGGTTTTCTCAGTACATTTCTTCCCTCCCGCCATTTCATTAGCTCCGAACATGGGGAATAACCCTTCTACCATCATATTTTGTCTCCACTGTTTCAATTTCTGCTCCTTGGTTTCTTTTACCATTTTTGGATACCATCGGGTCACTCCTTTGTCCATCCGGGGTCTGTCTCGCTCTAGAGCCTCAATTTCCCATTCCTCTAAAGCTTCATACTGAGTTAATCTAGGTCTGGGATGTAATTCATTCATTCGGGTCCTCAGGTTAAATAGGATTCTCCCGTTAAAAGTACCATCAATGGGAAAGGCTAAAACTCCATCCTCCGCAGTGTACTTTACCCAGTTCTCTAACCATACACAGGTATGATACCCTTTTTCTAACATCATGAAAGAGGCTGGAGTATTTGGCGGAGGAATGATCACGCCTTCCCTAGTCCGTACGGGTTTGTCAGTTTTGAAGAAATTCTTTATTTTGCTGACAAATGACATTTTTCTCTTTCCTCCGTACATGTTGTGAGGTCTGCCTTTTCTCATCAACTCTTTATGACACCCTAGATTTCGTGGATCAGGCAGAAAATCAGGGTACCACATACACCGCTCGTAACAACCTATAAGCTCGGTGCGGAAAATGTTTACTTCGTTTGTGCTTCCAATGCTAGCGCGACTCCAATTTCTTAACAACCAATCAGTGCAGAGGTTGCAAAAGTTCTCGGCCAATGGGTGTGCGGCCTTTTCGCGAGACGCGTTCTCACGCTCAGGCACTCACCCCTCCCTTACAATTTCGGCTTCACTACACACCCGCTGGTTTAACCAATACCAGCGCGGCACGGAGTGACGTCAGAGCAGCCCTTCGGCTGTCTCCCTCCTTTACAAGGTAACGGAAACTTTGTATTTTCTCTAAGGTGCTATTGTTAATTTTAGTCAACAACGTATAACATTCGCCATTGTGTAGGAGTGTTCTAAAGAGATAGAAAGTTCTTCTTTTACTGCAAGTAAACCACTTCTGTCTACTTTTCATACACTTCGGATAGACTTCTCTTGCCTACCCTCACGCAAGCATTAGAAAACCTGCTATTACCCAGTCTCATCCACTTCTTTCCGGGATATATACTAAGCCTGGGGTTCGTCAGCGTTTCCCTTTGCTATCATACAAGCTCCGATGACTCTATTACTCCCTTAGTGTGACCCTTACTAGGTGATATCAGACCAAGGTTTCTATCAGAAGTCCGTCACTTTCATTCACACAGTTTTCTGAAAAAGACCTAATTAGCGCTTCCAGTTCCACTTGAACCATGCACTAACCTTTCCTCCCTACAAATGACCTCAGAACGCGATGGATTCTACTCACCATCCGTTATACAATTCCCCGGGGATTTCAGACAACATTCAACAATCACACACAATTGGTTAACAAAACATATAATATTTAGCAGCAATACATATATAAATCATTTAAAACAATTTTGAAATCGATTTCTTTTGCAATAAAATATTAAGTAACACAGTCAATATTAAAAAAACAATTTTAGCAGCACATTTATTTTTCACGGTTTATTTTCTAACTATCTTATCTACCTATCTTACTAGTCCTAACCATTCCTCTGCTTACCAGAAATTACTGATAGAGCGCGCGGGTCACCCGGCTCACCAAACTTTTCCACGCACTGGGCCCTTTGCGTGATTATTTCCAATGTTAACGTTTTACCGGGGTGAACCAGGCGATTTCACGCACGCTCTTATGAGTAATCGGTTGGGTGACTCTTACACTACTTACTATTCATGTACCTGACTTACCCCAGGCACATTACTCCTGACAGATCAGGAGCTAGCAGTGGATAGGTGATAAGGGAGAAGATTCTACTTTACACATTTGATACCTTTAATATTACTTTAATGACCACAGACACCTTGTTGGTTTTAAGAGTTTTATATAGTATAAGTTTAGGACGAAAATGCCATTACAAGCAGGCAAATGCAAAGTAATACATCAATGATCAGTATTAAGACCAGAATGTAGCTCTGGATCAAAGTGAGTATCATAGAGTAAAAGGGAACACTATAGGGCATGAATCATATGGACATTTATCTAATACAGTTTAATCTAGGGCAAGGACGTGAGGAAAACCTAATGTTTGAATTAATAATTTTATACTATTTCCTAAACCTGATGCTATCTTTCTAACTTCACGGCAACCATACTAAGGGGAAGGGAATAAGTGGAACAATCTAGATAAACAGTCGGGTTTAGCAATGTCCTATAGGAAGGGTAAAAGTGGAACATTTACTAATAATCAATTGCATGAAATTACATTCAAAGGAGAAATGGAGAATGTCACAGGCAAGATTGCTTTAATCAGAGGAGGAAAAAGTTGAGAGTATAGTATAGACAGACACCTATGTCAATAGTTACCTAGGTGAGAATGAGGACTAACCCTGGCCACGGGTCAGTTGGGAAAGAACGGGACAAGGACCCTCAAGGATTCAGGAATACCAGAAGGTGAGCAGGTACAGCTCATGGACAGTCAGGACAGGATACCCCTCAGGTCTGGGTCAGGACTGGGTTCACCAAGGCACGACCAACCCCTCACAGCATCGGATGCAACGCCAGCCTTACCCCCTCTTCTGCACGGAATCCGCCAATAACCCCGATTGGGTTTTCGAATCTCCCAGCAAAGTGCTTCGCTTAGCACTTAGGACTAATTTCCACCCCTTGGAGTTTGTGGAAAGTTTCAGGCAGAATGCTCCGCAGCACTCTGTATCAGGCACCTATAGAGTTCGTAGGGTCAGTGACAGGTCTGCTACTCGGACAAGTCGGACAATTTCTCTAAGCTAAGCTAGGCTATTTATACAAGTTTAGATCCCCAAGACCACCCATAAATGTTGCAAAATGACAAAGTCCCATCTTCTGATTGGTCAAGGGAGGTGGTTTGGTCATAGGTACCACCTATACTGCACATGACATTATCCCTCCCCCTAACACCTGGTTCCCAGGCCTACATGTGGGAAAGTACAATAGTGAAGAAAAGGTTTGCAACATTGTTGCGCATTTCAGAATAAAAATAGAAAGTCTTCAAGGGCAAAGGTGCGCCTGGAAAGGACAGTCCCCTTTTCAATGGCCAATCTGGTCAGGTTCCATTGCTGCACGTCCCAGATCTTAGGTCATGTGATGTGTGATACGTCAGCATCAAGATGGATCCCATCCCTAGTTCAAGGCCCTCATTTACGCGGTACATGAAAAGTAAGCGAAAACAAATTAATAACACAGAATAAAATGAATACACTGTACACCATGACCAACTACTCTTAATCCCTTATTTTATAATACTTATAGCATTAAGAGTTAGTGCAGAAAGGATGCATAGATAAAAGCGGCTTAAGATAGCATGAAGCATGATTAGTGTCAAGCGGCCATTTTAACACCACTGCGCATGTGCGAACTTTTCCCTCCAGATTGCGAGTGCGTCACGTCACATGGGTATGACCGACGCATGCGCAGACTGAATTTCTGCAAAGCGGCCATTTTATTAATGTGCAAGCTTGATTACGATGAAAAACACATAGGCAAGCCTCCTAGGGACACCCGTGTGTTGGGGAAATACAAATAAATGACAAACAATCAGAGTTAGTACAGTTATGATTTAAGCCGAGGTTCATGAAGAGAGCAAGTCGCGTTACGTGCGAATCCTTGCTCCATCACCTGTGCCCGGCGGCTGCTGAGACGGCGAGCCCGGCCCGCGCTGCTGAGCGCGAGGCCCCCGTGATCACCTGTCGGGGGCTTCTGCGGGCTCGCCACACTGACCTGCAGCTTATCGGAGTGCCTAGCTGGTGGTGGTCGACGGCGGACCCGGCCTGGGTCGAGTGAGGGACCCCAGGACAAGGAGGTGAGGAGCGGTGGTGGAGGGGGCCCCCCACCCCCCCGGCCCAGCAGACCCCCTTTCACGTGGGGCCGCCGGGAGACAGCGGAGACCGGCTGGCACCCCTGCAGGCCCGTCCACTGGCAGCACAACACGGCGATAGTCTGGGACGGTCGAGATCACGATCGGCCAGCGCAGGGCCTATCGGGGAGACCCCCCGCGGCCACCGGTCCCCGCCTGCAGCATTGCCCCAATCCCTGGCTGCATCCACGCGCCTAGACATTCGACAGGAGAGGTGGTGGCCTGTCGGCGCGGGGGGCGCGGAGAGGATCCACAGGGGCCACGCACGTGGTGGGACAGCACGAGAGCTCTCAACCTGCGCAGACGCTGGAGGCACCCACACGAGTAGCCAAGCCCTTCCGACCACGACCCCCACGGAGGCGAGCGGGCCCCCCTTGCTGCGAAGAGGCCCCTGCGACCGTACTGAGCTCTCACCCCCTGGACAGTGCACCGCGGTGTACCGCGAGCGCCATCTTGGGCGGCTTCCCGCCCGGCCCGGCCGGCGCTCCCCGCCTCGTCCTCTGGAACCGGCGCCCCTGCGCCCATCACGCGGCCCCCCCTGATCTCTGCTGCGGATTCGTGGAACGGCGACACCACACTGCTCACCCGGAGTGGCGGAAGGCTAGGAGGATCGCGGAGGTGCCACTCACATCGCACTGGTTGTCCCGGGGCCGGAGCGGTGCCCACAAGGCCTGAGGATCGATCTGCAGCCAGCAGAAGGAGATACCAGCGGACGCGGCTGGGGACTCTGGGACGGTATGTCCGGCGGGAGGCCCAGGAAGGACCGCACCATTAAGGATCTCTTCACCCCCCCTACCGTGGGGAAGCGGAATGGCCCCCCGGGGTCAAATCCCCGGGGAGACGCGGACAAACAGACGGTGGCCTCGTCGCCCCCTGGGGGAGCGGATCCCGAGGCTCCAGTCACGCGGTCCTTTCTGCAGTCCCTGTTCACTGGGCTGAGGGAGGACATCCACGCCCTAAAGAAGGAGCTCCAGGACGAGATCAAAGAGGTCCGCCGCGACACCGATGCCATAGGGGAGAGAGTGGCAGACCTGGAAACGAAGAGCGACACACGGGACGCCGAAATAGAGGCCCTAAGGCAGGAGCTGGCCCGCATCCATGACCAGCAGGTGGATCTCCAGACGCATGCCGAGGATCTGGAGAACCGCTCCCGGCGGCATAATATCAGGATCCGAGGAGTGAAAATGGCCCCGGACACGGAGGACCTCTTTCGGTTCACACAGGGTCTCTTCAACCACGTCTTGGGCCGACAGGCGGACGCCCCCCTGCGACTAGACAGGGCCCATCGGACGGGCCCGCCGAGGGCCGACGCGACGCACCCACCGGACATCCTGGTGTGCGTGCAGGACTTCAGGACAAAAGAGGAGATCCTGAGCAAGGCACGCCGCATGGAGAGAATCACCTTCGGCGACCATTCGCCGGCGCTTTACCAGGACCTGGCTGCACTTACCCTAGAGAAACGGCGCACCTTTCGGCCAGTAACGGCGGAACTGAGACAGCGCAACATTTCCTACAGCTGGGGGCACCCCTTCCGCCTGGTGTTTCGGCTCGGCAATGTCCTCCATCAGCCACGCACCCTCAGAGACGCCTGCCGCGTGCTGGGTCTGGAGGAGCCGGTGGTCGACGATGGGTCATCGGGAGAAAAGACTTCTAACGAGGCTGGCCCAGGTCGCTGGCAGCAGCAACGACGCAGACGCAGGCCGAGACGCCCCGCGGCAACTGAGATAGAAGAGGGGCAGAGGGCTGCGGTGGAGACGGTGGCGCAGGGCCTGGCGCCGGCAAACAATGGCTGACCGCTGGGAGAGCGACGCACTGGTTCCACAAGCCATGGTTGGTTCGGGCTAATCTAGTCCGGCGGCGGGGGCGCGTGCAGAGCGCTCCTTGGTCTTCCCTGATGGTGACTCTGTCTCTTCGTCTGTGGCGGAGTGCTTCGAGCGGGCCGACCTGCTTGCGACGCCACCACTGCCCCCATTCTACGGACTTACCTTACCACGGGTCCAGCGGCCATGAGCCTGGACCTGGGACAATGTTGGACCACATTTCTTTGCCAGTTGGGGAGAAGGGTTGGGTAGGGGGGCGGGCACGGGGAGTTGGATGGGAAGCGTTTGCACCGGGGGAGGGGGGGACCCAGGTGGGGAGGTTGCTCCAGTTGCTCCGGTTGAGCGGGGACTTGGGGGGGCAGTTGGGGTTGGGGGGGTCTTGGGGAGAGAGGGGGGAGGGGCGGGGGGGTTCTCCTTGTCCAGAGGGTTCGGTCGTCAAGAGGTGCTCTGACGCGGCCCCTAGCGCAGTGTCTTTCACGACCCGCGGGCCCACAGTCACGGCCGCCGGGCGGGCTTGGCTTTACCCGTACGATCCCAGATATGCCACGACACCTCATAGTGCTTACGCTTAATGTGCGGGGTCTCAACAGTCCGAACAAACGCAGGGCGATATTATCCTATCTCGAGCGCTCCAAGGCGGATATCTGCCTTCTCCAGGAAACACACCTTGTGCGCAGCGACCAGCATAGACTCAAATCCCGCGCGTTTCCGTGGCAGTTCTTTTCCTCTTCCCCGAAGAAGTCTGCAGGGGTGGCGATCCTAGTGGCTAAGTCCTTTGAGGGGAAAGTCCTCCAGAAAGAGGCCGAAGTTAGAGGGCGGCTCCTACTCTATAGCTTCCAAATCGCGGGCCACACCTTGCTTGTGGGCTCTGTTTATGGCCCGAACGAGGGTCAGGAAAAGTTCCTGCATACAGCTCTAGAGACCGTTACAGCCACCACACACACTCACTTGCTGCTGGGGGGGGACCTCAACATAGTCTTTCATAACACGGCGGATCGCTCGGGTCAGAGATCCGGTCAAGTAGGGGCGCTCACGGCGGCGGGTCACGCGCACCTGACAGACCTGGGCCTCATCGACCTTTGGCGGCACACACACCCCCAAACTACCGCCTACACGTATTACTCGGCTGCGCATAAGACGTATGCGAGGCTAGACTATTTTCTGGGCTCCTCGCAGCTGGCGTTACAAGTGGAGAGCGTGGAGATACTGCCAGCCGCGCTCTCGGACCACTCCCCGGTGGTGGCGATGCTTCGGGTGGCAGCTCCACAACGGCACTGGAGGCTGCGGGACGGTCTCTTACAGCTGCCTGACACCCAGGCCCGACTCACGACAGCGATTAACCGTTTTCTGGAGCACAACGCCAATGATGACACCACCAAAGCTACCCAGTGGGCAGCCCTCAAAGCGGTCCTGCGCGGGGAAATCATTTCCATCGCCACGGCCAACAACAAGGAGAGGGAGCTGAAACGTGCCGAGCTCTCCCAGCGCGTGGCGGAATTGGAACAGATGCACCAACGCACAGGGGCAGCCAGAGCATGGCGTCAACTGTGCGCCGAGCGGAAAATGCTAGCGGCCTTGGACCAAGATGTGGCGGAATACGCCGCTATGCGCCTCAAACACGTCTACTATACCGGTGGCGACCGCTGCGGGAGACTGCTGGCAAGTAGGCTTCGGGCGCAAACCCAGAGGCAACAAGTGCGCTCTCTCCAGTTGCCCAATGGCGACCTGGTCACAGAGAACGCAGCGATTGCGACGGCCTTTGGCAATTTCTATGCGGCGCTCTACGACGCGGATCACCTAGACCCTGACGCCGGCCCAGCCTATTTGCGGGGCGCGGAACTCCCCACCCTTACCCAGGCCCAAGCGGACTTTCTGGAGCGGCCCATAGGCCTGGAAGAGCGACCTGTTTAACACGTTTGACACGCCCGGCGCCATACATCCGGACCTGCTGGAGGCGTCTATCTCTGTTATTCCCAAACCGGGCCGTGATCCGGCAGTTTGCGGCTCCTACAGACCCATATCGCTACTGAACGTAGACCTGAAGCTCTACACTGGCATACTAGCGAGCCGCATCGCCCCATATATGCAACAACTGATAGACCCCGACCAAGCGGGCTTTATCCCCCAACGGCAGACCAGCGACAACACCAGGCGGGTGCTGCACCTCATTGAGGCCGGATCGCGCACTAAACCCGGCTGCATGCTGCTCACCATTGATGCGGAGAAGGCCTTCGACAGAGTACACTGGCCATACCTCAACCAGGCCCTCCGTCACTTCGGCTTTGGAGAGAAACTCCGCCACCGCATCTTCAACTGCTACCGCCGGCCCAACGCAGCGGTAAGAGTGAACGGTCATACCTCCCCGAGGTTCGACATTGGCAGAGGCACGCGCCAAGGCTGCCCGCTGTCACCGCTCCTATTCGCATTGTACATGGAGCCGATGGCCCAGAGGGTGCGGCAACATGCTCTCATTTCGGGTATTAAATTTGGGGCCGACACGCATAAGATCAGCCTGTACGCCGACGACGTCTTGCTGTCCCTCACTGACCCAATGCGATCCCTGCGTGCTCTCTTTGTGGAGCTCCACACCTTCGCCCTGGCCTCGGGCTTCAAAATCAACGAAGCCAAATCTGAGGCCTTGAACATCTCACTGAGCCCGGATGTGGTGGCCGAGATTAAATCGGAATTCCAAATCCAATGGTCGGACGCAACCGTCCCGTACCTGGGCGTTCGCCTGGCTCCTACTGTCCGAGGCACTGCGCGGGTCAATTACGAGGCCCTCACCCGCAAACTCCGGGAGCAGCTCCGGCGTTGGAAACCACTTACGCTGTCATGGTTAGGAAGAATTGCCGCAGTCAAAATGACACTGCTGCCGCAGATTCTGTACCTGTTCCAGACGCTCCCCCTGAACCCCCCGGCGGGTTGGCTTCAACAAACTCAATCGGAATTGTCACGGTTCATCTGGAACGGCCGGCGACCCAGGTTCAAGCATACTCTCGCCACCCTACCCCCCGCGAACGGAGGGGTCGGCGTGCCAGACCTTACCCTGTACTTCCAGGCGGCACAGCTGCGCACCTTTGTGGAATGGTTCCAGCTGGAGTCCGGTAAGCACTGGCTCTTCCTGGACCAGGCAGTGGCCGGCCGTACCCTCCAAGGCGTGCCCTTCATTCCGCGTCGACACCGTCCCCCTAACTTGTACGCCTCTGAAATCACCAGCACCGCCCTGCGAGTGTGGGATAGAGTAGCCGTGGCCAAGGGGCTGACCACCTTCCCCTCACCCATGACTCCCATCTTTGAGAATCCAGACTTCACACCGGGCTTGGACACCGGCACGTTCACGACGTGGCGGACGACACCCTGTCGTGCGGCAGGACACATGTTCGATATCAAGGGCATCCTGCCGTTCCAGCAGGTCAAGGCGGATTACGGCGTGGCCGAATCGGAACGCTTGCAATACCTACAGGTGCGCCACTGGGTGCTCCATCCCTCGATCCAGCCCGGAGCCCAACGGCACCTCACGCCTTACGAACGATGGCTGCTGACACGCACCTCGGATAAGAAGTTGATATCGGACCTCTATCAGCAGCTGCTCCTCACGCAGGCACACACATACAACGCGGGCCAGGTCCGGTGGGAGAGGGATCTGGGGAGGCAGCTCACTAGGAAGGAATGGGAGGGGGTGTACCATAGAGCCAGACACTCGGCGCACCACACTGGCCTTACCGAGACATTGACTAAGGTAGCAACATACTGGTACCACACCCCTGAGAGACTACACCACTGGGATGCCCGAATCAGTGACAGATGCTTGAGGGGATGTGGGGAACTAGGGACACTGGAACACCTGCTGTGGAGCTGTAAGGCGCTGCGCCCCTATTGGGACCCTATCCTGGATCTTATAGATGCACATCTGGACACACAACTGCCGCGCTTCCCAGCGTACATTCTGCTAGGCCTCCCAAACGCACTCATGTACCCTCTGAAATCCTGGCGCGGGCGCCTGATCGCGCTTGCGCTTGGGGCTGCGGTCCAAAACATTGTGGCACACTGGAGGGCGACCCAGGCTCCGCAACAACTGGGGTGGCTTCACCGACTATGGGCGATCCTGGGAATGGAGAAACTATCGCTGGCAGCATCAGGGAGGGGGGCGGACTTTGCGGAACTCTGGCGGTCATTCCTCGCCTTGCTTGCCGGGGAGTTTTGGGAGGTGAGCTGCCCACGCTACCTGCGTCTGCTACGCTTGGCGGAAACACCTCTCCCGGACCCCAAAACACACACCCGTAAGCGCACAGGCCCCACGCGCGTGGCGTCCACTGACTGTTGAGGGTGGTTCACAACCTATAGCTGAATTCCGGACATGGACAAGGAGAAGGGAGGGGTGGGGTGGGGTGGGTGGTGGGGTTGTTTACAGTTCTTTGTTTCTCGTGTTTTCTTACAATGCACTAGCACTGACCAGCTTGCACCGTTGTAGCACCTCTTAAGACGCGGCCGGCCCATTGGGTTGTAGGCGGCTTGCTGTGTTAATAAGATGACGTACCCGCTGGCCCTATGTGGGGTATCCGCGGGGTCGCTGACCTCGGCCTCCCTAGAGTGGTGGCGGCCCCTACAGATGTCGCTGAGGTGCATTTTTTGCCTATGCTCAATAAAATATTTAATACATAAAGTACAGTGCCATTAATACCAGAGTGGATCTTAAGTGTCTCAAGTAGAGCTGAGTGATTGACAGTGTCAAAAGCCACTGATAGGTCAAGCAGGATGAGTAAGCATGCTTCACCTTATCTAAGGTTCTGTGGATGTCATCAGAGATATTGGAGCATGGGCGTTTCTGTGCTAAAAGCTTGTCTGAATCCTGATTGGAAGGTATCATGGCAGTGGCGGTTTTTGCCTTAGGGCGTCGGGGCTCCGCCACGTTACTTTCGCCACCAGGGTCACCATTAGATAAAGGTATTATTTACACGTTTTCATTTTTTTATTTCAAACAACGTGTACATACCTCATTTTTTATTGCTGTGGCCCTGATGAGTCTTGTGTCACAGCTAGCGTTGCTTATGCTGATCCGGGACCGGTGCATTCCCTAATGCTGCCTGTGGGAGGGCCCTGCTGAGTCTATAGTATTTGCCGAGCGGACGAGCTCACAGCACTGAGGTCTGTGATGTCATCAGCTCGTCAAATACCATAGCCTCGAGGACCAGTCTCCACCCCCTGATGACATCTGGGTAAAGTTTGCCCCGGGCCCATTACCCTTTGTCCAGACTTGGCTCATGAGGCATTGATTCCCATCTTCCTAAGTATGTATTACTGACAGAATACCTGCTGTATTCAAAGCTAACAAGCTGTGTGTGTGTTCTAGTGTATGTGTGGTTTACTAGGATGTTGTATAGCACTTTATGTTACCCCATTGAGAACTTTAGGATTCATCAGATATACGTAGCACAAATGTCTATATATGTGTGCAGTCCCTTCCATTTCTTTCTCCCTTACAGGTGACTACTATGTCATCGCAATGGGATTCCCCGCATTAATAACCACGTTCTCATGTTGTTTCAGGCTTATTACATCAGAATTACTGATAGAGCTAGGGACACGTGTAAATATAAATTATTTTTCCACATTGATAAACAGTATATAATCACTTTTCCTTGTACATACACTCCAGAATTTTTGTGGAAAAACATGAGTGAGTGACAGGGGGATCTGACCCTTGTCCTGACGAAGGGGATAAGCGCCACGAAACATGTTGACCTGCACAGGAGAGTAAGCCCATTAACTTGCTTTATCTCTCCGAATCACTTTTTTAATAATACCAGGCAGTGTCTATTAAATAGTTTTTTCTACCACTAGGCCAGGTATTTTTTAACACCACCTACTTATATCTCACCACTGACCCTACTGGCACTCACTCCCATTCACTCACATAGCACCCACAATAAAAAGGTGCCCGAGCGTAGTCGCTTGTCGCAGCACTGCCCGTCCCGCAGCGGGGCGGGAAGACCCCAATGATGAAGCATGACACCAAGGGCCCTTTTGGTGTGCGAGGGGTATTTTAACACAGAGTGTGTATTCCATGAACATCAGGATACATACCAACTCTACGTGAGGTGGACCTTTGTTCATTAATTATAGCTTAAGGCTGAAGCCCTGTAGCACCAGGGGCTTCATGTCAGTCAAGGAATGGAGAGGATGGTCACCCTCACCCTTTTCCAACTCGTCACAGGGGGGTGGTCCTCCCTGTGACGAGTTGGGAAGGTGGGATCGAGGCTGCAGACAGGCAGAAAGCAAAGAAATCGAGTCTGCGCAGTTTGTCATCAGTATTTCTGAAGACACACTGCGCAGACTCGAGGTGTCTGCTTCCCGCGCTCCTGTTAGTTGCAGGACGGTGTGAACGCCATTTGGAGCTCCAGTTTCTGTGCTTAACTGGCAAT
Source organism: Lissotriton vulgaris (assembly GCF_964263255.1). NCBI lineage: Eukaryota > Metazoa > Chordata > Amphibia > Caudata > Salamandridae > Lissotriton > Lissotriton vulgaris. The sequence continues at coordinate 2,101,112,682 of NC_141685.1, read as the reverse complement.
GGCAGTCAGGAGCAGCTTCAGCATTCAAAGTTTAGGCACTGCTGGTGTGCGTCAGCATTACCTAGAGGCAGGTTAGATGGTTCGCTGCAGCCCTAAATCGGTCAGTAGACCAGGCACCAAGTCAAGGTAGGTGCGTAAAAAAAGCTAAGTGGTTGACGCATTTCCAAATAAATACATAATCACATTATCACAGTCAGTAACAAAGCATAATGCTCTGACAGTAACTCCGTAATGTTAAATCGAAGTCCGGACTCTGCCTCAGCAGTACCACCAGCAGCAGCCAGTTTAGTACCTATTTCTAAAATTCCAGCACTGTTGGAGGAAGTGCTAACTCATGTGCTTGGGGGAGAAGGGGAAGCGAGGGGTATCAGAGGGCAGATATCAGAGTTTATCACTGGGCCATAAAACAGCCACAGTGATTGCACGTTCCAATCGGATGTCGACTTTTTCTAAAAATTTTAATGTTCATCTGGCTAAATAGTTGTGCTCCATAGATTGCTGCTGCTTGCACCTGCTTTGTTTTATAATACAAAATATCTTTGCATTAATGAGTAAAAGCATGATCATCATTTTTTAAAAGAATTTACGTGTCAGTTCGTTTTGGAATACTAATTAGGCAACAGCAGCTTTTTGGTGAAAGCGTCGAATCCAATGAATGACTGTGTTAAATTTCTAAAATCTGGGCACCTCAATTTTCGTCTATTTGTCTTTGGGCACTGTCACTGTTAATCATGGTAACGACATAAACAGACTGAAAGAAGTTCAGTGTGGCTTTTGTTTGGACTCAGGAGGGTTTTAGTGTAACTGACAGCATGTTGCTGCTATGTACATAAACCAGAGGCTTAACTTGCTGCAGATATTTCTTTCCAGGTCTGTGGAAGAAATTGAGCTCGTGCTGTGAGTTTGAGTTTGAGTTTAAAATATTTCTTAAGCGCAGGTACACCTAGCGGTTTCATGGCGCTGATTGAACTGAACCCCTGAAGCTTAAAAGAAGGAAGGATAGAAAGAGGGGGTTTAGGAGGAAAAAGCCTGAGTGAAAAGGAAAGTCTTTAATGCCTTACGAAAGAGTGAGTACTGAGGACAGGATCTCAGGTGAGCTGGGAGGGAGTTCCAAAAAGTGGGGGCGAGTGTGGAAAATTTAGAGCAGCCCCACTTTTTGCGTTTGAAACGGGGAACTAGGAGCAGTTGTTGGGTGGAGGAACGCAGCTCCCTGGGGGGGGGCATAGGGGTGAATTTCAGAAGTGATAAAGGCAGGGGCTGAGCCGGAACAAGCGTTGAAGATGATACATCCTACTTTAAACTGGGCTCGTTCGCGGATGGGGAGCCAGTGAAGTATCTTGAGGAGGGGAGTGACATGGTGGTACTTAGATAGGTTGAAGACCAGGCGGGCCGCCTGGTTTTGTACTAATTGGAGGCGTCACAAGCTGTACGCGAGCATGCCACAATATAGGGCATTGCCGTAGTCCAGACGAGAGATCACCATTGCAAGAACTATGAGTTTAAGAGCCGGGTAGGAGAAGAACCGAGAGACTTTACGGATGGTACGAAGGGAGTGAAAGGATGAGGACACCACAGAGCTAACTTGGGAATGAAGTGAGAGTTGGTGATCCAGTTTGAAGCCGAGGGTTTTTACAGAAGAAGAAGGGATTGGGGAGAACTCAATGAGGGGGGCCAAAAGGAAGGGGACCAGGGACTGGAGGAACCACCTGTCAGCACCAGCTCCGTTTTGTCGGGGTTGAGCTTCAGGTGGTTGTGATTCATCCAGTCCCGGATAAAGGTCATGATGGATTGGAAATTAGAAATGGACTGAGGGGAAGAAGATAAGGAAAAAATAAGCTGGAGGTCATCCCCATAATTATAGACAGAGACCTCCAGCTGTTGGAGGGCAAAGATAAGGGGAGCAATGTACAGGTTGAATAATAGCAGGGACAGGGAGGAGCCCTGGGGGACCCCGCATTTGACCGACTGGAAGTTCGCTGCGAAGTCTCCCAAGTGCACAGCTTGGGTGCGGCCACTCAGAAAGGAGGACAGCCAGACCAGGGCAACGCCTCCGATTCCCGCCGCCTTGACACAGGACAGTAAGATGGAGTGATCAACCGTGTCAAAGGCGGCGGAGACATCAAGGAGAACCAGGGCCTGGGGATGACTTGTGTCCATACCCTCTCTGAAGTTGTCAAGAACCGAAAGAACCACGAACTCAGTTGAGTGTGAAGGGCGGAACCCTGCCTGCCGAGGGGCTAATATCATATTCTCCTCCACAAAAGTGCTGAGCGTCCTAGTTACGTGGCGCTCCAAGACTTTCGCCAGAAAGGGTAGGAGAGAGATGGGGCGATAGTTAACAAGTATAGAGGGGTCCACTCCAGGTTTTTTTAGAATGGGTAAGATGACGTCCGTTTTGAGAGAAGGGATTACAGTGCCCTGAGATAGCGAGCTATTGAGGAGAGTGAGAGGGGGTAAGGTGCAGGCAGAGTAAATCTGTTTCAGAATGGGTGCAGGGCAAGGATCTAGAGGGGAACTGGACTTGATCATCGGTAGAAGAGAAAGCAAGCCTTCTTCTGTGAGAAGGGGAAATGAATCGAAACGAGCTGGGTTGGGGGGACACTGAGGATTTACAAAGGAAGGGGAAGACGAAGGAATATTAGCTTTAATGGTAGAAATTTTATCGAGGAAAAAAGTATTGAGGGAGTCGCAAAGGTGCTGGGAGGGGGAAGGTTTCAGGGAAGCCCTGTCGGAGTAGGCGAGATCGTGCACAATGGTGAAGATTTCTTTGGACTGATTCTCAGCGGCTAAAATTTTGGAAGAAAAATAGGTATTCTTGGTTGCTAAAATGGATTTTTTATACTGGGACAAAAGTGTGGTATACTGTTTTCTTAGAGTTGGACAGTAGCCGTGCCTCCATGAGCGTTCTTCCCGCCGGACATTGAGTTTGAGATCTTTGAGATCCTGGTTGAACCAGCGATTGGCGTCGTTGGTGCGTTTAGATGATACACGCCTAAGGGGAGCGACTAAGTCGCACCCTGAACAAAGCCAAGAATTGATGGTGTCTGCTTGTTCAAGGGAAGAGAGCCCGTGGAGATCTGGGCAGGAGGCGGAGAGAGTGGTAGACAGGGAGGACACGTCTACGCGGTTCCAGGAGCCCGCCCAGATGTTTTTGGGGAGGGGCGGCTTACGAGGTGAACAGATGGGTAGTGAAAAGGAGATAAGGAGGTGTAAACCCTCTGCTTGGTGGTAGTGGGGTAGGGGGGGTCAGGTAGGAAGATAGCACTAGTCAGTGGTCATAAATCAGCAGCAGTGATTACGTGTGCCAGTCTGCAGTCCTAGCCTCAGCATTTGTTAATTAGATTTCACTTCTAATGTGTTCCTGCACATACATTTTTTTGTTGCACTTTTCTGAACTACTTCAAGCTCAGTCATGGCCTGCATGATGTTTTAAAAAGATCTGTCAACCATGTACAGGAACCTGCTTTATTTTGTTTTAAAATCTTTGTCCATCAATAGATTGAACATCTTTGAGAGATGTTGAAACTTTCTCTGATTTGAAAGCATTGCTTGAAACCGTATTCTGTATTTTCATTAAAAATTAAAGTCTGTTCATTTTGGAAAACTTGCTAAACAGCAGCTTTTTGTGTGAAATCATCCAAACCAATGAAGGGCTGTGAAGAGTGTGTGCTGTCCATATAATCTTGCCGACATCGATTATTGTGCACAAGCGCTGTGTGGCCTTTGTGTAGAGGGTTCTGGTATCACCTAAAGCATGTTGCTGTGCACATAAAGCAGAGCCCAGACTCTGCCTCAGCAGTGAATTACTTGGCTTGGTGTATGAATTATTTCTTTTCAGCTTTGTGGGGGCAGGGCTGGATCCAGAAGAGGGGCAACTAGGGATGCTAGGATTGTTTGCAGCATCATCCCAAGAATGCAATTACTTTGGAGGGGGTGACTCTTGGACCACATTTTGCTTCAATAAGATGCTCATCCTTCACAATGAATCACTGTCTCCTGGCCATTGGTCAGTCAGATCCTTGAAATAGGTGTGGTAACAGGCATCCAAGTTCGAGGTCTCTCCCACTGAGAAACCTATCACGAAACGTCTTGCCCGCTGCACACATTCCTTAAGAAGGAAGTCTGGCTTACCTACAAAGCCAGGAAATTTCCAAGGTACTATTACTTTGTGTTCCTTTTATTTTAAAGTTTGCTGGAAAATGAATCATGTTATCTCATTGTTTGTTAAAAAAAGATTTGCATGGGAAATGGTGACCGACCTCCCAAAAATTATGTATCCTGTTAAAGTGAACCCCGATGCTACACCCCCACACACTGCCCAGCCCCACCACTTTCAAATTTCACCAGCTGCAACTGTATCATGGAGGTTGTACTTGTCTATATGTTGGTTAAGTTGTTGAAGAATGTACTTCTCCATGGTTTTGGCTATGAACAGGAGGTTGGGGATAGGTCTGAGGTTGTTGAGATCATGAGCGTAGCTCCTGGTTTTTTGAGTATGGGAGTGATTTGTCCTAGTTGTAGTGAGTGTAGTACAGAGCCTGAGGCCAGGGATGAGTTGATGATTTCTGTCCAAAATGGGGCAATGATGTGGTTGAGGTTTTGTACTATTTGGGACTTAGGCTTTAAGTTTGCATTTATATTGAAGTCTTCTTTTTTTGTCATGAGTTTAAGGCGGACCAGTTGGCATTGTTTTTCAGGTGGGTGGAATCATGGTTGGCCTTAGTATAATTTAGGTCCATTTGGTCATTAGTAAGCATATTGAGGCATGCTAGGAGGGTTGGCGGATCTGAGGCTTGGATGAAGGATTGATTGATTTTTCATGACATTATGGTTAAAGAAATTTTGCAGCGTTGATTGGTGTTTGCTATTTTGTGTAGGGATGTGAGGGAGGTTTGCCTTTTAACAATGTTGAAGAGTTCCTTGGGCCTGTCCTTAGAATAGCCAAGTTGGTTGCGAACAAAGAGGCTTTTTCTCTTAAAATGTGCTTGTTGTATGACAGCCATGCAGTTCTAAGTTGAGCTAGGTGCATTGTTGAGGGGTTCTGTCTCCAAGTCTTTTCTGCAAGTCTAAGTTGTTGTCTCTCATTGTTAAGATCAGCATTGAACCAAAATTTTGATTTGATAGACATCGATCATTTTAGTTTGAGTGGAGCCACTTGATCAAGAACATTTGTCACCATTGCGTTAAAGTCTGTCGTGAGGTCATCAACGGGGTGATTGGGAGGGTGACGTTGTAATTGGGCACTAATCATGGTTTCCAGTTCATTTATGCGACTCGTTTGATGTTCCTGGTCCAATGCTTGGGTTTATCAGTTAATGCTGGTTGGGATTTGGTGTTTGTATTGATATTAAACAATAAGAGGTGGTGATCAGACCAGTCAATGGGTGAGATCGATCGAAGTGAGACCAGCTCATTTTTGGTCATAATCGTATCAAGAGTGGATCCTTTGATGTGTGCTGTTTCATTGCAAAGTTGTTTAGGATCTTTAAAAGGGAGGTGCTGCTACTGCTCAAACAGCCAGGTCTTGAGGTGTCTCCTAAAGGTGAGGTGGTCCTGGGTCAGTCGAAGTTGGACAGGGAGGGAGTTCCAGGTCTTGGCAGCCAGGTAGGAGATGTTTAATAGGAGAGGAGTCTTTGACTGTAAGTTCAACTCCGAGGTACTCAAAGGTTGAGTATTCTGGGGTTTTAATATAGAAAGCTGTATTTCTTCTTTGCGGATGATAGCTAGTCCCCCGTGTTCTTATAGGTCTGTTGTGCCTAATGATGCTGTAGCCTGGTTCGATAAGCAGGTCAAGTATGGGTGGTCATTGAGCAAGGATTCAGCGAGGAAGGTGATGTCTATTTCATCCAATAGTATAGTTTCTGCAATATCTGTAGCGTGTTGAACTGCTGATCTGCAGTTGAGGAGCATGCATGATGAAGTGCATGGATAATTGTTGCTAGCATGTAATGTTTCAATGGTAGTGTATTCAGTAGGTAGTCTGGGGAAGTGGATACTTCTAGGAATTCTATTTTGCCTTATATTACTAGGATTGTTGAGGGAGGCTTCTCAACCATATTCTGGTTCATTGAGCGGTAAGAATTGCTAATAGCATTGGCTTATGGTGCTGATATGGGGCGGAGAGCTTGGTGAGGTCTGTGGGGCTGACAACTCAAGGGAGTAAAGGGCCACAGGGTGCGTTGTAGGGTTGTAGGAGAATCTGTATGGGGTGACAGTTTGTATCTACCCAAAGAGTTTGAGTGGGTTGGCTTGATTAGGCTAGAGAGGTCTTGTCTAGTCGAGTTTTTGATCCATTTGTTTCAAGAATTGGGTGAGAGAATCATTGTTGTTACCAGCCTTGAGAGTAGGCAGGAAAGTTGCAGATCCTGAGTCTGAGGAAGGAGAGTAGACTCTGCTAAGGGGTGGTCCATGTCTTTGGCCCCAGAAGTGAAGATGGTTTGAGTGTGAAGAATAGGGTCTGCTTAGGAGGTGGGGACGGTTTTAATGAGCAGAGTTGGAGCTGTATCGGTCGGGAGAAGGGCATCTTCAGAAAGCTCAGCAATAGACTGTCTGTAGTTTAGGCTCGCTATGACTGGCTCTGGGTTGGCTTCGGAGAGTTTTGTGACCATGTGTTTGCTGGCAAGGCTGGAAGGATTTTAAGTTATTCCAGTGGGACTTTGCTGGTGGAGTGTGATACTGGGTGTAGTGCAATTGTCATGAGTGAAGGAAGGTGTCATAGAGTTGCAAAGCAAGTCAGAAGGAAAGAGGTTTCGGGCCGTTTCTGAGTTGTTTTTATTTTTTTTTATATATATTTTTATTGAAAGAAGAAAAATAAGAGGAAATATTACACATATCAGGTGTCATACAATAGAAAATATTACAACGGTGAGTAGGCGAATAAGCCAATGTGGTAAAATCGATGCACAGGAGTGTGGGACGTCAACATGAACAGGTATATGAAAAAGGAGAAACCGTACGATCCACAACCCCGTTAAGCTGACGCCAGCAAGGTCCGTCCACCCACGATTCAGGATAATTAAGACCAGAGTAGACACCCAGATATGTGAAAAAGATCGACTCAGGATAAGCAACCCACCTCTCATAAAAAGGGGAAAGGAAAGAAAAAGGCCATAGAACTAAACAAAGACAAAAAAAAAAAACAACATTCCCCCCACCCTGCACACCTGCAATGGCTACGGCCTAACCCCACTAGCAGCATGCCTGTCGCCTAACAACTAAAACCTAAAAGAAGGAAAAGAGTGGTGGAGGAGATGTCATACAGGCTCCCGGTCCCCCTCACTCCTGGCCAGAAGCAAACCACTCCTAAATGTAGTCAAAACATTGTGAAGCAGCAATTACAAAACAACCGGGGGAGTTTGTGAAAACCGCCCGACTCCCGCATCATTATAGGCTACAAGTCCTGTATCAAATGAAGCCTTTTTATCAAACCCAGACAATCAAACTCAACCCTGGCCACTCCGATTTTTCGTACGATCTCTCTCCGCTCGAACCGCCATCTCGACAGGAGAATCAAAACGTTCAAGAAAGTCAAAGTCAGTACGGTAGGACCGAATCCAAAGTATTAGTACTCGAAGTCCACAAGTCAAACGGAGATATCTGTCCACCAACAGTAAGTCACGAGAACGTAGTTGAACCAACTGGGAGGAAAAGAATGATAAATCAATCCGATAGTCACTGAGGAAATTATCCTGGAGTATAAGATCGGCTGTGTCCATCTTGGACGGTATTGGCATTGAGTATGATGAGTTTTTGGTAGTTCCAGGCTCGCTAGCTGTTGTTCGGGAGCCGACAAAAAACACCAGATCTGGTTTCCGCACGGAGCCCTCTGTCTCAGGCATGCCCTGCTTCGCGGGTAACACAACGTGTTTCAAATCTATCGAAGGGTCGTAGTCCGGTCCCAGACATATATTTTCAGCTGTTACGACCATTTTATGGATGATGGCGGTGACCTGCGAGTGAAGCGCCCCAATGGCGGCCATTACGGTCTGCAACAACAGCATACATTCTATCCGCTCCATATCCTCTCGCGAAGCGACAGATCAGATCTTTGACCCTGGGGGCTCAGCAGGGTCTTCGGGCAACAGACCCTCGTCCACAGCAACCGGTGCGTCTTGCCGCCGTATCCTTGGTATCAACCTGACCACAGTACCACCATCCAAGCCGGTCAGGATATTCTCCACTTCGGGAGACCGGACGCTGCCCAAGTCCCGCGGCCGATGTTGTTCAACTCCAACCCGGATGGGTTAGAAATCGAGGCCCCCGCTTTCACGCTGGGTTAGGCCGAGAATGAAAACACGCGTAGCTTCATAATTCGAGGAGATGGAAATCGGGATTACACCTTTAAGCTCAGCAACACTTCAGCCACACGGGAGTCTGGTGCGAATTCAGGATCAATATCAGGATTTATGAGCTACTGGCGGAGGTCGGCGGAGCCGGGAGCTTACGCGGCCATCTTGGTTGCTATCGTAGCTCCTTCTCCCCTGAGTTGTTTTTAAATACTATTTCTCTGCATGGTTGAGAAGATTGTGTCAGTACTTGCCCACATATCTGAAAGAGTGTAGAAGGGCACCTCTATAAGTGCCATGAGATGTTTAAGTAAATGTGCTGGTATGTAACTGCTAGCTATAATACCTTAATGGCTATGTAAATGTTCATGTAAGTGGCTGCAGAAATACTTCTGTGCCTGTGTTAAGCAATTCGGAGCTACATAGGTGTGACTGAAACTATAGACTGCATCAATATGTGCTTCTGTATTTGTCTCAATTGCTGAAACAGAGGCTTTATGTTTTATTGAGCATGTATGTCATTTTCTTTAGGGATGGCATACACTATGTAGTACTTGGCATAGGGGCATGCACGTGAACAAGTAACTCTCTTATCTTTTAAGCACAAACTTGCATGCCTAATAGCACACCTACAGCATCTCTCACATGTGACTTGTGCATTCTGAAACTTAGATTTAAGACTTGGCAAATAGCTTTAACATTGAAAATCAAGCTCCAAGTGAAAGAGCACACACTTGACCTGTACTACCAAGCATCATCCATGTTTGAAAGAGTATTTCTCTACATGAATGAGAAGATTGTGTCAGTAGTTACCCACATATCTGAGAAACTGTAGGAATACACTTGTAGCAGTGTCATGAGACGTTTAAGTAAATGTGAACAGTATGTAACTGTCTATTTTAGTATCTCTATCACTCTCTAAATATCTATGTGAGTGGCTATAAACAAACACCTCAGTGCCTGTGTTATGGAAAAGAGAGGAATATAGACATGACTAGAACTATGTTTGAATCTGCTGCATGCACAAGGAGTTTCTGGGTAAGTGAATGTATATGTGCTTCTGTCTGACCAAGCAGTGTAACAAAACTATAACACTCGGAATTCAAAGAAAAGCAATCTTTGAGAACAGCACATCATATATACACGTGTAAATATTTCTACATCTTCTAATGCCTTGCTAACTAAAAGTTTAACTCTTACTTAGCAGTTTGTGATTAACAATTACACCATGTAATAGGCAGTAAATGTACAACATACTCATGTGAAGCAACAGATTATGAACCAACTTCTCACACTCCTAGTCTACAAATCAGACAAACTGTCACATTCCTGTTATTAACCATACAAAGTCACTCACAAAACCACTCATACTTTACCTCATATAGTTCCAATATGTTCTCAAAAATAATTGATACTCTCTTATAACATTCTCAACAACACATATACCTTTACAATAACTTTTTCCTCCAAATTAGATATAATTAAAATTAAAATTAAAAAAAGCTTTATTTGATTTAAAAGAGAATAAATCATAAAAGCACAGTATATCACATAATATTATACTCAGGGCAACATTATAAAAAAACATTAAAATACTGATGGTGACATAAATTAAAAAGCCAGATTCATATGCCAATAGTTTTCCTACATCTCATTATGCTTTTCAAGTACAAGGCTATATATTGTAAAATTAAAAACGCAGGACGACATTGTCTAAGACCTAATAGCCTTAAAATGGGTAAAATCCACCTCTTTCCTAATACAGAATAAAATGTACAAAATAAAAGAACATGCATTGTTGATTGCAAAGACTTGTCATCACTTGGGCAAGTACTCAAGACTAATCGTTCATGACTGGGAAGCTAATTAACCTGTGAAAGTTCCCCAATCGAAAACGTGTCAACACCATCCTCCCATAATCCCCGGTAACAATTTTAAGATACAGCTGTATGTTGTATGTAATTAGTAGCTTCTAGTTTTCCTGTACCGTTGGCTTTCAGTTGATAATCTATTTGTCTCCAGAAGCGTCAAGCAATTAGTTTTCACTGTTTCTCTGGATTATAATTATACTGCCTAGGTCGTCAACATATTCGGGGTGCCTAAGGTCTTTCATGACATTTTTAACATACTTTTAACAAGGGATGCTAGACCTCCAGCGTAATTTTGAACCATCATTTAGAATATCCTGATTAAAACTATTATTTGTTGTAGACCAAATCTCTTGCCACAATAAAATGGGTTGTATTTTTATATGGTCGTATATATATGGCAACCTTAATTCAGAATGGCATACGTAAGTGGCCATACTCCTTGGGACTGCCAGCAAATATATATAAAAGGCATTCTCAAATAGCTGCAAATGCTGAGGGTCAACATAGCCCCAAATGCCAGTGCCGTATATAGCAGAGAGAGATACATTTTGCTTTATAAATCTGTAATAACAACCGGTCGTCTTCCCAGTTTTCTGGCAATGTTAGCTAGTGTGGCAGTGACTTTCAGAAATAAAAATATTCTTGCTTGAACAGCCTGGCACCAAGTACTCCTGTGATCGAAAACAATGCCTTAATATGTAAATCTAAAAAGAACTATTGATGGACAGAATGCAGAAAAATATCATACATTCACCCCAGTACAGAGATCTGGGCTTAAATCCATCGTTTTTTTGCTCACCATGCCATTCCAGTTTGGACCTAGCCATTTGCAAATCAGTCTTGACCCTGCGCCCAATGGGAACAGTCCAGCCCGAACTGCCGGGCCAGGTCCTCCCTGGACTGGAAACAAGCATCCTAGGACCGGTTTCGGGGTTTCACCCCTCTTCAGCCAGGATAGCTTGACTCCAGTGGCATGGAGGGCATGGGACTCATGTCTGAGCATTCCCGTCTCTCTCGGGGCGACAAATGCAAAAAGAACTATTGATGGACAGAATGCAGAACAATGTCATACATCCACCCCAGTACAGAGATCTGGGCCTAAATCCATCGTTTTTTTGCTCAGCATGCCATTCCAGTTTTGACCCAGCCATTTGCAAATCAGTCTTTACCCTGCGCCCAATGGGAACAGTCCAGCCCAAACTGCCAGGCCAGATCCTCCCTGGACTGGAAACAAGCATCCTAGGACCGGTTTCGGGGTTTCACCCCTCTTTGCCAGGATAGCTTGACTCCAGTGGCATGGAGAGCACGGGACTCACGTCTGAGCATATCTGTCTCACTCGGGTGACAAATGCAAAAAGAACAGTAAGTCTTCTTAAGCGCAACACTTGGGAGCTACTGGCATTGTCAGTTTTGCGCTATTTGCTCTCTGCTTGTAATCAGAGGAAGAAGGCTATAGATAACTTCCCTTCTATGATAACCAGCTCGTAGTAGAAGGTACTGAAGGTCTGCTTAGTGTTTTATTACCCTCTATGTCATACATTCTTATTGTCGATATCTGGTATATTCCTACTTTTTACGGTTTGCCTATTAATTAGTTTTATCTACATATGAATTCTTATATTTATGAAGAATGCCTATACAATATGACAACCTTGTTGCTACTGGTTATAGTAGCTTGTTTTACTTATCAACAATTATTTTTAACCATTGTTGATTTTAACCTAATGTAAAAAGGAAGTTTGCATGATGTTTTTACCGAAATTGAATTGTATATCTTTTTGGATTGTAACTTTTTATGGCTCTTAGCCAAAATAAAAGGTTTTATGATACCAGTATCTTTGGCCAATACCTGTAATCTGTTCAATAAAATGCAACCCGCCACCTTATCTAAAGAGTCTAACAGTAATATGAGTCGATAACAAGTAGGATTATGGCAATCTCACTTCTTCTTAAAAATTGGGACCAAGATAAATCATGATAGAATAAATCTAGAAGAGCAACATGCTGCTAGTACCTGTGTTAGTAAAGGGCCCCAGAGTGACAAATTTGACTTATAGAGGTCTACAGGCGCTCCATCGGAGCCGGGAGCTTTGCCACCCAAACTTGCATTGATGGCACTGTTAACTTCTTCCCAGGTAAAATGTACCTCTATTGGATAGTGGTTGGGTGGTATTAACTCTTCTGGTTGTTGGGGCACAGACAATCTCATGTATATCATCATTATACATTGGCAAATAGTGATCCACCCATTGGTTCTCAGCGATGGTTATCTCTATGTTATATCTCGAGGGGCTAAAAAAGGGGCATTTACTGCTTTCCAAAATCATGTATTATCTCTAGATGCAGTGGCTTCATGCAATGCCGACCATAAATTGTCTCTTACTGCACCTTTGCCTTCTTTAACAGCACGTTTATAGGCTCCTCTGCAGTTTTAATTTCTGCCGGGTTTCTTATTGGTTATGTAATACATTTCTCAAATCACTATAAGCTTTAGTGCATTTGGCGTTAAACCAATCCTGTTTCTTATTATGAGATTTTTACTCTCCACAAATAGGGCCGTTTTAACTGCTAAAGTGACCTGTGCAAAAGATGTGTGGGGTGATCTCATCAAGATAAGCTAAAAAGTCTGGTTTACAGTTAATTAAAAGGGAACTTGTAAATCACAATGCCTGCACGGTTACAACAGGATTCCTGTATTGCGCCATGCGTGTTTAAGCGCCACTCCAAGATGGCCGCTCCAATATGCGCCTCGATCACGCGACATTAACAAGAAGGCGGATACACGCCAGATCCCACAGACCCGGTTAACGCGCTATATATTTCCCCTACCGCCGAGCTCCCACATCTACTCGAGCTCGGCGGAGAAGGGTAGGTCACACCACATGGACACGGAAGGATAGAGGTAAGCCCCACGCGACTATGGGGTACATCGGGGCAGCTCCATGCTGCTTGCAAATATCAGGCTTTTACTCCTAACGACTTCTCAAACCCTGGTACCTTGTTGTTTGTTGTTACACCTAGCATACTCCTTGGGCTCTCCCCCGATGTCTTAATCCCGCCGACCCCTCATGTGGCAGGTAGTCCTTAACCTTCAGGTGAGTGGGTCATGTGTGCAAGCTAATTAATGTACCGTTTCTAGACACAGTATGTACTTTGGTCTGGTTTGTTTCTAGGTGCACGTCTCTATTAAGGGTGTGACAGTGAACCCACCTGCTTGCTGATAATAGAACAGCCAAACCCTCAGAAAATGCTGCAATAAGAACCACACCTCTTTTTGTAATAGGTTTAAAATCTTTTCCATAAGATTAATTTTAAACCATTGTTTTTAGCCCACATTTCCTTCACCTCCCTCCTCACAGATTCAACAACTGCTGTGTGTGCTTGTCACTGCGCACGTGTTACACACAGACCGGGTTGCAAGGCATGCTTGCTCACATTGTAGAGGCATGTTTTATGATCATTATAATAATTTTCTGGCATTCGACTGCAACTACCAAACATGCATAAAACGGCAACTAATGTGTTTTCCTTTTTCTCCTTAAATGTCCAGGCATAGGAGTTCCACACAGAGGTAACACTAGACACACGTTACACTTGCATGTGTGCCACATCACTCTAACACGGTCCTGATGAATCGCGGGTGAATAGACCCACAGCGTGAAACATGTCGACCACCATCACCTTTAGCCTCAACTAGGGTCACTTGACCTAACCTGCTGACCACCTAGTGAGCCTAACCACCTTTTTAACTGTAACCAGGGGACCCCCAGAATAAATAGAATTCAGGTACCCCTTGCTACATTTTAATATCCCATACACCACCACTTCTAGTCCAGTCCACACACCCCCACTCACCAAAAGGCAGTTGGAAAAAGATCTCCGCTAAAGAGCCCCTCTTTGAGGTGAGCCCGTCGGGGATTGCACAACCTCCCCGACGAGGAGCAACTGCCGATGATGAAGCATGACATCCTTCGGGGTGTGTGAGGCCATTCCATCCAACAAAATGGATGCCCCAGGATGTTACTTTAGCATCTGCGGTCATGCCAGATAAATACTCCCCAGTAGGAACAGTACAGCGACCTCTCTTGTTTACTCAGTGTTTAACACGGACACAGCTGCTACTGGACCTTCCTCCCATACCCCCCCTGGGAGGTAAACAGTGTCCGTTGACCTATTGGTCACCTCTCTAACTCCCTCCTTTTTGATAGAGATCCGAGCACGGTTTCAACCGTGGGAGCACTTGCTAGGCGGGTAAACTTGGTGTTGTCCCCCACCTCTAGACTTCACACAATAGATGTGAGCCGTTCAAGATTCACAACCAACTCCTGTCTTTGGAGCTGAGTTTCCTTCTTTCCCCCCCCCACTCCCCTGTTTTGGAAATTTCCAAACAACTCTTTCTTTTTAATATCAGCCACCTTGAGTGGATTATTCCTACCGACCGAAACCAGCCTCCCTTGACCCCTCCACCATGGAGGGCCAAGGACTGAGTTTTGGCGAGGAGGAGGCGGCAGCAATAATGAGGATACCATCTCTCTTTGGCATTGAGAATGAACCTGCAACAGGGAGCAACACCACTGAGTGGCAGTCGCTCTCGGACTTAAAAAGGGAATGGATTAGGATAACGATCCATGGGACCATGATGGCCCAATACTTTAAGGCTAAAATAGCACCGAACGGGCTGATTGTCAAGAACTTCCCCAGGATCTTCTGGGAGGATGGCCAATTTAAAGTCGAATGGTCCCAAATCTCGTGGAAATGTACCCACGATCTTTTGATTCTCATTGTGAACACAGCTAAAAGATTAGCAGATGCTCTTCTGGTTAAGATCCAGGCAGCCGAGGCCGCGTTGAAAAACACGGTACAGAACCCAGGCTTTAAAACCAAACTGGCCGAAATCAACAAGGAGATGGCTGAGCACAAAGAATACCTCCTGAACCAGAAAATAGCCAAGCTGCAAAAGGATATCACAAAATTCTCCAAAGAGAAAGTGTATCCATATCTTAGGGAAGACTATGCCCCTACAAGCACTAACTACAATTCTGATTCTAGCACAACTTCCTCCAGAAGGGGTTCTAACAGTGGATCTGACAGCAGTGGGGATAATACTCCCGCTCAAATGCCCCCGAGGGCAAAAAGAGGAAGAGGACGCGGTCAGAACACTTTCAACAGTTACCCCAACCAGGGACAAGTGGTCGGTGCCCCATTTTGGCAGTACCCCCAATTTCCTCCCTTTCAACCACCGTATGGTCCACAGTACCCTCCATTCTACCCCCCGACAAACCCGACACACCCACCTTTTTTAGGCAGAGGTTGGGGCAGAGGGCGCGGGCGAAAGAGAGGGAACGCGCCAGAAAAAAGAGTGCAATGGGAGGACACACGCCAACACGGGATGGACACGAGGAGTACGAACCGGTCAGGACCGCAGTAAGCCTTGTGGTTAATCTCTCCGACCGCCTCCTCACACCCAATGAGGAAGACGCCCTACAAAAAGGTCTGGGATTTGTCCCCACACCTAGGATTGACTCTTTTGAACAAACCAGAGAACTGAAAGCCTTTTTCAGAAAAATCAGACTGAAAACCTTCTTTGAAGGAAGGCCGTGTGAACCCAACACTGACTCTGGGCTACGGAACCCCTCTACCTTTACACCACACAATGGTATGGTGCCGAATGAGGTACTCACTTTTGAACAGGCGGTTCTCAAGGATATCTCAAAACTAAATTTGAAAAATGGGTACTGCAATATATCCAGGAATGAGTTGACAACATTACAATCACTAGCGGAGGACCCACTGATTACCATCAAGCAGGCAGACAAGGGGGGTGCAACAGTGGTGATGAACACCAAAGACTATGAACTGGAATGCACCAGACAACTGAGTGACAATAGATACTACACCCCTATTGCCAGTGACCCCACCACACGCTTACAGATGAGGATAACAAGCATGGTCACGGGCGCAGAGTGCGAAGAATGGATCACCAAACATGAGGCAGAATTTTTGGTTAAAAAAGATCCAAGGGTCCCATATTTTTATATCTTACCAAAGATACACAAAGCCACGAGACCAATCCCAGGGAGACCTATCGTGTCAGGGATTGACTCGGTATTGGAGCCCCTGTCGCAATTTTGCGATCACTTTCTCCAACCACTAGTAAAAAAGATTCCGTCCTACGTCCAGGACACCACAGACGTGCTACGCATACTAATGGACACTGAGAACATGGAGGGGATAGATCTCCTGATCACCCTAGATGTGGAGGCCCTCTACACCAATATTCCACAGAGGGCTACCCTAGAGGTGATCGAGGAAAGACTTGGCCAGGAGACTTGGAACTCGAACACGCCACAGGCTTTTATAATGGAATGTGCCACCTTAGCTCTCACTGAGAATTACTTTGAGTACAGAGGCAAATATTACCACCAGACCCAGGGGACCTCTATGGGCAGCACCTTTGCCCCGTCGGTGGCCTGTTTATACATGGCAATGTTCGAGTGGCAACACATACACCATGAGACCAATCCTTTCAAAGATAACATAAAACTGTGGAAACGTTTTATTGATGATATTCTGATCCTGTGGACTGGTCCACCTATGTCACATGAAGCCTTCCTTATCTGGATCAACGCACTGAATCCCCATCTACACTTCACTATGACCAGTTCTCCTAAGGAGATCGCCTTCCTAGATCTTACTATTAAACTAGAAGATGGTGAAATCAGCACTACCATGTACCGCAAACCCACTGACCGCAACAGTCTTTTACATTTCACGAGCCACCACCCAAGGGCTCTGCGTACTAATCTGCCCTTTGGGCAATTCCTAAGGATCAGACGCAACTGCAGCAAGATATCCGACTACAAAAAAGAGTCAGAAATTCTATCTAGGAACCTGCTAGACAGGGGTTACCCCAGAGGCGAGGTGCTGAAAGCCAGAAAACGTGCCAGGAACAATAACAGGGAGGCACTTCTAGAAAGACGTGAGAGACCCTTGGCCGAGAATCAACCCATCACTTGTGTTACTACATACACCCCTCTGTCCTCTAAGATTAGGGGTACCATTAAACACCACTGGGGAATTCTCAATACTGGGGAGTTGACACTAGAAGAACCTAGGTTTGCGTTCAAGAGGTCCAAAAACCTGAAGGACATCCTCATCAGTACCAGACCCAAGAATACTAGGAAGGATACCCAACAGACACTCTGGCACCTACCCCCAGTCACGGGCCATTTCCCGTGCGGCATGTGTGGGGTCTGTAAATACACCATGACATTGAAAACGATCCAACTCTCGGAGAATTTCAAGTGGGAGATCAGACACCATACAAATTGCAATACACCGCATTGCATCTATCTCCTCAAATGTCCCTGTGATCTCCTTTACATTGGGATGACTTCCCGACCGGTGAAAACAAGAATCATTGAACACCGGAGCAACTTTCGTTGCAAAAAAACGCATACCAAGATGTGCAAACATTTTGTGGAACAAAACCATGACGAAGACTCCCTTAAGTGGGTAATACTTGAGGCCAGCCCTAACTGCCCAAGTAATGCCCTGTTCCGGAAGGAACAAAGATGGATCCATAGACTCTCCACAGACAAACGTGGCCTTAACGAGGACATCCCATGGCACTCGCTATAAGATACCAGGGCCACCCTCTCTGCTCTATAACTGTAACCACCTTCCTGACACACGGGTCACATACGTGACGGTCTCCAACCTGTGTCACTCGAACATAAGTCCCACTTGCCACTGTAACACCAGATACGTCGCGAAGTCACACACCATGTGACGTGTCCCACATGACTAGTTGTATAATCCATCATCCTTGCACCCTTACAACCACAATACATGACACTGTTGCCCGCTTGCACATTCAGCACCACATACACCAATTGACCTACTCAAGATGGCCGCCATACTGAGCTCTCCGACCACGTGACCGCTCTGTAGGACAAGTCAATACACATGCCTACCAAACGGGTCACATAACATCAATACACATCTGGCAATAAGTTATTTACTACGGCCATAGCGGAATAATCCAACAGCTAAAATATGAATTACTAATCACAATGCCTGCACTGTTACAACAGGATTCCTGTATTGCGCCATGCGTGTTTAAGCGCCACTCTAAGATGGCCGCTCCAATATGCGCCTCGATCACGTGACATTAACAAGAAGGCGGAGACACGCCATATCCCACAGACCCGGTTAACGCGCTATATATTTCCTACCAAACGGGCCACATAACATCAATACACAGCTGGCAATAAGTTATTTACTACGGCCGTACCGGGATAATCCAACAGCTAAAATATGAATTACTAATCACAATGCCTGCACGGTTACAACAGGATTCCTGTATTGCGCCATGCGTGTTTAAGCGCCACTCCAAGATGGCCGCTCCAATATGCGCCTCGATCACGCGACATTAACAAGAAGGCGGATACACGCCAGATCCCACAGACCCGGTTAACGCGCTATATATTTCCCCTACCGCCGAGCTCCCACATCTACTCGAGCTCGGCGGAGAAGGGTAGGTCACACCACATGGACACGGAAGGATAGAGGTAAGCCCCACGCGACTATGGGGTACATCGGGGCAGCTCCATGCTGCTTGCAAATATCAGGCTTTTACTCCTAACGACTTCTCAAACCCTGGTACCTTGTTGTTTGTTGTTACACCTAGCATACTCCTTGGGCTCTCCCCCGATGTCTTAATCCCGCCGACCCCTCATGTGGCAGGTAGTCCTTAACCTTCAGGTGAGTGGGTCATGTGTGCAAGCTAATTAATGTACCGTTTCTAGACACAGTATGTACTTTGGTCTGGTTTGTTTCTAGGTGCACGTCTCTATTAAGGGTGTGACAGTGAACCCACCTGCTTGCTGATAATAGAACAGCCAAACCCTCAGAAAATGCTGCAATAAGAACCACACCTCTTTTTGTAATAGGTTTAAAATCTTTTCCATAAGATTAATTTTAAACCATTGTTTTTAGCCCACATTTCCTTCACCTCCCTCCTCACAGATTCAACAACTGCTGTGTGTGCTTGTCACTGCGCACGTGTTACACACAGACCGGGTTGCAAGGCATGCTTGCTCACATTGTAGAGGCATGTTTTATGATCATTATAATAATTTTCTGGCATTCGACTGCAACTACCAAACATGCATAAAACGGCAACTAATGTGTTTTCCTTTTTCTCCTTAAATGTCCAGGCATAGGAGTTCCACACAGAGGTAACACTAGACACACGTTACACTTGCATGTGTGCCACATCACTCTAACACGGTCCTGATGAATCGCGGGTGAATAGACCCACAGCGTGAAACATGTCGACCACCATCACCTTTAGCCTCAACTAGGGTCACTTGACCTAACCTGCTGACCACCTAGTGAGCCTAACCACCTTTTTAACTGTAACCAGGGGACCCCCAGAATAAATAGAATTCAGGTACCCCTTGCTACATTTTAATATCCCATACACCACCACTTCTAGTCCAGTCCACACACCCCCACTCACCAAAAGGCAGTTGGAAAAAGATCTCCGCTAAAGAGCCCCTCTTTGAGGTGAGCCCGTCGGGGATTGCACCGCCTCCCCGACGAGGAGCAACTGCCGATGATGAAGCATGACATCCTTCGGGGTGTGTGAGGCCATTCCATCCAACAAAATGGATGCCCCAGGATGTTACTTTAGCATCTGCGGTCATGCCAGATAAATACTCCCCAGTAGGAACAGTACAGCGACCTCTCTTGTTTACACAACTTGTAAAACCAGTCAGTTACACCATGGGCCAGAGTAATGAGTGGCCATTAGTTTTGTTCAGAGCTATATTCTGTACAATGTGATCTGATTTACCCTTGGTATTTATCATGTTACTTACAAAAGTGATAGCTCATGACACTTTTAAGGGTCCCAAAGTTTTTATGCCGGCTAGAGTGTCTATTTGAGAGCAGGATGTAGTCAGTGATCAAACACTTTTCTCTACTATTAAAAGTGCAACTGAAGGGGACTGACGGGAAGCATAAATCATTGGCAAAGCCAAGATCTTGTGAAAACATATTTTCATTTAAATTTCCCCCAAAAGTTGTGTGTAGGAAATGAACGTAATTGATTCCGTCGTCAGATGTAATTCCACAGATTCCCCTCTCAATATACTGGCACAAAGCTGAATTAAAACCCCTTCCCCAGGTAATGCACACGTCCTTGGCAGCTGTATATTACTCAGATCACCCTGCAATTTTCTCAGTACCCCCACAGTCTGGTCTTCAGGGTTGTTATTATAAAAATTCAATGGAGCTATACAGTGCATTATATAACCACATTAAACATCACAATCTGATAATAAGTTTCTGATATCTTCAATTTAATCTTTTTAGCATTTACATGATTGTACACGTATGTGCACAACCCACCCTTGTTTCTCCCTTGAGTAGATAATACCGCAGCAGTATGCATGATGTTCTCTGTCCATGTTTCTTGAAAGCACAATATTTTAAATTCTCAGTTATAAAATACATTGTCAGCAGATAGAGCCAATGATCAGGAACTGATGATGTATGCTTGAACTACGCACGTTTTGGCATAGCCTTCATCAGGATTCCGTCTCAGTGAATCACAGTCTGTATAATCGATTTGATATATTATAAATGAAGGATATCTTGCTCTTAAATCTCTTTTAGTTAAACATCAAGATTTTTTCCAAATGAGAAAGTGGGGGGGCAGCAGTATTAAAATGTTATCGATCTCCCAGATTTTCTTATCCTGTTGAGCCTTAAATCTGTGTGTCCCACGATGCGGGTCTGATTTAAGAAAGACCAATAAATTGACTTGAAATGGAAAATCTGTATTCTTTTAGCTTTGCACATGTTTTGCAGATTTCCCCCTTGTCATTAGAGAAGTTTATATTCGTCTTGTTAAAACAGAAATGTGTTTAGCGTCCTGGGATAATGGCGATAATGGCACAGTGCTACGTTGTCAAAGGCTGTCCTCTCTTGATTCTACCATGTTCAAGATGGTCCTTACAGGTCATGTTTCAATCGTGTCCCTTCATAATGGCGAGCTTTGCATTAAGAGGTGCAGTTTTATATCGTCTCATTTCCGCTCCTAATGTTTCTGGGCGAGGAGGCTTGGATGTCGGCGGTAGCGGCCAGATATCAAAAGAGGACCTTTTACATGTTTCTTTATTAAATGAAGATCTATTGTTTAATATAATTTGTGAAGAGTGAAAGTCAATGATTTAGTCGCATTAAAATTGTGTTGCCCGTAACTAATGTAATCAACCTTGCCCAGGTTTTCTTTTTCACATTTGTATTTTCCCTGTCAGGGCATTATTACCCTGCATACAGGGGCCCCAGCTCTTTTCCAAATATATATTGTGATGATGGGTAGATTTTTTTTTTACAAGTCTGGAATTTGGAGTGCAATGTTTGCAGCTACTTTAAACAAAATTAATTATGTTTAATTTAAACCAATATTATTTTTTTTATTTAGTTTAGTTTTATGGTTTCCAATGACTGTGGATTACTTTGGTGCGTTTAATTTAGAAGTTTATTTTTTACATTTTTTGGGAGGGTTTCTCAGTTTTATTTTTTACTTTTTTGTAGAGTGTATTTTTGGAAAGGTGGAGGTGGATCAAGAACTTCGACTATGTAACTGTATACAATGTTACTGTTTGTTTTTTGGTGGGAAGTAATATATTGTAATACCTCTATGTATTTTGTAATTGCTAAAAATAAAATGTTCTCTTTTGGATGTGTGTGATTTAATTGTTTTATATTGTATCTTTTTTATTTCCACATGAATACTTTCAATTAAATATAAAAATTAATTAATTGTATTTATTAGCCTTATTTTGTACTTTATTGTTATATTTTTGATGTAATCTAATTTACAAAAGGCATTCTAATATTTATTGAAACTTTTTATAATAATGTTAGTTTTTGTTCTATTTTAGTTGTGAGTATATAGTAGGTATGTGGTTTATATTAGTGATTTAGACATTATTTGTAGGTAGTCTATACCTTTACTATTTAGAAAATGTCTGACTTTGGATCTTAGCATTTCGTACATTTCCCTGGTTTATTTAGTTATTTTAGGTTTTATTTGGTTTACCGTGTTCTATTTTTAGTTTAATTTTTAAAGGGTTTCTATAAGTTTGTAGAATGTTGGTTGGGTTCTTCCTAGTGTGTTTTGGGAGTTGTTGTGCCATCTTTCCTCTGCATTGTTGGTTTTTGAGCAATGGTGCCAATGTAGATGTTCCACCATCATATTTGGAATAAGGGGTTGTGTCTATGACCAGATCAATGCGGTTTGTCAACCCAAGTATCTTTTAAGTAGTCCATTAGTGTACTTAGGGCCTGATTACAAGTTTGGTGGAGTGGCTGCGGGCTGCCAAGCCAGAGCCCCCCTGCCACCCTGACAAACTCAGCCTCACACCTCCCTCCAGATTACTAGTTCATTTGTGATCTGGTGGACAGTGCTTTGGCGGTCCCGCGGTGTTGCCTTTCAACGGCTCATATCCAAGCCTTAGAAATGTACCACAATAGAAGCGCCAAATCACTTTCCTCATGGACTGTTAAGTCCATGCCGTGCAGGAACTCAGGAGCATGCCTCCCGGGGCGCACAACGTGTGCTCCCATGCATGCATTACCTAGCCCTGAGGCAACAGGAGACCCTGTAGGGTCCCATTCGTTTCCTCACTTCCACAGTTTCCATAGCTGGTTCATCACAAACTGTAACACTGAAGAAACTCATAATATGCTTGGGAGTGGTGCAGCAGCACCACCAGCATATTGTGGGCCTCAGTCCGCCGTAACGATCCTATGGCAGTCTGACCGCCAAACTCGTAATACTTTGGTGAAATGGAGATGCTGTTAGCATGTTCTAGTGGTTTGCTATGTCTGTTACTGGTAAATGTGCCATAACTAATAACTTCTTAATTTCAAAAGCAACATGGCTGTTTTGCACATATTCTAGACTTTGTGCAGATTTTTGCAGATGTTTCCCAATATTTTGGTTGAAGTGGTAATGACAGCATTGTATCGCTGTGTGTAGGAATAGTTTATGTATTGTTGTATCTTTGCCTGTTCAAAGACTATTATAATTTTGTGTGGAGAGTAGTTGTTAGGTTTTACTTTGATGTGGTTCAAAAATTATTTGCAAATTGCTCTTTTTAGAGCGCAGTGCATAAATGAGGGGTATGTTAGTTCTATGATAGTCACCATGATTGGTGGGGGCACATTTTCAATGTTATGTCCACGTTTTACTTTGACATTGTCTTAGGATGTAATTTTGAGTTGCACAAATGCGATTATTTTTCTGTTGTTATTGTGGTTGTTGTATATCAGGAACTGTTCTTCCTTATTTGTAGTGGTTAGATGTTCTGGAATCTGTACATCTTCATATCATCAAGATGCAGCGGATTTGACTCATTGCTATTTAGACTATGAAATGTCATTTTAAAGTAGGAAGTACTGCAAGCTGACCTGTAGTGTGATCAGGTACTTAGGGAATATGTCTTTTAAAGAGTGGGTTCTTGGGAACTAGTGTTTGCTTTTTAAATCTTGACGTACGTGCCTTAAATCTACCTCTGTTACATTTGAGGGGTGGTGGTATTCTTTGATGTTAATTATAGTATTGTTGTTTGTTGTTGCCCTGCCCTTCCTAAGAGAAGTATTTGCATAATACTGAGTACATTTTTAATTCAAGTTCTCAGTGCTTGTGCCTTTCTGGCTTCATGTGTATCCTTTGTGCAAAACCTATTGTTTGCCTTTAAAAATGTTTATTTTGTTCGCTCATAACATTTAAACATGCTTTAACGTTCTATATTTTATACTCACACATGTACTGTTGCTTTAAGTTGCACTTGATTTTCTTCCATTTCTTTTGGATGTCATCAAGATTTGGGTCACATGGGCTTTCATTTTCTGTTGGTGAGAAAATGTTTCTTTAGTTACATTTTAAAAATACAGGTTTGGTTAGTTATGGGGGTTGATGGGGTTTTAGTTTTAAGGTTAACGCATGGGGGTTGTTTTATTTTAGTAACGGTTTTATTTTACCTACTTTGAAAATATAATAAAACAAATTTTACATTTAAAATGTATTAATAATGCAACAATCCAACAAATCCACCTATGTAAAATTAAATCAGAAGCGACAATTAGTGGCCACCAAAAATATAACTGAAAACAAATTCCAAACTGTACAATAAGTAGCAAATAAAATCTACTATAAATCAAACTAAACATTACGAATACAATTTAAAAGGACCTTTGTCTAGGTTTACAAGTGTGGATTTGTATCTTTTGATGTGCAGTGCTTTGTTTTTGCTGCAGTGCTTCTTTAGTAACTATTGGTTAATATATATATATAATAAAAGAGAGAGTTTAGTAATTTATGTATTGGTGTTTTAAAATTATTTCCGGTTGCATTGCAGTTCATTTAATTTTTAAACCTATTTTGGAAGGTGCCTTGTTATTTTAATGAATTCTTCCCTCTGGCTTTTCTTCATGCAGTCCACCAGAGTGTCATTTCTTTGCAGTTGTTAAGTTTTTAATGTGAAAATATTGAGTTTTGTGGTCTTTTTAAAGTGTTGACCTAATTATGATTTTGTTTGCAATGGTTAGTTATGGATTTATTGCGCAGTTTTTCAGTTATTATCTTTTTGGTGGACAATAATTGGTGTTGCTGATTTAATTTTTATTATGTGCATTTGTTGTATTGTTGTATTAGTAATAACATTTTAAATGTAACATTTATTTTTATTTATTTTTTATTTATGTTGTATTTATTTTCTTGTAGTAATGTTTGTTTTCTTAAAGCACCTTTATTGTTAACAATACATATATTGTGAATAGATATGGTTATACATTTTAACAATTTTATGTTTCTTGTTTTAATGTATTCTTAATTTTAGTGTTTACTTCTTATTTTTACCAATATGATTGTTGTTGATATTTTGTCTTTTGATATTTTGTATATTGTTTATGTATTTAAATAGTAGACAATATCTTCAGATCAATATTTGTATGTTCAATAGTGTTAAACTTAACATATTTTTTAAGGCAATATTTATGTCATCTGTATTTGTGTTTTCTGGTTGTGTTTTTTGGTTATGTATAGGGTGGCAATATTTTTGTAATTTATATTATTTTGACAATATTGTAGTGAATCCATATTGGTTTCCACAATATCTTGTCATTAAACTGAAGTCCAGCATTAGGATAATAACTTATAGTGTACTTCCATAATCCTTATTCTACCCCTGGTAGTTAATGTGTGCATCCATCTGTTGGCCCAGGACATAGAGCAACACAAATTTTAGCTCAGTGTCTCCAAGAATGAGACTGAACTTCAATTGTGAAATATATTTCTTGGAAAATTTATATTTTTTATAGGAGATTTGCTTAAATGGCTACAAAAGTCAGGTTTTCTTGCTTTATTGCCATCCAGGTTTTCCCATTGCCTAGGAACAGCCTATAATGTAAAACCAGTTTATCCTTTCAACTACAAGCATTCTTGCCAGCAAGTTAATGAATTGCTAAAAAGGTAAACCTTCCCAAGAAAGTTCACTTTCTGCTGATGGTCGAACCACCATATTGATCTATGTCAGGGTCCAGGGTCCTGATTCTGCTACATCAGAGGTACTGCAACACTAGGTCTCTCAAAAATATAGGTAATCAAATACAGAACAATACGGCAAAGCTAAGCTCTAACATAAGGAAACTATATCATGCACCACCTATCATGAACATTTTCTGTCTTTATTCTCTGCTTATTTGTAAGATTGAAGACACTTACTCATAACACATGAATCACACCCACTTATATTCTAAACAAATACCCTAGGATTGTGGAAAAAATGCAAAACTACCCTATTCCTGGAAAGGTCCAATTAATAATGCAGTTTTTTTACCCCTCCCCTTACTCTTACATTCACTTCACAATTGTGAGACCCATCAAGCGACCCAAAGGAAAAATGGCATGCAGATCATCTTACTCATTCTTGTCCCCTTTAAGATCACATGTCTAACTAATCCCCCTCCCTCAAACAACACCACTGCCATGGAACCAAGAAAAAAAATGAATGTGATATTTTACTGGCGAGAGTACGCAGACGACCTGTGTGTAATCTTACAAAAATAACAGTGGATCTCAGGGTCGGACAACGTCTTTTGTAGCCAGAGGGTAACATGATTAGTGTGTATTAAAACTGTTTATTGAATTAAGAAATAACATTCTTCTCTTAAACATGTAGCAGTTATAGTACTTATGCTGTTTTAACATAGCTTTTTGGGACACAAACATGTAAGTGCTATTTAAGGTACTTTACTAAATATTATTTGTGCACTAATATATCTGTAGCAAAAGCCTTGCATACAGGATGGAAGAGAGCCCGATGGTCTGATCTTTCAGAATTGATGTAAGTACTGCCTTTCAGTGGCTTTGAGAAGTGTTGATAATTCTAAATGTTTGCCAAGCTGCCATCATAAGATGTATAAAGAAAGCATTTTGCGAATCCCAAATATCGATTTTTACTGAATCGCTATTTGAGAATCGCAAAATACAATGTATTAAAACCTTTGCTAACAAATACTGAATTGGTAAAATTTTGCATTCGCAAATATGGATTCCCAACTCCCGATTACCAAATAGCGATTTCACATCTTAAGTAATCTCAAAATTGTGAATCTACTATTTCGATGCAGCATGATGACGTCACAACCAGGAAGTGAGTTTTCCCATGCTCACACACCTGTGTTCTGAATGAGAGGAGACGTCAGACTGCAGGAGCACAGCACCAGGGCGCCTGTTTGGAGAGCTGAGCCAGTGGAATACAACAACCCTGGCAGCTGAAGACAGAGGGAAGGGGCCAGCAATGCACAAAAAAAAGAAAATCCAGTGAGAAGGAGTTAGAAGTACTCACTGAGGAAGTGTTTGGGAAGAAACCACTCCATGTTCCTGAGTGTGAAAAGAGGAAAATATGGCTGGACATACAAAGAAAAATCCATGCAGTGGGGGCCACACATCTCTCAAAGGAGGGTCTTCACAAGTGCCGGTATGATATTTGCAACAGGGCAAAGGAAAGGGTGGCTGCAAGGCTTGCAAAGGTAAAGAAGACAGAAGGAGGCCCACCAACTTAAGTTAGTTCCACACCCTTGGGGACATGATTGTGTCTACTCTTCAGCCTGAAGCTGTCATTGAACTTGCAGAGATAGAAACCTCTGTGGGACCCAGTATCTCCCAAGGTAAGATTAACTTGAAAGTACATAAGCATGTTATGTTTAACAGATTACCCAATTTGGGAGAGCAGGCAGAAAGCTGTTAATACCACTCCAGTCCACATATTATTGCAACACACAGCAATGCATTATAATAGTAGCAGTAGTCAGTAGACACAAGAGGGAAGGCAAGGAGGTACAACCAAGCAGCATTAGCGTATTTAAGTAATCCAAGCAAGTGACAACACACCCTGGGAGATACTAAACATACTTTAATACCAAAAACCATGCCCAACACAGTTTGAAATGTGGCGTAGTAGTACTCAAATATTTACACGAAAGAAGAGTTGTTTAATGTCACAGATACCCCAGTGCAAGAGCCAGAAGGAAGTCCATCCACTGACCCACTTGAGATTCAGGAATAGTCAAGAGATGAATGAATAGAGACTACAGCACTCCTGTCTCGATGAGCAGTGACCATGCAGGTGAAAATGGCACATTGTAGCAGTGATGTGGCAGGGGTCTCATTCAGGTTACAAATGCTGTCGAACAGTTAAAAACTGCTACTTTTGGTGGTAGCAATTTACTGGTTGGGGGATAGTGAGGAGGCATTAAGCCTAAGCAGTATTACATCACCAGTTACTGAATGTAGAAGGTGCAGTTCCAGACATGCCGCTGCATCAGAGGCCTCATCCAGGGAGTGAAAAGAGCACACAGATCAGGCAGAGGAGTGCGTGGCTGCAGGAAAAAGAATGATTTTGAGTCTTGACAAGCAATTGGGTGACGTAACCTGTAGCATTCTATTTTCTTGGCAGGCAATCATGAACTGTGTAAATGTTGCACTTGTTGCATCATTACTTTCTCTAATATTATCCTTTAATTTGATGGTGTGAATGAACACAACCTGGATTCAGGGATGAATAAAACACATAACAGTTGAACTTATGTAGTGCATTGTCTCATCATTACTCACTTAAAAAAAGGTATGTGTGATTTCACCAAGTCTCTGTCGGCCATCTGCTTTCCTTGAAAAGTTTGCTGGTCAGTGAGGTTGATGTGCTTTATCCTTCTCCTCAGACTCAGAATTTTTCAGGTCCAAGGGTATGTCTTTGGTTTTTACAAGGTTTGACAACATGGCACAAGTGGCCACAATTTTACAGCATATTTCTGGCCTTTACTGCAGTGCACCTCCACTTTTGTGTAGGCAGCGCAACCTACTTTTCCGTAGGCCGAAGGTCCTCTCTATCACATTGCATGTAGACTTATGTGCCGCATTGTTTTTCCTCTCACTTTGAGTTGACAGATTGAAGTATAGGGTGAGTATAAAGGACCGCACAACAAATGCACTGTCACCTACAGGGTAATAGGCAACAGATGACTCAATGTACTGTTTCAGCATATCCATAGAGTCTACCAGACTGTGTTTCATGCTTTTACCTAGCAGGTACATGTGTTTTATACCACTGTGTCTGAATATGAAAGAAATGTGCGTACTGCCAGGGAATATTGCCACTATGTCAGTTATTATGTGCAAGGTATTACACATGACCTAGATGTTCATTGTATGAAAGGATTTACTGTTTCTAAACACGTACTCCTTAACTGAGGGATGACAAATGGCTACATGTGTACCATCAATGCACCCAATTACTTGGGGGAATTGGGCTATCTGGTAGAAATCTAAGTTGCGTAGGAGCACTCTAAAAATGCGTTCTTGTCTCCCCCTCCTTCTCTGTGCTGCTGCAGCAATCCTCATCCTGCTCGCTATGACATACAGTGCTGCCATTGTGAAATATTCTGAGTCCCTCTGGGCCTTTTAAAATAGTTTTCACCAGGTTACCACCTGATTGGAATAGGTGGTAATTTGTGCAAGCAAAATTGTGAATTTTGGAACATTTGCAATTTGCGAATGGTTCATACATGGTCTGTGAATAACAATTTGCGAATTCACAATTTGAGATTCGGAGTTTTGCAATTACCAATTTTGCAAATATGAACACTTTCATACATTGCGAAAGGTCTTTTTGCATTCGCAAATAGCCAATTTTTGTGATTAACACCGTTTGCAAACGCAAAATGGTTCCATACATCTGGCCCTAATTGTAGTACATTTTCCTCATATTTTCAAGACGTATCAGAGGACACACCCATTAATCGTTTTTATTATAAATAATGCCAGAACCTCTTGGTGGGTATGTAGTCTCTGATTACTGCATATATCCCTATTAATGTTTTTTCTTTGCCTTTTAAAGTGAGGGCAGGAAATACCTATCTGAATAATGGCATAGAAACATGTGTTTCCCAGAGTGATACTATTCAATGCACACCTTGCCTTTTACAATGAAAGCTATTCTAAAATTTAATGGTGAAGACACTTACGTTAATTTAACTAATCTTTTGGGATTAACTAAAGTGTTTTCCTTTCATACTACTGTCCAAGAATCAAAGGTCTGGTAAATTAGGTCTGGTTATCTTATTTATTTATTTATTTATTTATAGGCTTGTTACTCGCCGGCATCACACCCGAAGGTGTATCTCCGCGCGGTGCTGTGAGGTGAACAGGTCGGAAAGGATCCTCCTAGAATATGACTACATTACACCAGTGTGAAGCCTTCATAAATTAAGCCTACCTTTCTGGCTTATGGTAGTTTTCAGACTCTCATAAGCCAGGCAAATCATTTACAAATCAGAAACATGCTTCTTTAATACACATGCTCAGTTGTTTGGATCTATAACTTCAGAATTCTACAATGCTTTATGTAGCTCTTGAGTAGATACTCTTTGGGAGAAAGGTGTGGCTAGATTGACGCACCAGGTGTATTTTGTGAAAGTATTCCCTGAATTGTTTTGCCAAGACATTTTATACTGAATGGTTTCTGCATGTTTTTTTCTTTGTATTTAGATGCCTTGAAGCATTTCAAAAACCACCTAACAGCATATGAACAAAGCGAGATTTTGGGCTATTCAGAAATATGGTTTCTTGGGCTGAATGCCAGAAAAATTGATGGTGTCCCTGATACAGAAAACAGCAGCTCTTATGATGATGAGCAAGGAACGTACATTACGGTATGAGGAGATCTTATTTTAAATCATACATTTTACACCTCCAAGGACTGAGACTCAGCTGTTATGTCAAGTATGTTACCTTAAGCGGCTTCAGTACAGCTCCTATGCTAGTGAATGCCAGATAAGCAAACAGAATAATAAGAGAAACCATCTCTTAGCATTTCTCTTAGATGTCAAGTAGTAGCATATTTGGTGTTCAGCAGTGTGCCTATCTTTCAACTCTCAACTTCAATAAATATAACACCAATTTTAGTGCAGAATCTATTTAAGACAGCCTCGTTCCTCCTTCTCATGCCACAGATTTCACTGCTCTGTCTTTCAAAATCCAAAGCAAGTTTGCTATGTGAGGGCGGGAGCCGTGAGACTCCCACCCTCTCATAGCAAACAGCAGTGTCCCGGCGGTAGGCATTCCCCAGGGCTGCAGGCAGAGGGCCACGCAGTCTGCCTCCCACAATACACAAATCCCCGGGGGTGGTGGTTCCCGGGGCTTGAGGGGGGTCGGTAAGACCCCCACACTTCTAATTTTGCAGGGGGGGTCTTGGACGCGAAAGTGGTGCAAGGGGGTTGTAAATCTGGTTCACAGTGTTCTGTTTTGCTTTGCTTTCCTTTCTGTCATGTAGAGGATCCTGGGTAAATATAACGGTTTCTGTACAGCCAGTATCTTTCAGCCCTAAACCTAAACAGCTTACTGCCTGTTACCATAGTAACAGTTCATGGAACACTTAATGAAGCACAGAGGTTAGAAGTTCACGACACAAAGTTGCTAATCAAAACAGTTGCTGTGTTGGAGTTTTAAATGTTCTCCATAGGAACCGTTAGTCGTAGCTATAGACTCTGGTAAAGAGCTAGTAAAGAGTTAGCCTCAGTATTATACTTCAAGTTATGAATATTATTTCTATTTTTAAATGTTTTCTAACTGCATTATTACCACACTAACTAATAGTGAAATGTTAGAAAAAGAAGACGTTTATACTTTTTTTAATTAGCTTTTATTAAAACAACAATAAATAACTGGAAACGTTACTTAAAGATAACAATGTAATAAATAACTAGAAACATAACTTTAAAAAAACAATTAAACAAAATGTGATATGGACTCCAATAGAAGTAGGGTAGGTAATCTGCAAAACAAAAATGAAAATAAGTATTCAAAATTAGATCGATGTGACTAAATGAGTTCAAAGATTACAAGTTAAGGTAACACTTGGCAATATTTGGTTATTTGCACGTCTGCAGTGTGCCTGATACATTCCACCTCTCTTATAGGCCTGAATTCAAGAGGTGTCTGTACGAAAGTGCCTACTTCGTCAGATTTACAGTATGGACCAACAGGTCTTTAAAATGATTCAGAGATGAGACAGAATTAGGTGAGAGATCAAGTCATTATGCAGGACAATATTTTTTGGGGCTTATTTACTAGCCCCTTGCGTCACTTTTGAGTTACTTTTCCCATGTTAAAAGTGACGCAAAAGTGGTGCTAGGGGCTTGTAAATAAGCTCTTTTATTTCTAATGCATTTACTCAGAGGCATTGTATATCTAGGCTGCTCTGCTTACCTTATGTAAACACTGTGACCAACAGAGTTCACAACTTGAACTCAGCTTTGGTTGTATACAGCATAGTGGACAGCAGCGTCCATAAATTTAAAAGAGAAAGAGAAATGATATGAGCGAGAGTGAGAGAGAAAGAAAGAGAGAAAAAACAACATTAAAACTGTGAGAGAGAGAAAGTTAAAGATGGAGCAGTTAATACTGGAGAAAATACTCGTAGCTCACCTTTTGCCTCCGTTGTGTGGCCAAGCATGTGCTGGTTGAAAGTGCACTCTCCAGTTTAGTGATCTGAAAGATAGTGCATAGAGTTAGTAATAGCATAGTACATATAACTGCACACGTATATTTTGCTTTATTTATTTGTACACTCAGGATAATGTATTTCATCAACTTCCACTGTTAGGAGGTGTCTTTGCGCTGTTTTTCTTCTAAAGTAGTATATCCCATGCACCCCTACTGCATAGCGGTGAGTTCTCAATATTGCATACCTAGACTATTGCACCCCATTGAGTCGCAGAGTCTGGAGGGGAGTGTTTTTCTTGGGAAGTCAGAGGCAGATTTAGAAGCTCCTTGAGCCACTTTTCCCATGTTAAAAGTGACACAAAAGTGGCGCAAGGGGCTTGTAGATCTGCCCCTCAGACTGTTTTAACCTATCCTCACTTTTCGGAGATAATTGTGTATTTCTACTCAGTAAAGCTGCTGCACACTACACACTCTCTCCTTTCCCAGATGACTTGTCGTTGTTTTGGAAACAAGCTTATTTGCTCACCTTGTGCCATTGGCGTGATTCGAAGAGGGTGCACCACGTGTCGCAGTAGCCTTCTCAGACGTTGTTACGATGGCCACGCATCATCGCAGAATCCACGAACATAGAGCTTTGTAGTTGTTTTTGGGGGGGTGACGCCAATTTATGAAACACAACCTGTAAGATAATAAAAATGAAGTTAACATTGTGCGTCATTCCTTTATCAAAGGAGAGAGGAAGTGATAGAGTGACTGAAAAGAATATTCGCAGCTCACCTTTCTATCACTGGTGTGTTTTCCACCACGTGCCGGGACATAATGCACCCTGAAGCTCTACATCTAAAAGATAGTAAAAGAAAGATGTTATGATTGGTATTTGTTACAATCTTAATGTGGAGTACAATAAGATCACCCTTTCACACACCTTCCCTCCCACATTTGAAAAACAAATATTTGTACAGTTTATATTCCGGACGTTTGACCGATTATAAAAATGTTCCTGCTATTGGAAAAAAAGAAGTATAAATGCAATAAGATACGGTATATAGGACTGCGTATGCCTAAATCGCTGCATCGGTTTTTTGTATCCAGTCTGCTGCATCTCATCGACTCCCTCCGATGCGCATCCACGCCTCATTGCTCACCTTTTCATGGACATGACACCTTCTACATCATGCAGTCCTGCTCTGCCACCAAGAAATCTGACATATGTTGCTGAGTCTTGATATCGGTATGGCTAACAACATACTTGTGCTCCCATCATCATCGCAGGTTCCTCACCCGCTCAGTCCTTGCGGTACCACTAACTCAGTAACCAAAGAGGCCATGCACGTAGTGGTGAGCCCTTGTACTTAGTGGTTCGGGCCTACATGAGGTGTCCGAACCACTAGGACGAGCCATCTCAGCGGGGATGGGAGCAACTCTAAAATGGTGTAGAGCACGTGCGCCTTGTCTTTTTTATTGGTACGGACACGTGTGTAGTGACGCATGTGCTGGATGGGTGTGGTGTGGGTGTATACCAGCCATGCAGGAGTGTGTGTGTGCCGTTCTGGCAACTAGACCTGGAACTAAGAAATCACTACAGTGGAAATCTGGGCAATGTTTTGTTTTTGTTTTTTCCTGGTAGCGTAAGTGGAGTGGGCTGGCCTGACGTATGCCAGTGCTGCGCAAGGCCCTGAACCATGATTCCGGAGCTATGTGCATGATTCAGTCGTGAGCTATATGAAAAATCAAGTGATTCGGCTGTCCGTTTTGTAGTGCTGACCCGGGTCTTTAAAGCAAATGTGTCAGTAAATTTATAAAGTTCCACAACTTGACCAACATGGAAGGTACAGTGTATCTATATTGTAACTAAATCATACATAAAAGATGGAGGACATGACTCAGTTCTGGGATTATGAATGTTTGTTGTCCATTCAGTGGAGTGTTGTAGCTGTAGTTACAGGCCTGTGAAAGGTTTAAGTTGCAATTTTTGGCATGTGAAGAGCAGGTAATATATATACGTGTGTGGTTATTCAGGTACACTGTAGAACTTGGTGCTGGAAATCAGTGTTCGCGGCTTAGAGTTGCGTCCACATCCTGTTATTGTAGAGTAATGACGTAATGTACGTGTGCCTGAAAATGTACTGTGAATACCGGGGTCATGAAAATTGCTGATACAGTTTTGAGTTGATTTTGCGCTATATACGATGGTTGTATACGCTATTTATAGGACAATATAATGTGTAGGGTGCAGGAGCAGCATTTTACAAACATAATAAATACACAGACACAGATAGATAGTTGAAGTGGGTACGGGCACGTGTGCTTGACTCCATTTTATTACGTTGTTGGTAACAAGTAGAATAGTAATCATGATATCATACATATATATTTAATCATAAGCGGTTTATGTCTTCTGCTGTACAAAGGTAGGAGCGCTGTATGTGAAATAATACATAGAAGATTCTATCGTAAAGAGTTCATGAGTTGTGGTGCATTGAGGTAGGGGTGGTTTGTGTGGAGCATGCGATGATGCGTGGTTCAGGCAGACCGCACTGGTAAAAATGTGTTTTGACTATTGAATTTTGCCTTAACAAGGGCATGTGGCGATTATTTACGGTGTACTAAGTTAGTGGTATGTCTGGTGTTTAGCGAGTGCTCACCCTGCGATGATGCGTGGTCTGAGCGGGCTGCACTGAAACCATTCGCTGTTGCATACTAGACTATATGAACTTTGAGGGGGGAACTAGCATCGATGGTTATCAATTGCTGTGCAAACTAGGTGTACTGATTGCTCCCCATAACAAATTAAAGGATTCCACTTCACTCAGTGCATTCTAACTTTCACAAATTGTATGTATGTTTGATGGCGATGTTGAAGGTGATACTCCAGAGGTACTTGGTATTGCCGATGGTGGAGGTACATTTTGGCACAATCTTCTACATTCTTTGTGACCATAGTTCACAAGATGCAACAATTGAAGGTGCTTGCGCATACTAGCAGTACAACAGCACTATTTTTTTCTCTTTAAATAAATCGAGTCTCAATGTAATACTGTCTGTAGTGTAGATCAAAAGGTAAATTCAAGGTCTATACTCTACTGTTCATAGTGTACATTGAAGCTACTAGTCAGTACAGTTATAGAAGAATGCTTTGTTGCACTTATTTTAACAAAATCTGAATGCAAACAGTATAATTGTCTCTGCATTAAATAAATCAAGGTTGAATTCCCTACTATCTATAGTGTAGATGAAAAGGTGAATTAAAGTTGTAAACCCTGCTGTCTGCAGTGTATATCTTAGGGTGGAGTGCATTATCTGCAATCATGATTGAAGTGGAAGATCGAAAATGTATGCAGCGTGCATTTTATTATTCAACTAAATCTATAAGAGATATATTACATTTTTGAAGTAAGAATACTAAAGGGATATTATGTAGGGTTTGATAGGTGTAATACTTAGTTTGGTTTCCACTGAGTTAGTGGTATCTGAAACAACAAGATTCTGTGGAGCCTGCGATGATGTGTGGTCTGGGCAGGCCGTACGGATAGTAATGTTTTATGTCTTGTGAATTCTGGCTTAGTAAGGCCACGTGGCGATTTTGTGTAGGTTTGAGGGATGATTTTGGGTGCACTGACTTAGTAGTACCTTTGGAGCTTAGCGTGTACGTATCATGCGATGATGCGTGGGCGGGGGGGGCACAATAATTGGTGTGTAGATCAAAGGCATTACTCGACACAAGCATCGATTTAATGCTTTTTTGTCACAGTTAACAAAATCTGAGGACACAGTACAATTGTCTCTGCCTTAGCCCCTTGCCTGCGGGGCTGATTCCCCCGCTGTGCTGGGGGGAGGTGGGCGCACAATTGTCTCTGCATTAAATAAATGAAGGCTGAATTTCCTAATGTTCAAAGTTTAAGAAAATGTGAGGACATAGTACAATTGTCTTTGCTTTAATTAAATCGAGACTGAATTCAATGTTTTCTGTAGTGATGAACGCAACTGGTATCATGTTGTCAATTCTACTGACCACAGTGTAGATTGAAGGTAGTACTCAGCACAGTTACCCAATGAAAAATGTAGATCCAAAGTTGAATTTAAGTTGTAAACCCTGCTGCCCGCAGTGTAGATCAAAGATAGTAGTCGATACAGACGTAAGTCTACGGTGCTATGGCGCTGAGTTTGCAATGGGCCTGTATCGAGGATGCACGTGGTCATGGCGGCAGACACGTGGCAGGGTGCGGACCTTCGGTGCGGCGCTTTCTCTTCTCTTTGCAGAAGTGAACCACGCCCAAGGAGTAGCCTAAGTATTTATAGTATTACGTTGACGTTGTTTACGCTGGACTAGCGCACTCCGCTTCTCTTTCAAAGGGGGGAGTGAACACAGCTACATGACCGAAATATTTCCCAGTGTCTGAGATAATATGGTTGCCTCCACTATTCAGTACACTACAAGTATCAATGGTATATCTACACACGGAAAACTTTTTGGTTTGTATAGTGAATTGTGTATAGTATTTCACCAGTAGTCTTAGCATTGTGCCCATTATTGTTGATGTTCGAGTTCTTTCCCTTGTACATACATCTCTGTACATTGAGCTAGTGTGCTGTTGAGGGGATATATTATTTTGGAAAGGTCCGTTGTCCTGTCCCTGACCCCTACTACCCTGCCTCCGAGGTAGTAGGGGTCCGGGGGGGTGGTTGTTTTGGTGGTGGCACTGGGTATTGTGATTTTGTTTGGTGTTGGAAGTGTATAATTAGAACCTCTATCACATATTGCTCTTTAAATATGGGTGTGAGTTGGATGTAATTCACGCAGTACATAGTTGTCGTTCTTACATTAGTTAACTTTTGATGTTAATTTGTTAGTGGTAAGTGGAACTGCTACCTGATTTTTTAGGTAGCATTGCAGATTTGGTTTCTTGTTCAAAATATGGGGAAGTGGTTAACATTATAAGTAGGAATTGCCATTTAAAAAACCTTTGAAATTCACTGAAAAAACCATAGGTTTCAAGCAGGTTATAGTTAGGAAATATCATTTAAAAAACCTTTAGAAATTCATAGAAAAAAACATAGGTTTCAGGGGTGTTATAGTTAGCTGGACATTTCACTCATACAACACCATTGAAATTCCTCTGTTATAGTTAGTTGTACTAACTGTAACTCTTGTGCCCGCACTCCACTGGTGATGATGTCACATATTACATCATTCATGACATGGTCAGTGACATCACTGATGACATCACTGATGACATCTCAAATGACATCACCTGCTGAAACCTATGGTTTTTTCAGTGAAAAAATAAATAAATATATATATATATTTATATATATATATATTTACATTTTTCTCCCAAATACTCTGTTTCCACAAAGTCTGTGGCACACACACGAGTAAGTTAAATTCAATAGTATTTTATGTCCTAAAATGGCCTTGATATCAAGCTAAATATATGAAGTGCATCTAGTGTATATGAAATACGGACCATGGAACAAAATTTCTTGTGATCTAGAAAATAAGTGGTTCGAGGTATTCTTCGAGTGCTCCCATGTATTGTCAGTATATAATGGTATTACTGCAATAAGATATATAAATAATGAGCTAGGACCCCGAATATGACCATGTAAAGATGGCCGCAGTGTTTCCTTCTTCCAAAGGGATATTTATTTGGTTTAGTCCATCGTCCACTTGTAATGGAAAATGCATATATTGCGTGTGTAATGGAGGTACGCTGACATTGACAAAGGTCGTCACGGCCGAAATGTGTTTGCCAGCCACAGTGGAACAATAAAATACTATTGAATTTAACTTACTTGTGTGTGCACCATGGACTTTGTGGAAACAGAGTATTTGGGACAAATTATTGCTGTGCACCGCCGCTTCGTGGAAGCACCCGCCCAGCAAGTGAGTGGCGTTCTTTGGAGCGAACTTTGAGAGTATATATATATATATATATAAATATATATATATATATATATATATATATATATATATATATATATATATATATGACACTGACGAAGGCAAGTGCTGAAACGCGTCTGTTGATCTATATTTTGTGTGCAATAAACCGGGAAAAAGGTTTGACCTACTGCGAGTGCTGATTCTTGCTGGTTTTCGAACCAAGGAGCTTCAATATATATATAAATATATATATATATATATATATGTATATATATATATATATATATATATATATATATATATATATATATATATATATATATATTCTACTGGCGGTCGGCAGTAGATAGTTATAGTTAGGACCTATTATCCATAGGAAAATCACAACATTCTATTCCCAATAACTTTGGCGCCAATTGACGAATCTTCGCAAAATTTGCAAAACTCGTGGCCCGCTCCGGTCCGCTCCTATCTTGAAAGTTTCGGGGGTGATTCGTCAAGCAGGGGCAGACAAAAAGGGGGGTCCCAAAACATGTTTTCCCCATGCAATTTCCCATAAGAAACTTTAGACACGGCTACAGCCCAAACTGCTGAACAGAATTACACCAAATTCGGCAAAAAGGTAGCCTTTGGTTCAGAAAGATCCCTTTTTGTTAAATGGTGTAAATCCGATCAGTAGTTGCTGAGAAAATCAAAATTAAAAAAGTTTCGATATCTATGGCCGCGCAGGATCCGTGCACCCTCTCGATCACGAGCCTTATGCTAATTGGCTGTCAACACTTCAAACCAGCAAGCGTTGGCAGCCATCTTGTTCCTCGGTAGAACCGAGGCATAAGAAATCAGTAAAACTAAGGCAAAAAACACGAAAAGGGGGCAGGGTAAAAACACCCTGACCGCCTCGGGGAAAGGGATCCCTGGAGCCAAAAGAGGCCTTCGGTAGAGGGGCCATGCAGCTCCCATCTATTAAAAAATGCAAAACATGTGGCCAGGCCCCGGGGGATGGGGTCCCCGGGGCCGGAATCGACCGCAGGAGGGGGGCCACGTGGACCCCTCTCAGTTTATGTTTTTTTTAAATAAGAAAAAAAGGGGGTAGGCCCTGGGAGGTAGGGTGTGTGTATGGGTGTGTTAGTGAGTGAATCACTGTCTCAATAGTGTCTTTATAAGTAACTACATATATTTTATACTAGTATGTGGGAGTATTGGTGTATGTAGGTGAGTATATGTGAGAGTGAGAGTTTAGAAGTGTACCTGTATGATTAAGTATGTGTTTCTATAAGTGATTGTTTAAAAGAGTAAGTATGTGTAAGTTTCTGTAGAAGTAAGTGTGGTGGTGTGTGTATAACTGTATATGCAAGTAAATGGATGTTTCATTCTTTATTTGCATGTGTGAGTATGTGTGTGAGTAACTCTATGGATGAGTGGCGGTGTGAAACAGGATGTATAGGTGTATGAGTACATATGATGAGGAGTACATTTATGAGTGACTGTATAGGACTGTTGGTGAATGGGTTGATGTGTATGTAGATCTTGGAATTACTGAATAGGTTTTTGTAACTGGTATTGGTATGTCCATTGTTCTGAAAATTGTAGTTTCTATTTTTGAATGTGTGTATCAATGGAGTGAGAGGAGGTCTGTCACTCTATCATGTGAATGATGTCATCAGTGATGTCATTTAAGATGTCACCAGTGATGTCATCCGTGATTTCACTGACCATGTCATGAATGATGTAATATGTGACATCATCAGCAGTGGATTTCGGGCACGCGAGTTACAGTTATTACAACTCACTATAACGGGGGGATTTCAATGGTTTTATACGAGTGAAATGTCCAGTTAACTAGAACACCCCAGAAACCTATGTTTTTTTCAGTGAATTTCTAAGGTTTTTTAAATGCTAATAACTAACTATAACTTGTCTGAAAGCTATGGTGTTTTCAGTGAATTTTAAAGGTTTTTTAACACCTTGGCTGCTTGGCAGATTTATCCCCTGTGCTGGAGCACAATGTAAATGGGTGTGGTCATGACTAGCTCAGCTCGTCATGAGCACAGCTGCACTGTGCCTCATGACGAGCTGAGCTCGTCATGAGCACCGAAGGGGTTAAATGCTAATTTCTAACTATAACGTCTGTGAAACCTATGGTTTTTTCAGTGAATTTCAAATGTTTTGTAAATGCTAATTCCTAACTATAACATATGCAAAACCTATGTTTTTTTTGGTGAATTTCAAAGATTTTTTAAATTGTAATTTTTAAATATATTTATTGGTTTTTTAAATATTTTCTAACTACATTTTTTTAATCTTTTTTTTAGATGTTATTTTTCAAATTACATTACGCATTTTTTTCAATTAATTTTTTTGCATAAAAATATTTTTTTTCATATATATTGTTCATAAAATACTTAAATTATTTTCTTTTTTTTGGCAGTTGTGCACCGTACGAACACCCTGCTCATTTACAGGTCGCATAACAACCAGCGC
Source organism: Lissotriton vulgaris (assembly GCF_964263255.1). Taxonomy (NCBI): domain Eukaryota; kingdom Metazoa; phylum Chordata; class Amphibia; order Caudata; family Salamandridae; genus Lissotriton; species Lissotriton vulgaris. The sequence goes on along the minus strand of NC_141685.1, from coordinate 2,101,072,074 downwards.
GGTTGTTATGCGACCTATGCGATACGCCTGGCGCATATGCGAGATGTACGTATAACGTGACGGGCACGGCATAGTGCGTGACGTCATATGCATATCGGACACGGTGGGTGTGTGGCTTCCGCAATTTCTTTAATGTTCGAAAACGTATTTTTATATAATTAATATAAATATTAAGACAAGAGATTATCTGAGGTTTTTTATAAAAATAATATTCTTTACCTTTCTTAAAAAGTACATAACTTTTTTATGCAATTTCGCAAAGTTGCACTGGACGTGAGCACGATGCAAGCAGGCTGCGTACTGATTGTGCACATCCTACGCGCATCCTACGCGCACCCCATGTGACTTTAAAAACACAGATTTGCTTGGGTCATTACACTTCCTATTGAAACTATTATAGGACCCCAACCATTTCAATCACTCTTATTTGAACTTTTCTGAGGAAAAGACCTCCTGAGAAGATCTGCTGCTCTTTCTTTTTGGGTCAAGAGATTCATTTAAAGATACTATGGCTGCTAATGCACCATCATCCTTTGATTCAGAGAAGTCATCAGAGCAAGAATTTGTTCCTGAACCTCCACCAAAGGAAAAATATACCAGCATTGTCTGGAAATGTTTCACCTTTCCACCAGGCTTAAAAAAGGTGAATGCAACAAAAGTTACTTGCTGAGTATGCAATAAAGTGCTTTCAAGAGGCGACCCCTACAAAAAGTACTCATACGGAACTGCAAGTATGCGGAAGCACTTGCAATCTAAGCATCCTGTCAACTATGCAAGGGAGGAGTTAAGGAGATTGAGAAAGGCTCCTCCTGCTTCATCAGAAGGTCTGATTATGAGTGGAGGAACACCATCAACCTCTACCACACACCCTGATATTTGTCCCCAATTTGTGAAACTTAGAATGAGCTGTGTAAAATGTGGACGGCTGATAGCATATGGAGAGCAGTCGGTGGATCTGGTGTGTCGAGCTGTTGACAACCACCATTGTTAGATTTCTTTTCTCCTCTCCTCCCAGTTTTTAGTTCTCTTTCCCCAGTTCTCATTTTTTCCTGTTTAAAAACAAAATAAAAATTACAAAATCGTTCAAAAAATCCCCCCACCCCCAAAAATAAAGGAAAAAAAAAAGTTATTTTCAGAACTAACTACTCTGGTTAAAGAAAGATCTAAACTAGTATGCTACTGTGTGAAAGTTGAGATGAATGTTGAGTACTGCATAATTGACTATAAAAATAGATTTATGAGGTGTGCTGAATGCATAAGTGCAGAATTATAAGGAAAAGCTGCAGCATGACACTGTAAACTGTTTAACTACAGCGTGCTGTGGTACTTCCGAAACACAGGGATGTAACATATGTACATAAATATGTTGCAACTATGTACTTCCCTCTGCACAGCTGCACAAACTGCCGCCATGTGGTGAGACAGGCACCCTTGCACCATGGAGCAAGCATGTCCGTGTCTTGTGGAGATTGCTTTTGTGCCAGAAGGAACACCTTCCTGCACAAAAACAATCAGTAAAGGCATTTTTCTCCTTCAATATATGCTGTGCATTGCAGCATATATTGAAAGTGAAAAAATGAGAAGTGAAAACTATTTTCCTCGTTGTGCTTTGCTACACCAATAGAAGAATGGTGTAGCATTCACAAACGTGTCCAGATTTATGATTTCTGATAAATCTGGAGATGTGACTTGTTCTATGAGTGTTCTGTGCAAACACTCACAGCAAAACCTATAGAACCTTTTCACCACAAAGAACAGTGTATGATGAGATTATGTTTACTTGGAAAAGAAAAGGTTTACAGAATGCCTTTTCTTCACCTTATAAATAAGACAGAGAGTTAATGGCTAGGCCAATTGTCATTATAGGAGTACATTTGTGTACTAATAACAAAGAATAACATACATTTACAACTACGTACATTTTAGGAAACTGATAGGACATTATTGTATATTACTGAAGGGAAGGGATGCGATCTAATATGACATATGCAAAATCACTGACTGATGTAGTTTAAGTTAAAGAGTTTCATTTTTTTTAATTCTGAAATTATTAAGACCTGCAAAACAACCATATTAGTCTATTCTGTACTATACCATATATCTTGCAGACAGGTGTTCTGAAGCTGTGCCCTATTTTATACCTTTTTGCATTACAATTTTCTGACAGAAATCTAGTCCATCCATGTTCCTTTTCTTCAACTGTGTAGAAACACAGTCCATTGTGCATTTTAATATTACTAAAACTTACGTCAACAGTAATACACGTAAAAAAGAGTACACATTTTATTCACTTGTTTTTTATAATCTAAATGGTGGTAAATTTGATATTTTAAAAATTAAGATCTGTGAAAGTAAATAAAAAATAGTTATAACATATAGTAATACATTTTTAACAGCACAGCATAATTTTAACATTTTACAAAGTAATTTCTTTGCCTTTTTTGCTGTTCTCAGAATATATTGAATTTCACTAGCAAAAGTGATTTCACTTGTACTCATCACATAACAGCGAGCGAAAAAAAAAACCAATCAATTAGATTGTTTAAAAAAAAACAATAATACATCTATATTAAAATACTAGAAAATACAAATCATACGTATATATAAAGATTACTGTAAGAAAATGTTATAACTTAAATTTATAAACACTATAAATAATGCCAGTTAAAATTATACACCGAGACAATGTGCAACAATATATTTAATAATTCAAATAAATACATTTCCTTGAGGCCAAATTGTATTTTTCCAGTAATTTTAATGTACATTGTCCAATGATAATCCTATGAAATGATAACAATAAATTCCTCAGAGGCTGAATTATCTTCCTAAAACTTTGGCTTTAAAAATATTAGATAGGAATTTGGCAATTCGAAAGGCAAACGTTGTTTGAAAACCAACTCAGCATCATTACAAAGACTTCAGCCTTTCTCACTTTTGAGATATGTAGTGTAATGCCCTGATGTTATTAAGGAACCATTGTGGAAAATGATTGCTACTGCGGCAAAAGTCCTTCCAGATATTGATAGTTGTGTAGCAACAAAATGTTTTATTAAAGTGTCCAATTTTCTTCCATCAGCTGTACAATGTTGCATCAATAAAATGATATAGTTTCCATATCTATATATATATAAATGAAAGTATGCCTGTCTGTTTGTCCTTTATGCATTACTACACCATTCATCAGATCACCATGAAACTTTGGGAAGTTGTTGAGTACACTCCTGCAAAGGTTTCTGTTAAAAAACATTTTTAAAAATCTGCCCCCCATGACCCTCATAATCTTTCAAATCCTTAAATAGACAGCAAATTTGCTATCATCGTCGACAGTTATGACCCCCAAACGGAAATCGATTGGTCAATCTACATCAGAAGCACGAAAGAAAAAGGCATTACGAGCTTCAGAAACAGACGAGCAACAGGAAGCAAGATAAGAAGCTGTTCAAATACAAACTACTCAAGCCCGTAATTCTAAAACGAACGAGCAATGGGAATCAAGATTGAAAGCCGATCGAGTACGCACTGCTCAAGCCCGTTCTTCTCAAACGAACAAGCAACGAGAATCAAGATTGGAAACAGATCAATTATGTACTGCTCAAGCCCGCTCGAATGAAAGAGGAGAGCAACGAGAATCAAGATTGGAAAACGATCAATTACGCACTGCTCAAGCCCGCTCGAATGAAACAGGAGAGCAAACAGAATCAAGATAGGAAGCCAATCGACGCACTGCTCAAGCCACACTTAGAAATGTTTTCAAAGATAAAATGAATAAGTTTCAATAACAATTACACAATGTAAATTGAATGTTAGCATAGCGAGTTTCCTTGAATTTCCTTTCTTCTGAGATCGCAGCAACGCGCGACGGGTAAGCTAGTCTTTGGATAAATAATGTTGATAACATTTGTGATTTGCAGTGCCTACACTCCATGTTTTGGTTTGTAGCTTTAACTAATTTACTAAAAGACACTGATTTACAGTCCGGTGATGTCAAATATAAAAATCTTTCAGTGTCTATATTAGTGCTACATGTATACATACAATTTTCACATTGATGTTCCCATTTATAACAAAGGCCAAAAATATTCTCTAAATCTTCACCTTAATTTTCGAATTCTGTAAGCACATACATTAGAAACTCCTGAGCATCTTGTTGGATATTTTGTGTAAATTGTGTAGAACCAGAACATACATCCAAAAGACTACGAACATCACTTTGTATTTTACTTTTACAAAGGGGCATTTTATCAACAACTAGCGATATTTATCCCTAAATGAGCTTAGCGATATTTTTTTTATCGCCGCGCTTCGCCGGATTTTATAGCAGAGAGAACGTGCTATTAGCAACGTTTATCTCAAATGCGATAAAATATCAGGCGATAGCGGCTCAATGCATGAATATCGCTGGAAATCCAGCGATATTCAGGCATTAACGCGAATAGGGTCTTAACCTGACTATCCAACTCCCATTGGATATACAGGTTAAGAAGTGGTCTGAGTAGGAGTTAGTTTTTGGCAATATTCGCGCTTAGCGCAAATATTTTAGTCGCTTTGCCTGCATTGATAATAGGCGATAGCGATGTTAGCGACTGCTTTCAGTCGCTAACAGGTTGCATACGCCCGATTTGCATGCCATTAGCGATAAATATCGCTGACATGCAAAGCTGGCCCCAAACTGCTCGCTATCGCCTACAAACTATCGCTAACTGCTGTTAGTGACAGCTTGCTAATAGGGCGATTGAATTATTGCCGCTTTAGCAGGACGAATTCCTGCTAAAACAGCAATAAGGCCCTTGATAATATGCCCCAAAATCTTTTATCCTGATTCTCCATAATTTGCTGTTGCAGACCTTCAAGAAAAAAAACAACATTGACTACTACATTAGCATAGCAGTTGCCACCAGAACTATTTTCAAACTGAAAACCAACAATCTCTTCAACAGTGTCCTTTTTGTTTTTGCTTGTGATCCAGCGCTCCTAATGAAAAACTGTCTCACAAACGCTACTCATCTCCATAATTCTCACCATTAATCATGAATCACTACCTAGGCCCATAAACTAAAGAGACAATTTTGAGCGACAGAATCATGTGACCTAATTAAAACACTCTATTCATAAACTATTTACAAAATTATATACAACTGTAGTTTATTCATTCTTACCATGGTTTTGATCATTCAACATTAATTAAGTCACATAGACGAATGGATCTAATAATCAGAACTAGACCATGAATGAACAAGACCAGCTTGTCGTTTCAAAAATCTAATTTATTAACTTTATTTTATTTAAAGAAAGAGCATTCTTTATTCAGAAACCATTATTTTATTAGCAATTTGAAAGCATCATTCAAGGATAGGCTTATTAGTCTTACATTTTAAAGGTAATCATTTAGCATGAATTAAAGCAAAAGAAAGTTCTCATTTCCTAAATTCTATTTCCCTGTCTAAAACTCTCTTCACCTAAGGAATAGTTAATAAAGACTGCTGTCCTTACGTGCTCCAAAAGTCCAACAGCACGTCATTCAGGAATCGGGAAGCAAGAGCCTCCTCCTGCCTGTAGGGCCAGATTTAATATCTTTCTAACTAGCTAATCTTCTCAAAAAGTACACTTTTCCTTGCCATCAGAATTCCCATTGGCTGACTTATGTCAGACCATCCATGTTATCATCGCTTTCAAACTATTCACCGGCTCTTCTTTAGCCCTATTGTTCGTGACATCTCACTTCCTCAAAAATGTATCAGAATAAGTTCTTTCGAGTTACAAGTCCTGGCTTCCTTGCTTCAGCAATCCTGCCGCTTCCTGTCCTTGGACAAACTCCATGAGCCTATTATGCACATCTTTATTTCAACAGTATTTTCTTATGACTGAATTGTCAGTGTGGTAAAACTTTCCACTTCGAGTGTGCAAGGCTCCTCTCTGGACAGGTTTCAAAGCGCCATCTTTATAGGCCCAAAAGGAAGGCCTCCCACGGTAACTAGTATTTAAACAAACACAAAACAGTAATTAATTAAAGAATTGAAACCCACTCTGTTACCCACCCCTTTGCTAAATATTAACCCATTAATTATGTTACCTAGCAAAGCACGAAAAGCAGCATATATAAAAAGCTTCTTCTTTCAGGTCACCAGAATTCTCCACGAGCTTTTGCCACAGAAAAGACACGACAAAACATATGCACACGAATATAGCACATGCTATTAATAAAACAGCCGCTTTTAATACTGACAATAACTATAGACAAGGTTAGTTTATTATTTTTCACACACTTGCAAGTGCAACATGAAAGCACATTAATCCCACGTGTAATGTATGCAATTTTAATCTAGGTTGATTAATTATTTTAACACATGCTATTAGTACGGTAACATTTAATATGGAAGTTTAACTTTGCGAGTTTGAACAAAATTTTATTAAACATCTCGCTCCATCAACTCCCTCATCTGGTGATTTCATAATCACCAAACCACACCCAAAAAATTTAAGCAAAAATGTTATCTATATTGACCAAGTCAAGTCAAGTCAAGTCAAAAAGACTTTATTCGGTTTTGATTCAAACCATAAAAGTGCATTAACATTATAGACAATTTAAAACATTGAAACACACAATTATAAAACCTGAGCAGAAAGTGCTAAGTGCAGGGTACAGCAAATTTTCATACATAACAAATTCATTAGTACTGGTGTAATCAAATTAACAAAGATTCCATCATTGGTCCAAACAATTTCTCATCCTGATAGACAGTTTTAAAAATTCAATAACTTGAAGGATGCTGTCACTGTGCAAAAGTTTGAAATACAATAAAACTGGTCTGTTACGATTAAAATTAAGTTTCTTTATAAGTTCTACCAAATAGCGTTTGCGGGGGTATTCATAAAATTTACATAAGAATATATAATGCAGCATATCCTGTGGAGACACACCGTCGCAGCCACAGGGAGCTGCATGTTTAAAAAAAGCAGCATTTTTAGGTCTGAACAGCAAATGGTGGAAAATATTAAATCTAAACCTCGTTAGCAGGAACTTCTCATGAGAAGACAGCAAACCCATCAAATAGGGCTCCATCATATCACCTGTTTTTAACATAGCAAAACTTCTTACACTTTCTTTTCAGGAGCTCATCACCTTCCCTTTTAAGCTGTCTGTCCAAAAAGAAGGCTTGCTTAACTGCATCCACATCACCCTTCACAATCCCACTCGGGTGTTCGAACAAATCCAGGCGGCCAAGCCTAGAAAAGTTTGATTTCAAGTACTTTAACCAGTGTGTACCCATTGCCTTATCCTGTGACAAATAATCTCTCATAATCAGGTGGGTCAATGGAATATCTTGATTCAACCACAATTTTAGCCAGCAAGTCAACGAGCGTAATGAAAAAATATCACAGAGATATTGCGCCCCTAGCTCTTCGTGCACCACACAATTGGATGTGCCTACTGGGACACACAAGAGGCGTTTCATAAAAGAATTTTCTACAATCTGTAGTTGCTCACCGGCCACATAACCCCATATTTCACTGCCATAGACGGCAGATGCCACTGATTTTGCGTTGTAGAGTTTCAGCCTGGCATTGTTGTTTTTTTTCCCCTAGTTTGGATGCAAAGTTAAAAATAGTAGCGTTCACCCTTACCAATTCCTTTTTCTTTTTGTCAAGGTGTGGGCCCCAGCTAAGTTTTGAGTCAAAAGAGACCCCCAGATAAGTGAATGTCTTCGAGATAGGAATTGCTACATTATTTATTTTAAATGAGAAGTTCTTTCTTGGTTGTTGGCCAACTTGCATAATAAAAGATTTAGAGTTGTTGACCAGGAGGTCCCTATCCATCATAAAATTATTAAAAGCATTTAATAAAGCTTTGAGACCTCTCTCTGTTCTAGAGATTAAGACTGCATCGTCAGCATATAAAAGGACGGGAATACCAGGCCTGCTGATTCTAGGACAGTCGGCCTTTACATCCTACAATACGCTGTCTAGTTCATTGATATAATAATTAAAAAGAAAAGGGGCAAGGATGCAACCTTGACGTACACCCTTACCGATGTTAAAATTATCAGTTACACATAGCTCTTGAGAGTACCTAACATTAGCATTGGTATTGTTGTGTAAATCAACAAGGAAATTAACAATCCCACTGTCAACACCCTTGTCCCTCATGGACTGCCACAGCTTTTCCCTGTTGACACAGTCGAAAGCTGAGGACAGATCCATGAAGGCAAGGTGGACAGTGCCCTTTTGGGCAACAGTGTACTTACTTAAGATCAGAAAGAGGTTAAGGCATTGTGTAATGGTAGAACGTCCACTGCAGAAGCCATACTGGGAGATGGACATAATGCTGTTTTCCAGCGCTCAGTCAGAGAGCCTCCTCAGTAGGATTCTTCCCGCTATTTTGACCATAGAATCAATTAATGAGATGGGTCTATGACAAAGAGGGCTACCCTTGTCCCCCTTCTTAAAGACTGGGACAATCGTTGACACCCCCATGACTTGGGGCGGCCCATTTTGGCCGCAACGTTAAAGACCGGTTCTAATATTGGTGCCCAAAAGCTTGACCATGTTTTGAACATTATCTGTGTTAGTTTTTCTAAAGCTTAGAGTCTTCAGTTTGTCTACTACTCTCATATTGAGCTCTACGAAACTCTTCCAGTTCTATTTCCTTCTCCTGTTCTTTCCTGAGCTTATAAATTCTTTTCTTTTCCCTCACAAATTTCTTTCTCTTGTGTAACACGCAACTAATTTTTAATAAAAGTATCACTATGGCTATAACTATTACAGGATAAAGTATTTTCCCAATGATTGAACTACCAATCTCTTGGAACCAGCGTTTAATTGTTGCAAATCTTACAGCCAAGCGCTCTGTAAAACTCTCATCTTCAACAGGTTCAATTTCAGCATGTAATTCTATTAAATTCTTTATATACATTTCTATATCTCTACTTATATCTGGTATAAAAGTACACTAGTGCTGGACATGCAATATCCCACAAACTCCTCCCTCTTTTGCTAGCAGAATGTCTAGAGCAAGACGGTTCTGCATTACCATGGATCTCATGGCAACAAGTTCAGTGTCAACTAATTGAAATCCACTTGCAGTGTCTGTTGACAATCTGTCAACAATTGTAGATACTTTTATGATTTTATTTGCATTTAGGGTCATTCCCACCATAGGTATTATTGCACCAAATATATATCCTATAATGTCTGTAAAGCTTTCTCTTTTAAATCTACTCAGATGATCACCAATTTCAAATGAACCCTTTGAATTTCTATCTTCATGGAATACCTTTGGGAAAACTAAACCAACAAAACAGGTCCCATACCAATGTTTGGGAAGACTGTAATAGGCTTTATTCCCACAAATGAAATAAATTCCAGGAAAAATTGGATCTTTGCCCCCTTTAAATCCCCAACCCCCTATAATACGATAGGTATCTTCACATTGACTTGCACCTACAAAATAATTGTCATATAACGTGTTATCTCTCCTAATGCAAAGCTTTCCTCTATCAGGTTTATCTATGTTAATAGCAACATTTTCATTTCTTCCATTAAGTTTCTCGTCCTCCTTTTGCCAAAACTTAGACTTGGTATGATTCGTCATCATGTTTCTCTTATAAATTGCTCTTCTCTCTTCCACCATAATTAACAATGTCTTTTCTTCTGTTCTCAACTTAAATGGTAGATTATTTTTAAAAGCATACTCGTAATTGAGTTCACCAGTCACTAAGAAAAATTCCCTCATCTGTTTCGCAGGTCTCACTTTGTTTAAGCTATATACAACTTTGAGATTTGCCAATATTTCATCAAAGTCAGAATAATAATATTCCAACCGACCAGTTTCATAAAACAAACTTGTTAATACACTGCAAGTAATGCCATAAGTAAGGGGAAGCATATTATACGTAACCCCATCCGAAACTGAAGCAGGTAATTTCACACTGATATAACAATCCTGACATTCATCACTTTGACATATTCAGAAAGAAGTCTAGAAAAAGTATTACTAGAAAAATCACCAACAGATCTATCTTGGTGGATCTCTAGTTTGTGCCCAATGACTCTATTAGTTCTGCCTGCTTCATCATGAACAACTTGTTTAGTCTCAGCTTTACTAGTCATATTAGCTTTGTACGTTTCTTTGTCAATACCAAAAGGGAAAATGACAGCTAAAATTAACCAGACCAAAATTATTAAAATCACACAAATAGAAGACATTTTGCAACTCCTTCTTAAAATAGAGCATCTCGAATTATTGTTAGAATTAGGCATCTTTTACTTGAGACAAGAGCCTTTCAGAAAAAACAAAAATTTAAAAATTTTAAAAATCACTAAATATACACTTTTAAAAATCACTAAATATACACCCCCTTTAAAACTTTTTTTTAAAGAATCCACTAACAGCTTTTCTTCGACCTTACGTCTTACAATGTATTTTTCCAGCTAACACAATTTCTTCGCACTTGTGTCACCTAACACATTTTCTTCGACCTTATGTCAACTACAATTTTAACCTAAAGTGAAAACAAACGTAATCAATGTCACTTGTGTCATCAAACTCTTCCTGACTACTGCTGCTCACCTCCACTACTGGTGGAATAATTATATAGGTCCATTCAGGTGACTTATACTTTTGATTTGGCTTGAATGCTCTTTTTCCCCTACTGCTAATCACTTCTATTTTCTTTCCTGCTTGATTTTTCTTATCCAATTCACTTTTCTGACTCGAAATTTCATTAATTTGTTCTTTTGATTTATTCACTAATTTGAATTTCAGGCCTTCATTCTCACTTGGCCAACTATCTCCATTTCTGAATAATTTCTTCTTTGGCTCAGATTGATTGCATTCAGTCCTCCAAGCTCTTTTTCTGAATTCTTTCACTTTAGATTCTTCATCACTTTCATCAGTTTCACTTTCTGTTTCTGAGACTTGAATTCTAGATTCAGGTACTTCTTTACTCGGCAGCTTCACTCCGTTAGGAACATAATCCTTATAGCTGGTACTAGATAATTTGTCTCCTTCTTCTTCTTGAATTACTTCCAATCCACCATTTTCAGAATTTCCGTTCCTTCTTCCAGAGCTTCCAGTCTGCTTTTCAATACTTTCCTGATCTTGAATCACTTCTTGATCAGACTCTTTTTCTGCTTCTTTGTCTAGCAGATCTTCATCGTTTTCAGAGTCTACTATCACAATTTCCAGATCTTTTTCATTTGTTGCCTGATTCACATTGGCATTTTCCAGATCTCGACTTTCTTGTCGATCTTTAGTATCTGGATTTTCAGGTTCCTCTTCAGAATCTGAATTATTTATTTATTTATTATTACATTTATTGAGCGCGCAGCTACCCGGAGGCTTCCCGGCGCTAATCAATTGAATCAATTGTTGTATCACCTTCTTCGTCAGAATTCTCAGGTGGTGGCACTCGAATAGTATGACTAGCATGAATCCATCTTTTCACACCTCTACACTTCACTGCATTTGTTGTGACAAGAATCACTTGTCTCGCTTTCTGCCACCTGGGTACCAGACAATTTCTCCTTTGATGAACCTTTGTCCTCACCCAATCTCCTGCCAATAGATCATGAGCCTGTTCTTTTTCTCTTGTAAGTACCTCAGTTCCCACCTGATGGAACACAGAAGTCACTACGTCAGAAAGGTTTTTGCAATACTCCATAACTGCACTTTCATTAATGCTAAGTACTTTTTCAACTGGAACAAATGCTTGTCTCATTACTCTGCCCATGAGAATATCATGAGGACTTAAACCAGTTTTTCTATCTGGAGTACTTCTTAAAGACATTAAGACAAGTGGAAGTGCGTCAGTCCACTTCATTCCTGTAACCAAGCACATTTTGGCAAGTCTATTTTTGATAGTACCATTGACTTGCTCAACAAAACCTGATGCTTCTGGTCTGTAAGCACAGTGCAGCTTTTGTTTTATACCAAGTGCTTCACAAATCATCTGTAACAATCTGTTTTCAAAATGTGTGCCGCGATCAGTTTCAACCGTCACTGGAAATCCATACCTAGGTATGATCTCTCTCAAAAGCAATTTTGCCACAGTAACGGAATCATTGTGACGAGTCGGGAAAGCTTCCACCCATCTTGAAAACAGACAGATTATCATTAGGACATATCTTAATCTGTTTTGAGGAGGCATATCAATGAAATCCATCTGTAACCTGGTAAAAGGACCACCCTCCCGTCCTATGGTTCCCAGGCTCACAACTGTTTTTCTGTTTGGATTAATCTGTTGACAAATCAAGCATCTTTGGCAAAAAGATTCTGCAATAATGCTGAATTTTGGGTTGTACCATATCTGCCTAAACAACCTAATCATCGAATCTCTGCCTAAATGACCTGGACCATGATACATTCGTGCCATGTCAGCAATCATGCAGTTTGGCATTACTGGTCTGTCATCTTTGTAAACCCAAATTTCATCCTCTTCTCGTTGTCTGTAACCTGCTTTTAGCCATGTGTCTTTTTCCTCATCATCTGCCTCATCTTGTAAATCTTTAACGCCTTGCCATGTCTCAACTACAGATATTAGCATAAGTGAGTTCAAAACATGTTCATTGTCTTTTTCCGATTAATAGACATATTGTTTTTCGCTCAAAATTTGGCGATTTCATCAGCTTAAGCATTACCTTTAGTCATATAATCATTTCCCTTTTTATGTGCTGTGCATTTTACCACGAGAAAATTACAAAAAACAATTTGATGGACAGAATGTAGATCAATGTCTTACATTCACCCCAGTACAAGGATCTGGGCCTAAATCCATCGTTTTTTGCACTCCACACCACCCTGGGTCAGATAATGGCTTTATGCAAATCAGCTCTGACCCTGTGCCCCATGGGAACAGTCCAGTCCGAACTACAACAGCCATATCTTTCCAAGACCGGAATCAAGCATCCGAGGACCGGACCGGTTCCGAGGTAACACCTCTTATCAGCCCGGCTAGCTTGACTCCAGTGGTGTGGAGGCTCTGGGACCCACGTCTGAGCTACCCCAGTACACTCAGGGAGAAAATTACAAAAAACAATTTGATTGAAAGAATGTAGATCAATGTCTTACATTCACCCCAGTAGAAGGATCTGGGCCTAAATCCATCGTTTTTTGCACTCCACACCACCCTGGGTCAGATAATGGCTTTATGCAAATCAGCTCTGACCCTGTGCCCCATGAGAACAGTCCAGTCTTAACTACAACAGCCATATCTTTCCCAGACCGGAATCAAGCATCCGAGGACCGGACCGGTTTCGAGGTAACACCTCTCATCAGCCCGGCTAGCTTGACTCCAGTGGTGTGGAGGCTCTGGGACCCACGTCTGAGCTACCCCAGTACACTCAGGGAGAAAATTACAAAAAACAATTTGATGGACAGAATGTAGATCAATGTCTTACATTCACCCCAGTACAAGGATCTGGGCCTAAATCCATCGTTTTTTGCACTCCACACCACCCTGGGTCAGATAATGGCTTTATGCAAATCAGCTCTGACCCTGTGCCCCATGGGAACAGTCCAGTCCGAACTACAACAGCCATATCTTTCCCAGACCGGAATCAAGCATCCGAGGACCGGACCGGATTCGAGGTAACACCTCTCATCAGCCCGGCTAGCTTGACTCCAGTGGTGTGGGGGCTCTGGGACCCACGTCTGAGCTACCCCAGTACACTCAGGGAGAAAATTACAAAAAACAATTTGATGGACAGAATGTAGATCAATGTCTTACATTCACCCCAGTACAAGGATCTGGACCTAAATCCATCGTTTTTTGCACTCCACACCACCCTTGGTCAGATAATGGCTTTATGCAAATCAGCTCTGACCCTGTGCCCCATGGGAACAGTCCAGTTCGAACTACAACAGCCATATCTTTCCCAGACCGGAATCAAGCATCCAAGGACTGGACCTGTTTCGAGGTAACACCTCTCATCAGCCCGGCTAGCTTGACTCCAGTGGTGTGGAGGCTCTGGGACCCACGTCTGAGCTACCCCAGTACACTCAGGGAGAAAATTACAAAAAACAATTTGATGGACAGAATGTAGATCAATGTCTTACATTCACCCCAGTACAAGGATCTGGGCCTAAATCCATCGTTTTTTGCACTCCACACCACCCTGGGTCAGATAATGGCTTTATGCAAATCAGCTCTGACCCTGTGCCCCATGGGAACAGTCCAGTCCGAACTACAACAGCCATATCTTTCCAAGACCGGAATCAAGCATCCGAGGACCGGACCGGTTCCGAGGTAACACCTCTTATCAGCCCGGCTAGCTTGACTCCAGTGGTGTGGAGGCTCTGGGACCCACGTCTGAGCTACCCCAGTACACTCAGGGAGAAAATTACAAAAAACAATTTGATTGAAAGAATGTAGATCAATGTCTTACATTCACCCCAGTAGAAGGATCTGGGCCTAAATCCATCGTTTTTTGCACTCCACACCACCCTGGGTCAGATAATGGCTTTATGCAAATCAGCTCTGACCCTGTGCCCCATGAGAACAGTCCAGTCTTAACTACAACAGCCATATCTTTCCCAGACCGGAATCAAGCATCCGAGGACCGGACCGGTTTCGAGGTAACACCTCTCATCAGCCCGGCTAGCTTGACTCCAGTGGTGTGGAGGCTCTGGGACCCACGTCTGAGCTACCCCAGTACACTCAGGGAGAAAATTACAAAAAACAATTTGATGGACAGAATGTAGATCAATGTCTTACATTCACCCCAGTACAAGGATCTGGGCCTAAATCCATCGTTTTTTGCACTCCACACCACCCTGGGTCAGATAATGGCTTTATGCAAATCAGCTCTGACCCTGTGCCCCATGGGAACAGTCCAGTCCGAACTACAACAGCCATATCTTTCCCAGACCGGAATCAAGCATCCGAGGACCGGACCGGATTCGAGGTAACACCTCTCATCAGCCCGGCTAGCTTGACTCCAGTGGTGTGGGGGCTCTGGGACCCACGTCTGAGCTACCCCAGTACACTCAGGGAGAAAATTACAAAAAACAATTTGATGGACAGAATGTAGATCAATGTCTTACATTCACCCCAGTACAAGGATCTGGACCTAAATCCATCGTTTTTTGCACTCCACACCACCCTTGGTCAGATAATGGCTTTATGCAAATCAGCTCTGACCCTGTGCCCCATGGGAACAGTCCAGTTCGAACTACAACAGCCATATCTTTCCCAGACCGGAATCAAGCATCCGAGGACTGGACCTGTTTCGAGGTAACACCTCTCATCAGCCCGGCTAGCTTGACTCCAGTGGTGTGGAGGCTCTGGGACCCACGTCTGAGCTACCCCAGTACACTCAGGGAGAAAATTACAAAAAACAATTTGATGGACAGAATGTAGATCAATGTCTTACATTCACCCCAGTACAAGGATCTGGGCCTAAATCCATCGTTTTTTGCACTCCACACCACCCTGGGTCAGATAATGGCTTTATGCAAATCAGCTCTGACCCTGTGCCCCATGGGAACAGTCCAGTCCGAACTACAGATCTTTGGACTGGGGTGAATGTGTGACATTGATCCACATTCTGTCCATCACCTGTTTTGTGTGCATTTTACCACAGCAATTTTCTCTGGTAACTGAATGCCATTGATCAATCTTTTGATCAGCTTTGCATTTCTGATTGGTGTTCCCGCAGAAGTTAAATAACCTCTTTGAGACCAGAGCTGGCCATAGTCATGGACTACACCGTACTCATACTGACTATCAGTCACTATGGTAATTTTCAATCCTGTTGCTCTTTCACATACACGAATCAAAGCAATCAATTCTGCTATTTGAGCTGAACGAATTCCTTTGAGATAAGAAGCTTCAACCACATTTGCAACTGTACAGACTGAATATGCTGCATTCAGAATGCCTTGATCCGTTCTCAAACATGAGCCATCAACAAAATAAACAAAATCAGATTCAGGCAATGGAACATCTTTAATGTCCTGCCTAGGTTTGGTGTAATATTCTAAAAAATCCAGACATTCAAGGTCCATCAGGCAATAATGTGGATGGATTTAAATTCACACATTTTGCAATTGAAACGTTATCTGATCCCAGAATAACCTTTTCATATTTTGTCAATCTGTTGCTCGTTAAGTGCTGATTTTTACTTCTGGTAAGAAGAATCTCAACTGAATGGGGAACATATACTTTTACAGGAAACCCCATTATTATCCCTTCACTTTGTTCGAGACTCACACTTGTTGCAGCCACTGCTTTTAAGCAACCTGGTAATGCTTTTGCAACAGGGTTAAGAACTGCTGAGAAGTAAGCAATTGGCTTTCTCAGTTTTTCATGTCTTTGAATCAAAACTGATAATGCACATCCTTCCCTTTCACTGCAATACAGCTCAAATTCTTTTTCATAACCTGGCATTCCCAATGCTGGTGCTTCACACAAACTTCTTTTTAATTGCTCAAAAGCCTCTGACTCAGTTTCTGTTAAGGTAATCGGGTCCTTTATGTCTGCTTTTGTCAATCTCTGCAATGGTTTTGCAATTACTGAGAATCCACTAATCCATTGACGACAATAACCTACCATTCCTAGAAACATTCTGACCTGTCTCTGTGTCTTTGTAGGTTGCATTGCTTGAATCATTTTTATTCTTTCAATCGTTACCTATCTAATTCCTTTTGCAATCCTGTGACCAAGATATTTTACTTCTTGTTTACAAAACTGTAATTTTGCAGGAGACACTCTATATCCCTCATCTGCCAAATGATTCAAAAGAGTAATTGTATCTGTCACACAGTTGTCTCGTGTTTTTGCAGCAACAAGGAGATCATCTATGTATTGCACTAATGTCAATTTACCAGGCAAATCTAGATTTTCCAGGGATTTCTTTAGCAACTGATTAAAAATAGATGGACTTTCTGTATAAACTTGTGGGATACGACACCATGCTATTATGCGCTCCTGGAATCTGAATGCAAAAATTTGTTGGCTCTCTGGGTGCAATGGAACAGTAAAGAATGCATTACAAAGATCTATAACTGTGTACCATTCTGTATCATGCGGAATCTGATAAAGAATTACCTCTGGGTTTGGTACAACTGGGCAACATGGAACAACTATTTGATTAACCTTTCCCAGGTCCTGAACAATTCTGTAAGTTCCGTTTGGCTTTTTGATTCCCATAATCGGTGAATTACATGGACTGCTCTCAATTTCTTTTAAAACACCATTTTTTTATAAATTTTTCAATTACAGGAATTACTCCCTCAATTATCTCAGCCTTCATTTTATACTGAGGAATATTCGGATAATCTGCTCCTTGTTTTACCGTAATTTGTACTGGGTCTACATGTTTCATCAAACCCATTTCATCTCCAGTTAAATCCCAAATTTTAATATTGACTGTTTCTTTTAATTCTTCAGGTAAATCATTTTTGTCAAAAGCAGAAAATAATTTACTTTCTTCTGCTTCAACCATTAACATTGTTAATTTATAAAGGCCATCCTGTTCCTCTGGAGTTTGAAGTTCAATGCCATCTGGTGAGCAATATATTTTGCAATTCATCTTGCAAAGAATGTCCCTTCCTAACAGGTTTACAGGACTGCTATCACAAACTACAAATCTATGTTTGTCCTTAAATTTTCCAATTTCAACTTTAACTGGTTCTGTTAAATCTGTTTTAATTTGTTGATTAGCTACGCCAACTACTTGGATAGTGTAAGCAGAGAGAGGCAGGTTTTCTATTTCCACTGATCTAACAGTAGAACGGGTAGCACCTGTGTCCACTAGAAAAGTGATTTCTACATCATTCACTTTACCATTAACAAATGGACCAGACTGATCTACCTCAAGATTGGCTCCAAGCACACACTCTTCCTCCTCTCTCAGGCACCCTCATAAGTAATCATCAGACTCACTTCCATCATTCTCTTTCAACCAATATTGTTGAGAAACATTCAACACATTCACTCTTGGTGATCTGTTTACCTGTTCACCACCGCAGAATCCTGTTTCTGAATTGTATCTCTGCACATTAACACAATTTGGAAGTGGCGGTTGTGGAATCTGACTCTGCTGATTCACTACCTGTCGATGTAGCTGTTGCTGCTGACTTATCTCATTTAACTATCGCTGTAGCTGTTGCTGCTGATTTATCTTGTTTAACTGTCGCTGTAGCTGTTGCTGCTGATTTACCACATTCTGCATCTGTGGATTTAATGATGTATGTTTTGAAATTTCTGGGCGGATTTTTACACTCACACTTCCAGTGTCCAATTTCGCTGCAATTAAAACATGGGAGTTCCTGCTATAATTCTTCAATATTACCCATTAATTTTGGTTTATTAAAATTACCCTTAAATTTCCCTTGATTCTGGTGAACGTTTTTGTTTTCTAAAGTTGCGATTTGTTGTTCAGCTACTTTCACCTGTGTCCACATTGCTTTGTCTTTCAGCTTCTTTTGCTTAGCGTCTATCTCATCACTGCACTATTTTGCTTTTCTCAGTATATCATCAACTGTGAGTGATTGCCAACCAACTATTTCTGATCATCTCACCAATTTCAGGTTTCAAGCTATATACAAATCTGTAAATAAAATGGCTCATATCCTTCTCACTCAGCTTCTCATAACCACTGTATTGTTTAAATACCAGGAGTAATCTTTCATAGAAGGAATGTACTGACTCTTTTGGCTCTTGATTTTAACCAATCTACTTCTTTTGGGGGAATCTTGTTTTTCAGCCACACAATTACTTTATCATACAGCTTTATAACATCAGGTGAAGGTGCACCTGTTACTTTATCTCGAATAGGTTCTTCTTTGAGCAGATCTATAGAGATTTTACATTCTGTCTAAAGATCTGAAGGAACAACAATGTCAATGAATCCATCAAGATCAATCCACAGAACTTTTGAGACTTTAACAAATCTCTCTACCTGACGATACCATTCCACAGGATTTTCTCTTAATCGAGGAAAATCATTTGTAAACAGTAAAATGTCCTGTCTTGTCCAAGGAACATGAACATACCCTCCACCGGCTATTTTCCTCATAGGAAACTCAGTTGCAATTTCCCCTCTTTCTCTTTTTTCTTCCTCTCTTTTCTTTGTCCATTTCACTCTCCATTTGCTTAATTCACCTATTCTTTTTAGAAACACTATTAACTCTTTTATATGAATTATCCTTTCTGTTGTATTCATGTTTTCAATATCTTTTTCAGAGAAATCTACTCTATATTGCTTCTGCAAATTTTTCTGTCTCATCAAATCTATATCTAATTCAGCAGCTATTTCTTCTAACAAATCATATTTATTTTTCGTTTTCCATTGTATGCTTTTGCAAAATAAACAACAATTCATCATCCTGATATAACTTTAAACTGTCAGGACCAATTCTGCCAATAAATAATTCCTCCAAATCTGCTTTCAATTTTGCAACATCAAGTAATTTAGATTCTGAGGACCTATTTATACTCCTTTCTTGAGTTCCAGAATCAGATTCTGCAACAAATGGAGATTGACCATTTGAAAAACTTTGATTAAAAGTTAAGTCTGGCATCTTTTTCTCTCGGTGAATTTCTGATAAATCTGAATACAAATTTTCAGCCAATTTCTGTATTTAAAGGGACAGTCAGAGCTGAAAGTCTAATTTCTTTTTGATCAAAAACTGGAACAACGGGTCCAATTGTTACTGGTACCGTTACTGCTTCCATGCCTTTAGTTAACTGCTGTATTAATTCTTCTTTTGATAAAAGGTATTCTGAAATACCTAGAACGTCCTCAAGTCTTTCTATTCTTTTTACATTTTTTGGGATCTCATTTCTCTGAACTGGAGTTTCAGCATAATTTCTACTTTCTCCAGATGTACTAGAATTAGTTTGTGTTTCTACTCTCTCAGGAAATTTTGCATTATTCTGATTTAATCTAAATGGGGATTCATCATTTTTCTCTAAGTGGAGCACTTAAAGAAGTTCCTTGAGGAATTCTCGGGGTAGACCATGAACAAACTGGTTGATAAGGCGGCGGTTGTTTTGATTTCGTAATGTAAATCTCTTCTAAAACTGGATCTTCTATTTCACTATCTTCACCAATATTCTTTTTCTTTGCAGAACTCCTTTGACCAGATTCTTCACTAAATCTTGCTGGGTACAAACCATTACACATGTCTGCTTGTCTCCAACGACGCATTCTATCTTCATGAGTTTCTCTGTTAATATTCATTCTAATGCCTCTTGTTACACCTCTGTTCTCCCGTTCTAAATCAAACATCTCATCCTCCCATTCAGCTAAAGCCTCAAATTGTGTAGGTCTGGGTTTTGGTACAAGAGACATCATTTTTTCTCTCAAGTTTTTCACACCATCATTTTTGGTATATTCCATCCAATTCTCCATCCAAAGGCAAGTATGATAACCAAATTCACCTTCCATATAGGCTGCGGGTGTTTCATACTTATGAAGTAATTTTCCACCTCGCGTTTCAATGTTCTTGTCACTTTTGAAAATATTTTAACATTTCTGAAACCATGAAGGCTTCTTTTCATCATACATGTAGTAATAACTCATGTTTTAATCAAATCCACTTAGTTCAAAAAGATCGTAAATATGTTCTTGTTGTTCGGCTACTCTAGCCAATCCGTGCGCGAAACTCACCAACAAGCCAATCAGGTTAAGCCACGTCACTATTCTGTTCAGCCAATAGAATTACTGTATTTCAGAATGAGCCAATCAAGTTTAAGCCTGCAAAATCACATGAGCCAATTAGTACACGAATACTGTGACGTATGCTAGCCAATCACATCGCGAACCTTGTGATGTATACTGCCGCTGCAGCTTTACCGTCTCCTATCCACTCCTTGAACTGACCCCTCCTTTACAAAATATTTTCACAGTGCCATATTTTTACAAATCTTTCAATGGAATTCAGTTAGTAACTTCACATAAACAAACCATTTGTCTGTTTTGCTAAAATAAAAAGATAGCTTTTTCAATCATTCAAGTATCTTTTCGCGCGAAATAGACAACACTATTTTCACAGAATATTTTTCTAGCATATGCAATCATACGGAAAGAATCCCTAACAATTCATACATGAAATTTATGGTAGGACTTTAACCCGCCAATAAAAATCCTCACTTGCCAGTAAGAATAAACAACGCTTCCTTACCCTTCACTCAAGCTTGGATAAATTCTACTACTCTTTTCACAGTAAGTTTTAAAACAGGACAGTTGCCCCTATGCTCAAAAGCTACGATTTCATAGACAATCCTCACTGTACATTCAACCTATCACACCTAAGATCCCTAGACTTGTGCTGTAAGTCCACAACACTAGTGATATATGACAATACCACTATTTTGAAACAGAACAAATGCACTGTGTAACCTCACTTGTCACACTACTCTTACCGGCACACTAGGAATTTTCACACTACTGGAAAAGACCTTTCGACTACATATAACAACTGAACAAACTTAACATGTTTTAGACATGTATCCTATGTATCTACATGTAGCATGTCAGTTATCATAGTAACCGTAACTCTGCTACCAGATAATTGATCCAGCGCGCCTAATGAAAAACTGCCTCACAAACGCTACTCATCTCCATAATACTCACCATTAATCATGAATCACTACCTAGGCCCATAAACTAAAGAGACAATTTTGAGCGACTGAATCATGTGACCTAATTAAAATGCTCTATTCATAAACTATTAAAAAAACTTATATACAACTGTAGTTTATTAATTCTTACCATGGTTTTGATCATTCAACATTAATTAAGTCACATAGGCGAATGGATCTAATAATGATAACTAGACCATAAATAAACAAGACCAGCTTGTCGTTTCAAAAATCTAATTAATTCACTTTATTTTATTTAAAGAAAGAGCATTCTTTATTCAGAAACCATTATTTTATTAGCAATTTGAAAGCATCATTCAAGGATAGGCTTATTAGTCTGACATTTTAAAGTAAATCATTTATCATGAATTAAAGCAAAATAAAGTTCCCATTTCCTAAATTCTATTTCCCTGTCTAAAACTCTCTTCACCTAAGGAATAATTAATAAAGACTGCTGTCCTTAAGTGCCCCAAAAGTCCAACATCACGTCATTCAGGAATCGGGAAGCAAGAGCCCCCTCTTGCCTACAGGGCCAGATTTTATACCTTTCTAACTAGCTAATCTTCTCAAAAAGTACACTTTTCCTTGCCATCAGAGTTCCCATTGGCTGACTTATGTCAGACCATCCATGTCATCATCGCTTTCAAACTATGCATGGGCTCTTCTCTAGCCCTATTGTTCGTGACATCTCACTTCCTCGAAAATGTATCAAAATAAGTTCTTTTGAGTTTCAAGTCCTGGCTTCCTTGCTTCAGCAATCCTGCTGCTTCCTGTCCTTGGACAAACTCCATGAGCCTATTATGCACGTCTTTATTTCAACAGTATTTTCTTTTGACTGAATTGTCATTGTGGTAAAACTTTCCACTTTGAGTGTGCAAGGGTCCTCTCTGGACATGTTTCAAAACCCCCATCTTTATAGGCCTAAAAGGAAGGCCTCTCACGGTAACTAGTATTTAAACAAACACAAAACAGTAATAATAAAGATTTGAAACCCACTCTGTTGCCCACCCCTATTAACCCATTAATTATGTTACCTGGCAAAGCACAAAAAGCTCTAGTGGGTTGTGCAGGTGCACACCTTCCTAAAGGGGAAGTTATTTAAATCGGTTCCTGAGAAAATATAGTATATATTAAGGGTTTGTAAAGAAAGTGCGTGCCACTCCCTATATTGGAAAACGACCCTAGTTTCCTTGTTATGACTACAAAAAGAGCTGTAGGCGAGCCCACAGGTAAGGGAATGCACAGCTAAAGGACAGAATGTCTCACACCAAGTTACACACAAGTTAACTCAAAAAGTAGAAATAAAAGCTCTAGGCACTCAAAGTTCATTTGAGATTATCAGTTACTATTGCACATAACTAATATATCATTGACAAAAATTACAAAACATTTCTATTAAATGAAAACATCATAGTCTCCTGATGATTCTTCTCAAGACACTCAAAACATATCAGCAAAAATCCTATAATTCATTGTAAATGTCATTCTCTTTAAAAATCCCAATGCATTTCGGGTTAATTGAAAAAACCCTTTGTCAGGGGAACAGATGCTTGTATGAGTCGATCTTCAAAAGAAGAGGTGTATCCACAGTAATCTAGAACACAACAATCTGCAGTAAGTGTACTGCTAAGATATGTAGGATTTGCACCCAGAAATGTGTAAGATAGAAAGGATGTTGTAGCGCATAGCTGGGGGTATATGGAGAAAAGACCTGAATATCCCAAGAAGTGAAACGGGGACAGAGTGGATAACAGAAGATAAAACTTGCCTGGGTACTTGGGAAAACATCTTCTATGGAAGAAACGAAATGCCAACTCGAGGGTGAATCATGAAGATAATCTACAAAATGTAAACTGCCCTCATAAGAAGCCTGCTGTTTAAGAGGCAATCCGATCGAGTCATATGAGGAAAAATAAAGAGCTTACCAAAAGGTTTATAATAGCTCTCGTCCGTCGGTGCTCGGGGTGAGCGCTATGCTCAGTCAACAGTGCACTGCGGTCTCCTCGTCCGTCGGTACTCGGGGCGAGGAGTGTTGTTAAAATCTAAAATCAAAGCGCGAAAGTTAATAAACTTTGCGCGCAAGAGTTGCCAGCTACGTGATAAACATCAATACAGTAAAAACCTACCCGTAGTGTAGGAGATGTAGAAGTTGGTGCTCGCCGATGTGTTCACTGAACGCGAACGCGGAGGTCTGTATGCTATCCCAGAGTGCTCAGAGCACTTAAAGGGAAAGAGACTTTTTAATGTGCGAATAATGACGTGGGGATGGGAAAAAAGACCCGAGGGTTAAGACGATGAGGAAAACAATATAAACTGCAATGCAATGTGGGGAATGGCGGGAGAGTTGTCTGATAGGGAGAAGGCTGTAGATAATAAGGGTGCATATGGAAAATAAAAAGTGTAGGGACAGAATGTGATAATTAACGTGGTGAAAAACCAAACGTGGTGAAAAGAAGAATACATGGATAGGGAAGAAGAAAGAAAGCATGTCCCCAAAATTGTGTGCACTAAAAGCTCAAGACAGGGTGCAAATCCTGTACAGTTGATAGAAAATATCAAAGTTACATTCAGTGTTTATTACAAAAAACATAGCATTTCGTAATGATCGTTAAGCCCATTCGGGGCCAAAGTGCATAGGGTTTTTATCCAGTAAGTCTCTCTGCGGGCTAATGCTGTGTTAATATCTACACCAGGGGTCTTTTTAACACATTCAAGAATGGTGTAACGTAGTTGAGGTATAGTGTGACCCGCCGTGTCCCAATGTACTGCCAATGGAGAGGTGGTATTTTTGTTTCTAATAAGGCTTTTGTGCTCTATAATGCGTGTCTTAATTTTTCTGCTGGTTCTGCCTACGTACACGAGGCCACAAGGGCATTTTATTGCATATATTACTTGTTCCGTGTTACAGTTGGACGTGTGGTTGAGTTTTAATTTTTTGCCCGTTTTTGGATGTGTAAAGATATCTCCTTGAATTGCATTGCCGCATTGGCCACAATTGTGACATTTCATCATTCCCTTAAAACCTCCTTTGGGTTTTTCTTCCTGAGGTTTTAACATTTCCCGTAGATTTTTAGATCTTTGGTGTGCGAATAATGGTGGTTCCAAAAATATGTTTTGAAAATCAGGTTCGTTCTCAATGATCTCCCAACGTTTTTTGATTATTGTTTTTATTAGAGGAGCCTGTGTGGAATTTTTTAGTACGAATACTTCTTTGCATGATGATGTTTTTGCGGAGGCTTGTAATAAGTCCTTCCTGGGTTTTTGGTCAACTTGTTCTTCAGCTTGGTTAAGTATCCTCAATGGGTATCCTCTTGCTAGATATTTACGTTTTTGATCTTGGATGTTGGTTTTACATAGTTGTGCATCCGAAGTGATCCTTTTGATACGCATGAATTGGGAGATGGGAAGGTGTTTTCTGAGTGAAAATGGGTGACCGCTTGTGAAATGTAATGCACTGTTCACATGTGTCGGTTTGGTGTACACTGATGTCATTAGGCCTTTAGTAGTCTTGCAAATTTGTATATCCAAAAAGTTTATCTTGTCTCTCTGGATGTTATGAGTGAATTGAATCCTCGGGTTATGTGAATTCAAGATTTTGATTGAATCTTCAAGTAGCTGTCTTTGACCATTCCATATAACAAGAATGTCATCAATGTAGCTGAGAATAGACACTGCGTTGTTTTGCCAAGTTGGATTAGTGAGCATATGCTGGTGTTCGAAATAAGCCATGTAGGTGTTGGCAATCGAGGGAGCTCCAGGAAAGCCCATGGATGTACCCGTCTTCTGTAGGTAAAATTGATTTTGCCAAAGGAAATAACTATGGTACAGTGAAAAGTGCAATACTTCAAGAAGGAAGATGGCTAATTCAGATGGTATAGTAGAAGCCAGCAATCTCCATTCCACTGCCTCTAGACCTTCATTGTGTGCTATTGAAGTGTAGAGAGCCACAACATCTATTGTGCATAATAGAGTGTCGCAGTTCACCAGATGATCAATTGCCTCCAGTGTTAAGAGACAGTCTGTTGTGTCTCGTATGTAGGTCTCCCAGGTTTGTACCAGTGGCTGCAGGTGGTGATCCACGAAATGTCCAATTGCTTCGTGTATTGAGTTGCATCCGGCCACTATAGGTCTAAAAGGTGGTCTTAAGTGATCCTTATGCATCTTGGGAAGCATGTATATGTGTGGAACTTTAGGTGTTTGGTTCACCAAGAATTTTCCAGTTTGTATGCCAATGATCCCATCATCTGTAGCTTTTGTGACTAAAGAAGTCAACAAAGTGAGCAGTTCCTCTGTAGGAACTTTATCCAATGGGAGATAAGTCTCTGTGTCAGATACATGTGTTGATACACTCTGGTTGTAGAATGTTGTATCAAGTACCACTAAGGCGCCGCCTTTGTCAGCTGGTTGAAACGTTATCGATCTATCTCTTTGTAAGGACCTTAAGATTCTACGTTCTTTATCCGTTAGGTTGGAATTTAGAGGTTTGGAATATTTAATAGTTTCCAGATCTTTTTTAACCAGAAGTTCAAAAGTCTCTAGTGATTTGTGAGTGATTGGAGCCATAAACTTGCTTTTGGGGCGAAAGGTCCGGATTCCAGTATTCTGTTCTTCTTGGTTAGGCATGGTTGAGAAAAACCACTTAAGGTGTAGTTTGCGCATACATTTGAATAATGCTATTTCTGTTTCCAATGTGTTCGAAGAGTAGGTTGGAACAAACGATATGCCTTTGTTAAGTACTCTCAATTCGGCTGAATTGAGTGTTCTATGTGATATGTTCATAACTATTGATTCGGTTTCTTTGGGTTTCTCTGTGGTCTGCCTGTTTCTGGGACCTTTTTTGTTACTTTTTCCCCTTCTGGTACGGGATCTGATGGTGGTACTGTTTTGTCTGGGGGTCCCTTGGCCAGTGGGCCTGGTTCTAAAAGAGGAGTTTGTTTGTTGGTAGTGGATGTTTCTCCTTCTGTTGTGGTTGTGCTCTGTGCTATGATGGAAGTGGGTTTAGGGCGCTGTATGGTTAGATCCTGATCCGGTACTAGGCTTTCTTCAGAAGAGTTGGTGTTTGGTTTCTTGAAAAAGCATTTTTGGGCATAGGTTTCCGCCCAAGAGTAGACCTCGTCCAGTTTATAGTCTATGGTGTCCCTACGGAACTTTCTGAGCTTCCGTTCATGAACTTCTTTAGCATGTTTATCCAGATTGTTGTTGATGTTTTCTAATACTAAGACTTTGGCGCATCCACAGGAAATACCTCACAACAATTGTGACAGTTGGAATACCTACTGAAGAAGGAAATAAACCAGCGACTCCACGCCACTACTCTGATTGAGTATCACAAAGTGAAAAAAATCCCAAGAGGTCTGCGCATAGCTTTAAAACCTATGCTCTTCAAATTCAACAAAGATTTCATGTCACGCTGGTACGCGATACTAAATAAATGTTCGCTCGACCTGATATTACTTATCATTGAGGAGATCTCCACCATACTTAATGACTTGACGAACGACATCAATAAACTCAAGGATGAGATATCTCAGAAAATGGACACTGAAGATTGGGACAAAGTATTAGAAAACATCAACAACAATCTGGATAAACATGCTAAAGAAGTTCATGAACGGAAGATCAGAAAGTTCCGTAGGGACACCATAGACTATAAACTGGACGAGGTCTACTCTTGGGCGGAAACCTATGCCCAAAAATGCTTTTTCAAGAAACCAAACACCAACTCTTCTGAAGAAAGCCTAGTACCGGATCAGGATCTAACCATACAGCGCCCTAAACCCACTTCCATCATAGCACAGAGCACAACCACAACAGAAGGAGAAACATCCACTACCAACAAACAAACTCCTCTTTTAGAACCAGGCCCACTGGCCAAGGGACCCCCAGACAAAACAGTACCACCATCAGATCCCGTACCAGAAGGGGAAAAAGTAACAAAAAAGGTCCCAGAAACAGGCAGACCACAGAGAAACCCAAAGAAACCGAATCAATAGTTATGAACATATCACATAAAACACTCAATTCAGCCGAATTGAGAGTACTTAACAAAGGCATATCGTTTGTTCCAACCTACTCTTCGAACACATTGGAAACAGAAATAGATTTATTCAAATTTATGCGCAAACTACGCCTTAAGTGGTTTTTCTCAACCATGCCTAACCAAGAAGAACAGAATACTGGAATCCGGACCTTTTGCCCCAAAAGCAAGTTTATGGCTCCAATCACTCACAAATCACTAGAGACTTTTGAACTTTTGGTTAAAAAAGATCTGGAAACCATTAAATATTCCAAACCTCTAAATTCCAACCTAACGGCTAAGGAACGTAGAATCTTAAGGTCCTTACAAAGAGATAGATCGATCACGTTTCAACCAGCTGACAAAGGCGGCGCCTTAGTGGTACTTGATACAACATTCTACAACCAGAGTGTATCAACACATGTATCTGACACAGAGACTTATCTCCCATTGGATAAAGATCCTACAGAGGAACTGCTCACTTTGTTGACTTCTTTAGTCACAAAAGCTACAGATGATGGGATCATTGACATACAAACTGGAAAATTCTTGGTGAACCAAACACCTAAAGTCCCACACATATACATGCTTCCCAAGATGCATAAGGATCACTTAAGACCACCTTTTAGACCTATAGTGGCCGGATGCAACTCAATACACGAAGCAATTGGACATTTCGTGGATCACCACCTGCAGCCACTGGTACAAACCTGGGAGACCTACATACGAGACACAACAGACTGTCTCTTGAAACTGGAGGCAATTGATCATCTGGTGAACTGCGACACTCTATTATGCACAATAGATGTTGTGGCTCTCTACACTTCAATAGCAAACAATGAAGGTCTAGAGGCAGTGGAATGGAGATTTCTGGCTTCTACTATACCATCTGAATTAGCCATCTTCCTTCTTGAAGTATTGCACTTTTCACTGTACCATAGTTATTTCCTTTGGCAAAATCAATTTTACCTCCAGAAGACGGGTACATCCATGGGCTTTCCTGGAGCTCCCTCGTATGCCAACACCTACATGTCTTATTTCGAACACCAGCATATGCTCACTAATCCAACTTGGCAAAACAACGCAGTGTCTATTCTCCGCTACATTGATGACATTCTTGTTATATGGAATGGTCAAAGACAGCTACTTGAAGATTCAATCAAAATCTTGAATTCACATAACCCGAGGATTCAATTCACTCATAACATCCAGAGAGACAAGATAAACTTTTTGGATATACAAATTTGCAAGACTACTAAAGGCCTAACGACATCAGTGTACACTAAACCGACAGATGTGAACAGTGCATTAAATTTCACAAGCGGTCACCCATTTTCACTCAGAAAACACCTTCCCATCTCCCAATTCATGCGTATCAAAAGGATCACTTCGGACGCACAACTATGTAAAACCAACATCCAAGATCAAAAACGTAAATATCTAGCAAGAGGATACCCATTGAGGATACTTAACCAAGCTGAAGAACAAGTTGACCAAAAACCCAGGAAGGACTTATTACAAGCCTCCGCAAAAACATCATCATGCAAAGAAGTATTCGTACTAAAAAATTCCACACAGGCTCCTCTAATAAAAACAATAATCAAAAAACGTTGGGAGATCATTGAGAACGAACCTGATTTTCAAAACAAATTTTTGGAACCACCATTATTCGCACACCAAAGATCTAAAAATCTACGGGAAATGTTAAAACCTCAAGAAGAAAAACCCAAAGGAGGTTTTAAGGGAATGATGAAATGTCACAATTGTGGCCAATGCGGCAATGCAATTCAAGGAGATATCTTTACACATCCAAAAACGGGCAAAAAATTAAAACTCAACCACACGTCCAACTGTAACATGGAACAAGTAATATATGCAATAAAATGCCCTTGTGGCCTCGTGTACGTAGGCAGAACCAGCAGAAAAATTAAGACACGCATTATAGAGCACAAAAGCCGTATTAGAAACAAAAATACCACCTCTCCATTGGCAGTACATTGGGACACGGCGGGTCACACTATACCTCAACTACGTTACACCATTCTTGAATGTGTTAAAAAGACCCCTGGTGTAGATATTAACACAGCATTAGCCCGCAGAGAGACTTACTGGATAAAAACCCTATGCACTTTGGCCCCGAATGGGCTTAACGATCATTACGAAATGCTATGTTTTTTGTAATAAACACTGGATGTAACTTTGATATTTTCTATCAACTGTACAGGATTTGCACCCTGTCTTGAGCTTTTAGTGCACACAATTTTGAGGACATGCTTTCTTTCT
The DNA here is from genome assembly GCF_964263255.1 of Lissotriton vulgaris. Lineage (NCBI taxonomy): Eukaryota > Metazoa > Chordata > Amphibia > Caudata > Salamandridae > Lissotriton > Lissotriton vulgaris. The sequence goes on along the minus strand of NC_141685.1, from coordinate 2,101,042,185 downwards.
TCTTCCCTATCCATGTATTCTTCTTTTCACCACGTTTGGTTTTTCACCACGTTAATTATCACATTCTGTCCCTACACTTTTTATTTTCCATATGCACCCTTATTATCTACAGCCTTCTCCCTATCAGACAACTCTCCCGCCATTCCCCACATTGCACTGCAGTTTATATCGTTTTCCTCATCGTCTTAACCCTCGGGTCTTTTTTCCCATCCCCACGTCATTATTCGCACATTAAAAAGTCTCTTTCCCTTTAAGTGCACTGAGCACTCTAGGATAGCATACAAACTTCCGCGTTCGCGTTCAGGGAACACATTGGCAAGCACCAACTTCTACATCTCCTACACTACGGGTAGGTTTTTACCGTATTGATGTTTATCACGTAGCTGGCAACTCTTACGCGCAAAGTTTATTAACTTTCGCGCTTTGATTTTAGATTTTAACAACACTCCTCGCCCCGAGTACCTACGGACGAGGAGACCGCAGTGCACTGTTGACTGAGCATAGCGCTCGCCCCGAGCACCGACGGACGAGAGCTATTATAAACCTTTTGGTAAGCTCTTTATTTTTCCTCATGTGACTCGATCGGATTGCCTCTTAAACAGCAGGCTTCTTATGAGGGCAGTTTACATTTTGCAGATTATCTTCATGATTCACCCTCGAGTTGGCATTTCGTTTCTTCCATAGACGATGTCTTCCCAAGTACCCAGGCAAGTTTTATCTTGTGTTATCCACTCTGTCCCCGTTTCACTTCTTGGGATATTCAGGTCTTTTCTCCATATACCCCCAGCTATGCGCTACCACATCCTTTCTATCTTACACATTCTTGGGTGCAAATCCTACATATCTTAGCAGTACACTTACTGCAGATTGTTGTGTTCTAGATTACTGTGGATAGACCTCTTCTTTTGATGATCGACTCATACAAGGAACTGTTCCCCAACTGTTCCCCTGACGAAGGGTTTTTTCAATTAACCCGAAATGCATTGGGATTTTTAAAGAGAATGACATTTACAATGAATTATATGATTTTTGCTGATATGTTTTGAGTGTCTTGAGAAGAATCATCAGGAGACTATGATGTTTTCATTTAATAGAAATGTTTTGTAATTTTTGTCAATGATATATTAGTTATGTGCAATAGTAACTGATAATCTCAAATGAACTTTGAGTGCCTAGAGCATTTATTTCTACTTTTTGAGTTAACTTGTGTGTAACTTGGTGTGAGACATTCTGTCCTTTAGCTGTGCATTCCCTTACCTGTGGGCTCGCCTACAGCTCTTTTTGTAGTCATAACAAGGAAACTAGGGTCGTTTTCCTATATAGGAAGTGGCTCGCACTTTCTTTACAAACCCTTAATATATACTATATTTTCTCAGGAACCGATTTAAATAACTTCCCCTTTAGGAAGGTGTGCACCTGCACAACCCACTAGAGTTTTCGTACCCGACCCCCACACTAGCAGGACTGCACCCACACAAACCCAACATGTCTTGGAAAGACATAGCTGACCTCACTACGAACCAGGCCACCACCAAAGCATACACTTCGGACGAAGCTGAATCTATATACTCATTAATCAAAGAAGCTCGTGACTTTGGCGCATCCACAGGAAATACCTCACAACAATTGCGACAGTTGGAATACCTACTGAAGAAGGAAATAAACCAGCGACTCCACACCACTACTCTGATTGAGTATCACAAAGTGAAAAGAATCCCAAGAGGTCTGCGCATAGCTTTAAAACCTATGCTCTTCAAATTCAACAAAGATTTCATGTCACGCTGGTACGCGATACTAAATAAATGTTCGCTCGACCTGATATTACTTATCATTGAGGAGATCTCCACCATACTTAATGACTTGACGAACGACATCAATAAACTCAAGGATGAGATATCTCAAAAAATGGACACTGAAGATTGGGACAAAGTATTAGAAAACATCAACAACAATCTGGATAAACATGCTAAAGAAGTTCATGAACGGAAGATCAGAAAGTTCCGTAGGGACACCATAGACTATAAACTGGACGAGGTCTACTCTTGGGCGGAAACCTATGCCCAAAAACGCTTTTTCAAGAAACCAAACACCAACTCTTCTGAAGAAAGCCTAGTACCGGATCAGGATCTAACCATACAGCGCCCTAAACCCACTTCCATCATAGCACAGAGCACGACCACAACAGAAGGAGAAACATCCACTACCAACAAACAAACTCCTTTTTTAGAACCAGGCCCACTGGCCAAGGGACCTCCAGACAAAACAGTACCACCATCAGATCCCGTACCAGAAGGGGAAAAAGTAACAAAAAAGGTCCCAGAAACAGGCAGACCACAGAGAAACCCAAAGAAACCGAATCAATAGTTATGAACATATCACATAGAACACTCAGTTCAGCCGAATTGAGAGTACTTAACAAAGGCATATCGTTTGTTCCAACCTACTCTTCGAACACATTGGAAACAGAAATAGCATTTTTCAAATTTATGCGCAAACTACGCCTTAAGTGGTTTTTCTCAACCATGCCTAACCAAGAAGAACAGAATACTGGAATCCGGACCTTTTGCCCCAAAAGCAAGTTTATGGCTCCAATCACTCACAAATCACTAGAGACTTTTGAACTTTTGGTTAAAAAAGATCTGGAAACCATTAAATATTCCAAACCTCTAAATTCCAACCTAACAAATAAAGAACATAGAATCTTAAGGTCCTTACAAAGAGATAGATCGATAACGTTTCAACCATCTGACAAAGGCGGCGCCTTAGTGGTACTTGATACAACATTCTACAACCAGAGTGTATCAACACATGTATCTGACACAGAGACTTATCTCCCATTGGATAACGATCCTACAGATGAACTGCTCACTTTGTTGACTTCTTTAGTCACAAAAGCTACAGATGATGGGATCATTAACATACAAACTGGAAAATTCTTGGTGAACCAAACACCTAAAGTCCCACACATATACATGCTTCCCAAGATGCATAAGGATCACTTAAGACCACCTTTTAGACCTATAGTGGCCGGATGCAACTCAATACACGAAGCAATTGGACATTTCGTGGATCACCACCTGCAGCCACTGGTACAAACCTGAGAGACCTACATACGAGACACAACAGACTGTCTCTTGAAACTGGAGGCAATTGATCATCTGGTGAACTGCGACACATTATTATGCACAATAGATGTTGTGGCTCTCTACACTTCAATAGCACACAATGAGTGTCTAGAGGCAGTGGAATGGAGATTGCTGGCTTCTACTATACCATCTGAATTAGCCATCTTCCTTCTTGAACTATTGCACTTTTCACTGTACCATAGTTATTTCCTTTGGCAAAATCAATTTTACCTACAGAAGACGGGTACATCCATGGGCTTTCCTGGAGCTCCCTCGTATGCCAACACCTACATGGATTATTTCGAACACCAGCATATGCTCACTAAACCAACTTGGCAAAACAACGCAGTGTCTATTCTCCGCTACATTGATGACATTCTTGTTATATGGAATGGTCAAAGACAGCTACTTGAAGATTCAATCAAAATCTTGAATTCACATAACCCGAGGATTCAATTCACTCATAACATCCAGAGAGACAAGATAAAATTTTTGGATATACAAATTTGCAAGACTAGTAAAGGCCTAACGACATCAGTTTACACCAAACCGACAGATGTGAACAGTGCATTCCATTTCACAACCGGTCACCCATTTTCACTCAGAAAACACCCTCCCATCTCCCAATTCATGCGTATCAAAAGGATCACTTCGGACGCACAACTAACTATGTAAAACCAACATCCAAGATCAAAAACGTAAATATCTAGCAAGAGGATACCCATTGAGGATACTTAACCAAGCTGAAGAACAAGTTGACCAAAAACCCAGGAAGGACTTATTACAAGCCTCCGCAAAAACATCATCATGCAAAGAAGTATTCGTACTAAAAAATTCCACACAGGCTCCTCTAATAAAAACAATAATCAAAAAACGTTGGGAGATCATTGAGAACGAACCTGATTTTCAAAACATATTTTTGGAACCACCATTATTCGCACACCAAAGATCTAAAAATCTACGGGAAATGTTAAAACCTCAGGTAGAAAAACCCAAAGGAGGTTTTAAGGGAATGATGAAATGTCACAATTGTGGCCAATGCGGCAATGCAATTCAAGGAGATATCTTTACACATCCAAAAACGGGCAAAAAATTAAAACTCAACCACACGTCCAACTGTAACACGGAACAAGTAATATATGCAATAAAATGCCCTTGTGGCCTCCTGTACGTAGGCAGAACCAGCAGAAAAATTAAGACACGCATTATAGAGCACAAAAGCCGTATTAGAAACAAAAATACCACCTCTCCATTGGCAGTAAATTGGGACACGGCGGGTCCCACTATACCTCAACTACGTTACACCATTCTTGAATGTGTTAAAAAGACCCCTGGTGTAGATATTAACACAGCATTAGCCCGCAGAGAGACTTACTGGATAAAAACCCTATGCACTTTGGCCCCGAATGGGCTTAACGATCATTACGAAATGCTATGTTTTTTGTAATAAACACTGGATGTAACTTTGATATTTTCTATCAACTGTACAGGATTTGCACCCTGTCTTGAGCTTTTAGTGCACACAATTTTGAGGACATGCTTTCTTTCTTCTTCCCTATCCATGTATTCTTCTTTTCACCACGTTTGGTTTTTCACCACGTTAATTATCACATTCTGTCCCTACACTTTTTATTTTCCATATGCACCCTTATTATCTACAGCCTTCTCCCTATCCGACAACTCTCCCGCCATTCCCCACATTGCATTGCAGTTTATATCGTTTTCCTCATCGTCTTAACCCTCGGGTCTTTTTTCCCATCCCCACGTCATTATTCGCACATTAAAAAGTCTCTTTCCCTTTAAGTGCACTGAGCACTCTGGGATAGCATACAGACTTCCGCGTTCGCGTTCAGGGAACACATCGGCGAGCACCAACTTCTACATCTCCTACACTACGGGTAGGTTTTTACCGTATTGATGTTTATCACGTAGCTGGCAACTCTTACGCGCAAAGTTTATTAACTTTCGCGCTTTGATTTTAGATTTTAACAACACTCCTCGCCCCGAGTACCGACGGACGAGGAGACCGCAGTGCACTGTTGACTGAGCATAGCGCTCGCCCCGAGCACCAACGGACGAGAGCTATTATAAACCTTTTCGTAAGCTCTTTATTTTTCCTCATATGACTCGATCGGATTGCCTCTTAAACAGCAGGCTTCTTATGAGGGCAGTTTACATTTTGCAGATTATCTTCATGATTCACCCTCGAGTTGGCATTTTGTTTCTTCCATAGACGATGTCTTCCCAAGTACCCAGGCAAGTTTTATCTTCTGTTATCCACTCTGTCCCCGTTTCACTTCTTGGGATATTCAGGTCTTTTCTCCATATACCCCCAGCTATGCGCTACCACATCCTTTCTATCTTACACATTCTTGGGTGCAAATCCTACATATCTTAGCAGTACACTTACTGCAGATTGTTGTGTTCTAGATTACTGTGGATACACCTCTTCTTTTGCAGATCGACTCATACAAGCAATTGTTCCCCTGACATAGGGTTTTTTCAATTAACCCGAAATGCATTGGGATTTTTAAAGAGAATGACATTTACAATGAATTATATGATTTTTGCTGATATGTTTTGAGTGTCTTGAGAAGAATCATCAGGAGACTATGATGTTTTCATTTAATAGAAATGTTTTGTAATTTTTGTCAATGATATATTAGTTATGTGCAATAGTAACTGATAATCTCAAATGAACTTTGAGTGCCTAGAGCATTTATTTCTACTTTTTGAGTTAACTTGTGTGTAACTTGTTGTGAGACATTCTGTCCTTTAGCTGTGCATTCCCTTACCTGTGGGCTCGCCTACAGCTCTTTTTGTAAGCACAAAAAGCAGCATATATAAAAACCTTCTTCTTTTAGGTCACCAGAATTCTCCACAAGCTTTTGCCACAGAAAAGACACAACAAAACATATGCACAATAACGATAGACAAGGTTAGTTTATTATTTTTCACACACTTGCAAGTGCAGCATGAAAGCACATTAATCCCGCGTGTAATGTATGCAATTTTAATCTAGGTTGATTAAATATTTCAACACATGCTATTAGTACGGTTACATTTATTATGGAAGATTTTATTCAACATCTCGCTCCATCACTTGCAATCACAACATTATGTTGTTTTTTTCCCTTCTCCACACCTTCAATACAGATATTCTCATAACTTCTTTTACTAGCAACCACATGTTTTTCAAATACAGGATATTGACCTAAATTAGGAGCATATGTTATTCTTAACCTTAATTGTATACTATTCCAACTCCAATCACCATTTAATTAGGGTAAGTGCTGGACACAGAACCTATTTAATTTACTATTCCTACTCCAATCACCATTTAATTAGGGTAAGTGCTGGACACAGAACCTATGTAATTTACTATTCCAACTCCAATCACCATTTAACTAGGGTAAGTGCTGGACACAGAACCTTAATTATATACTATTCCAACTCCAATCACCATTTAATTAGGGTAAGTGCTGGACACAGAACCTTAATTATATACTATTCCAACTCCAATCACCATTTAATTAGGGTAAGTGCTGGACACAGAACCTATTTAATTTACTATTCCAACTCCAATCACCATTTAATTAGGGTAAGGGCAGGACAATAAATCTTAATAAATTACTATTCCAACTCCAATCACCATTTAACTAGGGTAAGTGCTGGACATTAAATGTTAATAAATTACTATTCCAACTCCAATCACCATTTAATTAGGGTTAGTGCTGGACACAGAACCTATTTAATTTACTATTCCAACTCCAATCACCATTTAATTAGGGTAAGTGCTGGACACAGAACCTATTTAATTTACTATTCCAACTCCAATAACCATTTAATTAGGGTAAGTGCTGGACACAGAACCTATTTAATTTACTATTCCAACTCCAATCTCCATTTAATTAGGGTACGTGCTGGACACAAAACCTATTTGATTTACTATTCCAACTCCAATCACCATTTAATTAGGGTAAGTGCTGGACACAGAACCTATATAATTTACTATTCCAACTCCAATCACCATTTAATTAGGGTAAGTGCTGGACATTAAATCTTAATAAATTACTATTCCAACTCCAATCACCATTTAATTAGGGTAAGTGCTGGACACAGAACCTATTTAATTTACTATTCCTACTCCAATCACCATTTAATTAGGGTAAGTGGTGGACACAGAACCTATTTAATGTACTATTCCAACTCCAATCACCATTTAACTAGGGTAAGTGCTGGACATTAAATCTTAATAAATTACTATTCCAACTCCAATCACCATTTAATTAGGGTAAGTGCTGGACACAGAACCTATTTAATTTACTATTCCAACTCCAATCACCATTTAATTAGGGTAAGTGCTGGACACAGAACCTTAATTATACTATTCCAACTCCAATCACCATTTAATTAGGGTAAGTGCTGGACACAGAACCTATTTAATTTACTATTCCAACTCCAATCACCATTTAATTAGGGTAAGTGCTGGACACAGAACCTATGTAATTTACTATTCCAACTCCAATCACCATTTAACTAGGGTAAGTGCTGGACACAGAACCTTAATTATATACTATACCACCTCCAATCACCATTTAATTAGGGTAAGTGCTGGACACAGAACCTATTTAATTTACTATTCCTACTCCAATCACCATTTAATTAGGGTAATTGCTGGACACAGAACCTATTTAATTTACTATTCCAACTCCAATCACCATTTAATTAGGGTAAGTGCTGGACACAGAACCTTAATTATATACTATTCCAACTCCAATCACCATTTCATTAGGGTAAGTGCTGGACACAGAACCTATTTAATTTACTATTCCAACTCCAATCACCATTTAATTAGGGTAAGTGCTGGACACAGAACCTATTTAATTTACTAATCCAACTCCAATCACCATTTAATTAGGGTAAGTGCTGGACATTAAATCTTAATAAATTACTATTCCTACTCCAATTGATAGAGCGCGCAGTTCACCCGGGTCACTGGGTTTCCCGATTCTTACACTCACTGGGCCCTGGCGTGCACTTTCAAACCAATGACTCGCGTTTGGCGTGAACCGGGTGAGTTTATACGCGCTACTATGAGTAATTTGTGGTTGACTTCTCACCACTGCTGATCATGTACCTGACTTACCACAGGCACATTAATCCAGACGGATCAGGAGCTAGCAGGGAAAAGGTGACAGGGGTCCTAGAAGAAAATACAATTTATAAACCACCATACATTTTCCACATTATAAATCTGTAAAAATAACCACAGACACCTGATGGGTTTGAAAATTTATCGGAAGATTTCAAAGTGAATAGGTTAGGATAAGCAATATACAAAATAACACATCAAGCATTAGAATCACCACTAAAATGTAACTATGAATTAGAGCAAGGACCATTTGGGTATACGGGAGAACTATGGGATATGAGTATTGGGAAACACACTATTGAACCCAAGCTTAAACTAAACACGAGGGACCTAAAATGTATATTTAGACCAAGCTACTTATGCTGTTCTTACTAAGTTCACTGCAACCATGCTAAGGGAGAGGGAAAAACGGGAACACACTAATAAAATATGACAGTTTTGACAATCTCCTAAAGGTGGGGAGAGAAGTGGAACAATTCTAATCAATACTTGCATATAATTTGCAGTTCAAAGTGATAGGGCAATATCACAAGCAAGAGCGCTTTATTCAGGAAAAGGAGAGTAAGTGAGAAAAAGACGCAAACCCACAAGGCAATATTTACCTAATTAGGAATGAGGACTAACCCTGGCCACGGGTCAGTTTGGAAGGACGGCGACAAGGACCCTCAGAAAAGGAATGCCAGAATGCGAGCAGGTACAGCTCACGGGCAGTCAGGACAGGATACCCCTCAGGATTTGGGATCAGGACTGGGCTCACCAAGGTACGACCAACACCCACAGCTTCGGAAGCAACGCCTGCGTTACCCCTTTCTGCAAGTAATCCGCCAGTAACCCCGATTGGGTTTTCGAATTTCCCAGCAAAGTGCTTCGCCCGCACTTAGGACTATTTCCACCCCTAGGAGTTTGTGGAAAGTAAGGACAGAGTGCTCCGCAGCACTCAAGATTGGATCACCTATAGAGTTCGTAGGGTCAGTGACAGGTCTGCTACTCGGACAAGTCGGACAATTTTCCTAAGCTACACTAGGGTAATTATACAATTTTGGGGACCCTTAGACCACCCACCAATGTTGCAAGTGACAGTTTCGCATATTGTGATTGGTCAGGAGAGGTGGCTCGGACATTGTCACCTCCTAGAATTCAACGTTCCCATCACGAATTTGAATTTTGCTTATCCGCCCCTTGGGTTCACGTTCCCATCCATAGGAATACAATAGAAAATACGAGTGTACAAGGTATGGCAACAAAGTCTCTGGGTTTCAAGGTGAATTAAATCGTCTTGTGCTGGGTTCTCAGGCGCATTGGGCTTCAGGAGCCAGCTGGCTTATTTCAGCTTCTGCGCAGTAGAGTTTTCTCCCAGGTCACATGGCAATACTCAGAGGAGCCTCATCATGGCGCCGGTTATGATTTTTCCAGCCCCAGAGACGTGATACATGAAAAGTAAGCGAGAACAAATTAAAATCACACATAAAATGATCACACTGTATACCATGATAAATTCTACACACCCCTTACTTTATAACAGCAATAGTATTAAAGTTTAGTGCGAAAAGACAGATAGGCTAAAGCAGCAGTTGCAAGCGTAGAGCGTGGTAAGAGACAAGCGGCGATGTTTGCAACAGTGCGCATGAGCACAGATTCCCTCCAGAATGCGAGTGCGTCACATCACATGGGTATGACCGACGCATGCGCAGACTGAATTTCAGCGAAGCGGCCATTTCTTTAGTGCAAGCTTTGTGAGAAATGAAAAGACACATAGGCAAGCCTCGTGGGGACACCCGTGTGTTGGGGAAAATGCTAATTACAAGACGGACAGTAGGATTAATATGATTATACATTAGACGAGGTTCATGAATGAGAGCAAGTCGCTTTACGTGCGAATCCTTGCTCCATCACAATCACCATTTAATTAGGGTAATTGCTGGACACAGAACCTATGTAATTTAATATTCCAACTCCAATAACCATTTAATTAGGGTAAGTGCTGGACACAGAACCTATTTAATTTACTATTCCTACTTCAATCACCATTTAATTAGGGTAAGTGCTGGACACAGAACCTATTTAATTTACTATTCCAACTCCAATCACCATTTAATTAGGATAAGTGCTGGACACAGAACCTTAATTATATAGTATTCCAACTCCAATCACCATTTAATTAGGGTAAGTGCTGGACACAGTAAAACAGCAATGCCCCTGCACTACACAATAGAGTAACACTTCACAGTAATGACATTTGTTGCAACAGATGATCAGTGAGTACACATCCACAGTTTCAGAGTGACTGTATAAGGGTCAGTTACTCCAGGTTCAGGTACAAGAGTTCCGTGAAAGAAAGAGAAATGTTCAGTTCTTGGTGTAAAGTAATAGGTTTATTGTTCCTTTGTTAATGCCAACACGTGTTTCATCGCAGGGAACCTACTGCGAATCTTCAGGGCTGGACAGAAAACATAAAACAGTGCATTTGCAAATGGTTCTTGTTGTAAAAGGAGATGGTTGGTGACATGCCAAAGTGAAAGAAGTGGTCAAGCATGTAGTGACTCTGTGCATTTGTGACATGTTTGATATAACAGTGAATGTGTGATAGTAAAATCGGTGCGGGTGGTTGAGTGGTTTTGCAGTGACATTCTTTATTATTTTAGTGCCATTTGTTTGTCTGAACACTGGATTCAAGGAACATTGCGTTGGTGAAGGTAGGTCTAAACATTTGCCGTAGAGAAAGTGTGGTGGTATGGTGAGCAGAGTGCGATTGTGGTTGAAAGGGCGATAATCCCAAGTGACATTGGTAAATACGTGGGTTAAAACAAAAATAACTTTAAAGCAAAACACACATTTATCAGTATATAGTTTTAGTAGACCGCTTAACAGGTGCTGCCTCGCTAGAGCCTAGCGTTATAGTTACTTCACTATGCTTAGACTGTGGGGAAATTAAAGAATTCGCCTTGCTGGCTGGTCCAGAAATCATAGTGGCCGTTTAAGGTTTAATTGAGTGCTGGACACAGAACCTATTTAATTTACTATTCCAACTCCAATCACCATTTAATTAGGGTAAGTGCTGGACAGTAAACCTTAATAAATGACTATTCCAACTCCAATCACCATTTAATTAAAACATTAAACCATAATCCATAAATTGCTATACAATTTCGCTAATTACTAATAATTCGTAGAAATTTCGATTATTTGAATTTTAGATTTAAAATATAATTTTATTAATCTATAATTACACTATAATTACACTATACTTTTTTAAAATACTACCCACCCTTATCCCTTATAAACTCTACATCCCGTTTCTAAAATAATTAGGCATTTCTTTATTAAATATTAAATAAGAAATATATATTTACAATACTTTTTTATACATACACAAATGCAAACTACAAAAATTTAACAATAATCCATAAATTTCCATACAATTTCGCCTTTTACAAATATTTATTACAATTTTCGAAATTTAGAAAATTTATTTAATTTTAGAAATGTATTATTCTATAATTACACTATACTCTTTTTAAAACACTACCCACCCTTATCCCCTATAAACTCTACATCCCGCTCCTAAAATTAAGATACATTTCTTTATTAAATATCTCAAAATAAATATATTTTTAATACTTTTTACTACATACACAAAAGCACAAATAAAAAATTAAACAATATGACATACATTTCTATAAAATTTCACCTTTAACAAATATTTATTACAATTTTCGAAATTTTGAAAATTTGATTAAAATTCGAAATTGATTATTCTATAATTACACTATACTTTTTAAAAACACTACCCACCCTTATCCCCTATAAACTCTACATCCCGCTCCTAAAATTATTATACAATTATTTCCTAAATATTTAATAATAAATATATATTTACAATACTTTTTACTACATACACAAAAGGACAAATAAAAAATTAAACAATATGACATAAATTTCTATAAAATTTCGCCTTTAACAAATATTTATTACAATTTTCGAATTTTTGAAAATTTTATTAAAATTCGAAATTGATTATTCTATAATTACACTATATTTTTTTAAAACACTACCCACCCTTATCCCCTATAAACTCTACATCCCGCTTCTAAAATTATTATACAATTATTATTTTTTTTTTTTAATTTTTGAAAACCTTTATTGCACAATAGAATCATACAAATACGGGCCTACAACCATCCGGCCGGCCGCGGTCACATCTGAAGTGCAATAGCAAATGGTAAAGGCGTCCCGGCAACATAGGAGCACAATCAGGATAATTTCAAGTTACACCGGAGACATATGCGCCACCGGGAAGCAGGAGAAGTGAGGTTTAATTTTGAAGTTTTTAGTATGTCCATAAAAAGGGGCTAGAAAGGATCTGAGGCAAGATAGACCATCCAGGACACAAGTGGGCAAGTATCAGCATCATTATTATGCAAACAATTTCCGTTCAGCAATTGACCGCAGAAGACCGGACAGGAGAAACTGTAAGCTAGCATTACTACGGTCGGCAGTTACCACCCACACCATATCGATCCACCCAAAAACCCCAGGAAAAAGTGGGAGAGAGAGAGTAAAAGTAGGAGAATGAAAACCAAGGCCCATAGTAACAAAAAAGAAAACATAAGTACACCCGCCCCACCCTACACACATGCAGAGGCTACGGCCTACCCCCCCCTCGCAGAGTGCCTGTCGCCCCAAAAGAATACCCGAAATGCAGAAGAGAAGAAAAGAGAGAAAGGAATTCACAGAAGACCGGGGGAGGGCCCAGGCAAAGGAAACATACAATCAATAAAACCACCCTCGGCCATCCCTCCTTGGATCCCGACCCGACACCGTAATAGCATATACCATCCCAACAGTTCCAATTTTCCGTCAATCATGTAGCATCCGACCGCATTCAAAACATAAATAGTGTCAGCCTTGTCCCCGTCGATCCAGCCCAACAATGAAGTCCAGGCGGGCAGCGGCCATCTTGGACAAGAGGTGCAGGTGTAAAGACCACCACCAGTTCAAAAGCCCCTCGCAGAAATCTGTCCCACGTAGTGCCGAACAATCAGTAGCTACCCAGTAAAGGTGGAAACCCAGCAGCAGTACCTGAAGGCCGACTGGCCAGGGCCGTTGCAACAATCTCTTGGCAGAGCAGGGGGGCCCTCCGGGGGACCCCAAGGTGGACACGGGGCAAGTCGACCAGCAAGAGCTCTCCAGCCGGTGGGCAGGGTCCAGTGTCTCACTCCCCAGCATCTCCAGAGTAGAGGGCCCAGCAGCCGAGTCGTCCGGGGTGTACCATGTCTCGACACGCGGCGGGATACACAGGTCCCACCCGCCGGTCACCGGGTACAGTAGGTCCGGCGGGGAACAGCAAGCAGCACAGTCGTCCGGGAGCTCACCAGGCATCACTCCATTTAGTCGGTTTCCCAGGTCACGGGCGCAAGCCCGCATTGATGACCGCAGATCGTGCAGGGCAATGAAAACATCTGCAAGGACAATGGGCTCCACAGCAGCAGAGTCCCGCACCCAGAGGGCGTCGCCATGTTGTCGTCCACTGTAGTGTCTGCCGGAGCCCATCTCAAAGGCGAAGCCGATAGTGTAAGCAATGGGCGCAATCACCACTAAGCCACGATGCAAGTTAGTCTCCCGCCGTCCGGGTCCTGCCGTAAGCAACTTGCGTTATGGAGAGCGTCTCATGGAAACCCCCGGGGACTACCAGCCGAGGTGCAGGGCGCCTGGTAAAATGGCGTCTACCGCAGCGCCAAAGGATAGGGAAATCACCCAGCGCCGATCCTGGGACGGATGAGGGATACAATGTAGCTCCTGCTACAGTATTGAAGCAAACGTGGAAGCGCGGAGGGCCGGGCGGCACACTGTAGCAATCGTTGCAACAGTAGCACAGCAGCCTCCGGCCCCTCCCGCTGCAGGCGTCCGCTGCTGCCGAGTCAAGGGGCAGCCTCTCCGGAGAACAAAGACCCGGTCCCTCACACGCCGCGGTGGGGCAGGACGAAGGCGAATCTCCGGCTCCACAGCGAGCTGACCGACGGGGAACACACCATTCGAGGCGGAAGCCCAGCCCGGCTCCGAAGCGCCGGTTTTCATTCAGGATAGAGATCAGGATCCGCTGCGCTTCGGACAGAAAGCGGGCGGGTCAGCGGAGCCGAGGAGTCAGGCGGCCATCGTGGTTGCTGGCTTGGCTCCTCCCCCTATACAATTATTTCTTAAATATTTAATAATAAATATATATTTACAATACTTTTTACTACATACACAAAAGCAAACTACAAAAAATTTAACAATACTCCATAAATTTCTATAAAATTTCGCCTTTTACAAATATTTATTACAATTTTTGAATTTTTGAAATTTTAATTAAAATGCGAAATGTATTATTCTATAATTACACTATACTTTTTTAAAACACTACCCACCCTTATCCCCTATAAACTCTACATCCCGCTCCTACACTTATAACTAAAATTATTTAAATTATATTTATAAATTACCTTATATATAGACAACATTTTAATATTTCATTACTTAACATACTTTAAAACATCACTTTTAAATATCGATATTTTTGCCTATCGATATTTTATGCTTCGATATTACATATTTCGAAATGAATGTCTTCGATATTATTAACACACACATAATTCGATATTTTCTACGACGATATTTTGGTTGTCGATATTTCTTACCATCGAATTTTAGGACTCGATATTATGGTACTTCGATATTATCAACTCGATATTTTGACTGTGTACCAATTGATCCTTCTGCACTGTCTGTTCTGTTTGGGCTTTTTGCTTGCTTTCTTCTTTTGTCTGTCCCTGGTGCCGGGAAACCCATTGAGGGTAGCTGTGCGCAATACAAGTTTAGATAAATAAATAAACGCTGATTTTCATGTCTGCCCTGCCTGCCTCGCCTTGCCCTGCCTTGAGCCTCGCAGATCCATTGATGCAGGATTGTTTTGGATGAGAGACTGCAGACGGTCTGAGTTTTTTTCCGTCCCAAAAGGTTCTGGGTGAGTCTTGCTCATTGGAGACATTATTATACAGAATTTTACACGCTATACTGCGGTGGTGGAAGTGGCAGGCTCAGGGGGCCTTTGTATATGTTGAAGAGAATTGCATTGTTGCTGTTGGTTTTTTTGCCCGCCCAGCCTTCTGTATTTTTTTTTTTTGCAGCTTGAGTATTCAGAATCCTTCTCTCCTCCTTTTACTTTTATATAGATAAACTTCTTTGCTGCATTAAAGCCCTACTGTTTGAGCAGCTAAACCATGGGAAAACTTTTGAATGCACGCGCTAAGGCGAAAGCACGCCGCCAAGAAGCTAATGAGGCAGCAGAAGCCGCTAAACAGGCGGGTAAAGATGTTGGTAAGGAGGAGGTCTCTGCGCATTCTTTCTGAGAGTTCGGACGAATTGGAAGGATCCCTCACACTTTTTCCTACTCAGACTGGCCCAGGAGGTAGTTCGGTGTCAGTGGAGTTGGGGGAGGCACTGGACGCTAACACAACTTTGGGGGCGGCCCAGATGGGGCAATCCATTCAAGACGGCCTGAAAGAAGTAAAACAAGTCAAGACGCTGGCGCCGCTCAAAGTCTCAAAGCAATTTCCTCTGTTTGAAAAAAAAAAAAAAAATATGATCGTTCCCAGTAGTCCGGTTCAGCCTGCTGTTTTCTCGGGGCCAAGTCATACTTCAGAAATATCAGCAACACCAGCAGTTACAGTTGTGCCAGGTATTTTGGGTTCAGTATTAAAATCAGCTAATATAATACCTGTCAATTCCTCACCTTACGTTGAAAAAAGCTCATCACTTGTAGGGCAAGGAGGAAATGGTATGGTAAATACCGCAGTGTTACAAGCCGATACTAGATCTGCGGGTGCTGTGGATCCATTCAGCCCAATTCTTGCTATGGACAGTGAGACTATGGGGGCATTGCAGATGCCAGTCAAAGACATGCTGAATCTCATTTTAGATGAGGTGCGGGAGATTAAAAGGTTCATAACATCTAAACTGGCCGCAATACATCAACGATGGGACAAAATTGAAGATTTAGTGTCCACTTTCCCTGCTCGTCTACAAGAGGCTGATGGCAGAATTTCTAGTTTGGAGGATCAAATGACTGAGGCTAAGAAGGATGTCAAAGTCATGTCTACGACTTCTAAAGCATTGGAAACAAAACTGGACGATTTGGAAAATTATAATCGTAGATCTAATCTCAGAATAGTAGGGGTTCCGGAAGGAATAGAGGGGTCTGATATGGTTCACTGGGTCACCTCTTTTCTTCAGCATGAAGTAATTTCAGAATTCAAGAGTAAAGATTACCCGAACCTATCGGGCCCCGGCCCACCCGTTTCCTAATTCCACACTTCCCCGTACTATTCTGTTAAACTTTGCAGATGTTCGAGTTAAAGAACCGATTCTGTCCAGAGCTAATAAACAGAGACAATTCGCAGCCAATGCCACTACCAAATGCCGAATCTTTTCAGATATGTCCGCAGCTGTAGAAGGAAGTAGAAGGAAGAAGTTCGTTAAAATCCTTCATCTGTTCAAAGCCAAGGGTGTCCAAACTACGATTGCCCAGCAGTCGAAACTGAAAGTCCTGGGTAAGGGCAAATTTTATATTTTGACAGACATTGACGAAGCACAGGAGCTGCTTAGCAAGATTTCGCATGGCTAGAATGATTTGACTCTGTTTATCTATCTGAAATTTCTGTTTATTTTTTTTTATTTTTTATTTTTTATGCCTTTAGGTGCTCGTGAAGAGGGGGGCAGGGTTAGGGGCGGGGTGCTTGGGGGGTTAAGGGGTGTAATAACCAGACACCTCAATGTCGGGGGTTAAGGCTCTGTGGCCGGCATGGGGGAGCGAAGTAGGAGTAGGTGAAAGGCCACGGGGTGATGGGGTGGGGGGCACGGGTGGAGGGGGTGGGAAAAAAATTCAGTTTTTTGTGCTTTTTCTGTTAGGTTTTTTTGGGCTGAGGGGCCTTCCTGCCAGATATATGTAACAAAAGAAAGGGTGGTAGGATAGAGAATGTGTATTATTTCTGAAATGTTTATCTCAAACTTATACAATTTTCGATGTCTACTAGTCGGGGTCTGAAAATAATTTCTTTCAATGTCAACAGTTTAAACAATAAGAAAAAGATGCGAGCTATAGAGACATGGATCAAAACTGAAAATCCCGCCGTAATATTGTTACAGGAGACTCATATCCCAGTTGCAAAAATTGATGAGTTTTCTATGTTTAAAACATGGGCCTCATTTCGAGGTTTTTCTACATTTACTGAATCTCAAAGGGGGGTTGCGCTTTTCTCAAATTAAAATATGTGTGCCGAAATTATACAGACAGAAGAGGGTGGTTCGGGTCGTTGGTGCTGGGCCACATGTAAAGTTAGAAATAGACAAAGGCCTATTCCCTTTGTTAGTTTCTATGCCGCAATGGACGATAATTCCGGGATGTATGAGGATCTGTTTCAGTCTTTGTTAATGGTGGGAGGGGATATTGTTATTGGAGGTGATTTTAATATTCTTATGAATACAAAGTTGGATTCTACCACCTTTTCAAAAAAGCAGCTTAAACCCAAATCATTCAGATCCATTTCCAATAACGTGACAATAATTGATTTGTGTGACCCATGGCGTCTGCAAAATCCACCAAAAAAAGATTTCACTTGTTGGTCTTAAGCATGGGCGAATTTTGCGAATTCGCGGTTCGCAAATTTGCGTATTCACAAATTCGCAATCCGCAAAATCCGCGAACTCTCGCGAATTTATGGATTTTCTTTCTTTTTTTGTGTTCGCAAGGGTTTCTACCAGTTCGCAAGGGTTTTGTACCAGTTTGCAAACGCGAATTTACTTTTCGGGTCGCAACTGTCGCGACTATGTTGTTTCTACGTCTGGTTCATCACAGCACCCTCTGTTTCACCACTGCCACCCTCTGGTTCACCCATGCCACCCTCTGGTACATCACTACCACCCTCTGGTTCATCACTGTAGATTATTGGGGGAAAAGCACACCTGCCCTGCTTCAACTGACATAAATTAATTTGGGGTTGATTATTGTGTCACTGAGTCTGGCACCTGCTTCCTTATCTGTAATTGCTTTCTGTTGCAGTGCATTTTTTTTTCACAGGACCTTTGTGGTCTACTTGTAGCTATTCTCTGAGCCTGCTGTGAGGGTCAGAGCAGGGTCATAGAATAGTTGCAAGTAGGCAACTGAACTCTGGAGGGGGCCCTCAGGAAGCACTACAGGGAATGGTTACTAATGATGAGGTTGAACTTTTGCACCTGCTGAGTGCTTTCAGTTTTGCAAAAATCGTTTTTCTGCAATTTTGCGGGATTCGCGGGGCGCAAATTTGCGCGAGATCGAATTCCGAAGCCGCGAATTCGTGCGAATATGCGATTTGTTTTTTTGCGGCGTGTTAGTTCGCAGGGTTTTGTGCGTTTTAGCGAGCCACTTGTAGCACAACGGCTCGAAGTTAACCTCACGGTCGTTCACTGGCGCAGCCATCTTGTTTGCGTGACGTATTTCCATTTCCGGCAATTGCAAACAAAACAGGTGATGGACCGAATGTGGATCAATGTCACACATTCAACCCAGTCAAAAGATCTAGGCCAAAATCCATAGTTTTTTTGCACTCCACACCACCCTGGGTTAGACAATGATATGCAAATCAGCTCTGACCCTGTGCCCCATGGGAACAGTCCAGTCTGAACTACAAAAGCCATGTCCTTCCCAGAACGGAATCAAGCATCCGAGGACCGGACCGGTTTCGAGGTAACACCTCTCATCAGCCCGGCTAGCTTGACTCCAGTGGTGTGGAGTGCCTGGGACCCACGTCTGAGCATCCCCAGCACACTTATGGCGGCAATTGCAAACAAAACAGGTGATGGACCGAATGTGGATCAATGTCACACATTCAACCCAGTCAAAAGATCTGGGCCCAAATCCATCGTTTTTTTGCACTCCACACCACCCTGGGTTAGACAATGGCGATATGCAAATCAGCTCTGACCCTGTGCCCCATGGGAACAGTCCAGTCCGAACTACAAAAGCCATGTCCTTCCCAGAACGGAATCAAGCATCCGAGGACCGGACCGGTTTCGAGGTAACACCTCTCATCAGCCCGGCTAGCTTGACTCCAGTGGTGTGGAGTGCCTGGGACCCACGTCTGAGCATCCCCAGCACACTTATGGCGGCAATTGCAAACAAAACAGGTGATGGACCGAATGTGGATCAATGTCACACATTCAACCCAGTCAAAAGATCTGGGTCCAAATCCATCGTTTTTTTGCACTCCACACCACCCTGGGTTAGACAATGGCGATATGCAAATCAGCTCTGACCCTGTGCCCCATGGGAACAGTCCAGTCCAAACTACAAAAGCCATGTCCTTCCCAGAACGGAATCAAGCATCCAAGGACAGGACCGGTTTCGAGGTAACACCTCTCATCAGCCCGGCTAGCTTGACTCCAGTGGTGTGGAGTGCCTGGGACCCACGTCTGAGCATCCCCAGCACACTTATGGCGGCAATTGCAAACAAAACAGGTGATGGACCGAATATGGATCAATGTCACACATTCAACCCAGTCAAAAGATCTGGGCCCAAATCCATCGTTTTTTTGCACTCCACACCACCCTGGGTTAGACAATGGCGATATGCAAATCAGCTCTGACCCTGTGCCCCATGGGAACAGTCCAGTCGGAACTACAAAAGCCATGTCCTTCCCAGAACGGAATCAAGCATCTGAGGACCGGACCGGTTTCGAGGTAACACCTCTCATCAGCCCGGCTAGCTTGACTCCAGTGGTGTGGAGTGCCTGGGACCCACGTCTGAGCATCCCCAGCACACTTATGGCGGCAATTGCAAACAAAACAGGTGATGAACCGAATGTGGATCAATGTCACACATTCAACCCAGTCAAAAGATCTGGGTCCAAATCCATCATTTTTTTGCACTCCACACCACCCTGGGTTAGACAATGGCGATATGCAAATCAGCTCTGACCCTGTGCCCCATGGGAACAGTCCAGTCCGAACTACAAAAGCCATGTCCTTCCCAGAACGGAATCAAGCATCCGAGGACCGGACCGGTTTCGAGGTAACACCTCTCATCAGCCCGGCTAGCTTGACTCCAGTGGTGTGGAGTGCCTGGGACCCACGTCTGAGCATCCCCAGCACACTTATGGCGGCAATTGCAAACAAAACAGGTGATGGACCGAATGTGGATCAATGTCACACATTCAACCCAGTCAAAAGATCTGGGCCCAAATCCATCATTTTTTTGCACTCCACACCACCCTGGGTTAGACAATGGCGATATGCAAATCAGCTCTGACCCTGTGCCCCATGGGAACAGTCCAGTCCGAACTACAAAAGCCATGTCCTTCCCAGAACGGAATCAAGCATCCGAGGACCGGACCGGTTTCGAGGTAACACCTCTCATCAGCCCGGCTAGCTTGACTCCAGTGGTGTGGAGTGCCTGGGACCCACGTCTGAGCATCCCCAGCACACTTATGGCGGCAATTGCAAACAAAACAGGTGATGCACCGAATGTGGATCAATGTCACACATTCAACCCAGTCAAAAGATCTGGGCCCAAATCCATCGTTTCCATTTCCGGGCGCTATGTGTAATCTCGCAAAGTGTGCGGCTCGCTAGTACAAGTTCTCGTGTGATCGCGAGGAAAATCTCGTGCGAACTTACCCACGCGGTCGTGAACGGGCGCGGCCATCTTGTTTTTCTTTCATTGCTATGGTTCTGGGCATGCTTTCTGTATCCTCTGTCAATCTCTGCCATCCTTTGCTTGTTTGAAGTTTTTTTATTATCTATTTTACTTATTATCTATCCCTCTATTTTTCTAGCTCTATATTTTTGTGTTTTCTGCTACTTTGGTTAATTTTAAACTACTTTTTTAAACTCTTTTCTTTTCTTCTTCCCTATTCTATTTCTTCATTATTATTTACCTTCCTTTCTGCCCAGACTATGGTAAAGGGAGCCGGGAAGCAGCCTGAGAAAGGAAAGGGTCCCGCACCCCGTGCCCGGCTCCCGTGCGGGCGTTTGAGGGGGGAGACAGTCACAGCCCGGGAGATCTTTAGCACGGAGGAGGTGGCCGCACTAGTGTTTTATGTCCAGCGCCGCCTCCCCAGGACCATCATGGCAGGTGGCAAGATCGCTAGCGGCTACGGGATTCGGGAGCGCCGGAAGCGGTGGGAGAAGGTGTGCCGGGCCATGTACCAACACTCTCGGGTCCGGCGCACCTACAACCAGGCCACCCACCATTGGACGGATCTCCTGGACTGGGAACGCGACTTGATCGACCTGCTCAGCCTCGAGATCCCCGGGCTTGGTGAGTAGTAGTAGCTATTTCTTCACTACTCTGTTTTCTCCTGCTCTGTGTGTTATTATATTGCAATTTTTTGTTTTTTACCAAGAGCAATAATGCTGTTGATTACATTGTAGATAAATTATATTTCAAAATCTTCTGTGCTTTTCAGGTGCACTGCTCTCCTTCTCAGTAGCGTTGCTACTATGCTTATTTGATTTCGATTTTGTGTTCATTTCATTGGCCTGAGAAATTATGTATGAGTGTAGTTTAAAGAACTGCGTAATGCTAGACAATAAGGGTCAGATTTTTAATTACCGGCGTCTCCCTGCAAAGTAGCAGGAATGCACCAGTAATTGTGCGCCACGCCACCACCACCCATGGTGCGCCGTATTTACAATGTGGCGCACCATGGGCCCAAAACGTCACCGAAGCATTACGCATCTGTGCCGTAAAGGCGGTGCATTGCTGGAGTTGCGTCGCAACGATGCCGCAGCTCCAGCAATGCTCTGGGGTGCCCTATCTCCCCAATGCTGCGTCAAGCCGTACGTCTGCTTTAAGCAGGCGCAGGGTTTGAGTCACGCATCATTGTCCTAAAAGTGACTGATTGAAATCTTGTAGATTTCCCTCAGCCACTTTTAGGATGCGTTCCTGCTCAGGAACGCCCTCCCTTGCGCCGGAACGCCCCCTGAGGGCGCAGGGCTTTACAACGTGATGCATCTCCCATATGCGTCACGTTGTTAATATACGCCGCGCCATGGCGCCTCTTTTGTTCTGCCGCTGCGTCACAAAAGTCACGCAACAACGGAGCAAAAAAGCCGCAAGGGGCTTGTAAATCTGCCCCTACAGACTCAAGTCCAGTCCTTCCTTTGTACACCTGGCAATAAGACGAAATAGTGGTGGTTGATTGATAGTTTGAGTATTTTAATGACTGGTTAATGTAGTAGGAAACTTTTAGTGTTGTCGCTGATCTGCAATCACAATGGAGTTTGTCACTTCACGTGCTGCGGACTGCTCCCTGCCAGTCCTAGGCGAACCTTTTTAGTAGTTTGTTTAGTGAGTTACATAACTTTCCAAGTCGACGGTCCACAAATCAAGCAATACTAATATCGTAGTAGACCACATGAGATAGGTCCATATATCCCGTGGAATAGTTGTCTATTTGCTATTTCGCTAAAATATTTTGTTATTGTTCTTTTGTAATGTTTGATTTGGTTGACAACAATCATCCATGTTTTCGGGTCTTTCTTTCTTTCATGTTGTACATCAGCTCCCCCCAGGGGCAAGAGGACATTGGAGGAGGCTGCTGCTGCTGAACAAGGCCAGAATCGGTCAGGCGAGGGCTCCTTCGCTGGCCCCGGTAAGTTTTAATTTTAATATAGAGTACCTATTTTTTCCTAGCGTTCCTCATTCGATTTTTTTTCTAAATCGTCTTTGATCTTCTTGTAGACTGTATCTAAATTCTTATCCTGCCTCGACTATGACTCCCTGTGGTATTACTAGATTATTCTTATTAGTCTGTCTGTGTAGCTAACTAAGATTGCACATTTGGCAAAAGGTGTTACACGAAACTCCCATTCTAGTCAGCAATAGCTTTATGCACTGAGTGCAGTCCTCTGGGATTGCCCATAATGTCTTTTCAAGTCTTCTAAATGTTTATGCTTTGACAATTACCAACAGTAAAAAGGTGAATGACCACCAAGAAAGAATAAGATACTACTTTACTTTTGGTTTGGATAGGAGGACAATCCATACTACTACTGTTGCAGGGACAAATCTGCACAAACAGAACAATGGACACTAAATAGTGCATTGTTTATCAATTACAATAGGCGCAGGTAGACTTTCCACATACCTCAGTGGTATCAGTCTTTGAAGAACCCCCAATCTACTTACTGACTAGATAGTGTGGCAGAGTCATTTAGCTCCTGAATTCATCGATGATTGATCCCCAATGATGATTATCCAATGCAGGACAAGAGTACGGAGTCAGAGTCCAGAAGTGTCAGAGGCACGGACTCATGCTTGCAAATTGCAAAACCTTTTGCTCATTCACTCTTGACCAAAAACCACAGAGTCTATTTAAGTTTTAAAGCTTTATTAAAAGTAAAAATATTTATTAAAATCAAGCTTGTCATAAAACATAAACGGTTGATTAAAAATGGAAGAGTGCTTATAGTGATTTATTTCACACATTTATTGTGGGTGAGCCGAGCCCTCAACTGGTTTGAACTTTAATTTTTCTTTTTGGTGCTGAATCATTGGTCCCTCCGTCCTAGTGATGATGATTTGTTCTTAGAAGTGAAGCTTCTGTCTGTTATGAGAAAAATGGTGCGTGTTAAAAAGCAAGCATTCATCAGTTGTGCCAAAATGTGCAGCAAGACAACACCCTTCCCTGGAAAAAGGGACATTTTTACTTTAGAGTAGACAGTCACAAATTATTAGATTGGTTTCTGTATTCACATTTCTTCATTCCTAGACAAAATACTAGTGAGTGGTGTATGTCTATGACATCTAACATTCTTAAATGTACTTTGTAGGTGGAACATCTGGTGCTGGGCCCAGTGCGGAGGTGGAGGAGGAAAGTTCTGGGGAGGAGGTGGTGCAAGTGCCGGACCAAACTGCTGTGCGGGTTGCCACAGTAGTGGCGGGCAGTGGTAAGCTCTTATATTCCTTACTTATAGAGATTGCAGACTGCATAGTGTGCTCCCCGTGAGAAAACGTAAGGTTTGTCCAGATGAGAGACATGAAGAAGAATGATTGACATAAAGTTTGAATGGATGGATGCCTGGATTATGGTACTATCTGACTCTTAGATAGCATATGTGTATCTAGAGAGAGTAGACGGTCACTGGATGAACTAAGTGTTACTTTGAAGAGCATGTAACACCACACCCGCCTGTCCGTCCCAGTGTAGGAAAGGCAAGGAAAAGAAGTTGTAATTTTGTCCGAATACTACCATGAATAGTGGCAGTAGTTTGTATTGCAAGCACAGCATATATCCGGCTATTACGATGGCCATTCACTACCTCTGTTAATAAGTTTAGTAGAACTCGGTCATTCATGTGTGGATGTATCACTGTTCACTCAATAAAAAGCAAAGCCATCCCAAATGTAAGCAAATACATACCATGTGCAGTGATAGATAATCAGATTATTTATCTTCTTCAATTTCCTTTTCTAGTATTCATTGGCACTGTAGGGTGAAAGTTAAATTAATTAAGCAGTAGCCCTTGTAACAGAGTATTCTCAGTGCCACCCATAATAGAAAAGTAAGAGCATCACCACCTGCATGTACTGGGCTGGTACAGTAACGCAAGTCTGTCTCACTCATCATGGCGGGCGTCTGTTTTTCTCAGGTGCAAGTTGACTGCACTGGCATTATGCCGGCTTGCAGAAGTTAACGTACCAATTTTGCTAAACAAGAGAGAAGAAGACTGGTGTACTGTCATAGTCGACTCTAATGGAGTGAGTCCATAGTGCTCGTAGTATTGATTCCTTAAACTCCCACTAATGTTAGAGCAAGGATGAAGAAGTGGGAGGTTAGATAGATACTGGCCACAATAGTTATGTACTGCGCTTGCAAGTTGCTAGTTCTACTGTGACACAACTTTCTGCTGAATCATTTTGTGTTAATCTTAAAGAGCATTGGTTACAGACTATGTCTTTCTTTCTTCATATAGATGCTCCTTCCAAACCAACACGGAAGGAGCTGGCTAAAAGGGCCGGGCAACAGAGGCTGGAGGCCACTGTCACCGAATATCGGCGGCTGGTGGCCCAGGAGGAGGAGGACACGCAGAGTACGTCAACAACATCCACGGCGACACCTGCATCCTCCTCCGTGCTCCCTGGGTCAGCCAGTCAGCGCAGCAGGTCTCCAGCGGTACAGAGCCGGGGTACCGCAGCCACCCGCCACCGCCGTGCAGCAAAGAAATCAGCTGCCCCCCACAGCAGTTGCAAAAAAAGGATGCACCGCCTTTCCCTGAGGGTTTCCTACCTCAAAAAGGAGCTCCTCAACACCAAAACCCTGCTCGAGACCCTACGCAAGGAGCATGCTGACCTGGCCCGAAAAGTCAACAGCAGCCAGCAGTAGGAGGAGACTGTCCCTTGCCCCTTTTTTAAAGACTTCTGGGGGGTGGGAATTGGGAGTTGGGTTTTCTACTTTATTGGACTTAGTTTTCAGGGACATTCGTTGGGGTTCGGGAGGGGGGGTGGGTTGAGTCTTGCGGGAGATTATTTATGTTAGGGATATATAAATATACTTTAAAATTTATCTTAGCATACGTGTTTTTTACTGCTTTTGAGGCTGGTGGGTGGGGGTTTAACAGTCCTGAAACTTAAGTGGCATCTTGATTCAAGTTGTGTAAGTACTAATGGCCCAAATGTTTTCAAAACTAAGTGCCTCTCACAGAGTAAGTGAATTCAATAGTCCTAGGACCGTCAGTCTCTCGTCTCTCCTAATACTCCATTATACTACCTCCCCCCAAATGCTTATCTTACCTGTAATTTGTGTTTGGAAATAGGGCTAGGCACAGGGCTGGCTGCACGCGAAATGGCGATTAAGGTTGACAATCCTGGGCGGATGAAATGTCATCATTGCAGTGGTACTTGTGGTGTTACACAGTGGCAGTTGCAGCATCTGAAAAAAAAGAAAATTAAACCTTGTTTGTCCTTACCGTAGCATTAGAACGGTACGATAGAGAATATAGCAGGTGACAGTACACTAGAACAGTGCCACAATGTAGCCTAACAAATGCTAAAGTATTGAAAGTACTTGCGTTGAATTTCTTTGTCATTGGCTACTACTACAAGAAATAGTACTGAAGGTGAAGGACACAGCAGCGTAATAATTTACCACGTCTAGGAGGAGGATGTTCTTGATGACCAATCAATTTGATGGCGCACATGAAAATCTGCTTTCATTTGCCAATAGTAACTCAGTGTCAAGCTGAGTAAGAATAGAATATATCCTTGGATTCCTTCACCAGCCTGTTGCTATGACCTTATCCTCCCCAGCAAGTGTGTGGAATTATTGCTGTCATTTAGTCACACATCAATCAAAACCACACAGCCCGGGGGAAGAGGGTTAGGGTTTGGAAAATGGATGGGAATGGGGTTTTTTGGGAAAGTTTTGTTGAGAGAAGAAAAAAAAAAAGCCCAGCATGGACAAACAATAATTGAAGATAAACAGATCTTTGGGTACAAAGCTAACCATAAATCTTTTAAGTGACATAAAGGAAGTGCATGCACTACTGCATGCATGGTTACTGAAAAGTAAGTAGTACTTTCGACAACAGTGAATGAAAGAATGCGACAGTACAGGGCTGCTGTAATAATTATGCGTTTTCACTTGCCTATCTCTGCACTCAGAGAAACACTTCGTACATTAAATTAGGTTTGAAAAATAGCAGAAGTAAAACCTATACAATGGCTGTAGGGATGAATTTAGAAGCAGAGATCAAAGAAATGCAGAGTCACACTCATAGAAGTTCACAGCAATACCATTACTTAAAAGATAATTAGAAAAAGAACGGATACTGTATCTGTATGTTGTTGTAGTTGTCCTGTTGAATTTGGGAAGTTGTAAGATGCATCCAACCATTCCTCTTATTAGCGGGACTCCTCCATTCCATCTAACGCTCCGTCCATCAATGTTGGTGACCAGAAGACACCCTGTCCACTGCCTGCCTGACGGATGCTGAATTGCGGCTCGCTAATGTGAAGCCTGACTTCATCCTTTTCCCATTGCACCCGGCCTGTAATTATTGATGGAAAAACAGGAAGTGATATTTGAACACCACTGACAAATAAATATAAGGTATGTACGCTGTGTAGTGCAAAAAGTCACACTTTGAGTTTCCTAATAGACAGTACAATATTTTTGAAAATGCCTACTCTGTCTGAGTCTCCTTTTTGAAGGATGAATAAGTATGGGCGAATTAATTTAGCGGATCTTTCCCCTCAAGGTAGGTGTACTGTAAACTGTGTTTTAGAAAAAAATTAGACCTTCCCAGCAGTGCTCCCAGACCCTTACTAAACCCAGTCGCAAAAATGTAGAAGACCCCCAATCAGATCTCAAAAAACGAGGCCTAGTAGAAAATGGTGACAAAACGTACTTTGAAAGTAAAGTAGGCCCAAATCCCCCCTTACCCACCGTGGATTGTATTCAAACCAATTGCAAACAAGCAAAAGTATCCATACCCAGCATCGCTCCAAGACTCGCAAACTCCCCCACAAACAGCCCCCCGCCCAAACACATGCAATACAATCCTGCTAACCCTAACGAGCCCTAAGTTAAGAATAGTGGCAAACGCTTTCTTTAACTAGGCCAAATCCCCCCTTTCCCACCATGGATTTTCTTCAAACCACTTGCAACCAAAATTACACATTCCCACGAGTGCTCTAAGACCCCAGAACTCAGTTGCAAAAATCTAGAACACCCTGAAACACATGCAATCCTGCTGCTAGTGCTAACCCTAACGAGCCTTAAGTTAATGTGTTAAAACGCTTTTCAGCATGGATTTTCTCCAAACCACTTTTATCCGGTATTAGACCTTCCCAGCAATGCCCCAAGACCTGCCAACCCACCAACAAAAAAGCAGAACACTCCCATACATGCAAAAAGCAAAAATGGAAAATCTCAAACTTTTCGGCCTTCTTTCAATTCTGTCCAAACACGCTGTGCAGCTAGGCCCTAACTCCGCTTTTCCACCATGATTTCCTGAAAAACAAATGCAATCCACATTAGACTGTGCCAGCAGTGCTCCCAGACCCCAAGACCCACCCACAACAACCTAAAAGCCCACCAAACAGCACCCCAAAGACAGGCAAGTGATCAAAAGCGCAAAAAAAATTCTGCTCCGATTTTCTCCAAACCGCTTTTATCCGGTATTAGACATTCCCATCAATAGTCCCAGAGCCGCCAACCCTGGCGGAAAGAATTAGAAGACCCCCAAAAAGCCAAAAAGCAAAACTACAAAAATGGGGACTTTGCTCCAAGACCCCAAAACCCAACCACAAACACCAGGAAGCCCCCCAAACAGGCCCCCGAAAACGCTAAAGTGAGCGAAATGCAGAAAATGCAAAAACTTTTCCTCATGGATTTTCTCCAAACCACTTTTATCCGGTATTAGACCTTCCCAGCAATGCCCCAAGACCCGCCAACCCACCCGCAAAAAAGCACAACACCCCCAAACAGGCAAAAAGCAAAAATTGAAAATCTCATACTTACAAATTTTTCGGCCTTCTTTCAAGTCTGTCCAAACGCGCTGTGCAGCTAGGTCATAACTCCACTTTTCTACCATGGATGTCCTGAAAAACAAATACAATCAACATTAGACTGTGCCAGCAGTGCTCCCAGACCCCAAAACCCACCTACAAACATCCGGAACCCAACAAAACAGCACCTCAAAGACAAGCAAGTCAGCAAAAGCGCAAAAAAAATTTCACCTCCGATTTTGTCCAAACCACTTTTATCCGGTATTAGACCTTCCCAGCAATGGCCCCAGAGCCGCCAACCCAGGCGGAAACAAGTAGAAGACCCCCAAACAGCCAAAAAGCAAAACTACAAAAATGGGGACTTAGTAATTTTCAGGCAAATTTCCAACATCACTCCACGCACGCTCTGCAGCTAGGCCCTAACTCCCCTTTGCCACCATGGATTTTCTTCAAACCACTTGCAATCAAAAGTATCCATACCCAGCAGTGCTCCTAGACCCCAAAACCCACCCACAAACACCCGAAACCCCCCAAACAGCACCTCAAAGACAAGCAAGTCAGCAAAAATGAAAAGAAATTCGCCTCCGATTTGGTCCAAACCACTTTTATCTGGTATTAGACATTCCGAGCAATGGCCCCAGACCCCTGCAGCCACCCACAAAAAAGCAGAACACCCCCAAACTGGCAAAAAGCAAAAATTGGCCTGCTACCTGGAATTCTGTCCAAACGCGCTGTGCAGCTAGGCCCTAACTCAGCTTTTCCACCATGGATTTCCTGAAAAACAAATGCAATCAACATTAGACTGTGCCAGCAGTGCTCCCAGACCCCAAAACCCACCCACAACAACCTAAAAGCCCGCCAAACAGCACCCCAAAGACATGCAAGTGATCAAAAGCGCAACATTTTTTTCTGCTCCGATTTTCTCCAAACCACTTTTATCTGGTATTAGACCTTCCCAGCAATGGCCCCAGAGCCACCAACCCAGGCGGAAACCAGTAGAAGACCCCCAAACAGCCAAAGAGCAAAACTACGAAAATGGGGACTTAGTAATTTTCAGGCAAATTTCCAACATTACTCCTCGCGCGCTCTGCAGCTAGGCCCTAACTCCCCTTTGCCACCATGGATTTTCTTAAAACCACTTGCAATCAAAAGTATCCATACCCAGCGTTGCTCCAGGACCCCAAAACCCACCCACAAACACCAGGAAGCCCCCCAAACAGGGCCCCGAAAACACTAAAGTGAGCGAAATGTCAGAAAATGCAAAAACTTTTTCCTCATGGATTTTCTCCAAACCACATTTATCCGGTATTAGACCTTCCCAGCAATGCCCCAAGACCCGTCAACCCACCCGCAAAAAAGCACAACACCCCCAAACAGGCAAAAAGCAAAAATGGAAATTCTTATACTCACAATATTTTTCGGCCTTCTTTCAATTCTGTCCAAACGCGCTGTGCAGCTAGGTCATAACTCCACTTTTCCACCATGGATGTCCTGAAAAACAAATGCAATCAACATTAGACTGTGCCAGCAGTGCTCCCAGATCCCAAAGCCCACCCACAAACACCTGGAACCCCCCCAAACAGCACCTCAAAGACAAGCAAGCCAGCAAAAACGCAAAAATAATTTCGCCTCCGATTTTGTCCAAACCACTTTATCCGGTATTAGACCTTCACAGCAATGGCCCCAGAGCCTCCAACCCAGGCGGAAACAAGTAGAAGACCCCCAAACAGCCAAAAAGCAAAACTACAAAAATGGGGACTTAGTAATTTTCAGGCAAATTTCCAACATCACTCCACGCGCGCTCTACAGCTAGGCTCTAACTCCCCTTTGTCACCATGGATTTTCTTCAAACCACTTGCAATCAAAAGTATCCATACCCAGCAGTGCTCCAGACCCCAAAACCCACCCACAAACACCCGGAACCACCCAAACAGCACCTCAAAGACAAGCAAGTCAGCAAAAACGCAAAAAAAATGTTGCCTCCAATTTAGTCCAAACCACTTTTATCCGGTATTAGACATTCCCAGCAATGGCCCCAGACCCCTGCAGCCACCCACAAAAAAGCAGAACACCCCCAAACTGGCAAAAAACAAAAATGGGCCTGCTACCTGGAATTCTGTCCAAACGCGCTGTGCAGCTAGGCCCTAACTCCGCTTTTCCACCATGGATTTCCTGAAAAACAAATGCAATCAATATTAGACTGTGCCAGCAGTGCTCCCAGACCCCAAAACCCACCCACAACAACCTAAAAACCCGCCAAACCGCACCTCAAAGACAGGCAAGTGATCAAAAGTGCAAACATTTTTTCTGCTCCGATTTTCTCCAAACCAATTTTATCCGGTATTAGACCTTCCCAGCAATGGCCCCAGAGCCGTCAACTCACCCGCAAAGAAGTAGAACACCCCCACAAGTGCGGAATCTTTCTTCAGTAATCCAGCCATCTGATTTGAGGGAAATAGGAGTCTGGAGGAGGAGGATAGAGGAGCATGTTCTTGTGAACTTGTGAACCTGAGGAATGCAGACTGCGGCACCTTCAAATCAATAAGCAAATAAGTGAAGACAGTTCTGCTGATGGGCGTGTTTTTGTGATTAGGTGATTAAAGTTTTTTTTTATATAGATTTTGCAAAACAAAGTAAGACAGACACAGGAATAAAAGTGAATAAGGACGAAAAAAAAGTTATTGATTCATTGACTCATTTTCAGGGCTTGGTGTCAGGGAAGAAGAGCTCGTCCTCATACTCTGCGAATTCAGGCAGGAGTAGGTCACCTAACAGAGAAGAACTTCCCTCATCTAAGTTGGTGTCCTCCTCGTCCTTGTCTTCTTCCTGCGCGTATTCTCGTATTTTGTAATCTGGTGGTATGAGGTGCTGATTCATCTTGATCATTGTTAACCTCTCCACATTTTTGGGCGAGAGGCAGGTCCTTTTGCAAGTTACAATGCACCAGCAGCACTGAAAACACGTTCAGAAGACACACTTGCGAGTGGGCAAGACAAGTAATTTATAGCCAGGTTGGTGATCTCTGGCCACAATTCTCTTTTCCCATGCAATACGCCAATGAGTCATCATGAACATAGACCTCTGTTGAGTCATTCAGATAGTCCTGCACCATCGACTTAAGGTTCTCCACGGTTCCCCCACTTTGCTTACTTTTTGCTGGGACCTTTTGAGAAGCAAACCCAAGCCGAGTTAGCCAATCCTCTTCTTCACACAATGTTACTGTTGTGTCTGGTGCAGATGATCCAGTTGCTGGTGTCTTTAACGGCTGAGAGGGAAAATCACTCACTTCTGCCACAGCTACAGATGCAGAAGTGGATTCTTTTGACTCAGGATGGCCTGCTGATGCTGATGTACTGCCTTTTCCTTCAATTTCCTGCCATTCTCTTTCAAACCTCATGGCTGACATAGCGAGCCAATGTTTTTACTTTGTAACTTCTGCGTCATCAAAAGGAAAGAATACTCTGCTTGCCAGGGCCTTTTTGTACTGTGGATCCAGAACAGTAGCACAAATGTAATGCTGTTCTGTGTGGATGTTTTGAAGACGTTCATCGCAAAGTAGGCGCTCTAATAATTTCTCCACCAAATCAAAAGCTTCTTGCTTTTCTTCATCTTTTTGAAACATAGAAGACACCGCCTTCAGTTGGTGCTCTAGCATGCGCAACAATGGGATAGCTTTTCCCAAATTACAGTCCTCCCTGCTGATGGCACATGTGAAGACCTCAAAAGGACGAAGCATGTCTGTCAGGCTTTGAACTATCTTCCATTGCTCCGCATGTATCCTCAGGTCCTTCATAGCTGTACCCTGTGTAAAGAAATACTGATTGAGTACCGCACACTGCTCAAACAGACGTTCAAGCATGTAGAAAGTTGAGTTCCAACGTGTTGCCACCTCCTGGATGAGTGCTTTCACTGGCAGTTTACGTTCATGTAGCAGCCCCCTCAGATGCTTCCGGGCCTTAAAAGAATGGTTGAAATGTGTGCACATTCTTCGGCAGGTGGTCAGTAACTCGCACACTGGACTTTCTTCACTCAAGAATTTTTTAACAACCAGGTTTATACAGTGCGCCAAACACGGCACTCTGAAATAGTTACCAATATCCATGGCCTTAACTACATTGGCGCCATTATCCGAGGAAACATTCGCTCGGTGATGATGAACTTTTTCGCATTGGTGTCTCACTCTCTCCCACACTCTTAGTGTGGCTCATATATCTTGCAGGTGGTGTGCTGCTGACAGGGGTACTGGGTGTAAGTGAAGAAATGTTTGACGCTTCTTCCTCCTCGTCATCAGATGAAACATCAATGGATACAGTTTGTTGACTTGCAATTCGGGCTTCCTTGATCTCCTTTAGGTGCGCATGCCATCTGACAGATTGCTGTCTCTCAAGATGACCACTCTGGCCTCCGGTACCATAGTTGGTACCAAGCTTACCACGACTAACTCCAAGCATACAAATGGTACAAATGGCTATGTTTTCCCTTGTTGTGCTAACACTGAAGAAGTCTCAAACTGCGGACTTCAAATGTCTGTGGGGGGGGCGGAGGAGGCGATACTGGTAATGCTAATGCCAGAAGAAGTGGAGGATGTGTGTTGCCAA
Organism: Lissotriton vulgaris; assembly: GCF_964263255.1. Taxonomy (NCBI): domain Eukaryota; kingdom Metazoa; phylum Chordata; class Amphibia; order Caudata; family Salamandridae; genus Lissotriton; species Lissotriton vulgaris. The sequence goes on along the minus strand of NC_141685.1, from coordinate 2,101,008,785 downwards.
ACTTTACTACGTTTTGCACTTGCAGCACCACTAATTGAGGAAATGGAGGTGGAGGTGGAGGTGGATAGAGGTCCCTTCTGGCGAGAAAATATGGAAGCGGTAGGTGGTGGTGTACTAGTTCCCTGCATTGGTGGTGGTCCCATTCCCACGTCGCCAACATCACGCTCAGCAGCATTTCGGGCTAGGGTCAAAATGTCTGTTCGCTGTATGCCCGCTGAGCCAGGAGTGATGTTTATGATGACTGCGTCGTCGTTGTGAGAGTCTTCATCAGCAGGAGTATACGCCACTTCTTCTTCAGCGTCATCATCACACTCCATAAGTATGAGTGTTTCGGGGACCTTCCTTTTACGCTTAGCTACCTTTGTCAAATAATGGTGTGCCTCACTCTCAGACGGCTGTGGTGGTTCCCAATTTAGATCCATATCATCAGAAGGAAGGGGGCTTGAAGAAGATGTAGACACCATCCTTGATCTTTTCCTTGCTAGGGATCTGGAAGACAATGAATGATCAGGAGGAGTGGCTTCCTCAAATGATACCTCGGCTTGAATGTCGATTTCCTGATGTGCCCATACTTCGGTAGGAACAACTATTGTGGGCACTTGTGCTGCTCCATGCACCTCTGCTTGCGCATCTCCTTACGCTGCCTCTACTTCCCCGTGTACTTGGGCTTGTACTTGCACATGTGATTGTTGTTACGGCTGTGGTTGTTGAACACTCGTCAGATGAGTTACAACAACCTGTGTTGATTGAGGGATGCTGCTACTTTCTTGCGATGAGCCAACATCACTTGTCGATGGTGATTGAACAACTATACTGGCTGCCTCTAAAGCACTCAAGGGCTTGGACTTAAGTTGGCGTGGTGGTGGTGTCACTGAGCCCAATGGAGCGGGGGTGCTGTTCCCAGCTTGGTCCCCAGCAGACCTCGCTGCTGCTGCAGGCGTACTTTTTTCCCCCAAAAAATGTGGCAGGCGGCACACCAGTCTCCTTGGTAAGTAGCGCCACTTGCTTCTTCTGCTCCTCACTGGCACCTTTCTTGCTAGAGGAGCTACGTGGAACTTTTTTGGGGACCATCATCTTCAGATGTCAGAACAGCAGGCCGCAGTTGCACGAGTTGCAGAGTTGTCTTGTCTGTGGCCACACGTGACGTCGCGTGACATTATGCTACACACACCGCTGCAGGACTTCTTCCTGGCACTGGTGGTTCTCTTGTGCACCTAAAAGCAATGGAAGACAGAGGAACATCAGTTATACACCCCAAAAAGTCGACAAACACACAAAAAACAGCACAATCCCATGCCATCCATGCCCTCAATGATGTTTAAATTCAAGACACCCCACAGAAAGACTAGGCCCATGCACTACTCACTACCCCTGGGCATAATGGATGAAAGCTAGGCAAAATGGGTGCAGGCCTGAGAACACTGCCTGCCTTCAAAATGGCCCCTTGCCCCACAGCACATGGGCAGGCCCTGCCTGTACCAGCACTCAAAATGGCCCCCACCCACATGGACAGGCCCCATCAACACCCCAAAAAATCAAAAACCACACACAAATCACCACAATCCAATGCCATCCATGCCCTCCATGATGTTTACATTAAAGAGCCCCCACAGAAAGACTCAGTCCATGCACCACTGGGTACCCCTGGGCAAAAGGCCCCAACAGCAGCCAAAAAAAATCGAAAAACACACAAAAAACAGCACAATCCCATGCCATCCATGCCCTCAATGATGTTTAAATTCAAGACACCCCACAGAAAGACTAGGCCCATGCACCACTCACTACCCCTGGGCATAATGGATGAAAGCTAGGCAAAATGGGTGCAGGCCTGAGAACACTGCCTGCCTTCAAAATGGCCCCTGGTCCCCCAGCACATGGCCAGGCCCTGCCTGTACCAGCACTCAAAATGGCCCCCACCCACATGGACAGGCCCCATCAACACCCCAAAAAATCGAAAAACACACACAAATCACCACAATCCAATGCCATCCATGCCCTCCATGATGTTTACATTAAAGAGACCCCACAGAAAGACTCAGTCCATGCACCCCTGGGTACCCCCTGGGCAAAAGGCCCCAACAGCAGCCAAAAAAATCGTAAAACACACATAAAACAGCACAGTCCCATGCCATCCATGCCCTCAATGATGTTTAAATTTAAGACACCCCACAGAAAGACTAGGCCCATGCACCACTCACTACCCCTGGGCATAATGGATGAAATCTAGGCAAAATGGGTGCAGGCCTGAGAACACTGCCTGCCTTCAAAATGGCCCCTTGCCCCCCAGCACATGGCCAGGCCCTGCCTGTACCAGCACTCAAAAGGCCCCCACCCACATGGACAGGCCCCATCAACACCCCAAAAAATAGAAAAACACACAAAAATCACAACAATCCAATGCCATCCATGCCCTCCATGATGTTTACATTAAAGAGACCCCACAGAAAGACTCAGTCCATGCACCACTGGGTACCCCTGGGCTAAAGGCCCCAACAGCAGCCAAAAAAAATCACAAAACACACAAAAAACAGCACAATCCCTTGCCATCCATGCCCTCAATGATGTTTAAATTCAAGACACCCCACAGAAAGACTAGGCCCATGCACCACTCACTACCCCTGGGCATAATGGATGAAAGCTAGGCAAAATGGGTGCAGGCCTGAGAACACTGCCTGCCTTCAAAATGGCCCCTGGTCCCCCAGCACATGGCCAGGCCCTGCCTGTACCAGCACTCAAAATGGCCCCCACCCACATGGACAGGCCCCATCAACACCCCAAAAAATCGAAAAACACACACAAATCACCACAATCCAATGCCATCCATGCCCTCCATGATGTTTACATTAAAGAGACCCCACAGAAAGACTCAGTCCATGCACCCCTGGGTACCCCCTGGGCAAAAGGCCCCAACAGCAGCCAAAAAAATCGTAAAACACACAAAAAACAGCACAGTCCCATGCCATCCATGCCCTCAATGATGTTTAAATTTAAGACACCCCACAGAAAGACTAGGCCCATGCACCACTCACTACCCCTGGGCATAATGGATGAAATCTAGGCAAAATGGGTGCAGGCCTGAGAACACTGCCTGCCTTCAAAATGGCCCCTTGCCCCCCAGCACATGGCCAGGCCCTGCCTGTACCAGCACTCAAAAGGCCCCCACCCACATGGACAGGCCCCATCAACACCCCAAAAAATAGAAAAACACACAAAAATCACAACAATCCAATGCCATCCATGCCCTCCATGATGTTTACATTAAAGAGACCCCACAGAAAGACTCAGTCCATGCACCACTGGGTACCCCTGGGCTAAAGGCCCCAACAGCAGCCAAAAAAATCAAAAAACACACAAAAAACAGCACAATCCCATGCCATCCATGCCCTCAATGATGTTTAAATTCAAGACACCCCAGAGAAAGACTAGGCCCATGCACCACTCACTACCCCTGGGCATAATGGAAGAAAGCTAGGCAAAATGGGTGCAGGCTTGAGAACACTGCCTGCCTTCAAAATGGCCACTTGCCCCCCAGCACATGGCCAGGCCCTGCCTGTACCAGCACTCAAAATGGCCCCCACCCACATGGACAGGCCCCATCAACACCCCAAAACATCGAAAAACACACATAAATCACAACAATCCAATGCCATCCATGCCCTCCATGATGTTTACATTAAAGTGACCCCACAGAAAGACTCAGTCCATGCACCACTGGGTACCCCTGGGCAAAAGGCCCCAACAGCAGCCCAAAAAATCGAAAAACACACAAAAAACAGCACAATCCCATGCCATCCATGCCCTCAATCTTGTTTAAATTCAACAAAACAGTTGTATCATGCACCCATAACTAACCCTGGTCCTACTGGATACTGTGGCTACCCACAATATATTTTATTTAATGTTCTGAAAAGTTCCAAAATTGTAGCTGCAGCAACTGTAATGCCCCAAACAAACTTACTTGTGAAATTTGATTTCTAATCCAAAAGTGATCCAAAGAAAGTCAAAAAGGCCTCAAATCCAAATATCCAGCAGCATCCACAAAAAGTAATCCTTCCAGGTCAAGATCCAAATGAAAGTGACCAGCACATGAAGAAAGCACTGGGAGGAGCCTGCTGAACAGGAACAGGAAGTTGGAGACTGTGGGGCACTTCCTTCCTCCCAACCCCCCCCCCCCCTCAAATGGACTCCTTGCAAAAAAAAGTGCAGGCAAATGTCAACCTGAGGAGTTATTCTGATAAAAATCATCATTTTCAGAAGGTTTATGCTGCTTGCTGGTGGATTTCTTGTGCAGAATTGCAAATTTTTCAATTTTGCGAGTGCGAGATTGTTGCTGCCCGCCTCATCTACGTGTTCGCAATTGCGAACTCTCGCGATGCGTGCTGTGCAAGGTGGCAAGCCGTGATGACGTAATCGTGGTTGCCAAACTCCCGCGGGATCCCACAGCAATATCCAAAATGGCGCAGCACACGCAAAATATGGAGAAAAACAACTCTGCAAACGCTGAATGATGGTAAGTGAACGCTGCGCGCCGCATTATTGTATCACCAAGCAAAAATATCCGCTGCGTGCGAATTTGCGAATGTTCGGCAAATTTGTGAGAGTTCGCGGATTGCGAATTTGCCGAAAATCCGCAAATTCCACGAGCGGAACGGATTTTACGCCCATGCTTAGTTGGTCTGGCAGGTTTAAGTCTTCCTCCCGCATTGATTTTTTCCTCGTTTCTCGACAACTTAATTTTTCCTATCAGAAAACTCTACATAATGGCTTTTCTGACCATGCGATGTTAGTCATCCAGTTTGCTTTGGGGTAAAACATGAGAGTGCCCAAACGATGGGTATTCAATAAAACATATTTGCACGATGGAACTTGAGTCACCTCATTAAAACTAGAGATAATAGACTTTATGGCTTGCAATATAGGCACGGCCCCTCTTCATACCAGTTGGGATTCTCTGAAAGCCTTTATTCGGGGCATAGTCATAGGTTAAGATGCAGCAGAATTGTCTGCCGCTAGGAAAATAAAGAACTCGCTGCAACAAGCAATCCAGGCTTTAACTGAGCAACGTCAATATAAACCTTCTAGCAGCATTCAAAATCAACTAAATGAAGCCAAGCGGGAAGTTAGTGCCAATTTTTTTGCCCAAAGTGAAGAGGTTCTTCCGCAGGCAATCGCAAAGCATTTATGAAGAAAGTAAGTTTACAGGCAAATTCTTAGCTTGGCAGGTTAGAGAACAAACAGCTGCAAATCTGATTCGCTCACTAAAATGCCCAGATACTCATAATGAGACATCAGAGTCGGCAGAGATAGGTTCATAAATGCTCTCTCATTATCAAAAGATCTATAGTAAGCAACATAATTTAGACTATCAAAAGTTATCTGATTTTTTAGGTAGACATGTATTGCCCACGCTTTCCCCAACAGACCAAGTGATAATGGCGAGTCCATTTTCTAGGAAAGAAATCGAGTTGGTGGTAAAGGACCTTCCAAATGGCAAGGCTTGTGGCCTGGATGGGCTCCCTGCCGAGTTGTTTAAGGTCTTTTTTGGCTCCCGTTCTGATTTCTTTTTGCTATTATTAAATTCTATGTTGGATGGTGGTAAAATTCCGGATTCTTTCCATGAAGGTACCGTAGTGAGCTTTCTGAAGAGGGGGAAAGAAACTAGGGATCCCAACTCATATAGACCTATAACATTATTAAACACTGATTACAAAATTACCACAAAATTATTATCAACACGTTTCAACACTATTGCTGCAGATTTGATCCACCCTGATCAAAATGGCTTTATCGCAGGCCGACAATTAATCACAAATTCACATTATTTGATTGAGGCCCTAGAATATTTTGAGACACGGGGGGTTCTTGCGTTAATTTTATTATTGGACGCGGAAAAAGCTTTTGATTTGGTGGTTTGGGCGACACTTTTTATTATTTTTCAGCATTTTGGGATCCCACAGCAAATTACTAACTTAATTCAGAATCTTTATACGGGTGCCAAAGCCAATGTTATTATTAACACAGCCATGGTGGGATCAGTCTCAGTTAAGCTTTGCACGAGGCAAGGGTGCCCATTGTCACCTATTCTTTTTGCATTTTTCATTGAGCCAATAGCAGTTGCAATCCGGAATTGTGTGAATGTTTCCCCTCCTGTCACCTCTATGGCTAAAATTAAATTATATGCGGATGATATTATGTTGTTAATTAAACCTGACATGCAATCTCAAACGCAGGCTTTACAGATTTTTGAAGAATTTGAGGCTTTAGGGGGCTACCGGATTAACAAAAAGAAAACGGAAATTCTGGTTTGCAGGGGTATTGATCCAGAACTACACCCTGACATAGGCGGCTGTATCAATGAAAGACCTAAAAGATTTTTGGGGGTGTTTTTCTCTGCTTCAGTCAAAGAGTTGTATATACTTAATTTCGATCCTCTTCTTCAGAAGGTCCGTTCAATGTTTGCACGATGGGACTCCTTGCCATTATCTATCCTTGGTCGGGTAGCACTGATAAAAATGTCTGTCCTCCCCCTTTTCAAATTTTTGTTCTCTACCATCTCTTTTTTTTGCCTGGCACTTTTTTTTCTAAAGCAGAATCTCTGTTGTCAGCCTTCGTGTGGGCAAAAAAGACACCTCGAATCGCAATAGGAACTCTTTATGAGGATATAGAGCAAGGAGGTCTTTCCTTACCAAATCTTAAGGACTATTATAATGCATATTTCGCACAGTATTTGGCTAGGTTTAAAAACGAAACCCACGGACAGGATCTATTTATACATTCCTTTTTTGATTTAGTTTGCCTAGAGATTCAAATTCCCTCCCCTCTACAGGTACTCAAATCACCCAAATTCGTTCGCTATAAGACCTTGAATTGGTTTTTTAAAAGACGTGGTGCATTGCTTAAAAGGTATTCCCTTCCCCTCTTTAATTTAATAACTCCCCTGATCAGTGTATTTTCATTTATAGGGATTAAAATAGGATAAGAAATAGTTGAAAATTGGGGGAGGGCTTGGCTCGCTACATTATCGGATTTTGTTAGGAATGGATCCTGGATAACCTTGACAGAGATGGCACGTTTAATCCAGGGGAATTGTTTGCTAATAGGCTGTTATAACTTGATTCATAAAATTCTGGGGCAAATGGACCCAACACAGATTAGTAAACCTACCCAATTGACTAATGACCTTTTTGTGGATCTACGAGTAAAGAAACCTGGGGAATGTAAATGTTGCTTAGCACAGAGCAGGGAGGGGGACCTGAGTTTTAAAGCAATTAAAAAAATGGCAGGAACAAGAGAACCATGGGATATCTCGTAATATTTGGAAGACCATTAATACATTTAACTTTAGTTTATTAAGGGGAGCCAATTGGCGCAGAATGCTATTTTTTAGTAAATGGCTTTTATACCGCACTCCGGCGGCTATCGCCAAAATTTATATTAATACCTCATCCAACTGCTTTAGATGTTTACGAAATGCTCCTGCCAACTGGTCTCATATAATGGTTTACTGTTCAAAAATTAAGGTATTTTGGGATGAAATTTTTTCTTTTCTTCAAATGTATTTTAAGATTATGATTTCCCAGAATGTCAAATTAATGTTGTATGGTTTCGATCCGGACCTTAAGCTTTCAGACCAGCTGGCAAAACTGGTTTATATTGTAATGGCAGTGGCTAGGTCATTTCTACTGCAGAATCGGCGCTCAGAGCAGGTTCCCTTGGTCCAGGAGTGGCTCCAAAAAATAAAAAGAGTTAGAAATAGCAAACAACTCTATGCTCGGAGAATTGGGGGAGGTGAGAAAATGTGAAAAAATCTGGGCATCATATTTTGATTAATTTGTTCATAAGATTTTAAGATAAAAACAAATGTTTGTGTTTGCCTGCCTCTCTCGGTTAATTTGTTATATGTCATGATTTTTGCAAAATATGTATCTATGTTTCGATTAAGATGTCACCAAGAACTTCAATAAAAAATTAAAAAAAAATACTCTATTTTAAGAATTTGCTGCATTTTTATATGCACAAAGGCAAGCATTTAGTTTGATACCATGCTTACCTCATCAATAATGAGAAGTTTCATTTTCTTCAAGACTCTTGAAACTTCACAACAAGCTTCTCCAGATAGCTTATGGTATTCCAATTTGTTTTCATGCTCTACTGGTAGCATTAGTAAACAATGTAAAGTAATTCCTTTAATGTTGTGTGCTGCCAACCCAGTTGGAGCAGTGACAACACAAGACATATGCGAATCAGTTGCAGTTGTTCTAGCTTGTCCACTCACTTACATTCGGATAGGTTGGAATGACGTATATGAGCACTCTTTCTTTTCATGAAGTAATCCGTGGACAATCTTTTGTCTCACTTGCTCATATATTTCTTTTTGCTCAACATTTAGTTTTTCTTCCAAGTTTCCTAAGTTTGTTACATCTTCTAGAGCTTGATACATTGCTGTTTCCACCTCCTTCATTGCCATTGCTGCTTCGTTTTCAACAATTGGTTGTCCTAGTGGATCTTGACTCCACGCAATACAACTTTGACTGTCTTGAAAACTGTCTCTAGCAATCTCAGCTGCAATTGTAGCTTCTTGATCAATTTCATCGTTCGAGATTTTCACATAATTTGCAAAAGCACTGCATTGTATGCTATCTTTACAAGCATTAAAGAAATCTTCATAGCTCTGGAAATCTCCAAGTAATTCCAGTTCTGAACGCCATGGTTTGAATAGTTGTAAAAGAGCGAAATAATAAAATTCCCTTTTATCAGCTGTGTCACAACTCAGCTTCCTGTGATTAATCAAATTTTCTTTCATTTGTCTCACCAAACATCCTTTGGAACCAATGACTCCATATTTTCCATCATTGATGTTCTCTGTAGAATTCCGTTTAAAAATGAAATTTTGCAACACTTCATAGACACATGTTCTCAAGATGATGACTTCTGTTTGGGTAATATGTGTCCAACATATTTATTTACAAAATATCTGTACTTTCTGGATCTTTTTCTGCTAAATATTAAATTTTTTGTACTGATTTCAGTACTCGATTTCGAATTGATGCAAGACCTAGACTCACATAAAGGATTCTTCTAGCTTTGGAGTATAAACTTGCAAATGATAACCGATTTGAGCATTCGTACGCTCCGATTTCTCTATGCGATAACATCTTCAAACTGAAACTATATAATTTCTTACTTAGAGTCTTCTCGTGAGAAATCTCTTCCCATATTTCTTTCAATTCTGTCTTTTCTGAGTTTGTAATATAAGATGTTACATATGGAGCAACAGCAATGGAATTGTCCGCAACACACTGAATATCCATGTTAGCATTCCACATGGACAAAGGGCCATATGTATGAAGATTCCGATTTGCGATTCGGTAAAAATCGCAGATTCTGAATCGCAAATCGGAATGTATCAACATAATCACAAATATTTAGCGATTCGGATAAAATCGCTAAATATTTGCGAGAAAGACAATTGCGATTCCTTAAATGTGAAAAATTGCAAAATTGCGATTTTTCCGAAACCAGCCAATCGCAATCTTGATGCAGTGTGATGACATCACCATCCAGGAAGTGACTGACTACCCATGCTGCAACAGTATTGTTTGTCAGAGAGTGGGAGAATGAGGATTGCTACTGAGGAGCCATGGATGAGAGTGGGAAAAAGGAATTGCCTGCAACCCAGCAGGAGCAGCAGGAAGGAGAAACTTCTAGAAAGAGAAAGATGAAGTTCTCAGAAGCTGAACTGGAAACACTCATTACTGAGATGGTGCCAAACCACGAATTGTTCTTTGGAAAGAGCTCCATCAAGGTGCCTGAGGCAAGGAAAAGACGCATCTGGGCAGGCATACAGGCGAAAGTCAATGCCCTGGGAGTTACACACAGGAGTGTGGAGGTACTGCGCAAGCGCTGGTATGACCTGCGCCAGCGCTCAAAAGGAAAGTTGGCAGCCAGGCTGGAGCAGTCACAGCTCACCGGTGGAGGGACCTCCAATGTACCAGAATCTACACCGCTTGAGGAACTTGTAGAGGGAACACTGGCTCCAGAGAGTGTGGCGGGTGTGTCTGTGCTAGACAGCTTCGACCAACCAGCTTCCAGACCAAGTAAGATGCATGCCATCACACCCCAACCCCCCCCACACCCCTGCAGCAACCTATGGATTAGGGGAACCACATGTCACTCTAGAGCAAGTACACAGGTAGTCACAGCAAAGCATTGTGGGAGATGTAGTCACATGAAAAATAAATGTTGTGAGAACCAGTCATGCTAGGCAATTTTCACATGTGCAGGTCAGGAAAGGGGAATAACAAAAGTAAAGTAAGGCTAAACTGTGAAATATTTTATTTTCACATTGGAAATTAGTAAAATAAATTAACTTGTGCTGTTCTATCCACAGCACCTGCAACTAATAAGCCCACAGGCAGTGGAAGAGAGACAGAACTTCCAGACTCTGGAGACGCAGGGCAGGAGCAGGAAACAGATGGGGAGGACACCCTGTCATTCCACCAAAAAGACCCAGGAGGAAGATTGTGAGGCCATTGGCAGTCATGGAGGACGATGATGAGGACACCAATAACAATGTGCAGTCTGATGCCATAGGTTCGCAGCAGGAGTCAAGGCCACAACACAGCCAAGGTCCACAGGGCACAGGCAGGAGTAGACCCCGCACGGCCAGCAGCTCCGTTGATCAGCAGGAAGACTCGTTTTTAGCAGGGCTGGAATTGAACATGCTCCAGGTACAGCGCCTACAAGCCAAACACATGAAGGCGTTACAGCGTGAGATGAGGGCACGGCTCAGGGGCATACGGGAAGAAATGAGGGGTGCTGTGCAAGTGCTTCGTGAGGAGTTGCGTGCCGAACGCGCTTCTAGGCGCAGGGAGCTGCCCGCCACTCCTCCTCCATGTTGCTGACTCTCTGTTAAGAGGGACCCATCTCCCTCATACACATGCACACAGGGGGAGGAGCAAGATGGCAGGCTGATGCCGCCAGTTCGGAGCATAGCTGGTGGTGGATCTGGCCTCGCTAAATGCAAAAAAGATTTTGAAGAGAAATTACCTGCCTTACCTGTCTTATCTGATCACTTAGCTCTGCGAAATCCATAGTGACCACTTTTGAAGGCGCGTGTGTACAAGGATACAGACTGGGGCTGGAGAACGGATGTGGCAGCCGTTTGGGAGCCGATTCAGGCGGTTGCTCTACTCCGTGCGGTTGCCTGCGCTGGGACCGAGAGATTGGTTGGCGCTCGGCTGGTCAAGTCTGAGGGCTGCTTCTGGGATCGACCCTGCAGCAACAGCAACACTAGAGATGGCGCCGAAAAACCTACCGAGAAGCACTCGAGCAGGGAGAGCAACCGGCACAAATGGCACTACTGAAGCGAATACTAATGAGGGCGTTGAGCCGGTGGAGCCAGTTTGTGAAAAAGCCTCAGGGAGAGTAACTGAGAAAGCGGGACTGACAACCGGTAAGCCTCTTTTACGTCTACCACTGCTTGGAAAAGTAGCTGAGTCTTTTGGCAGCAGGACACGGAGTGCAGGGGCGCTACAAGCGAGCGCCTTGGAGACAAAGTGGCTCAAGGGTCTGTGTTAGATCTATCTTGCAACATTGAAGCCACCACCAAAAAAAATGACAATGAGGTTGCAACAGTCTCTACAGCTGCTACAGTTTCTAAAGAAGGCGCAGTGGAGAACGAGGTAGAGGGAGAGGGGGATGCTGATAGTTTGGTTCCAGCTTTAGATGCAGCAGTTCAGATAATTGCTGATCTACTGGTTATCTTACATACTGAGACCCTGAAAATACAGGCACAAGAGGAGAAGGCTTCCGCGGGAAGCCCAAGTGTTTCTATAATTGAGTACCTATCACCGATTTCAAACAGAGGTTCGGCTTCTACCACTGCATTGGCCCCAGATCAAGATGTGGGGTCAGACCCGGGCGATAAACAGATTCTGGTCGTAGATGAAACAATAGAGGAGGTGGCAGCTGAGACGGACGCAACAGAGGGGGTAGATATCGATGAAGAATATGCGGATTACGTGGACTCAACGAATCGCACATCCCTGGGCAAAATCAAAACTGTCGGCATTAAGAAAGAAGGAGGCAAGTCTAAAAATAAGGCAAAAAAGATAACTAACAAACAGAAAGTCTCAGCCTCAATGGAAAGAGTTATTGCAGAGAATAGCCCCTTGCGGAAATGGGTACAGGCGAAAGGCGGTGTGAAGTCTATGGCTTTACGACTTTCTGGGAATAGCCCCACTGAAGGAACTTTAATGCCTGATAATATTAATTCAAAACTTAATTCAAAGATACCAGAGGGGGGTCAATCTGCAGCATTGGGTCTTACATCTATTTCTACCTCAGCTTCAACCACAACCTCTACTTCAGTTTCAGTCTCAGCCTCTGCCTTAGCCCTTACTCCAAAGACAACACCAATATCATCATCTATAGCGACAGCAGCTTTAAGTGTATCTCCGGTGCTTACTGCCAAGGCTCATGATAACAAAATTACTAATCCATCTTCAGTCACCTCACAGTCCAGTGTGACTTCGGTGGTGGGTAACCAGGAGGAATTATCATCATCCATTAGTCTGATACTGCGATTGTTAAATGAGCAATGGCAAGAGTCCCAAGAACATTGCCATCAGATGCGAGAAGATAACAGTAAGACACAGTCTTCAATACAGGAGATGGCGGGCAAATTGGTCTGTGTATCCCGTGAGGTTGAAGAGCTACAGCAAAGAGTTGTGGATACCGAAGAGAAATCAACATACACAGAAGCCACTGTTGACCGGCATGAAGCTCAGATAGCGATTATGCAGACCAAACTTGAGGACATGGAAAACCGGCAACACCGCCAGAATCTGCAACTCTTTGGAATTGCGGAAGGGGAAGAAGGAGCCGATCCAAGGACATATGTGGTACAATTACTGTGGAAGGCATTCCCTGACCTCTCCGACTGGGACTGGGACTCACAGAGTCAACGGGCCCATAGACTGCCGCTGGTACAAAGAAGTAAAGGGGGCCAATACCCTCAACCACTTTTGATTAATATAGGAAATTTTTTACTGCAACAGGCTATTTCATTAAAAGCAAGACCTAATACCCCAGTTTCAATAGATTCTGTCACTTTTTTGGTGAGATCAGATCTGAGCAAAGCCACAATGGAGAAGCGGTAGAAATTACGTCAATTTATTGATCCGATAAAGGCCCTTGGCGGACATGTCTTTCTGCAGGAACCTGCAAGACTAAAAGTTTTTAAGAATGGTCGTACATACTTCTTTTCGGATAAAAAAGAAGTCAAACAAGTTGTAATCAAATGGCAAACTGAAGCAGTTGATAAAAACGCGACATAAACGATAATATTTACTACGTGGATTTTTGGAACTGGTCAGAAAAGATGCTTGAACACTCGATCTTGATGATTTAATTGCTAAAAGTGAATGGGGGTTTTCTAGCTTTCATTTTTCTTAGATTTTCTTTCTCTCTCTTTCCTTTTCCTTTTTTTGGCTTCTTTTTTTCTTTCCTCTTGTTAAGAGGGTAAAATTAGGTGGTTGAATTGTATATATTTCTTGTTTAGGCAGGGTAATATGGCTAATTTAGGTGTAGCATAGGTGCAGGCCGGATCCCCACAGCTATATGGCTGCCCAAGTCAGCGGCAGCCGGGTTAAATGGGGAGGTCTCCTCTGTGGGTAAATGGGTGGTTTTTGGTGGGTGGGTTAAGCGAGGGTAGAGGGTGGGTTTTGGGGAGGGGGGAGGTAACCGGGGGAAAAAATGCAGCATGAGGATAATTAGTATAGAGAAAATGTTTAGCAAGGTTTTTTTGTTTGAATTTTGTAAAGATGGGAAGCAAAACCAAATAAGATGTATCGGTTGAGATGTCTGTCATGGAACGTGGCGGGCTTGAATAGCAGGAATAAAAGAAGATTCGTTTTGGAACAGTTAAAGATGTACAACCCACAAATAGTTTTAATTTCAGAGACTCATATTGCATATAAAGATCGAAATCTGCTTAAACAACTGGGTTATGATGTTCTTGTCTGCACTGATTTAAATGCTTCAATACGAGGGGTAGCCATTCTTAAACAAACTCTTTCAAATTCAGGGTGAACCCGGTAAGCCACAGGCATCTGGGTAAGTAAAGTCATACATAAAGCAAAATGGTTCCTGGGCCATTATTAACAGAATATATCGTAATAGGTGAGATAATTCAATTATCTACCACTATGACAAATAAATTGTCTGAAAAACTATTTTAGTATTTGTGAAATAAAATTTCCCACCTCCACAGAGAGAAACCCAATGTTAGTTTCCTTATCAGTATTTCATTTTAATTGAAAAAGATTAGAATTAGATTGGGGCTTGTATAATTTGTAGGCCCACTTCAAACAAACGAACACAGAAATACATATATTTACACATTACTTTTTCATAAACATATATACAAAACACATATATATACACATACATAAATCAAAAAAATATATATTCAAAGTACTGTAGCCCAATTTTTCTTTCAACAGAGGATGCTCGCTATGTGTACAGACTTTGCATTCCTATCGAAGTAAGTTCCACCAGACCTAAAACAAGGAGTATAAATAGTCCATTTTGTTTGAAGAAGACCCCAGCCAAATTATTTGAACTTATGGAAAGCATTATTTACAAGGAGTAAAAGGATTGAAGATAGCCTTAAAAGATATGGACTATTTATACTCCTTGTTTTAGGTCTGGTGGAACTTACTTCGAGAGGAATGCAAAGTCTGTACACATAGCGAGCATCCTCTGTTGAAAGAAAAATTTGGCTACAGTACTTTGAATATATATTTTTTTGATTTATTTGTCATAGGGGTAGATAATTGAATGATCTCACCTATTACGATATATTCTGTTAATAGTGTCCTAGGCACCATTTTGCTTTATGTATGACGTTCCTTAACAAAGGCAATTTAGAGCTGAAATTGGTAAAACCTTAGAAAACAAGGCAGGTAGATGGGCTATAGCTCAGTTGATACTTAAAGGCTGCAAATATACGCTCTGTGTCATATATGGCTCAAATATAGACAAGCCATCAATTGTTGACCAAGTTAATATGGAGTTGCTGGGTAGGGAAGGGGAGCACATAGTAATGGGGGATTTTAATTGTATTATGAATTATGGCATCGATACTACCAGACGGGGGTCGTTTCAGCGAATGCGAAAGACACGTGCCGCTATTATAGATCTGGCCCGTATCCATGCCTTAAAAGATGTGTGGCGGTATTTACATCCAAATATATCTCGTTATACTTACTATTCAGCCGCACATAAATTATGTTCACGCATAAATATGGCCTGGGTGTCGGACAGGTTTTTAGAATCAAGCACTATGGTAATTTGCCCAAGAGTTACCTCTGATCATAACCCCATTCTTCTATCTTTAAATGTCACAGCAGAGAAACAAGGTCCTAGGTCTTTTTCCAATATACTTATTTTTTAAGACAATTAAAAGATCACTTGAAAGAATTTATCAGTATAAATATTGATTCGACTTCATCATTAATCGTATGGGATGCTTGTAAAGCGAGCATACGGGGGTTTGCACAACAATTTATATGGAGACAGAATAAGGATCGTAAGAGAGAAAATGAAAAAATTGTTGCCAATATACCATCGATCGAGAATCAACTAGCTGTTGCATTACTCTCGGGGTCGTCAAAAATAGAAGAATTGGGTCACAGCTTGATAGACCTAAAATCTGCTCTTAAAAACACTTTCAGGGAAAAAAGCATTGCTAAACTGTAGAAATATCAACTGTCACAGTACGAAAGTGGAGAAAAGATAGGTAAGATATTGGCATATAAAGTTGCCGCGGATAGAGCTAAAACTGCTATAAAAGAAATCAAGGGGGCTAATAATCAGATATATAATAATTCTCAGCAGATTTTGCAACAATTTGCTAATTATTACCAAGAACTCTATACTCCTGAAAATCAGATAGCCAAAGATGAGATACAAAGATACATCGATATAAGTAACATTAAAAACATGGGGGATGAACACTCTGACTCATTAATGGACGACATTACAGGAGCAGAAATTAGACCCGTTATTAATGCCTTACCATCTGGCAAAGCAAAAGGGGAATATTTGATACCCTTGGAATTATACAAGGCATGCACAGAAGAGTTGATTCTATTGTTCTGCCAGGTTATCCGCACCATTGGGGGTAGGGAAAAAAGCCCCTAAATCTTGGAATTCGACACAAATCTTTTTCTTGAAATAAAATAAACCGGCCGATGCTTGTGGGTCTTACAGATCCATCTTGCTTATAAACAACGATGCCAAAATATTCGCTGAAAATCTTAGCAACACGTTTGGCCCCGATAATGTCGAGCTTGGTATCACCCCAGCAGCACGGGTTTATCCTAAAAAGGGACACCACATCGCATTTTCACAGGGGCCGTGACGGCATTTGATATAGCTCAGTTCGCCTCAACCCCACTCGGTATGATATTATTAGATGCTGAAATAGCATTCGTCCGAGTGGGGTGGGACTTTCTCTGGGCTACACTGTCTGCATTTGGTTTCAAAGGCCAATTCTTGAACTGGTTTCAGGCCCTATATGACAACCCGACTGCTAAAACCAGCTACGCAGGGATGTACTCTTCTGCTTTTCCAATACACTGAGGCACAAACAAGGGTGTCCTCTTTCACCCTTGCTATTTGCTTTTATAATGGAACCTTTTATATCAGCTTTACATAATCAATCCCGGATAGCTCCTTTTGCATTTGGCTCAAACTCACTTTAAATTACTGCATATGCGGACAACATTGCAATATACTCTAGAGATGTGTCGGAAGCTATGAAGGGAATCATACAGGAGGCATAAAGATTCGGAGCTGTTTCCACATATAGACTTAATGCCAATAAGACCCAAATCATAATGAACTATAAATCTCCGACCCCTATACAGGGAGTATGTCATGCTACCACCTATTTAGGGGTCAGAATTTCTGCTAAATTAAATGAAATACTTGCCTTAAACTACGAGACATTATTAAGAGAAACTGCTATTTTACTTAAAAAATGGCATAAATTGCCTCTGGGTATTATTGGACAAATAAACTTAGTAAAAATGAAGATTCTGCCCAAATATCTTTAATTATTTCGCTCTATCTCTTTACGAGTGGATAACTTTTATTTTAAATGCCTAGATGGGATCCTTAGTAGTTTTATTTGGCGGTATAAAAAAGCTCGCCAAGCTATTGAGCTACTAAAACTTTCATTTAACCAGGGTGGTCTTGATTTCCCAGATTTTAAGCTATATTTTTGGTCAACTTCTTTTAGCCGTTTCCGTAGTTTGTTAAACCTGCTAACAGTTTTTTCTGTCACAAATTCATGCTGGGGGAAGATTCCAATATGTTTTTCTACAGACTTAATGACCCAAATTACTTCAAGAGGGTAAAGTTCAAGACTGCACGGGATATTGTAACTATTTGGTGTGCATTTCTCACTAAATGTAAGACCTCTTTGTATCACTGTTGATCACCTTTGTGGAGGTAACCCAGGCCTCCCTGAAATTTTTCATGATAAAGCTGGTAAACATCTATTGAGCCTGGGCATTACAACTCTAGGAGATTTGTAAGACCATAATGGCTTTATGACATTTCCAAAATTGAAGGTTGTCTATAATCTTACTGAAGGGGCTTGTTTTAAGTACTATCAGATTCATGACTATTTTATGCGTAGGTTAAATCTTACGATTATTTCCGATTCTGATATTTGAAACTGCTTATATGCAGAAAAAGATAAATCATTGATCAGTATTGGGTATAAAAAGCTTATTGGTTTTAGGAAGTGGAGTAGGAAATTGGATACTGATGTGTTATCAACCACAATCTCCATAGCCCTTAATAGCATAAGCAGGACTGTGCACTCTTCTAGCCTTAGGTTACAACAACATAAAACAATATGCCAGCTATACTACACACCCGAACGAATATTGAAGTGGTCATCTAATCATAGCAATAAGGATCGTACTAAATGTCCAAAATGCGATCAAAGGGCTGCAGATCTGAAACATATGTTCTTTATGTGCCCAGAACTTACCAAATTCTGGGAAGGAGTTATTAAAGTTCTCTCTCAGAAACGTGAACGACAAGTTACACTTACAGCCTTAGAAGTATTGGTGGATGGGCATAAAGGGACTAGTTGTCAGATTGATTTAATAACTATTTTAATTGCCTGTGCCAGACTAACAATTGCACAGGTTTGGATACAGCAAAGCCCACCGACAGTCATGGAATGGTGGAGATTGGTCAAAGATACATATGATATGGAATATGCCCCTGCCAAATATATATTCTTATCTGCAATCTTTAACCTTGCTAACTCTCTTCTTGCTAACTCTCTTCTATAGATAATCTCTGATTATTTGTATGTAACTTCATATTTGTTTTTTCCTCATGCTGTTAATAAAAAAAAAATCAAAAAGGAGGGACCCACCTCCAAGACCAGCTCAATGACAGGGAGGAAAAATAAAAGTATGATAAAATTGTTTTATTATCATTTTATTTTTCATGTATGCACTCCTGACATAACCTTCGGGTGCTGTAGTCGAGGCTCCTCTGCCTTAACGGAGTAGCCACTGCTTATCCTAACCCAACTTTTCTGCACAAATCTGTAACCATTATGTGTTTAAATACTATATTTTTCAGGTATTTAATTGAGAGTTTCTAAACTGAAAATGATCTCTAAACATTGACATACCTTCCTATTCTCTCATATTAGAAGTCAATTTCCCAAATTTAAAACGTGCCTTCCTTGGTCGAATGACCACACATTTCCATTTGCAGCACAAATCCTCTGCCACTCTAGTCCTTTCCACCGTACGTTTAACTTTCACATAAACACTTGGACACATTTTGGCTGATATTGCCAATTCATAAATTATTGAATCCTTCACCTGTGCATAGCCCACATCCACATGGGGTGTTAGGCCACATGTCATGTTCCTATGGCCCTCCTACAAATGTGACAGGTTCACTGTGGAAGTGAATGTAAATGTAACAATTTTTTAATATACCTTTGGTAGACTATCCCTTTTCATTACAGGATTCTTCAAAAGTCTATATTTGTATTTATACTTTATACTACCACATTTAAATTATAAGAGTGACTGATAACCCATTCAAAGTGGGTCCTCAAAAATAAGGCTGTGTGTTGTATTCCTGCAGGAATACGGATTGTACATGGTTTAACTCTGTGCCATGTATTTGTGAGTCATTATCAGGTCAGTTAATGTGATGTACGGCACCACACTTTGATTCAGAACAAATAATTAGATTGAAGTGTGAATTGTAAAATTAACCCCTTTAGTGTCCAACACTGTCCCCATATTGATTCAGATTTGAGTCGGAAAAGTAACTTTAACCCTTTTATTGTACAACACTTTCCCCAAATCGGTTTAGATTTGAGTGGGAATAGTTAAATGTCACCCCATTAGGGGCATATTTACAATGCCTGGTGTATCTCTGCAAATCAGCAGGGATGAGCCAGAATTGATGTGACACGCAATTCTCTACGTGCGTACCATGGATGCGTCGCATTTACAATGTGGCTCACTGTGGCGCAAGGATAGGCAGATGCGTGTCGCATTTTGTGGTGTAAGGGCTGCACATTGCTGTAGTCATGTCACAAGCACAACACAACTCCAGCAATGCACAGGGGCTGCCCATACTTAACGCCTGCTTGATGCAGGCGTAAGGGTATGACGCAACAGCGTTATAAAACTGACTCATTGAAATCTTGTAGAGTCAGTTTTACTAAGGCTTTCCTGCAACTTCCCACATGAAACCTGATACAGGTTTCATGTTGTGCAGTGCTTTACAACATGACACATCTGCCTAAATGCATCACGTTGTAAATAAGTTGCAACATGGCGCATGGTTTACGAGGGGGCGTGGCTTGGACGCCGATGGTGATGGTCGCCTGAGAGCTCGGCTCCGGGACTGAGCCCGTTTTGATCCTGCAAATCGGAGTCCGTGGGGCACCCTGACCCCCGCAAACCGATGATCGGACCGATTGGGACCAGGTGGGACACCCGGTGACACTCGAAAACCGGCTGATCCGACGGCAAACCGAAGTTCAGGGATCCGCGGAGAGAGACCCAAGATGGCGCTCGGACCTTCTCGACTCCTTGCCCGGGACCCTCAACCCGGAGGAGCGTAGTCGGACACAGCGCATCCTCTACATCCTATCTCCCTATGACTTGATAGTCTAGGTGACGCTTGGAATAGACTTGAGCACGGTGACAGACCCCGGACGGAATGTTGGCCGAACTATCGTTGTTCTCAGAACACGGACGTCTGACGGCCCTGTGTGTGAAGCAGACCCCACGAGCCGCGCCCGGCTGCCCCCCACCGAGTGACTGAACTCCATGGGCAGCACGGCACCCTGGCGCCACAAAGTTTCCGGCGGCACTAGTGACTCTCATCCCAGATCCTCATCGGCCAAGCGGGCCTACCCGACCTGGCGCTGTTCGTCCCCGCCTCCTCCTCCTTGCCCTCCGACGACACGGTGGTGGCGCGGCCCAAGGCTGCGGAAGAGCTGCGGGTCCTGGAGACGGCGATCGACGACCCTTGGCTCAACAACAGCGTGCTGGGAGAGACATAGTCGACGCCCGCATTCGGCGGTGCCTCTGACGGACTTTCCACCGCGAGACTCAATCGCCATGGGAAAGCCGAGGGGACCCAAGGGGACCACCCCAGCCGCCTCGGATTAGGAGGCGCCGGACAAAGATGATCGAGGGGACCCGGAGAGCTCTGGTGGTCCTCATTTACAACAACAATTTGACCGGGTCCTGGAGGCGATCGCGACCACGCGCTCGGCCCTTCAGCAGGACATCGCCCAGGTTGCGACGAGCCTGGGCCTCCTCAGGGCGGACCACGGCAAGCTCTTGGATAGAGTCAAGGAAGTGGAGAGCTCAGTGCAGACCTTGGAGCCGGCGCAGAAAACACTGGCCGCGACGATGAAGGATGCCCTATCTCGGATTGAGGCCCTGGAGAAACGGGCGGAGGATGCGGAGGGACGTAACAGGCGGAACAACATTTGAGTGGGTGGGCCTGCCGGAAAAGATCGAAGATGGCGACATGGTGGCCTACTTGGAAACTTGGCTCCGGGACACAGTGACCCCAGAAGCCTGCCCTCCTTCTACACCCTGGAGCGGGCGCACAGAGTGCCGGCGAGGCCGCCGCAACAGGGCCGCGCCCCGCGACCGGTGGTGGCGTGTTTGCTGCATTTTCGGGACAGAGACCTCATCCTTAATGCCGCCAGACACAATGGTCCTTATAAGGTGGAGAACAGCCAGGTGAACATTTTCCCGGATTACACATATGAGACCCAGCGCAGACGGGCCTCTTTCCTGGCGATCAAGCGCGAACTCCGGAGCGAGGGCATCCAGTATTCGCTCCTTTTTCCCGCTAGGCTCCGCATAATCATCGATGACAAGACCCAGTTCTTTGATTCCCCGGAGGATGTCTGCAACTGGCTCGAACTCTATAGAGCTGGTAAAGATGGTTTCAGCTCGTCATCTCAGCTGGCCGTAGACCCTGGGCAACGACGGCGGTCCAAAAGACTTCGGAGTCGCCGCGGCAAGACAGGCAGGCCTTCGACTGTGGAAACATCGGCGGAGCGGAAGGGAGTGCTGGAGATGTTGTCTACGCTGTCTGGTGCATGAGGTGGCCCCATTATCGAGGAAACGGACCCTGGAGGCGAAGGGGTACCAACGGACACGGAGGAGTCAGAGACCGACAGTGTCCACATGCCGGTGATCACTCCAAACTCGGCTGAGGACATATTGGATGGACAGGGATGAAGGGGTGAGCTACTTCCAGTTGGGTGGGGGCCTGCAGCGGGGGTGGTAGGGGCAGACTATTGATTATGAACTCCGGTGAAGGGGGGAGGGGGGCCTGGATCGTGACATAGCCTTTTGTTTTGGGCTCAATCCAGTCTTGGCAGCCCGGGACTCGAGGGCCCATTACCGGCGCCCAGCCCACACCTAGCCCTTAAGGCCTTCCTGCGGTGGCGACCGGGGGATTCTGGGATTGTTGGGGGTATGGTTTGGATGGGAACTAGATGGCACTATTTGGGTCCTGTTCTGGGGAGGGTGGGCAGGGGGTTGTTTCGAACGAAGGTTGAGGTTTTTTTGTTGGGGAAAATGGCCGCCATCAGTGTTGACTTGATTGTGGCTCTTTCTTTGTTGGAACCGTGGTGGAGTGATCCGGAACGAACGATATGGGACAATGGCTGATGTTGCTAATGTGAAATGCATCACTTGGAATGTACGGGGGCTTCACACTATGTCTAGACGCCACAAAGTTCACGCTTATTTAGTGCGTAGAGGGGTGCAAATAGCGCTGCTGCAGGAGACTCATCTCAACAAGGCGGAAGGGGCGGCGCTACAGCGTAGATGGAGAGGGCAGGTCTTCTATACTTCGTACTCAGCGTATGCCAGGGGGGGCGCTAATTTGGATCAGGGCTGGGGTCCCCTTTCAGGTTACGAAATCAGTGGTGGATCCCGAGGGTCGCTACGTGGCTCTCTCAGGCACACTGGGGGGGGAGGGACTTGAACGTTTGCTGTATTTATGCACCTAATGTGGACCAGCTTGCCTTCCTCTCCGGGTTATCGGGTTCGTTGGCCCACTTCTTCTCTGGACCCCTCCTACTCGGGGGGGGATTTCAATTCAGTAGTGGACGTGGAGGCCGACCGCTCACACCCCCCCCTCACTGACTCCCCAGTTCGCCGGGTGGCAAAAGGGAGGAGGGACTGGCAGACGCACTGGGGGCTCACGGATATCTGGAGAGCACAGCACCCTGACACTAGGGACTACTCCTATTTCTCGGGCCTGCATGAGTTGCACGTCCGACTGGACGGGTTTCTGGGATCGGCGGAGTTAGTTTCCGCGGCGATCCGGTCTGAATATTTGACCAGGACTGTTTCAGACCACAACCCTCTCCTGCTGGACCTTCGCTGGTTTCCCGGGGTTCCTGCTGTGCCCACCTGGAAAATGCGCCCGGAGATCTTGGAGGACATAGTCTTTAAGTCGGACCTGGAGGATAAAATCTCGGAGTATTTCGCGTCCAATGGGGGTACTGCGGGATCGAAGGCGTTGGAATGGGACGCCTTTAAGGTGGTGGTCAGGGGCTACTGCATCTCTAAAAAAGTGGGCATGCGGCGAGTCATCCTTGATGACTTGGCCGCGGCTGATCGGAAGCTCCGCGAGTTGGAACTTCGCCGCCCAGGGCGTTCTGAACTCCAGGAGCGCACGGCGGAGGCAAGGGAGGCGGTGGCGGCGGAGGTCGAGCGGTTGCGCTGCTTCGATTACAAGGCCTATACTACTAGGTCGCTCGCGGAGGGGGATAGGTCGGGCGCATTGCTGGCGTGGTTAGCTAATCCTACACGCCAGACCTCTCTGACGACGTCCATGCGCACGGCGGAGGGGGCCGAAGTGCACACTCAACCTGAGATTCTGGACTGTTACCTGCGCTACTATGAACAATTGTACCGCAGTAGCTCTGCCAGAGACCCCGACCTAATTGAGGACTACCTGCAACCCCTGGAGCTACCTACGCTGGTGCCGGACGTGGCAAAGGCTCTGGGCTCCGACATTGAACTGGGGGAAATCCGCAGCGCCATTAAAGGGATGGCGAGGAATAAGACCCCGGGCCTAGGTGGCCTCCCGGTCGAATTTTACTCCGCCTACGTTGACCTCCTGGCGCCGAGGCTGCTGATAGTTTACAGAGAGGCGAAGCGGTTGGGACGCCTCCCCGGCTCGATGTGTGAGGCCTTAGTGGTTCCCCTCCTCAAACCTGGAAGAGAATCGACCGACCCGGCGTCCTACCGTCCTTTATCGATGCTGACGGTTGATTATAAGATACTGAGCAGCATATTGGCATCGAGGCTGCTTGGGCACATGCGCTCTCTGGTACATGAGGACCAGTCTGGATTCATTCCCAAGCGAAACTCAACCATGAATATTCGCAGGCTGTTTCGTTTGCTGGGGGAACCACACACGGAAGCCCCATGTCCGGTAGTCCTTTCAGTGGATTTGGAAAAGGCCTTTGATAGCCTGGAATGGGACTACCTGCGCAGTGTACTACTGCGGTTCGGTCTGGGAGAGGGCTTTGTCAGGTGGACTACGGTACTGTATGCCTCGGCGTCAGCCAGGGTGAGGGCTGGCCCGCTGATCTCCTCGCAATACCCGGTGGAGAGAGGCACGAGGCAGGGTTGCTCATTATCCCCGCTGCTTTTCGCGCTAGCGGTGGAACCACTGGTGCTACTGCTCCGATCGGGGGTCCACTTTAGCGGTTTGCGGACGGCATCGGGCCCACATTATATCTCACTATACGCTGATGATCTGTTGCTCTTCCTCGAGGACCCGGTGGCTGCCTTGAACGGGGCTGCGTTGGCGCTCACGGCTTTTGGGGAAGTCTCGGGCCTTCGGGTAAATTGGGCCAAGACCTGCCTGTTCCCGGTTCGCAGGGGAACGCCCAGCCCCGACATCAGTAGGGAGATTAGGTGGGAACCTGACTGCTTTAAGTACCTGGGGGTGTACATATACCACGACCCGACTGACCTCCTGGATGGGAACATAGCTTGCTGCACTCGCGCGTTGCGTGGCAGCATGGACTTCTGGGCTACCCTGCCGCTCTCGGTGGCAGGGCGGATCGCCCTGCTGAAAATGGTGGCGCTCCCCCGGCTGCTATACTACTTCCGTGCGCTGCCGATTTGGATCCCGCCGGCCACCTTCCGTCTATTGCGATCTATGGTGGTGGGATTCCCTGGGGTTCGGGCCGCCGGAGAGTGGCCCTCAAGACCCTGATGAGGCCGAAAGCTGAGGGTGGTCTTGCGGTGCCGGATTTCGAGAAGTATTACTTGGCAGCGCAACTACAGACCTTCACCCAGGAGGTTGCCAGGGAGTTCCGAGGTCCGGAGACCGGGAGGGGCACCGGGATGGCTAGGCATGTTATCTCCTTCATCGCGTTGCGACAACGTCTGGCCTTGCAGGACCTGACGCTCGAGGAAAAGACCATTCGCTTATGTTGGAACCGTGCCCACGCCCGGGGACAGTTGCGGTTGCCATATGCACCTGAAATACCACTGGGTATGTTGACGGCCCTGCCTCACGGAGGGGATTGGTCGCGCCTTGGGTGCTGGGAGGACGCGGGTCTGCAGCTAGTGGGAGACCTTTATGAGGACGGGGCGCTATTGCCCTTTCAAGAGCTCATAGACCGCTTTGACATTCCTCGTGGCGACTTCCTCTTACACACGGCTCTGATCCGAGCGATTCAGGCGCACTGGAAAAACGGCCTGGAGGAACCGCCTATGTCCCCGGTGTGCCAGTATGTTATGATGTCCGCGGGAACGGTCAAGACGGTCACATGCCTGTATAGCAGACTGATTAATGAGGGGTTGACCCCCCTCACCACCTTAAGAACCCGCTGGGAGGCAGACATAGGGAAGGAGATTCCCGAGACGACCTCGTCACAACTCATGAGGCGGGCCTGGAAGGGCGCACGCCACGCCCGCTTCCAATTAGTCCACTACAACGTACTCCACAGGGCCTATTTGACCCCGGCGAAGATCCAACAGTACTTTGCCACGGATTCGGCGGAATGCCCCAGGTGCCGGGCGCCTGAGGCGGACCTCCTCCATATGCTGTGGTCTTGCCCGGCGTTGTCCTCCTATTGGCTTGGAGTGGGAGACACCCTGAATAGGGTAACGGGGAGGTCCTTATCAGTTGATGCGGCGGTAGGGCTCCTACACTGGTTCCCGCACACCCCCAAAAATAAGATCTCTAGTAAATTTATCGATCTGGGGCTTCTCCTTGCTAAACGGGAGGTGACCAGGAATTGGAAGGCAAGGGTTGGTCCAACAGAGGTTAGGTGGCACGGCGAACTTTTGAAATGGGCGGCGGGGGAGAGCACGCTGCGATACCAGTTAGCTAGGAGGCAACACAACGAGAAAGCGCAGGAGGCGGCATTAGAATGGGAGACGTTAGTGCAGGCCCTCAGGGATTATTGCGCTTCCAGCGATTCCGAAAGTGAAGATGCAGCACAACCCGAGTCCCGATAGCCAACTGTACTTTAAACATCTGTAACATTCTCGGGGGAATCTCCCATGGGTCTTCCTACACGCATTTCCACACACTGATGGCGGGGTTGGGGGGGGGGGGTTCTACCTAATTCACTGGGTTGTTGGGGGGGTTTCTTTGGCCTTTTTTGTAGGATGTTTTAGAAAAGCAGATGAAGATTTATGGATCATCCGGACCAGCTCCGACCTCCTATCGGATCCCCACTGGTGTTCGCCGCCCGACCCTTGGGTTGTGGGCTGAATGGCTGTGTACACATATAACTTGCCAAAGGGAGAGGGGATGTGTTCTACTCTTTTTGATTAAGCCTATAATGCTGGTCCAATATGTAATTTTGACTAATTCCTGCAATAAAAATATATTTAAAAAAAAAAAACAAAAAAAAAACATGGCGCATGGTTTACGCCACTGCTGCGTCACAGATATGACGCAACTGCAGCGCAAATGTGTCGCAAGGGGCTTGTAAATCTGCCCATTAGTGTCCAACACCTGATCCAAAAATAGTTTAGATTGAAGTGGGAATCGGAAATGTGACTGGTTAGTGTCCAACACTGTACCCAAATTGGTTTAGATTGTAGTGGGAAGGGTTAATGTCACCCAATTAGTGTTCAAGCACTGCCCCAAATGTGTTCATATTTGAATGGGAATAGTAAATGTACCCTTTCAGTGTTCAACACTTTCCCCAAATTGGTATACATTAGAGTGTTAATAGTAAATGTAACACCTTTAGTGTCCAGCGCCTTCTCCCAGTATGGTTGGATTGGAGTGAAAGTAGTAAATGTCAGTCCTTTAGCGTCTATCAATTTTTTTGCTCTATTTTGTATATTGTTGAAATAGTTTGTGTTGTTTTATTACTACTGTTGGTTATTGGAAAAGTAATAAAAACATAATTAGTTGTATATTTGTGTACAAAAAATTAGTAATTTGATTTTATGTAATAAAGACATCACACGTATTTATCTTTTATTTATTTTTTCAAACTTTATCAATTGTATATTTTGACATTTTTATATATATTATTGCATGTCAAAAACAAAAATGTCTACAAAGGTATCTGAATTGAAAATACCTTTTAATTTTTTAGGAATAAAAAATATTAAAATTAAATATTTTTAGTATATTTTGAAAATGTTTAACTTTTATTTTTCATTGTTTAACAATTATAAATGTTTCTTAACTTTTTAAATATACATATTTATATATTATTTCATCATCTGTTTTTAATGATATATTAAATAATTGTAAACATTTTATACTAGTAATTTATACTTTATATGTTTTAAACAATATAATAACATATTTTGATATGTTTTATAAGTTTAATATTTTGTAAAAATGTTCTATGCATTTATTTAATATTTTTACAATATTTACCATTAATTTTTATGGGGAGATAGTCTTTTTTTACAGCTATGTTCTATGTTGTAATCTATTTGTGTCTATTTTAGCCAGTGATAATGTCTGGAGTCGAGGCATCATGGACCAAGTCTCTGCATCCAGCAGGTTGTCAAGTAGAAAGTTATATAAATCTAACTAGTGTGTAGCCATGGTGTGGCAATTCATTTTGAACAAATGGTAGAACGTGGATTTGGGGCCTGATAAGTCTAGAGGCCTTATAGTGGAAACATTAATAGGAAGAGTATCCATCTTATTACATGTTTCCTAAGTAGCAAATTGAGCTGACAACTGAAAATCGCAGTGACTAAACTTCATGATGCCAGTAGTCAAGTTCATGGACGATTGGCATACTTCTTAGGTAGCAGCAGGGAGCACTTTGAGCTGCCTCGCAGAATATATCAATTTAACTGAGTTGGAAGTACCAGATTCCTGGGTCTGGACCCATTTGAGTGTAGATGGACACAGATGGGTGCAGATGGGCTTGTCTTTGGTGCACCACAGTGGCATAGCAACGTTTAAATAAGGCCTGGGCCTGGAGCAGGGAGCAGGGAGGGAATGTTAGCACACCAAAAGCACTAACCACTCCCAGAGGAAGGGCGTACCAAAATAGCTACTCTATATTGCCCAGTAACCAATGATGTAACCCTTTTAAAAATTAGGGATTCAGAGTATAACACAAAGTGAACTACCTCATGAATATCACTGATGTAGGTCGCAGTTTGTGATCCATTAGGAATGATAGCCGTCACAGAAATTGTGGCCTGCGGGAATCAGCAGATCACAATGTCTAAACTTGCTTTTTATTAAAGCAGACTTTATAAAAAACTTCAGGTTGTTACCATTAAAGGAAAGGGGACTGCTTTTAAAAAGAAAAGTTTCTTACTTTTTGTTTATTTAAGAAGAAGCATTGGTTCTGTGGACAACTGCTCCCTCTTAAACATTATTTTACTTTCACTTAGAGGAATGGGCTCCTTGGGAACTCCTTTCTGTTTGCGAATGCATTACTACTACATTTCTACAGTGGGTACATTATCAATGTTTTTAGACCGGAATTTGGTTGCAAAACATTAATACAGTCCATTCCAATTCAGTATTTGGAAGGGATGCCCTGAACAAGCCCCTTCAAAATACCAAAACAGTATGTATTCACAATCCCAAACTGCGATTCAGTAACATGTTACTGAATCGCAGTTTGGAATTAACACATACCAAAATGCTTCTTTGCTTTCGCAAATGACAGGATTCTGCGGATCAGACCATATGCAAATGGAAATAGACTTGATACATCTGGCCCCCTCTACAAATTATCCAATTTCTCACAACCTGCCTTTGTAATAACCGTTCATAGTAGGCAGACCAGACCAATGTACCAGATATAAAGTTCCCAGTGCACCAATCTGTTCTACAGCGTGTTGCCATACCAACTAATGCCTACAGTTTTAAACCTAAGCTTTTCCACAACGCAATCATCATACACACAGTCATAAAATTACAAAGAAATACAAAATTAAAGTTGGCTAAGCAAAATACTGCCTCTCATAAGATAGCCTAACAAGGATTCTGACAGATCAAACCTATATCCATAATTTGTCGCACCAAGAAACCAACACAAAAACCCCCATGAAAATCGGTGAGATTACATGTAACACAATAGGCTTTAATATAGAGTAATTACAATTCACACTTAAATGTCTATTGACTTTAACTTATGAATGTCACAGAAAATGTCAGGCTCAGTGCCTTCATCATAACATTTCATACACAGATCAGACCTAAGGCCATGATCATTGGCTTGCCCCAATAACCAACGCAGTCTTGTATTGAGTGTAAGCTGTACCACAAGGCAAAAAGTACAATACAAACATTATTTTTAGTGAATGCACACACATTAGACTCATTCAAATGCTGTACTCAGGGGAGCCCACATGTGGATGGAGCCTAAGCCCCTCTCTCTGTAGTACTCTGTTCAGGTGACAGTTGAACTTTCAAGCTGCATCTAAAATCCATGTAGATTAGTGCAGCCCAGGGTATCCCATACGGCCTCTGAAGTCTAAAGTTAATGATAGCAGGGGAGGGTGATGCGACTGCAATACATTCATTGTAGCTGCCTTCTTCCCATCTGTGCTGCTGTCAGAGATAGACAAACACAATATGTTATCTATTTAAGATACTTTAATAGTATAACAATGTAATGTTTGTGACCCTGAAAATTTAGGCTAAGACACCTATATAAATTATCTAAAATATCACAGCTGCTGGGCGGGGTAAGCACATTTTTGTGTAAGGACACAACTTCTGCCCAATCAAAACATGTACACCACACTACCAAAATCTGGGCAGAGCTAAAGCCTCTCTCTTGCTGATTGTTGCATAATTATCTGCAAATACCTGTGCTGTTGAGCCATACCATAAAGAATGTTTCATTGACCACCAAATTGTTTTAAATTGTATGGTAAATGTTTTCTATTGTTAATGTTTTGCTTGCATTTTAGGTGCTACTTGACCATCTGGCATACCGATTCGAAGTGCTAGATTTAACAGGCAAAGGGTCATTTGGACAAGTTGTAAAGTGTTTGGACCATAAGAACAATGAACTTGTGGCAGTCAAAATAATACGGAACAAAAAAAGGTACTTTAATTTTTAGACTTACTCATAAAATTGTCTTATTCAGTAGTTGTAGACTTAAATATACCCTTTGTAATTAATGAATTGCAAGGACATTAAGAAATGTTAATACTGGATGTTTTTAAGGGAAATTCAGTATGAAGGTATAAATGTGTGACTAATGTCTGAGTAGCTGCTTAAATAAATCCTGCCACGGGGGACCCACACCTATTGTCCTGTAGTATGTTTGTAATTTTTTAACTCAACCCATCCTCACTATTTAGGAGCTAAGGCTTAGTGTTCTGAAATAAGGTAATATGCTGCACTCTTTTAGACAAGACATAGAATAGTTACTACTTAATTCGATTCATCTATTTGATGTTTGTACACTGAATTTACACATTTCAATAAAAAGTACTGCATTGTGTTTTAGAATTAAAGAGAAAGGGCAGAACATTCAAATATGTTTCTCAGAAATGCAACTAACTGTGCGTAAAATGATACATGAGAAATGTATTTGTTGTTAATAAGGGAAGTGAAATAATGTTACTGTGATTCAAACATGATAGTGGCAGCGCAATATAAAAACATATGTTAATTTTAGTGATCCAATGAATCAATACAATCACATGAAGTGACAAATATTGACAATGGACATTATAAGGCATGATTTGATATGGTATAGGCATTTTGTAGTGCTTGTGACCCCTGACGGGAAGTGTTGTTACGGTGGTGTAAATCTATGCGGGACCACAGTATCAATGGTTTATTCATGGATACAGGTAGTGGCTTGTCATGCTTTTTTCATGCAGTCTAGTTTTCCTTTGATTTGATTCAGTCCCATTCAATTTGTAATTTTCTTATCATGCAAATGCAAAGTATGGATGTTGTGCTGTCTTGTACTGGAGTTGTGTAGGATACGTCACACCATTAGTTACATTATCATGCAAATGTATACTACATGTGTCTGGCTTGTAATCTAGTTATAACACCTTAGTACTTAATACAAATGTTTGTGGGTATAGATTTGTTAATTCAAGCTACAGTATAAATATATGTTCAATTGTAGGGCTGACATCGAAAAAGATTAGCTAGTTGTTTGCAGTTCATGCTTAGAGCCTGATTTAGACCTTGGTCAACGGGTTACTCTATCACAATTGTGACGGATATCCTGTCGGCTGAAATATAACTCCAATTATATCCTATAGGATTTATATTTTGGCGGATGGGATGTATCTGTTACTGCGGTGACAGAGTTACCCATCTGCTAGAATCTAATTCAGGCCCTTAGTCTAATCTGCTTTTTATAAATATGGATCATGTCCGCCCACACGCTTTCATAGAACGTAGTGCAACAAGTTGCCTTACTGCTTTGTGTTCCGTGAAAGAATGTTAAATGTGCACCTAAGTTGTAACAAGATAATCTTGAGTGGCCAAAGGCGTGAAAAGTATCTGGGCGACAGTTGGCACTTTGGTGGGTGGGACGTTAACATTTCTCCTGCTTGTAACTATTTTCACCAAAACCAGCGGCACAAGTGAGCCCTCACCCAACAAGTACCTGACTTTGCGTAATTTCCGCTAGATACAGCATGCTGCCTTGACCTACTTTTTCCACCATTTTGCAGACTAAGTACAAATGTAAAATCATTGACCGAGCAGTCCTGCTTGGTATATCCAACCTCGGGATCCATCGCTGTCATCCTCAAAATGTGCCTCAGTCCTTATCTACTGCTAACATGGATTATCATTGCCATTTAATGCTTTTTTGTCACTATTCTCAAGTTAAAACTTTTAGCACTCATATCTTGTGTTGCCCTTATTATACTTTTGTCATTTTGTTTATTAAATTGTGCTGAAGAAATACTTTAGACATTGACCTATGTTAAGTCTGTCTGCTCTAGTCGTACCTACCAGGAGGTTGAGCTCAGTCTAATTTAGTGGCTTTTAGTGTTCACTCTGAAAAGTTAGTGTTATTATAACTTCAGGTTGGTGACGGTTGGCCCACATCATAATCCATGGTCTTACAAGCATCACCTTCAAATTTTGGATCACTTGAATTTTGCCTTGAAATACATTGTACCCACAACAGGTGTAACAAATGCACATTCAGACACCTTAGGCTGTAGGGCCATATGTCTCTCATTTAATAAAAAATATGTAAAGCCTAGTGTACATGGAATGATCCAAATTACTAGGTTATTGTTATTGGCACGTATGTAAATATTTTGTCTCCAAATTAACTGCCTGTAGCCCACTTAAGATAGCCACATGCACACCTGTTCAGTTCTTTTTTTACAAAAGGTGGGATACATTTAATTATATATAGGCTTCACCCTCTCAGCCTAATGTGGCAAATAAGCCATTCTGAAATTGAGGGCTTCTAATGTTTTCCATGGTTCATGAGTTGCAAATTAGCACATTTCTGTAACCATTCTGGTCCTAATCCTTTCAAGTCTCTACATAGTTAATTTAAGGCAAACTTTGATTTACGGAACTTATTTGTATATATTTATGATGGGCTAAAATAGTCACTATTCTGTTTGCCCTTTCTAAATGTTCACCTAAGTCATTGTCAGTGGCATACATGTCATCAACGTATGACAACTACTTAGTATTGTCTCAGAGAATCTTCATTATTCGTACTGCAAATATATCTGGACTGTTTTATAGCCCTCTGGTAATCTCATATATGTACACCGAATACCATCAAGTGTGAATGCTGTTAGTATTGTGAGACATGTGGGGTGTTCTGACTAAACAGTCAGTCAGTCAAAATACAATTTATTCGGTTTATAAAAAAGCATAAAAGGCCATAAAATTACATACAAGATTAAAAATCGGCAATTCATTAATATACAAAGTCAGTGCTGAACCCAAATAAACCATTATACAACATATTTACACCAGTTAAAATCATTAAAAATGATACCATGATTAATGTAAAGCATTCGATGGGACGTGTTTATTCTTAATTCTAAAGGCTGCCGCTAAGACACTTGCAAACAAAACAGGTGATGGACCGAATGTGGATCAATGTCACACATTTACCCCAGTCCAAAGATCTGGGCCCAAATCCATCGTTTTTTTGCACTCCACACCACCCTGGGTTAGACAATGGCGATGTGCAAATCAGCTCTGACCCTGTGCCCCATGGGAACAGTCCAGTCCGAACTACAAAAGCCATGTCCTTCCCAGAACGGAATCAAGCATCCGAGGACCGGACCGGTTTCGAGGTAACACCTCTCATCAGCCCGGCTAGCTTGACTCCAGTGGTGTGGAGTGCCTGGGACCCACGTCTGAGCATCCCCAGCGCACTTATGGCGACAATTGCAAACAAAACAGGTGATGGACCGAATGTGGATCAATGTCACACATTCACCCCAGTCCAAAGATCTGGGCCCAAATCCATCGTTTTTTTGCACTCCACACCACCCTGGGTTAGACAATGGCGATATGCAAATCAGCTCTGACCCTGTGCCCCATGGGAACAGTCCAGTCAGAACTACAAAAGCCATGTCCTTCCCAGAACGGAATCAAGCATCCGAGGACCGGACCGGTTTCGAGGTAACACCTCTCATCAGCCCGGCTAGCTTGACTCTAGTGGTGTGGAGTGCCTGGGACCCAAGTCTGAGCATCCCCAGCGCACTTATGGCGACAATTGCAAACAAAACAGGTGATGGACCGAATGTGGATCAATGTCACACATTCAACCCAGTCCAAAGATCTGGGCCCAAATCCATCGTTTTTTTGCACTCCACACCACCCTGGGTTAGACAATGGCGATATGCAAATCAGCTCTGACCCTGTGCCCCATGGGAACAGTCCAGTCTGAACTACAAAAGCCATGTCCTTCCCAGAACGGAATCAAGCATCCGAGGACCGGACCGGTTTCGAGGTAACACCTCTCATCAGCCCGGCTAGCTTGACTCCAGTGGTGTGGAGTGCCTGGGACCCACGTCTGAGCATCCCCAGCGCACTTATGGCGACAATTGCAAACAAAACAGGTGATGGACCGAATGTGGATCAATGTCACACATTCACCCCAGTCCAAAGATCTGGGCCCAAATCCATCGTTTTTTTGCACTCCACACCACCCTGGGTTCGACAATGGCGATATGCAAATCAGCTCTGACCCTGTGTCCCATGGGAACAGTCCAGTCCGAACTACAAAAGCCATGTCCTTCCCAGAACGGAATCAAGTATCTGAGGACTGGACCAGTTTCGAGGTAACACCTCTCATCAGCCCGGCTAGCTTGACTCCAGTGGTGTGGAGTGCCTGGGACCCACGTCTGAGCATCCCCAGCGCACTTATGGTGACAATTGCAAACAAAACAGGTGATGGACCGAATGTGGATCAATGTCACACATTCACCCCAGTCCAAAGATCTGGGCCCAAATCCATCGTTTTTTTGCACTCCACCCCACCCTGGGTTAGACAATGGCGATATGCAAATCAGCTCTGACCCTGTGCCCCATGGGAACAGTCCAGTCCGAACTACAAAAGCCATGTCCTTCCCAGAACGGAATCAAGCATCCGAGGACCGGACCGGTTTCGAGGTAACACCTCTCATCAGCCCGGCTAGCTTGACTCCAGTGGTGTGGAGTGCCTGGGACCCACTTCTGAGCATCCCCAGCGCACGTATGGCGACAATTGCAAACAAAACAGGTGATGGACCGAATGTGGATCAATGTCACACATTCACCCCAGTCCAAAGATCTGGGCCCAAATCCATCGTTTTTTTGCACTCCACACCACCCTTGGTTAGACAATGGCGATATGCAAATCAGCTCTGACCCTGTGCCCCATGGGAACAGTCCAGTCCGAACTACAAAAGCCATGTCCTTCCCAGAACGGAATTAAGCATCCGAGGACCGGACTGGTTTCGAGGTAACACCTCTCATCAGCCCGGCTAGCTTGACTCCAGTGGTGTGGAGTGCCTGGGACCCACGTCTGAGCATCCCCAGCGCACTTATGGCGACAATTGCAAACAAAACAGGTGATGGACCGAATGAGGATCAATGTCACACATTCACCCCAGTCCAAAGATCTGGGCCCAAATCCATCGTTTTTTTGCACTCCACACCACCCTGGGTTAGACAATGGCGATATGCAAATCAGCTCTGACCCTGTGCCCCATGGGAACAGTCCAGTCCGAACTACAAAAGCCATGTCCTTCCCAGAACCGAATCAAGCATCCGAGGACCGGACCGGTTTCGAGGTAACACCTCTCATCAGCCCGGCTAGCTTGACTCCGTTGGTGTGGAGTGCCTGGGACCCACGTCTGAGCATCCCCAGCGCACTTATGGCGACAATTGCAAACAAAACAGGTGATGGACCGAATGTGGATCAATGTCACACATTCACCCCAGTCCAAAGATCTGGGCCCAAATCCATCGTTTTTTTGCACTCCACACCACCCTGGGTTAGACAATGGCGATATGCAAATCAGCTCTGACCCTGTGCCCCATGGGAACAGTCCAGTCCGAACTACAAAAGCCATGTCCTTCCCAGAACGGAATCAAGCATCCGAGGACCGGACTGGTTTCGAGGTAACACCTCTCATCAGCCCGGCTAGCTTGACTCCAGTGGTGTGGAGTGCCTGGGACCCACGTCTGAGCATCCCCAGCGCACTTATGGCGACAATTGCAAACAAAACAGGTGATGGACCGAATGTGGATCAATGTCACACATTCACCCCAGTCCAAAGATCTGGGCCCAAATCCATCGTTTTTTTGCACTCCACACCACCCTGGGTTAGACAATGGCGATATGCAAATCAGCTCTGACCCTGTGCCCCATGGGAACAGTCCAGTCCGAACTACAAAAGCCATGTCCTTCCCAGAACGGAATCAAGTCTTTTGACTGGGGGAATGTGTGACATTGATCCACATTCGGTCCATCACTTGTTGTTTTTGCAATTGCCGCCCTAAGTGCGCTGGGGATGCCCAGACGTGGGTCCCAGGCACTCCACACCACTTGGAGTCAAGCTAGCCGGGCTGATGAGAGGTGTTACCTCGAAACCGGTCCGGTCCTCGGATGCTTGATTCCGTTCTGGGAAGGACATGGCTTTTGTAGTTCGGACTGGACTGTTCCCATGGGGCAACAGGGTCAGAGCTGATTTGCATATCGCCATTGTCTAACCCAGGGTGGTGTGGAGTGCAAAAAAACGATGCATTTGGGCCCAGATCTTTTGACTGGGGGAATGTGTGACATTGATCCACATTCGGTCCATCACTTGTTGTTTTTGCAATTGCTGCCCTAAGTGCGCTGGGGATACCCAGACGTGGGTCCCAGGCACGCCACACCACTTGGAGTCAATGTAGCCGGGCTGATGAGAGGTGTTACCTCGAAACCGGTCCGGTCCTCGGATGCTTGATTCCGTTCTGGGAAGGACATGGCTTTTGTAGTTCGGACTGGACTGTTCCCATGGGGCAACAGGGTCAGAGCTGATTTGCATATCGCCATTGTCTAACCCAGGGTGGTGTGGAGTGCAAAAAAACGATGCATTTGGGCCCAGATCTTTTGACTGGGGGAATGTGTGACATTGATCCACATTCGGTCCATCACTTGTTATTTTTGCAATTGCCGCCCTAAGTGCGCTGGGGATGCCCAGACGTGGGTCCCAGGCACACCACACCACTTGGAGTCAAGCTAGCCGGGCTGATGAGAGGTGTTACCTCGAAACCGGCCCGGTCCTCGGATGCTTGATTCCGTTCTGGGAAGGACATGGCTTTTGTAGTTCGGACTGGACTGTTCCCATGGGGCAACAGGGTCAGAGCTGATTTGCATATCGCCATTGTCTAACCCAGGGTGGTGTGGAGTGCAAAAAAATGATGGATTTGGGCCCAGATCTTTTGACTGGGGGAATGTGTGACATTGATCCACATTCGGTCCATCACTTGTTGTTTTTGCAATTGCTGCCCTAAGTGCGCTGGGGATGCCCAGACGTGGGTCCCAGGCACACCACACCACTTGGAGTCAAGCTAGCCGGGCTGATGAGAGGTGTTACCTCGAAACCGGTCCGGTCCTCGGATGCTTGATTCCGTTCTGGGAAGGACATGACTTTTGTAGTTCGGACTGGACTGTTCCCATGGGGCAACAGGGTCAGAGCTGATTTGCATATCGCCATTGTCTAACCCAGGGTGGTGTGGAGTGCAAAAAAACGATGGATTTGGTCCCAGATCTTTTGACTGGGGGAATGTGTGACATTGATCCACATTCGGTCCATCACTTGTTGTTTTTGCTAAGAAACTTGCAGCACTAAAAATGATGCGAGTATTGCCCAACATCTGGAGGTAAATAAGTGCGGGCCTGACTTGGATAAAACCGGCCTCCCTTAAAACAGGTAATAAATATTTCTTCCTTGCGGTAGCATAAAACCCACAGAACATCATATAATGCATAGTATCTTGATTAGAAAATTTATCACTTTTACAGGGAGGGGCCTCTTCTGGTTTTGCCCATGTTTGATAACAACCTAATGAGTAATGAATCAGGTTAAACCTACATTTTGTCAATAAAAATCTGTGTAGGGGTTTGGTAACAATCTTTAGGTACGGTTCCAGGGAGGGGGGTGGTGGTTAACACTAAGTGTGTTCTTACTGAAGGTTTCACTAGTTCCTTCTCCTCTCTGTCTAAACATACCCTCTCCAAAAAATTACACTTAATCCATTTAACGTCCTCTCTCCTAATACTGGACAGTAACAAGAAAAGTTCAGGTCTGCCCAGTTATGCAAAGGTATTTTTTAGGTAGTTCAACCAAGGTATTTTCATTGCATGATCCATGGACACAACATCCGACAGCATGGTTCAGGGTTAGTTCTGAATTGAGCCATGTTTTTGCCCAAAATACTAGGGGTGCCAATTTCAGTCTGTCCGAGATGTATGACAAGCCCACCTCCGCATGGATGGAAAAAGTAGGGGTGGATTTAGGGACAGAAAGAAAATGCCTTAAGAGCCCTTTTTCTACCCTTTGAATTTTATCTTGGGCAACATAACCCCATAAAGCAGACCCATAGGTCGCGATGGGGATACATTTGCTGTTGTAAACCTTCAAAAGGGCCTCCATTGGCCTGACCCCTAACCTTTTTGAAAATCGCATCAGGGCGGACGTAGAACAGGCCAGGGATGAGCTCTTAGCCTTAATCTGGGGAACCCACGACCCCCTCTCGCC
Source organism: Lissotriton vulgaris (assembly GCF_964263255.1). Taxonomy (NCBI): domain Eukaryota; kingdom Metazoa; phylum Chordata; class Amphibia; order Caudata; family Salamandridae; genus Lissotriton; species Lissotriton vulgaris. The sequence goes on along the minus strand of NC_141685.1, from coordinate 2,100,970,493 downwards.
AAACAGGACCCCCAGGTAAGGAAAAACTGTAACGCTTGAGACGACCTCACCCTTACAAATGAAAATTTTGGATTTGGGCTTGCTTCTCTGTTGGCCAACTATCATAGACTAAACAGTCCCTATGCAATGTCAAGAGTCGTCAAATACTTTTTCCAGGCCAAATTTGTCTTGAGTTCAATACTATGATCATTTTGTACTGTATGTGTGTGTGTAAGAGACAAATCACATTTCTAATAGTCTAGTAAAATACCGTAGAAATTGTCTGGATTTACCACTGGAAATAGTGGAGTTCATAGTTGAACTACAAGTTATTATCATTATTGCCTTGTAGTCTGCTGCCGAACGCTATTCTGGTTGTCAAAAGCCCTGAACCCGAGTTATAGCTAAAACAAGGGTGAGGGCCTTTAACATCTGGTGCAGCCTGAGGCATAAGGGCTATAGAACATTTCACTCACTAAGAGTAGAATGTTTTAAATTAAAATGTGAGAAACCTGATGGCAAATGTGGAATGTTGGAGCTTTGGGCTTATACCAGCCAATATAAGCTTGGAGCTACTTCATTGTCTTCAATAGAGAACTCAACATTCCAATGTTTTAATCCTTGATTCTGCATGTGTGTCATTTTCTTGTTGTGTTTCTCCTCTGTCTTCAATGGATATTGAGCCTGTACCTGTGTCTCCCTATGAAGAGGAATCATATGTGGCATAGGTTTTCTGTCTAACCCACCCTTTCTGTACAAGACTGGAGCTAAATTACAAGATCATTCATATGCATATTTGTTTGTGAAATCCTGAGGCACCAGGGTAGAAAATGCTTCCCATGAGGCGTGTTCTTAATGATGAAATCCCATGGCTACAACTGGCAAAATAAAGCTATACAGCACAGTGAAGTGATTACGGATGCACCATTGGATCACAGTTGTTTCATCAAACAACGGTCTCGGCCATGCGTGTTAAAAAACCTAAACCTGAAGCATACACGCTCATTAATGCCAAGTAATATAGGCGCTGAACTCCTGGGCCAGCAGCCTTGTAAGAAATAGTGGTGGTATACCCAAATAGCTCCAAAAACCTTACCACAGCTTTTTTGCCGAGTAATATAGGCACCTGACTCCTGTGCCAGTGGCTTGGCATGTATTGTTTGTGATACACCTGAGTGGTCCCTGCAAAAAATAATATGGCTTTACAATATGCTCTTGAGGGGGTACCGGCTCATATTTCTCAGTAGAATCTAGTGTAGACAATGAATGTTTTTTGGCTGCTGACGTGAATTACCACCATGCGGCTATACCTGCCCCTTACGGGACCCCCAATGCTGCTGCTCCTGCATGCGGGGCTATTTTCAACAATGCACATGCGCACACGGTACTCTCAACAGCCGTCAGACACACTTGCCTGTAATCACCCTTTGCTCATGCTCACAAGTATATGCACTCGCCTTGTAGGCAAAACCACCATTTGCGCATGCTCACAAGAAAAGGCACTCAACCCGTGCCCGGAGGAAAGCACAGACAGGCACTTTTCCTCCATCGAAGGGGAACAGACACTCCCACTGCGGGAGAAGCCGATGCAGTTGAGCACGCCCCGCACCAGGCGACCAGGCATCGCTTAGAGAGTACACCGGATACGCAGTAGGCGTTACCAATTACCTGCTAATTAGCGACTAATCAACAACTTGACCACAGTATAAAAATCCGCTCATCACTCACCATGATTCAATGATGGGAGGCGTAGCAGACGATCATAGATGAGATGGCTGGAAGCGCTGAAGTAGACAGTAAGAGTATGAATGTCTTGGATGATTGGGAAAGTGCAGCTTTTCACTTCCTGATGCGTTTTACCCCTCAACCATACAGGGAAGGCATCTTTTAAAAGGATACATGTGTTTTATTTAAAATCATGGACCTGTATGTACAACAACAGGCTATGATTCTATGTACCTCTCCATTGCAGAATGTCACAGTAGGCCCTTCCACCCTCGATCTCCCATGGAGCAAGTAGGATAGTAATCCAGGGTAGGAGGCGGACTAAAGTTCTTTCGCTCATTGTCAATGATGACACGTGTGAATGTCGCGTTTTACACCTAGATCCCACCACACGTGCAGTAAGTGTGGTGATGTATGAAAAGTAACTGTGCTATCATTATATTTACACTTTAGGTATGTATGTGTTTTTGGTTTCCTTTTTTCCTACAGAGACGCTCGCACTAGTACTACACTTTCCGGGGAGTTTGACGCTCACTACCCCAGATCCTTTAGTGGTAGATCCTTTATGCACCGCGTGTTAAAAGGCTGAGCCCATGTTTACAAACCCTTTGGTCCTGACGAATGCTATGTACTCTGCGGGGACACCTAAGCAGAAACATGTTGACCAAAACTAGCACGTTGAAGGGACAATAAAGTCACATATCACCGCTCACTTTTTTTAATACCATGCATTTGATCCTTTAATTAAATTAGGTTGTTCACAAATGTAATGGTTTTTAGATCACCTCTCACTAATTCACGGGCCACCACTTAGTTTTAGAAGTGCATCCCTGTCTCCAGGTGTATGCCTGCTCTCTATCACAGGAGGGCCTATGATGAAGCATGACACCAGGCTGTGTGTGAGGGCAATCCGTCACTTTTTTGCGAGATGCCCCCACTGGTTGTGCATCTCTAGAGACCCTGTAGGAACCTATAGGACTCGATTTTGGAAAAGGGGGTGGTGATGGACAGAGTTTCTGAATGATGCAGAATACTCTTACCCGGTCAAGAGATCAGGGCTTGATCCATCACCGTTTGTTAGCTCACTGCACCATCCCAGCTCAGAACCTGGCTACATGCAAATTAGTCTGTTCCTGTCCCAGTGCATGATGGGAACAGGGCAAACCAAACTACCAAGCCAATTCTTATACTGGGAAGGAAACAAGCTTCCGGGGACCAGTTTCTGGCATTTCAGCCGTCGTCGGCCCGGCTTGCTTGAATCCTGATGGTGCAATGAGCAAGGGACTCACGTCTGAGTATACCCTCCCACACTTAGTGTGGACAAAATCGATTTTGGAAAAGGGGGTGATGACTTATAGGACTCCCAACTAGGGACAGCCCCATTTGTGTATACATGTCGTATTGGAGGCTGGCTAGTCCCTAGGTCCTGTACCTCTAGTTCCCATCCCCAACAAGGACTGGGGGTGGTGTGTATGACACTCACACACACAAACAGCCACAAGAAATCCACAGTATATTTTAAGAATTTCTTTTAAGCCAGATTTAGTGCAAAATAAATTAAACAAAATAATTTGAGAAGTCAATAAAATTGTGATGAGTAAATGATGAAAGGAGATATGAACATTGGTAACATATTATGAACTGTGCATTTTTTAGAATCCTTACTTGCCTGATCCTAAAACATTGAAAAGTTGCTACAATGAGAGACAATAACATCTTCATGTACACATACCTGTACGTTATTTATGTTTGACTAATTTCAAGGGTTGTCTGAAAACAAGAGCAAGTTATGACTCTGCTGGGAAATATGTCATAAACCAAACAGCCTCATAACATATTTACCAACAAAGTCAATAAGGGTAGTATGAATGGGTTTAAATTGTATTAGAAAGGAAAGTTCTGACAAGCTTTAGTGAATGATGACTGTCTTGTACAAGATGGAAAACAAAGAATAGGAGTGTGATAAACGCAGCTGTTAGAGTTCCTCCCTCAGTACCTTTTACCCACGTTATACATGACTACACTTGGCTACACTTCTCAAAGGTGCTCAGGATGAGCCCACCCTGCACTAATACGGTGCTGGTGAAGGGGGGGCATATTGTTGTGAAGTTTCCACAATACAATAGGATGGTGCAAGACTGATTCAGAGCATGCCCTCAGGATATGTTGGTCCCATAGACCAGCTAGCTCACAGTGCCACCGTAAGTCCCCTAAACCTAAACAAGGAGCAAACAGTTCTGGCAACCACTGAACATGAAAACCCTGATCCCTCAGTGTTGGAAAACGAGGCAGTACTTGTGTGGCTTGCACAAATAACATGACTACATTTGTCCTTCGCTGTGAACCAAACACCCCATTGTAGTACATGACTCTCGGAGGGTAGTGTTGCAGAGCAGTCTAAGGCTTACTCAAGGGAGGTGATGTGGACTAGTAATCGCCATTTACAAGTATGCAGAAATAACACTCAATAATTGATTGTCCAGTCTGTACTTTGCTTGATAGAGGAAGATTACATTTATTAAGCGCAAACACTACTCAATACTGTGCACCAATTTACAAATATACATAAGCTGTTGGAATTACCTTGTGACATTGCATAACATTTCCGCCCCTCCCGTAGGGTGGGGTGGAGTCTAGTACCACCACTCCCATGTATGCACATCATCTTGCCCCCTAATTCAGTGGGTTGCACATAACCTGGAGCGAGGACCTGGCTTACTGGTACCATCCCAGTGGCGACCCACCCCCTTTATCTCAACAAGCATTTAAAATGGGCAAAGCAGCCATGGTGACACATAACCCTAACTGACCGTCTCAATCTGACCATATAGTATACACCTCTACATCTTAAGGGCTAAAAGTCCGGGTTGTTCTTCACCTAACGCAGAAGCACGAATACATGTTAACACATCACTTTAAATGAGGTACTTATCATAGCTGATAACAGTTGTAATGTATTGCAATCACAGCTACTGATAGGCATGACAGTTATAATCACAGGCTTATGCATATACTGCCAGATACCCAGGAATTCGCCAGGGTCGCATTACTTAAGCAGGACCAATTGGCCTGCCCATCTACAGACCTACAAACTAAGGATGTATTTTACACTTTCTCTTTTTCACTGTGTAGTACTGAAGACTTAGGACCTGAAGAATTGCCATTAGGGCAAGAAACATGTTGACCTGACCTGAGGGTTGTAGATATTCTGCTTTGACTCTTCCAAGCATATATCTGCCCTCCCACCCTTTTAATCAAGGGAGTCAACCATGCTAATAAAGGACATTGTGGACTGACCCACCTTTTTTAATTCACTTTCACTTCACGTCTACACTTTCCCTGCCCCCTCACACGCATGCATCATATGGCTGGAACAAAAGATCTCCGATAAAGAGCCCCAGTTTCGGGAGCCCGTCAGACATTGCAGAGCCAGTCTGACGAGGAGCAGAACCCATATGATGAAGCATGACACCTAGTTTACTGGGTGTGTGAGGGTTTTAGTTCCAACAAGGGGATTCCCCCCTTCTTGCTCTCCTTAGTACACTCAGCTTTTACTTGTCCCGGGGAACTTTGTACCCTCCTTGTGTTACATGCTGTCATGGTAACATGATAGTGTTCTTGCAAAGTTCATTCTGTAAGCAAGTTTAGTTTTCCCAAAAATAAATCCAAACTGTCATGAATGCAAATGTATGTCACAAGTCTATGTGTAAAAGTGAGGACAACTTTAGGAAAGACTAGTGTATGCGTAAAACAGCCTTGTTACCTTCTAGGCCTAACTGATACACATCACACCCACTCCTAGGACATAAGATGACTAAGAAGCTATCTAAATAAAGAAATCCTATTGCTAAAAAATACAACAGCATATGCACAAGAAATCTTTAGAAATCATACTTTAAAATCAGTATAAAAGCTTTATAAAAGGCACTCATGCGATTCAAAAGCCCATAGCACGAAGAAAGCCAAACTGAAAAATATGAAAGTGTAAAATGGTCACTGCTAAAATTCAATTTAGAATATTAAAAAGTAGGCTGCAAATTTGTTTCCCACCAAACAGAATAGCTAAATATGTATATGTTCTGAGTGGTAGGCAAACATTTCTGTTCTCAGCAGCCGCAGACAATGATCCCAGAGGCCCATCTCAGATAGGGTTGTTAGAGCAAATATGTTCCACCCACCCCCCACAGCAGCTGCTGCGGGAGACAGAACAGTCAGTCGGGGTTCCACCGAACCTGACCCGAAGTCCAATCCACCAGAGGCAGGAGCAACCCAGGGAGGCTCATAAAATTCAGCCAGGAACCATGGAATCTGCAGGGGACATCTATATAAATGGATGGCCCTTTAAGGGTTATACCAGTACATTTATATCTAAAGGTTCAACCAATTGCGATCCCAGGCAGAAATCCAAGACACATTCGAAAGTGCATAGCAGACAGTGGAACATGGGCTGCAAGCAGTGAAGTCATACAGGCTGAAATGGCAAAACACAGTTATCGAAGCAATGGTGCACCAAAGCTATGCACCATACATTCACGGCACAACAGGGCATGAGGCACTGCCAGTTTGATTTGATCTCGAAATGGGATATCCATCGTGGAGCAAAAATATTAAAAGCACAGTTGTGGAAATTAGAGACAAGACCAACAGAAGACCTGGAAAAAATGCTCTAGAGGGCAGAGTGAATAAATAATTGAATAACTTCGAAAACTGTCTGGAAGGTGGTGTTATAGACAGTACTGAACATGGAATGTTGGAATTAGCAGTGTAATATACCCATGGATTATCCAATTCTAGGATGCTATTTCAGCAGTAGTAAAAGGTAATTTCTTGAGGTTTTCTATATGCAGGATAGTGTATTTTGCATCCTTAAATGCCATTATTATCTGTTGTTCTATAAGGTTGTATGAACAAAACAGATTAGTGATATTAACATATCGCCATGGCACATGACCAGATCGTAATATCTGTAATGTCCAGCTCAACAATAAAATTGACCTGAGCTGTCAATCAATCAATCAGGGGTTTATAAAGTGTGCTACTCACACGCGACAGCCTCAAAGCGCTGGGGGAGGGGGAGTGAGGACGCAGCTCCGGTTCGGTCGAAAAGCCAGGTCTTGATGTTCTTCCTGAAGGAGTGGAGGGTGGGGGAACGTCTGATGTCAATGGGGAGTTCGTTCCATGGTTTGGCTGCCACGTAGGAGAGAGCTCTTCCGCCTGCCCTGGTTTGGCAGATGAGGGGGGTTTCAGCGAGGGCAAGGTCGTCGGAGCGGAGTTTCCTCTTGGGTATGTCGAAGGAGACTCTCTAGTTGAGGTATTTGGTTCCGATGGTGTGGAGGGATTTGTAGGTGTGGGTGAGCTGTGACTGCCCATCTTGTAATGCAGACATGTTTTGTTGAACAATATCTACTGCTGGTTATACTATGTTTCCTAAATAGTATATTTTAGATGATAAAGTTGTCATATCCTTGTCGACTACAGCATGAGCCTGTTCTAAATTAGCCCTATCAATTTCATGCAATCTTTCAACAGCCTCCTGCTGAGACTTTCCATATTTCTTTGAATATGGCATATAGAAATGTTTTTTGACGTGGTTTTCGAGGACCTAATAAAAAGTCCTAGAGATCAATTTCATCCAACAAAAGGATCAAGGGCTGATGTACCTGGGACAATGTTGAGGACCAACTTCCCAACACTGTAAGTTGTCACCACCCCTGAATGTTCAGACTGCACATACAGATTGTCAGGTCTGTCCACAGTGAATCCATTGGTGTTTTTCATAGGAATTGTGCTTGACATCTATCTGTGTCTAATGGCCAAACTACCCATCCCTTCCAATTGGGGTCTGATGAGTTGTGTGCATGATTATGCTGCATGGTAACTAATGTATCCTCACTGTATGCAGTCAATTTTTACCATTTTTCAAAACGTGCAAGTGTGGTAACTCATGGTGTGTTCAAATCCTTCCTCTTGTCCAAGATAGGTTGTTTGTTGCAAATAGATGTTACATCTATGGCATCCCTCCAAAAGTCAAAACCTTGAACAGAGAGCTAGGAAAGAAAAGGAGCAGAGTAAATCAGCTTGGTGTCTATTAGCAGATTTTTCTTTGTAGGTGATGTGTGAGTCTAGAGTAATAAGAGGCTGGGCCAGTGTGTCGTACCCAGAAAAACAAGCAAACATCTGTTCAAATCAGTTCAAGCTACCCCGTGGTGGTGTAGGGCAATATTCCCATTGTGTATAATTGAAAACAGTACGAGAGATACTAGCTTCATGCAAAAAAAGATGTCTGTAATGTTAGAAACCAAACATCTCATTGTAATTCGCTGTACCATCATATAACTCATCAGAAGAAAACACAATAGAAGGCTCTAGATCTTCTAGCATTTAATGCACTGTATCAATGTCCCAATCATCAGAAACAGTACTAGAGGTGAAGATATCATTTAAAGACATGTTAAACAAGTATGGAATTTGTAAAAGGTCAGTCGCACAATACACATCATGAAAAAACCAAATCCCATACAATCCCATTAGGAACTGGAACAGCTGAAATGTTCACCAGGGAAAGGTCTCTTTGTTCATGGCGTGATGATGCATGTGGTTTGGGAAACAAGTTCATCATTTGTTCAGCATTCTAGGATAAAATATCCTTTAAGATACAGAAAGAACACTGTCATAAAACCAATGCAAAGGACCAGGAAAATTAATCAATTGTTATCCAAAGATGTGACATGGAGAAACATAGTATGTTCCTTTGAGCCAAAGATAGAAAACACGCACCTTCAGCCTAAAGGTAAGAGGCGGTGGTAGAGGTGGTTACGGTGCGTTGGAAAAGAAGTCATCAGAGTGGATGAATTAGCCATAGGCCGTCAGGTCTACCTTTGCCAAGTCTGCAGCTTGTGCAGAACTTGATGAAGACTCGATCTGTGGTACATTGACATAGACCATGTCCTTTTCAGGAGTTTGAATCAAAATCTGTGTTCATGTACTCATTGTACAATTGTTGTGGTTGTGCCAACAGGTAAAAAACATACTTTGTTGTTGTTTATTGCTGTCCCTCATTGGAGAGAGCATGCTTCATTTGTTATTAAAGCTTCCATGCATGGTAGAGAGAGGAGGCCAGTAGCTACCCAGGAGCCCACAAGACCTACTGTTGAGAATCAGCCACACAGTGTGGTATGATCTTTTGTCTCTGCGACTGGAAAGGGGCGGAAGGAGTACAGTTCTGGTACCCTCAACAGCTAGGACAGGTGCGGGCGCTCTGTAGGATGGCCCAAATTATTTTTTGTCCGTAATCATTTCCGTGAGCAGATTCCCATCCTTCGGGATTCAGCCAGGCCTTGCCAGAACTACCTTCACATCTTTAGTGGCTGTGCATTTTACTTAGATGTTGCTTTGTTCGTCTGGGAAGTCGGTCAGTTCCTGTAAAACAGCCAAACATTCATTGATGTCAAATGGTGTTTTTGCCTCCACTATGCTGGGATTGTCGAGGTCTGGGACCCACATCTTTACTTCAAACAAGATTTCAAAGGGAGTCCGACCACCCAGTGATTTTCTCAGCAATCTGGACTATAGCTGATGGGCCCAACTGCGACTGGAGCCTAGCACCCTTGCTGTTAAAGACTGCTTTAAGTCAAAGTTTTATCTCTTCACAACCATGTTTCCCCCTGGATGGTATGGAGATGAGACATGCAGGATCACACCCAAACTTACCATGGCCTCTTTCTAAGCCCTAGAGCTAAACGCCAGACTCTGGTAGGAATGTATTGTGCCAACTGCGCAAGTCCTTTATTACAGTTCGGGCATCAGCCGACGACTGTGGCCATACCAATAGGAATCGTGACCAGAAATCCACTACTACCAAGATATACTTGCAAGCTCCATCAGATGACAAAGGGCCACAATGGTCTAAATAGACATGAGTCAATGGCTTGTTTGAAATTAGTGGAGGCGTCTGTGGTGGATGCACTATGGTGGAACTCTTCTTCTGCAGGCAGATGTCGTATCTTAGGACAAAGTCCTTGGTCGGTTTGTAAAGACCTGGCCACCAATAGCGTTTCTGCAATAATTAAATTTGTTGCAGCTAACCCTGCATGTGCTGAAGCCAGACCCTCGTGTGCATCTAGAATTAGCCCCAATCTGTGATCACTGTTTACTGTTACTCTATCCTCCACTCCAAGAATCTTAGCATATGGTAAGATCTGTCCATCTAACTTGTAAGTGTACTTGAGTGGAAAACCTTTCGGCAGGTGGGTGTTGCATTGACGGCCACCATGATGTCTCTGCCTATCCTCTTACTAGAACGAGTAGGTACAGCTACTTCAGCAATGCGTACTGTGGCTTCATCAGCCATGAAATTCCCTGCAATGTGAATGCCAGCACATTGATGACTCAATGTAATTTCTGTATCTTGTTCTTCTACACCTCCTGCGACCATCTTTTCATTTTCCTTAAGCTCTTTTTCTGGACCAAACAACTGAAACTGAACATCTTCACAAACTTTTTCTATCTCTGCCAGTGTCTCATACAATAAACTTCTATTCATCTCTATCAAACATAAAGCAGGAGTTTTTACATAGTAATGTCTTCTAACCAAAGTTCGTATTTGGTGTGGTGAACAGCTAACATCCTGAAATTATGAAAAGTGCTTCTGCAAACTTTCCTTGAAAGAAATGCCACTGAATGTCCCTGTAAATTTCTATATTTCCTAAGTTTGCATGGATCTAATCCTTGTAATTGTATATATCTTTTTCAGACTTCTGCATGGAAAGTCATTTATGAAATTGTGTAATACTTCAATTGTTTCCTGACTAATACTTAAAATACTACTACAATTCCATTTATATACTGTGGCCAATCTACCCCTTCCTTGCACCCCTTCAGCTGTCACTTTTTATTCATTCCTAGGAACCATCTCCTTTTTTGCAACAGGAGTCCCATCATTTACTTCATAACAACAACCAGTTAAATCAACAGCATGCATAGTGTATTCTCTTGGAAATAGCTTCCCTCATTGAAATAAGGTGCTGTACTAGACGTATGCTTCCATTCACTTTTAAAAAAATACAAAAACTAGTTCTATTAATAAGCCTTTTTCTAGCAGTTCTTTTCTTCATAAACAACACTGTTTTGTCTAGTGTCCTCATTCTATTCAATATTAATATACATACCTTCCTCTTCAAAGCAAATGTCTTTACAACTCTCTTAATATGTTGCTTTTGCTTAAATGCATCTTACATTTCTTCATTCTTTTCTGCAAATTTTGAGTTTCCCTAGTGCGAAACATTTGAGCTCTTAACTTCTTAAACTGTTTATGTCTCAATGAAAAACTCTCTGATTTCTTGTAACATTTCCTACTTTGTGAAGCACATACTTCTTTATTTTTTCCACTTGATGTGCAAATTGCATTGTTATATTAGACTGTACTCTCATTCTGCATTTTAAGACAAGTTATTTGGAGAAGCTGCTTGGTACGCTAACTAGCTTTCTATTTCTTTATTTAATTTTTTACTTATTTTATTTTTAAGCTTCTCTTTTATTTTCTCAGGACCTTTTCCAGCTTATTTAGTTTTTATGCCTCACTTTGAAGTTGATAATACTGTTATAAGTAATAAACAATACATTACGGTCCAGATTAAATCATCTAATTATTAATTCATTAAGTATCTAGTTTATCCACAAAGCAATACAACATATTAAGAGAGGGTGTGAGCGCCTGTGTATGAGTATGTGAATGGGTATAACAGTATCTGTATAAATATGTAAGAAGGTGTGAGAGCATCTCTGTAGGTATGCGAATGGTGGTGACAGTGTCTGTATAGGTATGATAGAGGGTCTGACAGTCAATGAATAGATATGTGAGAGAATATGGCAGCCTGTGTATGGGTATGTAAATGGATATAAGGGTCTCTACATGGGTATGTCAGAGGGTGTGAGAGTCTCTGTATAGCTATGAGAATGGTTGTGACACTGTCTGTATGGCTATGTGAAATGGTGTGAAAGACTATGTATGGGTATGTGACAGGGTGTGTGAAACTCTGTATGGATATGCGAATGGGTATAAGGGTGTCTACCCGGGTATGCGAGATGATGTAAGAGTCTTTATATGGGTATGTGAGATGGTGTGACAGCCTCTGCATGGATATGTGAATGGGTGTCAGAGTGTCTGTGGGCCCGATTCACAGACCTAACTTAAGACAAAATCCTAAACTTACTACTTTTGGTATTCACAGAAGTTAGGATTTTGTCTTAAGTTTGTCTTAAAACAGACTTAAGACAGACTTAAGTTAGGATTTTGTCTTAAGTCTGTCTTAAGTCTGTCTTAAGACAAACGTAAGACAAAATCCTAACTTCTGTGAATACCAAAAGTAGTACGTTTAGGATTTTGTCTTAAGTTAGTTCTGTGAATCGGGCCCTGTATATGTATGTGGATAGGAATAAAGGATGTGTGGATACGTATGTGACAAGCTGTGACAGTCTACATATGAGTATGTTAGAGGGAGTGACAGTCTCTCTATGGGTATGTGACAGGATGTCAGAGTCTCTGTAGCAGTATGTGAATGGGTACATCAGTGTCTGACGTACTCCTGCAAGTATAGCTCATTCGAACATCTCACTGTCAACATCAAAACGAAGGATAGCAGCACATTAGTTGATCACCTGCTCTATCACCCTCCAGGTGACACCCACACATTTGGGGATCACTTATCCGACTTGATTGCCCACTGAGCTCTCAATGACACTAACTGCCTAATCCTGGGTGATTTCAACCTTCACTGGAACGAAGCTAACAATACACTAATTCAATCCCTCAATAATCTCTGCTGTGACAATAACCTGGCCCAACACTGCTCAGAAGAAACTCACAACAAAGGAGTGACCTTGGATGCCATTATTGCCCATCGGGACAAAATCACGATTGATGACATTCTTCCAGTGGATTGGTCGGATCACCATATGATCTTGTTCCACATCAACAAAAAAGCTATCCCTGCCTCCTGTTCAAGATCCCCCCAAATGGTCAAGAAACCTCACCCAAATCCCCCTGGATATCCTGGAAGAAAGGCTAAAGCTGATCCTACCCAGTGGCAAGGATCCCACCACAAATTACCTCACCTCACTATACAACACTAATATGGCATCCCTGCTGGACCAACTAGCACCCCTGAAACTTAAAAAGAAATGAGCCATTCCGTCCCGATCCTGGTTCGACTCTGACATTAACGACTAAAGGAGACAATTAAGGGCCTCAGAAAGACGTTGGAGAAGCTTTCCCACTTCCTTCCACCACGATCAACTCAGATCTATCAGGAAGAAATATAACAGGCATATCAAGAACAAAAAATCTGTCTATTTCCGCTCTGCACTCGATTGCACAAAAAACAGACCCAAGGAGCTCTTCAAGATCATCAGACAACAAACCTCCAAACCGGATACGTCCTTGGGACAAGCCTCCAAAGAACAATGCAACAAATTTGCCACCTTCTTCAATGACAAGATCTCCAAGATCGGGCGCTCACTAGCCATCAACTGCTCCTCCCCTCACCTTAGCAGCCCAGCCAGGGGTGCTCAGTTGCGCCCCCATCACCAAATCCTGGTCACTCTTCCAACCCATTCCAGAGGAAGAGATAGTCAAACTTATTTCCACCTCTAAACCTTCATCTCACACCCTAGACTCTCTCCCGGGTCAACTCACCAAACAATTGAAACTCCCCCTGGCTCCACTCTGGTGCTGGATTATTAACAGCTCCCTAAAAAACTGAATCGTTCCAGATTGTCTGAAAGTGGGTCAAGTCACCCCACTGTTGAAAAAACCAGCCCCTGACATACATGACCTAAACAACTTCAGACCTGTCTCCAACCTTCCTCATCTCTCCAAAATCCTGGAAAGATGCATACTCCATCAATTAACTCAACACCTTGACAATACCAACCTCCTCGACTCCCATCAGTCAGGTTTCAGGAAAGGATGCAGCACTGAAACCGCAATCCTCAACATAATTGATGATATTCACAAATCACTGGACTCAGACCAATGCTGCCTCCTTATTCTCCTAGGGATGCATGACCTAACAACTACTGCCTAAACCACGACTTCCTCAATAACGAAAGATAAACCACGAACTGTATTTAACAACTACTCTTTTAACAACTACTTTCTAAAGAACGAAAAAAAATTGCTTAAAATGCACATTTCCAAATAATGCCATTTTGTTATTTAAAATAAATACGTTAAAAGCTGTGTTATTTATTCTGAGTAAACAATAAAGCAGAGTGAAGCACAATGAAACCACTTTTTTTAAGTGAGGTATGCGTAAATAAGCTTTTTTGAGATTGAAAAGGCATACTTCAAAATACAGAAAATGAGTTAGCCCCTTAAACCCTACAACCCGTCTCAAATTACTAAACAAATAAAAATATCTTTTTTCATTAAAATAACGACTGTAAATTTAAATTAATAACTAGGTATTACATTTACTCCATTTTTTAAAACGTACCTGATATGCCAGTTAACTCCATGAAACACTATTCCCATGACGTGCTACCATTTGCAGATTCAATCAAGTTTAATAGTTACAAGTTAGGGGACGGAGATGAGTGACGTTATACTACGTCACTGGCCAATCAAAATGCAGGAAAGGGGAATGGGACGTGCCTAAACATTCTTCCCGGATATCGTTGTTCCAATCCAGCCAAGGTGAATGAGTGCTGAATGAAGATGACGTACCTAACATTCTACACAGACTTTGTGGTTCTAGTCTTAATAGTTCCAGACTTCGTGGTTCCATTCTTCGTTGTTCGTTGTGGTTCATTGTTGAGACATCGTGGAAAACGTAAGTCGTTGTTCAGACTTCGTGGTATAGGATGTTCCCCTCTCCTAGACCTATCAGCAGCATTTGACACAGTTGACCACAAACCTCTCCTCAAACCTCTCGAAGAAAGAGCGGGTTTAAACGAGGTGGTCCTCAAATGGTTGTCTTCATTCCTTCTCAACCACTGCCATAAAATAAAAATCAGATGCTTTGAATCTGACCTGCAACCAGTCTTGAAAGGAGTCCCCCAAGAATCAGTGTTCTCCCCTATACTCTTTAACATTTATATGGAACCCCTCGCCGCCTTACTCGGGAAAGCCAACATCCCTTTTCACCTATATGCTGATGACACCCAAATCTACCTAGAAATCTCCTCTGCCAAAGACATACAAAGACTCAATGAAACACTAATAGATGAACAACGTTGGCAGTCAAGCAACCATTTAAAACTGAACCCGGACAAAACCGAACTACTCCTCTTCTCGAATAAAGAAGAGTATCCTCAAGTGGCGGAGTGGCTAAAAGAGATTGGTGCGCTCAACGGGAACCCCTCCTTGGCCGATTCTGTCAAATCACTAGGCATCACCCTAGACTCAAAACTGGGCATGACCAAACACATTAAGATTTCGTCCAAGATCGCCTTCCTTAATCTAAAGCTACTAAACAAAATAAAACCTTTCATTCCACCTAACGACCTCAAACAAGCCACTCAAGCATTGGTACTGTCAAGACTGGACTCTGGAAACTCAGTCCTCTCTGGAATTGCGAAAACACACCTTGCTCCGCTAAAAACAACCCTCAATACGGCTGCTAGAATGGTAACGGGATTAAAGAAATTTGACCACATCTCTCCTGCCCTCAAAGAACTCAAGTGGCTACCCATAGAAATGATGGTGAACTTCAGAACGGCCTGCCTCACTCACAAAGCCCTCCATACAGGCAAACCTCACTATCTGGCATCCAAACTCCAAAAAGCAGGTCAGAACAGGACCCTCGAAGCTCCAATACCTTACTGCTTATCCCGCTAAAACCTCGAAAACAAAAAATCGCGGCCACATCCTTCGCCGGCAACGCACCCCAAAATATGGATTTCTATCCCATCCACATCAGAAGTATTCCCTCCTTCACCAAATTCAAAAGACAGCTCAAAATCCTCTTCCTCGATTGATCTCCAGCGATCAGATAGGATCCAACGGAATGCTGAAAATGACACTGTACCTCCCGGCTGTGGGATAACAAGTCCGTGTAATGGACCACTCATCATCCTCTTTACTTCGACTCACACCCGGACTGTCTCACTGTTATGCTATTTGATTTGCTCCCTTTGGCTCGCTTATTGTAATATGTTATGCTCCCGCATGTTTTGCTATGCAATTGCTGTGAAGCGCTCCAAAACCCTCCGGTCAGGCTAGCGCTATACAAAACTTCTTAAATAAATAAATATGTGAGAGGGTGTGAGAGTCTGTATGAGAATGTGAATGGATGTCACACTGTCTGTTTAAGTATGTGAATGGGAATAAAAGAGGTCTCAATGGGTATGTGAAAGGCTGTGAAAGACTCTTTATGGGCATGTGAATGAATATAAGGGTACCTGTGTGGCAGTGTGTGACAGTCTGTATATGGGTGGGTGAATGGATATCATGATGTCTACATGAGTATGTGAGAGTTTGTGAGAGTCTGTGTATGGGTATGTGAAAGGTTATGGCTGTGTGTGGGTATGTGAGAGAGTGTGACAGTCTATGTAGGGGTATGTGACAGGGTGTAAAAGTCTCTCCAGGGATATGTGAGAGAATGCAAGGGTCTCTGTATCAGTATGTGAATTGGTATAACGGTCTGTGTACGGGCATGTGAGATGGTATAATAGTCTTTGTATGAGTAAGTGAATTCGTGTCACACAGTCTGTATAAGCATGTGAATGGGAATAAAAGAGGTCTGAATTAATATATAAAAAGTATGGGGGCTTCTACCTATAGCTATATGAAGATGTATAAAAGTGTCTGTATGGATAAGTGAAAGGGTGTGAGAGTATCTGTATAGGTGTGGGAATGGGTATAAGAGTGCCTGTATTGAACAGTGTCTGACAGTCTATGTATGGGTATGTGAGAGGGTGCGACAGTCTATGTATGAGTATGTAAATGGACATATTGTGTATGTGAAAGTGTGTGAGAGTCTCTGTATGGGTATGAGGATGATTATGCCACTATCTGTGTGGGTATGTGAGAGGGTGTGCCAGTCTAGGTTTGGGTATGTGAGAGAGTGGGGAGTCTCTCTATGGTTATGTAATAGGATGTCGGAGTCACTGCATCAGTATGTGAATGGGTATTAAGGTATCTGTATGGGTATGTGAGAGGGTGTAAGAGTCTCTGTATGAGTATATGAAATATGAATAAAGGAGGTCTGTATGAGCATGTGAAAAGGTGTCAGAGTGTGTGTAGCTATGTGAATGTGTATAAGGGTGTCTGTATGGATATACGAGAGGGTGTGAAGTATATGAATGGGTATAGGGGTGCCTATAAGTATGTGATAGAGTGTGACAGCATATGTATGGATGTGTGAGAGGGTGTGAAAGTCTGTGCATAGGTATATGAATGGTTATAAGGTTGTTTGCGTGAAGTTGAGAGAGGGTGTTGAGTCTATGTATTAGTATGTGAATTCATGTCTTATTCTGTGTATAAGTATGTTAATGGCAATAAATGAGAACTGAATGGGTATGTGAAATGGTGTGAAAGAATCACTATGGGTATGTGAATGGGTATAAGGGTATGAATGTCGGAGGCTTTGAGAATATCTGTACAAGTATGTGAATGGTTGTGACACTATGGTTATGTTAGAATGGTGTGATAGTCTTTGTATGGGTATGGTATTTTTTAACTGACTTTATTTTCAAAACTGCCTCATTCAGACGTAGACTTCTCCTGTGTGACAGCCAGTAAACATGTTAATAAAACTGTTTCTGCATTCCTCAGAGACCATGCCATGGGCTCTGTCTACAATAATAACCTGGGCTTCAAAATACATGGAATATACAGGAGAAATTGTGTTTACTTTATAGATGAAGGCAAAGGAGTGTTTCTTTTTTATTTTTTTTATTTTATTAATCCATGATAGGTCAAATACTTTACAGTGCATTAACCCAAATTATTCAGTGGAATCGATACCACACATAGTACACAGAAAAGAAGCGACAAGAAAAATGAACTAGTTACATAATTGATCTTAATTCATAAAAAAGAAAAATTACAAAAATAAATACATAAACTTCCGTGAGGTGCAGGGTGCATAGGGTCATAAAGCTAAGTCCCCATCTAGTCTGCTCATTCGTCCATATAGGAGACAACCGGTCCCAAATTTCCCAGCCTAATTTCTTTTTCCGGTTACCTTTCAAACATATAAACTATATTCTGTATTAAACATCGATAGAAACCTAGCCCTCCATAATTCAAACGATGGTGCATCCTTCTGAAGCCACATTGAGGCAATACATAACCTAGCAAAAGCTGTAACTAAAAAGATCAGGTAGCGAAATTTGTAAAGCAATTGGTCCAATTCCTTTACCTCAGCTACCCCCAATAATACACGAGCTGTGGATAGTCTAACTGCCCGCCCCACCAACATTTCAGCTAGAAACTTCTCTATATGGCCAAAAAGAATGTTTAAGTGCCTACAAGCATAAAAGATATGCACAATATCGCCATCATCTGTCTCACATCTAACGCATTTTCCATCGTTAGACCGACCCCCCCCCCCCCCATTTAGACAATCTAGCTGGGGTGTAATACAGGTTAAACACCATCTTAAAATGTTGTGCACGAAGATTAGCAGACATTAACAATCTCCCTGCCAAATCAATAGAAGTTTCGACCCGAGTGCCAAGGCACCCCAGCCGGTTATCCCATTAGATATTTTGCATCTCTAAGTCGCTACTCTTAGTATCTAACAGTAGGTTATAGAGTATACCAATACGTACATTTTTCCCCACGGCTTCAATGACAGGGTTTACTTCAATGTTCCATTGATGTTTACATAAATAGAAGCGGACTTGCAGATATTTGAAGAACACAGACTGGAGGAGATGATATTTATCAGTTAACATTTCAAAGGACATCAACTCCCCATTGATATAGAAATCACCAATATGTTGAACCCCTTTAGCCCGCCACCTATCTATAATCCTGTCCCAAAATATCTGGGGGGAGGAGAGTTGTAGCAGTTAACGGGGTATATAGAGATACCTTCTCGAGTCTATAGTACTTTTTTTACTGCTATACTTTATAAGCAGTATTTAGAACCTTAAACCTAGTTTTCTTATAGTAGCTCATCTCAAGATTAACGAACAACCGATTTTTGGCATCCCTGCCCAACAACATTTGATATATCGAAGGGGCTTCGGCCGCGCTAATCGCTTCCACCCCAGTTAACAAAATATTCATATGCTGTAATATACATATAAAATATTACAAGGTGAATTCCACCTTCTCCCGGGGAAAAGTCATATATTGCATGGCTCTCCGGGATTTACCCTGAGCCCCCAAAAATCTGGCACAGATAGACTGTAACATTGGCAGATTGGCACGAGAGATCTCCAGTGGCACCGATTTCAAAAAATATAGAATTTTGGGAAGAATTAACATCTTAAAAACATTGCATTGTCCTACCATAGAGAGATGTAAGCATTCACACCAGTCCAATTGTATGCGCACATCATTTGGGATATTCCGCCAGTTAACCTCCATCAAGGATTTTAAACTGGTCTTCAACGTGATCCCCAGATATATTACCTCATTCAGGACCCTCTGATCGTCAATGCAGCTATATTAGAACGTAAGATTTGCGTCTTAGCAGTATTGGGCAAGATGGCGGCCGTGAGAGCGGTCGCACGAGTTTGAGCTCCCGGAGCTCCCCCCTTCTCCACTCACCATGCTGCTGGAGTAGTTCTGCCCAGGCTTTCCAGGCCATGTCCAGGTCCAGGCTCCCTTGATTCGCGAGCTTGTTGGTCTGAGGCGCGGAGCGAGGCTCACCAGGGATGCTGTGGAGCTCTGTCTACACTTCCCAGCTGACTGTTCGGCTGCTCCTGGTGCTGCTGAGACAGGCTTCCGCGTATGCGCGCACCTCCCAGGGCGGAGAGTGGATGGTGTCGGCAAACAGAGGACGTGGAGCAGATGCTAAACGGAGCAGCTCTGCAATGCCCCAAAGAATGGCTGAGGCAGAGCGCAAAATAATGTAGAGATGGCAGAAGCTATGGAGGGTAAAAAACTGACTGCATCTATGGGGAGAAAAGACACTAGTAACGCAGTTGGCGGTAAGAAGTCAGTCCCCTCTTTATTCTTGAACACTAAAGCATAGAAAAGTATGTCTGCCGCATCTACAATTCCTACCATACCTGGCAATATTGAACATGCCCTAAATATGGGAGAGGGGGAAAATGATTCTCTGACCCCTTTGGCCCATAAGGATGGGGGTATGGCTGGCACCCCTCAAGGTTCATTCAAAAATGGGCAAAGCGGTTGTAAAAAGTTATTAGATGGCATTCTGCGAGGGCCAGACAACCAGGCACAGAGGGGGGAAATGTACGCAGGGCCGGCTCCTAAAAAGGAGGGATGGCTGGAAAAAAGCCTGAAGCAGATGCAAGGAGAGAGAATGACTCTGGTGACCCTTCCTTTTACTCAATGTCTGATCCTTCAGATACCTCCGGGGACGAATTTGAGCCTGATAAGCGCAAGGAAATAGATAGTCCAAATATTTCCCTGGCAGTTATCTATCAGACCATTATGGCACACAGGGAGAAGACCCGCACAGAGAGTCTGCGTATGCAAGGAGCCTGTCGCAAACTACAGAATTCGGTAATGGGGTTGTGAAGTCCTGCTCTGAGTTTGTCGATAGGTTCATGAAGCTGAGACTCGTATATCAAATCTCGAGGATGAGCTTGTAGAAGGTGACGACAGAGACCTTGCGCAATGCTAAGGATGATACCCTCTAGAAAATCACAGATCTTGAAAACCGCCTCCTCCGCAATAATCTCCGGGTGCTGAACTCTGTAAGACCAAGGGTGATCTTAATATCACTCAACAATTTTCTGGCAAGAGAGGCAGTACACGACCTGGCACGCCCGGATAGAAAGAAGAACGGGAAGGGGATAGAGTTTTTTGTGCACCCCGATTACTGCCCTCTAACTGTTGAAAAAAGATGGCATAATCTCACTGTTCCGTGATAAGGGGGCACAAGCATTTCTCTTAAATCCCGCCAAGCTTAAAGTCATCCACAATGAACATGTGCAGTTTTTTACAGCTGAGTCAGCCGCTAAAGAGTATCTACTAACCTTATAGTGGACATGGGGCAAGGAAAGGAATGAGGAATGGAAGGGATAAGGAAAAGAAAAGAAGGAAGGGGAGAAAATGAAGGGCGGGGGAGGGGGAAAAAGAGAAGGAAATGGAACAAAAAAAATAAATATATATGTATATATAAATATACATAGGATCTGTCACAGGGGATTTGTCACGTGGGTAGTATGTGGAGTCCCTCTCCTTATTATGTATGAATTACATGGTAATATGGTTTTCCCTTTTGTTTTGTTTTTTGTTAGTTTTTTTGGGTTGGGCTGTAATATGATGGGTTGTGAATCTTAACATAGGGTGGGGCAGGGGGGTCCGGGATTGGAAAAGCTAGATCCATCGCAGAGACTCTTGTTTGTGGTTGGGTTAGGTGTTGTGAGGGGGTGGGTCACGGCTCCGGCCTGAACCGTGTATGGCGGAAGAGCGGGGATAGGGGGAAGGTGGCTGGGTGGGGGTTGGTGGGGGGTTGGGTAGGAGAAAAAACAATCCATGATGGCACGATGAAGAGAGACAGGAAATTTGATTGCCTTAGGTACACAGGGCCATATGTATCAAGCAAATAAGCATTCGCAAAGGCCGAAATTCGCAGAATTTCGGCCTTTGCGAATGCTAATTTGCTAAATGGTAGGTATGAAACATTTTGGCAGCAAAATAAGGAATCGCAAAATTTGCTATTCCTTATTTTGCGATTGCACTTAAGGAATCGCAAATTGTGCGATTCCTTAAATGCAATGTATCAAAGGAAAATTAATAAAAAAATTACCATAAGGATTCGCAAATTACCACCAACTTCTAGTTGGTGGTAAGTTGCGAATTCTGTAAAAAAAGAAATTTATTTAAAATCCCAAGGTGCCATATGACGCTCATACATGCCCTTAGAGCATGTATGTGCGCCATATGCCCACACATGTCATTTTCAGGGGTGCAGCAGGGTTTTCTTGTGACACCCCTGCACCCTTGAAAATATTCCTAAATTGCGATTAGCAAATTGCTAATCGCAAATTTCCCCTTCATTCCTATGGGCCTCCTGGCCCATAGAAATGAATGGGAAATTTGTGGTTAGCAATTTGCTAATCGCAATTTAGGAATGTTAAGGAATCGCTAAAAAGAAGCGATTTCCTACATACATACCATTTTGTGATTTATAAATAGCGATTCCTTAGAAATCGCTATTTAGAAATCGCAAATGGTCATGATGATACATATGGCCCACAGTCTGTAAGCTTAAAGTTACAATGAAAACAGATGGGGGATAGTGGTATATGTTGAGGTATCCTGTGCTTCTCCCTGAATGTCAGTGGCTTAAACAATCACAATAAAAGGCAGCGGGTTGCGAATGAGCTGCGGTTGCTTCAGAGTGACCTGATATGTCTACAGGAAACTCATATAGCATGGGCCAAAAGAAAAGTATTCGCGGATTTAGGCCTTACAGTATTGATTCATACAGAGCAGTCCACCACCTCACTGGGAGTTGCAATCTTGGCTAAAAATCATATACAAGGGACAGGTAGAGCACTGGAGACAAACAAGGGAGGTGGGCTATTGTTGAATGCATGATTGGAAGGCAGAAGTGCACGGTATGTTCCATATATGGTTCAAACTTTGATGACGCCCTAAAAATTGATGGGCTCAATGTAGTATTGGCACTATGGGCCCACCCCACTGATCATTATTATTAATATTTCATTTGTAGAGCGCAACAGCTACCCGAGGGTTTCCCGGCGCTAGGGACACAGAGGATGAAGAAAGAACAGTTGTGATACATATAAAGGGCTACTGATTAAACCACCACGTTTTTAAAACATTGTGGAATTTAAGGTAGTTGGGTTTCGTACGTAGGTAGAGGGGGAGCGTGTTCCATAGGGAAGGGGCAAGATACGAGAAGGAACGTCCGCCCATTCTTGCTCGCTTTATCCTGGTTACTTGGAACTTGCGTTGGTTGGAGGAGCGGAGAAGGCGGGAGGGGCAGTATTGGTGGACCAAGGTTTTTAGATATTGGGGAGCGGTGCCAGAATTGATTCTGTGCATGTAGCATAGGGCTTTGAACTTGGTACGGTTTTCAATAAGAAGCCAGTGCAGAGTTCGGAGAGAGGCTGAGGTGGGGGATTTGTTAGGAAGTTTGCAGAGTAACCTTACCGCAGCGTTTTGTACCACCTGAAGTTTGCCCATAACTTCCTTGCTAGCCCCTAGGTATAGAGCGTTACCGTAGCACAGTCTAGATGTTATTAGAGCTTGGACTATGGTTGTTTTTGTAGATAGAGGGAGCATTCATATGATCTTCCTAAGCCATTTTAGGATGACAAAACAAGTAGAGGCAACTTTGACCACTTGATGTTTCATGTAAAATTGGTCGTCAAGAATAAAGCCAAGGTTGCGAGCAGTTTAACGGGAAAGGGAGGTGGACCCATCTGAGGCGGCCAATGGTAGGGACCCCACAGAGCAGTATTTTTGCCAAAGAGGAGGAGTTCGGTCTTTCCACCATTCAGTTTAAGTTTGTTGTCATGCATCCAGTTGGCTATGTCAGTGAGTCCAGCGAGAAGTGAGGATGGCGTGGAATTGGAATTAGAGGAAAGTGAATAGATAAGTTGGGTGTCATCAGTGTAGGAATATATAGTGAGCCCGGCTTGTTCGGCAATTTCGGCTAGGGGACTGAGGTACAGGTCAAAAAGTAAGGGACTTAGAATGGAGCCCTGAGGGACTCCGTATTGTGACTTATGTATTTTTTAAGTGGAGGTGGGGGAAAAGACTTGAAATGTTCTGTTGGAAAGGAAACTAAGTAACCACTGCATTGCAGGGCCAGTAATGCCACAGGAACGAAGCGTGTTGAGAAGAATGGTGTGGGAAACCGTGTCAAATGCGGCACTAAGGTCTAACAGAATAAGTGCCACGGTTTCCCCTTTGTCGACTTGATTGCGTTTAAGTTCGGTGACACCTAGTAGCGTAGATTCTGTGGAGAATCCTGCCCTAAAACCAGATTGGGATTGATGGAGGAGTTTTCAGGACTCTGCAAATTTGGTGAGTTGGTTATTAATGTGTTTCTCCAGGATCTTAGAGAAGACTGAGAGCAGGGAGATAGGGCGGAAATTGGATGGTATTTCTGGGTCGGAGTTGGCTTTTTTTAGCAATGGCACGATCATGGCATGTTTCCAAGCGGCGGGGACCTTAGCTTCCCTTAGGGACATATAGAGTAATTCCACAATCAAGCATAGGGTGGAGGTGTCCAATACTAGAAGAACATGGGGAGGGATTGGATCCATAGGGGACCCAGATTTGATGCTATTGATAATATTACGGAGTGAGGTAATGTTGAGTGGATTCCATGTCGCTAAAAGCGAGTCACTGTTGATGGAGGTGGGAGCCTGTAAGGCAGGTTTAGGAGAGCTGGCAAGTTCAGAGATTTCAGGAGGAGTCTGTATAGGTGTCAACTTGTCAAAGTCCGGGTAAATGTTGTCGATTTTGCTGACAAAGAATTCTGCCAAGACATTGTATTGTGTGGAGTCCAAGCATGGGGCTTTGGGCTGGCCGGTAGCACTCGACAGTACTTGTACAGCTTTAAAAAGTGCTTTGGGGCGGTTTTGTGCATTCAGAATAGTTATATTAACATGCTCCGCCCTGGCGGTGTTACAAAGTACGTGGTATTTAGTTAGGCCTGATTTACATAGTAGCTTGATGCTGGGATCATAGTGGATGCGCCACCGTCTTTCAAGGTTTTTACATAAGGTTTTTTCTATTTTTAGTGCTTCAGTGAACCACAGGGCAGGTGGGTGGTGGTGATTGTAGTTCTTCTTACCCGGGGGGGGAGACAAGCATTGGCGGCAGAGCTAAGCCATCTATGGATGACCGTTTCATCCTCAATGTTGGTGACGGTGGTTATAGGCCTGGTGTCCAGATTTTTCCAGTTTCTCGTCACCCTGGGTCCGGTTGGGATTGCTAGGATTGTGGAAGATCGTTGGATATTTATTTGGAATTCAACCAGGAGGTGATCAGACCATGGGATGGGTAAGTGGGGTTTACATGAGATGGTGTCAAGATTAGAGAAGATAGGATCAAATAAGTTTCCTGCTTTGTGCGTGGGGCCTGTGTTGTGAAGGATGACATTCAGAGCAGCTAAATCCGAGATGAGATTAGCACTTGTGGGGCAGGAGGTATCATTCAAATGAATGTTGAGATCACCGACAATCAGAAAATTAGTGGCGTGTAGTAAAAGGGGAGCAATGTGCTCAGGGAGAGAGGCGGCCCATGAGCTAGCTGGTCCTGGGAGCCGAAAGATAAGTGTTCCAGAGAGGGTGAAGTTAGGGGACAGCAGAAGTTTAAAAAGTCCAGCTTCACAGTTCTGGATGTCTAGATCATCCCATTTGCATTTGTAGGCTTTTTTGAAAATAATTGCTATCCCACCTCCCTCTTTACCCATCCTGTTTCTTCCAAGGTATGTGTAGTTATCGGGGAGTGCTGTCGCAATATCGGGGCCCGAGCAATCATTTAGCCAGTTCTCAGTAAGGAATATGGCAGCTGGTTGGGAGGAGGAGAGCAGATCAAAAATGTCTCTCTTGTGCTTCGGGAGTGATCTACAGTTAAGACTGTAAAAGGTAAGTTCAGAGATCTGGGCTGTGCTCTTGTCTGTATAAGAGGAATGTGGGAAATCCAAGGTATCCATCTTTAGGGTGGAAGGAAGGGAAAGGAGGGACAAATGGCAGCCTGGGAATTTGGAAGGACTTTGATAACAGCTAAGAAGCGTAGCCTGAGTGCACTGAGAGGACCTGAGGGTCAAAAGGGCTTCTCTAGAGTATTTAAGGGGGTAAGGAGTTGATTGGGCAGGGGTTAAGGTCCCGGGCCCTATTAGGGCCGGATGGGCGCAGACGGGCTTGCCATTGGCGCGCACGCTGCGCGCGTCTGCTGCGCGTCCGGAAGAGCATTGGAATATAGGTCACTGGGGGGGGGGGGGGGGTTAGCCGCTGGGCGCTGATTGGCTGCTAGGCAGGAAGTAGTAATCACTTCCTCCGTGGGCTAGGTTCACCGTCCCTCCACTTAATCCAAACTTTTGGCGGTGGACCGGGGACCAGAACTCTGTGCAATTTAATATTTAGGTGAATGAGGTAATTTTTAAAATAACACAATCGTAATGGCAAAAAACTAACAATTTTTTTAAAAGGTGTCAGAGCCTTTACCCAAGTGCTCTGACGATCCGAGTTTCAACAATGTGTTCCTTCATTCAGCGCGTCAGCAGCGCGATTGTCAGAGCAGTGTTTTAAGGGTGAGGGAAGTCAGACGCTGGCCGCTGATTGACTGCTAGGCAGGAAGTAGTAATCACTTCCTCCGTGGGCTAGGTTCACCGTTCCTCCATTCAATCCAAACTTTTGGTGGTGGACCGGGGACGGGAACTCTGAGCAATTTAATATTTAGGTGAGTGCGGCGATTTTAAAAATAACACAATCGTAATGGCAAAAAACGAACAATTTTTTAAAAAGGTGTCAGAGCCTTTACCCAAGTGCTCTGAGGATCGGAGTTTCAACAATGTGTTCCTTCATTCAGCGCATCAGCAGTGCGATTGTCAGAGCAGTGTTTTAAGGGTTAGGGAAGACAGCCGCTGGCAGCTGATTGGCTGCTAGGTAGGAAGTAGTAATCACTTCCTCCGTGGGCTAGGTTCACCGTCCCTCCACTCAATCCAAACTTTTGGGTGTGGACAGGGTACCGGAACTCTGTGCAATTTAATATTTAGGTGAGTGCGGCGATTTTAAAAATAACACAATCTTAATGGCAAAAAACTAACACATTTTTAAAAAGGTGTCAGAGCCTTTACCCAAGTGCTCTGAGGATCGGAGTTTCAACAATGTGTTCCTTCATTCAGCGAGTCCATCATGTGCGGTGATTTAAATATACACCTTGGGCCTAATGTTTTACAAGATAATAATTACATTTATGAAGGGAGGAAACCAAGGGTATTCAAGGCGCTATTGTCTCTTCTGGTTGAATACGGGTTGGTGGATGCTTGGGCTACCTTAAGAGGGGAGGAGCCTGGGTATACCTTTTATTCTTATCTGCACCAGAAACTGGTAAGGCTGGACTACTTTTTCGTATCAAGTCTCTTGCTGGCTGGAGCAAAAATACAGGTATAACCATAGGTTACATCAGACCATGGCCCTCTAGTGTTAAATCTAAGGTTGCCCAGAATTGGAATCATGCCGCAAGTCTTTTCATTTGACAGGAAGTTGCTGTTAGATGAAAAGTTCGTAGCTCTAGCGATAGTAGTGATAAGAGGTCCCTATCACTATGGAGGAGTTGGAAATAACCATTAATAGTTTAGCACTGGGTAAAGCCACAGGAACTGATAAACTTCCTTTGGAAATATATAAAACTTTTTGGGGAATATTAAAGACTGATATGCTTGCTAGATTTCTACAGGCCCAGGCAGGAGCTCCCCCTTTAACATGGGGCGAGGCCAGTATCATAGTCTTTAAAAAAAAGGATAAGCATGCTGAGCAACCTGGCTCATATCATCCAATATCTCTTTTAAATTCAGACAGCAAAATTTTTGCTAAATTCCTTGCGACCCGGTTGGCCGAAGTAATAACCCCGTTGGTGTCAATTTGACAACATGGCCTTATTCCTGATAGGATACAACCAATCATATCAATAGAGTGGTAACTTTGTTGGACATCGCCAGCACCAAGGGGACCGAACTCAGTCTGATATTATTAGATGCCAAAAAGGCATTCGAGCAGGTCGCATGGGGATTTTTATGGGCAGTATTACGTTGTCGTGGTTTTAAACAAAACTTTATTTCTGCCATGCAAGTCTTATGTCGCCAACCTACAGCTAGAATCTGCATTATGGGCTTAGAATCTACCCCTGTACATATCTCACAGGGAACAAGGCAGGGATGTCCCTTTTCTCCTCTGCTGTTCTCCTTGTATATAGATCAGTTTTAAAAAATGTTAGAACATAGCTCAAGGATTGAGTCGGTAATATGGAGACAAGAGCACATTACCAGGTGTTTGCATATGCAGATGTTGTAGCAGCGGTAACAACAAACCCTTTAATGTAAAGTAAATTGATACTTGTATAGCGCACTACTCACCCGCAAGGGTCTCAAGGCGCTTGTACGAATACCACTGTGGAACCCATCCTGGCTTTCCCTGTGAGGCGTCCACTCCTGGGCAACCCCAAGGTGGAGGCCAGGCATCCTTAGCGTTGTGGGGGCCGTTGTGGAGTGGAGTGGAGAGTAAGCAAGCTATTGCCCAGAGTTGCAGAGTGGGACTCCATGATTGGAATAGGCACCGAGGCGAGAATTATCAGGTCCGTGGAATTTTGGGCCCAAGACCCGCCGAGGCGGGGAATTGAACCCTGGTCCCAGGCTAGACCTCTGCATCAGGGTCTGCCACTCTAATCATTGAGCCACACTTCTCCACTAAAGCTAGGCCAGAAATAGAGCAACTGGCGCTGCAGTTTGGTGCTGCCTCAGGTACAAGCTCAATATTGCTAAGAGACAACAGAGTGTTTCTGAACAACTTGAAACTCTGCAATAGCTCATGTATGTAGTCATCATATACACACAATTAACACAACAGCTGTTGTAAGAGCCACCCAATGTCCCAAACAGTTAATTTTAACTGTAAATCCTTTTTTAACAGAAGGTATCAAATCTGTGGATCCATCGCAGAATCTTCAAACTAAAACCCACATACAATACAAAAGAGCACATTTAATATTTCTACCAAAGGGTTCTGAATGGATCTCACACTGGATATAACAGAGTCTATCTGGGCATCATTTTAGGTGCATACATGGCTTTGTGAATGGATGTAACAGTATCATTATGATATAAATGGGTCTGACAATGTATGTATAGGTTTGTAAATGTGTGTAATAGTAACTGTATGGATTTGTGAATGGGTGTGACATTGTCTCTCTAGGTTTGTGAATAGGTGTCACGGAGTCTGTATGGGGTTGTGAACTGATATGACAGTCTCTGCATGGCTTTGAGAATGGGGGTAACTGTGTGTCTGATTTATGAATGGGAATGACAGGGTCTGCATTAGTTTGTTAATGGGTGTGACAGTCCCTGTATGGGTCTGTGAAGGGTGTCACAGAGTCTCCATGGGTATGTAAATAGAGTAACAGTGTCTCTATGGGATGGGATTGTGAATGGTTGTAACAGTGTGTCAGTTCTTGAACAAATCTGTATGGGTTGATGAAAGGGTGTAACAATGTTTGTATGGGTTTGTAAATGGGTGTTACAATGTTTCTATGGATTTGAGAATGGGTGCGAAAGTGTCTCTATGGGGTTGTGAATGTGTCGCTAGTGTCCGTATGAGTTTGTCAATGTGTGTAACAGCGTCTTTATGGTATGCTTAATGGCGTAGGAACTGGAGTGCATGTACCAGCGCTCCGAGGGTAGGGATCATTAACAGTGAAAATCACAAGAGATACCCTGCCATCCAACCCCCAAAAGTAACCCCCTAAATTACCCCTAAGCAATCATCCCCGAACATTTTGAAGATTGGAAGAAGACTTACCTGGAAAGCGGACTTTCCTTGCTGGGTCTCTCACCGCAAATTGTCGGATAGTAAAGGCATCTTTTTTTATTTTTTATTTCTTTATTGTCCATTTTAACAAACAATATATGCGATACATCAGTTATACTTTACATCACAACATGGGTACACTGGTTTATGATGAGAGAACTACTGTGAGCAGTTCCCACTCTTTTTGTCAGTTTCGTCTTATTATCCTGAGTGGCATCAGTTTTGAATCGAAATACAGTCTTTAATGAACTTAAAGGCTCTTTTACCCCCCCCCCCTTAACAACCAGTGTTGCCAGATAATATCCTATCCCCAACTCGATCGTACCTTGTTATGTGATTGCTACCTCAATGTTCTGGTTAGTAGGAATCTATGACATTACCAGTCCTAGGTCTTCTATCTCTTGTATCATTGCCCCCACGCCTGCAGCACTTCTGGGAGTTTATCATCTTGTCTAGTCTTCCTCATATGGTTTTCTTCAACCATTGCCAATTCTTTAAGATCTTTTTTCCAGTTGTCTACCTGTGGGCCCAGTGTGATAACCAGTGGGCCGCTATTAATCTTTTAGCTATCGTAGGGCCCAATATCAGGAACCATCTGGTGGTTTGCGAAAGTGAAGGCCTTTTGTTTCTGGAGGAGCAAGGTAGCTGGGACAGTGAGGCTGCGGGTCTGGTTGGAGCGGTAAGCGCGGAGCACCCCTGACCTGATGCGAAGTGTCTTCTGTCCTGTTGGCAGCGGAGGCACTTTCCCACGACAAGACAGGATATGGAGGGGCTGAGGAGAACATCTTGGTCTGTGAAGAGAAGGGCTGCCGAGCTGACACACAGGCATGCTCATAGAGGCGTGGATGCGTAGCCCTGATTGAGCGGAGACAACACAGCCTGCCTCTCGCCCTGGTCTCTGTTGGCAGCACTCACGATATCACAGAAGCTGATTGCGCCCACTGCATGAAATGGCGGCATGCAATCCTTTGTTACACACGAGCACTAGAAATTGACACATCCCGAATCGGACACACAGTAGCCATTGCGCCTCTATGGCTGACTACCTCATCGGGATGTAATGATTGGTTCACACCCTGACTATGCTCCGCAGCCCCCTGGAGTAGCGGAAACTGACTTGATGTTCGATGCACTGCCATGAAACCCCTCAGTCCAGCCCCCTTTCTTGGACTGATCAGCCAAGGATTTGACTTCTGAGGGCCATCAGTTTTCTAGAATCATTGGCACACGTGAGCCAGCTTGCAACTGATGTAATATCCTGCCCATTTTGTTTGTCTTTATTGTTGCTCTTGGACATCCATTTTGTCCTTTGGTCATGGAGTTTGAAGCGGGATGCAATTCCCTTCCCGGTCTCTATGCTATGCTGTGCATAGAAAGAGAAAGGGGCTGGTTCCACCCTCTGCTTTTGGTGGCCATCTTGGAATGGGCATATTGACATTATCCCACACTCCTGGGCTGGGCATAGAAAGAGAAAAGGGCCGGTTCCACCCACTGCTTTTTGGTGGCCATCTTAGAGAGGGCATGCTGACATTATCCCACACAACTGGCTCAGGAATTCTCCCCTTAACACCGTGCATCTTCCTCTGAAAAGTCAATCCCATTGGCCAACAGACACTTTGATAAGGGAGTTTAGTTCCGTTCCCTCAGGATCCAACGTATTCATTCTCAACTACCCACCCAACCTATTGAAAAATGATGGCAAAAAACACAAGCATCACATACTCAGGGCTAGGATCGAAATGTTAATCTCGGACGTCTAGTTAATGATCTTATTTTCTACACGAGGAAAAGAGCATGTTGGTGAAAAATCTTCCACTCTATGCTCTGAATATCTGGTACCAGAAAAACACCTCATGGCCTCAAACTAAAAACAGCACCCTCGTCCATGCTCAACACCAATACCACCATAACCCTCTATAACAATGGTATGATCATATTCCAAGCTTCCAATGCCAATCAAGTTAAGATAGCCATTATCTTCCCGCTACTCAAAAATGATGTTTCGGCGAAACCCAATGACACCTGCACTCACCCTACCATCACTCGGGACATTACCAAACCCCCACCTCCTTTGGGAGGCCCTCATTCTATCTAAACCACTCCTCGCCTTTATGTATTTATTTATTTATAACATTTATAGAGCGCACTGTTACCTGAACGGTGTCCTGGCGCTAGAATGAAAGCGCCCCTCGCCTCGCCTGAAACTTAATGAATGAAGAGCCATGATTTCAGAGTTTTGCGGAAGGTCATCAAATCTGTAATCCGATTTAGTTTATCAGAGACCGGCTCTGTCCCCTGTTGACGTCCCCCAACCCTCTAGACCTGTGGTTCCCAATCTGTGCGCTGCAGTACCCCAGTGCGCCATAAAATCTAGCCAGGGGCGCCACACAACAAGCAGTTTCAAAATCACACTTTTCTGGTCCGCTATAATAAATTGCATTTCCAGTCGAGAGTCTATACGTCGTTTGTCATTAAATTATTTGCGGGTGCTGCCATCTAGTGTCTGCTTTTCACATAGCAGTCTAGTCCATAAAGGTGGCAGACGGCAAGAAACGAGCCCCAAGTTTAGGCTTCTGAAGGAGAGTAAACAGAACAGATAAACAGAGCTGCAGGTAAGTTTTCTAGTTCAGAAGGTCATCCCATCCTCCTTTCCAAGGCGCACGTACTCATGAGCGAATCTCCGTGTATTATTCTGGGCTAGGTTGTTCAGAGGGCTTAAAACACAGCTGCCTCCACTGAACCCCAGTTCCATGCACCAAATCATCCGGAGTTGGACTTTTAGTAATGCAGTATCCTTACTCTTTCCCAGGGGCCGTTATTTCCAGCTCAAAATCTTTTCACGATTCTCCAATATTTCATTTGCAAAAAATTGTCACAGGTGCTAATATCCAGAGCAGATATCCTTTTTTTCCCCTTCTGCAAAATAACCCCACACCTTTCGTGTTTCACTTTTTTGACCAGATGAGAGTGGCACCCTGGTTACCAATACACGCCCTTTTGGTGCCTTTAACAGACCGAGCCAGGGTGTAGTATAACCTAGTCTTTATTAAAGATTGTTATGAGAGGTGGTACCCAAAGCAATACTTTGTATTTCATGCGCATTGTTTATTTGCACACATACAATCAGGTTTATTTTAGTCCACTAAAGCACACTGTGAGTGAGTGAGTGAATAATAATATCCTTACGATTGTTAGTAAACTAACAAGTTTTCAGTTGGCAGTTAGGGAGGTCACAGGATCCTATTTGTCACACAAGAGGACGTCACTCAGAAAAGTATCTCACCAGCATGGCAGAAAATGACATCAATGCATGGCAAGTAATGTGCATTTTGTGTTAATTATGGAATTCCTTATATAGTGAATTGTTACTGTTATTTTCGTGCATGAATTCCTCCTCTGTGCACATCTTTCTTTATAACTGCAGTGGTCTAAGGAACTCACAGACAAAATGGTCAATCACTTAGGATACATTTATGATTATAATACCTTCATTGCAATTTTTTTTCAGGGAGAAAAATTAAGTACTCCCAAGTCCGGGCTTACATCCTCCTACCCGCCAAAAAAGTAACATAATGAGGAGCCGCATTCAATGACCAATAGGTCAAGGGAGCTGTAGTTGGACAAAGTTTGGTGAACCACTGCTCTAGACCCCCGACTCAGAAGGGGAGTGACTTTTGGGCTCACTTGTCGCATAGCTACCCAGTACAATTCTATCCACTCCTTGATTGGAGAGATTCCCGTGTTACCTACTATCATTGCCTTCAACAAATGATCCCTCTTCCATCATCCCTCTCCCCACACATCATACCATGCTGGAGGCCGGGCAAATGCCCTCCGCCTACCATGATCGGTCAAACCCACTCATTCATGTTTGGACTGTACCTTACCCTCAGCTCAATGGTCATACCGCCCTTGTTAATGCTACAACCTCGATATCCAAAGGCCATGGAGCTAAGAGAGTCCCAAATGACCAACTCCCTCCCCAGGAACTACTCACCATCACCCTGGACCCCATGGGCTTACACTAAGGCCCCTCTTCTTTGCCCTCTTTCCCAACACACCCCTTACCCCTTTCAGACGTGGTTGGGCACCTGGATGATATATCTCTCCAGTTGCCCCGTCTGACTACTGAACGACATGACATGAAAGCCCTCTCAAATGATCTTTTCCCCGTGATCAGCTCCTTCCACACCTCCCCGAATCTACCCAGGGTCTTTCCTAGGGTTAGAGATCATATGGGCCAGCTTTTAGCCACATGCATCTCGAAAACCATACCCCTACCTACTGCGCCTTCCCGCCCCAGAAGATTTGAGACCTACCTGGCGTCTAATGATCTCAATAACCTTCACAACTCGTACTCTATTAGCTCCAATTCCAACATGATCCCGTCGAGACAAATACAAACCTTCCATTCTTACCCCAACAGAAAACCTCGTCACAATCTTAGAATCATCAATAAAGGCAACCTCAGGAGAGTGAAAGTTATCCCGATTCTTTCACCCATAAATCTGTTACGACTTAAATGTGTTCTACTCAATTACAGGTCAGTCAGTAAACAAGCCTCCACTATCTTTGACCTCATCCAACACAATGATTTAGACATTATCATCCTCACTGAAACGTTGCTAAATCCCGCCTCTACTCCTATCTTAGACCTCCTAGTACCTACTACTCACAACATAATTATTCTAGACAGAGTTCAGAAGCTGGGTGGTGGCCTAACCTGTGGCCTTTCCAAGTACACCCTGGTTCCACTAAGGGCATCACTGAACACTGCGGCTAGACTGGTTATTGGTACCAAAAGTAACGAGCACATATCCTCAGTCCTAAGATCTCTTAAATGGTTGCCCTATGAAGCTCGAATTCAGTTAATTGACGTTCTGGCGCACAAAGCCCTGCATTTCAAAGCTCCCAAGTACCTAGCGCAATAACTTGAATTATCCTGTGGTGGTTGAGCCTCAAGAAGCGCTAACACTTTCCTCTTGAAACCACTCATGCTTAGCAAAAAGAGAACTTGTCACCGAGCCTTCTACGGCCCTTCCCCAAATATATGGAACTCTCTTCCACCTGAAGTACGCAGAATCTCCTCAACGACTGCTTTCAAATTGGAAGCCAAAAGATTCCTAATGAATAAATTGTTACCTTAATTGGGCTAGGTTCACCTGCTCGAAGCCATTGATCTTACACCATTGTACCATCATTTGATGCTGCTTTCCTTACTGCATAGTGTGCCCCCTGGGTAGCCTACTATATACCTGTTTATAGTATTACTTTCCTTGACTAATTTGTCTTGTAATTATGCGATTTTTCCAGTTTTTTTTTTATTCTTACTTGATGTCGACATTGCATTTATGTCTTTCCTTCCATCCTTTTGTAAAGTGCTTTGATATCCTTCGGATCTTATTTGCACTATATAAAACTTTATAAATAAATACATTAAAAAAATACATATGAATGGGTGCGGCAGTGTCTTTATGGGTTTGTGAATGGTGTTGACAGTGCCTGTATGGGCTTGTGAATAGGTGTCACAGTGTGTGTATGGGTTTGTGAATGGGTATGAGAGTGTCTCTATGGGGTTGTGAATAGGTGTGATAGTGTCTCTGGGTTTGTCAATTGCTGTAATAGTGTCTTTGTGGTATATGAATGGGTGTGACAGTTTCTCTATGGGTTTGTCAATGGGTGTAACAGTGTATCATATATAAATGGATGTGGCAGTGTGTGTATGGATTTGTGAATGGGTTTACCAGTGTTAGAGTACGCAAATGAGTGTGACAGTGTCTGCATGTGCTTGTAAATGGGTGTCACAGAGTCTCTATGGGCATTTGAATTGGTGTATCACTATCTCTATGGGTAAGTGAATGGGTGTGATAGAATCTGTATTGGGGTTGTGAATGGGTGTGGCAGTGTCTGTATGGGTTTGTGAATGGGTGTGACAATGACTGTTTGGGTTTGTAAATGGGTGCCACAGAGTCTGTTTGGGTATGTGAATAGGTGTATCAGTGTCTCTATGGGTATATGATTGGGTGTGACAGATTCTGTATTGAGGTTGTGAATGGGTGTGATTGTGGCTTTATGGGTTTCTCAATGGGTGTGACAGTGGCTGCATGGGTTTGTGAATGGGTGTCACCGAGTCTCTATGGGTAGTTGAATGGGTGTGATTGTGTCTCAATGGGTATGTGAATAGGTGTGACAGTCTGTATGGGTGTAGCAGTGGATGTGTGTGTGTCTATATGGGTACGTGAGTGGGTGTAGCTGTATCTGCATGGGTATGTAAGTAGCTGTTAGAGAACATAGACTTTGTAAATATATAAAGGTATTTTTTTCAGCCACCCTAAATCTGCCAATGCCCCACTAAGTTACACAGAGGGGCCGGGCTGATCCTTGAGAGCAATCTGCAGAGTTTGTTAACGATGATTGCTGAATGCTGTGCGTGCTGCTCGCTGCTACCGCGTTGCTTTGATTGAATAAGGCGCCCGTTTGGACAAATTGAAAGTGGAATTTGTGTGAAACTTTTAAAAACTGTGTGTTTTTAAAAATTTGCCACCTCACTCACCTTCCTCCTCGAATCTCGATCCCTAAGCTCTTGCTAACACTCCCCCCACTCACTCCCCTTAGGCCTCAGCCAATCAGCCTTCAAGGGGCAGAGCCTGGAGGTGTGACGTTAGATAAAAGCCAGCCCCCTGCAGTAAGCCGGCAATTGCTGAATGCTGTGCGCGCTGCTCGCTGCTACCGCGTTGCTTTGATTGAATAAGGCGCGCATTTGGACAAATTGAAAGTGGAATTTGTGTGAAACTTTGTAAAACTGTGTGTTTTTTAACATTTGCCACTTCACTCACCTTCCTCCTCGATGCACAATCCCTAAGCTCTTGCTAACACTCCCCCCACTCACTCCCCTCAGGCCTCAGCCAATGGGCCTTCAAGGGGCGGAGCCTGGAGGTGGGACGTTAGATAAAAGCCAGCCCCCGCAGTAAGCTGGCAATTGTTGAATGCTGTGCGCGCTGCTCGCTGCTACTGCGTTGCTTTGATTGAATAAGGTGCGCGTTTGGACAAGTTGAAAGTGGAATTTGTGTGAAACTTTTTAAAACTGTGTGTTTTTTTAAATTTGCCACCTCACTCACCTTCCTCCTCAAATCGCGATCCCTAAGCTCTTGCTAACACTCCCCCCGCTCACTCCCCTCAGGCCTCAGCCAATCGGCCTTCAAGGGGCGGAGCCTGGAGGTGTGACGTTAGATAAAAGCCAGCCCCCTGCAGTAAGCCGGCAATTGCTGAATGCTGTGCGCGCTGCTCGCTGCTACCGCTTCGCTTTGATTGAATAAGGCGCGCCTTTGGACAAATTGAAAGTGGAATTTGTGTGAAACTTTGTAAAACTGTGTGTTTTTTAACATTTGCCACTTCACTCACCTTCCTCCTTGATGCGCGATCCCTAAGCTCTTGCTAACACTCCCCCCGCTTACTCCCCTCAGGCCTCAGCCAATGGGCCTTCAAGGGGCAGAGCCTGGAGGTGGGACGTTAGATAAAAGCCAGCCCCCGCAGTAAGCTGGCAATTGTTGAATGCTGTGCGCGCTGCTCGCTGCTACTGCGTTGCTTTGATTGAATAAGGTGCGCGTTTGGACAAGTTGAAAGTGGAATTTGTGTGAAACTTTTTAAAACTGTGTGTTTTTTTAAATTTGCCACCTCACTCACCTTCCTCCTCAAATCGCGATCCCTAAGCTCTTGCTAACACTCCCCCCGCTCACTCCCCTCAGGCCTCAGCCAATCGGCCTTCAAGGGGCGGAGCCTGGAGGTGGAACGTTTAGGCCAAATGCAATTGTCCCCACGGGAGCGCAGCGGACGGGCGCAGCAGGCGCGCCTGCGGCGCGCCAAAGGCAAGCCCATTTGCGACCGGGCCGTGCCCAGGGGCCAGGCGCTCTACGCAACTCCTCTCCTACCCTGCTATGGTACTCAGAGAGCTGCAGGCCTCCCATATACCGCTCCCCCCAGGCGTGTCTGAGCAAATCCTGTCCTTGGGTATTCCACGCAGCTCCCCTACCAGCAGTGAGCGCGAGGCAACCCTCCCCCTCTCTAACACCTTGCCACAGGCACCAAGGAAAGACTTGTCTCTCCGGGTACTGTATCTCAACACGCGCTCTATGGTAAAACACCAGCTAGATATATTCATCTTACTGACCACTGAAAGACCAGATGTGCTACTGGTCACTGAAGCATGGCTCACTTCAGACTCCCACCCGGACATTCTGGCGGCCCTCCACCCAGACTACTACATCCTTAACGCCAATCGATCATCAAGTCGTCCTGGGGTGGGGTAGCAGCCATCATACAGAAAAACCTCAAATTCATCGCCACTGCCTCTCTGGCTCTGCCAGAGGTGGATAACCTAGTCATCAACCTTGAGACCGACGCAGGTGCTCTTGCGCTTATACTCGTTTACCGTCCTCCTCAGCCTATGCCCTAGTTCCCCATCTCCCTGAGCGAACAGATGGTAAACTTGATGACGTACCACACCAGAGTTGCTCTCTTCGGTGATTTCAATTACTGGTTTGATGATGACCGAGCTGGACCGCATGCCAGGGAACTATTTGAAGCTTTAACCAATCTTAATCTGGCTCAACAAATCACTGTACCCACTCATATCAAGGGCCACATTCTCAACCATATCTGGACACATAACCTAGTACTCTCCAGTCCAATCATCTCCCCCTGTATCTGGTCGGACCACCACCTGATCGATGTCACTGTCATAGTCGGGGGTAGGGCCAAGGCCCCTATCCTGGAAGGTGGGCTGTCACGTAAATGGAGCTCCTACAACTCCCAAGGCTTCTTAAATTTCCTGGCCGACACTCGCCCCACCGTTAACTTCGACTCTAGTGTTGACTCGATGGAGGGAGACATTGCTAATTGGCTACAGACAGCCAGTGATAGGTTCGCCCCCTCGTTAAATTTGCGCGTGCCAGGCATGTCAACTCACATAGATTGTTCTCGAATGACCTTAAGGCACAGAAACTGAAGCTACGCCAACTAGAACGGAACTGGAGACGCGACTACTCCAACCCCGATAGGCTGCTCTTTGTCGCGGCCCACAAAGAATATAAAAACGCGATCTCCTTGGCCAAATCCACACATGTCTCAGATAGAATACTCTCAGCCCGCAATTAATCAAAAGAAATTTTTAAAATCATGAATGATTTCTCCCCAAGTTCCCACACAGGAGACATGCAATGCGCTGAACACCTTCTTTATCGAGAAAATCGTGGATATCAAGAACACCATTCTCCCCCCCACCTCTGTCAGTCCGTCGGACTCTTCCCCCTCTAACCCCCTATCTTTGACTCACTTCCCCATCATCAGCTCTAGCATCCTCTCAGAGCTCATCAATCGTATTAAATCAGGGTCTCCCAACTATTGCGGCCCCCCCTGTTCTCAGGGATGTATTTTCTTCCCTACCAGACAGTATCCTCCCCTTTCTGAATGCATCCCTTAGCACAGTCACGGTTCCCAGTTCTTTTAAGGAGGCTATATTAGTCCCCTTATTGAAAAAACCGGGGGCAGGCCCCGTCAACCTTTCCAACTACCGCCCCATTTACCCTTTGCCCTACCCATCTAAGCTCCTCGAGGCCCATGTAACCATGTGCCTCTCAAAATTCATCAAGAGCTCCTGCTTTCTCGAACCCAATCAAGCTGGTTTCAGGCCGGCACATTCCACGAGACCGTTATCCTGGCAGTACTAGATGCTCTGAGGGGGAACGTAGACAAAGGGGCCCGCAGGCACTAGTGCTCCTGGATCTGTCTTCCGCGTTTGACACGGTGGACCATAACATCCTCCTACACCATGTCAGACAGGCTGGCATCCAGGGCCCCGCCTTCGAGTGGATTAAGTCATTTCTCTCGGGCAGAGTGCAAACAGCCCGTCTGGGTCCCTTCGCGGCGACTAAGGTACCCACGACATGCGGTGTCCCCCAGGGATCCTCCCTCTCACCCTTACTATTTAATCTGTACCTTCGGCCACTAATCCACTCGCTAAAGAAGTGGAAGATCACTGTGTTCAATTACGCAGATGATCTGCAGATCATCTTCCCTCTCGATTCCCCCGATGCCCAACAGAATTCCAAGCAGTGATGCTCCACATACAGCGGTGGATAAGTCACGACCAATTAAAACTCAACCCAGGGAAAACGGAACTCATCCTGCCAGGCAATAGCGTGGCATACTGGGGCCCACAGTTCTGGCCTAATGAGCTGGGCCCATCCCCCACACCCTCTGGCTCGGTGAAGAGCCTTGGGGTGATCATCGACTCTGATCTTTCCCTCAAGGCTCCGGTGGGGGCAGTGATTTCATCTAGGATATTTCAGTTGCAAAAAATCCGGAAGATCTCCCACCTGCTCTCGCACGCGGCGCTGGTACAAGTTGTGATCTCCCTGGTACTATCCCGTCTCGACTTCTCCAACTCCCTCTACCTAGGCCTACCACAGTCATTGCTCCACCGCCTTCAAATCGTGCAAAATCAGGCGGCAAGACTAATTTACAAAACTCCGAAATGGCAATCAGCTAGACCCCTGCTGCGTAAAGTGCACTGGCTACCAATCGAACAGAGGGCCGCCTTCAAGACCGGCTGTCTTATATTCAAAGCCCTCCACTGCAACAGCCCAGACTTCCTGAAAGCCCTCATTGTGAAGCACTGCCCGGCTCGCAATCTCCGGTCGGCTCACCTTCACCTACTGGTCACCCCCACTATCAAACTCAAAAAGCTAGGAGGTCGCAGATTTGCACACTTGGCACCCAAGCTGTGGAATCTCCTCTCCTTGGCGATCAAGACCAGTAGTACCCTACTGAATTTCCAAAGACCTTAAAAACCTGGTTATTCGCTAGGTCCGGTTAGCCTGCTCTGCCACTTCTTCTGCACTCATTCTCAGCGCCAGGAAACTTATGGTGTCAGTGCGCTTTACAAATCCAACCTAACATAACATAATATAACATCAAAACAAAATTGGGGGGCATTTTCATGGCCATAATACACCCTCACCCCTCATTTTAAGCATACACAAGGGGGCAGGAAACCTCTCACTTGGCCCCTTCACTTAATTTTCACTTTAAACAAAACAGCGGCTGCAACTTTTCTCTGAAGGTGCGGCGAGCCAATCAGGAGTTTGCTAGTGCGTGTGAATCCGTGGATTACCCGCGGACGGGTCCACGGGTAATCCATGTCCCTATATATACAAATTTGTTTCCAGTAATGTCTCCCAAACTACTGAACAGATTTATCACAAAGAGCAGAATCTGCCTACCAAGATCTACCTTCCTGCCGAATATGGTGTCATTCCGTCCAGCGGTTCGGGTTGTAGACGTGTCTAAAGGTCCCATATGAATTAACATGGGGAAATGCATTTTTGGACCCTTCTTTTTCTCAGCACCTGCTACACGAAACACCCCAAAACTTTACATACACCATCTGAAGTACTGGGCAAATATATTTGGAGCATTTCATGAAGATTCATCAACCGGCGGGAGAGATATAGGCAACTAAATATCACCTTTAACTACCTATTGGTGACTGCCAGTCGGTAATACTTAAGTATATATATATTACTTACTGGCGTTAGCCAGTAGGTACTTATAGTTAGGACCAAAGTTTCTTTAGGAAAAACCGTTTTTTGTTTTGCCATTAACTTTGGTGCCACTTAACGAACCTCCATGAAATTTTCAAACAACTTCCTCTTTTTCATTCAGCTGCTGTGTTCAAAGTTTCTGTGTAATCCAAAAAGTGGGGGGTACCAAAACACATTTACCCCATGTTATGTCTTTTGGAATTTTGGAATTTTTTAACAAGACCACAAAAATAAATATCGCGGCACTCCTCTTGGTTTGTAAGATGTTTTTTATTTCAGATTGTGTCTTCTCCTACGCATTTTGAACTGAAGTTCCTGATCACAGCAGTGTTTTACATTGGTCCTTACTCACTTTTCCGGATTTATACCTGTGCACCATGATACCTAATACAGTGCATTGTGGATGGGGTAGTTTGCTATTGTTTACCATTTTCAACAATTATCAACAAACTTTATTCACAACAAACTGTGTTATTTAAATTGTGTGACCACAAACGCAAGTGCCAAACCACATAGGTTGTTTTATTTGTTACATCAGCATCGCGCGCATTCTTAGTTAGAAATGATCGTGCATATATGTTCATGGCTGCGCCATCAATCAATAAACCGAAGCTAGATTTACAAGCAATCCGTTCTATATGGATTGTAATAGCAGTCTAAGTGTCTCTCTATTCGTGTAGGGCTGAGTGCCCTCAACCTATGCAGCGGCACCAACGCTTACCGGACCACACAGTCACTTTCATAATATGTTTGTACTCTCCTATATATACATCTTGACCATTATGGATTCTCAGGCCCTATATCTTCATGATTTCATACACACATCTGTTAGATGATTCCGAGCAAACAGAGGTTTTCTAAATTGATGGGGCAGCTCAGGTGTGAGGTTTCGAGGGATATCTAACCGTACAGAGGAATTATGCACATTTCATAATTTATCAAGTTATGAGTGTCTTCAAGCATTGTTACTGTTACTAGTTCACGTTATTTCTTGATGCTGAAGGTAAACATACATGTCTTCGTCCCCATTCAGTCCTGAAGGGTGCTTAGTTTTAAACCTCATTATCATCCTTGATTCCAAACTTCTGAGTTTTTGTGTTCGATTTCCTCCTCGTTCATGTGGAGGAACTGTTACCAGTCCTGAGTGTTTAATGTCCAGCCAGGTTTTTCCTCTGTATGTGTTCATGTGTTTAGCGATAGCCTATGTATGATCCGCATTCTGTATTGCGAGTATATGTTCTAATATGCTCTTTTTTAATGGACAAACTGTGCTTCCTACATATTGTTTCCTGCAGAAACATTGTAACATGTATACCACATAGGTCGATTCACAGGTTATTGTTTCTTTTATTTCAAAGATCTTTCCAGTAGGGTCTTTCAGATTTTTTTTATATTTTTGCCAATTCTACAGGCTCTTCACGTTGTGCATTTTGTGAAGCCCTTGG
This sequence comes from Lissotriton vulgaris, assembly GCF_964263255.1. Classification (NCBI taxonomy): domain Eukaryota; kingdom Metazoa; phylum Chordata; class Amphibia; order Caudata; family Salamandridae; genus Lissotriton; species Lissotriton vulgaris. The sequence goes on along the minus strand of NC_141685.1, from coordinate 2,100,928,084 downwards.
ATCTTGTCTGGAGCCATGATTCTGTTTTTTTGTCTTCTAAGTGACTCCTGACTAGATAATCTGATAGATTCGGCACTCTTCTGTAAGATACCAGTGGTTGATCTCCAGTGGTTTTGCCACTATCCGGGTCTTTCTTTAACACATTCCAATATTTTATAAGTGTCTTTTGAATTTTGTATCTTTCTTTACTGTAGGTAAGTTTTAATCGCAGCTGATCAGCATTTGATTGTGTTTCTTTCATTGTCCTGCTCCTGCCGATTATGTCTTGATCTTTTTCTTTTCCTATTTCCTCTTCTCTCTCTTTCTTATTCACCAATGTCTCTGCTCTTGTTTTCTGTCCTGCTTTCACCTCTCCTCATTTGATGTCTGCATATTTATGCCCATGTTCTAAAAGGCGTGTTTTGGTGTTCTTGAATTTCTTTTAAATTTCTTGATCTTCTGAGCAATTTATTTTTTTTCTTCCGTAAGAGCTCTCCATACTGTATGCTTTTTTTTTAAAGTTTGAGGATTAAAGCTTAGTTCATGTAAACGGCTGTTAGTTGCTGTCTTCTTTCTATGCACAGTTGTGTGCATTCAGTTGTTTTTTATATGAACCTTGGTGTCAAGGAACTCTATTTCTTTGGCACTCAAATTGTATGTAAATTTTAGGCCCACGTCATTTTCATTCAAGACTGCAAAAACGTTTTGGAGTTCGGTTTCAGTTCCCTTCCACAGCAGGAACAGATCATCGATGAAACGCAGCCAAAGGGCTACGTTCATCATGTAGTGGTCGGTTTCTTCTCTCCAAGCTATGTTCCTCTACCACCATCCCATCATGAGATTTGCATAGCTTGGAGAGAAAGAAACTCCCATCGCAGTACCACAGCATTGTGCGTAGATCTTTTTATTGAAGAGAAAAATGGTGTTGTATAAACACATGGTTATCATGTCGATCAGCATCTTGGAATGCTCCATTTCATTGATTGATCTTTGTTTCAGGAAGTATTGGACGGCATGTAGTCCCTTTTCATGGTCAATTGATGTGTACAGTGACACCACGTCGATTGTCACCAGCAGGTTGCCATTAGGGGTCCATTAGTATACAGAGAAAGTCTCCAGTGTCCTCGATGTAGGAACTGAGCGTCGGGACAATCGGTGCTAAAAAATGGTCCACCGTTAGCACGGATTGGCAGTCATCCAGCAGTTTGAAATTGGTGATGTGATTGCTCAGTTGATTTTGTACACATTTCTCAATTAGTTTGGCAAGTACTGGAATATTGGTCACTGGGCGAAAGTTATTTGGCTCTGCCGGGTCAGCTGTAGATTCTTTGATGATGGGGAGGACTTGACCTGTTTTTAGGCATTCTGTTAAGATCCCTTGAGATAGTAAGGCATTTATTATTTTTGTCCATACAGGGACAACAATATGGTTGATTCTTTTTAAGCATTTAGAGGGGAGGGGGGTAATTGTAGTGGTTGTTAGGTTTGATATCCAAGAGAGTTTTGTCAATCGTATTCCGGTCATATAGCTTGAAAGTTGCCCAAGTTGTGCATTGTTTTTCAATCTATCATGATCGTTTGTCGTGGTATCATTGTTCTGTGTTGGTAGTTGGCTAGGATGATTGTCGACTGCCAACCTGAGCTCTCTTTCTAGCGTGTTGGCCTTGTCAGTGAAGAATGTTGAGAATTCTTCGCAGCTCAGTTGAGTTTTAGTAGTTTCTTGTGCAGATTTGGCCAACTTATTTGATTGTTGCTTTAACATCTCGAATAGTTTCGACAAGCCCGTTTTTGGTGCTGTCTAGTTCCGATCTAAAGAATTCCTTCTTGGAGTTGAGTACCTTTTTGTTGTACTCGTTTCTGATATTTTTGAGGGGTTTAAGCTGGTTTCCACCTATCTTCATTCAGTGTCTCATTAAACCATGGATTTGTATCCTTCTCAGATATTCTTTTCCATTTTAGTGGCATGGTGGAGCTGACTATATTCGTCATTGACTTAGTGTAGTGCTCAGTGAGTTCATTAGCGTTCAGCAAGTTTTTAGGCGGATTTAGATCCTCACATCTTGCTATTAGTAGCTTAATATTAGGGTCTTTGGTGTTCCTGGTCCACTTTTTCAGTTTGACCGGCTGCGAGGTCTTGCTCTTTTTAATTGTGAATATCAGGAAGGTTATGGCATGGTGATCTGACCAATCACAAGGAACTATTGATTGGACTGTAATATCTTTACTCCTTGAAATCACCTGATCTAAGGTTGCCCCTTTTGAGTGAGTTGGTTGTGTGCAGGCTTGAGTAAGGTTTAGATCTATTAAAAAGTCTTTAAGTGCGTTGATCTGTTTGTCATTATTGTCATCCCAGTGTAAATTGAAGTCGTCTAAGAATATGTTATTAGTGTGACTGTTAGAGTTAGCCGTGATGATCTTCATTAACTGTTCTACAAAAGTAGCATTATTGCCTGGTGGATGGTAAAGCGCATGCAGGTTGCACCTTTGATTGTCTTCAGTTTGTATTTTGAGGCCTAGGTATTCACAAGATTCGAGAGGGTCGAACTGTATTTGGTTGACCTCTAAATCCGATCGGTGTATGCAGGCTATACCGCCACTTGTCTTTTTTCATCTATCTAATCTCACTATTTTATAATGAGGGGGCACCAGTAGATCCAGCAGATGAACGAAGAAGAGGATTCCGTAACCCATGTTTCTGTTAGGATTGTTACGTCTATTTCGTGGCTAACGATGAGGGCAGCAATGTCCTAGGCATGTTTTGCTGCGGACCGACAGTTGAGCAATAGGCACAGTAGTGGTTTCCCTGCACAACTAGAGTTCATCTCTCGAGTATTGTCGGTTAGCTGGACTTGTTGTAGGTTGTTAAGGTTGGGTTTCCTATGGCCAGGATTTTCTATTAGCATCGATCGGGACTGATTTAATTTCCTCACCTCTGCTGCTAGCTTCTGTCTCATATGATTGCATTATGGTTAAGGTTTCATCGTCTGATAAGTATTTAAGATTTCTGTCTGGTCTGTTATGTCTATTTGATAATGGCATAGCTATCTCTCTACTCTTTTCTTGAGAGCTATGCACAAATTTGTGGACGTATTCGACTTTGGTGTGGGTGCTTACCATGATTTCTAGTATTTTTTCCATAGTTTGTAATGCATTTAAAATGTCCTGTGATATATTGCCCACTTGTGTTTGAAGAGCTTCGATTTCTTTCTAAGACTGAGAAAATATTTTTGGAGTATGCGTCTGCCTATTTCATGTTTTGTTTGTGTCCTGGTACTTTATAACTTTGATTTCTTCAGTTTTTTTATTTTTGTCATTGGTTCGTTATAGTTACCTGAGCTAACTATAACTTACGCCCCGTAACACACTGCTTATGACCTTACATATTCCATCACTCATGACATCGTCAGTGACATTACTAATGACAACACTCATGACATCTCAAATGATATCACTGATGACATAATCTACAGAACCACTTACATACCCACTCACACTACCAAATGACCTCTTGTATGCTTATTCACTAAGCATGGGCGAATTTCGCGAATTCTCGATCCGCGAATTTGCGGATTTGCGAATTCGCGATCCGCTAAATTTGCGAATTTGTGCGAATTTGCAGATTTTTGGGTTTTTTGCGTGTTCGCGGGTTTTTTGCGTGTTCGCGGGGCTTTTTGCATCTTCGCGGGCCGCTTGCATGGCGAAGTTACCCATACAGTCGTTTATGGAGAGGGAGAGAGAGATAGATAGATAGATAAATAGATAGAAAGAGAGAGAAAGAGAGGGAAAGAGAGAGGGAGAGAGAGAACGAGAGAAAGAAAGAGAGGCCAGATCTCTGAAGGGCCAGAGTCCTGAGTTGCCCCTACAGAACATACAGCTTTTTATTTTTAGCAAAATGCATATGAAAATTGTGCTGTAAAGGTCTCTTTTAGTTTAACCCCTCCTGACAACTCAAAATGGGTGTATTTGCCATCCTCTCCCTTCTTCCTGTTTTTTATATCTGTAAGTGCTTCCTGATGAGATTTAATTCCTTGGACAGGTGCCTCGTTGTCTACTTGTAACTATTCTCTGACCCTGCTTCAAGGGTCAGAGCAGGGTCAGAGAATAGTTGCAAGTAGGCAACGAGGCGCCAGGAAGCAATTAGCAGCAGGTGTCCAAGTTGAAGTTAATTTGTTTGTAACCCTTTTGTAAAAGGTTACAAAGAAATTAGGTTCAACTTTTGCACCTGCTGCTGTAACCCTTGCTTGGCTGAAAATTCGTCCTCGCTGATTAGCGGATTTTACCGCAAGATTCGCGGATCGCGAAATCGCGGCAAATCCGCAAATTCGCCTGCGAAATGGATTTTACGCCCACCCTTACTATTCACACACTCATACAACCACTCACATACCCAGTCACAGACCCATATTAGTACTACAATACCCACTCATTCCTCTACAGAGGTACCCACATACCCACTCACTCATTTGTACAGCCACTCACATATCCTTTAACTCACCCATACAGCCACTGATACAACCAGTCACTCACCTGTACAGCCACTCACATAGCCACCCACTCAGCCATACAGCTATTAACACACTCACTCATTTGCCTACACTGTCACTCATACTCTCACACCCACACAATCACTTACATACTGATTCACACATCTATGCATGCACTCTCACAACTGTTCACTCACCCAAAGAGCCATTCACACAGACACTCACTCTCCAATATTGCCACTCATATACCAACTACCTTAAATAAACACCAACTGAAATAGCCACTCACTCACCCATACAACCACTTATACACCCAGTCACTCACTCATACATCCATTCAAACACCCACTCACTCACCCATTCAGTCCCTACACATCCACTTACCCACTCATGGAGCCACTCACACTGACACTCACTCATCCATAAAGACACTGACACACCCACTCCCTCACACAGTATCTCACTCAACCACACAGCTACTCACACACCCACTTATACACCCAAAAAGCCAAATCCATACACACAAGGGTAGATACAGTCACACAGCCAATTACATAATTAATGTTCGAAGCAGTATCGCTACGCAGTAGTGCACCTAGTATAGTAATTTAACTTTTGTAGTAGGTTAGCATTAGCATATATATTTAACAATCATAAACTTTTAGAAAATACTTATACTCACTGTACGATGTCATCAGTGATGTCATCAGTCTTGTCATTTGAGAGGTTATCAGTGATGTCATCAGTGATGTCACTCACCATATCATCAGTGATGTAATATGTGAGATCAAAAGCCGTGCATTGCGGGGCGTAACTTATAGTTAGCTCACAAATCTATAAATGTTACATTTCACTGGTTTTGTACGAGGGAAATCGAAGCCTAACTATAATGTCCCTGTAACCTCTGTTTTATTTAGTGATCCAAAATAACTTCATTCCCCGACCAGTATTGCACAAGGAGGCACTTTTTCCAGAGTGGTGGAGAAAGGGGGCATGACCTCTGAAGTCCTCTCAGCAATCCCACTGTTTGGGACTTACTGGAAGTAACAGGAGACCTTGTTCGCCCCCAAGGTCCCTCAGCATCCAAAAGGAGTCAATTTCCCAACCAGTATTACACCAGGAGGTGCATTTCCAGAGTGGTGGAGAAAGGGGGTGTGGGAGGGATGGGCGGAAATAGAAACTAGGAGGCTTCAATAGTCTATCAATTTTGGAGTTTATTTAATGTAAACACTGTCCAGGATGGTTGTGACGTTTATGCCATTTAAAGTAAACACTGTCCAGGATGGTTGTGCTGTTTATGCCAAATCCACATCGTCTTCTTTGGAGCTGTTGGTCTTCGGGTATCCTTCAACCCCCAGGATGCTCAAATAAATGAGAACAAAGAGGACGGTAAGTGGTTGTTCTTAGCGTAGGATTTGGACATTTAGAAAGGGGAGAACCCGTCACCACACCCAGTTTAAGAAAACTTTAAGTTGTTTTTTCAAATACTAGTCAGGTGGTCTTATACTAGTCCCTAGTTTCTACACGGTCACAAAAGTATAAACGTGTACATTGAAAAGTAAGCAGCGATAAGGATGGGCGATGTGAGGAAACCAGACTACTAATTATCTGGGAAAGGCTAGAGATATGCATAGGTGGCATTTATAACAGTGCTTTGCCCCCCTCTCCCGACCTCCCCACTCCCTGGTCAGTCCTCCCGCTTCCCACCCAACTACTTAGGTCTGCCCCCGTGTACAAGGCCACTCACCGTCAGAGCCATAACTCTCCTGAGTCACGGCGGCAGTTGCGCCCTCCTGGGGGGAGGATGGTGTCCACCACTCCTCGGACCACTCATCTGCTTCTTCGCTCTCATCTGTGAAGTCCTCCGGCTCCGCGTCTTTCTCTGGTCCTTCCTCGGTTCCCGTTTCTCGGCGTCCTCGCGCTGTTCATCCTTCCGCTTCTCTTCCGGGTTCTGTGACGAACTCGATGGCGTCCTGCTCCGCCTTTTCTTCTTCCGGACTGTCTCCTGATTGGTCACGTCTCGTGGTTCTGCTTACGTCCTGCAACAGAGACCCGGACCATGAGTTACCCGGGTGTTTGATTGGCATTTCTCTCTCCCAGGTGATTCCCTCGTTAAACTGTGGGTTAAATGTCGTTTTAAACTCCTGCTCATCGGGTTCCTTCTGACATTCCCTTTCCCTTAGTTTCTTGTTTACAAGAAGGGGTTTTATTGGATATCTAGACAAGAAGTCAGCATTGGTTTGGGCTTGACCCTTCCGATGAAAAGTGTTGAACCTGTAAGGTTGTAAGGCAAGGAACCACCTGAGAATTCGATCATTATGTCCTTTATTGCGGGCAAGCCATTCCAGGGGTGCATGATCCGTAAAAAGGGAGAATTCTCGGCCTTCTAGGTAATATTTTAGGGACTCGATAGCCCACTTGATTGCTAGGGCTTCATTCTCGATTACACCATAATTCCTTTCTCGGGGAAAAAGCTTTCTACTTATGTACATGACTGGTCTTTCCTGACCTAATGGGTCTTTTTGGGACAACACTGCTCCCAGACCATATTCAGACGCATCCGTCTGTAACACAAAGGGCTTAGTATAGTCAGGACTGAGCAGTACCGGCTTTGTTGTCAATGCCTGTTTCAACTTCTGAAATGCTTGTTGCATTTCTCTTGAAGGGTTTTGTAATTCTCTTTCAGTTCTCCTGTCTTTTCTAAGGAGATCTGTGAGGGGTGTTGCTGTCTGGGAAAAAGAAGGAATAAACCTCCGATGATACCCTAGAATACCAAGAAAGGCCCTTAGATCTTTCTTTGTGCGTGGAAAAGGTAACTGGCTATGGCGGCTACCTTTTCTTCCTGTGGTCTAATGTACCCTTCTCCTAATAGGTATCCTAGATATTCAACAGATCTTCCAGCCAAATGGCTTTTTGCTGGCTCGATAGTCAATCCTCCTCTCCGAGAGCTTGAATCACTTGCTGGAGATGATCCATGTGTTCTTCCCAGGAATTGCTGTATATGATGATATCATCTAGATAGGCAGCAGCAAAACTGCTACAGGGCCTGAGGACTTGATTCATTAGTCTCTGGAAGGTGCTGGAGCTCCATGTAAGCCGAAAGGCAAACCAAGAAGTGATACAAACCACCAGGAGTGGAGAAGGCCGTTTTCTCCCTATCCTGCTCTCTATGAGGGACCTGCCAGTAACCCTTACACAGGTCTAACGTGCTGATATATTGTGTTCTACCCAACTTTTCTACCATCTCGTCAACTCTGGGAAGAAGGTATGCATCAAATCTGGATATTTTATTAACCTCGCGAAAGTCAATGCAAAAACTAATTGATCAGTCGGGTTTTGGAACTATCACTATGGGGGAGTTCCAGTCACTATGGGATGGTTCAATGATCCCCATTTTGAGCATTTGTTGGACCTCTTGCTCTATGGCGTCTCGTCTTGCTTCCGGTAAGCGATAAGGGCGTAACCGGACTCTTTTCCCAGGTATTGTGTGTATTTCATGTTGTACTAAAGAGGTTTTTACGGGAGTTAGGGAAAACACCTCTTGTAGGGAAGAGAGTTTGTCACAAAGGTTCTGTCATAGTTCTGGGGATAGGTCACTATCTACGCTCTGATGGAAAAAATGGAATGGTGTTCTCTGTCTTCGCAACTAAAGTAGGAACAGGACCTAACCATTTTTTTAGTAGATTTACATGGTAAATCTGGTTGGTATTTTTATTATTGGGATCTAGTTCCAAGCGATACGTGACCGGTGTTACCCTCTCTATGACTTTGAAAGGTCCTTGCCGCTGTCCACTTAGCTTGTGTTCGGAACTAGGCATCATGAGTAGTACCATATCACCTATTTTCAGGGTTCTCTCTGAGGCTTTTTTGTCGTATTGTCTTTTCTGACTGTCCTGTGCTTTTTCCATGTGGTTTCTAACTATGTTTCTGACTTGGGCTAAATGAGTCTTGAAGGTCCAAACGTATTCTGTTAACTCTTTAACCCCATTCTGCTCTTCTTCCCAATCTTCTCGAACCATATCAAGTAAAGTACGAGGTTGTCTGCCATACACGAGTTCAAAGGGGGAATGCCCTGTGCTTTTCTGGCGTTGACAACGGATTGCAAAAAGAGCCAGAGGCAACATGTCCTCCCATTTCTGATATTCTAGATCTAGCAGTTTTTTTAAGGTGCTTTTGAGTGTGGCGTTATACCTTTCTACCAAGCCATTGGTTTGTGGATAATAGGCCGCAGTGCGAATTTGTTTAATCTGGAGTTGTTGACATACCTGTTTCATAATTTTGGAGACAAAGGGTGTCCCTTGATCGGTGATAACCTCTTTGGGAAATCCCACCCTTGAAAATTAGGAAATCATAGCGTTGGCAATTTGGGTGGTATTAGGGTGACGTAACGGAAAGGCTTCGGGCAATCTGGCTGCATAGTCAAAAATCACCAACACATATCTTCTATAACCATTGCGAGAGGGTAGTAGTAGAGGACCGATGAGGTCCATCCCGACTCTAGAAAAAGGTTCATCTATTATTGGGAGAGGTTGCAGAGGGGCTAGAGGGGGTTTATATCTACTGTTTTTCTGGAAGATAGGGCATTCCTGACAATATTTCCTGACTTGATGATATATTCCTGGCCAGTAGAAATGAGCTAGGACAGTACTTTCAGTTTTTTCTCCGCCAAAGTGTCCACCTAAAAGATGGCTGTGTGCTAAGAAAAGGATTTTCTCTCTAAAGGGTGGTGGAACCAATAACTGGGGTTTCTGGTCTCTCCCTCCTTTCCTGTATAACAAACCTTTTATTTTCAGAAATTGTGGACCTACATTTTGGGGGTCTTCCACTTCCACTGCTTTGTTCCAAGCTTCACGTAACGTGGGGTCTTCTCTCTGGGCTACATGGAATTTCGGACCGCGTTCCCAGAGACAGTCATCACTTTTTTTTGTCAAACCTACATGTATCCATTCACGTTTTTCCTTCTTTTTTTGGCTTTTGCTTTTCCTCTGTTTTGTAGCTGGCCACTCATGATCTGTCAGGAAGGAAAAATGGGCTGTTTCTCTCCACTCATCTTCGCTGGTTTTCCTTTCTTTCAAGATATCATCCAGATATGGATAATCTCTTCCTAGTATAAAAGGTTCTCTTAACTTGGGTATGAGTCCGACATCCATCTGTACAGGATCTATTTGAGGATCGTGTTGTACAGTAACCTTAGTAGTGGGATATAGTTTTTGATCTCCATGCACACAAATAATGTTCACAGTGCCCTGTGCTTCTGTAACTCCTCCAGGAGGAGTGTGGGGTTGTATGACCGTTTGAAGACACCCTGTATCTATTAGGGCATCTCGGGGTTCCCCATTGACGGATACTTGTCTGTGATAGGGTAGTGAGTCATCTTCTTCGGTCTGACAGAGATAGGAGCGAGTTAACCCTATATCCATTGGTTCCTCTTTTTGAGGACAATGTTGTGCAATATGACCATACGCTCCACAGTGGTAGCACTGAGGACCTTGGGGAATAACCGGTCGTGGTACAACAGGTAAAGGTCCTGGTGTAAGAGTCACGGTTTCAGATTTCTTGGGAGGTAAAGGTCTAACTGTTCTAGTAGCAGTGCCCCTGTCTGGGTGGTGTTTCCATGAAACATCTTCCCTTCCCTTTTGACTTTCTTGTGCTCGGTTGAAGGCATTCGCTATCTCGACTGCATTTGTCAATGTTAATTGGGTGTGTTGTCTGACCCATTTCTGGATAGGTGGATGTAAGGAAGTTAAAAATTGTTCGAGATATATCTTCTCCATAATTTCTTCCTTTGTTGCACTTGCGGGGTTGAGATATCTATCTGCTAGGTCTCTTACTCTATAATATATGGCCCTTGGGGTTTCCTGAGGCCCTTCTTTGATCTGTCTGAACCGGATCCTATAAGTTTCATGGTCTATTCCCATTCTCTCGAGAATACTTCTTTTTATGTCATCATAAGGAGTAAGTCCCAATGGATTCGCAGCCTGATAAGCGGCCTGTAGGTCGCCAGAAAGTAATGGACCCAAGTACTGTCCCCATTTGTTCTGCGGCCAGGCGGCCCCTCTGGCCATGCGCTCGAAATTAGAAAAATAGAAATCCAGGTCTTCTCCTACTACATATTTTTGCATTACTACAGAAGGCAAAGTGGTTTGTGGTCTGGGTTGACCGAGCATTTCTGTTAATTTACTGATAACTGTTTCCTGTTCGGAACTTTGGGCTGTGAGTGTGCAATGTAATTTATCGGGATCTTCTTCTGCAACAGCCAGAAACTTTTCCATTATCTTCCCTAACTGTTCCTGATTGTCCGCCATTTTCTTCATGACAGCCTCCATTTCCTCCGATCCCACTTCTGACACCACCTGTGGGAGGAATGGGCGGAAATAGAAACTAGGAGGCTTCAATAGTCTATCAATTTTGGAGTTTATTTAAAGTGAACACTGTCCAGGATGGTTGTGACGTTTATGCCATTTAAAGTAAACACTGTCCAGGATGGTTGTGCTTTTTATGTCAAATCCACATCGTCTTCTTTGGAGATGTTGGTCTTCGGGTATCCTTCAACCCCCAGGATGCTCAAATAAATGAGAACAAGGAGGACGGTAAATGGTTGTTCTTAGCGTAGGATTTGGACATTTAGAAAGGGGAGAACCCGTCACCACACCCGGTGTAAGAAAACATCAAGTGGTTGTTCAAATACTAGTCAGGTGGTCGTATACTAGTTCCTAGTTTCTACACGGTCACAAAAGTATAAACGTGCACATTGAAAAGTAAGCAGCAATAAGGATGGGCGATGTGAGGAAACCAGACTACTAATTATCTGGGAAAGGCTAGAGATATGCTTAGGTGGCGTTTATAACAGTGCTTTGCCCCCCTCTCCCGACCTCCCCACTCACTGGTCAGTCCTTCCGCTTCCCGCCCAACTACTTAGGTCTGCCCCCGTGTACAAGGCCACTCACCGTCCGAGCCGTAACTCTCCTGAGTCACGGCGGCTGTTGCGCCCTCCTGGGGGGAGGATGGTGTCCACCACTCCTCGAGCCACTCTTCTGCTTCTCCGCTCTCGTCCGTGAAGTCCTCCGGCTCCGCGTCTTTCTCTGGTCCTTCCTCGGCTCCCGTTTCTCGGCGTCCTCCGCTTCTCTTCCGGGTTCCGTGACGAACTCGACGGCGTCCTGCTCCGCCTTTTCTTCTTCCGGGCTGTCTCCTGATTGGTCACGTCTCGTGGTTCTGCTTACGTCCTGCAACAGAGACCCGGACCATGAGTTACCCGGGTGTTTGATCGGCGTTTCTCTCTCCCAGGTGATTCCCTTGTTAAACTGTGGGTTAAATGTCGTTTTAAACTCCTGCTCGTCGGGTTCCTTCTGACAGGGGGCATGGCCTCTGATAACCTCTCAGCAATCCCGCTGTGTGAGATTTACTGGGAGTAAAATGAAGGGTAGTTTGCCTCCAAGGACCCCCTGGAGAAAAGAGGACTTAATCCTCCAACCACCAGTGTGCCAGGAGACGTGTTTTCAGAATGGTAGAGAGTGGTGTGGCCTCCGAAGTCCTCCTAGCAATCACGCTCTGTGGGAGTTACTGGAGGTAACAGGTGGGGTTGTTGGTCTTCAAGACCTTCAGCAGCCAAAGGCTCTTCATCCCCCAACCAGTAGTGCATCAGGATACGCATTTGCACAGTGGTGAGAAAAGGGGTATGGCCTCCAAAGACCTCTCAGCAATCCCGCTGTCTTTGACTTACTGAAAGGAACAGGAGGACTTGTTGCCCCCCAAGGACCCTCTGGATCCAAGAGGACTTTGTCTCCCTTCCAGCAGAGCATCAGGAGGCCATTTTGCAGAGTGGTGGAGAAAGGGGGCTTCGACTCCAAAGTCCGCAATGGACCCCTTCTATTATATTATTTGAGCCCCATTGAGGTAGCAGTCCCTGGGGCAGCGAGCGGCCATACTAACTCCTGCATTTCTATAACTTAATTACCCTAGGTAGTTGTCGGTCCACAGAGCTGCCAGGAGCCATGCAGGTCCCTCTTCACTTCTATAATTAATTGCCCAAGGGAGATGGTGGTGCCCAGGGTAGCAGGGAAGGCCGTACGTGCCTCTCCTATATTTATTTAGAAAGAAGCCCCGGGGGACGTGGTGGTCCCCGCAGCAATAGAAAAGCCTGAGGAGAGGGGCTCTTGTGCTGTTTTAATTTTCAGTAAGATCTGCGGATCCTGGCAAAAAAATTATAAAACGCTTTTTGGGCCCTGCAGGGTCCCTGTGGGATCCCCCCCCCCCAAGAGTACAAAAAAGACACTCCCTCTAGACCTAAATTTCTTACATTTACGGTTTCACAAAGCTTGAAAATGGGGCATACAGAACATTATATATCTTTTCCATTGTTTTACAATGTTTTACAAAAATAGGACTGTCATCATTATTCAAGTAATGCTGTACATATAATACAATTATTATTTTTTTTAATTTTTTTATTAGAGAGTACGTGTATACATTATACAAAACAATATCCATTTGTTTCCAGATTTGAACATACAATAAAACGAAAAAATAGCAAAACCTAAACCAATTATAGGCATGTATGAATAAAACATGAAATCCAATGGGAGAAGAACTTTCATAGTTAAGTCATTTTAAATCTTAAACCAGTACTTATATTAGCTCTCATTCCCCTGACCACTCATCCTTATAGTTCTCCAACTGGCCACTGGTGCCCACAATCGTAACCCCATCTCTCTTGTTTTTAAACCCTTATGCTCATATAGAGCACCCTCGATGTTGTGGATGCCCAACAGCCTACATATCCACATTTGAAATGTTGGGGCCTCTAGATCTTTCCAGGCAGCTGTTATTAATATCCGGAATACTGCTACTGCTATAAAAATTAAAGCTTCCTCCTCAATCCTTAATTTTAAATTAATATCGCATGCAAAAATAAATAGGGTTGGGGATAAAGTTATTTTGACTTCTAGGAGCCCCTCTAAGAAAGCCAATATCTCCATTTTAATAGGGTTAAGTTTCTCGCAACCATAGAACATATGAACAATATCTGCAGCACCTTTGCCACATCTAGGGCAATCATTATCAGCCCTCATCCCCCACTCAAACAACTTGGATGGGGTATGATACAAATTAAATAGGGTTTTAAAATGTTCAGCTTTAAGGTTGGAGGAGCGCAGAAATCTCTTATCGAAAGTAAGAGCTCTATCCAGATCAATCTCTGGGTCCACCAATTTCTCAGCCCAGGCTGCCTCGGTCTTAAGCATGTCATCTGGAGAACTTTCCATAAGGATTTTATAGAGTCCATTACTTTTCCGCCCACCTCCCTTCAAATAATCCAATAAATGACTCCTTTTCCCCAAAATAATTTGTGGTCTTACTGATCTGATTGTGTTTACCACCTGAAGGTATTTATATTCTTGCCCTTCCTGTAATGTATATCGCAGCCTTAAATCGGACAGTGATCTGCATGCATCCTTCACCATTATTTGCCCGAGTGTTACAATGCCTTGCTGTTCCCAGTGTCTCCAGGATCCATCCATGCACAGATTTGGAAAAAGACCAGAGTTCCATAAAGGAGTATGGTGGTTATACCTTGGAATACCCATTACTTTCTGCACAGATGCCCAGACCCCAGCTATACCTTCGAGTATTTTATACCGTGATTTCTTGTAATACCTTCTTTCCGTTTTCCTCAAAAGTATCCCAAATGCTTGATCACCCAATGCCAGTTGAAATATCGATGGAATATCATCTGGGCCCCCTTCCTGATTCGCCCTCCCCTGATCGAAAACGATTGCCATTTCTGTAAGGAGGCAGGACCAGTGGTAATTCCTGATATTAGGCATACCTAACCCTCCCCTTTCCTGAGGTAAAGACATATACTTGTTTGCTCTTCTAATCTTGCCATATTGCCACAGGAATTTTATAAAGATTGCTTCAATTTCCTTTATCATTTTATCTTCCAATTTAAATGGGATAGATCTAAGTTTATACAGAATCTTGGGGAACATAGTCATTTTAATGACATTAGCCCTGCCTATTATTGATAAATGAAGTGTATTCAATCTCCTTAGCTCTTGTTCCATTGATTTCAGGAGGGGTGTAAAATTATCTCCAATTATGTTCCCTGGTTGTGAATTAAGAGTTATACCAAGATACACCACTGAATTGACATACCTAGCATCCTTTTTTATTATATTCTTAGAACATAGAATTTGAGTCTTAGCTTCATTCAGACGATATCCTGAAAATTTCCCAAACAAGTTTGTCATGCTCACGATTTCCCTCATAGCAGATTCCAGATCGTTCGTGATAACGGCTAGGTCATCTGCATATGCAAGCAATTTTGTTTGAAATCCTTTTATAATTACTGGTTGTATCTTTATGTTGGATAATATCTGTGTAATTTGTGGGTCTATGTACAGGGCAAATAAGATAGGAGAGCAGGGGCAACCCTGCTGAGTGCCTCTCGTTATATTAATTTTCCCAGAGCTCCCGCCCATCAACTGAATCTTGGCTGAGGGAGTAGAATACATTGCCTGTAAGGCCTGTCGGAACCTTGGCCCAAACCCCCTCTCCTCTCAAACCTTCCATAGGAAAGACCACCTCACCAGATCAAATGCTTTTTCTGCATCTAGGAGGACCATCGCGTCCCCCTCCCCCCCGGCAGCGCAGATGTCAAATATGGTAATCGCTCTTTTGATATGATTCGTCGTACCTCTTCCTGGGATGAACCCATGCTGCCATGGTGAAACCAGGGCCGCAATGATCCTCCCAAGCCGGGTAGCCAATATCTTGGCATACAGCTTATTATCAGCATTGATCAGGGAGATAGGCCTGTAGGACCCTGGATTTTCTTTGGGCTTACCCTTTTTGTGGAACACCACAATATTGGTGCTCTTCCATGACTCGGGTATCTTGCCAGTGATCATAATCCCGTTAAATAAGTCCAAGAGAAGAAGGGATATTTCCTCCCGCAAGCATTTATATATTTCGAGTGGTAACCCATCCGGGCCCGCAGCCTTCCCTGCTGCCAGACCTTGCAATCCACCTATTACCTCCTCGATGATTATAGCCTGTTCCAACTCCTCCCTCTCCTTCTGACCCAGTTTTTGACCTGTACTTTCCCAGCTGTTAATTGGGGTATCTGTTACCACCTCCTCCTGGTATAGATCTTGATAAAAACCTTCTGAAAACCTCCAAAATTTCAGCAGGCTCCTCATATACTCTCCCTTGTTCCTCTATTTTTGTAATTATACTTTTTGACGTAACGTGTTTGATACGGAGCGCTAATGCCCTTCCAGCCTGTTCCCCAGTCTCATACAGCCTAGTTCTGTTTGTATGATATTCCGCCGCAGATTTTTTGGCCAATTGAGTCTGTATACCCGCTTTTATAGCATTAATCCTCCCAAGTGTTTCCAGTCCTTGCCGCCCCTGACTTATATCCCTTTGGTGCTGCCTTTCGGCATTACTCAAACTTTCCAGTAATAGCTCCCTTTCCAACTTGGTTCTTTTCCATTGTCTAGTAGTATAGCTAATAGTTTCCCCTCTTAACCCGGCCTTATACGTGTCCCAGACTACCCCCCTGGAAGCACTATATCTGTTGGCATCGAAAAAAGCCTTTGACCAATTTCTAATATGTTCAATATAGACGCTATCAGTTAATAATTTCCTATCGAAAGTCCATGGTCTTGGTCCTTTTGTGGGTCGATTAACATCCATTATCATTACCAAGGGGTTATGGTCATACATTATCATTGGGAGTTTGCTGATTTTGACCTTATTTATTTCTGTGGCTGAAACAAAGAAGTAATCTAATTTGCAATATTTGTTGAAAGATGTGAAAAGTAAGTAAACCCAGTATCCGATAATTCCTTATTACCCCAAACATCTCTTAGCCCATATGATAGCATTAACGCGGATATGGCTCTATATACCCTGGGTTTACGTCCGGTGTATGGGATATCATTAGTAAAGTCTGCCGAAATATTGCAGTCTCCACAGACTATTAATGGAGCTGGCCAGTCTATAAGTTCCTTCTCGATAAAATCAAAAGTGCCAGGATCATCCGAATTAGCTCCGTAAATTGAACAGATAGTACAACCCAGGTTCAATTCACATATAGCCCACCTACCGAGGGCATCTGCCTTACAGCGCTTAGCTCCCCCGAGGCCCACCTTTCCAATAATGGCCACACCCCTTATGGTAGACGTTTGAGAGGTACAGGACAGGATCTCAAACCCTTTTAGCTTAAGCCAGTGCTTGTTCTTCCATGGCAGATGAGTCTCTTGTATTGCCAAAATATCTATATCTATTGCTTTAAGGTATTCCTCGAATCTGAGCCTCTTTTTCCAATCGTTCAAACCGTTAATATTTATGGAACCTATCTTGAGTTTAGGCATTTTCCTGGACCATCCCTTCCCAGCTTCTTAAACAACAGAATAACTTTCTTGAAACAAAATTACAACATTTCTTCATTTGTCCTTTTCAAATTGAATTTATATGTAAATTAGTAACACGTGCTCTTTTTTCTTTTTTGTTTGCTCCCACACCCCCGAACCTCCACCCACCCACTCTGCCCCTGCACCCCCCCCCTACCCCCCTACTGGCCCCTTGACCGCATACCCACCTCTGTGGGGTGCTCAGACAAAGTCTGTGCATATGATGGGAGCAGCGTTGCAGCGAGGACTCAATTTAAGCCGCTTAGTAGCCCTAATGGGCTTGACCACAGAGCTCATATTTCCTAGATCCAGATACAAATCAGCTTAGTATAACGGAATACCTTGGTTAACAATTCACTTCATTGCCTAGACCATAAAAACAACTTTGCGATACCTACATTCTTCAGTATGCGTTCACAAACACCAACTCATTTCGTTTCTAGGTATCCACTAATACATACTAATAGCTGTCAGTCTACCCCCCCCCCCAACACCATACTGCAGGGACAATGGATCCACAAGCTGAAATCTATATAGAGTTTAAAAATTCTTTAGCCTTAATTTCTGATGGGAAATATAAGGTCTTTCCATGATGAATTATCTTGAGTTGGGCTGGGTTAATAAGGTAGACTTGAACTTTTTTGTCCTGAAAAGGTTTGATCAGTTGTCGTAGCCTCGAGCGCCTTTCCACCGTCACATGGCAGAAGTCGGGTCTGACAAAAAATGAAAACCCCTCAAATGTTCTCTTGGCGTCTGGTCTGGCCTTCTCTGCTATAGCCTGGCGCAAAAGGAAATTCCCCAGGAAAATCAAAATTGCCCTAGGTTTATCTCCTTCCCTGAAATTTTGATTCCTCTTAAACGGGGTTCTATGTGCTCGCTGGACCTCTGAGTCCCAGCACCAGCTCTCCAATTCGGGGAATGCGTTAGCAAATACTTTCACAATGAAGGCTCTCGCATCCCCCCCCTCCAAACCTTCCGGAACTCCCAGGACCCTAAGATTGTTTCTCCTAAGCCTATTCTCAAGATCCTCGAGCTTCCACAGTATGTCCTCAGCTTGTGCCCCATATGATTCCACCTTACTGGTGGCAGCAGCAGATTCAGCTTCAGAGGAAACCACTCTTTCTTCAAGATTTGAGACTCTGTCGTCCACTGTCGCGCATGCCTTTGAAAGTTTCCTCACGACAGTCTTAATCTTCCTCATGGCCGCTTGGGATTTACGATTGTCCTGCCTGGTCTCTTCCCGATGCGCGATTATTTCCTGGTGGATTGCTTCCAACATGGAGCGTTGGGTGGATTCGAAATCCTGAGTTAGGTTCGATGACCCCTGGAGCAGAGTAGTGGGTGAATGATCCCAAGTTAACCCCCTTTGCTCGTTTTTTTTGAAGGAGATGCTGGTTTCGCTATAGTTGTAGGGGTAACCTCCTCTGGATCAGTATCTGACTCTAAATTACTGCCGTCTATATCTGAGCTGTTTCCCCCCTCATCTTCTGACCAATCTGCCTCCTCGGCCACCGAATGGAAACACTCACTAGGCGTCTTCTCACTTTCAGTGTTACTCATTGCCTCCAACCGCTCAGTTAGAGTGTTGTCATTGAGCGTAATGTTAGCTACAGGAGGAATAACCTCGATTCCCTCTTGCCTTTTGCTGATACTGCCTTCCGTGGCCTCTTGTTGTTCCATCTGCATTACCTGATCTGAGTCAGCAATATCCACAGGAGTGACTACTTGCATGTTACTTTTACCTGGAGTAAGGTCTGTTGGCAGGTTAGATGGGCCCCCTGCTAAAGCCATTATTGCATCTGTGACAATGGCATCCGTCTCAGATGCGCCTGCGACCTCAGTCATTGTTGTCTTTTTCGAGCCAGAGAAACCCATTGCATCAGACCCGTTTGTACAATCCTGTTTATTGCTCTGGCTTCCTTGCCCTCATGAACGTCTTGGGCGCTATGCATTATATTCCCCTCAGCTACATTAGGTTCATCGACTGCAGCTGCAGCTATTGCCATGTCTCTTGGTCTTACTTCCTTGCCCTCAGGGTTGTCTAGAGAACCCTGCAGTGTCTCGCCCCCAGACGCCCCCCCAGATGCTTCAAGTACATCAGTCACTGCCTTATCCGATTCAGCAAGCAGTTTCCCTCCTTTCTCCTTACCGCCTCGTAGCATCTCTACGATGCTGATGTTTGCGGTAATGGCGGTGTTCTGGCGAGTCCTGGCCGCTGCGGACTTGGTCTCCTTCTCCTTCACAGGGGGTTGAGCTCGCCCTGGTGTTGCGCCTTTTGATATCACTACCGGCTCTTGAGCTTGTCCAGAGCTACCGTCAGTAATTTCCGTCGTTCCGCCTGCATTTTCAACCGCATTCTTCTTCCTGGAGGTCTTCCCGGCATTATTATGTTTGGGAGCCATTTCGTTACAGCAATGTACCGCCCTGAAGCAGAGCGCCTTCACCCTTCTGCTTCTTATAATACAATTAATCTCAGCACCTGTAACGTTATAGTTAGGTTGTCACCTCACTCGTGCAAAACCAGAGAAGTTCAGCCGTTATAGTTACCTTAATTAACTATAACTTGCGCCCTCGCAATGCACTGCTTATGACCTCAAATTATATCACTCATGACAGGGTCAGTGACATCACTGATGACATCTCAAATTACATCACTGATGACATCGGTAATTACATCATCTAGTGACTGTGAGTGTTTTTCAAAAGTTTGAGTGTTCAATATATATACACCAAGGTGTAGTGGTGAATCAGTGGGTGTATAAGTGACTGTTTGGATGACTGAGTGGGTGCGTGACTGACTGTATAAGTAAATGATTAGGTGTCTCAGTGAATGTATGGATGATGACTGATTGTGTTAATGTATCTGTCTGTCAGTTTATGTCTAAGTAAGTATATGAATGCGTTAGTGGGTACGTGAATGCTATATGGGTGATTGATTGGTTGACTGTCTGTATGGTTGGCTGGGTGTCCGTGTGTGTGGGTGAGAAGGTGTGTGACGGCCTGTTTGGATGCGTGAGTGTGTAAGTCAGTGCCTGTATGGGGTAGTGAGTGCATGTGTGAAATGCTGTATGGATGAGTGAGTGTCTTTATGGCTGTGTCAGTGCTTGAATGCTTGTGTCAGTATGGGTAACTGTATGTGAAAGACATTATAGGTGAGTGACTGGGTATATGAGTGACTGCATGAGTGAGTGAATGTGAGAGTGGATATATGGATGAGTACATTCTTCTGCCAGTCACTGTGTAGGTGAATGTGTTACTATTTGAATGAGCAAGTACGTGGATGTGTATGTAACTGTTTGGGTTAAAAGGTACCTGTATGATTGACTGTATGGATGAGTATGCATGTGTGTGAGTAGGTCTAAGGGTGACTTGCTCAGTCTGTGAGAGTGCTTGTATGAGCATATGAGTGGATATGTCTATGACTGTATTGGTGACTGAACGGGTGTATGAGAGGCAGTATGTGTGAGCAAGTGGATATATGGGTTGATCTATGAATTAGTGAGTGGCTGTGTAAGTACTGGCAGGGCTCTGTCAATGGGGTTGTGAATGGTTGTGTGGGAGTGGCAGTGGGTGTATAACAGATTTTATAAGGGTGTGAATGGGTACGTCAGAGCTGATGTGGATGATGTCACCACTGATGTCATCAGTGATGTCATTTGAGATGACATCAGTGATGTCATGAGCGATGTCACTGACCATGTCATGAGTGATGTAAAACGTGAGGTCATAAGCAGTGCATTGCTGGGGCGCAAGTTATAGTTAACTCAGGTAACTATAATGGCTGAAATTCTCTGGCTTTGTTTCAGTGTCATGTCCGCCTAACTATGATGTCACCGTAACCTTTGGTTATTTTGGTGAATTTCTAAGGTTTAAAAAAAATCTTATTTGCGAACTATAACAACCCTGTAACCTTTGTTTTTTTAGTGAATTTCCAAGGTTTTTTAAATTCTGTTTGCCATCTATAATATCCCTATAACCTTTGTTTTTTTGTGTGAATTTCTAAGGTTTTTTAAAATTCTATTTGCTAAGTATAACGACCCTGTAAGCTTTGGATTTTTTGTAAACTTCCAAGATTTTTTGAGTAGCAGTCACGTGTGCAGAGTGGTAAATAAAGAGGGCTGGGCCCCCAACCAGCTCTTTAGAATTCTGCTGCGTAGGACTTACAGGAGGTATCAGGCGGACTTCTTGGCCCCAAGGTCCCTCAGGAGTAAAGTGGACTTCATCCCCCAACCAGTAGTGCGCCAAGAGGCGAGTTTGCAGAGTGGTTGAGAAAGTGGTATGTGGCCCTCGAAGACCTCTTAGCAATCCCACTGTGTGGGACTTACTGGAGGTAAAAGATGGGATAGTTGGCCCCCAAGGACGTCGTTGGGGGCCAACTACCCCTCCTATTACCCCCTGTCAGTCCCACACAGCAGGATTGCTGAGTTCGGATAGCAGGCCTCACCCCTTTCTCCTCCACTCTGCAAACGCGCCTCCTGGTATGCTCTTGGTTAAGGATGAAGGCCCTATCACTGCTGAGGATCTTTAGAGACCAATTAGCCTACCTGTTACCTCTAGTAATCCCCACACAGTGGGATTGCTGAGAGGAGGTTGCAGGCCAAGCACCTATCTACACCACTATGTAAACCTGTCACCTGATGCACTACCATAAGGGGGATGAGGCCCCCGTGCTTCTTGAGGGTCCCTGGTGGCCAACTGCTGCATGGGGGATGAAGTACACTTTAGCCCTGAGGCCCTCAAGATGCACAGGGACCTCATCATCCTACCTACAGGGTGCAGAGAGGTGCGTTTGCAGAGTGGTGGAAAAAGGGGCATGGCCTCCAACCACATCTCAGCAATCCCGCTGGTTTTCCATGATAGATGCGTCTGATCCATCTACAATGGGGGCCTGGCAATGGCTGATATCTTCCTGTGCAACTGGGCAGGGCACATTCTAGTCTTGAACAACTGGCTGAAGGGGGGATGGGCAGACCCATCCTTCAGAAGGAAGTTATCAATGATTGGCTTCGATAACCTCATTGGTGTGCTATACAATGCGCCGATCCCTTGATCACCCCTTGATCACTTCCAGTGATCACAAAACCCATGTTACTAGCCTGAAGGGTAGCGCTGCATTGCACTGGTTGGGAGCAGTGGGAGATGCTGGAGACCCCCCAATATGTGGGCAGATGGCTGGACAATGTGGTGCACCTTGAGAGCTTCAGAGAAAGGGACAATATTGCCATTTTCCGGCTAGGTGACCTTTGGGAAGGGGGCCATATGAAAAATTTCCATTCCCTCCAAACAGAATACTCCCTCCTCAGCTCACAATTTTTCTGGTATCTTCAGCTTTGGCATGCACTCTCTGGACACCACGAGGTGCTAGCTGACTCCCGAGAATTCAATCCCCTGGAAGGTCAGACACATAAGGGTTCTCTGATTGGGAGGGGGGGTTATCTTTCAAATTTACAAATCTCTGGTCATCCATTTACCTAGTGCACTAGCGTCTTTGAGGGAGAGATGGGATGGGTGGCTGAGCCAGTTGGACTGAGCAGAGTGGAGGGAAGCATGTATGGCACGTGCACCCTGGCCCGCTCCGCCTGATTACGTATAGTAATTTTTACTGCATGGTCTGGAAGTATCCCATTATTCAGCAGTAATAGCATTCCATTTTCATGACTCTGTCGGCAGTGCTTGGTACAATGCTGGTATTTTCCCCTAAGGTTGCCCTGCTTCCCCTCGTGGATGAGCTGGGAGGGACAAGGAGAGACCACACTCTTATGGGCTTTGGTACATTACTAGCTAAGGAAGATATAGGCAAATATTGCAAGTGACAAGAGGCTCCACCACTGAGGGAATTGAGGTCAGGCATGCACCGCTCTGCGAAATTGGAGGAACCTATTTATGTGGCCAGAAGATGCCCCCAAAAATACTAGAAGATATGGGGGAAAATGGTGGATGCACTACGGACTGGACACTACGACCATGTGCATCTAAGGTGTGGGATGGGTGGGCCATTAAAGTGCAGCTACTGGGACACCTTGCATGTGGCAATACGGTTGGATAATGCTCTCTGCCTCATAAAAGATAATAGAGTTTTCTTTATAATCAAAAAATACACTGGCACCTCTAAAATACTCCTGTAACCGGCAGTCCTTTCCATCAAGTGTTGGACTGTGGCTTAGGCTACAGATATACTTTGAGAAATACAATTGAATCTGTTAACTCTAATCAGCCAAATAAATTCAGTCTTTACTTCATTGAGTCCATCTGTATGTAATTTGTACTTCCTCCAACATATTTTAAAGCAGCATCACCTCTGGGAGTTGTATACTGATCAAATACTGTCCTATAGTTCAGTCTAAGATAAAATCTGAAAACTCTTGCTGCAAACAACAATTGAGAAAGCAATTGGTTACTGCATTTATTGACAGTTCCAGTTGATAATAGTCATCCCAAATGCTTCCTCATGTTGTCAAATCTATAGCTACAATGGCATGTCATCATTCTCTAAATGGGTTATCGTAAGACAATCAGATATGTTCCACACTGTGGTTTTGTTCAACATTCTACTTACATGCTGGCACTAGATCAGCTGTTTACAGAATCTTAGTCTTCATTTTCTCCTTTGTTCACTCAGATAATGGCAACTCTCTAACATTTAGCTTTGCAGAATGTACTTTGGGTAAAGTTTTCTGAATATAGGTGACACAGGCGTGTGCAATTGTGGAGGTCAGATGAGATTCTTCTATTGTGGTTCCTCTAACCAGAGTATTTATTGGTAGGTATCATTTGTCATTGAAATAGAAATCGTTCACACTCCTTGATTCTTTGGAGATTAAAAAAAAGTTAGCATCTTCAGCAATTCTGAAAAACTATCTCCTTCTGGTGCATCGATCATAAAGGACTTGGTGTTAATACATTCTGGTATAAAAGCTTTCCTCAATACCATCATCTAGGTGTTTAGTGGTATCTTCATATGATGTTTACCTTCAAAATGTGACTTATCTGACTGACAGAATTTCTTCTTCCTCTTCCAAAAAGGATGAATGTCTAACGTGCAGGCATAGTTCTGTCTAGCCATGTCTCAGAATACTGTGGCTAATGATCCAAAAATTATAGAAATGACCTCCATTACACATGAGGTACGTGTTCCTTCATTAATTATCTTTCTATTGAAAGCAACAGTCTATGGGTCTGCTTGCACTCCCTTAACTTCCTGTGGAATTCAAATTGTCACCTGATGTGTGAAGACAATCCCTTCAATAGTCAGAAATGCTAATGTTTTGGTTACTTCCCTAATATGGCACAGCCAATACAGGTGCATTCACCTTTAGTTTTGTCAATCCATCTGGAATCCTTCTGTCTTGAATGGATCCAGGTTCTTGATAACAGCTGAAAACAGTTCTTGGAGTTCACATTTTTGGGTCAAGCCTCACAGTCCTTGTGCTGTCTGCAAGTCCTGTTGTAGCCTCTATAATGGGCTTTGACACACCCACGGATTGCCATTTGGTTGTTATTTGTGTCTTTTAGAAAGGATGTCTTGTTATAGGTGCATTTGTTTAAATGTCCCTCCTTTGTCTGCTTTTGTGAGTGCTATGCACAATAAAGCATTTATTCTTGTTTGTAAGGGTGGGTTAGTGTTTTTCTCTTTCAAATACAAGGGAAGGCAACCTCAAGTTTCAATTTTATTTATTTATGATCTTGGAACTCCAAATAGGCCCACATAAAAATGAAATTTATAATTACAAAGCATTAAAATATGATATACAAATACCCTAAATGTTATAAAAAATCAAGTAAAACCAAATTTAGTGATCATAACCTTCATATAAATGTTTTAATACATATCTAAAAAACACTTAAAAAAGTTAAAAATCCTATGACAAAACATTTCATTTGGCAGTTCATAAATGGAATTTGTTAGTGCAGAGGCAAAAAGTATAGATAATTGTAGACCGATTGGCCTCATCCATTTACGCCGATACAGGAATAGGGCGGGTCAGATAAATAATACATGATTAATATCCTGAATAGAATTACAAAACGGGGAAGAACCATACCATTTAGATAATACGTTGTTTAAAGGGAGTATGCCCTGCCTCAATAATAACCATAAGCTACGCACTCCATGGGGCAGGTTCCAAGAGATATAAGGCTGTACTTTATTTATCACACAGGAGTCAATGGCCGGGTGGGCGCCTCTATTTAGAAAATGGGCTTCCCTATCCCTAGTGAAGCTTAATTTCCTGGTGGCCTGCTTCAAAGTGGCCTTCAATTGATATGGCGATAGGGTGAAAAGTACTGATTCATCTAGTTGTAGCAGGTCAACCGCAGTTCTAAAATTAAAAAAAATTAATGATTGCTCATTTAAGCTTCCTACTAATTCTTTCCGGATAAAAAATCTTAGTGTACCAAGGTCACCCTTTACCAGGCTTGTAACCCATCGCACTATCCCGGCAAGACCCTGTACCCATCTACTTCTCAGACCAAATTTCAACCTTAGAGCAGCCACAGGACAAGCAGAGTTGACTGTGGCTAGGCTTTCTAAAATTTTGCCTTCTGTTGTATTTAAAAAGCCCCATTTTCCTATGTCAAGTAGTCTAATACCATACAACAGGGAAACAGGAATTTTAGCACGAAATACCTCTAATAAAAGTGCAAAATGTCTTCTTCCAGTGGATCTGTAGAGGGAGCCCAAGTTTTCCCCCTGTGATATAGCTTTATAAATATTATGTTCTATATGGGCTTTATCACTTAGGTTACCGCACACTGTTCTTCCCTAGAAAACAAATGATTATAAAAGTTCCACCTACAGACCAAACAAAATTCCCATACTTCATCTTTTTTCTTCTGTGCATACACATTATTTTACTTTTTGATACATTTATGTTTAAATAGTGGGCCTGAGGTTCCGTGACAATTATAAGTGGTGTTTTTAACTCGTACGAATATGGTCGAGTCTGGTATCTATGAACCGCAAATGACGAGTTTAGTAAGTGTGCGCAGTTTCGCTGTGCTAACTTAAACCGTTCGTTTGTTAGGTGGGTTTTTCATCTGTACCCACGGGTTCCATCTTGGATACGGCATCCATTTTGTCTCTTGCCCTCAAGTAGCCAGCGAACGGACGATGTCCGCTTCGCGACCCTGGGACTCCCAAGATATTTGCGGAAGACACATGTCCTTTGAAAGTGTCTTTATGACGAGGGGGATGATACTGTAAGGCAGATGGCCCCGCTCGAGGCTCATCTCGCCGTGCCGGTTTTTTGTCTCAGCCGTGCATCTCATTAGGCACGTCCCTTTGATGCCTGTATCTCGTGTTTCTCGATACCTCCCCTTTTACACCCTTTCCGATCTCCCCACTGTCTCCGTCTTCCCCTGCACCTGTCCTTGTTCCCATTTCGATCTGATTTTACTGCCGATTGGAATGCACTAATGTTGGGAAGATGGGTTTTTACAGTTGGGAACCGCCAAATGTTTCCGCACTTATGTTTCGGACCTCATGTGTATCAAAGTGACCAAAGCGACCCCTCTGGGGGATAATGGTGGGAACCGGGTTGTAAACCTTTGTGTACCATGTTGTCCTATGGGTAAAAACTGTATAAAAGGAGCGATCCACAGAACCAATTTGAAGCAGTCTCCCCAAGTTGCACGAGTTGTACTTGTCGTGATATCTGTGTTCCCTGCAGCAAATAAACCTTGAATCTTTGACGCCAAAGGAAGTGTCCCGTGTCTCTGTGATTCGTACGCCGGAGCAGGTTACCCACGAAGGTTTCAGGTGTTGTGCCCTGGCACCGCTGGGTCTTAAAGAACCCAGTCCTTCAGTTGGCGCCCAACGTGGGGCTGCATCAGTGGTACCGGTCCAAGCCCGACGATCGTGAGGAACTTCGTGTGAAATCTCCGAGGGAAGGTGCACTCCGCTTCATCGATCCTGTTGTCGAAATAAGTGGCCCGAAGACTTTTCCCGCGAAGATTCCCGCCTCCTGACGGCTGCGACGGACTGCTGCCCTGACTGTAGACCTGTTTTGGCGCCTGGCGTAGACCTTGGTATAGCGAGACGATTGACGGGCCTTCCTGGAGACGCCATCGATCTTTGAGTTAAGTATTTGTGGGTCGCTCCCAGAGTTCTTGGTTGTTGACACTTTAGCGAGTGTTTTTGTTGTTAACGCTGTGTGAGTGTTTTTGTCGGTGACACTCTGCTAGCGTACTTTGTTGTGTTGTTTGACGACTGCAGCCGCCAAAAACCGAGGGTTTTGTTCTTTGCTGGGACTTGGTAAATCCCGTAACCCTTGAAGTTTGTGAGACTCGGCTAGTGTGCAAGATGCCTGGCCGCAGTACTTTGTTTAGTTGTTTCAGACCTTGTGGTACGGATTCCCGACTGGAGGACTCGTGTCCGATACCTCCGGTTGGAACTCCCACTTATGAACTGTACAGCAAACATGGGCTAGGCCCGATTACTTTAAATGAATACTGGATCAAATATACGAAGAAAGATGGTGACCTTCGCTGGCCACCACATGGTAGCTTCGAGGCCCCGATCTTAGATAATCTAGAGGTTAAATTGTTCGCGAAGAAGTCAAGGCCGGCCATGTTTGATGCCTTTCGGTTGTGGCGTAAAGAAGCCCGACAGAAAGAAATCAGACAGACTAAACGAAATCAGCGAGATAGTGCTGGTACCATTGTAAAGAAAGCAGAGCAGTTCCAGCATGATAAGGAGGTTAGGGAAAAGGAAGTGTTTGATAGATTACAGCGTATGACTATAGATAAATGCTATCCCACTTTGCCTACGGAGTCGGAAAAGAAGGATGAGTCAGTTGAGGATCCTTTAATGTCCTATCTTATGAAATCGCCACCTCCGTACGTACAGGGTACCACAGCCCCTGTGATTCTCCCTGTACCTGTTCCTGCACCTATTCTTCCTTTGCCTGTTCCTCAACCTGCACCCGTTCTTCCGATTGTTTCTGCTCCTTCGTCTGTTTCTATTCCTACTGCTCCTCCGCTTCCACATACTCCTGCTCACGCTACTGCTCCTGCTTTGTTAACTCCTGCTGTTGCCTCTGTTTCTACTCCTTCACTTGTTAGTCCTGTGTCCTATGCTTCTCCCTCTACTCGTAGTCGTAATTCTCCCCTTGCGGCTAGCTTCTTTCATTCGCTCGGACCTGTTCTTGGGTCCGCTGGTTCAGATGGTCCTCAGAGACGTAGTCAGCTTCCTGGTAATAGGGAACGCGCTTCACTATATAATATGGCGATGGGTTGGATGACGCACCCCCTTAGAAATCCACCACGCGTTGTGCTCGACACGTTTTGTCAGTTCAATATACCAACCCAAAGATTTGTGTTCGAGGAACTGTGTAAGGTTCTTCGTGATCAGATATCGGCCGACGCACCTGACGAGGTGCTGACCGCGTTGTCTGATTTACAGCTTCAGTTCTCGACTGGACTGATAGTGGATACTAATGTCCGACGTGCTGTTGAACGATTGCTATCTTTTCGTCCCACGCCCATACCTCAAGCCTTGTTTGTTGAGGATGTCGAAAGACAGCCAGATGAGTCTGGTCAGTATCCTATGCGGGAAGTTCCGCCAGTTTGGATGCCAGGTAACCCCGCAGCTGCTCCTCCGATCTTGCCGTTCTTCCAGAGAGTATGGATACATCTCCCGTGGAAGCGATCAGAGGTGTTACAGGTGAAGCAATCTTTTCCTGACCCTCGCAAAAATCCAGCGGGGTATTACAAAGAATTATCGCAGCTTGTGGATGCTACGATAATGAATCTTGCCGATATCGACATGTTGTTTGGCAATGTCGTACCGCAGCCGGTATGGGCTAAGATTCGCCATGAAAACCATCCGAATGAATTAGGTGGTGCTTGGGCTGCCATTGTAGCGGCAGATGCCGGACAAGTTGGTGGTGCTAAGCCCGACCAGCTGATTACTGATCTTCCCCAAAGAATAATAACATTAATGAAAACTCTTATGCCGGCTATGAGGGTAAATTGGGACAAATTGTCGGCTTGTAAGCAAAAGAAGGACGAGAGTGTTTCCGACTTCTTTACGAGGTTCGAGGAGGCATTCATCGACCATAGTGGCCAGGATATGAGCACTGAGGGTGGTCAAAGGTTGTTCGTGGATAAATTTGTTTCGAACTTGCTGCCCGATTTGAGCAATAAATTGAGGAATTCAGAAAGTGCATGGGCTGTTTCTACTTCGGCTCAGATATTGGCTACGGCACAATATTATGAGAACAGAGAGAAAGAAGAGAATGACCGTGCTGATAAAAAGACGAAAGAGTTAAAAACTAAAGTGCTGCTTCAGCAAGCGTATCCCCCACGTTCAAATCAGAATAATTCTCAACAGAATAGATCGCAGCCGCAATCGAACCGATCTCAAACTCGTAATGACTCCTCTTCCCAAAGATCTTCGTTAGGGTACAATCAATGTGCTTGTTGTAGACAAGAGGGTCACATTAAATTCCATTGTCCTGTTCTAAATGAACGTAATAGTGGTAACTCGTCTAGAGGAGGTCGTGGTGGTTCACAGCAATCATCACGTGGTAGAGGTCGTGGTGCTCAGAACGATCGCTCAGATAACTCATCAAATTCCGATAATTGTTTCGATCAACGTGGATCGTCGCAAGGACGATCTGCGCAGTACAATGTAGACGATTATTACGTCGATCAGGGAACTGACGACAGTAATTACTAGGACAGCCAAAGACAAGGAGAGGGAGTGGTATCAGTTCCGGTTGATCAGAGAGGGCCTTACGTCGCAGTTGCTACATCGGGCGTCGTTGAGCCTTTTCTGTTGGACACTGGTGCAGCGAAAAGTTCCATTAAGCATTCGAAACTCCCTGGCGCACCTTTGTCTGGCTTAACAAATGTTTCCGTTGGATTCTCTGGCGCCCCCGTTAGCAATCCAGTTTCGCGCCCTTTGCCCCTTAAAATTGGGCCACGTGAGCTAGAAGCTCCATTGATTCTAACCACGGGTTGTGGCGAAAATCTTTTGGGCCTGGATTTGCTTAAACGTTTGTATGCGACTTTGTATTGTTCTCCTGCGGGTGTGAAGCTTACGTTAGGAGAGAGGGTTGTCTCTCCCATGTACTTGTCCCTCGATAAGCTCCCACCGGAATTGAGTTCTCTTCCTGCGTCTTTGTGGGCAACAGGTCCAAATGATGTGGGCCTACTTGATATCTCACCATATGTTGTTCAGTTGAAATCTAATGTGCGATTGCCACGTATTCCCCAATATCGTATCTCCCTTGATGGTGAACGAGCACTGTTAGCGATCATTTATGATCTGATCGAGAAAGATGTCATTGAAGAGACTAGGGGAAACGTGTGCAACAGCCCTGTACTGCCCATTCTTAAACGTACTGATCCTTCGAAGCCGCCTATTTATCGCTTTGTTATCGATTTACGGGAGGTGAATAAAATTGTGGTTCCTCAATTCCCTGTTGTGCCTGACATCACGGCGCTACTGACTCTGATTCCAGCTTCTGCATTGTGGTTTTCGGTGATTGACTTGAAAAATGCGTTTTTCAGCATCCCGATTGCCGAGGAGAGCAGAGACCTTTTCGGTTTCTCTCTTGGTGGACGCAGCTTCCGGTTTAAACGCGCTCCTCAGGGCTACTGTGAAAGTCCATCGATTTACAGTCAAGCCTTGAAGGGTCAACTGGATGCGTTTAGGTTGCCGGCTGGTGCGGCCTTAATCCAATACGTCGACGACCTATTGGTAGCTGCAGATACTCAGGACATTTGCAAAATTGCTACGGTGTCGTTGCTGCAACATCTCTGTGAGTTAAATCACAAGGTGTCACCTACTAAACTCCAATATTGTTGTCAAGAAGTAACCTATCTAGGTCACTTATTGTCAAAGGAGGGAAGGAGGTTGACCCCGGAGAGAATTGCAGCAATTGCGCGAATGGCTGTGCCAACAACCCAAAGAGATGTGCGTGCCTTTTTAGGTATCACGTCGTACTGCAGGCAATGGATTCCTAATTTTTCATTGCTGGCGAAACCATTAGTGGCTCTTACGTGCAAGGATGTTTCGACTCCTTTACCATGGACGGAAGAATGTCAGAAAAGTTTTTCTGAACTGCGTGATTCATTGTGTTCGGCTCCTGTGTTGGGTACTCCTGACTATAGCAAGCCGTTTACATTATATGTTCACGAGAGAGAAGGTTGTGCCTTGAGTGTCTTAACGCAACCTTTTGGTGGTAAGCAACGTCCATGTGCATATTTTTCCTCGACCTTGGACCCGGTAGCTAGAGCATTGCCGAGTTGTTTACGAGCAACAGCGGCAGCCGCGGTCTCCATCCGACAATCAGCAGGATTGGTCATGGATAATATGCTTACGGTGATGGTTCCGCATGCAGTCGATACTCTTTTGAATCGGACGAAAACTCAGCACTTGACGAGTGCGAGGTTGTCTGGGTACGAGCTGACGCTGTTGGCAAGCCACATTCAAATAAAACGTTGTAATGTCCTGAACCCGGCAACTCTGTTACCGATTAGCACAGAGTCAAATGAAGTAGCAGAACATGATTGTTACTTGAGGACCGAAGAAGAAACAAAAGGTCGAGTGGACCTTAAAAATACCCCATTGGAAGATCCGGATGGTACGCTGTATGTGGATGGGTCATGCTTTAAGTTGCCGAATGGCGATGTGACTACTGCTTATGCTGTTGTAACGTTGAATACTGTTGTTGAGAATGCAAGATTAAATCAGAATTCTGCCCAAGCTGCAGAGCTGATTGCTCTTACTAGAGCGTGTGTGTTAGCAAAAGGGAAACGTGTGAATGTGTTTACCGACAGCCAATATGCATTTGGCGTCGTACATAGTTTTGGACGATTGTGGAGAGAGAGAGGTTTCTTGACGTCGCATGGTACGAAGATTCAGCATGGACAGCTTGTGAATGATCTCTTGGATGCCCTGACGTTGCCTAAGCAAGTTGCGATTGTTAAATGTAGTGCGCATCGTAAGGTGACGGATGATGTTGGTCGTGGTAATGCGTTTGCGGATGAGATTGCTAAGGAGACTGCCCGGAACCTTAGCACTCGAATGTATGTGACGAGTTCGGTTAGGTGGCCTACAGAATCGAGTATGTGTGAGGACACAATCGAGAGTGTGAAAGCAATCCAGAATGAAGCCACCGACATTGAAAAAACGAAGTGGAAAGAAAGTACGGGAAAGTTGGATGCGAATGGTTGTTGGATTGATTTGTCTGATCAGAAAAGATGGATGTTACCGGATGCGTATGTGCTGGCCGTTGTGACTATGGCGCATGGGTTAGCACATATTAGCGCGAAAGGTATTTGCAAATTGCTGTTCCCTATATGGAAGAATGATGGTATCACGAAATGTGCTGAACGTCTGGTGAAGAATTGTATGGTGTGTATGATGTACAATCCTGGCAAAGGAACCCCAACTCCTCCTGGCAGTTTTGCTCCCCCTTCATGCCCCTTTGAGGTGATTCAATTGGACTTCATCCATATGGAGCGATGCAATAACCTGAAATACGTTTTAGTTGTGGTTTGCGCATTCTCCCGATGGATCGAGGCTTATCCTCTCAAAGACAATACTGCTTTGTCTACTGCAAAAATCCTGCTGAAGGAATATTTTCCTCGGTATGGAATGCCTAGAGTCGTGTGGTCAGATAACGGAAGTGAGTTTGTGGGTAGTGTGATGAAGAGTGTGTGTAAGGGCCTTGGAATTAATCAGAAATTCCACAGCGCCAATCATCCCCAGTCAGCTGGTTTGGTTGAAGGGTATAACGGCACCCTTAAACTAAAGCTAGCGAAGATTCAGGCTACGACTGGTCTTTCGTGTCCTGACGCTTTACCTTTAGCATTACTGTCAACTAGGGCGACTGTACACTCCCGAGTAGGGCTTAGTCCCTATGAAATAGTGTTTGGTCGTCCTGCGAATGTGTGGGGGGTTCCTAGGCCAGGTATTTTTCGTGATCTTGAGTACCCAATGTTGATCGATTATCTTCATGACTTGACTGCTAAACTGAGGTTAATTCACCAACAGGTTCACGAAGCATTGCCGACGCAGACGGAGGGTCCAGGCCACCAGCTCCAGCCCGGAGATTGGGTGGTGACGCGGAACTTTTCGCGCAAAAACAACTTGGACCCGAGGTTTACCGGACCCTATCAGGTCCTCCTTGCTACGAGAACTGCAGTTCGTCTTGAGGGGCGGAAGAATTGGGTGCACGCCACCCACACCAAAAAAGTCCCCATCCCGTTGCCAGCAGACTCGTGGGTGAGGAAAGGCATTGCATCAACTGAAACCGAAGTATTGCCGGCGTATGTACCTTTTAGCGACGCGCGGCCTGTCGGAGAATCCTCAGTGCAGCAGAGAGACACTGTCGAACAATTGTCAGCAAAAGACTCAAGACCAAAACACTCAGCTGATCAACAGGACGCTGTCCCTTCAACGGATCCTTTGTTTGACGATCAGACACGTCCTGGGAAAACCCGATACTTTTTGCGATCTAGCACTAAAGACTAATAAAAGATCCTGCTTTGTTGTATTGACAATTGCATTATCCCGTTTTCCGTGACCAGCTTTGAATATTCCTACTATTGTAATTGTTTTGTATAGATTCATTGAGCCTTATTTCTTACACTTTTTGCTTCTACAGCTGAGAGACATTGTTTTGCATATATTGTGCATTGAAGGCCGTAGGGCCGCGCGCGTACTTCCTTCTGGATAGTAGGTCTTGACGCTAGGTTAAAGGCCGTCGGTTCCTGGGAACTCCTAGGGATTGACTTTGCTACACAGAACGAAGTGCGTCAAGAAACGTTGCGGACGGTCGTAGGGAATGGCATTCTCGAAGCTGAATGATTTAGAAGGAGCTCAGGCTCATAGATTCAAGCTGCAGCAACTCAGTCGCACCAAATGTTTTATATTCCAATTATTTGTATTGTTTTTGACTGCTTCTGCTTTATTGGCGGGTGGGGTGTATTACATGATGTCTTACTTCTTACCTTCTGTTACACCTACTCCTACTCCTGACCCTAAACTTACCTCCACTGTTTCTCCTCATTCCTTTCATATGTTACCCGAACACGAACAGGCTAGACGTGTAGAATTCCGCAACAATTCCTTTATTCAGCTCCTTCATCAGCATCAGTTAGTGGTTAACACTACTAATTGTTGGGTGTGTGGGTTGATGCCACATACTACGGATAAGGGAATTCCATATCTGGTGTTACCGTATAGCTCCCAAGGGTCTGCTCGAGCATTTCAGACAATGTTTCGAAGCGCACTGGGTTTCCACCCCATTCGAGAACCACGTTCTCCCTACTCTGGTCCTACCTCGTATCAAAAACCTTTGTCGATAGCAATAGAGGATTTAGATAGTGATATCTACGATCCCTCGCTTATTCCCGAAGAAGAGATACAAGCCTATAGGGTCCTAAGTAGAGGTGAATATAGTGTGTTCACCAGTGAAAAGCAGCTTAAAAGCTCGCCTCCAATATGGGTCGTACCCCACACTGGTAATTTTTGTCTTATGGGTCGTGGCCGAAGATCGCAAGCCCGACTTGGAGCAAGTGCTTGCACTGAAAATTACATTCTGCCGATGTTCTCGTCCCCTGTGTTTCTGGCTGCCAAGGGTACATACTTTATCTGTTATGATCGTGCATACGCATGGTTGCCCGCTGACTTCATGGGCTCATGTTTCATTGCAAATCTGTTGCCTCCGACGTTCACTGTAGATGCCGATTATCATAAGACTAGAGTTGTGCGAGGCGTAATTAGCGAAGAGGATACTGCCGGTCAAGAGGCAGGAGACTTTTTCAAGGGTTTCCTCCCGTTTTGGGGACCTATGGTTAATAGTAGGAACCTGAGACAGTTGACTCGAGTGGTAGAATCGACAGCTAATATTACTGCCAGTGCCCTTGGTAATATCACCACAGAACTGCAGGCGGATAGACTTATGACGTTACAAAACCGTATGGTTTTAGATGTCATCTTAGCAGATCGAGGTGGGGTATGTAAGGTGATCCATTCGAGCTGCTGCATTTTCATTCCAGATAACGCTCCAACTGTCTATCAAGCCATCTCGAGGTTGCATAAGATCTCCGAATCCATACACGTGGATGTAGGGGATTGGACGCTACTTGGATGGTTTTGGGGCCTGATGTCGACTTGGGGTTGGAAGATTCTGATGATCATCGGAGTCGTTGTGGTGTTCCTGTTCACGTGTTGCCTTTGTGTGCAGTGTGGTCCTGCCTTATGTGGCCTCTGTGCTACAACGTGTATGAGACAGCCACCTGTTACCAAGGGGACTCGGTTGGACAGAGCTATGCTACAGCAACATCTCGATGGTCTGATGAATATCGAATATGATTCCGACTAGTGCTTGCCTACATGAGGGCAAAAGGAGCGTCTGAGGTTCCGTGACAATTATAAGTGGTGTTTTTAACTCGTACGAATATGGTCGAGTCTGGTATCTATGAACCGCAAATGACGAGTTTAGTAAGTGTGCGCAGTTTCGCTGTGCTAACTTAAACCGTTCGTTTGTTAGGTGGGTTTTTCATCTGTACCCACGGGTTCCATCTTAGATACGGCATCCATTTTGTCTCTTGCCCTCAAGTAGCCAGCGAACGGACGATGTCCGCTTCGCAACCCTGGGACTCCCAAGATATTTGCGGAAGACACATGTCCTTTGAAAGTGTCTTTATGACGAGGGGGATGATACTGTAAGGCAGATGGCCCCGCTCGAGGCTCATCTCGCCGTGCCGGTTTTTTGTCTCAGCCGTGCATTTCATTAGGCACGTCCCTTTGATGCCTGTATCTCGTGTTTCTCGATACCTCCCCTTTTACACCCTTTCCGATCTCCCCACTGTCTCCGTCTTCCTCTGCACCTGTCCTTGTTCCCATTTCGATCTGATTTTACTGCCGATTGGAATGCACTAATGTTGGGAAGATGGGTTTTTACAGTTGGGAACCGCCAAATGTTTCCGCACTTATGTTCCGGACCTCATGTGTATCAAAGTGACCAAAGCGACCCCTCTGGGGGATAATGGTGGGAACCGGGTTGTAAACCTTTGTGTACCATGTTGTCCTATGGGTAAAAACTGTATAAAAGGAGCGATCCACAGAACCAATTTGAAGCAGTCTCCCCAAGTTGCACGAGTTGTACTTGTTGTGATATCTGTGTTCCCTGCAGCAAATAAACCTTGAATCTTTGACGCCAAAGGAAGTGTCCCGTGTCTCTGTGATTCGTACGCCGGAGCAGGTTACCCACGAAGGTTTCAGGTGTTGTGCCCTGGCACCGCTGGGTCTTAAAGAACCCAGTCCTTCAGGCCTGAGCCTATTTTTGTAGCACCTGCAGACGACGATTTAATCCCCTCAGCGTCAGATCTAATATTAATATTATGTCAGCATAAAGTAAGCAGGCAATCGGTTTTCCCCCATGTAATGGAGCGATGCCCTCACTTTGAGATAAAGCATTGGGGAGGTCAGATAAATATAGGGAGAATAGTAGAGGATACAATAGACATCCTTGTTTAGGCCATTTACAGTAGGGATAGTCTAAGAGAGACCTCTTTACCCTCCCATTAAGACTCTACACCAAGTGTCTGTATGGAGAGCACGGACTAACTCCAAGACCATGGCCGGCATACCCAGGTCCGACAGTTTTCTCCACAGCAGGAGACGATCTACTTTATTAAATGCTGTGGAGAAGTCTATAAAGGCTGTGTACGCTCTTCCTCCTCTAACTTTACCATATTTTTAGTTTATTACCTGTAGTGCTGTTAGGTTATCGATAGTTCTATGCTTTGTTCTAAATCTGGTTAGTTCAAAAGGTAAGATTTAAACCGCATCCACCCAGTCATTAATTAGGATCAAGAGGCATTTAGCAAAAACGTTACCCTCTGTGTTGAAAAGTGCAATTTGACGGTAGTTATGTGGGGCATCTCGGACTTCCTTCTTGAACAAAGGGACTAATATACTCCCCTTCCAAGAAGGCTGGACCATTTTATTTACATAGCAATAATTGAACACATGATAAAGGATTTTACTCCACATTGTACTATTTTGTTTTAAAACTGTAATTTGTAACTCATCCGGGCCCATCGCCCCAGAGGATCGCATCCCCTTGATCGCCATTTCAATATCTTTTTCAGATGGCGAGCCATACGGTGAAGGGTCTTCCATTAGTGCGATACAGTCAATTGCGGTTGCATTACTTGCATATAAGTCCTAAATAAAGCTAACCCTTTTAGGCTCCTCAATGGCAACTGGAAGTGGTCGTCATCGAGCTCCACATCTCTCCTTGATAAGAGACCAATATGTTCCTACTTGGCCTTTAAACACTGCTTCTCTCAGCTTAATCCAGATGTTATCTTCCCTCTCTTTTCTTAGCTTAACCTTTACCCTAGTCGTCCTCCTCTTCAATAGTAATATTCTACGATATCTATCAGAGGAGTAGTTCAAATACTGTTCTCTAATTAATTTCTTTATTTCAAGATTAAACGGCTGGAGGGGTCTGGGTACTACTTTAGTACTTTTCCTTTGATTTGACTTTTTTGCAATATCTATCGACTTAATCATAAATGCATTACAACTGGCAATTTCTGTTTCATTCCAATTAGACACTTTCTCTACAGTGACCTCTAAGACACTATCCAGGCCCAAGATGGCTTTGGTGTCCCAATGACATCTCCCCGATTTCTTAGCAAAACTAACAGATTCACCGTTTAGTGCCCATGGATCGTGCAAGAGTAAATTTAGATTTACGGTAAGAGTTAGTACTTTGTGGTCACTGTAGCAAGAATTAGAAGCCTTAAGATCTTTCAATAGGAAGAAGGAGGTACTTCCCACTACCACATAGTCTAAAAGACATTCTCTGCTATAAGATTAACAAGTTATGGTCGCTGGTGTATCTGAAGGCAATCTTCCATTTGCTATAATGCAATCAACCTTCGCTTATTCATCAAGGAGCAGTTTCCCTCTCTTATTTATCCTAATATTTTGTGGAAACAGAGCTTGTGGTATCTGTAGAGATTCTTCTTTTTCCTTATTCGGCATATATCCAAAGTAGAATTAGAGATTTTACAATTCAGATCCCCTACCAAGACTATTTGAGGGCATAGTTCTACTTCAATTACTTTCTTAATGAAGGAAAGAACTGTCTTTAACAGTACATTGTGAAAGGCATTTGGTGGAATATAAGCGTTTATCAACATCAGCGGTATACATTTTACATTGTTGTGAGGATTATACAGTGTTATTGCCAAAAAAAGATTACTAGGATCTTTGTAGTAATCATTATTCCATTTTATCTTAGTTGACAGTAAGCAGGCTCCCCTCCCTTTGTGTGGCCTCTCCTGGATAGAATTGCTTTACAATCTAAAGTAAAATAATCCTTACATAATAGTTCCTCTGTACACCAGGTCTCTCGAAGGCAAATCATGTTTGCATCTAGTGCACATAAGTATTGTAACTTATCCCTACTATTCTTTATTCCTGCAGCATTCCATGATATTATTTTTAATTAATTGCTAGAAGGATGGCTGTTGAGGAAGTTTATCATTGGATCTGCTCAACAGAACACCAGGCAACCCGTTTCATTGTTGACTCTCTTCTTTGGAGTTCCATTGAAAGGAAAGTGGGGTGCAATCGTTGAATTTCACTTGCCTGCCATTTTTGTAATACAGATTTTTAGTTCCTCTGTTTCATACGGGCGATCTCTACTACATGAATCTAAGTGTGTTGATAGAGTCCTATTGTCAAGGGCTCTATTTCGGGGTTTCTCAGAAAAGTCTTTCCCAATATCTGGCATGGGGCTCGAGACCGTGGGCTGGAGGGGTCGGGACCCCTGCCTTGTGAACCGGATGGGAGGCGGGTTTCTGAGACTCCGAACCCCCCATGTGAGGCAGACCCCGAGCACCGACGCACCCACAACGAATGTCCCACTCCTCTGCTGGGAGAGCTCTGATCGCCTGAAGCTCCTCTCTATCTTCTTTGGGACGCGGAGGAAGTTTGAGCTCAGCATCTGCAGGGAGCACCTCGTGATGGCATACACAGCTGATGCTCTATTGAACTGGCACCCCCAGTAACAAGGCTTATGTAAGATATGACTTTGCCCCTACCCCCAGTACCGGTTGATCTAATTTGTATTTTATTCGGAGTCAAGCGATTGCTCGTCTATGACTGAGAGAGCGCTCATACCTGCTCTACAAAGGTAATCTGTGAGGGTCTCGTACACGCTGTTGATGCCGTTTTGCCCACTGTCATTGCTATTTTCGGGACTATTTGACTATTAATTTGGCCGCCTCAATCGTAAAATAGGGAACCCATTTTGGGACTTTGTGATCGCCATTTTAATGAGGCGACAATTAACTACGCTACTCAACAAAATGGCAGTATAATACATTTCAATGGAGAAAGGACTACTCAGGGCTGCGTTCTAGACAGATACAGACATAGGACTCTTCCCCAATACTTACCAACGAGAAAAGAGAGAAAGGGCAAATTTACAATAAGCAACTGAAATCAAAATGGGACTACACCCCAGGACCTTCCACAAATGAAAAGTGAGATAGGACTGCCCAACAAGGTCACTCATTTGCAGTAATTGGTGCGGCCATCTTGGACGGTTTCACACTCTTTAGATTGATCCCTAGAGCGCACATACCTTCTCCCCTGGTCCCTCAATCTACAACTACACAAGTGTGATTTTCCTTCTTAGCTAGTTCTACCACATTTACACAGTACGATCCTCATGACTTCTACACAGAACTGAGGCAGCCATTCCCACCCCCTTCTCCCTTCCTGCATCCTAGGACCAGAAACACTTCGCTCCCATTCTACGCCTCACATCAATCTATCCATTTCCATCCCAGCCTACACAGAATACTCTCCCAGCAAAAGCTTAAACTCGCACCCACCCGTACTCCCCTAAAGAGGAGATGAGTTGTGTACTCCCCCCCACACCCCCCACCGCCGACACCTACCCTGCCGGACTTTGGGCAGATTTTCCCCTCGTCTCTATGTCCTATCTTCCTCCTACCCCTCTACCCTCTACCCTATCCCCTTATCCTTCCTTGCTCCATTCACCTTATCCCCTATGTTTTTTAAATACTTTTCCTGATACTTATGTAACTTTTAACTGATGTAAATTGCTACATTATTGTTCCTCATTTAAAGCGCTCTGATTCCTTCGGGTCTAGCCAGCGCTATATAATAACTAATTAAATAAATATGTTCCCATTTAGAACTCTTTCTCTCTTTGTCTTCTTCCTAGCTCCTATCCCCTCTCCCCTGAATCTCTCCCCCTGCCTGCTACTCTGCCTAGCCCACTGTATTTTGTGCCCTTTGACTAAGCACTGCTTCTCCCCTTGTTGGGGAAAGATCCAATATTTATACTCTGGAGTCTCAGCGAAACCGCTGAGAGAGTCCACTGCACCAAGGGAGCCCCCCACAGCTGAGGTATGGTATGGCACCCCTTGCCAAAGCACTCCCTCTCCCCTTTTTGGGGAAGGATCCAGTATGTAGGCCTTGGAGTCTCAGAGACCCCTCTGAGAGAGTCCACTGCGTAAAGAGAGCCTCTCGCAACAGAGATAGGGAAGTGATACCACTTACCCTGGGATCACAGCTTACTGGACTTTGGACATTGCTTTGACTCGTCTACCAGTTTGTGTCCCCATCGTCATTCCCTTCCCCTATCCATGCGGTGTCTCTCACCCTCCTCTACTCTTTCCCGCCTTCATTATCTGTCTACTTCCCCTGCTCCTACCTCCTTCCCCATAATCTCTCCCCTTGCCTGCTTTTCCCCTTACGTATTTGTGCTTATTGTTTATCTCAACCTCAAAAGTAACTATGTTGCCATGCTTTAATAACTGTGTAACCTTTGTAACGATGTAACCTGTAACTTTGATCTGATACTCATGTAAAGCGCTCTGATACCTCCGGGTCTAGCCAGTGCTATAGAAAATATTTAAAATAAATACTTTGAAGGCCTTCTGACCATTGTAATATGAGGTTTGCAATATTTTGGAATTAAACCTTACCTTCGATTTATAGCCAGCTTCTGTTTTTAAGATGGAGACTAAACTTATATCACTAATTTGAATGAGTTTCAAACTTTCAATCTCCAAGAGACATTTAAGAAGCAATGTCCTATTTAATATTAAACCCATATCAAACAGAGGAATGAGATCTAACTGAAGTGTATCTGTACTTTCCCAGATGCATTCAACATCAGTTATCTCAGGCTTACCTCTCATTTTTTCGATGTCAGAGAAAGAGACAACCAAGGGATTAAGTACTGATGGGAGAAGATCAACAGGCCTCGACTGCTCCGCTGTTATAAGTGATGGAAACCTCTCTGTTGCGATATTATCAAAAACTGTTGTGGGATTTGCAATATTCGAGGGGGGAGCTTCATAGGCCATCATTGGTTCTATTGATAGATCTTTAATCTCTATGTTACCAAGATCAGCTTCGTCTTTCTGGTTCATATCTTGTGATGTATTTTGCGGCGTCTTGGGGTAAGATTCCT
Source organism: Lissotriton vulgaris (assembly GCF_964263255.1). Taxonomy (NCBI): domain Eukaryota; kingdom Metazoa; phylum Chordata; class Amphibia; order Caudata; family Salamandridae; genus Lissotriton; species Lissotriton vulgaris. The sequence goes on along the minus strand of NC_141685.1, from coordinate 2,100,886,711 downwards.
TACTAACTGAGCCCTAAATGTTGTCTTTAAAACAATTCTCCTTTGCTTCTTTTTAGAGAATCTACTTATTGATTTCATCTTTTTCCCTCCATTATTTTAATTTTTCCCATTTCTTCCATTTTTTTCCAAATGTAAAGCTCCTAAAATATCTTCTTTCCGATCACTTAACTGGGTTTTATAAATAGGGAATATTTCCTTGTCTATCTTTTTAGCTGAGTCCGCCGAGACTTTTACTTCTTGGGCTGAATCATAGTTAACCTGTATAGATTTTGATAAAGGATCAAAGATCTCCTCTAACATCGCCACATTGCTCATTTGCTTATTAGTTTGGGGATTGCCATTGTGAACAGTATAGGTTAAGTGACTATTAGCATTCTCAAGTATATTCACCAAAGCCTCTTCTGCCTTTGCTTCCGATTCTAGTTGTTTAGTATCAGTTTTTGAACTGACCTCCTTCTCCTTCTCTTGATTACTTTTTAACAACACTTTTAGTATTTGAGTTAGTTTCCAGCACACGGTCTGAACCTCCTACTAATTTTTCAAGTAGCGTTAGAATAGAGGATAATAGATGTTCTAGGGATACTAGTGAGTCCAAGACTAATATATCCTTCTTGATTATTTGACTGGGTTGGGTATCGTTAATATGTAGATTAATTAGATCGACCACGCCTCTACGAGAGATCCCCCAAGTTTTTCATCCCATTGAAAGCCCTGCTAAGGTCTACTGTATTCTTCGTGGCTAGTGGAGAAGGGAGCGTAAAATGTTAGCCAGGCAAGAGGAGACAGTTGCCAATCGAGAGAAACATACAAAACTACATGCATGCGATCTCGCAGCCCAAGAGGGGCAACGCTGGAGCTGACTCCGGAAAGGGTCCATACCACGCCTGGCTGTGGATAGGCACATGGTACACCAGAGCCTGGCTCTGTGCAGCCACAACTGCCTCCAACGACCACTCGCTGCCCAGTGACATTGTAATGTATCTCAGAAGAGCACAGTCAGATCCCCCCCGCCCGACCCAGCATGTACAATGGAGGAGGTAGGGGGTATCTACTGCCTTCTTATGTTTTTTTTATTAGAAGTAATGAGATAAATCGTTATTTAATTGACAAAGGAAGAATTGTGAGACAGCTGAATAATACATTGTGTGGAAGGTGTGGCACAGTCCACGATGAGGCCTGGCAGGGATTCCCTGGTTGCTGGTGCCGCTGGTGTACTCCGTCTCAGAGGGCATGCTCTGGGCACAGCAGGGCCTTGTGTTGAAGTGGACAATATAATTAGTGGCTAGCTTCGAGCTGCCTGGCCCTCTCTGAAGGAGGGAGTCCGGGGAGGGCAGTTTCCAGGTAGACTATAAACACATGTGGGACACAAATCCCTCACAATCCCTAGCAGCGAATGCAGAGTGCTCGAGTGGGCGGAGCCCAGCCCAGCTCTGACACTTCACTGCTACCTGAAATGAAGAAAGTGCAAATTCATAGGACCAGATGAACCTTCTAACATAGTCCAAACTAGTCTCAGTTGAAGAAAGATCAGACATACAGGAACATCTCTGGCAGCTATGGTTGACCCTCACCCCTGTGCCCTCACCCCTTCAACAATAACAGGGGAATACGTGTCACACACTATAAGAAGCATTGCTTAATTTATAGCAGAATGAGTGCCAGTGCCCAAAGCGCTGCTGTTGCAAAGTCATCCTGTGCCCTGGGCACCCCTAATGTTTTGCTGACTGGAACTGGTGGTAACTGACTCTAACTGACCCTGGGCTCTGTTTAAGCAGGCCCTGGGCGATTGCCAAGCTAAAAGGAACACATTAGAATACAGTTAAGACACCCAACATACACTAGGGTACACTATGGTATGGTGGGGTACCCTGTAATTGGCATGACCTACCCCATAAGCCCCTAGTATATAATAGGGCAGGGGATTTAAACTACCTAGTCTCCAGTATCCTGGGCATGGCAGTTTAGAGGCCAGCAGATTCTCTGCACCAGCATGTGTCCCGTGCTGAAGCCTGAGGTCAGTTTAAAAGCAGCACTGGTTGCCAAGACAGCTTTTAAACCTTAAAGTGTGCTCAAACTCGACTTTGGGGGTAGGGGCACTTTAAAAGGAAAAACCTACCATGTTTTTGCATATTAGGGACCCCCAGGGTCACCCCTCGGTATCCCAGGGGTGGGGGGTCAGTTATCTATAAGGTACGCCCTTATAAAATGAATTTTTATATGCCTGAGTAAAGTGAAATTTTAAATTTCACTCCCCACATTGTTTTATAGAGCTGCTCAAATTCGACTTTGATGTTAGAAGAACTGGGTATGGAATGTCTACAATATTTCTGCAGATTCAGAACCCTTGAAGTCTCCCCTAGTTGCACAGGGGGTGGGGGTCCTGTAGAAATTCGGGAAATACATTATAAAATATGGTTTTATAAGCCCTGGTGCTGGAAAAGTGGCCCAAGTCATTTTCCCCATTGCAAAACCCATGGCCCATAGTTTAACATAGGAAGTTATTGATTAATAAATATTGATAGGAGAGGACTAGCCGGACCATTCAAAGACTTCCCAGAATGGTAGTAGTAAATCCAACAATATGATATTGTTGAATTTCTCCTAAAGTGTACATACAAGAAGTTATAAGACTTTCTTGTTTGTATGTCCAATTTCAGCCTTTCAGTGGTCTGCCCTGATTGGCCAGAGTTAAGTGGAGTAGCCAGGCTGCTTTGAAGAGATGATAAAGAACCCCTCTACTGGCAGGGCAGTTTGCTTGTCTATAGGAATGCCAGGCCAGGGGGGTGGAGTTGTAAACCATCCTCTTCAAAGGCAGAGGAGAGGCCTGGGTTTCAGTTTCAATTTGACAATCTTGACCAAGAGTCAGGGCTAGGCTTAAGGAAGGTATGTGCAGATGGTGGGGAGAGAGTCCATGGAAATAAGCCATTCCAGGGAGTGTGTTTAGCCAGCTCTTACCTCCTTGCTGGAAAATCAGCCATTATGGATTTGGAAGAATGATGCACTCTGGGACCAACTAATGCCACACTCTACAGGATGTGGTCATAACTATGAGGAGTTGCCCTGCTCTCATTGATCAGCATAGACCTGGTGCTTGACCCAGAGAATTTTGAATAAGTATCTGAGAGGGGCACAGCCCTCCAGATCTGCTGCTTGAAATTGAATGAAGCAAGAAGTGCCCTGCTGAAAAGATGTTTCTGTGCACGGAACTCCAAGGCCTGACCTCTGAAGACTGCACCAAGTGAAACTACAGCCCTGTGGATTACCTTGCTGCAAAAGGACTTAGGGGACTCCCAGCAATCTACAGGTTAACGGAGCTCACTTGGACAGCCCCACAAAGAATTCAAAGCCTGGAGTACCAGTGGATTTGTAAGGGTTTTGTTCAAGTGGATTGCGGAATTGAAGTTTCACACTTTCAAGGACCCTCTTGGAGATTCCAGAACCTTGGATTGTGTGTTGGATACCTTGGGACCCACGAGCAGAACTCCAGGAATGTGTTCTAACTGGACCCCGCTTGCTGAAAAAGGTGGCCCACCACAGTGGTCAAAAAATTCTTCAGAACAATTTATAAAGGGGTGTCCCTGACAGAGAAAATTAAATGACTAAAAGGGGCACTATTGGTTTCTAAGCACTAGAAAGTGACTAATCTTTAAAAATTCATATCTCTGGTTCCCTACAGTGGATTTTTTTTCGTTTTGGTGTCATTTAAAAGATAAAAATATTACCTATTTTTATAAATTGGTGTTGGATTTCTATTTTGTATTGTGTCTTAATTATTTACTCAAATGGTGTTTTTAAATGCTTTACATACCTGTTTTTGAAATTAAGCCTGTCTGCTCGCAGCCACTTTACCAAGGCTTGAGCAGAGGAATAATTTTCTAAGACCTATGCTGGGTCCAATCATGTGTTAGTGGCCTTATTGTCAGTGGCAGACCTACATTTGCCCCTACCAATAACCCACTTTTCAACAGCTGCTGAGAAACAAGTCGCCAGTGCTTTTAAACCCCGGCTCAACGAATACCAAGGCTGCCTAGTCTTGAATCAATCTCATGGCTGTTCCATTTAGAATCAGACACTTCCTGCCTCTTTATCTCAGTGGTGCAGGTTCCTGCAATCCCTTTGTGCTATTTATTTCTGTCTTTCTCCTTTTTATTTTATGTGTTTTTCCCTCTCTTGCTCACACTTGATGTCTGATTACGAAAAATAAGTCCTAATCACAACAAGCATTGGCATAGCCTATAGGTCTCGCTTTTGGGACCTTATAAGTGTTTAGCCATGCAACAGTTGATGTTGTTGCACCAAGGATACTGTGTTGCATAACTAAATACTTATAAGGTCCCAAAAGCGAGACCTATTGGCTATGCCAATGCTTGTTTTATGTGTAGTAATTAGTTCTCCCGAAAACACATCAAAGCAGTTATGAGGTCGTTTCTAATTTTCCCTCCCAAAATCAGTCACACCTATGCGGTTGCCTCATGCATACATTCCAGGCATTATGATTGCAGGAATGTTTATTTAAACATCCTTTTTAATCTGCTGATGGGCCTTCATCATGTGCAGAAGGTAGTTATGAGGTAATGCAGAAACGTGAACCAGGTCCATAATTTCTCGGCTGTTCACCTATGCATTGTTTAGCCATTTACTTGGGTTCACTTCAGATACTCCTTCGTAGTTTATTGAAAGAAGTCTATGTTTTCTTGTCTAAAATACTACTTTTCGGTTCACAATTCGTGACCAATGCATTGTCTTCATTTTTGTGTCTCAGATCAAGAAATCTTCCCGATGGAGCATAGGAAAATTCCGAACTATCTGCCTTTTCATAAGACTCTGAATCGTTCTAGTTTCCCTCAGCCAGCAGACAGTTCCTCTGAAGGTACTGAAAGTTTGGTGAATGGTCGCTGTCAGTTTTGACAGCCATCCACCAAACATTTTTTCGTTTTTGAAAAACAAACTTTCAGGGTTTGAACTTGCTTTTGAAAAACAAATAACTAATGATACTCAAACCCAGGGTGTATTTTCCCTGAGTGTAAGATAATTTTTTTTATGTTTATGTTCGTCAAGTTTGTTATATCGCAGAATGCAGCACACATAGAAAGAGCAAAAAACGAGGTGAAATAAAAGTTTTCTCCTCGTTGCAACATTCTAATGCCTCCTTTTCAAAGGCGTTAGTTTTTTGACACTGCTTCAAATTTACAGATCCTTGTAAATCTGGGGCAGTGTCAAGAACCAATGGGTGTTGCTTGGGAATACCCACACAACACCCATTGCACGTCCCTTTGCCACCCAAAAATGTGGTGAAGAGGGCCATATTTACAAGGCGACGTTAAGCCATGCAAAGTGGCTGGGCACTGCCTTGTAAATGGAGCAGGGCATTGAGCCATCAGAGTGTCCGAAAAAGTGAAGCCCCAGTGGCGCACTGTCCTTGCAATTATGCCCCCAAAGGTTTTGCAGACATGGACGCCATCACCTTTGTGAGGATGTACGTTATTACCACGCACACTTTTACAACGTGTTCCATTATAACTCGGTTGTAACAACGCAAGTCGTTACAACGACTTGCGTTGGGGGGAACGCAAATTAAAAAAAATGTATTTACTATTCCAACACCAGTCCCCGTGGATAGTAGGGAAGGTGTTTGGATAGTAAATTAAATGATTTACTATCCTTGAGCGCCCCCCAGCGCAATTCGTTGTAACAACTTTCGTTGTTATGACCGCGTCGTAATGGTACGGCGTTGTAACGCTTGCGTTGTAAACGTCGCATACCCCTTTGTGACAGAGTACCCTATCTGCTTAGCTCTAAATCAAGCCCTTAATGTTCAAATCGTGTTTTCTTGCTTCAAGGTCAATACTGTAGGCATAGCTTTATCTTCAAAGTATGTTGGAGCATGTTATCAAGGAATGGCTTTAAAATGATCACCCCTTTAGCAGCAGGAAACTGCTGCTAAAACGGCGATAATGGGCTTGATAATATGCCCTTGAGAATTCCAATAGAAGCCCATGTTAACACTGGAACAGTGTGGAGAAGTGTGGCTCACTGGTTAGAGCAGGCAGACCCTGAAGCAGAGGTCAGACCCAGGACCAGGGTTCAATTCCCGACGCGGCAGGGTCTTGAGCTCAAATGTCCATGGACTCGATAATTCTCGCTTCGGTGCCTGACCTAATCATGGGTTCACACTCTGCAACTCTGGGCATTAAGCTTGCTTAATCTCCACAACGGCCCCCCGCGGCGGGATGCCTGGCTTTCACCTTGGGGATGCCCTTTAGGGGTTATCTCACAGGGAAAAACCAGGACGGGTTCCCAAGGCAAGCGCGGAGATACCCCTTCGGGGGTCGATTCTGGCACTATATAAGAATATAATAATAATAATAATAATAACATGGGTTTCTATTGGAATTCTCAAAGGCATATTATCAAGCCCATTATCGCCGCTAAAGTGGCGATAATTTTAACGCTGTTCCTTGATAACATGCCCCGTTGTTCCTTATCCAACCACTTACATTGTTTGGGTTCTGTCATTAGGGCTCTCAGCTACTATATGAATGTCCCCTATTATTTCTTGCAAACCTTTGTACATATTTTCTGGCTTTACTACACCAACAACTATACATTGGGATATAACAATATTATATTGTCTCACCCATTCATTTAGACATTAGTGATACATGGCTTAAAAATGTGTCTAAGATAAAAAAAGTTGTGATAGTTCCAGATTTCGTAACTGTGAATCAGAAAGCTTAACTCTCCAGTGTTTTCAATCTCAGTGTCTTTCTTCAAATTATTCACTATTGCTATCAGTCCTCTGCTGCTTTTCACTTTCTATTTCTATTGTACAGTGTAGTTTAATATACAATTTGCTCCGACAAACTGTAAATACCTATAGAGGGTAGCTCTCTTCCTAGCTCAGTATGTTCAACTGCATTGTGCACCTGAGTTTACTCTTTACTACAGGTGACCATCTGTGAGGAGTGTTTTGCAGTGTAAATAAATTGGAGGACTGGCCTCATTGCTTGCCGAAGATAAAGGCGAGCTGAGTACTTTCAGGACACAAAAACCCATAATGAAGGGATAATGCCTGTCGTAGGTACAATTATAATAACATTTGGTTGAAATAGCCTCCAGATACCCGCAGTTACTCTGAAATTATTTGCAAGCTCTGAGGTATGACTCTAGTAAGGAATCAGTAACACATTTGGCATGTGTACTATATCACCATACAATATAATCTTTAATATATAATGTGCCCTTACACAGATTAAAAGAAACAAACTAATAAAATTATACCTCTAAATACTCTGTGTGCAAACCAAGGATGAATAACCATCAATCTAAATTATTTGTCGATACTTTAAAAAGTGCCACTCCACTATTTAAAATAAAATGCCTTTAAGAAATTGGCTTACTGATTGAGGGCGTGAAATCCTTCTCAAACAGCAACCTCAATTCCTTGAAGGGTGAAGTCACAAGCAAACCTTAAATTAGAATGAGCCACTCATTCTAGGAATAATTAACTTTTTCTTAAAGGGAACTCTCACTCACTGAATGTTAGAAAACATTCTTTAAAGAAAAAGGATGTGGGATCTATATGACGTGGTGGTTAAAATTGCTTAGGTGGTACCATATCAGTGTTTATTCCGGGGTTCATCTGGCAAGAGTAAAACCTGGGGAAGATGGGTTAAAAGGAGTTATTGTCACTCTTTAGCCCTAAATATTCTGCCATGTACCCCTATGCGGTGGCTTTTGTCAAATTTTGCGAGTCCCTATTAGTATCACTTGGGAAGGGGTGGCTGGTTATCTAGTTCAATACTGTTATATAGTTCATAGAAGTGGGTCCACTTAAATAGTGGATGACTGATGCCCCATAGGACAATGGCATCTTTCTCAAAGTCTCATTTTCTGAGTTTCAATTTAAAAGCTGACTTCACAATATGTTTGTATTTAAATGGTGGTTGTAGAGACACCATACTTGAAGGGTTAATCTCTTTCTATTTGGAAATTACACTTATAAAAGCTAGTCCCAATGTTATCCTATGGGATAGATAGGCCTTGCAGTAGTAAAAAATGTATTTGAGAGTGTTTCATTACCAGGACATGTAAAACTATAAAGTATATACCCTGCCTTTTAAATACATTGCATCATGCCCTCTGGCTTGCCCATGGCCTTCCTTAGGGGTGACTTATATGTATAAAAAGCGACAGTTTAGGCCCAGCAAAAGGTTTATTTTGCTAGATTGACATGGCATTGTGAACTGCACACACGGGCTGTGCAGTGACAGGCCTGAGACATAGTTAGAGGGCTACTTAAGTGAGCCGCACAATCAGTGCTGCAGTCCCACTACTAGCATTTACTTTACAGGTCCTGGGTCCATATAATACCACGTTACTAGGTGATTACAAGTAAATTAAATATGTAAATTGGAGATGGCCCAATGTTACCATGTTTTAAGGCTGGAGCACATGCAATTTAGCACTAGTTAGCAGTTGTAAAGTCTGCATAGCCTAAAGGCCAGCAAAATCTAGATCAGCAGAAATGGAGGAAGAAGGCAAAACGTTTGGGGAAGACTACCCTAAGGCTGACAGGTCTAGCAATGTCAAGTCGGAATTGTTGAAAGCAAGCATGACTGATATATCAGGAGCATTTTTCTCTGAAGCTTCCCTTCCCCAAGATTAGATCTTGGGGGAGAGAAACACAAGATATCAGTCACAAACGTGACTGATGTTTTGTCCGCTGTATTACAATCACATTATATCCTATTAAGATCTTAATACATTTAGGAAGGAGCATTCCATCCGCCGAGATCTAAATAAGGCCATTAGTCATCTTGGTTGACAAGATACTCTCACCCAGACCTTTATGCTGTACTTATTTAACTTATGTAACTCAGAGAATATGTAGGTAAGTGTAAATCCAAACATTCCCAACTAGTAAAGAATGTCTTCCTGGTGGTCCCCCATAGTCAATTTGAAACATGCTAATATCTATATCTCCTTAATGGCCCTACTCGTCCTCTTCCATGGAAAATACATATTGATTTATTTGTTTTTCTAGCTAGGAAAGCATTTAGAAGTATGCTTTTATCGGGCTTGACTTTCTAACCCAGTTTATTTAAGAGATGTTGGTATACTTTCCACATATTGTTAATAAATTAATAATTTGTATCTAAAAATGTAAAAACATTTCAATGTTTTCTGAATTATGCCAGGTTTCACTTAATGTTTGCAAGTATGCTTTGTGTTTGAACAAACAAAATGACCAACAAACATGTTTGAAATAAAGATTGCAAAATGTATTTAAACAAATACTGATAACAATAATCTAACTTAATTAGACTCAATAATTTTATGTTTTTGTTAATGGTATAGGTTTCATCACCAGGCGTTAATGGAAATTAAAATTTTAGAACTGCTACGAAGAAAAGACAAGGATGGCAGTCACAACATTGTACGCATGAAAGAATACTTTTACTTCCGTAACCATCTCTGTATATCCTTTGAATTACTGGGGTAAGCTACGCTGTCTTTACCATATGCCTACAGATAGAAATACTTTCATTTGGAAGAAAAGTAGTTTGCCTTAACAAGACAATAAACTAATCTGAAAATAAATTCGATCTGTTTTGTTTTTAAACAAAATTGTACTCATACGTACATCCTATTAAAAACAATATTAAACCTATTATAGACTTTTTTGCGTCGGATTTGTTTCGATTGACACTTTTCTTCTGATACATGTTGTAATCTGAAAGCTCTACAGTTCAGTACCTTTTTCCATCTAACAAATGCCCTGGGCTAAGTTTGTGTTTTGTAGGCGCTGGAAGAGCACTTTTTGTTGGTCACCGCCTGTTACAAGTGATGATAGAGGGGCTAATGTTATGGGGAGAGGGTACTCCATCACAAGGCGACAGAGTACCCTTGTTGCTAAACAGTCAGAATGCCTGCCTCATATAGATGCGGGCAGACCGAAAGTATGTTGACAATGGAGCCTACTCCAGCTCCCTCACTGACATACTCATCTGACTGTCTGCCAAAGTACGCGCCGTTGGAGGTTAGTCAACCAACTGCCTGTTATATTTAGAGTGCGCCGTGAGATGGCTATTCTTTACTATCCTTCACCACCAGGTTTAGGGATGAGGGACAGTAAAAAATAGAAAAACACTCCCATGGTGTGAGGGCCATTCATTTGACTTTTTTTGGGATATTGTTTTTGGAAAAACCTAAACTTTGTAAAGGTTTGCTGGACTGCCATCCTGCTTGACAGAGCCTTCTTTCATACCTTTGCAACAATTATAGCAGTTCCTTCCAATATTTAGAGCTGTTCACAGAACCGCCAGCAACTTTAAATATGGTGGGTAGAGGTCCCTCGCGGTGGCGGGGGCAATGTACTCTACCATCCTGATTGAAGAGTACTTGACTGCCATTCTCTAAATCAACCCAGAGCCATTTGTGTCTATGAGGCTTTAGCCTCGGCTGCAGCAATAAGTCTATTTCTACGCTGCATTGGATGACAAGTATGCCTTTGCGATACTCGAAGATGGGAAGGGCATTTTCCTTGATAAATACCTTTTAGAAGGTTAACATTTCCATTCAGTACCACATGCTCCATCCCTTCTCCTATTTCGTTCAAAATATACCTTAATCTCTTTTATGTCTTTATTTGACAGTTTGACATTAAAATACATTATTACTCAGATAAAACCTCTAAGAGACTCCATGAAGAAAATCTGGCACAAGAAATACACGTATGGTGCAAGATGATTTTGTGTCTGGCAATGCCTGACACTAAACCCATCTATGAAGGAATTCCTGTTGCCTGTGTGTTGGACCTGCGATGGGTAAGCCCAGCACAAAGGGGGTAGCTTGGCTCAAGTGACAAGGCAAGTGAAGGCTTTAGTGCTAAGCCGGCTCTGACCCAATAATAACTCCCTGTACAGTAACCAAAAAGAAGGACACCACACCACTGCTGTAGAAAAATATGATTCCTTTATATAAAAACTCTCTGTTGTAAATAGGGTTCAATTGGGAAAGCACATACACATTTCTTTTAGTCACAAATTTCTGGGTTTCAATTTTAAAATAAATACCATAAATAAATATCAGGAATAAATATCACCAATAAATAGAATAAATATCAGGAATAAATATCACCAATAAATAGAATAAATATCAGGAATAAATATCACCAATAAATAGAATAATTGCAAGGGATAAATATCACTTCTGTATAGCAGAATAAATACTGGTTCATTTAAATAAACAACCACATGTTCATTCTGGTATTGCTGCCACCAATTAAATACTTCAGAAACATTACACTTGCAATACGTTTCAGTTTGGAAAGATAACTCTTACAGTTTGTGTTGGTTTCACTGACAATGTATACAGGCTTCTCTGGGCACAAAAGGAGTTTTGGGACTCTTTAAGGTTCATTCGGGGAGTATGCGCGTGTATCTAAAAGGCAAGGAAATACAGTGAATACTTCATTTACACTCTGCTGCCACCGGGATGAGATCTCTGCTTGCCGGTGGGGTCTAAGCGCGCCTACGGGCTTGTCACCGCTAGCACTCAGGCGGCACCAGTTCAAAGTCTTTAGACTGACGAACGGGCTGCCGGAGAGGTCACACAATCTTCGCGCTCAGTCAAGTAAATGCCGGTTCACAGTTCTTTCACAATGCTGCTCCCCACCTGAAGAAACGGGCCCACCTCACATCGGCTGTAATCGGGAAGCGATTCAGTCAGGGCACAGCACTTCTCACGCGAGCAACGGGGTTCTCAGGGGCTCCACGAACCTCCCTCCGACTTCCTCATACGGGGATGGTTCCCGTCCACAGCTACAGCTGCCGATCCACTGGGGAGGGGCAGAGACACTAGTCCCGCCCAACGAAGGCTGGCCTTTCCCCGCCCCGGCGCACCACCTCACCTTCAGTCCGCGCAGGAAGCACTCTACGCTGATGGGGCTCGGAGACGTCCGAGCTCCTCGCTGGAGGCGCCTGACGCGAAGGGGCACAAGGGACGATCGCGGTCGCGGCGAACTTGCTCTCGCCTCGCGACACGCGGAGTCTGTCGTAATTCGCCACCGGGGGGGCACACGAAATTGGCCACAGTCTCTTGGGGGTAATGAGGCACTCGCTGGGCAGGCGCTGTAGGCGCAAGGTCACCGCTCACGCAGCTGACTGGAACGCCAGTCAGAATTAACGCCAATGACCTTTGTTACTCTACTGCCCGCGCTACCAGCCACCTCAGGGGTCAACAGGGCAGGTGTCAATCTGGTGTCAAGTCTGGAATCTCCTTCTTCTCTTCTTTCTCTTACTCTAAAATGGCCGCCAGGGACTGGACCTTTTATAGCCAGTGCCCTGAGGTGCTGGCTCGTGCCAGTAGGTTCTAGAACTTTCTGTGTCGCCCTGATCGCTAGAAAGGATCTACCATTCCAACCTATCAGTTTTCCCTCGATAGGCACGGCCGACTTCTTAGTCGCTCGCTCTCTTTGTTACAATACTCCCCTCACCTGCCTACTTATGTACCGCCCTCCTCAACCGTCGCCTACCTACCTGGACGGATTTCAAGAACTGGTGGCCTCCCTAGCAGTAAACAATTCATCCGTCCTGGTCCTGGGTGATTTTAATTTCTGGCCTTCCGACCCAGCTGAATGCTCCACTTCCAAGGAATTTTCTGAAACCTTACGCTCTCTTAATTTCATCTCGCATGTCAACACCCCGACCCATATTCATGGGCACACGCTCGACCAAATCTGGTCTGTGAACTGGCCTATTGCTTCTCTGTCCATCTCTCCCTGCCCCTGGTCTGATCACTCATTGATCTCCTTCTCCTCTCAACTCGGACCGCCTATCAAGCCCTCGCACCCCAAAAACATCTTGGCCCGTTCCTGGGGGCGGGTAGACTTGGCTGTCTTAGCCTCCTCTCTCTCCTCCTCCTGCCCCGACCTGTCCGGCCTGCCCTCAGCGGATCAAGCTAATTCCATCAACTCGTGGCTACTTTTAGCTTGCGATTCCATCGCTCCCCTGAGGCGTATCTCCTCCAAACGGACTAATGATTCTAACCTGTGGTTCAATAACGATCTGAAGGCACAAAAACTAGCGGTCCGCCACGCAGAACGAGCATGGAGAAGACAGTATTGCCCTCAGCTTAAATCACACTACACTTCCCTCTTGCAGCAATATAAGAATTCCATTTTGTCCACCAAAAAAGAGTACTTCTCCTCCAAAATTCTTGTTGCGGAGAACAAATCCAGAGAAATTTTTGCCATCATTAACAAACTCGCATACTCTGATCGAACCACCCTCAAACCCTCCCCCTCTCAACCTCTTTGCGATACCCTGAACTCCTACTTTTTGGATAAAATCACGACAATCAGGGCCAATATTCCTCCCCCTTCCCCCTCTTTCCGCGTCCCTCCTTGTCCCCCAACAGACGCCCGCCTCCACTCATTCCCTCCTTTAACAGAAGATTCTTTTCTTTCCCTCCTCCCTCTGGTCAAATCTGGCTCCCCTCACGACCCTTGTCCTGCTCATATTCTTGCTCATGTCTTCACCAACTGTCCGCTACCCCCCTCACTTTTCTTAACAGTTTCCTGGCCCAAGGCGTGGTCACTCCCGCTCTCAAATATGCCATAATTCTGCCCATTCTAAAAAAACCTGGCTCAGATCTTTCCGTCCCTGCTAACTACCACCCCATCTCCCTTCTCCCCTTCCTAGGGAAAGTCCTGGAGCGGCATATCACCAAAGCACTATCTTCCTACGTGGAAGCAAACCGAATCCTGGCGCCCCGCCAGGCCGGCTTTCGACCGGCTCACTCCACCGAGTCGGTCGTGCTTTCAGTACTGGACAACCTTAGAGAGGGATTGGACACAAGCATCCCCCAGGCCCTGGTGCTACTCGATCTCTCTGCCGCATTCGACACGGTAGATCACTCCATCTTACTCTCCCGTGTCGGAGCGGCGGGGATCGGAGGCACCGCCCTGGTCTGGCTGTCCTCCTTTCTAAGTGGACGCACCCAGGCAGTTCGCCTGGGTGACTTCTGGGCCGAACCACGGAAGGGAGTGTGCGGGGTTCCCCAGGGCTCCTCCCTCTCCCCCCTACTGATTAATTTGTATATAGCCCCCCTCATCTTTGCTCTTCAACAGATGGAGGTCTCCGTATACAATTATGCGGATGACCTCCAGCTCATTTTTTCCCTGTCTCACTCCCCTGACTCCAAATCCAAATTCCAATCCACCATGCTTTTCATCCGGGACTGGATGAATCACAACCACCTGAAACTAAATCCAGATAAGACAGAGCTTGCTCTGACAGGTGGTTGCTCCAGTCCCTGGTCCCCCCTCTTCTGGCCCTCCTCACTTGGTCCCCCCACCCCCTACCTCCTCCGTCAAAACCCTGGCATAAAAATCAATGATCAACTCACTATGCACTCCCAGGTGAGCTCGGTGGTTTCCTCCTCTTTTCTATCCCTCCGCACTATCCGTAAAGTCTCCCGCTTCTTTTCCTTCACAGCCCTGAAACTCATTGTACTGGCCATGGTCATCTCCCGCTTGGATTATGCCAACGCTCTTTACCATGGCATGCCAGCCTACAGCGTACGTCGTCTCCAGCTGGTCCAGAACCAAGCGGCCCGCTTGGTATACAACCGCACGAAATCCCATTACGCCACTCCCCTCTTGAAATCCCTGCACTGGCTCCCTGTGCGCGAACGCTCCCTTTTCAAGGTGGGCTGTCTCGCCTTTCAGGCCCAGCTAGGCAGGTCCCCTGCTTTTATCTCCTTGGAGATCATACCTTATGTCCCCCCAGGGAACTTCGCTCCTCTTCTCACCACCTACTCACAGTTCCTCGCTTTCGTCGTAAAAAATGGGGAGGGTCTAAATTCTCCACCCTCGCCCCTATGTTCTGGAACTCCCTTCCGATGCAACTCAGAACATCCACTCAATACCAGCCCTTTCGAAAGGCCTTAAAAACCTTTCTTTTCTCTAAAGCATTCCCCTCATAAATTCTCCTCATTTCCCTCTCCCCGCTCTATCACCTCAGAGACTTGAAAGCGCGCCATGAAACCTTTGGGTGTACGTGCGCTGTACAAATATTTTAAAATTCAAAATTCAAATTCAAATTCTCTGGCTAGGCCAATGACATGGCACGTTTGAGGTGCATTTAGGACCCTAACAGCCACCATACTGTGGTTCTAGAGCAGCCATTTTGTGTACCTGAGGGAAATAAAGGAATTCCTGTCAGGAATGCGCACCAGACAAAAGGACCCCAAAACCTTGAAAGGTCAGAGTTCATGGAGGCTCCAAGGGGAGTCACTCACATGAGGAAAAAGGATGGCCACCATTTTAAGGCCATTCATACAGGTTGCCAATACCAGTCTATAATGCCACAGGTTTCCGCAGGCGCCTTGTAAATAGGTGCCAAAAACCGTGTGAGCAACTGGGCGTCAAGGAAAATCTTGCCCCATGAAACAGCACATAAAAAGTCCTGGTAGACAAAGAAAAGCGACACATTTTGGGAGGTACAGGGGAACAAAAGAAATCATAGTGGTGAGGGGACTCTCAGAAGCAGACGGGTCTAACACTGTGCATAAAAGTTACTCTATTCCCATTGATGTACAGATGTAGAAGAATATACAGGCAAAATTATAGAAAGTGACACTGGAATAATTTCCAGGTTTCATGATGGGGGACAGAATTGTTTAAACGATATTGGACTATGCCGTGAGAAATTCAGAGAAAATTTGACATTAAGATAGCCAGCCCAAATGTTGTGATTGCTGGCTCCTAACTATTGTGAACTAACCTGAGGAGCTAAGTTTCCCCCACCCCCGAATTATGTTTCTGATGATCTTAGAGTAAGTAAAGGAGTGCCGCTGGAGGTTACCCTGGGCGCATAGAACTGTTAAAACCTAAAGAGAGGACTTTTGATTGGTGGCTGCATAGACATTTAGCTATGACCCAGGTCTGTGTTTGATCATGTTTGCAGCTTGCTGGACTGAGAGAGTTGAGGCACTGGCAGACAGCGACACTAGAGGAGATCCTTGGACTCACCTCAGTAACCGTATGCAGCTGCAGAGGAAGAGAGGATATTCAGGGTCATGGAGAATTGTGAGCCTACTGAGTGCTGAACACACAAGAAGTGCTGCAGTTTTTCTCCTCTTTATCCTCACTGTAATACCAGATCTTGTCCCATGGGAAAATAAAGACAAAGGTATTGTTGGAAAAGTCTCAACAATATTATTGTTACATTCTTCATCATTGGCTTGTCCACCGCACCATGTAAATTTAATCCCAACTTGGTGGTCTCAAACTCCCATGGTATATCAGGAGTCCAGATAAATCGATAGAACAACCTCTGTATAAACCCAAGGCAATACCTTTATTTAGTGGGTACACAGGATAGGATTAAAAACAAACTTAAGGATGATATAGTGATCTTATGCCTTGGACGTCCTTTCAAACAATATTTTGCCAGCACCTTTCAGCCACTCCAAGATCCCAAAAAGAAGGTCTAGGGTCTTGATCAGGGCAACACAGGTACCCCTAAAGTCTGTCCTACATCCTCACACTTACATGCAGTTAGGAATACATCTTACCTCTAACAGTCTTATAGGTTATTTCTTTCTATGTGGGTAATAAAACAATGTTATAATTCTAGTCGTATGTATCACAATATCATGCTTGTCTTGTAGTTCATTCCGTCTTTTTATTCACCTAGAAGTATTTTAAATCATATAAGAAATTTAAATTCCATACTACACAACCTGTGTTACACTTACTGCATAATATCACACATAGTATGGGTATAGCAGTGACATGACTGACTCCTGCAGCTATTTGCCTTATTTTTACATTTACACACTGGTGGAGGACCAATCCTGTAGTCACACACTTAATGACAGTAGGCAATGGATTTTCTGTCTTTCTTCATATATTATCATGGTAATGCATTCTCACACATGTCAGGGTCATACCAGGAAAGTAGTAAAGAACCTTCCTTTTTTAAAGTCTATCTGCCCATCATTCTAGATAATTGAGTGTAACTAAAGAGGTATGAGGATATACCCTTTCTCGTCATATATGGGCTACCAAATGGGCCTGTCCTTGAGTAACATTACCAGCTTGGGTACTGATGTCTGCTACATCTCTAGATGTTGAATAACTGTCACATATTTTTCACTGTTATTGCAGTTTACCTCTTTTATACATTATGATAACAACCTTGCTGGTGTCCCTTTTTTAGGTAGCGCTTTTGAGACTTGTTGTAACTTGTCTTGTGGGCTTAAAGCCATCCCCTTGCTTTCAAATTGTTTGTTTCAGTGTCCTTTAAAAATCCTTGCCTGCTAATGGTCAGTCCTGCCTCTTTGTCCCTCCTTTTTCTCATCTGTTCCTCCCAGGCAGCAGGCACTAAGTACTGTCTCATTACGCTATAGTACTTTATCTGATCTTTAGAGGACTTGTTTTTCTTGGTTTCCTACTCTGTTACCTCCTGCCTGTGCTCAGCATTGGTGACATGGCTGCTTAGATTTTACTATAGCATTCTTTCCTCCCACCTTCTCTTAATGTCAACGTTGGTTTAGTTCTGCCCCATGCAATGCCTCCTGTGCCTTTGCTCGTGTTTCTTTAGCTTTTTTGCACTTTTCGATCTCCTCCGTGAGGTGGGCTATTTTTTGGTAAGATATTTGTTAGGTTTGGACTTCCTTTTGAGGGGATTGGGCTTGTTGAAATGTTCTTTTGTAAGAGGAAAGAGGCATTGCAGCCCCTCACACACACACATAAGGGTGAATACCCTGAACGCAGGTGGTCATGCTAAATCGCTTCAACAAAAGCAGACATTGAGCTCCCTGTCTACAATATGGATTGGTAACCTGCATGTTAAAGGCTGCGCTTTGCATAGGTACATTTTCTTTATTTCTATTACCGATCCACATCTTCGCCACAACCTCAAATCTGTCATTCAGTTGAATGTTGAAACCTTGGGTTTATTTTTTTTATTACAACTTCATTTGAAACTCACAGTTCCACCTTATTCAAGATGGACATTCACAGGACTTGTCCTTTCATAAGTGTGGTTTGTCTAGTGTGTAAAACTTACACAAAATATTTACACACATGGTAGTCCTTACTTAAATTCTATATTTCAGATGCAAAAAAAAAGCGGTTCAGTCTTGTTCAACTGGCCGTTGACAGGCAATTCCGGAAACCAGGCGTCGTTTTTACCCTAAAGTGTTATTAGAAAACTTCCAGCACTATAAATACAACCCACACGCAAGCATGATAGCGGGACCAACGACCTCAAGAGAGCATTCACCTATATGGAGGAGAAAATAATTAATCCAGAGCTTCAACCTTCAGACAGTGAGATGTTCTGGGTTGGGTGAAAGAGGTGAGCCTTGAGAGAGTGAATGCAAATAGTTCACTGGGAAGTGTGCTTGTGTTGAACAGTGTGGTGGTAGGGGCTCTTCTATATATATATATATATATTCACTGAAAAAACCATAGGTTTCAGGCACGTTATAGTTAAAAATTTGAATTTAAAAAACCTTTGAAATTCACTGAAAAAACCATAGGTTTCACACATGTTATAGTTAGTTGGACATTTCACTCATGCAAAACCATTGAAATTCCCCCGTTATAGTTAATTCAGCTAACTATAACTCGCACGCCCGCAATGCACTGCTGATGACATCACATATTACATCACTCATGACATGGTCAGTGACATAACTCATGACATCACCGATGACATCTCAAATGACATCACTGATGACATCACTGATTACATCATCCTTGTGAAAGAGTGGCAGACCTCATCTCACCCTAATATAACCTTTAATACACACATTCAAAAATAGAAACTAAAATGTTCAAAAAAATGGAGATACCAATACCAGTTAAAACAAATCGGAATTCGTAGTTCGGCTGATTTTAGAGGAATTTTTTTAAGTTCCATAACTCCACACTTAGAACAATTTCCAAGTGAAACCAGTCAATGTTAGCCTATGGAAGGAAATTCAAGTTACTGTAAGTATGGTTACATTTACTTTTCCGGGTCCGTCCTGGGCTCAAAGATGCAGCACTGATGTCTCCCGTGATAACAGGTGAGTAAATCGGAATTCGTAGTTCGGCTGATTTTACAGGAATATTTTACTCAATAGTGAAGGAAGGTGGCAGGCCTGAGGTAACATGTGTGCAAGCACGCCATGTGGCGCGTTTTAAGTTGGGGAATTAATTCCTCTTCAATCCTGAGGTCTCCTGTGAGCCAACTAGCCCACCAGGTACCTCCAGTTTGCGCCAGGGAGATGCGTTGCAGACAGGTATTCAGAGGGCATGCCCCCTTTTTACAACACTCTGCAACGCAGCTCCATGGTGCTTAGTGGAGGTACCTGTTAGACTATTTGGCCCCTAGGGGACCTCTGGATTGAAGAAGAATTAATTCCTCAACTTACAAAGTGCCACAAGGCATGTTTTTACACATATCACCTCTAGCCCCACCCCCACCTTTACCACTGTGCAAACACGCCCCGTACCGCATTCTAAGTTGGAGGATTAAGTCCCTTTGCATACTGGGTGTCCATGGGGGCCAACTAGCCCACCAGGAACCTTCAGTATGCGCCAGGGGGCTGCGTTGCAGAGAGGTGTAAAAAGGGGCGTGGCCTCAATACACCTCTCTGCAACGCAGCCCCCTGGTGCTTTTTCAGAGGGGGAACTAATTCCCCTTGCATACGGGGGGACCCTGGGGGCCAACAAGCCCACTAGGAACCTCCAGTATACTTGCGGAGAGGTGTAAAAAGGGGCATGGCCTCATTACACCTCTCTGCAACACAGCCCCCTGGCGCGTTTGCAGAGGGGGAACTAATTCCCCTTGCATACTGGGGGTCCCTGGGGGCCAACTAGCCCACCAGGAACCTCCAGTATGCACCAGGGGGCTGCGTTGCAGAGAGGTGTAATGAGGCCTGGTCCCTTTGTACACCTTTCTGCAACGCACCCCCCAGGCGCTTTTTCAGAGGGGGAACTAATTCCCCTTGCATACTGGGGGTCCCTGGGGACCAACTAGCCCACCAGGAACCTTCAGTATGCACCGGGGGTCTGCGTTGCAGAGAGGTGTAATGAGGCCACGCCCCTTTTTACACCTCTCTGCAACGCAGCCCCCTGGTGCTTTTTCAGAAGGGGAACTAATTCCCTTTGCATACTGGGGGTCCCTGGGGGCCAACTAGCCCACCAGCAACCTCCAGTATGTGCCAGGGGGCTGCGTTGCAGAGAGGTGTAAAAAGGGGCGTGGCCTCCTTACACCTCTCTGCAAAGGAGCCCACTGGCCCATACTGGAGGCTCCTGGTGGGCTAGTTGGCACCTAGGGACCCCTAGTATGCTAGTGGAATTAGTTCCACCTCTGCAAACGTGCCAGGGGGCGCGTTTTCAGAGATGTGCAGAGAGGGGGCGTGGCCTCCTCCCGATCCTGTTTTTTTTACAAAAAGACTAGTAGCCCCCCTTCTTTTTCTTTTTTTTTTGGCCCTGGGGAACCCATCCCCGAGGGCCTGCCCCCAATTTTAATTTTTTCAAAAAAAATATCGGGAAGGGGGCCTCGTGGCCCCCCTCCCTGGGCCATACTCCACCCCGGGGACCCCATCCCCCGGGAATATTTATTTTTAATATTAAATTAGGAGGGGGCCCCCCTCCTATGCCCCCTTTAAGGCCCCGGGGACACCATCCCCCGGGGCCTGATTTTTTTTAAACATTTTTTTTGCTTCCCTCACAGATCAACAAATGGTTCCTTGGTGCTCCACTTTAGCAGTGGGGCAGGACCCGCTCTTCCGCGGGGAGGGGCTCTCCGCGACCAAGGCAGGCCGCAATACTGGTCGCAGAGAGCCCCTCCCCGCGGAAGAGCGGGTCCTGCGCCACTACTAAAGTGGAGCACAAAGGGCCCATTTGTTGATCTATGAGGGAAGTGAATGGCCTAACAGCGGCATTAAGGAGATGCAACAACCCACTGAGGTACAAGAAATACAAATTAGGAGAAAAGGCGGCGGCATCTACTACAGATTCATAACTCACAAGAGACTTCCAATACCATAATACAGCGAGTGCATACGCCCACTGGGCGGGACTTCATGCTTGAAATGAGAACGCTGCAACCGCTACTCCTCACTGCCATCCCGTGAACAAGTGCGACAAGACGCACGAAACGCGTAGGGGAAACTGGCTGAAACCCTGCTGTATATCATATGCTGCTAATTTATGTCTCCAAGCAGAATAAAGATTTGCCAACAAGTAGTGAGTGGGCCTCCAAGCTTCGGGTACTTTTGTTGGACATAATTTGCGGCCTGCCTTGGTGGCGGAGAGCCCCTCCCCGCGGAAGAGCGGGTCCTGCGCCACTACTAAAGAGGAGCACCAAGGACCCATTTGTTGATCTATGAGGGAAGCGAATGGCCTAAGAGCGGCATTAAGGATATGAATCAACCCACTGAGGTAAAAGAAATACAAATTAGGAGAAAAGGCGGCGGCATCTACTACAGATTAATAACTCGCAAGAGACTTCTAATACCACAATGCAGCGAGTGCATATGCCTACTGGGCTTGACTTCATGCTTGAAATGAGAACGCGCCAGCCGCTACTCCTCACTGCCATCCCGTGAACAAGTGCGACAAGACGCACGAAACGCGTACGGGACACTGGCTGAAACCCTGCTGTATATCCTATGCTGCTGATTTATGCCTCCGAGCAGAATAAAGATTTGCAAACAAGTAGTAAGTGGGCCTCCAAGTTTCGGATACTTTTTTTCTTCTTTTTTTAAATAAAAACCTTTATTGTGCAGTTCAATAAAATTACAAGCACAGGCCAACAACCGCAGGGGCCGGCCGCAACACAAGAATAAGACCCACTATATTATCAAATGACACAGCTCTACAGTTGACAACCCTGAGGTCCGGCGGCGTATCAGGATAAACATTTTATTGAGCTCACAACACGTTACAGGATAAGACGAAGGTTCTATTTCATGTTTAACCCCCCCCAACCTAAAAAGCAAGGAAAAAGAAATAGACATATCTGGTACCATACATTCAAACACTATGATAAAGTGAGCAGGTACAAAAATAGGATAATCACAGATCAATTTAAAGGGAACGACTGAGGCGCCTGCGCTAGCAAGCACATAACAGGATGTACAACAAAGCGATCTATAACCCAACGCAGCCACCCGCACACAGACCCCGCCCACCCATTGACGCAAGGATACAAAATACTGGAATACATACGAAATCAGGATAATACCCCAACGTTATGAAAGGAGAGCGAAAGGAAAGCATGAGATAAAGAAACCATAAAAACTAAACTAACTATCGAAACTATAGACCCATCCCCCCACCCTGCACCCCTGCATGTGGCTTTCGCCTAACCCCAACTAGCAGCGTGCCTGTCGCCCGACTAACTAAACCACAAAAAGTAAAAGAAGAATGGAGGAGGAGAATGTCATACAAACACCCGGTCACCTTTCCGCCCGCCTGAAACGAACAACCCCTGTCCTGAGACCACAGAGTACTCAAAAATATTATAGACAGAGCCAGACAGGGGAGACGTTGAACACCGCCCAACCTCCCGCAAGCATTACGTTAGCGAATCCTTTGTCCTTTAAAGCCCCGAAATCAGACCCAGACCAACAGTCTCATCCTTGACCCCTCCGATCTTTCATGCGGACACTGTCCGATAACACCATCACCGCCCCAGGAGAGTCAAAGTTCGTAGGAAGTTCAATTAAGATTATTATGAAACCAGTCAATTACATTGAGTCTCTGCAAGCATCCGCCACCGGTAAGATCTCCCTCACCGACATGCAGTCCAGATATCCTTTCCTCCGTAGATGTAAAAAAAACACAAGGGCGGGAAGGGACGGTAGTGACTTTCGGTTTTTGCAAGTCGTAGTCTCAAGGGGTGAAAAACCAGGTAGCTCCACAATATTCGGCTGCGATGGTGAATGCAGTGATACCCCCAGAGAAACAATTCCGCAAGTATTCTGCAAACAGGTCAATGGCATCAAAACTTTATCGCGCACGGGGTCTCCATCATCCTTTACTACGGGCATCGTGGGAGAATCAGTTAGTTGAAAGTCATGCAATAGAACAGAGTCCAGACTCGGTCGCCCAGTTTCGATGTCACCAGCGATCATTTTATGGACAAGGGTCTCCAGATGCAATTGAAGTGCCCCGATGGCGGCTATTACGGTCTTCAAGGATGGCTCACAGTTCGTCCGATCCTCCTCCACTCGCTCGGTTCCAAGCATGGGTGGGTTCCTCAGAGAGCCGGGTCTCTCCGGGAGAAGAGGCAAGTGCGGAGCGGACGGCAGCGGAGGGTGCATTATCGGTCAGCAGTACGCCAGCGCGAGCGAGGGCCCCATCCCAGCAGACCCGGGAGATGGCGACTGGGTCGCCGGGGACGGGGACTTCCCCCCACAGCCACAGACGAAGCCTATCACCACTCCTTCAGTATAAAACAGACCAGACGCTCGCCACCAAAAACAGGCCATGATAACCTCCAATGCAAGAGACCGGACCCGGTCTGAGTCCCACGGCCGATGTTATTCAACTGCAACCCGGCTGGGCAAATACTCGAGGCCCCTGCTCAGAAGCTGGATTAGGCCGAGATATTAAACACGACACAACTCCGTCAATCTGGGCGATACATTTCTCGGGACTGCACCGTTAGATTCAGCAACAGTTCATCCACACGGGAATCGGGCGTAAAATTAGGATATCTGGCAGGATCATCAAGCAGCAGACGGAGGTCGGTGGAGCCGGGAGCCTATGCGGCCATCTTGGTTGCTGCGTAGCTCCTCCTCCAAGCTTCGGGTACTTTTGTTGGACATAATTTGCGGCCTGCCTTGGTCACGGAGAGCCCCTCCCCGCGGAAGAGCGGGTCCTGCACCACTACTAAAGCGGAGCACCAAGGAACCATTTGTTGATCTTTGAGGAAAGCAAATGGCCTAATAGCGGCATTAAGGAGATGCATCAACCCACGGAGGTACAAGAAATACAAATTAGGAGAAAAGGCGGCGGCATCTACTACAGATTCATAACTCGCAAGAGACTTCTAATACCACAATGCAGCGAGTGCATAAGCCCACTGGGCAGGACTCCGTGCTTGAAATGAGAATGCGCCAGCCGCTACTCCTCACTGCCATCCCGTGAGCAAGTGCGACAAGACGCACAAAACCCATACGGGAAATTGGCTGAAACCCTGCTGAATAACCTATGCTGCTGATTCATGACTCCGAGCTGAATAAAGATTTGCAAACAGGTAGTGAGTTGGCCTCCAAGCTTCGGGTACTTTTGTTGGACATAATTTACGGCCTGCCTTGGTCGCGGAGAGCCCCTCCCCATGGAAGAGCAGGTCCTGCGCCACTACTAAAGCGGAGCACCAAGGAACCATTTGTTGATCTGTGAGGGAAGCGAATGGCCTAACAGCGGCATTAAGGAGATGAATCAACCCACTGAGGTACAAGAAATACAAATTAGGAGAAAAGGTGGCGGCATCTACTACAGATTCATAACTCGCAAGAGACATCTAATACCACAATGCAGCGAGTGCATACGCCGACTGGGCGGGACTTCATGCTTGAAATGAGAACGTGCCAGCCGCTACTCCTCCCTGCCATCCCGTGAACAAGTGCGACAAGACGCACGAAACGCGTAGGGGAAATTGGCTGAAACCCTGCTGTATATCCTATGCTGCTGATTTATGCCTCCGAGCAGAATAAAGATTTGCAAACAAGTAGTGAGTGGGCCTCCAAGCTTCCGGTACTTTTGTTGGACATAATTTGCGGCCTGCCTTGGTCGCAGAGAGCCCCTCCCCGCGGTTGAGCGTGTCCTGCGCCACTACTAAAGCAGAGCACCAAAGAACCATTTGTTGATCTGTGAGGGAAGGGAATGGCCTAACAGCGGCATTAAGGAGATGCATCAACCCACTGAGGTACAAGAAATACAAATTAGGAGAAAAGGCGGCGGCATCTACTACAGATTCATAACTCGCAAGAGACTTCTAATACCACAATGCAGCGAGTGCATAAGCCCACTGGGCAGGACTCCGTGCTTGAAATGAGAATGCGCCAGCCGCTACTCCTCACTGCCATCCCGTGAGCAAGTGCGACAAGACGCACAAAACCCATACGGGAAATTGGCTGAAACCCTGCTGAATAACCTATGCTGCTGATTCATGACTCCGAGCTGAATAAAGATTTGCAAACAGGTAGTGAGTTGGCCTCCAAGCTTCGGGTACTTTTGTTGGACATAATTTACGGCCTGCCTTGGTCGCGGAGAGCCCCTCCCCATGGAAGAGCAGGTCCTGCGCCACTACTAAAGCGGAGCACCAAGGAACCATTTGTTGATCTGTGAGGGAAGCGAATGGCCTAACAGCGGCATTAAGGAGATGAATCAACCCACTGAGGTACAAGAAATACAAATTAGGAGAAAAGGTGGCGGCATCTACTACAGATTCATAACTCGCAAGAGACATCTAATACCACAATGCAGCGAGTGCATACGCCCACTGGGCGGGACTTCATGCTTGAAATGAGAACGTGCCAGCCGCTACTCCTCCCTGCCATCCCGTGAACAAGTGCGACAAGACGCACGAAACGCGTAGGGGAAATTGGCTGAAACCCTGCTGTATATCCTATGCTGCTGATTTATGCCTCCGAGCAGAATAAAGATTTGCAAACAAGTAGTGAGTGGGCCTCCAAGCTTCCGGTACTTTTGTTGGACATAATTTGCGGCCTGCCTTGGTCGCAGAGAGCCCCTCCCCGCGGTTGAGCGTGTCCTGCGCCACTACTAAAGCAGAGCACCAAAGAACCATTTGTTGATCTGTGAGGGAAGGGAATGGCCTAACAGCGGCATTAAGGAGATGCATCAACCCACTGAGGTACAAGAAATACAAATTAGGAGAAAAGGCGGCGGCATCTACTACAGATTCATAACTCGCAAGAGACTTCTAATACCACAATGCAGCGAGTTCATAAGCCCACTGGGCGGGACTTCATGCTTGAAATGAGAATGCGCCAGCCGCTACTCCTCACTGCCATCCCGTGAACAAGTGCGACAAGACGCACGAAACGCGTAGGGGAAACTGGCTGAAACCCTGCTGTATATCATATGCTGCTGATTTATGCCTCCGAGCAGAATAAAGATTTGCAAACAAGTAGTGAGTGGGCCTCCAAGCTTCGGGTACTTTTGTTGGACATAATTTGCGGCCTGCCTTGGTCGCGGAGAGTCCCTCCCCGTGGAAGAGTGGGTCCTGCGCCACTACTAAAGCGGAGCACCAAGAAACCATTTGTTGATCTGTGAGGGAAGCGAATGGCCTTTCAGCGGCATTAAGGAGATGCATCAACCCACTGAGGTACAAGAAATACAAATTAGGAGAAAAGGCGGCGGCATCTACTACAGATTCATATCTCGCAAGAGACTTCTAATACCGCAATGCAGCAAGTGCATTCGCCCACTGGGCGGGACTTCATGCTTGAAATGAGAACGCGCCAGCCGCTACTCCTCACTGCCATCCCGTAAAAAAGTGCAACAAGACGCACGAAACGCGTAGGGGAAACTGGCTGAAACCCTGCTGTATATCCTATGCTGCTGATTTATGCCTCCGAGCAGAATAAAGATTTGCAAACAAGTAGTGAGTGGGCCTCCAAGCTTCGGGTACTTTTGTAGGACATATATATATATTTTCTTTTAGCCCAAGCTTTGCTTGTTTCACCATGGGGTGGTGGGAACAGAAATAGGCGTGGCAAGCAGAAAATGATATCATGTTGAATAAAGTGATACTATGGGTACGCTTTATCGACAATCTCCTCATTGTCTGTGATGGTTCAGAAAAGGATTTTAAAGACTATTTTCAAATCCTTAACTCATCACCGGCAAATTTCAAATTCACTTATGAACTGAGTGACAACAAAATAATTTTTTTGGACACTGAAATATGCATTAAAGACAACGAAGTACACACAACCTTACATAGGAAAAAAAAACGCAACCAATGTGACACTGCACGCCAGTAGTTTTCACCAGCAGTGTTTGTTTGAGAATATTCCCTATGGAGAATTCTTAAGACTACGGAGGATCTGCTCTGAAGAATCAGAATGGGACAACAAAGCACATCCATGAGCAAAAGATTTGAAAAAAGAGGTTACTCAAAATGCCATATAAAGAAAGGTTGGGAAAGAGCAAGCCAAAAGGATATAAACAACCTATTGCAAACAAGGCAAAAAGAAGACAGTGAAAAAGATGTTTTAAGATTTATAACAACCTTCTCAAATGAGTCTAAACAATTCAGAAACATTCTAAAGAAAAATTGGAAGATCTTAAAAATGGATACCACCATTGGTCCAATTGTGGGTGAAACACCACAAATAACATTCCGCAGAGCACCAAACCTGAAAGATCGTCTAACAAAGAGTAATTTCTTCAAAGAGGAGAAGAAAGCATGGTTGAAAGGAAAAGGTTTCATAAAGTGTTTCAACTGTAAGGTTTGTCAAATATGTAAACCGATCCAAGAAATTATGTTGGCAAATGGTAAAATCTGGAAAATTGATGAGTTAATCACATGCATAACACCATACGTTGTTTATGTAATTGAATGCCTGTGTGAACTAAAATATGTGGGCAGCACAAAGAATGAACTAAAAAAGAGGATTTTGGAACACGTGAGGGCAACTATACATCAGGACAGAAGCAATGCAGTTGCCAAACACATGGAGTCTCATCATAACAGTGAATGGAAACATCTAAAAATCTACGGCATTGATACTGCAGAAATGCCACTGAGAGGAGGAAACAGAGAATTGATGCTGAGGAAAAAAGAATCAAGTTACATCCTCAGCTTACGAACCATGATTCCATACGGTCTGAACCATAGTGAGGAAATGTATATACATTTGTAAATAAACCTTGGAACTGGAATAAATTCATGTAAAATAGGCAGAACAATAACAGTCACATCTAGATCTTTGCATCAGTGTTTTGTTTTTGGAAATTTAGTTAACATTTAATTTAGTGCACAATAAGTTCATGCAATGAGAGGAAAATAAGAGAAAGAAACAGATAAATTGTACAATTGGTTGGACTAAAAAGACTTTGGGATTATGGCTAGAGGAAAAACAAATGAACAATTTGTTGGACGAATGTTGATAATGATTTCATTGCCACTGGAGACATCAATTCAAAAAGAATTACTAAGGTATAAGGTAAAATATTGTAACAAATGAACTAGCCAAAAAACATAATGAGAAGTATGAACTTGATTCGAGATCTTGTTATAAAATATGAGCAGAGTATGTCATGGATTAATTTAATCAATGTGAATTTAACATTTAGTATAAACTTGTTACTTTCTTTAATTAAATTTTGAGTTGCAACATTGAATATCAACTTGTTTTAAGTTTTTTTTAGAATTTTCACAATTTTTTGTAAATAGTACTACAATTACCAGAATGCCTTGCCTAGAGAGGGGTAGGTTCTCAATGTAACTCATGACCTTTATATTCAAATAGAAAGAGAAAGGCGGCACCGTGATCAAGATCTCAGTTGGAGATCAAAACGCGTTGGTGTTTGGAGTGTTTGGAGTTCTTTTGAAATAAATGCCTTAATTCACTTTAAAGAAGTTTTGTTGTGCGATCCAAATTCTTTTCTACGTGAGAGAGATTATTGAATATATATATATATATGCACAGGAAAACTAAACAAGCACTTCCCTTACAAAGAAGTACAAAGTTTGCATGTCTGCAGCCTTTCTTATTTTTCACCTTTCATCTTCCGCTCAATCAACACATCATCCACACATACACACGCCTATTTGCTCCCTTTCTTGGCTGGGGTTATCAATCATTCTTCCTTAATTCAAATTCAAAGTACAGGCCCTTTATCAACGCTTTTTATTATAACAACTACCCCGGCCGAAGGCACTATGAAATTTGCACACTTACTCCCTTTCTTGGCTGCACTTATCAATTATTCTTCAATTTCATATTTTGATTCAAACTCAAGGCCCTTTATAGAGCTTTTTTTGTAACTACTGTTGCAGTGATTCTGCTCCTATGCTCCTACACACAACTGTGCATAAAGACTTATGACCTCAGTGAATTACGGTGTTCCAAACCCCACCTTAGTACCCAAACACCCTAACAGACTAGCAATCAGTGACTCAATGGTTCTTCCTCTTATAGCAAAAACACCAATTATTAATCAACCCACAACATGCGACTTAGGTTACCTCAGATAAGGTAGATAACAAGAGCACTCTTTCATTACATTCTTACACCAGTCCACAACAAGCACTTAATAAACACACATGCAACTTTGAAATGTTTATTTCTAACACAGTAATCTCATGCCCAGAACCTTACATAATACAAGCAAACATATTATCAGAAACAAAGTTGTCAGCATTGTTACTATTCCATAAAATACAAAGGGAGAAATCATCCTTTAATGCAAAAGGGAAAGAGATTTAAAATATACCTAAATTTCACCCTCCCTACTTAGAAGTTTAGTTTATAACTACAGAAGATCTCATACGACTACATAGGCAGACCCATACCTCTGTTACTCATACGTAGTGGATCACATTGAGTTCTACACAAACTGTCAAGATACGAAAGTTCTCAAACTGTGTGTAATCATGCCTGCACACTTCATTACTAAATGCGCAAGTATAAGAGATGCCACAGCTTCATATCTCTTACGGCTCGAACGTGCGAAGATCATTCCGAATAACACACACAGTATCCAACATAACCTTGATGTTTCATGCTCTCATTATACACATTAAAGTAGCGAGGCAGTCTACAAATGTAGTATATCAAATTATTCTCATATGAAGCAAAATACTCACCCTTCTCTAAACAATATTGCAAGTGCGTGTTCTGTGCAAAGCAGAGCAGAAAAACAAAAATGGCGTTTAAGCTTCTAACAAACCCATGCTAACTTAACAATGTGTGAGTGCAAGGCTCAGCCACAACACATTTTCTTGACCAAAGCACATAATATAAACGTGGGCAAATTACGAACGCACAGTCCATGCCTAAATAGCAGAGTCAAGTTCAATTTTGCAAAAAAAATATTTCGAAATTTGATAAAAAGCAGTAACTAAATAATAAAGAATAGGTAGAAAAATCAAACAGTCTTATTCCACCAGGGTATGGGCACAATATGTAGCAACAGCCTCCAACAGGAAGTCATTGTTCTCATCTGAAAACATTTTAGCCATCCAATTCAAAAGTGAGAATGAACATACATGTTCCTCAACGACCGGAGACTCTATCACCATCGGAGGAAAACTAGGGTCATCGTCAATGTAACTGCGTGCCAAGAAGTCATGCGCCGCTGCAAAAACATTCCAACGTCCCATTATTCCAGGTGTCCCTGCTAAGGCCATAATCCCGCCGCCAGAACAGAGCAAGTCATGAACCACTAAGGGGCTCATCAGCTGGTCATAATCTTCGTTGGGAGACACCGTACTGCAGAGGCCATAAATCCAGGGCCCAGTCGAAATCACAGCTCAGGCAATGGAACACAGGTTGAACGCATGTGAAAAAGAAGAATCAAAACGATAATCCATAAGCGGGTCTCAACGTTGCAAGAGGCAGCGCTCCATGGTAACTAAGCATTCAGTTGCGGACCAGCAACAACCGAGAAATATTGTTGTTGGCTGCAAGATGCGCATTCATATTTAACTAAACAAATTAATACAAGCACACCTGCAACTAATGTGAGCATTAACCACAATTCACCAAAGATGCTGGAAAAAATCGAATGAAAAAACACTGACAAGACACCAAATATAGTTTCTACAGAAGTCACAAGGCCAATGCTTATAACTTTAAAAAAGTAAGCTAACTCCCTACTCGAGGACGCATTAAAGATAGTCTAAATTATCTCCCTAAAATTCCAGGGCACGTCTGTATTTAATTAAGCATACACTTCTGTGCAGGTGTTTGCTACATGAAGGACAAATGTTTCTGTAGCAGATATACCAGCGACCTCTTTTTGACACAATAGCGCTCTTATACGGCTGATTTGGTTGACTCTTCTTTCAAGGTCGGAATCAACGGCCAGATGGAAACATCCAGCTTCCCATGCAGAGGAGAAAACACAACTTTTTATAGCAAACCACACGCTCAGTTACCGTAATCATGTAAGCGATGCCTGCTAACATCGCACAATAAGCCACACAGCTGAATCGGATCTCCAATAGTGACCACTACTAACTAAGCCAATTCTTCCAAAAGGATTTCTGATTCTAAAAAATCGCACATGCGCGAGTGAGTAGTGCCGGGAGGGACGCCGCCGCTGCGCTCGGATATTCGGATCAACAAACGCCCGTTTCCTCTTCAATATATAAGCCCTCAATATTAATATGGAGACGGCTAAACCTTGTTTCAATTGACTCGATTCCTTCGCAGTCTACGTGTTCTAACCCAGCTAACAATCCCCTACAACGATTTTTTAGAATCAGAAATCCTTTTTGAAGAATTGGCTTCATTATTGTCCATTCCGAGGCTCTTTACCGCTTAGTCCGACTTAAGGATAAGAAACCAGGCACCCATCCTATTGGTTTTTGATCGTCATTTGAATATCCCTGCAGTCAGCTTATTCTCGAGCCCTTAAGAAAGAGGACGTGATACTAAAGGGCGGTTGGGTGACTAGGTGCAATCTAGTGCCACAACGCGAGAACTATTCGCAATAGGACATCCTCACCACTGTCAACGAAAGGAACGCTCACGGCCCTGAAGAGAATCCCCTACAACTTGAGTGGGATTCGAAACGCGTAGGCCTCACTTTACCAATCTACAGTCACTCTTGGGCTTCTGATCGATTGAGCCCAGAGTACATCAGTGTACATTACTATACAAAATCTTTTTTGAAAACTCAGAATGTGTTTGTAAATATAAGAATGTACATATAAAACAGTTAATTCAAACGGCTTTTGTAAATATTTGTAGATCTCGGTATCTGTTTTTTCTCTTATTTGTTTTCACAAATTTTTCCCTTTCCTTTCCCTTGGAAGCGTCGTACAATTGTTATAATAATTGTTGTGGTTGCATGTGATATGTCTGAAATTGAATGAATGTTTGTAAGGTAATTCCTTATTTCCTTTTGTCTTATATGTCCTTTTGTAAATTTCATTGCAAAAAAACTAAAAAGTAAAGCTAAATTTTTTTAATACTTTGAATAAAATATTATTAATGAGTCAATCGCCTTTTCTGATTGTTCATTCAGATCTGTGGTAGTCATTAGTTGTTGCTTTATTATGCATATCAGTACTTGCATTCTCATTTTGTTGGTTTAGTATTAGGCTCAGCCTTACTGATTAGAGCCAGCCCTTTGTTGTTTTTTCTGTGTCAATCCTGGCGCCGCTGCTCCAGCGCCAGGATTGGCTGAGGACGGAGGGCGGGGTTTCCACTCCAGTGTGAAGGCGCCAAGCTGAAAGGTCCCAGAAGAAGATGCAGCGCTGACCGGCGGTAAGGTAAGTTACTTTTTGAGGCGCAAACAGCTTCACACACCTCCCTACCGTGTTCCAAGTTAGATGCGCCAGAACCTCTTCTACTGGAATCATTACCTCTGCGTGCGTGGATCATTACCTCTGCTTGCTTGTGAAAATGTTATCTATGTGAACACGAGAGCCGCACAGTAAGGAAGAAACCGCCCAGTGTAATATTCATTTCAACTTGAGGAGGATGAAGAATGACTGTTAACAGTGTGTCCAACAGGTTTATGAAGTGGGAAACAGCACCACAAAAATTACGTGGACTCATGCACACACTTAATCCTGGGCAATTGCCTATCAAATTGAAAGACCTTGCATATGCAAACATTTTTTGTAATTTTATGTAGCGCGAACTCGGCCGCAGACATTAGAGCACTTTATTTGAGCACCAGGTTACATTATACAGATGCAGATGTTTTTTTGTGCATGGGCGATTAAGTGATTTTTCCAGAAGCACTGGACTTTTAGCCGACGTCTGGTTCCGAACCTAAACATCCTCTTCCAAAATCGGTAGCTCTGGCCGTTACGCCGCATCTCCTCAATCCGCACTAGCCCGGAAACTGGCGCCGCAGCATGTTTCTTAAGTCAGAAGCTTCATGCTTTTATGTTGGGTAAGTGATACATGACAAAAAAGCAATGAGTTGGTATAGCCCTCCGGTCTGGTTTGGCATGAAGCAAACAAACAAACAAAAACGTATAGCTGTTTTAAAACTCACACTCTGTAGGGCTGACTTACTTTGTAAGAGACATGGCATCTCTATGCAGTGGGGCAACGCAAAATGTGGGAGCACACTTCAGAATCTGAAGAGGGGCCAGAGACTTCCATTTTTTAAAATCACTTTATTTGCATTTTCAAGGTACGAACGAGGCGGCGACAGGATACATTTCGCCTGCACGTTCCTGTGGGACACGTTTAACACCTCAATTGGTCCCCGAGAGCAGAAAGAGTCTGCTGGGTCACACACTGCTTTAATTGGGCACACCCAAATATCTTAAAAAAATGTTGCAGTGCGTTTGCTTTTGAAATCAGAAATGGTTAATTTTGTAGACTACAGTGCAAACAAAATTCGTATTGTGTGGGGCATGATGTGCCAAAGAGGAGAAACAAGAGGGTAAAACGATTTTTGACTAAAGTTAGTAGGGCGCATATTCGGGCAACTTTGCGAGCGCTGGTTGTTTTTTGTGCAAGAGGTCGATACTTTGTTGATTGACTGCACAGACGGCTCATGTGTGACTCAGCGGGTGCTGTCATTGTGGCTTCAAATGCATGATGAGCAGTCATGTTAGGAAACCCACCCACACCAGACTCAGGACCTTTGCGATTATTGGTATACGACATGCCCCACACATTGTGCGCTCAAAAACACGTGGACGTCCACTTAATTACACATTACACCCTATTTTCAAAACAACAAACTCTTCCTTATAGCTTTCTGACGAATCATTAATCTTTGTTTTCAAGTGTTTATTGAAGATGTAACTTTATTTCTTACATCGAAGCAAATTGTAGCATGCTGTCTTTTGGAGAGGATGTAGTTGTTCAAATAATTCACATTTTCGTAACTAACTTTCAACCAATCCAAAACCAGTAAAAAAGCAAATGGGGTTCTCAGCATATAAACTATAAACTGTTTTTGTAATCGGGCATGTGCATGTGACTCAAATGAAACGAGACTACGTCCCCCAGAATGCACCAATTTGTTAGTTGAAAACGCAGGACTGGTCCGGTTGCCGTGGATCCTGCCCACTTGTGCAGCCATCACACATACGCCAGTCGCTGCTAGGGTGTGCTCAGCCTGTGCCCTTGTGTCAGAAGCTGCTCTGGGCCTGCAGCACAGGCCTTTGGCAGCAGCAGGTAAACAGAGCAGGCGTGGAAGGAATCGCTCTACAGGGTAAATTTAGAGAGAGAGGCAGTGACACATTGCGTTGGTACTAGAGGGACGAGAAGGAGGACCATGTCATAGCCGTTCTGTGATGTTTCTTCACTCCCCAACCCCTCTCAATGTGGATGTATATCTGGTAGTATGAGGAGGTTAGGCTGTGTAGTACCTACCGTTTTGTGTACACCCACACTGGCTTCTCAGAAAAAGAATGTGGTTACCAGTGCAGAGCAGCTGTAGTGGTTTTTAATGGCAGTCTGAACAATATATGCATGTATTTCTTTTCAACCTTCCGCCCGCATACGGAGCTGTCATCAATGCAGGTTTTGCATTCTGCCTCCTGGTCTCCTCACATTCGATTCTGTTTGTCCGTTCATTCACAAGATGTCATCTTTTGTTTTAGGCATTACTGTTGGTAGGTGATGAGAGTAGTAGCTTTTGTTTGCACTGGTCGTGTCATCTTCAGTTTCATCGCAAGACAGGTATTGCATGTTCTTGCATATTTATTTATTTATTTATTTTTGGTATTTTTAAAGCGTGACTTATACCCTCAGGCGTCTTGGCGCTGATAAAACCAGTTAATTATGATAATTAGCAAGAGGAAGGAGCAGTTATAGGTTAAAGAGCCACATTTTTAGAAGCTTGCGGAATTGGAGGAGGGAGGAACTCTCCCTGATGTTTAGGGGTAGCGTGTTCCATAGCTTTGGGGCAGCCACCAAAAAGCGACGATCGCCCCAGGATACTGTTTTTGTACGAGGAACAACCAGTTGACTGAGGGTAGTTGAGCGTAGAGCTCTACTAGGTCTGTATCGTTGTAGCTGATCTTTCAGAAAGTGGGGACCTTGGTTGTTAAGCGCCTTGAATACGATACAGAGGGACTTGAAATGAATTCTGTTTCGGATGGTGAGCCAGTGGTACTCCTTTATACTTTTAGATATAGATTCGTATTTTGTTTTACCAGAGAGCAGGCGGGCTGCTGCGTTCTGGATTGTCTGTAGTTTGGATACTACTCTGGATTGGGCATTGAGGAAGAGACCGTTACAATAATCCAGAGCAGAGAGGACAAGAGAAGTGACCAATGTTTTAATGGCTGATTCCGGAAGGAAAGGACGTATTTTTCTTATCATCTTCAATTTTAGGTGTGCTGCGGAGACTGTTTTATTGGCATGATGCATGAAATTTAGACCTTCATCGAAAATGATTCCGAGGTTCCTGACTTTGGCAGTGGGGGTGGGAGGGGTGCCGAAGGCTTCTGGCCACCAGCTTGAAGGCCAGGCTGGGTGAAGGGGTCCAAAAATGAGCACCTCGGTTTTTTCTGAGTTTAATTTAAGGCAGTTGGTGGTCATCCATTCTCCTATGTCTACAAGTCCTTTCTTGAATTTTTCTGCCACTAGATCTCCGTCCCCTCTGATAGCCAGAACAAGTTGGGTGTCATCGGCGTAGGAGGTTAGGCTCATCCTGTGTGCTTTGATGTTTTTAGCAAGGTCCGACACGTAAATGTTGAAAAGTGTCGGACTTAGGGATGAGCCTTGAGGTACTCCACAAGGAGATGAGGGTTGGGCCGATTGAAAGGGTCCCAGGATAACAGCCTGCGTTCTTTTGGCTAGGAAGGAAGCAATTAGGTCTTTGGCAGTGTGGCAGATGCCAAATCCCTCGACACGGTCGACCAAGATGGTGTGGTCGACCGTGTCGAAGGCTGCTGATAGATCCAGCATTACCAGAATGGCTGTTCCCCCCCTGATCCCTAATCACCCTAATGTCATCGGCAGCCTTAATCAAGGCTGTCTCTGTCCCATGATATTTCCGGAATCCAAATTGCGTGTCATCCAGGAGATGGTATTTTTCAATGAATTCAGAGATCTGAGTGTTCATGGCTTTTTCGATCACCTTTGCCACGAATGGGAGACTTGCAATGGGTCGGTAGTTTTTTAACTCATTTTTGTCCAGGGAAGGTTTTTTTAACAGGGGTTTAAGTAGGGTATTTTTTAGAGGGTCTGGGTAAGTGCCTGAAAGTAGAGTGGAATTGCAGACCTGAGTGAGTAGTGGTATAATAGAATCCATTACCGGCAGGAGTACTGAGAGTGGGCAAGGGTCCAAAGCTGATCCTGATTTAATAGAGGACAGTATGGTTTTTATTTGGTCTGTTGTAACCGGTTGGAAGCTGGAAAACATGTTATCTGGAGGTGGAGTGGGAGGGTTATCTGTCCTGGGAAGTGAATTTGCAGAGAAAGCTTGATAAATGTCATCAACTTTGGTAAAGAAAAAGGAAGCTAAGGAGTCACATAAAATTTGCGATGGAGGGGGAGTGAGATCCGGGGCATTGCCTGATAGAGATTTAGTGATTTGGTACAATTGTCTACTAGAGTTTTTGGCTTTTTGAATCTGGTCGGTAAAATAATCTTTTTTAGCTTTGGTAATCATAGCTTTATAGAGTGTCAGAGATTCCTTGTAGATGTGTCATAGGTTTTCCTCCATAATCTTTCTTTATTACGGTTGATTTGCTTTTGTGCCCTTAGTTTTTCATTATACCAGGGGGCAGTTGGTTTGGATCTGTTTCTTGATAGTTCTTTAGTGGGGGCTGACTGATTCGTGGCTTGACTAAGCCAGGTGTGAAATTGCTGTAGTGCTAGGTTGGGCTCTGTGGACAGCCTAGGACGGGTGTCATCCAATATAAGTCTTAAGTCGTCCTGGTTGATATTTTTCCAATCTTTGAAAGGCTGTTTAGGGGTGGGAGTGGGTTTGATGTCGCAATTGGTATTGATAGTTATGGTAGCGAAAATTGCATGATGGTCAGTCCAGGGCATGGGTAATATGTTAGTTATTTGTAGGCCTTCTAGATTGGAAAAGATAGGATCCAAAATGTGGCCGGCTAGGTGGGTGGGGGACGTAACCCGTTGTTTTAGCCCTAGCATATTGTTGTTGCTGAAGCCAGGGCTGCCCACAGTTTTATGCTAGTTACATAGGTTGTGCACTAGTGTTAAATATATTTCAGTCCAGTTTGTTTAATACTGCTGTTTTGGCCACTATCTGTGTTTTTCAGTGAGTAGGGCTTTAGCTGACATCTAATAGCATGTATACACAGATATAGTGTGTGCATAAGACTCCGGTTCTGGGCATAATCCTCCGTGCTCCCTATGCGTGTTTTTGCTTGCATTGCATGAGCAAATGCTTTTTATATTGCACACAACAGTTACAAGTGTATCAATGTGTTCACAAGTAAATATGGGCAAATGATAACATCAGCATACGCAAATATTGTCCCCTATAGCTCATAATATTTGGCAATTTCTCAAATGATGAATTTGTCCACTCTTTTTTAAAAATTTTCTCGAGGGGAGAACCTGGTTCGCCGCAGTCGGGTACCACAATAAGTTTATGCCACACCACTTTCTAATGTCACCAGCCGCCACTGGTGGCTCTGAGGAATGAAAAGGGTGAGAGTTAAGCGAGTTCAAGTGAACTCCAAGATGTTAAGGGAGGGGAGGGGGAATCAGTTTAAAAGGGCCACATTTTTTTTAATGGGAAGGCAGAGTGATATTGACTAATAGTAGGAAAATTGACTCCACCTAAGTTTTTGGGCCTGTCATTATATTTTGATCAGTGGTTTGTTTTTGAATCCTATTGCCACGCACAGTACCGGGAAGAATGTAGAGTAAATACATCATGTGTTTTTTTATTATGAAATGTGACTGGGATTTCCGTCTTTTCGTATTTTATTTTAAACTCCAGAAACAGTGAATGTAATGAAACAATGGCTAGATCAGCATTATTTTTTTAGGTTTTCTGTAGAACCAGCATTAGCTGTCTTGCATGCCTCATGTTTAAAACAAATCATAAACACATGCCTAGAACAGCCTTCTGTGTACCTTCTACATCAGTTGGCCTGTCATTTACATTTTGATCAGTGGTTTGTTCCTGAATCCTATTGCCACGGGCAGTATCGGCAAAAATCCAGAGATAGAGAGGCTTGAGTAAGGTTTTGTGCTCAAGTGATGACAGACAAACTACCTGTAGTGCCGTAATAGTCGGGAGCGACACCAAACGCATAGGGGTGACTTGTGGTCCAACCCCGTGTGCTTGACTATAATGGTATTGTCTGGCCTACATCCAGATGTAGTTTAGAAATGGCCAGAAAGCCTGGCGAAGTTAGTGTAGAACGTAACTAGAACCAAAGTTGCAGCGTCAGCCTGGTTTTACATGTATGCTGACAGTGGGGCCTATATACAAACTTTACACTGGCGACGAGGAGGCCACTTTCTCCACGTGTGCCTCCCCATCACCTGTCTGCTCGGCCACTCACCACGCGCCTTCACAATCCAGACAGCAGCACTTCCGCTGAGCTGACGTCCATGGCTGAAACCCTGAGTCCTCCCCTCTGCTGGGACTGCAGATGTGCGGCCTGCTGCTGTTTCTTGCCGAAGTTCTCCTTCGTATGCAGTCAAGGAGCGGGGCTCTATCCTGCATTAGCCCCAGCTGACCGCAGTGCTCTGACTCGCCCCAAGGACCATCAGCGCTATGGGAGTCCACACCCCAGCACTACCAGCCTCATCTCACCAAGCCCAGAAGAGGGCTCAGGTCAGTGCCCCAGCCACTTTTGGGCTGGCCTGCGACACACAAGTCTATCTGGCTACCTCTGCCACAGCCTTCACTCTTCTGATGGTGGTGCCCGTACCTCCAGGAGACTTCCCTCATGCTGAGAAGCCACCCAGACTGTGCAGCCAGGACAAACAGAAAGTTCACTTCTTTTTCTAAACCAAGTGGGATAATACTGCAACAGTCTTCTTGCCACGCACAGAATTTACATGGTCCACATCCTCCCAGGCACTTCTGTCAACAGCCTCTTTGCCAGCTGTGCATCTACTCACCTGAGTTACCCTAAGTGGGCTCTATGACTTCACGCTAATGGTGTCTGTTCCTGCACTAGAGCCGTTCACTGTCACTGGGCCCCCACCCTCTCGAGCAGCCCACTGGAAAATGTAGGTGGAGTGACTAGAGACTTATTTTGATGCCGTCGAAATGCTGGAAGGCCAATAGCAACCGAAACTTCTGCACCTGGGTGACGCCGATATCCATAAGATCCAAGTCAGTCATTGAAGCTGACCTCCGAAGAACTACGCAACACTAAGAGATGCCATCACAGCCCATTTCGAACCCTATGCTAATCCTGATTACGAGTGATTCCTCCAGCTTCAGGAATGGCAGCTTCCAGAAGAATCCGTAGATGTTTTGCATGCTCGGCTGAGGGAGCCTGACAGCATGTGTACCCTCCACGACAAAGACAATGAAGTACGCACTATTCATCCAGGGGTGCGCATCCACCAAGCTTAGAGAAAAAATCCTACAGGAGCCCAACATGTCAATGAGAGACATGCTGACCTTGGGTCGTTCAAAGGAACTCTCTAGAGCCTGTGCAGCCCATCTGGACCCGGCCTCTTCAGTTTCTGTCAAAGAGGAACCCGTCAATGCTATTCAAAAGAAAATACACGGGGACAGATGGGAGCCTGCCAAGCACCCACGGAGCCTCACCAAACAAGGATCGCCGTCCGCCCATGTGAATGATGTGGTGGCCCTTACCCTCACACGGGTGACAGCCTGGTGAATGGAAAGTCATACAGCACACGTTTAAAATCCAAGCATTTTGGAAAAGTTTGCCGATTCTCACAGGGGGCGATGGCCCAAACTGCCATGAAATGCCATCTGCACAGTGAAGCTAACAGGACATCCCGTCTGACAAAGACATGGATGAGGATGACGTAGCAGTCGTCCCCATAGTCAGGACCATGGAAACCCTCCAAGTGAGTCATCAGCCCGCCCCCATGTGCCAGGTGGAAGTGCAGAACCACATCATCTCCACCCTAATTGACACTGGGGCGTCAATCAACCTCATGGCCGAAGAGGTCTACTGTAACCTACTGGACCCCCTAACGCTCCGGCACACCTGCGTTCAAGTGTACATGTT
Organism: Lissotriton vulgaris; assembly: GCF_964263255.1. Lineage (NCBI taxonomy): Eukaryota > Metazoa > Chordata > Amphibia > Caudata > Salamandridae > Lissotriton > Lissotriton vulgaris. Next base: position 2,100,846,353 of record NC_141685.1, on the reverse strand, counting down.
CAGCAACCACTCCCCTCTATAGCTCCTCAGCATGTTTCATCCAGTCCTTTCCCATTAATCCACCCGGCAGGCAGCCTAAGTGTACGTGTCACAGCAGGGGTTAGGATTTCTCCTCAGCTGCCGCACTGCACAAGACTTTAACCTCGTACATTTTGCATTCAGTGTCCATGAGCAAAGCTTCGACCACCTCTTACAATACTGCACACCCATGTTCACCAGGATCGGTTGCCTCTCTGGCCCCAACATACAACTTCACATCAGTGAATCAGTGTCTCCCTTTGCCCTCAGGTATCACCAAATAGCCTTTGGCCTCCGACCCAAGGTAGAAGTGGAGTTGAGACTCTTTGAGAAGGTTGGCATCGGAGAACGGGTGAAAGGCCCCACAACGTGGGTGTCTTCAATCGTGGTGGCAAAGAAACCCAAGGAAGCAGACGCAGTGCAGATCTGTGTGGACATGAGAGCACCGAACCTTGCGAACAAGCGTGATAGACATCATGAAGACAACCATATACAACATCATCAGGGCGTTGTCCGATTCCAAGTGGTTCTTTGGAATCTCCAGCACAGCTCAGGTGTTCCAGAATATAGTAAAGACAGTCCTGCAGGGCCTACCCGGACCGTTGAGCATCAGCAAGGACATACTAGTGCAATCTGCTGCTCTTAGAGAACACCTGACTCCCTCCATTCTGTTTTCACAAGGTTGGCAGAGCGAGGACTGGCTCTCCACTGTGAGAAGTGCGACTTTATGCGCAGACACATCAGTTTCTTCGGGTACCATTTTTCCGACAAGGGAATTAGTCCCAATCCAGAGAAGGTAAAGGATATACAAAATGCTCCACTCTCTCTTTTGTGTACGGAGTCTGCAGCTTCCTTGGCATGGTGACATTCTATGGACGCTTCATGGAACGTCTCTCAGATGTCACCGCTTGGGTTTCGGGGCTAGAGCAGGAAGAAGCGTTTCGCCAGATGAAGGCCGCCCTGTCGGCCGACACCACTCAGGTGTACTTTAACCTATGGAAAGAACCACAGCTGGTAGTATATGCCAGCCCCACCGGCTTAGGAGCAGTGTTAGCCCAAAAGCAGGAGTGCAGAGATCGGACCCCTGTAGCACATGCCAGCCCCCCGTTCACACCAACTGAGCAGCAATGCTCCAAAATTGAGCTGGAAGCAATTGCCATCCTATGGGGGTCCAGACATTTTTACATATATCTCTACAGATATCCATTCTCAGTCATCACAGACCACAAACCTCTGGTCCCACTATTCCAGGGTTCCTCGTCGCGTCCTCCTCCCAGGATAGAGAAGTGGATCCTGTAACTGCAAGTTCACTGTGTAGTATCAACCAGGCACCAGGAACCCAATGGATTTCCTATCCGGGCATGCTTAGCCGGCCACTTCCCCCGAGACTACCAAAGACAAGAGACAGAAGAATATGTCTGTCTTATCGTAGACGCCGTGTAAAGACAAAATATTCCCCTAGGGTCTTATTTAACACTGCATGCAACCAACGTTCACCCAACAGCAGTCATACAGTCCCTCATACAAACAACCACTTCCAACAAAAGCCCCAATATGGTCCAACAAAATAAGCTAACTGAGATTAGGTTATAGTGCATATAAAAACTGTTAGTTTATTTAAAAATATTTTTAGCAGTTTATAGCATTAAAAATTCAAAATCAGTCCTCTAGATACTGGAATTCTGAAAAATACAATTTCATGATCATCTGATTAAAAGAAACAACTTACACATATACAATCTATAATGGCACAGTACAGTGACGAGAACAAAATCATAGAATTGACTAAATAGGAGTAAACCCTATTCACACAAGGAAAATTCCATTGTCTGTCAAAGGTCCAAAACTAGCATAAAGGGAAAGAAACCAGGTGAGAGCCTTGCTCTTATCCTTATTGTTGTTCCCTGATGGATTCCTTGTATACCAAACTGGCGTTGACGCGTTTAGGCGGTAACAATGAAATTTAACAACTATCTTCTCCAGGACAAAAGGTATTTCGGGAAATTATTCCTCCATCATATTCTCAGTGATATCTAGTAGACCAATGCTCTTCTTATCAGTTCCCTGATCGTACTTAACCGTCCTCATAGGTGAAAAATTAACCTTGTATCTTAAGTAAGGACGTGCCCACGTGTGGTAGCCTCAGAGCTTATGCAGTTTTCGAATCCTGTGCTTAAGTCCCTATCTAATTGATTAGGTGATATAAAGCTCCTTATATTAAAACTCTCTTGTTGACTCTATTATTGAGGAATGATGACTTTCAATTATTTGGTAAAAAAGAGAGGCAAAGACGTTGTTAGAGTGGAGTGGTGGTCCTGCAGCGGGGAATCCTCTATTGTTCCTATTGTACTGCCCATCCGCCTCTTAAAGGTCAGACCTTGTGAAACCACTGCACACGCTCCGTATTCTCATACTGCGGTTCAAGTCATGTAGACTGCTCGTGCTTCTGGCGATGTCCGTGGCAGATGTGGTGAAGGCCGCGCAGTATGAGGATAGCCTGTGAATAGCCATAAAAGCCAATGTCTCTGGCGATTGGTGGCTGCTTCAGAGCCCACCATCTTTAAGGACCAAAGCAGCCTGATCCAGGAGAGAGTGGTGGTGCTTGGTCGCTGCTGACTCTGGCTCCTTACACACGAGACTTGCCGCATTTTGGTGTTATTGTGCTTTTAGAAATTGGTATTTTATTACAAAGTGCAGCTATTCCTTTTTTTAAATTTCTTCCTGCTACTGTGATAACAGGGAATTTTAACGTTCAATCACCTCCACTCATGCATCACGCAATCCCGGACTCCTGGTGAGACATCCTAGGCCGCCATCTTGTTCAGGGTGCGCTCTAGCTGTCGGGGGCAGTTTTCTAGAAATCATGCATGCTGCACGGAGCGCCGCTGATGTACCTAAGGCAAGCCCGTCTGGGTAAACAGCCATGACAATGCGGGGTTTACCCTGCACTGCCATTACAACGCAGGAATTACAACGAAAGTCATTACAACGACTTTCGCTGGAGGGCGCTCTTGGGTAGGGAATAGTTTAATTTTCTATCCAACTCCTTCCCTACTGTCAACGTGGGCTGGAGTTGGAATAGAAAATTAAACTATTCCACTATCCAGCGCCCTCCAGCGAAAGTCGTTGTAACGACTTTTGTTGTAATTCCTGCTTTGTAATGGCACGCGTGGTAATTCCACGCGTTGTCATGTCATACAACCGCCCGTCTGCGCCTGTCAGCGGCCCGTAAGCAGCCAGCACCATCCATGATGCCCGTTGTCCTCCAGATCTACCTACGGTTCACCTGCTTATGAGTCGCACCGAAATGATGGCGATTGGTGCTCACATGAGCAGTTGCGGCCAAGAAAGGAGTATCTTGGACAATACTGCAAGGACTTGCTAGGTTTGCAACTACCAATTTAATCACATCCTGGGTGTTACTGCCCACTCTATTCATGACCCGGTTGCCCCTCGGAACTCCCGACGCATTCAAGCTGCCATAAATAATGCTCGGTCCCTGGTAAAGCATGTGGCGGATTTCTTCAAGTTACTGGCTGATAGACAGTTAGACCTGGTATTTATATTGGATACATGGCTCAATGAGTTTTCGGTCCCAGTCATTACATTGGCCATCCCTGCAGGGTATAAAATAGCCAGGGTTGACCGAAAAGCAGGCAGAGGAGGCGGGGTGGCGATAGTATTTAGGGATAATTGGACTTTTAGGCTGGCAGAATCACATGACATTAGGGAGGGAAGCATTAGACTTCCCCCTCACCATCTCACCGCACTTTCTACTAGGGGCTAAACTAATATATCGCGCTCCCGGTCCCGCAAGCTCCTTCTTAAAAACTTTAGATGAAGCCATTGTGGCTAGGGCCTTGCACTATGCTAATTATCTTCTCCTCGGGGACCTTAATATCCATCTGGATTGTATGGAGGGTGCTGATACTAAAGAACTGAACAACTCTTTAGATCTCGCCCATTTGACACAATGGGTTCATTTCCCTTCACATTGTGGGGGACATAGTCTAGACGTGGCCTGCTCCAACTTTCCATAGCGGGTCAGGATCCTCTCCCGGTTACCTGGTCTGATAATTTTTTAATTCAATTTTCCTGGTCCAGTACATTTTTTGATCCGCCTTTGAGGTCATCCAAAGGCAGACCGCCCCAACTCATGGAGCCGGCTGCTTTCGGCAGAGTTCTAACAGAAACACGCCCTGTTGTTTCTAGGGGACTGTCTGATGCAGCAGGAGGTTTTAATAGTTGGATTGCGAGAGCAGTGGAACAGTTTTCCACACCTCTGGTCTACAAGAGAGCAAGAATGACCCCGTCCAAAACTTGGTTCTTACAAATGGCGGATTACATAACATAAAATAATATCTACCCTTCAAGGGCTGTACAACACGTGGCAAGAACTGTGAGTCAGCAGTGATGGGTGTCTACTCGAAGGTCCGCACCTAGTGCTACCTGAAAACCTGATGCAGAAAGCTGCTCCTCTGGTGCCGGAGCGCATCAAGGCATAGTGAAACTAAGAATTGACTCAGAAACAAAGTCTGATTCCCAGGGCAGGACCAAAAGGTGGAAGCAGTTGTGCGAGGAAGCCCAGTTTGCCTCACGATGAGCCAACCTGACCCGCTGGCCTCTGTCATCACCAAAGCTGGCCCTATGGCCCATGGCATAGAGTCAGCGTGGATTTCGGCAGCTTTCCGAATGAAGCGCACATGCTGATTGTTGTGGATAATTACCTGTGCTATCCCAAAGTAGAACTCGTAAACACCAAATTGGTGGCAGAAGTCATCCCAAAGCTAGAAAAGCTCAAGGCCACCCATGGACTGTTCGAGGAATTCTCACTGACAATGGAGCTCCCTTCACTAGGTCCGAGCTGGCCGAACACCTGAACTCCAGAAGCATCAAGCACTGCTGCTTCACCCCTTGCTGGCCTTAAGCCAATGAGGAAGTGGAATGTCTGATGAGGACCCTTACCAAAGGAGAATACAGACTCATGCCTCACTCCACCACTGGCGTGTCTCCCAGCCAGATGTGTTTTGGCAGGTCAATGGTAGACACCATCCCCCACTACCCCACATGGGAGAGCATACGTAGTCCTCTAAAACCAGTCAGCATACAAGAGACTCTGCAATGAATATGCATCCCAGTAATTGAGAGCTAAAGAAAGGCTCCTCCAAGTGGGCAACCAGGTACTGGTGAAGGACCATCGCTCTGGAGGAAAGTTTAGGACGCCTTATCAGCTGTACTCAAGATTCAAGATTCAAAAATACTTTATTCGGTTAAAAAGCAAGATAACCATGAAAGTAGCATGACAAATACAGTTTACAAGAGGTGGAGTACGCTTATTTTAAAAACACAAAAGGAAAAGAAAGCATCAAAATTGAATTTATATATACAATAAAAGCGATCAATCCGTTTGAATTGATTTACGGCACTTAAAAACCAGTTTTAAAAATTCTGAAATTGAGGCAACCATAAAAACAGTTTCCATTTTCTGGCACTCTGTAAACGCTAGGCGGCATCTATATACATTTAGATCCTTGAGGATAGGGATGATAAGATTCTTTCGAGGAAGGGTGTAAAATTTACAAAAGAATAATATGTGTATATCGGATTGATGGGATACTTCATCACATGGACAAAGACATAAATCCTTTGACCAACAATTCATCAAGGGGAACGATAATGTCCTAAAAACAATATTCAGTCTAAAACGGGTCAAAAGGTAACGTTCATGGTTGGACATATACAGTGAAAGATATGGCTGCAATTTCTCTCCACATAGAATGTCCTGGTGGGCAGAAACAGTCTTTTTTCTCGCCTCTTCTATATGTCTCATTTCCTTGAGGTACACCATACATAGATTTTTCAAATCCCTTCTAGATATATATTCCATGGATTGTGGGTCCTCAAAGTATTGGGGGCAGTTTATTTTTCCAAGAAAGTTTTTGACGAAGCCTATCCATTTAAAGTCACTGATATTGTCCAATGCCATGATGTCCTTTAAGATAACCCGATTGACAGCACATTCATCGTTTGTCCAAACCCTATGCCAAAGAAGGACTGGCTGAATTTTAATAGTATCTGTAATATAGGGTATGCCCAGTTCAGCATGGCATATCATCGTTGCAGTACTTTGGGGTACGGACAGAATGTGACATAGGAACTTGTTTTCCATGATTTGAATCGCACTAACATTTGAATACCCCCATAATCCGGCACCATAGGTGGCTACAGATATACAGGTCGCATTATAAACAGTTAAAATCTCCTTTATGGGTTTTTTACCTAATTTTTTCATAAAGCATTTTAGGGCCATAATGGTCTTAGAAAATAACAGAGATCTCGCATGAATTGCTGTAGTCCATGAGCCACTTTCATGGAACAATATCCCCAGATACGGGAAGGTAGGGGTCCTTTCTAAGGGATTGGTATTTATAAAGATTGGCTTCAAATGCTTGCTTGTTCTGGGCCCACAGAACATAGATAAAGTTTTAGAACAATTGATTTTCAAATCTAAACCAAGCATAAAGGTGTTAAAGGCTGTAACCAAAGTTTGTAAAGCCATTGGTGTGCGTGCCATCAGAACGGCATCGTCAGCGTACATCAGTGCAGGGACAGGCCTACCTCTCACCATAGGCGTGTCTCTGCCCTCCTGCACGAGATGCTTCTCCATTCCATTTATATATAACAAAAATAAAAAGGGGGCTAAAACGCACCCTTGGCGCACACCCCGACCAATCCCAAATTGTCTACTGCATTCACCATTATTCCCGTATCTGACACTAGCAGTGGCCCCAGAATAAAGCTCTCTCAGAAAGCATATAATGGCATTGTCTACCCCCAATTCAACCATAATTGACCATAATTTAGTGTGTGACACACAGTCAAAAGCTGATGTTAAATCAACAAAAGTGAGGTATAGACGTTGTTTTTTAACCTTTATATATTTCTGTTGCAAGGTGAAAAGATTCAAACCTTGCTCTATGGTCCCCAAGCCCTTTTGAAACCCAAATTGGAAATCACTTAGCACCCCATTATCCTCAGCCCAGCTCTGCAGTTTTGCTAAAATCACTCTCCCCAAAGTTTTTATAGAAGAGTCCAATAATGAAATTGGCCTATAGCAAGTACAGCTTAGCCTGTCACCTTTCTTGAAGATTGGGACTATTACCGATGTAAACCAGGTAGGAATTGGGCTATTTACCAGGGCGGCATTAAAAAGCTGAACTAGCAGTGGCCCCCATAATTCGATGTTAGCTTTATAGAGGTCAGCTGGTATGCCGTCTGGCCCTGCTGCCTTGCCCCCCTTAGTCGCCTTCAAACTTGCTATAACTTCTGGAAGGGTTACAATCAAAGTTCTGGTAGTGTCTAAATTTAACAACCCCACATCCTGGCCTGTGTCAGGGGTTAGCTCCACAGCCTTATAAAGGGAGGAAAAATGAGCCACCCACTCATCTTCTGTGATAGCAATTTCCAAGCGTGCTTTTTGTTCATGTAAAAGGGGGGTATTAATAACCCTCCAAAAAGCAGCCGGATCCTTTGATTTTGAGGCAGCGCATAGATTGTCCCAAGCCTCCCTTTTTATCGAGGCCTTCCTGTCCTTCAGTGCTAAATTGTAGTCCTTCCTAGCAATTCTAATTAGGATTACATCCCGTGGTCTTTTATGAATTGCAAGTCTAAGCTTTGTTAAGGCTCTAGTGCAGTTCCTATCGAACCATTTCCTATTGGACTTTAAAAAGTTTTTCCTTTCAACCCACAAAGCTTCCTTAATTGTACTAGAGATGATATTAAAATGGGTTATTATATCACAATGCTCTGCGTAATCATCTAGACAGATCGAGAAACTATTCATGCATTTACTCAATATTTTATACAGAAAATCATCCGGGACCAGTCTGCTCCATTTAAGGTTGTAACCATTTTGAGCACCCAACCTCACGTCCTGGACCATTTGGTCCGGACCTTCTCTAGTATCAGCTACAGCAAATAGGTTCTCCATTTTTAATACCTGTGGCAGGTGATCACTCAATGGTAAGTCCATGATATTTGCTTTGATCAATCTGCTCGCAGAGCTGAGTGTACATAAATTAAAATCAATGGTAGATGAGGCACCCCGACCAACAAATGTTGGTGCAAATGGCGTTGTATAGTGTGCTAACTCATTTGAAAACCCAAAATTGAAGTTAAAAATCATCTCATTTAGTGAGTCGCCTAGTAGGGTATGTTCAAAATGCGTCAAATTGACATCTTGTTCCAGCATTAAACCACAAATACCCTTTTGGCCCTTTTTGCAGAGAGTACAATTAAAATCACCCCCCCATAATAGCATAACTTCAGCCCTCTTGCTCTTATCAAGTTCGTTTTGCATTTCTGTAGTTAATGTGTCAAGTACATCCTTAATCATGCTATCTGGACAATTATTGTAAAAATTAAAAAGAACCATCTTTGGACCCTTCCTTGTGTAAATGACTATTTTTTGATAGTAGCTGGATCCAGGGGAGAAAGAAATGTTATCGTATACTAGGAGATTAGATATGTATACAATCAACCCCCCCTTAGGTCTCCCATGTATTCCACCCACCGCCGGGGTAAAGTATGTTTTGTAGCCATTGAGATGTATCGGGGTGGTGGCCCAAGTTTCTTGGAGGGCTAGTATTCCCACGTCGGTAATGGCCTCATCCCAGGTTGGATTGGTAATCTTTTGTTTTAGCCCAGCCACATTCCAAAAAAGCACCTTACAGTAATCATTTTCTGCAGGTGAAATATCTATACTGTCCCCTAGTCTGCTGACCAGGCTCCCTTGTATAGACTGATCCCCCACCTGTATTTCTAAGGTTTCCTCAGACCCTGGACAACTTATAGAACCCAAGCCCAAAGAGTTGTTAGACAGCAGGTCATCTTCCTTGGTCTCGGGGAGTCAATCCACACCTTCCAGGCAATCATACCGGTTGTAACACGGGAAAAACGGAGGGAACTGCGGGATGCCTGTGTACCCTAGGTCATAGCCTTGAGGATAAGAATAAGGGGGCCTCCCTTTGTGTTTCACAGTGTTTCAACCATCTTCATGCCTCCCATTCCACTGTTTGTTGTGGTAATTATTATCAAAAGCCTGACCAGTATTACCACCATGATATCGTTTGTCCCTGGTCCAGCTCCACCTATTATCTGGTTGTTCACCCTCAGGGTAAAAGTAGGATAAAGGCCTAGCCACAATAGACAAACCATAATTTCTTGGGGGCCTCGATGTGATAAATTCTGCAGTGCGGGGATTCTCAAATGTTATCACCACGCAGTCACCGTGTGTCCTTTTTTTATTATTATTATTATACCCCACCCAAGGAGCCCTTTCGACCATGAGGATATTGCTTTTAAAGGCTGGTGGCAAAGGGTAATTATCGTTTAACCAGTGTATTGTTTTATTTATAAGTCCCCCATTATTTTCATATGATTTATTATCAGGTTGTGGGACTCCAGTAAGGACCACCACGTATGGAGAGGCTTCTGGTGGTAGATGTATGTTTCTACGTGACTCCCTTTTTTCAACATTAGCTTTATCCTTGGGAGTTTGCGTGGGTGGTGCTACTTTATCAGTTGTGGTTGAATTTTTAGGTATTGGTGTAGGTTTTGGAAGTGGATTATTGGTGGGATTTGGAGGTGGATTGGTGGTAGGTTTTGATGGTGGATTGATAGTGACATCATTTTTTGCAACTGTGGGTGGTCTATTCATAGTTGTTTTTTTTTGTGGAACTTTATTGTTCACATTGAAGCTAGGGGCACTAATATCTTTATGGATGTTAGTCAATATTGTTTCCAGACATCGTAGCCTACCCTCAATAGGTTCTAAAAGAATTTTTAGCATTGCAAAGATGTTATTATTAACCATGCTTAGGCTACTACTGTCCTCTCCCCCTCCCGCTTGGTTGTCAACTACCCCACTTAGTTCCAAAATTCCCTCCAAGCTACTATCCAAGATGGTTTCATCTGGCAGGCTTAGTGTTATGCCCACGCTTACCCGGGGCCCCCCTGCGGTGTCATTAATATTGGAGTGAGCATCTAAGTTGGTGCACACGTTCGACTGTACAGGATCCAGCTGAATTGGGTCATGGATTTTGCTAGTCTGGGGTTTTTTCCCTTTTCGAGTGGTCGTTTTAATGGACTTTTGTTTAATACTCTTTTGTTTAGGGATTGCCCCCTCCTTCCTCCCCCTTTCAATTAGGGTACTAGCTGAAGTTTCATTTTCAATTGCCGCTGGGCCATTTTCCAGCAACAAGGAGAGATTTGGGGTTGCCTCCAGGCCTTCCTGCGAGGCTGGTAAATCAGAACCCTGATCCTTATGTACCATTACAAGTGTACAATCAGCTGTACTCATGGGTCATCACCCATGTCAATGGAAAAAAAGTGTCCATAAGGGCACAGTTCAAGAAAGATCCATTGAGACCCACATCCATCGATCCGCTGTAAGGCATCACAGAATAGGATGACCCCAATCGGGCAAGCAACAGTATGTCAAACTCCAATGTGGTGAACCCCCCGAGGATCTATGCAATACACCCCCCAGCACATCCAGCTCCTATGCCAAACCCATCCACAGCATGGGTCTGTAAAAGCCACAGCCCTGTAGAGACCCTGAGTCCAAAGATGCCTGTGCCAGATTTCCCCACCAGTGTTGGTCTAGGATGGTACTAGTTGCAACCACACCCGTAGCCATTCCAGAAGTACAAGGACTTGGTCTGTGGCTGATTAGTGGTGGACGAAGGTGCCAAGGTCATGAGTAACTCTGTATGCAGAGATGTCTGGAGTGTTATATGATGTTGATGGGCTAGAATTGTGAAGTTTTATAATGGTGGTGTTCTTTAAAGTTAAGTTTGTGTTCTTTTATGGTATGGGATAATGTAGTGTTGCGATTGTTGGGAGTGACACCAAACGCACGGGGATGACTTGTGGTCCAACCCGATCTGTGTGACTATAGTGGTATCGTCTGGCGTACAGCGAGACGTAGTTCATAAATGGCCCTGAGAGCCAAGCGTGGCTAGTCTAGAAAGTAGCCACCCTCAAAGTTGCAGCGTCAGCGTGGTTTTACATGTATGCTGAGAGTGGGACCTGTATGTGAACTTTACAGTAACCTTGGTGAACGGAATTCATCTAGTGATAGCATCTGTTTCCATACATTTTTTAGTATGGCTGAGTCACTTGCTGGCTGCAGGGTGTGATCATCTTTGCTCCGTTTGTTTAAATGTTTTCTGTGTTTAAAAATCTTTATTTAGATAATAACAGGAAGTGTAAAAGACCAGCAATACAGAGAATAGCAAATTGAGATAAATACATAACGATAAAATGGCTAGCTGAAGAAGAAAAAGAAAGCTGTTTAAGTTTTATAAGGAAGTAAGGAGGAGGGAAAGGAGAGGAAGGGGCAACTCTTAAATACTGAAAAATTACAAAATTGCATATCTACAAAGAAATGTGAACAATAACTAATTTAAAAAAAACAATAAGCCAACAAGGGTTAGAAGAAAAGAGCAGAGAAGATAAATGTTTAAGGAGGTTTAAAATTGTCCGCATTTAAACGAGAACTATCTGTTAGCACCAGTCTATCTAAATAAGAGGTGAGTGGGAGCCAAAAGAGCTCTCTATTAACCAACGGCTTACAAAAGGAGGCAAAAGCAATATCAAGTCAGTGAAAATGACATAGACTATTACACCAATGTTGGACAGAAAGCTTTGCAAGCGTTTACCAAGTGAGAGTTATATGTTGAAAAGCTAAAGCTAACATAAGGTCAAAAAGACCATGTTTATGAATGGGAAGGTCTAGGGAATCAAACAAACTTCCAGAGAAAAGAAGATGAATAGAATAAGGAATGGGAATAGTAAACAAGCGAGAAATATAGGACCATTTATTTCCTCAAAAGAGAGAAATTGAAGGGCAAAGAAAGAGGAGGTGCATATAATCAGGGTTAGAAGAGCCACAAGTCCAGCAATTTGTATCAGTGGAGTGGGTAAATCTAGCAATAGAAACAGGAGTGAAGTAAAGTCTATGGTAAAGGAAAAACATAGTTTGGGTAAGAGAAGCAGAGCGAGAGAGTTTGAGAGAACAGGACCAGAGTTTATCCCAGAAGTTAATAGTCCATTCACATTCAGGTCAGACTTCCATGCACGTTCCAATTTAGTTTTAGTACGTTCAGTGTTAGAAGCTAAGAAGAGTTTGTAAATGAGAGAGGATTTGGGCAGAGGAAGGAGAACTTTGAGAAAAATGTTTTGATCCCAGGGAGGTGGAAGAGAGGGAAGAGAATAGAAAGTATCAAGAATAATCGCCATTAGAATAGAGAATTTCTGGAGGAAGGAGCGGGGACAATGAAAAGTAGTTTGGAATTGGGAAATGAGCACGGAGATAAAAAAAAGATTCTCTAGAAACAAGTTTTTGTTTGGTCAAAGGCTTTAGCAGGGAACAAGTGTGTTTAAACAAGGGGAGAGAGGTAAGAGGGTTTTGACAGAAAAGGACAAAGCTTCCCTTAAAGAGAAGGGTAGAAACAGAGCACATTCAATGGAAAACCACAGGGGAGTAAAAGAAGAAGGCTCAGACAGGAGCCACTTCGAGGCCTGATGGAGAAAAAAGGATTTCTTATAAATTCAAAAATGTGGGAAATTCACACCCCTATTAGATTTTGTCTTGCGAAGAAAGGATACAAACATCCTAGCTTTTTTATTTTTCCAAAGAAATTTAGAGAGATGAGAGTCAATCTTTTTAAAATAACAGGTGGGAATATGGACAGGAAGCATGGAAAGAACATAAATCAATATAGGCGTAATCATCATCTTAATTGAGTCTACCCAGCCCCACCACAAAATGAAGAGATGATTCCAAGAGGAAAGTAGTTTATCAATCCGAGAGAGAACCTCAGTCATATTTATTTTAACAGAAGATGCAATGGAGTTGGAGAACCACAAGTATTTGATTATGGAGTTATTCCTTGCCAAACCGGTGGAAGAGAAGGAATCTGTTGCTCACCTTAGGAGAAACCGGAAATAGAAGAATTATTGCGATTTGAGGATAAGAAGGGTTCAAGAGCTAAGATAAAAAGAAGGGGGGACAGAGGACAGCCCAGGTGAACACCACGCTGAAGGGGAAAATAAGAAAAAACACAGCCATTGACTAGTACAGAGGCTTTGGGGGCAGAATATTATAAAGTAATAAGTGAAATTAACTTGGAACCAAAACCATGCCATTTCAAAGATGCAAATAAAAAGGACCCGTCAACCCTATCAAATGCTTTTTCAGCATTAATAGAAATGGCTGCCAAGGAAGTGGAGAGGGAAGGAATTTTGTTTAAAATGTTCAGAAAGAGGCGAGAGTTGTCCGAAGTCAATCTGCCCTTGAAACAGCCACTTTGCTCCTTACCCACCAGATGGGGCATAAGAGGGTCTAGGCATAAAGCAAATATTTTGGCAACCAATTTATAATCTACATTGACCCGGGAAATCGGACAATAATTTTTTACATAACATAGGATCTCAACCTTTTTTATGTATGAGTCAAATTGTGGCTTCCTGAAAAGTACCTTCTGTTTTACCGGAGAGAAAGAATGAATGAAAAAAATGTAAGAGTTTAGGAAGTAATAAGTTAGATAAATGTAAATAAAACTCAACTGAAAAACCATACGGACCAGGGGTTCTCCCTGTCTTTCAAACATTTAAAGCATTAGATAACTCATTAAGGGATACATCTGTTTCCAGATCAGAAAGGTTAAGGTGATCATTAGATGGGGTTGGAAGTTTATTGAGATAAGATTGAATAAGGGAGGTAGAAAGGGGAGTTTCTGGGGTATAGAGATCTTTGTAAAATAGCATAAATTCATTAAGAATGTCCTGATCTTTGTGAATGAGAGAACCCTCCGAGGAATAAATAGTATCGATTAGAATACGATCTTTACGGGACTTGAGATAGTTTGCAAAAAGTTTGCCTACTTTATTACGTCCACCATACCATCTATCGCTGCTGAGAAGAAGTATGGAAGACGCATTATCAGTTGTGGTTTTGTTAAAGGCTAATTTGGTACAAAGAAGAGCTGGTAAAAGTGAATCCACTGATGAGGTATAGAATTTATGTTCAAGGTTGTTAATGTGTGCTAGGTTAGTTTTTTGTTGTTGGAGAAAATGTTTCTTTTTTTTCAGACAAAGTCTATAATAAAACCCCTTGCTGTTGCCTTAAATTAATGCTATATTATATGAGGAGGGTAATTTGGGTCACTGTTTAGGTCGAAAAAATCATTAGCAAAAGAAATGAAAGAGAAAGAAAAAAATGGGTCAAGAAGAGAATTATTAAAACGCCAATGGGATGACCTGGGATGTGGAGGGAGCAGATCAAGACCTGCTACAATTGGCACGTTGGCTAAAATAACAATAGGTTCAATAGAGGAGAATAATAGCTTTTGAGATAAAGATTGAGAAAGAAAAATATAGTCAAGACGGGAGAGATAGTTATGAGGAGAAGATAAGAAGAAGGAAAATGCAAGAGCATCAGGGTGGGAGAGTCTCCAAGCATCTACAAGGTGTGCTTGGGAAATAGTGTCGAGAAAGTGTTTATGCGTTTTGTGAGGAACAAAGCGTAACTGAGACTTGCGATCAAGAAAGGGTTCAACAACTTGATTGCAATCATCTCCTAGTATAAAGAAATCCTCTCTAAACTGAATACATTTCTGTGTAACCATAGGCTGAACGGAACAGTCAGGATGGGAACGACCTTAAACATTAAATACGGTCAAAGGAATGTTATTAATTAACAACTGCGCTAACAACCATCTACCTTCTGCATCAGTCTCTTGTGATATAACTTTACAATTCAGCTTCTTATGACATAAAATAACAACACCATTTTTCTTATTAGAAGTAGGGGAAACTAAAACTGAACACACCCAACATTTTTTCAATTTGAATGCTTCGGGGTCCATAAGGTGGGTTTCTTGTAAGAAAACCAAATTAGGATTATAAATAGCAAGATGAGATAGTATTCTCTGTCTCTTAATTGGGTTAATGAAGCCTTTCATATTCCAGGAAATAACTTTGAATTCAAAACCAGCAAAAATACATATAGAACAATATCTGCAAGAATATTATTTTGAGGTACGAGATAAAGAAAGAGAAAAGGGAGAGATAGTTAGAAATCACATGGGAAAATAAACATACAGGAAAAAGAATGCAAGTCAATTAAAAGAAATAAGAAATTAGATACGAATAAGAGGGAAGAATGGAAGGGAAGAAAGAATAAGAACAAGAGGAGAAAGTACATGTCAAGATGATAACTGTAATACGTAGCATACGGGAACAAAAGGAAAGGATGAGAAGCGGCAATGGACAACAGAAACAGCACACCCAACAAAGGGCAACACACCACACCAGGACACCAATAAACAAGAGCAGGAGAGGAAACATGGAGAAGAACACAGTGAATGAACCTGTAAAAGGAAACAAAGAGTTATGCAAATAAAACAAAAAGAACAGTGGAGTCCAGATAGTATAAACTATAACATCAAATCAATGCAGTAGTATAACAAGAGGTAGACTTCAGTCAAGATCCAGAAGGAGGAGGAGCCGTCTCCATTGAAGCAGTAGAGTGAGAATGAATATATCTTCTGACATCAGCCGGATCCTCAAGGGAAAAAACCCTTTTTGTACCATGCCAGTATAGTTGCTTTTTGGATTTAGCGGCATTCAGTACCAGCAGAAGGTCAGTGAATTGTAGGAATACAATAATTATTCCACGAGGTTTAGATGGAGCAGCTGAGGAAGAGAGACGAGGACCCAGTCTATGTGCTCATTGTATATTCAGTTTGGTTGCAGGAGGGATACCCAAAAACTGCGTTAAGAAAGAAATAAAGTAGGGGGGCGTGGCTTGAGCGCCGAGGGAAATGGTGGCGTGAGCCTGGAGCTCTGCGCCTCTTCCCCACAGGAATCCTGATAAGGGGGCCGTGGAGCCCGTGTGTGCCCCGGCGCCGATTGATAGCCCGGCGGTGACTGCTCGGGTGAGATCTGGGCAGCCGGCGACGTCACAGACCCAAGAACGACCGCCGATCGCGGCGGCCTCTGGAGCGGTGGGGAGACTGGCGCCGAGCAAGATGGCGGCCACGGCGGAGCCTTAAGAGGCGGCGGACTACCAGAGGAACGCACTGCCGGCGTGCATGGTGGAGGCGCGATCGCCGGCAGCGACGGACCCCACACGGCGGAGATTGCTCCTTAGCGACCGGCTGCGGTGTGCGGCGCTATCGGAAGTGGGCGGTGCGGACGTGGCCTCCTAGCGGCCCATTGCCGGGCAGACGAGAATCGGAGCCCCGACCCGGCCCCAGGCACCGGCCGACCCAGCAGGTGAGCGGGGGCCGCCCAGAGAGGGGATCCGTGGGAGACGGTGCACGCGGCAGCGCATCCTGGGCCCCCCTCGCCCCCGCAGCAGTGGCCCACACAACCTATGGGGACATAAGGAAGGATCCCAAGTGGTAGAGAAGGGCCTTTGGCGTCCGGCCCACCAAGCCACCTCAGGGGGGAGTGAACGATACCCCACAGTACCCAGGGGCCGGACGACGCGACGGACGCTCACACTGGGGCGCAGTGGACGAACAGCGAGGCCCCGAAGCGCACAGGGGTGGACCACGTGGCCGAGACCCGGGGTCAGCAAGCAGACGAGGAGAGCGAGAGCGGCGGGCCGGCCACGATGGGGAAGCCGAGGACCAAGGCGGAGGAGGCGGCAACATCGGGCGCAGTGGAGGGGGGCCCTGCGGAGCAGACAGACCTGCAGCGATTGCAGGACCGAATACTGGACGCCATAACGGCCACCAGGGATGCGCTCCACAACGACATAGCGCAGGTGGCGTCGGGGCTGGGCCTACTCCGGGCGGACCACGACAAACTGAAAGACAGGGTTAAGGAGGCTGAAGTGGTGATCGGGGTCATGGCGCCGGCTCACAAGGCGATGGAGAGTAAGCTGACGGAGGCCCTGGACCGCATAAGCACCCTGGAAAGGCGGGCGGAGGACGCGGAAAATAGAAACCGACGCAGCAACGTACGGATCGTAGGTGTGCCGGAGACGGAGGGGACGGGTGACATGATTGCCTACGTGGAGGAATGGCTGAAGACGGTGGTGGCGCCGGAAGGACTTTCGCCATTCTTCACTCTGGAGCGGGCCCACAGGGTCCCCTCAGGACCACCCAAGCCCGGGCTCCCACCCAGACCGATCATAGCCAAGTTGCTACACCACAAGGACAGAGATCTGCTCCTGCGGAGAGCTCGTGAGGATGGCCCCTTCCAGATTGCGAACAGTAGAGTTACACTCTTTCCGGACTTCACCTTCGAAACGCAGAAACAACGAGCCTCCTTCCTCACGATCAAAAGGGAATTGCGGACTGAAGGGATTCCCTACTCCTTGCTTTTCCCAACCAGGCTACGAGTGGTAGTGGACGACAAGGCGATCTTCTTCGCGACTTCAGCGGAAGCTAGGGACTGGTGGGAGACGTACAAGGCCGGGACTGACGGAGCCAGGGTGAGAGAAGAGCGAGAGAAAGAGCGGGAACGCTCGCCCAAGCGGCTGCGGAAATCGAAGAGACTCTGGAAACGGGGACGGGGGCAGCTGGGCCCATCGGCCTCTCAAACTGAGGCGGAACGACAGGCGGCGCTGCTGGAGGTGGGGAAGCTCGGCCGAGCAGAAGGTCCCGGATCTAAAGGGGCCACAGACTCGGACACTCATGTATCGGCCTCTGGATCGGAGTCGGACTTGTCGGGGATACACCGCGCGGAGGGACCGCTGGTGACGCCGCAGACGGCGGACGAGATCCTCAACATATGAACTACTGTCGATGCAGAATGGGTAATGTTTGGGGAACCGGGAGGGGGGATCGCTGCCTCCGCACATAATAGGGGCCGGGGCACATGGCGGGGCTCAGGGCAGAAGGACCATGAGGAACTGGGGAGGGAGTGTGGAGATGGGCGGCGCGGCCTCCCTCTGGACAAGGCCGTGCTCCGTAGGCCCTTAAGGCACCCACAGCTACGGCTGTGTAGTTGAGACCTGGGTCATCAGGTACGGGAGTTTGGATGGGGACTGGTATTTCGATATTGGGGCCTGTTCTGGGGAGGGGGGGTTTCCACAGTTGGGTATTGTTGTTTTTTTTTTATATTGTTGACCCTGGGTGTACCATGGGCAGGGCTGTTGGGGAGTTTTGTTTCTTACAGAGGGGGCACCATCACCGCCAACGGGCTGGACCTGGAGGGAAGGTTTCGACCAGATCACTGGGATAATGGCTAATGTAAATGGTTTGACTTGTATTACCTGGAATGTCCGGGGCCTACACACTATGCAACGCAGACACAAAGTGCATGCCTATTTAGTACGGAGGGGAGTACACATTGCGCTGCTGCAGGAGACGCATCTCACAAGGCAGGAGGGGGAGGCCCTACAAAGGAGATGGCGGGGACAGGTTTATCGCACCAGCTATTCGGCCTATGAGCGAGGGGTGCTCATATGGATTAGGGCAGGCACGCCTTTCCAACTTATACGTCAATGGGTTGACCAGGAAGGGAGATATGTGGTGGTGGAGGGGAAGCTTGAAGGTAGAGATGTAGTATTGGCTAGCATCTATGCCCCAAACACGGACCAATTAGCTTTCCTAGCTACACTGTCAGGGACGCTGGCCCACTCCCTTGCGGGCCCGGTCCTGCTGGGGGGTGACTTTAACTCCATTGCCGACCCCTTGCTGGACAGGTCTCACCCCCCCCTTCGTGACTCCCCGGTTCACAGGCTCTCTAGGGGTAGGAGGGATTGGCAGGAGAGCTGGGGACTCATAGACGCTTGGAGAGGGCAACACCCGACTGATCGGGATTACTCATTTTTCTCAGGGCTCCATGACTTGCATGTCCGTTTGGACACCATACTTTGCTCCCGGGAGGTGCTACCATGCGTCACTGGCTCAGAGTTCCTATCGAGAACAATCTCAGACCACAACCCGCTCCTGATCCGGCTGGCGTGGGTGGCGGAGAAGCCCAGGGTCCCGCTCTGGAAACTGCGGCCTGAGACACTGGAAGACCCCCTCTTCAGGGAGGCCCTAGCGGAAGGCGTGACCTTGTATTTCACGGAGAATGTAGGGACAGCAACATCAAGGGCGACGGAGTGGGATGCCTTCAAGGTAGTGGTGAGGGGCATCTGTATTAGAGATTATGTAGGCGTGCGGAAGGTACTGCTGGGCGATTTGGCGAAGGCGGATGCTGGACTGAGGGAGGCGGAGAGGAGGCGGCCTGGACGACCGGAACTTCAGGAATCACTCTGTTTGGCCAGGGAGGCGGTAGCCGTCGAGGTGGAGAGGCTCCGAGCCTTTGACTACAAGCGCTATGTGTTACGCTCCCATGTTGACGGCGATAAGGTGGGCACCCTCCTAGCATGGCTCTCGAACCCCTCCAGGCGATGCGCTCCCATACTCCAGCTGCGGGATATGATGGGCGTGGTACAACAAACTCAACTAGGCATAGTCAACGTTTTCCAGAAATATTACGAGGGCCTGTACAAGAGTGCCCCGGGAGACAGGGCGGGACTGGTGGATCCCTTCCTGGCTGATCTGCCCCTACGCCGGTTAGAGGCTGAGCAGGCGAAGGACTTGGGGTCGGACATTGACGTGGGTGAGATACGATCAGCGGTGAGGCGCATGGCGAGGAACAAATCGCCGGGGATAGACGGACTCCCCATAGAGTTCTATAACAAATATCTAGACATACTGGCACCGCGACTCCTGACTGTTTATAAGGAGGCCAAGGCGTCGGGTCGACTACCGCAGTCGATGAGGGAGGCTTTAGTGGTCCCACTGCTGAAGCCCGGCAGGGAGAGTGATGACCCTGCGTCCTATAGACCGCTCTCTATGCTCACCGCAGACTATAAAATCCTGAGCTTTATACTAGCGGCGAGACTCCTGCCTCACATGGCAGGGCTTGTACATGACGACCAAAACGGTTTTATACCGAAACGCAACACCACGGCTAATATCAGACGGCTCATCCGTATCATGGACGGGCTGACCGAGGGGACAGGGACGGAGCTGGTCCTATCGGTTGATATTGAAAAGGCCTTCGACAGCCTCGAGTGGGACTACCTCTATGCTGTCATGGAGCGTTTCGGCCTGGGAGCTGGCTATATTCACTGGACTAAGGTCCTTTACGCGGAAGCGATTGCGAGAGTAAGGGTAGGACCGGCGGTGTCCCTCCGATACCCGGTGGAGCGGGGCACTCGACAGGGCTGCTCCCTATCACCGCTCCTTTTTGCACTGGCTATTGAGCCGCTAGCGGCTGCGGCCCGAACGGGGCGGCACACCCGCGGAGTACGGACCCGTGACGGACATCATTTCATCTCGCTGTATGCCGATGACTTATTACTATTCCTCTGCGACGGTGATGAGGACCTACGGAGGGCGGAAGCTCTACTTGAGAGCTTCGGAGAGATATCGGGCCTGCGGGTCAACTGGCCCAAGACAAGCTTGTTCCCGCTGCTGGAGGGCACTGCCCAGCCGCAACACCAGTCGGAGGCGACCTGGAACCCTACCTGCATGAAATACCTGGGGGTCCACATCTACCATAAGCCAGAAGACTTACTTGAGGGCAACCTGGGACGATGTGTGCGTGGACTGAAGGGCTGTATGTCCTTCTGGTCCACATTACCACTATCAGTAGCGGGCCGGATCTCCCTACTAAAGATGGTAGCCCTACCGAGATTACTGTACTATTTCCGGACGCTCCCACTCTGGATACCTGGCTCCTTCTTTAAGCTCCTTAAATCTCAAATCACATCGTTCATTTGGGGAGCGGGACGGTGCAGAGTAGCGCTGGCCACGCTCTCTCGCCCGAAAGATGAGGGGGGTTTGGCGGTGCCAGACTTTGAGCTCTATTACCTAGCGGCCCAATTACAGGTCTTCACGCAGGAGGTAGCGAGGGTATTTCGGGGCCCAGAGGACGAAAGTTCGCGGGGAACGCCCAGGCACGTCCTGGCGTACATAACCCTCCAGCAGCGGCTGGACAGTCGGGATTTGTCGCTGGAGCAGCGCACGTACCGTCAATGCTGGAACCGGACCCAGAAGAGAGCGGGTACCCAGCGCCCTTACGTGCCTGAGATACCACTGGCCATGCTGACGGCACTACCACATGGCGGCGACTGGTCGCACCTGCAGGAATGGGAGGAAGCGGGAATACAGGTAGTTGGGGACCTCTTTGAAAGTGGAGCACTGCTCCCGTTCCAGGAGTTAATAGAACGCTTCGGTATCCCGAGAGGGGATTTCTGCTGCACGCAGCGGTAACCAGGGCGATGCACGCCCACTGGGGCACGGGGCTTGGGGAACCCGAGACGGAAGCGGCGTGCCAGTACACCATGATGGCGGCGGGCACGATTAAGGCGGTTACATGCCTGTATAATCGAATGATTAGGGAGAATATCCCTCCTCTCACATCCCTAAAAACCAAATGGGAGGCGGATCTGAATAGGGACATACCGGACACGACCTGGGCACAACTTGTCCGTAGGGCTCGCAACAGCACAAGGAACGCCAGGTTCCAGCTGATCCACTACTATGTATTGCATAGGGCGTACATGACCCCAGGTAGAATCAGGCGGTATTTTGGCGATGACACAGCAGCCTGCCCCCGGTGCCCGGAGGAGGGGGCTGAGTTAGTGCACATGCTATGGGCGTGCCCGGCCCTACGGGACTTTTGGCAGGAAGTAGGGGAGGTACTGAATGAGGTGACTGAACGATCGATAGAGTACGGACCGGCCGAATGTCTTTTGCACTGGTTTCCCCATACCCCCAAAAATAAGCTCACGAGTAAGTTCATCGACATGGGACTGATGGTAGCTAAGAGAGAGATCACCAAGAACTGGAAGGCGAGGCTGGGGCCTACTCCACGGAGGTGGCGGCAGGAGTTTCTGAAATGGGCCTCGGCTGACAGCACACATAGATACCAACTTTTCGCGCAGGACCCCTACCCAGACAGCGGCTGACACTGTGACCGCATGGGAAGTAATGGTGCAGGCACTCAGGGATAGCGAAGCTGACGCAGAGGAGGAGACTCCCGGGGTGGAGGGCACGGAGGAGGCGAGTTGAGGCCCCAGGAACAGCAGGAATATGGGGAGCATGAAGCCAGCAACCCAGGGATGGTAATAGCGTGGCCTTAGGCGGGTGATGGTGTGCGGGGTGGGATGGGGGGGGGGGGGGAGTTTTATGGGTTAGCGCAGGGAAGGGGGGTTGGGGTCTAGCACGTAGTTTAGTAGGACTATAAAAGTAGACATACACTTAATCCGGACACTAACCACTCCTCTGTATGGAACGTCAGGCATGGATGTGCAGAGGCTTCAACGCCGCCCAACCCCCGGGTTGTGGGCCGGACGGCTGTGTACTGATTGAAGAAATGTATTATATATCTGCTGACACTTATGATGCTACTGCTATGTGTGTATTGGCCTGTACAGGTATGACTACAATAAAAATTATTTAAAAAAAAAAAAAAAAGAAAGAAATAAAGTACGCAACAAAGTTGTCAACTTCAAGTCCCTTAGGCAGACCATAAATGCATAGATTATTATGACGATATCTATTTTCCAAGTCTTCAGTCGCTCTTCTCAGTTTTAAGACTTCCTTCTCAAAGAGAAAATCTTAGAGGATGAATCCTGACCTCGTTAAGGTGTTGTTCCACTACAGTGAGGCGGGACTCCATAGTCAACCATTATTGTCCAGGGTTTGTAGACACAGTTGATTTCCTCAATGAAGGGTCGGAGGGTATATATCTCCTCCAAAACAATTTGTAAGGAAACCGGAGAGTCAGACTTAGGAGGAGGGGGAGGATCTTGTTTAAGTCTCTTGCCGGTAGTCGAAGGTAACTGTGTTTTATATGCCTTCATTGTGAAATTCTGTGCGTTAGTAGAGCAGTCCTCGTGTGACGCTATCTCAGGTAGGTATGAGATTTTGTTAGGGGGAGTGTCGTTGGTGCCACAAGTAGCAGGAGCGTTCAACTTCAATTTTTTGGTGTGGTGAAGTAGGCGTTTGCTCCTACCCATTTAGTGTGGAATGAAAAGCAAAGGAATGAGGTGGCATCATATAGGAGAACGAATAAAATTGAATTAGAGGGCGCAATGTGAGGAAACATGAGGAGTAAAGAGGCTGGGAGAGAAACAAAATGGTGGCCGTAAGCAAGAAAAAAAGAGCCACCTGCAGAATTCTATGGTTTCTCCAAGGAAATAAAGGACGAAAATAGTATCCTCTTGAAGAGCAGATATTCCAATTCAGGAATATAGCCGCATGCTGTGAGGAAGGGCGCTGGAACGGCTCCAAAAGTCTGTCACGATGCAGAGTTCGGTCATCAGGCAGCCATTTTGGGTTGCGGTTCCCGTTTGTTTACATTTGAGCCAAGCATTTATGCTGACAGTGGGCATGACAGTGGCAGCATGGTACCTGTGGCCAGTTTGCATATTGTCCTTATACTGGTGGAAAAGAGTGTAGGGAGGCTCAGACTGGTTACCTTTCATATTTAATATAGCTTTGACAGAGACCGAACACAATCCAAACACTTCAGACCACTTCCGGGACCCCGCACAAGTTGTGTACAAATCTGAAACTATGCTCCTGTCTCACCTTCATGTTAGCTTCTGACTGTGTCCAACTGTCGCTAGCCCACCCTCATCTTTGAAACTTCTAGTCCAAGTTCTCTTGTTGGATTAGCTCCTCGCTTCCTTCGTACTTCTGGCTTTCTTTCAAATGGATTGTAGCAAAAAAGATGTGTGCCACATGTTTGTAATTGTGAACTCTCATTTCTGCTGCTGCATGCTGCTCATGAAGAATGTGTTGGGTGTGTTTTCAGTCACAGATTTTGATAACAAGTTATTCTGAAGTATAATGGTGACTTAGTTGAAACTCAGCTGACTTCCTCGGACACAGAGTAATATAACACAGCTCTGGCATCCGAGTAACACTAATCCTACTTCATTCAAAACATGACTGGTGCAAATCCTAGGCAGTCGTAGCAGTTTTTACCGCATTAACGTTTATATAGCACATTTGGTACTTACCATGTTTATGCTTGCTTTTCACAGCATAAAAAAAATCTGCACTGCCGAGAATGAAACTCCAATTCTCCAAAACTAAAATATGACAAGTCCTTTCAGTTCTTTTAACTACACACGCTACAACTGAGCTGCTTCAATTTGAGTCACCTTTACCCAATAGTTTAACTGTGTTCTAGTTATCTTATCTCATCTGGAATAGCGATTTTCCCACAATTAGTACACAATTGGTGACAGATCTATTTACATTTTAATGTTTCTTAAGCAAATTCATCATCAAATTTTATGACCTAGCTAAATAAAATCAGTCACTTGACTTCATTCAGCTAACTGCGTATATTCTTGAATCAGACTGCATGAACCAGTGTATAGTAATTTTATAGCTATTCTATCCCTGGCAGTACAGCCCCCAGGATAATATACTGCATTGCTAAACATTTATAAGGTCCCAATGGCTACTGCACTGTAAATGAAAGCACATAGGTAAAAGACATTGGGAGATATTCTCAAGAACGTGTGATAATTATCACAAAATTAGCTTAACGCAACTCTGCACATTGAAGTCTATCACGACAAAATAACACTGTGTTAGCGTATCCCCAACCCTGGGGCACCATGCGATAGTCACACGATAACGGTATTTCGGATTATTTTGGCAGCTGGGTGGAAAGATGTTGATCCTCCAACCTTCCAAATGTGGCTAACTCGCTTTCTAGGAATATATAAGCAAGAGATAGCTATTTATGAAGCCAGGGGTAAAAAATCTAGATTACGAGGTGCCCAAATTTGGTCTCCAATTACCACCTGGTATCATGATATAAGAAATGTATAAAATAGGTAATGCTGTATTTCGTACTTTATTATTTGGAACTGTGGCTTTTAAAAGATACTTTTGTATGTTATCACTATGAAATATGTAATTTTGTATTATCTGATTTTTGCTCGAAATAAAAAAAAAAGTCACACGATAACGTGCCAAATGACCGCGCAAAAATGTACTTGCCGCAGAAAAAATGCGAAACATGAACACGGAAAAAGTTACGATGCCCTAAATCGCGATACAAAAATCAGCGACAACCAGCAACAGGCCTGCAATTCCCTAGCGTCATGTGGAAAAATGCACTATAAAAGCAACAAAACAACACACTGAAACCAAAATAAACTGTGTAGCACCATGGACACACCAGGAGCGAGTGCACAGGATGACTCGAACCCCACAAGCCCTAAGGAGGACCAGCCAGGAGACCCGTGTTCGGAGAAGGGCAAGGAGAAGAGGAAGACAGGGTTCAGTCTGCAGGAAAACCGGATCATCGTCACAGAGGTGATAGAACACTACCAACAACTGTTCGTCACCTCCACTGTGTAATTGGCAACACAAAGGGAAATATGGCAGTCCATTGTGAACAACGTAAATGTAGTCGGAGTGTTCAGGAGGTCAATGGAGGACGTCAAGAGGCGCTAGCATGATGTGAAAAGCCAAACCAAGCAGAAACTCGCTGCCAACAGGAAGGCAGCAACTGCCTTTGGAGGTGGGAGTCCTGCGCCACCGGAAGTGCTGGAGGAAATGGTGGCTACAGTCATTAGTGTGGAGATAGTGCAAGGAGTTGGGAGTTCAGACACAGCTCGAAATGACCTGACACAACAGCAACTGGGTGAGTAACAACCAGGGACTGGGGGAACGGGGGAGATGGGCACAATGGCACACATGCACAATTATGTGTAGCACACTGCACACCCACAATGATTGTGGAACATGTCCCTGATACCCTTAGCACACTACAGCACACATCAAAACACTAAGTAGGCGCCCGTCCACTATGTGCACAAAGGGGCCCCACTCCTTTTCACCAATCCCACAACCTTCCCATGCACATGTGCTGAAGCCAGGTCTTTTTTCTTAAGCCTCACGCAAAGTCTACCATTTTACTTCATTATCTGGATCCCCATTCATGGTTAAACTTGTCACTACCTACCATAAAACTATTTGTCTACTGGGCTAGTTGTGTACAATAACAGTATTCATGGTTCATCCAAGCCTGAGAATTCAGGATGTATAAAGTAACCTAAAGGGCCATTGAAACGTGAGGGTTCTATATACTTTCTCACAGAAACAATAACAGAAAAACTATAACAGACAATAATCAAAAAAATCCAATGATCCCAATATTCTGTAAATACCAAAACAATTAATTGTTTTGGTACTTTTTTTCAATGTTGTATGTTTTTGTGTTTTTGTTTCTGTGTTTTATGGGTACTCAATTATCATATTTATATGTACTCTCTCCTACTTTGTTATTTCTTAGAATTACTTTTTCTATGCTCATAATAGATGCTCAACACAGGACACTGGGATACGTTATTGAAACATTCTGAACATCTCACAGCAAACTCATCCATGTCATTCCCAAAAGTGTCATACACTTAACAGACAAATCTTAGTGTCATCTAGCTGAGCATTAATCTTAGATTTGAATCCTACTATGAATGGAGTGGAAGGAGCCCCATAGAAGGGGCACCTGGGAACCCTCTCAAATCACACTCTGCAATGTAAAATATATACTCTTTGTTAGAGGGAGAAGAGAGTGAACAATTTGAAAATCACCAGACCATACAGAACACCGCAGCCAGACTTGTCCTCTGAATCACTCGACACAAACATATCACCCAGCACCTGCGTAACCTCCACTGGCTCCCCGTTGAGAAAAGAGTAACGTTCAAGATAGTCACCCACGCCTACAAATGCCTTCACAGCACCGGACCCCTATACCTCAATGACAGAATCTCCTTCCATGTAGCCAAGAGTAACCTCCGATCAGCTGACCTCGCCCTCTCCGAGCCCAGCTCATCCGCAGAGCAAGAAGAGGTGGAAAAACCTTCTCCTACATCGTGACCAAGACCTGGAACGAGCTGCTGATCCGCATCAGACACGACCCTACCCTGCAGATCTCAAGAAGATCCTCAAGACCTGGCGCTTTTCGGCTGACCGGAGCTGCCCTACCCCAGCGCCTTTGGACCCTCATGTGTAAGTAGCGTGCTCACAAATCCCCTGATTGATGGATTGATTAATGTGTTGACTGTTAGGGTTGATTTGCTCACCTCATCAAGATAAAGTCCAGGTTACTGTAACATAGTTTTGTCACTGCCCCCTACAGTGACAAAACTGGTACCTCGTTGGCTGGTTTTATGTTGATTCTAAGCAAGAGAGTATGCTCACCGCCTAGAGGGTGTTGTTACTGATGACATTGCACTTAATATAAAAGCATCACAGCACACCCGTTAATTGGTGCCTTGTTCCAGGGAATAGAAAAGACAAATAACAGCACTGTATTTGTTTGGGTTGTATCCCGTAAGTCTGTTTGAAGGAGAGAGACAAACTAGGAACTGGACCCTCATCAAGCAAATACTAAGGTGTGTGAAAATTGCTTAATCTGCCCTTGCATGATTATGATAAATTACAGCAGCATTTTGGTAAATTATGAACCTGCTGCAGAGATCTCCGTATGGTAAAGAATGGAGGTCTTTCCCCTATGCTTTATAGTAGGGAGATCTTCTCCCCAAATACATAGTCACCCTTTATAGGGAAAAGTAAAAAAGTTTATTAAACTTGGAAATACTTTGTAAAAATATTTTGTGTTAAATATTATTTAAAATTAACTGTATATATTTATTTTAAATGTAGAAATAAAGAAAAAATGAACAGCACTATTACCTACATTTTGAAATCAATCTTTGATTAAGGTAAATATATTATATTGAATAAAAATTATTTTCTTGAATTCTCAGGTTTAAATTAACAAATACATTCCCACCTAAAGTAAAAAATATAAATGAAAAGCGATGTATAGAATTAATTAATAGTAATCTAAAATTATATGGCATATAGGCCCACATGCATCAATATCGGCTTTTGCGATTTCTAAATTGCGATAAATAGCGATTCGCAATTCAGAAATCGCAAAAGCCTATGCATGATTGTTTATTTCATTTTTTATGCAATTCGGTAGAAATCGCTATTTTTACCGAATCGCATAAAAAATGCGATTTTCAAATTGCGAATTCGCAATTTCCATTCATTCCTATGCCATAGGAATGAATGGGAATTGCGAATTCGCAATTTGAAAATCGCAAATCCTGATTGCATTTCAAGGGTGGTGAGGGGGGTTCAAATTAACCCCCCCTGCACCCATGAAATGTTGTTTTCGCATCATGTTGCACACACACATGTCCTAAGGACTTGTGTGTCCGTAACATGAATGTTTAAAAAATGCATTTTCTGGTTATTTTCAATTTTTGCAAATTTAGCGAGTAGTTCAACTACTCGGTAAATTTATCCCTCTAATTGCGAATACGCAATTTAAAAAGTATTCATGCATTGCTTTTAAGAAATCGCAAATTTGCGATTTCTTAAAAGCAATCGCAATTTTAGAAATCGCAAAAATGTTGCGATTTCTAAAATTGCTTGATGCATCCAAAAAAGCATTTTTGGAATCGCAAACGGCCGATTTTAAGGAATCGCACCGTTTGCGACTCCAAAAATGCTTGATGCATGTGGGCCATAATGTATTGTTAAATAAATGTTTTAGTGCAAAAAGGTATTACAATATTTTATAATTAAATAATATGCTTACATTTTTTGCACTTCTTTTAACATTAAATAATATGTATCTATATTGTTAACCATTTTTATTATTAATAATAATAATAATAGCAATTTAATTTAATATTATTTCCTATGGCATTTTATTTTAAGCCTGTACCTCCATTTTTTCTATAGGAGGTTGTTGCAGTACTAGTGGTTGGCTATGTATAGTGCTGGACTTACTCCAGCTGCAATAATTTACTACTGTTTTGGGTCCCTTTTTGGCTGCAATAACTTTCGAAGGGAAGTTTATGACGATCAATAGATTTAGGGCTGCATGTATCAAAACTGTAAATTGCGAATACCTAAGAGTTTCAAATAGCGGTTCTTAGGGGGTCGCAAATCACTCTACCTCATTAATATTAATAAGGTAGATTGCAATTAGCAATCCCTTTGGAATCACCAAAATCACGGGTACGGTGGCCTGCTGAGGTCAGCAAATAACCATTTCTGTGATTACTTTTAAATAAAGTAATCTTTTTTTTGTAAAGCAGCCCGTTTTCCTTAAAGGTAAACAAGATGCTAACAAAAAGTAAAATGAAAAGTTTTCTTTTAATTTTTTAGGAGTAGGCAGTGCAAATGGGTTCACATCTACTTAAAGTAGGTGTTAAATGAGAATCTTTTGCGATCGCATTTTAGTCACAAAACAGTTCTACATACTGATATGATTCGGTATTAGGAAGGGATGCCCTAAACATGCCCCTTCCTAATAGCAAATCGCAAACCTATTTTGCGATTTGGTAACAAGTTACCGAATAGCAAAATAGGGTTTGCTGCATCTGAAAAGCATTTTTTGCGTTCACAAACGGGCCGATCCTGCAAATTGGCCCATTTGCGAAGGCAAAAATGTTTGATGCATGTGCTCCTTACTCTTTTATGGGCGGGTAAACGTCCTTCCTATACCAATCCCTAGCCCTCCCTTAAGCCCTCCTTGCTCCTCCTTATTTCCCCCCCTTCTGTAGCAGGTATTTACCATTATCCAGCAACTGCCCTCTGTTCTCCCACATTTACCACTGAAACATATACTTATGTGTTTGAAGACTCCGCTGTTGAGTTTCTCTACACAGAAAAAGATAGAAGATGCGGAGTTCATAACCTTTCACGTAGGTTTGTGAATATCATGTAGTAGTTTGTTTGTAGTACTATCATAGTACTACTAAACGTACTACAAAATACAGTTTTTAAATAGGCCCCTGGGGCTCTTAAAAAGTGAATACAAGGATTCATGGTTAATATCATATCCTTTATGAAAAATGTACCATCTTGTTTAGGTCTTGCCTACTCAGCGCGCATGCCTTGCTAGGAAAGAGACCTGTAGCAATCTGTACGGTCTTTCCCCCCCAAAAAGTGCACGCGTTCCATTGCCTTCAAAGGCAAGACGTGCACGTTGGCGATTGCCTTTCGGGAGCGAGCAGCTGGCACCATATGTAATCAATTATGGTGCCCTGCTGCTGGCTCCCGCAATGGAATCGCGCAGGCACCCCCCCTCCTCTCTCCTCTCCCACCGCGCGAGGCGTGCGCGTTTGTTTTCCTTTGCTCTGTAGCTGGTTCATTTAAGGTGTACTAGTCCAGCATCTTAAAGCTCAAGCTCTACACTTCTCAGTTTACTTGGCAAATATAATACATTGTTTTGGTGCTTCTCCGTGTTTTTTAAAGCAGCCTCGACCCACTAGCGTTGGCCTATAAATCCTACAGAACCTACCTTCCTCATGCCAGATATAACCATGACGACATGCATGTCACGCATCTAGCGTGACAAAATCAACACTTCTCTCCCTCGGTGTAATTTATGCATTTAATGGTGATCGTGAATATCGAGTCTTGTTGTTCAGGGTGACGGGTGTGAAACCTACCATTTCACAACCGAATAGGGTTGCATAAACAGGTCTTCTTCGACTTATGAAAACATTTGTATGTTAATACAAGAGAGTACAAGCAAGCGTGGCGGATGCATGGTTGCTGGAGAGGATGCTGAAATATTTCCTGTCAGAGCCCCTGTAAAGTTTCCAAGTGTGCTTCTGAAACAAATGAGTGGCCCGGATTTGTTTCTATTTAGCCAAAAGCTCAGCTGTCACATGCTGTGTTTGGGTCTGTATTGGTGCCAAGGCTGAACCAGCGGGTGCCTGCATCCAAAGCAACAGATCATAGATGTTAACCCTTTCCTGCAGGAGACAAGCTCACTTTCTAACCAGGTTTAAATATAGCATGAGTTTTAGCTCTAAGCCAGTGGTGACACATTCGAGGGACACCACCTTGTATTACAGGTTTGAAGTGGTTATTAACCCTGTGCTGAGGCTGAAGGAATCAAATAGGTGTGTGCTAAAATAGGGTTTGTACTGCAAATACAAAATAATTATTGCTGTACAAGGCAAAAGACAATGAAACGTGCAACTAAGGTGTACTCCAGGGCAACTGCTTCATTCTGGCCAAAAAGATACCCATGAGGAAAAAGGCGTCCACTTGAGCAGCGGTACTACTCAAACACCTATTCCTGAGTTGTTGAGGAGGTACTAAAACAACATACTCAAGAGAGAACCGAAGAGCACTGAGGAGGAGATGGATGGCCTAAAGCATAACACAAACAACAGACTCCACAATAATGTGACAAGTTACTGTTGCAAAAAGCAAGTCACTTAGCTGTAACAACCCTCTGCAACTTGATCCACTTGTAAATTCACATATTTTGAACCTTATTCCTCCATCTTGTTGTTGGTTCTGAAATCACTCTTGAAAATTAGCTTTTTTTTTGTTATATCTGATGACTTCCATAGGTGAAGTCAATGTGATTCACAAGAACATCAAGCAAAAGGCTGGCATCTTTAGATGTTACCAGTGCCACTGGATTACAGTACACCACCAGGCTTCCTTTGCTGAAGAACAACAGCTCATCTCCCTAAGTAAACACAACTTGTACACAAAATCCAGTGATTTATAGCATCCTGACCACTCTTTCGAGATTGTTTCATTCTTCGCCTCCAAGTATTTTCATGCTCTCTTGTTCTAGAACACACCTTCTTGCATCTTCTCTTGTTAGATATTAAGATGTCACTAGCATATTTCTCCTCCAGCACTCATAAAACAAAATGCATTTGAATTCTTCTTGAACTTAAGACGCATATTTTGAACCTTATTCCTCCATCTTGTTGTTGGTTCTGAAATCACTCTTGAAAATTTGCTTTTTTTTGTTTTTATATATCTGATGACTTCCATAGGTGAAGTCAATGTGATTCACAAGAACATCAAGCAAAAGGCTGGCATCATTAGATGTTACCAGTGCCACTGGATTACAGTACACCACCAGGCTTCCTTTGCAGAAGAACAACACCTCATCTCCCTAAGTAAACACAACTTGTACACGAAATCCAGTGATTTACAGCTACCTGACCATTCTTTCGAGCTTGCCTCATTCTTCACCTCCAAGCATTTTCATGCTCTCTTGTTCTAGAACACACCTTCTTGCATCTTCTCTTGTATCACTAGCACATTTCTCCTCCAGCACTCATAAAACAAAATACATTTTAATTCTTCTTGAACTTAAGATGCAGATTCTTCCTTCATTCCTAGTATTTCTCTTCAGGGTTTCCCCAATTTCACAATCTAGAATTCAGGTGAAATCTGACCTGACCAATGATTATAAAACAATAACTTTGCCTTTATCTAGCACCTCTCTATGTCCTGCCTACTCCTCCCCTAGCAGTTCAATCACTCATAAGGCACTGTTTGGAATTGGTCATCGGACAGGACGTCGTTATCAGCTCTCCAAACGTCTTTTCCCTATCACATTGGGCAAGAGATTCTCTGATCCAAATGTCTCCTCTTAACTATCACTTCTCTGAACATTCAAAGTTTTGGGTACTATTTCTGCTCTGACTGAGGCACAGGTCCCATTCATGCTCCGCTGCAACTTCCTTAAACAAGCATTGGCATAGCCAATAGGTCTTGCCTTTGGGACCTTATAAGTGTTTAGCCATGCAACAGTTGATGTTGTTGCATCAAGGATATTGTGCTGTATAACTATAGACTTATAAGGTCCCAAAGGCGAGACCTATTGGCTATGCCAATGCTTGTTTCAGTAGTTAGCAATATAAGAAGCAGTGAAAAATCCAATATAGCGCACTGGCATTTTCAGTTATGAGCTTGAACTACAGTTTTTTTATGGAGTGCTTGTTTGTATATGGTGAGAAGACAGTGGAACTTTTTTCAAAATTCATCCAATCCTATATCATTATCTATGCTAGTAAAACTCATTTTGGTTACATAATTGTCATTTTGTGCAAAATATAATCTGTGCTATCAAAAATTGTGAATTTAATACTAAGGGCCTAATTTGGATCTTGGCGGAGGGGAATACTCTGTCACAAATGTGACGGAGATCCCGTCTGCCGCATCACGAAACTAATATATCCTGTGCAGATCGCATTATGGCGGATGGGATATGCTTCACTTTTGTGACGGAGTATTCCATCTGCTGAGATCTAAATAAGGCCCTAAATTTGATGCAGGTTAATCTTAATCTGCTGCTTTAAAATAAAGTGGCTTAACTTTACATGTCCATTTAAGTTTTGCCCCATCTCCTTGCTTCCAGGCATTAGTAAGATGGTGGAAAATACTTTAACAGACATCTCTCCAAATTCCTCGAGGTCAATTCATTCCTACACCACACTCAAACTGTTTTTTGGCATAAGCACAGCGTAGCACCGAAACTGATCTGTTAGCGGTGGTGGAGGATGTGAAAAAGAGACTCGATCAAGGGGATTCAGAAGCAATATTCTTTTGGACCTCAGCGCAGCCTTTGACACTGTGGACCAATACACACTTTTAGAGAAGATTTGTAAGGCTGGTGTCAAAGGGAAAGTTCTGGACTAGATTAGCTCCTTCTTGAAGGATAAATCCTTCCAGGTTTTTTATAAGACTTGTTCCTCTGCTATTCTACCAGTTACCTGTGGAGTGCTGCAAGGGTCCTGTCTTAGTCCTACATTATTCAACGTGTACTTGCAACCCTTGGCGGATATCCTGACTCCCTTTGGGATTTCCATCGTCTCCTCTGCAGACGATACCCAGCTGTTTTTTTCACTACACCAGACTTGGACCATTCATTGACCACTTTGGGACCATGTCAAGTGCAGGTGGCCAGCTGGATGAGCAAGTCTTGCCTTAAGATGAATGGAGCCAAGATAGAGCTTATGATTCTCTGTAATAAATCCCATTCCACAGGGCCCTTGATTGGCTAGTCTGCCTTGCTCCTCTCCCTGCTCCTGAACCAGCTAACAACCAGACCTGGGGTCTGGCTGGAAAAACCCCTAACCATGAAAAGTCAGGCTACCAACTGCTAGCCTCTTGTTTTGGAATCATGCACATGTTGCACACAATTCTGCCTCTTGTTCCTCAACACTAGAAGAGACTGGTAATCCAGGCACTGAATCTTTCTTGCCTGGTTTAAGGCAACTCACTCTACCTAGGTAGCCCCAAGGCAGTTATTTGTACACTCCAAGTCATGCAAAATGCAGCTGGACTACTGCTCTTGTGTATTATAGGTATGAATCAACCGGACAGGTTCTGATTGATCTCCACTGGATGCCCATTGCCCAAAAGTTGGAATCATTGTGCACGGTGCACAGAGCCTTTGATGCGAGAGGCCCTCCCATCTCTTGCCAACTGGTCTCCCTAACTCCGCGAAAAGGTTTCTCAGATCCACCAACTAATTGTTACGGTCAGAAAGGCTCGAATTGGAGGACGGTCTTTTGGCTTTAACACAGCCAAGCTGTGGAATACTCACCTTTTGGCCATTCATTCCATGAACAACGAGGTGAGCCTCTTAAAATTCTCTAAGACCTGGCTCTTTAGGAACAGATTCTCAGGTAACGCATCTGTTCTTGGTGAAGTGGTTCTCTGTGTACGCCAGTGTTGGGAGGCCTTTGGGTCATCATGCACTTTATAAATCTCCTAGCAAAGCATTGCAGAGCATGTGAATTCCTACACAATGGTGACTATTTATTGTATGTTGTTGGCACTGTTTTCGATTAGTTCTGAACCACAATATTAGTTGTAGAAGAAAGGAGGATCTTCCTAACATTATTCCTTCTACTACGTTAGAAGCACATTTACCTTCTACCTCTCAGTAATTAGCTAGATTAGTAGAATGTTTTTTAGCCTAATGTATGTGTTTCACTAATCACTCACAATAACATGGAGCTGCTTGGGGTGGGTGACTAGTAATAGTCTGGTCACTCTTTTCTATAGTATTAATATCACTATCTGCAAACCAACAGATGTCAGATAGACACCACTGTATCTATGACCTCTGAGACATTTTCATTCTATTCTCTAACATTGAGGAATACTGTTTGCTTAAGAGAGATGTAGCTAGGGTCTATCAATATCAGCAAAGAAAATAGTAAGTTGGGCCCTGAGCTTCTCAGCTTGATGTGCTTTAAACATAAGGTTAAAGCTAGCAACTAACCACAGAAAATGACATACACACATTCATGCTAATTTCAGAGTGTCAAGAAGCTGAATGCAATTACTGAACAGTATAAATAGTTGACATAACGGCTTTACCCGAAGAATGACTCAATAAGCAAGATGTTGTCAAACAGCAAAAGGAAGTTCTTAGTGGAATATATGAGATGCAAACACCCATTAAACAGAATACTTTAGAGGCCACAATAGAAAATCAAGGGCCAAATAGACTAAACACTTTCATGGTCTCAAACACTCCGATTCAGTGTTTGGGATCATAAAAATGCTTCTTCAGATGTATTATAGGAGCTGGAAAAGATTTCCGACTCCTAAAATGAAATGAAGAATACATGCTGAATTGGTAACTGTATGGCTGCCTACAACATACTCCTTCCAAATACTGAATTGTATTCTATGTATCAATGTATTGTGACCGAAAACTGGCTGCAAGAATTGCACAAAGTTACAGAGATCTCAAAGGAGGTGGTAACCCATTTGCAAAAGAGAAAGGGCTCTTAGAAACACCTTCCCCTACATGAATAAAACAAAAAAGATTGTTGGGGAATAGAAAGCTTTCATTTTTAAAAGGAGCCATTTAAGGAACACTGGATGCATTTGCATTTTTTAAAAAGTTTGCGTAATGTAAAGGCAATCACAGACATGGTGGTCTACAGAGCCCAGAAGGTCACTGTCCATGTGATGGACTCCAATTGTGTTGAGTCAGACTATTCATATTCATTGATGTAGGCTGGGCATGACCTTTTTATGGCTGCCAAAGTCTGAAGAATCTCATGAGGCTTTGACTGCTACAGCATCCAATTCTCAGGCAGTTTTCTTTCTTTTTCTCTAAAAGGGGGGTGCTGCTAACAAACTCACACTTCCCACTCCTACTTCCCCACACTCCTTCCATCACACTCCTACCCCATTATGTAAATGTAAGCAATAAAAGTGCATGCAATATAGACTTCTGTGTGATTTCACCACCAGAAAAATACCATATGAAAACGACTGAAGCTGTTCTTGGGCAATGAAATGGTACCTCAATTGTGGTAAATTGGGGTACAGTAGACTTAGGGAGAGTCTTCTATTCTTGGTAGCCATATGTCTCCCATGGATAAATATCATTCTATATATCAGACAAAGAAAGAGTGTCATGCGCAAAGAGGTCTGTGTTAGAGCACAGAGGCAAAGCCTGTAAGAAATTCCCTTTTATGGACACAGTGGAAACCTTTTAGGGATTTATTGGAAGCCCTCACTCACCAACCTGGTTGGTGACATGCTTCATCATCAACATGTTTCTGAGGACGTGAAAGTTAAAAAATTGCTCGATGTGTAAAAATCAGTGCAAGAAAACAACACAAACCACAAGTAGTGGGAATTACCTCAATTCTGAGGAACCTGTGTAGTTTGTATTCTAAAAGATCCACGCCCCATGGGTCTCGGGAGGTGGTGGAGGTGACTATGGCACACCGCCCGCAATGCTTAGCACCCGCTCGGCACCTAGCTTCTCCTGCTCCAGACCCCGTGGATGAGTTCACGTCCTCTGGTTAGGGTGGGCCTTAGCGCGCCCATACCGCCGAGGCACACGATACACGGTCCTGACGAATGCCCATGTAAATCACACACGTAATAGGGCAGAAACATGTTGACCCCACTATAAGTGGAAACTCCGATCATAATCTGTGGTAGTTCCCCCACACATATCTTTTAACCATGTCTAAACTGACCAGTGAATAAAAAATGTTTTTTTTGGTACAGTCTTAGACATTTTTAACATCACTTTTCACATCACTGTCACAAAATCCAGCTCTGCAGTAATCTGGCGTTGTAGCACACCAGGGAGGCATTTGGCTTCTCCTGGTGGGCCCGATGATGAAGCATGTCACCAACCATGTTGGTGAGTGAGGGCTTCCAATAAATCCCTAAAAGGTTTCCACTGTGTCCATAAAAGGAAATTTCTTACAGTCTGTGCCTACCTTTGGCCGTATCTCCGTCTGAAGGAGCCAGAGTCTCAGTTGGAGGTAGTAGTATCGCTCCGTCACTGGCAGATTATAGACTTGACGTACGTCAGGAAACAGGAGAATCCCCTCAAAGTCAAATAAGTGCCCTGCTGCCTTGCAGACTGTCTTCGTCCAGGCCTCAAACGCACTGTCATCCATTCTTGGCATAAACTCCCCCATATCAAATAGTGGAGTCATGGGAGAGGGAAAGGTTGTCAGACCCCGCCTGACTGCCACTCCATCCCAAGCCAGAAAGGGTATTTGTGATAGGGGATCCCCAGAGATTCTGTGGTCTATCTGGCCTCTTTAGAAAGGGGACTTTCCACAGAGAGCTATTTACGGACTCTGGCCGACTCCACTCTACCAAGTACCTCAATTGTGCCGCTCTAAAGTATTGCAGCATGTTCGGGATCCCCAGACCGCCCTCATCTGGCTGCCTACATCCCAGCTCCCTTCGGAGACGTGGCCACGTCCCCTCCCATACGAACTGCTGTATCTCTTGCTGTAGTGTATGTAAAGTACCCACTGGGAGCCTGACCGGCAACTCCTGGAAAAAGTACAGTGCTTTGGGGAGAATGAACATTTTGATCGCTGCCACCCATCCTAGCAACAACAGTTTGTGTTGTTTCCATTGCCGAAGGTCCCCCATGATCTGAGTAGTGAGCTTGGAGTAATTTAGCAGATCTGTCCGAGGTACTGATGGAGCCAACTCCAGCCCCTGGTACGAAATAGTGTCCTTCACCTGTATTCCGGCGTAGGAGTCCTCACCGTCCCCCGGCGGTCACCTACCTTGTTCCAGCCTAAGGATCATTGACTTTCCGACATTCACCTGGAAGCCTGATACTTGCCTGAATGTTTCCAGCTCATACAAAAATGCTGGCACAGAGAGCGCCGGCTTATCTAGGGACGCAATAATATCATCTACATAGAGACTTACTGTATGCCTCTCCCCCAAAGGGAATGCCCAGAATGTCGGGGTTGTCTCTTATCCTCTGTGCCAATGGCTCAATATAAAGCGCGAAGAGGAGGGGTGATAGCGGGTACCCATGCCTCGTTCCTCTTTGGATCTCAAAAGCCTGGGACGATATCCCGTTCACTCTAATTGTCGCCATGGGGGTGCTATAGCAACTCAGCACCAAAGCTCTATTGCGGTCTCCGAGACCAAGGTGAGGCAGTGTTTTGTCCAGAAAACCCCAATCCACCCGGTCAAATGCCTTTTTGGTATCCACCGACAGCAGCAAATCATCCATATTCATGCGATGTGCCTTATCAGGTGTAAAATGCATTTGGTGTTATCGCTGCTCTGCTGGTTATGGATGAAAAAAGATTGGTCTAGTTCAAGAATGCCTGGCATCATTGGGCTCAAACGGGAAACCAGCGCCCCGTGAACAGCTTTAAGTCCACATTGAGGAGGGACACCGTGCGATAGGAGCCACATTGGGTTTTATCCTTCCCGGAGGGATGGCCCCAGGGTCCGTGAATGAATTAAAGAGCTGCATCAAGACCTGGGCCAATAGTTGGCAAAATTTTTTGTATAAACCCGCCAAGAATCCGTCTGGACCTCTAACTTACTCTATTTGAATCGGTGCCTCCAGAGTCTCCACTCCATCTTTAGCTAGCGCGGTCGTCTTTGCTCCCTGTAGATATGTATCTATGTTGGGGTCGGAGTGTGTATCCCTTTTGTACAGGGCTGAGTAAAATTCCTGAAACGTTCTCGCAATCTCGGCATCCCCCTCCACCATCTTACCCTCTGCGTTCAGGAGTGACTGACCCTTCATCTTTTGAGTCCGTGCTCTAAGTTTATTCACCAACATTCGCCTTGTCCTAACCCCTCCGAAATAGTAAGAGTACCTATTCATCCCTATCAATATCGAGGCCTGCCAGTTGCACCCATGCCACCTTGAGTTGGCGCCAAACTCTTGGTATGCCGGTTCTTCTGTACACCCTTTCTAACTCTAGCACTTGCTCTGTGAGCTGCTCTCTCTTTTCCTTGTGTTTCTTATTTTCAGCTACGGATATGACAATCAGTTCCCCCCGTACATCCGCTTTGAGGGCCCCCATAATGTGGGCAGCGAAATTTCAGGGGAGTCGTTCATTTCGAGATAATGTGAAATGCACTGATGGATCTGTTTCCTCACCCCCTCCCTTTGTATCAAATTTTCCCAAAGGCGCCATCCCCCCTTCTGTCGAGGTGTCAGGAGTACCTATAGCGTCGCCATCACCGCATCATGGTCTGAGAGGGCAGCTGGGATAATGTCAGCCTTGGTCACTAAGCCATTCAGATCTGTTGTGCCTAGTAAATAATCTAGTCGGGCATAGGTGCAGTGAGCATGTGAATAGAAGGTGAATCGGGAGGAGTGCGGGTGAACCTTCCGCCAGATGTCTACCAGTCCTCTAGATTGGAGCCAAGTTTTCCCTGCCGCAGACAATTCCCCTGTTTGTGCATATCGTTGACTGGACCTGTCAATAGTGGTGTCCATGACTAAGTTCAAGTCCCCACCCACCAGCACCCATCTCTCTGGCGTATTCAGGGTCTCGGACAGGGCTGCCCCGAGTTAGGAGCATAGATGGAGCCAAGGACAAGTCTCTGATCCAAAGCCAATAGACCAGTAGGCGCCCTTTGATTTCAGCTACCTTATCCCCCACCCTGCCTTGGAAGCGTTTAGCTATTAGTGTGGCCACCCCTGCTTTCTTATACTATGTGGAGGAAAAAACTGTTGGGGAAAAGCCTCGATCTCAGCAGAAGCCAATCTTTGGGAAGGAATTGGGTCTCCTGGATGAGACACATATCCGCCCGAGTTTCTCGAAGTAGGACAGTATTGATTTCCTCTTGATGGGGTTATTAAGCCCCTTCACTTTAACGGTGACCACTTACAGTGTGGAATACGCCGTATGAGTGTGGTAGAAACCTTCTGAATCGCCTGTGAAACCCCAAAACCCAATGTGAGCTCTTACCGTCAGCGGCCACTTCCCATGTCTGAAGCCTGGTCCCCCTATCACTTTCCCGCAGCACACCAGTTCCCCCCTCCCCTCCCTAGCCCCATCCTAGACACCCAAACCCCCAAATATAGTCTGTTGCTGGCCACCCAAAGGTGCAGGCACCTGGAATGAAAAATTGTATGGAGCATATCGTGGACCATAATTCCCTGCTTCCCCTATCCGCCCTCCCAGCTCCTCAAAATGGTAGTGCAAATGTCTTCTCCCCTTGTTGTTATGGGCTGTCCGGGGCTGCCGTGTCTTTAAGAACCGACTCTAGAGCCGCCTGTCGTTTCTGTGCCATGGCCGTGGGGTCCAGTCCCAGTGCATGTTCCAGTGAGCGTCTCCACCCAATTCTCTGCCATTTTTCTTTATTTAGCAGCCGTTCCCTCCCGACTGGTTGCTTCTTCTGGGTTCTGATATTCAAGGCCGAGAATGCTGCAGGCCTCCTGTAGGGACATGATCTGGTAGAGTTTGCTGTTCCATTTGAAGATCAAGCAAAAGGGGTGCCCCCAAGAGTAAGCCACCCCCTGATCTCTCAGATGCGTGGTCACACCTGTAAACCCCCTCCTCCTTTGCAGGATGATGGAGGCCAAGTCCTGGTATAGCCCCACTGGGTGCTCCAAGTATTTGAGTTTTTGCTTCGCCTTGATTTCTTTTAAGATACGTTCTTTGAGGGTGAAGTCTGGGAGAAAAGCTAAGATGTCTGGTGGGGGCTCAGGTGCTCGTCTACTCAGCCCTACTCTATGCACCCGGTCAATGCAAATGGCAAAGTCTGCTGGGACCCCCAGTATGTTCCGGAATAGCACCTGCAGGTATTGGGCCATATCTGCCCCCTCCTCGTTGGGTGGTACTCCCCTCACTCGAATGTTATTCTGTCAAGAGCGGTTCTCGAGGTCCTCCGTGTGTGCCTGGAGGTCAGTTTTTTGTTCCTTCAAGAGGTTTAAATCTTGTTGGAGTGGTGCCACTTCCTCTTCTCTGGCTTGTTCCTGGTCTTCAACACCGGCTACTCTTTCACCTATTGTGTCACCGTCCCTCCAAATCGCCTGCACTTCTCCAGCCTCCTCGCTCTTGAGAGTTTGAAAGTCCTCCCGCAGAGTGTTTCAACGAAGGAGCGAGTAATTGGGATGTCTTCTCCCTCTGGATTTGGTTGCGGTTTCACTATTGGGGGAGACCAGTCCCTCCCTGTCCCCGGCTTGTGGGCCTTTTGATAGCATTTCCTTCAGTGTCCGTTCTTTTTTCCCCCGAAGCTAGGACATGATCTTGGGGCGTCTGTCCCACGCCCTGTGCACCAGCCGATCCATCTGTC
Organism: Lissotriton vulgaris; assembly: GCF_964263255.1. Classification (NCBI taxonomy): domain Eukaryota; kingdom Metazoa; phylum Chordata; class Amphibia; order Caudata; family Salamandridae; genus Lissotriton; species Lissotriton vulgaris. The sequence continues at coordinate 2,100,804,903 of NC_141685.1, read as the reverse complement.
CGGATGACCAATGTTCCCTCTGCCTCGCCGTGTGTCGACTTGGCCCTCGCCCCTCAAATTTGTGCTAAAGGCCTCTCCTGGGCCTTTCCAGTTCTGTACCTGTATGCTGTCCGGCTACCTTGCAGCCTGTCATGTGTTTGGCACCTGCAGCGCCCGAGAGGACCCTCTCCCCTTTCTCCCATTTTCAGTTTGCCAGTCGATGCCCCTGGCTGATACGCCTCAGGATGGGGCCCAGGATGTTGCAGTGATCCCCCTGCTCCCTAGTGCCTTTCGCCTTTCTCCCACTGCTAGGCCTCACCAAGCGTCTTTCCTGAAGGGGGCACTCTGACTCCACGCCCTTCTCCTGCTGCCTCAGGGCCCACTGCCTGGTCTCTCTTCGGGGGGCCCGGAACCAGCCCCGGCCCCTCGCCGCTACACTCAATGCCTCCCCTTGCAGCCCACGTGTGACACCAGAGTGCAACTGCTCCACCCATGTTTCCCGTCTGTCAGCTTGTCCGTCCGGCCCCTTGTCAGCCGGACTGGCTGCCGTGTTTCCTCTATGGCGCCTCCTGCGAACCTGGCAGGCGTGGGGTCCGGGGCCCCTGCAGGCTCCCTTCTGGTCACTCACTTTGCTGTGGTATTGGCCTCCACCTTGCTCTATTGGGCTCTCAGGGCCAGCGGTCTGTCGCTCCCCGTATAGACTGCCCCCCTCCAGCCTGGCCCATGGTCCTTTCCGTGGCCACCAAGCAAATTGCAGTGGTCTCTTGCAACTAGCTCAGCCACTGGAGCCCACTCTAGGGCCCGCCCGAGCTCACCCCACACGGTGTGTTGATGTCCCTCTGCGGGCCCCCTGGGGCCGCTTCTGCACCTGCATCTGCCACTGCCTCCGGTGCCTGACCCACTCTAGAGGGTGTCTCTTTGCAGATTGGAGGGCTTTTCCTCCTCCACCAGTCGGCACTACTGGCCCAGCGCCTACTGCTGAGCCCCCAGTGCCGCCGCCTCACTTTTCACCGTTGCTGTCTATCAGCGATGCCCCGCCGCGTGGCGTAGCCCAGCCGGGATCTCTGGCCGCCTCGTGCAATGGGTCCCTGCCTGGCTAGTGCATTCGCTGGGCTGCCTTCAGCCTTACCGCCACACAGGTTAGCCTCTACGATCGGCGGCCCCCCTCTGGCTTCTGTTCACAGCGGGAAGTCTTCAATGCGCCTGCCCGATCTACGGCCCCCCTCCGGCCGTCACTCGGAGCGATGTCTGCTTCCAGCTCAAGGCGCCATTTTCTCGCCCTCTCTTCGGCGCTCTTGCTTTCTTTGCCACCGTCAGATCTGGCGCCCTGTCTCCCGTTGCACTCCTCCGCAGGGACCAAGATCGCGTCCCCGCATATTTTCGGGTACAATATGGGGCTAATGCTGGGGACGAGGAGACACCAGCAGGCATGTCTGGTTAGTTCGCCATCTTGGCCACGCCCCCTCCCAAATTATTTTTAAACAAACATTTAAGTACATAACATAGAATTATTCAAAAGCAAAAATATATACTTCATGAATACATAAAATTAGATGTATAAAACGTATTAGCAATGACGATGCACTTTCCTCCCTACTACCCAAAAACACTGCAATACCGAAAAATTAAAATAATTTATGAATAAAACAATAATAACATGAAATAAAACAAATTAAAAGCAATAATTCATTTAAAATACTTTTAGAACCTTTATTCTCAAATACACTAATTAATCAATTGTCAATTTAAAAGTAATAAATAATCAAATAAAAATTAAAATAGTTATTTATGAAATAAATATTAAAGTACAAAATCAATTGAAAAAAATTGTAATTTAAATAGCTTGCCACCCTAGTTCTTTGCAGACCAAACAACCTGCAACCAACATATAAATTACTAATTTAAATATAAGAGAACCAATACATTAAAGATCACAAAATACAATAAATGAGCAACTGAAATAACAGGTAATCAGCTTACATATTTAGTCACTCCAAAAAATTAATTTACATAAAAATATTTAAAAATAAAAAAAAACTATAATTTATCATTTAAATACCTGCCCACCTTAATTGCTGTGGAAACCCAACCTGCTGATAAATAATAAACATTAACAAAACACAACAGGTAGTAGTGTTCCCTCAAAGGGAAATATCCACACATTCACTTGATATATCATACCATAACACCATTCAGCGTGAAAAGTCATAAACACATTGCTTATTAGCAAGCGGGTGCTAGATCAACCTCAAACACCTACTACCTAAAGGTGTTGTTTAGCACAAACAAATGTGCAACAAATTGAAAACACGAAAGAAGGTACTACAGCACACCATTCAATCTCGTCAATATCCATAAACAGTAATGGAAAAGTCTAGAAACCCCTATGTACATCTCCATGTAATGAGAATGAAGAAAAATACAACAAAAGAGATCCAGTAAGGTCAATGTTCATGCTTTCATGTAACCTTTATAAGTATTCAAAAAGATTTCAAATTCCCAGCACACAATAAGCCGACTTGTGTTTCATCTCAACGAGACGCATACTTGTGGCTGCTTACATTGTAGATTAGAGGTGGCAACGTATCAGGGTTGTGCCTCTATCGTTCAGGGAGAGGCTGTCATCCCTGACAATTGAAAGTTTTCACTGTTCACGATCACCACAAGACATGTTTGTTTAGAGACGCAGTATGCATTTGGGACGCTCTTCATTGAGGGCCCTAATGACTACAAATATCGTCCCATTTAGACACCCCAGTGTGCATTATTGCTTTGTAATCCATGCAAACAGACTAACATTGCATTATCATTGATATACAATTTTTCTGATTTCATAGGCTTTACTGTTGCCTTGGGACGGTTTTGCTGTGTTTAGGAACTTTTATTCTGCATAGGATGTCAGTGTCGCCTTTTTCACCATTGTGTTTTTATTCGAAAGACCGAACAGACCCTATCGATTTGGTTGCTGAGCAAAAACTACAAGAGACGCATAGAGACAATAGTCTAAATATATTAGGATGGACAGTTGGTGTCATGATGGCAGACCATGAAGTGGGTTTAGGGAGGGGGTAGGCGTTGATTCACTTTGCAACATTAAGAAAGGACGCATAGAGACAATAGTCTACATATATTAGGATGGACAGTTGGTGTCATGATGGCAGACTGGGAAGTGGGTGGAGGGAAGGGAAGGAGTTGGTTCACTTTGCAACATTAGCGTATGTTTATTTATACACAACGTTGGATTTGAATACGAGTGTATCTAATACGCACATTTTTTTAATCGAAAGGCCAAACAGACCCTATCGATTTGTTTGATGCGCAATAACTATAACTGACGCATAAAAACAATAGTCTACATATATTAGGATGGGCAGTTGGTGTCAGGATGGCAGGCCGGGAAGTGGGTGGAGGGAGGGGGAGGAGTTGGTTCGTTTTGTAACATTAAGAAAGGACGCATAGAGACAATAGTCTACTTATATTAGGATGAACAGTTGGTGTCAGGATGGCAGACCAGGAAGTGGGTGGAGGGAGCGGGGTGGAGTTGGTTCACTTTGCAACATTAGCGTGTGTTTATATATACACAACGTGACAATAATCACAAAAACATATTGTGTGCCCGCAAGCATTGTGAAAATAAACATATTAGAAATGTGCTCTTACTCTTTTCTTTCTCTTTTATTTAACCAGACTAAGCCACAGAAACGCGTGGCAGGGTACAGCTAGTTAATAATATAAACACTGAAGTTTCTTAATTATAAATAATATATTGAACAAAATCCACTCTAAAGTAGTCAAAGAACTATCTGACTCCAGTAACGTATCTTCCTCCCGCTCGTTGTCACAGTCACTGGCAAACATTTTGTAAAAAAAGGTGACAGACATTGAACACTCTCTCTCTGATGCTTTGACTGTCAAATCCCAGATGAATGGAAATACCTCTGGTACTATCTCATTGACTGAATGTACAAGTTGAGGCACTGATTATACTAGCACCCCACATGCTAAACAATGCCTACATTAATTTGCTCCACTGGATGCCCCTCTTTTTCATACTTAAGTACAAATCCATGAAGTCAGGTTCTCCTCGACACCCTCTTTCTCCGGCCAAGATCAGTAAACTTGGTCCAGAACTTATACAATTTCTGATTGCTTTTCTAAACTCTTCTCTCCAAGAGGGATGCATTCCTATTTCATGGAAGCATGTTATGGTTCTGCCCATTTTAAAGAAGCCTAACCTGGATCCCTCCAATTGGTCTAATTTCAGACTAATTTTGATGCTTCTGTTGTTCTTCAACATTTTGGTGAATCATGTCAAATTGCAAATATCTGCCTTTGTGAATTCTCAGAACTTTCTCCATCACTCACAGTTTGGATTTATAGCAGGATACAGCACCAAATCCACCCTTCTGGGAGTCACTGAACATCTAAGACAGCTCCTGAATAATGGTGGAATGGCTGTTCTGAGCCTACTCGACCTAAGCATGGCCTTCAGTACTGTATTTCACACCACTCTTCAAGGAAGACTGGAAACCTTAGGCCTCCAATGTAGGTCTGGATGAAACTTTCCAAGTCTTTTCCTCCAGATCCATGTCAAGGTCTCACTCTCTTACTTGTGGAGGGCCTCAGGGATCGACCTTGAGCCCAATGTTATTTACCATGTATGTTCGTCCTCTTGCTGATATCAACGAAGGCTGTGCCCACATCTTGTTTTTCTATGCTGATGACACTCAAATCATCTTTTCCTTCTCATCTGCTGAGGGCCACAGCTCTGATACCTTGAACTCATGTCAGTATACGGTTTGCACCTGGATAAACATCAATTCATTAAGTTGGTAGGTGATATGACAGCGATGAGGTTGATGAGTTAGACCCCCCTTTGATGGGTAAGAACCCCCTTTTAGGGGGCCCCTAACACCTGCCTGATACCTTAGAAGCCATTCCTGTACAATTCTACAATGTTAGGAAATCTCATTTTTTGGCTAGACAAAAATCTATTGATGAAAACTCAAATGGTCAAAGTAGACTCCACCTGCTTCACAGTCCTAAAATGGCAAAAAAACATCTGGATGCTTTCCATTTTGGCTCAATCGACAGGTATCCTGGCCCTGATCTTATTGAGGCTGGATTATGAAAACATTCTCAATCAGGGGACCAGCAAGACTTCAATCGAACGTCCATAAGTAATTCCAAACTCTGCTGTCGTGCTCCTTTTCCATCTTCCCAATTGTGCTAGACTTACGGTGGACAAGTGCTTAGAGTTTAAGGCCCGATGGTATATGCATAAAGCTAGGTCTAATGCTGGTTCACTCTACTTACAAGAACTAGTGGAACCATACCACCTAAATCGATCGCTTCGGTCAGCCATCACTATCTCTTAAAAAAAAAGCCCATTTGGTGGTATCTCTTTCTCATACCTGGGCTCCAAGCTTTGAACACATTGCCCAACTCACTCAGAAGCTGTCAATAGCTGACCACTTTCTCTAAAAATCCTAAAACCTGGTTGTTTTGATCTGCTTTCTTTCTCAAAGTTAGTTCTTACCTTTTTGTCTAAAGCGCTGGGAAACCCTCCTGGGTAACTATGCAGTATACAAGACTTTATAATAATAATATGTTGAATGAATTACAAAATGATATTTAATACAACTATATTAAAGTTAACAGTAATGATATTTCTGATACAATGTTCATGTCACATTATATGAAAATATTTAATATTTTTGTCCTTCACTCCAAGAGTGACATCCAAGTACTGGGGCACTAGAGGAGGTTATGAATATAGATGGATAATCAAAACAGGTGAGGCCTCACCAGCTTTCTGTTGAAATGGCCACCTCAACTGGGGTTTCTGAATCTTTGATTCTCCAACACATTTGAGACACTGGATGACAAAGTGCGTGCAACATTGTGAGGGTTATTAGCTTTCTTCTGTCATCTATTTTAAAATTAAGAATCAGTGTCTTAAACTAATTTTGACTTCCACTTGGTGAGTGATGCAACCTAAGTACAGTCATTATGTAGTCTCTCAAAGTACCATTGGCGCCCACATGGGACACTGTATTTTGAAGGTCCTGAGGCTCGTTGAATTTTTTTATCGTCTTAATTAATGAACTATTGCTGCAGTAGGTTTTCGAACCAATGATAGCTCTTGCGGGCATGACTTAATGTTCTTCTTGAAGGAATGGACATACCTACTTATGGAGTTTTCATATTTCCCCATCTCTTCGGTTATTTGATAAAATCTCTCCTAACACTAATATACTCCAATAAAATCCCCCACCCCATTTATGTATAGTTTGTGACACCAAAACGTATATAAACATTTCAGACTCCAATATGCTTAACCATTGTATAACAAAATGTTTTTGAATGGTCCAGTGCAAACTAAAAGTGTCTGGTATTAAAACTGAAGTGATGCAATTAGATAAAGAAAATCCCTGTTGTAAAACAAAATTTCAGGCCCAATAGCTGTACATTTCTAGAAGCAACTTTTTTTTTAGAAAGAAATTATCAAGTAATCGATTAGATGTTTTTGACACTGCTCACGTATAGAAGAAACAGCAAGATGACATGGCCAACATCTCTCATTACAAATTACTAATCAGGTCACCTTCAAATAAAAACATAGAATTTGATCGTTGTGTTCCTATAGAAAATAAAACCTTACAAATCCACAAACCCACCTCTGAAGGATGTACACATGATCAATCTGAATCTTACCTAAAAATAAATGCAAGTATAGGAACACAGTAGAAGTTGTAAATTACCATCCTTTCTTGCTTTAGAGACACCTAAATTCTGTTCGTGGGCCAAAGGTCGGTTCTCAGTAGTTGGAATCACCTTCTGGTACTCCCATCTCGTTATAGTGAAATCTTGTCCAAACAATGTGCAATTCAATGGAATTCTTTGAGATGATTCACAACATGGTCCTACCCTTAAAGATTACATACAACATAAGTACTTCATGAGTTTCCACCGGAATTTACCATAATATTACAAACAAGAACAGCCCCATTGCTATCGTCCATTATGAAAATTGTGACAATTATATTCAGTTGTTTGCAGTGCTCAGCCTGAGGTCCTAAACTGAGATGTGGACCAAAGTAAAATTCTACATTTCTTGCTGTGCAAACTGCTTGGTGTGGGACACAGGGGTTTGCCAGCAATGCATGGAACATGGTTGATGTTGCTACTCTAACATACTGGGAAAATCTGGCTTTTGTCCTGTGGCATTTCAGTTTATAGAAAAACGATTTCTGTTCTAGTTCTGTTGGCATGAAAAATAAACACTGTTTTCCTCTCGTATATGTTATGGTCCCATTTATGATAACTGAGTAGCAGTTAACTTCTTTGTTCCTACAAAAATGCCACTTAGTAGATTAAAGAAAAGAAAATAGCTGTTAAAGGTTTGCTTGACACTGGTTCAATAAAATTAAGTAATAATTCTGATGTTTGCTGATTTGTCCACAGAGTAAATCTGTATGAACTAGTCAAGAAGAACAACTTTCAAGGCTTTTCTTTATCATTGGTTCGCAAATTCACGATATCAATACTGAAGTGCCTAGAAATGCTCAAAAAGGAGAGGATCATACACTGTGACCTAAAACCTGTAAGTATTTCTTTAAAGCACTACTGATTAAAGGGAAACTTATTTTAATAAAAAGGTGTATTCGAAGAGACAGAGCAACCTGTCTCAGTGCTTCTGGAGCTACAGCCTTTATATAAAATTCACATGACATGATATTAGATTTATTGGAATAAGTCTAAACCTTTTGCAATTGCTGCAGCTATGTAGGTCTCTAATATTTGTATAATCTCTAGTCCTAAATTTCCTTAAGATAAGTGTGCTCTGATGGTAAATTTGTGAGCAATAATTTTTATTATTTGTTTTCATTTAATACATATATGTACCCAACATGTTATCACAAGTGAGCAATTGAAAGACTTTTGAATCAAACAAGAAAAAGCTGAAGAGCTGAAAATTGGTCATGTTTTCAAACAAAAAGGTTAAAACTTTCTTGAAAAATACACATTACTGTTTTATTCCAGTGTGCAATACTGTGTAAGGTGCGGCTTTTGTAGGCTTTGCCTCTTCACAGTGTAGGGCTCGAGTATCCCACTTATCTACCTTCAAGCCTAATGGCCTTAATACAAGTATGGCAGTTCTGGGACCACCGTACTCTTGGTGGCGGTCCGACCACCCCCACCACGGCAGTCCGACTGCTGTATTACTATGGTGGCGGTGGGTCTACCACAAGACCAGAAATTAACACAGGCGCACAGCTGTAATTAATGTATATACGTTGCACACAAAAAGGGTCAAAGCTTTTCAACAACATGTAAACACACACTGCTGTAGAATTTCTTCCTACATTGTATTTTGGGAATACCACAAAATTATGCTTGAACACAATATTTACAAGACAAAATAATAACCTCTACTTTCATGTTAATACAATGTGTATAAATAAACAAATCGTGATACTGGGATACTTAATAACAAATCAGAAACAAAACTTCTTATGTGGTCTTTCCCTCATGCCCAATACATTTCGGGATGAAAATCCCTTCTTCAGGGGCCACTGTAAAAAAACGAAAAGAAGAAGAAGGCAAAACTGAGCAAAACAGAATGCTTTTATAATCAATATTGTACAACTTATAGCCTCGCCACTAATGTTCAGGGGGGATACAGTATCCAAAAATAAACCTGATATGCTAATAAGACCAGTCAATATCTGTGAAAGAAAAAGAATGAACCACGCACCCGCAATTTAACAATGCTAAACATTGCACTGACAGCAGAACTCTATGCAGTGTACAGCCGCGGCAGGAGCTTGACCCGTTATGGGCATTGGGTATAGTAAAAAATCTTACTTCATGTTGAAAAAAAACCCAGAAATTCACTGAAAAAACGGGAATGATGAGGGCACAAATTCCAGTTAGATCACTATATAATCACTTTAGCATTTTTTGGGGGGAAAGTACTGACTCCTCATTGTATTTGATGGAGTGTCTCTTATACAGTAATTGCAGTGCCTAATTTGAGTGATGGGAGCCACAGGCACTCATTTTTGGGGACCACCACTTATTTTTCCTCACCAAACATTTCAGGTTAGCATGATGGAAAAAACCATCATAAAGGGAGGAAGCTCGGAGAGTGAGATAAAGGGGCAGGGAGCATCTGAATGGGAATTAAAGAGGCATAAGGTGGATTCAAGACTATATACATATATATGTACATATATATCTATGGAACTTCTCTTTTTACCTCTGTGATGGAATAAAGGTGTTTCCCCGTGTTCCCCTGCTGTGGCCTCGCACTTTGTCTTTGGAGGAAGTGGGAATTGGATTTACAGCGCGATTTCCAGTGTCGCGCATACGAGGTCCCTGTTTCTTCAAGCTGGCTCTGGCTCACTGGTCTCTACGTTTGTGGAACTTTGCAGCGGATCCGGGTTACCGGAATGACCAGAGCCCACCTGTCAGCCCGGGACGAGAGGAGGCGGTGTTGAGGCAGTTCTGCTTCACGCTGGGCAAGGAAAAATTTGTTTTCCAAGTCCCCGTTTAATCTAAACCGGACATTGTCAGGTTAGAACGGTTGGGGAGCTGAGGAGATACCGTGTCCCAGAAGCATGAGGCACGGAGAGTGAACACCTTCGTAACACCAACCCGCCCTGAGTAACATCGCCCAGAAGTGCTTTCCAATAACTATGCATGCTCAATCAATCAATCAATCAATCAAAGACATTTATAGAGCGCACTACCTACCCGTAGGGTCTCGAGGCGCTTGGGGGGGGGGGGGGAGGTGCCGCTACTGCTCGAACAGCCAGGTCTTGAGCTTCTTCCTGAAGGAGAGGTGGTCTTGGGTCAGGCGCAGGTCGGCCGGGAGGGAGTTCCAGGTCTTGGCGGCCAGGTAGGAGAAGGACCTTCCTCCTGTGGTGGCTCTGCGGATGCGTGGGACGGCGGCGAGGGCGTGGCTGGCAGATCGGAGGTGGCGTTTGGGAGCGTAGACGTTGATGCGGCTGTTGAGGTAGCTCGGGCCTTGATCGTGGAGAGCTTTGTGTGCGTGGGTAAGGAGGCGGAAGGTGATTCTCTTGTTGACCGGGAGCCAGTGTAGGTCTCTTAGGTGTCCGGAGATGTGGCTGTGTCGTGGGATGTCGAGGATGAGTCTGGCTGAGGCGTTCTGGATGCGCTGGAGTCTCTTCTGGATTTTGGCGGTGGTTCCGGCGTAGAGTGCGTTGCCGTAGTCCAGTCGGCTGGTGACGAGGGCCTGGGTGACGGTCTTCCTGGTCTCTGTGGGGATCCACCAGAAGATCTTCCGCAGCATGCGCAGGATGTTGAAGCACGACGAGGAGACGGCGTTGACTTGCCTGGTCATGGAGAGGGAGGAGTCCAGGATGAACCCCAGGTTGCGTGCGTGGTCCGTCGGTTTGGGTGCGGTGCCCAGGGCGGGGGGCCACCAGGAGTCGTCCCAGGCGGAGGGCGAGGAGCCCAGGATGAGGACCACCTGGGACTGGTAGTCAAAGAACATGGAGTGACTTTCCAGTGATGGCTACGATAGGCATTCACCACTTGGGGCGGAGCGGTGTACAACCAATCAGCATAGGGCAAGATACTTTATCTGTGACACCCGCCCTACACCTGAAGCAACATACCACTGGCGCTGAGGAAGGCTCAAGTAACTGCCGAAATGCATCCGCCGATAGTGGTAGTGGAACTGCTCTTTTTACCTCTGTGATGGAATAAAGGTGTTTCCTTGTGTTCCCCTGCTGTGGCCTCGCACTTTGTCTTTGGAGGAAGTGGGAATTGGATATATATATATATATATATATATTCACAGAAAAAACCATAGGTTATAGTGGATATATAGTTAGGAATTTGTATTTACAAAACCTTGAAAATTCAATGAAAAAACCATTGGTTTTAGGCCATATATAGTTAGGGATTTGCATTTACAAAACCTTATTTTACTCGCATAAAACCATTGAAATTCCATATATAGTTATAAGCGCTAACTATATATTGCGCACCCGCAATCCACTGGTGATGATGTCACATATTACATCATTCATGACATGGTTAGTGACATCACTGATGACATCACTGATGACATCTCAAATGACATCACTGATGACATCACTGATGACAACATCTAGTGACTGTATGTTTCTGTAAAGTTAAAATATGTCTTACATATTGAAGAATGAGTGGATGTATAAGTGTCTGGATGAAGGATTTAGTAGGTGCATGACTGACTGTATGAGTGAGTGATTAAATGTGTCTCACTGAGTGCATGGGTTAGTGACTAAACTGTTTTAATTTGTGCATCATTATATCTGTTGTTCTACAAACTGCTGCATATGTTGATCAGTAGCTATATGAGTAACTGTATGGGTTATTCATTGGTTGTCCAAGTATTTGTATGGGAAACTGAGTGTGTGTGTATGGGTGGCTGGGAGGTGTGTGACTGTACATAGATGTGTGAGTAGTTGATTCACTATATGTATGGATTCAAAAGTGTATGTGGAAACAGCTGTATGGGCGGTTGACTGTGCATGAGTGTATTAGTGAGTGAATGGATATCTCAGTGCTACATGTCAAATTAAGTACATATGTAAAACACAGTACATATGAGAGTTGACATCTATAAATAACTGTGCATAAGAGCCAGTGAATGTGTGAGTGGCTGTATGGATCATTGTGAACATGTATCAGAGATTGTATAAGAGAGTAAAGTAAATATGTGTTAGTATATGTTTGAATAAGTAAGGTGTGTATAACTGTATAGTTGAGAAAATGGAGGTGTGATTGATTTTTGGCATAACTGACTAGGTGTGTGAGTAACTCCATGGATGAGTGACAGTCTGTGACTGTCTGTTTACACTGATTGTATCTAAGGTTATATTAGAGTCTGAAGAGGTTCATGGTATTATCACATGAATGATATCATCAGTGATGTTATCAGTCATGTCAAATGAGATGTTTTCAGTGATGTCATCAGTGATGTCATTTGAGATGTCATCAGTGATGTCATCAGTAATGTCACTAACCATGTCATGAATGATGTAATATGTGACATCATCAGCAGTGGATTGCGGGTGCGCGATATATAGTTAGCGCTTATAACTATATATGGAATTTCAATGGTTTTATGCGAGTAAAATAAGGTTTTGTAAATGCAAATCCCTAACTATATATGGCCTAAAACCAATGGTTTTTTCATTGAATTTTCAAGGTTTTGTAAATGCAAATTCCTAACTATATATCCACTATAACCTATGGTTTTTTCTGTGAATTTCATTGGTTTTTTAATAGCAAATATGAAAAGCTTTAAAATGTCAAGTACGTGATAGATAAAAACATTTTCGTATTTATGCACGCTGATGTGCTTTGAACGCTGCGCCCCCCCCTCCCCTCTTTTCTCTTAGTAGTACTCTCTCTTTGCAGATAGTGAACGGTAGTTAACGCAGGCCTTTGCCCCCGTTGTAATCCGTCGTGCCTGCTTGTCTCTCCATTTGATTGATTGTTATCCAAGCATTTACTGTTTTAGATTGGTTCTCTTTGGATCATTCTCTATTTACAAACAAGCACAAAGTCGCAATACTCTGTTTAGTCTTTGCAGATAGTGAAAAATCGTGTAAAAAAATAAAAGTAATCGAGCAAAATCAGTAGGCCACTAATTGGATCTCTTTTTGACCTCGCTAAAATAGAAATATTAGGAACAACCCTTCATGAGAAATACGAAAATAGTGAGATGAACTGAGCTCCACACCATGAGGGCTGCAAGACAGCTCGACTCCGTCACCCACCCCGCCCAAAATAACGACAAACCCTATGCAAATATTAAAAATATAGACAACACACCAGCAAAGAAACAGGGTAAAACATTTTATTAAATAACTATTTACATAACTATTTTATACTTTTTTTTGCCCGATCCGGCTAGCTCAATCGATCGAGCATGAAACTCATGCACTCTGATAGCAAGCGTTGCTACTGATGCTATGCAGACCAAAACTGGTTTTCAGTTTGTAAATTTTTTGTAGATTTTTCAATCCAAGGTTGGTTGACTTTGTAGAACGATGGCTTCAGATTTTCAACATACGTTGTGGTGGCGAGGACTGGGAGGGGGCGCTTCGCTCCTGCCCCCTCCCCAAGTAAGTTTTTCATACGTGAAAGTACGTTAATGGTTTTGGTCCCTGAGTTGCTTCAATGTCACTGCCATTCTCAAATGGCATAAGTTCTGGATGTTGGGTGCCATAGTTAAGAGTTCTGAGCAGTGCTTGTAACACTGTCTGAAGCTTATTTCCACCTACTGCAGCTTCACTATTCTCAAAGTAAGTGAGTGTCGTTTGTGGACCTGACTGCATTAGAAAACAATGTGATATGTTACCTTCCTAAACAGCTTGACGGAGGCCCCTGAGGGGCGGTGTGATGGCCATGGACTCGGAGAAGACGCTTGGCTCCGACACCCTCCCCAAGTCTTATAGCACTGGTGTAGCCTGAGATCGCCCCCGACATAAGCGGCCGGCTCCCGGGGTCCGGCGGAACTTTTTGCCTTTTGATGACTCTTCAATTCTGGACCTTGTCCCACAATCCGTTTGACCTAAAGACACGCTGTAGTGGGGCGCCCCTTTACCGTTTCAGTTGCCATTCCGCCCGCTTTTGCTACACTGTGCCTCTTCCGCCATTCTGCTGTTTACCGCCCGCTCTTGCGACTACAGCGTCTCGCTCATCATGTAGTTGAGTTGCTCCCACTCTTGCGGTGCAGCGATAGGCGGCTGCCACAGGACTCTCAAAATGGCGGCCGGCTCTTCGGTTTTGGGCCTGGTCCACTAAAATGGCCCTGGGACACCTTTGAACTCGGACGCTTCCCTGATAGGGCTTGGGTCCCATTCTCGAAAGCGTCCCCTCAGCCGTGAAGATTCTACAAAAGTCTTGGGGGCCTCCGACTCCCGCAGGCTTCTGGTGGGGAGCGGCTGCCATGATTGCTCGTGGAATGGCCACGAAGCAATCTGCTGCCTTGGGACTATTCGCACAACAGACCGCTACTGACGAGGCCTCCCCCCGCCCCACCCGGGACGCCCCACGTCAATTTTCGGAGCAGCATTGTAGGATCCCAAAACCAGTGCGGCACCCAGGCGACATCACCTGGGTGCCGTCCAGAACTCTGCACGTTGTGCTGCCTTGGGACTATTCGCACAAAAGACAGCTTCTGACCATTGTTGCTTTTTTGGGTGAAAAATTTTAAATGTTTTTACAGTTTTTGTTCCGTTCATCATAGTTAAATGTTAATAAAGTTTTAAAATCTAACTTTGTTGGAGTGCTATATATGTTTAAAAAATCGAGTGAATGGGGCCTTGAATCGGGTTATTGTCATGTGTGGGCTTTGCAAGTGTACTGCTACAAGATCGGACATTTCAAACTCAAATGCACGTTCTTTTTCTTACCTTTCCGAAGCATGGAGCGCAATAGCAGGCAGAGAAAGGGTGATGCACGTGTTGAACACTGCCTGGCCTGGCAAGTTGCTGGCAGTGCCCCCCCCTCCCGCTCCTGAAAGAGGGCACACACACACCGCCGCCCCGAGTACTTCACAAATCTTTAAAAGACCATGCGCTTGTTCATGAGGCTTAAATGGTTTATCACCCCTTCTAGAACCCCTGCATCGACCCTCTGACGTTTCCTGGAAGAATTAGCACGTAACACAATACCAAGCCCTGTCAGCTGAAACCCCCGAGAAATCATGGGGCATATTATCAAGGGGGTTTATTTCCGCTTTTTGGGCTTTAAAAGCCAAAAAAAAAAGAGATAAAATTATCTCCCTATTACCAAGCTGTTGCTAACACCAGTTAGTGACAGCTAAAAGGTGATAGCGACCATCTTGGGCCCCGCTTTGCATATTAGTGATATTTATCACTAATGACATGCAAAGTGGGCGTGCCAAGATTTTAGCGACTGGAAACAGTCCCTAACCATCGCTATCTCCTATTACAAACTTTTGGAGATATTCGCGCTAAGCGCGAATATCTCCAAAACCTAACACCTGCCCTGAGCAGTTTTAGCCATGTTATCCAATGGGAAGTGGATAACATGGCTAAGAGCATTTGCTGGATAATGCATGAATATCGCTGACTTTTCAACGATATTCATGCATTGCGGCCGTTTTTTATCGCATTTGCGATAAACCTTGCTAATAGCTAGGTTTATGTGCCATAAATTTCGCCGATGTGCGGCGATAATTTTTGTCTCTAAACAAGTTAGAGACAAAAATTATCGCTAGTTGTTGGTAATATGCCCCCGGGTTTTTGCTTGCAGGAATCGGGAGGCGGGAGACTAGCACTGAAATCAGTAGTCTCACGCCTGAATCGGGAGGGTTGGCATGTCTGGATACTCTACAGCTGGGGCCATAAACTGCATCCGCAGGGCTAGGTGATAGCCTAGGTCCGGCCTGGACAATCGGACACAGAGGAAGAGGAGTGTCAGAGGGTGCGGTAGGGAATAGGGTGAAAGGAAGGTGTCAGGCGGGCACAGGGTGTGATTCTCAGAGAAGAGCAGCGCAGATGGGGGGAAGTATATGGCCCATGCATGAGAGAAACAGCGGGGGTGACCAGTGCGTGGGGGAGATGCTTGCGAGGGTGGGGAGCCATGCTGAGGATCGGCGGCGTGCAGAGAGTGGCCCTGGTCAAGGCATCTAAAATGGCTGCCGTGCACGACAAAATTGTGGCATTGGACAAAAACGCAAGATGGCGCAGACAATGTTTATCATGCAGAGTGCCTTGCAGTGGAGACTCGGCGCCCGGAAACAACGTGAACAAGACTTATCAAGGTCTTTAAGAATTTCTCATCCAATGAGATAGGACGTATCTCCACACAGCGAGACGCACCCTCATAACAAAATTACCAAGGTCTTTAATAATCTCTCATCTAACGAGATAGGACGTACCTCCACGCAGTGAGACGCACCCTCATAACAAGACTAATTCAAATCAGCTCTGTTCGTTCAATGATCCATGAGGGATTAAACTAGATCCGTGTTACCTAAAGGGAACCTACTTGCTTAAGAGCTCGCTGTGACTAAAAACTTTCAATAGGCTTCGCATAAAACGCTTCGTACCAGCACCCTTTTGATTACAAACCAGTCCGATGCCAGAGCAGCACACGACCAGAGCAGCATAAGACCAGAACAAGATAGCCTTGAAAAAGCCCTGGAGAGGGCGAAACACGTGTCGGCAAAGATAAGCTGGGAATCTTTTAACCTATTTGAATAATAAAGAACTTTAAGAACAAGATTCGGTTTTGGATCCATATTTTACATTGACATCGAACCATTTAATAATGTTGGTGCAATAACCTCGGAAATGACCACATTCATGTTCATAGATTAATGGACTGTTAAGAGGGTGCTTGTGCAATTTGGTTTTCTCGCTTGATTCATGGTATTTGCATTCAGTTGCATTGCTCAAACACCCCTGGTGGTGGGTGTCTTATCAAGTTCTCAGTGCACCTCTATATCTTCTCTATACCTCACGTATTACGTACCCAGGGAGAATAACTAACAACAGTAGGTGCGGACGTTTTCTCTGTTGAGAAACACTACCACCATTTTGTTTGTATTAAAATGTTTATCAATAAGGATTCATTTATAACAAAATATTTACTCGCAGTGACAAAATGGTGGTCAACACTTCCTGATTTCCATCGAATCGAACGTTAACAAACGTCACGCAGCAAAAAAAAAAAAAAAAGCTCACGCACAGAGCAGTTTTTAGCCATGTTATCCAATGGAAGGTGGATAACATGGCTAAGAGCATTTGCTGGATAATGCATGAATATCGCTGACTTTTCAGCGATATTCATGCATTGTGGCCGATGTGCGGCGATAATGTTTGTCTCTAAACAATTAAAACGAAGCACAAAATGGCGAATTCCCGTTTCGCTACCAGTTTGCGGCCCAGTTCGCGGCCCGTGAAGCGCTTCTACCGTGAAAAATCATTTTTTTTTTATTTTCCCCACGGGACCCTTTAATAACCCCAACAACAATCCTAGGGGGTCAAGAGGGGTATACCTTGCCCCCTTTCAATAAATTCCCCCTTCGTTTTTCACCTCTTCTTCTCTCTCGATCCTACCGAGAGATAAGATGGCGGCCGCTCCGGACTGTTTAGAATGTTGACAGACACCGGAGAGCCAATCAGCTTTCTGTTATCCAATGGAAGGTGGATAACATGGCTAAGAGCATTTGCTGGATAATGCATGAATATCGCTGACTTTTCAGCGATATTCATGCATTGTGGCCGATGTGCGGCGATAATTTTTGTCTCTAAACAATTAAAACGAAGCACAAAATGGCGAATTCCCGTTTCGCTACCAGTTTGCGGCCCAGTTCGCGGCCCGTGAAGCGCTTCTACCGTGAAAAATCATTTTTTTTTTATTTTCTCCACGGGACCCTTTAATAACCCCAACAACAATCCTAGGGGGTCAAGAGGGGTATACCTTGCCCCCTTTCATTCAATTCCCCCTTCGTTTTTCACCTCTTCTTCTCTCTCGATCCTACCGAGAGATAAGATGGCGGCCGCTCCGGACTGTCTAGAATGTTGACAGACACCGGAGAGCCAATCAGCTTTCTGTGCGCAAAGTTCCGTTTCGCGAAAAGTAAGCGGACCGGATCGCTGCCCGGAGCGCTGTTACAGATATATATCTTGTTTTGAACGTTAATTTCTCAAAAACTACTGGAGCACATATACTGAGACCTAGCAAAGGCACATCGGGCTAACAGTCCCTACAATTTTGCCAAGTTTCGTGCAAATCCATTCAGCCGTTCGAGCTAAAAGTGAGGCCAACCGCCCAATGGAAATTAACATGGGGAAAACGCGTTTTGGGACCCCCCTTTTTTCTCGGCCCCCCTTGACGAAACCCCCCCAAATTTTCAGGGGCTGCTCAGAAACAAAATGTGCCATTTTCCTGAAAATTTCAGCCGATTCCGTCCACAAACGCCAAAGTTATTAGACATAGAATTTTCAAAAATCCCATAGGGAAAAAATCCTAACTATATATACCTACTGGCGACCGCCAGTAGGTAATATATATATATATATATATATATATATATATATATATATATATATATATATATATATATATATATATATATTCGGCATCGAAACGTCCAGCAGCAGCATGCAGCAGCAAAACAGACGAGGCAAACCCGATGTTGTGAGTAGTGGTTTTTAATTACTCATCACCATACCGCCATGATGCGTTTCGGTGCAAACAGCACCTTGATCACATGATATATATAGGGGATTCAATGTTTACATTAATGCAAATGTGATTATACTGAATACAGGATTCAGCAATGCGAGTAGAGAAAGAAAAATGATTGATCTACTTTGCATTGTTCGAAGGAAAAAAACGTAATTTACAAGTATGTCGTCTATGTCTATGCTAAAGTGCATCACGTGACTTTGTGCACTAGGGGCGGGCAGTTGAATAATATTTAAAAGCTTACAATGCTGCCAGAAACATTGTGTGAGCAAGAGCACGGCTGTGCTCGAAACGCGTTGCAGCAGAGAAGGATAGAAATAAAAATCTTCTGCCTCGATCCTTGTGGTCCGCTTTTTCATTGTCCAGGAGTGGAGAAATTGCTGTTTGGATATATATAAAAATGGGACAAACTCTCATGCAATGGCGATTTTGCTATTTTTTATTATTTAGTTTTCTCCTTCAGATAGATATTTTTGGCAAAGTACAAACAACACAGATCAACGCATTTCGGGAGCCTTCTCCCTTGCTCACGATCACCTGATCACAGGGTGAATTGACATTTAAAGGGACCTTGTGTTACTTCCCGCCCACTGTTCCTGTTGCTTCTAAGCCTTCTGGAGCTTGTAGTTTTTCGTTTTTTCTCTTTTTTTTATATTTCATTTTAATGACTAAAAATTAAATGTCTCAACAGTCTCTGTCTTGTTGCATGATGTAATATTTTTTCTCTTAAGGAATTATATTACTCTTTTGTCATTGTTTAGTCTCTACAGTTGCTTTACCTTTTCGTTACCAACTGCGCCACACACTTGGTGTAAATAATTACATTTCGTTTCGCCATGTAGACCGTGTCCATCATCATTTTTCTTATGTGATTTTCAAATTTATATTTATTTCAGGGTTCTTTTACTTCTCCAATATTATTTGGTCCCGCCCAGTGGGTAAACCTAATACGATTTCCTTATTCTCATGTTTATTCTTCATGCATTTTTCTTCTTATGACTTCCTGAACTCCAGTGATCATTCCTTCAGATGTTATTTTTTTTTCACTTCACTCTTCTTTGTTTTCTCTTTTGACACAGATTCTACTAATGCCTATGTTGATTTTTGACATTTTCTTATATTTTATTCTTTGGTTTCTTCCCTTTATATTTTTAATTGCTGTTACTTCCTTATATTTTCTTTTTTGTTTTGAAGCCTTTCTTCGAGTATCTTACTGGTACTATTCTCCTTAAAGATGGATGTAAAGTTCTTCCAATTGGTTAAGACCAAATGGATGCATTGTTCTTAATTTCAGTATATAACTCGATTCCTTTTGGCGCAATTCTTTTTCACGGTCTCCACCCCTTTCCTTTTTTGGGACTGTATCTATTCCATTGAATCTGAGTTGTTTCCAGTCTCCCTGATGATAATGTTCCATATGCTTTGACACAGCATTGGCACGATCTTTATGTACTGTGGCTCTCATGTGTTCAAGAATCCTTATTTTGAGCTCGCAAATAGTACTTCCCACATACTTCAATGGGCACGGACATTCGACAATATACCCTGTATATTGAGTTTTACATGTTATCAATTGCCGAATCTCCCAGACTTTGTTGTTGTTCAACTTGATCTCTTTTGTATGTTTGGCAATCTGGCACACCTTGAACATATGGCATTTCACGAATCCTTTCGTATTGAGCCATGTTCCATCTTTCTTTTTCGGTTTGAAATGACTGTGGATCAAATGATCCTTCAGATTTCTTGATCTTCTGTATGTGACAATGGGGTGTTTACCTACTACTTGTTTTACTGTCTAGTCTAGTTGTAGGATTTTCCAATTTTTCATCAGTATGCCCACTACTTGTTTACTTTCTACCGTTATCAAACGGATGGGTTCCACCTCCATTGTATTTTCTTTTTGTTTCGGCATTAGGCATTCCTCTCTTGGTTTCAAATTGGTTCTCTCCCAGCTTTTCAGAACTATTTTCTTGTTTTATTTCCTCTTTTTAAATCGGTTCCGCTGTGTGAGTTCCATGTTTCTTCCACTCCTCATCTTCACTACATATTCGTCTGATTCTCAGAAACTCCCCATATGGGATACTTGCTTTTAGGGATTCCTGATGAAAGCTGGTTGCTTCCAGCGTTGAGTTGGTGGCTGTACTCTTCCTATGTAGGGTAGTGTGGATTTGGTTGTTTCTTAAATAGATTTTTGTATCTAAAAATACCACACGTTCTTTGCTAGTTTTGAACGTGAATTTTAGTTGGGTTGTACTGTTGTTCAATACCTCGAAGAATTCTCAGAATTCCTCTGCTGTTCCGTCCCATATGAAAAGACCATCAATGAATCTTTTCCAACTTATGATCTTATTTAGAAATCTGTCATTTTCTGGTCTCCACGCCACCTCTTTTTCCCAGTATCCCATGGTCAAGCAGGCGTAACTGGGGCTAAAAGAAAACCCCATGGCTGTGCTATTCCGCTATCGATATACTTCTTCAGTGAAAAGAAGAATGTTTTTGTTCAGGCAAATTTCGATCATTTGTCTGAGCATGTTGTTATGCTCTTGATATTCCATGTTACGCTCTTGAAGGAAAAAAGTGCATGCCTCTATGCCAAAGTCATTCCCTATGGTGGTATACAGGGATATGACATCAATAGTCACCAACAAGTATGTTTCCTGCCATGGAGTATTTTGTAACATTCTTAGAATGTCAGTTGTATCTCAAATGTTTGAGCTCAATTGTGTCACGTAAGGTTGCAGAAAATAGTCTATGAAGTTTGCCATTGGTTCTAGGAGTGGTGATCCCTTAGCAGAAAGAATGGGTCTTTTTTGATCTTTGTGCAGCTTATATATATACATATATACTGAAAAAACCATAGGTTTCAGCATTTAAACCATAGGTTTAAATGCTAATTCCTAACTATAACGAGGCTGAAACCTTTGTTTTTTTTTGTGAATTTCAAAACTTTTGTAAATGATCATTTTTAAATGTATTAATTGTTATATTTTTTTATACTGATTAATACTTATATATATATATATATAATGATTGTTTTAAAGTATTTATTTTTAGATATTTTATTTTCTAAATTACATTACATATTTTGAAAGCAAATGATTTTTAAAAATATTGAAAATTTATTATTTGTGTTTTTTTATTTTATATTTTTTTAATTTATATATATTTTACACAGCAGTCAATGATATCCTATGGAAGGAAATTCAAGTTACTGGTAAGTATGGTTAAAATTACTTTTCAGGACTGGGCTGAAAGATGCAGCACTGAGATCTCTCCTGAGAACAGGTGAGTAAATCGGAATTCGTAGTTTGGCTGATTTTAGAGGAATATTTTAAATTTCCAAAACTCTACACAGAAGAATTTCCAAGTGAAACCAGTCAATGTTAGCACATGGAAGGAAATTCAAGTTACTGTAAGTACGGTTAGAATTACGTTTCAGGATCAGTAGTGGGCTGAAAGATGCAGCACTGAGGTCTCTCCTGGTAACAGGTGAGTAAATCGGAATTCGTACTTCGGCTGATTTTAGAGGAATATTTTAAAGTTCCAAAACTCCACACAGAAGATTTTCCAAGTGAAACCAGTCAATGTTAGCCTTTGGAAGGAAATTCAAGTTACTGGTAAGTATGGTTAGAATTACTTTCCAGGATCAATACTGGGCTCAAAGATGTAGCACTGAGGTCTCTCCTGATAACAGGTGAGTAAATCAGAATTTGTAGTTCCCAGGGGTCTGTGTTGCTGAGGCTATGCCCCTTTTTACAACACTCTGCAACGCAGCTTCGTGGTGCTTACTGGAGGTACCTTGTGGGCTAGTTGTCCCCCAGGGACCCTCAGGATTGACAAGGAATTAATTCCCCAACTTAAACCGCGCCACAGGGTGTATTTTCACACATGTGAACTCAGGCCCTGCCCCCTCCCTTCACCACTTTGCAAACACACCCCATGGCATGTTTTGAGTTGGGTGTAAAACTCCCCTTGAATACTGAGGGTCCCTACAGTGCAACTAGCCCACCAGCTACCTCCAATAAGCGCCACAGAGCTGCGTTGCAGAGAGGTGTAAAAAGGGGCGTGGCCTCAGAACACCTCTCTGCAACGCTGTGGATACGCTGTGTGTGGCTGTGATGTCACCCCTTAATTCACCTGCTTTCTCCCCGTGGCCAGGCTTTGCTCCGCCCCCCTGTTGCTCTGCCGTTACTCTGCTTACCGGGACTGCTCTTGGACACTGACCGGCCGGGCTACGCTCCGCCGGTCAAGGTGCTGACTACAAGCTATCGGATTCCCATTGGGGCACGAGACAACATCAGTGCGCCCCAGGAGGCGCATAAAGCCCCGCCTGGTCCCTTGTCCCGCGAGGACGCGCGCAGGACGCACCGGGAGAAGCCCGGGACAAGGGCAGAACCATCTGTGGCCACCCGGGGCCAGACGAGGCCGGGCTGGGCCATCTCTCTTGGTCGTTTTCCCCGTTAAGGTACCAGTCAATATTCCAAGTACTCCTTATCTGTGACTGAACTGTTGACTTGGAATTGAACTATGACTGAGACGAATGTTGCGCTTTACCAAACCCAGAATAGAATAGAATAGAATGGGAGGCCGGGGGTAACTGGCTCCTTAGATGATTTTATAAGTAGAGCAGAACAACTAGTGTATCCTGAGATAGAATTCGCCAAACGGCGACCCTCACTAGATCCATCTAGTCTTCCAACATATGGGCAAATGCTTAGTAAGCCCACCAGCCAAATACCGGCTACTGTCACAGCTTCTGCTTCAAACCAGGACGAGGGTAACAACACACTGTCACCGCAACAAAACCCAATTAATACCAGCTCAGGAACCTTTTATAAAGATGCACATAAAGAAGCCGGAATAGCAGGGATTTTTACTAGATCACGGACACAGAAGTCTGTTACAGAAATGGGAGCTAAACCAAAAACCCAGTTTAAGGAGAAAAAAATGGCTGGGAAAAAAGGAAAGCAAAGTAAAGCAGTGGGCAGCAAGAATGGGGATAATGAAGCGTACAAACATGAACTGTTCGCAATAAGATGCAGATCCCTGGGAACTCAAACTGATTTTATCTATGACATGAACTTTGGCAAATCTAGTGGGGTGGAGGCAAACGAAGATCGTACAATGGTGGAAACCTTCAAAAATGCCCTAGATACAATACAATCCCAGATAGAAGAAAGTCTAAATTCTAGATTAATAGTCCTCGATGATAAGGTAGCACAACTACATAAAATGTCTTCTAAATTATGTGCAGCTATTGAAGAGGGCAGGGGGCTGATTGAGGACGATACTTGTCTGTTGAGTGAGTTGGAGAGCAGAAGCATGGATAGCCAGAAAGTGATTAATGTTGCAGATCACACAACCCATCTAAGCCCCATTTTGATACAGGATGTCAGTACTGGGGTAGATGGACCGCTGGTAACCGATGGCAATATTGCCTCTGCACCCACTGCAGTACTCACTACCAACAACATACAACATATAAGGTTGCAAGGTATAGAGGGGATCATTCATAGCCCAAAGGGGACCGACTTGCTGCCAAATGAAGATATTCTAAGCATACCGCCTGCTGCATCTCTTTATGTACTGGTATTATCGGGGGCCCCAGCCCTGAAAAGAGACCAAAAAGAATCCTGGCATAACCTTAGGAACAAAGTTGTCAATTGGCTCTGTAAATATAAGAAGTTCCACCCAAATAGAAGTGGGGAAATACTGATGGTGAGAAGGGTAGGGTGGGTAGGTGCAACACCAAAAGATATTCAAGGGGATTGCATAATTGTCAACTTTAGATACCCTCACACGGTCCGAAAGATACTAAAAATTCTTGAGGAGCTCTCTCTACAAAGCCCCGTGTTGCAAGCCTTACTACTGGGCTATTTTTATAGACCAAGTAGGCGTAAGCCAATGCAACATCTGGGAACACTAGGCTTTTTGGAGAGTCCATTGTGCTCCTTAGAAACTCCAAACAGGTTTAATGAATTATCATCCCTAGAGGCGGTTGATTGACTTCAATCAATGCATACGGCTAAGGCAAAGGATATGGTAGACATAGGCCCATCAATGGAGGGATGTTGTATGTGTATTATAGATGGCGGGGATATACATCAATCTCAAATTCCCACCTTAAATCCATTATGTGGAATGTTGACACAGAAGGAAGGTAGTGGCATAGAACCTAGGGTAGCAGAAAATGTACTTAGTGTTGCTAGCGCTATTGGCCATTCTCTACCAAGCAATGCTGTTATTTCAAACGGTCCCTCTGAGATTAAGCTTATACCATGGAACATAGCGGAAGTGGGATCAAATACACCTGACCCAGAATGGAACCACTACATAAATACTAGTGACGTCTGTGTACTTCAGGAAACTTGGGCCACGAAATCCATACACAGGGTAGGATACAAAACTTGAAATGAATGAAATGAAATGAAAAGAATCTTATAACGCGCGACTTAGCCCGAAGACATCAAGGCACCTAACAGAAAAATCCAAAAAAAGCAAATAGAAGATAACTACAAGTACGCCCTTGCAAACTTATCAGATAGATGCAGTCCCATCGGTAAGGGGTCGACCCTCTGGAGGCCTTATCATTTGGGTCAGAGTGACTATTGAGATAACCATTAGTATATTAAGCATTGACTCCTTAGACATACTTGGAGTGAAAATAGTCACCAATGATAAACGGGTATTACACTTATACAATGTCTATAATAGACCATGTTCATCTTATAGGGAGTCACCCACAATCGAAATTTTGGATTCACTGTTAGAGACATTGGACTCAGGAACAAGTAAGATAATATGCGGAGACTTGAATTGCAAATTCGAACCTATTGTAGGGTTGGATAAATAGCTAGAGGACGTAGACAGTGCCAATGGTATACCATCATTATCCAGTAGTGGGACAGTTTCTGGCACTGCCCTAGCCCTCCAAATTACAAGGGTAATGGCAGGCTACGGGATGAGGGCGTGTAATGGGCGCCTACCATCTGAATGCCCCAAAGCCCCAACTTTTTTTAGACACAACTGCCAGAGCAAAATCGATTATATTATCCTATCTTCTGATTTATGGTTGTTTGCTGTAGATATGGAAATAAGAGCAAGAACAGATAGCGACCATTGCCCACTTGAAATTAGTTTTTCTAGAAGTCTACTATTGGGACAGAATGTTAATGAGAGAACGCGGTATGTTACCCCAGACAATATTGTAGTTAGTAACAACCGTCACGCAGTGAAATGGGTATATATACTAGAACAAGAAGAGTTAGTGGCAAATATTTACAGTTCCCTCGACAACACATTCGGAACATACAATATTGCTCAAAATGATCCCAGGATATTCTTAGACCTACATAAAACATTCTTTAATGAACTTATGCTATTAATGACTAAAAGACCAAAAAAGAGGGCAGGAGCAAATGATTCCCAGTCTGTAGGTAAACCTTGGTTTAATAAAGAGTGCCATACCATAAAGTCAACTCTAGTCCAGGCGATGAAGAACAACAATGTATTGGCAGTTAAAGAGACTAGGAAAGAATATAAGAGAGAGTTGGCTGATGCCAAATCATGTTGGGATCAAGAAATCTGGTCCAGTATGCTGTTAACGGCCAAAATGAAGGACCAAAAATTATTTTGGGAAATAGTGGCAAAAGGCAATAAAAAGGAGAAGGGTTCACGAGAGGTCTTTCTTGATGAGGCCACTTGGATTGATCATTTCACCAATTTATACGATATCCCAGAGAGGGCTAAACTTCTGCGGGTTAAATATATACTGCCAC
The DNA here is from genome assembly GCF_964263255.1 of Lissotriton vulgaris. Classification (NCBI taxonomy): domain Eukaryota; kingdom Metazoa; phylum Chordata; class Amphibia; order Caudata; family Salamandridae; genus Lissotriton; species Lissotriton vulgaris. The sequence goes on along the minus strand of NC_141685.1, from coordinate 2,100,778,891 downwards.
CAGTAGCTATTGAGTGTATGTCGATAGTCTTTGATCAGCAAGAGACCGAAATAGCTATTGCTTCAGTTAAAAATGGGAAGGCCCCTGGGCTTGATAAAATACCAGGTGATTTATTAAAACATGAACTGAATGTCTGGGTACCACATATAAGTCACTTATGTAATGCTATCGCTGCTGGTGCCGAAATTCTAGACACCTGGAAAGGGGCGGAAATTATTACTATTTTTAAAAAGGGCGATTGAAATGACCCTGCTAACTATCGCCCAATAAGTTTACTAGACATAACACAAAAAATATTTGCAAGGCATATTTTAAACCGCATTAATACATGGATGGGGAGGACGAGTTAGTGCTCAAGAAATATCAAGCAGGGTTTAGAGCTAAAACAGGTACCATCGATCAGGTCCTAAGGTTTTGTCGTTTATGCTGGAAGTATGTCATCCTAAGAAAAGGCCACATGTATGTAGCATTTTTCAACCTTCGGGCGGCGTTTGAATTAATCCCACGAGAATTGTTATGGGAGACACTCAAATGCCAGGGGCTACTAGCTGACTTACTGAAGTTGGTCATAAAATTACACACGCACAATTATGCAAAGGTTAGGTGAGGTCCAAACGGGGAACTATCACAATCTATACCAATCAAGAGGGGAGTCCCTCAAGGATGTGTGTTGGCCCCAATACTATTTTCCCTGTTTGTCAATGACATCCCGTCTTATATGGAGGCATGCGATAATGACTCCCCAAAATTGGGGGGCGAACAGGTTTCGCCTCTCCTTTTTGCAGACAATACAATTCTTATTTCTCAAACACCCCGGGGCCTACAGAATCTACTGAACAGGTTTCAGACATACTGCAGCTTAAAGGGCTTGGAGATTAATGTTAAGAAAACAAAATACATGACTCTAAATGCCCATAAAAATTTTAGGAAAAATCTTACATTAAATGGACAAAAATTGGAATATGTCCAGAATTTTACTTATCTGGGGGTTTCTTTAGACTCGAAATTATTATGGAGAAGCCAGATAGATAAAAGCAAAATAGTTTTTAAACAAAATTCCCTTCCGATATTAAAAAGAAATGGCAAAAGCCTGAACAAAGCAGTTGCCCCAGGTCAAGAGATTTTTAAATTCAAAGTACAATCAGCGGTACTATACGGGGCAGAATTATGGGGACCAACGTGTAGAAACTACTTTGAAATCAGAGAGAATACGTTTTTGAGGGGGTTGCTAAAACTACCAGTAAATACCCCGTTGACCCCCCTTCTTTTGGACCTGAACATGAAACACATAGACCATCATGCAATTTTGAGACCGCTGATGCTCTGGGTCAGATTGTGGACGACCGTAGGTAGAACTGTCTGACTATAAGGAAGGGCTAAAAGAAATTATGGATCTTGATTGCTGTAAAAATGTTCATTGGCTTAAACATGTAAGATCCTGGTTGATAAAAATTGGTCTAGCACACTTTTGGAATAAACCAGTATCCATGAACTCGTCCTCAAAGGAAATTTTAAAGCTATCATTCTGGTCATACGTGAGCTATGAGTTAGTGAATGTAAAAATACATGGATCTCTGACAAACAATGTTTTACTGTTCAAAGATATAGTGTCCTTTGAATCCTTTTTGGACGAGATTCACCCATCACTAGCAAAGTCAATCTATATGAAGTTCAGATATGGTACGCTTAGGACAAATGTTTGTGAAATGAGGTGGTCCAAGAGTAGTAGTAATTTATGTACCTTATGTGCAAACCAGATAAAGGAAGATGATCTATACATATTGCTTTTTTGTCCAAGTTATGCAATACCAAGGAAAAGGTAGATATTGCCCCTTTGTCGTAACATAGGTTCTAGATCCTACAAAGAGGCTGGGAGAATCTTAAAGACTAATACCAGTCAGGTGGTAGTCTTTGGCGTTAGTAGATTCCTCCTGATCGTTAGTTTTATGAGAATGAAATTGGGTCTGAACCTTTGCTGCTACAGAATTTATATATCAAGAGCATATCTCTATGTAATATGGTTGGAGATTCATGAATTAGAATACTATTAACATTTATATATGTCATAACAACTGTCTTACATGATTGATCCTCAGATTTTAAGTTTTGAAAAATACGTTTTTAAAATGTACGCCCTTTAGCTTATGTTTTTGTAGCTTGTATTTTTTAACTATTTAAATGTTTTAACACTATTATCCGCCCCCAGAAACGGTGACTGGGACATACATGATATGAAAAGCCTATGAATTAATATCCCCGCTATATGACACTTTGATGTATTTATTTTTTAATTGTATTATGATTGTAATGTATTTTATGCATCTTTTATGATACTCAATGTATCGAAATAAAGATTTATTGGAGTAACGCAGGCCCCTGGTGTATCCTGGAGGTTCCTGGTGGGCTACTTTTCCCTCAGGTACTCCCATTATTCAAAGGGAATATGTTCCCCATCTGCAAACGTGCCAGTGGGTGTGTATGCAGAGTTATGAAATGAGGGGGCGTGGCCTTCGGCACAATGCTGTTCTTTTTTTTTTAAGAAGGGGGGCTGTGTATCGTCCCCTTCTTTTTCTTTTTTTTGGGCCCTGGGGACCCCATCCTCCAGGGCCTGCCCCCTAATTTTATTTTTTATATTTAAAAAATGTGGAAGGGGGCTGCGTGGCCCCCCTCACGAGGCCCTAATAGGCCCTGGAAACCCCATCCCCCAGGGCATGGACTTTTCCTTTTTTGAATTTAAGTTTTTTAAACTGTTGGGGAGGGGGGCCGCGTGGCCCTAATAGGCCCTGGAAACCCCATCCCCCAGGGCATGGACTTTTCCTTTTTTTAATTTAATTTTTTTAAACTGTTGGGGAGGGGGGCCACGTGGCCCCCTTCCTGAGCCACTTATGGCCCCAGGGACCCCATCCCCCAGGGCCGTTTTTCCATTTTTTTATTTTTAGGTTTTGGGGAGGAGGACCGCTTGGCCCCCCTCCCGGGCCACTTGTAGCCCCGAGGACCCCATCCCCTGGGGCTGGCCCTCTTCGTTGGGGACTGTGGAGAGGGTCCCCAACCCCCCCCACGGTCCCAGCCGGCTCCTCGCGTCCTGCGGGAGCCGGCATTGCTTTTCCACATGGGGAGCAGCTATCATGCTGCTCCCCATGTGGAAAAGCAATGTGCTGTGCTTCATTGAAGATAGAGCAGGTTTCCCTGCTCTCGCTTTAATGAAGCAAAGCAGTTTGCAATGATAGGGTCGGAGCCACGAGTATCCCGCCCTGTCATTGCAAACAGCAGTGTCCCGGGGATGGGCACCCTGGGACACTGCAGGAGCCAGCCCTGGGGGGTGGTGGTCCCCAGGGCCATCAATGGCTCCAGGAGGGGTCCACGTGGCCCCCCTTCTCACATTTTCAATGGCCGGAGGGTGGTGGTCCCCAGGGTTGGGGGGTCTGTCACGGACACCCCAATTTAAATATTTAGAGCCCCGGGGAGATGGCTTGAGCCCCCACACAGGCTTTTTTTGTGTTTTTTTTAAGTCAAAGTCAAAAGTCAAAAGTCAAAAAGGTTTATTTGTATTGGTACTCGACAGAGGACCACAAAAATTTTTTTTTTTACATTTTACATGTTTAAAAGAAATTCAATTTTGTCAATACAAAGGTAAAAAAGATTTTAAAAATTTGTACAGATTATAACAAACAAATTCGTTCGGAGGTTGATTGCACAAAGATATCAGTTCTCTCACCATTGTAATTCTACAAGAGCGATAGATAGGGTCTAGGAATCTAGTGCGGGCTGAGGTTACTTTCTGATTTGGACATACAAATAGAACATGCTCTAAAGTCTGATCACCCCCTGCGCACAATGTACATAATGGAGATCCTCCCGGGAGCCATCTTGAAGTATATGCTAATACGGGTAGGATGCCCAATCGAAGCATAGCGATCGCCCTACTTGCGCCATGTGTCAAAGTAAACCCGATATAGGACTGGCTTTGTTTGTATTCTATTGATTCGGCAAAGGGTTTATAAGTAGCTAGTTTGTTACAATGTTTAGAGTCCACTTCGTAGCTCAATTTTGGGGTGAAGCATTTTAGGAACAGTTTTACTTGCGCTGGTGTCCAAGTGAGCAGTAGTTCTGTGTTAATATTTGCTATACGGAATGCTTCAATCATGTTCTCTAAAAAGATTTGCTTTTTAGCATCAGTCCCAAAAGTCTCTTTTTTCAGCAATGACCTTAAAGTGTTCTCTTTTGCATGTAATAAGCTGTAGGCCCACCTAATTACATTTGCAATTGCTACGGCATAGGAGCTTGTGACTGATAGTTCTAATCTCAGCGCTTGAACAGGTACAGCATCTGAAACTTTCATAATTTTTCTTAGAATTTTTCCTTCTTTGCGATCCATAAAGACCCATTGTTTTATGGGGATGTACTCCGTCGCATAGGATAATACAGGTGGTATTTTTACTCTGTAAATGTTTATCAGTGAGGAAAAATGCCTGTTCCCAGTTGCGCTATAGAGTCTCTGGAGGGCCGCGGCATGTATATCAGATTTCCTTTGTAAATTTTTCAACTGTGTTGTGTTTGTTAAATTTTTAGAAAGGATCCTGCCGAGGTAGGGATAATCATTAACCTCTTCTATCTTATCTCCTCCTATCCTCCAGGTATATTTGGCGCTTTGTTTCCTCCCCGAGAAGGCTATCACTTTTGTTTTCTTAATGTTTGGTACTAAGTAATTTTCTTTAGAGTAAGTGTGCAGAATATCCAATGATGTTTGTAATCCGAAAGGAGTGAGGTCCAACAACCCTATGTCATCAGCATAGAGCAATGCATGTATGCTTTGATTGGCAATTTTTGGAGGTAAGCTGGAGCCTAATTGCAGGTGGTAAGGCAAGTCACTTAAGTAGAGGGAGAATAGGATCGGGGCTAGAAGGCACCCTTGTTTTAATCCATTTTCAGTTTTAATTCTTTTTGTAAGGCCTTTTTCTCCCCCCATTTGAACTTGACACCAGGTATTGGTATGTAAACTTACTATAGTTTGTAGCAGTTGTTCATGTATTCCCAGCCTCCTCAATTTTCTCCATAATGTTGGTCGGTCTACCCGATCAAACGCCGTAGAGTAGTCTATAAATGCTGCGTAGACGACCTGGGATTTTCGGGTTACGTATTTATCAAGAATGACCTGGATAACTGCAATATTGTCTGTTACCTAGTGTTTAGGTCTGAAACCTACTTGAAACATGGGTATCAGACCTGTCGTAAAGGCCCATTCTTTCAGGCGATATAGTACTTCTGCTGCAAATACTTTTCCCACAGCGTCCATGAGTGCTATCTGGCGGTAATTACTTGCTTGAGTTCTGCTTCCCTTTTTGTGAATGGGGATGATGATGCTCCCCTGACATGATTTTGGTACCTGGCCAGTATCAAAAATATAATTGAAAAGGGGGTATAGCAACTGACTCCATTCCTTCGGGGCGACTTGCAATGCTTTGATCGGAATCTGATCCGGGCCAGAAGCACCCGTAGTTCTTGCATTACGTATATTCAATTCAACCGATATAGCTGTAGTTTTGGATATTGGACATTTATCTTTTCCTGTGATATTAACCTCACTACTTTCAGATGATATTATTAAGTTTGCTTTGTAAAGATCTGTCAGAAAAGTTTCCCAGTCGTTCGGAGGGACCGGTATTGTTTGTAATTTCTTTTTTGATCCAGTTAGTTTTGCGATTAAAAACCAATATTTGCGCTGATTATATTTATTCGCTGCTATCTGAATGTCGACCCAATTACGATCTTGTAAGGCTTTTTTATTTCTTTGATTCTCACGTCAGCTGATTTTTCAGTTCATTTATTTCCTTCTTCATATATGGCGTAGAATTCATATATTGTGCGCGTATGAGTTTATTTAGCTTTTTCTTTACTTCAGAGTTCTTAGAAGTACGCATATTTTTGTCTTTCTTTTTACTGTTACCTACTGCATCCTTTATTGTCATATTTAAAATGAGGTTTTTGAAATCTTTTATAATAAATTCAAAGTTTTCAATAGGATTTTCAGAAAGGGTTTTTGTTAAAAATTGAGAGTGATCAATCAATGAAGTAATTTTATCGAGAGTCGAAGAATTCCAGAAGATGCGTCTCTGTTCGCTGTTTATCACTATAATACTTTTATGGTAGATGATGTGACAAGCTGGAGAAGATTTAGGTATCCAATCTGTGGTTAAATGCATTAGTGCATGATCGCTCTCTTGGCAAAACTGGTTAAGCAAATACGTAACTGTATCTAGCAGATCCATACTTCTAATGATGTAGTCTATAATAGATAAAGTCCCGTTACCCCGTCTGGTGTAATTTGCTGGGATGTCCCCTTCCATGTTACCATTCACAATTACTCCATTCAGATTAGTCAATGTTGATAATAGCAATTTACCTCTTTTATCGATTAATATACCCTCAGGAAATTGTGGAGTTATAGTTTCCATACCTTCTTCTAAGAATAGTTTTGTCCACTTATTGATTTCAGAATTAGAGATTTTACTATTGAAATCACCCGCAATTAAGAAGGACGAATAAGGGTGGTTTTCTGTTATTTTCATGATCTTTTCCATGATTTCTAGGAATATTGTGTCATGCTTTTTGCCTGGAGGGGCATATACATTAAAGAGGAGAATTGCCTTTAGGGGGGCCGTGCTATGTGTTTTTGCGGAGATTTTAATGCACTGTAAGTTTTCTAGATTAGTATCTACTATTTCCTGCGCCCACAAATATTCTCCTCTCAATAGAATGGCCAAACCACCTTTCGCGTGTCCTCGTTTAGTAGGTGTTGCTGGGATTTCATATACGTAATAGCTTTTAAAAGTAATAGGTTCAGTTGCCCACATTTCTTGTGAGATCAGAATATCTGGCAAGTTACTCATGACCATAGACAGTTTGTTCTTAATTCTACCTGCGATATTCCAAGATGTGATTTTTAAGCCGGTGCTAAACAGATTGTTGTTGAGTATTCATAATTCTATTACTATTCAGAGTCTCAGAGACCCAAGCCCAGGACTTTATGCTGTTACTGTTGTCGGGTTCCTTAGGTACATGGTACCAAACTGCCCTTTGTCCTTTATCCACCTAAATTTTTAGATTTTCTCGCCCTGTAGAGTGTGTACCTAAGTTCGTGATTTCTTGGTCTTCAGTCGCATCGAAATTTCTCTGGTATTCTTTGACGTGTGAATTAGAAATTGCTCGTATTTGAGCATTATACCAAATTGGAGTTTTACTAACCGTTGGTTCCACTCTTTCAACCACATCATATCCATGTTTATGTAGTGTCTCCTTTTCATTGAGTATGATCCCTGGAAGAACAGACGACCAGAATGTTACCCTTACTAGTTTGATATTGTCTTTATTAGGAAAGATTACTAGATCGAGTTCATTGCTGGTCATTGATTGTAAAGACCTTATATGACGTAATAGATGTATTATCCTTCCTCTATTAAGTGGAGTTGAATCGGTAGGAAAAAGTTCCTCAAATTGTAGAATTTTAGAGGAAGGCTCTTTCTCCCTTTGATTGTACCTGTTATTAACTTCCCTAAGATTTTTGTTGCTTTGGTCTGGTTCCTCAGAAAGTCTGATTGGGACATATTCTTTAACTCCTGGATCTAATTGTGGCATCTTTTCTTCAAGGTTTTTACTGTTTGCTAGCTTTTCAGTGTTTTGAGACTTTATTATGTCGTCACATTGTTCCTCTTCAAAGTTATGTATAGTAACTGATTTTCGAAATTTTAGTTTGCGAATTTTCTTTTTTTGAATCCTTCTTACTGGTTTTTTCCTCCTTCTTTTCCTTCCTTCTGTGTTATTCTCCTGTTTCTTATTAACTATCGTTTCTCCATTTCCTTGATTTGATATATTATTAGTATACATTTCCTGAGTATCTGGTGCAGAATCATTTATAAGATTATTTATTTCACTTGTTTTTGTAAATATTGGGACGTGTTTGATTTTTTGTTGATGTTTTTCTTTAAAAAGTTTTTTTAACACCTTAGCTGCTTTGGAACGTCCAGCTCCAGTGCTGAACGTTCCATTGCGCAGGTGCAGCTGGAATGTCCAACGGCCGACGGCAGCACTCCCGAGGTAGTGGTGCCGTCGGCCGTTGGTATAGGCGCAGCACTTAAGAGGTTAATGGCATTCTTCCTATTTGTCAATGCCTGATTACAACATTTCCTTAGATTTCTTATTTGAGCAGTATCTCGGGGCACCTGGTGAATTGCATGTTTAAGATCTGTAAGGGCCTTGGTGCACGTCCTATCGAACCATCTTGTAGTATTCTTAGACCCATTCCTTAACGCTAATTTCAGATTCTCTTTGATAGTGGATGCAATGATGTTAAAGTGCTCTATTATGCCTTCACTATCTGAGTCCTCGTCCAGGCAGATTTTAAAACTATCGGCATAGGTATTTACCAACTTTTTTAAGAATTCCTCCTGTACCACCTTGCTCCACTTGAGTGTATACCCATTTTGCCTCCCTAGCACCACATCTGGCACAGCCTGCACTAGTCTGATCGTTTAGTCGTGCCAAGAAGGGGTTCTCAATCTCAAGTGTTTGAGGTAAGTGGCCACTCATTGGTGTGTCCAAGATTTTAAAACTACCTATCCTATGACCATAACCACTTGAGCAGAGGCTAAAGTCAATAGTAGTAGATGCTCCCCTCCCAATAAATGTTGGCACAAATGGCGTTGGTTGGTGAGACATTTCATTTACAAAACCCAAGTCGTAATCAAATAATAAATCATTCAATAAATCCCCAGTTTGAGTATGATTAAAATGTGTGAGATTAATGTCCTGCTCTAACATTAAACCACAAATGCCTTTTTGGCCCTTTTTACATAATGGACAATTAACCCCTTTCTTGCAGCCGCGATTTCCCCGCAGTGCGGCCCTTCCGCAAAACGGGTGCGGCCGCGACGTCCATTGGCCGACGGCAGCACTGGGGAGGTAGTGCTGCCGTCGGCCAATGGCCGACGGCAGCAAGGAAGGGGTTAAGGAGTATATTGTTGAATCGTTTAGATTATCCGGCTTCTGATTTTGTTGTATTTGGGTATTTGATGTTTGAGTACCAAAATCGCGTATTCTTTTCTTCTGATCTTTATTATGTTCTTTTGAAATGTCATTTTGTACGAGTTTGGTTTTCGTTAGCGAATTACTTTTCTCTACTGCGAAGAAGTCTTTTTTCTTTTTTTCTTCAACTAAGTGTTTTAATATCCCTATTTGAACGTCCAAAGTTTGGTCGGAATTTTCTAAAATGTTTCCCAGAAAAGAAAGAACTGATTCCAAAATCTCTTGTAATGAGAACAAGGCTTTAGACATAGGTGAAGCTGTGTTAATAGTATTATTATTGGTTTTAAGATTAAAGGGGTCCAACGAAAGGTCAAGTGAGACAATTGGGGGAGATGTTTTTTCCTGGATATTGTTGTTTGTCCCAGGTTCTGACTTTTGTGACACTAGGTTTGATTTGTTAATGTTTGAATCTTCAAATAACATTGAGCTCCCTCTATTTTTTATAGGTGTTGAGGTTTTTAGATTAGACGTTTCCTGGTCAGAGATTTGTAGATCTTTTGGGGTACAAAATAATTTGTTGCTTGACTCAGGCTCCAGGTGACCCAATTTAGATTGTAAGCTAGGTATCATTGAAGAACTTTCGGTTTCCCTAATGATTACTGAAGAGTTAAGAGATATTTCTTTACCTAATGTGTGTGTTTCTTGAGTATCTTTAGCTGTAAGCGTAGAGAAGTATGTACTAATTGCCGGCGTGTGAGTTATGCGACCAGGTTTTATGGCTTTATCGGAGGATTTCCGTACTGCATTCTCCGTCCCCATTCTTTTCATAAATATAGTGCGGGATCGCAGTTTTTTAAAACCCATTTATTGACCGATAGGCGTTTGTTAATTTATTTTGTATATCGCTTAATTCACCAAGAATTTGATGGATATGGTACTGTTGTTAATGGGTTCCTGGCTTTCCCCAATACTCTTACAGGAGAAAGATTTTTTCTGTAGTTTTGAGCAAGGTGAAAGAGGGGGGGCCCGTCACGTCCTCGTACGTCCCCGGACGGCCACAGACGGCCCGCCCTTTGCCCGGGCTTCGCCCGGCGTCCCGCTCGCGTCCCGCGAGGCGGGAGTAATGCTGGTTTTATATCCTTGTAGGCGGTGGGCGTGTCTGTGGGCGGTAACGCCGGGGGAAGAGGAACCAGCTAAGCTGACTGAGGAATGCTGGTCCTCGCAGTCCCCCGGCTTACTGCAGGTGGAGTCCCAAGCCTCAACCCGTGGCTCTCAAGCTGGGAGCGTGTCACCAGCCCTGCCAACTGCAGGGCTCGTTCACACCAGCGAGTCCTCGTTGAGGGGAAGCTACGGGATACAAGCAAGGTGTAGCGCTAAACAGGAACTTTCTTTCTCCGTGAAGAGGCAACAAACAGCTCGCAGCTCCTTTGAATCGGTGAGTGGCGCCCGCGAAGCGGGGGTCGTGAATGATATTGTCCAAGGTAGGCGGTGGGCGTGTCCGTGGGCGGTAGCGCCGGGGGAAGAGGAACCAGCTAAGCTGACTGAGGAATGCTGGTCCTCGCAGTCCCCCGGCTTACTGCAGGTGGAGTCCCAAGCCTCAACCCGTGGGTCTCAAGCTGGGAGCGTCTCACCAACCCTGCCGACTGCAGGGCTCGCTCACACCAGCGAGTCCTCGTTGAGGGGAAGCTATGGGATACAAGCAGGGTGTAGCGCTAGACAGGAACTTTCTTTCTCCGTGAAGAGGCAACAAACAGCTCGCAGCTCCTTTGAATCGGTGAGTGGCGCCCGCGAAGCGGGGGTCACGAATGATATTGTCCAAGGTAGGCGGTGGGCGTGTCCGTGGGCGGTAGCGCCGGGGGAAGAGGAACCAGCTAAGCTGACTGAGGAATGCTGGTCCTCGCAGTCCCCCGGCTTACTGCAGGTGGAGCCCCAAGCCTCAACCCGTGGGTCTCAAGCTGGGAGCGTGTCACCAGCCCTGCCGACTGCAGGGCTCGCTCACACCAGCGAGTCCTCGTTGAGGGGAAGCTACGGGATACAAGCAGGGTGTAGCGCTAGACAGGAACTTTCTTTCTCCGTGAAGAGGCAACAAACAGCTCGCAGCTCCTTTGAATCGGTGAGTGGCGCACGCGAAGCGGGGGTCATGAATGATATTGTCCAAGGTAGGCGGTGGGCGTGTCCGTGGGCGGTAGCGCCGGGGGAAGAGGAACCAGCTAAGCTGACTGAGGAATGCTGGTCCTCGCAGTCCCCCGGCTTACTGCAGGTGGAGTCCCAAGCCTCAACCCGTGGGTCTCAAGCTGGGAGCGTGTCACCAGCCCTGCCGACTGCAGGGCTCGCTCACACCAGCGAGTCCTCGTTGAGGGGAAGCTACGGGATACAAGCAGGGTGTAGCGCTAGACAGGAACTTTCTTTCTCCATGAAGAGGCAACAAACAGCTCGCAGCTCCTTTGAATCGGTGAGTGGCGCCCGCGAAGCGGGGGTCACGAATGATATTGTCCAAGGTAGGCGGTGGGCGTGTCCGTGGGCGGTAGCGCCGGGGGAAGAGGAACCAGCTAAGCTGACTGAGGAATGCTGGTCCTCGCAGTCCCCCGGCTTACTTCAGGTGGAGTCCCAAGCCTCAACCCGTGGGTCTCAAGCTGGGAGCGTGTCACCAGCCCTGCCGACTGCAGGGCTCGCTCACACCAGCGAGTCCTCGTTGAGGGGAAGCTACGGGATACAAGCAGGGTGTAGCGCTAGACAGGAACTTTCTTTCTCCGTGAAGAGGCAACAAACAGCTCGCAGCTCCTTTGAATCGGTGAGTGGCGCCCGCGAAGCGGGGGTCACGAATGATATTGTCCAAGGTAGGCGGTGGGCGTGTCCGTGGGCGGTAGCGCCGGGGGAAGAGGAACCAGCTAAGCTGACTGAGGAATGCTGGTCCTCGCAGTCCCCCGGCTTACTGCAGGTGGAGTCCCAAGCCTCAACCCGTGGGTCTCAAGCTGGGAGCGTGTCACCAGCCCTGCCGACTGCAGGGTTCGCTCACACCAGCGAGTCCTCGTTGAGGGGAAGCTACGGGATACAAGCAGGGTGTAGAGCTAGACAGGAACTTTCTTTCTCCGTGAAGAGGCCACAAACAGCTCGCAGCTCCTTTGAATCGGTGTTTTTTTAAAGCCCCGAGGGTGGCGGTCCCCGGGGGTGCAGGTGCCGTGTGCCCCCACCATTGTTTTCTAAAAGCCCGAGGGTGGTGGTCCCCAGGGGCTAATTAGCATAGAAGTGCTGGAGCCCGCGATTCATTTTTTTTTAGCATTAGGATCCGCATACCCTGGGCACTGGGGCAGGCCTAGAGGGTCAGGGTGTTTCTACTCTGCCCCCTTTTTCCGTTTTGTGCGTTTTTGGATTAGGTTTCTTGTGCCTCGGTTCTACTGAGGCACAAGATGTGTGCCAACACTTTCTGATTTGGAGTGTTGACAGACAAATATGAATACAGCTCGTGCTAGGCAGCATGCACTTAGGGTGCTCGGATCCACCGTGACCATTGATATATATGTGATTTTCTCAGGAACTACTGAACAAATTTACACCATTTAAACAAAAGGCACTACTCTGAACCAAGGTCGACCTTTCTGCCACATTTGGTGTAATTCCGTTCAGCAGTTCGGACTGTAGCTGCAATTAAAGGTCCCTATGGAAAATTGCATGGGGAAAACACGTTTTTGGACCCTCCTTTTTTCTCAGTCCCCGCTTGACGAATCACCCCAAGACTTTCAGGATAAGAGCGGACCAGAGCGGGCCATAAGTTTAGAAAATTTGGAGAAGATTCGTCAACCGGCACTAATGTTATTTCAAAATGGAATGGTGCAGATTTCCTATGAAAAATAAGTCCTAACTAAAGCTGCCTACCTCCGCCAGTAGGTAATACATACATATATATATATATATTACCCACTGGCGGTCGCCAGTAGGTATATATAGTTAGGATTTTTTTCCTATGGGATTTCTGAAAATTCTATGTTGAGGCGTTTGTGGACGGAATTGGCTGAAATTTTCAGGAAAATGGCACATTTTGTATAGAGCAGCCCCTGAAAATTTGGGGGGGTTTCGTCAAGGGGGGGCCGAGAAAAAAGGGGGGTCCCAAAACGCGTTTTTCCCATTCATTTTTCCATAGGGCGGTTGGAATCACTTTTAGCTTGAACGGCTGAATGGATTTACACGAAACTTGGCAAAATTGTAGATATGGTTTGCCCGACGTGCCTTTGCTATGTCTTAATATATGTGCTCCAGTGGATTTTGAGAAATTAACGTTTCAAAAAACAGCTATATCTGTGACAGCGTCCTGGTTAGCGCCCCGGTTCGCGTACCTGACGCGTAACGGAACTTTGCGAGGAGAAGCGGATTGGCTCCCCGGTGACTGTGAACATTCTAAACAATCCGGAACGGCCGCCATCTTGTGTCTCGGTAGGATCGAGACACAAGATGTGGCAAAAACAAAGGGGGAAATGAGCATAAGGGGTCGGAGTACATCCTCCCTGACCACCTAGGTTTGATGAGGGGGCTTTAAAAGGGCCCCGCGGGGTAAAGAAAAACATTTTTTTTTGTGCGGGGGGAGCGCTCGGTACGCGCATTGGGAAGCGGTCCGGGAAGCGTAATATTGGGAAAATAGGATGAAAGAATGTTCAAATATTGTGTGTTTATTGATTGTTCTTTTTGGGTTTTTTTTGTTTTTTTTATTTAAGTACCAACATGTAGGTACCAATGCAGAGTCTAAAAATAAATATACACCATTTTCTTTGTAAATATCTTGCATGTTGTTTCAGAAGTTATTGTCGTATATGGATTTCATAGCGTAGTCTGTCAGGAAAGCAGAAACACCATGGAGGCAGGAGATGAAAAAGAGATGTTAAATACACGTTGGAGATAATATAGTGGAAGAAAGGAAGTAACTATGAGCAAACTTACTATGTAACACAAAAAAAGTTGCACCGTATATTTAAAGTCTGACTTTACTTTATAATCAATTTGCTAGTACTTTACAAAATACATATAAAAATGAATAATGTGTCAAACAATTTTTGAATTATTAAATATAAATTTATTTTTCTGATTCGTTTTCAAAATTAAAAAGAACTTCTAATAATTCATTGTCAGAATTTTTTTCATTTTCAATTAGGAAATCTACTGATTCTACACATTGCAGAAGTTCAAAGTCCCGTGATTCATCATAGAATTCAGAGTCAATTTTTGTATCTGTGTTGCTTCCTGCAACAATTTCCAAGTTAGTTTTGTTCTCTCCTTCCATTTTTGTGCTGTAAAATGAATTTTTAAAAAATATATCAGTACAGATAGGGCACTGTTGGGTTTAAGTACAGACAGGTAGTTTGGTTTTTTAAACAGTGATTTTATCTTTGGCAGTGTATGGTATCAGACTGGAAGTAGAAATATAAAAAAATGTATGTGATAAAGCCTAAGTTAATTCTTAATTATACAAGACAAGCCTAACTCCATCCATAACTAAAACAGAGAAGTCTATCTTATTCAATAACTATTACAGAGGGATAGTATATAACTATTAGAACATGTTTTCCTAATTAACTTAAAGTGCAGAACATACTACAGATTTTAAAATAACATCTTACCTTTCAAAAAGAAGTTTAAGTTCTCAGTTGAAATGCACTTGATATGTACTTCAGGAAGTAGTAGTCAAAATGGCTGTGTTTCTCTCTCTTTCTTTATATATATTCAGGTACATAACCAATCAAATGTCATGAAATAATAGAAGATATTGAAAGTAGCATTTTGATTGGTTGTCAATTCTAACACTTCATAAGTGTTTTTGTTAGGTAATTTACCTCAGGATATTTAGTCAGGCTTACAGCATAATTTTCTCAATGGAATTCCATCAAATTTGGGGAAATGGTAGGGACTGTTATGTAGTGGGGCCTATTCTATATTTGATGAAAGTGTCTCCAGTAGTTTTTCTGTAAATTACTTTCCCACCTTTTTTTAGCGAGCGCTCACCGGTGCGCGCACCGGTACGCGAACCGGCAGCGTTACGGGAGTCCTCCATTTTGTGTATCGGTAGAATTGAGTCATAAGATGGAGGACAAACAATGTTCGGAATGGGTAGAAGGGGGCACGGTAGACACTTTGTGACCCTCTAGGTTTTCTGAGGGGGGATTAGGACGGTGATATATGCAAAAATAAAAGAATACATTTTTTGAAAATTTCGTGGGGGGAGCGCCCGGTACACGCACTGGTAAGCGAACCGGGAAGCGTACTTTGGTGAAGAAAAAAAAAATTTGAAAAAGATAAACGTTTTGAATGATCAGAGGTAGGGTAGCTCGGAAAAGAGCTATTGGGTTCTGTGGCTAATTTAGGTACCGACAAGTAGGTTCCAATGCACACTTTTAAATAAAGGACGAATATTCTATTACCTTCATCGGAGAAGTGCACACCATCTCTTCTGTAGATGTGTTGGATGTTGGAACGCAAGTTATTGTTGTATATTAAACCCATTCCATAGTCTCTCTTGCAAACAGAAACAGATTTATTCACATGTTTCCGTGCTTTCTCAAATTGTGGAAAAAATTGGTTGGACCACTTACATTTCTGTTTTTGACATATATTGGAATATACCAAGACAGTTTGGGGAAAAAGTGTCATCAAATGAAGAAAGGTGTTCTTTAAAAGCATTTCAAAATCATCTCCAGTCATAGTGCCCGAATCATTTCCACCACAGTGCACTATTAAGAGGTCAGGGTTTGGCAGATGCATACAAATTTTTTAATTAATACATATAAAATATATTTTTCCTTTAAAAGAAGAATACATTTTACAGCTTTTGATATTTGCTATTAAAAAACCATTGAAATACACTGAAAAAACCATAGGTTATAGACCATATATAGTTAGAAATTAGCATTTACAAAACCTTAAAAATTCACTGAAAAAACCATAGGTTATAGACCATATATAGTTAGGAATTAACATTTACAAAACCTTAAAAAATCACAGAAAAAACCATAGGTTATAGACCATATATAGTTAGGGATTAGCATTTACAAAACCTTATTTTACTCGCACAAAACCATTGAAATTCGCATATATAGTTAGTTCCACTAACTATATATCGCGCACCCGCAATCCACTGCTAATGATGTCACATATTACATCATTCATGACATGGTCAGTGACATCACTATATATATATTCACCAATCCTGTTGTTTTCGCTTAGAAAACAGGCGCTGACTCCGTGGGGTCTTGTTTCAGAAACAAGTTTATTTTCTTTAGTGCATAGATTGACGCGTTTCGACGGATACAACCGTCTTGCTCACAACAGAGATTTTCACTAAGTGAGTGCATTTAAACATTACAAGTGCTCATTGGTTCGCGTGGCGGCTTCTTTGGTAGTCATAGCAGCCAGTTCTCTCCGGCCACTGAAAAGTTACAACAGTTCATTGTTTTATACAAACGCGCTGTATATAGTGTTACTTATATGCTAAACAATTGTAAAGCACATTTATCTTGAGCTACATATTTAAGACAATTGCAATTGCATTGTCACAGTGTTTTAAATTGAATCTGCCAATTTAAGTAATCACAACCGTTTGTAGCTGCCACCTTTATATTCAAGATGGCTCAGCGCGAAATGTGCATCATCATTGCAATATTTTACTAAGTATATACACATTAATACTCTTATCCAGTTCTGTACATAGATACCTCTTAAATCGTAGGGTTTATACAATTGTCACCGCAATATTCTTAGTGTTTTGTACTGTAATTGGATACTGGCTTGCGGGTCTAGTGCCCGTTTTAACCCCATATTCTGATTTTTAAACAATCCTACTTATCATGGAATGTTCTTTAATATAGCCCAAGTGGGCAAATGAATAATTATCCAAAATGCAGTGTTAGACCCAACAGGATTAGTTTACCTAATGTACAGTTGTTATACTAGACATCTCTACATTGATGCAATGGTTACACCGGCCTTACCATTATGAAACCACCAATAAAAGCATTGTGAACATGTTTTAATTCTTGTAAGTTTACTTGCAGCATGTGTCCAAGTAAGTAATACTAAATTTTACTATTCTCTTGCGAAAGAGTGGGTTGGGATTGCTCAGAAGTCTCTTTACATTATTTGAATTTTACTTGTTACAAGTGCACACTCAGTGCTTCATCGGCATTCAATCCTTGTGGGGCCTTAGTATCCAGGAGAATGATGTACCGTGACTCAAGTCTCCGGAGGGCTAGTTGTCTATTCCCCCCTCTGATGTTTTTCTTCACATGGTCGATAACGAAGTATTTAATGTTCTCCGCTTTCCCCCCATGTTTAGAGTTGATATGTCTTGCCACTGGATATGAGGGGTCATTATTTGTTATAGCCCTTAGATGTTGTAACACCCTCACATGGGCAGGATGAATTGTGCTGCCTACGTATCTTTTGTTGCAGCTACATTGCAAGACGTAGACTGCAAAGTCTGTCTTGCATGTGTAGTTTGCACGTATTTCCAGTGGTTTCTTCCTATATGGAACGTCAACTTTAGTGCATTTACTCCATATTGGCATGCCTTGCACTTTGTGCACTTGTAAAAGCCATTCTTTGTTTTCAACCATGGTGACTCTTTTTTCTTTAAGACTGGAGCATTCTCTACTAGTTCTTCCTTCATACTTTTAGTTTTCCTGAAAGTGAGTTGTGGGATTTTATTGCAACTTTTCCCTATCACTGGGTCATTTCTGACTATGGGCCAATGTCTATAAATGATGTTTCTTAATTGCTTCTGATAGGCATTGTACTCTGTGATTAGGCGTGGGGTCCCTGTGTTCTGTTTTGACTTTGGTGTTTCTGTTTTAAGGGAGAATAGTAAGTCCTTTCTATCCTTAAGATCACATTTTCGTTCCGCTGTCTTTAATACGTGTTCGGGATAGCCTCTAAGCCGCAATCTGCTAAACAGATTTGTCTTAGAATTTCTGTAGCTTGTGTTTGTGCTGGAGTTTCTTCTCATTCTGAGACATTCGGCATAGGGGATGCTTTCAATTAGATTTGGGGGATGAAAACTGGAGGCATGCTGGATGGTATTTCCTGAGGTGGGTTTGTGATAGGTATTAGTCTGAATTTTTCCTTCTGCCACAAATAATTCCAGATCTCAGAGATTTATCCTGCTTTTGCTGGTTTCACAGGTGAATTTGAGGTTCAGGCTATTCTGATTAAGTTGTTCTGTAAACTCCCTTGCACTTTCCTCACTTCCTTTCAAAATAGTAAAAATGTCATCAATATATCGACTATAATGCGCCACATTTTGTGACATTTCTACAGTGTGTGTCTTCATGAGTACTTGCTCCTCCCACCAGCCCATATGCAAATTAGCATAGCTGGGGGCGAATCAAGTACCCATGGCAGTCCCCTGTGTTTGTCCGTAGAGCAGTTTGTTAAAGGTAAAGGTGTTGTTCTCCAAACACCACTCGGTCATTTGGAGCAGCATCTGTGCGTGTTGGTACAAATCAATGCTTCTGCCACCTAAATAATGCTTGATTGCATTCAAACCGTCTCTATGCCTTATACTTGTATAGAGGCTTTGTACATCCAAAGTCATAAACACAAAATTTGTTTCCCATTTTATATCAAAGATTTTTCTAAGAAAATCCCCACTGTCTCTTGTGTAGGAAGGTAGTGTTTTTACATAGGGTTGTAGGAAAGAGTCCACAAATCGGCTAGTGTTTTCGAATAGTCCACCTATGGCGGAAATTATGGGTCTTCCTGGGGGGCAGGCTGGATTTTTATGCACCTTAGGAATGAGGTACAAGTTTGGAGTTACTGGATAGTTATTTAAAAAAAAATCAAATTCATTCTTTGAAATTGTTCCAGCACTTTTCCAGTCGTATAAACTCCTATGATACCTCTCTTGTATGATGAAGATGTTTGGCTCACTGATCCTCTGGTAACATTCTCTATCGGATAACTGAAGTAGTGCTTCTGAGTTATACATTTCAAGAGGCCAAAGGACCACATTCCCTCCTTTATCGGACCAACGTACAACCACATCACTTCTTTCCTTGATTTTAGCGATAACACTATCATATGCTGATGTCTCATTTGCATGTGTTTTGAAAAAGTCGTTGCTGCTTGTCCACGACAGAGATTTTAAATCACGTATGACTTTGTTTGAAAAGATATCGATGCAGTCTTTGGGCATGATAGGGCAGAATGTGGATCTCGGTTTAAATTGCGTTTTAGATGTACCTGCAATATAGACTCTGGCATATTCCGCCGCTTCTTGAGTGTTCATCATGCCACTGTTTTCATTGTTGTCCAGGTCCGCCATTTCCCTGATAAATGTCATATCGTCAATTTGCCAATTTGTGTCTTCCATTCGTTCTTTTTTACTGTTGTTTATCTCTTTATAATTAAAGAAATGTTTTTTCAATTTCAGTTTACGTATGAACTGATGTAAGTCTATCCTTGTTTGAGTGTAGTTGAAGTTCGTGCGTTTACAAAAGGATAATCCCAATGATAAAGTCTCTTCTTCTGTACTTGTTAAGGCCATATTTGTTAGATTTATGACTGTGTTTTTATCTTTTTCTTCCGTTTGTGTGGCCATTATCGTTTGTAATTCCTTTTGTAGTTTTGCTTCTTTGTGTTTTCTTTTCGCTGTCTTACATTTCCCCCATCTCCTGTTTTTTCGCTTCCTGCTTTTTGAGATGTTGTATTGTTTTTGCTGAAATTTTGTTGAGCTCACCGTGGTCTCAGCGTTCTCAGTCTCTCCTCCCGTAAAAAAACAAATTCATCAGCGGGGGTTGGTACTGTCAGACATTGGGCTGTGGCAGTCGATGTGCCGGGATCTGATTCTGCTCCCGAGCTTATTTCGGACTCTTCAGGTGTTATATCATCTTGTACATTTGAGGCAGGTAATTTCCTTTGTCTTATTCCATCATATTTCCTCGCAAATGTGTATATGCGTCCTTTCATGTAGTCTGCGCGATCCCTTTGGAATTTTTCATCTTTCCTTTCTTTTATCGTTTTTTCGTATTTGTTCACACGGGTTTTAATCTCAGTCATTTGCTTAGTTATATAGTCCTGGTCTTCTTGTTTACCAAGTTCATCTGCAACGCCGGCTAATTGCGACAAAAGTTTTTCTCTATCTGTTGCAGCATATTTTACTAATATCTCCAACATATTCTTTGATGATTGGGCATTATTATTCGCCCACTCCTCTAACATCTTCGGGTCAGGGTTGTCGTACGTTGGTGCAAGAAGAATTCTTAGGCCTCTTGGCATTCTGCTTACTTCCAAGTACCTACGCAACGAAGAACACTCCCACCACTTTGAAATTTCCTGCTTACGGAGATTTTCATACTCTCTAAGTAGTGTAATAACATCGGATTCCTTAGATGTTGTTTTACTCTTTCCGGAAAAAGAAACAAACGTCCGGGTTCGTTGGACAGTTTAGATAATGTCTTGTTTTAGTGTAGGACTAACGGGTATCCCCCTTTCACGCACCCTCTGGTTATTTATTCTTTCTTAGAGGGGCATGTTTTCCATGGAGAAGGCAAAAAAAGCTAACCACATATTCATACAATCAAGGACATATGTTCGTGTACCCAAAATTTTTTTTTGATGTTATCAAGATAGAGTTATCAGGTGGGGAGACAAGATAAAAGGAGTTGGTTTGGTTGTCTATACCTAGATTTTTGTTTCCATACAACAAACAACAAATGGACAATATCTTGGACACAATAGTTAAGTAAATAAACGTTTTTTTCTGATTAAGAACATATCACTACTTTGGTTCGGTAACAAAATACAAGTTTTATTCCACAATACAATGTTATAAAAAGCAATTCATTAAAACCATTATACAATGTACATATTCATCACAATGTTGTTAAAATACAATAAAAAAGTCACAGAATCAAAAAGGTCGACGCGGCGTTTCGGCTTTTTTTCTAGTATGCCTTCATCAGGACTGATTCTTGTTGGTCCAGTTGAGTTTATTATCTCCCTGGATTGAACTACTTGGTTCTAAGAGAGATCCTTTTTTGAAATTAGGACTGTTGCTGCTTTGTCAATTCAATGTGTGCAAAGTTGCTCTGTCTCCAAATAATGGGTTTAGAGGATTTCCATTACTTTCAGATCAGATTTGTCCAGTTTTCTACGGTACGAGGTTTGATGCTCTCCTTTTCTGCCTTAATGAGGCTCTATATTCGCTGTGTCTTTTGCTGCCAGGAGGAGCCACCGTTCTATATATTGAACCTTCTAGCTCTATCTTCCCGTGGGAGTCAGGGTTATGGTGCCAAGTTCCCCTTTTCAATTGGGTAACGATCTCCCTCGCAGTGTCTGTCCTGTGAGGTGTCTTCTTCTGTTTTATTGGTATCGATATTTATGCAGTCGGCCTCCCTGCTCCTCTCTTCCTGGCAGCCCGTCCTTGTTGTCACACCGCAGCGTTTTTCGGAAAAAAAAAAAATATATATATATAATGTATAATGGTTTTAATGAATTGCTTTTTATAACATTGTATTGTGGAATAAAACTTGTATTTTGTTACCGAACCAAAGTAGTGATATGTTCTTAATCAGAAAAAAACGTTTATTTACTTAACTATTGTGTCCAAGATATTGTCCATTTGTTGTTTGTTGTATGGAAACAAAAATCTAGGTATAGACAACCAAACCAACTCCTTTTATCTTGTCTCCCCACCTGATAACTCTATCTTGATAACATCAAAAAAAAAATTTGGTACACGAACATATGTCCTTGATTGTATGAATATGTGGTTAGCTTTTTTTGCCTTCTCCGTGGAAAACATGCCCCTCTAAGAAAGAATAAATAACCAGAGGGTGCGTGAAAGGGGAATACCTGTTAGTCCTACACTAAAACAAGACATTATCTAAACTGTCCAACGAACCCGGACGTTTGTTTCTTTTTCCTGAATATTTCCCCACCGTCCTCTACAAAGTTAGAGTGGGGTCCTCCTACTTGTTTACATAGTTTTACTCTTTCCACCACCAATTGCAGTGTTTGCATCTTTATCAATGTCTTCAAAGATGTCACGCGCCGCTTCTATGCGCTCTCTTTCCCACTCTTCCGCCATCTTGCACTTATAATTGGAAATATCAAATCGTTTCTGACACCCACTGTCCCTTGAGTCTTGTTTTTTGCAAGCTCCTCAGTGGACTACCTCTCCCAGCTGCCACCTGGTCGGATACGCTGTACGCTGACACCAGCACTCGCAGGCTTACCTGGATTCTCAGATGCCCTCCGGCACACAAAGGATCCTGCTTGCCGTGTCCGTGCCAGACATCCTCGTTGTTTCTACCCGATGCATTCTGGCTTGGGGGGCACTTCTCATTCCTCGCTCTCGAAGATCCTCCAAAATTGCTCTGCCCGACTGTGAAATGCTCCAAAGCGAGGAGGGTCAGCGTGCTGGATTCCATCTCGTCCCGTAATATTTTCACCAATCCTGTTGTTTTCGCTTAGAAAACAGGCGCTGACTCCGTGGGGTCTTGTTTCAGAAACAAGTTTATTTTCTTTAGTGCATAGATTGACGCGTTTCGACGGATACAACCGTCTTGCTCACAACAGAGATTTTCACTAAGTGAGTGCATTTAAACATTACAAGTGCTCATTGGTTCGTGTGGCGGCTTCTTTGGTAGTCATAGCAACCAGTTCTCTCCGGCCACTGAAAAGTTACAACAGTTCATTGTTTTATACAAACACGCTGTATATCGTGTTACTTATATGCTAAACAATTGTAAAGCACATTTATCTTGAGCTACATATTTAACCACTTCCATGCTAGTGACAAGGTCAACTCGTCATGGGCTTTACCTGCCCTGTGCTTATGACGAGTTGACCTTGTCACAAACAATGGTAATCCTGAGAAGCAGCACCCAGCGGGAAAACCCTTAGCAGCCAAGGTGTTAAGACAATTGCAATTGCATTGTCACTGTGTTTTAAATTGAATCTGCCAATTTAAGTAATCAAAACCGTTTGTAGCTGCCACCCTTATATTCAAGATGGCTCAGCGCGAAATGTGCATCATCATTGCAATATTTTACTAAGTATATACACATTAATACTCTTATCCAGTTCTGTACATAGATACCTCTTAAATCGTAGGGTTTATACAATTGTTACTGCAATATTCTTAGTGTTTTGTACTGTAATTGGATACTGGCTTGTGGGTCTAGTGCCCGTTTTAACCCCATATTCTGATATTTAAACAATCCTACTTATCATGGAATGTTCTTTAATATAGCCCAAGTGGGCAAATGAATAATTATCCAAAATGCAGTGTTAGACCCAACAGGATTAGTTTACCTAATGTACAGTTGTTATACTAGACATCTCTACATTGATGCAATGGTTACACCGGCCTTACCATTATGAAACCACCAATAAAAACATTGTGAACATGTTTTAATTCTTGTAAGTTTACTTGCAGCATATATATATATATATATATATATATATATATATATATATATATATATATATATATATATATATATATATATATATATATATATATATATATATATATATATATATATCCAACATGCAGGTTGCCCCAAAGGAGTGATGCCACAGGAAGATACTTTGCATCTTAATTTATTCATATCTTGCACGCAGACAACATTCCAGGTACATACTTCATTCGAATCAATTTTGGCCAAATGCGTTTCAGGAAATGGACTCCCTTCGTCAGTGGCGCTGTCAGAAATCATTGGAAACACTGTTCATTAGCACACTTTATGTTCCAAATGCCGGCCCGAGTGGGCGTGTCCCTCGTAAGGTCCTCTGGGCATTGTAGTGCATAGAGTTTCCCACAAGTGCGGCGGTTTCACAATGTCTCCGTATTTTGCAAATATAAACCCCAGTGGGTAGAAGTCTTGTCACTGAGTGTTGCCAGCCCCGCTTTACTTGAAATGAATTTGTGCGTCTAGCCAGCACCATCCTGCTTATGACGCTGTAGCTTGCTTCCTCTCGTACCTGCAGGCAACAGTTATGAAACCCGCAGCAAGCAGCAAGCCCGCATATCAAGTAAAGCGGGGCTGGCAGCACTCAGAGCGGCCAACACTGTGAGTAATCTTGAACTCACAGGATTGACTGTGTATGAATATTATGGCCAGGGACTGCCGGAGGACCCCCACCCTTCCGTTAACCATCATAACATTATTAACAGGACATGAAAAGGCTTTCTTTGGAAGGCGGGGGATCTTACAACCCCCCCACCCGTATTTATTAAAACATAAAAAATAAATCAAAATTGAAATAAACAATATTTACACAATTACGCAGAAAATTTTACAATTGATATATACAGGTATTCAAATGGCTAACCTTAACATATTTCTAGTACAAGGTATTTCCGATCCAAAAACTAACATATCAATCACATTATACCATCTTTATTTTCTGCGTACCTATTTCGGCCTACGGCAAGGTCAATAATTGGTGTCCGATCCTTATCACTAAACCACGCCCTCCCGAAAGGAGTGCGCATGCGCAGGGGGGCCCGTTTACAGTGGGGTTACACACCCTCCCCGATTACCTCCGTACGCCCTATTAACCACGTCCTCCTGTTGGAGTGCGCACGCGCATGAGGGCCCGTTTACCGTGGGGGGCACACCCCTTCCCCGGTTACCCCCGTATGCCCTATTAACCACATCCTTCTGTCAAAGTGCGCATGCTCAGAGGGCCCGCTTACCGTGAGGGTTCTTTGGCCCCCCTGTTACCCCGTACGCTCCATTAACTCCATTAAAGGGGCCGTTGCATCTCTGCGCCATTTACTAGCGTCATTGTGCATGTGCGGGGTGGCCAAACAGCCTAGAGAAAGCGGGACTGTCTCCGCCGCACCCATGTACCCAACAGGCTGTACCTGCCCACTGGAGTTCTATGAGAGACCACTTGTCTCTCCTTTTGGGTGACCCCATTCGAGAATGGCGCCGATCCTCTAAGGACCTCAAATTAACTGATCACCAATCGTGACCTTACCGCCACAGGCCAGCGTAGTTAACCGACTATCTGGCCCCCCCTACCCTCCTACACGGAAAGGTCATGCCCTAACCTTAAATCCTCACACCTAGCCATCATATGTTTTGTCCAACTATCGGGCCCTACCAACTCCTTGTAAGATCATATCTTGTCCCTATACTCCCTTTCGTAGGCAAGTAAAAATTCTCTGCAATGGTTTCAACCCCAGACGTGTACAAACAGACGCCGTCTTTCAAGAAGCACGACTCCCCCCAGATGCACCCCTAGGCTATGGTCTGCAATTAGCAAGCCTCACTACTGTTGTTACTAGGTATTTGCTTCCATGGGCACAATATGGCCTCACAGACTCGATTCCCCACTTCGGGAGATCTGAAATGTCCGCGCCAGGGTGTACTCCGAGTACAGACATGTCGATCCCCCTTCTACCCAGGGGTCCTGGTGTACCTGTTCATTCAGGCCCCCCCCCAAAATGCATGCTAATTATGCTATGGCTGACTGATCCAGGGAAATTAAACGTGCCGCCATAGTCCACCAGATGGGCTTAATTGAATGGCATTATGCTGCGCCCAATAAGACACAGCGCTCCTGACGCTGCCACCCACTGTCAGTGCAACTGAAAAGGCTACCCGTCAGTGTATGTCTACCTCCTTACAATGGAAGTCCCCAAACGCGCTGTGTCTACTAAAATGGCAACTGGGAGCTCGGGCCCCCGTAAAGGCAGAGTCCAGCTTCCCAACAAGGGGTGCTGAGGTGTTGCAATGGCCTATTACTCCTGGGTTTGGCCAGGCTGGCCAGGCACACCCCTGTGCATTGCCCCATTACTATTGTTGGCCCTATCAATTGGTAACCTATGAATATACTATGACAGCCACGGTGGCCCTGCGAGCACAGGCGCCGTTACTGTAGAAATACAGTTTCCTGATAAGGAACATACTGCCATCTTATGTGAAGCAACATCCCGCTTCATTACTGCCGCCAGCCAAATCTAGGGTTAACACACCAATAAACAATCAACCCAGTGTTGGCACCTCCTTAGTCGTTGATCGATTGCCCATCACACTTGACGCCGTTGCTTGGCATTCCTGTACCTGACGTACGCATCCCTTTGGATGTCCACATGTTGCAGTTGTTGCGGTGTGGAGCACTTCCCAGATATCCGCCATGGATCCGGCCATTCATAAATGGAAAAGACAAATACAAACAATTAGTGTTTCTGGCTTCCTGACGATAACTGCAGTACACATGCCTGTATTACATTGCCCTCACATGCTAAGTCTTAGCTAAGATTAGCGCCCAATGCATTCCCATTAACACTTCCAACTGTAAGTGTTTTGCATAGCATCACTATGTGTCCCATGTGGAGAGTTTGAATTAGTGTTACGGAGAGGGTGCCCGGTAGTATGACCTTCATTAAAGAATAGTACACAGTGTGAAGTGCAGTGACACAGTGCATTCATGGCTATCGAACAATTATGCTGCAGCCAATTACATTCCTAGCCAGGCCGATGCTAACGGTACTCCCGAAGTCCGACAACACATACGTGGTAGTGTACCAGCACATGGTGCCAATGGCTTTCGTCACACAGGCCCCAAATTCTTAATGTAGCCATTACCATTTAAGAAGTCCTTATTCAATTGTTTCATCATAAAAGACATACATACAATATATACATCATAAAAGAGAATATATAATTTTGATAAAAACATTAATACCATATTAAATCAATTAGACAGACTTTCTTATAAATGGGTATGAGAATTTAGGAAAACACAATAAATAAATGCCAGGAAGACCAGAAAAATGCAATAAACTAATCACATATGAATGAGCATAAATCATTAAAAGGGACTAGCTATTTGCTTTTGGTGAGCCTGATTCTGAGCGTCCACGCCCATCCTAGGTATTTTGCCACACCTACTACAATTAATGGGGATATGTTAGTTCTTAGAATTCTACTGGCCTCAATAGCTGAGCGAGTACCCAGGCTTCTGCAGACCGGGCTAAGCCATTTGGACCTAGCGGCGGCATACAAAGGGCATACAAACAAAAAGTGATTTAAACTTTCACCCTGGCCATGACAGTTTGGACAGAACCCTAACCCGCCCGAGCCCCATTTTTTGGTGAACTCCCTTAATGGAAGCGAACCACATCTAAACTGGTGGAACAATTTGCGATCCACTGGTTTAGTAATCAAGTCCCAATATTTTTCAAGCTTGGGGGCATCTTTAAAGTCAATGAATGAGCTAGTAAGATTGCTTGAGGGCAATCTCCGATGTCTGTTTGAGGACACCCAGTCCCAATAGAGCACTTTTAAGGTTTTCTTTGAGGGAAAAGCTGCGGATTCAGGAGCTAACCACAGTTCGCTGTACCCTAGAGCATAGAGGGATGATCTTAAATCCCTAAACCAGCCAATGTTCGAAGAGCCAGGAAGGTCTCTGACATCTAAACATGCCCTAGCATAAAAGTTGAGTTCCGGCGTCGTCCATAGGCGTCTCCAAAATGCCAATGGGCGAAATCTTGCCTGGTCCTCCACCGGTAAACACCCAAGATCATACATAAGCGGGATCCGTGGGGTAGACTGCGGCAAACCAGTAGCCACCCTGAGGAATTTATTTTGGGCTATTCTCAACGGGTCCAATTTACTAAAGCCCCATAGTTCCGCCCCGTATAAAACAGAAGGTAGAACCTTGGAACCATAGATCTTGATTAAGGGTGAAATAGGCCGAGTAAAAGAGCCTTTGTGCTCTTTGATCAGCGCACCACCTATCTGCATGTGTTTTAGGGCCGTAAGCTCAACCTGATGTGTCCACTAAATGTAACTCCCAGGTAGGTGAACAGCTTCGTTTGTTCCAGGGGCCTACCCCCCATAGTGACCCTTGCGCTGATCTGGTTGTGACCTCTTTAGACCATAAACTTAGTCTTGGATACATTTACCTCAAGCTCATGTTCGCGACAAAATAACTCAAACCTAGACAGGGCCTGCTGGAGACCCTGTCTGGTTTTTGAAATCAAAAGAGTATCGTCGGCGAACATGAGCAGGGGAATTTTCATTCCTGCTAATGACGGGGCGTCTGTGGGGTGATTAGCAAAATAATTGATAACCCTGTTAATATATAAAGAAAAAGGGGTAGGGGCTAAAACACATCCTTGCCTAACACCTTTGGCCACAACAAACCTGTCTGTCACCTCCCCTGGTTTGCCCCAGCGTACTTGGGTAATAAGCAGGCTCACAAGATTGGCTGGCATACCCATATCTAGTAAGCACTTCCATAACCCAGCCCTCGGAACAAGGTCAAAAGCAGACCTTAAATCAACGAAGGCTGCATATAAATTGCCCTTACCTAAAAAGACCGTCTTCCAAAAGAGAAGCATAAAACGATAGGCCTGATCTAAGGTGCTCACATGAGACCTGAATCCAGCCTGAAGTGGTGTTAAAATATTATATTCATCTATCCATTCATGTATCCTGGCAAGGACAAGACGGGCTATGATTTTTTGCACTGCGTCTATGAGGCTGATCGGCCGGTAGTTAGAAGGAACCGACCGATCACCTTTCTTATATATGGGCAAGATTTCAGCCCCGGCCCAGGATTCGGGGACTCTGGCACCAGTGGCAAAGGCATTAACCAACTGGACCAGATATGGAACCCAAAGGTCTTGGTCTTGTTGAAATAAATCAGCTGGAATGCAATCTGGACCGGGTGCCTTCCCCCTTGGAATAGATTGCAGGACAGATTTTACTTCAGTGCTTGTAAACACAAGAGGATCAACCGAAAGTGGCCAGCAGATGTTATCCTGTGTACTACCGGGGCCCTTAACCGCATCCGTGCGGCGCGAATTCCCCGCCCATGCTGACTCCGCCTTGCGCGGGCGGAGTCATGACGGAACGGTTCCGTCATCAGCACAGCTCAGCCGATGCTGATGACGGAACCGTTCTGTCATCAGCATCGAAGGGGTTAAATTGGTTCTCAAAGTAGCTAACCCATTGTTGTTGACCTACCGATGATGGGCTTGGCCGGTCATCCTGGGACAGGCCCCATTTAAGTAAGTGCCAAAACTGCTGAAAGTTCTTGGAGCTACATGCTTCTGTTAGAGTTATCCACCGTTCTTCATCCCAGTTCACCATAGCTCTATGTTTGGCATCGTTAAATGCCTTCCTACAGGACCTTATTAAACCAAGATCTTTAAGTTTTAGGGCCTTAAACAGTTCTACATGAGTCCGACGGCACTCATCATTGAACCAGTTTAGTATTTTCTTGTTCCCCCTACCACCCCTTTTAGAGAGAGATTTAATAAAAAGTTTTTTTAGGGACCTAAACAAAGTGGTAATGTAGCTCACTGGCCATGACGTGTGCAGTTTCATCCAATAAGAACATTGTTGGTACGTCTTGTCGAGTAAGAACATTGTTCGGTGACTGCATGGTGCTGTCAATTAGCAATCTACTGGTGAATCTATGTCCCTATTTCTATTCCCATCATCGTCCCTGAGATTAGAAATCAAAGCACCACAGTGAGGGAACTAACCCTATCATTGCGAAAAAGCACTAGTGGCCCCTATGAACTACCACTGTACCATCAGTTCTGCCCTGCAAGTGCATGGGATACAGATAAGGGTCTCTCAGTGGCATAGCCCCACTTGCCTACCCCTAACCTCACTTACAATGTCTGTTTTACTATCAAAGTCTTTAGGCATAGGATCTCAGATCGAAAGGGGTACCGTCTTTGCCAGTTCAGCAGCAAAGTCATTAAGCATATGATTAGCACATTGCTATCCGTGCCGAGCTGTAAAATGGCCCAAAAGCCCTTTACCAGTCCAGGCACAACATTACAGCGTCGGCTTTTGGTAAATTACCATCCAAACCAACCTGACATGATCAAAAGCCACCCCTGACATGTGTGTCACTCTCATTAGACCTCAGAGAGGTATAGCTCTGTCCTTACCCAAGAGTCCACACAGTTTAATTCTAAACAAAACACGTTCAGAAATACAGTGCTGCATAAATTATTCAATAGAGAAGCAGGGAACCCTGGGTAGTTCTCAAATTTAGGTGGAAAGCAGCTCCCGTATAGAGCACTCAACATCAGCGGCAACAACTACAGCTCTGGCTTTTGGCAAAATTACTAGCCAAGCCAACCTGACATAATTAACAGTAACTCCTGACATGTGGTTCACACTAATTAGAGCCCTCAGAGAGGTATAGCTCGGTCCCTACCCAAGGGAGCACCCAGTTTAAGTCTAACAAAAACCGTTCAGAAGTAAAGCTTTTCATAAATTATGTAATAAAGAAGCAGAGAACTCTGAGTAGGCCTCAAATTTAGGTGGGAAACAGCTCCCGTATAGAGCACCCACAACATCAGCGCCACACTAAATCCGCTCATCTCATTATAGCCCTCAGAGAGGTATAGTTCTGGCCCTACCCAAGGGAGCACCAAGTTTAAGTCTAAACAAAACCAGATCAGAAATAAAGTGCTGCATAAAATTATGAAATAAAGAAACAGAGAACTTGGGTAGTTCTCAAGTTTAGGTGGAAAGCGGCTCCCGTTTGGCGCACTCTCAACATCAGCGGCACACTAATTTTTGCTTCCCCCAGGTGTCTTGATGAGCTTAGCATTTAGGTCTCCCCATAATAATAAATGAGATGCGAGTCTTTTACACACTACTGGTTTTCCAAGCCCATAATAAAACTAACAAACCTTTAGTGTTATGTGTGTTATTCCCATTGATTGAATACCCAGGTGAAGACAATTTAGGTACAGGGAAACTGGCTGGCACTGCAAATTCCACTTCGCACCATTGCTCCGCCCTGGACTTAGATACACGTTACTCGCATGGAGGACCCAAACAGAGAGTATTAGCAGAGAGAATTTCACAGCTTGTTTTAACTGTAAAATGAATGGCTATACTTAAACTTATAACTGTGAAATAACACATTTCACCCAGCAACAAATCAATTAGAGATTTTTGGGACCAAATACGATTCTCAGATTTCAGAGGCAATATCGAAGGATGCCAAATGTCTGTGAAACCATGACTCAAGTGGTGAAATGAAGCAGACAGAAACCCAAGCCACCCCAGACAATGCCTTTCCGTTAATATTGATGCAGGTATCAATTACCGTACACATACACTTATTTTTCTTTGTTACAAAACATTAGCACATGCGTGACCATCATTGTGAGCCACACGACCCATGCGCGGCACTCCTGTCAATAACTGTTTGCTGCCTAAGATAAATAAGCAGCAGCCATGGCTTGTATATAATATTAAAAACGCTTACACTTGACGCCCTGGGGACACTGCGACAATATTGCTGCTCCCAGGTTTCAAAAAGTAAGTGAAATGCCTCAGAATGCTAGATAGAGACAGCCCTCCAGCAGAATATCTAATCACAATGAAGAACCCCAAGACATGACCTTGTGCGGGGAGAGGGTGATCGGCCGCCCCCAGCTGGGAACTTTAAAGGGTCACTTACTGCAAGGTTTTTGTGAATCAGGTCTTGCTTCGGTTTATAAAACGCCTGGCTTTTAATGCATTGTTTTCACATAACAAAATTGGCATATGCCTCATAATTCTATAAGCCACCCCCTGTGTAAACCAACTATAAATAGTCTGAGCAGGTGTAAGTTATGAATACTCAGCACTTCCCCGTGGATGGAGTGAGTCATGAATGAAATACGTGTAAACCATAGCAACATCTCGGCTAGTCGGGCCCCATGGGCCTCATTTATGAAAAGTGACGCATCGCTGCGTGAAAACAGCGATGCGTCACTTTTCACTGCGCACTCCTTACGACATTCCAGATGCGTCATATTTAATGTATGACGCATCATGTCGCAAGGAGTTACAGATACGTCAGTATTTCTGACGTATCTGTAAGCGCAAAAGTGACGCATTGCTGGAGTGTGTCATTAAAGTGACGCAACTCCAGCAATGCGTCCTTTCACATGGGGAAAGCCCCATGTGAAAGGGCTTGCGTCAGTCTTACGCCTGCTGTGAGGCAGGCGCAAGATTTTGACGCAAGAGCGTCCTAAAAGTGACGCAGTGAAATTTCATAGATTTCACTGCGTCACTATTACGAGGCTTTTTGCGATGGAACGCCCCCTCTGCATACATTATACCTGACGCAGGTATAATGTGGCGCAGGGGTTTAAAAAGTGACGCATCTACCTAGATGCGTCACTTTTTAAATATGGCGCAACGAGGCGCATTTTTTATACAAAAAGTGACGCACCGGTGGGGCAAAACTGACGCAAGGCCTTCATAAATAAGGCCCCATGTGTTTTAATACAAAGAAAAGGTAAAGCATGTTCAAGGGACATATACGCTGTGCATAACACTATTTGTTCTATTGTATGGCACTTGAAGCGTGTTGTCTCTGTATTCTGACATATTTCTACCTGTTCAAACTATAAATCACTACTTTTAAAGCAATTTACGCAACCACGATCCTCGACAGGAACTCTCTGAGAGCGGACTCGAACCCTGCTGATCAGGGCAGAGGCCTGCATGACAGAGACGGCACACCAACGGAGCTGCCCGTAAATAAAACATTTCTTGCAGCTTACTCGTTCCTGGTCGCTATGTGCATATGAGCAATTCAGTTTCCGAACATTGTGTTCTCTATCGAAGGGAATACAATGTTTTGCCAGAGTTCTCGAATAACATGAGTGTCGGGATTAAGGGTAGTATGTGCAACTCTAAATTCCGTCACAGGACTCCTCCCGTTAACCTAAGTATTGGTTTAGTTGGGACCCCTTTTTAACACCCGATCCGGGGGAGCGCACATCGCAGAAATAACAGAGCTCTGCCGATGACCTACATCGTGCACCCCCCAAAACCGGTCTATTCCAATTAAAGACGTGCCTGCGAGAATAAAGCTAAATTTCTCTTCTTTACCCCACCAGCGCGCGGGTACCCACCGCTGGCCTCATCTCCACACGACCGCTGATCTCGTCTCAGTGCTCTCCACTGCTGAGCACCCTCGAGGCTATGTTTGTAGCCCTCTGCTTTTATAGCGCCTTGATCTAGAAACGAGTAAGTGCTGGAAGGCAATCTGCAACACACAATTTAGTTTGTGATGTGCAACATTTACACAATAATAATAACAACAATAATAAGAGTTATTACTGTTATTAAGATTACTCCATGTCCATTTAGATACTGGCACCACACCTCATACCGGTTGAATGCTTCACTAATCTTCTTACTTTGACACTGCATCCTAAACAAGCCCTTATATATGTATAAAGTCCGGTTGCACTGAAGATGAACGCGCTGTATGATAACTGGAGAGCATGTTGGCGATTATCATGTTATAGGGGGCTTTGTAGGGGAGAAGTGACAATTTGCAGTTTGATATGATTTGTGTTATGGAAATCATTTGTATCACTCACAAATACAACAGCGTCTCGGAACGAGTGTAAAATCGGTCCTACGCTCACGTTTACGTATGTTGTGAAAAAAACCCTTGAGAGCTAGAAGGGCATTCTTTTTCATTCCACTGGGAGCTCTATGAAACATCACCTAAATCGGTGTAATAAAGCTAGCAAAAATGCGGATTTCTAGCATTTATTCACATTAGAAAATACCGTCAATGTTAAATTCAATGCGACGGAGACAAAAGAGTCACAAATAAAACAAACACAAGTCTGCACTTTCTCACTATCCGGCTACGTCTTTCAGTCGCTACCAGCTTTTTTAGATTGATCTGTTGCACACTTTAAGTGAATTTCCGTTGAAACTGAGGCAAATTGTGAAATTCAATTGTGCTCCTCTTTATTTATATATTTTGTATTTGATCTAGCAACTAGAATACGTATCGTAATTTGAAAAAATAAAGCATTTAACCTACACAATACTTACCCAGTTTATGAATCTAACTGGAGGCACGCGTAGCAAACATGCACTTCCCGTGCCATAGCAGGAACAATACTTGCATTACATTTCGACAGGGCTATGACATTTCATGTTATATATGTTTTTCCTACGTTTATTGTGAAACGGGTCAGTCTTATAAAATGTTCTCATCTTTTATAAAAAAAAACTAATAAATGTTTCAAACGGAAAACTCAATTTGATTGATAAGTATATCATTTTAAGTATATCCGTTGTTTTATTTTGAACAATTAACACATTATGCAGTCTGTTTGAATATTAGATCATGTATTTTCCTTGACATACTTGCATTATAATCAATATCAACTGAACGTGTCACCAATCTCGAGTTATCTGTGTCTATTGTTGATATCTTTGTATAAAATAGTATTACGCAGGCTGTCGGCACAGTGTATTGTAATAATGCTCTTTTTGGGTGTGTAGACACTCATTTCTGATGCTGTGCTGTCGTATTCCTGTTTCGGTCTCGCTGAGCCAGCGCATGCGCTGCCCTGCGAGAAATTTAGTGAGTGGCTTTCGAAAGTGCTACTACAGACTTTTCCTGGCCTCAAGCTTGCGTGCACATGTGCGTGCACACACACAGCCGCAATGTGGGTTCTGTCAAACCTCATTAAGCCTTTCGTGCCTCTCTACGCGCTTCAGTTCCCTCCCCCTCTCCCACCACAGATTGCGTCACTCTACAGGCCTCCACTCCCTCCCCACCCCCTACCCGCCTCTCTATACTGTAGCAGGCCGTAGCGTGCTTTTAAAAAAAAAAATCTTTTAGCGTGCACACACAGCTCCCGGGCATGTTTTATATACCAATCAAAGCAGCAAATGAGTCCAAGCATCGTTTGATCTTTTTTTTCACAACCTGTTTGTTTAATTTGCTTTTCAGAGGCCCTGACAACTAACTCATTCTAGTATCAAAACTGTGGTGTCCTCGTAAATTTCTATTGGCCATAATCTCAAGTTAGTATCACTGGCTGTTTTTATTTTCCTGTGTACCCCATGCTCCTTATTTTGGTTTCTAGTTGGCCAGATTTCAGTATTCTACTCATCTTGTAAGCCTGCTTTCTTCTGTGCGGTACATTTTCCATGTGTCCACAATTCTGGCTCTGCTCTGAAATCTGTCGGAACACGTTGCCCCCATCTCGAGACTTTGTAGCATTGCCTCATCATGCTACTTCTATTAAACTGAGCCCCGACATCATGAATGCAATCATGACCCGTGATTTTTTCCCCAGATCAAAAATGACACCTTCGCTGGCACGTTCTAGATGCGAGTGCTACATGCGCTAACTACTTTAAAAACATATTCTAAGTGGTAGTGTAGCATAAGCTGTAACTTTCTTATTTTCTAGATTCTCGAGTTGGTGGTTAATTTGTCAGAATTGGCAGATAAATTAAAAGAACACTGGGGCTAGAAACTTGTCCATGCTAGTTTACAAAAAGAAAATTTCCATTATTTATGGCCAACTGGGGGTGTCTTGTACTTGGTTGAATAACGTGCTCCATTGGCTTTGTTTTTGATATGTGACACGTTCAATGCACCTGCCTCTCTACTTGCATTGTTGTGCCTCATCAATAGTTCCACAAAGTTTAGCTGGTTGTATTCTTGTGATGAGTTTATGGAATTGAGGTGTAATCTGAGTTACTGCAACATGTGTACAAGAGTAGGCACTGTTTGGCGGAAATTAAATAAAGAACTACTTTTTTGTTGTCCTCCCCACTCACCAAGATTTAACCTCATTTAAACGTCTTTAATTGTTTACTTCCTCTCATGATCCCTTATTCTGTACGTATTTCTGACTCCAGATAAACTTTCGGTTTGAACGTTCAGCTGTGTTTGGTTTCTTTATGCTCATTTGCTGAGCACATGGGCAAGCTGAAAACGCACTTGACAGCTGAGGGCTAGCCTCGTGTGCCCTCTGCACAGTCAATCATCCCTGCTCCTTGACCCACCTACATGGATTCCCTTGATATCATTTATCAACTTCTCCAAAAAGATTGTAAAGAGCAGTAGACAAAATTGAGACTATATACACAAGGATTTGGTAAAACAGAATATGCATGATATTCCTCATTATGACCTCACTTGACTTGCAATTGCTGTGATAACACTTACCATTTCCAACACCTAAATCCTCCATTTGTGTAATAAGGACTTATTTGGGCCACATTCAGATTTAGCCGTACGCCTATTTGTCCAAAATATCATCAAGTAATGCACTCCTTCAAATTCACTTCCACCTACTCCCTCCCTTCATTACTTGCATTCATACTACACAGTTTCAAATATGAGTTAGATAGGATTGCTTCAATTATATGTTCACAAAATGTTTTCTCTGCTCCACATACATTTGCAGCGATTGACCACTGACTTTTCCTTCCATCAGGAGAACATTTTACTGTACAAGAAAGGCCAATCTGCAATCAAAGTTATTGACTTTGGATCAAGTTGCTATGAACACCAGCGAGGTCTGTAAAAAGTTAAAAACTTTCAGTTTTCTCAATCTACTAAATATTTTGTTGAATTATGCAAAATAGATAAACTGATTTATCAATTGCTAACATGCATGCCTGGTTTTGGTTATGATCTGTGTTCTTTGAAGCGATAGTGGTTAATTGGAAAACTCCTTATTTATTCTGGAAATATTTCTAAACCTTTTGCGTTGATTTTGGAGAAACAGACGTGCGACCAATC
Source organism: Lissotriton vulgaris (assembly GCF_964263255.1). NCBI lineage: Eukaryota > Metazoa > Chordata > Amphibia > Caudata > Salamandridae > Lissotriton > Lissotriton vulgaris. The sequence continues at coordinate 2,100,742,318 of NC_141685.1, read as the reverse complement.
ATTGGGACCTTCTGTTACTTTAAGTATTTTAGAGCAGGTAAAAATATAAGTTATGTACTTATTGCCATTTTATAACTCTCGTTATGGACAAAAGAAAGGGGAAATCGATTAGCTACTGCTTGTTTTACGTCTGTCTCATGATGATCAGCACACATTACTCCCATTAGTTTTGCAACTTAGATCCATGCCATACATATGTAGCATTTCCTTTACACTGCTATAAGTCCATTTCATTGGTACATCAGTGAGAATTTGGAAAGCTAAGCTCCTTTCTTTCAAGCCTAACAATCCCTCAAAAGCGAAGTGGTGCCTGAGCTTGTCATACTCCTGCCTATACAGAGGCAGGCACTCCTTTACCTTGCCACTGAAACATTATGCAGCAAGGGTGTCCCTCGATAGGTGGGTTGGATATAGGTATCTGAAAGTCCATTATTGGTTTAAACTTGCAACTTTTCTGAATGTTGACCTATGTACGTTTTGGTAGAGCTGGATTGAACGTACCTCCAGTAGTCGCTAATTTAGTTAAAATTTATGAATTTAAATGATAATGTCAACCATGGGAGTCCTGGTTTGGTGTGCTCATAGGACTATATGTGTTCTGTCAAGTTCCATGACATTTTTTTAATAAGATTTCACACAGCACAGCAGTATGTGATATGCAATGCTAAAGTATATGCAGATTGCAGTGGATACACATAACCACAATAGTTACGAAGCACAGAAAGACTGAGATAAAATGTCAAAAAACATTTGCTACCCGGGTGGAAGCGAGTATCAAGCGACTCATATCTCATCCTAGTGCATTAGCAATTCCACTGTGGTCAAGCCTGGCAGCCCCCAACCACATCAGATGCACACTGGCGGTCAGGTTCAGTACCATCAGAAAAGAGAAAATATTATTGTCTACCTTCATGGTTCACCCAGGCACTACCTCATGCTCCCCCATCATCAGTCTGCTAGTGTATCAAAATTTGGACAAAATATTGAGTCGATTATGCTTATTTATTTTAGTTATATCTTAGGTGTGGGTTGCTAGGTTTGCAGGGGTATAGGGTGGCATGTTAAGTAATAATTAAATAACCATTATTTTTTCAATTGAAATTTGATTATTACACAGTATATTAATTCTATAAATTGGTTAATTGTTCTTTTATATTTTTATATATTTATTTTATGATGAAGAGTTTTATATTTTTCTTGAATTAATGGGTTTATTCAAATATGTATTGTGTTTGAAGTGAAGTAGTTTACCTACAGACTGGAGTGGGAATAGTAAATGTAACCCCTCCGAAGTCCAACCCTTTCCCTACTGTTGCACAGACTGGGGTGGGAATAGTAAATGTATTCCTCCAACGTCCAATGCTTTCCCTACTGTTGCATGGACTGGAGTGGGAATAGTAAATATTACCCCTCCGAAATCCAACACTTTCCCTACTATTACACGGACTGAAGTGCGAAAAGTAAATCTTATTCTTATTAAGTTCAACGCTTTCCCTACTGCTGCACAGATTGTAGTAGGAATAGTAAATGTAACCCCTCTGAAGTCCAAGGCCTTCCCTATTGTTGCTCCGACTGGAGAGAAAATAGTAAATGTAAATCCCTCTGAAGTCCTACTCTTTCCTACTATTGCACTGTTTGGAGTGGGAATAATATATTTAACCCCTCCGGATTCCTTCACTTTCTCTACTGTTGCATACACCGGCATGGGAATAGTATATTTTTTATAACTATATTTGTTTAAAAATTTCCTACTATTTTTAGTTTTTTAAAAATGTTTTTATTTTATTTGTTTGGCAATTTATTTAATGTTTTGGAATTGAATTGTTAATGGTTTTTATGTTGCATGTAAAATTTAAATATATATATATATATATATACATTACATATATACATATATGTATATCGTGCTTATTAAAGTTTAACTTAAATTAAAATATTATAATGTAAAATATTTATTTGTAATAATTGTGTTAGAATATATATATATGTGAGTGTATATATGTATATATATATCTATATACATGCATTTAAATATATACATGTATATGTATTTATGTAAGTTAATATTTATATGCAGTATTAACTTTTAGCGAGATTTAGTTAATTAACATTTTATTAATGGTATATATTCAAATATTTAAGATTCACTGTTTTAACTGTACACATATATATTAGGAAAGTACATTTATGCATTCTTTTATGACATTCGTGTGAAACAATATATTTTTTTCTATATTTTTGTACTTAACATTATAAAGATAGGGACACAAACTTTTTTAAATGATATTTTTGACACAATATTTATGTTACACTATATTGGTTTCAATATTTCGTCAGTGTCCCCTCAATAGTAGAAGTTATGGAGTCATAGTAAACAAAGTCAGGGTAGACATCTCTCATTGTGTGCATTCCCCAGTTTCTGAGCAGACTGAGGACCAGCAATTCCTGGGTAACTTGGATCAGTGGGAGAGGTTCAAACCACACTTTCTGGGCAGAAATGGTAAACCCCCACCTGTATATGTTACAATGTATTTTACAATTCTAGTGCTCTTTCGCTCGGGTTGATCTGCCCCACAACTGCTTTAAATACACATAAATAAAATACTCAAATGAAGAAATGAGGGAAGTACCCTATTGTATTTAAAGTAAATTTTTCACCAATTCACATATTCAGATCCATAAAGCTGCCAATGTCCAAGATGCTGAGTTGGTGCATTACAAATGTAGAATCCAATATTAGATACAAGCTTCATCGCTAAAATCATATTATTTCTTTTTATTCTTCAATCTATATCAAGGTAAAAAGTGTCATCCTAGCCAATAATGTGCTAATGACTGTGCAGGTGCATAAAGCATGGGGAGCTTTGATATGTAGCAAATATTGTACCAAGCTTGGGTATACTCCACCATGCTAATTTCGGCATGTTCTTCTGCTACATGCAGGTTGGAGGGGTGCAACCAATATTGGTCAAAGGGAGCCTGTTTATGGGTACGCTGGGTTTGTTGGGTACGTTCATGATACCCAAAAAATCATCCGTATGGAGAGCAATCTTTTCTTACTTCAGGAACAACTCAGGGGCTCCATAAATAAGGTGCTACCTGGCTCACTTCGCTTTAACTCAGGCAAGACGCAAGTCCTGATTTTTGGGAACCCTTCCATTTAGTCCCGTATGTGATGGCATAATTCCCTTAGCACATACCCAGAACCCATCAGATCGAATTTGGGATTGCTATTTGATAGTAGACTCTTCTTCAAGTTGCACCTCAACAAATTGATGTCCATATGTTTTTTTGCTTCTAAGACATCTCAAGAAGATGACACAACTAATCCCTGCTGGTACCAGGCAGCTGTTGGTACAAACCTTGGTACTTAGTAGACTAGATTACTGCAATACCCTATTTATTGAGCTGCCTGAGTACCAAATTGGAAGGTAGCAAATTATGCAAGTTGCAGTAGTCAGGTTGATTTTGGGGGAAGAGAGAGTTTGATAGTGTCTCTCCGCTTATGATTCTGCCCTTTACAAAGGATGCCAGTTTAAAGACCTATGTATGGCCCATTTAGCTTTATATCCAGCAACTCATGGTTCTTACATCTCAGACATATTTTAAAGATATTGTATCTCTAGACTGCTCTACTCTACATCGGCTGTAATGCTTATTATACCTTAAGTTCGAAGAGATCACCTAGAGGCTTTTCCTGTGATTTTGGCTCAAGAATTGAATACATTCTCTTTACACCTCGGCTTGAATCCAGTTAGCCTAAATTTCATAATGGTCTGAATACCTATTTTTTTAACTTTAATTTAGATACCCTGATTGGTATGTGGTATGCATTTTTGGAATAGGGCCAAGACACACGCTGGGTAATCTCACACTCAATGGTAATTAAATTAATAAATACAGGAGCCCAGATAGAATACCATTTTCTTCAAAGCTAGTCACCCAATTAAAAAGAGAGGTAAATGCCTCCCTCTCTATTTAGATATATAGCAGCTGCACCCAGTGAACCTAATTGGAATGGAATCCCATCCTGGTGAAGACAGCAAACAGGAAAGGCCACTCCCTGGAGTCAAATGCCTTTGTAATGTCAAGGAAGACATACACTGTGTTTAGCTGTGGGTTTAGTTGGTGTTCTATGGCAAATGGAATACAAAGGCTTTGGTATGTGGATCTGCCAGGAATGAATCCTGCCTGGTCAGGAAGGATGAGATCAAGCAGTAGTAGCAGCAGCTGATTCTCCAAGACCTTTGCAAGAATCTTTGTGTCACATTTATAAGAGACAGGGCGCAGTAAGAGTTACATTGCGCTGCAGGCTTGCCAGGCTTCACAGGTTATAAGTGTGGCTTTCCTGAAGGAGGGAGGAAGTGTGTCCATTGCCAGCACCTCATTATCGGCTTTCAGAAGTCCAGGGGCTAGCTGAAGGGTATAAGCTGTATAGAACTCCGCGGGGAAGCCATCGCTCCCAGCTGTCCTGCAAGTCGGGAGTTCTAAAATCGCTATATTGATTTTTTCCAAAGTAAGGAAAGAATCGAGAAATTGCCTTTGAGCGCCTTCTAGCCATGCCATAGTAATATAGTTAAAGTATGCTGTGTATTCATCGGAGGACGCACTAGTGAGAGAGGTATGTAAAGTGGAAAAATACTTTACAAATTCTGCCACAATATCTTCAACCTCATAAAGAGTCTGCCCGTTATCACTTAGCTGTTGAGTAATTGCTGGAGCCGAGCGATGGGCAAGCAGTAGCACTGCCAGCATGCTGCTTGACTTCGCTGTAGGCTCTGTATCTAGAATATTTGTGAGAATGTTTCTGCTTCTGGCCTGCAAGCATAGTGAATTAGTCAATTTTGGTTCTCAATTGAGCGAGGCCCCATGCAGCAGGACATTATGACCGATAGTTCTGGAGGACCTTAAGTCCTGACTCAAGTTTGTCCTGCTGGGCGTGCATAGCTATATGGCCTCAATGTTGTTTACAAATGCATATGCCAAGTGGATATGCCTTGAAGGCTTTCCATGTAGTGTCTATAGAGTCTCCCAAACCCTCTTTAGTCTGAAAGAAACTCTGGATCTTGGCTGTATCTCTTCCCAGAACGTAGTATCAAGAAGGAACAGCGGGGGTAGGTGCCAGGTGAAGGCCTGATGCATCAGGGCTGGTAGTTTCAGATTGAGTTTGACTGAGGCAAAGGCTGATAGTGTTTGGGCAAGGTATTCTGCCCATCCCACCGATTTGCATACTTTTGAGGTACCAAGCTAATAGTCCCGGTGTGTCTAGTTTTCCTGTGCAAATTTCTAATTTCAATCTTCTCTTCTCGCATCTCTGCCAGATCTTCCACTGGTGACCCTGAATTACTTACTAAACATTACACGCTTTGGATTAACAACGCGGTCAACCTGGTGGTACCGACCAAGCACAGGTCCAATAACAGAATCACTGTCTCTGCACCTTGGTTCAGCGAGACCCTTAGGCGCGAAAAACAAAAATGCAGACATCAAGTACGCCGCTGGCATTTAAACTATGACCCCATCCAGAAATCCCTTTACAAACAATCCCTAGGTAATTACAAACACCTTCTGATCACAGCTAAAAGCAATTTCTACTGTAATCAAATGAAATCAGCACAAAATTCTGCCAAGCAACTGTTCCATGTCGTCTCCAAGCTATCAGGACAAGGGTTGACCCCTCCTATCCCTGCTTCCCAGACAGTCTGCAACTTGTTAGCCACCCTTAATCTTAGCCCTGTCATCATAGGATCTAATTTTGCTAAAATTTTCAATTCTATGTTCAAAACTGGATATATCCATCCATCTGGAAAAGGACGGTTATTAAGCCCCTCATCAAAAAGATCAACCTTGACCCGCTGACAAATCCAGCTACAGGCTCATCGCATATATACCCCTACGAGCAGAAATTGCAGAGAAAGTCATGAATTCCCAATTGACACATTTCATTGAGGAAAGCCACTCGATGACACCCAGTTTGGCTTCAGAAAGGGACACGGTACGGAAACCGCCCTCATCAAAGCTTCTGCTTCTTGATGCAGGAGGAGCTGCGGTTCTCTTCCTGTTGGATCTTTCTGCAGCTTTTGACACGGTCGACCATGCCACCATGATGGACCATGTCACTTCCTTAGGCATTACACACACGGCCAGTGCCCTCCTTGCATCATTCCTTGCTAACCAGTCACAATCAGTCACACTTGGCAATTCCACCTCCCCCCCCCATCCACTTTCCCTTGTGGGGTGCCTCAGGGATCCTCACTAAGCCCGATCTTATTTAATATCTACGTGTCGGACCTAGCAAGAGTCATTAAAACGTACAACTTGGGTCTCACATCCTACGCCCAGGATACCCAACTAGTGTTGGCAATACACAACAATGGATCTAAGGTGGCAGCCAACTTCCAGCAGGGAATGCTGGTCATAAGCACCTGGATGACAAACAACTCCCCCAGACTAAACTCCAGCAAGACAGAAGTGATGATCTTCAGCAATCTCACTCCCTCCTGGTTCACCCTCTGGTGGCCATCAGACTTGGGACCACCCCCATCACTAGTCACAAAAGTTAGAAATCTCTGAGTCATTTTGACACTAAGCTGTCATTCATGTACCACGCTAATTCAGTAGTCTCTTCAACTTTCTATATCATTAAAATCATAAAGAAACTTCCTCCATACCACCCACTGCCGCTAAAACACTAATCAGCACACTTGTCATGTCCAAAGTAGACTACTGCAACAGCCTATTCATTAATGCACAAGAAAGAGTTCTTAACAAATTCCAACTAGTACAAAATGCAGCAGCCAGGCTCCTGACAGGAAATTTCAAATTTAAACCCATCTCCAAAGTGGTTCGCCGACTCCACTGGCTACCTGTCAGAAGCAGAGCCAAGTTTAAGGCTCTTTGCATCGCATACAAGGTCATTCATTACCTCGGACCTGACTTTCTCAAACAATTCCTCCACCCGTACAACCACCCCAGACAACTGAGCTCCTCCACTGCAAACCTGCTCATTGTCCCTCGTGCAAAAAAAGCCTCATGGGGTGACAGATCTTTTCTGTGTGCCACCACTAAACTCTGGAACTCCCAACATCAAGACCAGTCCCACCCTGCTCACCTTCAGGAGACAAATAAAGACATGGCTTTTCAACCAATAAACGTGCTACGTTTACCTTCTTGGGTCCAGTCCTCAGCGCAGTGGCACCTACAGGTAGTTCCACGCTTTATAAAATTGCATAAACATTTATTATGTGAGTCTCCTTCCTGTCATCAGAGTGTCCCCAGTTGCCATAGAAGGAGCTAGTACCGATGCTGCCTTATGTGGCAACCAGGTGCTAGGATTGGAGAGTCAACTTGTTGGTTGAAGACCAAACTGAAGTGTTCTACCCACAGTATTGAATGTGAGGACAGTGCTGAACACCTAAGCCAGTGCTGTTCGATGAAGTCAGAGTCATCAGTATTTGGGTAATAGGTATTTAGGAGTATTATGTGCTTCCCGTATAACTTCACCTTAAGCAGGTTGAACCTTCCCTACTGGTCGATAAATTCTTGAAGTAACCGGAAGGAAATACGGCAGTCAGCCCGACGGCTAGCCAATTTGTAACTCAGATGGTGGTGAACTTCTGTGTACCATCCTCTGACAGCTGCTTTTCCTCTACTGGTGTGGTGTTGGTCGAAAAATGGCTGGTGGTGTCGACTGGGCTCTAGCAGTCTTTTGTTCTGTATATTCAGTCCTTGATTCTCTCCAAATTATTGTTATTAAATTAATTTGCTGATTGAAGCAAAAGAACATTACAACTCACATAATCTACAGATTTGTTAAATTAAAGACCTAAACCAAAACATGATACATTAAGCAAGTTATCTAAATATTTTACTATTTTCGTAGTCCTGTTTTCAAACTGATTGAATACATTGTGGCGATTCAGAAGATGAAACCATACTAGAAAATACTTCCCGAGACACTGAGCCCAATTCACAAAAGTAATCTGAGGATTCCTAACTTTACTACTACTAAATGCCTTTTGTGAATACCGAAAGTCCTAAAGTTAGGATTTTGTGTCAGTTTAGTGGTAGTAAAGGTAGGATTCCTAACTTTACTACTACTAAATGCCTTTTGTGAATACCAAAAGTCATAAAGTTAGGATTTTTCTCAGTTTAGCAGTAGCAAAGTTAGGAATCCTAACTTTACTACTACTAAATGCCTTTTGTGAATGCCGAAAGTCGTAAAATTAGGATTTTGTCTCAGATTACTTTTGCGAATCGGGCCTAACGGCAGTAGATCTCAGTACACATTCGAGCACTAAGGGGATTATTACAGAAATGGAGCATCTCCAAGATAATCACAAACCTAGAGGAATACAAACTAGTGCTGTATGCACTGTCCACTGCTCTTAACAATGCCGAATCCTTTTACTTTAATACCCTTGTCACATGTCTCCAGCCTCACCCTCATAGACTTATTAGAACCAATAACACATTCCTCCTCCCACACTCACTCATTTTTCTTCAACAATACCATAAAATATTTATTTGTAAAGCGCACGTTCACCCCAGCAACGGGGCATCTTTGCGCTGAAATAACAGTTGTATATTGTTACCCAACTCAATGGTACTTCTTTTATTGACCTCAAAGGGATGAAAGGCTGAGTGGACTCGCCGGGATTTGAACCTGTGACCATAAGGTCTAACATAGGCCCCTGTAGTGGATGCATTAGTCCACTGAGCCACCAGACCCGGAAAAATCAGAACCATCAGAAATTACTTAAGAAAGCTAATCTTTTCTTCACCCCCTGCTCCTCATAAACCGAACCCACCAAGCTGCACTCTCCCATTTCATAGCAACTGCGGTAGGTGAGCTCTTTCAAGCACTTAGGTGCATATTTACAAGCCCCTATCGCCACAGGAACGTCACTTTTTACGACGTTTCTGTGGCAATAGGGGCAGTGTGGTTTAATGCTGCCTTGTGAATAAGCCCCCCTTTCATGCTATACTTAGCGTGAAAGGGGTGGGCAATGGGTTTTGTAGTGGTCGTTCCGCCGCAACACCCATTGATTTTGATGATACCCCATATTTACAAGGGTGGCGTAAATATGGGGTAGCATTAAAATTAGGACCAGGGAATACCTGGTCTTAACAAGGTGAAATGAGGAGACATGCTTTATTTCTCCTCGTTTTTTGCTGTTTCTATGTGTGAGGCACATAGAAACAGCAAAATGGAACAAATTAATGTTTATGGGCTGGAAGGTGTCCCTTCCTGCACATAAACAATCATAAAAAAAATTACAAATTACAACTTGTTTGTGTGCTGCGCAATGCACCTTTGTAAATATGGTGCATCCCTGCATTTTCAAATGGCAGAGCATGGCGTTAGAAAGTTTTGCTTAGTGCCATGCTCCGTCATTCTGTTGTACAAATGCCTCTTATTATTTGAAATCCATGGTGTGCACCGCCAGACCCATTCAGTCCTCTGATCATCAAACCCCTCTGATTTATTGATAATGCACTACTTTGCCTTACTTCTCTTTTAAAAACTCTTTTTCACAAGGACATACATGCTTCCAAACGGCAGTGGTCCTATCTCTCCACAAAAATCCAAACGCTGATTCCTCGTTTCAAGATAAGTATCACCTGGTATCACAACTTGACTTCACAAAAATACTAGAAAGTCTGGTCTTCACTGTCTTTAACTATACATCTACAACATCCATCTTAATCCCCTACAATCAGGATTTCAACCACTCCATTCTACTAACAGCTTTGACATCCCTACTTATTGTGCTTGTCACTGTTCACTACAAGTGTCTCTCTTCCTTTCTCATACTTTTAGATCTTTCTGCTGCTCTAAATACAGTTGATCACTCCACACTCACGTGGCATCACCGACCTAGTGCACACCTGGTTTATAGTCACATGGGACTTGGAGGCATCTCTACCTACTTCTAACCCAGTGGGTTTCCCACAAGGATCAGTCCTTCGACCTCTCATTGTTTTTAATACACCGCCTCTCTTGGTGACATCATTTCCTTCTCGGCTTCGCATGTCACTTTAATGCTGATGATAGCCAGATTTTCCTCTTTGCAAAGTTCTCACCTGACCTTCCAGCATAAATCTTTGAATATCCCACAGCTATCCATCACATTGAAGTGCTCTTCTTCCACTTTTCCTCTACACTTCCCTTTCTGGCTCAACCCATATAATTTCTCCTGACTCACTGGAATTTGCCTCATCAGCTTGAAATATTAGCATTTCCTTCAGCCCATCATTGAAGATGGAGGCATTAATCGCCAACAGTCGCAGTACCACAAAGTCAATTACTCAACATTACAATATCTTCAACCCTGCTGCCGTTAAATACTGAATTATCACTTATGATCTCTCTGGGTTTAAGCAAACAGTTTAACTGCAATAGTCTACTGGGGGACCTCCATAAATACTCCTAAACACCCTTTGTTAAGGTTTTAAACTTTGAATTAAGCGTTTTACCTTTGATTCCAGGGGCAGGTGTCCTTGTATCAGCCGCCAGTGAATACAATCTGTTACTTGCCCAGATTGTGGTGCCTTTGAGGCATCATGGGGCTGTTATTAGGAGTAAGCAGATGTTATTTACCAAGGATGCTGGGCTGAGGCTGGTCTGGCAATCTGCTGACATGAATTTGGTTATGAACCAGGTGATTAGTTCTAGTAAGGGCCTGGTGAACTTCTGTATCTTAAATTCCTTCAGTCCCCTAACTGTATTAGATTGTTTCACTGAGCTCTTATCACAATGTAAACAGACACTAACTAGACCAGCATGTAACGTTCCTTTTCAGGAGAAATCCTGGTTTGACAAAGATTGCACGGTAGCTAATGAAAGCTTGCGTAGTGCATTAAAGCAAGTCCCTAGAGATTAGAGTTCTATCCGAGCCTGTAGGAAGGTGTTTGCTTTGGCACTAAAAAAGAGAAAAGTAGCTATTAAAGATGAGAAATTGGAATCTATCGTTGTCGCTTGTCAAAAAAAAGATACACAGGCTTTCTGGAAGGCAGTTCGAGCCGGCTTATCCCCTGCATTCTCCTCTGCTAAAGTTACTGTCAGTATTGCTGCTGAGGCATGGATAGACCACTTCTCCACAGTCTATTCAGCTTTTGATGATGTGTCACCCGAAGAAAGTCAGCATGGTTACTCCTTATGTGGTAATCTTACTTTTTGTGCTGAAGACGTTGCTAAAGCTTTTCAAAATAGTACTTGGGAAAAGCCTCTGGGTCAGATGGTGTACCTCTTGACTTGTTTAGAGTGGACCCTGAGTTTTGGTCTCCTATACTTATTAATGTTTTAAATGCAGTATGCAGTTTGTCTGGGGTAGGGTTTGCCTTCATGGCGTGCATCAATAGTGGTTCCAATTTTTAACAAGCATTGGCATAGCCAATATGTCTCGCCTTTGGCACCTAATAAGTGTTTAGCCATGCAGCACATTATCACCCCCCGGGCAGATTTCTGTAATGGAACTAGTACTTATGTAAAGTGCTTTGATACCTTCATTCACGCTACATAATGCAAAAAATGAAAAGGAATGAAAGGAGAAGTGCTTGCAGATTTCTGAGGTGGGGGAGCAAAAAGATGCACTCTGTAGAGTTACGTTGTGCCTACCTGCTGTAGATGTTTTTTTATTCTCCACAACAGTTAGGGTAAAATGATGATTGCTAACGTTCTTCTGTTTTGTTTAACCGGAAGCATGATCATCCGGTCAACAAATAGTTAAGCATCACAATGTAGCTATTTATTGAAAGCCCACGAGAATCGCTCCCTTCCTTCCCAAGACATGAGTGGTCTTTAAGGAGCTTTAACTACTGTAGCCTTTGATTGTTGCCTTCTAGGGTAGGCTTTTTGGCCTAGGCCCACTCATTAGACTGGGCTGATGATTCAGCTGATAAGTAAGATGTCACCGTAATTGATTTACTTTCTGTTCCTTTGTGATTTAGAGAAAATGAAAGCGCACTCTTGTGGAGGTGGGGTGGAGGGGACGCGCCTTCTAAGTAAAGCAGCAAGGTCTGGAAATTAAAGCTGACCCAAAATAGATGGCAGCCTGCACGCTGCCGCAGCTGGCTCCTATTATATAATGCCAGTACCAAATCAGGCACAAAATCAGAAAGCGAGCACAGTATAGAAAATCAGGAGCCGAATTGAAAGGAGGCAAAAGTGAGTTATCCCACTGTGCAAGTGAAGGCTGGGCTGGAGTATGCTGCATCTTGGTGCAGAGTAACAGATGTTTATTGCCAACCAAATGAATGTTAATTAGTCTGTCTGCCTCTAGTAGGATGAAAGGCTGAGCAGACGCCGTGGGGTTCGAACCTGCGGTTGTGAGGTCAAACATAAGATTAATAGGGTGCTTGCATTAAAGTTAAGATTGCATTATATAATGCCAGTACGAAATCAGAAAGCGAGCACAGTAGAGAAAATCAGGAGCCGTGTGTGTAAGCAGGGGCCTCGCTAGCTCTGCCGCCAGTGTCTAAACATGATTCTGCTGCCTTCCTCATGGCGCGAGAGAGAAGCGGGGGCGAGTGAGCATGGCAGCGCGGCAAACGCGCTAATTAAAAACAGATGGTGACATGACCCCGAACAGATGGCCCCCCTGCTCGTAATTGCAAGCAGTAGGCGGATACATTTCCTGGGAAAGGTGGGACATGCACCCGCCTTTGCCCAATTGCGTGCTGTATTTTTAGAAAGACACACACCAAAGCCCAATAGAAAAAATGCTATAAAAAAAAGTCCAGAGTGATTTCAAGAGGTCATTTTCCTAGAGCAGAGCATGCACACTGTACTAGGCTCGACCTAAAATGGGTAATGTTAACGACCCTGGATGCTACCACCCTATATTCTCAATTCTTCAACTAACATAATAGGTAGAATAATTTTGGAACCCCTTATTTTATGGGTAAAGGAAAGAAGTGTTTTATCTCAGTTACAATATAGGTTGAGAAAAGGCTTCAGGACAATCGAGCCATGTATTCATTTACATCTTATAGTGTAAAAATATAAATTTGCAAATGGTACCCCTCTTCATCTTGCATTTATGGATCTGTCGAGTGCATTCGATTGTGTTCACAGGTCCATATTATGAGCTACTTTAATGGGTATGGGCCTTGAGGACGGGCTGATCTACCTCCTTAGGATTCTTCATCAGGATCTTTCGGCCTCTGTAAGGTATGGGAATGCGGGAGAGTGCACTCCATCCTTTAAAGTTAGACGTGGCTCATGCCAAGGATGTGTACTCACCCCATTCTCTTTATTCTTTTTACAAATGGCCTGGAAAATGAGTTGGTCAACGCCGGGGTTGATGTGCCATGTGTGGGGACAAAGGCTGTGCCCACTTTATTATACACAGATGATGCAATTCTTCCTGCCAGGGTGGCCAATGGCCTAAAGATTTTCATCTCTAGGTTCGTAACTTTCATGAAGGGGCTTGATTTAGAGACCAATTTTACTAAAACTTTTACTTTACAATGGTGTGGCCATAGGAATGCCAAAACTAGAGCTCTAAATACATGAGGAACAAAGTTGGATAGGGTGAGTTCCTTCCCATTCCTCGGCTTGGATTTTGATGATGCCTGCACGTGGTCCGCTTGCCTTAGAAGCAGGTTAGCATGCTTTACTCATGCAGTTGGCATTACCTTTTCCCTTGTTGCTTGTATTGAAGGAAAACCTGTAGTGCCAATATTGGACATTTATAAAAAAGGAAATGTATACCAACCATAACATATGGTATGAGTATTTGGGGCTAAAGAGATATTGAGGCCATCCAGCTAGAGGAGAACATGTTTTTTGACGCCTGTTGGCGGACCCCCCTTGGACTTCACACAACTGCGCACACCTGGATTTAGGGCTAGAGGCTAGTCTATCTTGAAGTCAGTATTACGTTGCCCCTTTGGTGTTCTATATGGGCAAACAGTGAAGCTGATCGCAGTAAGGCTATTTTTAAAGATTGCCATTCCTGTGACCATGGTCTTTAAATAACATGGTTGAAGTATATAAGAGATTGTTTTCTTGCACTACCTGGCATTACCTTTTCCCTTGTTGCTTGTATTGAAGGAAAACCTGTAGTGCCAATATTGGACATTTATAAAAAAGGAAATGTATACCAACCATAACATATGGTATGAGTATTTGGGGCTAAAGAGATATTGAGGCCATCCAGCTAGAGGAGAACATGTTTTTTTGACGCCTGTTGGCGGACCCCCCTTGGACTTCACACAACTGCGCACACCTGGATTTAGGGCTAGAGGCTAGTCTATCTTGAAGTCAGTATTACGTTGCACCTTTGGTGTTCTATATGGGCAAACAGTGAAGCTGATCGCAGTAAGGCTATTTTTAAAGATTGCCATTCCTGTGACCATGGTCTTTAAATAACATGGTTGAAGTATATAAGAGATTGTTTTCTTGCACTGGGTTGTGCCCATTTATTTGTGAACCCTGAGGCCAAAGCAAAAAAGATAAAGCCTGGTTTCAGAATTGTTTTTTAAATCATAGGCAGGCCTCAAGGGAATCAGTAGAGGTTCAAAAACCAATTGCGAGAGACTCTTGTGTAATCCAGATGTCTGAAGTGATTGCACCTTATATATCTTTTGTGCCAGAATGTTTACAAACAATGTTGACCAGATTCAGATTAGGCTCAATACGCTGGTTGCTTTGTTTCCTTTTAGGACAATATTCCTCCTCAGATATATGTTATTTCCCATGTGATGAGAAACACCTCAGTCTTTTTCTGAAGATTTTACCTTTCCGTATACCAGGATCTTTTTACTGACTTTATTACGTAGGTTTATATTTTCTAAATGCAAAGCTGCTCTCCTTTTTCCACAGGAACTTAACAATTTGGATACTTGTTTTTGGGTCTAATGCTTATTGAAAGGCAACAACCTGGCTCACAGGAAAAGAAGGTTATTTTAAGATTGCTATGTTGTGCATGTTATGTATACAGTACTAATTACCTGTCTGATTTTTATCTGATATGCACTTGTCCCTCATCAGACTTTCTTTTGGTTGTTTAAAGACAATTTACCCACTATGTCCCTTGATGTGTTGTTGGACACATTTAATTCCCATCTCTTTTCCAAAAACTAAGTGAATACCTGGCTTGTGTATTTTTTATGTTAGCCCCTTGCTCCACTTCTTATACATTCTTGATCCCAACATTATTCCTGCTGGCTCTGTTCTCCAAGTCTTCACATTTCTCCTGCAGAGTCTCCACTGCTGCCTCCCTTTCCTTCAATCTGTCATGTGTATCTTTATATCTCTCTGTTAGGGCCTCTTACATTTTCTCTTCTGGGCCAATGAGGCTCTTGTCTATGCAGTCCACACCGTGTTTCATAGAAGTAGCTGCTTCAGCAAGAGATCTTCATATTTCATGCATTTCATGCCTTATATAATCTTTTCATCCTGTCCATTCATAGTAACAAGACAATTCCTACCTCTGTGTCAAGTAAAATCTGTTTCAGGCAGCAGCAAATTGCTAATTCTCCAAACCAGGCCTCAAGATTCCAAAGGGACTAACAAGTACAAGTCCGGTCATCTCCTGGCAGTGGACTCCTTGAGCAACATCTGTTCCTTGCCCAAACAGGCTCAATCTTGTTCGATCATGGGCTTGCTCTCAAACTCCAAATTGTACTTCACTGGGGAATCTCCAGTCTGAACAGTCTTGGGGAGATCAACATCCGAATAGGTTTCTTTGCAGTTGTGTGGCCTCCACCCATTCTAGTTGGTGAGCTATGTACCGTGCGTCCACTCTGCCCACCCAACCACATTCCACAGCCGACCCAATCCCGGCTTAATGTATAACGCTGGGTCGTTGGTTTCCTACTTTTTGTTTTTTAAGTCTATGCCTGTTTCATTCTGCTGTCTACTGGGTCATAATGTGAGGTTCGCGTTCCCCATTCTGCAATCTCTTCACTGACTTGTTCCGCTCTCTCATATCTTTGCAGCCCCAGCCTGTTCCACGGCCTCTAATCATCCCGCCCGAGGCTGTCTCTGGTCACCCTCAATCAATCAATCAATGGCTTGTAAAGTGTGACTACTTGCTCTTAAGGTTCTCAAGGTAGGAGGGGGTTTAGGGAGGGGGAGAGCTTCTGGTCCTTTGTAGGTGCTTTGGTTCAGTCGGAGAGCCATGTCTAGAGGTCCTTCCTGAAGTGAGGCAGTGACGGAGGTTGCCTGAGGTGGAGAGGCAGGGCTTTGCTGCGAAGTAGGAGAAGGATCTTCCTCCAGCTGTGGTCTTGCATAGACGTGGGACAGTCGCTAGGGCCATTTACGTGGAGCAGAGGTTTCTAGTGGGTACATGAAATGGGGGCGGTATTTGAGGTACGCAGGTTTCACGTCATGTAGGGCTTTGTCGACGTGTGTGAGGAGCTTGAAGGTGATTCTTTTGTTGACTGGGAGCCAGTAGAGATCTCTGAGGTGGCTGGTGATTTGACTGCAGCGGGGAATGTTGAGGATGAGTATGGTGGTGGTGTTCTGGACGGTCTGCAGTTTCTTGAGGGGTTTCTTTGTGATGCTGGCTTAGAGTGCATTGCCGTAGTCGATTATGCTGCTGAAAAGTCCATGGGTGACCAGCTTTCTTAACTCAGTGGGGATCCATTTCAAGATATTTTGGAGAAGGTATAGTGTTTGGAAACAGGATGACGAGATGGCATTGATCTAGCGGTTCATGGTGAG
The DNA here is from genome assembly GCF_964263255.1 of Lissotriton vulgaris. Classification (NCBI taxonomy): domain Eukaryota; kingdom Metazoa; phylum Chordata; class Amphibia; order Caudata; family Salamandridae; genus Lissotriton; species Lissotriton vulgaris. The sequence continues at coordinate 2,100,725,643 of NC_141685.1, read as the reverse complement.
CCAAGAGTCCTGGTTGATGCCGAGATTCCATGCATGGTCTGTGGGAATGGGGGAGGTTCCAAGTGCTGCAGGCCACCAGGAATTGTCCCTGCTTGAAGCCCATGATGAGGACTTCCGTCTTTTCTGAGATGAGCATGAGGCAGATGTGCTTCATCCAGGCGGTAACAGCCTTCATCCTATCATGAAAGTTGTACTTGGGGACTGTGGGTTAGTTGGTGAGGGAGAGAATCAGCTGGGTGTCATCGGCGTGGGTGACAATGTTTTTGTCTGATAGCTGCAAGCGGGGCTATGTTGATGTTGAAAACGTGGGGCTCAGGGAGGAGCCTTGAGGTACTCTGCAGCTGATCTGTGTGGGTTCTGAGAGGAACTGAAGTAGTCTCACTCTCTATGTTCGGCCAGTGAGAAATGATCAAATTAATTCCAGGGCTTTGTTGCGGATACCGGCGTCAAGGAGCCTTGTGCATATGGTGTGGGGAGAGACAGTATCGAAGGTGCCTGAGAGGTCCAGGAGAATGAGGGCTGCAGTTTTGTCTCTGTCCAAGAGGGCACAGATGTTGTCTGTGGCGGCGAGGAGGGCAGTCTCGGTGCTGTGGTTGCTTCGGAAGGCCTGGTCAACTGGGCTTGTAAATCACCTGCGGGAAGAGGGGATGAGTTGTCCCTCCAGCAGGAGTAACTCAGTTTTTTTTCCTGGTGCCCAGAATGCAATCTAGGCCCCTCTGTTCAAGCCCAGTGCTCTGTTTCTCTGTTGCATCACATACTTTTTTCATGCCGGTACCAACACATCAAAGCGCTAGGTGCCTCTGCTTAGCTCTCAGCCACCACTGACCCTTGATCTTTTATCTCCTCATCTGCTTTTTCTACTTTCGCCATCTTCGTGCGCCACTGGCTCCTGCGGTTCAAGATCCCCCCGTGACTTACTATGGATTCCTATTACATCAACTTGATTTGCAGAAAGCATTTGATATTTACAACCTTCATTTTGGGGCATTTGTGGAGAACAAATGATGGGGCTTCAGTGTTGTGCATCTGCCACCTTAGGTAGCTCTGCAGTTCCCCGTGAGCATCCATAATTTAAATACACTGTAACTAGGATATGGTGTATTTGGGTAGTCTGAAGTAGACAGTGCCAATGCATTCTAACCTGGAGCAGATTAGAGCCAGGACTACCAGTTTCCAGCTTTGAAGAAGCTGAAAGTGAAGGGTGTTTCTAAGCATTTTCAACCAATAGAAGCACACCAATGTAAGCTGGAATAGTTGCGGTTAAAAGGAAATCTTCCTGTCAAATATAATGACCATATTTCTAGATCGATTCAATGAGGACGGACCTAATGCACCAAGTGAGGAAGAAGATTCTTTCTAAAAATAATTATTTTGTGTTTGCCAGCCTTTAATTTGAACTGATTGAGTTGCATACAGGAACATTTACCAGCACACAATATTTTTTTTAAGCTGGTAGAGAGAACACGTTGAGAAACTGGGAAAGGGAGAAGACTGTGCCATTAATATAGCAGTAGAATCTCACTGTATTTCCTTATTAGTTTGGCCAGTAGAAAGGTGTAAAGGGTGGGTATAAGAAGTTGGGTTATTAGTTGAGAGGGGTGTGAGCCCCACTGAAATAATAAATACGGTCCTTGTCAGGGTGAACGACAAAAGTCACTACATGAACTTGTGCTTAACCCTCTGGTAGCTGGGCAAAAAAGCAATAGAGCGTGACTGAGAGGCAAGGTGTGAAGTATTTATGCAGCACTTAAAGAGTCAAACACAACATAAGTAAACTTTCAAACCAGTTTAGAAAGATACAGTAAATTGTAATCAATAAATGACACCAAAACAATGAAAATCCAATAAATAGAACCAGAGTTATGAATATTTTAAATTTAAGGTACGAACAGCATCAGAACAACAAACCAATTGCAGTTATCCAGTCATCCTGGATTGGGTTAAAGTCAAAAGTTCATGCCCTCCGCGATCAAGCACGGGTTGGATACAGAGGCCAGGCTTGTGCCGGTGAGAGTTTACCTTGTCACACAGTCCAGGAGCCTGAGCCGGAGCTTTGCATTGGTGGGAGTCATGAAGAGATCATTGTGAGCATGTGTGGTCAAACTCTTTGTCTAACCCAATTTCTAATCGTAATCTGGTTCTGGTCAGTTTTTCCCCTGCTCTGAGCTATCTAGGGTAGCAAAGGCCAGGCAGGACCAGGTGTGAGCTGAATTTGCTAGTGACCAGGCAGGCTTTTTCAGAAGTCAAGGAAGGAGTGGGAACAGCCCTCAGGCTACTCTTTCAAGCTCAGGAAGGGCTGAGTACAACCACCAAGGCCAACCTGCTCAGTTGAGGAACACCCTTCCCCCACCCAATGCTCATTTGTCCCCTGCCTGGAGGGAACACACATCAGACAACAGGAAAGCCATTACCAGTCATGTGATCCTCTACACCAGTAGAAAGGTGCATTAACACAATTACAATTCAAATGAGTGTTAGAAACCTTTCTCTACCTGCTTTCAAACTGATGGTATCACTTATTAAGTGTAATAAGGTAACCTAGGGTTAGTCAATGTGAGAGTTAGTCTTGCTACAATGAAACACGTCTTTAGGAGGTTTTTATTATCAGGACATGTAAAACACATGTGCTACTTTTTAAATACCATGCACCTTTACCTTTGAGCCTTTAGGGTCTACTTTAGGGGTGACTTATATGTATTACAAGGAAGGTTTAGGTTTAGCTAAAGTTTTATTTTGCCAGGTCAGAATTGTAGTTTCAAACTGCCTTAAAGGCTGCAGTGACAGGTGCAAGATGTTTTATAATGCTACTTTAGTGGGTAGCACAATGAGTGCTGTAGCCCACTGGTAGCAGTTAATTGACAGGCCCTGGATACATGTAGTACTATTTACTAGGGACTTATAAGTAAATTAAATGTGCCAATGTGGTGTGTGCCAATTCTACCATGTGTGGAAGTTAGAGCACAAACCCTTTACCCCTTTAGGTGCTTAAGAGGCCTGGTTGAAGAAAGATGACCAAGGCAGCAGCAAGGTCTAGACAGCATTCCCTTTGCCCAGAAAAAAAGCAGATGTCATCTAGAGCCAATATTAGTACATGTTCTGTATTGGGGAAAAGACAGAAGCCTGTTTGAGCTGGATCCAGAGTGGAGTAAGGTTCTAGGTATTTGAAGAGTTGGTGATTCATGTCTGTGTCTGTGATTTTGCACAGACGAGAAATACGGGAGATTGGGCGTTAGTTGAATGTAAATTTAGGGTATGCATTGGTGTGTTTTAAAAGGGCTTTATCAATAGGACTTTTCTGTTGAGGGGGGCTGGACTAGATATAAGGGAGAAGTTGCCAGTGTCCATCATCACTTCTTTTACCAAACAAAAAACCTTGTTAACCAGGGAATGGTTCTAATAGAGAACCCATTAAAATGGCCTAGAATGGCTGAGGTGGCGAAAAGAATCATGGTAGTGGTTGTCTAAAAGAAGTCAGCCATTTCTTGAGAGTGTTTAAGGGAGATCTCCATTGATGGTAGTGACTCAAAGAGTGCAATGATTCTTACAGAACTTGATAATGTGAATGCTCAATGTTTTTAAGTTTGAAGCAAAATTGAGGGTCCATGCATTAGACATGGGTTGTTCTTATCTGATCTCTATCAGACAGGGGTAGAGTCAGGAATGGTTTAACAAGAGCAGGGTCCTCCGCACGTGCCCCGCTGGTGCTTAGATGAACACAGACGGCCATGCTTTTGATTGATTTCAACATCTAACAGATGGTGTAAGAAGCATGTATCTGAAATAGCAAAACAAATCAAGTTTTTTAAATGTTTAAAATATGATAACACATACATTTAAAGGATCTGACTATTTTTACACCATGTGATTTGTCCAGGAATATTTAGGTGCAAGATACCATCTCGTTTTAGGTCTGGCTTTCCAGAGCTGCTGTCTATATACCATATTGTTACAAATTCTTTGAAATATTCAAAGAGTGGACTTCGGCTTCTCCCAGTATTGGGTGGTACTTTCCACAAATTGAAACCTTTATATCACAATGAATTTTGCAAATAAAGCCAGATTTTTTGTTTGTTTTTGTTACTATAGTCTACACATATGTTCAGAGCAGATTCTATCGCTCACCAGAGGTGATTCTCGGCTATCCCTATGGTCTTGCAATCGATATGTGGAGCCTTGGATGCATCATAGCTGAGTTGCATGCTGGATTTCCCCTCTTTCCTGGAGAGAATGAAGTGGACCAACTTGCTTGCATGATGGAGGTAAGGGTGTGCAAATAGCAGTGTGTGAATATGGATGTCATTCCTTCTGTTGTTCTCACTTTCCCACCTTCCACGGCAAGACATATGCTATTGTTGTGAGATTTGCCCTAACACCTGCTGTATGGTGCAAGGTATAAGACTCTTACATATCTGGGATTTATTCTACAGCATGAGAGATACTACCACTAATGAGGCTGCAATCTGGTCTGCATATCAACAATTATATTGTGTGCCATTTCTCCTAAACAACAACCAGGGTTATACCTCTCCATTACTCTTCTGTTTTCCTGTTATTCTTCATGATTTTTTAAAGCAGTTCTGTTCATACTAATCTCACTGAACCAAAACTAAGTTTGTTACCCATATTCTGGTCTGCAGGCTAACACTTCTAATAAGAGGTCTGGTTCAAATCCTTCTGTGAATAGGTGTGACTCAGTCTTGGCTTACTCCTGAATATCCAGGGACAAGCCACATCCACTCAATGGTGGCTCCTGATCAGGTGCCTCAGATAGCAGCTCTGCCTTCCTGTGAGGCCCCATATTCCGCCTATTGCCTCTCCCAGCACTGCCATTATTTAATTTAGCAGTGTTCATGAAAACACATTTTTTGAGTTTTCATTAAGGCTGCCTGAGTACAGGTAAACCCTCTTTGGCTCATCTCTAGCCTTCTGATGACAGAGGAAGAAGAGAGGGCTGATCCACCTAGACAGTGTTGTTTCAAAACCCAGCATTCTTTAGATGAATGTCTGGATTGCCTATTTGAGGGGTGCATTTAAACTATGACCCCCCACAAACACGCACAATTCATTTGACTTATTTGACATACTGGCCATGCCTCAGGCAGCACAGTATATGTGCCAAAAATAGTCTGTCAGGCAATAGGACGTCTCACGGATCAGCAGGGTCAGGATCTCCAGCACTGTCCTAGCTTCTTATGGGTGTGCTGACGATCCTTTTAAGAAGCTGGACAGGGGATTGAGATGGGTCTTCCTGTTTTCAAACCTGACCATGCTGCTCTGTCTGGCTGCTCCTTTTATTAAACAACCTCACCAAAATTACAGATATAGAAAGACGAGTGCATATATTCAAGTGGTTGAAATGCAGAAACAAGAATAATGTAACGTAAGACCAATATTACATTCACATTTTAGCCACAGTCTGGTAGGCTGTACATCAAGTAGGTCTAAGTCATGTGGGCCGTCCACATGACCCCATATCTTCATTTAGTTGCAGGTCTCGCCTACGCCCCCTGACTCACAAATTGTAGACTCCTCTTCGCCGTTTCTATATCTATCCCAGGGGGAACACATTTTTCCCACTTTTTGCCACCTCCCCTGCTGTCATATATAACCTTTTCCAATTAGTGCCCTCTCAGAACCATTTTGAACGCTTCCCAGAGTGTCACATGGGAATCTACTGTCCCTTTCTTCTCTTTAAAATACAGCTCTACTCCTTCCTCGAGCTTTTCTTTCAGCTCAGGGTCGCGAAAATGCCACATTTCGATCTTGGGAAAACCTATTCTATTGCCCTCTGGTCCCACGAAGGTGACACATGTGGGGGAATGGTCCGAGATACCCCTAGCCAAGTGTGTGAGACTCGGAAAATTTCCCATATGGTCTTGTTGTGTCAGCATGTAGTCTATTCCAGAGAATAATCTATGGCTGTCAGAATAGTATGTGAATTGTTTTGACTTTGGGTCATGGGCCCTCCATATGTCCACTAATCCCATTGTTGCCAGGAGGTCTGGGATAACATTCACTCCTGGATGTGCCCCCCAGTGCTCAGTCTATCTAACTCTTGATCTAATACTGCATTGGCATCCATCCCCAGCAAGAGTGGCCCCATAGGAAGCTCCAGTAGTAGGGCACCTGATTGCGGGAGGATGATCGAATGAAATCACGGTGGTACATACGCGGAACAAAGAACAAGTGGGTGACCATCCCAGTTGCCCACCAGGGCCACCCCACATCCTGCTTTATTGTGCACAATCTTGTTAACTGTTATGGCCAGGGAGGTGCGCACCACCCCTCTAGCACCCATGGAGTAACCGGAATGGGCTGATAGCTTACAGCCAAGGCGATCTAAAGCTCTGTAGTGACTAAACTTTACATGTGTCTCATGAAGCATCACCACATCAGGAGCATGGTGTTTCATGTACTGAAGGCGAAAATTATGGGATGTCCCGTTTTTGCAGGCCAAAAGACCTGTTGTCCAATGGAAGTGTTCTGTGTGCCTCTGAGTACTATAGGATCTAGTAGGGGTTTAGCAACAATACGCAACAAGTATCTGATGTGTACCTGATACTCAGACAATCAATGAGTACTACAGATATAGGGTGACGGTAATGTAAACTAATACAAATACATTTTTGATAAAAAATATTCGAGTTTATTCTTATTTCATACAAATTGAGACATATTGTAATGTTAAAAACAGCAATAAAAACAAACATATATGTAATCAGTCAACATAATATTGTACAAATCCATACAAATTATAATAAAATTCGATACATAAGAATCACAGGTTAAGTCGACGCGGCGTTTCGGTTTTCCTTATAAGACACCTTCTTCAGGACCGATTCTAAAAGATTTTAAAAAACATGAGATTACCCACTGTCAGCTGTTTCTACATATTTCACATATCACAAGTTATTCACTACTCATTAGCACATTGCTCTATGTCACCCTATATTCCCTCATTTCAACATTTTCTATAGAACAAGCTTTGTGTGGTGTAACCAACTATGTATCTCAATGAGTATGGAATGACCTTTGGAACTGTGTAACTCTGAGGGGTAATATTATGGAACTGTAGCAACAACTACTGATGCTTCATAGCCCCTAGGCGCACATGACTGGTATAGGTATAGAACCACAATTTACTGTCTTACGAGAGTCTACCGTAGACCAACACCACACAAAGCTTGTTCTATAGAAAATGTTGAAATGAGGGAATATAGGGTGACACAGAGCAATGTGCTAATGAGCAGTGAATAACTTGTGATATGTGAAATATGTAGAAACAGCTGACAGTGGGTAATCTCATGTTTTTTAAAATCTTTTAGAATCGGTCCTGAAGAAGGTGTCTTATAAGGAAAACCAAAACGCCGCGTCGACTTAACCTGTGATTCTTATGTATCGAATTTTATTATAATTTGTATGGATTTGTACAATATTATGTTGACTGATTACATATATGTTTGTTTTTATTGCTGTTTTTAACATTACGATATGTCTCAATTTGAATGAAATAAGAATAAACTCATATATTTTTTATCAAAAATGTATTTGTATTAGTTTACATTACCGTCACCCTATATCTGTAGTACTCATTGATTGTCTGTGTATCAGGTACACATCAGATACTTGTTGCATATTGTTGCTAAACCCCTACTACATCCTATAGTACTCAGAGGCACACAGAACACTTCCATTGGACAACAGGTCTTTTGGCCTGCAAAAACAGGACATCCCATAATTTTCGCATACATTCCCCCTGGTCCCAAGAGGGGGCCTCCTAAACATTTTTTTCATGTACTGAAGGACCAGTGTATATTTGTTCTTATTGACGAGTCCGTTCACAATCAATGACCATAGGCGGACCCTGGCAGCTCCCTTATTTATATCAAGCATAGTCGAGTGCAGTTTGTAACCTTGTCACTACTCTCACTGACACTGATCTGCGTATGTGCTCAACGCCAAATAGTGAAACAATCAACAATACAACAAATTCCTCTTAATTCCCCCCTCCCTGCATCACTGAAAGGTGAGGTACGATCCCTCCACCACCCCAACATTCTGAGTGCCTGTCGCCCAGTAAAGAACTTCATTAGAATGAAACTATGTGGGGGGCAGCGAGTGCCAACAGCCTTTGCAGTTACAGAGCTTAGTAGGGATATGCTAGTTTCCCCAATTCTATATATGGAAATGCACGAGGGGGGCGGTATGAAAGTGGAGTGCATGCCACAGACAGTGCTTCCAGCCGTTTACAGGGGTTCAGCGTCAAGTTAATTAGGGCCTTGCTCCGACCACAACCACAAAACCCCTCATGGAATATTAACCTAGAGCACTTTCAAGTGTTGCCTGAGTCCGGAGTGTCACTTATCTGTATCACGCTGGGTATCGCTTCCCGGCTGGGAGGACAAGCCCTGGTCTCTCATCGAGGTGTCACCACGGACAGGCGATTTGCTTGAATCCTATCTCAGTCAACAGTTCTCCAACCCTCCAGCCAGTCCCAGGCAGATTCGGGAGATGTGAAATAGTGCGATTTTCCATTCGCCAATACTTTGAGCTTTGCCGTGAATAACATCATATATTTTAAGTTTGTTTCCCTAAGGGTCCTTTTTAGCGAATCAAAGGCCCTCCTCTGACATTGCACTTGTAGTGTAAAGTCCGGGAAGAATCGGATTATGACCTTTTCAAAAGTGAATATCTCCTCTCAAGCGGGCAGCTTGCAGTATGGTGTCTCTGTCCCTATAGTTAAGGATTCGGTCCACTATTGGGCACAGAGGAGTTCCTCGGTGTGGGCGCTGGCCCAGTGCGCGGTGTGCTCGTTCTACTGAGAACGATTTCAATAGAGTTGTTGGCTTAAGGATCTGAGTGATCATATGTTCCAGGTCCACGGTTGGTCCCTCAGCCCCCTCCGGCACCCCCACGGCTCGCATAATATTACATCGGGCTCTGCCCTCCTGATTCTCCAGTCATGCCACGACATCAGCCTGTTGTTTTACAAGAAGTGTGACCTGTTCTTCGAGACGTTTAGTCTTGGCCTGCATGCTCCCATTGTTTGCTTCTGCTGTTGACTTTTTTTCACCCAGTTTCTGAAAGTCTGCCCGAAGCAGATTCACCTCTTCCATGATGAAATCTAGTTTCAGTTCTAGGGTGTTTATGAGGCCTGTTATAGCCCTCATAATGTCTTTCAGGGATGGATCCGGCCCCTGCTCTTCCTTATGGTGCGGCGGATCGGCTCTCTCCACTCCACCGTCACGGCCCATTGTAACAGTGTAATTGCCAATTTGATTTGGTTTCCCTGGGCCCATATTCGGTCCCATTGTGCTGTCTATTGCCCCTTCCAGTGGGTTTGTGTTCTTCTGCAAGAGGGGGCTCCTGCATCAGAGCTTGGTCTCAGAGATATGGTGTGGCTCTCCAGCCCCGGACACTCTCTTACATGGGGCGGCTCCTCCTCAACAATGAGTCCCCACTGTGCAGATCAGGGGGGCGCTGGGGATGTAGTTTTGCCACCAGGTCTCCAGGGGGCTCGGAACAGCGACAGGGCCTCAGGGTATCTCCTCCTCGTCCCCGCGACTGTATTGAAGTCTGCCGCAGTTACCCCCGGCTTCTTTCCCACTGATTCCTTCCTTTCAACGGCACAAGCTTCTCACCTCTGTGGATGTGGGTGTAGGGGACTCCTTTCTTTCCATGGCACAAGTGACACACCTTTATGAATATAATTGTAGGGGATTTGGTATGGGGCATGTGGTCCCCCACGCAGTTATTGGAGATGGGGCTGCACACGATGGGATTCACACGAAAGAACACAATGCAACCACCAGAGATCCCTCAGGCCATCTGGCACCCCCTCACAGCAGGCCACACTTCCAAGTGGCTGTTCATTTCTCTGCGCCACAGGCCGACACACACACTCGTCTGGTCCATCGCAACACCTTCTGCCTGCCAAAAACCTGGGCTGCCGCCTCTCAAGGGTCGCTTCTCATGCGCCCGCTACGGGTCTTCCTCAGCCTGCGGTTTTCTTCAATGTTCGGGCGGCACTGTCATTCAGCACCCGCTTCAGATCTTCCAATGCCTGTGAATCTTTTCAGAATTCTGGTGGCGCCATCTTGCAGCGCGGCTGCAGCCTCTCCTTTTCACACCGACAGCATCCCTTTGCACAGCAGATGGGCCGACTGCCCACTGCACACCAATGTCGCCCCCCTCAGTGTCCCATTTACAGTCTGATTATGACGGATTTACATGGGGAAATTTCAGATGGCTAGCAGAGCACACTCAGTGTGCGGCCATCTCAGGCGGGTTCAAGACACGCCCCCCTAGTGCCAGATTCTTGTTCTGCTGCTGCCACAAAGCCTCCAAGTTGCCAGCAAGGTAAGTAAAAAAATGCTGTTTCTCTGTGCATTTGTATTTGCTTGTGAGTGTGTTTATGCGTGATTAAGAGTGAATGAGATTAAGTTAAAGTGAGTGAGAGTGACATTGAGAGTGAAAGTGAGTGAGAATCTGAGTTTGAGAGTGAGTGTGAGGGAGTGAGTGAGTGAGTGAGTGAGTGAGTAAGTGAGTGAAGGAATGTGAGTGTGTTAGAAGGAGTGAGTTATTGGTGATTGCGGGAGGCAGTGGAATTGAGGCATAGTGTAGACCTATGAATGGAGCTGCAGGTTCAGTTGAATTAGGGCCCAGAGCCAGTAAGTTGAAAGGCCTACTGTCTGTAAGTGTGTTTGTATTGGAAAGTAAGAACCAGTGAGTATGAGTATGTCTATGTGTGAATAGCGTTAAGTGGGACTGAGTATGAGAGAAAATGATTATGTGAGAGAGTGAGGAGGAAGAAAGTGAATGAGTGGAAAAAGGAATTAAGATTGAGAATAAGAGAGTGTGAGTGAGTAAGAATGTGTTTGTTTGCTTGTTATATGCTTGTGAGTCTGGCGCTGGCCATGGCACGCTCAATATATTTATGGGCTTATAGTATCACCCAAGTTAACATGCTGCCACTGGCACATTGGAAATAATTTTAGGCATAGCGAAGAGTACGCCTGGCAAAATGCAGGCTCTTGAATACAGGAGGAAATTCTTTACATGAGCTCAACCCTGGAAAAATTCTGGTGCTGGAACATTGAAGGTAATTTGCGGCATAAGGGGGGCACCCAATAAAGAAATGTAGACCCTGACATACTAGAAGTAATAATTGACATAAGGAAACAGAGATAGCAGCCATTGGAATATCGAAGGGGGGTGGTTAGGGGAGCATATCATGATAAAATGCTGGCTCTGGAATATTGGAGGTATTTTTGACATATGGGCCATCCATGGTATCGAGACAGTAGGATTAGCAAACATCTGGAAGTTGAATATTATTTGTAATTGTTGTAGTAAGGGATTACCCATAACAAACTGCTGGAACTGGCACAATTAAGGTAATTCTTAAAATATGAGAAACTGTTTTTAAATTGGGGCTAACTCCTGACAGATATTCTGCCTCACCACTTTCAAGGATCAGCAGCCACCACTGCACTCACTCAATCTTTTTCTTTCTTTTTTAAATTAAAGTAGTTAATTGAATGGTGAATTTGTATCTGCAAATTGATGAGTGGGTTAATGTAAAATGAGGCAATGGTTGCACGAATAAATGAAGGAGTGATTGAGTGCATATTTGTGTGAATTAATAAAGGTGTGAGGAATGAAAGTGAGTGCAGCTGAGGATTGATTAATGGCCAAGGCCGTATTGGTGGCAAAAGGTTTCTGTCTCCTTGTGTCACTGCCAGTGCGCCACTGCTCCTTGAAACCCCTCAAAACAATGAAAACAGTTATCTGCTGGCACAAAGCCTGCTGAGAGTGCCCTTCTTTTTATTTAAAGAAAATTTGCAATCTTTGCACTTTACAAACCTCACAAAGTTTTATAAAAACGAATTGCTAAATATTTATTTGCTGTACTTCACAGCTTTTCATGCCCCTATATTAAACAAAATTATTTGGGGCAAATTTACTACCATTGTGCGTAGGTTTTGTGGCACAATAGCGATGAAAAATGGCACAATGTTTATTTGAGAGTTACTTTCCATCACAAAACTTTATGTGTGCTGGAAAATATTCCTAATAGATTGCAAAGAAGTGCTAGCACTGTCTTGAATTGCTTTTCTTTTAGGAGGCGTTCCTGTGCACCTACACTAAACCTTGTCTACTAACTTGTAGACATGGCTTTGCAACAGAAAATAATGCCTCTTTGAGGCTGGTGTTAAAAAGGAGAAATGTTTTTATTTAAAAAAAAAAACTTTTCTGACTTTGCATGTGTATTGCATGGTAAACAGTCTTTACCACACAGTCTTCACCACAGAAAGCTTTTACCACACAGTCTTTACCACGCATTTGTCTTTACCAAACATGTCTTTATCATGGATGCCTTTACCATAAATAACAGTAAATATAAGTAAGTATAGGTAAGTATGCTTATTTTTATTATATTTATTTCAAAATGTATGTTCTGTAAAATGAATAAAAATATTTTTTATAATTTTAAAAAGTAGAGTATATTAATCAGTATTCAATCATGCTCAAAAGATCATCAAATGAGTGCCTCAGAACTCCAGATGGACAGTTACACAAGCACTCATTACAACCACAATATGGCCCAGCGCTCCAAATTATGGTCAAACAGATAGTTCAATATAATGTAAACAACAACATGTGATTGGTTCAGCAGGTTTTATTCGATTTTCCTTTATTCACAACTCTTCTTCATAGTAAAATATGACTGTAGTGTACGGTCGTATTTTACTATGAGGAAGAGTTTTGAATAAAGGAAAATGGAATAAGACCTGCTCAATCAATCGAATTTTTCTGTATACATTATATTGAACTATCTCTCTAACTATAATTTGGAGTGCTGAACCATATTGTGGTTGTGTTCTTTGTGGGATTGGGTTATCCAATGACGCTTAGGGGTATTGGGACTCAGGTTCTTGGCACCACGGAAATTAAAACTATTTATGACCCTAATATAGCGATAAGTGAAGTCAAAATTGCCTCATACCCATTGCACTATGTTTCCTACGCAAGCACTCATTACCAGCTGGGTGAACTTCAGCAAAATTCTCTATGCCGAAATCTCCAAACACCCACTGCACAAGACACCAGACCATCCAGAACTCTGCCGCAAGACTCATACTTGTCCTTCCACGCTGCACCCACATTCCTCTGACTTGTCATTCACATGCGCAGTCGTTTCAAACTTATCACACACACAAACAAAGCCCTACACAGCACAGGACCAGAATATCTTAACAGCTGCATACACTTTCACCAGCCCACAAGACACCTATGTTCTACCTCACTTGCCCAGATTCCCTGCATCCACAAAAGCAAAACTGGAGGTCTCTAATTCTTCTACATCACAATAAATACATGGAACGACCTCCCTCAACACATCCGAGACTTCTCCTTACTTCTTGAGTTCCATAAGAAGCTGAAGACCTGGCTCCTCTTATAAGCTTCTTGCGAACCACACATCCACACATCTGCCCAAGCGCCTGTATAGCCTCTAAAATTATTAGTGCACTAGACAAATCAATATAACAATTAACATAGCAGTTTAAAGAATGCAGTAACGTGCTTTTAGGGAGGATTGTAAGGTATCCATGGGTAATGATGGGAAAGTGTATTATTACCCATGTATTAATTAAAGCCCTGTGTACTAATTATTTAGATTTTAAATTTATAAGAATTGTAAGTGATAGAGATAGTTGTCTATATTGATGTAATTAAAGACACTAACTTTTAATGTTCCACTTTGTCATAGATAAAATACATTTACAGATTTTTCAAATGATTAAAAAGTAACATATCAATAAAAGCTACCATAACATTAATTTTGAAAACAGGGAAATCTCCTGTGAATTGTGGGTCGTATAGACCCAACTCCCTTTTAAAGACGGACTACAAAGTCTTCACTAGGATCTTGGCAGACCGGGTGGGGTGTGTGGCGGGCGAATTGTTACATTTACGACCTTACGTATGACTTTATTGGCACTATTGATCTTGCTTCCACCTTCGCATTACCACGTACAGCCATGACATTAGACGCCACCAAAGCTTTTGATAGGGTCAATTGGACCTACCTTTTGGGGATATATGTTAATACCACGCATACTTTTAGCACGCATACCATTACCACGCATTTTTTACAACGCAGGACCCTTTACCACGAATACCTTTACAACGCATTACACTACAACGCAGGTACTATTACAACGCATACCATTACAACGTAAGTATAGGTAAGTATATAATATTTTTAAAAAATGTAATTAATAATAATTTAAATATTTTAATTAATTAATAATTATTTTATTATTAAATATTTTAATTAATTATATTAATTTTTATTTATTCTTTTTTAAATATATATGTTAAAAATACCCCTGTACCCCAAAACCCAAACCCAGCCCTGAAACCTAAATATACCCCTGTACCCCAAAACCCAAACCCAACCCTGAAACCTAAAAATACCTCTGAACCCCAAAACCCAAACCCAGCCCTGAAACCTAAAAATACCCCTGTACCCCAAAACCCAAACCCAGCCCTGAAACCTAAAAATACCCCTGTACCCCAAAACCCAAACCCAGCCCTGAAACCTAAAAATACCCCTGTACCCCAAAACCCAAACCCAACCCTGAAAACAAAAAATACCCCTGTACCCCAAAACCCAAACCCAACCCTGAAACCTAAAAATATCCATGTACCCCAAAACCCAAACCCAACCCTGAAACCTAAAAATACCCCTGTACCCCAAAACCCAAACCCAGCCCTGAAACCTAAATATACCCCTGTACCCCAAAACCCAAACCCAGCCCTGAAACCTAAAAATACACCTGTACCCCAAAACCCAAACCCAACCCTGAAACCTAAAAATACTCCTGTACCCCAAAACCCAAACCCAACCCTGAAACCTAAAAATACCCCTGTACTCCAAAACCCAAACCCAACCCTGAAACCTAAAAACACCCCTGTACCCCAAAACCCAAACCCAGCCCTGAAACCAAAAAATACCCCTGTACCCCAAAACCCAAACCCAACCCTGAAACCTAAAAATACCCCTGTACTCCAAAACCCAAACCCAGCCCTGAAACCTAAAAATACCCCTGTACCCCAAAACCCAAACCCAGCCCTGAAACCTAAAAATACCCCTGTACCCCAAAACCCAAACCCAGCCCTGAAACCTAAAAATACCCCTGTACCCCAAAACCCAAACCCAATACCCCTAATAAATGTTATTTAAAAAATATATACTTACCTATACTTACGTTGTAATGGTATGCGTTGTAATAGTATCTGCGTTGTAGTGTAATGGGTTGTAAAGGTATTCGTGGTAAAGGGTCCTGCGTGGTAATAGATGCGTGGTAACAGTATTTCGTGCTAAAAGTTGCGTGGTAACAGTTACATACCGACAATTTCAGTGTTAGAAAAGTTCAACTTTGGTGTCAAGTTTTGTAGAGTTAACCAGCTTATTTACAGTGATCCATCAGCAAGACACCTAGTTAACAACAAACTGAAATTGGCAGTATTTCACTATCAGAGCATGTCACCCACACTGGTACATGCTCCACCTTTCACATACACTGCACCCTGCCCAGGGTGGTACCTTGGGCCTTACATAGGGGTGTCCAATGTGTACAGAAAGGAAAGGGTTAGGGCTGGCCAGTGGGGACACTGTGTTGAGTTTTTACGGGGTTATGCCCAAGTAAAAACTACCCCGCCTGGGTCACTAATTCGGTACGTTTATACAGGTGGTCGGAGTAGTTGAAAAAACATTCAAATATACATCAAAAACGTGAGCATAACACAAAAAGACAGATCACCAAAGGTCCAAAAACAATTTAAGAATAAGAGTTTAATGTGCAATCAAGCCGTATCAGATGTAATTCTCATTCAAAGCATTTAAATGGGTAGTTGTGCCTTTTCTTGAACAATAGTGTTCATGGGTGTGGAGAGTGACACAGCGAAGAAAATTGGGAAGTGGTAGTGAGGGACAGGGTAATGGTGTTTGTGACATCGATACAATATACACTATATACAAATAAGCCTTTCCAGCCTGTCAAGGTCAATTAGTTCCATAGTACATTGCTCATAGGTACATCTTTAATTAGTAATTCTGATCCATGAGCATGTGAAGGTTTAGAAAAGACGGTCTACGTTTCGACCCCAATGGAGAGGAGGGTTATTGATGGCCTCACAGCGGGGTCTTCATCAGGACAATAGAGCACCTATGGGTAATGAGTAAAGTGCAGTACCTAATACACTAGTAAGGGTGAAATGTCTAAAGTAGGGCATAATTAGGCTGTCCTGTTTTCAGTTTCTATTTTTGGTAAATTCTGGTGGGGTTTTTTCAGTGTTTTCAATATCTTAAAAAACAGTTGTTATCAGTGGTTACACACTTTCACGCCACTAAAAACAACAGAAAAAGTGTTTTTCCGGTGTTTATGGAACGTTTTGCTTTTATCATTGCTTGCTTTCTGCACTGAAAAAACATGGTATATAGACGGTGTACGTATAGAGTATATGACGTCCAAAGAGATTTTTGCAAATTAATCTTATTGCAGTACACCATACAATACTTCTTCAGTCAGTCTTTGGTCATGTGCGCTCGTGCGTTCCTTCCCATGTAAACTTCTCTGAAAAGGCCCTCTCAGCATTCATAACCCCTTGGGCTGAGAACCGTCAGCTAAGGGACACAGTTGGGATGACTCTTTCTTTGATGCCAAATAAAGCACGAAATGATAAATATCTGTGTTTTAGTTCCTGGGCATAAGAAAACAGTGCACCAGAATGGACTAAAAAGTCAATAGCATCCCTCATTAACTCTGAAGATTGTAAAGATGCTTTCAGCATACCATCTAACAAGTGGCAAGGATCTCCTACAGGGAATCCTTTCAGCTCGAGTATCAATTTTGACAGGTAATCACACACATTTTTATATACGTAGCTGAATCATTACAAATACAAACAATATCACTCCAATCTTTGTTGAACTTGGAAAGAACCTTTTTTGCAGAGCATAACAAGTGACTCTGCGTTCCATGCTTTCCAAAAGTCTAGTGTCCCATTTTCACCACTATCCCAGATGCTTGGTAATATATATACTAGTCACTATACCTTGCCTTTAATGTTTAAAGCCTGAGGTGTTGGGAATTCACCTACTATCAATACTGACCCACTAGAAACTATGGTCTGATGTATTTAGGGTTTTTACCCATTCTCTGTGGGTAAATGTAATGACACATATTAGGAAAGATTTTTATGAAACTAGCCATTTTACCTATTAGTGAAAGAATCAAATGCAGCCAAAATATCAAATGTGAGTTTGATATGTCCAGATTCTCTACAGTTTATAAAATAATTAAACTAAACCAAAAAACGTGAAACTAAACCCTGCATCTTTAGACCAAAGGCCATAAAACTGAAAAAGTAAAAGGAAGAAGAAACAATATTTTAGTGGCATCCCTAAAGAACAAAACTCAAGCAGAATAATGTTAGCCAGTCTTTCTTACTGCCTACTGCTAGCTTGTAATACAAAGTTACATTTTATTGACCCCTTCAGTAAGAACAAAATGACTCTTTCACTTTCTTTTTCCTTTCTTTGAATGGCATTTAGTTTGTGGTTGTGCAGGTGTTTTTTCAGTGTTTATATGTTTTCACCGGTGAGGGCTATTTTTCTTTCAGTGGGGTTTTATCAGTTATTATAGGTTTAAACCTAAAATCCCACAGCCTAGGCATAATGAATAGAACCTCCTTGGCTATAGGATGAACTGTCAGAGTTAAATCCTGAACGGACTGGTAGTGCGAGGGCATGAGGATTCAATCTCCCATTGCCGGCGAGGAAGGATCCGAATCAAAAGTCTGAAAAAGGAAGTGATGGGTATGGTGTCAGGTAAAGGATTGCTGAAACCATCGGTATGTCCGCAATTAAAGGAAACATGGGGGGATTAAAAAGAAGATGATCGTTGTCCACTTGGGGCATGTTACATAACTGAGTGGAATGCATGTGGACGGACCTATGCTGAGTTTAAAAGGGCCACAAACATTTACCAAATAGTGTCGCGTCTAGTTGGAGCTAATGGGGAAAGTACGGACGCTGACTGATCACGTCGGTTAAAAACTCAGGCCCCAATCAGTCCGTGAGGATGGCATGCAAAAGCCCCTATGCGGGGACTGTGGTGTTTTAGGTTTAAAGCATTTTATTAAGACAAAAACATAGGGAGAGGGAATAGGAGGTTAGGGTTACATACATTATAGCAAAGAAAATGAGCATGATATCACGAGTGCGACGGTGGACTAGGCCGCTGTGAAAAAGGAAGCAACAGCAAGTGAAAAAGGCTAAATATAAGCAGTACCTCCATTCCGAGCATAGTCAACACCATCAGTCTGAGCATCGAAAATACTAAGTAGTAACGCAAAGAAACCCAACCCACCATCCCCTAGAACCCTCCCCCAAACACCCCAACTCCCCCCACCACCCCCGTCCAATGTACCGCTAGGAACACTACCCGCCCCCCACCGCACCCCCCCCCCTCCAGGAACCCAGCCCCTCTACCCCCTTAGTCTGCTGGAGTCACCGGTGGCGTCAACCTTAGGAGCCTGAGGTACCTCGGACAGGTGAGTTCCCTAAATTCAGTAGTTAATAGTGCCCGAAAGGGTTGCCACAGCTCATCAAATTGGTCTATCTCCCCCGCTACCGTGAGTGACAATTTTTCCATACCTAGCACATGCCAAAGCCTGTGCAACCAGCCAGTGATGAAGGGGACCGTGGTAGTGCGCCAGTGGATGAGGATGTTCTGAACCGCTGAGCCCAGCGCAATCGCGATTTGCCTGCCCCTACGGGACTTCAGCGGGTACATCAGACCATTAGGAAGGCCCAACAATACATACGCCGGAAAGCGGGGTAACTCAATTTCAAAATGCGTATCCACCTCATCAAGAACCTCCTTCCTGTATGCGGCCAACAAAGGGCAATCCCAAAGAATGTGCGAAAGGGTCCCCACCTGACCACAACCTCTCCAGCACTCCTTCTCAATATGCCTATTCATCTCGTGCAGTCTCTCTGGGGTGTAATACCAGTACGTGGACACCTTGGTGAATGTCTCAGTGAGGCCAGTGTGATACGCTGAATGTCTCGCCCGGTGTGCAACCTGGTCCCACTCGTTGTGGCTGTGTCCTACCAAGTTCACTGTGCCATCGTTCCCTGCCCGGATTATAATAGTGAAACGGAGGGGGCTGTAAGAACTTGTAAAGATCAGTGATCAGTTTAGCATCCGAGGCGCGGGTCACTAGCCACCGCTCATATGGTGTTATCTGACGATCAGCGGTGTCCCGCACCTGGGGTTGAAGCGCCCAGTGCCGGACCTGCATATATCGCAGTCTATCAGACTCCGTCAAGCGGAACTCCTGTTGAAGTTGCTGAAAGGGGACCACCCCCTCCGACCCATAAATCTGAAAGAGCGCTCGGCAGCCCGCCAACCGCCAATGGGAGAAAGCGCCCGGCTCCATCCCTGGGGAGAAATCGGGATTATCAACTATGGGCGTAAACGGCGAGGGGAACGTTGTGAGGTCCCGGGTCTCGCAAACCGTGTCCCACACCCTCAGGGGTACCCTCGTGACAAAAGAAGCATAAAGGTTGGGAGGGCGGTGAGCTCGGCGCAAGAATGGAACCTCCTGGAGGGTGCGCCCTGCCACTGCCTGGTCCTGAAAGAGCCAGTGCTTATCGGATTCCCACCTGCTCCACTCCACAAGGTATCGCAACTGCGCCGCCTGAAAGTATTTCCGGAAGTCCGGAATACCGAGGCCCCCCGCCTCCGGAGCAAGCGTGGAGAGAACTCTCTTCATCCGCGGCTTGCGGCCTTGCCAGACAAATCGCGCGATGTCAGCTTGCGGCTGCCTGATCCAACCCACTGGAGGCTGGAGCGGCAAAGCTCGGAAAAGATACAGGATCTGGGGCAGAACCGTCATCTTGACCGCCGCAATCCTGCCAAGCCAAGACAACAGGCCCTTGCCCCAGCGGCCAAGTTCCTCCTTGTCTTCGTACTGAGAGAGGCGTAATTAGCCGTTACCATCGCTGGCAACGTCGGCGCCAGCAGAATCCCCAAGTATGGCACCAGGGACGATGACCACTGCATGGGGAAGAGCTGCTGAAGGTCCCGTCTAGTGTCCACAGCCAGAGACACGTCTAAAGCCACCGACTTGCCCATGTTCATTTTGAAACCGGCCACACGTGAAAAAGCATCCAACTCGTGGATGCAGGCGGGAAGGGATCTCCTGGGGTCATCCAGGGTCAGCAGGACATCATCCGCATAGAGGCTAACCGCGTGAACATACTGCCCCATCTTGATCCCGATTGCGTCCGGGTTTTGGCGGATCCTCTGGGCAAACGGCTCCATGTAAAGAGCAAAGAGGAGTGGGGAAAGGGGGCACCCCTGCCTCGTGCCGCGCTCGATTGCAAAACTACGGGAGCTGCACCCATTGACCCTCACCCCTGCGGAAGGGTGCCTGTAGCAGTTGAAAACCATCGAGCAGAATTTATCACCGATTCCCAGTTTTTTGAGCACCTGCTCGAGATAAGGCCAGTGAACCCTATCGAAGGCCTTCTCGGCATCCACCGCCAGCAGCATCCGCTCGCCCGGGATCCGCGAAGCCTTCTCCAGAATGTGCGTCACTCGCTTGGTATTGTCGACAGTTTGTCTGCCGGGCACAAAGCCAGCCTGGTCGGCCTCAACCAGACCCAGGAGGTGCAGGGCCAGCCTGGACGCCAGAATCCCCGTGTACAACTTGAGGTCGACATTCAGGAGCGAGATGGGCCTATATGAGCCGCATAAGGCCCGATCCTTCCCAGGCTTCGGGATCACCGAAACCGTCGCTCTCAGGAGATCCGGTGGGATGGCTCCCGATTCGGAGAAGGAGTTAAACAGCCGGGCGAGGATAGGGGCCACAACCGGGCAAAAGGTTTTGTAAAACAGGGACGTGTAACCGTCCGGGCCCGGGGCTTTCCCGTGCTTAAGTCTGGCTATCGCGGAAATCACCTCCTCAACGTGGATATTGCGCTCAAGATATTCCGCCTAAGCAGAGTCTAGCGCCGGAAGGGTCACAGACTCCAGATAGTCCACGGTTTCCCGCGGTGAGGAGGGCTCCCCGGTGTACAGCTCCTCATAGAAACCACAGAAGGCTTCCGCCACCTCCGCGTCACCCGAGACGGCCACCCCGTCCGCACCCAGGAGTTCCTTCACTATGTTTCGCTGTTGCGCAACTCGGAGCCTATGCGCCAAGAGTTTGCCACACCTATCCCCCCCTGTGTAAAATGCATGCTTTAAACGTAACGCTGCGTATTCCGCCCTGTCCATGTCCAGCGCCGACAGTAACTTCCTGGCAGCCTTCAACTGCCTCCAAACCCTTGGAGCACCCGTACTGTGGTGGACCTGTTCGAGCTCCCTGACCTGGGAAGTCAGCTCCTCCCTCTTCTGTTGCTGCTCCCTGTTTTCTGCCGAGGAGATGGAGATAAATTCCCCCCTGAGGACTGCCTTCAGCGCCGCCCACTGTGTCGCCAACGAGGTGTCCGAGTTACTGTTGTGTGCCTGGTAGTCCCGTATTGCCTCCTCAATGTGTTTTACCACTGTCTTCTTGTGCAGAAGGGTGTCCCTAAGGCGCCACACCCCTCGAGGGGGGGAGGACGCCGGCCACGCAAACTCACCCACGACCGGCGCGTGATCAGACAGTGTCAGGACCCCAATGTCTGCCGCCGTAGCAGCGGCACGCATCGGTCCACTAACCAAAAAGTAGTCCAACCGTGCGTAGGTCCGGTGCGCATGCGAATAATAGGAGTAATCCCTATCTGTAGGGTGGAGGGTGCGCCAAAGGTCATGCAAATCCATGTCGGTGATACGGGCTTTCCCGGCCTGGGAAAGTTCCCCAGTCTGCGGGAACCGCTGCGCCGACCTGTCTACTGCAGAATCAAAGACTATATTCAAGTCACCCTCTAGTATGACATGACGATCGGGGGAAGCAGTTACATCCACCAGCACTGAATCCAAAAAGCGTTCCTGATGGTCATTCGGGCTATATAAGGAGCCAATAGTAAACGATATGCCCCCCAGGCGGAGGCGGTATACCAAAAGCCTCCCCTTTTGTTCAGCAAATTTATACAACACCTCCCCCTTAAAGGAGCTCGCTAACAGAATAGCCACCCCCGCAGTTTTGGACGCAGCAGAGGAGAAAAACTGGGTGGGAAACCTGGCAGAGCGCATTCTATGGCAGTCGCAGGACAGCAAATGGGTTTCTTGCAGGAGGCATATATCAGCTTGCGTCCCCTCTAGCAGAGACAAAATCGCCCTACGCTTAACAGGGTTATTCAGGCCCTTAACATTAAGGGTCACCACCTTCAGGGACGACATATCTCCCAGAGGCCGGAGATGCTACGTCGCGGGCAGGCAACCGGAGGGGGAGGGACGCAGGGCAGCAGCGCAGGGCAGGCAGGATTAGGCCAAGTGTGTACACAGGAAACATCGGACGGTTCTTTCCCAACCCCAGAACAACACCCAACCCCACCCCAAACGAACCAATGGCAACTAGCCAAATACCAACTCAAACAACCCATTGTCTCAGTCATGCCCCAAAACGGACAAGTCTGCAGAAAGTACCAAAAGTGGACGTCCGGCCACTCGCTTCTCCCGCTCCCCCCGACCCTCCCTCCAACACCCGAACCTGGCACCGAAGAAGCTATGTCCATCTCCCCCCGGAGTGAGTTTAGGCCGTCAAGGCCACACCGTTCAAGGCAACTGAATCCCTGGCCGCTTCTCTCAGGGCACTGGCCATGTCCGCTCTGATGGTAGGCGAGTCAGGCCGCCCAGCGCTCGCCGCCGATCTCCTTCTCGCCGACCTCCGTCGTCCTCCTCTGTCCGGGCGCCTCCAAGACGGCGTCGCTCCATCCTCTTCCGTAGCCGTGAGCCCCAAGACTCCGCAAATATCCTGCAAAGAGCGCAGCTGGTGCAGCACCCCGTTCCAACGAAATATCAAACGAAAGGGATGCCCCCAGGAGTACGGCGTCTCATGCTCACGCAGGAAATCAGTCGCAATCTTGAAGGACCTGCGTTTCTGCAATGTGATGGCAGACAGGTCCTGATACAGCGCCACAGGTCGCTCTCTAAACGTCAGTGGTTGTTTCCTGCGGGCCTCGGACATGATGCGCTCCTTCATCGGAAAGTCAGGAAGGTAGGCCAAGATGTCTGGCGGAGGTGCCGCCGACTGTCGCTGTCGGCCGACTCTGTGGGCCCTATCAATGCGAATCGGAAAGTCCGCGGCCTCTCCTAGAATGTCCCGGAACAGGTCCTGCAAGTAGCCCACCAGGTCTGTCCCCTCATCTGAAGACGGTATACCCCGTACCCGGATATTATTCCGCCTCGACCTGTTCTCCAGGTCCTCGGTGTGGGCCTGGAGTTCAACACACTGCTCCCTGAGACGGCGAACGTCCTGTTGCAGGTGGACAATCTCGTCATCCCGGCGTTGAGCCGCTGTCTCCACCGTCTCTATCCGCTCACCAAGGCCCTCCACTTCCCTGCGGACCTCGCGTACCTCGCTGGCCAACTCCTGCTTCAGCGTCTGGAAGTCTGCTTTAAGCGAGCTGAACAGGTCCTCCATGAAGGATCTTGTGACGGGGGGCTCACCCCCGCCCGTGTCCGCAGTGGCCCGGGAAGAGCCCGGAGACGGTTGCGCCCTGTCCCGTTGTTGCTGGGCCCTGCTAAGCATGTCCGGCAGGGTACGATCCCCCTTCCTCGATCCTCCTTTTCCAGACATTCGTGTCTCGTACCTTGTCGCAACCAGGGAGGCCACCACCGCTAGTCCAAGCACCACCACGCTCATACGGCAGGGTCCCCGTGCAGTGAAGTCACACAGCCGATATCCCTCAGGCGATCCCCATCGAGCATCGGGGCGGTCTCCACACCAGATCGCTAGACATCAGCACCAGGCCCCAGCCGAGGTGTCCGGACAGCGCCCCGATCAGCTCTGCCTCCAAGGCGCTCCGCCGTCCTGAAAACAGTCTTTTAAGGTGCTTCCACCGGAGCGATCGGGGCCAAAATAGTATCAATGCGTGCCCCAAGGTCTCCGCCGCCCGTCTCTCAGCCACTGAGCGTCAGCGGGGGGAGAGAAGCTGACGAAAAAGGGCTCGGGCCTAGTGGGGACGGAGGAGCTGCGAGAAGAAGCGTCTGCTCACCCCGCCATCTTGGCCACGCCCCTGTGGTGTTTTAAAAGAACAATGTGAATCACAGCAGCAACCTCCGTGCTTACCTCAATCAAGTGGTGGCTGCTGGATGAATGGGGCTCGCCTGTATCTTCACGCTCGAAGTAGACTCGGCAGCAGGCATCCACAGCGAGGTGCAGCCGCTGGATGGATGCATGGGGGCTCGTCAGGCCTGCAGCCAATGAGTATAGGGCAGGGCGTGTCGAGGCTCTGGGAGTGTCTCTCTCACTAGCTGCGGTGTGTGCGTGGTGCCAGCCTGCACGTAGTGGAACGATAGCAGAGTGAAAAACCTACGTATTTCCTCAAATGATATCCCAGAGGATCGTTTACTAAAATGGTAGAGTTATATGCATTAGTACTATAAACCTCTTGGAGGTGAATACTGTGGCCTCGTCCGTGTACGTTGTAGCGGGACAGGTATGTACAGTATACAGATCACATCTGGAGTGTGAGGAATGAAACATATATATACAAACAATCGTAGTTGTGGTAACATCTTCTGCTTATTGTCACAAAGTGGTATGGAGGTAATGTCTCAACAATGGCAATTCTTAAAGGAACATTACAAAATCTTGAGTATTAAATGGGGAGACAAGATGTTACATATAAACAATGCACATGTTGTCCCATGCCTTTAGAGGAGAAAGAGCGATATCAAGTATGGCATAACACACATATGCAATCAAAGTATCAACGTATATACTTAGTGTAAGACTTAAAAAAGCAGGGTGTTGCTGGGACCTCATGTATATTATAATGGACATTTTGTCCCACTCCAAAGTAGGAGACAGAGTGGTATTCAGTATGACATATCATATATAAACATAGGTTGTCTAAACAGTGGATTACATATTCCAAGTTTAACCTTTAATTTAGTGTCTGTCTACACTAGATTCTATCCCCTATGGGTCTGTTGTGTAAAGTGTTATTCCGTATGTAAGCAAGCCAATTGTGCATAGGTAGCATCTTGTTCATTCAGGCCATTCAAGACACTATTTAATCGGTGCATCCACTTGCGTTCTCTGATATTAAGGATTTAACAGAGGTCACCTCCCCGTTGGCCCAGTGATACCTTCTCTAGTATCACCCATTTAATGGATTCAGGGGTGTGGGTAGCATTTGTGAAATGTTCCACTAATGGTGCTCCAGCTGTTTTGCAACGAATCCTACTGCAATGTTGTAGGATTTGTGTCTTTACCTTTTGTCTAGTCTGGCCCACATATATTTTGTTGCATGGGCATACACATATGGGAAACACTGACCAAGGATATATTGAAGTGCCTGGGAAACACATATCAACCAAGAAGCAGTCAAAAAAACACCAGGCCATGCCGCCTAAAAACGCAGAGCCTGAATCAGATTAAGCATGCACTCAACAAGGCAGTGAGGGCAAAAAAGAAAGGCATCCCCATCGCCGTTCTGCGAGCCAATTACAAAAAGAAAATCTGGGAATCGAAAAGAAAGCGGACCGAACAGAACTGGCTGACAGTGTTTTCCTTAATCAAAGAAAAAGATAACAGCAAGCTCTGGCACTATATCAACAGCTTGTCATCTGGAGGCGCATACAAGGAAAACAGTGTTGCAGGTAAAGTATGAGAACAGTATGCAAAGGGGCTGTATACCTGTGAGCCAAATCGGCCAACTCTCTGCAATACTGCGTGGTCCAATGCGGCAGCCCCTACCATCACAACTGAAAGCACACGGACAGAAGAATTAAGACCGACCCGACCCGAAAAATTCTCGGAGGCGGAGATAGTAAAGCACATCAAGGCCATCAGAACCGACGGCGCCCCTGGCCCAAACGGGATCCCTGCCCAGGTTTTTAAGACCGCCCCAGCCTTCTTTGCAACCAAACTTACTCCTTTATTCAACCACTCATTCACAACCGCAATCTTGCCAATTTCCTGGAAAGGCTCAATCCTATTTCCATTCATAAAAAAGGCGATCACTCAAACTCGGCTAATTACAGACTCATAGCCCTTCTTGACATTGAAGCTAAGCCTTCTCCTAAAGGACATGGAGACCTGGGTGGATAAGAACGGCATTCTTCCGCCCTCACAGACTGGCTTTAGGGCTAATAGTTCCACGCTGGATAACATCATAGCACTCACGTACCTCGCGAAGATGGCTAACACGAGGAACAAGTTGCCCCTGTTCTGTTGCTTTATAGACTATTCAACGGCCTTTGACCGAGTGAACAGAAGCCGGCTATGGGCAAAACTAGAGACCTGGGGGATCCCCAAAGTCTTGCTAAAAGCCATAAAAGCACTCTATGAGGGGACCTGGGTTCAGGTGAAATTAAGCCCTACAACCACAACCACAAGAATTGCCGCCAACTCTGGTTTAAAGCAGGGGTGCGTTTTGGCCCCCCTACTTTTTAATCTGTACACAGCAGACATGGGGCAAGCCCTGAAAGATGCCAACCTAGCACCCCCTAGACTGGGGAAGCTGGTCCTGGGAACGCTCCAGTACGCTGACGACACAGTAATCATAGACCACACAAGGGTAGGGCTTCAAAGAACCTTAAATAGTCTTGCCACCTACAACAAGGAGAATGAGCTATGTATCAACGTGAGCAAGACCAAGATAGTAATCTTTGGCAAATACCATCACAAAACAAAAGCTTCATGGTCCCTGGGGGAGCACCGAATCTTCACGGCCTCATCCTACAACTATCTGGGCACATGGCTATCTCAGAGGGCCACTGCAGTCAAACACCTGAAGGAGCTTACACCAAAAATAAACAAAATTATATCGTCTTTAAGGCGCTTAAGCCATGGCCAGGCCAGTCCTTCTGCAGACCCGATGTTGACAGTACTCAGGGCCAAACTGCTCCCCGCCATCACGTATGGCCACATGGCCTACCCAGGGGCTTTTGAGAAAGTGGTCCAAGGGGCCCAGGGGAAAGCATGCAAGATGGTGCTTCGGGCCCCCAGACAGGCACGGAACAACAGGCTTAGACTAGAAATAGGCCTGAAATGACCAGAGCTGGCACTAATGGGGGATCTGCTAAAATATTACATTAGAGTGCTGAAATCGCCCAAAAACACCTTAAAGCACTCCTTAAAAACCATCTTTTGCAATGCAGGCTCCCCATGGCACTCCAAGGTGGAACTAGCCATTGAAGTTCTGAAAATCGAGGGAAGGAGCCTGTATCTTCACGAAATTCCATACTCCGCCTGAGCCCAAGCCGTTAAGCGCCAAGTCCAGTCCATTTCTTTTGAGCTTGACCTTTCTTTGCTCCGGCACAACCCACTAACTCTGGCCCTGGACAAGTCCCATGTCCCCGGCAAACCCCAACCATACCTGTATGATTCATTAACAACCCAGGCAAGACAGAAAATTCTGTTTATGCGCCTTTTGGCCCTCAGGATCGCAGACTTCAACCCAATTTGGGCACGTACGAACGGAGCCATTGCTTGCCGACTTTGCAACTATCGCAGAGAATCCTGGCTACATCTGCTATGTTGCTGCACAAAGTTGGCTAGGGACCGACAGCGATTGATGCGCCCGGCATTACGGAATCTGGGCCATAGAACATGCAGAGAGGCCTCGGACTGGTGTTTTTCAGAAACCACGACCTGCTTATTAGCCAGGGTCGGCAAGTTTATCCAACAAGTTAAAATGGCACTCGATTCCCAACTAAAGGCTACAGATCTGATGGGCCCCAACAGTGGTCTTAGCGCTTTCCCCGCCGCCCCAAAGTTGTCAGCCTATTGTTAACCCAGGTAGACGCCGAAAAGTAATTGGAACCATCGGACTGAGGTACTTAATCTGGGTCGGCAAAGGGTCTGATGCAGAATCCATCAACTGTCATCTGGCTCCGCAGCGTGAGTGAGGATGTCGAACTTCCATACTCAAACTCCAGTAGGCGTGGTCTCATGGAGAAATTAAAACTCTTATTCTTCTAATAGAACCCTGATTGGACAATAGTAGTTAACACAGTCAGTCTCGTAACTATATAGTTGCACTAATGGTTTTACTTGGTTTTTGCCGAGAAGGTGAGGGGGGCATTTTATTGCATTTTATTGTAGTTCATTGTATCTTATACTGTAAAGATTTTAAGTAATCGCACAGTTTACTAATAAAATAAGCATGGGCATACAATGGCGTAGATTTCGTTCTCTGTATTGCAATTAGTATGATCTTGAAAGGTGATGGTGTGGTCTCCATGCGTGAAGGTCTTGGTTTCGATGCACATGGGGCAGGCCTTGCATTTAGTGCACTTGTAATGTCCCAAGACTTGAGGTAGGTTCCACATTGTCTGAATAGTCTGTTGAGGTGGGACATCTAGTAGAGAGCATACAACCTGATCCTTGATATTTTTGGCTTTTTTGAAAGCGTGCATGGGGGGGTTCTTGTACTTCTAGGGTATCCACAATCAGACCCCAATGTCCATTGATTATCCGTTTGATAGCATTACTTCTTGTACAGAAGGTCGTGACGCATATCATCCTGTCCAGAGTCGTTGCACGGTTTTTGGGAATGAGTAGAGTTTCTCTGTCATTGTACCATGCTCTCTTTCTTGATGTCTTGTCTAGTCTTTTGGAATATCTTCTTTCTACGAGGCAGTTAATCAGGTCTTCTGATTCCCTAAAAAAATCATCTTTGAGCGAACAATTTCTTCTGATTCTAAGAAACTGGCCAAACGGGAGATTATACCAAAGTCCTCTAATGTGATGGCTGGTATACCGTAGCATAGTGTTACGTGCTGCCGGTTTTCTAAAGAGGGTAGTGCAAAGGTGGTTGTCTTCGACTTTAATGCTGATATCAAGAAAATCAATGGTCTTCTTGTCGTATTGCCTGGTGAATTTGAAGTCATCTGATCGTGTGTTCAACCAGGAGAAGAAATTTGTAAGGTCACTTCCATCTCCTTTCCAGATCAGGAGAACGTCATTAATACCTTCGCCATTCAGTGATGTTGTTTCTGAAAGGGTTATTAGATGATAAGATGATGGTAGTTTCAAAGTCGTCCATATACAAAATGGCCAGATCTGGGGCAAAGGCAGCCCCCATCGCTACACCTTTGCTCTGCAGGAAGTAGTCATTTTGGAAAATAAAAACGTTTTTTGTCATAGCTACCTCAAGTAGGTTGATTGTGAATTCAGTGGGGACGTGGGTAGGTTTAGGTCTCCTCTCCAATGCTTTTATCATGGACTTTAAAGTGGTGCTTGTGGGATGCTGGTGTATAGGGAGACAATGTCCATGGTTACCAGGAGTTGTTTGTTCTCTTCAAAAATCATGTTATCCACTAGGTTAACTACTTGCATGGTATCCCGTAGGTATGCAATTGTTGATTCAGCCAGGGGTTTTAGGAAGAAATCCACATACTTGCAGACAGGTTCTAATAGTGACCCGCATCCCGATATGATTGGCCGTCCTGCTGGTTTGAGCGGGTTCTTGTGCACCTTAGGTAACGTATATATGGTGGGTGTGCGGGGTTGGTTGACATTCAAGAACTCAAATTCCTTCCGTGAGAGAAAGCCCAGTTCTCTGCCTCTTTCTGTAATGGTTTTGATTGTTGTCCGAATTTCCTTGGTGGGGTCCAGGTTTTTATGTGTATAGCTGACACCGTCTCTCAACTGGGAGTAGATTTCTGCTTTGTAGTCCTCCGTATTTTGCATGACGATGGCTCCCCCCTTGTCCGCCGGCTTAATAACAATGACTCTGTTGTTTTTTAAATCGTTGAGGGCTTGTTGTTCTCCTTGTGTTGTATTGTATCTCACATATGGTTTCTTGTCACACATTCTCATGACATCGCGAAGCACAACACTTTCATATGTAAGGATCCTATGAGATACAGAGTGTGCTGGGGGCATAAAGGTAGATGGTAGGCACAACCCCGTGTGTGATGTTGATGATATAGGCAGGGAGTGCTTAAAAAATTGTCTAAACGGATCTTGCGAAAGAACCTATGTAGTTCACCTTTTATGTTGAAACGATTTGAATGTGTCGTAGGTACAAAGGACAAACCCTTCTTCAGGATGCTGATTTCTTCAGATGAAAGTGTGTGAGAGGACAGATTAATGATGGGGTTCTTTTGGTTTACCATCTGTATGTACTCCTCCTGATATTGATGTCCCCATGGTTCTCTTGTTGAAAGCGTACTTGTTTGGAGTTCTGTTCCTGTTCTTGTTGACGCCCGGACGACAGGCGAGCCGCATTCATCAAGCAGCCGGCACTTGATCGAGGTAAGCACAGAGGTTGCTGCTGTGATTCACATTGTTCTTTTAAAAAACCACAGTCCCCGCATAGGGGCCCTTGCATGCCATCCCCATGGACCGATTGGGGCCTGAGTTTTTAACCGACCTGATCAGTCAGCGCCTGTATTTTCCCCATTAGCTCCGACTAGACGAGACGCTATTTGGTAAACGTTTGTGGACCTTTTAAACTCAGCATAGGTCCGTCCACATGCATTCCACTCAGTTACGTAACATGCCCCAAGTTGACCACGATCATCTTCTTTTTAATCCCCCCATGTTTCCTTTAATTGCGGACATACCAATGGTTTCAGCAATCCTTTACCTGACACCATACCCATGCCTTCCTTTTTCAGACTTCTGATCCGGATCCTTCATGGCCGGCAATGGGAGATTGAATCCTCATGCCCTCGCACTAGCAGAATTGATGTGAGTACGCGACCACCTGCACTGTACTATTCTTTAGTAACTTTGCCTTTGGCATGAATACTTACCCCCATGTCTCCTCCACAGTGAACCAGGAGCTCTTTGGAAGCCCGTTTAGGATTTAACTCTTACAGTTCATCCTATAGCCAAGTAGGTTCTATTCATTATTCCCTACTTTAGACATTTCACCCTTCCTAGTGTATTAGGTACTGAACCTTATTCATTACTCATAGGTGCTCTATTGTCCTGATGAAGACCCCGCTGTGAGGCCATAAATAACCCTCCTCTCCATGGGGGTCGAAATGTAGACCGTCTTTTCTAAACCTTCACATGCTCATGGATCAGAATGTACTAATTAAAGATGAACCTTTGAGCAATGTATTGTGGAAATAATTGACCTTGACAGGCTGGAAAGGCCTATTTGTATATAGCATGTATTGTCGATGTCACAAACACCTTTACCCTTTCCCTCACTACCAGTTCCCTATTTTCTTCGCTGTGTCACTCCCCACACCCATGAGCACTATTGTTCAAGAAAAGGCACAACTACCCATTTAAATGCTTTGAATGACAATTTCATCTAATGCGGCTTGATTGCAAATTAAACTCTCATTCTTAAATTGTTTTTGGACCTTTGGTGATCTGTCTTTCAGTGGGGACACTGGTCAGGTCAGTATGGCAGTTAGCAACTGCACACAGGCACTGCGGTGGCAGGCCTGAGACACAATTTTAGGGCTACTCATGTTGGTGGCACAATCAGTGCTGCAGGCCCACTAGTAGCATTTGAATCTCCAGCCCTGGCACATTCAGTGCACTTTACTAGGGACCTACTGATGAAACAAATCTGCCAATCATGGATAACCAATCATAATAGCAATTTATACAGAGAGCATATGCACTTTAGCACTGATCAGCAGTGGTAAAGGGCCCAGAGTCCTATTGCCAACAACCACAGGTCAGGAAAAACAAGAGAGGAAGAAGCAAAAAGTTTGGAGATAACCCTGCAAAATGGGCCATTTCCAACAGTTAACCAGCCTATTTACAGTGATCGATCGGCACTCCTAGTTAACAACAAACTGACCAATGCCTTTAAGGTCAGTAGGGGAACCAGACAGGGCTGCCCCCTCTTTTAAGTTTGGGGTATGGGAGAGGAAGGTAGCCCTGTATGTGGTTGATATTTTGACCTTTACATCTGATCTGGAGTCATCCTTCCCCATGCCATTAGATTGGCAAAAGATTTTTGGCTGGTATCTGGCTATGAGATCAAGGAGGAGAAAACTGATATTATGTTGACATTTGATATTTGGGGGTTAGGATTTTTCAAAGAATAGATAAGATCTCAGAGACTAATCTGGCAAACGTCTCTAGGGAGTGACAGACACTTATGAAATCATGGACACATCTTCCACTGACTATTTTGAGGAGAATTAATTTGATAAAAATGGTTATATTACCATTCCTTTGCATTTTGAAAAGCAGGTCATTGATAAGTTGCAGCAAGCAATTAATTCATTTGTATGAGCTTATAAAGCTACGAGATTACCTTGGAAGAAGCTACGGTGCAGGAGGGAGAAATCGGGCCTTACACTCCCGGATCTCCAATACTACACCTAGGCCTTTCAGCTGACACATTCTAGAACGCTCTTGAAATCCCCATACCTGTCAGAGACGGGGGTCATGTTTTCGGCCATCCTAGATGGAGTAGGGTTGTCAAGTGAGGGGTTCCTTTTTAAGTATGGAGATCAGAAGTTCTTCAAGAAAGTCTGTCTGATAGTCCTATTGGGCATGGCTCGTACATGGGCAAGAATTAAGCAATGTATCGGCTTAAATTACTTTTCAAGCTTGGCTCCTTTATGGAACTCCCCCGGATCTCCGGCCTATTTGAAGGATAAATGGGCAACCCCGTTGAAAATGGCAGGGCTTTCGGTGTGGGGCGATCTGGCTACTGATGGCGGTATGTCCAGGTTTAAATTTTTACAATTGCAGAGCTGGTCTCTGAATCCCAAAAAATCCATTGGTAAAGGAGACACGCTAGAGGAGCAATTGGTATCGAGACCGGCAGGGAGGAGAGTGGTGTCCTTCTTTTATTGGGCCATTGAGGAAGTCATAGATGGGGATTTTAAGCTAGCTGAAGAGTTGTGGGGAGTTTCTATACTAGGCGAAGATTGGGAAAATCTGTGGCAAACTTCTTTCAACACTTTGTTCACAGTCATAAAGCCAGCCTGGTTCAGGAGAAACCACTATTACATAGCTAGGCTGTGGGGTTTTAGGTTTAAACCTATTTTAACTGATAAAACCCCACTGAAAGAAAAATAGCCCTCACCGGTGAAAACATATAAACACTGAAAAAACACCTGCACAACCACAAACTAAATGCCATTCAAAGAAAGGAAAAAGGAAGTGAAAGAGTCATTTTGTTCTTACTGAAGGAGTCAATAAAATTTAACTTTGTTTTACAAGCTAGCAGTAACAAAGACTGGCTAACATTATTCTGCTTGAGTTTTGTTCTTTAATGATGCCACAAAAATATTGTTTTTTCTTCCTTTTACTTTTTTCAGTTTTATGGCCTTTGGACTAAAGATGCAGGGTTTAGTTTCACGTTTTAGGTTTAGTTTAATTATTATATAAACTGTAGAGAATCAGGACATATCAAACTCACATTTGATATTTTGGCTGCATTTCATTCTTTCACTGATAGGTAAAATGGCTAGTTTCATAAAAATCTTTCCTAATATGTGTCATCACATTTGCCCACAGAGAATGGGTAAAAATCCTTAATATATCAGACCATAGTTTCTAGTGGGTCAGTATTGATAGTAGGTGAATTCCCAACACCTCAGGCTTTAAACATTAAAGGCAAGGTATAGTGACAAGTATATATATCACCAAGCATCTGGGATAGTGGTGAAAACGTGACACCAGACTTCTGGAAAATATGGAACGCAGTGTCACTTGCTATGCTCTGCAAAAAAGGTTCTTTCCAAGTTCAACAAAAATTGGAGTGATATTGTTTGTATTTGTAGTGATTCAGCTACGTAAATAAAAAATGTGTGTGATGACTTGTCAAAATTGATACCCGAGCTGAAGTGATTCCCTGTAGGAGATCCTTGCCACTTCTTAGATGGTATGCTGAAAGCATTTTTACAATCTTCAGAGTTAATGAGGGATGCTATTGACTTTTTAGTCCATTCTGGTGCACTGTTTTCTTATGACCAGGAACTAAAATGCAAATATTTATCATTTCGTGCTTTATGTGGCATCAAAGAAAGAGTCATCGCAAATGTGCCCCTTAGCTGACGGTTCTCAGCCCAAGTGGCTATGAATGCTGAGAGGGCCTGTTCTCAGAAGTTTACATGGGAAGGAAAGCGCAAGCGCACATGACCAAAGACTCATTGAAGAAGTATTGTATGGTGTGCTACAATAAGATTAATTTGCAGAAATCTCTTTGGACCTCATATACACTATACGTACACTGTCTATATACCATGTTCTTTCAGTGCAGAAAGCAAGCAATGATGAAATCAAAACGTTCCATAAACACCGGAAAAACACTTTTTCTGTTGTTTTTAGTGGCGTGAAAATGTGTAACCACTGATAACAACTGTTTTTTAAGATATTGAAAACACTGAAAAAACCCCACCAGAATTTACCAAAAATAGAAACTGAAAACAGGACAGCCTATACATAGCCCATAGAGCGTATTTATCTCCTTCAAGACTGTCTAAAATTGTAAAGGGTCCCTCTGTCAGCTGCAAGAAATGTGACCTGGTGAACGCCTCAGACATATATATGTTTAAAGATTGCCCAGCTATTTCTGAATTTTGGGAGAAAGTAGGGGCAGCCCTAGCTGATATTTTGGGAGCCCAAGTCCAAATCTCCCTTGCCCTGAATATTTTTGGCATAGCTAGTGAAGTTACAGGCCCGATCGGGGGTTTTCATTTCTATGCAGTCCTGCTGGCCAGATGAGAAATATGCAGTAGATGAGTAGTGTAGCAGAGATTCTGCTCCTACACCGAACTGTGCATAGAGACTTGGAACCTCAGTGAATTAGGGTGTGCCAAAACTCACCTTAGTACCCAACATCCCCTACCAGACTAGCATCAGTGTCTCATTAGCTCTTCTATAACACCAATGATTAGACAACCCAGAACTAAGCGTGGGCGGAAAATCCGTTCCGCTCGCGGATTTTGCGGATTTTCGGGAAATCCGCAATCCGCGAGATTTGCGGATTTCCCGCAAAATCCGCAAATTCGCACGCAGCGGATTTTTTTGGCGGCGCGCGGCGTTGGTGATACAATTTTTGCGGCGCGCGGCGTTTATCATCGTTTGCCGAGTTGTTTTTTTCGATAGTTTGCGAGTGCTGCGCCATTTTGGATCTTGCTGTGTGATCCCGCGGGAATTGGCGAGCGCGATTACGTCATCGCGGCTTGCCAGCGATAGTTTGTCAACGCGAGTACGACGAGATCACGTCTCGCGGTACTTCGCAATTGCGAGATTTGAGATGCGGCGCGCGAAAATATAAATTTGCAATTCTGCACAAGAAATCCACCAGCAAGCAGCATAAACCTTCTAGAAATGATGATTTTTATGTGAATAACTCCTTAGTTTGACATTTGCCTGCACTTTTTTAGCGAGGAGTCCATTTTGGGGAGGGGGGCAGGGGGGTGGGAGGAAGGAAGTGCCCCATAGTCTTCAACTTCCTGTTCCTGTTCAGCAGGCTCCTCCCAGTGCTTTGTCCATCTCCTGGTCACTTTTCATTCGGATGTGGACCTGGAAGGATTACCTTTTGTGGATGCTGCTGGATCTTTGGATTTGAGGCCTTTTTGACTTTCTTTGGATCACTGTTGGATTAGAAATTTTACAAGTAAGTTTGTTTGGGGCATTACAGTTGCTGCAACTAAAATTTTGGGATTTTCGATTTTTGGGCTGTTTTGGGGCCTTTTCCCAGGGGTACTCAGTGGTGGGTGGACTGATTCTTTCTGTGGGTTGTCTTGAACTTAAACATCATGGAGGCCATAGATGAATTGGGATTGTGCTGATTTTTCTGTGTTTTTCGATTTTTTTTTGTTGTAAAATTTTGTGTTTTTCGATTTTTGACCTGTTGTTGGGGCCTTGACCAGGGGTAGTGAGTGGTGCATGGGCCTAGTCTTTCTGTGGGCTGTCTTGAATTTAAACATCATGGAGGCCATGGATGGAATGGGATTGTGCTGATTTTGCAGTGTTTTTCGATTTTTGGGGGTGTTCATGGGGAGGGACATGCCATGTGGCTGGTGGCCATTTTGAGTGCAGCTACAGGCACTGGCCATGTGCTGGCAGGCAAGTGGCCATTTTGAATGCAGGCTTTGTTGTTAGGCCTCCAACCATTTTGCCTACTTTTCAACCTTTATTTATGCCAGGGGTAGTGAGTCTTGCATGGGCCTAGTATTTCTGTGGGTTGTCTTGAATTTAAACATCATGGAGGCCATAGATGAATTGGGATTGTGCTGATTTTTCTGTGTTTTTCGATTTTTTTTTTTTGTAAAATTTTGTGTTTTTCGATTTTTGACCTGTTGTTGGGGCCTTGACCAGGGGTAGTGAGTGGTGCATGGGCCTAGTCTTTCTGTGGGCTGTCTTGAATTTAAACATCATGGAGGCCATGGATGGAATGGGATTGTGCTGATTTTGCAGTGTTTTTCGATTTTTGGGGGTGTTCATGGGGAGGGACATGCCATGTGGCTGGTGGCCATTTTGAGTGCAGCTACAGGCACTGGCCATGTGCTGGCAGGCAAGTGGCCATTTTGAATGCAGGCTTTGTTGTTAGGCCTCCAACCATTTTGCCTACTTTTCAACCTTTATTTATGCCAGGGGTAGTGAGTCTTGCATGGGCCTAGTATTTCTGTGGGTTGTCTTGAATTTAAACATCATGGAGGCCATGGATGGAATGGGATTGTGCTGATTTTGCAGTGTTTTTCGATTTTTGGGGGTGTTCATGGGGAGGGACATGCCATGTGGCTGGTGGCCATTTTGAGTGCAGCTACAGGCACTGGCCATGTGCTGGCAGGCAAGTGGCCATTTTGAATGCAGGCTTTGTTGTTAGGCCTCCAACCATTTTGCCTACTTTTCAACCTTTATTTATGCCAGGGGTAGTGAGTCTTGCATGGGCCTAGTATTTCTGTGGGTTGTCTTGAATTTAAACATCATGGAGGCCATGGATGGAATGGGATTGTGCTGATTTTGCAGTGTTTTTCGATTTTTGGGGGTGTTCATGGGGAGGGACATGCCATGTGGCTGGTGGCCATTTTGAGTGCAGCTACAGGCACTGGCCATGTGCTGGCAGGCAAGTGGCCATTTTGAATGCAGGCTTTGTTGTTAGGCCTCCAACCATTTTGCCTACTTTTCAACCTTTATTTATGCCAGGGGTAGTGAGTCTTGCATGGGCCTAGTATTTCTGTGGGTTGTCTTGAATTTAAACATCATGGAGGCTATAGATGAATTGGGATTGTGCTGATTTTTCTGTGTTTTTCGATTTTTTTTTTTTGTAAAATTTTGTGTTTTTCGATTTTTGACCTGTTGTTGGGGCCTTGACCAGGGGTAGTGAGTGGTGCATGGGCCTAGTCTTTCTGTGGGCTGTCTTGAATTTAAACATCATGGAGGCCATGGATGGAATGGGATTGTGCTGATTTTGCAGTGTTTTTCGATTTTTGGGGGTGTTCATGGGGAGGGACATGCCATGTGGCTGGTGGCCATTTTGAGTGCAGCTACAGGCACTGGCCATGTGCTGGCAGGCAAGTGGCCATTTTGAATGCAGGCTTTGTTGTTAGGCCTCCAACCATTTTGCCTACTTTTCAACCTTTATTTATGCCAGGGGTAGTGAGTCTTGCATGGGCCTAGTCTTTCTGTGGGTTGTCTTGAATTTAAACATTATGGAGGGCATGGATGGATTGGGATTGTGCTGATTTTGCAGTGTTTTTCGATTTTTTTGTGCTCTATAACTGAACTGATGTTCCTCTGTCTTCCATTTTTTTTAGGTGCACAAGACTCAAGAGAACCACCAGTGCCAGGAAGAAGTCCTGCAGCGGTGTGTGTGTGCAGCATAACGTCACGCGACGTCACGTCTGGCCTCAGACAACTCTACAATTCGTGCAACTGCGGCCTGCTGTCTGACCTGCTCTGAAGAAGATGGCCCCAAAGAAAGTTCTCCGTAGCTCCTCTAGCAAGAAAGTTGCTAGTAAGGAGCAGAAGAAGCAAGTTACCAAGGAGGCTGGTGTGCCACCCGCCACTTTTTTTGGGAGCAAAAAAAAAAGTACGCCTGCAGCAGCAGGATCTGCTGGGGACCAACCTGAGAGCAGCACCCCTGCTCCATTGGGTTCAGTGCCTCCACCACCACGCCAACTTAAGTCAAAGCCCTTGAGTGCTTCAGAGGCAGTCAGTGTACTTCTCCAATCACCATCGACCAGTGATGTTGGCTCATCGCAAGAAAGTAGCAGCAATGTCCCTGAATCAACACAGGTTGTTGTAACTCATCTGACAAGTGTTGAACAACCACAGCCGCAACAACAACACCATGTGCAAGTACACGCCCAAGTACATGTGGAAGGAGAGGCAGCAAAAGGAGATGCGCAAGCAAAGGTGCATGGACGTTCACAAGTGCCCACAATAGTTGTTCCTCCCGAAGTAGGGGCACATTTGGAAATCGACAATGAAGCTGAGGTATCATTGGAAGCCACTCCTCCTGATGATCATTCATTGTCTTCCACATCCCTAGCAAGGAAAAGATCAAGGGGGGTGTCTACATCTTCTTCAAGCCCACCTCGTTCTGGTGCAAGTGATCTGTCTTGGGAACCACAACTGCGGTCTGACAGTGAGGCAGAGGCACACCATGATCTGACACCGTTACCTAAGCGTAAAAGGAAGGTCGTCCAAAAACTCAAACCTATGGAGTGTGATGAGGCTCAACAAGAAGTGACAGATACTGCTGGTGATGAAGCCTCTCACGATGACGACGAGCCAGTCATCACAAAGGTCACTGCAGCCCCACCGGGCATGCAGCAAAGAGACATTTTGACCCTATCCCGAGAAGCTGCTGAGCGTGATGACGATGTCGGCGAGGAGGCAATGGAAATGGAATCATTAGATTTGGAGTTAAGTAGTACACCAAAACCTACCGCTTCCATATTTCTTCGCAAGAAGGTACCCACCTCGTCCTCGACCTCAATTCGTGGTGGTGAAAGTGCAAAACGTACTGAAGTTCGGCAATCCACATCCTCCACTTCATCTGTCATTAGCAGCAGGACCACCACCACCAGTATCGCCGCCTCCTCCGGCCCCCGAAGACATTTCAAGTCTCCAGTTTGGGACTTCTTTAGTGTTTGCCCAAAAAAGGAAAACGTAGCCATTTGTAGCCTTTGTAAGCTTCGATTTAGTCGTGGTAAGCTTGGTTCTAACTATGGTACCGGAGGCCAGAGAGGTCATCTTGAGAGAAGGCACCCTGTCGAATGGTTTCCGCACCTAGAGGCGGTCAAGAAAGCCGGAATTGCACGTAATGAAAACGTTGATTTGTCATCTGCTGATGACGAGGTAGAAGACGATTCAAACACTTCACTTACACCCAGTTCCCATGTCAGCAGCACACCCCATGGGAGCCACACTAAGAGTGTGGGAGAGAGTGAGACATCAATGCGGAAAAGTTCATCAGCGAGCGTAACTGGGTCGAAGAGATCATCATCATCCCGTAAATCATTGGTCCAGGGCAACATTAAAAAGATGTTGTTTACAGAAGCGCAATATGAACGCAACCACCCAATGACCCGTCTGTATAACACTAAGCTGGCTAAAATGCTAGCTCTGGACCTTCTCCCTTTTTCTTTTGTAGAAGGGGTTGGTTTTCTAGAATTAGTGACAGCGCTCTGCCCTAAATGGAAGGTTCCTAGCCGGTTCTATTTTGCCCGAGTTGCGGTTCCAGCACTACATGAAGATGTTCTGAAGGTGATTGGGGCAGCTTTGCAGAAGAGTGCTGTTCACACTATACATCTGACAACAGACATGTGGACCAGTGGCGCAGGCGCTGATTACATGTGCATCACTGCACACTGGGTCTCTTTTTCAGGGGCTAAAGCAAAGCTAAACTCAGGTGTTGACACTAACATTGTTTTTAAAGGTGCTCGGAAACATGCAACACTAGCCATGTTTGGTTTGGAGAAACGTCACACAGCAGAAAACATTTTGGATGTCTTTAACACAAAGGTCCTTAACTGTCTGTCCCCACTAAAACGCAAGGTTGGTTATGTTTCCACAGACAATGGCTCCAATATAGTTAAGGCCATGAGGGACGGTTACTATTTCAGAGTGCCGTGTTTGGCGCACTGTATAAACCTGGTTGTCCAAAAATTCTTGGGTAATAAACGCAGTGCAGCGTACAGTGTATTGGAGAACTGCCGAAAAATATGCAAGCATTTCAGGCATTCTTTTAAGGCCCGCAAGCAGCTGAGGAGCATGCTATATCAAAGTCAAATGCCAGTGAAAGCACTCATCCAGGAGGTGGTAACACGTTGGAACTCAACCTTCTACATGCTTGAGCGTCTGTATGAGCAGTATACGCAACTCGATCAATATTTCTTGAAAGAGGGTATAGAGGAGCTGAGGATGGGTGGGCCGCAATGGAACATAGTTGAAAGCCTAACACGCATGCTTCGTCCTTTTGAGGTCTTCACACGTGCAGTCAGCAAGGAGGACTCTAATTTGGGAAAAGCTATCCCATTGTTGTACATGCTGGAGGACCAACTGAAGGAGGTGTGTTCTGTGTTTCGAAAAGATGACAAAAAGAAAGACTCTTTGCTTCTGGCTGAGAAATTATTAGAGCTCCTACAAGGTGATGAACGTCTTCAAAAGATCCACTCAGAACAGCATTACATTTGTGCTACTATTCTGGATCCACGCTACAAAAAGGCGCTGGCAGGCAGAGCATTCTTTCCTTTTGCTGATGAAGATGTTACAAAGTACAAACGTTGGCTAGCCTTGTCAGCCAAGAAGTTTGAAACAGAACGGCTGGAAATTGAAGGAAATGGCAGTACATCAGCAGGCCATCCCCAGTCAAAACAATCCACTTCTGCACCTGTGGCTGTGGCACAAGTGACCTCTCAGCCGTTAAAGACACCGGCAACCGCATCATCTGCACGAAAGACAGCAGAAACATTGGAGGCTGAAGAGGATTGGCTAGCTCTGCGTGGGTTTGGTTCTCAAAAGGTCAGAGGCACAGCAAGAGCTACGCAAAGTGGAGGAACCTTGGAGGAGGACCTTGAGTCGATGGTGAAGGACTATCTGAATGACTCCACAGAGGTCTATGTTAATTCTGACCCATTGGCGTATTGGCATGGGAAAAAAGAATTGTGGCCACAGCTCACCAACCTGGCTTTAAACTACTTGTCTTGCCCACTCGCAAGTGTGTCTTCTGAACGGGTTTTCAGTGCGGCTGGTGGGATTGTAACTCCCAAACGGAGCCGCCTCTCGCCCAAAAATGTGGAGAGGTTAACAATGATCAAGATGAATCAGCACCTCATACCACCAGATATAAGAGTACGAGAGAGCGTGCCGGATGAAGAGGAGGTGGCCAGCACCATAGATGAGGGAATTTCTACTCTGTCAGGTGGCACTGACCTCACCCGGGCTGAATTTGCAGAGTATGATGACGAAGCCTTATTCTTATTCCTGGACCGTGATTCCGACTTCGAGCCCTGAAAATGAGACAACGAATCAATAACTTTCTTTTTCATCCTTATTCACTTTTATTCCTGTGTGTCTGTCTTTCTTTGTTGTGCACAGTTAATATAATTCAAACTTTAATCAGATAATCACAAAGACAAGCCCATCAGCAGAACTGTCTTCACTTGTTTGCTAATTTATTTGAAGGTGCCGCAGTCTGCATTCCTCAGGTTCACAAGTTCAGAAGAACATGCTCCTCTATCCTCCTCCTCCAGAATCCTATTTCCATCAAAGCAGAGGGCTGGTTTACGCCCAATGAAGAAAGACTCAGCACTTGTGGGGGTGTTGTTCTACCTCTTTGCAGGTGAGTTGACGGGTCTGGGGCCATTGCTGGGAAGCACTAAAAGTGGTTTGTGCCAAATCCGAGGCGGAAATTTTTTTGTGTTTTTGATGACTTGCTTGCCTTTGAGGTGCTCTTAGGGGGGGTTCCGTCTGTTTGTGGGTGAGTTTCATGGTCTGAGAGCATTGCTGGGACACTCTAATCTTGATTGCATTTGCTTTTCAGGAAATCCGTCGTGCCAACCCCGACTTATGGCCTAGCTACGCAGCGCGTTTGGACCGAAGGCCCAGAAATATTGCAAGTATGAGATTTTGCTTTTGTCCTGTTTGGGGGTGTTATGCTTCTTGGCGGGTGGGTTGCCGGGTCTTGGGGCATTCCTGGGAAGGTCTAATACCGGGTAGAAGTGGTTGGGACTAAATCCAGGCCGATTTGTTTTTGGGCTATTTCAGACATTTTGCTCTATGTAGCGTTTTCGGGGGCCTGTTTAGGGGGCTTCCTGGTGTTTCTGGGTGAGTTTCGTGGTCTGGGAGCACTGCTGGCTATATCTACTTTACTTTGCAAGAGGTTTGAAGCAAATCCATGGTGGCAGAGGGGACTTAGGGCCTAGCTGCAGAGCGCGCGCGGAGTGATTTGGGAAATTTGTGAAAAATTGACTAAGTCCCCATTTTTGTACTTTTGCTCTTTGGCTGTTTGGGGGTCTTCTACTCGTTTTCTCCTGGGTTGACGGCTCTGGGGCCATTGCTGGGAAGCTCTAATACCGGATAAAAGTGTTTTGGACCAAATCCCAGGCGGAAAATTTTTTGTGTTTTTGATGACTTGCTTGCCTTTGAGGTGCTCTTAGGGGGGGTTCCGTCTGTTTGTGGGTGAGTTTCGTGGTCTGGGAGCATTGCTGGGACACTCTAATCTTGATTGCATTTGCTTTTCAGGAAATCCGTCGTGCCAACCCCGACTTATGGCCCAGCTACGCAGCGCGTTTGGACCGAAGGCCCAGAAATATTGCAAGTATGAGAGTTTGCTTTTGGCCTGTTTGGGGGTGTTATACTTCTTGGCGGGTGGGTTGCCGGGTCTTGGGGCATTCCTGGGAAGGTCTAATACCGGGTAGAAGTGGTTGGGACTAAATCCAGGCCGATTTTTTTTTGGGCTATTTCTGACATTTTGCTCTATGTAGCGTTTTCGGGGGCCTGTTTGGGGGGCTTCCTGGTGTTTCTGGGTGAGTTTCGTGGTCTGGGAGCACTGCTGGGACACTCTAATCTTGATTGCATTTGCTTTTCAGGAAATCCGTCGTGCCAACCCCGACTTATGGCCTAGCTACGCAGCGCGTTTGGACCGAAGGCCCAGAAATATTGCAAGTATGAGATTTTGCTTTTGGCCTGTTTGGGGGTGTTATGCTTCTTGGCGGGTGGGTTGCCGGGTCTTGGGGCATTCCTGGGAAGGTCTAATACCGGGTAGAAGTGGTTGGGACTAAATCCAGGCCGATTTTTTTTTGGGCTATTTCTGACATTTTGCTCTATGTAGCGTTTTCGGGGGCCTGTTTGGGGGGCTTCCTGGTGTTTCTGGGTGAGTTTCGTGGTCTGGGAGCACT
The DNA here is from genome assembly GCF_964263255.1 of Lissotriton vulgaris. Classification (NCBI taxonomy): domain Eukaryota; kingdom Metazoa; phylum Chordata; class Amphibia; order Caudata; family Salamandridae; genus Lissotriton; species Lissotriton vulgaris. The sequence continues at coordinate 2,100,682,165 of NC_141685.1, read as the reverse complement.
GCTGGCTATATCTACTTTACTTTGCAAGAGGTTTGAAGCAAATCCATGGTGGCAGAGGGGACTTAGGGCCTAGCTGCAGAGCGCGCGCGGAGTGATTTGGGAAATTTGTGAAAAATTGACTAAGTCCCCATTTTTGTACTTTTGCTCTTTGGCTGTTTGGGGGTCTTCTACTCGTTTTCTCCTGGGTTGACGGCTCTGGGGCCATTGCTGGGAAGCTCTAATACCGGATAAAAGTGTTTTGGACCAAATCCCAGGCGGAAAATTTTTTGTGTTTTTGATGACTTGCTTGCCTTTGAGGTGCTCTTAGGGGGGGTTCCGTCTGTTTGTGGGTGAGTTTCGTGGTCTGGGAGCATTGCTGGGACACTCTAATCTTGATTGCATTTGCTTTTCAGGAAATCCGTCGTGCCAACCCCGACTTATGGCCCAGCTACGCAGCGCGTTTGGACCGAAGGCCCAGAAATATTGCAAGTATGAGAGTTTGCTTTTGGCCTGTTTGGGGGTGTTATACTTCTTGGCGGGTGGGTTGCCGGGTCTTGGGGCATTCCTGGGAAGGTCTAATACCGGGTAGAAGTGGTTGGGACTAAATCCAGGCCGATTTTTTTTTGGGCTATTTCTGACATTTTGCTCTATGTAGCGTTTTCGGGGGCCTGTTTGGGGGGCTTCCTGGTGTTTCTGGGTGAGTTTCGTGGTCTGGGAGCACTGCTGGGACACTCTAATCTTGATTGCATTTGCTTTTCAGGAAATCCGTCGTGCCAACCCCGACTTATGGCCTAGCTACGCAGCGCGTTTGGACCGAAGGCCCAGAAATATTGCAAGTATGAGATTTTGCTTTTGGCCTGTTTGGGGGTGTTATGCTTCTTGGCGGGTGGGTTGCCGGGTCTTGGGGCATTCCTGGGAAGGTCTAATACCGGGTAGAAGTGGTTGGGACAAAATCCGCGCGGAAAAGCCTTTAGTTTTGGCACTTTTTGTAACTTAGGGTTCGTTAGGGTTAGCCCTAGCAGCAGGATTGCATGTGTATCGGGGTGTTCTAGATTTTTCAAACTGAGTTCTGGGGTCTTAGAGCACTCGTGAGAATGTGTAATTTTGGTTGCAAGTCATTTGAAGAAAATCCATGGTGGGAAAGGGGGGATTTGGCATAGTTAAAGAAAGCCTTTGCCACTATTCTTAACTTAGGGTTCGTTAGGGTTAGCAGTATTTCTATTGCATGTGTTTGAGTGGGGGGGATTTCGAGTCTTGGAGCGATGCTGGCTATGGCTACTTTTGCTTGGTTGCTTGCAAGTGGTTTGAATGCAATCCACGGGGGGTAATGGGTAATTAGGGTACTTCGGCCTACTTTTACTTTCAAAGTAAGTTTTGTCTCCAGTTTTCTGCTAGGCCTCGTTTTTTGGGTGGGAGCACTGCTAGGAAGATCTATTTTTGTTCTAAAACACAGTTTACAGTACACCTAGCTTGAGGGGCAAGATCCGCTACATTAATTTGCCCATACTTATTTATCCTTCAAAAGGTGACTCAGAGTACGCACTTTCAAAAACATTGTACTGTCTGTCTACTAGGAAAAACAAATTGTGACTTTTTGCACTCCACAGCCTACATACCTTATATTTATTTATCAGTGGTGTTGTAATATTATATCACTTCCTGTTTTTCGTTGAATAATTACAGGCCGGGTTTCAGTCTCTGCAATGGGGAAAAAAGGATGGAGTCAGGCTTCACAGTAGCGAGCCACAATTCAGCATCAGGCAGGCAGTGGACAGGGTGTCTTCTGGTGACCAACATCGGTGGACGAAGCGTCGGCTGCAATGGAGGAGTGCCGCTAATAGGAGGATTTTTTTTCTGCGGGCAACTTACTTACCACTTCCAACAGGACCACTACAACCACATAGATACAGTATCCCTTGCCTTTTTCTCTGACTGTGACTGCATTTCTTTGCTCTCTCTCGGCTTCTACATTGATCCCTTAACACATCACTTAGTCCACTCCACTATCTGCACCACACATAGTCATTTGTAAGTGCTCCTACGTAATTCGCAAGTCGCAGCACGCCCCAGGCCGTAGAGGACTGGGATGGCCCCAATGATGAAGCATGTCACCAAGGGGCAACCCTGGTGAGTGAGGGGACACCTAGAAAAAAAGCAATTTCTCCTTTTCTATCTACTATACCTTCTGTCAGGTTACGCAGCCCCTAAGCGCCTACCGTACTATGAAACTACATTTCCCATGAGTAGGCGGGAGACTTGCAGACTATTTAGTGAGACTATATGAGAGTACCCTTGTATGTTAGGACATCACTTCACTGATGCCTGTCTTGTCTTCTCTTACAGGTATCCTTTCCCTGCTGACCCTACCTTTACCCATCCCACATTTTTTATTTTAGTTTGTTATTTTTCTCCCTCGCCTAATGCCTCGAACACCCTGTGTTTACACTTCTGGGTGTTGGTGACATTTGGAGGTGGAACCATATTTGCATCGACTGGATCACGGGGAGTAAACGTGACACCTTCCAGACCAACCCCATTGAGTGTTGTTGTGAATGGATTTATAGTGACCAGCAAGGCTCTCGGGTATCTGGCTACAGAGACCTTATGTTGAATATAGTTATCAATAATTCCACACAGGCCCTGTACTGTCGCATTCTTTCTTTCCACAGTTGTCGATGATATATTCTTACTCTGCTTGACAAAGAACCATTGCTAATGTGAAAGAACTTCAACCAAATTAGTAGTTATACTTTACCATTTGTTAGGCTACAATGTGGCACTGCTCTACTGTACTTCTGTCACCTGCTATATTCTCAGTTGTACCGTTGAATTGCTCAGGAGGACAAACCAGATTTCATTTTCTTTTTTTTCATAGGCATGCAACTGCCACTGTGTCACACCACTAGTACCACCGCTATGAGGAAATTTTATCCGACCAAGATTGCCAACGTTATTCGGTGTTTCCCGTGGAGCCAGCCCTGGGCCTAGCCCTACTTTCAAACACAAATTACAGGTAAGATAAGCGTTTGGTGGTTTGGGGGTATAATGGAGTATTAGTACGAGAGACGAGAGACTGAAGGTAGTACTACTAAAGTCCTAGGACTCTTGGATTCACTTCACTTAGTCTGTGAGAGGCACTTAGTGTTGAAAACATTTGGGCATTTACACTTAAAGGAAGAAAATGGAACTAAACTTTCAGGAAAACAGTCAACGTTAAACCCCCACCCACCAGGCAAGCAGTAAAAAACAGGTATGCTCAGATAAAGTTTGAAAAAGTATATTTATATCCCTAACAAAATAATCTCCCGCAAGACCCTCCCTAACCCCAACGATTGTCCTTCAAAAGTCCCCAAAAACCCAACTCCCAATTCCCACCCCCCAAAAGTCTCTAAAAAAGGGGCAAGGGACACTATGGGTGGATGCTGTTAACTTTTTGGGCCAGGGCATCATGCTCCTCGCGGAGCAAGGCGAGCTCCTGCTGAAGGCGGGACACCATCAGGGTAGTGCGGCGCAGGCGTGCCTTCACTGCCTTGCAGGTGCAAGGCCTGTGAGAAGCAGCTGTTGGCCTTGCTGCTCGGCGGTGGCGTTTGCCTTTGGCAGCCCGGCTCAGTCTCGGTGGACCACTGTGCTGGGTGGCAGCCGGTGGGGCCACGGAGGCCGATGCAGACGACGTTGTCGTTGTTGTCGACCGCACACTTTCCTCGTCCTCCAGGGCCACCAGCCGCCGATATTCCGCAACAGTGGCCTCGATTCTCCGTTGCCGGGCCGCTCTAGCCAGCTCCTTCCTCCTTGTTCGTTTGGAAGGAGAACCTATATGAAGAAAGAAAGACATAGTCTGTAACCAATGCTCTTTAAGATTAACTCAATCATTCAGCAGAAATGTGTGCTGCAGTACAACTAGCAACTTGCAAGCGCATTACATAACTATTGAGGCCAGTATCTATCTAACCTCACACTTCTTCATCCTTGCTCTAACATTAGTGGGAGTTTAAGGAACAAATTCTATGAGCACTGTGGACTTCCATTGGAGTCGACTATGAAAGTACACCAGTCTTATTCTTCTTCTTGTCTCTTGTTTTGGAAAATTGGTACGTTATTTTCTGCAAGCCGGCATAATGCCAGCGCGGTAAACTTGCACCCGAGAAAAAGAGACGCACGCCATGAGGAGTGACCTAGACTTGCGTTGCCGTTGCGTTACTGTACCCGTCCAGTACATGCAGGTGGTGAATCTCTTACTTTTCTATTACGGGTGGCACTGAGAATACTCTGTTACAACTCAAGGGCTACTGCTTAATTAATTTAACTTTCACCCTACAGTGGAAATGAGTACTAGAAATGGAAAATTGAAGAAGATAAATAATCTGATTATCTATCACTTCACATGGGATGTTTTTGCTTATATATGGGATGACTTTAGGTGCTTTGCTTTTTATTGAGTGACAGGCAGTGATACATCCACACATGAATGACTGAGTACTACTAAACTTATTAAGAGAGGTAGGGAGTGGCCACCATAATAACCGGATCTATGCAGTGCTTGCAATACAAACTACTGCTACTATTTATGGTAGTATTTGGACAAAATTAAAAGTTCTTTTCCTTGCCTTTCCTACACTGGAACGGACGTGCGGGTGCAGTGTTACATGCTCTTCAAAGTTACACTTAGTTCATCCACTGACCATCTACTCTCTCTAGATCATGGGTACTCACAAACTTTCTCTCAGGGGCTACATTTACAGTGTAGTTTGGGGCCGAGGGCCGCACTGGTGGGGGCGGAGTCAGAGGGGGCGGGGCTAAAGCAAAACGATAACTTGTGACCATGAGGTTGCACACAGGTCCCTGCAGCAGATGCCCTCATCCACTGAGCCACCAGACCCAGCATTTACATACATCTCTCTCCCTCCTGCTGTCCCTCCTGCCCTCCCTCCATCTCTCTCTCCCTCCTGCCCTCCCTCTCCCTCTGTCATCTCACTGTGTGTGTGTCTATCTGTGTCAGCCTTCAGCCCGGGTTGAGACCGCTTCCTCAACGCGCACACACAGACAACAACACCAAAGTACTTAACAGGTCTTTAAAAGACCATTAACATATTATTGAGGCTTTGTTTGTTTTAGCGCCCCTGCTTCTCCACCCTGACAATCACTGCTTGCCCGGCCCCACAGAGCAGAGGCTTTGTTCTATTTCACCTCTTTGTGGCCTTGCATCTCCACTCTGCTCTGTGGGGGCCGGGGGAGCAGTGATTGTCAGAGTGGAGATGCAGGGGCGCTAACAGGTGAAATACAAAAAAGCCTCTGCTCTGTGGGGGCCGGGGGAGCAGTGATTGTCTGCAAGGTCTGCGCACCGCCAAGGAAGGCTTGCCGGGCCACCACCGGCCCGCGGGCCGTACTATGAGTACCCCTGCTCTAGATACACATATGCTATCTAAGAGTCAGATAGTAGCATGATCCAGGTATATGGACACATACAGTTTCTGTGTCACCCACCCAGGCTGTTGTCCTTCCACCCATCATTGCTTCATCATTCACCCAGCCATGCATCTCATATTCTTGCCTTCCCAGCTAGTCTTCAATCTCAATAAGTAAGGAATATATAAGAGCTTACCTCTGGCCGCCACCACCGTCTCAACTCTCACAGCCGCCGCCGCCGCCTCCTCCCCTGATGAACTGCCCTCCGCCTCCGTGTCGAGCACCACCACCACACTGGCCCCGCCACCAGATGTTCCACCTACAAAGTACATTTAAGAATCTTAGAATAAAGCACTCACTAGTCACTAGTATTTGGTCTAGGAATGAAGACATGTGAAAACAATGTAATTTGTGACTGTCTACGTTAAAGTTAAAAAAAATGTCCCTTTTTCCAGGGAAGGTTGTCTTGCTGCACTTTTTGGCACAACTGATGAAGGCTGATTTTTTAACACGCACCATTTTTCTCCACACAGACAGAAGATGGACTTCTAACAACAAGATCAAGTTGAAACCAGGTGAGAGCTCGGCTCGACCACAAGAAATGTCTTCAATTAATCGTCAGCACTAACCACTTTTCCATTATCAGTTAAACGTTTAGTTTTATTATGACTTCATTTTAATAAATGTGTTTACTTTTAATAAAGCTTTTAAATTTAAATACAATCTGTGTTTTTTGGTCCTCCAGACTAGAGTGACTGAGCGAAAGGTTTTGCAATTTTTGCAAGCATGAGTCCAGATAGAACACTTCAAAAGACATTATGGACAATCCCAGAGGACTGCACTAAGTTGATAGAGCTATTGCTGACTAGAATCATGGGAGTTTCGCCAACCGTGCAATCTTAGTTAGCTACACAGACAGACTAATAAGAATAATCTAGTAATACCACAGGGAGTCATAGTAGAGGCAGGATAAGAATTTAGATACAGTCTACAAGAAGAGCAAAGACAATTTTGAAAAAATTCAAATGAGGAACGCTAGGAAAAATAGGTACTAGTCTAAAATGAAAACTTACTGGGGCCAGCAGAGGAGCCCTCGCCTGCCCGATCCTGGCCCTGTTGAACAGCATCCGCCGCCTGCTGCTCCTGTGTCCTCCTCTCGCCCCTGGGGGGAGCTGACGTACAACATGAAAGAAAGAACAGAAAACATGGATGATTGTTGCTTGTCAATGTCAACCAAATCAAACATTTCAAAAGAACAATAACAAAATATTTCCGCGAAATTATATTGATTATGGTTACTTTTTATTTATTTGCGGACCTGTGACTTCGAAAGTCACGTAACTCACTAAACAAAGTACTGAAACGTTCACCTAGGACTGGCAGGCAGCAGTCCGCAGGCAAGACGCAAAGTGACAGACAAACTCCATTGTGATTTCAGTCAGATCAGTGACAACACTAACAGTTGCCTGCTACATTACCAGTCATTTAAATAGTCAAACTATCAATCCACCGCCACTATTTTTCTTATTGTCAGGGTTACAAAGGAAGGGGCAGATTTAAGCCCTTGCGGCTCTTTTGCGCCGTTCTTGCGTGACTTTTGTGACGCAGCAGCTAAACAAAAAAGGGCGCCATGGTGCGGCGTATAATATTATAACAACGTGACGCATTTGGGAGATGCATCCCGTTATAAAGCCCTGCGCCATCAGGGGGCGTTCCGGCGCAAGGGAGGGCATTCCTGCGCTGGAACACATCCTAATAGTGGCTGAGGGAAATCTACAAAATATCAATCAGTCACCTTTAGGACAATGATGCGTCACACAAACCCTGCACCTGCTTGAAGCAGACGTACGGCTTGACCCAGCATTGGGGAGATAGGGTACCCCAGAGCATTGATGGAGCTGCGCCATCGTTGCGACGCAACTCCAGCAGTAAAGCTTCGGTGACGTTTTGGGCCCATGGGGCGCCGCATTGCAAATACGGCGCACCATGTTTGGTGGTGGTAGCGGGCCGCACAATTAATGGCGCATCCCTGCTACTTTGCAGGGATGCGACGGTAATTGCAATTCTGCCCCTTAGGGGCATACTTACTTACGCGTTCTGGCGCATCTCCAGAGATGCGCCAGATCAAATGCGTCACGCAAAACTACCCTTGCGACACGGCAATTGTGCCTCATTTACAATGCGGCGCGCCCTGGCGCAAGGGTAGGCACTTGCGTGACGCATCTCGTCACGTAAGAGCGGCGCATCGCTGGAGTCACGTCGCCAACGCAATGCAACTCCAGTAATGCTCAGGGCCACCCAATACTTTACATGCTGTGTCAGTCCTTTCGCCTGCTTCGAGCAGACATAAGGAATTGAATTGACGTAGCAGCGTCGCAGAAGTGCCTGCGTTAAATCTTGTAGATTTCACGCAGGCAATTTTGCGAGGCGCACAGCCGCTGGACCGCCCACCCTGCGTACTAGGAACGCACCCATTGTGGTGCAGGCCCATGGCTTTATAACGTGACGCATCTCCCTAGATGCGTCATGCTGTAAATGACTTGCAGGGATGCGGCACGTTTACGCCGCTGTTGCGTCACGCAAGGCAACGTAAACGTGGCGCAAGGGGCTTGTAAATGTAATCTGCCCCCTAGTGTCTAGCATTACGCAGTTCTGTTAAGTACACTCATACATAATAGTTACTCAGGCCAATGAGACCACGAAATAGAAAACAAATAAGCATAGTAGCAACCCCACTGAGAAGGAGAGCAGTGCACCTGAAATGCACAGAAGATTTTGAAATATAATTTAACTACAATGTAATCGTCATCAGCGGCATTATTGGCTTGCTCCATGTAAAAAACAAATATTTGCAATACAACAACACAGAGCAGGAGAAAACATCATAGTAGTGAGTGATTAAATGCCAATGGCTACTACTACTCACCAAGCCCGGGGATCTCCAAGCCGAGCTGGTCCAGCAGGTCGCGCTCGCGGTCCAGGAGGTCCGTCCAGCGATGGGTGACCTGGCTGTAGGTGCGCTGGACCCCGTAGAGGTGGGATATGGCCCAGCACACCTTCTCCCACCGCTTCCGGCGCTCCCGCATGTTGTAGCCGCCGGCCGCGATCCTGCCGCCTCCCGCGATGGTCCTGGGCAGGCGGCGCTGGACGAAGTAGACCAGCGCGCCCACTTCCTCCGGGCTGAATATCTCCCGGCGCGTCACCTGCTCCCCCCTCGATCTCACGCCTGCTGTCCTGCCACTGGGTCCAGCACTACTCCCCGCCGCCGCTGCGGCCCTCAAGTGCCTGGGCAGCTTCACGGCGCCTGGCTTGACCATGGTCTGGGCAGGTAAGGTAGGAAGAAGTAGAAAATTAAGAAAGAATAGGATAGGGAAGAAGAAAAGAAAAGAGTTTACAAAAGTAGTTTAAAAGTAAAGAAAAATAGCAGAAAAGACAAAAATATACAGCTAGGAAAAGAGAGGGATAGATAAGAAGCAAAATCGTAAAAAAAAAACTGAAAACAAGCAAAGGATGGGAAAGATATCAAGAGGATTAAACACCATGCCCAGACACAGGAAATGAATGAAAAACAAGATGGCCGGCGCCCGTTTCCGAGCGCGAAAGTCAGTTCGCGCGAGATTTTCCTCGCGATCTCGTGCGAACCTCTAGATTTCCCGCGCGATCTCGTGCGAACCTCTACTCGCAATGCGCTTACTGCGCGAGATTATACATAGCGGGCGGAAACGGAAATACGTCACGCAAACAAAATGGCCGCGCCCGTACTCGACCTTGGGGTAAATTCGCGTGTTGCGCTGCAAGCGGCTCGCGAATACTGCAAAAAAAATCGCGAAACAACAAGCCGCAAAAAAATAAAATGCTCATTCGCACGAATTGGCGGCTTCCGCGGTCGGTTTCGCACGACGCCGCGCCCCGCGAATAGCGCGAAAAAAACCGCAAAACGATTTCAGCAAAAGCAAAAGCAATGAGCAGGTGCAAAAGGTCAACCTCATGATTTGTAACGATTCTTTGTATTGCTTCCTGAGGGGGCCCTCCAGAATTCGGTTGCCTGCTTGCAACTATTGTGTGACCCTGCTCTGACCTTAACTGTATGCCACAAAGGTCCTGATTTACAGCTAAAGGAGCAGACAAGCAGGTGCCAGGCTGGAACTTTAAATTCTTTCAGTGACACATTAATTAGCCCCTAATTCATTATTGTCAGTTGGGGCAGGGCAGGTGTTGTAACTAATTTTGCAACAATGAAAGCACTTAGCAAGTGCAAAAGATCACTAATCAGGGCGCACTAAGGAAGCAGGTGCCAGCTAAAAAAATATTCTGTGACACATTAATCAGCCCCAAATTAATTCAGGTCACTTGAGGCAGGGAAGGTGTGCTTTGCTTTGCCGAAAATAATGTACACTGGACAACCAGAGGGTGTGGTGATGAAACAGAGGGTGGCATGGGTGGGCCAGAGGGTGGCATGAGTAGTCAGAGAGTGGCAGTGGTGACAGAGAGTGGCAGTGATGAAGAAGAGTGTCCCAAACAGGCTGGACATGTAGAAACAACAAGTTCGCAAAACTTGCGACCCGACAGGTAAGTTCGCAAATTGCAAAATTGTAAAAACCCTCGCGAACTGGCAGAAACACGGGCGAACACACAAAAAAAAAAAATCCGCAAATTCGCGGGAATTCGCGGATTTTGCGGATTGCGAATCCGCAAATCCGCAAAATTCGCGAACGCGAGATCCGCAAAATTCGCCCATGCTTACCCAGAACCTGGAACTTAGATTACCTCAGGCAATGTGGAACACATGAACACTCTTTTGTTATACTTTCATACCAGTCCAAAACAGGGAGTGTATGAAGACAAGTGCAAGTTTGAAATGTTTATTTCTAATGCCATGTTCTCATGCGCAGTATCTTAGCTAACACAAGCAGACATATTATCAGCAACAAGATTATCAGCATAGTTACTATTCCATAAAACACAAAGGGAGAAAGCATGTTATAATGCTAAATAGAAACAGGTTTAAAATAGACCTATATTTCACCCTCCCTTGCTAGTAAGTTATTTTATATCTACAGAAGGTCTCTTGGGATTACAAAGGCGGCCCCAAACCTCTGGTACTAGCAGAAATGGATCACATCAGATTCTGCACCAGCTCTCAGCATGCAAATGTTCTCCAACTGTGTGTGATCATGCCTACGCAGTGCATTATTAAACGCGCCAAAATCAGAGTTGGCCACAGCTGCATATATGTTATGTCTAGAAAGTGTGCTGATCAGTCCGAACAACAACCACTGTGTTGAAATAACCTTGAAAGCCTCTGCACTCACTGTTCAGACAAAGCTTACCAAGCAAGGCTGCTAATATAGAAAAACATATTATTCAAGTGTGAAGCAAAACACTCTGCTAGACTCTAAACATTTATCATAATGTGTGCTGTGTGCAAAAAGGCAGCAGAAAGGAAAAATGGTGTTTAAACTTCTAATAAGCTCATGTCAACTTAACACAGTGTGAATGCAAGGCTCAGCCCCACGACAGTAGAGGCTACACCCCCCACATATTCAGATTGGCTGTCCTCTCTACATAAGACCTCTAAGATTGATGTGGCAGATTGCAGAATAGTAGAAAGAAAATATTTTGGGACTGTTTGTTCAATTGGTCTCCCTTATAGTTATAGTTATTTTGTGATCTTATACACATATTTGGGGGGTTTTAAGTTGTTGAGTTTATCACTTTTTCCGTTTTTTTTTTTTTTCGATCCCATGATTATGCCTTTTTGGGAGCTTTCGGACTGGGCTGTGTGGACTGTGCTGGACCTTACCAGGTTTTATTCTCCTGCTGGCAAACAGCTGCAGTCAGCGGTCAAGATCATAAGAGAGCGACCACCCTCTCCTGGGAATAGAGAGGTCATCTACATTATCTTTTAGGTTCTGTCAATATACCGGTAGGCGGGTGGAATTATCTCGGGTGCCTACGTCTCTCGAAAGTTAGAAACGGTAATGACATCCTACTTGTTTAGTCGTTTGGGGTCAGAGGCGAATGAGGTAAAATAAAAATTAAATAAAATATAAAATAAAAATGCAACAATATTTGAAGCCATTAAGCAATTTTATTTAATGTAGTTTAGAAAAAGAAAAATATATACATATTTTAGTATTGATAAAAAATGTGATTTATTTTAATAAATGTGTTTAGTATTTTTAAACACACCGTACACCGGCTGTAGCACAAGCTCCCATGGGGAAATGGGAAGTTGATTTAATCCCTGCCCCTCAAGGTGCCTGCCACATAGTGCAGGGATTAACAGGGTGTCCCTCGGCCCCCAACTGAAGGCCGCAGAGAAAAGGGGGCCCTGGAAAGTCCAACATGGAAAGCCTGTTGGAAACTGAGCATCATAATCCCTAAAGCGGAAAGGCCTTCCTATGGGATTACAGGCCGGTTTCCTACTGGTCGAAGGACTTCTAGAGCCTGTCGGAATCCAGCCAGAATGGCCGGCCGGTTTAAATTCTGACCAGCTGTATTGTAATCAGCTGGCTGAATTAAAACCAACAATCTCATTCATAAACCCTCTGACATAAGGTAATAGGCCTCTTTATTGTAATGAGAGAGGAAGGGAGCTAAATAGAGCTTAAGTGAGGTTTTAAGTTATATAATGTTACTTTTAACCAGTTTTACATCCCCATGCACACATCACGTAGGTTGTTATAATTTGCTAATTCCTCACCAGCAGAACTTGCGGGTCAGAGTCTCTCCCTACCTGTCGGAACCAACAGAAACCACCTGTGGCATGCCCCAGGGCTCCTCCCTCAGCCCCACCCTCTTTAACATCCACATGGCTCCCCTCACAACCATAGTCAGGAACCACAGACTCAACATCATCTCGTACGCCGGCGACACCCAGCTCATCCTCTCCCTCATCAACGAACCCAATACCACCAAACACAACTTCTATGAAGGGATGAAAGCTGCACCACCTGGATGTAGAATAGCTCAGTCCCCATCCTCGGCTCCACCCGCTCTGCATGAGATGACTCCTGGTGGCCTCCCGCCCCCATCCCGATGGACCATGCACAAAACTTCTGCATCATGCTAGACTCATCGCTCACAATGAACCACATCAATGCTGTCTCTTCGACCTGCTTCTACACCCTCTGCATGCTTTGAAAGACAGAAAAGCTGTCATGCACGCTGTCATCAGCAGCAGACTGGACTATGACAACACCCTCTACGCCAGAGTCAACAAGAAACTCCTTTGCAAAATCCAGAACATTCAGAACACCGCAGTCAGACTGATCCTCAACATCCCCTGCCGCAGTCACTTCACCCAATCCCTACGAGACCTCCACTGGCTCCCAGTCGAAAGAAGAATACCCTTCAAACTCTTCACCCATGCATACACGGCCTCCACAACACTGGACCAATATACCTGAACAACTGCCTCTCCTTCCATGCACCCAAAAGACACCTCAGATCAGACAACCTCTCTCTGGCCTCCGTCCCACACATCCACAGGACCATGACAGGAGGAAGGTCCTTCTCCTACCTAGCAGCCAAGAACTGGAACGACCTCTACATCCACCTCTAGCAAGTCCCCTCACTGACCCAATTCAGGAAGGACCTAAAGACCTGGCTCTTCGGATTACTCTAGCAAACAAAGGAGCCGCCCCCTCCCAGTGCCTTGAGATCCTCACGGGTGAGTAGTTGCACTTTAAAAACCCTGATTGATTATTTAATTTTAGGCTTAAAAAAAAGAATAAACACATTTAAAGTACTTCTTTATAAATCCAAATTAAACAAATAACGTAATTTTCCTTGTTTTATTTGTTGGTCGTTTACTTTAAATGAAGAAGACAACGATCAGGAAAAGATGGAAATTACATTTTTATGGCTATTAGATGACTTTTTTAGATAAACTCTAAACTTTTTTGGGATGTTTGGACCCTTTTCGGAGAGGTTTTTGGTGCATCCAAGAAAGAATTTTAGCTATTGCTTTGTATTTTTACCATTTTTATATTTGTTTGGATTTTGGATAGTAATTATATTTTCTTAGCAGCTCCCTATGCCCAAAAGCAATGCCGGCTCCTGGAGGAGTCGGGGAGCCGGCAGGGACCGCGGGGCATTGGGGCTCCCCCCTGCGGTCCCCAATGGTGAAGCCAGGCTCCGGCCCCGGGGCCAGAAGTGGCCCAAGGAAGGGCGGTCCCCCTCCCGTAATAAAATTAAAAAATATATAGAAAGAGGCAAAGCCCCAGGGGATAGGGTCCCCTGGGCCAATAATGGCCTCAGGAGGGGGCAGTGATGCCCCTCCTTTCAAAGGAAATTTAAAAAAGCCAAAAATATTTGGCCATGCCCTAGGGGATGGGGTCCCCAGGGCCGAAATCGCCTTGGGAGGGGGGCTGCGTCGCCTCCTTCCTGTTTTTTTTTAAAGTATATAATGTCTCAGGCCCTGGGGGCATTGGGTCTCCAGGGCCCACAAAATATTAGGAGAAGAAGGGCCACACCCCGCCCCCTTCTAACAAAAATAAAAAATAGAAAAGCCGGCATCTCGCCGGAGGCCCCACCTCCTCCTTGCACCACTCTGCAAACTCGCCTTCTGGCATGTTCTAAGTTGGGGGATTAAGTCCCCTTGAATCCTGAGGGTCCCTGGGCGCCAACTAGCCCACCAGGTACCTCCAGTAAGCCTCACACTGTGGGATTGCTGAAAGGTGGTCTGAGGCCATGCTCCTTTTTACACAACCTCTCCTTCCCCCCTCTGGGTACCTAGAATGTTGAATTGTGAGCTTCATTCATTTCTTCTGTAGTGGGAGGGGGAATAGAAAGTATGGTTCCTATAATCTTGTTAGATTTAGAGGGGACAAAGCACTCCGGTGCTGCTTCAGACTCTGTTGTGTTGCACCGAGAGGAAAATTGTCTTGCAGGAAAGGTAAATAATGGGGCATTTAGAGCCTCAATGATCAAACTTCTACCGGGCAAAACTATTTGCTCTGGGGGCTAAGGAACCCTTTTGGGAGCCCTCGTTAGGTTATTCCAAAGGATGTCCCTAGAGCAGATCCTTGCGTATTCTTCCTTGGATTTTATTTTGATATATGATAGTAAATCTACCCCGGTGAACAGAAGCTCTATCCTAAATTCATTTTTGGAGATTGGAGATTTAAAGTTGTTGAAAAGTAGTGACATTAGAAATGTGGCTATCCATTCACTGGCACCGGCCCTCTACTCTAGAATTACCTTTGGCTCACTGCCTATCGCAAATTTGGTGGTGCAAAACTGCGATTATTTTTTTAAAAGGGGGGAGCGTTGCTGATCTCTGGGAGGTCCGGATCAACAACTGAATATCTCCAATATGAATCTGCCATTGGTGGTTACGGGAGTGGGGCTTGATAATGTTTGTTCACAGGGAAATCCCAAAGATATAGTTGTCTCACTAGGGCAGGGGGATTTGTAATCAAAATTGTGGAGGGTCCTGCAGTCCATTTGCGAGTAGTTGAGTCTTAAGATGATCATCTTAAGTGGAGTTGGGTGGCATGTGTCTTAAATACCACCTGCCCTTCACTTGAAAATAATGAGTTATTGAGGTATCTCGGGTGGGCTTTTTCCATCATGGAACATGGCTGAGTTGAGTCAAGATTAGATAAAATTAGAAATCTCTCAATGCCTTAATTGTATGGATACAAGAAACCTGGGCATGTACAGAGTTTACTCTCACTGATTCTTTTTTATTCTGTTGTAATGCAAGGCATCCTGAAAGGGGTCATGCCACTGGGGGGATGGCTATTTTACTGAAGAAAAGGGTCAGTTGGAACCAGGAAGTTTTCATTCATCCCTCTAATGTATGTCTTTGTTTAGACTGGCTTTCCCGGATGTGTGAGGTTGTCCTTATTTTCTATTAGCAAATATGCACATTATCCTTTGGAAATCATCTGATTATTTGATGTGCTTATTCTTTGCTTTTGTTCATGACATTAGTGTCACATAAGACTATCCTTGGGTAATAATAATGGGTGCCCTAAATGCAAAGGTATCTAATTCTGCCTCTTCAACCTTTGATAATTTTGAAAAGTTAGAAGTCTGGTCTATTTTGCAGATCCACCTTCCAGAAAGAATGAGAACAGATAAGCGCAGCTTCTTATTACTTGCAACCTTGGAAAAATATGATTTGGTAATCTTAAATGGAAGAGCTTCAGTGGGAACATTTCTGCTTGCACCTTCAATCATTTTCTACTCAGAGTCTACTTGATTACATGATAGTATTTTATCAGATGTTGGGGACTGGGAGAAACTTACTGTAGTTCCAACTGATCACAGTTTAGTTGGCACACCTGTGCCCTTTAATCTGCAGGAATTAGTCAAGGGTATTTATCCTGAGCAAGACCAGCATGAATAAATCGAACAGCCATACTTTCTGGACAGCTAAGAATATTCCGATTCTAAGTACTAAGATTAAGACTATAATAACAATGCTAAAACATTATATAAAGAGGCAATGGCAAAATATAAACATCTGATTACCTTAGAAAAAAGTAGATACTACCTAACGCAAATCGAATCTGCCCAAAACTCCACCAAGGAACTATTTCAAGTGGTAACTAAACTCTCCACACCTCCAACAGGTTCGACTACGGAAGCATCGCAAGATTTATGTAACTCTCTTGCTAATTTCTTCAAAGAGAAGGTCACTCATATCTACTCAAATTTCGTCACTCAGGCTAATTCAGATCCGCCTACCCCCTATAACTGAACTAAGACCTCCCTCTCCACCGTATTCTCTGAATTTGCTCAGGTCTCTCTTGAGCAGGTACGTGAGCTCATTCTATCTATCAAATCTGGTTCCCCACTGCATCCCTCGCCCCCCTCTATCCTCAAATTGATTCCGGATCCTATCACGGATACCCTAGCAGAGATTTGCAATTCAATGTTTAGCACTGATATTTAGCCATCAATATGGAAAAAGGCCATCATTAAACCCCTACTCAAGAAATCCAACCTTAATCCGCTAGAACCCAAAAATTACAGACCTATAGCTTGTCTTCCGTTTCGATCAAAGATCATTGAAAAATTAATGAATAGGCAACTAGCTCAACTCATCGACAATAATAAGCTGCTTGATGATACCCAATTCGGGTTCAGGAAGGGTCATCGGACTGAGACAGCCCTCATCAAGGCCTCAGACGAGATCAGGATGATCTTGGACAGAGGTGGAGCGGCTGTCCGTATCCTGTTGGATTTGTCTGCGGCTTTTGACACGGTCGATCATACCATCTTGATCGACCGTGTCACTGCCATTGGCATTGAACAAAAAGCGAGGGCGTTACTAGCATCATTCCTTGCCAACCGCACTCAATCGGCCAAGCTGGGTGAATTTTACTCCCCGGTTTTTTCCCTCCCATGTGGAGTACCTCAGGGATCTTCCCTAAGTCTGACCTTATTCAATATCTATGTGTTGGACTTGGCAAGGACCATCAAATCTCATGGGATGAGGTTAACATCATATGCCGACGACACCCAACTTGTGCTGGCAGTCCACAATGATGGAGTAGAAGTGGCAGCAAATTTAAAGAGGGCATGCGAGACATCAGCCTCTGGATGTCACGCAACTGCTTGAAGTTGAATTCCGACAAAACGGAAGTAATGACCTTCGGTAGCTTATCCCCCAGCTGGTCCCCAATTCGGTGGCCAACTGAGATGGGAGCCCCTCCGCAGCCTGTCACTAAGGTTAGGAATCTGGCAGTGATGTTTGACGATAAGCTCTCTTTTATTCACCATGCAAATGTGATAGCCTCATCATCTTTTTTCGCCCTCAAAATGATGAATAAACTTCTCCCGTTTCTTCCTTCGAGCGCAGGAAAAACCCTCATGTGTACATTGGTCTTATCCAAGATCGATTACTGCAATGGTCTCTTTTTAATGCCCAGGAGAAAGTTTTAAACAAATTGCGGCTAAATTGTGGAACACCTTGCCCCTTACATCAGGGCCAGTCCTCCCTTCTTACTTTCAGGAACCTAGTAAAAACGTGGCTCTTCAACCAGTAATTCATTATTCCATCAGCTCTGCTTTCTGTCTTTCAGCGCCAAGACACCTTTGGGTATTTGTGCGCTATATAAATTTCACAAATACATAAATAAATAAATAAAGTCCGTGCAAGTTTGAAGGAATTATTTAGGGGTGACTTTATATCTATATACAAATCCCATATGGCTGAGTTCTAGAAATGGGGTTCTAGGAATGAATGGCCCCCAGCAACCAAAAAAGAGTAATCTTAAATTGAAGGCTTTAAATCAGGAAATTAATTTCCTGTTAAGAAGACAACATTTGTCATTCTCCTCGATAGGAAAGCACAAAGTTGACCGTCTTAAACTTGTAAGATGTCAACTCAAAGCTCGAGAGTATAGTTAGGAATGTGTTGTTAAATGAATCAATTTAAGGGAGGACACAATTCTGGGGACTCAGGGAAATACTGGCACTTGATCGCCAAATGTTGTGATGACAGGGTTAATGCATTTGCAATTCCTATTCCAGAAAATGTTGGGGCGAGATATATTACCAAGCAATACCTGGACACCATTCACTCAGGATCCCCGGAAGACCCCTGCCCTCACCACATCTACAACAAAGCCAGCAGCACCATCGCACCCCACCTCCGGAAAACCATCTACATCTCCTTCGAGACTGCGTCCTTCCCAGAGAGTTGGAAGCACGCAGAGATCAACGCCCTACTCAAGAAACCCAAGGCGGACACCAAGGACCTGAAGAACTTCCGACCAATCTTCCTGCTCCCGTTCGCGGCTAAGGTCATCGAAAAGGCCATAAACAAACAACTGACCAGCTTCTTTGAGGAGAACAACACCCTGGACCCGTCCCAGTCCGGATTTCGCAGCAGCCACAGCACCAAAACTGCCCTCATCGCCGCCACAGATGGCATCAGGAGTCCCCTGCTCGACAACGGAGAAATCGCAGCCCTCATTCTCCTGGACCTTCGATACGGTCTGCCACCGCACACTATGAGCACGCCTCTACAAAGCCAGAGTCCAAGAGAAGGCCCTGGACTGGACCACCTCCTTCCTCTCCGGCAGAACACAGAGCGTCTGCCTCCCCCCCTTCCGCTCCAAAGCCACTGAGATCATCTGCGGAGTACCCCATGGCTCATCCCTCAGTGCAACACTGTTCAATGTCTACATTGCACCGCTTACCCACGTCGCACGACGGCACGACCTCAACATCATCTCTTACACCGACGACACCCAGCTGATCCTCTCCCTCATCAAAGACCCCCACACTGCCAACACCAACCTCCACGAAGGAATGAAGGCCGTCGCCGACTGGATGAAAAACAGCCGACTAAAGCTGAACTCAAGACAAGACAGAGGTCCTCATCCTCGGATCCACCCCCTCGGCCTGGGACGACTCCTGGTGGCTGACTGCACTTGGAGCACCCCCCACACCCCCCGACCACGCACGCAACCTAAGGGTCATCCTCAACTCCATCCTCTCCATGACGAAGCAGGTCAACGCCATCTCCTCCTCCTGCTTCAACACCCTCTGCATGCTTCGCAGGATCTTCAAGTGGATCCCCACCTAAACAAGAAGGACGGTCACCCAGGCCCTTGTCAGCAGTAGACTGGACTACGGAAACACACTCTACGCAGGAGCCATGACCAAACTCCTGAAACAGCTCCAACGCATCCAGAACGCATCCGCACGTCTGATCCTCGACATCCCTCGCCGCCGCCACATCACACCTCACTTGAGAGACCTGCACTGGCTCCCCATCAACAAGAGGATAACCTTCAAACATCTCACCCATCCTCACAAGGCACTCCACAACACCATACCAGCGTACCTCAACAGCTGACTCAGCCTCTACACCCCCACCCGCAAGCTCCGTTCCGCAGACCCCACCCCAGCCCCCGCCCCCCGCATCTGAAGAGTGACCGCAGGCGGCAGATCATTCTCCCACCTCGCTGCAAACACATGGAACACCCTCCCCATCCACCTGCAGCAGACCAATGACCTTCTAACTTTCAGGAGACTCCTCAAGTCCTGGCTCTTCCAACGGTAGCAGCTCCCACCGCCCTAGCGCCTTGAGACCCTCATGGGTATGTAGTGCGCTCTATAAATGCTATGATTGATTGATTGATTGATTGATATTCAAGCAATATTGAAGTAAATAACTCCGTGTCGCTTCATGTAGATGAAGAGATGCTCGCACTGTATGGTGCTCCTTTAGCATATTAAATCATGGATTTTATAAAGAATGCCAGACTATCTGGGGGATTGGGGCTGAATAGGTTTTCCATTGCAGCTATTAAAAAGGAAACTGTACCTTGGGATCTTTTTTGGGCTACTGTTTGACCATTGTTACCACTCTGGGAAAATCCATTCATCTTGGAAAGGTAGCAGTATTGTATCGCTGTATAAAAAGGGCCCTAAATCTTCCCCCGCAAGCTTTAGACAAAAAATTGGTATGTTGTCCATTAGTTCCTTACTATATGCTGACGATGTAGCCAATATAGACTTGACTTCCATTGGCTTACAGCGTCGTCTCTCAGCCTTCGTGAAGTATGCAGAAGACCGCTTTCTGAAAATAAATATTTCTAAAATCAAAATCTTACTCTTTCGTAAAAATGATGCTAGAATGAAGTTTAAATTTAACTGGTATGTAGGTATGGCTAATTTTAAAAAAGTGGACTCGTATCTTTATCTTGGTGTGGTCTTTTCTAAGAGTGGGTGAGACTATGATCATATAAATCTGTGTTCGAGCTGGGCATGCTCCCAGGCAAAATCCCTTAATAGATCTTATAAAAACCTGTGGGAGACGCCATTTTGGGCAAGTCCTGTCTGTTTATTGAGTCAAAATCCCCCCTCACTATGCTATGCTTGTGAAGTGCTGGAATTAAAGCTCTAGCACATTTTCGAGGGTATTGAAGGACACATTTTATGCCAGATATGCATATTGAACACGCTTGCTGCCCCTCATGCTCTTTGTTTGGAGTTTGGCTTACTTTCATCTTATTACTTCTCTTTGCACGCTGTTTTGAGGCGGGGTAAATCGCTTTTGTGGAGAGGATAGAACACTGTGAAGTCTGAAAATGTTCTCTTGAAAAAGAAAAGAGCGCTCTCTATAGATCCTTTGAGCGGGCTAAGGACATTTTGGGGCTTGATCTGAATGTAGACTCTTCTTTGCCCAAGTCCGCTCTTAAGTGCTACATAAAAAACTCTCTGTTTAATATAAATCTGGACAGAGATATTATCCTATGCCAACGTAACCGAGTGGTTTTGAAGACTAATTTGGGGAATAAACCTCAGCCTTATTTAATTTGGAATCTCCCTCATGGAGTCAGAGGATTCACCCTGTTTATTGAGAATAGATTTGCTCCCGTTGGGTGTCCTTACTGACATAAGGGATAATATACCGAAAGAGAAGAGAATGTTCAAGTTTTGCCAGTTATACATCCAAGATCTCAATCATGTACTCTTTTTCAGTCCAGTGTTACAGATGGCATACGTTCCGCATTGGAGGTTTTTAATGTTTCCACCTAACTAAATGTTCTGTAGAAAGGTCTATCAATTCTTCAAATACTTTCTAAGCCTTTAATAGCAATTGTGATTGTATATTCTGGTTGGTGTATTCTGTATGTTTTGTATTTTGCAACTGTCTCTCTTTTAGGCCTCTATGTTTTAGATTCATTTTTATATTGAATCTATATTTAAAAATGTAATATTTGCTCATTTCATATTGCACTATGCATGAAGTCTTCATTTAGGTCTTTGCTGTGCAGTCAACATTACATTTTGGAGGCCTTGTTTCTTGGATCTATCTTAAAAGTCGAATTCACAAAATGTTAATAAGTCATACTTATGAATTGTTATGTATGTTAGGGTTTGGAGGAACAAATCTTTTTAAAGCTGATTTTTGTAATATATACTATGCACTGCTGCTTTTTTTCTTTTATCGTTGTTATTTGGCGTGTGTACCTCCGTCGGAGTTCCTTTTCATAAAAAAATTTACTTGACTTGGATAGCTTTGTTGTCTGTCACAGTTGTCTGCTTCTGGTTCAATGGCTTTCCTCCCTATTCTTGTGTTTGTCCTGCCTGTGGGATTGTGAGCGGTCTAGTAGTTGGGTGGGCGGAGTTAGTGGGCTGGGGGAAGATTAGGATCCAGGGGATGGGCTAGTCAGTTAGAGTACGGACGGGGACCTGAGAGCACATGTTGAATAAAGCTCTTAGATACATAAAGAAGTAGTCTGTCGTTATTACGAGGAAGACACAACAACTGGCGACGAGGATGGGATGCACAGCTTGCTGTCCCTGAACCCCCAAATGACATTCGGTCCCGTTCCTAGAAATTGGGAAGGAAGTCGCTGTTGCGACGCAGGTGCACCAAGAAGAATTGCCGCCCAGAGAAGAGAGGCCAGCAGTTCATATCTGTTCCGTGATCGGGAGATGGCGTAGAGCCCCAGCGAAGAAGCGCAGTCGAGCATTGGTGAAGTTTTGAATTTGGCGCCGGTACGCGCCTGAAGCGGTGAGAAGCTAAGAGGCCCGGCGTGGTATGAGGCCTACTGACAAGCTCTGAAGTCATCTAGTACCACTGTGCTACGAAATCGTAAGAAGTGTGAGATCAGGATAAATGCGTGGAAAAGTACTGAACAGATGAGATAGCCCGCCACGAGCGACCCTCACCCCAAAAGCGTGCGAAGTGGCATGCGCGCGAAAAGCCGAAGTTTGAATTGCGGCCCAAGCGTACCTGGTGAAGCGGAGTGGCCGGCGAGAGACAGGCAGACGATTGGAGAGATCGTTGTGCCAGCGGTGTGGTGGCGACCGGTGAGTCCCTGTTGCAACGCATCGTGCGAGTGAAGAGTGCATGTCGTCAGACATCGCAGAGTGAAAGCCGTCAATCAAGCGGCCATTTTGAAGTCAGGCAAGACGGGAAGGACCTCCCTGGTCAATAGTGAAGCGGCCATTTTGGAGTCAGGCATCAGTGCGCGCCATTCAGTTAAAGAAATTCGAACACAGTAATGATCGAATAACGGACTGTACCAAGAGCGCCTCGCCCCGAGAGGCAAGACATAAAGTGTCACGAGTACAGTGTACCGACGAGTCACATGAATGAGGTGACCCTGTTGCATGAAGACAAGCCTGAGACATTCCAAGCCACACGGTAATGAACTGATGAAAACATGAATAACATGAGATGATGGCTCAGCGTGAATAAGGGCATCACTTGAAACTGTGAACAGTGAATCACACGACTGCCCAGAGGCAGCGACAGAGTTCTTGAACAAGCACAAGACAATCCAAATGACCACACGTGGCCAAGAGAGATAGAGTGTCACAGGAAACAGGAACATTATATAAATCATTCATCATGTCAATGCACAAATCACCACAAAGAGAAGCCAAGCCAATCCTGGTGGGCATGACCCACCTGAGGCCCCCAGAGCCATCGACTCTGATAGCTGGTGGAAGCATGGGTCCACGGTTGCAGGAGTGGGTTGAAGACTTCGAGGACTACATCAAAGGGTCCAAGGTGACGGTGGATGAAGACCAGTTGATTGCATTGCTTAATTTAGTTGGAAAAGACATTAGCAAAGTAATAAAAGCACTGCCCCCGGCTGAAACCGGGACGTATGCCAAAGTTCGTGAAGCCTTAAACAAAATGTTCCTGCACAAGCGTAATGTTGATTACGAGAGATACATGTTTCACCAGGCTCGACAGGACAAAGAAGAGCTGATGAGCACTTACTTAACACGACTGCGCCGACTATCACAATATTGCAATTTTGACACATTTTCCACTGAAGATGCCATACGGCTTCGAATCATAGACGGGTGTCAATCTGAAGCACTTAGAAGGAAGCTGTTAAAGAAAAGTCACAAACTTGATGAAATTGAGGAGATGACAAGGGTGCACGATCAGGCCGAGGAGCACGCCAAGAAGATGGAGTCAGGGCGTGCGGAGAAAAGAGAGCAGGCCAACAGAGTCCAGAATGACAGATCCCGCAAGCGTTCCAGAGAAAGGCCCAGAAGAAACAGGCCATCTGCCTGGCACCAGCAAGCCGGACACCGGCGCCCTGAAACCCGTTGGCTAGACAAAAGGGCAGATCGTACCAAGAAATGCTATCGTTGTGGTTATGAGCTCCCACATACAGACGCCTGTCCTGTGATGGACCAGCAGTGTCGGAAGTGCAAGCACAAGGACCATTTGGAAGCTATGCGTGGAGATCCTCGAGGTGAAATGAGGAATGGTGCAGCTCGAACGTCCAGGCCGGGCGCTCGGCGTCACCACGTGCGAACCTCACAAGATCACACTCAATCATTGCCTGAGTCCCCAAACTCTAGTAGAGAGTCGAGACGATCTCAGTGGATCTGCAGATTGCCGTCCCGAGAATTTCGGTCACCATCTTGGGAACCTAAATACACCAATGAATATGTAAGCATGGTGGCTAACCCGGACCAGTTGAAAAAGTACCCCCGACTCGATATCCTCGTAGGAAACCATAGCACTAAGTTTGTGCTAGACAGCGGAGCATCGCTAAATTATCTCCCAGTGACTGAGTATAGAAAGATGAAACCAATGCCCACCTTGAACCCAGCACATGTCTGGGTGTACACATGGATGGCTAAAGAGCCACTGAACTGTCTTGGGCAATTCTCCACGACCCTTAAATATAAGACTAAGTCCATATCAGCTGTCATACATGTTATTGAGTGTCCAGAGGCGGACTGCCTTCTCAGCTTGCCGACCGCTGAACGCCTTCGCCTAGTAGAAATTCTGTATCAAGTCAACAATGATCCTGATATAATTCATAAATTTCCAAAGTTGTTCTCGGCCTAGGGAAGATGAATAAGTGTCAGATTAAACTTCACATAATGAACAAGTCCGTCCTGTTGCTCAACACCCTCACAGGGTGCCATTCCATCTCCAGCAGGCCGTCGAAGATGAACTGCAAGAGTTACTGAAAGCTGACATCATTGAACGTACGCATGGTCCCACGCCCTGGGTGTCACCGGTAGTGATAGTTCCCAAGAAAGGGACGCCCGAGAGAGTGCGCTTGTGCGTGGACATGCGAGTGCCTAACATGGCCATAGAACGGGAGCGCCATCCTGGGCCCCATCTGAGTGACATGATATCTGCCTTAAACGGCGCAAAAGTGTTCTCCAAACTTGATCTAAATAAAGGCTATCATCAGTTAGAATTGCATGACAAGTCGCCATATATCACGACCTTTGTCACACACCTGGGGTTATTTCGCTGCAAGCGATTGAGTTTTGGCATATCCTCAGCAGCGGAAATATTTCAGGAAGCCATTTGTCAAACCATTCACCATATACCCAACACCCTGAACTACAGTGATGATATACTGGTGTATGGGTCTACCACTCAAGAACATGACAAGGCACTAGATCGAGTTTGCCATGCATTGTTGGAAGCCAACCTGACCTTGAATCGAGAGAAATGTGAGTTTCACCGGTCCACACTCAAGTTCTTCGGGCACATTTTTTCAGCAGCCGGGATGAAGCCTGACCCCGACAAAGTAGCTGCCATGAATAACGCCAAGAGTCCACAGGACGTTGGAGACATCAGGTCATTCCTGGGCATGGCCAGTTATTGTGCCCGGTATATCAAAGACTATGCTACCATCAGTCATCCTCTTAAAACCCTCACCAAGCAGTGTCAGCTGTTTGAATGGACCCCCCAATGTGAGCGAGCCTTCTGTGAGATCAAAAAGGCAGTAGAGTCTGCCTCCAACCTAGCATATTTTGAACCCAAGCACAAGACAGAAATCACTGTGGATGCCAGTCCGGTGGGTCTAGGTGCCATACTTGCACAATATAATAACGACACTGATCAAAGACACATTGTGGCTTATGCGAGTCGCAGTTTGACAGACCCAGAAAAAGCATACTCACAACCAGAGAAAGAAAGCCTGTCGGTTGTGTGGGCGTGTGAACATTTTCACGTCTTCATATATGGCAAACATTTCACGATGGTGAATGATCACCAGGCCCTTGTGACGATATTTGGAAACCCTCGAGCAAAGATGCCGCCTCGCTTTGAACGGTGGGGTTTGAGACTACAAGACTTCATCTATACCATTGTGCATAAGCCTGGGAAGTCGGCCAATCCTGCTGACTATATGTCACGCCATCCACAGCAGTCTCAGATCACTGGGCCATCTATGGCTGAGGAGTATCTTTATTTTGTGGTGGATCAGGCCAGGCCACCGGTAGTTCCCCTCGAGGTCATTCAGAAAGCCACTAGAGATGATGCAGCGCTGCAAAAAGTTATGAGCTGTTTGCGAAACAACCGGTGGAGACACATTGATAAGGAAGGGGAGAGTGAGCCACAGCTTCGGCAAGAACTGCAGGCATTTCAGCACATCAAAGAGGAATTGTCATCCACCTCCGAGGGACTCCTGTTAAGGAATCAGAGAATTGTCATTCCCAAGAACCTATGCCAGGGAGTCATCAATCTGGCGCATGAGGGTCAACGTGGCATTGTAGCAACTAAAAGGGCGTTGAGAGAAAGAGTCTGGTTCCCTCTATTAGATCACATGGTCGAACTCACATTAAGAGATTGCCCTCAATGTCAATTGGTCAAGTCTGGAGATCTGCCGCCACCACTGCAAATGACTAAATTGCCTCAAGGAGTGTGGTAGGAATTGGCCATGGACTTTTATGGCCCGCTGCAATCTGGCAAATATGTCCTTGTAGTGATTGACAAATATTCACGATTCCCAATTGCTCAATTTGTATCGTCCACCAGTGCATCCAGCACAATAGTAATGCTAGATGAGGTGTTTGCTGCCTGGGGTGTTCCTTAAGAACTGAAAACAGACAATGGTCCCCCATTCACTAGTCAGGAGTTCGAGGACTTTGCAAAGCATTTATATTTCCACCATCGGAAAGTCACCCTGTTGTGGCCACAGGCTAACGGCACTGTGGAACGATTCATGGCCACTCTCAAGAAGACTATTCAACAAGCAAATTTGATTAAGCCAGATCTCCCAGTGGCTCTCAATGAAGTGCTGAGGGCCTATAGAACCACCCCACATGCCACCACGGGCAAGTGCCCAGCGACATTAATGCTGGGTCGACCTATCCGGATCAGAATTCCCACATGGGAAGGTGCGCTGAGACCCGTGTCCCCTGCCCGCATTGATTCCGAAGTCCGAGCTGCCGATGTTGCGAACAAAGAGATCATGAAATCATATGCTGATCGACGCCGGCGAGCCAGACCCTCCTCCCTGCAGGAAGGAGATACTGTTGTGGTAAAACAAGAGCAACAAAAGAAAACGGACTGTCGATTCCGAGATGATCCTTTGACCATTACGCGCCAGAGGGCACCATGGTGACTGCAGAATCAGACAGCCGGAGAATTACCAGGAATATATCCCATTTCCAAAGATGTACTCCAGCTCTGAGAGATGCTCTCACTAGAACAGTTGAACCAACCAGTGGTGAATGCAGTGAGAGTTGTGACCAAATAAGAGACCCTCCAAATGTGGACGCTCAGCTTGAGAGTGAGACTGCCTATGATGGAGGCTCCCAACGGCCTCGACGAGATGTTCGACGGCCTAAACGACTATTGAGGAACTATGAATTAACTGGTTATTCCATTTTGTTAAGAAAGGGGGAGATGTGGGATTGTGAGCGGTCTAGTAGTTGGGTGGGCGGAGTTAGTGGGCTGGGGAAGAGGAGGATCCAGGGGATGGGCTAGTCAGTTAGAGTAGGGACGGGGACCTGAGAGCACATGTTGAATAAAGCTCTTAGATACATAAAGAAGTAGTCTGTCGTTATTACGAAGAAGACACAACAACGCCCATTAACATTTCGATCTCACAGTGCTCCGACTGGATGAGTTGTATCGTTCGACTACATACATGATGATATTTAGTGTATGTTTCCCTCCTTATAAACTCTCTTTCCATCTCTCGCTCACCCCACCTCCTCACGTTTTCTGTGTTAAAATATTTTTTTTAATGTCACCCAGTTTTTCAATACTGCACACCCCACACTCCATAATGCTATGCGTCTTCAGATAATTTTTGTTTTATTTTGTTATGTTTTTACAACAGCTTTGTGCTTCATGCTCACTTTTGACTTTTTGAATTTAATGTGTCATTCTAACAAGGCCATCTGCCATCTGTGGCACGGTAAATTAAAGATAGCTGCCTACGTCACGACTCATGCACACACACGCATCGCAATTCACACATATACATACATGCGTTGTAACTCATTACTGGGGCATATTATCAACGGACAGCGATAATTATCGCTGGTCGTGCTAATTTTATTATCGCAGGCTATCTCTGGAATTTATCGCCTGGTAGCGCGATATTAACAAGGCGTTACTCCAGGGCGATAAAAAGAGATAGCGAAGTTATCGCCGTTTTGCAGAGAACATCGCTGGTTTTCCAGCGATGTTCCCTGCAAAACGGCAATATCCTTACTGATACGACCCACAGGGTCATATCAGCATAATCCACCCCAATGTTAGGGATAGGTAAGTCTGCATTTTAGCAGACGTTAGGTTTTGGAGAAAACAGCAGTTTTCCCAAAAAACTAACGTGTGCTAAAATGCTGGGGCAGCCTTGTAAATATCGCGATGTGAAAATCAGCGATATTTGCAAGGTCGTCCATCTGGGGAATGCCCAGTGATGCAATGCAAAGAGAGGCGTTGGGAAAAGGGGTGCTATCATGCAATTATGCATGTTAGCACCCTCTTGTAAATAGGGTGTTAGTTTTATCTCTGCTTTTTTGGTTTTTGAAGCCAAAAAAGCAGAGATAAGGTCCTTGTAAATATGCCCTTCCTGTACGTTGGCAGCTATCTTGAAATGTGTTTTCGTTTAATTAAATCCCATTGCAAGTTTTCAGCCATGTATTCACCTGCACACAAAACCAATAGCTTGGTCTCTTGTTTCCGAGGCATGTTGGTTTTGTCAGTGCTTTCTTTTACTTACTTTGTTATTGTAAATTAAAGTTTGCAAGTTTATTTGATTGTTTATTATTTATTTACATACCCATATATAAATTTTTATTTGAGGTTTTGGGACTCCCTCCTGCCAGTTTTATCAAAGCTGCACCAAGAAGAAAAGCATTCTTTGGTACGTATTGCTCAATTAATGTTTGTAATTGACTTTTGTAATAATGTACCTTACTGGTTGCTGCTATTATCATATTAAATTACGTAGTAGCGTTCCTATTGTACTACTTACATTAAGTTTCTCGACCTTGCCGAGATTTGTGGTATCTTTGCCCAGACACTTCCTTCCACCCTTGTTCATTTTTGTATTTCTTTGTATAGCGCACACAGCTGACCTCAGTTGCTTGTTGTTGCTTCCCAAGCGACTAGAGATAGAAACAAGGTAGAGTTTACATGTGCTGGCCTCGGCCCTGATGAAGTGAAAAATAAGCAGCAAGAACAATAATCATTTTTACAAAGAGAATTTGAACAGCATGTTCATGGTTGCAGCAATACAGTAGTCTTAGCTCTTAAGAATTGGTATTTTCAAGCAGGAGTGTGTAACCAATCAGATCCTAGAATAGGAGCACCTGCGATGCCGAGTTCTTGGGAGTAAACGTAAAGCTACAACGTTTACTGAGCAAGGCCCTGATGTACAAAACCATTTTGTGTACGCAGCGCCGACAATTCGCAAAATCAAAAGGCACAATATGAAACCACTTTTTACGAATGTACATTGAGTACATCAGGCCGCAAGTGCTTAACGCTTTCTGGCGTGAATTTTATAGAAAGTGATGTATAGCTTGCCTGTAGAAGCTTGCATCTCTGAGGCTAGTTCACACTACTTAAATTTAATTGACCCAAACTGGATACCTTTTCTGTGTAAGTATAGGGCAATATGAAATGTAGATTACGCACTGATCAATTATTGCCTATCTTATTTTAAAAATAATCACAAATATTGAGGTTTTTGTTTTTTATCATAAATCATAGTAGCAAGTTCACACATCACTACCAATTCATTGCCACTTTACAACATTGGGCACCTAACCAGCAGGACACATGCTCACATTAGCGACATCAGTTTTGATGATGGTCTCTAGCATGAGTTATGGAAACTTGACCTTTCGCCATCTACCTGCCCCCCCCCCCCCCCACACCCCACCCCCCTACATATTCACTTCCCCTTCTAGGAGTGCAGGAGATGTCAGCTAGAATTCCCTCCGCCTCCCTCATGTACCGATCCATGCTACTTTGAAACGCTTGTTTCGTAGGTACATTATGGGAACACAACTTCTTTGCAAGGTCCCTTTTTGCAAAAATCAGTCCTAGGATGCACAACGTAAGTTTGCTTTTTGGAAGTGTCATGTTACTAGGGATCCCCAGATTTACACATCAAGGCAGTGGAGAAGGGGAGCATTCCACTTTCCATAATCAGTCCCAGCAGCTGCGGCTCCTCTTTAATAGCGGAGGAGCATCGCCCCACCGCCAGCAGATGAAAAATAAATTGATAGTAAAACAATGTATTATCATTGTATTTATCGCTGCCTGAGCAGCATGACTGAGCCATGCAGTCTTGGGCGGGGTGGGGCCAGGCCATGGCAGAGAGGAGGAGGAGGGGGCACTTATAAGTGCACATGTCAGCTCGGCCGGCAGTCTTAGGCTGGCCAAACAGACATGCACACTTACATTACTTCAACAAAGCTGTGTTGCACAGTCAGGCTGCAGAAAAGCCACAGGCTCCCTGTGCCTGAGCGATTGTCAGACCAGCCCGCTCAGGTCAATCCAGATGCTTCTCTCATGCGAAGTATAGCATAAGAGCAGTGTCTGGATTGGATGGGGAGCCTGTGCTGGGGCTAATGGACTGCATGGAGGGGAGCTGGAGAGGAGTAGTTAAGCGGCTGGCAGCGCCAGCAGCAGGTATGTCTTTTTATTAAATGTATTATTACTTCCCTACCCCCTGCATCCCCTCCTCCCCTGCCGGCTCTCCACTTTAGATTGTCGGCCACCGCCTCTGAGACCCAGTTCATATAATGTACTCTGACAGCATTGCTTTTAGTTTGTTGCAGCCCATTATTGTGTCCTGAAAGGTGCCCTCTTCAACTTCATTTCAGGCAGTTTAGTGATTAGGCCCATCCCATTTTATAGAGATGCCTTTTATCGTAGTATACCCTGTGAAGAATTTTTTATTTAATCGGGTTCAGTTAGGCCTTTATAATAACTTCCCTTGGGTACATCAATCATCTGCATCCTAAATTGCTCCAAAATTCTCCTCCCAACTGGCTCCCAGTTTCGTCAGCCCATCTGACATATTGTCTAAGATGGTCCTTTCAGGGCTGACATTGGCCCTTTTCCCAATTCTCCTAAAAGCACTCTGTTTTCCAATAGATATTCTGCGATTTCGGGCCAGTCTCATTGCTCGGCCTGTAGACCAGGTCTTAACTGTATATATTTGTAAGCCTTATCCTGCATCGTTTTATTCATTTTGCAGGCTTGAAAAGGGTTTTAAATTGTCCCCTCCATCAACCCCCTAAAATGGATATTCCAATACGGCCCTGCGCTTTGAATGCTTTTAGTTTCTATACTTCTTTTTTCAACCAAGATGTTTTATTACATTTTGAGGTCTGGTTGCACAGCAGCATAATTATTACAAATATGACATGTGCATTAACGCTTCAACATCTCTATAGTTAAAGTTGTGCCTGTTATGATCTCTCAAACCCCTACCCCTCCCTCATTGTCGAGATGCGCCTTAAAGCCAGGTCTAGCCAAAGAAGTTTGTAATTGAATATTTAACTAACACAATTATCCTAACCCCATTAGACCCTGCTCCTTGGTAAACTTAATCAGGAACTGTCCTCCAGGCTGTCCAGGTATGGAGCCAGTTAACACTTCACTGCTTAAAACTGTTTGAGGGATGTCAACCTTGGAGGGTATGATATCAAATGCGCCCCCTCCATCAAGTATTACAAAAGCGGGTCCCATGTTCAAAATCTTTGCTCGTTTCCGACGTGTTGCAGGTTTTTTCCATGTACATGATATTCCAAGTTCTCGTGCATGAGTGGGCAATATTTGGAAGTTCCTTTGACCACCTGAATGGTGCCACCATTGTTTTTGCGCATTCCAATAATTCCATATGGGAATTCTCCCCCCCAGGGGGTTGAAGCAAATGTCATTCGGATGAGCTCCAGTGCCTAATAACACAAAATTCAATAGTAGATGGAATCCCAATATTTTTCTCATACTCATTAAAACCTCTCCTCAAAAGGGTTGATTCTTGGGAGATTCCCCCCATATGTGAGCTAGCTCTACCAGTAGGCCACAGTCTCTATTCCAAAGTGGGCTAGCACCAAGGTAACATTTGTGTAATTTGGTGGGTTCCAGTTATAGAGACGTTTAGACTGGGCTTCCCTTTCCGGAATGGTTTGGGTAGCCTTATTTAGGTTCCTCCAAATCTGTGCCCACTGATTATCTTTAAGTTTCCAGCGAATCAGTATGGCCTACTTATCTATTTAGAAGTGATTTGGAGAAGTGTGGCTCAATGGTTAGAGCGGCAGACCCTGATGCAGAGGTCTGGCCGGGACCAGGGTTCAATTCCCGATGCAGCAAGGTCTTGGGCTCAATGTCCACGTACTCAATAATTCTCGCCTTGGTGCCTACTCTAATCATGGGTCCCCACTCTGCAACTCTGGGCAATAGCTTGCGTAATCTCCACAACGGCCCTAAAGCGCTTGGATGCCTGGTTTCACCTTGGGGGTGCCCAGCAGGGAGCATCTCACAGGGAAATCCAGGATGGGTTCCACAGCGGTATACAGCGCCAAGATGCCTGTCAGGTGATAGTGCGCTTTACAAGTATACATACATTTACATTTACATTTGTAGCATTTAATAGCAATTGATAAAATAATGAGACATTTCACTTGACACCTGGAGCATTACACAATTTTTCCTAGGGGACTGATCCCTGGTGTTCACTCCATTGTTATGGGGTGGTAAGATTTAGTGCTGGATCTTTGTGAGCTGAATACTCTCCCTTAAATCTAGTCTTGTTTATAGTAATTAAAGGACTTGATGTTACTCCCCCCAGAACATATTGTTCAACATGCAACGCGTAATGTCCTGCCAAGTAACGAATGGATCCGGTCGGGCTCTGCTCTTAATTCAGGATTGTAATGTATAGGAGTTGTAGGACCTGACCCTTCCTGTTTTCTGAACCCTTTTTGTTGGCTTTTAGGACTCTGTGCACTTTACCACTGCTAACAGGTGTTAAAGTGCTTGTGCAGTGTCCTTTAGTCAAGGATCAAGACTAATATGCATATGGCTGGGTCTGAACTGGGTTAGCGAAGTGAGCTAAATAAAAATAATGGATTCAACCCAGATCTGTGACTGGGGGTGAGTGTCTGAAAAATGTCAGTGCTCTGTCCATCATCTCTTTGTGTTTTCCGTGCCCTCTCCTTTAAGCATGGTAAAATTGTTCTAAACCCACTTGGCACATTTAATTTATTTGGAAGTCCCTAGTAAAGTGGTACTACATGTACCCTGTGCATGTAAATAAAATGCTACTAGTGGACCTGAGGCACGTGTTGTGTCGGCCACTCAAATAGCCCTTTAAAAACATGCCTCTGGCCTGCTATTGCAGCCTGTGTGTGCAGTTTCAAACTGCCGTTTCGACCTGGCGAAAGAAACCTTTTGCAAGGCTCAAGCCTTCCTTTTTACTACATATAAGCCACCCCTAGCGTAGGGCTAAACAGCCCATAGTGCATGGTGTGCTGTATTTAAAAAGTTGGACTT
Source organism: Lissotriton vulgaris (assembly GCF_964263255.1). Taxonomy (NCBI): domain Eukaryota; kingdom Metazoa; phylum Chordata; class Amphibia; order Caudata; family Salamandridae; genus Lissotriton; species Lissotriton vulgaris. The sequence goes on along the minus strand of NC_141685.1, from coordinate 2,100,649,047 downwards.
GTACTTTTAAGTTTCACAGGTCCTGGTAGTAAAAAACTCTCAAATTTGTTTTTCGCTATTGCAAGTCCTACCCCCCCCATAGAAAAACATTGGGTTATAATTATTAAATGATAACGTGCGTGTGGAAGCAGGTAGGAATGTCATGTATGGTAGCTGAGGAATTGGAATTTAAGATCCTCTTTAAATAGAAGAGCCAGCTATTAAGTCAACATTCTGAAAATGACACTTTAAGAAAGTTGGCATTTACTTGTCCTAACATTCTGGTGCCTGCATCCTGTTTCCTGGGTTACATGACTAGGTGTAGTTGCCAGCTGGCCTTTGTGCCGTCTTCGTAGATAGTATCACAATGGAGGGCCTGGGTGTTGGCAAGATGGACCATCCTGATTTGATGAGGGAAGCGGGGCTACCACCTGTGACACATGCACTTCAAAGATGCCATCTCATCTCACGCGCAAAGAGCTTTACTCTAGCCTTTGGAGAATGCAGACAGATTGGGACCAGAGCAGGAAGGCAGGAAATCCGAAACACCTCTGTGTGGAGATATCTTCAGAAGCTCTCCCATTTGAAAGCTATCCCCAGGTATAAAAGTAGGACCTTCAGACCCACTCTTCAGATCTCTTCTGGACCTGTGGAAGACTCAGGCAAAGGACTGTTAAGTCCATGCTGTACAGGAATTGGGTGTGCATTCTGGCATGGGGTCACACCATGTGCCCCTTGAATGCATTAGCATGGCCCTGAGACACCAGGTGGCCCTGTAGGGCCCCCTTAGTTTCCTCACTGCCACACTTTTCATGGCTGCCTCACCGCCATCAAAACTGTGGTGGTGAGGAAACTCATAATATGCATGTGGCACCACCAACATATTGCAGCCCGCAGACCACTGTGCCACAGCCAAGGTATCACAGATCTCCGGCAGTACTCATAATCAGTCGGTCAGACCGCTGATGCAACAGTTGCCACACCGCTACCGTGGATTTGGCGGGCTGCATAATCTTTCTGCTATAGTAGTTAACAAATTTTGTTGCGCGCACTGCATAGCATTTGGTGATGCAGTGCGTGCAACGAAATTCGTTTTATTTATTTTTATGTTTACTTACCTGTTAAAGTCCGTAATCCATACATTACTACCCCCCACCCTGCCCCTCTCCCTCTCCACGTCACCGCCTGGCCGGTTCTCCCACTACCGGCCGCGGCTGGTGGGGGGCCTTTGTTTGTCAGTGTTGTTCCCCCTCTAGGCCCTTGGTGGAAGCCATATGGAACCCTTTCCAGGATTTTGCACTTAGCCCTCATCAGATGAGTTTTCTAGAGTAACGCAATGTCTCGGGATTATCAACGTATGTACTGGGCCATTATTCCTCTCTTAATTTGGTTTGTATACTATTTACGGACCAGGAGAGGATTTTTTATGTCACAATATGTTCTAAGGGTGTTATCTCTTCTATGTTTTCTTCTGTATCCTATGCTGTGTAGCTATCTGCCCCTTGGTCCTGGTCTGAAGTACTGGTTGATCAGTGAACTTATATTCTGAACTGTAATTGGAACATTCCCAAATTTGACTTCCTTCCCCTCTCCACTGTTGCTTTTTTCCCCCGAGCTTGAAAACTGCTCATGCCTCAACATTGGAAAGGTCTGTCGCCCTCCCTCCCACAATAATTCCTCTTTCTCAGATCAAACTTATATCCATAGTTTTGCCACATCTTTGCGGTTTTCTGTATAGAGTGCAGTGTCAACCGCTAAAGCCAGGGGTCGCAGATTCAATTAGGGCATATTGTCATGAAAACTCTATTATGTCTTGGATAGTTTGATGTGGAGGGGACCTATCTACCCCGCTTTCTAGTCTGCACCATTCATCTAGCGGAATCTTTCAGCCATTTATTCTTGATTCTTAATTCATGGTTTGTAAGATGTTAACCTGTCATGTTCGACCATCTGCTGTTCTGCCTTGTCTTTCTTGTTGTTGTGTCTCATCTCTTCACTGGCAGCCTTCATCCCTGTCTGTTAAAACCGCTACTGAAGGTGTGCACGTGGCTTTCTGTTTGGCAGTGTCGTCTTAAGGATTTTTGTGGCCCCGGGCCATAAATATTTTCAAGGCCCTGTTTGTTACGACGTTGAATTAGCATGTATAATGGCAAAAAAACTTTTTCAAACAGGTTTCACACAAAAACTGTTGAAATATGTATTTCTGAGGACCCCAAAAATCCTTAAGATGACACTGGGCGGAGAGAGAGGCAGTGGTAGATGTAGGAAGAAAGAAGAGGAGAGGTTCAGATATAGAAACAGACAGGGGTGTGCTAGAGGGAGGGAGATTACATTTCCCTTCCCTGGGAGCCCCATGGAAGGTGGGGGCCCTGAGCAATTACCTACTTTGCCCATGCTTTAAACCATCTCTGTTCTTGGGTGGGTTTTGATCTTCTTTGTCGGCCCTTTGAGTGCATCCAGCAGTTCCTTAGGCCTTGCAAAGGACATTGATGGCGACATTATACACCGCCTCCTCGTCTTGCACCAACTGTGCCTGTGAGGCCAGAGGCCCAGGGAAGGCTAGATGTAAAGATGGGAGGGCTAGTACACTTCTCTAGCTGCCAGGTCCCATACCACCTTTCCAGCAGGCAAGCGACGACTGAGGAGCGCAGTCACGAGCCGTGCTGCTCTATACGTGCTGCTCCAGCCGTCTCCTCCTACCAGACTGCGGCAGCAGTCTTCTCATCAGTCACACCCACATGGTCGCAGGGCCTGCACCAAAAGTTGGAATTGTCCGAGGAGTGGCGCTGGACAGATGTCTTCCTCACTGCCCTGGAGCCCTTGTGGTATCTGCCACCTTAGGGGCAGGGCCAGATGGGTCTCGGTTAGCCTGCTCCACTTCCTTCAGCCTGTTGCCATTAACCCCTCACCTCACTCCCCAGCCCTGGCCGCAATGGTCACCCAGAGCTCAATATCCACCAAATGTTTAGATGTGCAATCTCCACTGCCTCGCTGATACCATCATATTAGAGGTAAGTCTAGGAAGGCCTCTACCAATCCATTTCTGCCTGGCCAGCCACTCTGATTTTGTCTCATGGCCTTCCTACTCATCACTCATTCCCATTCGATCTAGGGTATTTAGGGTGATGGATGCTCATACAAGTACAGGATATATGTAGGATTTTGGTGCAGGCATAACTGATCGGCCATCTTGTCTCCTATTCCCCAGTGCATATCATGCTGCAGCACACATAGATAGAGGAATATGCCTCTGACGATTGTTTTTGTTCAGGACGGAGCCCTTTACTGCACAAAAACAATCCTGCATGCGGCACCCTTGAGCCATGGTGCTAGGGTGCCTGCGTTGGCTCTCGGCAGTCCAAAGCGTGCCACCACTGGGGAAAGAACAGGAATGCGCTATATTGTGTTAAATACAGGGCATTCTGCCCTTTCACACAGTGCTCGAAGTTGGCTTGGGGTGTTGCGTGAATCCCTGATAAATGAGGCCCGCAGGGTCTTTATAACAGTTGTGCAATTGTCCATTGAGAGCAGGGCACTGAGTATATCTATATCACTTTTGTACGTTGCATTTGTAAACTGTAAACAGAGTTGGTTTTAGATTTTTTGAGGATGTGTAATAACTAGTCTTTTATTTTCTATCTCTGTTCCGCACCATTTTTGCATAGTAATCTTATAGACTGCACTCTGCGAGTAATCACTATGACAATACCAATACTTCCGCTACACAACAATAAATCTATTCAGGTTTGGCAGAAAAGAGCCAATGAAATGTACAGAGATAAAGCCCAGCTTTCCTGCAGCCCCTACATGTTGTGTCATTCACAATTCAAGCATTGGTTAATTCCTGCTAATGTTCATGGCATTTGGAGTATTACACTGCAAAATTAGAATATGGGGATGGCCACTTCTCCATTTCATTGGTGCAGCAGTGATATCAGTGCATGTGTGGAAGGGCACTCTCTTTGTATTAACGTCTGTCTTCTGCACCTGTTTTATGTGTTTAGAAAACATGGGATGATATTCCTTCAGGATTTCCCTCTACTGTGAGGTTTTTGTGAGACAAGATAGATACATAATTTTTTCCAATCAGATTTTCTAAAATCAAATCCTACTTTGGAGCACAACCGATCAAGTATGAGGAATCTATACTATATTAGTGGAAGAAAAACTTGATGACTTGTAATGGTTGGGGGAGATAGGTCAGGAGCCCGGCTAAGGAAGTTCATTGGCTGTTGGATATCAGAGTCGGTACTGTGGCATTGAATGTGGAAACAATTGCCACTTGATCATTGTGAGTTTTTTTGTCACCGTAGGGAAGACTGCCCGAAACAGCTTTAAAGTCTCGGATGTTACCCCTTTGAGTGGGATTAGTACTGAAGATTAGACGGTTTTCCTAGCCGGCCAAAGTCTGACTAACTTCCAACTCGGCCTAAATTAGCTTCTGTCACTGAGAGACACCTGGCCTATACCAACTATTCAAGTGAGTTACTTTCTGCTGCTACTTTGATCTTGCCTTCTCATACAGCAACTTTTAAGGAACAGGGTCACAGGTTTGCTTGAAGTAAATAGTTTTATTGATGCCAACAGGAGCAACCCCCAACAGCTGGCTCTAAAAGCAACTGCCCACTACTGGACTCCACAGCCGGATTCCCGGAGTGGAAGCCTCCATTGCCAGGCAGCAGCTGCCAAGGTAATGAACATCATAAGAATACAACATATCCTTTTCCTTTAAAACAAAAAAAAAAAATAAAAAAAATTCAATTATAGATAACATAGTCTTGAAATTTCTTAGGCAAATACTTAGCACGCGAACTTGGTTGTTTGACAATAGGTTTGATATATGAAGAATTTTTTGTACACAAAGAAGTTTTGGTGTCATGAATGGGAGCATCATTAGCTTCGTTAGTCACAGCAGAACTGTGATCATCTTTTGGTAACCATTCACGCACTTCTGTTTCATTGCATTTCGATAAACGATTGGCATTCCACAACTTACCACCCGAAAGTTTCTAAAAATATCCTTTGATGGGAACAATTTTTTGGGGATCAGATAATTTTGAATCACCATTATGTTGTAACGTTCCCAACTTTACTCTCACAAAACTTCCCACACTAAACTGTTGGGGATCTTTGATTATTCTGTCATTATGTCTGCGTTCATACGACTTCTGATAATCTTCTACTTAGAATCTTATTTCCTTATCATCAATGGTTTTCCTACCACACCTTCACATCCATGCGGGAACAACAATCGAGCAAGGAACCCTGCCCTTGAGCAAACAAAAGGGCGTTTCGCCTGTAACTGAGTGTGGTGTCGGTCTATAATTCCATAACATCTTCTTTACCAAACATTTCCAATCCACTTGATTGTAAACCGCCATCTGGATACACTCACCCAAGACACGGTTAAACCGTTCAATAAGACCATTCCCACAAGGATGATAGACTGGAGTGTCTGCTTCAACCTAACGCACAAATGTCACTTCAGGCCATTAAAAAAACATAATCCATTATGACAATGGCAAATCTGCTTCCTAAACCCAAAATATCATAGGGACCGCAAATATCAATTCCCAATCTTTCCCAAGCATGCTTGGGCCAATTCACATGATGAATGGCAGTTTCTTGAACTACATGAGTCTTGTCACCACGTGAACATTGAACGCAATCCCTCACATACCTTTCAATCTGTCTGTCCATTCCAGACCACCAAAGATCATCCCTGGCTTTCCTTTTCATGGCTGACATGCCTCCATGGCCTTCATGTAACAATTGTAACAACTTAGATCTCATAGAAAAAGGTACAATCAATGTATCATTCTTTCTCAAAATACCATCCACAAAAGATAACTCACTCCATAACTCTTTGTAAATAATTATGTCTTCATGCGACTTCCAACCTTTCTTTAACGGAAGACACCCTACAAATCTTTTGATTATCTCATCATCTAATATTGCCTTCTTCCATTCTGCTTCTTCTATGGCCTGACAAACTTCACTTACTTTGGGCGCAACCCATTCTTCCTCATCATAATCAAAATAAACATCATCTACTTTGTCAATAGGAAGACGTGATAAGCAGTCAGCGTTCACATTTCTAATCCCTGGTACATACTTAATGATAAAATTATATCCTTGTAAATCATATATCCATTTGGCTATTCGTGGAGTAGCCTTTGCAGCACCAGAAGTAGAAAAAATATCAATTAATGGTTTGTGGTCAGTGTGTAATTCGAACACTACACCCCAAATAAAGTTACGAAAATGTTGCACACCCCACCAACACGCTAAAGCCTCTTTTTCGATGGTGGAATACGTACTTTCTGCTCCCTTGAGTGTTCTGGAGGCGAATTCAATTACCCTTTCATTACCATCGTGGATTTGCATTAGTACTGCGCCTAATCCATAACCACTGGCATCTGTCACAATTATGCTTTTATTATTGATATTGAATGGTTTTAAAGCTGTAGCATTTGCCACAGCATTCTTTACCTCATCAAAAGCATGTTGGCACTTGTCAGACCATAAAAATGTGACATTATTTTTCATCAATTGTCGTAATGGAAATACACAGTTCGAAAAATTACAAATGAATCTTGAATAGTATTCTGCCAAACCCAAGAATGACCTTAATTGGTCCTTATTTTGTGGAACAGGGGCTTTTTCTAGATCTTCTACAAGTTTAAATTTTGGTTTAATTCCTTCATAACTTAAAGTATGGCCAAGATACTCTACTTCGGTTTGGCAACATTTGCATTGTTTTAGACTAATAGTCAAACCAGCTAATTCTAGTTTGCTTAACACTTCAGTTAAAATATTATTGTGCTCTTCTTTGTCCTTTCCCCATACTAAAATATCATCTTGGAATACTAACGTGTTAAAACTGTCTTTCAGTGTTCCCTGCATGATGGGTTGAAAAACCGCTGAAGCGGATGCCAACCCAAATGGCATACGGACAAATTGAAATGCCCCTTCTGGAGTAATGAACGATGTTAAATGCTTGGATTCTGGTTGTAATAACACCTGATGAGAAGCACTTGATAAGTCTAACGTGGAGAAATACTTAGCATTGTCTACGGTGGCCAGCATATCATTTATATGGGGAAGAGGATGGTGATCAACCCAAATACTATCATTGAGATCTCTTAAATCCACACACATGCAAATATTTCCGTTCGGTTTGTGTGCAATAACAATCGGACTGAGCCATTCAGAAGCTTCTATTGGTTCTATTATACCCTCACTACACAACCTGCCCAATTCCTTTTTCAAAGCCTCCCTCAATGACAATGGTAAATTCCGTACTTTATGTACTTTGGTGAAACATCTGCTTTTTTAATATAATGCAGTGTCTACATTTCCTTAAACACCCCAACTCTTCTTTAAAAAGAATAGGAAATTTTGGCACCCAACCGTCAATATCATTATTTTCTGTCAAAAGTACCTGCATTGGGTGATTAGGATTTAGGATTATGTTTAAAGCTCTTTGTTCTCTCCATCCTAAAAGGGATTTGCCTTTTTTCCACTAGATATAATTTGGCCTCGGTTTCTCTCTCCAAAAATTTGATCATGGACACAAAATAACCATTCACTGGTAACTTTTGACTACAATATCCAACAGGATTGACGTCAGAAATCTGAAGAGATTTAGAACCTAATTCATTCCAAACTTGTTTGTTTATAATGGTGAAAGGAAAACACGAACCTTCAATGTAAATATCACATTTAGGGGGATTATAATCCACACTGTTAGAAATGTCATCAATTTCATCAATCATGTATACCTCGAAATCACTGTCCCCTTGATCATCACAAACATCTCCATTGATTACATTGATAACTGGTTTCGATTGAAAGGTACCTCTAGAATAATGTCCTATTCTTTTACATTTGTAACACCTGCTTTTGGCAGCAGGACAATGTGTAGCATCTGTAGAATGTCTATTACTACCAGGTCTGTAGCATATCTTATTAAACCCTGATGTAAAAATAATTCCCTTTGCTTCCCCTTTGACTTCATCAGTGACAACACTCTTCTTGTTTCTGACACTTATTTTGCATACTTTTGTTGTGGCGTTGTCATTTTTGGATTCAGAAGAGATAATTCCTTTATGTAAAATGAAGTGTTCTCAGTACGCTTTGCTATGCTAATAGCTTTTTCGAACGTGGGGTCCCCTAAGTCTAGTAGCTTTTCTTGAATCTTTTTATTATTTGTGGTGTTTATTATTTGATCCCTTATAATTTCATCTCTGAGATCTTGGAACCTGCAAGTGATTGCTAGTCTTCTCAAAGCTGTTACATATTGTTCGATTCTTTCACCCTGAATCTGTTTGCGTGAAAAAAATGTGTGTCTTTCAACTACTATACTTAATTTTTTACCATAGTTTTCTTCTAGCACAGACAAAGCGATTTCATAAGAATCCTCCTCCACATCACCAGAATCTTCACTGTCGCTTCTAGAAATAGAAAGTGGTTTAGGTAGAGTTTTTAATAAGTTTCTTCCTTCTACACCTAAATGATGCTTTAAAATACCTAATTTCCTGTTGGGAACATAATCCTCACCACCAATTGCTTCCAGATAAATTACAAAAGCTTCTTTCCAGTCTTCCCAGGTCATAGGAGGAGTACCAGGATCTTGGAGAAAAGTAGGAGGTGGTGCAATGACTTGTAAAGCCATACTAAATAAAATTCCCAAACAAACAAAATGGAAATAAGCGTTTTAAATCCTTGGTAAATGTTTAAGAAAGAAAAAAAAATTAGAAGTAAATTCAACTGGACTGTCTGTAGCTTCAGTTATTCAAACTGGTAGAATTGAATAAAGTTATACTGCTTCAAAAAAAAAACCAAGGTAAATAATACTGTGCCTCGAAAAATGAACCAAAATGGTGGCACGCAGCGTGACCTTGAGTTCAGGAACCTAATCAACGTGAAACGTGTACAGGCGGGTCTAAAGAATGCTTCCTCAGAGCCGTGCCAATACGTATGACGCGTTGAGAAATGGCTGAACTCTCACACAGCAGCACGCGAAGCGTTCAAAAGATGTAAAGATCCCAAAATGAAGCTCGCCCGCCTCCGCTGTGATGCAATCCAGCCTCCCAAACTTCAATCCACTCCGAACAAACCCCACTGGATCGCACCTCCAAACTCTAGCAAAACGACACACGCCAATGCACTTTGCCGTCTCTCCAATCCAGCGTCTAAGGCGAAGACACAGATCACTCCAGCATCATGCGCACAGCACAGTGGAAATGGCCAGCGCCAGCCTTCATGTAAGTAAATATAATTTTTACTTACAATTGTCCCGTGCCTAAATTGTGTTGGTGACACAATTTCTTCCGTTGGGGGTCTTCGAGATACGGTGAAGTTCTGCTGTGATTTCCCGAAACAAAGCTCTGTGTAAAAATCTGAATTTTGCTCCAACATTCAGCTTGCATCAAAAAATCTTCATATGCACTTCATCTCATCCTCGTCGCCATTTTTGAGGAACAGGGACACAGGTTTGCTTGAAGTAAATAGGTTTATTGATGGCAACAGGAGCAACCCCCAACAGCTGGCTCTAACAACAACAACAACTGCCCACTACTGGACTCCACAGTCGGATTCCAGGAGTGGAAGCCTCCTTTGCCAGGCCGCAGCTGCCAAGGTAATGAACATCATAAGAATACAACAGTAACTGCACCCAAGCCCCATCCTGTGTCATGTGTGTGTTCATGCCTTGGGCCGGCAGGTCTTTCCTGGTAACAACTGCTTTTCTCCGCTTCATCAGGGTCAACCATTTTGCCAACTGTGGTGATAAGAAAATATGCAGACAGACTAACTCCCGTGAGGTCTGGTCTCTTGCATTGGTAGATTGGGGCTTACTTGTGAAAGAGACTTGATTAGATGTTGGACACCTCACGTCCTCTGATCAGTAAAGAACTGGGGGAATGGTTGGGTTAGTGTCATGAGATATGTCATTCAATATGCCGTGGTGTGCAGAGCATTAGGGTCCAGTATTGTTTGGGGGGCATCTATTAGAAGCCCAAATTTGTACATCTTAGTGTCAGGGAGCATATAAGCTTCTAATTATTAGACTGGGAGTGGGGGGGTCGTGAGCAGCCATGATAGGGCAACTGCATATGTAAGGTTAGTGTTAGTCTGTCAACCTCTCATCATCATTACAAAGATAAACTACACAGAAGAAGCCTACAATAGCCAATGAACTGCAAAGAGCTGGTATTGACCAAAGCATCTGTAGAGCATGTAATGTTTGATTCACAATAGGGGGTCACTGTGGCTGATTCTGACGGGATGAGAGTTTACACTGTGATAGTATGAGGTCAATGTCTGCTTTCATTCATTGGGCACAATGAGAGCTTCTAACACAGCCCGCAGCGTTGCTGTGCTCATTGTACACACATAAAAGGGCCAGTCGAGTACAGGTGGGGGCTGGTATGAGGGTGTGGGGGCTGGTTTGAGGGTGCTCACGGCGGAGGCCTAATTCACACCGAGGGGTGAAAAACATCAAAGCCTCATTAACAAGCAAAAGGTCTTTTAAAGACCTGTGAAGTACTCAGGTGTGGCTTGGTGTGTGTCCATGAAGCTGTTTCAGCCGGGCTCACATACACGAGGGAGTGGGTGGAGGGGGGGGGGGTTGGCTGGGGGAGGAGGCTGTAGCCCTTTGAGTTCAATGGGCGTTGCACGCCTGGAGCTGTGGGTCCCGCAAGTAAAGCATGTGAAAGGTCCTCCCCCCATCCACATGTCTCATAAATCATTGGTTCAAGTCCCACGAGCCCTCATACCTGGCGCCTGTGCGGTGGTAATGTGCCTGAGAGTCTGTTCTTCACTGTGAGATGTTTTTACAGCCTGTCTGAATAGCAGGGAGGAACAGAGATGCCCTTCCATGAGAGAGGAAGAAGGAAGAAGATGCAGAGATACTGACACCCCCCATGAGTGAGGCACAGAAAAGGTGGGTGGATGAATGATGGGTGGATGGATGGATGAAAGAGTGGATGGATGAAGGATGGCTGTATGGCTGGAAGGATGAAAGGGTGGATGGATGAAGGATGGATGGATGGATGGATAAAAGGTTGCATGGATGAATGATGGATGGATGGATTTGTGAAAAGGTGGGTGGATGAATTATGGATGGATGGATGGATGAAAGGGTGGATGGATGAAGGATGGGTGTATGGATGGAAGGATGAAAGGGTGGATGGATGAAGGATGGATAGATGGATGCATAAAAGGGTGCATGGATGAATGATGGATGGATGGATTTGTTAAAAGGTGGTCGGTGAGACCAGGGCGGCAAAGTGCAGCGAGGTGGTGCAGAGTGCGGTGGCCACAGGTCACGTGCAAGCAGCAGCTATTCGGCGGTCATTGTCATCAGTGAGACCAGGGTTGCAGTGCGAGATGCGGCAGTGCCCTCTGCGGTGCCTTCAGGACACGGAGCCAGCGACGGAGCCAACGACAGAGTCGGTGACGAGTCGTTTGTTTTCCCCCCCCCTGTGGCAACTGAATCCACGGTTCCATAGGTGGTACCCAGAGGTAGGTGAAGTCTTTGTGGTCCCTTTGACTTTAGGACAAGAGGCAAGCTCTACTTCAAGCCCTTGGAGATACTCAGCAACAAGTAAATAAAATGTAGTCCAGTCCTTTCACTGCCCAAGGCAGAAGCAGCAACTGCAGGCCAACCTAACAAAGCAACAACACAGCAAAGGGGCAGTACTCCTCTTGGCAGTTCTTCCAGCTCTTCTTCCTGGCAGGTTTCTTGATTCCAATGAGTTCTACAGTTCTGGGGTCTGGGCCCCAATATTTATACTCAGTTGCTCTTTGTGCTTTTGGACAGAGAGTGCCTGTGCCAAGCCCAAACCAGTTCCATCCTCTCTGGCCCAGCTTCCTGGCAGGAGGTGGTGACAGCATTGTCCAAGGCAGACCAGGCCCATTCAGGTACCAGGAAATCTCCTCCCACTACTATAAATACAGCCCAGGTCTATTCAGCACAGCCCTGACGCATCCAGGAAAGGCTGGACACACCTTGACCCTCCCAGTGGCTGTCTAATGAAAATGCACATCCCCAGCCCCTGTCACTCCAAAGCCAGACAGTCAATCCACAAACCCAGCTGAGACACACAGGATGGCTAAGCAACAAAATACCTACTTTCTAAAAGTGCTATTTCGAAACACAGAACATAAAAATCATCTTTACTGAAAGATTCATTTTTATATTCTGAGTTCAGGCATAATTAAACCCATTCCTCTATCTTATCCCAATGGGAAGATATGCTTGTAAGATGTTATAAGTAAACTCCCATTCTATCCTATGGGACAAATAGCCTTTCCATTGTGAAAAACGAAACACAGTGTAATTCACTGCCAGTACATGTCACATACACCAGTACATGTCCTACCTTTAATATACATGGCACCCTGCCCACAGGGGTACCTTGGGCCTAACTTAGGGGTGACTTACATGTAGGAAAAGTGATGAATAGGGCCTGGCAAGTGGGTGCACTTGCCAGATCAACATGGCAGTTACAAACTGCACACACACACTGCAGTGGCAGGTCTGAAACCCCCTTTCAAGGCTGATTTGGTGAATGGCACAATCAGTGCTACAGGCCCACCAGCAGCATTTGATTTATAGGCCCTGGCACCCTCCGTGCACTTTACTAGGGACTTACTAGTAAGTCAAACATGCCAATATGGAAACACCATTCAATAATACAACTTACAATAGGAGCACTTGCACTTTAACAATGAACAGCAGTGAGAAAGTGCGCAGACACACTAAACCAGAAAAAAAGAGTCAAAACTAGGATGTCAGAAAGGAAAAAAAACAGGGGAAACATGCCAAAAGATGGCAGGTCTAACAGGCTCATTTATGGGTGTCAATAGTTGTTGATGATGAGGAGTACCAGTTTCTATAAACTTTTTTCAGAAGGGGGTCCTTACGCCTAAAAAAGGTTTGACAAGGGGGTCTCGGCATCAAAAGGTTTGAAGACCTCTGCTCTAAGCTGATGTGAGATGCAACGACCAGAACAGCAGGTCAATGTCGGGGTGGTATTAAGCCACTTTTTGTCAAGCTTAGGCATATTGGACCAGAAGAAACTCAAGGTGGAAAAGAGATGACTCCAGCATTGCTAGGGGGATGCCAGGCTTAGGCCCGGGTTCTCTGGGGCAGCTGATGAGCTGCTTGGAGGATGTCAAAAGGAGAATGTCAGCTCATCAGATTGAGGAACGGAGAAGCCTTTCACAAGCGATAGGCAATAGACTCTCAACTTCTCAACCTCCATTCAAAGTGGCCATCTCCTAAAGGGGTTTCTGGACCCTCAGATCAGCTGTGGTGCATGGTAGCCAAGGTGATCTATAAGTGCAGGGTGACCTCTGCTAGGCATGTTGGTAATGTAGCTGATTCTGAAAGGCATCTTGTACCACGCACCCTTTTGCTGCAATATGAGCCATGAACCTCAATCACTGACCCATTCCAGAACCCTAAAGCATGAGAAAATGGCATGTATTTTTTTGAGAAAGGCGGCAACCCTAAGTGCACTGCCTGACTCAGGTGATTTCCTTGACGACATAACCTATTTCCTGTTGGTAAGCCAAGGACACAAGCCAACATCTTTGAAAGAATTCTCTGAGGAAATAAAACTTGATTTCCGAAGCATGATTCTGGCAGCTGGACCAATCCACATCTTGCATCATGCAGCCCAAATTAACTCTTTGGCAAATAGAAATGCTGCTTTGTGTCTTTCCTTAAGTGAAACATAAAGTCAATAAGCATTGGGAAATGAAGCTGCAACTGGAAAAGAAGCTGATTGACACATTAGTGTGCAAAACGTGGTTAGGCTCTTATACAGCACCTGTAGCACTACAATACATTATTGCACAATTTAAAAAAGCACCTCACTGTCAAATGCGGTGACATATGAAGACATGAGTTGTTCTTTGTTCCAAACTATTAACTGTATTCACACCTTTCTGCTACATTCCTAACCCAAATTTGTGGAACCCAATAGATTCTGGTGAACTGTTATTGTTTCCCCATCCTACTAAGACTTGAACATATATGTTGTGTCCTGCACCGTTCTGTGAAATATCTTCCCACACCCCTGTAAAGTACCCTCCCTAGCTTGAGTAATATTGGTGACCACACACCTACCCACTGTTCCATGCCCTACAGTGTCACCCCACTACACAATATCTGGAATGTAACCATTACCATTCATGTTGTGTCTTATTCACCTCCACACTGATCCAATCTGTTTTAACATATGTTGTTCTTAGCCCAATATTTACCAGAATCACTTTATGGCCAATCACGATATCCACTACTACCTTGTATTATTACACCACTCACACCCTTCAGGCCGTGCTCGTCTGTCCATTTCCTGCTTCCTCATTGTTTCCCAAGCAGGCCATCCTCCTCCTGCGTTTTTTCTCTCATGCCTATGAAACAAACTCTATTCCTTTTTGGACAGCAATGAATATCTCCCAGTGCCGCTCTGCCTCTGGTTTGCTCAATATGACTTGGTTATAACAGACCACTCTAACCCACATCTTCTTGTACTTTACAGCTATAATTGAGCCAGGGTTTGACCTCACTCAAAAACACCTTATGTAAATCATCTCACTTTCCAAAGCTCGTACGGCCCACATGGACGATGACTCATCTCCCCCAGTCAAAGAAGAGCCTGTTAATACTGTCCCAAAAGGGGAGCGAATGAAGAAACTGGAATCTTCCAACCTTCACCAGGCACCGCCAAGCAAGGACTGCAGTCCTGCACTCCTGGGTGGTGTGGTGTCCCATACCCTCACATCGGAACCTGTCCTGATACCGGCAAACCAAATTGCATCTCCAAAACCTGTCGCTCTTTGCAAAAGGCGACGACCCAAAGGCCCCCTAGAAAGTGGTCCGCACAGTGGAACAACACCCAGACAACCTATCCGATGACAACGGTGCAGCTGTTGTCCATGTAGTGAGAATGCTGAATACTTTCACAGCTACTCACCAGATGGCCCCTATGTGCCGTAATGAAGTGCAAGACCACAATGTTCCCGCTCTTATAGATACCGGTCTATCAATCAATCTCATGGCTGCGGATGTCTACCACAGCCTGCCAGACCCACTGGTGCTTCGTAATACTAATGTGCAAGTATACGCTTTTGTCAACCGCTCACCACTGCAGTTTTGTGGCGTATTCCAAGCAGACCTGTCCCATGACTCCACATGCTGGAGGGCAAAGGTATACGCAGGAAGGGTCAGGATTGCTTCTTAGCTGTCGCACGGCACAGGATCTCAACCTCATACAATTCACCTTTGGCGTTCATGCGTATGATCTGGACTGCCTATTGCAGGACTTCTCACCTCTGTGCGATGGGATCGGCTGCCTGGTAGGAATGGCCATTCACCTGCACATTGACAAGACTGTTGCCCTCGTGGCCCTTAGATATCGAAGGATTGCCTTCTACCACCGGCCCAACTGAAGCTCCTGGAGAAAGCGGGCATCATTGAGCGGGTAAGAGGCCTAATAGGGGTCCCCTATTTTAATGGCAAAAAAAACAGCCATACGCAGTCTGCATTTGTGTGGATATGAGGGTACTGAACTTGGTGTTCAAGCGTGAATGTCATCTTACACCAACCATAGATGGCACCATTGGGGAGGTGTTGCGCTCCAAATGGTTCACCAAAATGGACCTCAGGTCGGGCTGCCAGAACATCCTGTCCCATTACCAGCTCCAAATAGAAAAGTCCTTGTGCATCGCTCACAGAATTTTCTACGCTCAAGCCCCATTAATTCTAGCCAATTTTCTCGTCCCCTCCCTTGAACCAACATCTGATGTGCACTCCCGTGTTAGAAGAGTCCGGGCAGGAGGCTGCTTGTTCCGAGTTTTAGCTTCATCTCTCTGGAATGTCCTCCCTGGCACTATCAGGAATCTACAGGACCATGTAATATTCAGGAGGGCAGTTGAGACCTGGCTCTTTCCTGATTAATCTTCTGTCATTCTCCCACTCCTTGGTTAGTACCTGCAAATCTAGCGCTGGTATGCCCTGTCGCTGGGGCAGCCATGAGCTCTATAAATCCGATAACATAACATAACATTGTACCACAGGATATGACAGAGTCGCTGAGGCAGGGGTGTGAGCATCTTCCTCAACACTCAATTCATGATCCCACAATTCCCTAATGCTGGGCCCATATTTCCCCTCCAGAGATCCACATTACGAGTCATAGCACTGAATAATAATGTCCTGGATCACTTAAAAAAAAAGTAAAGTCTGTATTAATTAAAACATCCACTTTTAGTTGTTTTTTTTAAACCTAATGTTTTTTCTGTGAAAAATTATTTGCTTTGTAACAGCCTAAAGCATGCAACTTTGCCCACTTTTTAAGCATTCAAAAAGGTAACTATTTTTAAAATATATACAAAATCACTGAAAGCAACCGAGTGACCTGAAAAGCACTCTCACAAACCTTTTTTAAAAGGAAGGGTGAGAATAACAGGACTAATGTAGCCTTATAAGCTGAAGTCTGAAGGGCGTTGAGAACACTGTGCTTCTCAAGGTGGAGCTCAGCACTCCGGGATCCAGTTGGTAGGACAATAGCTGACTCAATTGCCACTCACAGGGCATGATGGGATACTGGAGCTGCTTTTTATGCTTAAAGTGGCAGTACAGTTGTAAATTAGGATTTCAGGTAAGAAACTAATCCATACTCTGCTACAACGGTCATTGTTCCTCCGGCACCCACAGTGGGACCCTTAGTGGTCCACCTGGAATCGTCTTCAGTCTTTCTTGTGATACTTCTTCAATGACCTTGAAGCTGTTCTGCATTCTCTACCACTGCTGGCTGCTCCAAATCATTCTTGAGGACCTCCACCTACATATTCACCATCAGATCAAACTATTTTTTCCTTTTGGGATTCCCTTGGCTATTCCTAAAAGGTACAATATCTCTGAGTGTGCGCACGATCTTGGAACACAATTTCTATCAATAAAAATGTTATTTTGTCAATAAAATCAAATTAATTTCAAAACACGCCAAAGTAAGCAATATTAATAGATTTTTTTTCAATTACCCATAATTCGAACTGTATATTTCACTGAAAACACCTCTACAGTACGGTGTACGTTAGGTTCAAAGATAAGCAGAAAAGCGTTTCTCAATTTAAAGCTTACACCAGTGAGAATTAGACCCTGATAGCTCCTTTAAGAATCTTGGAAGACGGTACTATCCATCCCACCCAGCTCATTTCGGGTTTTTTCACCTCTGTGAATAAAATCTTGAATACAAACATGCTTTATTTATAACTTTTTTATGGGTTATTGCACCAAAGTTTGACTTTCACTCAATGTATTTGGACATTCCTTATTTTTTCTGTATAAAAACGATTTTTCCTTGTCTTTCCTTGGAGTTATGTCACCTTTCTGTTGTTTCTGTACACTATGCTGGTGCTTTTTGATAAATGTGCAGCTTGTAGAAGAACATTTTGGATTCGTGATGATCAAGATGTTTGCGTTGTTTGCCTTCCTGAAACCCACTCCATTATGGACTGTGGGATTTGTCTGAGGATCCCTAGATCAGACTGATGGAAGGGATCCTCCTCAGGTCTAATAAAGGGGAAATTCGATACAGGATAACCATAGTGTCCACTTGTATCACAGAGGGGAGAGGACACAAGTCTGCCCTCTTTTCTTCCCCTGATGCCTTTTCTTCCACTTGGATGTGACTGGTTACTACTCATTATCATTATCACTACCCATTCCTGCCAACATTGAGGTAGTCAACATCCTGGTGCTCAATGTCTAAGCAGGTCCATCTTTCAAAATTGAGATGCATAGAGTATTGACATCAAAAGACATTAAAAAAAAACATATTTATTAAGCGCAACTAATCACCTGCAAAGGTATCCAGGTGCTGGGTTCCAACCTGTTCGGGTGGCATCAGTTGAATAGCCAGGTCTTGACTCCTCTTCTGAACTCTTGGAGAGAGAGTGAAGTCCGGAGATAAAGTGAGAGGTTGTTCCTGGATTTTGCGACAAGATAAGAGAAGGAGTGTCCTCCATTGTTGCCTTTGTAAATGCGGAGGTATGAGAGAAGGAGAGTGAGTCGGATCGCAGGAGTCTGGAGGGTTGGTGAAAGCTCAGGCAATGGTTGATGTATGCCAGTCCTTGGTTGTGCAGGGCTTTGTAGGCGCTAGTCAGAATCTTGAATTGGCATCACTTGTGGACAGGGAGCTAGTGTAGTTGCTTCAGGCTAGGGGTGATGTGTGTCTGTCTCTGGAGATGTCAAGGGTAAGTCTGGCCGCTGAGTTATGAATGGTCTGGAGTCTCTTCAAGAGGTGTGTGGTGATTCCTGCCTAGAGTTTGTTGCCGTATTCCAAGTGGCTGGTGAAGAGGGATAGTTTGATGGTGCATCTGGTGGAGACTGGGAGCTATTTGAAACTCTTTTGAAACATGTGCAGCATGAGGAAGCAGGCGGATCTGGTTCTTCAAGGTGATTTGCTGTCCAAGGTGATGCTGAAGTTCCGGACATGCATGGTCCATGGGGGTCTGTAAAGGTTCCAGTTAGGGAGACCATGTTTTAACATTGCGGGTTCTGTGACTTGCAGAGTTTCCCCCTGGTCTCCATCCACCTAGAAGATTAGAGAAGAATAGTTTTACTTTGTCCATCTCCAACAGATCCTACAAAGGTATGACTGTAGTTTCAAAGAAGGATTATGATAAACTCTATCCCACTGTGGCACTATGTTCTCATAAGACCGTCCAGCTGTTAACCTAGGTTTCAGCTACACCTTGCATGGAAAGCCCAATTACCCACCCTTGCCAGGATGAGGAGAGTCCTTCGGGTGAACATCACTAATGGATCCAGAATTGGAACACCAGCTCTCCACAGATGCAGGGAAGTAGAGCCAGGTCTTGTCTTTGATTGAAGGCATCATGGTGTCTACCATAAAGTCACCTAGTCCACGAAGAGAAAGATTTCACAGATTTTCTTCTCATAATTCTGGGTCAACATCTATGTCATCATCTGAATGGTGTGAGATGTCACTAGGTCCCCCTGATTCTGTGCCATCAAGAATCTCCCTTATCAATAATCTGGTAACAAAGAGCTGCAAAGAAATTCAGTCTGCAGACTGTTACACCAAAATAAAGTATGTCTATCAGTTTTTAAGTTATCCAGATGAAACCGCAAGCTCAGTCTATTGTGACAGTGGTTTCTCTACACGTGGAACCCGTCATGAATATATTCACAACCCCTTTCTCTCTTCAGTCTGTCAAGCGATGTCTGGAGTAGAATTTCACATTGACTGATTCTGACCAAAAGATTCTGAAAGAAATGGTTCCAGCAGATTTCTTGGTTGTAGTGGCTGCAATAAAGACGTATAATGGAGCTAAACTGACTTCTTTGAATCCATCAGGGAAGGCAAGCAGAAGGTGAGATGCTCTGAGTAGAAGGATCGGACAGTGGCTGGAATCATAAACTGACCAGCTCCTTTGCCCTGCTGAGCAATTACTACTGTTCTCTAGGATCAATGAGATAATTTATAAAGTATCACTAAAGACAAAAAACACAAGTTTTTGGGAGATAGTTAAGAAATGGTAACTTCAAACCATTCCATAAATACAGAACACTGCAGACCATGGAGCTTCTTTTTCCAGTCGTCATCACTCCAAAATGCACATACCTCTATCTCCTTTTTCTATGTACCCCCTCTATCAGTACTTGATAGAATTCCTTTTTAGAAATAGTTTCTGTGGTTTATCTGCTTTTGACAAGTCCCTACTAAGTTGTTGTACCTTTGCAGTTACAATCATAGTACTGTGTCTAAGTTAGAGCGCATGCTTCACTTTGTGCCCACATGGCATATTTACTCCACATTTGTATTTTCTTGTTTTTTGTACTTTGATTTAGATTATGAGTGTCTCTCTTGTGAGCCTAAGTAATTTTCTTAACCCACCTTTATGTAGTGGTGCAACCAGTAAAAAATGTCCTTAATGCTATCAAGGCATGCAAGCAGTATTAAATACAAATATTTTTTGCATTTGTGTTTTATTCATTGTGACATCTTTTTTTCCTTTTCCTCTTTTTCAAATAGAATTTGAGTTGGGCTTACATTTACAGTATATCAAAAAATATCTGTTTCTTTCAAAGTTACTTCTTCCCAATAGAGCTTGATTTCAGGACAACTTACGGACATATGAATGTAATGAGTGGCCTGGGTTCCACATTTTCTACATACCACCTCCTGAGCTTGTTTTTTTATGTTTGTTAGCTTTTGTGGGGTCCAATTAATCCCACAGGGCATATAAAAATAATTGTTTCCGTCCAGTAGAATTAACAATTGCATACAAAGTGCTTACAGATACTTGCCATACATTTTCCTTGTCTAGACTTTTCTATGACATGTGGTGATACACCTTTATTCAGCGAAGCACAGTGCATTGTATCACTTCATCACTTACTTTTTTTGTGGTTTAATGCTTTTACATTCTTATTCTAAATTTGTCTGATCTTAATGGCTCCATTATTGGGTGGCATTCCAAGACTGGAGTTAAATACATTTGAACTTGTTCTATTCCTGACTGTAACTTTAACAAAGTCGTCCCAACTTTTAAGTTTTTACTGGTCCATCAGGTGTCCCCAACAGAGGATATCTTCACTTTTCAAAATATGACTCATATAGCCCTTCATAAACTCAGGTGTTCCAGGGAATCCCAAAATAGTTGAATCTGCATTGTAGTATGCTACGCCCAATCTGCTACTGATTTTATACCCAGTAGTGGTGTGTGCTTGGAGGGTCTTAAGTCAAACATTTTAAAATAACTTTGTGCACCAAATTTTATAGATATTCTCCGCCTTAACAAACTGTGATAGGACTGTAAAGTCCAGCCATAAAATAACAGATTTGGCAAACCCAGTTATCCTTTAAGTAGCTTTCTCCTCAATTTCATCCACGGAAGTCTATTCTTTATAGACCCATGTAAATGCTGAGAGGTTATTCTGTATTTTTAGAATTGTTTATTTACACAACTGTAATGGTATACATTTAAATAAAAAAATGTAGTTTTGGGAGGATCGTCATGCTTATGAGGTTACTCGCTCATAAATAGATTTGACAATTTTTTTTAATAAAACATCTGTTTCCTTTGCTACTTTAGCTAAATTTCCCTGCAGGATATTATCTAGATTGTGGCTTATCAAGACTCACAGCTATCTTATTTCCTGTGTATCTGCTTTTGTGCTCTTTTCCATTGGTATGTTCCATTCCATTACATATGTCGTAGTTTCGCTTAAAAGGTTTCCTGAAACCTGCCTGAACATTCCAGCTACTTCCATTATCCATTTTCTGGTTTTACTTAGTTCAGATGTATACATTGGTATGTCTCCTACACATGATGTAGCTTTTATTTTAAGGTCAGTGCAGTCGAAGGGTACAATATTGGGGTCTTGTCTTATTGAGTAAATTTCTCTAAGTATGAATTGAACAGGATAGGTGAAAGAGGGTATCTCTTTGTGCACCTTTTCTTATCAAGATTTTCGCTGTTAGACTGCCATTGACAAGAACTCTTGCAGTAGCAGCTCTATATACTAATTTGATTTCACGTTTATTGTTAGATGGAATTCCAAAATAGGATATACACTCCCAATTAACTTGGTGAAATGCCTTAGGGGCGTCTGAAGGTATTACAGAAAGCAGTTTTCTTATAGGATGCTGCTACATCGAACTAATAACAGATATGTTAAATCATGTAATTGTCTCCCTTTTACAAATCCCTTCAGATCTTCATCAATTAGCTCTCCTGCTCTAATAGATGCAAACTGTCTTGCCAATACCCCAGCAAAGATTTTATAGTCAGTGTTGAGAATACAGATGGGTCTGTATGATTCACACATTAGGGAATCTTTGTTTGGTTTTAGTATAAGAGTAATAGTTGCCTCATACCGTGAGGGTGGAATGGCAAGATTTTCCATCAGAATTGCCTTGAATAATTGTTTTTAGAATTGCGATAATTTAAACCTTCATCTTTTCATTTATATTTTCTGACAGACTTATCATGTCTCCTATTTCTATTTCTGTTATATCCTGAGTTATTATGAGTCCATCCTTTTCATATATTGAGTGATTTATCTTCTTTATATAAGTCATTATATGTCTTGGAAAATTAATAGAATGCATTTCTTCTTATTCCTCTTTGCTGGCTTTGTCAGTCTCTGTATTTTTTTCTTTTGATATAGTTCCTAACCCATTCTCTGTACTGCTCATCGAAGTGGATAATGTTCCACGTCTCTCAACATATAGAGCCTTTTGAAACTTGATTAATTTCCATCTTACTCTATTCCTCTGTTCTAATCTTGATTTAAATTCAAGTTTAAAAAATGGGGGGCGTGGCTAGCAGCCGACGATGGCGGCCGCTGCTTAGGGAGGCTCCAGTGGAAAGGCGGCATCCCACATTAATCCGTTATCTAAATCCGAAAATTACTGGTGTCTGAAGGGGCGGACCGTGCCTGGAGTCCTTGCAGCGCCCAGCGGAGCGTTCCAGAGGCAGAGGAGACTGGCGATCGACCCGATCCGGCTCGCGGAGCGGAGAGGAGGAGGGGCCTGCTGTCCTCCAGAGGGCAGCGGTGTGGAGTGCGGCTGGAGTCCGACCGGAAGTTGAGCATCGGTGGACGGGACGAGGCGGAAGTGCCGGACCCGCGGATAATCTGCCTGCCGGCGACCGGACCTTAGTCCTAAGCCCCAGGAATCGGTGAGGCGACTTGCGGAGCCCAGCGGAGGTCAGCGCGCCCACAGATCCGGCGCGGCAGGACAAGAACAATACGGCAAGCTCCCGGAAGACAACGCCGCCATATTGAGAGCCGGGCCCTTTCACATCCTCAGGTCCCGTCATCCGCACAGTGGGCGGAGGCAACGCACCGGAGAGCGAAGGAGGAGCGGTGGCGACATCCGATTAAGCGGCGGCCGGCAGCGGAGCCGGTGGTGAGTAATACGCCGCCCTCCCCCCCTCCCCCACCGCTCCGCAGAGTAGACTTGAACACTGGCGCACTTGGGGAGTCGGGGGCACTGCTGAGCGGAGCGCCGGGAAGAAACAGATGCTACCGCCAGCGGCGGTGAGAAAGCGTAGCACCTTACCCGATCTGGCAATACAAACAATATAGCGGAGGGGGCTCGCCATATCTTCCCAGCAGCCATCTTAACAAGCACGAAGTTTGTAGAGCACACATCGGACTGCACTCGGGCTGGCCTTCAACTAGGGAGCTGCACTGCATGAACTCCGATTGCCACCTGGGGCAGCCTCAATTAACGAGAGCCAAACAGGGGACACTGGGACCAAGTGGTAGTGGCAGACCCACCAAAATCGCCGAAGGAATCAGCTCTCTACTGGCCTCGACTTATCATATCAGCGGGGGTCCGCAACGCCTACAAGGGGAAGACCATGTCCAACAGAGGGCCCAAACACGGGACAACACAGGCAAAATTGGACAAATTTGCATACGAAAAGCAGACACCTCCCCAGGAACAACGCAAACCCACCGGGAAGACAATGGACGCAGAGGGCGCAAAAAAGGCCACGCTTGAAGATGTAATGGCTGCGCTGGCCCAGGTTCAAGTCACGGTGGGCGCCACGGCCACGGAAGTAACATTGATAAGGGCGGACCTCCAGAAAATCAACGAAAGGGTCAAGCAAGTAGAGGTGGTTACCAAATCCTTAGTAGAGGATGTGTCCGAACTGCAGACAGCAGTAGAAAGACTACAAACGGATAACAGACTACTCAGGGACGAACTGGATGATCAAGAAGGGCGCTCACGACGCAACAACGTCCGAATCTTAGGCGTGCCGGAATCGGAAGATACGGGCGCTTTCGACCTCTACGTGGAGGACCTGATTAACACCAGACTCCAACCGAAGGGACTCTCCAACTTCTTTTCGGTGGAAAGGGCACATAGGGTCCCGGGAGGGAAACCTAAAACTGGAGGTCCGCCAAGACCGATACTTGCAAGGTTATTCAACTTCAGAGACCGTGACGCCATCTTACAAGCGGCGAGAGTGGCACCTACTATTCAGATCCAAAACTCACGGATTGCCTTCTTCCCAGACTATACGGCCGAGGTGTCAAGAAAGAGAAAGACGTTCATTGAGGTTAAAAAGACACTGAGAGAAAAGGAGCTGCCCTACTCGATGCTCTTCCCGGCCCGACTGCGAGTGGTGGCAGACAAGAAAGTGTGGTTTTTTGATTCCCCGGATGCGGCTCGGGACTGGCTTGAGGGTTGGCGCACGACAGAACACTCAAGGAGATCACACAGGCCCAACTACAGCCACAGAGACGACAATGGAGCTGGTTCCCAAACATCGGGCCGGGGGGGAGCGGGGGGCTCCCCACCCCTCGGCTCTACCGGCGCGGGCGGAGAAGAATGACTTGCTCTCATGGTCCTGGAATGACAATACTTGCTGAAGAATAAAAATACTGTGCGATAGCTGCGAGCAGACTCTGGCATGGGTGGGCCCCAGAAGCACGCAGGGATGCCGCCTGCTCGGGGAGACACTCTCCCCCCACACGCAAGTACTCTGGTTAAGGGAAGGATTAAGCACTCTGCTCAGTTGGGGGGGCGGGCAGTTGAAAGTCCGTTAGGCAGGGGTGCAGGGAGGGGGGAACGGGGAAGGGGATGTTTTGTTACAGTTAGGAATACACATGTATGGTCAACAAGAAAGCTATGCTTTCACCTAACTCTTCAGACGATTGGTGGGTTGGACAACGATTGGTCTCCTCGGTTAAAACCCCCCTACGTCTTACTGAATGTACACGAAACACACACTCAAGACTCACACTCACTCCACCACACCATAGACCACACACCGCCAAATGGCTGAGAACCCGATCCCTGAGGCAGATGGAATAGCCTCGGAGGCACGGCACTCATCCCTGCGATTACTGTCTTGGAACGTACGGGGGCTGGGGGACAAGGTGAAGCGGGCCTGGTGCTAACTGCACTCAAACAACAGAAACCCACAATAGCGCTGCTACAAGAAACACACCTGACGGGGGGGGCTACCAAAGCGATGGATAGAAGAGGATACAAGATGGTAGTGCACTCGGGTTTCACGTCAGGATCTAGGGGGACTGGTATTTTGATACAGAGGGCCTCGCGATTCATCCCTTTACAAACCAGGAAAGACGATCAGGGCTGTTTTGCCGCGCTACAGGGTCAATGGGAGGGTAGGCTTCTTAACATAGTGTCCGTCTATGTCCCACCGGCACTACACTCGGTGCAGCTTCCAAAGCTGGGTGACTTTCTGCTGACTCTACCTGAGGGAGAAGTTATCCTAGGGGGGGACTTTAACGCCATATCAGACACACAACTTGATAGATTCCCGGCATTGTCTCCCACGACAGGGACCCCCAGCCTACAGCGTTTCTTGACCGCTATGGGCCTTACCGACGTGTGGAGATTCCTTCACCCTACTCTAAAACAATACACGTTTCATTCCGCCGTTCACGGCAGTATGACGAGAATAGACCACTTTCTGACCCTGGGAGATGCACTCCAACTTGTGGACACAGTAGAAATCCACCCCCGGGGAATTTCAGACCACTCACCAATCTCTCTCACACTCTCTACCCAAGAGAGGTCTCGCAAACGCATTTACCCCATACACGCCACCTATCTGAAGATTCCTCAAGTCCGCAAGGCTCTTGAAAGGGCAACAACACATTACTTCGATGAGAATGATGGTTCGGTGCGCTCCCCCGTGGTGCTTTGGGAAGCCTATAAGACGGTCTTAAGGGGACAAGCCATAAGCGCAATCACGAGACATAAACGGGAACAAACTCAAGAGTTGGATAAATTGGAATTAACACTACAAACCTTGAAGGCAGCACACGAACAACACCCGTCCCCGGCTTCCTCACATACACTTGACATACAGCAACGGCTGTACAGCGATCATTTGCGCTTTCAGGTACGGAAACAGATAACTGACACTCAGAATCGGATTTATGAGGTAGGAGACAAGGCGGGGAGAATGCTAGCTTGGTTAGACAAACGGGAAGGGAACTCCAAGGGAATCCAACGGTTGAAGGATGGTCAGGGAAAGGTATACACGAACCCAGCACACATAGTGGACCAGCTCGCAAGTCACTTTGAAGGGGTCTACACCCCTGAAATCGTGATCACCCCTGAGATGGCTAGGGAAGCATTAGCGCCAATGGAGGTCCGCACATTATCACCGGAAATGTCCGATGAATTGGAGGCGGACCTTACTGCGGACGAAATCCAACTGGCAATAGAGGCCCTAAAACCAGGCAAAGCGCTAGGACCCAACGGCATACCTATAGAATGGTACCAAGCGACACCGGAAGCTCTCAGCATACATTTACTAGGAATGTTTAAGGACTGTCTAGAAAATGGTACACTCCCTACAGACCAGAGGATGGCGACAATAGTGGCCATCCCTAAGCCAGGGAAACCACCTGAGGACTGTTCCTCCTACCGCCCCATCTCGCTGCTTAAAGCAGAAGCCAAAATCCTCGCCAAACTCCTGGCAACTAGGCTCTTACCGCATCTGTCGTCCCTTGTTCATCCGGATCAGTCCGGATTTATGCCCCACAGGAACACGGCGTTGAACCTGCGTAGGCTGCACGGGGTAATGGCCAGGGCGGACTCAATCACAACCCAAGCAGTGGTGTTAGCTCTTGATGCCAGGATGGCATTTGACCGTGTGGAATGGAACTACTTGTTTGAGGTGCTGTCAAGGTTGGGGTTTGGTCCCCGCTTCATAGCATGGGTTAGACTGCTATACACGGACCCAGTTGCTCAGGTGGTGGCGAACGGGCACATTTCGAGAACATTTTCCTTAGGGAGAGGTACGAGACAAGGATGCCCCCTCTCGCCATTGTTGTTTGCGTTATCCTTAGAACCCCTTGCCACTCTTATTAGAACCTCGCCCTTACTGAAGGGAATACGTTGGAAAGAGGGTTGGGAGGACCGACTGTCGCTCTATGCAGACGACATGTTGGTGTATCTCACGGAACCAGACACTGGGGTGCCGGCCCTATTACACCTCTGTAATGATCATGGGAGGATCTCCGGGTACACGTTAAATTGGAACAAGTCAGAACTATATGTCCTGAAGGGGCAGCTCCCAGCGCTAGCGGCAGATTGCCCTCTGAAAGTAGCAGGCTCCTCCTTTAAGTACCTAGGTATCCATGTAACTAGAGACCCTACGGAATTTATGGACAAGAACCTGACTCCCCATTTGGACAGATTTAAACAGGATGTCAAGTTCTGGGCGGGACTACCACTAACGCTTTTGGGTAGGGCCGCATTATACAAAATGATGTCACTACCCCGATTTCTGTATGTTCTTGAGAACACACCATACCAAGTGGCCCCAAGATTCTTTCAAAAAGCGGCAGCATTGGTCTCCAATCTCCTGTGGGGTAATTTACCGGCACGTATTGCACAGCCCAAATTACACAGAGGATGGTACGACGGGGGCATTGCGTTGCCTAATTTGAAACTGTACTATTGGGCAGCGCACCTTAAACCCATCACCCAATGGCTCCATGCTCCACAAACTGAACCAGCCTTTCAGGCCAATAGGGACCAACTGGGTACTAATAGCGTGTTGGCTCCGTTGTATGACCAACGCAAGATCCGCAAATTGGTGGGCCCCACCAGACTAACAGTGACGCTCTGGCATGCCTCGACAGCAGCTCTGGGCTGGAAGGGGAAAATAACGAAACTCACCCCACTATGGGATTCCCGAGCTTTGGGTAATATGAGAAATAGCCGGGGCTTTTCCCATTGGGATACTATAGGGATATCCACGGTGGGAGACCTTTGGGAGAGAGGAGGAGTGATACCTTTCACAAGACTGAGAGAACTGTACAACCTGAGTGAAAGAGAGCTCTACAGGTACATTCAGATACAACATGCACTGCTTGCTGTCCTACCCCCACACACAGACTTGCCGGAATCTTCCCCACTGGAAGACCGATTGCTCACTGAGTACATGCCCGAACGGGCGACGTCCCTCACATATCGTAAATTACTCAACAACTTACCAGACCCACTGACATCCCTGAAGGAGAAATGGGAGGGGGACACCTATGAGATGGACGAACATGAGTGGAATGAAGCGGTAGCATCACCTAAAGAGGTGGGAATCTCGGCCCGGATGCGACTTGTACAGCTGAAGATACTGCACAGGGTCTACTACACAAGAACACTGCTACACCGCATACATAGATCACAACACCCTTATTGCCTTCGTGGTTGTGGGGAAGAGGGCACATTTTTTCACACCTTATGGGAGTGCCCCCAGATCCGGGAGTATTGGAAACAGATCTTACGCACAATATCACAGACACTGGAAGTATCATTGTTACCTGAGCCACGGCGGTGCTTACTCAATGTATGGGAACCTAATGATCTCTCCAGACACGGCCAAATCTGGGTAACGGTGGGATTCATGGTAGCCAAACGAGATATTGCACAGCGATGGGGGGGCAGCGGAAATGCCAACCAAGACCCAATGGTGCTTAAATATGGACAGGGTGATGATCACAGAGAGGGCGGTCTACTCCAGTCGGGCCTGCCCGGGGAAGTGGAACAAAATCTGGACTAAGTGGAATGTCTACAGAGGGGAAATTTGTGAGCCCTTGGCAGAGGAGGAACAGGAAGAATCAGAAGGGGAAGAGGATGATAGCTAGTACTCCCACGGAACAGCATTAAGGGGCTAACACTAGACGCAAGGGAATCACTGGATAATGAGCTGACACAGGAGAGCGGCAGGGGGGAGGTGTGAAGACATGGGCAGGCTGGGAACACTTACATATGGACACTCACGCCAGATGACACAGCGGGCGTAGGGGGAGACACTGAGGGACTACATTTTACGGGGAAGCGGTTATCGATCAACACTAATCAACGACTGATCGCATTGTGATTCCGATACTTTGGTTTGGTTTGTTTTGTTGTTGTTTTTAAAAAAAAAAAAAGAAAAAAAAAAACCTGTACAATTTTAAACTCAAAATGCATATGCTGTACCTTTCACTGTGGCATCTCCGAGATTATCCTCCACTACAGGTTATGAATACACAAATGTTTGAATGCTGCAATATGATTAATGAATTGTTATAGCGGCCAGCCCAAGGGGTTGTAGGCATTCCGCTGTGTAACTTTGCAGGTACAATAAAGGTTTTGAAAAAAAAAAGAAAAAAAAAATTCAAGTTTAATGCACTTGAGTTCAGTCAACAAAATGGATCGATGTTCTACATTTTTGGTTCCTATCAATTGAGATTCATTTCTTATTATGTGCAATATTGAGTGTTCATTTCTCAATCTAAATTTGCTTTCTGTTTAGAACAATTAATAGTTATTCCTCATAGGTAGAACTTGTATGCATCCCACACAATACTTAAATTAGAGCTATATAAATTATATTCGAAAAAGTCTCTAGAATCTTCTCTGATCGATTGGGAGATTTCTTCTTTGACAAATTTTGCCAAGCCACTGTTCATCTCTGACTTGCATTTGACCGACAGTGGCATGATTAGAACTGTGAGCAGGAATATTTTTCAGTCTGTGTTGAAGGTAAGAATATGACTCACAGTGTTACTCCAATTTGTACAAGCCGCCCTATACTTCAGAAAATGTAAGCTCCCCTGTCTCACCATTAGGGTGTGGGGGTAACTCCTGTAGTTACACATTCTTCAAAGAAGTAGTCCCTCGGGTCACCTATTTTTACTGAATATGGACCACACTCGTCCAAGTGTGTAAAATACAGGGCAGCTTTTATCTTCAACACAGACTCATTCAGGACTTTGACCAATAGGGATCTTGTTAACCTTGATGAAGGCCCAAGAACCTTCTGGGCTGTAAAAAGGGCTGCAACATGTTTGTTAGAAGGATGAGGAAGACATAATATACTGGCTCATCCACCCACTTTCATTTAATCCTGCCCTGTGTACCCTCTAATTAAATCAATGTACTTTTATTATCCAATCTGGATCCCTCACTTATCCGGAACAAATAATTTACGTAAGCTCTCCCTCTTCTTGAGGTTGAGATCCCTTTGGTGGTACTATCCATAGTGCCTGTCTTACCACCTTCTCCTAGCTTTACTCTGTGTAATTGCTCGGCTGGCAGGTCAGTAGTTCGGTCATTTGAAATCAGTTTACGAAAAAAACCTTAGAAACAGAGTTGGTTTATTTCATTTTTGTAATTCTGTTTTAGGACAAGATTGTATTTTATTTCCTTATAGGTTTACTGTCTAGTCATTTTATATTTTGAGCTCTTTTTATGTTCAGCTCTTTTTGTTAATTTGCCTCAAAGGGGGCTATTTAATCTCTCAGAACAAAGTGAATACCTACTAGGCCCATCGCTCTAGGACTCTGCTTTCTAATGTAGAGCTCTCTTTATTTGATCCTGTTAGAAACTGGGGTTCTGGTTGACAGAGATATGTACCCTAATTGGCAAGACTAAAATACATCTATCATTGTCTGTCCCGCCTTCACTGAGATGGTGGTGTAGAAAACAAAACTCCATGCTGAAGTACCTTTTTGCCCACTGAAACATGGTATCACATATAAGACCTAGGGTGCTCATATGAACAATCTTAGTACTCAGGGGCTGCTGTTTCCTGTGTAAAAGGACTAGCACTACATGCTAGGGTTGACAGTGGTTCACCTGGCTCTTATTCTTTGGGTGAACAGCATGTCCACTATTTACTGTCTAACCAAGCAGGGAGGAATGACATTCAGTATTCTCTCCCAAGAAACCTAGGCACTTTGGTACTGAATTATGTTGAGGGACATTTGATTGATAGTAAAAGAATTCCTAGGTCTGTAAAACTTCAACTTAGATGAGCTGAGTGACCAATTGTTAGATCAACACAAATTAATTTGGAACAATGAAGTGCTGGCAGACATTTTTCCTGTTGGGTGCATCCAGAAAGACAACAGAAGAAAACACAAAATGCCCTGTTGATGCTGCCAGATTTCTAGATCCATGGTCCTTAAAGAATACAATTTCAATGAGTTGGTTGAGAGGATTATGATTTTCCTCAAGTTCCTCCAATGCAAAGATGACTCTTTTTACCCTAGATTGGCCTCACAAATAGGGGTACCTGTACTTTTTTTAAAATGTCCCCTCTGCTGCATAAGAGACTGTTGGCGAGGTTGTATCTGCTCGCCAGGATGCCAGGCAGATTCTTCCATCTCAGCCAAACATAGGAATTTGACTGTATGGCTCCCGAGTTATTGCAATATGAATACTTAAAGCTTCCTGAGGATTGGATAGCTATTTTGAGAGAGGGGAAGAGTCAGTCTGTGACATCTTCATACAGATTCATGTGAAAAAGGGTTCTGCTTTATGTGTATTAACAATCAGGGGGACTGCACAACATGCAAAGTAGAGACTGTACTGCCCAATCTTTCTTATCTGACCAAGTTCGCTTCTATTAGGGTCCCCTTAGCTGCCAACACTGCTCACCTTTAGTATCCTTCTCAAAGATCTTTCTTCACTATTTCAGTAACTAAGGATTTCCTGCTGCATCTTAGGAAAGGGTTTGCTCCAGTTAGAAAGCTTTCTCCAACCAGGAAAAAGAATGCAGGGCTTCCTAGAATGACGTTTACCATTTGAACAAATACACAAGATTGTTTTACGCAAAAGGAACAAATTATGGATGAAATGCTAAACAAAGCAAACCTTCGCCCCCAGTCTCAAAGATTTGGTTTTGATCTATTGTTCAGCATTCCATTCATCCTCCGTTCTTTTTGCTTTTTTTGCCCAAAGTGGGAAGAGTAAGCCCAGACATGGGTCTGTGTTCACTGTGCTGCTGGATTCAAGCTAGTCTGGATGATGAAAAGTGATAACCCCAAACTGGTCCCAGGATGCTTGCTTCCAGTCCATGGGTAACCAGGCATGGCATTTCGGGCTGGACTGTTCCCATGAAGGGCAAGGTCAAGACTTATTTATATATGACTGTATCCATAGTGGCGTGGTGTGGTAGGCAAAAACAACGATAGCTTAAAACGAGATCTGTTAACTGGGGGTGAATGTTTGTATTGCTCAGCATTCTGTCTATCATTAATTTTTTTTGAAAGATTATTTTACAGCACCTTTCATGAAAGGCTGCTCTTTTAGTTGTTATTGCACCAGCCAGATGGGTGAGTGATGTGGTTGGAATTAGAACATGGCAAATGGATGGATTTAGAAAATAGACTCCAGCAACAATCACAACAGCTGGCACATATTCCATGTTTATAATTTTTTATTCTCGCTGTAGTTTGTGTATACCTATTTTGAGTGTAAACTGCTTTAACAACAAATTCATCAAATATACCTCCACCCTTCAGTAACTCAACAGATGTATTCTTGGTTTTCCAGATACTTCAACGGCCACCAGATCAACAGTCAGTTGTACCTGGTCCAAACTCAGTCAGATAGCAAATACCTTCAAGCTCCCTAATCTGAAGCTATAAGTCTGACAACAACAGAGAGTCAGCTGGGACACATGCTCCTGAGTGGTCAGCAGTGTCTCTCTGACGAGGAAAGACAAACCACAAATATGGATCTCCTGAAACCTTTGTCGGTTTATTTTTATTCCTAAAAGAGTAGCAGTTTCTGCACCAAATAGCCTGGAATTAGAGGCAGACTTATAAGAAGATTGGGGAGTGCTAAGGGGCTGCCCTTTATATGGTTGTGCACAGAGGGGAGTTAGCTTGAACTCTTGCTATACAGCAGTGATGTTCCCAATAAATCTGATCTGGAAACCTTGAACCTATAAGAATGTTTGCCTTCATTAGGGAAACGGTGTCTACTGTGATGTACATTATTGGCTCTGGCTGATAGTCCATTTAAACCTGTCAAACAGCTGACCTTTCTCCAGAATCAGGCTGTTGGAGTCGGATCCTTATCATAAGCCACGTGGGGAATGCAGACAAAATCTCACGGAAGACCATGCCTGATAAGTGCACTTCAAGCTCTCGGTAATTGCAGTACTCACCCTCCATTTCTCCCAATCGGTGTTTCTAGTTTTCATTTTAATAAAATTATTACTATGTCTCTACACAAATCCAATATCCCATCACTTAATGTCAAGAGGGCTTTATGCTATTTAGATAAGGCTAAAGAGGTGCAATAAGGTAAGACTACTCTTTATGAATTATGGTGCTGGCCATATAGGCGTAGCTTCTTCTAAACAGAACACAGCCAGGTAAATAATTGCTAGCATGATTACTTGCTATGGAAAAGCAAATAGATCCTTATTTGGTAAGCCTAGAGCCTAATCCGCAAGCGGGAATCATGATGAGAAATGCCCCCATCACTGACATCTGTAAGGCTGCGACTCGGAGGTTAGTCCAAACCTTTGCAAAACATTATGCTTTGGACTCAGACTGCAAGATAGATACTTTGGTGAGTCAGATTTTGTGATGAATTTTCTAAAGGGTTAATTTTTGGTGGGTTTGACTGAGCTTTTAAGGTTGGGTTACTCTACTCTACCATTTATGAATCGTAGGGAGAATACCAAGTGTGAAGATGGGCGTATTATGTACATGAATGCTCGTTCTTTAACATGGTTAGTCTCTCTAAAATCTTGAAAGTCTCACCTTCCACATAATTGGACCATAGATTTTGAACTGGATCCTGGGAATTTGTATTTTTCCAGTGCTCTAAACCCCAATTGAAAGCCTGCTGCCATAATGTGACAGTGCTGGGTGCATGATCAAATTCTGTCATGTGTAGATAGAAGTTACTTCGGGGTACTGAATCCTGCTTTTCTTTCAATCTAATTTACTCTGTTTTCAGCCAATTTTACTGTTTCACTTTATTTTTGCTTTTGAGAAAGCGCTCTATTTAATTTGATAAGAAAACATAACATTTTATTTGGAAAAATGTGTTCTAGGATATCGCACGTATGTGGCACTATTCTTCCTTTTATGAATTAAGATAGCCATGCTGAAGAATTGGGATTACAAATAAGTAACTTTTTCTATCTCAGCTAATTTATAACCAGTCACTGCTTAATACTAATTACACCTCTAGTGGGCCAGCCTTGACACGAACACATGGCGAGAGGGCCACGATTACTGGTTAAAAGGGCTAACAACCTTATGTCTAAAGGATCTTTGGAGCATGCATGTAAGTCAGAAGGAATTCAAAAGCCTGGCGAAAATAAGCACCAAACAACTTTCCATAGCAAGTAATCATGGCGGAGTGGTGTGGCTCACTGGTTAGAGGCGGCAGACCCGTAAGCAGAGGACGGCCCAGGACCAGGGCTTGATTCCCGTCGCGGCAGGGTTGTGGACCAGGGTCAGCGGGCTCGATAATTCTCGCCTCGGTGCCTACTCCAGTCCGGGACCACACTCGGCAACTCTGGGCATTAGCTTGCCTCATCTTCACAACGGCCCCCCCAGACCGCCGGGGATGCTTGGTCGCACCTTAGAGATACCCATTAGGGACCACCTCTCAGGGTGAGCCAGGACGGGTTCCCCAGCGGTTGAAGCGTGGAGATACTCCTCCGGGAGTCGATTCCTAGCGCTATATAAACCCGCAATTAAATTAAATTAAGGCACGCCTAGCTAACAGAAGTCACGGGTGGCTGACCCTGCAGTCCTATTCCTTGTTGATCCCACAGCAGTACCTAACCGTATCCTTTACTGCACAAACGAAATTAAGCTTTTTAAAATTGAGACTGGGAGTTCTTAACTTGTTGGCTCATTTGCCAAAATGGAAAAGAGAGCAAGGACGAGACTCATGTCGACTCTGTTGGAATCATAAAGAAGACATAATACACATCATTTGTCTTTGCCCAAAGCTGCAGACTGAAAGACGGGCCCTCCTCAAGCACCTCTGGAATACAAATATTATCAGAACATGTAGGGCAGCAGTCCTAGCTTGCTTCGATCCTAGGAACACTAAACTAAACTGTGCCCTTGTAAGATTTATGGATCATACAGTAAGGGGCCCACAGTCTGTGTTTACCCATTGGTATAACGTCTTGGCAGGCTCCACCTGTCATTCCCACTCATATCGGACATTACCTATCCCCTCTTTTAAATGACTTTTAATGTATTTTAAATGAAACTTTTGATATTTTCTAAATTTTGTACTTGCAATGGGTTTTTTTTAAATCACGCAATAAAGTATTTTTAACCTTACCTCTAGTTTTCAACACATCCAGGAATCCCTTGTTTCCAATACGTTTCCTTAACATGCAGGTTTATTCTTTGCACCATCAACCCCTCCCTGTTGAAGCATGCCATTTTACTCCTCACAAACCAAAACCCCCATTACCAAACAAAAGCATCCCACTGACACCAATTTAAACTTCCTGGCCTAAATCCACATACACATTGCCCCTGTATTAAATGTCTTTTCATTTAATGACACTCTGAAAATAGCATTTGATTGTATTTTCTTCTGCTATCCTCTACACTATTTCCTTTGCTCCCTCCTCACAATCCAGGCCGAGTCCTGGACCTCTCTCACTACACAATACCAGCGGCAGCTCTTCAGTTAAGGCAGAAGAGCGTTGCCCCACTGCTCACTGAGTGTACAAAAAGTAAAAATAAAAAGATAATAACAGAAAGTTATTATCATTCTATTTTTCAGTAATGCGCCAGTTTAGGGCTGGGCTTCCGTAATCAGGGAGAAGGAGTAGTGGGCACCATAAGTGCGCATGGCGGTTTGGCCTGCCACCTTAGCTTAGGCTAACTGACATGCTCACTTAGCATTTCTTCACCCAGCTGTAGAACTGTCCCATGGCTGCCAGGTACTGTCTGAGTTGCAAAACAGGCTGCCCAGACCAATCATGTCACTGCTGTCATGTTGACAACACTATTACCAGCATAACAGAAGCATTGTGATTGGCTTAAAGGAACCTGGGAGTCCCGGAGTCAAGAACCCAATACAGAAAAATGAAATGTGAGCGGCCCTTTGTCTTTGGCACAATCTCTTCTCTACTGAACATCTTGTGGCACAATAAACATCAATATCTTCATACCAGTCCTTGATACAGTACACTATTCCCCTATGATATAGCTCCTCCTCTTGAGGAAAATTAAATTTTGGCCATGTTGTGTTCCCTAGCGCGTACCCCACCGACTCCATGTACCAGCTTAAAGTGCATGTAACTTCCCTCCTGTGCCAGCTATGAAGACGCAAATGCATTTGCGTCCACCGTTAACTTGTCCTCTTTCAGATCCACCATGAATGGATTATGTAGTCCGTTCCTAAGTATGCTATGCCACCGTCTCTTTGTAGTACACTTTTCATGTATTCCTGCTCTAGCAAGAGTAGGCCCTGAATTCCTGCCATCTGAACCTCTTTTGTGGCTCCTGACTCTGCCCAGGCTACCTCTGTACCCGTGAACTCTGTCCTACTTTCAGCGCGGCCCCTCGCGCTCAGCTCCAGCCTGCTTTCTGCCAAGACTGACTATAACCTTCGAGTTATCTGTTCCGCTCCTCGAGAATGCATTCCTGCCTACTAGATCCTGTAAACATCCTCTCCAGCTGCAGAGCCAAAAGGCCGACCTGTCTTAATGCAAGTAATTCATAGCCTCTGTTGCCATGCTTCCATGGAAGGCCCCGTGCCCCACGCTTCACATGTAGACACTTAGGCGCTTATACACGCATTCACAGTTAGCATAGAACAGCTTCTGCCCTAGAGACCTTTCCGCCCAGATAGTATAGTTCCTAAACACCAGATATCAGATATGATAGAAGTACAAGTTGATCTGACATGCCAGACTTCTGTCTCTTTCCGTCAGTGTAAATGTCAAGTCCCCTGCACCCCGTCAATCACACGTCATGCAGCTGCGCGCGCATCCAAGCTTCCGATTTCTGCTGACATTGCAACATTCTGTTAGCACCACCCCTTGGTGCCACCCACTTGCGTCACTTATCAGTGACGTTTCTAGCACACACCTCTGGTTCACGCCTAGTTTACGCCTCTTGATGATGTACTAGTACCACGTGTATACTGTTATCTTGTCTTCTCTCAGCTGTTACGCCTCTTACATTGATTCTTTATGGTATAACTCAAGTATATAAGCTATGTACTGTCAATAAACGAGAGCGCTCATCTATCCCTTCTGGCACCCCTGTGGTGGTCAGAACATGATACCCTGATTCCTTTATGAGGAATAAAACCCTTAGAAACTCTAACACCACGGACTCTGTCTTTTTTCATTCCGATTGAGTTATTATTGATTAAGTACCTACCTGCATAGAAATTAAGAGAGTAAATTAATTATTTACGTCATTTTGGCGCCCGAACAGGGACCCCTCCCCCACCTCACGCGCCGGTTGGCGCGTTGCAAGCTGTGTCCCCTGCCATCAGTTAGATGGAACACACGTGTACTGGCAGGATTTCCTGCATCTCCCTCTGACCCACGGAGGTGACGAAGACTGCGATCAGTGCCCAGACGAGGCGGTGAGGAGTGCGGAGGATCCCGACCAGAGCCTAGCCGAAAGAAGCAAGGTCCGAGGTGTGAAGAGGCCCACCAGTTTTCCGAAGTTTTCCGAAGTTTCCCGAAATTTTCCGAAGTTTTCCGAAGTTCCGAGTCGAGTCCAGTCGAGTTTTCCGAGGCCTTCTGTTTCCGTGCTTCCCGGTGAGTACCGTTGCTGGGTCGTATCTAGACGGGTTTGGGTACGCAAGTCCGGTCTGCACTGTTTTTAGGCAGTGTATCTGTACTGTTTAGCAGTATATCAAGTATTCCGAATTTCTGCACTGTTACAGCAGTGTATCCGTACTGTTGAGCAGTACATCTAGTATAAGGGGGTAGTCATCTATGTCTTCAACGTGTTTATGTGCTTAATGTTGTGGTATGAATGTGACTGTTTAAATGTGTATTATTGTGTTTCTTGTATCAACTAGCTGTCAAGAGTATTAAGGAATAAGGATCTAGCATTCAGTAATAAGTAAGCAAGATGCAGTTTTTCAACAAGTTAAAACAGATAGGAACTAGGAAAGGGTTACTGGAGGAAGAAATTCCTATCCCCCCTAGGGACACTCCAGGCAATTTTATGTACCAGAAGCATGGCATAGATGCCATATTATATCTAGACTTATGGGCCGATTACACCAAACACCTAGACGAAAGACACAGATGGCCTGTTACCGGAACGTGGGATGCCGAGTGCATCATGAGGGTAGAAGAAGCATTATGGAAAAAGAAAGCTAGACAATCTCAGAAGGACGCCATAGAATTTTGGCGTAAGGAATCACGTAAGCGTGCTGACAAAGCACTCCGTAGAGAAGACAGACTTAAGGAATCAGATAAAGAGCAAGAAAACGAATTAGTTACTGAAGGGATCCGAGTAAAAATAGAACAAATAGACCGTGCCCGAAATAATCTTGTAAACGGTATGTATCTTGCAGTAGATGGCACGTCTGAAGCCCAATCAGAAACACCGAAAAACTTACCGACACCATTAGTTCCAACTAAAGTAATGCATAAAACTACTAAAGACATATTCCTAAATTCATATCTAGAGGATGTAGCACCAGCTTATACCAATCTGCCTGTTCGTGCCCTGCCTACTGACAGGGATGGGGGTGGCACTGCGCCCCCAGATAATGTTCCGCCGGTACCACGACAGACTCCCCCTGTTCCGCTAGCTCCGCCACTTCCCGCACTTAAAACAGACCTACCGAAACCAGTCCTACCTGATCTTACTAAACGACAAACTCAGACTCAGATCCAGACTCCGCGGAGAGATAATGCCCAAGCATCCGCCTCAGGAGGTGCGACAGCGGGTCTACAGACCCCGCCACCGACACACAGATTAAATTTAAGGGATACGCAGAATCCTTTCCAGTCTCCCCACTTATCCCGGCTTGACGCATTTAAAGAGAAGATGTCAGTTTGCAGATATGATCCAGTACCCGGAAAAGACGATTTAATGATATTAGCATCACTCCGATTAAGATCTGCCACCGATAACTTGCTATGCTATGTAGGAATGCAGGAACTTCTCGACAGACTATATAAGTTTATACAGACAGGGAAAGACCCCGACAGTGTCAAAGATGCCATGCATAAACAGAAAGTTGACATTCAAGCACAGATATTACGATTTTTCATAAATTGTGTAATAAGAGAACGAGACAGGCCCGGGACAGATCAAAGTGAATTAGACGCATTAAACAAGTGGGGTCAAAATATAGCCGAGGGAAAGCATGATAGAGGGAATTGTATAGCCAGTATGTCCCAGAAAATTAGAAAGGCAGTATTGACTGCACACCAGGAAGAGAATGATAAAGCTTCCTCCGAGGAGGAAGAAGACCATGAAGCACCAGGAAGGTCTACAGATACTATAGCGTACGTAGGTAAGGGAAGTTACCTTAGGAAAGGCATCCGTCCGGAGAGCAAGAGAGTTCTTTTCTCTGCTTTAACCAATCCGAATTCTTCTGAACATCAGTTCCAGGAAACTGATAAAAGGCTTCGAGACCGAGTGGGGTACCATGTACTCAATTCTATGGATGAACAGGAACTAGCCCGGTCGGCCGTGTTATGGGCCGAAAACCCAGACATGTATAATGATGACACATTAGTACAGACATTCTTGAACCTTTCCCCGGAAGAGCAGAAAATAGCAGGTGTATACATGATTCAGCACCTCCTCATCAAGTTCAGAAACCATCATTCTGATCCAGGCCCCTTACACGAGACATTAGAAGCACTACTCATGGATAGATGGAGAGGTTTTAGTACCAAATTAATACAAATAATTCTAGAACAACGACATAAATATAACACCTTCATAAGTCCCGAATATGTTCCCGCCCCGCCTCCAGAAAGGAAAACGTACCACATGCAATGCGGTGGCGGCATTGAAAGTCAGAACCCCTTACGAGAAGTACACCCAGTTATGGGTACGGACCAACGCTTGAAGCGTGTGTATGTTCACACACCACTGACTAAGTTAGAACTGTTAGAAATGAAGAAATTAGTTCCGTGCCATGATAAAGATCCTGCAGGTTTTCATAGAGAGCTTAAAGACATGTTGCTGATGGGAGATTACACGTATGATGATATTATGAAAATGTTAAAAGTACTGTTGCCCACGGGCATTTACGAGAAATTAAAGGAAAAGGATTGGGAGGTGGGAGAGTCAAAGAGAGCATGGGCAGAAATAGAAGACGAAGAAAGCAAACGAGTCCCAGGGGTAGGCCTTGGGGACAAGACTAAAGCATTACCAGGTTTAATAGTACAAGTTTTGCCAAGATTATTGACAACTAGAAAGGAAGATTGGGACGCAATCTCGTCCTGTAAACAGAAACAAGATGAAGATACTAGTGACTTTTATTCAAGATTCGAGAAATGTTTCATCATAAATAGTGGCCTAAAAGTTAGCAGTGAGTCATATCCACACCTTTTTGTAACAAAATTAGTAGAGAATGCCCTACCATTAGTCAAAAATAGAGTATACAAAGTTGAAAGTACTTGGCAAGCAAACACGCCATCCCAGATGTTACAAATGTTACAATATCACCAGAATAGAATTAGGGAAGAACAAGATCAGGAACAGAAACGTATGAAAGACACGAAAATGAAAATGTTAGTAGCTCAGACGATTCCAGCCGACTGTCATAGAAAAGGTGGGGCCCAGACCAATCATTCTGCCGCTCCCGTTAAAGGGACATGTAATTATTGCAAGCAGCCAGGTCACTACGTACATGAATGTCCAGTCCTGAAACACAACATCGAGACAGGTAAAACTAAAGAAAGACCGCGTCCGCCTAGACACGAACAGGGTCATCAACAGACCTCACAGAATGAACAGCCAATGCAGAATACACAGCACATGCATGATCAGTCCCACACAGTACAGACAGTAGCAGTACCGCAGCCACAACATGCCCAGACACAGCCCATTGCCGCAACTCGGCAAGTATCACAACAGATGTATCAGTATGCCCAGTCGGCATATCCAGATTATCCCCGTTATACATGAAACAGCCTAGGGAGGGAAAGTGATTTGCCTCTTATTGAAATTCCTGTAGATCAAGAAGGTCCTTATGTACACAGTCACGTATTAGGAAAAGACAGAAAATTTTTAATTGACACAGGGGCAAGTCGCACTACAATAAGTCACAATGAAGTCCCAGGGGCACCCCTCTCAGGCTCACAGAATGTTTCCCTTGGTTTTTCAGGACAGCCTATTGTAAATGAAGTATCAGAACCAGTACCACTAGCTGTGGGTCCATTATCTCGAGTTACAGATTTGTTACTTACGAAATCATGTCCAGAAAATCTGTTAGGAATTAAAACACTGAAAGCTCTAGGAGCTATAATATGCTGTTCCCCGGAGGGAGTCAGACTCTTTCTTCGGGATTTCAAGGGTCATTATGTTTTACGTGATTTTGATGTCAGATTGAAAAATGTACCAGATCACTTATGGGCAAAAGGCCCGGCTGATGTAGGTTGTATGCATATCACTCCATATCGTGTCACACTCAAGACAGGAGTTGTTTTACCCAGAATCAGACAATACAAGTTACCACCCGATGCTGTAGTGGCTTTACTGAAAATAATTGAAGAGCTTATTGCCCAGGGAGTGGTTGTAGAGACCGACTCCAATATCTGTAATTCACCCATCATTCCAATTCTTAAACGTACAGACCGCAATGCACCGCCAGTATATCGGCTGGTGATTGATCTTCGAGAGCTGAATAAATGTATTGTACCACAGTATCCTGTGGTCCCCGATATCTCCTCCCTATTGACTGCTATTGATTCAGAAGCAACGTTCTTTACTGTAATAGATCTCAAGAACGCTTTCTTCAGTGTACCTATTGACCCGGAGAGCCAATATCTCTTCGGATTCAGTTTAAATGGACGAAGTTTCAAATTTTCCCGCGCACCTCAAGGATTTACAGAAAGCCCCAGCATCTATAGTCAAGCACTGAAAAGACAACTAGATTGTATCCAAATGCCAGTTAACACCGCTTTACTGCAATACGTCGATGATCTACTGATCACCGCACGAAGTGAGCCCGAATGTGAACAAGCATCTCTGACAGTTTTGTATTTCCTGGCCGACAAGGGACACAAGGTGTCCCCTTCGAAGCTACAATTCTGTGTTCAGCAAGTTGTGTACTTGGGTCACTTGCTGTCCAAAGTGGGGAGACAGCTCACTCCCGATCGCATTCAGTTAATTATAAATATGCCGCGACCCCAGACACAAAAGGAAGTGCGGGCCTTCATAGGCCTCACCTCGTACTGCAGACAATGGATTCCTCAATATGCATTTCTAGCTAAACCACTCATTCAGTTAACGACGCAGGAGGCTGCAACTTCCATTGCCCTCCCTTGGACTCAGGAACACACACAAGCCTTTGAGGAATTAAAGAAAGCTTTATGCCAAGCACCAGTTTTAGCGACACCATGTTACAGCAAACCGTTTACACTTTTTGTTACAGAACGTGACGGTACAGCATTGTCTGTCCTCACTCAAGATCAAGCAGGTTCACATAAGCCTTGCGCTTATTTTTCAAGTACATTGGATTCAGTAGCACAGGCACTCCCTGCATGTTTAAAGTCAGTAGCAGCAACAGCGTTAGCAATCAGACAAAGCGACTCAATTGTTTTAGGTCATCAGTTAACAGTACAAGTTCCACATTCTGTAGAGGTTCTGTTAAACAGAACCCAGACTCAGCACTTGACTATAGCACGACTTACAGGTTACGAATTGACATTATTCCAGCCACACATAGAAATCAGACGCTGCAGTATCCTGAACCCAGCAACACTGTTACCTACAGTTATGACAGATCCAGCTCCACATGATTGTATAGAGATCATTAATGCAGTAACAAAACCCAGACGAGATTTAACAGATGTTCCATTGACAAATCCAGACCTGACACTTTATGTGGATGGTTCATGCATGAGAACAAGTACAGGAGAGTTAGTGGCCGCGTATGCCGTGACCACTGAAACTGAAGTTAAAGAAACACATCGTATTGATACACTGTCTGCTCAAGCGGCAGAGCTCATCGCTCTGACCCGAGCCTGTATTCTAGCCAAGAACAGAAATGTTAACATATACACAGATTCCCGTTATGCGTTCGGAGTCGTACACGACTTCGGCATGCTGTGGCAAGAAAGAGGTTTTCTGACCTCTCATGGTGCCAAGATCCAACATGGTCCTCTCATTCAAGCACTATTAGAAGCAATACATCTGCCTTCAGCCATATCCGTCATGAAGTGTAAAGCACATACTAAAGCCACAGATTCTGTTTCCCAGGGTAACGACCTGGCAGATCAGACAGCAAAACATACAGCACTGACCGACACTCAGATAAATGATACGACAAAAACAACAGATCCGATAAACTGTATGACAGTCAGGGATCCCACACTAGATGTTATCGACATTCAGACACATGCTACTCCAGAAGAAATAAAGAAATGGATCGAACTAGGAGGGATCCAGACAGATCAAGGTTGGATGACGAAGGGAAAATCTACATGGTTTCTCCCTGACTCTATGGTTCAAGTCATGATAAATACAGCACATAGTCCTGCCCATCTAGGAGAGAAAGCAATGTTAGACAGTTTGCAAAATCTCTGGAACAATAAACACTTACGAGCAGCCGCAAAACAGAAAGTGCGTACTTGCATGATCTGTTGTCAGTTCAATCCAGGTAAAAGCGTCCCCGTAGAGCAAGGTGGATTTCATCCTCCCGATCACCCTTTTGAAGTCCTCCAGATGGATTATATCCAGATGGACCGTTGTCGAGGATTTAAATATGTTCTCGTAGTTGTCTGTGCTCTGTCCCGCTGGACCGAAGCATACCCAGTCTCAGATTACACTGCTCCGACCACTGCCAAGCAGCTGGTTCGTGAATTCTTCCCACGATACGGCCTGCCTCGTGTCGTGTACTCAGATAACGGTCAGCCATTCTCGTCTGCTTTAATGAAAGAAGTTTCCTTATTACTGGGATACCAGTGGAAGTTCCATTGTGTCCGACACCCAGAAGCCGCAGGCCTTGTTGAGAGGCATAACCAGACACTAAAGATCCGCCTTGCCAAAATATGTCAGGAAAAAGGGGTCGACTGGATAGTCGCCCTGCCAGTGGCACTATTCTATATGAGAATGGTCGCCCATTCGAGATCAGGGCTATCTCCGTACGAGGTGGTCTTTGGAAGACCGCCGAATATGTGGGGGACGCCCATTCCTAAAAAGATTACTGATGTTGATTCTAATATGTTGACAGATTACCTTGCCTCCTTGATGTCTGCACTCCAATCATGTCGTTCACAGGTTGCCGCAGCCTTCCCTGACAACACTGATGTTAAGCCACATGACGTCCGTCCCGGTGATACTGTCCTCGTCCGCAACTTCGACAGGAAAAGTCCGTTGGAGCCCCGCTGGAAGTCTCCGAAGACCGTTCTTCTAACAACAAGGACGGCGGTG
Organism: Lissotriton vulgaris; assembly: GCF_964263255.1. Lineage (NCBI taxonomy): Eukaryota > Metazoa > Chordata > Amphibia > Caudata > Salamandridae > Lissotriton > Lissotriton vulgaris. The sequence goes on along the minus strand of NC_141685.1, from coordinate 2,100,604,646 downwards.
AAAATCGAGGGAAGAAAGGGGTGGGTACACACGAGTCATATCAAGAAATTTGCTGGACTGAAACCTGACCCAGACTCGTCCACCCCCACCAAAGACTGTGTTACCAAAGACTTTACCGAATCGCAACGAGAAAAGATTCCTCAAGAACAATATCGCATGAAATTACGATCTAGCAAGTCAGACAGTTTAATTGTTTAAGTCCTCCCCTAGGTGAATCGGTTAAATAGTTTCTGACATGTATCCCCTAGATCGAGATAGAGAGAGAGAAGCAAAGAAACGTACATATTGCAAATCACTTCGTAGTCACTGTATAGTGACACTAATAATCATGTTTATTCTCAGTGTTTTAATTATTATTGCTAGCATCTTATTACCTATCTACTATCCTATTTTCAAGCGTGAACAATCTGCTTACAATGTCTCTGCTGAACACACTTTTAGTGAGTTACCTCCTCATGAGCTTTCCTACAGACTTGCGCTGCGCAACAATACATTCATTAGTATGTTACATCATTCTCATCAAACTAACAATGCTACAAATTGCTGGATATGTGGCCGACTCCCTCCCTACCAGAATTACAAGGGAGCTCTGCCTCTCTTTCCGTATCCGTTCTCTCACAATGGCTCCTGCGGAGCATGGTTCAAAATAATTAATTCTTTAGATCCCGACATTGCTGTTTTCGATGGGGGTTGGGTTTGGGGAAACCTGAACTTGGTCCTACTAGACGTCTGTTACCCAGATAAGGAGGGACTTCCCACTAGAATAGGAACTGATCTAGAAAATGAAGTATATGGATTAGGTAATTATACAATTAGCCTTATGATTCTTACTGTCGAATCCGAAGCCACACCAGTTCTACCTATTATGTCAGTACTGCCAGTCACTGGTGAATTATGTATCAAGAAGAAAGGTTCAGTACACTTAGGTCATAGTAAATGCACTACTGTGGTCGAATTCAGTGATCATGGAAAATCGTCTTTCAAAGCTGTCAGTCATTCTTACTTTGTTTGTGGTCATACCGCATACATACGTCTACCTCCAGATTGGGATGGTACCTGTTACAATGCATTCCTCCTGCCACCAGTTTTTCTAGCTCCTCCTGATTACCATAGAAATAGCAATCTAGTAAAGAATAGACCCAGAAGAGATGTCCCACTTGTCGACTACACAGAAACGGCATGGGAACAGTACACCGATTTTAATAAAGGATTCTTTTTCTTTCTAGGACCTGTCCAGAATAGTAAATTAATACGCAGATTAACTAGAACACTTGAAGCAGTAGTAAATGAAACTGCCTCCGCCCTAGGTAACTTAACAGAAGAGCAGTCCGCTATGCGGGTTGTTGTCCTTCAGAATCGTCTTGTAATTGACGTCATCTTGGCAGATAGAGGTGGAGCCTGTAAGGTCATCGGGTCAAGTTGCTGTGTTTTCATTCCACAAAACGCACCATCAGTATATCAAGCTATTACCCGTCTTCATAATATTGCAAATCAGATACATCAGAATCCAGGCACCTGGACTTGGTCCGGTTGGTTCTGGACAAAGTTAACAGCTTGGGGATGGAAGATCCTATCCTTCCTAGGCATTGGCCTAGTCCTTGTATTCAGTTGCTGCCTGTGCCTGCAGTGTGGGCCAGCGATTTGTGGACTGTGTGCCACTTCTTGTATTGAACATTCCAGTTTTCACTCAAAACGTAACCGAAAGAAAGAAGAACAAATGATGTTACAAGAACAGACTGATCGATTAATGAGGATCGATATTTCATGAAGGGTCCGTAGGGAACAAGGAGGGAATGAGGAAAATTAAATTTTGGCCATGTTGTGTTCCCTAGCGCGTACCCCACCGACTCCATGTACCAGCTTAAAGTGCATGTAACTTCCCTCCTGTGCCAGCTATGAAGACGCAAATGCATTTGCGTCCACCGTTAACTTGTCCTCTTTCAGATCCACCATGAATGGATTATGTAGTCCGTTCCTAAGTATGCTATGCCACCGTCTCTTTGTAGTACACTTTTCATGTATTCCTGCTCTAGCAAGAGTAGGCCCTGAATTCCTGCCATCTGAACCTCTTTTGTGGCTCCTGACTCTGCCCAGGCTACCTCTGTACCCGTGAACTCTGTCCTACTTTCAGCGCGGCCCCTCGCGCTCAGCTCCAGCCTGCTTTCTGCCAAGACTGACTATAACCTTCGAGTTATCTGTTCCGCTCCTCGAGAATGCATTCCTGCCTACTAGATCCTGTAAACATCCTCTCCAGCTGCAGAGCCAAAAGGCCGACCTGTCTTAATGCAAGTAATTCATAGCCTCTGTTGCCATGCTTCCATGGAAGGCCCCGTGCCCCACGCTTCACATGTAGACACTTAGGCGCTTATACACGCATTCACAGTTAGCATAGAACAGCTTCTGCCCTAGAGACCTTTCCGCCCAGATAGTATAGTTCCTAAACACCAGATATCAGATATGATAGAAGTACAAGTTGATCTGACATGCCAGACTTCTGTCTCTTTCCGTCAGTGTAAATGTCAAGTCCCCTGCACCCCGTCAATCACACGTCATGCAGCTGCGCGCGCATCCAAGCTTCCGATTTCTGCTGACATTGCAACATTCTGTTAGCACCACCCCTTGGTGCCACCCACTTGCGTCACTTATCAGTGACGTTTCTAGCACACACCTCTGGTTCACGCCTAGTTTACGCCTCTTGATGATGTACTAGTACCACGTGTATACTGTTATCTTGTCTTCTCTCAGCTGTTACGCCTCTTACATTGATTCTTTATGGTATAACTCAAGTATATAAGCTATGTACTGTCAATAAACGAGAGCGCTCATCTATCCCTTCTGGCACCCCTGTGGTGGTCAGAACATGATACCCTGATTCCTTTATGAGGAATAAAACCCTTAGAAACTCTAACACCACGGACTCTGTCTTTTTTCATTCCGATTGAGTTATTATTGATTAAGTACTTACCTGCATAGAAATTAAGAGAGTAAATTAATTATTTACGTCACTCTACTCATATCCTAATTGACTTGCCTGTACCATGAATAGTCTGCTCTCCCCTCCCTGCATGCCTGTCACTGGTTCTTCCCTCACAGGCGTGGACTTTGCTTCCTGCTTCTCATCAAAAGTCACAACCATCAGAATTACCATAGCAACGACCCTCATGATTTTGCCTCTCTTTTATACCTCTCTTGTCTTCACAAAAAACATTAGCCAACTATCAGTGTTCATGACAAGCTCCCCCACAGGATTGCATACTATGATAAAATTGCCAAATCCCAAGAGTGCCACTTCTTTTAGCCCCAAAACTGCATAAAATGCCTCTCAATTCTCCCATCTGGCCTCAATCTTTAATCACTCTTTCAACTCTGGTGCCTACCCACAACGCTTTAAGTCAGCAGTTCTTCTCCCCTGCTAAACAGTCTGACTGTGTGGCCTTATTTTCCTCAAACTGTGTCCTGGTCTCTTAAGTTATGTTTTTTACAGAGACGTAGCTTCAAGTGGTGCAGTAGATTCAGTAACACTGTGGCGGAGATGCCTGAGAGGTCTAATGAACCATGACTACTGTTGTATTTTATAATTCAAACAACAACCAAGGGGCCCAGTTCCTTCTTTGCATAAGGGACCATGACAAACTGGTTACACTACTGTTTTTCTACAGAATGTTCTTAACGTATCGTTTCTAACTCACCGTCCTTTTTAGGTCGAGCCTAGGCAGCGCACAAGCGCTGTATGCAAGACCTGCTGTAATCCCTATAGTCCTGCAACAGTCTTCTTTGGTGGCTCCTCATTGGTTGGTGCTCCCGATACATCACTTCCATTTTTTGCTCAGGATCAACAGCCAACCACAGTTTCCATGCGCTGTAGGGGTTTATATGTTCCTGTGGCACTAATTCAAGAATGGAAAAGTGCTGAGGCTTGCAACATAACGTGAGTAAATCACGAACATCCTTCTGTTGACTTGTTGATAATGGGTTGCGCTCTACTCCCTCACTTTAAACCAAGAAAGTGTCTTCCAAATCAACATAACAATGCCCCCAACATGCATTTACCAGATCCGCTCCTTGGTTAAATCGAGAAAACGTCTTCCAAGTCAACATAACAATGCCCCCAACACGCACTAACCAGATCGGCTCCTTGGTCTTTTAACAGACAGTGCGTTTACCTTGGCGGGCAGCTTCAGAGCACTCTAAGGTATATTACATGCCTTGATGGGAGTATGAGCTGTGGTAAAGACACTATCACGCGGTGCACCTGCTCCAGGTACTCTATCGGTGTCCTTCCATACATCAGAGACACTATCATGAGGTGTGTGTGCTACCAGTACTCCCTGGTGTCCTGCCATAAGCCAGAATCACACCTTGCCCAATGATTGTCCGAGCAGGGGTGTTTCTAAAGTTCCTCGTGGATAAGCTCCTTCTCTGGGTGGGGTGCATGCTCCCCTCAACGGGGCCAACTAGTGCTACGAGTCATCTTCACAAGCACTGATTATTCCAGAAACCAGACATAGTGGAGCGCATACCGGCGAGAGGAAAGCCTCGGGGATCGATATGTGTTAAAACTGGTTAGCTATTCCTGTAGCCATTTGTAATGTTATCTTTTAAATACTATACTTTCTATTTCCATGCTATCATCAGCATGAGGCTGATGACCCTGCAATGGCCACCCCTGGTGACTTGGTCACGCCCATGGTTTTAGACCGGAACACGCAGGTATTTTTTGAGACGTTTGTTTCCGTGGCTTTTTTTGGGGATTTTTGCATGTCATTCTGATTTCATTTGCAGTTCATACGTTGGGAGGAGGTGTTAAATGTAATATGTTTTTCACAGAACTCAATGATGTCAACTTTGGACAGCTACATCAACCGTATCCTAACTTATGCAGCCGGAGCTTCTTTTATAATATCTATGTAATGGATTAATGTCAACTCAATTTTATTATGGAGTTTCCCTTTTTGGGACAGTGGGTGTTCAAATGAAGGGCTGAGTTTGACCATATATATACAAGTGACAAGGTATTATACCCAAGCTTCTGATTTCACATAGTAGTTGGTCATGTACTTTAGAAATAACTGCTGCTAACAGTGCATACCATACTTTAGGCTTAAGCAAAATTTGGTGTGAATTAACCTATCTACACACGGAGGCAGGAACTATATCTGATTTACGCACAAGCCCGAAAACAAAATCAAGATGCAGGACCGCAACACCGGGAAAGGGGGGGGGGCTTTGCAATGATTACTAAAAGTGACAACTCGGCCAAACTAATACCTATGGATGAAATTGAGGGGGCTAAGTGTCTTGGTTTTCACTGCACTATCTCCGCCCCTAAATCGCTGCTGGGAGTACTCATTTACAGACCTCCTGGACATGCAGGGTCGTTCCTGAGGAATGTTACCAATGGAATGGCACCGCTTGTCCTCAGATTCAAACACTTCATGGTCCTAGGGGATTTTAATGTCCATATGGACAACTTAGAGAGCTCTGATGCCACCTTACTATGTGAGGCTCTGGAGTTCATGAACTTGCTCCCCTCTGTAACTAGCCCTACTCATGATAAAGGCCATACGCTGGACCAAGTATTCTCTAATATCCCAGTACAAACAGAGGAGCCTATCCCTTTAGTCTGGACAGATCACTTTCTGATAGGAGTGAAGATAGTCAAACGAATGAAATCGGCCCACATCACGGAGAAGCAGCCTTCTTTTAAATCAAGGCCGTTTTATAAAATTACTCCCAAGGCCCTGAGCATTGAGCTCACTGCGCATCCTCTTATTATGAGCAGTATGTTCGAGACTGGTGTTGCTAGCCTGGAAAATTTGATAAAGCAAGGTGTGGAGATTCTGGCTCCGCAGTCCTTACTACCTCAACGAATAGCGAAAAGATCCACACCTTGGTTCAATGATACCTTGCGGAAATGAAAAAGTGCCTGTAAACATTTGGAAAGAGTGTGGAGGAAGAATTTTAGTGTGGACAGTAAAGTACTATATAAAAGAGAGTTAAAAATATATTACCATAAACTTGTGGAGGAAAAGAACATTTTCTTTGCAGCCAAGATAGTAGAATTGGCTAATAAGACGAAGGTAATTTTCATAATTTTGAAACATTTTACGTCGCCCACAGCAGCCACCATTAAGTGTAATGTATTTGATAACTGGACTTGTCAGTTAGCTTCTTTTTTTCATGAGAAAATAGCCGAGATTCAAACATTTTTAGCTTCTTCTGGCACACTGGCTAACCCTCAGCCTTGCAGCTTGAACCCGATATGCAAAGCTTCCCTTCTTCAGTTCCCCCCATTACTATAGTGCAATCTCTCAAGATAATGAAGAATTTAAAATCTGGATCCCCCTCCGATCCTTGCCCTGCTAAAACACTTGTGACTGTGACTGATACCATCAATCCTGAGGTCAATGCAGTCTTGAATCTGTCATTGAGTAGTGGCCAGGTTCCTTTTATTTGGAAAAGGGCCAAAATATTGCCTCTGCTAAAGAAGCCTACGGCGGACCCTTCATTAACATCTAATTACAGACCCATTTCGCTCCTGCCTTTCTTTACCAAACGATAGAAAAATATGTAAATTCTGTGATCACCGAATTCATTGAAACTAACAATCGCCTCCATATGAGTCAATCTGGCTTCCGTAGTAATTTTAGTACGTAAACGGCTCTATTTGAGATCTCGTAATCCATCAAAGAGAGTCTTGATTCTGGTGGGAGAGCGGGTTTGATACTGTTAGATCTGTCTGCCTCTTTTGACACTGTGCCCCATGACAGACTCCTACAAAGGCTGAGGGAGTGTGGAGTGGGGTGCACAGTGTTAGAATGGTTCTCCTCTTTTTTGGAAGACAGAAGCCAGGAGGTCTGGACTCCTCCTTTTTCCTCCTGCATGCCTCCCATGAAAGTCGGTGTCCCCCAGGGGTCCGTCTTAAGCCCACTGTTGTTCAATATTTATATGGCTCCCCTCGCCCCTTTGGTAGAAGAGGTGCAACAATTATATCTTATGCTGATGATACTCAGCTGTTGTTCACCTGTAAAAAGGCAGAGGATTTTGATGGAGAGAGGATTAACAACTGTCTAAGAAAGGTCTTTGCCTGGTTTAGATGCAATCAGCTACCGTGTAATCCTGAGAAGTCCGAAGTGATCCTCTTTGGATCTTTTGCCCCCGGATGCTTGGAGGCAATGGTGGCCTACTGACATGTCACCTCCGCAGACGTCTGCGGCCGTAGTGAGAAATCTAGGGGTAAAAATGGATGACTCGCTGGACATGAAGAAACAAGTCCAATCGGTAGCAGGAATCTGCCATGGCATTCTGAAAATGCCCCCGAGATTTTTGCCACTCTTGTTGCTGTCTCATAGAAGGACGGTGGTCCAAGGTTGGACTACGCTAATGTCCTCTATCTGGGCCTTCTGGAGTGTCTACTAAGTAAACTTCAGGTTGTCCAGAACGTTGCAGCCAGAGCCATTCTCATGCTGGGCCCTAGAGCATGGATTTCTCCCCATTTAAAGAATTTACATTGGCTTCCTATTCATCACAGAATTCAGTTCAAAGCCATGACATTGGCTTTTAAGGCTTTACACGGCACTGGTGCAAACTACATTAGGAACGAGTGAGCTTTTACATACCTGGTAGAAATCTAAGATCGTCGCAGCAACATCTGATGAGGGTGCCCAAATTTGCCCGCTCTCGCAGAGGCGGTCGTTCCTTTCAAGTACAGGTAGCACATCTCTGGAGTAAGCTACCTACCACAATTAGACAATTGACTGATGTATAGCTTTTTAGGAGACAACTCAAAACCTGGTTATTCCAGGAATCATTCTACCCTGAGAGTCGGTTCTGAAATCTGTAACGTTTTGTTTCTTCTGAGCGCTGTGACACTCTATTGAGTAGCTGTGCGCGTTACAAATACGTAATAATAATAACAGGTTCCGATAATTTAGTAAATAAAAAATGTGCATGTTATTTGGCTGATGGGTTAACGACGTTGGAATACTGTCTGGAATCACTATTGTACAATATACATTGAATTAGGATTTTGAACTTCCCTCCACAAATATCAACATTCAACCCAAATAGGTAAAAAGGCGGATATAAATGGTGTACATCAGACCCTTGACAGTCCTCGGACCCAGTGCCACTGCACCAGCTGCACTAATGCTAGGCATACTTCTGACTGAGGGGCTCCATTATAGCTGCGTGGTTGGTGGCAAAAACGTGGGTTGAAAGGATTAGAGAAAATTTCAGCACTTCCGTTGAGGTATAAAGCGTATAGACGCAATTATTACCTTAACTAGGACTTCTTTGGGCTGAGGCTCTAATCAAAACATACACTCCGATGGTGAAATTAAACAGTAAACTACACTTCAACTGAAGTAGTCATGTTTTAATTTTTTAACAAAGAACGGCATGATCTGCAATGACGCTCATCTCTGAAGTCATCTATTCGAAGCGGAGTTCTCAAACTGAGAAAGCTCGACCTCCTATCTCTAAGTGACAACTTAGGCTACTGATTCTCAGACTGCAGTAATCTAAATGGGGTGTAAAATAGCAATAGAAATGAGACCAATCAACCTGTGCAAGGGGCACATGTTGCTGCATTTTTAGCATCTTTTGATCTATTTGGGCCCGAAACATTTTTGGGGTAAAATCTGCAGATGATGGATAATGTGGCAGATGCAATTATATGGAAAATGCCATAGCTGCAAAATTGCATCACTCCATTGGCCCTGCTTGCAGATGAGTCATTCCACCAGCCAACCACTTCTTCCATTTTATGCAGCAATGATGGAAATACGGAAAGAGCCAAGGTCTAAACTTTCAACAGCTATTGCAGTAGAATTAGATCAGCTCTGGGTAATCCTAGTTTCTAGTTGACTACCCGTCACCAGACAGTTTGGTTGTTCAAATACGGTGCATTTCCGACACCCCCACTCGATATAGAATAAAAATGTTGGAGACAGTGGGTAAAAAGGCATTTTTCAGGTAGAAAGTCTTGCCCAACTTATCTTAAAGAGAACCACCAGTGAAGCAGCAGCAGTCCAACAGTGAAGGAGCACGTAGTGCTAGTGGGAGGAAGAATATTGTTACAGGCCTGGAAGTTATTGCCGTTAGGTCCTTCAGACCTTTCAGACCTTAGAAAAGGGGTAGACCCTACCCTTCTGCCAGCACCCACCCTGTTACTCCCCCTCGCTTTTCCCATGGTTCCTTAGAACATTGGCAAATCCTGCATCTTGGCACTGGAAACAATTGCAGAGCAGGTACTTGGGAGGAGTCCTGTTCTACTTAGTCCCTCATTCCCAAGAAGGATGGAGGTCTTCATTCCATCCTAGACTTTAGGTTCCTGAATTCAGTATTATGTCTACAGGTTCCTGAATTCAGTATTACGTCTATAGCGCAGGTTTTAATGGCAGGTATTAATGGCATTAGCAAAAGCTTGATGGTGTTAATAGACCTGTAGGAGGCACACTTTCTTATTGCAATCCTGCAAGCCTACAGGAAGTACTTGTTTTTTGTAGTATGTTCTATTCATTATCAATTTATAGCACTTCCTTTTGGGTTGACTTTGGCAGATTGAGTCTTCACAAAGTTGACTATGATAACAGCACATCTCATACCACAGAGCATAGCAACATACCCCTATTTGGACAACTGTCTCATGAAATCCAGTTCACCTGAGTTGGTGTTGCGCCATCTCTTCTCAACAGCTTCCCTCTGTACAACCTGGGATTTTCAATCAATCATCCCAAATCTCACCTAGACCCCCTCCCAACACCTACAATCCATTGGGGCAGTATCAAATATGGGGGCTCAACTACCAGTCCTGAAGGTCCTTTGTGTGCTTGGTCTGCTGGCTTCTTACATCTTCCTGGTCACTCATGCTCAATGGCACATGAGGGCTCTCGAATTGTGCCTCCGAAGACAGTGGTTCCAACATGAGGGAGAGTTGATGAAAGCCATTACGGTCTTCAGGGATGCAGTAGTGGAGTTAGGGTGGTGTGGAAAAGAGGAAAACCTCATTGGAGGAATACTTCTTCTGTGATGTCCACAGTAGCAATGGATGCTTCTACCTTCGGGTGGGGTGTGCATCTCGAGGAACTAGAAATCAGAGACATTTGGTCTGCAAATCTGCTTGAACTGAGGGCTATCTGGTTCGTGCTCCAGGTATTTCTCTCTACCATTCAAGATCAGTTGATTCAAATCTTGACCAAAAACACTACTCCCAAGTATTACCTAATCAAGGGGGTGTGGGATCTCAGACTGTCTGTTGAGGAGCCCTGGGGTTACGAAAATGGGTGCATTAACACAATCATTTGACAGGTTTCTTGAACACTAGAGCCGACAGCCTCAGTCCGCATCATCTGACCAACCAGAAATGGCATTGTCACCCACAGGTAGTCCAAGACTTCTTCACTCTTTGGGGCACACCTCCAGTGGACCTATTCTAAACACTCATTGCTGCAAATCCTGTGCACTCCCATATCTGCTCTAGAGAGCACTGGGAGTTTGTTTCAGCTGATTTGGAATTTTGGAAATTTCCTTACATGCACTTGATTCCTCCAGCATTCGATCTGCCCCAGATTTGCCTAGGCGGGTGTGTTACTCAGACAAACAGCATTTCTTGGTACCAGCCCCTCTTTGTCTACTGCTCAGACACAATATCTTATCTCAATCAGGGTAGACATACATCCCATTTAGAGTCTACACCTTCATCCATGGAGATTGAGGGTAGCAATCTGTGCACTTTTCAGCTACCACACTGGAAACTGAGGATGTATCACTTGTTTACATGTCACCCTGCTACAAAATCTGTATACTCGGGCAGATAGATCAAATTTGTTTCCTGATGTACTGGTTTAGGGATAGATTCTCTGAAAGCATCCCTCTACAATGTACTACAATTGGTCTTGTCCATAGCTCAACAAGCCTTCGCAGTCACCAGGGTGAAGGGTTATCTATCAAACTTATCAGGCTTCCTTTGTCTACCAGATCAAGCTTCCCTGTTCAAATCTCCGGTGGTCGTCACAAGATTTCTGAAAGGTGTGTTCAATATGTATCCAATGTCAATACCTTTCATTATGCAACAATGGGATCGTAATAGTTCAGACGTTTCTTTTGGAAACTTGTTATGAATACTTAGACAACTGTCAATTGAGATCACTCACTTTTAGAACTCTTTTCTTAGTAGCCACCACTTCAGCTTGACGTGTTAGTAAGCTTTAACCCCTTTCTATTAGTCCACCTTTTCAGGCTGCTTTACTGCCTAATGTGATGTCTTTTTTTTAGACACCCTTTCCACTACTGACATTTTATTATTCTCCATATCTTTCTAAAGAAGAAGAGAGATTACACAGACTAGTCCCTAGAAAGGATTTAAATGATTACATAAACCATATTAAGGACATTAGGTCAGATGACCGAATGTTCATTGGTTAAACAAGAAAAGAAAAACTGTACAAAAAGCACCATTTCCAGCTGGATTATTTTTTTGCATTAGGATGTGTTCACCTTGGCTGAAAAAGATCCACCTGAAGTCATAAGAGCTCATTGTACAAGAGCTACTTTTTCCACAACCCCTGCTAAATATCCGTATGTGAAAATTCTAATCAATAAGATCACGCTTTTTAAATTTGTGATACCTAACTCAATATTTTACTTTAATATCAACACTTCAGAACACAAAGGATTGTAATCACATTTATACATTTGATCACTTAAGAATCATAATCAGCACAAACTATACCTTCTTTTAGAGTACGCAATTCTTTGATTGAAGTAACAAGCATTCTGTCACCAGTGCCCGTGCTGTGTAATATATTTATCACCTTCTAGTGATACAATAACTTTGTCTAAGGCCAGTTCAACTTCATCCCTTATTGGTGATGGCCTAAAAATTCTGCTCTGTTTTTAGGTCAAATGCAAAAACAACAATTGATGGACAGAATGCAGAACAATGTCATACATTCACCCCAGTACAGAGATCTGGGGCTAAATCCATCGTTTTTTTGCACTTCACACCACCCCAGTTCAGACATGGTTATATGCAAATCAGTCTTGACCCTGTGCCTCATGGGAACAGTCCAGCCCGAACTGCCAAGCCATGTCTTTCCTGGACCGGAATCAAGCATCCTAGGACCGGGTTCTGGCTATCAGCCGTCTTCAGCCAGGATAGCTTGACTCCAGCGGTGTGGAGAGCATGGGACTCACGTCTAAGCATACCCATCCCACTCGGGGAGACAAATGCAAAAACAACAATTGATGGACAGAATGCAGAACAATGTCATACATTCACCCCAGTACAGAGATCTGGGCCTAAATCCATCGTTTTTTGCACTCAACACCACCCCAGTTCAGACATGGCCATATGCAAATCAGCCTTGACCCTGTGCCTCATGGGAACAGTCCAGCCTGAACTGCCAAGCCATGTCTTTCCTGGACCGGAACCAAGTATCCTAGGAGCGGTTTCTGGCTATCAGCCGTCTTCAGAAAGGATAGCTTGACTCCAGTGTTGTGGAGAGCATGGGACTCACGTCTGAGCATACCCATCCCCCTCGGGTGACAAATGCAAAAACAACAATTGATGGACAGAATGCAGAACAATGGCATACATTCACCCCAGTACAGAGATCTGGGCCTAAATCCATCGTTTTTTTGCACTCCACACCACCCCAGTTCAGACATGGCCATATGCAAATCAGCCTTGACCCTGTGCCTCATGCGAACAGTCCAGCCCGAACTGCCAAGCCATGTCTTTCCTGGACCAGAATCAAGCATCCTAGGACGGGTTTCTGGCTATCAGCCGTCTTCGGCCAGGATAGCTTGACTCCAGTAGTGTGGAGAGCATGGGACTCACGTCTGAGCATACCCATCCCACTCGGGGAGACAAATGCAAAAACAACAATTGATGGACAGAATGTAGAACAATGTCATACATTCACCCCAGTACAGAGATCTGGGCCTAAATCTATCGTTTTTGTTGCACTCCACACCACCCCAGTTCAGACATGGCCATATGCAAATCAGCCTTGACCCTGTGCCTCATGGGAACAGTCCAGCCCGAACTGCCAAGCCATGTCTTTCCTGGACCGGAATCAAGCATCCTAGGACCGGTTTCTGGCTATCAGCCATCTTCAGCCAGGATAGCTTGACTCTAGTGGTGTGGAGAGCATGGGACTAACGTCTAAGCATACCCATCCCACTTAGGGTGACAAATGCAAGAACAACAATTGATGGACAGAATGCAGAACAATGTCATACATTCACCCCAGTACAGAGATATGGGCCTAAATCCATCGTTTTTTTGCACTCCACACCACCCCAGTTCACACATGGCCATATGCAAATCAGCCATGACCCTGTGCCTCATGGGAACAATCTAGCCCGAACTGCTAAGCCATGTCTTTCCTGGACCGGAATCAAGCATCCTAGGACCGGGTTCTGGCTATCAGCCGACTTCAGCCAGGATAGCTTGACTCCAGTGGTGTGGAGAGTATGGGACTCATGTCTGAGCATACCCATCCCACTCGGGGTGACAAATGCAAAAACAGAAATTGATGGACAGAATGCAGAACAATTAGGTCAAGCCTAGAGTCAGCGCGCAAGCGCTACTCTATGGAAGATCTGTGGTAGTTCAGTATGTGAAGGAAGCAACAGGCAAGAGCGAGGCGGAGGGTGTAGCAGATCGGAAGAGCGGAGCGGAGCTGCGGAGAAAGCCGTAGCTGTAGCCGAGCCGAGCCGCACAGCGCTGCTGCAGAGGAAGTGAAGAAAGTCGGCGGGCAGCGAACGAGAGAGTGGCAAGAGGCGAGAGGCAAGTGGCAGCACTGGTTTCAGTGCAGGACGGACCCCGGGAGACGGACACGCACGCACCACAGGCAGTGAGGTGAGGTGCTGCGAGGGGGAGATAAGGACGTGTGCGGCAAGGCGGCTCAGTCCTCCCTCGGGCTTTCTCTGCTTCTTTGCCTCACAAGCCTGGCGTAGCCCCTCCACCCGCGGGAAACTGCTGGAACTCCATAAAAAAACGCTGAAACGCTTGGCGCAGCCTCTTTACCTGCTAAAAACTGCTGGATTCTATTAAAAAAAAAAAACGCTGAATCGCTGAGAGGGTGGAACACACCTGGGCCTTTGCTGCAGTCCGGCCAGAACTCTCTGCCCTCTGCCGCCGCTCACCTTTCCCGCATTCCCACATTCCGCAACCATCCCTATGGCACCCACGAGTAGTGAGCATCAAGAGAAGAGCAAGGGAAGCAGTGTGCGGCGTGGTATGGCGTCGTGAGCAGGGAAGCCGGGGATCGGTCTCGAGCAGTCATGAGCGAACCTGAGTAGATCCCCTAGTGAACTTTTGTAAAATGATTGCCACCGTGCTGCAGAGCGCTGATTTGCTGCCGAGTGCTGGACCTGATCTATAATCATACCGATGCCATTGAAACTAGTTTGACGCAGACAGATAAAACCTGACTTGAGCTTGCTTCTGAGCGGGAGTGGAGCCTGGGCCTCTGAGTTGCTGTGGCCAGGAGACTGCAGGCAATGCTTCAGAGGTTCTGTAGAAGTTTTGTAGTTAAGGAGGCTGAGAGTGAGCAAGTCGTGAGAAGCCCGGGACAAGGGCGGGACAGTCTGTGGCAGTCCAGGGCAGAACGTGGCTGGGCTGGGTCATAGACTCTGGATGTTGCCGATGCCATCAACCCCTACACTGTGAGACTTTGTGATTTATCATTATTAGTGTTTTTTAGAAGTTTTCTGTTGCACCAGAAACTGGCACTGATATAATTTTATTTTATTGTGCAATTCATGATAGCTTTCGGACATTAATAGTAGTTTTGTCTTAGTTATATTTTTCCTTTCTAATGATGTCTAAATTGATATCTGTGAAAACCCCACCAGTATTGGCTACACTAGATAATTACCTAGTTAAGGTGGTCAGTAAAACTAATAATGATAGGGGATTATCTCTAGGCTTAGGTAGTCCCCCCTTGTCTCCCATTCTGCCAGTCTCATTAGTCCCACCAGTATCAGATGGTAGTAATGGTCTTAATAATCCCGATGCTACCGACAAGGAAGTGCCAGAACAACTGGTGTCTAACCAAGTAGTGCTGGATGACTCCCCTGATACCTCAGTACAGTGTTCCCCGGCCCCTGCCCCTAGAGTGGTTAGATATTTAACAACAAGGGGTGGTGATGGACAGAGTTTCTGAATTAAGCAGAATACTCTCACCCAGTCAAGAGATCAGGGCTAGATCCAACACCGTTTTTTAGCTCACTGCACCATCCCAGCTCAGAACCTGGCTATATTCAAATTAGTCTGTTCCTGTCCCAGTGCATGATGGGAACAGGGCAAACCAAACTACCAAGCCAATTCTTACACTGGGAAGGAAACAAGCTTCCGGGGACCGGTTTCTGGCATTTCAGCCATCGTCTGCCCGGCTTGCTTGAATCCTGATGGTGCAATGAGCTAGGGACTCACATCTAGAGTGGTTAGAGCTTGCAGGAAAGTTCAAATTAAATGAGGGTTAACCCGTAACACTAAAAAAAGAGCAGTTACACCTCCTAAAAATATTACTGAGGATGGGGAGTCTATGGTTTAAGACGGCTCAGTTACATTGGACATTGGGCAATTTAATCTTTTGGTCAGTGCCATCGATTCTAAGATAGAAGGGATTATCAAACCCCTAGTGGCTAATCTTGACCAGATTTCAGTTGAGGTGATAGGATTAGGGGGCCTTTTGAACACCCATATGGCCTCAGTGAGAAGCTCTAAGGCCCCAGCTGAGAGCACTAGTGTTAGTGTTAGTAAAGCCTCAGCGAGAAGTTCTAAGGTCCCAGCAGAGAGCATTAGCGTTAGTGTTAGTAAAGCTGCTCCATCTGAGGGGGGGCCATGCGTTAATGAGATAGTTACGCAGAATGCCTCTTTTACGGCCTGTTTGGATAAGCAGGCCGTAAAACCAGATGAGATGAAAGCGGGATGGACTGAAGTAAAGAGAAGGCGCTCTATTAACCTCCCTCCTGATTGTGCACCCTATGTGGTGGTTTTAACTAATGTACCACCCACTGAAACCCATACGAGCCAGAGCCAGCAGGAATCTCATGAATCGCTAAAAAATAAAACTGTTTCTTGGCTGCATAGAAAATGTGGGTTTCCAACTGCTTACTCTGATCAGGCGTTGACTACTAGAAGAGTCAACAGGATAGGGAACTCAAGGACGAATTGCAGGGGCGATTGCGTTATTGTTAATTTTAAGTACCCACAACACACCGCCACTGTATTGCTCAGAGCAGCTTCCCTACCGACCCCTGACAATAGTGTGTGCGTGCACTCACTTGGCTTTTTCTATAGCCACCTAAACAAAGTTCCATATGACAATAAAAGTACCAGGCTCTATCCACCTTCCCATAGGCCACATGTTGATATCCCGATTCAAAATCGATTCCATGCTCTAAACTCCTTGGATGCAAATGACTGACTTGCCCACGACGACCAGCGCAAACTTGGCGAGACTCGAAGTGTTCAGTTATACGATTTAAGTTTGTCCACCGAGAGTGGGGCCCAGAGCCATGGAAACCAAAATGAGGGAGATGGCACCGAGAGTGGGGCCCAGAGCCATGGAAACCAAAATTTTGGACCACTTGAAAGATGTAAATGGCCAAACCATTCCGACTTTTAAAAACCAGCACTCTGCTATTGACCATGTGATTGTTTCCTCCGATATTATCTCGTGTTGTGCTCCCCCAAGAATTGAAGTAACCTCATTAAGTGATCACAATTATATCATCCTGGACACTATTTTTTGGGGTGGTAGCTTGGTTAAAGTAGGAATTACAATCACAAACGTTGAGCCACACAGACCTAACGGAGTTAGCTTAAGATGGGCAGGGGATAAGGCAATTAACTTAATCAGTTCTACAGTGAAGGATAGTTTGGTAGATATTATCTTCATCGTTGAATATAGCGCTGATTATGAGAAGATTTTAACCTCTTTCCTTGGTATTAATAATTCTATCGATGCCAGGTTCACTAAAGATAATAGCGGTCAGCATAGAAACGAACCAGGTTGGTTCGATCACTTATGCACTACCTCCTTATCTAAACTTAAACAGGTGCTTACAAAAAAGCCCAGGGACACCGCTTCAATAATCAAATTAAGAGCAGACTATAAGCTTGCACTGAAACAGAGGAAGAGTGAGTTACAGCAGCAGGCCTGGGACTCCCTTAATCAAGCAGCCGAGTTATCCGATAGTACTCTGTTTTGGGCGACGGTCAATTCTCCTTTTCTTAAAGACGAAAAGATACCAGAGTTGACCTCTAATGTCCCGAGTGAAGGGTGGGTCGCTCACTTTTCTAAAATCTTTGATACCAATGGAAGTGTAGATACTGACCCTAGCAGGTGGATTGTTTTACCGTTGGATATAACAGCTGGTGAGGTTGAACTTGGCATACGTGCAAGTAAGGGGGGCAAAGCCCAAGGCCCTGACGGGGTGCCGATTGATGTATACAAGGAAGCACCTGAGATGTGGGGACCTCTCCTGGCTAATAACTACAAAGTGCGTGTTTATGCACTGCTTGCAGGTTTTCAAAACACCTAAATAAAAGGCATTGCCATTCACTATGCCAAATAGCTCGAACTCCAGCAAATGCGAGACCTGTTGCATTGCAAATGCTTGTTTACACTGGAAGACACCCGCAGAGCTATTAATCGACTTAGACCTGGGGAATCCCCGGGTCCAGAGGAAATATCGGGCGATCTTTACCGATCTGAGAAAAAAGGTCTGGGTCCCTTCCATCAATAAACCGTCAAATAAGATAATGGGCGGTGATGATATCCCTGATACGTTGGGAGGTGCTGCTGTTATACTTGTGTATACAAATGGGCAGAAATAACCCTGAGAACCACCACTCTGGTAGATAATCTACAGAAGAGGACTAGTCA
Organism: Lissotriton vulgaris; assembly: GCF_964263255.1. Classification (NCBI taxonomy): domain Eukaryota; kingdom Metazoa; phylum Chordata; class Amphibia; order Caudata; family Salamandridae; genus Lissotriton; species Lissotriton vulgaris. Next base: position 2,100,586,737 of record NC_141685.1, on the reverse strand, counting down.
CCGGGTCTGGATAAGGTACAGCAATGGATAACTGATACTAACATTCTATCTCTCTTAACAGCTGGATTCAGATAGAAGATCAGTACAGTTGAGCAGATATTCTGGTTTAACCCTCCAATAATGATAACATCTTGAGTTAACTAAAGATCACCGTTAAGTGGCCTTTTTCAACCGTAAAATGACGTTTGCTTTAATTCCTTGGGGTAAACTGTGGACTGTTCGAGGCCAGATGGGAATGAGCCCTGATTTCCTGAATATCATAATAAGACTAAATTAAACTAATTATGTTCAAGTGAGGTAGGGATTTAGGGGGGAGCAAACTAATCATATTCCAATCGAGTGAGGATGTGTTTTAGATCCGACTTTATTTTCAATTTTTATCAATGATGTACTTAGGTACTTGAATGATTGCACCCATGACTCCCCAGACTCAATGGACGCTCCATGCCAGTGCTTCTATTTGCTGATCAAACATTACTAATCTCTTGCATTTCAATGGGCTTTGAAAACCTTTTAAACAATTGTATGTTTTTTGTGTGACAAGAGGGGTTTAGAAGTAAATACATAAAAAACCAAGTACATGATTTCCAACACTCATAAAACATTCAGAGGTGAATTTAGCATGAAGGGAGTTATTTAATAGAAGAAGGAAAAGTGTGAGTACCTTGGTATTACCCTAGATAAATCAACTGCTTGGTTGATGCAATGGAACAAAGTAAGTGCATCTTTGCTGCACGGTGACTTTGCTGTGTTAAAAAGATACAAATAAATGACACCTAGACATGTATCTCCGGCCACAGAGATCTATCGGGCAAAGGTACAGAATGCAGCCCTGAAATCTGGGGTTATGTGAGGAAAAAGGAGGTGGTTATCAAAGAATACTTCTTCCTCACATCTTTATTTAACTTTCCACAAACTGCACTTATAATTCCTGTCTATCGACACAGGGCTAAAATGAGTCAATAATATAGCAACCCTAGAGCCCCTTTTATTCTGGATATGATTGTGGATATTCCCAGAGTTACAATCCTATAGAAGTGCGTCCTGGGCATGCCTAATTTGCTGTCCATTAAACGGTTTACCCACAAAGTCTAGTTTTTAGGCATTAGGTATGAGCTTAATTTTGAGTAATCCTTGTTTTATAAATGACGATACAAAAACAGATGTCAAAATATCATTCTAGACCTATATCAATGATCAAAATTTCAGAAAGAGTGGACCTGGCTCCCTTACAACAATTTTCATCTCTTTTAAATGTATTTTGGCTTTAAACTCTCCTTCCCTGACAGGAGTCCCTAATTACTTAGCTGCTTCTAGGGTATTATGGTCGAATACTGACCCTCATGTAGTATTTGCTGTGAGCAGGTACCTTCATGCAGTTTGGCTGCTAAGAAAGAGACTGGAGTCCTTTGTAAGCAATCATTTAAAGCTGCTCTTTATATTATCTGTACTGTGAACATATACATCTGGCTGATCTCTGTGACATGTATTAGTTATCTTGTCAATAACGCTCTTAGACCTCAGGCAAGGCTTGCAGTCAGGCAACTTGCCACTTTTTAATTGTGAAGTTTCATTGATCTTAAAGAATTTGTGAATTTCCTCTCTTTTTTGAAGTATCTGACTTGATGCTACTGTATTATGCACTTTATATCTTGCACGTTTTGAATATTTTATACACGATATGCTATAATAGGATGTGTATATTGCACAATATCTTGACTCTTTTTACGTTTTGCTTTTGATTGTAACTCATATATTGATTGTACTGTTTTTGTGATTATGTATGTTTTATGAGGTTTCCAAACCCCTAAATAAACGTATTGATTGATTGATATTTAACAGGAAAATAAAAACATAACATCTTAAAAAAAACTTGTGAAAAACGAACACAGTGATCCTGGCCCTTGCTTTAATCTGTATATTAGTTAAAGAAAGTAAAATGATGTGATAAGTGTAAAACGCCACGATTTCACCCCTATAAAAAACAAAAAGAAATGACTGATGACACATGGATCTATTGTGTATGGAATAATCTGTACAATATTATATTTGGATGTTACTTCGCTATCCATTGATTGCTTGCACAATAAGAAGACCCCAATAACTGCACTCATGAAATTTAACATGGATGGAGTGCAGTGAGCGGTAGCTCCATTTGAGGGGAAAAACATAATATTTTGGGTCATTGCAATACCCCAAACTTGACCATTTCCAATTCTGGTTAAATTGATCTCAATCTATACTACTATTATGAAGAGAGAACACAAACCTTTTGGCAAGGTAAACTCGGGAACCACAGCGCCAATCCACACACCCAATACATTATTGTAATCCTCAGGGTGTGCAGTTGGACATAGGCTATACAAAAACAAAAAAACGTAAATTTAAAAATATAACTTAAAAAAAAAGTAGTGCCCTTAAAGTAGTGCCGGCCGCGACGCCGACGGCCACGACGTAGCGCTGGCCTCAACGTACGTGATGACGATGAGGAGCGGCGGTGAAGTGAGGAGCTCGGGGAGGAGCGGCGGCTCAAGTAAGACTCTGGGACACGGGACGGGAGTGAGCCGGTGCGGGAGGTTGGCCCGGAACAACTGCGGTAAGGCTCAGGGCCTGGGGGCAGCATTTCAGGCTTGCGTGCACTCCCGCCCCGGCCCCCACCCGCCACGACATTGTCCAGGACACAGACAATGTCGTGGCGGGCGGGGGCTGGGGCGGGAGTGCACGCAAGCCTGAAATGCTGCCCCCAGCCCCCTTCTGCCCCGGGCAACGCTGGGGCAGGCTGCTAGTATTATACATACTGAAACGTATGACTTCCAGGGTTATGAAGGGCAGCAATATGCTGTTATCAACCCAGTCCAGCTGTGTGCTTTTCCACTGATCTCAAGTAGATAAAATTCCACCACATGGTGCAACGCAACACAGGGCCATTGCGGCCCAACCAGCAGTGGCCTCCAACTTGGATCATGCAAGCAGGGTGCAATCGGAATTCCACAAAATGCTACTACATTCAGAGGTGACCAAGGCTACCACGTTAAGCTGGGGGGCGTATTTGAGGAAATAAATTCAAGTGAGAAATTCAGGGGCACATCTTACTTACAGTGGCTACAGAAAACACAAAATGCTTCTTCTCAACTGATCCTTGGCTTATTAAGGAAACTTGTCCACGTTCCCTAGGCTCTCTAATAGCACCAATGACATGATGTGCTGCTTGAATGAAATGGCTACCAGCGAATCAAAATATGAATAACCAGAAAAATCCATTTCTATACCAAAGCAAAGGTTTACAGTGCAACCTAAGTTTCAGCAAGTCAGCAAATTGGGCAGCATATCGCAGGCCCCCAAATGTGTGCTCCCCCACTGTCAGGACTAACACAAATTACAACAAATTATCAAGTATTTTGAAAACACACCTCTGCATAGAAGCTCTGCTTAAGGTATATAGATGTCCATGTTTGTTCATTGTTAGGAGATTAAGAGGAGGGGCCAGATCCCAAGAAGGTGATCCGTGATTATTGCTCTAAAAATTGCTTGGTTAAAGTATAAATTGCAGTTTAAACACTAGGGTAACTAATGAGTTGGTCCTTATAGCCTTTACCTGTGTTTCGTTGTTTATATTTTAAAGATCCAAAGGGGACTCCTAAGACCATTACAAACAGCAAGGGGAAGAAACGACGCCCAAACAGCAAGGATCTAGCTATCACGGTGCAGAGCAGCGATGCATTTTTCTTGGATTTTCTTACAAGTTGTCTAAGGTAGGCAGGCACTCCTACGGATTTCTTTTCTAAGGTGTTTCAATATGGTGTCTTTATTTATATATAATATGTGGTACAATGCAATTGGTTGTAAAATGTGTGCTTTTGTGATCTCGCATTATATGTCTAAGGAATCATCCTGAAGTTTTGGATACAGAGATGCAACCTGGTGTAGGAGAAAAGGTGAGCGAAAGTGTTGAATTAGTCCTCTGAACTTCTTGACTATTTCAGCTCTTGAAAATCCCAGTGCTATACAAACTATCTACCTTCTATTATCCAACTCAAAGGAAAGGTACACAGTTTGTCAACCATGTAATAATTTAAAATGTAATTGGTGCTTTTCAGTTTTAAACTTATGTAAGGTATCCTTTCTGTCACCTTTGATTAAGTGATGCGTGCAGCAAAACTATACCCTAGGGGAAGTGTTAATTTGGTGTAGTTGTAATCAATGAGGAGAACAGAGGAGCATAATTGGGGAAAAAAATGTTGGAGCGCGGAGCTGTGCTAAACTCAGGAGCGCCGCTCTCCGACATTTTTAAAATGCATATTCACGAAAATAATGCGTTCCTCTGTTTTTTCCTAGTACTGGTGCAAAAAAAGCTACCGAGCGCCAGCACAGGCACCTTTGCTGCCATGTTGCAAAGGTGCCTCCGCTGCAGGGGCCATTGTTTAAATGCAGGAAGGCATACCATCCTGTACATAAATAATGATTCATGGTGATTCGCTCTTTCTATGTATGCTACAGAATGCAGCAAACATGAAAAGAGCAAAAAACGAAGAGAAATTGATAATTTCTCCTCGTATCACCATTCTAGCACCTGGCAATCCATGGCGTTAGAATGGTGCTATTTTTGGTGCTGCCTCAGCCTTGAAAATCTTGGGCAGCTTCAAAAAACAATGGGTGTTGTGGCGGACTGCCAACAGCAACACCCAAAGGTGGCGTTAGACGATGTTAAGTGGCTTAGTGCCACCTTTTAAATATGGGAAACGCCACCTTCCTATCAACCAAATAGGTTATTTTTAAACCGCTGCAAGTTGTTTGCCTCACTTAACGAGTATACAACACAGTACTTCATTCCTTCTTTACGCTACATTCATAACCTGCCAAAGCCAACTGATGTGGTGTATTTTACATGTATGTGCTCTATATATTAATGGCTATATGTAGTTGTGCTGCGCCTGGAAGAGCAGCAGTCCATTTCCCTTCTTTGTTTTTCTTCTTCGCGTAGCCACATGCTGAGGCTTCCTCTCACTGGGGTGCCCGGTCCCACCAGGGCACCCTTCATGACTCTGGGTCGTTGGAGAGCAGCTCTGGGAGCCCACCTTCAGCTGCTCTCGCCTGCTCCCCTCCACGGCCAGCACACTTGCATGCTGCTGCAGGAGCCCGTACAACCTTCTGGTCTTTCTGCTCCTGTGGACAGACGTATGCTGGGCGGTCGGGTAAGCAGGCCACATATGGTCCAGGGACGACATGGCTTGGCAGTTCGATCTGGACTGTTCCGATGAGGCACAGGGTCAAGATAGCTGTGTGTGAACTGGGGTGGTCTGGTGTGCAAAAAAACGATGGATTTAGGCCCAGATCTCTGTACTGGGGTGCATGTATGACATTGTTCTGCATTCTGTCCATCAATTGTTGTTTTTGCATTTGTCTCCCCGAGTGGGATGGGTATGCTCAGACGTGAGTCCCATGCTCTCCACACCACTGGAGTCAAGCTATCCTGGCTGAAGACGGCTGATAGCCAGAACCCGGTCCTAGGAGGCTTGATTCCGGTCCAGGAAAGACATGGCTTGGCAGTTCGGGCTGGACTGTTCCCATGAGGCACAGGGCCAGACTGATTTGTATATAGCCGTGTCTGAACTGGGGTGGCAAAGTGAGCTAAAGAATGATGATGGATTCAACCCAGATCTGTGACTGGGGGTGAGTGTTGGAAAAGTTTCAGCACTCAATCCATCATCTACTTGTGTGTGCCATGGGGAAGCGCGGCAGTGCTCTCCCTCCACATCAGTGTTGCCTGAGCCCCCTTTAGTCTTGCGGGGTCACAGCGACACTCCCTGCCTCCATATCTTTGCTGGGGCCAAGGGATGGGGTCATGGGCCCTCGTGCAGCATTGCTAGGGTGCAACGTGCTCCCTGTCTTCTTCGTCTTCCCCGTCTTCCCTGGCTGCAGTCCCCAGGCCCTGGTCCACCTCGTTCGCTGGAGACGGTGATGGAGCACCACGTGCTTTGCCACTAGGAGACAGGGGTCAAGAGTCGCAAGACTTCAAACACCAATAACTCAGGCCCCATGAAACCAATTTTCTTAATATTGGTCTAATTTTACTCCTGATGCAAGCCCTTGCCACCCCTAGCACTTTCTTTAGGTCTGCTGGCCTGAAAGGTTGATGAGCTTTGCAGGGAGCTAGTTTGACTGGCTCCCTGTTCCAGCCTTTTGCTTTTCTTTCTCGGGCCTCTTTCTCCATGTGCAGAGCCTAGTTTTCCCCTCAAGTGCTCCTCAGGGGGTGTAAGGGGACCAGCGTCCTCTGGAGTGGCCCACTAGTCCTGGGGTCAATCAGACGCAGAATCCTTAGTCCAGGGTACAGTCAGGGGGTTTCCCCTTCCAATTGTCCATGGCATCAGCCTCCAGTCACAGTGCTCCTCAGAACAGCCCATCCATGAGAGCTCTCACTCCTGCCCAAGACCTTTATAGGGTGGGGTGAGAGGTGCCAGCAGGTATGCACCTCTGGCCTAACCTGAGGTGCCATCTCACCTCTCCACCCCTGTTTCAACCTTGCTGTACAGGCTTGTGGGCTACTTAAAGATGGCTCACCCGGGAGTCACCTGCCACATGTGCTCTGGGAGTCTCAGTTTCACCCCTCGCTGACATCACTGCCAGGGCCTTCCCCCAGCAAATCTTCAAAGGAGCTTCCCCTCTGGTATTCTAAACACATTTGTGACCCACTGGCAGCCACTGTGCGAACCACACACTACCTTTACACTACACTCCAGTGCTTTCATTTATGGCCCATATTTGTCACTCGTCCACAAACTGAACTCGCACGAACATCTATAGGATAGTTGATACTCAGTATGCAGATTAATAGGTTGATATGTTGCATTGCAAAGATACATAAAAAGAAAATCTAGGAAAAACAAACACTCTTGGGGAAGTAAATTATGCAAAACATGTGAGATGTAAATAGGAACAACCTCAATGGCATGACTGACATGGATTACTGTAATGGTTTTTAGTCATTGTTGAGATATCTATCAGTGTTTTGTACTGTAAAGGATATCATAATAGAGCACAAAATTAACTCCTTTCAAAGTCTGGCCTTTTAATGAATAAGTTTACCAGCCCTGGACCTTGCTGCATAATGTGGTGTCATGATCCCAGGAGAGGGGCTCCCTCCCTTGAGCTTCACAGCGATGAATAATGCATTCTAAGCCCCAGAGAGCCCCCTATCTCACACTAGGCTTCATCACAGCAATGATCTCCTGCTTCAACACCCTCCACATGCCCCTCTCCTGGGCCTCGAAGTGCTATAATGTCGACTTGAAGTCCAGGGTAGGGAAAAGCATTCATTAAAAGGCAGTGCTGAACCAAAGTATGGTGGGCAGTGTAAAGCCAGAGTAATGGCTTTCATAGTGGCAGTTACTCTGGGTCTGAAGCCCCCCAGGAATTTGGATCGGCTCTGTATTGACATTCTTTACAGGGTAAAGCACTGATCGATTTCTCAACAATAACTGCCCACAACATAAGCCGCTCCTTGAACTGTGACTTTCAGCGAAGGGGGTTTCAACCCATGGGCTTCACAGCCATAGTGTAGCACTGTGCGGCCTAGGAGTGGCAGCTTCCTGCACTCTGCCTCACACCACTGACAAATGTCTGCATTGCCCAGGTAAGGGGGCCCACCCCCTGGACCTCACAGCCATAATTCAGCGCTTAGGGGCCCAGGGGAGTGGGCCTTCCTTCCCACGGTGCTGAAGCATCAGAAAAGAGCATGCATGGCAGTCTGATCTGGGTTCTCTCTCCTCCACTGACCCACCTCTCTTCATCTAATCCACACACATTCACATATATTTACAATTGTCATGTTACCACTGCTCTGTGTGCTCTACAGAAGGATCAAACATGACTGGATGAGCAGGTATTCTAAACACCTTTGTGACCCATTGGCAGCCCCTTGTGAGAACTTCGCACAGCCTTTATACTTCACTCCAGCCCTCTCAAACATGTCCGACTACAAACAACCACCCGCAACCTGAGTCAGTTCTCAGTATGCACATTACAAGATATGCTGCGTCAAAATAACATTAAAATAAAATCCAGGAAAACTGTACTACTCTTAGAGAAGCAAATTAAGTATGTGTGAAATATAAATAGGAGTAACTTCACTGGCATGATTGGTATGGGTTACTGGCGGAAGCGACACTTAACCTTGTTAGGTATGGAATTCTGTGCCCTTGCTTCCGCCCTGCCGCTGCGCACCTGCGGCCCCGTGACCCTAATTGCCCATTCGCTGCCCCTGCCTCGCCCCTCCCAGCTGCTCCTCCCTCCCACTTCCCCATATATGGCGGCTGCGCTGCGGGCGGGCCGCTGGCGCGCCAAAGGCGCACCTAAGGCAAACCCATCTGCACCCATCCACACCTGAACCGCGCCCAGCGTCAGAACCCCTGCCCCGACTCCCACGACGACGACCGCCACCGCTACGATGCCAACACACTGCATGCCCTTAACCCCGGACGGACCCACACCTGCATCATGGTCGCCCCAAAACGCACACATGGTCCTTTCACCTGCCGGAACTGCAACTACACAAGCCTCAGAGCCGCCGAACCACCCGCCAAGAAAGACCTAAACCACCTCCGATGCATCCTTCTGAACACCAGCTCCGCACGCAAGCACGCCTTTGAGCTCTAGGACCTACTCGACACATCATCCCCGGACTTCGCCTTCCTGAAAGAGACCTGGATAAACGACTCCTCCGCACCCGACATCACCATAGCCATCCCAGACGGCTGCAAGATCACCCGCAGAGACCACACTAACGGAGTCAGAGGAGGAATCACCATTGTCCACAAGAACAGCATCAGGGTCTCAACCAGTACCTACGACACTCTCAGCACCGCCGAACACATGCACTTCCAGATCCACACAGACCCCAACACCACCCTCATCTACAGACCCTCCGGACTCCATCGCCTACTTCATCAGCATGCACGTCCTGACCTCCACCGACTACATTCTCCTTGGAGACCTGAACTTTCACCTTGAGAACAAAAACGACAGCAACTCCACCACCCTGATCGACAACCTCACCAACCTCCGACTGAGGCAGCTTGTCACAACGCCACCCATTCCGCCAGTCACAAGCTCAACCCCGTCTTCTCCTCAGGCTCCCACGTCTCCTTCAGCCACACCACCGAACTCCTCAGGACTGACCACCGCTGCATCCACTTCACCTTCCAGAAACCCACCATACATCACCGCACCCAACAGAACCCCCGCCGCTGCTGGAGCAAAATCACTGAAGGCAAACTACACGCAAACCTCACTCTCAGCCCACCCATCGACACCTCCAACATCAACTACGCTGCCCGCAACCTCAGACGCTGGACCGACGACTGTGCCAACACCCTTGCCCCGCTAAAGAAACCCACCCACAGAGACACAAGCAAGAGAGATAGCTGGTTCACCCCAGAACTCTAGCCTCCAAGCAAACCTGCCGGAAACTAGAGAAGAACCGGCACAATGAAAAGACACCGGACAGCCTCGCAGTACACAAAGACGCCATCCGCAAACACCATCACCTCATCAGGTCACCCAAGAGGACCTCCTTCAAAGACCGCCTCGACAACAACACACACAACAGCAAGGAGCTCTTCAACATCGTAAAGGAATTCTCCAACCCCAGCTCCAACACCAACGGCATCCCGATGTCGCAAGCCCTGTGCAACTCCCTCGCCCCCTTCCTTCACCGCAAGATCGCTAACATCCACTCCCAGACAACCCCAACAGACATCAACACTCCAGCCTGGGCCAACGTGAACATAGATGACACCATTAAGACCATGAGCACAATTAATTCTGGCTCACCGTCAGACCTACTCGCGCACCACATCTTCAACAAGGCCTGCAGCTCCATCGCACCCCACCTGAGCAACGTCATCAATCTCTCCTTCAAGACCTTCCCAGAGAACTGGATACACGCTGAGATTAACGCCCGACTCTAAAATCCAAGGCAGACCCGAGAAACCTCAAGAACTTCCGGCCCATCTCCCTGCTTCCGTTACCGGCCAAGGTCATCGAGAAGATCGTCAACAGACAACTAACCTGATACCTCGAAGAAAACAGCATCCTAGACACATCCCAGTCAGGGTTCCGCAGCAACCACAGCACTGAGACTGACCTCATCGCTGCCACCGATGACATCAGGACCCTGCTGGACAATGGTGAGACCATGGCCCTCATCCTACTCGACCTCTCCGCCGCCTTTGACACTGTCTGCCACCGCACACTACACACATGCCTCCACGACGCAGGGGTCCGAGACAAGGCCATGGAATGGACCACCTCCTTCCTCTATGGCAGAACCAGAGCGTACACCTCACCCCATTCCGATCAAAGCCTCCAGCATCATCTGTGGCGTACACCAGGGATCATCCCTCTGTCCGGCACTGTTCAACATCTACATGGCCCCGATCGCACGAGTCGCCCAATAGCACAACCTCAACATAATCTCCTACACCGACGACACTCACCAGGGACCCCCTCACCTCCAAATCCAACCTCCACGAATGAATGAAGGCCGTCGCCGACTGGATGAAGATCAGCCGTCTGAAGCTGAACATGGACAAGACGGAGGTCCTCATCTTCGGCTCCAACCCTTCAGCCTGGGACGACTCCTGGTGGCCTACGGCACTGGGAGCTGCCCCAACACCCACCGACCACGCATGCAACCTGGGATTCATCCTCGACTCAACACTCTCCATGACCAAGCAAGTCAACGCAGTCCCCTCCTCCTGCTTCAACACCCTCCACATGCTCCTCAAGATCTACAGGTGGATCCCAACAGACACAAGAAGAACAGTCACCCAGGCCCTCGTCAGGAGCAGACTCGACTATAGAAACGCCCTCTACGCGGGAGCCCCGGTCAAACTCATCAAATGACTGCAACGCATTCGAAACGCCTCTGCACGCCTGATCCTCGACGTACCACGCCACAGCCACATCCTCTTGTTGACGGGAGACAGTGCAGGTTTCTCAGGTGGAGGGTGATTTCCTTCAACTCCTCATCCATGCACACAAGGCACTCCACAAGACCGGCCCAGCCTACCTCAACAGACGACTCTTCTTCTACATCCTCAACCGCCAGCTCCACTCCACCAACCTCCCCCTCGCCACTGTCCCTCGCATCCGAAGAACAACCACCAGCAGCAGATTCTTCTCCTCCCTCGCTGCCAAGACCTGGAACACCCTCCCACTGAACCTACGACAGACCCAAGACCTGCTGACCTTCAGGAGGCTACTCAAGACCTGGCTGTTCAACCAGAAGTGGCCCCCACCCCCTTTTTCCCCCAGCGCCTTGAGACCCTCATGGGTAAGTAATGCGCTCTACAAATTCTTGATTGCTTGATTTATGTTTTTTATCTACTAGTGTTTTGCCTTGTAAAGGATATCAAATAAAAGCACATTCTTTCAAAGTCCTTTTTTAATTACTGCGGGTTTATGCTGCTCACCTTGCTTTGGTTCAGCGCTGCCTTTTAAGGAATGCTTTTACCTGCCCTTGGGCCTGCAGTCATAAAGTAGCATTATGAGGCCAAAGAGAGGGTTCCACTTCCCTGGGACTCACAGTGATGGATCATGTCTGCAATGAGGCCTAGTGGAGGGGGCACCTCCCTCTTGGGTGCTTGGCACCCATCATCCAGGGCTGCCTGGCCCAGGGGAATGGCATTTTACCTGGGCTTCATAGCGATACATCATGACTGCATGGCTCAACCAAAGACATTCAGTAGAAGGCATTGTATGAAAGCAAAGTAAATATAAACCCAGGGTCAATGTCTTCAGATTTCATGCCTCTATATTGATGTTCTTTATAGGTTAAAGCATTGATGCAAACATGGAAGAATTATAAGAACTTCTGCAGTGAAGAAGTCCTAGATCAACAGGAGACCTTCCCCAAAATATATAGTGAAGCTAACCAGCATTTACCAGACTGAGTTAAAGGTTAAAATGCATGTGGCTAGGGTCCACAGGACTCCCTAGTAGTCGATCATCAACTCTTTTGTATAAACCTCAAAGCTCTTAAGGTTCTTCTAACACCCATTAACCCTTTCCAGGCCCTCAAAGCTGCCATGTTTCCCAGGTCCGTGTAGTCTGTGCTGTTGCAGTCCAGGTTTTTTCTTTGATTTTGGGACTAGTATCCCTGTTTTATATTGGAACTAGCTTACCCGTTGCACGTTGCTGCGATCTCAGAAGAAAGGAAATTTAAGGAAAATTGTTATGATAACATTCAATTTACATTCCGTCATTTTTATTGAAACTTATTCGTTTTAATATGGAAAACATTTTAAAGTGTTGTTTCAATTCTATTTATTTAAGAGCTTGTGGATACACAGTATTTTTTGTTTTTCCGTCTGGTGGGTACACAAATAAATCAGAAGGTTTTCCGACTCGTGAGCTGGCCACATACAGTTGTCCATGTGAGAAGCACGGATTCTCCAAATCTAGTCCACACACTTGCAGCGATTGTCCTTGTGCTTTGTTGATGGTTATTGCAAAAGCGAGTTGCACCGGAAACTGTAAACGTTCAGTATTGGAAAGATTATGAGGGCCCTGGGGGCTGGGGGGCCGATATTTAACAAATGTTTTTTTTTTTTTGTTTGTTTTTTTGCCAGAAACCTTTGCAGGAGTGTACTCAACAACTTTTAACACATTTTTTATTTATTTATTTATTTCTTTATTTATTGCCAGAAACCTTTGCAGGAGTGTACTCAACAACTTCCCAAAGTTTCATGGCGATCGGATGAATGGTGTAGTAATGCATAAAGGGCAAACAGACAGACATACCTTCGTTTTTATATATATATATAGAATAAACACAATTACAAGTACCAGAATTCAAAATAAAAACCTGGGCTGCAACTGCACATCTTGCATGGACCTGAGAAATGTGTCCGGTCTGGTCCCTTAGTGACCATCAACCAACCTCCAAACCAACCTGTTTCCACCGACACTATTTGTATTCATTTAAAATGTATTGTGCATTAAAAAACATGACATCTTATAGCCTTTTCTTTTACATCAGCAAGATTGTCACATAGATCAATTTGCAAAGTCCTCTCACTTTGCACTCAGAGAAAAGCAAACAATCTCCAAGTAAAAAGAATAGTCAACAAATTGTCTGAATACATCGCCTGACATTTGATATCTGTCTTTGAATGAAATTTACAGGCATAGTTCTTGCTCATTCATCTTCTGAACTCTAGCATTGTAATATTGGTGATACTGTAGTCAATGCCCCCCTACCTCAAGCGCCTACATCGTCTTCGTCTCCTCTTTTCTCTCCTCTCTCAGCCTTCCTACAACATCTTGTCTCTAGATCACCTAGATCCTCTTAACCCCTGCCTCACTTTTGAAGTGTTCCTCTCCATTGCTATATTTTATCTTCACACTTTCACTTTGTACTCTCTCATCCATCCTCCTTAAAGTTCTTGCTTCTTTAAAGCCTCTCCCTCATACTTTAGGCCTGATTTAGATGTTGGCAGAACTAGTCCCTCAATTGCTTTTTCAGCGGTCTTCCGACCCTGTGACTCGGCGGTCCGCCCGCTGTATTTAGATGTTGGCTGGTCACTGGAGAGAAGACCGCCGCCGTCCTGTCGACTCTTCCAGGAATTCACAACTGCGTTGATGGCGGTAGAGGCAGAATCGGCAGGCGGCTGGACTCTAGCCCAGATTACCATGGTCCAGATTACGATGTACCTTTCCGCCATGCCAACTGTGGTAGGAATCCCTCCTACTTGGAGAATAAGAGTAAATAAGGCAAAAACATACCTTTTTACTTGCTTCCTGGTTCCATTTCCATCTTGTATCATATCATCGTTGTCGCTGAGATCTCCGGTAAACAACTTTTACTATTGTACTATATATTGTGTATTGAAAATTGTTGTAACCTTCTGTATGTATCAATTGCTTCTACATGCAATATTTTCCTTAGATGTAATGCAGTGGTGTTCAGTTTCCTACTAATCAAGGTAAATTGAACACACCTGTAGTGACACTTTAAAAAATATTTGTTGTTGTGGGGCTCGGGGGTGTTGCACTAGTGGTGCTGTGTGTGTGCGTTCAATAGTGTGTATATGTTGTGTGAGTGGCATGCAATACGTAACACAAAGGGACATAACATATTGCCTACATATGTATTCCATGCACACAGAACATGTGTATTGATGTAAAAAAAAGTTGTATTTACCAGTCTCCAAACCCCCAAGAACCTCACTCCATCAGGACTCAGCCGCTGGAACACCCCCTACACAATGGGAACATTAAATTCAATCAATCAATCAATCAATCAATCAGTCAATCAATCAGTACATTTGTAGAGCTCGCTATTCACCCGTGAGAGTCTCAAGGCGCTAAGGGCGGGAGGGAGGGGGAAGGCAAATACGGGTCGAAATGTAACAATGTTTCATGGACTGTTGAAATAAAGTCAGGCATGACTCACAGTTCCAATAGGTCAGGCAATTTGCAGTTTTATATAACGCAAGCTCAGCCCTAAGGCATTGGAGAGCTTTACTTGATCAGCAGTTACATTACAAAAGGATAGAGTCTTTTTGCGGGGGGCATGTGAAAATTAAGTGATTTGCCCAGAACCACAGGATGTTTGGCAGACACCAGTAACTCTAACCTGTTTTGTCAGTTCCATTAAGCTGCTAAGTGGGTGCTAAGTGGGTGCAAAGCCCAGGGGAAAGTGTTTCAGCCCATTGGATTCACAGCCATTTAGCTGCTTAGTCCAGAAGAGGGGTGTCCCAAACCTTGGGACTTGCAGTACTGAATAATAACTGCATGGGACAGTCCTGAGGACTCCACACCTGGACCTTGTAGACTGATTTAGTGCTAAAAGGCCCAGGAGAGGTCATTGATGTCACTTGGAGGTAGTCAGGGGTCACAGCTGTGACCTCTAGCTTGCTCCCTGCCACTCCTAGCACTCCCTTTGCTACTCCTGCACTTAAGAGGAGGCAACACGTTCGCCTCCTCCCTGTTACTCCTGGCACTTCCTTTGTGACCCCTGGCCTCAGAGGGGGTAAAACTGACCCCTGACTACCTTTTTCAAAATGTCCATGGGAGAGGGCCCCTCTACCTTGGGCCTGACAACACTGGATATTGGCTGCGAGGCCAGAGAAGTGGGCCCCACATTTGGACTTTACGGCCTGATCCAACACTTCAAGGCCCAGGGAAGTGGGGGCCACCTCCCCTGGACTAGGAAGTGGTGTGGCACTTTTCTTATAAACATTCTCCAGCCATGGGTTCTTCCTTCTCCAATGACCTACCTCTCCTCGCCCATTATTGTTCACCTGACCCTGGAAACAAAGGGGCTATTGATTGTGTGGAAGCGCAAAACAAAAAATGGCAGACAAGGCTACATGGCCCCTTTTTAACGGAGGCACGGCCCCACCCTTGACCTTGTCAGCCAACACAACTGTTGGCATTACTGCTGTAACAAGTCCACCAACTATTCTTTACATCTCCCCACAACCTGACCCCCAGAAATGCCACCACACCTTTAGACCTTGGAGGTTAAGGCACCTCATTTACAAAATGCATAATTTTTGTGATCGGATGGGGGAAGCAGCATAGGAGGAGCATGTGGGCTGACTCTATAATGCAGCCTTTAAAAATGAAGCAGGACCTAATGTCTAAGCACGGGGCCCTGGGCAGCTGTCCAAACTGCCCATGCCTATCGCCGCCCCTCCCTGTATTCCGCTTGTTTCTCATGTGAGCCGAGAATGAAAGACAAATCAGTGAACCTTGGCCATCTCACCCCTCCACCATGCAGCACACTGCTTCTTTAGCTAGCAAATTTGAGATTCAAACACCGCAAATCTTACTGATTAAGCTGGGCACCATGCATGGACTACTGAGACTCAGTGCTGAGCACGTGCCTGCCTTCCAGGCAAGGTAAACTGGCTCCTGCTCAGGGCCATCTAAAAAATGTTTTATTTTTGATTTCTGCTAGCTATATGTGTCTTTTAACATACATGAAAATGATTACATCAGTACAGTTCATAAAAGTGATAATTAAAACAAAATATTCATGGCCTGCACCCCAATGACAATGTAAATAGCGAACTATGAGGCAAGTCAGTAGTCATGTAAACCCTAAACTTGGCCTAGATTCTTACTATAGATGGAGCAACATAATAGTCTATTCAATCAAACATCAGAAGTGCATGTACAGTACACATTCTGAACGAGTATTTAAAAGTGAAAATAAGGAGAAAGGATGTTCTTTGAAATAAAATATTTGCCCAGAATCACAGAATTTGGACATGAACGGAAACCAGCATGTATTCCAGGTTGTCTGGTTTCACATTTTGAAATTCAGCCCCCAGTCTCTTCTTCTCCCCTTTACTTCAAAGTTCACTGATTTGTCTTTCATTCATGGCTCACATGAGAAACAAGCATTTGCGATGCTCAAACTTTGCGAGACCTATTGCATTGCAAATGCTTGATTTCTGTTGCTGCTACGTGGCCCCATGCAATGGGTGACTCGTTCAGCATGTTGTATCTTTAAAGCCTATGGTGGTTTGCATGCTCTGATTTTAAACTCATGATTACGTTGTTAAAAACGAAACTGTAAGTTAAAGGATACAAGTTGATGTAGGCTAAAACACAAGTGTCAGATGACATGAGAGCTCACCAGCCATGCCCCTATCCACCAATGCTGCTACGGCTCACATACGGTCTAGTTTTAGATATTAAGCACGATGGCAAACTGGTTGTGTCACATTTTAGAGGAGACTGATTCGGCTACTACGCTTTTTTTAACTATTGCTGTAATGTGGTTAGTAGAACTGGCCCGGGGCACGTGCCCCCGGCCCCTTTTATTAACAGGATCACAACCCAGTGATGCATGTGTTGGATGGGTGTGGAGTGGAGTGTAAGCCTCGGGGAGTGGCTGGTACAAAGAAAGAGAAAACTTCCACTGAGTATATTCCGCTTCTTTCAGAACAGGACGATGGTACAACTGTAGCTAGTACCACCAGTTCTATTTGGCACCGTTCAGTGGTGCACTTCGGGTCCGGTCCTTTCTGGACTCAAGGCGTGGAAGTTGACACACAAACTCTATATATAACTATATATACATAGTTCTCTGTGACGGTGTAGGTGGAGTGATAGTAAATCTGGCAAAAGTTACGTTTTCACAAAATACTTCCTGGCTCTACGAACCTCAAGCCTCTGATGACAGATGACATCTTGGTTGCTGTTGTTTAATCATCGCTGAGGCAACAGTGCTTCCATCTGCTGAGTGGCGGAATAGTTACAGAAATCCTTCTCTCACCAGAATGCCCCTTTATCCAGTGTACCCCTCTCACAGAATGTCCCAGAGGCCCTTTTCAACAGGCTTCCACTGGACTGGGCATACTTCACCCTGTCACTCCAACACCAACCTCTAGGCTCATGGAGAAAGCACTACGAGTCCCAACCTCCAGTCCCTCACTCCACCTGGAGAGTAGTTGTTTTCGGATAGGATTCCTCCTGCTGTCCAGACTCTGGTGTACCGGCATTGATAGGATGGCCTTCAGAAGAACCAGCATACTACACAAGATCTTCGTCTTCCTGGGAACTGTGAGGGGGCTGCTGTATACTCATCTCTTGTGTCTCACCTCTCTCACTGGTAATCCCTGAGGCCCTTGCGCCTCTAAAGCCACAGTCTGTTGTGGCCTGGTCGGATTGTCTTCCAGACCTCACATCTGGGTTACTCAGGACACCCGAGCAGGACCACAATCCAGTCTCCCATGTGACCTAAAAGGTGGATGTACACAATGGTCCAGCTTGCTCACATCTGCAGGTGCCAGGTTTGCTTAGTGTAACCGAAGCCTTCTGGACAGCCAGCCTCTCATGGTGCCACTGATGTTACCGAGGTACTGTGCTCTACTCCCGATGGTCTTGCACTCGGTCGTCTTCTTTATCTTGTGGTGTGCCAGATGTTTAATCACACACTCCTCTCTTTTTTCTTTTGTTTCTCTTCATTCTTTGGACTCCTGCGTTGGCCTCATGCCGCACAATTTCCTTTTCCTTGATCTTTCACTTCGCAACACGGTCTGGTCCCATCTTGTCTTACTCTTCTTCTCTGACCAGGCCTCTCCATGTAATGTGCACTTTACATGGGTCTCCCTGGCCAGGTGCATGGCTTGGATGCCGAGGAGTTAGGCAGCGTGAGCCCGGAGCTCCCCGCCCGATCCCGGCTAAAATCCTGTTAAACTGCACGAATTCCGACGGAAAACGATTGTTCTGTCAGCTGAAGGCATCAGTGGAGCGGCGGGACCCCGAGATTGCAGTTACCTGCCGCTAATCAGTGCAAAAAACCCGATTTGGCGAACTGTCCGTGGAACGAGGCACTTCGACCTAAGATAGCGGCTTGAGGTCCGAGCCGGCGCGAGGAAGTTCGACGATCTCCACTTCGTGAGCGCCGGAAGAATCGGGGACGCCGCTGGAGAAGTTAGTCCGCAGAGGAGGTGATCACACGCAACATCCCCTACCTCACACGGGGAGACGGCGATAAGCGACTGGCGGGCTTCTCCCGCGGCACACCTAAGATGGCGGCGGCCCCGAGAACCGAAAGCTGAAGGCCTCGCGGATGAAGCAGGGCAGCGAAGAAGGCGAACGGGGCTCCCACTACACGGAATCGGCTGGAGAGGGGAGGATTCCCCCCTGATTGCACAGAGGAGTGGCGTTCCCAGAACCCTGCACCCGGAGCGCAGCCCAGATTTGGACAGAGGACATTGATCGCACGAAACCCAGGCCTAAGGAGGGCGTCACCCTAAGTGTTTACCAGCGAAGGCCTCGATAGGCCGGACGCTCTGCCCGGACTGGGGGCATACAGTGCCTTGAATGTAGACTGGGGACAATCCGGTACTCCCGCTATACAACCTTCACCCTGGCATAACGGGAAGCCTCCCACCCCTACTCTTTGGATCTCCGAAGAAACACCGCCGCCTGGAGCACAATTCGAGATGGGGAAGCCGAAGGGGAAAGGGGACGGAGCTACTGGTTCTGAAACGACGGTTGGCGCAAACCAGGGCCACACGGACCTACAGCAAATGCAAGATCGCATATTGGAAGCTATCACGGCCACAAAAGAAGCCCTGCAACAAGACATTGCACAAGTGGCGACAGGCTTGGTGCTCCTGCGAGCAGACCATGATAAGTTAAAGGACAGGGTCAAGAGCACGGAGGTTACATTACAAGAGTTGGTCCCGGAGCATAAATCTATGGAAGGACGGCTGGGCGATGCCCTAGACCGAATACTAGCGCTGGAACGACGGGCGGAGGACGCTGAAAATCGTAGTAGGCGCAATAACGTCCGCTTGGTGGGTCTTCCGGAGAAAAAGGAGGGGAACGACATGGTGGGTTTTCTTGATAACTGGTTGCGGACTGAAGTGGCGCCGGAAGGGCTTTCCCCTTTCTTCTCGCTGTAGGGGCGCACAGGGTCCCAGCCAGGCCGCCGGCCCCGGGCCAGCCGCCCCGTCCTGTGATGATCAACCTGTTGCACTATAAGGACAGAGACTGGTTGCTGCAAAGGGCCAGAGAAGCAGGCTCCTTTCAGGTGAACAATACCAATGTGACAATGTTCCCGGACTTCACGTTCGAGACGCAGAAACTCCGGGCTTCCTTCTTGTCGATTGAACGGGAGTTGCATGTGGAGGGCATCAGGTACTCACTCCTTTTCCCGGCAGAGCTCAGAATCGTGGTGGACGACAAAACACTCTTCTTCCCCACATCGGCGGATGCCTGGGCGTGGTGGGATACTTACGAGGCCGGAACGGATGGAGCTAGAACCAGAGCTGAGGAGGAACAGCGGAGACAACCAACCAGAAAATCACAGCGCCTTCTGAAATGCCGACAAAGCACTAGGAAGCCAACGGCGTCGCAAACGGAGGAGGAGAGCAAGGCAGCACTTCAAGCAGTGGTGGACTTATCGAGCACAATGCGCAGCCAGTCATGTAAGGGCTCAGAATCTGAGGGACAGGCCACAGGCTCGGAAACGGACCTCTCGGAACGTGGTGGGGCAAGGGGGCCGGTTGTGACGCCACAAACGTCGGGGGAGATCATAGAAGCTTGAGAGGAAAGACTCTGAAGGGCTGTATTGTACATTGGACCTGGGGGGACCGTGCCCATAGATGCCACAGACTGTGAGGCGGAAGTACGGAAACTCGTGAGTGATAGTGGGGGGATTGTGGGGCGGGGAGACGGGAGTGTTATAGTGTAATAGTCACCCTCGGAGTTGGGCTGTGCCCTGTTGGCCCCTAAGGTCACCGCAGTGGAGACTGCGGAATATAGAGTTGGCGACTTGGGTAGTTAACCCTTTTGGTAAAGTTTAGATGGGAGCTACTTTGGTAAAGGTGGGTCCTGTTCTGGGGGGGAGGTTGCCGAGAGTAGTTTGGGGGGCTCGAGGCGAGGGAGGTGGGGATTGGGGATTAGCCTTTTGGGAGGGGAGGGGGGATCAGGGGAATGCCGACATAAGCGCCTGGAAGACGACTGTTGTTACTATGAACGGGTATGCAGGGGGCAATGGCTAGCGCTGGAACATTGAAATGTGTGACCTGGAACGTGGGGGCCTGCATACTATGGCGAGGAGGCACAAGATACATGCTTATCTAGTCCTCAGAGGAGTTCACATTGCGCTATTGCAGGAGACACACTTAACGAAGCAAGAGGGCATAGCGCTGCAGAAGCAATGGCGAGGACAGCTGTTTAACACCACATACTCTGCATTCGCAAGGGGTGCATTGATATGGGTCCGAGCGGGGGTTCCCTTCCAAGCTACTAAACAGATGATAGACCCAGAGGGCAGATTTGTGGCCGTAGAGGGGAAACTTAGAGGTCGGGACATATCAATATGCATCGTGTACGCGCCTAATATAGATCAATCCGCTTTTTTGACGAAGCTCTCAGGCAAGCTGGCAAGTTACTTAACAGGCCCAATACTCATGGGTGGGGACTTTAATTCCGTAGCAGACACCACACTAGACAGGTCTCACCCACCACTGAACGCATCACCAGTACATAGAATAGCGAAGCGCAGGTTAGAGTGGCAGGAGAGATGGGGCCTGGTGGACGCTTGGAGGGCACTGCAACCCACCATGAGGGATTACTCATTTCACTCTAGTCTACACGACCTGCACTTCCGGCTGGATGTGTTTTTGTGCTCTTCGCTCGTGCTTCCTGCTGTAGCTGGTGCGGAGTATTTATCCCGCACGCTGTCTGACCACAACCCCCTATTACTTTCGCTAAACTGGATGACCGAAATTTTGCGAGTCCCGACCTGGCAACTGCGGCCGGATACCTTGGACGACTTACTGTTCAGGGAAGACTTAGGCGAGAGACTTATTCAATATTTTGAGGAAAACAGTGGCTCCACGTCATCCAGGGCAATAGAATGGGATGCCTTTAAGGTCGTCGTCCGAGGTCATTGTATAGGGGCGTCTGCGGGGGCCCGCAAAACACTCTTAGATGGCCTCGATAGGACCGAGAAAGAGTTGCGGAAAGTTGAACGGGAGCGCCCTAACCACTCCGAGCTCCAGGAAGCAGTTAGCAAGGCCAAGGAGGCAGTGGCGGTGGAAATGGAACGGCTACGGAGTTTTGATCATAAGATCTACCTGACTAGGGCCCACGCAGAGGGTGATAAGGTGGGAACGATGCTTGCCTGCTTGCTAACTCGACTAGGCGCAGCCACACGATTTTGGCCATTGAGGAGGACGGGGGAAACATCTGCAATACCCAAACTGAGATTGTAGACAGGTTCCGAGAATATTACGAAAGATTGTATGAGAGCGGGTCGGAAGGCCAAGACTCTGAAATTGACGCCTTTCTGGAGTGACTGCAATTGCCGCAGCTGGAACAAGAACAGGCGGATGACCTGGGCAGAAACATCACACTAGGGGAAATAGGAAGTGCAGTGAAACAGATGGCTCGGAACAAAACTCCGGGATTGGATGGCTTGCCTGTAGAGTTTTACAGTAGATACCTAGAGTTCCTAGCTCCGCAACTACAAGCGGTATATAATGAAGCAAAGTCAAGAGGGAGGCTGCCTCCGTCCATGTGTGAAGCTCTAATGATCCCGTTGCTGAAGCCTGGGAGGGAGAGCAGTAAACTCTCCTCCTATCGCCCGCTGTCCATGTTGACGACGGACTATAAAATCCTGAGCAAAATACTGGGTAACAGGCTGTTGGGCCATATGACGGAGCTGATCCACAGGGACCAATCAGGATTCATTCCCTCGCGTAACGCTACCAACAATATACGCCGGCTGATACGGCTACTTGAGGACCCGCTGTCGGAAACGAGTATGCCCTTGGTGTTCTCAATTGATATTGAGAAGGCGTTTGACAGCTTGGAGTGGGGGTATCTTTACAGGGTGATGCAGCGGTTCGGCCTGGGAGATAACTATATTGGCTGGACCAAAGTGTTGTACACGGCGGCCACGGCGCGGGTCCGGATCGGTTCCCTAATCTCGAGTCGATATCACGTGGGCCGTGGAACCAGGCAGGGGTGCTCGGTATCTCCTCTGCTGTTTGCATTGGCGATGGAACCTTTTGTAGCAGAAGCCCGGGCGGGGCGCTATTACAAGGGCTTGGCTCAAAGGGGAACGCCGCAGGTTATCTCATTAAACGCGGATGACCTTTTGTTATTCTTGGAAAATGCGGACGAGGAACTGGAGGGAGCAAAGCAGCTCCTAGAAACTTTCGTAAGGCTGTCGGGCTTGAAGGTTAACTGGTCCAAATCCTGTTTATTTCTGCTACGAAGGGAGGAGGAACGACCTGCCAATCTCCAGGTACTCAAATGGGAGCCTAGATGCTTACACTACTTGGGAGTGTATATATCCCACTCGGCGGCAGACATGTTAGAGGGAAATTTGGGCCGCTGCATTAATGCGTTGAAGGGAAGCATGGCCTTTTGGGCCACTCTTCCATTCTCGGTGACGGGCCGAATCTCCCTACTAAAGATGATAGCACTTCAGCGGTTGCTTTACTACTTCTGCACGTTGCCGGTATGGATACCGGGCTCTATCTTCCGACAATTGAGATCACTGGTGATAGCCTTTCTATGGGGAGCAGGCAGGCGAAGGATTGTGCTCGAGACTTTGCTTCGACCCAAAGATGAGGGGGGCATGGCAGTGCCAGATTTTGAGTGTTACTACCTGGCGGCTCAGTTACAGACCTTCACAAAAGAGGTAGCGAAGGTGTATCGAGGCCAGGAACCGGAAAGAGATGAGGGCACCCCACGGCATGTGCTTGCTTACATTACCCTGCAGCAGAGGCTCCTCGTCAAAGACCTCTCCCTACAGGAGCAGACATTTCGGTTGTGCTGGAATCGGGCGCGGCGGAGAGCAGGGGTTCGCCAAATGTATCCAGCTGGGTATGGTGACAGCACTCCCTCACGGTGGATACTGGTCGCGACTGCAAGGGTGGGAAGATGCGGGTCTGCAGATGTTAGGTGATCTGTATGAGGATGGGGTATTGCTCCCATTCCAGACCCTGCAGGAACGCTTTGATCTGCAGAGAGGGAACTGTCTGATGCATGCTGCTGTGACCAGAGCCATGCAGGAACACTGGGGGGAGGGGTTGCAGGAACCCGCTACGGCCATGGCCTGCCAGTACACAATGATGGCAGCTGGTACCTATAAGGCAGTGACCTGCCTTCATTCTCGGATGCTACGAGAAACTTTACAACCACTCACAGCACTGAAGTCCAAGTGGGAACTGGATCTCCAGATGGAGATTCCTGATACCACCTGTGCGCAACTACTAAGGCGAGCGAGGAAGAGCACGAGAAATGCAAGATTTCAACTGATACATTTCTACATCCTCCATAGGGCATACCTCACCCCGGGGAAATTGGGGAAGTACTTTGGTGTGGAGAACGCAGCTTGCCCCAGATGTAACACTGCGGAGGCGGATTTGGGGCACATGTTGTGGGATTGTCCGCACTTGCGGGATTACTGGCGGGAGATTGGGGAGGCACTGAATAACACTACGGACAGGGAGCTGTACTACACTAAAGCGGTAGGAGTACTGCACTGGTTTCCGCATACACCCAAGAATAAGATAACTAGTAAGTTTATAGACATAGGACTAATACTAGTCAAACGTGAAATCACTAGAAACTGGAAATCCAGAAAGGGGCCCACGTACAAGCGGTGGTATAATGAATGACATAGATGGGCGGCGAGCGAAAGCACACTGAGGTATCAACTAGCCCGACGCACTGCAGATGAAAAGGCGCTCGAAAGGGCGACGGCATGGGAGGCACTAGTGCAGGCGCTCCGAGATGGAACGGGGGAGGAGGAGGGGGGGCGCACCGACTCAGAAACGGAAGATCCCACTAGCACACCAGGTACACACTCTTAGCGAATAGTACATTCCTCCTGGCAATGACCAGAACATATGCCACTTGAAGATCCAGGCGCAGGCGCAGGCATTGGGAGGAGGGTGGAGGGAGGGGAGAGTTGGGGTATGGGGTAGGTTGGAAGTTAGGGGGAGGGGGAGGGGCAAAAATATAAAAGCAGACCGCAGACATCCTGGCATACAGAATACAAGAATTCGGGGGCCACCACGAAGAATGTACAATGAACTGACGCCGCCCGACCTTCGGGTTGTGGGCTTATTGGCTGTGTAAACGATTCGCTCGAGCAAATTCTCCATACTATTGCTGTTGTGGTGAAGAGCCCATAACTGTATGATATGTGTAAGATTTGGTTCTGCAATAAAAACGATGTTAAAAAAAATGGGTCTCCCTGGCCATGTCTTACCCCTAGGACAATGCTTTCTTCTCGACCAGTGACCCAACCTCTTGTTGTGATCTTCTTCCTTTCACAAGCTCTCCTAGGTCTTCATCCTTCAACTTCAGGTCAACCTTCTCAGACCTCTCGCAGGTCATCTGTTCCTAGGCCTCTCATAGATCATCTCTTCTCAGACCTCCCACAGGTCATCTCGTCTCTGAACTCTGGCATGTGATCTCTGCGCTGACCTTTGGCAGGTCATCTCTTCACTTACCTCTGACAGGTCATCTCTTCTCTGATCGCTGGCATGTCATCTCTTCTCTGATCTCTGACAGGTCATCTCTTCTCTGACAGGTCATCTCTTCTCTGACCTCTGGCAGTTCATCTTTTCTCTGACTTCTGGCAGGTCATCTCTTCTCTGACCTTGCTGGTCATCCTCACTGACCTCTTGCTCTCGGGCTCCAGCCTGTCCTATCAGTGTCTCTGGTATGATCTTTGGAACACTTCTATCCTTGCCCATCTCCTTCCTTCATCTGAGGGTACTCCTGCTTTGGGTGGCTTGTGCACTCACTTCTTCCAATTGCAGTGGCGTCTTTTCACCTTTGGGCGAGCATGCTGCGCACTTTCTTCAGTCCTTCAGGGACTTGATGCCTGGGGCTGTAGCCCTGTACTATTCCTGCCCTCCGGGGGCTGTAACTACTGGTGTCCTTACGGCAGCAGTGATCACCCATGGCAACTAGGTGTCACTGATGTCCTGCTCACTAACCCCAGTAGCTTTTTCTCTCAAAATTCCTTTCTCGCCAGTGTCAAACTCAATTCCACTGGGGTGGCCACAGCAGCCCTTCATGTGCTGCAGCCCACTTCTCTATACTCTACCAATGCTTTTTGGGCCTCCAAAGCCTTCCCTCTCAATGTTCTCTTATGCGCTCACTAGCTAGCTGGAATTCAGTCTGTCCAACGTCCATGGCAATACCCGGGCCTTGGGAAGACTACCATTTCAGTTTTTTGCATATTCACCCCCCCCCCCCCCATTTACCATCAACTTTGGTCCTCAGCAGCTGTTTTTATCCCTTATACTGTCCTTTTCCAACGGTTTTCTTTTTTTTGCAGGCAGCTGTGTCTCCCGAGACCTGGAGGTGGAGCTGCCACTGCTTCTCCCACCCTTCCTCATGGTTGCAGTTTCCACTTTTCCAGGCTGTGCGGCACCCTCACACCAGCACAAGGCTCCATTTGCGGGAATGTGCCCCATGGCCAGACCCTGCTCTTCAGTTTACCCCAGGCTGCATGGGGCCTCGCACCGTGTTGGCACAGACTCTCTTCCAGCCCTTCTCTTCCTCCCTTTTGCCAGCTGAAGGCTCACCTCACTGGCCGCGCCCACCTCCTTCGTGGGCTGGGCACTAGCTTCAACAGCTGCAACATGATCACACACGGCAGGAAATCTCCAGCAGTAAAGCAGCTCCTCCTACTGCTGCAAGGTACATCTGTTCTTTTGTACAGACCGCGCCTGATGGCACACCAAGCCTCAGTAGTGTCTAAGGGAGGGACACCACTTCCACCTCCCAACTTCTCCTATGTTGATTTCTAGGCAACGCCGGCCACACACAGTCTATTTAACTGCTCTGCCCCTCCCCAGCAGCCTTCTCTCGCTTCACGGGCTGCGTGGGGGCTGGAGCTGATGACAGAGAGTCTCTGGTGCATTGCCTCAGCTGGAACAGGGGTCCGAGGCACAAACCGACACCACCCCCTCTCGCCTGCAGTCCTTTAACCGGGACCAGGTAGGTGACTCTGGTGAAGTGTTCCTCTTCATGTGCTCCGCTCTACTTCCTCCTATCGTCAGTCTCTCTCTTCTCTGTCCCATTCACAGCTCACCTCAATTGGGGCTCACCTTCCACCAGATGGCTGATCGGGCCTTGTTCCTCCTCCCACCCCAGAATGCAGCGGCGGCCCAGCACCTCCGCAGTCCGGCACCACTCTCTATCTGCAGTTGGGGCCTCAGCAGGCCGTTGGCAGGGGTCATGCTCCTGGCTCCCTCACTCGACACACTTGTCGGGTGCGCCATGCGCTTGCGGCCACATCAAATGCAAGGTGAGCTCCGATCATCTCCTTTACCCCACGAGCCCCTCACATACTCTGCGGGCAATCAGGCGCTTCCTATGCCCACTGGCAGGGTGTGCCCTCAACACGGGCTGCTCTCTCCCCGCTCGTTGCCGCT
Source organism: Lissotriton vulgaris (assembly GCF_964263255.1). NCBI lineage: Eukaryota > Metazoa > Chordata > Amphibia > Caudata > Salamandridae > Lissotriton > Lissotriton vulgaris. The sequence goes on along the minus strand of NC_141685.1, from coordinate 2,100,559,789 downwards.
GTAATGTGATTGGGCCCCCAGGCACCCATGCATATAGAATCAGGACACAGACACTAGATTATTGTTAGTTGAACTGGCCCAGGGCATGTGTGCCCAGAGGCCCTTTTTATTATCAGGGTCACATGTCCAGTGATGCATGTGTTGGATGGGTGTGGTGGAGTGTAAGCCTGCCTTCAAGGAGTGGCTGCTACAAGGAAAGACTAGCACAGTGACCAGCAGGTCACTACAATTACCTGTAGGAACCTAAATGTTGCCATTTAAGTAAAAACACCTTTAATAGCTGTTATGTATATCACAATATTTCTTGCTTTTTCCATGTTGTGTGATTTTGCATTATTTTATCTATGAAATGCACGTTTTTAGAAAAAGCTGAACATAAATTTGCACAGGGCAGTGATTCCAGCTATAGGCAGAGAGCCCCTGTCTGTCGCATTTAGTTAACAGAGACATAGGGCCTGATTTACAGAATTAACTTAAGACAAAATCCAAAACTTACTACTTTTGATATTCACAGATTGCACTTACTACTTTTGGTATTCACAGAATGCACTTACTACTTTTGGTATTCACAGAATGGATTTACGACTACTAACTTGACGTCCGCACTGGAGCTGGAGCTTCTGGCCCAGAGGCGGAGCTTCTGGCCCAGGGGCGGAGCTTCCCGTCCAGAGGCGGAGCTTCCAGCCCAGAGGTGGGGATTCCGGCTGGTGGCGGATATTTAGCCATTGCCAAAATCTCCACCTCCGGGCCAGAAGCTCCGCCTCTGGGCTGGAAGCTCCGCCTCCGAGCCAGATATAAAGTTAGTAGTTGTAAATCTATTCTGTGAATACCAAAAGTAGTAAGTGCATTCTGTGAATACCAACAGTAGTAAGTTTAGGATTTTGTCTTAAGATAGTTCTGTGAATTGGGCCCGTTCTTCTTTGAACTTAAATTACATCCTGCCACTGGTATAGAAAAATCAAGGGATGCTGCATAAAGTGACATGTGTGGGAGGTGCCTGGTTTGTACGCACCATGGCTTGAAAGCATTACTGGTATCCTGAATGCAATGCTTTGTAACCAGGCTAGCTAAATATCACACTTGCTATTGAACACATTTTGAGTCTGTTTTAAATGACACTCAACAAAAGACAGACCTGTGGAATTGAGTGACTTATTACATGTGCACAAGAGCTGTGTGATGCAAGGTGCTATGTGCATGCTATGTGCATGGTGTTCACTGTAATACTTAGTGGTTGAGCCGTGATTGAAATGCATTCTTCTGAGAAATGTCCTGCGAAATATCCTTTGTGTTAGGAGTGAGAGTGATATTTTTACCAAGATGGTGGTGTAACATAATTAACTTGTTCTTATTTGCCTCCAGTTGTTGGAAAATATTAACTTATTTTTGTGTGGCTGGTTGTTATGTGTAGTTGTAACATTAAGCCTTACATTTTTTATCTTTCCAAGCTCAGGATGATGATACATATGTATTAAATATGTAGCCAAAGCAGTGCTATTCTTTTCTTATTGTTAAGGTAACTGTAGCTCTAAGATGTTTACATTTGATGGTGCTTAACCCCTTCGCTGCGGCGCCGCAGCGCTAGGGGGGGGGGGGCGAGCGTCGGCCGCATGCTGTGACTGAGCCGCTCCGTCATGAGCCGCGGTTGAGCTGTGCTCGTGACGGAGCGGTTCCGTCATGGCCCCGCCCGCTCAATAGAACGCGCCGCGCAGGCGCGGTGGCAGGGCCATGACGGAACCGCTCCGTCATGAGCACAGCTCAGCCGATGCTCATGACGGAGTGGCTCCGTCATGAGCATTGGAGGGGTTAACAGCATTGATTCTCTCAATATATACCTAGTTTACTCTGTAACTTGCAGTGTTTTAGTTACATGCACCAGTGAAGAGAGAGATGGTCTAACCCCACCGCAGGGAATAGGCCAAACTGTCTAAGCACTCCCAAAAGTCATGCCTGCATACTTACAAATCATTGATGGGTTTTAAAGCCATTTATTTTGCACAAAGATTTTTCAGAAATTGATTGCATTGCATATTCATAACTGCAGTTTTTTACTTGTGTTAATGTGTCACTCAAGTGTCACATATAAGTTGGTGAAAGGTCACACATAACTACATTAAGAATTTGCAAATGTCACACATAGGCAAACCAAAATCAATTCGCCTATTAACAGGAGCTCGATGCGCTGAAGAAGCATGTGCGATGTGAGCACTTACTTCTGGGTAAAAGACTAATGATTAAATATTGGTCATTAGCTACAGCAGGCTGTCTATCCCAGTTGGTAGTTTCATATTCAAGGTAATCACTGGGCTTCATTCAGTCTCCATATCGCTGCCGCCTTCCCCATAGTGTGCCTCGGCCGCATTCCCTAGGTCAATCACTTACCAAAGACAGAGCGCAGGGATCAATCCACCACTGGGTCTCTTTTAACTATACCCGCCATCTTCCCAGCAGCAGAACCCCAATTTCCGGTCCGACTGTGAAAAATCACCATCATAAATCTGGTGATGCCTCCAACATGTGAAGCCAACAGATCTTCCGCTTCCCCCCAAGCAATGTTCCAAGTCGCGGCTGTCCCACACCATGGAGACAGATTCATCCTTTACATTCTTGCAAAGTGACATTGGTCATCTTAGAATGGTAAGCTTTAGTCGTTCTGGTTCTTGAGCAGAAGTTATTTCACTAAATTGAGCATAAATCTGACAACAATTTGATGTGAAATAACAAAATGTTTATCAATCCTAGTTTTTTCGACATATTTGTTTTGTATGATCTGACTTTGATCTGTGTTTTCAGTAGCTCAAGCTTTTTAAAAGAATGTTTTCATGTCAGCCATGTCAATGTTAACAGACACAGATAAAGGACTGTTAGGAGCACCGGGCTGTTATGGAGGGAGAGCACCCTTCAGACATGTGACAGACCAGGCAGGTTGAAAGGGCCAGGGAAGGATTTGGTTCTGTCAGGAGGGCTGCAACCGATTAGTGCACAACATCGCAGAAATGTTTCTCCAAATCGTCTCAGTTTTGTTGCAGCTAGACAGCCATTCAAGCAGAATGCAACACACTGCATTTTTAGTGTAACACACTCTAAGGAGGCAGAACAAACTAAAAAGCACTCGTGCATGTTTAACTTATGTTCATGGCTGCCCTGTAAAAAGAAGTTCAAAACAAGCTCCGTCCCACTAACCAATAGTGGTGGGTGTAAACGTGTATGTTATTTGTGAAATAACAGAGCCTGTGAACTATGTAGAAAATATGCCTCACAATAAATTGTAGGAAGGTGGTGGCAGGGGACGGAAGCAGCGACTACTGTAACCTTTTAAGAAAAAAGTTCTGTAAAAGAACATCTGAAGAAAGTAAGCGTAAGGAGGCTGTGCTTGGCCGGTGCTCCTTAACTTTGACCGGAAGTGAGGTATCCGCTGCCTCAACAATTTAGCAGGCAATAAAGAAGAGTGACGTAGGAGTGATATAATGCTAAATAGCAGGCAGGATTACACTCTGTGTAATGCTTACAGCAGGTCCTGCAGACAGAGGATGCACTCTGCCTAGGCTCGACATAAAAGGGACACAGCGCCGACTCAAGAATCCCAGACTCCACTACCAATCCTAGAATACATGGGACGCCCCTGGGTAGCCATCGCGCTCTACAAATTCTCATTCCATTCCATTCCATACCCCAAACAACCCCCTTGAATCTAAGCTGCTGGCCATGCAAGCTACAGGTGAAGGACAGGCTCGGTCGCTTGAAGAATAGCTAATTCAACCTAGTCCCCAGATGAACTTAGTCAGATAAACTCCTTTGTGATCTGGTGCCCAGTGCTGCATTTCAAAAACTGGCAGGATAGGGAAGGAACTGTCCTTTCGACACGCTGTATTGGAACTGGGGAAGAAGTACATGTGATCAAGTGCTAAAGCCATGAATTCCGTTGCTTCAAAAAGGGGAAGGGACCAGCCACTCCAGAGAAACATTTGATAATGGCTGACGATCACCTCAAATTGGCTGTATTGATCAGCCATGTGTCACATAATAAAACAGAGGAGGAAAGCAAACAGGGTGTTGGCGTTAGCTGTGACAACACACTTCAGGACGTGGTTTAATGCACAGCCTAATAAGATCAGATGTGCAAGCTTGTCTAAGTGTAGCTCTTTGCAGAACGGTCTCAGGTACATGGCAGTGATGAGGGACAGCTCCCTAAGTTATGCTGGTCTGTTCTGTGCCATAGCTACGAGGGGGTTGAGATCAGGTTAATTTAGTGACATTGAGGGTTATTCCTTGTGGTGAGTCGTCACCCTTTCAAATTATCAATCCCGTTTCTTACAATGACAAATATTAGAGGCATTTTTTTAAAATGAATATGCTGTTCAATGAGCACATACCAACCTACTCACTCTGAAACATGGAAATCCGTAGTTGGTCCCATATATCCATCACCTCCAACAACTGACTGCCAAGACTGCAGGAGTGGATGAGGCAGTAGTGACTGCATTTTATAAAGACTTGAAAACTGAAATATGCCTTCTAGCTTATGGCTTTTCAATAGACCAATATCCCAGCCCTGATTGATTTAATGCTCCAGTTGGACACTCAGTTACAGAGGTCCATCGGAATATGTTAAGGATGTGAAAGAAGAGGAGACCATGCAAGTGGGCTCAGCCAGAAGATATTTTTCAGTGGAAGCAAGGGAACGTCATTGAAGGAATAACCTATGTACTGTAGAAGTCCTGGCCATTTGGTCATCAGTGTCCTAATTTGTCGGGAAACAAATATTATTTTCCTTAGAAGGCAGACTTAAGGCAAGCTCAATTAATACTTGAGTCTATGGGTGACTCGTCACATTTTTTCCTTTAGATCCTGTTGGCAACATCTATAGGACTGCTACTGATGTATACCCTGGTAAGATCAGGAGCATCACGTTTCTTTATGGACCTAACTTTTAAAGTCCAACATCATATTCCATTTTGACCAAAAGAAGTAACCATGGAAAATAAGGGAATAAATGGCACCACCCTGACTACAGTCCCAGTTAAAGAAGAGAGTATAAAAAGGAGCAAGTTCCTATGTTTCAAAGTTAAAAAGAAGCTATTTAGGCATCCACTAGTTACTCAAGAACCCATCAGTGCCACATTCTCACTTATGATAGAATTGTTTTTAAAACAAATATAACAGGAATCACAACAAAATTAAGAAAAATTTTACAATTTATTCATACAATACAATATTTTGCACCAGAAAAGTGCCATACAATAAAGATAAAAAGTTAAAAGTGTGTCAATCCACACAAGGAGCAATAAAAGTTGTCGACGCAGCGTTTCGGTATTTGTATTAACACCTTCATCAGGACAAAATTCTAATTAATAAAAGAAACATACAATTAGTTACATAAAACTTGTACATCTTTTTTTAACATTATTTATTCCACTGACATACATTATTTACACTAAACATTGTCTAAACATGATTATAGCAGTACTATTGGACACTTTTCGGCACTCTCTATATATAGACACAGATGGTTCTAGGTTTTAATGATTGTGGAGCCATTATAAACATACAAAAACTATTTGAGACAAACATTAACTTGTTGTATCAAGAAAATGGATTTCTGGTACGCATACCTTATTAAAAAGTGGAATTATTCAACCTCTGTGGTCAATTTGAGGATTGTTTCATATTCTGCCCATCTTCTCTTCGTTGGGTTAGGTGTCTCTGCTAGTTTGCAGTACTCTGGTTATAATTTTCGAATTGTAAACCCTTTTAAATAAATAATTACCAATCTGTTATCTCAACTCTTAATGATTGGCATATTGTGCTTTCATCGTCTCTTTACATTAGAAAGGTTACCGTCAACCTTCTTGATATATGCGTTCTTTTTTGAGGACAAGGGAGCCACCGAAGTATGGTGATTAATAATTCGTCCCTGTTTAAAAACTAATAAATAAGTTTTATCTATAGGTCCTAATTGTACTTTTTCGATTAATTATACGAATGACCTTTAAATCAACTTACCCACTGTTATAGATTTAAACCTTGGGAGATGCGCATGACTGGATATCCTGATAATCGCGCTGCTTTCTTGTTTCTGTTTTGTCTTTTTTAGGTGGCATATTTTAATTAACCAGCTATATGGGGCAAAATTAAATAGATTCGTATGAGAATAAAGCTAATCTCTTCAGTTTCCAATTTATGAAGGATAGTTAGTTTATATGCAATATTATCAACCTATATCATGGGGACGCCGTGTATTCAATTTATATTTGTCTCACGGCGATAAAGAGTAAACATAATTTCTCTAGTCCCTTGTAAGTACTGACAATATTTGTTGTCTTGCTAGCTTGACCTCGTATATAGTAATAAATGGATGGAGTACACATTTTTATTTCCATATAGTGTTCTTTGAAACCTATATGTATACAACACGAGCTACGCTATAATCTCTAAAGTGGTTTCTAAGGTTGCAGTTATCGGCTATAAAATGCTGATTGCCGTATCTGTATTACCATTGAAATAGACAATCCATCATGCACTGTGTTAGTTTATATTGTTATTATGTTCAAAGCATACTTTCAATAATTTTTCGCTATTCTATTAGTTTCTATATCTATTCGGCAATGTTAAAAAGGTATTAAGGTGATGATTATAATATCTAAAAACAAGGAGTTTTCTCCTGTGTCTCTAGCTGTGCACGATAATCCCTGGCGTTCACTTACCTATGTCGTAAGAACCGGCGTCCCTGCTCCACTTGTCACTCGTTTGTTCGTAATAGGATAGTGGACTCGTGAGGCAAGGTGTCTTTATATCCACACGGAAACGCTGGCTAAAGGATCATGTAAAGCCCGCGAGAAATTAGGACGGGAATTCCTTTCATCATTACGTCAGTTCCGAAGCGACGTTTATAGGTAACTACTGTAGTAGTTTAATGTCCTTTATTTTATATTTATACTCCCTCATAATTTTATTTAAAAGTATTAGACAATATCTCCTGCTTATTTTTATTTATATTTAGTGTCTTTCCATTTAGGCCCATACGTAAAATGAATTTGTTTGAAAATTGTATTAATTAATGAACTGGGCCGGGAGCATAGATATTTTTGAAACTGCTCAAGTAAGTTCAATTTATTAAATAGTTATCCCTTCTTCCTTATTTGGATACACTTCTCACGAGTATCATATTGTAATGGAATAAAGACAAATGGCTCTCAACGCGCGTATGATCTCGCGTTTTTTCGGGGGTACTGGGAACTACTCCAGTAGTTTTCTGATTGGACTAACATTATTTTCATCGGCAGGCTTCTTAAAAATTTGTTACGGTCAGTATTATTATTGTTTTATACATCATAAAACCAGAACCCTGTTGGACACTATTTCGCTGTAGTTAAGAATAATCATTATAACAACCTTTTTCTTTACATAATTGAAATTCATCAATCAACTTTATTGTTACATTTATTAACATGTCGACAGCAGACAGAGTTCGACTACGATTTACTATAAACCAGTTTATACTTATTATGAGAGGTGTCCAATATTCAAGGAGGATGTATATTAGCTTAAGTCAATACTTTCCCCAGTTATAATTCTTTTTAGTTTTGATACTACAAAAGGTATCCACTCTCAGTCACCCTGGGTAGGTTTGTAGACTTTATAGGATGCGTTCCCAATCCTCTCTTTTATTTAAGCCTTTTCTTACTGAATTGAAGCAGGACATGAAGAATTGCTCCCGCTTTTTCCTTTTCAAGTCTATGTTGCCACCCCTATTGTTCATCTGAATGATTTCTAGCCAACACCAAGTGAGATCATTGCTTTTGTGGTGCGCTTCCTTCCAGTGTTCTGTTAATGGTGCCCCTCTTTTGTTGGTACGAATGGCAGATTTATGTTCATTAATTCGCAAACGAATTTCACGAGAGGTTTCCCCTATATATACTAGATTGCACGGGCATCTGATAAAATATATAATATTTTTTGATCTACAGTTGATAAAAGATTTAACTCTATGTGTCGTGTTATTATGATTGATGCAATCCCCTTTAATGACATTCTCACAATTGGAACAGTTCCCACACGGAAAGGTCTCGTTGGGAGGGGTGCATTATTAATACTTAGTTTTAATTTTTCAGTGTCCTCTCTATATGTATGTACTAGACTATTTTTAATTGTTTGATTTCGTCTGAAGGCAAACATAGGTTTAGGGAGTTTTTCTTTATTTTTGTTTGTCACCATATGCCAATTCCTGTTTATTATATTGGCTCCACAATAATTAAAACCTAGAACCATCTGTGTCTATATATAGAGAGTGCCGAAAAGTGTCCAATAGTACTGCTCTAATCAGGTTTAGACATTGTTTAGTGTAAATAATGTATGTCAGTGGAATAAATAATGTTAAAAAAAAGATGTACAAGTTTTATGTAACTAATTGTATGTTTCTTTTATTAATTAGAATTTTGTCCTGATGAAGGTGTTAATACAAATACCGAAACGCTGCGTCGACAACTTGCATTTTTATTGCTCCTTGTGTGGATTGACACACTTTTAACTTTTTATCTTTATTGTATGGCACTTTTCTGGTGCAAAATATTGTATTGTATGAATAAATTGTACAATTTTTCTTAATTTTGTTGTGATTCCTGTTATATTTTAAAAAAAAATAATTCTATCATATGTGAGAATGTGGCACTGATAGGTTCTAAAGTAACTAGTGGATGCCTAAATAGCTTCTTTCTAACTTTTAAACATAGGGACTTGCTCCTTTTTATACTCACTTCTCCTTGTCCCTAATTGGATTTATAAGGAGACCTCCTTGTCTTTTGGTATTTGGTACCAGTTAAAGAAGATACATTATCAGCAGTAATGAGTATCCCTTGTAGATCTCATTTCTTTCAATTTGATTAACTCGCCTTTCTTTTCTGTGGATCTGGTACACCATGGTCATTAAGCCATCATCCAGTTACTGATTGGAAGATTCCAAGTATCTCTCTTGCTACAAAGTTGTTTTGGCAGAACTGTTATCCAAGACCTATGGAGACACAAGTTCAGAGACTTACTTGCTTTGCATGACAGCATCTCTCAGGAGAACAGATAAGAAAAGAGACATAGAAGAATTTCGTACTGCTGCACATAGTGACATTGCTTATGTGTTTAGCAAGAAAGAGCGGAGACACTTCCACCCCACTAGAAGAATGATTGTGGAGCTTACTTGATTCCAGGCACCTCAGTTCCTCATGAAAGAATCTACCCCTTAATGATCAAGAAGTATGGGGTTCTCAAACAGTATTTGGAAGAAAATCTCATCAACAGGTTGATGAGACATTCAATATCACCGACAGGGAACACATTTTCTTTATCCCAAAAAGCAAAAGGAAACTACCAGCTGCGTATTGACTCAATTCCATCACACTTCGAAATCATTCCCCACTCCTTTGCATATCCGTGCTTTTGGACCAAATCAAATGAGCTAAAGTTTTCTCTATATTAGACCTAAGAGGAGCGTACAATTCAATGTGCATTGAGTGAGACAAATGGGAAACTGCTTTCAATACACAGTTGGGGCGTTATGAGTATTTAATATTGCCTTTTAAATTGTGTAATGTCCTGCAGCATGTCAGCATTTCATGATTGACATCTTTCAAGGCCTCCTAGAGACTTTTATGGTAGCATAGCTTGATCGCATCCTCATTTATTTGGATAGCATGCATTCAGCAGGACGGGAGACATTTAAGGGAGATGCTTTCTTAACTTGGACTGCAAATGCTGCATGTAAATCTTGAAAAAATGCCTTTTTGAAGGTTCTGAAATTAGCTTCTTGGGATTCTGAATATCAGCTGACAGTATGAGTATAGATGAATCCAAAGTTCAATCCATGCCAGATTGGAATCTACCTCAGAATGTTATAGAAGTTGAAATATTTATTGTTTTGTCCAATTTCTGTTGACAATTTATTCAAGACTTTTCTATGATTGTCAAACACATTGTTGAACATACAAAGAAGGGGGTTACATTTCAGTGGGATAGAGAACAAGAGACAGTCTTTACCCAGAGGAAACTTGCATGGTACTGCTGCACTATGAGGGTGAAGCTTGAGTTCTGAGTTCAGTGGAAGAACCGTAGTTCACGCAAAACAATTAAACATAAAAAACAAAATGTGTGTTGGCAATCCATGGAGGATCGATGTCCATGGGGGCATGGGTACAGCAGGGTATGACATATGGCTACACAAAGACAAAAGCCTGTGACCTTGTGCAGCAAGGGTTTGGCCACTAGTGGGGGGTTGGGCAAGGAGCCTGTTAAGAGACCAGTCCCTGCAGCCAACCTTCTGCTGCACATAGTTGAAGGCCATGCACAATAGGGAGGTTGTCCACTCATGGAGTAGTGGGTGCCTCTGGGACTGAAAGGAAAAAAGGCCCTGCAGCCAAACCCTGCTTCTCACGCCTGTTAAGTGTTGGCCCTGTGCCCCCTGAGTGACTTGTTGGCTACTCCATTGACCATTGAGGAGCATGGCAGGTCTCTCATTTTGCATCTCTCCTGTTGGGCCAGATACCTCAGGTTAGTGCTACTGATAAGATGCTGTCCGTGGGTTTCGACAGGATGATATTGACAAATGATTTTCAGCCTATGAGGTATCCCTGAGGATGTATAGGGTCCCAAAGGAGTCAAGTCTCCTGAAACACAATCCTACAGTCGGGAGTGATACACTGCTCACACTAGAGGTATGGGACCAGATGAAGTATGGCCCATGAAAGCCCTTCTTCTCACCAAATTTGGGCTCACCATAAAGACGCACTGCTTGAGATTTAGGACAGCCAGATTCTGCCATATCAGTCATGAGTGGATTTCCATGAATACTCCAGTAAGTCACTGAGTGGTTGGGTGAGAGGCAGTAAGGTTACTGATTTCAATGGGCAGTATGACCTCATTTCAAGGGAGCATAGGCTCAGTGCTTGCTTTTTAGAGTTGCACCAACAACTTATTGACAGCCAACTCTCTTTATCTAGGGAGCTTACCCAGGAGGCAGGATTCTGGGGCAGCACCACAGCACAGTGTCCAAAAAGGTTTCTCTGAGATCCCTAAAAGGCTGGGCAAAAAGGGTGGACAGGGTCCCCAATAGAAGAATGGGTGGAGGGGCAAAAATAAAAACGAGTTCTCTAAAGGCACCAAAAAGAGTTCTGAGGGAGCGGAAACCCCTTCCCAACCTGACCATAAGAAGGATGCGTTCCCTGAAAGGAAGTCAGGGAAATTCAACCCCCTATGAGTTTTATGTATATGGACACAGCAAGGGAGACACCAAATACCCCAAAAGCTCAACAGTGCAGGCCCCCAATGGTGGGCAGACACCAGGGTTAGCTACTGTAGCGATTGGGGAGGAGGTTGTTCCAGTTAGCATGGAGGATAGTGCAGCTCTTACCCTAGTGCCCGTAGGTGACAAGGAGATTGTGCAAAAAAGCCCACATGCTTACCAATACTTGCTAGTGGGTCTCCATCAATGGGCGTACGGAGACTCTGAGGGACACAAAAGCCAGTATGACTTCTGTTAGGTGTCATCTGGTGTCCTCAGTATATTATCCTTTTGTCTTTGTGTAGAGTTCTTGAGGAGATGTTATTAATAGGTGTAAATTCTCTATCCCCCACTATAGGTCCATCGTTTAATATTTATTTCTCCTGTCCCTTGTGTCTACCATCTTTTTCCCCTTCTTTTATTTTATGAAACCAGTGAAAGATTTCAGATAAATTAAGAAATTGTAAATGTATGGTTATGGATTTAATACAGATACGGTGAAAAAGTTCTGCATGTCGTAATTTTTAATAGCGTTGGTATAAAGGACGTTGAATGAAGGTACTGTATGTGGGATATATTAATGACCCCTACACTAATTTTCCTTAATTGGCTCAAGCCCTGTTACTGTTTGAACAGTATTTAGTGTCCTTAGAGCAGGTAATCCCTAGTGCATTCCACCAGTTTGTTTTAGCAGACAACCATGAGAGTCACTACCCAGGGGCTCTGGTTCCCTTTGAGTAGGGGAACCTCAGGCTCCTTGAGGATAGCTGTGAGTCCTGCCGTGCCTGTCGATTGTATGTTTGGAAACGTCTTGGAGCACACCATTTGGAAGGAAGTAGAGCTCCAGTTCCACCTGGTACTAAAGCTCTGGTATAACCTATAGGCCACTCTGGGCAAGTTTCAGTCTTGCCAAAAAGTGTAGGTGATAAAACCAGTGAAGCCCAGGTCCCTATAAGACCAGGGCCTTAGGAGGTGGAAAGGTAATGGGAGGTCACTTTTATGGTAGCCCTCAAGACCCCAGTAACCCTGTAAGGGTGTTGCATGTCAATCTCCTTGAGCCCCATTATGAGAGGTATGAAGTCACTGCTAAGTTACCCACACCGGCTCCCCTCCTCTTGGCGGTGGCTTACAAATGCTTCCGTTGCTGCCTGTACATCACCAAAGATCTGATTCCTTATGCGCCTGCCTTACCACTAGTGGGCTCCCCCAGCGGGCCTGGGGTGCTCACGTCCCTGGACCTTCTGGAGTGGCACGATGCCAACGTGCAGACTCTGGGAGATCTGGTACAGGATGGCATGCTTCTGCCATTTGAATCACTTGCTGAAGAGCTGCGTTGCCATGGGGAAATTTTTTAAGACACCGCTCCTTGATCACCACACAGGCCTCTAGATGGGGGGACATGACGGAGGAGCCTAGTCAACACCTCACCATACAATACCTCCACGTAAAGGGTCGCGGCTGACATTTAATCTGGTGGTTTGCGGCATCCCTCGCACACATGCAGCGATAAAGTTAGACTCACTTCGACGATGGTGGTAAGAAGAGCTGGGGAGGCAACTGGAGGATAGGAAGTGGGAAAAGATATTGAAAAGTCCTAAGAGAATCCCCAGAAACATGAGGTTCCGTCCAATTCAATTATTAATAGTCCCCAGGGCGGTCCTCACTCCTGAAAAGATCAATAGGTACTTTCACCGTGCGGACACAGACTATCCCCGCTGTACAGAGGTGGGGGTTGGCCTAGTGCACATGCTGTGGGGGTGTCACGTGCTGCACATTTATTGGCGGGCTGTCAGTGAGACATAAGACGCATGTACTAGCCGCAGCATACCATTCGATTGGCCCACTTATATATTACACCAATTTAGTAGGGTGCCGACTACAAAAGTCACTTCTCGTGTGCTTGACCTGGGGCTAGTCATTGCCAAGCACCTTTTAATGAAGTGATGGAAGTCGCAATCCCCACCACACATAAGGGCTTGTAGATATTCCCTCATAGCATGGGCTACAGCAGAAGGAATTGCTATCACACGGGAGGAAATACTGGGCTTGCATAAGACGCCGATGGCAGTGCAATGGAAGGGCCTGCTCCAGAGTCTTTTGCGCATGGAGGACACCCTAGAGCAGCGGCCGCTTGTTGAGGGAGGCACCCCTGCAACTTGAGATGGGCGATATGTCGGGTACACTCTTATCCCGCCACACAGGCGCATCTATACTGTCCACTGACTAAGCAGAGATGACACTACGTGTGCTGGCGGAGCGAGGGATGGGGCGGAGAGGGGGTGATGGCTGTTGTTATCATGGGGAGGGGGGTGAGGGGACTAAAGGATAAATGTAAAGTGGAAAAGGTGTAATTAGAAGTTGAACTTAGCTGTTGTGGTTGGTTTCTTTCCTTAGTTACTGTTTGTTTACTCTATAACATCTGTGCACTCACACGAGATGTATGATCTGTAACACTCTGCATAATATGCCTCCGGACTTGCAGTATGACAGCTGCAGCGACGCATATGTTGTAGTTCTATCTGGAACTGTGACTAAAAAGTCACCAGAATACATGGTGGCCATCCTAAGGTTGTATGTACGAACTCAGCGTCACTCTCTAAAAAATCCTACTTGTAACAGTAATGCAATGCTGGAGATTGTCTTGCATAAACATGTATATGTTGTGGAAAAATGATAATAAAACAGATTAAAAAATAATTAGAGGTATGAAGTCCCAATTCTCTAGGTGACAGATGATGGTGTGGAAGAGGAGAGTGAACCTCTTTCTGACATCCTATCTCCTAAAGAGCAGGATGGGTCAATGGAAGGTGTTGATCACTCCCCTACACTGACCAAAGAGCAGCAGATGGACTGTCGCCAGGGACTGTCACCACTTTCTGGGGCAGTTCACCTCCCTATTCTCACTAGCTCATTGGCTGACTCACCTGTCTACCCATGATATTGATACTGAGGATAGTAAGCCTGTGAAAAATAGGATTTACAGGCTTACGAGGTGGGAGCTCTCATCAAGGAGGAAGTGTCCAAGATGCTGCAGTTAGGGGTGATTGATAATTCCAATAGCCTTTGGACTAGACCAGTGGTGCTGGTCCCCAAAACTGCCCCACTGAGCACCATCCCAGAACTCAGTTTCTGTGTGGACTATAGGGGACTCAATTAAGTCATAAAGACTGACACTCACCCCATCCCTGGCGCTGATGAGCTCCTAGTTTGGGAGCAGCCAAGTGCCTATATTATGTTTCGTACTGGCAGATTGTCCTTAACTCAGGGGGCTAAGGGGAAGTCTGCATTGTCCACCGTAGAGGGTCACTTCTAATTCAGGGTGAAGCACTTTAGGTTAAAGAATGTCCTTGCCACATTCCAGAGGTTAGTTCTGGCTGGGATGGAGACTTTCAGTGACCTACCTGTTGACATTATAGACTTTAGCTCTAGCTGGGAGGCAAACCTGTTCTACCTCCAGGAGGTGCTTCAGGCCCTGCAGGAGGCAGGACTGATTCTCAAAGCCAGCAAGTGTGAGATAGGGCAGGGATCTGTGGTCTAGCTAGGATAACAAGTTGGTAGGGATAAGGTGCAGCCCCTCCAAGCCAAGATTCAGATTATTCTGGCTTGGTACTCTTCCCCTCCTCCCCCAACCCACCCCCATTGATTCAAACTGAGGTTAGGGCCTCCCCTCCCTAGGCCTCACTGGATACTAAAGAAGGTTTTTCAAGGTCTATGGCACCGTTGTTGCCCCAGCTTAACTGATCTGACTTGAAGAAAGCTGTCCAAGAAGGTGATCTGGACCAGAACCTGCCAGAAAGTCTTTCATATCCTGAAGAAGGCCATGTGTACAGCACCAGTACTCAAGGCCTATACTTCCCCAAAGGGATTAATGTCCAGACAGACAGCATGGCATAAGGGCTGTACTCTCACAGCTAAACAAAGAGGGTTTAAACCAACTTGTAGCCTTCATCAGCAGGAGGCTACTGCCCTGGGAACTGAGGTGGAGTGCCATTGAGAGGAAGGCTTTTGCTGTGGTCTGGGAACTGAAGATGTTGAGACAATACATATTTGGGACTCACTTCTGGGTTCAGACAGACCACCTACCCCTCATATGGCAAATGCAGATGAGGGATGAGAATCCCAAAATGTTAAGGTGGATCATCTCCCTCAGAGAAATGGACTTTATGGTGGAACACCATCCTGGGAATGGCCACTCCAGTGCTGATGATCTTTCCAGGGTCTTCTGCCTTAGTGATGAGAACTCCCTTGAGGGTGAGTTCTTCTCCATACTTTCATCTAGGGATGGGGACACATGTTGGACCAGACATCCTTGGGGTGGTCTTCCCCAAAACCTTTTGCCTGCACCCCTCCTGTTTTCTGAATTTCATTTTTGTTGCCATTAGGACTAAACAAATACTTCAATTAATAACCTAGGGGCATATTACCAAGGGCATTATCGCCGCATTAGCTGGACTTTTTCCCGCTAATGCGGCGATAATTTTATCGCCCTATTACCAAGCTGTCGCTAATATTATTATTATTATTATTATTATTATGGCCCTCAAGTGGTTTGCTTCCTTCTTGGAAGGTCGCACATTCGAGGTATGGGAAGGCCCTGAAAAATCATCTTCAATCCCTCTCCAGTGTGGTGTGCCACAGGGCTCTTCATTGAGCCCTACGTTATTCAACGTCTACATGGCCCCCCTGGAGAGCGTGGTACTGCCACTGGGTATCAAAATCATCAGTTATGCTGATGATACTCAGTTGGTGGTAGGCCTTTCCCAGTCGGCTCACCATCCTGACCGGCTGCACTCGTGTCTGGAGAAGATCTACACATGGATGTGCAGCTCAGCTTTAAAGCTCAACGGCTCCAAGACGGAGCTGATGCTGCTGGGAAACTCCTCTCCATCTCTGTCTCCCAGCAGCTGGCCCGACTGCCTTGGACCTGTACCCACCCCCAAGCAGGAGATTAAGAGCCTCGGGGTCTGGCTTGAGCAGGACCTGTCGTTTAAAACCCATGCCAAAAAGACTGCTGGCGTGTGCTTTGGCCTGCTCCGCTCGGCTCGGAAGATTCTACCGCTGCTCCCAGCGGCCACTAGGAGACTTCTCATCCAGGGGCTTATCATCTCGCGGCTGGATTTCAGCAACGCGTTGTTCCTGGGTGCTCCAGAATCTACCATGAACAAACTGCAGCAAGTGCAGAATGCGGCCGCCAGGCTTCTGACGGGTATCCCCAGACATCAATCTGCTCGCCCTGCGCTCAAGGCACTGCATTGGCTCCCTGTGAGGGACAGGGTGAAGTTCAAGTCACTCTGTATCGCTCATAAAGTCCTGCAGGGGGCAGGTCCACCTATTCTGGGGAAGATGGTTCAGCCCTACAAAGCCCTCCGCTCTCTCCGGTCTGACCACCAACATCTTTTGCAGGTTGGGAGGGTGAAGAAAGTAAGAACTGGTGGCAGAAGGTTCTCTATAAACGTAGCCACTCTGTGGAATTCTCTTCCCCTACAACTTCGCTCGGAAGCCAGTCTGATTCGGTTCCGCAAGCTTTTAAAAACTTTTCTGTTTTCTGCTTAAACCCCCGCATTACTCTGTAGTTTCATTCCCTGGTGAGCGCTGGGATGCCTTTCTGGTAACCAGGCGCTATATAAAACTCAGAATAATAATAATAACTTTTGGAAATATTCACGCTAAGCGCGAATATCTCCAAAAGCTAACGCCTGCTAAAAGCAGTTCTTAGCCATGTTATCCAATGGAAGGTGGATAACATGGCTAAGAGCATTGTCACGATAATGCATGAATATTCCAGCGATATTCATGCATTTCGCAGGATTTTTACCGCTTTTGAGATAAACCTTGATAATATCAAGGTATCTCAGCGGTAAAAATCCTCGGTGCTCGGCGATATTTTTTTCCCGCTAACCAAGCAATAGCGATAATTATCGCTATTGCTTGGTAATATGCCCCCCAGTTTCTTGCAGTAAATATGGCTACATGTGGTGCAGTTTTAGTGGGTATTATGCATGATTTCTGATGGTATTTTCTTTCCTCTCCCATCCTGTGTTTTAAACTAATTCTGTTTCTTTATTTAGAGCATTTTGGATTGGGAGGTAGTGTGTATGAACGCAAATGTTCTGTATTACCCACGTTGTACTGTAATGAAAATCTAGATAAAGTATTAAAAACAAAAATCCTACATATATGTTTTTATTGTAATGTTTTTGTAGTGTATTGTGATGTCAAAAATCTATATACCATATTATGAATATAACAATATGTTTATCACGGCTATATTATCTGTATAATTGTTTGGTATTTGTTTGGGTCTCAGGTGGAATCCTGACGAGCGAATTACTCCAAATGAAGCACTGCAACATGCATGGATACATAGCACGAAGGCACGGAAGATAAAAACTAAAACAAATGCCACAAAAGCTTCAAATTATTCAGCATTTCAATCGCCATCAAAATACAAAGATATTGAAATTCATACAGTAAAGGCAGGTAGTGTTGTTTTGTTTTTTGATGTTCACGTAACTTGTATTTTTAAGAGATTGTCCAATATAAGTAAAGTGCATCTTGAAATTATTCTGCTAAATTGGAATTTTGAGATATTCAGCCAGGTAGCTTGAGAGCTACAGTAGTTTACGAGCTACTGGTAGGAGACTTATTCTATGTGTGCATGTGGGGGCAGGGACATGACGGTGGAGTAATTATTAAGGTCCCAAAGTCATGAAGCGATAACCACACATCTTTATGTTAAGTATTAGCTAGCATTGCAGATCTGCAACTGCTGTATCATATATCACAAAGAAGTCCCAAATCATAAAACAGGTCAAGTACGTTTTTGGAAATTGGTGTGCTAGAAAGCTCAGCACTCCATGCAGGATGAAGTATTGGCTGTCTGATCAGTAATTTCATTTGCATTGACTATCACCTCGTAAGTGAGTGGAAAGGTGAAAGCTGGATCCCAGGCTTCCTCCTAGTGGATTTCAGAGGACTTACCTCTGAAATGATCTCTTCATTTCTTTCCATACTAATAGTGCAAGAATGATGGTGTTACGGTCTGTGTTGATGCACAATGAGATCTGAATTGTTCACAGCAGTGCTTTATGTCCTACTTGGTAAAGGAGTAGTCCAGAATATGCGGCCTACTGCTCACCTGCCCAGTTTATACACGTGAGATACATGTGCGAACAAGTTTAAATTTCACACACCAACCAAAATCACTTTGTGAATTCTGATGCCTCCTTATAGGTCATACTACAGATTGTTTTAGCTGTCCCGCAAAACTCACCACCACCCCACACTAACACACAAGACCATCACACATTGTAGGTATAGCTGAGTTGTGATTAGTATGCAAATTGAACCTAAGATGCTGATTCACTTATGAAGAGGTCCTCTATGTGTGGTCCATGATGAGATGTGCTGCCCTACTGGGCAGGTCCATGGAAGACTGTCATGTGGGTGGCTTTTCAGGACTCCTTAAAGATCTGGTGCTCATTGTGGAAGGGTAAGAGTGTGCGAGCAACCACAGAGTTAAACTACATTGCCTCATCAGTAGGGCAAACTGAAATGCTGTGAGCTGATACAAAAGATAATGAACAGCCCATGGAGCCAGCAACTGCAGGGACTTCACACACCAAGCCAATAGCTGAATAGGTGCTAACTAAAAGCGTCTTTCTGTTCTTTATTTGTATGTATATTTGTATGGGGTGTGTTGTGTGATGTTATACGTTTTGTGGTGACATGAGTTCTTTGCAGACAGTTACAATTGTTTGTAGATATACCTAAAAACTGTATTATCCACTTGACATTGGACTGAAACTGTGCTCTGTTTTCTGCATTATTGAGCATTCATGTCTCCCACTTCACAACCCTTTGAGCACTGGATCATGACTTTGCGCTTTGGCTATGTACACAAAAGGAAGTTGACCATGCAACACACCTGTTTCTCTCAGTGTTAAATGTACTGCACATCTGCGTTTAGCCTCAAAGTTTGCACTGTAATATGTATGATGCTGCTCATGGGATACATAAGGACACAAGTATGGCTCATAAACTTATTTTTCTCTGACCTAATTTCCTAGAAATGCAGGCATCTCTGAGCTATCATAACTTTGAACACAAGAGCAGAGACAAAGGAACTGCAGAACAAAGGCAAGTGGAAAGCTCTGGTGCAGGAAACCCTTGTACATTAAAGTACAGGACCTTTGGACTACAGACGAGGATATACAATTTCCAAATTTAAGTCTTTTGGTTCACTACCCTACTGATATCAAAGATAATGTACACATGGCAGATTCGGAGTATGTAAAGCTTTAAGTAAGGTGTAACGCATAGACACTAGCAGTATGCAAATATGTATGTTTGCCAGACCCAAAGTAAAGATCCCATAATAAAATCCTTTTGTGTGCTTTGTTGCAGATTTCTATTCCTAGAAACATCTACCTATGTATGTATATGGTATTTCTGCTGCACAAATCTAGTTAAAAGACAGCGGACTGTTGTACATGGCAAGCTTAAAATCAATGAGTAATAGGAGAAGAACCTGAGCTGTGGATGGTTAATCAATTGTGATGTCATGTTCTTCATAGAGGTGAATCATCAGCTCTTTCCTAAATTGGAGTTGTGTTGGGACAGTCTTGATGGATGTAGGGATGTTGTACCAGATCATGCGTGCATAGATGCAAAAGGCCTGGTGACTTGTTTTCTTTTTCGAACTTCTTAGTTTACAGTCCCGTGTAGTCTAGCTGTTGATGTGCCGAGAACCAGTAGAGATGGGAAGCTTGATTTTGTAAATGATGCAGCTGGCTTTGAAGATGGTGCGGGCTGACAAGGGCAGGCAATGGAGTTTCGTCAGGATGAGGCTGATGTGATCAAATTTCTGGATGAAATGTTCTGTGACGTGTTAGATACTTATATTGGATGCCAGTGAAGAATCTGGTAGGCCATACATTAGGGCATTAACTCAATCCAGATGCAAAAAGCTAGGGGCTTGAACAGCAGTTCTGGAATAATTTTCTGGAAGACAAAAGTTTGAATTTCCTTTGAAGACAGTGCTAGTACCAGACCACCTTTTTTGTAAACAGGTGCCTTGAGTGTGAGCTCCATGGTGAAGCTAAGTAACTTGGCTATCAGTAATATTTGGGGTTTAAAGTCATGAAGGTTCATCTCTTTGAGCCAGGTTAGTACTGTATTTAGAAATCTGTGTTGTTTGGGTTGCGCTTCAAGTAGGACATCCAGTTTTGTAGTATTGGATCTTTTATAGATTCACATACTTGAATCATCCCAGTTGTTGAGTTGAGATCCTCATTGTCCATATACTAAATATGCAATGTTAAATATAAACCTAGATAGCTATGACATTGTCGCAAAAGTATCCTATCCACCTCTTTATAAAATGCCCAAGCTCAACCAATTAGAGCAAAGCACATCATTCCCTTTAACTCACTCAGGCTTCAAGACAGCAAGTACAGATTTCTACCACGTGTTATGTATAAAGGGAGTCCCTGTGATCACTGCTTGCACAGTCAGATAAGTGACCACTATTTGAAAGGATTACAAAGAGATATTAATATCTTCAAATCAGACTGTGTCTGAAGCTACCTAGAAAAGCCTTTTTAGGTCACATGGGAAATGTGGGAAAAAGAGACTTCACTCAGAAAACCCACATATATTGTCTTCATCTGGCCCATAAAGGCAAGGAATGTAAGATATGTAGAATTCTTTCTACAAAAAAGCAAAAACACAGAGAAGCAAGAGTTTTACTTTGGCTGCAAAAGTCAAAATCTGAAGAATCCCACTCTGGTGAAGAAGGTGAAACCTTCTCAAAATCTCTTAAAAGATCTTCAAGAGATGAATCTGAGGGTGAGCCTCACAAAAAAGCACTTAGAAAATCAAAAGAGGCCATGACTACTTCTGAGTCAGGTCATAAATCTGACAAAACCCTGACAGAAAAACATCCAAAAATATCATCAGCTCTGCCAAGTCCAAAAAGAAAAAAATTAAGGGCTGAGCCATTGAAGCAATCTTCATCTACATCTTCTCCAATGACTAAGTCTCAAATATTGTCTTTGTCAAAATCAATGGAGACAAAAACTGCAGCAATGACACCGTCTACAAAAAATTATTCGTCAACGAAGACATGGCCTCCATCAACAAGAATTCCGTTGATGGTGAAAATGGACGACTACCCCATCTATGACAATATTACAGATGAAAAAGTCTACGGTGGTGACACTGCCCATCCCGTAGACTACATCAAAAGGCTGCAGCATTGATTGCTACATTGTCAACTGCACTGTCAACAAGAAAACCAGCAAATAGGATACAATCAAACATGACTTATTTCACTGACTGATCATGCACAACTTATACCACAACAACACCATCAACAAAGACAATGACAACTGAAAAAGAACTTGAAAAAACTATAATTTAAGATGAAGGCATTTCTGGTGCTTTAATGTCAGAAAAAACTTCTCCCAACAAAATGTCCCCTTATCTAGGGAGACAATTAGTCAACACAAAAGAATCGGCTGAAGAAGGTCCTTTTGGTCCAGATTTTGGCATCATTCTTTTGAACGTAAAATGCCATGTCTCTGATGAAGAGAATGAAGAAAATGACCAAACAGTCATTACTTCTGTAAAAGGTGAACACACTTATCACTCTTTTGGGCCAACTGAGGAATATGATGATGGATGGCAATATGGTGTGGAACCTTCTGCAAAACTCATCCATGATCAACAGGAACAGATTATGCTAATTCCATTGGGCCTGGTTAAAGATCCACACATAATGGTATCTGATTACTACAAACGCTTCCCACAAGCTCAAGTCTCTCATTCAAACCGACAAACATTAGTGCTGGAAACACCAAATATTTCCAGACCTCAGGTGAGGCCTACTACACCTCCTCCATCTGGACAATTCTTTCAGCCTTTGAAATTTCCTCACCACAATTGACTCCAGCACCACCTCAATCCATGCCACCACAATCGGATACAAATGATTATCAGTAGGAAGGCCAGTTCCTAGATTCACCTCAGTATTCGGACCCCGAATGGGATCAGTATATGGCTACACTCCCAAATGACGCCACTCCTCCAGCAGTGAATTCACCACCAGACAACATAGTTGATTTTCATCATCTTATAGAAAGAGCATCAACGAGGTTTGACTTACCTATTATGGCAAATGATACTGATTATTTTCTTTATGATCTCAAAGAGCCTGCAAGAAAAGCAATCCCTATAAATAAATTCACATTTTGGAAGAGCGCCTAAAAGTTATGAAAACACCAGCCACAATCGTAGTGGTAATCCCAGGATTTAACAAAAAATGTAAAGTGCCTTATAACACCTTGATATGGCTGGCTGGCTGCTTGTTCACCATCCAGCAGATTTAGTTGTTACACAAGCCGCTCAAAGAAGATTCAGAAACCCAACAGCACCTTGTACTGCTCCTCAGGCTACAGAAGGTAAAAGGCTAGGACACATTGAAAAGGATTTCTCAGTGACTGCTACTACTGCCATAAGGGCCTCAGATGATCTGGCAATTCTAGCAAGATATGATCGACAGATGTTGCCCGATATAACTCTGTATCTTGAACACCTACTGGAGAATAAGAAAGTGGAGTCGAAAGCAATTCTTCAAGAAGGAGAAAGAACATCCTTTGCAATCAAGGATGTTGTCATGGATATTTCATCTACAGGTTTTAGACAATTTGCAGGAGCAGCTGCACTGCCAAGGTATGGATGGATGAGAGCAACTTCCATATAGACCGGAAGTACATAGTAGAATGCTAGACATGCAATAACATGGTAAATCCCTATTTGGTCAACACATTGATGAAGCACTGCAATCCAAGAAGTCAGACACTGAGACAGGAAAATCGTTAGCCACCTTACAACAAAGACAATTGCAGTCCTTTCGAGGAGCTCGAGGAAGGGGGCATGTAGTGCTCCAGAGGAGCTTTTCAACCACATAGTTACCAACTATATAGTACATCATAATTTGATACAAGCTTCCTTTACCGCAACAATATACAGCACCACTGACAGCAGCTTATCATAGATGGGCATTTGCTCCATGACTGTTAAAGCTGACCAGGCTTGGAAAGCCCTTCGGTTTCTATTCCGCAATACTCAAGAACCGATAGCCTTCAAGAAACTTTTAAAAACTCACCTTTTTCCTTGAATAATGGTGGTGTAGTTCAGTGACTTCTCTTGGATCCGCGCCGGGACACTCCTCGGAGTAGGTGTTGTGCGTTATAAGAGTACTTAACATAACATATACAAGTCCCTCATAAAGTGGCAGGAAACCAGTGGAGGGGGAATGAGGGTTCCAGAAGACAATGACACACTTCTGGAAATTATGGATCAATGAGTTGCGCCTGTAGACAGCTTAATCTCTCGCCAATGCAGTGATTAGGCCTGCATCACATCCAATCACTGGTTGTTAGATCTGAAAATTCGCAGTCACACATTACAAATTTGTAGAAAGACCACCAAGGATACCACCATTCACAGTAAAACACCGACATCTGTATTTGCTACAAAATCAAACAGACATTGTGCCTAGGAAGGGAACAATAGAACTATTTCCCAAAGCGCAACATAACTTAGGATTTTACTCTCATTTCTTTCTCATAAAGAAAAAGACTGTAGAATACAGACCAATATTAGATCTTTAAAAACCTCAACAAATATTTAAAGAAGCAAAAGTTTCATATGGTACCCTGCAGAACGTTCTACCTTTTTAAAACCTAGAGACTTCATGACATCTCTGGATCTACAGGACGCATGCTTTCATATTCCTATTTAACCTACACATCGAAAACGTATAAGGCTCAAAGAAGCCTCGTCATTATCAATTCAAAGACCTCGCTTTTGGTCATTAAATCGGCTCCAGAATCTTAAAAGTGCATGGACCAGTGGCCACCCATTTCAGATAAAAAGTTGATCAAATATTCCCTTATCTAGACAACTGCTTAATTAAGGCGAGAACATATCTAGCAGCTGCTGATGCAACAACAGCTACTGTTGCCCTATTCAAAAATCTTGACCTTGCATTAAACATGGAGAAATCTGTTCAATATACCCAGCAAAAACATTCAATTCTTAGGGTCAGTTCTCGATGCAAAAATAGACAGGACTTTCCCGACAGAAGAAAGATTGTCCAGCTTAACAGCCATGCTGATAAGCCTATACAAAGAAAGAAATTACTGTAAGTACAGGGATGATGTCATCATGCATTCATTTGATCCCATACTGCCCACTTCGTATGAGGCCATTTCAAGAGCCCTTAGCAAGGCAGTGGTTACAGAAGACTGGTACTCTCGAAGACCAGATTAGATAACGCCTCAAATGCAAAAGGAGATCACATGGTGACTTCAACGCAAAAACACAGCAGCTGGACTATCCTGTCTGCAAAAGAAGATGCATTTTGTAGTGCCAAAAGGCTGGGGTTTATACTTAAAAGAGTTGCAAGTCTGCGGAAAATGACCGAACAAGAAACCAAGGTTCACATCACTATTCTGGAATTGAGGGCAATTTCGTTATGACTACACTCTTTTCTTCCTTGAATACGAAACTCCTCAGGTTTAATAAGATAAGAATAGACAATACTAGTATGTATTATGTCAACAAACAAGTAGGGACACAAACCCTGGCATTCTCCCAAAAAAAAAAAATATATGGAATTGGGTGATACAACGTTATAACCAGGTAAAAGAGGAGCAAATACCAGCCCTTTTGTACCTCTAGGCAGACAGTCCCAGCAGAACAACATAGGAATTTCACGAAATGGGGACTGAACCTGTTCCAGCTATGTAAAATGTCCCAAGAATGGGGCCAATCAAAAATAGATCTGTTTGCTACCAGCTGAAACAAAACATGCCATTTTTATGGTAGGGCATCACCTATCAGGCTCATGGTGGAATGTCCTTTTGAGAAATTGGTCAGGGAGCTCAGCGTACACATTTCCTCCCATGCAATTGATACCAACAGTAATGTCGAAGATGAGAAGGGAACCATGCCAAGTAATCCTAATAGCTCTGTCTTGATCAAGGCAATATTAGTTCACATACTTGCTTCTCCTATCAGAACAGCAACAAATAATATCGTCTCGCCACAATGGGCAAATCCTTCACCACGATCCTCACTCTCTCAACTTGTCAGCTTGGCTCCTGAATTCAACAAATTCCATTTATTAGGCATCCCAGAATGTTAAGAGATACCTTCCAAAGCTAGAGCAGGATCCACAAACAAAACATACTCCACAAAACTGAAACTTTTTTTGTAACTGGTGCATGCAAAAAAGACTAAATCTAATATCTGCCTTGCCTCAACAAATATTACCATATCTTCTAAATCTGTCGCATTCTGGACTCAGCCATGCTTCAGTTAGAGTCCATCTGGCTGATATTTTTCTTTTTAAAAGAACGTGAAATCAACCACCTCTTTGGTGCAATGAACGTATAAAGGAATTTCTCAAAGTCCTCTTAAGGACATTTACTCTCATTAAACATCCTCCTTCTTTGTGGAGGCCTAATACAGTGCTAGCTCAAATAATTAAAAAATACTGTAACCTATTCGCAAAGCAGACCTAAAATATATCTCATTGAAAGTAGGGCTTTTGTTAGTTCTCACATCAGTCAGAAGGCTAGGGGAGATCTAAGACTTCACTATAAAGGACCTTTCCTTTCAGTTTGGGGAGTATAAAGTCATCCTATGAATTAATCCTCGCTTTATCCAAAAAGCCAGTAGTTCTCAAGACTTTTTTCTCAAATCCAACTACTGCAGCTGACAGAGCACTCCACTCTTTAGATGTTGGAAGATGTCTAACATTTGACAACTATAAACACAATAAACACAAGTTACTCATAGCATATAACCACCCTCGTAAAGTATACCCTCTCCTAAAGCACTGGTAGCTTGCTGGCTATCTTCAATAGTGATTTTCGGCCATAAAGAAGCACCCTGGGGTATCTATTGCCTACATATGCAGAACAGCGACATGGAAAAACAGACATAGATCTACGGAACACTGCTGCCTAGACTCAGCATCATGAAAGAATGCAGCAGTAGATCAAGTGGGCCTATAACACTTATTCCAGTAAGGTAAGACTGATTCGCCTTTGTTTCCCCCCTTCCGCTTTAATTGTTGTCAACTTTTTGCAGCTTGCTATTCTGATTCAAACACTTACCTATAACTGAAGTTCTCCAGTACTGGTATCTTTCCTTGATTCACATTCCTCCCCAACTCAGGCACAAAAAAGAGAGAGAATTTAGTACATAGGAAACATGACTACTATAGTCTGGTGCTCTGAAATCTGAACATGCTGGCCTGAGTGAGGAGAAGGGAAGGAGCAAAGTACTCCAACCGGCTTTTGGCTAGGTTAGAGATATACCAATACCACATAAATTCAGCAATGCTGCAGCCTTAAAACTACAATAAATATATATTACTAAAGAGTACTGCAGCAGACTTTCTTTCTTCGTACACTTTCCACCATTAGTAATCCATCCTTACTACTGCATTGTACCACGGATGCTATTGATTATGTCATTGGTAATGTGATATATGATGTCACCAGTGATATCATCGGGATAACATTGAAGACATCATCTGAGACATCATATGTGTGCTTATAAACAGCGAATAGGGGGAGACTAACTTTGAATATTTCAGAAAAACTGACCTGTTTTAGCTGTTTTTTGGTTTTCGTTAATAACCTTGATATTCTTTTTGTGAAGTATTTTAATTACATTTTGGGGGTGTTAAATTGTGAGATTCATACACAACAACAAATTGTGAAATTCATACTGAACTTCCTAGAAAACCATACCTTCTCATTTCAGCTTTTTTGTTAAGTTACGTTTCCTGCTGTCCTATGTTTGTCTGGTCATGGGGTAGGAAATATGGGAGAGTCCGGTGGGGTAGAATATGTGGGAGAGTGTTGTGGGGAGAGTATCTCACCAGGGACAATCATGTCCCAATTTGAGGTTGGCGGGATATCGGCCATAGCTTCTCCTTGAGGGGAATATATTATTCTTCATTTTGTCTGTAAAATACTCACTAAACATATTTCATTGGTCCTCTTATGCTGTGGAAAGTCTGCAACAGCAAATGTGCAGTTTTGATTAAGGCACGTCTCAGTTTCCATTGAATAGGCATTTTTTGATTTACTAGTAGCAATAAAGTCTCAAGCAGATCCAAAATGGAAGGGGACAGTGCAAAGTTGGAGGAGGAGTCAATAAAATACAATTTTGCATTCAAGCTGCTTAAAGAATGTTCTCTCTTACAGTAAAAACTGATGCATGGATTTAAACCAAACTAGGTATTAAACATTATTCAGAATAGGACCTTTTTGTTGTTTGATGTAAATCTGAAAAGTATTGTTTGGGATATGTGTATAACAAAAATGTGTTGGGTTGGCTTGAAAGAATACATTAACTTTGTGTCAACATGTTTCGCAGGGGGTCCATGAACCCAAATTCTAATAATAAAAAGCTCCTAGTGAACAAGGAAGCATTTGCGCTGGGTGTCCACAGACCCAAACATTTTCAGTGGATAGAGCAATAAGAGCATTCCTATTGTGACTGCCGTGAGGCAACTCAGCCCATTCACTGAGGATATAAGGGGAAATGGAAAGCATCCCACAACCGTGCAGAAAATGGTAGAGGCCTCAAGAGACCTCGCTGCTTTTTTTAATGTGAAAAGTCTGGCATTCTATATAGGTATAGTGTAGTATTGCATCTGTCGGAGATTGGCAGCTTTCAATAAGGAGTAGTTCAACTTATTAAACTGATCCCAGGCTAAGGTGGTGTTCTGGAGCCCTTGCTGGGATTGTAGTTTTTTCGGAGCTTTCAGATAAAGTTTACCTGCCTCCTGACTTCGTAGGAGAAACGCCCAACCGCTGATCGTTTTACGGTTTTGGGGATCTAACAGCTGCCTTGTAAGCTCCCTTGTTTCATTTATATGCATGGGATTTATGGTCCTGCAGGAAATATCTAATCATAATAAAGGACCATTGCAAAATTGGTTTACTATGTTTAATGCTCTGCTCTATTTCGGTCCATTTTTTCAGGTCCCATTTAAAAAATCCCCTATTTTAATACAACCCTGGCTTCTCCATTTAGATATACTGACCTTGTCTCACAATGGTTCTTTGCCTATATATACATCTGATAGCAATGTTTCTCCATTAATAATAGGGATCATGTAATGGCGAAAGAGTTGTTTTTTTGCACACTCCATTGTAATGTTTTATATCTGACTTTTTTGGGAGTTTTCGTTAAGCCCATAAAATATTCAATATCAAATTCTTGGTGGATTAGATCTAAAAAGAAATTGTCACATCTGTTAATATTTAAAACCTTAATTGAGCTATAGATGATATGTGCAAAATTCGCTAAGTAATATTCTCTCTAGTCAGGAAGAGCTAAACCACCTTCTTTCCTAGGTCTATACAGTATATCAATAGCTAGTCTTGATACCTTATTTGCCTAGATAAATGTAGTTTTTTTTAAAAAGGGCAATATCATCAGCATACAACTTAATCTTTGTCACACCGGCCTTTGAAATTACAAGCTACTGATGGAGCAAATGGCTATAGAAAGGGGATCTATAAAACAACCAAAAAGTAATGGAGACAGGGGAAAGCCCTCTCTCGTTCCTCTAAGAAATTTGCAGCTTCCAATTTTTTATTTGTATTAATAATTATATGTACCGTAGCCCCTCTATAAAACTTGGAAATGTTGCCAATCAATTCAGAAGGAAAAACAAACTCTGCCAAAATGTAAAATAGACTTTCCCAGCACACAAGATCAAAAGCCTTCTTGGCATCTAATAGCATAATTTGAGCCAGGATTTATTTTTGACTAATCAAATCAAATCAAATCGAGCTTTTTTCGGTTGTAAAGAGAAACATCCATAAAAGCACAGTATATTTACAAGTAGGTAAAAAACAGATCTAACCAAAATCATAAAATATCATAATAATGACAAAGTTAAATTAACTTAGCAGCTTTTGGTTTTCTCAATTTTCCGTTCCTCCATTAAAAAAGCAGTTTTAACTCCTCACGTGAGAGCTACGACAGGTGGGGTGAAAAATGCAGTATAGCTATACATATAATCAATACAATAAGCTTAAACAACCGACAGATTAAGAGAGAGTGTATAAAAATTCAATACATCAAGATTGGTGCAAATACACAGCGAGTTAGGGGCATTAACAGTTAAACCAGCAGTGTAGGCGGGAGAGGTGCAACCTATTTTTTACTACAAGTTCTGCCTGTGCTTTATCGCCAGTTTCAAGAAATTTGCTATAAATTTGGCAAAGGGTTCAGCTTCTAAAAATTGGAGGGCGAGAAATGCAGGGCGACACCTACGTAAACCCATTGCTTTTAGGATGGGAATAAGCCAGTGTTTCCTAGGATCCTGGTAAAATTTACAAAACATTATTGTATGGATCGTTGATTGGGGAGAGGTGTCATCGCAAGGGGAGGGGTGGAGGGATTTTTCCCAGGTGTTTGTTTTAGGAAAAGTGACCAGATGGTGAAAAATGTTTAATCTAAGCCTGGTTAGCAATAGTCTTTCATAACCCGAAAGATTAAAAGTTAAATATTGCTGGACCGTCATTGATGTTTGAATTTGTAGTGAGTGTTGCACAGTAACTTTAGAGACCTCACTAGACAGTCGCAAGGATTCTAGGTGAGCCAGACAGGCCTTTTTAAGTTGCTTCCTTGGGATTGTCGCAATTAGAGAGGGAGAAAAGTAATACTGAGACATACCCAGATAAGTAAAAAATGTCCTAATATAGGCAATCCAGGCGATCTTGTGTGCCTTATTGAGGGAGATACAGTACTCTATGAATCCCTGGCAGAGAGCGGTTTCACTGGACGACCATATGCAATGCCACAGAAGGAGGGGTTTGATCCTTATCCTTTTGGTCCAGATTTTAGCATCATTCTTTTGAACGTAAAATGCCATGTCTCTGATGAAGAGAATAAAGAATATGACCAAACAGTCATCCCTTCTGTAAAAGGTGAACACACTTATCACTCTTTTGGGCCAACTGAGGAAGATGATGATGGATGGCAATGTGGTGTGGACCCTTCTGCAAAACTCATCCATGATCAACAGGAACAGATTATGCTAATTCCATTGGGCCTGGTTAAAGATCCACACATAATGGTATCTGATTACTACAAACGCTTCCCACAAGCTCAAGTCTCTCATTCAAACCGACAAACATTAGTGCTGGCAATACCA
Organism: Lissotriton vulgaris; assembly: GCF_964263255.1. NCBI lineage: Eukaryota > Metazoa > Chordata > Amphibia > Caudata > Salamandridae > Lissotriton > Lissotriton vulgaris. The sequence goes on along the minus strand of NC_141685.1, from coordinate 2,100,529,265 downwards.
AATATTTCCAGACCTCAGGTGAGTCCTACTACACCTCCTCCATCTGGACAATTCTTTCAGCCTTTGAAATTTCCTCGCCACAATTGACTCCAGCACCACCTCAATCCATGCCACCACAATCGGATACAAATGATTATCAGGAGGAAGGACAGTTCCTAGATTCACCTCAGTATTCGGACACCGAATGGGATCAGTATGTGGCTACACTCCCAAATGACGTCACTCCTCCAGCAGTGAATTCACCACCAGACAACATAGTTGATTTTCATCATCTTATAGAAAGAGCATCAACGAGGTTTGACTTACCTATTATGGCAAATGATACTGATTATTTTCTTTATGATCTCAAAGAGCCTGCCAGAAAAGCAATCCCTATAAATAAATTCACATTTTGGAAGTTATGAAAACACCAGCCACAATCGTAGTGGTAATCCCAGGATTTAACAAAAAATGTAAAGTGCCTTATAACACCTTGATATGGCTGGCTGGCTGCTTGTTCACCATCTAGCAGATTTAGTTGTTACACAAGCCGCTCAAAGAAGATTCAGAAACCCAACAGCACCTTGTACTGCTCCTCAGGCTACAGAAGGTAAAAGGCTAGGACACATTGAAAAGGATTTCTCAGTGACTGCTACTACTGCCATAAGGGCCTCAGATGATCTGGCAATTCTAGCAAGATATGATCGACAGATGTTGCCCGATATAACTCTGTATCTTGAACACCTACTGGAGAATAAGAAAGTGGAGTCGAAAGCAATTCTTCAAGAAGGAGAAAGAACATCCTTTGCAATCAATGATGTTGTCATGGATATTTCATCTACAGGTTTTAGACAATTTGCAGGAGCAGCTGCACTGCCAAGGTATGGATGGATGAGAGCAGCTTCCTTATAGACCGGAAGTACATAGTAGAATGCTAGACATGCAATAACATGGTAAATCCCTATTTGGTCAACACATTGATGAAGCACTGCAATCCAAGAAGTCAGACACTTAGACAGGAAAATCGTTAGGCACCTTACAACAAAGACAATTGCAGTCCTTTCGAGGAGCTCGAGGAAGGGGCATGTAGTGCTCCAGAGGAGCTTTTCAACCACATAGTTACCAACAATATAGTACATCATCATTTGATACAAGCTTCCTTTACTGCAACAATATACAGCACCACTGACAGCAGCTTATCATAGATGGGCATTTGCTCCATGACTGTTAAAGCTGACCAGGCTTGGAATGCCCTTCGGTTTCTATTCGGCAATACTCAAGACCCGGTAGCCTTCAAGAAACTTTTAAAAACTCACCTTTCCCTTAAATAATGGTGGTGTAGTTCAGTGACTTCTCTTGGATCCGTGCCGGGACACTCCTCGGAGTAGCTGTTGTGCGTTATAAGAGTACTTAACATAACATAACATATACAAGTCCCTCATAAAGTGGCAGGAAACCAGTTGAGAGGGAATGAGGGTTCCAGAAGACAATGACACACTTCTGGAAATTATGGATCAATGAGTTGCGCCTGGAGACAGCTTAATCTCTCGCCAATGCAGTGATTAGGCCTGCATCACATCCAATCACTGGTTGTTAGATCTGAAAATTCGCAGTCACACATTACAAATTTGTAGAAAGACCACCAAGGATACCACCATTAACAGTAAAACACCGACATCTGTATTTGCTACACAATAAAACAGACATTGTGCCTAGGAAGGGAACAATAGAACTATTTCCCAAAGCGCAACATAACTTAGGATTTTACTCTAATTTCTTTCTCATAAAGAAAAAGACTGTAGAATACAGACCAATATTAGATCTTTAAAAACCTCAACAAATATTTAAAGAAGCAAAAGTTTCATATGGTACCCTGCAGAACGTTCTACCATTTTAAAACCCAGAGACTTCATGACATCTCTGGATCTACAGGACGCATGCTTTCATATTCCTATTTAACCTACACATCGAAAACTTATAAGGCTCAAAGAAGCCTCGTCATTATCAATTCAAAGACCTCGCTTTTGGTCATGAAATTGGCTCCAGAATCTTAAAAGTGCATGGACCAGTGGCCACCTATTTCAGATAAAAAGTTGATCAAATATTCCCTTATCTAGACAACTGCTTAATTAAGGCGAGAACATATCTAGCAGCTGCTGAGGCAACAACAGCTACTGTTGCCCTATTCAAAAATCTTGACCTTGCATTAAACATGGAGAAATCTGTTCAATATACCCAGCAAAAACATTCAATTCTTAGGGTCAGTTCTCGATGCAAAAATAGACAGGACTTTCCCGACAGAAGAAAGATTGTCCAGCTTAACAGCCATGTTGATAAGCCTATACAAAGAAATAAATTACTGTAAGTACAGGGATGATGTCATCATGCATTCATTTGATCCCACACTGCCGACTTCGTATGAGGCCATTTCAAGAGCCCTTAGCAAGGCAGTGGTTACAGAAGACTGGTACTCTCGAAGACCAGATTAGATAACGCCTCAAATGCAAATGGAGATCACATGGTGACTTCAACGCAAAAACACGGCAGCTGGACTATCCTGTCTGCAAAAGAAGATGCATTTTGTAGTGCCAAAAGGCTGGGGTTTATACTTAAAAGAGTTGCAAGTCAGCGGAAAATGACCGAACAAGAAACCAAGGTTCACATCACTATTCTGGAATTGAGGGCAATTTCTTTATGACTACACTCTTTTCTTCCTTGAATACGAAACTCCTCAGGTTTAATAAGATAAGAATAGACAATACTAGTATGTATTATGTCAACAAACAAGTAGTGACCCAAACCCTGGCATTCTCCAAAAAAACCCAAAAATATGGAATTGGGTGATACAACGTTATAACCAGGTAAAAGAGGAGCAAATACCAGCCCTTTTGTACCTCTAGGCAGACAGTCCCAGCAGAACAACATAGGAATTTCACGAAATGGGGACTGAACCTGTTCCAGCTATGTAAAATGTCCCAAGAATGGGGCCAATCAAAAATAGATCTGTTTGCTACCAGCTGAAACAAGACATGCCATTTTTATGGTAGGGCATCACCTATCAGGCTCATGGTGGAATGTCCTTTTGAGAAATTGGTCAGGGGGCTCAGCGTACGCATTTCCTCCCATGCAATTGATACCAACAGTAATGTCGAAGATGAGAAGGGAACCATGCCAAGTAATCCTAATAGCTCTGTCTTGATCAAGGCAATATTAGTTCACATACTTGCTTCTCCTATCTGAACATCAACAAATAATATCGTCTCGCCACAATGGGCAAATCCTTCACCCAGATCCTCACTCTCTCAACTTGTCAGCTTGGCTCCTGAATTCAACAAATTCCATTTATTAGACATCCCAGAATGTTAAGAGATACCTTCCAAAGCTAGAGCAGGATCCACAAACAAAACATACTCCACAAAACTGAAACTTTTTTTGTAACTGGTGCATGCAAAAAAGACTAAATCTAATATCTGCCTTGCCTCAACAAATATTACCATATCTTCTAAATCTGTCGCATTCTGGACTCAGTCATGCTTCAGTTAGAGTCCATCTGGCTGATATTTTTCTTTTTAAAAGAACGTGAAATCAACCACCTCTTTGAGAAATTCCTTTATACGTTCATTGCACCAAAGTCCTCTTAAGGACCTTTACTCTCATTAAACATCCTCCTTCTTTGTGGAGGCCTAATACAGTGCTAGCTCAAATAATTAAAAAATACTGTAACCTATTTGCAAAGCAGACCTAAAATATATCTCATTGAAAGTAGTGCTTTTGTTAGTTCTCACATCAGTCAGAAGGCTAGGGGAGATCTAAGACTTCACTATAAAGGACCTTTCCTTTCAGTTTGGGGAGTATAAAGTCATCCTACGAATTAATCCTCGCTTTATCAAAAAAGCCAGTAGTTCTCAAGACTTTTTTCTCAAATCCAACTAATGCAGCTGACAGAGCACTCCACTCTTTAGATGTTGGAAGATGTCTAACATTTGACATCAATAAACACAATAAACCCAAGTTACTCATAGCATATAGCCACCCTCGTAAAGTATACCCTCTCTTAAAGCACTGGTAGCTTGCTGGCTATCTTCAATAGTGATTTTCTGCCATAAAGAAGCACTCTGGGGTATCTATTGCCTACATATGCAGAACAGCGACATGGAAAAACAGACATAGATCTACGGAACACAGCTGCCTAGACTCAGCATCATGAAAGGATGCAGCAGTAGATCAAGTGGGCCTATAACACTTATTCCAGTAAGGTAAGACTGATTCGCCTTTGTTTCCCCCCTTCCGCTTTAATTGTTGTCAACTTTTTGCAGCTTGCTATTCTGATTCAAACACTTACCTATAACTGAAGTTCTCCAGTACTGGTATCTTTCCTTGATTCACATTCCTCCCCAACTCAGGCACAAAAAAGAGAGAGAAGTTAGTACATAGGAAACATGGCTACTATAGTCTGGTGCTCTGAAATCTGAACATGCTGGCCTGAGTGAGGAGAAGGGAAGGAGCAAAGTACTCCAACTGGCTTTTGGCTAGGTTAGAGCTACACCAATACCACATAAATTTAGCAATGCTGCAGCCTTAAAACTACAATAAATATATATTACTAAAGAGTACTGCAGCTGACTTTCTTTCTTCGTACACTTTCCACCATTAGTAATCCACCCTTACCACTGCATTGTACCACTGATGCTATTGATTATGTCATTGGTAATGTGATATATGATGTCACCAGTGATATCATCGGGATAACATTGAAGACATCATCTGAGACATCATATGTGTGCTTATAAACAGCGAATAGGGGGAGACTAAGTTTGCATATTTTAGAAAAACGGACCTGTTTTAGTTGTTTTTTTTGGTTTTCGTTAATAACCTTGATATCCTTTTTGTGAAGTATTTTAATTACATTTTGGGGGTGTTAAATTGTGAGATTCATACACAACAACAAATTGTGAAATTCATACTGAACTTCCTAGAAAACCATACCTTCTCGTTTCAGTTTTTTTGTTAAGTTACGTTTCCTGCTGTGTTTGTCTGGTCATGGGGTAGAAGATATGGGAGAGTCCGGTGGGGTAGATTATGTGGGAGAGTGTTGTGGGGAGAGTATCTCACCAGGGACAATCGTGTCCCAATTTGAGGTTGGCGGATTATCGGCCATAGCTTCTCCTTGAGGGGAATATATTATTCCTCATTTTGTCTGTAAAATACTCACTAAACTTATTTCATTGTTCCTCTTGTGCTGTGGAAAGTCTGCAACAGCAAATGTGCAGTTTTGATTATGGCATGTCTCAGTTTCCATTGAATAGGCATTTTTTGATTTACTAGTAGCAATAAAGTCTCAAGCAGATCCACAATGGAAGGGGACAGTGCAAAGTTGGAGGAGGAGTCAATAAAATATAATTTCACATTCAAGCTGCTTAAAGAATTGTTCTCTCTTACAGTAAAAACTGATGCATGGATTTAAACCAAACTAGGTATTAAACATTATTCAGAATAGGACCTTTTTGTTGTTTGATGTCAATCTGAAAAGTAAAGTTTATAACAAAAAGATGTTGGGTTGGCTTGAAAGAATACATTAACTTTGTGTCAACATGTTTCACAGGGGGTCCATGAACCCAAATTCGAATAATAAATAGCTCCTAGTGAACAAGGAAGCATTTGCGCTGGGTGTCCACAGACCCAAACATTTTCAGTGGATAGAGCAATAGTAGCATTCCTATTGTGACTGCCGTGAGGCAACTCAGCCCATTCATTGAGGATATAAGGGGAAATGGAACGCATCCCACAACCGTGCAGAAAATGGTAGAGGCCTCAAGAGACCTCGCTGCTTTTTTTAATGTAAAAAGTCTGGCATTCTATATAGGTATAGGGTAGTATTGCATCTGTCGGAGATTGGCCGCTTTCAATAAGGAGTAGTTCAACTTATTAAACTGATCTCAGGCTAAGGTGGTGTTCTGGAGCCCTTGCTGGGATTGCAGTTTTTTCGGAGCTTTCAGATAAAGTTTACCTGCCTCCTGACTTCGTAGGAGAAACACCCAACCGCTGATCGTTTTACGGTTTTGGGGATCTAACAGCTGCCTTGTAAGCTCCCTTGTTTCATTTATATGCATGGGATTTATGGTCCTGCAGTAAATATCTAATCCTAATAAAGGACCATTGCAAAATTGGTTTACTATGTTTAATGCTCTGCTCCATTTCGGTCCATTTTTTCCAGGTCCCATTTAAAAAATCCCCTATTTTAATACAACCCTGGCTTCTCCATTTAGATATACTGACCTTGTCTAACAATGGTTCTTTGCCTATATATACATCTGATAGAAATGTTTCTCCATTAGTAATAGGGATCATGTAATGGCGAAAGATTTTTTTTTTTTGCGCACTCCATTGTAATATTTTATATCTAACTTTTTGGGGAGTTTTCGTTAAGCCCATAAAATCCTCAATATCAAATTCTTGGTGTCACATCTGTTAATATTTAAAACCTTAATTGAGCTATAGATGATATGTGCAAAATTCGCTAAGTAATATTCTCCATTGTAATATTTTATATCTAACTTTTTGGGGAGTTTTCGTTAAGCCCATAAAATCCTCAATATCAAATTCTTGGTGTCACATCTGTTAATATTTAAAACCTTAATTGAGCTATAGATGATATGTGCAAAATTCGCTAAGTAATATTCTCTCTAGTCAGGAAGAGCTAAACCACCTCCTTCCCTAGGTCTATACAGTATATCAATAGCTAGTCTTGATACCTTATTTGCCTAGATAAATGTAGGTTTTTAAAAAAAGGGCAATATCATCAGCATACAACTTAATCTTTGTCACACCGGCCTTTGAAATTACAAGCTACTGATGGACCAAATGGCTATAGAAAGGGGAACTATAAAACAAGCAAAAAGTAATGGAGACAGGGGAAAGCCCTCTCTCATTTCTGGAGCCCTTGCTGGGATTGCAGTTTTTTCGGAGCTTTCAGATAAAGTTTACCTGCCTCCTGACTTCGTAGGAGAAACGCCCAACCGCTGATCGTTTTACGGTTTTGGGGATCTAACAGCTGCCTTGTAAGCTCCCTTGTTTCATTTATATGCATGGGATTTATGGTCCTGCAGGAAATATCTAATCCTAATAAAGGACCATTGCAAAATTGGTTTACTATGTTTAATGCTCTGCTCCATTTCGGTCCATTTTTTCCAGGTCCCATTTAAAAAATCCCCTATTTTAATACAACCCTGGCTTCTCCATTTAGATATACTGACCTTGTCTAACAATGGTTCTTTGCCTATATATACATCTGATAGAAATGTTTCTCCATTAGTAATAGGGATCATGTAATGGCAAAAGATTTTTTTTTTTTGCGCACTCCATTGTAATATTTTATATCTAACTTTTTGGGGAGTTTTCGTTAAGCCCATAAAATCCTCAATATCAAATTCTTGGTGTCACATCTGTTAATATTTAAAACCTTAATTGAGCTATAGATGATATGTGCAAAATTCGCTAAGTAATATTCTCTCTAGTCAGGAAGAGCTAAACCACCTCCTTCCCTAGGTCTATACAGTATATCAATAGCTAGTCTTGATACCTTATTTGCCTAGATAAATGTAGGTTTTTAAAAAAAGGGCAATATCATCAGCATACAACTTAATCTTTGTCACACCGGCCTTTGAAATTACAAGCTACTGATGGACCAAATGGCTATAGAAAGGGGAACTATAAAACAAGCAAAAAGTAATGGAGACAGGGGAAAGCCCTCTCTCGTTTCTCTAAGAAATTTGGAGCTACCAATTTTATTTGTATTAATAACTATATGTACCGTAGCCCCTCTATAAAACTTGAAATGTTGCCAATCAATTCAGAAGGAAAACCAAACTCTGCCAAAATGTAAAATTGACTTTACCAGCACACAAGATCAAAAGCCTTCTTGGCATCTAATAGCATAATTTGAGCCAGGATTTATTTTTGACTAATCAAATCAAATCAAATCGATCTTTATTCGGTTGTAAAGAGAAACATCCATAAAAGCACAGTATATTTACAAGTAGGTAAAAAACAGATCTAACCAAAATCATAAAATATCATAATAATGACAAAGTTAAATTAACTTAGCAGCTTTTGGTTTTCTCAATTTTCCGTTCCTCCATTAAAAAAGCAGTTTTAACTCCTCACGTGAGAGCTACGACAGGTGGGGTGAAAAATGCAGTATAGCTATACATATAATCAATACAATAAGCTTAAACAACCGACAGATTAAGAGAGAGTGTATAAAAATTCAATATATCAAGATTGGTGCAAATACACAACGAGTTAGGGGCATTAACAGTTAAACCAGCAGTGTAGGCGGGAGAGGTGCAACCCATTTTTTACTACAAGTTCTGCCTGTGCTTTATTGCCAGTTTCAAGAAATTTGCTATAGATTTGGCAAAGGGTTCAGCTTCTAAAAATTGGAGGGCAAGAAATGCAGGGCGACACCTACGTAAACCCATTGCTTTTAGGATGGGAATAAGCCAGTGTTTCCTAGGATCCTGGTAAAATTTACAAAACATTATTGTATGGATCGTTGATTGGGGAGAGGTGTCATGGCAAGGGCAGGGTGGAGGGATTTTTCCCAGGTGTTTGTTTTAGGAAAAGTGACCAGATGGTGAAAAATATTTAATCTAAGCCTGGTTAGCCATAGTCTTTCATAACCCGAAAGATTAAAAGTTAAATATTGCTGGACCGTCATTGATGTTTGAATTTGTAGTGAGTGTTGCACAGTAACTTTAGAGACCTCACTAGACAGTCGTAAGGATTCTAGGTGAGCCAGACAGGCCTTTTTAAGTTGCTTCCTTGGGATTGTCGCAATTAGAGAGGGAGAAAAGTAATACTGAGACATACCCAGATAAGTAAAAAAGTCCTAATATAGGCAATCCAGGCGATCTTGTGTGCCTTATCGAGGGAGATACAGTCCTCTATCAATCCCTGGCAGAGAGCGGTTTCACTGGACGACCATATGCAATGCCACAGAAGGAGGGGTTTGATCCTTATCAGGTCTGTTATGTAGGACAAACCCACTTCCCGGTGACAAGCATAGCTCGACGTGCCCTGCGGGAGAGCCAGGAGAAATCTTAAGAAACTATTTTCTACCATTTGCACCTCCTCGACCTTGGCAAAACCCCACGCGCCCGCACCGTATATTGCACTTGAGATGCATTTTGCCCTGTAGATTTCAAGAAGTTCTAGCATGGGTCGCCTGCCTAATTTAATTGCAAAATTAACCAGGGCTGCTGTTGTCCTCTTAAAAGTGAGTTCCTGGACTCAATAGCAGACTTCCAGGAGGATTTATGGTCAAATACGATACCTAGGTAAGGGTACGTGGTAGTACTCTCTAATGTTTGATTTTCAATATACATGGGCTTAATATTCTTTATCCTCGTCTCTGCGGACATGACAAACATCTTCTTGATGTTAACATGAAGGTCCAAGTTAAACCATGAAGCGTGGTATTTTGCGAGGGCACGCTGTAGCTCCATGGGGGTACGGGCTAAAATTACAGCTTCGCCTGCGTAGAGCAAGATCGGAATTGGGCACTTGTTTATAGTGGGGAGGTCCTGGCTCCCCGTTACCATGGCTGTTTCCAAGCCGTTGGTATAAAGGTTAAATAGAAACAGGACAAGGACGCATCCCTGCCTTACCCCACGATCTACTCTGAACGACTTTGTTCGCTCCCCCCTACGCCGTATCTAACTCTTGCTGTGGCACCTGAGTATAATTTGCGCAAAAATATTAAGAGGGGCGTCTCTATTCCCATCTCGGCTACGATTCTCCACAGCTTGTTATGGTTGACGCAGTCAAATGCTGCTGACAGGTCAACATATGCCATATAGAGGGCTCCCTCTTTCGCATTTACATATTTACCTATCAATAAGGATAAATTAAGGTCTTGCTCTGTTGTACCCAGGCACTCTCGAAATCCAAATTGAAGGTCAGACATAACTTAATTTTCTGTGGCCCACTGCTGGAGGCGCTCTAGAATAACACGGCCGGCCACTTTCCCTAGGGAGTCTAACAGGGAAATGGGGCGGTAGCAAGATGGTGATTAACGATCCCCCTTTTTAAATATGGGCACAAGGATTGATTGAGACCACGAGTCAATAAGACCCACGGCACATGATGCCTGGAGGACCCTAGTTAGAATTGGCAACCAGAGTTCCATATTAGATTTAAAGAAATCTATTGGAACCCCATCGGGGCCTGGTGCTTTACCGCTTTTACTGGCCGTTAGGGCTAGCGCCACCTCCTCGTGTGTTATATTGATAGGCAACGGAAAAGATCTTGAATTTAGCCCAGGTAGGGTCGATTGAGTTGCAGGAAGGGGAAGGCTGAATATCCGCTCAAAATATTCAACCCACGACTGTTCCTCGATTGCAACATCAATACAGGGATTGGCCGTTGCGGTTGTTAAAAAGGGGGACTTCACGACTTTCCAGAACGCGGCACTGTCCCTTAGGGACCATGATCTATGTAATTGAGTCCACAGATCTTTTTTCAAAGTGTTCTTCCTAAGTTTTAGAGCTTGTTTATAGGTTTTCCTGAGTGCTGCGATTTCCTTAGGAATTCTGTCCTTTTTATTTAATGCTAGTTTTAAGCTCTGGTAGGCTTTGGTGCAAGAGTTATCAAGCCAGCCCTTTTTTCTGGTTTCGCCAGTTTTTATCTTAACAAACAAGATATCGCTAATTGCTGTTGTCAATATCAAAAAATTAGCCATAATTCCCTCACTAGTGGTGGCTGGGTCAAGACACTGTCGAGACCAGTTTTGCGGTAATAGCTAGGGGGTCCACTTATTCCCACCTTAGCGAATAACCATTCAATCTATCTAAAGTGAATTTGTTTTAGGTTAGGGCCGTCTTGATGTTAAAACTCACACGGTTCTTAATAAGTTTTAGAGTGATACTAATTGGGTAATGGTCGCTAATGGTAGTATCATGGGTTTTATAGTTAAGTAGATCCTTTCCCGATAACAGTGAGATAAAAATAAAATCAATTGCGCTTGGCCTGCCTCTACAATTAATGGTAGGTGTGACAGGAACAGGCGGTTCCAGCAAGTCGTTAGCCAGGGCGATGCCTAAGCCACAAAAGGTGTCGTTCAAGCAGTGCCCGACTGTGGTGTGGGGAAAATGGGCTACCTGGTCACCATTTTCATCAACAATACCACAGACTGTATTATGGCTCTGCCAGCAGAGGGTCTGGTTGAAGTCCCCGCCCCAAATTATTGCCAGCTCCTTTCGTGCTTTATTTGTTAAGTCATGAAGACAGGTGTTGATTTCCTTTATGGTTTTTATCAGGTCATCTGGCGAAAGGTTATTATAGAAGTTCACAATTACAAGGGCATTTGTGTTACTCTGGTGCAAGGTGAGTATTTGGAAATTTTCCTCCAGTTTAAAGGGGACTATGCTTAGGAAATGGAGGATACAAAAATGGTCAGTCCACCCTTTGCTCTGCCAGAAGAAGAGGGTCGTGCTGGAGAGAAGAATGTTCTATATCCTTCAATATGTAGCTCAGATGGCGCCCATGTTTCCTGCAGGCATAGAATGCCAAAATTGCGAACAAAATCTAACCAGATGTCGTTCACGACCTTTGCACGCAGGCCCGCTATGTTCCAGAATACTATTTCAACTGATTGGTCGACTTTATTCGGGATAAGCTATGGGGCCGTTCCTATTTGTTCTTCTTGGAAGCAGGCCTTACTGGTAGTTATGGAGAGTTCTTCATTTGTTACGGCACCGTGATCTAATTTAACCAGATTTCTGGGGGAAGTGAGTGCGGGGTTCATTATGACTGGAGGGGAACCCTTGCAGTGAAGTCAGTCCACCCTTTCTAGTTCGGAGAGTTTATCAAAATAATTGAAAGTTGGGATATTGTATCTGATGCCCGTTCCCTCTTCCAATTCCCAATTTACAAACTCCCTTCGACTCATAGTTGTTTGAAGAGGGGGGAGTTGAGGGTAGAAAAAACTCAGATCTCTTGTAAGTATCTTAGACTCACCAAACTGATAAGGCCAATTGCATATATGCTGTACCACCCGCCTGTCACCGAAATTGATGACGATGCAGTCACCTGGGTGGTCTTTTATCCTGTGCCCCAGCCATGTTATCCTTCTTGCGAAAAGTATTTTCCCTGAAGAATCCAGAGGGAGTGGCCTGTTCTTATTCAGCTTCTGAGCCAGTTTGTTTCTTAATTCGGGATAAGATTCAACTTTTCCTAGGGGGAGCTCCGGGACACCAACTAACACTACCGTGTATGGCAGTGATTGGGGTGGTAAATCAATACGTGTAAATATCCTCTTTGGTTTGCCAGGTGAGGAATGGACTTTAGGAGCACAGGGGCTCTTTTCCACCTGGCCCCTATGGTCTGTGGGCTTTCCCATGCTACCCTTCACTGTGACCTGGTCGTTAGCTTCCGGCCTGATTGGAGCCCTCTGTAAGGGCCTACCCTTTGTTCCCGTGTATTTTGTTATTTTAACGGGTGTAGACCTGGGATCTCTTGATGGCTGGGAGGTATGTCTGGTACCTGTTTTTTGGGTTAAGGGGGGCTGTTGTTGTTCGGTATGTTTTATATTTTCCCCAGCCATGGGTTGCTCTGGGATAGACAAGCTGCTTTTCATTATTTGCTCCAGGTTGTCTATTTTATCTCCCAATCGCCTTACCCTTTCGAAGAGGGAAGCCATTAAAGATTTCATAAGAGATTCAGTTTTGTCGAAAAGGCCCTCATTACATAGAGTGAAAGGGGCGAATGATGGAAGAGTGGCTGGCTTTTCCTTGTTTATAACATGAGGGCCACTATCGTTGTTAGAGGTGGATGCAGTTACAGTTGTAGGGACAGTGTTTTTATTAGTTTTCCCCTTTGTTGCATTGTTTTTAGCAGCTGGTTCCTTATGTTTACTGCCCCCTGCAAGCCCCTCATCTTTTTTGACCACTGGTCCTTGTGTGTTAGCGTGTTTTGACTTGTGCTTGGCCTTCTGCCCTCTTGTAATTATCCTCGAGCTATCGCTGTTTACACTCTGAGGTGAGGCAGAGATCAGGATTGGACTTAGTGGTGAATCAGTGGACTCATTGGCTGTGGGAGGCTCCAGCTGACATAGGGGATCGGGAATGGACTCATTTAAAAAAGATGTAGGGGTCTTAGATAACCTTGTTGGGATTGGCAGGGACTCAGAAAGTACGTTGCCCCTGCTATGGGCGATGTCTTCAGTTGCTGGAAGATGATTAACCCCAGGGAGTGCTGCAAAAGAAGGTGCCATTAGCGAATCCTGGGAATTAATAGTAAGCGTTGATGTATTGGTACGGGGGAGAGGGGGAAGAGCGCTTGCTGGGAGGGAGAGGCGGCGTTCGGTGTTTTCAATAGCGTTAGCCACCACCCCTATGGTTTTCTGAAGCATGCGGTCAATAGCTGTCAGGCTGGGTAGTGGAGGGTTTAGCAATGGTTTTTGCTTTAAGGCAGAGACAGGTATTGCGTGGTTATTCTTCCCCATTCTTTACTCTTGTTTGTACGGGATGGTTAATAGTATCCTGTGTTTTGAAGTTGCAAGAAATTACAATATATACAGATCTATGATGTTGTCAATAAGTGGTGGTAATAGTTAGTAACCAGTACACGTGTTACAGGTTCAAACCCGAGACACCAAGCAGGGGTCGGAGAAGCAAAGAGCAGAGACCCAAGGGGTGGCCCGACCCGGCCTCTTCCGGCCACTAACAGCCACAAACGGTCCCGCCCTTGTCCCGGGCTTCTCCCGGGACGCTCCTGCGCACTCCCGCGCTGCGGTGTTAAGTGCCCAATATATAGTAACAGCAGTGGGGGCGGTGCTTGAGCCCCGCTGCAGGTGTGGGCTTGAGGGAGGATCCTGGGAGATGAAGCCCTGCGTGTGGGTAGCGCGCCTCTCACTCGCGCTTGGTCCCACAGGCTGTGGCGATGTGGCAAGGATTCCTCTAAGTGCAAAAAACAGTTCCCAGCGGCAAAGAGCACTTCGTTTTGGCAAGAGTCAGGCTACACCTTTGACCAAAATAGTCTAGGGCTTCGACTAGAAAGGTGGTATTAAAAGATAATTGTCACCACACAACAAATCCACAATGGTCTCTGTGCATAATTGACCGTACACAGTTTTTCATTCTATTTGCCGGTAATTTAGCTATAACTTTATAGTCGTCTGTTTTCAGAAGGCTGATAGGCCTATAAGAATTCACATCTTGTGGAGAAGTGTGGCTCAATGGTTAGAGTAGCAGACCCTGATGCAGAGGTCTGGCCCGGGACCAGGGTTCAATTCCCCGCCTCGGCGGGTTTTGGGCTCAAAATTCCACGGACCTGATAATTCTCGCCTCGGTGCCTATTCCAATCATGGAGTCCCACTCTGCAACTCTGGGCAATAGCTTGCTTAATCTCCACAACGGCCCCCAGAACGCTAAGGATGCCTCGCCTCCACCTTGGGGGTGCCCAGGAGTGGACGCCTCACAGGGAAAGCCAGGATGGGTTCCACAGCGGTATTCATACAAGCGCCTTGAGACCCTTGCGGGTGAGTAGTGCACTATACAAGTATCAATTTACATTTTAATTTACATATGTACATCTTCTTTGTCTTTTTTCTTTTTTTAAAAACTAAGATGGTATCCCTCCACCCTGCAGAATATGGTTAGCCATCACCAATAAATCCAGATTTAATATTGAACTAAATTTATTTTTTAATTCCGCGGAAAGCCCAACCTCCTCACATGCTTCACTAGTAGCCAAAGATTGAATCACATCTTCATTTTCTTTTAATGTGCCACTAGCGACCACACTTTCCCTTCGGCTTGCGTGTAATTTTGGGATTTGCAGTCTTCTAAGAAATTCTTTAATTTCAGGTTATCAACCTCCTGTCTGACAGAGTAAATGGTTTCATAATGTTCTAAAAACGCCTTCTGTATTTGCTCTTCGTTTGCAATAAGAATGTTTGTGGTTTTGTACGTCAAAGCGTGAATTCTATTCTTTGCCTGTTTATCCTATATTTGCCAGGCTAAAAGTTTACCAGTGAATTCACTCTCCTCATGAACCCTTTGGAGATAAGAGGAATTAGCCGTATATACTTTAATATAATAGACCTCTTGCAACGTCTTACACGCTATCTCAAAAGGTGATTTGTTTTAACTCATTTTCTCCCTTAGATATTGCTCATTTGTGCACCTAACTTCTGATTCCAAGTCTGTTCTTAATGTATTTTGACTACGTAGGTTTGCAATCACTTCAAAGGATATAAATCCTCTGATAGTAGCTTTAAAAGCCTCCCAAACATTTTCAATCATAGACGTGTTTCTATTTAGGTGGAAGAAAATTTCGAGTTCATTTCGGATTTTCTTACACGAATTTTCATCTAGAAGACACTTTAAATACTTAAATTATGGACTGTAAAATGAGTACCTTTTGGTGTTTTAAAATGTTTATAGGTTACAGGCACGAGGCACTTTGAATATGATCTGTTTTCCTTGATATGGGCTAAGAGTTCGTTTATTATGAAGTTATGGAATATGAAGTGGCATATGTATATCTGGCGGATTGGTATGCGAAGTATATTACACTATGGGTTTAAGAGTTGTTATACATTTCTGTGGATTTGGACTGTGCAATATTCTAAGTATGTTTTTCTTTTTTTGTAAATATTTATTTATGTGACCATGTGCAATATTTTACATCAGTATTATGAAATAATGAACTTTTCCTAAATAAAAATATATAAAAAGAAATGTAGATTTATAAAATTAACCAACGTACAGACCAAATTCAGTAAAGAGTGCAATAAAATAAGTATAAAATGTGAAGGGAGAAGTTCTAAATAATACTATTAGAAAATAAAAACTAGTCCTCCATTACCAGATTTCCACACATATACTATATTGTAATGTGCTACTCCTGATATGTAATCATTTCCCCAAAAACTCGGAGATACAGATAAAGTAACAGGACCTGTACAACATGAAATTCCCATTATAGTTCTACTGCACAATGTTATTAATGTTTGTATAACTATATATTATGCACTGGTGTAAGAACGTGAAAACCAAAAATAAAAATACAAAACTGTTTTTTTTTTAAAGAGGCTTCGCTGTCAGGATACCATTGTGGGTGCTAGGGCTGTTTCAAAAATACACATAACCTAAACAACAGGTCTGATTCAGATTCCAAAATGAGTGTTAAAAACTGTTTTTTCACACATTGTCCGTCAACCCAGCATGCTCCCTACATTTTTGGCCCCATTTATAGACTTACACCAGGGAATGGCCCCAAGAAAAAATACACATATATGTGGGTCAGGCATGCAGCTGCACAGTGCCGTTTATGGAAATGACCATTGTTTATAAGGCGTACCCCAGATGTTTGCCTTGACTGTTTTGCTAGCTGTAGAACGCTGTGCATGTGTACCCCTGCTGACCAGTGGTAAAGTGCCTGGGCTCCCACTTTCAATCGGATAAATTGGCATACTCCTAATTGCCATATTTGACATACCTGTTTGTCCCTAGTGTATGGTACAAAGTGTGCCCCGGGCCTGTAAGTTAAATGTCATAAGTGGGCTGCAGCACCCATCGTACAACCCACTGCAGTGACAGTACCAACTTCAGGCCTGCCATGTGTAATCTTACTGTGCAGGTTTACACTGCACATTCAACCTATCAACATAACCTCTTTTTAAATATTGATAAACCCCCTCTTAAGTGGGCCTTATAGCCCATATGGAAGGGTGCATGGTATTTAAAAGTAAGGCTTGTAGATGTTTAATGTTAATCGTGTCCTTACAGGGAAAAGGCCCTAAAAGTTATTTTTAATGAAAGAGGGTTTGCTGTTTCATAGGAAAGCATTGGGAAACAATATTAAATGTAACATCGTTATTTTTGGGTAAACAAAGCTACAATGCTCATTGTTGGGCTTTTTAAATATTTATTATAAGCCCAACTCTGTGGTGAAGTTGAATTTGTTATAAATGTTTTAGAAAAGGTTCTTTTAGGAAGTTACCTGTTCCCTGCCTAAATCCTCTAAAGATCCATTTGCATGAGCTCTCAGCTGTCACCAAGGAGCTAAATAGCTCATTTGATGAGGTGTGAAACTGCTCCCTGAGCTGAGGCAATGGCCTTGGGAATTGTGTTGTTCCTCTGATAGGCTAGTCATTTGAGTTATGCCCAGGAATATAATTCATTTCAAATAAGCCTACCCTTTCACAGACAGGTGTGACAAACGCCTATGCCTGCCCCCTCTTTTGTCTCTCCAGTCAGCCAACCACCAATCCGAGTGGGAGAGGAGCTGCCCTAGAACTAGTTTTGAACGACAACAGAATGTGGTTCTGAAAAATCTGGACCCTGCTATAATGTGGTACCAAAGCCCAACACTCGTGCCACAAAATATCGTCATACCATGACGAATTTGGTATCGGCAAACCGGTAATGATTAGGACATTACACCTGTGCATTTGCGTCGTGATCGAGCAACGCAATCACCTCAAAACAGTAGTTTCTGTCTCGAACCCTCGGGTTCCATTTTGTGAGCAGCATCCATCTTGTGGTTGCCCTTACATAGTCAATTGATCCAGGCCGAATTTGATCTGAAAGGACACGTCCTCCTTAGCTGACTCCCCCATGACCTGGCCGAGCTGACTCCACTGCCTCCAGCCAAACCTGTTCGGGCGGTTCCTCGCCCAGTGGCCGAGTAAGATAGCATCAAGGCACAACATGTCATAAACCATTCACTGCATACAAACCATGCTTTATCATACACACACCTGTCCCTGTTTTCTTATTTATGGCTAGTTTTATGATGAGGAGGTGCCCGATTTTATTGGGGTTTCATCAATATCTGATGGAAGTTCTGGGCCTGGCTGGGTAATCTATCACAAACTGGACATATGAAAATGTAGGCTGGCCATCATGACTTTGCTTTTTCATTGTTGTGAAAATATGTATATGACCGTACTGTAAACCAAAGAATTTTTGCCTGAAGTGTAATATTGTGTATAAAAGTAGAAGGCTGGTTCTGTAAAAACGAACAGTCTCCTGAGAATATACACACCGTGCTGTTGTACTTCTAGGACGCTTGTTACTTGGTTGCAGCCAATAAAACTCGATCTCTGACATCACCTTGAAGACTCTGTGTTTCTGTGGTCCAGAACAGGAAGAACTCAAGAGGTCTCTGGGTGTTTTCCCCTGGAACCACCGGGTTCCTAAAAACCCGGTACCTCAGTTTGGCGCCCAACTCGGGGCGGTATCAAGCGGTGTCGGTCCAAGCCAGATGTTCGTGAGGAGCTTCGTGTGAAAATTCCAGAGGACGGCCAGCCACTTCAGCGACCCCTGTATGTCGACGTGGTTCCGAAGGTCTTTGCTGCGAGGTTCCCCGCGTCCCGACGGCTACGAAGGACTGCTGCCGTGACTATCGCCCTGTTTTGGACCCATCGATACTTGGTAGAGCGAAACGATAGACGAGTCTTCTAGTGACGTCATCGATCATCAATACTTCAGTTAAGTATAAGTGGAGCGTCTCCCAGTCCTTAGTTTTGTTCTTAGTTTTGGTATCCTTGAGATACGCTTTGATTTGGAACTTGCAAGCGCCAAAGCCGAGGGACTCGTGTATTCACGAGAATATCGTATTCGATAATCCTTTGAAGTTTGAAGCTAGACTAGTGAGCGAAGATGCCTGGTCTTAGCAGACTTGGAAACTTGTTTTGTCTTGGTTGTAGTAGGGACTCCCGATTAGAGGACTCGTGTCCGGTTCCACCAATTGGAACTCCAACATATGAGCTCTATATAAAGCACGGAGTAGGCCCCATCACATATAATGAAGTGTGGATAAAATACACCAGAAAAGATGGTGTTTTAAAATGGCCCCAAGGAAGCCAAACAGAAAGAAATTAAATTAGCAAAGAAAAATAAAAGAGGTATGTCAATGGTACAAGCTGCCGTTGCATACAGAGATAATGAGGAAGAGCAAGAGAGTGAACAAATGCTAAGAAGCAAGAAGTTAGCAGTAGACAAATGTTAACCAGTGTTGCCACGTGAAGGACAAGGATCAAAAGGGACACCTGAGAAGGATCCTTTAATGTCCCACTTACTGTGTTCTCCACCTCCCTATGCACAAAATGCTACTGCACCCCCGCGACGCTTTGTTATACCGTGCCCCGGCGCACGAACTCCAGTTCTTACACAAGCACCAGCTCCTCTTCAGCTGGTTTCTACTTCTCCGGCGCAGCCCTCTCAAGGGCCGCCGCCTTTGCTACATACTCCATCTGCTTTTTCTACAACTTCGCCTACTGCTCCAATTGCTTATCCTGATAGTCTTTCTGCTATTGCCTCGACTTCTACTTTACATCAGCCTGTCTTTTCTGGCGTTTCTGCCCTTCCACCAGCTTCTCCTTCTGTTCGACAGAGAGTGACAAACACTGTCACTGGTCTTTTCTCACCTTTCTTTGGGTCGCCTAAGATGACCCCTAGGACAGAACGTAGACAGTTGCGGAGTCGACTGCCTGATTATCAGGAAAGAGAAGTGCTGAATGAGTTAGCATGTAAATGGGTTACTGATACTCTAAAGTATGATGTTCAGTCCGTAATGGAAGTTTTCCGTCAGTGGGAATCATCTACACAGAGATATGTATTTGAACAAATGTGTATATTCCTCTCAGAAGATCTGGAGGGAAATGATCGAGAGTACAACATGAGTGAATTATTCCGTGTAAGGTTTAAGTTCGCAGAAGGCATGATTATAGGTGCCGATGTTGAACAAGCAATTGAAATGTTGTTGTCATATAGGAGTAAAGGAAGCAATTCCCGATTACTATCTGAGTATGACATGCCAGGTAGAAAGAAGGCGCGACAGTATCCCATGAGAGAAGTTCCTCCAGTTTGGAGGGAAGGTGATGCGAATGCGAATCCAGCGATTCCACCGCATTTCCAGCGTGTATGGGTACATGTTCCCTGGAAAAGATCTGAAGTCTTAGCGCTAAAACAGACATTGCCTGATCCTCGCAAAAGGAGTTATCACAGACTGCCAGTTCATGTATCATGAATTTAGCCGATGTAGACATGTTGTTTAGAAATGTTGTTCCACAGCCTTTATGGGGTAAGATTTGTCATGCAGATCATGACCAAGAGTTAGGTGATACATTGGTCAATATTGCTGCTGCTGATGCTAGACAAGTTGGTGGCTCCAAGCCCGAGCCTTTGGTAGCAGAACTCCCTGGTAGAATTATCACGTATATGAAGACTTTAATGCCTGAATTGCGTGTGAATTGGGACAAATTATCTGCATGCAAGCAGAAGAAAGATTAGAATGTGTCTGACTTTTTCACGAGGTTTGAAGAGACATTCGTCGATCATAGTGGACAGGATATGGCTACCGAGGGTGGTCAAAGATTGTTTGTAGATAAGTTTGTACATAATTTGCTTCTGAATTATGTAATAAGTTGAAAGATTCAGAGAGTGCTTGGGCTGTTTCCACGTCAGCGCAGATTTTAGCCACAGCCCAGTACTATGAGAATAGACGCAAAGACGAGCTCGAGAAGGTAGATAAAAAGACTAAAGAATTGAAAATTAAAGTCCTTCTACAGCAAGCTTATCCGCCTCGTACTGCTAGTCAGCACGATTATCAGCAACCACAGCAGTATTCGAGAAACTCACAAAGAAATGAGTCTTCTCAACAGCGTTTGCAATTTTGTCGACAAGAAGTGACCTACTTAGGTCACATCTTATCGAAGGAGGGAAGGAAGCTGACCCCAGAGAGAATACAGGCAATTGCAAAATTGGGTGTCCCAAGGACACAGAGAGAAGTGCGTGCGTTCTTGGGCATTACATCATATTGCAGACAATGGATACCTAATTTCTCATTTTTTGCCTAAACCTTTGGTGGCATTAACTTGCAAGGACACACCGAAACCCATTCCGTGGTCTGAAGATTGTCAGAAAAGTTTTCACGAATTGCGCAATGCACTATGTTCGGCTCCTGTGTTGGGTACCCCCGACTACAGTAAGACTTTTACATTGTACGTCCATGAGAAGGAAGGTTGTGCATTATCAGTCCTGACACAATGTTTTGGGGACAAACAGCGTCCATGCGCATACTTTTCAGCGACTCTAGATCCCGTAGCTAAGGCATTGCCAAGTTGCTTGAGGGCCACTGCTGCAGCAGCTGTCTGCATTCGACAGTCTGCTGGGTTAGTAATGAATAATACACTGATCGTTATGGTCCCACATGCAGTAGACATTTTGCCAAACAGGACAAGGACACAGCACTTAACTAGTGCTCGACTGTCAAGTTATGAGCTGACACTGTTAGCGAGTCACATACACATAAAAAGGTGTGATACACTCAACCCAGCGACGTTATTGCCCATTCTAGCAGAGACAGATGAGGTCAAAAAACATGATTGATGCTTTAGGACAGAAGAAGAGACAAAAGGGAGAGTAGACTTACAGGACACTCCCCTTCCTGAATGTAACGATGCTTTATGGGTTGATGGTTCATGTTTCAAGTTGCCAAATGGTGATACGACTGCAGCATATGCTGTGACAACATTGCACACGATTGTAGAAGCTGCACGTATCCCACACAATTCTGCGCAAGCAGCTGAGTTAATTGCACTTACAAGAGCATGTGTGTTGGCAAAAGGAAAGCGAGTGAATGTGTACACAGACAGCCAATACACCTTTGGCGTGGCTCACAGTTTTGGACGATTGTGGCGTGAACGTGGGTTCCTGACATCGCATGGCACAAAAATTCAACATGGTCAGCTAGTAAATGAGCTTCTCGAGTCACTGACCTTGCCACTACAAGTTGCAATTGTGAAATGCAGTGCACACAAAAAGATTCAAGATGATGTTGGTCGTGGGAATGCACTTGCAGATGAGGTTGCGAAAGAGACTGCAAGGAACGTGATGAGTCGAATGTATGTTGCAGGTCCCGCGAGATGGATTTGTGATGTGGGTATGTGTGAAGACACGATTGAAAGTGTGAAGTCTATACAATCCGAGGCCACTGAGAAAGAGGTGAATGAATGGAGAGAAAGCAAGGGTAGATTGGATGCGAATGGTTGTTGGGTCAAACTGTCGGAGCATCAGAGATGGCTGCTACCCGATGCGTACGTGCTTGCAGTGATGACAATGGCTCATGGAATGGCTCACATCAGTGTGAAAGGGATCTGTAAGTTGTTGGCCCCAGTATGGCAGAATAGTGGCATCCCAAAACGTGCAGAGAATGTGGTCAAGAACTGTATGGTGTGTCTGAAGTACAATCCTGGTAGGGGAACCCCAACTCCAGCTGGTCATTTTGCGCCTCCAACGTATCCGTTCGAGGTTTTGCAGCTAGACTTCATCCACATGGAGAGGTGCAACAACCTGAAATACGTACTCGTTGTTGTTTGTGCCTTTTCCAGGTGGGTGGAAGCGTATCCCCTTAAGGACAATACTGCCTTGTCCACAGCCAAAGCCCTAGTCAAAGAATTCTTCCCCAGGTTCGGAATGCCTCGAGTGGTCTGGAGTGATAATGGGAGTGAATTTGTGGGACGAGTGATGAAGAGAGTGTGTGAGAGTCTAGGCATACATCAGAAGTTCCACGCTGCAAATCACCCCCAATCAGCTGGATTAGTAGAGTGCTACAACAGCACCCTCAAGTTGAAATTAGCTAAGATCCAACCCAGCACAGGCCTTAAATGGCCTGACGCCCTGCCCTTGGCACTCCTATCTACCAGGATGACTGTCCATTCTAGAATGGGACTTAGTCCGCATGAGATCGTGTTTGGCCGCCCGGCCAACATATGGGGAGTGCCAAGGCCCAAAAAGCTAAGCGAGATAGAGCATCCTGTACTGCTTGACTATTTGCACGAATTGACAACTAAATTGCGTGTTTTACACCAACAGGTCCACAGTTCCAATCCGCCAGCGTCTGATGATCCAGGCCACACAATTGAACCTGGCACCTGGGTCCTGGTGCGAAACTTTCAGCGAACAAAGAACGAACAGCCCAGGTGGACCGGCCCACACCTCGTCCTTCTTTCCACAAGATCAGCCGTTCGGGTGGAAGGAAAGAAGAGCTGGATCCACGGGATCCATTGCAAACGGATCCCTCTGCCTCTGCCCTATGACCGGTGGGTCCAGGAGGGTGTCGCCGACTCAGAGACTGAATCTGTGCCCCGCTTCTTACCCTTCAGTGATGCACGTTTGAAAGGAACTGCTACAGAAAAGGAGAGTGATAATATTCTGCAAGGATTTGTGCCACCGTCAATGCAGTTGGACACTACAGAACCTGAAATCTTGTTTGAAGACCACACCATACCAGGGAAACAACGGTATAATCTGAGGCCAAGAAAAACAAACTAATAAAAATGAACTAATAAAGTTTACTTTCCCCAAGAACTATTTTTGATTGTGCAGCTCTCTCATCCAGGAAACGGATTTTCGAACCGCCTCCGGTTCTGCTGCTAGGGTCGCGGTTGCCACAGTCTTTGGAGTGCAGCTGGAGACGGTTAGGTCAACAGTTCTGGTTGGTCTAAGGGAATTACCCTGGACTGGACTGGACTGAGCAGAAGCACTCCTTAGCAGAATCAATCTCCCACCGCGGGCAGCAACTTAGAGGATGGAGTTTCCAAAGATGGAGAGACCTGCCAGATCTACGAATTTTGAAAAGACAATATGCACTGTGATGTCAAGAAAACAATTTTTAGTAATATGCATTTTAATGTTGTGTAGCATAATGATGTTTTTGGTGGGCTATGCTCTGTTCACCTTTCGAGTTACATTTGTACACGACACTCAGCCCACACCTCCTCCTACTGTTTCCCCTCATTCTTTTCACCCTCTACCTGAACACGAGTCTGCCAGAAGATTAGAATTTGTAAATAACTCATTCGTCCAGCTCCTACACCAGCACCAGTCTGTAATGAACACCACGAAATGTTGAGTATGTGGACTTATGCCACACACAACAGATAAGGGTATCCCGTATTTTGTCCTGCCATTTAGTTATTATGGTTCTCTGTGGGCTTTCCAGACCATGTTCCTGTTTGCCATAGAACCGTACCCCCCGCGTCCCACAGGAAGAAATTCAAGCAACAAGGCACTAGTGGCAGGAATCATAAATATGAGCAGGGATATCGACACGGTTAGAACGATTCCCAGAGATGAGTTGACACCTTATAGTCGATGGAATATAACTAAGTATGGGATTTCCTTAGCTGAGAGCCAGAAAGCAAAGAAATCCTCCCCAATCTGGATAGTACCCCATCAAGGTCACCTGTTTCTGCAGGGAAATGGCAAAAACCCTAGAGCTCAGTTAGGGAAGAGTGTCTGTACTGAGACTTACGTTTTCTCGTCTCAGACCTCTCCTTCATTCCTAGCAGCTAAGGGTACCTACTTCATCTGCCACGACAAGGCATATACATGGTTGAATTTTCAGGCACATGTTTTATCTCGTTTCTGCTGCCACCCACCTACACGGCCGAGGCAGATTACCACCAGACAAGGACAGTTAGGGGTGTCGTGAGTAAAGACGACACTGCAGAACAGGAGTTTGGAGATTTCGCAAAAGGTTTTCTGCCGTTTTGGGGGCCTATGGTGAACAGCAGGAATATTCGCCAATTGACGAGGGTAGCTGAATCCACCGTGATTGAGACGGCTGGTGCCCTTAGTAACTTGACTGCGGAGCTCCAGTCGGACCACCTTATGACTCTTCAGAACAGGGTTGCCCTAGATGTCATACTTGCAGACCGTGGTGGGGTATGCAAAGTGATCCAATCCAGTTGCTGCATTTTCATCCCTGACAATGCTCCGACAGTATACCAGGCCATCTCTAAACTGCACAAGATCTCTGAGTCCATTCATGTGGACAAAGGAGACTTGTCCTTGCTGGGGTGGTTCTGGGAACTGATATCTGCCTGGGGATGGAAAATTCTGATATTCATCCTGTTCATGTTCTGCCTGTGTGTACAGTGCACTCCTGCAATATGTGGCTTCTGTACTACATCATGTGTAAGGAAGCCTGTGTCCAGGGACGAACTGAGCAACAGGATGATGCTACAGCAGCATCTTCATGACTTCATGAATACAGATTTGGACTCAGATTAGCATGAGTTATTGCCTATATAAGGGCAAAAGGAGGGTCTGTGGTTCTGAAAAATCTGGACCCTGCTACAATGTGGTACCAAAGCCCAACACTCGTGTCACAAAATATCGTCATACCATGACGAATTTGGTATCGGCAGACCGGTAATGATTAGGACATTACACCTGTGCATTTGCGTCGTGATCGAGCCACGCAATCACCTCAAAACAGTAGTTTCTGTCTAGAACCCATGGGTTCCATTTTGTGAGTGGCATCCATCTTGTGGTTGCCCTTACATAGTCAATTGATCCAGGCCGAATTTGATCTGAAAGGACACGTCCTCCTTAGCTGACTCCCCCATGACCTGGCCGAGCTGACTCCACTGCCTCCAGCCAAACCTGTTCGGGCGGTTCCTCGCCCAGTGGCCGAGTAAGATAGCATCAAGGCACAACATGTCATAAACCATTCACTGCATACAAACCATGCTTTATCATACACACCTGTCCCTGTTTTCTTGTTTATGTCTAGTTTTACGATGAGGAGGTGCCCGATTTTATTGGGGTTTCATCAATATCTGATGGAAGTTCTGGGCCTGGCTGGGTAATCTATCACAAACTGGACATACGAAAATGTAGGCTGGCCATCATGACTTTGCTTTTTCATTGTTGTGAAAATATGTAAATGACCGTACTGTAAAACCAAAGAATTTTTGCCTGAAGTGTAATATTGTGTATAAAAGGAGAAGGCTGGTTCTGTAAAAACGAACAGTCTCCTGAGAATATAAACACCGGGCTGTTGTACTTCTAGGACGCTTGTTGCTTGGTTGCAGCCAATAAAACTCGATCCCTGACATCACCTAGAAGACTCTGTGTTTCTGTGGTCCAGAACAAGGAAGAACTCAAGAGGTCTATGGGTGTTTTTCCCCTGGCACAACCGGGTTCCTAAAAACCCGGTACCTCAAGAAGAGGAGCTTCTGATTTCCCTGGCCACTCCTTTGCGGTGAGCACAGGGGCCCTCAACTTCGATTTAGTTAGAGGGGCACTGTGGCCTTGTTTGCAGCAAGACACACAGGATTGTTCGCAGAAAGGCACACAAGAAATGTTGCAACATGAGTAGGGTAACCTGTGAGAACATTTAGCCCACTGGTTAGGGAGGAGCCATGAGTCATCCCCACCCACAGGCTAGTGCAACGCATAAATGTGGTACCCACAGTACCCTCCTTAAAGCACATTCTGGACCTGTGGCAGAACAGAACTGCACTGGACCTGCTGCCTCTGAACCGAGAAGAGCCCTGAAGGCTGGACCTGCTCTCCCTCTGGTACCCATGACAAGCTCCTGTTCAAGCTACTAGGACACAGCAAGCTACAGGAGGCCATTTCTGCAAGTGTCCAGCTGACCAGTTCCAACTGGACCTGCCCTGTACTGTGATGCTGCCCTCTGCTGGAATGAGACTTGACTCCCAAGTGATGTCCCCAAGGTCCTGGACCGTTTGCTGGTGCCAAACTGTACTCAGGACTTTTGGTTTCCACAATGTCTGAAGGAGCGGGACAAACCTGCCAAGTTGATCTAAGGAAGGTGTGTTGCAGGTGTGCCAAAGATTCAGATTGCTCCAACTTTGAGCTTTTCCTGAGCAGCAAATCCAATTTAGCTGGATTTCTCAGAGAAGGTTTCTGGCCTCGTGGAGCAGTCTTTAGCTACAGCTTGCAGCCTTGACCTGCTGGAAGAGTATTAGCTCCAACAAAAAGAAATCTTCACTGGGTGAAGGCGTGAAAAGTATCTGCCAGTGAGGGACCCTCTCTTGATGCTAAACTCAAACTACTCCAGCTCAGAGCTTTTCCTCCAAACGTCAACAGCTTATCCGAGACCTCATCCAGTGGCTAAATGACAAAATGGAGCCCTCGTCGGTCTTGGCCTGCTGACTTGACCCTCTGAGGATTTTTGGCTGCCATTTCAGAGACCTAGGGCCAGATTTATGGCCAAGTAATGCAATGGAGTTCAGCAAGTCACCTTACTGCGCTGCATTACCTGGTTAAGGACAGGAATGTGCTGTATTTAAAAAACTACAATGCATTCTATTCCTTGTCCCATGTATTGATGCATTATGGCTGCTTAGCTCCAAGCATTGTTTTTGTGCAGGAAGAAGCACATTTCTGCACAAAACCAAACCTGAGAGGATTGTTTCTATGTGTGCTACAGAAATTCATCTTTCTCTATGTGCTGCAAAATGTAGCACACATGGAAAGAGGAAGTAACAAGGAGAAATAAAGATAGGGGATATGTATCTTTTTGGTGCATTGCCAGGTTTACCAGTTCTGTCAGATCTGGGACTGCATCAAAAACACCCATGCAACGTTCATGGAACACGTCCCTGGCACAGAGTAAGGCAACACAGTGATTTGCGCTGCATTGCTTTTTGGGTTGCGTGGCTCTTGCACCACATTGCGTGGTGCAACAGCAACGAGGCTCGTAAATATTCCCCTAAAGACCTGATTTAGATCTTGGTAGATGGAGTATGTAAAGTTTCCATGGCAGAGTACTTTACTCCAAACATGTAGGGTTCTCCACCCGCCAAATTTAGAGCTGTCTGGTGGTCCAACGGACGGCCCTTGCATTTCCAGGAATTGAAATTTGCAATGGCATACTGGCTCCGCCAAACTTTAAATCAGGCCCTAAGCCTAAAGGGAAAACTTCCAATCAGGTCAAGCTTTGGTTTCTGCATCCGACCTGCGCTTTATTGCTGTCGGCCTTAACTTAGGCCTAGGTACCGGTCAATCACATCTCAATTAACTTAATGCACTATTTTCACATTTAAACTTTCAAAATTCATAACTCCAGTTTCCCATATTGTATTTGTCTGTTTTGTTGTCATTTTATTTATTAAAATATACTCAAATTTTTTTAATTACTTTGGGATTTTTATTATGTTTTCTTTTCACGTTATCACTGTTTGAGTACTGCATAAATACTTACACATTGCATCCATGTTAAGCCTTTCTGCTCTGTGCCTTACCTACCCAGGGTTCAGCTCAGGTTAATTTAGTCACTTTAAAGGTTAACCCTAACAAGGATAGTGGGTGTTAGTTAAGGTCAGCATTCATTGCCATCAAATAATTTCTTACAGCGGTCTACTCTCGCTGGTCCCTGTCAAGAACACATAGAGGGCTGGGAATAATAAACTGCAAATACATGGAAGTATGATCATAAAAATAAGCATCCACTGAAAAAAATGGTGAAGGATTAGATTATGGTTTATTTTGCTCTTAAGACATTAACATATGTTAATAAAAAATCTCCATGAAAAAAAGATTGTTAAAGTGATGCCATGGTAAAGAAGAAAACCCATTGAACTTGATTAGTTATGGTTAGCTGTGAAAAATGTAACTCACTCAATAATGGCGTGCAGATGACCTTTCATATAATGGCACAGATGGCATCACATATTACATAATTGATTTCATCACTGATGGCATTGCATACCATTTTACCCTTGGTATCATCAGTGACATCACTATGAACTACCAAGACAATTAACTGTCCTGCTACTGGGCTACAGGGGAAAGGTCCAGATGTAAGAGCCTATTTTGGATTGTGGGAATAGGACTGGCTACCATATGATATCTGTGTATAAGGCCTAGTTGAATCCCTGTAAGTAATTCTTGCTGCACACAGCTAAAGTTCTTGCGCAGTAGGCTACGTTCACATTGTGGGTGTGTATGTGTGTATAGCTGAAGGTAAGTTGCACTATCAGGAAATAACACATACAAAATAAATGATTGCATATATATGATTATGTGATCATTGATGTCAAGGGTGAGTGCCTAATCCAATTTTTTATGGATAGCTTAATATTTTCATTCAGCATGATCAAATTCACATAATATTTAAGTATGTATTTATCTCATGACAAGAGGGTACAGAATGATTTGCACATGATCAAACAGGTTGGACGATGGCAACACTAAGAAAAAGGACTCAGGTTTGCTAGTTGGGAAGCCTACAAAAAAGTTCCAAGATTATTTCTAATACCTGCTACACC
Source organism: Lissotriton vulgaris (assembly GCF_964263255.1). Classification (NCBI taxonomy): domain Eukaryota; kingdom Metazoa; phylum Chordata; class Amphibia; order Caudata; family Salamandridae; genus Lissotriton; species Lissotriton vulgaris. Next base: position 2,100,500,185 of record NC_141685.1, on the reverse strand, counting down.
TCTCTGCATGGAGAAGTGTGGCTCAACGGTTAGAGGCGGCAGACCCGGAGGCAGAGGTCGGCCCGGGACCAGGGTTTAATTCCCGACGCGGACGGGTGCAGGACCAATGTCAGCTGGCCCGATAAATCTCGCCTCGGTGCCACTCTAACCATGGGGTCCCACGCTGCAACTCTGGGCAATAGCTTGCTTAATCTCCACTCTGGCCCCATCACCGCCGGGGATGCCTGGCTGCACCTTGGGGATGCCCAGTAAAGGGACCATCTCACAGGGAAAGCCAGGACGGGTTTCCCAATGGTACAGCGCTGGGACGCCTCAGGGTAACCACGCGCTCTATAAATCCAACATTCATTCATTCAATCTGCGTGTTAGTTTGACACACAGGCCTCTAATTATGCTGAAGATCTGATGCGCCTGTTTAAAAAGATAATCCATGTTGCTGTTAAACTGTACAATCTGAAAGAGACTATTAGTTATAGATTCCTTACCTTAGAATTACCCCAAGGCGTCAGACTGTATCCAGAGAGTTTTTTCTCAACAGTCCCCCTGAGTGTCTGTAGGTGGTGTCGGTCAACACCGCGTTCGCCGTCGGCTTCGTGATTGCCGGGATGACGTTGTGGTATCTACTTAGACACTGCCCCTGTGTGCTGGCATCAGTTATTTCCTTTTCCGCGACAGGCAGCGCAGATCCGGAAGAGCGGTACCCTTAGTCACATTTTCACTAAAACATTTTCGACTTTTGTCGACATCTTTTTCGAGTCGTTTGACTCCTAGTACACGTAGGGATGTCCCATCGTCAGACCGGCTTCAAGCCTTGTGACTCCTGTCACAAGCTGATGTTTGTCACGGATCCGCTCCTCCTGTGCCTGAGGGTCTTGGAGCATGACTCCGACCCGAAGTCGTGTTCCGACTGTCAGGACATGAACCCGAAGTTTTTGCAGGAGCGGTCCCGAAAGCTTCTGGAAGTCCAGCAGTCGGCTCTGCGCCGCTCGAGGTCCCGGTCTTGAGGAAGGTCTCTGGACAGGTGATGGAGCCACCAGCATCATTCCTCATTGAAGTCTTTGTCATCGGGTAAGTCAAAGTCAAAGCTCAAGAAGAAGGCAAAAAAGCATTGTTGCCCTTTGCCTTCTCCCCGTTCTTCAACTGACGCTCTGCCCTGGAGCCTGCTGGGATGTATCTGAGCGTCCCTCCCTTTCCGGGAGCCGAAGCGTCCCGTGCCCAGCTTTGTACCTTTTATGAAGCCCTCGGTTCCATCTTTGGGCATGCTGACTCCACCGGCTCGCCTTCGGGCCCCACAAACATGCCTGGGGGGTCTAGGCCTTCGATGCTGGCAGATCCGGCCTTGGCGTCGCAGGGCCCCCAAGGATCCAGGCCTGGATCCAGATCAGTGCCGGTCAGCCTCACGGTACCTTCCACGACGCCGATCCCTCTGATTATCCCTCTGATGATGTCTCGACCAGTTGCGTCCCCAGCTGGCATCAATTCCGGTCTCCGCCTCGATTTAGACAACATGGAGCCAGACAGGCATCAGCCGATGCCGGTAATGGAGGGTACTTTTGTAACCACTGTTCTTCCCTGGCATTCCTTAACACTCTGAGTGGCGGCCAGAGGAGGGTGAGGAGGATTGGGAGGCTCTGTTGAACCTATGGCAGACCAGCTTCAAGAGCCAGACTGGAGAGAGGGGTTGGGTGACGCCAGTGATCTGTATACTTCCCCAGACCTTGGTATGCTTTCTCCCCCTACCGTGGCTATGGAGGAGGGAGCTTCCAATGCTGTGGTGTTGCATAGGATGGCTGAGGCTTTGGGCCTTGAGCTTCCTACTTTGGCAGTCAGGACTAACATCCTGTATGAGGTGCTTCAGCCGGCAGCAGCCTCTTCGGAGCCCTTGCTGCCTTTCAATAAGGCCCTCACTGACGTCCTTCTGAGCTTCTGGTCTAAACCCAGGCACAGAGGCTCCTGTGGATAGGATGATCACCCAACGGCACCGGGCAACCCACTTTTCCTCTCCCAACACCCTATCCCCGGGAGCTTGGTGGTCCAAGCCTCCTCTTCAAAATGAAGCGCTTTCCCTACAGCTCCTCAAGATAGGGAATCCAAGAAGTTCGACCATCTTGGCAAGAAGATATTTTCTTCTGCCACCTTAGGACTGCGGTCAGTGAACACTGCATGTCTCGTGGGCCCTTACACACATTCAGTGTGGGACACAGTTGCACAAGTGCTGCCACAGTACCCGGAGGAGGCCCGGACCGTGCTCGCTCGCGATGTTGCTGAGGGTCGGGACACAGCAAAGTTCACCATCTGGTGTGAATGGGATACTGCCAACTCGTTTGGTAGGACGATTTCCACATCAGTAGCCCTGGGATGCTTCACCTGGCTGAGAACCTCTGGATTCTCTGGGGATGTCCAATCTACCCTTTTGGACATGCCTTTTGATGGCTGTCGCCTGTTTGGACTCTAGAGCTATGATCAGGTCCTTTGGAGTTGCAGCGACTTTTTGTCCCATGCAATCTGCCTTTTGCCCCTTTCATGGCCATGGAAGGGGTGCCCCACCACGTTTCACCCAGGGCCACATGGCTGTACAGGCCACCCAGCCTCTGTGTGGCCAGGGACGTGGGACCCAGCGTCGTGGGTTAGGGGGATAGAGGGCGGGCCAGTCTACCAATGCCTCCCTGCAGCTGCCTCCAAACCTTCCTAGTCCGATCTTTCAAGGTCACCGGAGGTGGTGCAAGGTCTCTTTCAGAAGTGGGGAGAGCCTTGGTTAGATCTGTTTGCCACCAAAGAGAATGTGCAATGTCAGCAGTTCTGCATGTTGGAATTTTCAAGGTGGCACTCGCTTGGCGATGCTTTTCATTGCGAGTGAAATTGCAGTCTTTATACGCCTTTGCGCCTATACCACTTCTGCCCAGAGTGCTAAAGAAGATCAAGCGTGACCGGGCCCAAGTCATTCTTGTGGCACCGGACCGGGCACAAAGAGTCTGGTATCCCGAGCTCTTGAACATGGCCATCCATCCTCTGATCAGACTGCCTCTTCAGGAGGATCTTCTGTCGCAGCAGATGGGGGGTTTCCTCCACCCGAACCTGTCCAGCCTCCACCTCCTCTTGTGGAGATTGAGCGGCACCAATTGACAGCTTTTGACCTTCCTCCCGAAGTCTGTAATGTCATCTTGGCAGCCAGGCGTCCTTCAACTAAAACAGTATACTCCTGTTCATGGAACAACTTTGTAGCGTGGTGCATAGCAAAGGTTGTGCATCCCCTTTCTGACCCTCTTTCAGAGGTTCTCCTCTTCATTCTATCTTTGGCCCAGCAGGGCTCTGCTCTGGGCACACTTAAAGGCTATCTTTCGGCCATTTTGCCCTTTCACTGCCTTCTCTTTTCATGTCCCCTGTTGTGAATAGGTTTCTTAAGGGCATTACTCACCTCTTTCCTCCTATTCCTTTGGTAACACCCCAGTGGGACTTGATTTGGGTCTTAACTTACCTTATGTGTGCTCCTTTCGAGCAACTACATAATTGTCCTCTCAGACTCTTGACTTTAAAAACTGCTTTCCTGTTTGCCATCACCTCTGATGAGTGAGCTTCAGGCTCTATCTTTTAAATCTCCTTTCCTGGTTGTCCTTTGAACTAGACTAATAACAAAAAGAGGATACTAGTGGTATAAAAGTATGAAGCTAAGGAAGCAGACACAGTGGCAAGAAAGGATGTCTTGTATAGGTATCTCCATGAAATATAGAAAGTAGGAGAAAAGTAGGATAAAAAGAAACCCATCAGCCCACCCGGTGGCGAAGCATCATCATCTGGGATTTTATAGATAAACTGGTATCTATTCTAGGTATCTCACTAGTTGTTATCCTGAGATGTCCAAGTTAAGATCCACCAGTGATGTGAGACAGCCAAACATGAAGATGCATTGGTGCTGAGAAACAATTTGCAGTGTTGAAGGTGTGTGAAAATGCATAAAACATGAAACTAATATTAACTATTATGATACCAAAAGACAAATTTATTGAAAGGTCATCATAATGTCAAGGTTAAAAATAGTGTTAGATAGTGTAAATAGATGGTAACTATCTATGATTAAGTAGGTCAACATGTTTCAACTATTCAAGGACGGTAGGTAGACCAGTGGCTTTCTTCAGGACCAATTATTTAACACTACTGCAAAGAACAAGTGTATAGAAAGTATAAATAATCAGAGCAACATCCTACCATTTGTAAGATTCCAGATTCAGGAAATGATGTCTCTGTAATATGATTCTTTTCCTGCAAAATAGCATATATACAAATACAGGCACAGACAGTTTATTGAACGCCACTGTGATGACAAATGAAAAGCCACATAACTGCATGCTGTAGCTACTGTATACTATCTGCATGCGGAGTTGATCTCCATCCGGGAAACCAACTTAACTCACCCAGAAAATTCTTGGGATCAGGCCTAACCTCTCCTGGCGCTCGCTCAGGCAATGAGGCCCGCTATATGGAAGAAATAGCAAGAAAACACATATTATCCTGCCATTTTAATCATATTAGCAATCAATCAACCTTGGTAATCATAGGAAACACAAGAGGGCAGTCTGAAACAGACTCCGCGATGTAATAATGATGTTGTTATGAAAAAATGTCCTTTTACATTGTGTATAAACCGCTTAGAGTTCTGAAAATCAGATAGGTGACTTGGTATGTGCAGGCTAATGTGGAATGCCTGCAATAGTCTATGCACATAGATGTCCAAGTCAAAACACCAAACCAAGCGGCAATATGGAAAGAAAACGAATGGTGGAACTCGAATACTGCTCATTAGAAATTTCCTCCAGAGTCAAAGACCCAGTAAGTGGCCGTCCAATTAGAATCTATAGAGCGTGAGCAGAACGGCGAAGGAAAGCCAGGAAATCCCGATCATTCTGAACGTCATTCAAGTGTCTTGCGGCCATTCCTGTCCGTCGGTACCTCGGGCTTAGTCCTAAGCCGAGGGGGAGGTACCCGACGAAACAGGAAAGCCGCTATATATCCTGTTGCTACATCTTCCTAATTAGGCCCCACGGACCAGAATGGGAACCGGTCACCGCCCGGAAAATCAGTTTGTATCCGGTATATGCTCGCTCTGGTTGGGTCGTGTTTAAGCACAAAAATGCCAAATAGTAGCGGACATTAAAGAGAGCTACAAAAGGGAACTAGAACCGGAAACAATCTCTATATCCGGTTCGTGCTCGTATGGATTGGCCGCTTGTTGTTTCTGATAGATACATCTGCCAGTGCATTCCTCACCTTGTGAATATGCCCCTGCATCAGCAGCATTCGGAAATTCTTTTTTGTAGCTTCGCGCTGACGTGGTCCGACGTCACAGAGGCACGGCATCGCGTGTGACTCCGCTGACGTCACCGACACCATAATAGGCCCAAGCCAGCGAGATGACATCAGTTCCCTTTTTTCCGCGTCGTCGACGCTAACGGTTTTCTGGGATCGTACAGTAGCTTAGTAGTAACTTTGTTACTTTGTGATTATTTTCACTGTATCTTCGTCTTCTGTTGAGATGTCTTCGAAGAAGACTGCTTTTAAGGCTTGCGGGGAATGTGGCAAGACTATGTCCATAACTGACCCGCATGAGTGCTGTGTCTGGTGTCTAAGCTCTGACCATGACGTCGAAGATTGCCAATCGTGCAAGAAAATGACTCCAAAGGCCCTTCGGGAGAAAGAGATGAAGCTCCTCGTTGCAAAGGTTAAGAACAAGAAAGAAAAGAAGTCTTCAAAGTTTTGGTCTCGACGTTCGAGGTCGAGATCGAGGTCGAGATCGGAGTCATCATCTGCCCATGCTTCAAAGTTTTCTAGGAAGAAGCATAAGAAGAGGGGTCATGAGTCACGTTATCACTCAGGAAAGGACTCCAGTTCACAACCGAAGTCGCAAGTGAGGCTTCTTTGAAAGGAAATGGAGGTTTTGGCGTCGGAAGCTCAGGACACAGATGGTGAGGCTTTGCTTCCGAATTCGCCAGGGTCACCGAAGCAAGTGAACCCTTCTCCGAATCCGTCTAATCCTTCTGGTCGGGAGGATGAAGGTGAGGTGGATGAGGTTGGTGATGATGAGGTGCAAGTGCCAGTGGGTTCGTCGACCCCGGTGTCGCAGGTCCAGGAGGAGGTCGACGTTGTGACGACTCCGCCTCCTAGAGAGCAACCAGGTGTACCTTATCCAGCCTTCCCGGCTCCTGGTCAGGATCCATCCCAGTTCCTGAATGCAATGTTCGGAGTTTACTCCAGGGCGATGTACCCCTCTGGTGCACCTGTTGGTCCCACGGGTCCTATGGCATTTAACTTGGGCTTTCCCCAGGCTTATGCTCCTGCGCCCTTCATGCCTTGCATGCCGGCTCTTACACCGCAATGTCATTTTCTGACGCCGGCGAAGTCGTCGACGTCGCACCAGTCGACGCCGATTCCATCGACGCCGGTGCGCACGACTCCGAGGCAGGATTCTGTTTGACCTCGACTTCGCCCGACTTCGGGTTTGACGCCGGCTCCGGCGTACTCGGTTCCGGATCCGTCGGCTTCGCTTACTAAGGAAAGATCAAGGCATGAAGCCCAGAGACTTCTGGAGGAAGAAAGGTATCAGTTTGCTTATGTTGAAGAAGGGGAGTTACAGGATTCTGATGATCCTTTTGATGACCTGAGAGAGGCCAGTGGGCTTGAACTGTCCCCTGAGTGGGATTTGGCTTCTGTGTCAGATGTACCTAGATGTGATGCCATATCATGTTGTTATTAAAAAGGCAGCAAGCTTATTGAATATCACTCTGCCCACTTCGGAGTATAAGTCTAATCTTGTAACAGAGGTCTTACACTCCCCTTCTTCAGTTATTGAGCCAATGCTGCCGTTTAATGATGCTTTGGCTGAACCCATCTATGAGATCTGGAAGAAGCCTTTGACAGCTCCAGCTGTTTCAAGGTCTGTGGCCAGGAGATATAGGGTTGCGCCTGGTGACCCGGACATTTTGTCAACACACCCTCTGCCTGAGAGTCTGGTTGTGCAGGCTGCCTGCTCAAAGAAGTCTGTAGGGGCCTTTCCGCATGTTCCTGGGGAAAAGGAATCCAGAAAGCAAGACCAGGCGGCCAAGAAGGTCTTCTCTTTAGCCAGTATGGCGTTAAAATCTACCAACGCAACTTGTCTTATGGGACGGTACATCCATGCCTTGATGGATTCCGTAAAGCAGTTAGTGCCAAAAATTCCTGGGGTGGACAGAAAGGATTTTCAGGAGGTAATTGCGGACACTCAGGTTGCTGCAAGACAAGTGATACAGAGTGGGCTGGACACTGCGGATTCGGTGGCGAGAGTCATTGGCTCTTCGGTGGCTGCTAGAAGAACTCCGTGGCCAAAAACATTGGAGTTTTCTGCAGATGTACAGTCTGCTGTGATGGACTTGCCATTTGATGGCTCAGGATTGTTTGGCAAGAAATCTGACGCTGCCTTGGAACGTTTCAAAGATAGTAGGGCCACAGCAAAATCTTTGGGACTTCAAACCAGGGGACTACTGGAAGGCGCTTCAGAGGATTTGGAAGATCTTCCTTTTGTTCCTATAAAAAATTGCAGCAGCAGCCACAACAACAGCAGAATACGCTGTATAAGTCCTATAAAGGAAGACAACGAGCTTGTCCTAGAGGTCGTCAAGCCTCCTCCTCCTCCTATTCCCCTTCCCAGCCCCCTGCCACCGCAGCAAAGCAGCCCTAGATCTGCCATTCCGGATCATGTGGGCCTAGTTGGCGGCCGGCTTACCCATTTTCTACGAAATTGGGAATTGATTACCTCAGATCTTTGGGTTCTCAATCTCGTGGAGAATGGGTATGCTCTTCCCTTTCGGGAATTTCCCCCAAATTACCCTCCTTGCCAGGGTTTTTGTTCGGAGGACCATCTGATGCTCCTGCAGGAAGAAGCCCTGGCTCTGTTCAGAAAGGGTGCAATAGAGGTGGTACCAGAGCAGGAGAGGGGTCAGGGGTGCTACTCCCGGTATTTTCTGATCCCCAAGAAGGATGGCAGACTCCGTCCAATCCTAGATCTCAGGATCTTGAACCTTCACCTGAAGCAGGAGAAGTTCAAGATGCTCACCCTTGCACAGGTTCTTCAAGCGCTGCTGGAAGAAGACTGAATGTTGTTGATCGATTTGCAGGATGCCTATTTTCACATCCCAATCCTGAAGTCGCACAGAAAGTATCTCCGTATGACGGTTGGCTCGCAACACTACCAGTTTGCGGTCCTTCCGTTTGATCTTACTACTGCGCCTCGAGTCTTCACCAAGGTGATGGCAGTGGTGGCTGCGCATCTCAGAAGGTTGGGGATACCTGTATTCCCGTATCTGGACGATTGGCTGATCAAAGCAGAATCTCCAGAGATAGTGCTGCATCATCTGCAGGAGACAACTCAGTTGTTGCACATGTTGGATAAATGTACCCAAATGTCACCTGGTGCCCTCCCAGCGCAACCTGTTCATAGGTGCGGTACTGGATACAACTGTGTGTCGTGCATTCCCTCCTCCTCAAAGGATTCGCGACATACAGGAAATGATTCCTTTGTTTTTCAATGGAGCGGTCGTTCCAGTCCTGAAGGTCCTTCACTTGCTCGGTCTGATGGCTTCTTGCATTCTGTTGATCAATCATGCACGCTGGCACATGTGGGCACACCAGTGGTGCCTCCGCAGGCAATGGTATCAACACAACGGGGATTTCAGGGAGTCAGTGAGGATCTCCAGAGAAACTGCAGCGGATCTGACTTGGTGGGGCGTGGAAGGCAACCTGTCACAAGGAAAGCCTTTTCATCTACCCCCATCAGTGGCCACAGTGATAACGGATGCATCCACTCTAGAGTGGGATGCTCATCTGGGGGATCTGGAGGTCAAGGGTCTTTGGTCTCCAGAGGAAAGGTTGCTTCACATCAACCTTCTAGAGGTGCGGGCGATACGTCTGGCACTCAAGGCCTTCCTCCCTTCCCTTCGCGGTCAGTCAGTCCAAGTCCTGACGGACAACACGACCGCGATGTGGTATGTCAACAAGCAGGGAGGAGTAGGTTCGCAGTGTCTCTGCAAAGAGGCTCTGCGTCTCTGGTCCTGACCATCAGATTTGTCTGATGGCAAATCATCTGGCCGGAGTTCTGAACGTGCGAGGAGACAGTCTCAGTCCTCAGTTCTCCGCTGACCACGAGTGGAGGCTTCACCCGGAGGTAGTTCGTCACGTCTTCCGGACGTGGGGAACTCCTCAGGTGGACCTGTTCGCCACTCATGAGAATGCTCACTGCCCGTCATTCTGCAGCCTCCAGTATCCGATGCAGGGAGCCTTGGGGGACGCCTTTCAGTTGAGTTGGGACTCACAACTCCTTTACGCGTTTCCTCCCATACCCTTGATTCCTCGGGTTCTGAGGAAGGTTCGCCAAGACTGGGCCCAAGTTATATTGATCGCCCCGGATTGGCCAAGAAGGGTGTGGTATACAGATCTTCTCCACCTCTCCTCGTGCCCTCCGCTCAGTCTCCCTCACAGGGCAGATCTCCTCTCCCAGATGGAGGGTCAGGTTCTACACCCCCACCTCCAGACCTTACACCTTCAAGCCTGGAGATTGAACGGGGCAATCTGATTTCCTTTTCTCTTCCGCACAATGTGGTAGATGTCATCTTGTCGGCCAGGCGTGACTCTACCAAGTCCATTTATTCTTATAGATGGTCTAAGTTTGTTGCTTGGTGCGGGGAGAAGTCCGTTGACCCTTTAAGGGCTCGTTTGTCCAATATACTTCAATTCGCACTTTCTTTGGCCCAGCAGGGTTTTGCAGTGGCAACTATCAAAGGTTATTTGTCGGCCTTGTCGGCTTTCCTTTGTTTGCCAGACCAGCCCTCTTTGTTTAAGTCTCCTATTGTTTTGCGTTTCATTAAGGGGCTAATGAATAAATTTCCTCCTACACCATTTATTGTACCTCAATGGGACTTGAACCTTGTTCTTACGTTTTTAATGGGTTCACCTTTTGAGCCTTTACACACATGTCCCTTGAGACTTTTGTCTTTCAATACTGTTTTTCTGGTGGTAATTACATCGGCAAGGAGGGTAAGTGAGCTTCAAGCTCTTAGTTCTAAGCCCCCGTTTTTATCCATCCATACTGAAAGAATGGTTCTAATAACCAGGGCTGCTATTCTGCCTAAAGTGGTTACTCCTTTCCATCTGGGGCAGTCTGTTACCCTCCCTACCTTTTATCCTCCCCCTCACCCTTCCAAGGAGGGGGAGAGGCTTCACCGCTTGGACCCTAAGAGGGCGGTGAGCTTTTACCTGGACAGGACACAGGAGTTCAGGTTGGATGACCAGCTGTTCGTAGGCTTTGCTGGCTGCAAGAAGGGGAAGGCGGTGCACAAGCGCACGCTCTCAAGGTGGATCATCCTCTGCATTAAGATTTGCAACGCCCTTGCGGGTAAGGACCCTCCAGAGGGTATAAGAGCTCACTCTACTAGAGCAAAGTCATCAACATCTGCTTTGTCTAGGGGTGTTCCAGTTGAGGACATTTGTAAAGCGGCGACTTGGGCCTCCCTCCATACTTTTGCGAAGCATTACTGCTTAGATGCCAAAGTGAGGAGGGAGGGCCACTTTGTGTGTGCTGTCCTCCAGGATTTTCCGGTATAGGAGAGTGGACACCCTCCTCCGGGAGTGTGGACTGCTGTGGGACTCTATTCACAAGGTGAGGAATCCACTGGCAGATGTATCTATCAGAAGAACAAGTTACTTACCTTTGATATTGCTTTTTCTGGTAGATACAGTATCTGCCTGTGGATTTCTCACTGACCCACCCGCCTCCCCGTTGTCCACTCTTTTATACCTGAGTAACAATAATGTATTTACTTTGTTTTCAAGAAATTGGTTATTTCAAATGTTTAATTGCATTTGTTTCACACTGTGTGTGTTACCTTGATATTTGTGTATTGTGTATACTATGTATGGGAATAACCTGGCTCAGATCTTTTCTAAGCAACAGGACCTTTCAGGTCTTTGAGGGAGACATTGTCTCCTCCAGTAAACCTCTGAACTGCGGGGTACCACAGGCCTCATCATTGAGCCCTACGTTATTCAACGTCTATATGAGACCACTGGCTGAGGTCGTCCATCCATATGGCATTACATAACTGATTCTCTGTGATGACTGTGTCTGGCAGGTAGCACCATTTCTTTTCTGTAGCGCTTGGACGCCCCAGGGCAGCAACCGCACTCTACAAATCCCCTTTTCATTTCATTTCATTTCATTTAATCTCTACTGTCATTGGTCCGTCCGTGTGCCTCGAAGCCATGGAAAAAAGGGCGGAACTGATGTCATCACACCAGCGTGGGCCTATGATGGTGTTGGTGACGTCCACGGAGTCGCACGCAATGCCGTGCCTCTGTGACGTCGGACCACGTCGGCGCGAAGCTACAAAAAAGAATTTCCGAATGCTGCTGACGCAGGGGGATATTCACAAGGTGAGGGATCCACAGGCAGATACTGTATCTACCACAAAAAGCGTTACCAAAGGTAAGTAGCTTGTTCATTACGTAGATCTTAGTAGAAAACCGGAAATTATTCCGATTCAGGAAAAATATCCATTGGTTCAGCTTAATAACCAATAAGGTGGCGAAGACTGGTGTGGAACAAGTCTATTCAATTTGCTTTTTGGAGAAGCGGACCTGATTGTGAGCATGTTTTACAGAGGTGTCCGCTCGAAGGCAGAAAGAGATATTTTGACATGATTCATGTATGGGCTATAGAACCAAACTTGGTTCCGAACGCGAGTATCAAGGAGTTCAAGAGTCATGCCGCAAATTAGAGCACAACCCAGTTTTGCAACCAAGAAGATGGCAAAGACTAGTGTAAAGATATCTACTGGTATTACTACACGAGATGTGGACCTGATGATGAACATTTTGTACACAAGTGATAGAAGGTCACTCAAAACCACAGTGTGTATTTCATATGATGAACTCTGAATTAATGTGAACTCTAGAAACAGTGTAAATATTAGGACTATCGGTCCGCGATAAATGTACATCTGGAGGTGATCAATCATCTTATCTATACAGGTCTGCTGTGGGCATCCCAGGTACAATAGGAGACACAGAGAAGTGTTTGTGTGTTGTTTCATAATATATATTAAATAGTGATCCACACGGTCTCACATACAATTTTGGTCGACTGTTTATTTAACGCAGGTATAGGAGGAGTGGCATTGGCATGGTTTAGAAATTTCCTCAACCAAAGACGTCAAGTCACGGTATTGGGTGAATTTAAATCTGAAGTAAAAGTCATCAGCTCAGGGGTCCCCCAGGGCTCTAGTTTGAGCCCTGTACTTTTCAACCTTTACATGATACCCCTGATTGAGCTAATCGCCTCCTATCAGATTAGCACCATATCATACGCGGATGACACGCAGCTTATCCTGGTGTTGGATAGGGAGCTGCCCGGAGCAGAGGAAAATCTAAAAAACTGCCTTACGGCCACATTTGAGTGGATGAATAGCAATCATCTCAAGTGTAATTCCGGGAAGACGGAAATCTTACCCTTCGGTCCTCAAAACTTGTTTTCCCCCAAACAATGGTGGCCCGAGGATGCTGAAGCTCCCCCCAACACTATCTCTTCTGCTCGTAATCTGGGCATCAATTTTGATGACCAACTGTCATTTAAGCAGCAAGCGGTAGGCGTGGCTAGCACGTGTTTCCATATCATTAGATCGCTTAGGAAGTTCTTTGATCTTCTTCCTCTTGCAGCAAGGAAAACAGTGGCAGTAGCGCCGATAACATCAAGACTGGACTACTGCAAAAGCCTGTATGCGGGAACGAATAATGCCGTGCTCCACAGGCTGCAGTTGGTCCAGCATGCTACGGCCCGTTTGGTACTTCGCTGGCCTAGAAAGTCATCTGCTTCAGCCGCGCTCAAGACTCTTCATTGGTTACCAATACACAAGCGTATTTTATTTAATATCCTTGTTATCACCTTCAGAGCCTTTCAGCTACAAGGGCCCAGGTACTTGTCCAATGGCTTTAAACATTATCAGCCAGCCCGTTGCCTGAGGTCCGCTAATCAAAATCTATTGGTAACCCCCAGATTCAGATTGGTCACTAAAGGTGGGAAATCTCTTTTTGTCCTGGGTTCCAGGGCTTGGAACAAACTGCCACCCCAGCTTCGGCTAATGTCTAATGAGAGCCATTTCAGGAAGTCCCTGAAGACATGGGTGTTCTCTCTCGCTGGCGCTGCCTGTAGGGCACTGATGTAATATGTGTAGTATGTTCTGAGCTGCCTCTAGTCCACCAACCTATTCCAGCTGGGTTGGTCCTAAGCGCCAAGATGCTTCATGGAGTGGTAGTAGCGCTATATAAATGTGATGTTATATTACATGACATTACATCCAGGGGATGTCATCGTTTAGGCCTTCCGCATCACATTTTAGCTTGAAAACCCATTGCTGTTCTCTGATGAACAGGTACCGTGCAATGTCACTAAAATGATGGGGGATGAAAGGTTGTTCTAGTACAACCCATTGCATCTCTTCAGCTTTGTGTTTCTTGGTCAAACAGTGGCTCGTCAGGCGTGTCGCTTGTTTATTGCATCTTATGGTGCTTTTATGTTCATCAATACGAAGCTTCACTTTCCTGGTTGTCATCCCCAGGTACCTCAAGGAACATGGGGATGTGACTATGTAGATGACCTTTTCACTGTTACAGTTCGTATGTTTTTTAGTATCCATGGTCTTCTTTCGGTGCCAACATCTACTGTTAATGTCTTTTTTGTTTGCAGACAAGCAGTACAAGAGCCACATGGGTAGTGGCCCTGAACAGACGGGAGACCCCAAAGTGTAGTGGCAGATTCCTGGTGTTGAAGTCTAGGTCTAGTATGTATCAGATCGTCTCGTAGGCTCTGTCCTTTTTTGAAGGAAAAGAGTGGAAAAGGTATGTTCTTTCCTGCTGTATTTAGAATATGCCAGTGCTTGCGAATCGTCTTCTGTACTTGAGTGGACAAAGTACTAAATGTTGTAATGAGGAATGACACCCCCAGGATCACTATTTGATAGATATTATGAAACAACACTCAAACCCTTCTCTGTGTCTCCTATTGTACCTGGGATGCCCACAGCAGACCTGTATAGATAAGATGATTGATCACCTCCAGTTGTACATTTTTCGCGGACCGATAGTCCTAATATTACACTGTTTCTAGAGTTCACATTAATTCAGAGTTCATCATATGAAATACCCACTGTGGTTTTCAGTGACCTTCTATCACTTGTGTAGAACATGTTCATCATCAGGTCCACATCTCGTATAGTAATACCAGTAGATATCTTTACACTATTCTTTGCCATCGTCTTAGTTGCAAAACTGGGGAGTGCTCTAATTTGGGGCATGAATCTTGAACTCCTTGATACTCGCGTTTGGAACCAAGTTTGGTTCCATAGCCCATACATGAACCATGTCAAAATACCTCTTTCTGCCTTCAATCGGACACCTCTGTTAAACATACTCACAATCAGGTCCGCTTCTCCAAAAAACAAATTAAATAGATTTGTTCCACACCAGTCTTTGCCACCTTATTGGTTATTAAGCTGAACCAATGGATATATTTTTTCCGAATCGAAATAGTTTCTGTTTTTCTTCTAAGACCTGCGCAACACAACAAACGGCCAATCCATACGATCACGAACCGGATATAGATATTGTTTCCAGTTCCCTTTTTGTACCTCTCTTCATGGTCCGCTACTGGTTTGCATTTTTATGCTTAAACACGACCCAATCAGAGCGAGCATACACCGGATACAAACTGATCTTCCGGGCGGTGTTCCACTCTGGTCCGTGAGGCCTAATTAAGAACATGTAGCAACAGGACATAAATAGCGGCTATTTCGAGTTGTACAATTATCGCGGACCCATAGTCCGAATATTCATATTAATTCAGATTTCATTATATGAAATACCCATTGTGGTTTTGAGTGACCTTCTATCACTTGTGTACAACATGTTCACCATCAGGTCCACATCTCGTGTAGCAATACCAGCAGACATCTTTACACCAGTCTTTGCCACTTCCTTGGTTACAAAACTGGGTTATGCTCTATTTTGGGGCATGATTTTTTAACTCCTTGATACTCGCATTCAGAACCAAGTTTTGTTCTGTAGCCCATACATAAATCATGTCAAAATACCTCTTTTTGCCTTCAAGCGGACACCTCTGTTAAACATGCTCACAATCAAGTCCGCTTCCCCAAAAAGCAAATTGAATAGACTTTTTCCATACCAGTCTTCGCCACCTTATTGGTTATTAAGCTGAACCAATGGATATTTTTCCTGAATCAGAATAGTTTCCAGTTTTCCACTAAGACCTACGTAATACAACAAGCAGCCAATCCATACGAGCACGAACCGGATATAGAGATAGTTTCCGGTTCTAGTTCCCTTTTGTAGCTCTCTTTATGCTCCGCTACTATTTTGCATTTTTGTGCTTAAACACGACCCAACCAGAGTGAGCATATACCGGATACAAACTGATTTTCCGGGCAGTGACCGGTTCCCATTCTGGTCCGTGGGGCCTAATTAAGAATATGTAGCAACAGGATATAAATAGCGGCTTTCCTGTTCCGTCGGGTACCTCCCCCTGGGCTTAGGACTTAGCACGAGGTACCTACGGACAGGTATGGCCGCAAGACACTTGAATGGCGTTCAGAAAGATCGGGGTTTCCTGGCTTTCCTTCGCCGTTCTGCTCACGCTCTATAGATTCTAATTGGACGGCCACTTACTGGGCCTTTGACTCTGGAGGAAATTTCTATTGAGCAGTATTCGAGTTCCACCATTCTTTTTTTTTCCATGCTGCCGCTTGGTTTGGTGTTTTGATTTGGACCACTTTGTCCATACATTATTGCAGGCATTCCACATTAGCCTGCACATACCGAGTCACCTATCTGATTTTCAGAACTTCAAGCGGTTTATACACAATGTAAAAGGACATTTTTTCTTAACAACATCATTATTACGTCGCGGAGTCTGTTTCAGACTGCCCTCTTGTGTTTCCTTTGATTACCAAGGTTGATTGATTGCTAATACGAATAAAATGGCAGGATAATATGTGTTTTCTTGCTATTTCTTCCCTATTGCACATCTTTAGAGCGGGGCCTCATTGCCTGAGCGAGCGCCAGGAGAGGTGAGGCCTGATCCCAAGAATTTTCTGGGTGAGTTAAGTTGGTTTCCCGGCTGGAGATCAACTCCGCATGCAGATAGTATACAGTAGCTACAGCATGCAGTAAAGTGGCTTTTCACTTGTCATCACAGTGGCGTTCAATAAACTGTCTGTGTCTGTATTTGTATATTTGTTATTTTGCCGGAAAAGAATCATATTACAGAGACATCATTTCCTGAATCTGGAATCTTACAAATGGTAGGATGTTGCTCTGATTATTTCTACTTTCTCTACACTTGTTCTTTGCAGTAGTGTTAAATAATTGGTCCTGAAGAAAGCTACTGGTATACCCACATCCTTGAATGGCTGGAACATGTTGACCTACTTAATCATCATTAGATAGTTACCATCTATTTACACTATCTAAAACTATTTTTAACCTTGACATTATGATGACCTTTCACTAAATTTAACTTTTGGCATCATAATAGTTCATTTTAGTTTCACGTTTTTTGCGTTTTCACACACCTTCAACACTGCAAATTGTTTCTCAGCACCACTGCATCTTCATGTTTGGCTGTCTCACATCACTGCTGGATCTTAACTAGGATATCTCACGATAAAAACTAGTTAGATACCTGGAATAGATACCAGATTATCTATAAAATCTCAGATGATGATGCTCCGCCACCGGGTGGGCTGATGGGTTTCTTTTTCTCCTACTTTCTGTATTTCATGGAGATACCTATACAATACACCCTTTCTTGCCACTGTGTCTGCTTCCTTAGCCTCATACTTTTGGGCTACTAGTATCCTATTGTTGTTATTAGTATAGTTGGATAGGGGGACAGGATACTAGAGGGTCGTTAATCTCATTCCCCTTGGGACCCTTCATTAAAATTTATATTTTTATGTCCTTCGAACTAGATCTTCTTTTCCTCCCAAAGTGGTTACCTCTTTCCACATGGAACAGACCATCACTTTGCCCACCTTCTTCCCTCCCTCTTCCAAGGAGAAGAGACTCCACCATCTGGACTAAAGACGTGCGCTTTCATTTGATCTGGATCGCACAAAACAATTCAGGGTGGACGATCTCTTTGTTGGCTTTGTGGGCGCCAAGAAAGGTCGGGCAGTGCAAAAACGGACCATCTCTCGATGGGTCATCCTTTGCATTAAGATCTGTTACTCCTTGGTGAAAATGGAGTCTCCGGTAGTACTGCGTGCCCATTTCACCAGGAGGGGGGCAGCCACTACTGCTTTGGGACGTGGAGACCCACTCAGTGATATCTGCCAGGCAGCCGCGTGGGCATCACTGCACAAGTTCACTAAACATTACTGCCTAGATAGTCAAGTCCGGAGAGACGGTTTCTATGGCTCTTCAGTTCGTCAGGACTTTCTGGTGTGTTCACAGACCCACCTCCGGGGTAGGTATTGTTGGGGTATCTATTCTAAGGTAAGGAATCTGTAACAAATAGTCACTTTCAGATAAACAAGTTACTTACCTTCAGTAACAATATATCTGTAAGAGACATATATTAGTTATAGATTCCTTTCTACCCCACCCATCCTCCCCGTTCTGCGAACAGACTTCTAGATTAATGGACTCCCTTTCAGGGCCCTAGTTTTGTGCACCAGTGGTAAGTGTCGTCCATGGCTCTGCGCTTCTGGCGTGGAATGTCGTGTAAAAGAACTGACGTCAGCGCGCAGGGGCGGCGTCTAAGTAGATACCACAACTTCTTCCTGGGGATCACGACGATGAACGCGCAGTCGACCGACGCCACCTACTGAGGCGCAGGGGTACTGCTGAGAAAAAATTCTCCTGATCCAGTCTGACGCCGGGGGATAATTCTAAGGTTAGGAATCTATAACTGATATATGGCTCTTACACATATACCGTTACCGAAGGTAAGTAACTTGTTCATTCAGCTGATTTTTCATAATTTTGTTGCATCAATAAGGATACACAAACCATTCACTAAAAGTTCACATAAAATAAAATCTTGATAAAACTGTCACACTGTTGAAGTACTTCTACCAAAAGGTGATAATTTACTAGACTTGTAAACAGCACAAGCGATATAAATAACTTTTGAAACAATGTGCATACAATTGTGTGAAGCAATATTATCAAGACTCCGCTTTGAAATGGTCACTCTATACTCAGAGTTCTTGAATTGTTAACAATGTTCAAAACACCGTTCCCAACAATGCTTGTATTATATTTTTTTCTCCTACAGAAACCTGCATAGATGTTGCTGAAAACCATATAAACGGATGCCCAAGTTTTATCGGTGACTGTGCAGCTGAGGCCCTGAGTGAAATTAATTTACAGCCCACGAACAAATGGAATAATCAAATAAAAAAAAATATTAGTCTCACGAACATTCTTGATAAAGTGGACCAACCTGATCCCGACAGTAATACAAATCTTTTGAATATTTCAAAGATGTCACTACCAATTCCATAGCTGTTCACAATCGTTGACTCTTTCACTGCCTTACCCCATGTATATTTAAAAGACAAACGTTATATTTGGTGAACATTTCGTTTTCATTCAAATGTGATTCAGATATTGGGAATAAAATTTTGTAGGTGTACAATGTTTTTCTGGATTTTATCCAACACTAAATATACCATGTACAGACAGTAACTGCAAGAACACAATTTTAAGTTCAATTGATTTCATTTCTCACTCTTTGTATCTTTTTATTAATTTTTGTTGCAAGCATAGCATCAGATTAAGTGAAATAAATGATATATAGTAACATTGGTTTGGTTCATTCAAAACAGTTACATCATAGGGTGTCAATGATCGTAGCATTTCAGGAAGCCCATAGTTATAAGCTACTCAATAATTGGTGATTTTCAATATTCCGGTGATAAAATCATTAGGCGAACATGAGTATTTCAGTATTTTCAGATCTTTTATTGGACTCTAGCAAATTGGAATATAATGGTAACCATAAACCTCAGGCTTTGCAACCAGATCATTGGAATAAAGTCAATCTACATCTCTCTATGCTTATTACTACATCTTGCCTCCTAGAACCATTTTTCATGACAGGATGTGAGATTCGATATTGACCTCATTACAGCCATTCATCTCGGAAGTGGGTCAACTCTACCAATCTGTGAACAAGACCAGCCTCCTCCTCAGCTACGGCAAACAAATATATTGGTGGAGAACAATAGTTCTCTACTGATATTAATGAACATGAACACTGGATTTCTCGTCCTTCTGGGATTCATGAACACTTTATTGTACAAGTCAACTATCTATTTTTAAAACTAATTTAATAACAATAGTAGCAACTATGCTTATGTGTAATGAGGCATGTTATCAATTTTTAATAAATGATACTCCAATTAGTTGGAAAATGCTATTTAAAACCTCCAAAGAGTTTTGAAATACACAATTTCCTTAGAACAGGAAAGTGGAAGTTATGTGACTAGATTGGCATACTTAGTCAGTGGCTCATAAAGATCTAAAAACTGCACTGTGTTTTTAAGGCTGTAGGCTGACTTAAGTATAAAAAAAGTAAAGACTGAGACAGCCCGCTGGCTGAGGTATCCGGCAAAGTAAAGCCCCAGACAGCTGAAAGACAGGTCATCTTTCCGCTCTCAGCTCTGAGGATCACTTAACATTCGGATCTGTCAAACCCTTGTTTTGTAATTTATGAGCTTTATTTTCCGTTCCAGCCAAATCTCTGTTCTCTTCTGAAAAGAGTTTCCCCACCACTGTCTTATTCAACAGCTGTGCATAATTTTAAATGACTGCTAAAGATGTTTTCGCTTTTTGTGAAATGCTCTCAATTGTGCTAAAAAGGAAACCTGAGGTGCCTTCTTGATAACCCCACCATGAAGCAGTTTCCTTTTTGTGTGAAGATGTTCAAGAAGACACTAAATGACTGACAACTGACATCAGAGGGTCCAACATTATGCTCATTGTTAGGACTTACAAATTAACATCAAGGACGGTAGTTGCATTCGGTCGCCATCGCCATCATATACATTGTCACATTCAATTTCAAAGCACACAGATTCTAGGCATTCAATGTCAGAGATTTACATCAATAATTAATTTAATTTGAAATAGAGAGCAAATCACCCCGCGAGGGGTATCGCAGCCATAGTGTGGTCTTAGGCCTAAAAAAAGAGCACCACCAAAACAAAAACATCTTGAGCATTTTTCTGAATTCATTATTATCCATGCAAAGACGTAGATGAGGAGGTAAATTATTCCAGTATACAGAGGTCAGATAGGAAAAGGCTCTGCCTCCACATCTTGTCAATTGAATATGAGATACAGGCAGAATAGCTTTGCCCTTAGATCTTAAGTTCCTAGATGGAGAGAAGCATCTAAGTTTCTGCTTCAGTGGTTCTGACCTTTGCTGGCCAAGGTAATAGGTGTCAGGCAGCACATTATAAAGATGCTTTTTTGGCCAACTGGCAACCACGGTAGCGATTTCAGCAATGGTGTGGAATCAGAGCCCGAAGAGAGGTTACAGACCAGTTTAGTTGCCGAATTTTGTACCACTTATCATTTGTACATAAGTGACTCATTTGCTGAAACCAACAAAACATTGCAATAGTCCAGACTGCTAATTATCAGTGCCTGGACCTGGACTAATGTTTTTCTGGCTGTAATGGGAAGAAATGGGAAGGCACACCTCAGTAGGTGCATAGTATTAAAGCAAGTGCCCATGATAGATAGGGCTTGTTCTTTGTTAGAGTTTGATCTTTGTTCACTCCCAGATATTTTGTCTACCTGCCCTGGGGTAGGGACAGCATATTATTTTGGTTGCCACCAATCATCCAACCTGAGTTATTGGGAACTTACCAAACACCATGATCTCAATTTTTTCCACATTCAGCTGTAGACAATTTGTTTTCACATATCCAAAGATCGCTGCCATTTCCTTGGCAATGTGGTTGTTAGCTCGACCCAGCTCGTAATTGTAGTATCCCTTTTATGTTACACCATTAGAATTGTTATGTTTCTTAGTGTGTTCTATATTCTATATGTGGGAGTTGCTCAGATCTCTCTGGCTCTCCTATCTTGGTGGTTGTACAAGCTGTTTCTCCTTGAGATTAAACTACTTCTACTTCAAGACTTGGTCTCCCAATTACTTCATATTTTGGCGACGATCGGGATTTCAACAAGGACCCATCTTCTGAAGTATTTTTGTTTATGAACTTGAGAAACAGCGTTCACGCATTTTTAAGGTATTTCTTTTTATTATCTCTATATGTGTAAATGATTGCACCAGCGGCTGTGTTTAATTCTGTGCTTTGATTGCACCTGCGGGAGTATTTTTACATCGTCTCGTTTTGTTTGTGTTATCCTGGATATCTCTTTCTACGCTATTTGCCGCTATTTGCATATTATTTGGCGGACTTGTTTTCAAGGGGCCTCCTCATCTAATGCGCTGTTTCCCTGATTGTCAAGCAATTCCTAGTGCATAAAGTTTTTTTTTTAATGCTTTGTTTTCGCATTTTAAGCCTCTGCATCTTTTGAACTCACCCAGAAGTTCCGTTGTGTGGCCGAGCGAGCTTCCGAGTTCTTGGCGTCTATTGAGCGAGCGTCGGAATCCGTGTTTACATTCTACACGACGTTTGTCAAAGCATCGGACGCACGCAGAGGTCAAAGCGTCTCACGCTTAAACGTAACGTAACGTAGCTGCCATTTTGTTTGTTTATTTTTCATTCTTCGTGTGCTCAAATTTGGTGCTACGATGCTGCGCTGTGACAATTGATTTCTCATCTCTACTGCTTACTACGAACAGATTACGAACAGTTACATTTTATCCACTCTTGCAATTGAACTATTAAAATCTATTTCAAAAAGCGAATTTGACCACGGTGACTATTTTATTTTGTTAATTTATTATTTTATTTCTTCTCTTCCGTATAACTTTTCACATTTGTATATTGTTTTATCTCTCTGAAATGTCGAATAATATTTCCTCTCCTCCACATTTTTTACCTACTGCGGGTGATCCCAAAGTGGAAATGGGATTTGTGGTATCCTACATTTCTGGCTTATGTGGATGTAGTGGAGGAAGATGGGTGTTCTCCAAAAAGGAAATTAGCCCTATTGAAAAATTGTTTAGGTGGTGCAGGCCTTAAGGAGTTAGAAAATTTACCTCCTATTGAAGGTGCAGGTGATTTTAACATTTTTGAGGTTGTAATAAAACAACTAGCTACTAGGTTTGGAAGGAAAATTAATACAGTAATGGAGAGATTTAAGTTTTATTCTAGGGCACAAAAAGACGATGAGTCTATTGAAAACTATGTAGCTGCATTACGTACTTTAGCAGTTTCCTGTGCTTTTGAAACAATTAATTTTGAACAGGTACTAAGATATCAAATTATGATGAGGACTAAGAGTAAAAAGATACAAGAACGTGATGTCACTGACCATGTCATGAGTGATGTAATATGTGACGTCATCAGCAGTGCATTGCAGACGCGCAAGTTATAGTGAGTCCAACTAACTATAAGGTGGGAATTTCAATGGTTTTATGTCAGTAAAATTTCCAGCTAACTATAACTGGTGTCAAACCTATGGTTTTTTCAGTGAATTTAATAGGTTTTTTAAATGCAAATTCCTAACTATAACCGGTGTGAAACCTATGTTTTTTTCAGTAAATTTCATAGGTTTTTTAAATCCTAATTCCTAACTATATATAGGGCCTAAAACCTATGTTTTTTTCAGTGAATTTCAACGTTTTTTTAATAGCAAATTTCTATTGCTATCAAATTTAATATTTTTTATAATGAATCCTATATTGAATATTTATGTAATACTATTTTTTATATGTATATATTTTTGGCCAATCTTGGCGAGCACCCATCCCAAAATGTCTTATGAAGAAATCGCCAGCACCACAGCCAATCGGGCTGACACATTTGGGTTCACCCCTGAGGAAACTAGTCGCATTTACTCTTTGATTCAGGAAGTGGATCCTTCTTCCACAAGTACCTTCTCTAACCCCAGCATGCTAAGACAACTATTATATACCTCTAAAAGAATCATCAATCAACGCCTACACGCTGGAACTTTGATCAGATACCACAAAGACCAACGCATCCCGAGAGGTTTACGCATAGCTCTGAAGCCGACTCTCTGCAGGAACAATCCAAAATTCACAGAACGATGGTACGCCATCCTTAACCGGTGCTCATTAGATTTAATTTTACTCATAGTTGAGGAACTTTCGAAAGTCATCGAAGATTTGGAAAAAGAAATAACTCAAATTCAACGTAATCTTGATAACAATATGCCCAAAGAGGAACTGGATAAAGCCCTTGCTGACATCAACATTCAACTCGATAAATATACAAAAGAAATATATGACAGGAAAATCAGAAAATACAAACGCGATACCATGGACTATAAACTGGGGGAAGTGTATAGTTGGGCTGAAGTCTATGCCCAACGCAGACAACAAAGACCACATAGTAACCCTTCCTCAGATGAAGGGAGTTCTACCGACGGTTCTACTTCACAAAGAGGCAACACTACTTATGGCAGATCATCAAGGAACAATGTATCCTCTAAACCGTCTGAGAACGTTCCTCAAACTGGAGCCTCAACATCTGGTGTTTCTTTTTTAGAAACAGGCCCAACCATCACCGTCGAACCAGGTGGAGTAGAAACCGGAAAGGAGAAAACAACATCCATAGCTCGTTCAACAAGGAGCAAAAAACCCTAGTGATTAACATCTCCAAGACAACGCTCACCAACATACAAATGTCTACCCTTGAACGAGGTACCACATTTGTCCCTACATACAACACCTCTGAGCTGGAAATAGAAGTGAGCTTATATAAATTCATGCGCACTCTGAGACTTCGCCATTTTTTCACCAACGTTTGTCCTCCCACCAACATCCCAGTGGATCATAATTGCAAGGAGTTGAAGAGCAAAAGCACATTTTTGGCTCCAGTAAGTCACAAAATATTTGACTCGTATGAAACCATCACAATGAACTCAATCGAAGATTGCTTCAAAAAACCCAACCCCAAACGAAACAACTTCAACCGTAGGGAATCAAGAGCGTTGAACCAAATTGCAAACAATCCCAACATCGTTTGTTGTAAAGCGGACAAAGGGGGAGCGCTTGTAGTTATGGACAGTGATTTCTACAACAAGAGTGTGACTGATCATGTTCTTGATGCCAACCTATACATGAAATTACCATATGATCCTACTGAGTCTTTTTCCAACACACTCAAAATCATCTTGGAAAAAGCATTGACGATGGGAACCATCACAGACAAGGATCAAAAATATCTGACACAATCTCATCCTAAATGTCCCAGTATACACATGCTTCCTAAGATCCATAAAAATTTGAATCATCCACCTTTCCGTCCCATCGTCTCGACTAAGAATTCTATCCATGAACCCACAGGGAAGTTCATTGATCTATACCTTCAAGACATTGTCAAGACTATGTCAACGTACCTACGTGACACTACAGACTTTTTGAACCGGCTTCAACAAGTAATTTTGGAGCCCAATACTCTGTACACCCTGGTGACCATTGATGTATGTGCTTTATACACATCTATCCCACACAATATGGGCATTGAAGCCATTGAATCTTTCTTACTAAACCATCCAATCGATGATGATCTGAAAGTTCTGATACTTGAACTCATACAATTTACACTGTACCACAGTTATTTTGCTTGGAAGAATGACTATTATCTACAACTTGTTGGCACTTCTATGGGCAATTGTGCAGCCCCCAGCTACGCTAATCTTTTCATGCACCGCATGGAACTGGATCACATTTTGAGCAACAATAAATGGTTAAACAACATCCTGACCTTGTGGCGATACATCGATGATATTTCTTTAATTTGGATCGGGCAACCCGATGAAATCACTGAATTTTTTAAATACATCAATAGTCTTGATGATCACATCAAATTTACCCACACCATCAGCTCTCAGAGTCTACCATTTTTGGATGTCCAGGTTACATTACATGACAATAAACTCACCACAGATCTATTTGTCAAAGCAACTGATAGGAACAATGCTCTTTTCTTTACCAGCTGTCACCCAAACTCTTTGAAAACCCATTTACCTTATTCTCAGTTGCTAAGAGCCAAAAGAATTTGTTCTGAACCAGAAGCTTATGAACTGTCTGAACAAAAGATACTACAACGATACAAAGATCGGAAATATCCTGAATCCACACTGCAGTTAGCCAAAACTTGTGCTGCAACCAAAACTCGCCTAGATCTCTTGGCTCCACACATTAAATCCACCGGCGACCAGAGATCTGTTTTCGTGTCTTAGTACTCAACAAGAAGCACCGCCATCAAGAACATTATCCTAAAAAATTGGGATATGATTCGCTATGAACCAGACTTTCAGGGCATTTTCAACCACAGACCATTATTTGCCTACCAAAGAGCCAAAAATATCAAGAACATTCTGGAGACTGAACCCAAAGATTGTTCCATCCATTACTCTGGTACCAAACCATGCTTGAACTGCAGTCACTGCCATATTATCATCGCTGGCAATACCTTTAATCACCCATCATCAGGAAAGTCATTAAACTGTTAACCAACGCCACCTGTGATTCCAAGAACGTAGTTTACCTACTAAAATGCCCCTGCGGGTTACCCTACGTAGGGAAAACGGAAAGAAAGATTAAAGTCCGTTTGACGGAACACAAAAGTACCATCAGAAACAAGACCACAAAAGCGCCACTGACGGCTCACTTTACTAGTCACCATCATAACGTGAGCCAACTGCGGTTCCTTGTTTTGGAGATTGTACCGCTGAGACCAGGCATTGACAATAAAAAAAGACTTCTCCAAAGAGAAACGTTTTGGATCAAGAGACTTGATGCTTGCCAGCCTAAAGGTCTTAACGACAGAATTGAATATAGTTGTTTTCTTTAAATATATGTTGTCTTACTTGCTGAAAACTTTCACTTAACCCTTCTGATCCCCTACCCTCTTTGTTTACCATTACTTATCTTCTTTGATCTTTTTTCTTCCCCTATTCTCTCAAGACACCATTCGATTCATCAATCATCTCAGATTCTCCTTTTCTTAATCTTGAGTACTGGTCCCTCGGGACAGTCTTGTTCACATTCTCTCACCACTACTCTTGTCTACCCATTTAGATCTGTTTACTTGTTCGTTACTTTTTTCTATTTTCTGTTATTCCGTTTTGTTTCTGATATTAGTTGGCCTCTGACCTTCTGTTTACTTTTCTGATTTTCTCAAGATGGTATCTCATTACACCGTTTTTATTGGTTTGTATATAATGCAAGCATTGTTGACTTTGTGTACTCTTTGTTTTACACTAATGGAACTTGTGTTGATCCGTTTTCACCTTTAGATCAATAGTTTTTCCCTCTGAGGCATACTTTTTCCCACTCTCTTACGATGTTTCCCTTACTGTCTTCTTATAGACTGTTTTTAGTAGCCATCTGACCACTCTAAGATGGCCGGCGTAATGCGTTGCACCCACTTTCACTTTACTTTTCGAATTTGTTCGATTTCATGTTTGCATACCATCATCTACACTTCATCTTTTATCCTTCTCCTTTAACAGGCTTTGGGACTTTAACTTTATGCACTTGTGACCTTTTTAATTTGCATTAATAATATCGGCATGTTTTCTTTTTAACACGCCAGTCCTTCGTCAATTTCCTTTATCTGTATGCGCTTCCGCGTTCACTCGGAACACCGACCCACGAAGGAGACTGACTTCTGCGTTCTCCCGCATTTATCACATCTGGTAAACCGTTGAGCACACGACTCGAAATGCGGGTTGTCAATATCACTCGCTAGTGTTTTTCGTTTTTACCTGCACTGTCTGTCATATTCACGGGTGATATGTTCACGATTTTCAGGCCATATATTTCGTGCAGACTCCACGGGTTCCTCGGTTCACTGGACCTATCCTTTCCGTTTTTTTCCTCACTATTATGACTACCATCACACCAGTTTCACTCCTACCTTTTTTTACCGTTTTTTATTCCGACCCCCTTCGACCCTGACACGCTGTGTTTTGGTTTCATGGCTTTTCTACATACCGGTCTCATCCATTCTCTGTAGTTTCAGCTCACCAGTTGAGATATCGGTTACGCTTACCCCCTGTCTTTCTTAAGTGATATGTTCTTATTGTGGTAGATAGCTCCCCTTCCTGACACCCGTTTTTTCATTTTCAGATTGTTAATCGTCCCCTGATGAAGGGCTATGTCCCGAAATGCATAGAGACATTACGGATACAATTGGATGTTACTGAAATTTAAATTGTATGTACAGCTCTGCTACATGGTCACTATGATGTAATATGTGGCCCATCAAATAAATTCATCCCCAAATGGATTACCAATGAAAACTATATAATTGTCTGTACTTTGATTACTTACATTGGAATGTATTACAAGGAGCCTAAGCTCCCATCGGTGTGCCATCGGAAGCAGTGCAAGTGTGTCTTGCACTCCCCCATTTTTATATTTTTTTTGCCCTTGAGCGCTCTAGGTGCGCGTACCGGTGAGCGCACCAGGCAGTTCCTTTCCGAGCGGTCCAAAGTTCAATCTGGCAATAATCCACAATAATTCGCTACGTGGTTTGTACTCCAACGCGGTCGACCGGTGTCTATCACAATAAATCGGCCCACTTCCTCCGTTTACACCGGGACCTTAAAACTGCGGTGCAATTACACACAGTTATCGTTCACTGTTAATCAAGGAATTTTGGCACATTCCAAACATAGTATTGACATGCTGTATTGCGGTATATGTGCATTCACATACAAGCCCAGTGGCTGAATTGCAATTGCCCAACATAGTGTTACCAGTGACCCTTATTCTTAGTGATAGTAATATATTGGCTGCCACTGTCGAGTGGATGCATATATTTACATGACCCAATTGATTGGCTGTTGTTACGTAGTGATTATCCAAGTGGATATTCGTAATATAAAGATTGTCAACAGTTAATCTCCTTTCCATAAGCTGTTGTATACTAGTGAACGTCCAAGTGGAAAATTAAATAAACAAAAGTACATAGGCCCTGTCTGGTTAATTATTAATGCAAAACAATCAGATAAGAATAGGACTCGTTAATTCTGTGCCAAGTGGCCAATTTACAAAGTGTCCAAATATTCAAATTAATCATAAAATTCCTCCTTCAGGGTGGGTGGCTCAGAACCTTACTACACTCATCATAGAGTTCTCATCCTTTCTTCCCCAGTGGGAATTTCAACATCTATTCACTCCAGGTGACAAGTCTTCTCGATCCTGTACAACAGCGAAAGAAAACAAAAATATGCAGCCAGTCAGCATCTCCAAATATTAAGCCAATAATGATAATACTCAAACTATGTTCAAACAAACTCGGTACACTGACTGTGCTCCGGTGATATCAGTGATTAAAAACAGTTAAAATGATGTTGTATATGCAGGATATTCGGAACAAACAGTGTTGATCTTCATAGTTATACAGTTAAACCAATATTCAGAACTATTTTGAGAACCAAGAATAGGAGAGCTCCCTGGAATAACACCATACTGATTAAGGCTCCTTCACTCTCCCAGGTGCCAGATCATTTCTTCCTCCGAATTCAGACCCCCCGGAATTAGACTGTCTAGGTCAATAATGTACCTGTTCTCCAGTTGCCGTAATTTTCGGATCTTGTCCCCCCCTCTTTTCATTTGTGGTAATTTGTCTATCACAAAGAATTTTAGGAGGTTACGGTTTCCTCCATGTAATTCCTCGAAGTGTCGAGCAACGGGGGAATTCTGTTCTTTGTTTTGAATTGCCCTCATGTGTTGCAGGATCCGAGTCTTCGCAGGAAGCATGGTGCTACCTACATACTTTTTGTT
Source organism: Lissotriton vulgaris (assembly GCF_964263255.1). Taxonomy (NCBI): domain Eukaryota; kingdom Metazoa; phylum Chordata; class Amphibia; order Caudata; family Salamandridae; genus Lissotriton; species Lissotriton vulgaris. The sequence goes on along the minus strand of NC_141685.1, from coordinate 2,100,471,180 downwards.
GCAGGGGCATGTGAGAACGTAAACACAATATTCTGACAGGCATGTGAGGTGCTTTTCAATGGTTCTTTCTTTTCCTTCTACAGGAAAATACACTTTTTTGACGTTCGAACTATACTTGCATGCTTTGCATTTCATGCAAGTATAGAAACCTTGGATCTTGGAGGTGTTCAGTTTGATCATGCTTACCTCATTTCTGCTTACCTTACTCCTGAGAGTGTCTGATCTCCGATAGGTACTACTAGGCCTTTCTTTGAGGATATCATTAAGGGTAGGTTCAGTCATAAGAACTTTCCAATGTTTATTTAGACTTTTTCGTACCCTCCATGATTTAGAATGAAATGTGGAAATGAATCTGATCGTTTCATTTTCCCCATTCACCTTTTTCTGTTCTGGGGTCAAAAGGGACAGATGACTGATCTTGCTAGCTTTTTCAAAGGCACACTCTATGATTTCTTGCTTGTAGCCTCTTTCTGTGAATCGTTTCTTCATACACTCGCCTTCTTTGATAAAGTCACAATCCCTACTGCAATTTCTCTGAGCGGTATATGTGAATGCACATATACCGCAATACAGCATGTCAATACTATGTTTGGAATGTGCCAAAATTCCTTGATTAACAGTGAACGATAACTGTGTGTAATAATGTTTTCTTATTTGGCACACTGTTATTTTACCATGCTAAGATGGCCACCATAGTGATCCTTAACCATGTCCTTTGTCTATGTTCATGACCGAGTCACTGACCACATGTGCACTTTGGGTAAAACTTTATTTAATTGTTTGTTTTTCATACACGAGTTACCCTTGAGCAAGGCGCGAGTCATCGCCGAAACGCGTTGGGTTTTTTGTTCGATATTTGCCGTGTATCACATGCTGGAATTTCAAATAGAGAATTAAATCTATTTGAGCACACGCACTGTTTTGTGGTTTCCTTGAACTAACTGGATTGGAGTGCATTGCCACAGCGGCTGCTGTGCTTGGTGGACAATAATATATATATATATATATATATATATATATTTTTTTTTTTAATATATATATATATATATAAATATATATATATCCACACAGAAAGGTTACCTAAACAGCCACGCCCACTTGGATAAATACCGGTAAATATTTAATGGACATCACGCTGTGAGTTGATGTTGGATTGAGCCTTTGACAAAGGGCGTTGGCCCGAAACGCGTAATGCTGCACATTTTGCTGCGATGCTTTCACACTCCATGTTGGCAGCCTCTGAACTAATAAATGGACTTAAGCATTACTCACCTTGTTTTGAGCTCCTCCGTATGGGTAACCTTTCTGTGTGGATATGTTTACGGCCGACCCGGTCGTGGAGGAAGCCCAGCTGCAGTAGCGGTCCTGAGGCGATGCTAACCAGCGTGCGCTGGTGAATAGGAACAAGGAGCTTGCCAGAGACTATCGCATGCTGACATGGTGTTTTTGAAAACAGTCAGAGCCCCCACTGTGGTTTTAATTTTCCGTATCCGTTCATCTCACAGCGCCTCACTTGGGGAATACAACTACAGGTACCAGAAGGCTGTGCGAAACAGCCACGCCCACTTGGAGAAGTACCGGTGAATATTTCATGGACATCACGCTGTGAGTTGATGTTGGATTGAGCCTTTGACAAAGGGCGTTGGCCCGAAACGTGTAAGGCTGCACATTTTGCTGCAATGCTTTCACACTCCATGCTGGCAGCCTCTGAACTAATAAATGGACTCATTACTCACCTTGTTTTGGGCTCCTCCGTATAGGTAACCTTTCTGTGTGGATATGTTTACGGGCGACCCGGTCGTGGAGGAAGTACAGCTGCAGTAGCGGTCCTGAGGCGACGCTAACCAGCGTGCGCTAGTGAATAGGAACAAGGAGCTTGCCAGAGACTATCACATGCTGACATGGTGTTTTGAAAACAGTCAGAGCACCCACTGTGGTTTTAATTTTCCATATCTGTTCATCTCACAGCGCCTCACTTGGGGAATACAACTACAGGTACCAGAAGGCTGTGCGAAACAGCCATGCCCACTTGTACAAGTACCGGTGAATATTTAATGGACATCAAGCTGTGAGTTGATGTTGGATTGAGCCTTTGACAAGGGGCGTTGGCCCGAAACGCGTAAGGCTCCACATTTTGCTGCAATGCTTTCACACTTCATGCTGGCAGCCTCTGAACTAATAAATGGACTTAAGCATTACTCACCTTGTTTTGCGCTCCTCCGTATGGGTAACCTTTCTGTGTGGATATGTTTACGGCCGACCCGGTCGTGGAGGAATCCCAGCTGCAGTAGCGGTCCTGAGGCGACGCTAACCAGCGTGCGCTAGTGAATAGGAACAAGGAGCTTGCCAGAGAGTATCACATGCTGACATGGTGTTTTTGAAAACAGTCAGAGCACCCACTGTGGATTTAATTTTCCGTATCTGTTCATCTCACAGCGCCTCACTTGGGGAATACAACTACAGGTACCAGAAGGCTGTGCGAAACAGCCACGCCCACTTGGACAAGTACCGGTGAATATTTAATGGACATCACGCTGTGAGTTGATGTTGGATTGAGCCTTTGAGAAAGGGAGTTGGCCCGAAACGCGTAAGTCTGCACATTTTGCTGCAATGCTTTCACACTCCATGCTGGCAGCCTCTGAACTAATAAATGGATTTAAGCATTACAATACCCACTTTGTTTTGGGCTCCTCCGTATGGGTAACCTTTCTGTGTGGATATGTTTACGGCCAACCCGGTCTTGGAGGAAGCCCAGCTGCAATAGCAGTCCTGAGGCGACGCTAACCAGCGTGCGCTAGTGAATAGGAACAAGGAGCTTGCCAGAGACTATCACATGCAGACATATTGTGTTTGAAAACAGTCTGAGCACCCACTGTGGTTTTAATTTTCCGTATCTGTTCATCTCACAGCGCCTCACTTGGGGAATAAAACTACAGGTACCAGAAGGCTGTGCAAAACAGCCACGCCCACTTGGACAAGTACCAGTGAATATTTAATGGACATCACGCTGTGAGTTGATGTTGGATTGAGCCTTTGAGAAAGGGCGTTGGCCCGAAACGCGTAAGGCTGCACATTTTGCTGCGATGTTTTCACACTCCATGCTGGCAGCCTCTGAACTAATAAATAGACTCATTACTCACCTTGTTTTGGGCTCCTCCGTATGGGTAATCTTTCTGTGTGGATATGTTTACGGCCGACCCGGTCGTGGAGGAAGTCCAGCTGCAGTAGCGGTCCTGAGGCGACGCTAACCAGCGTGCGCTAGTGAATAGGAACAAGGAGCTTGCCAGAGACTATCACATCTTGACATATTGTGTTTGAAAACAGTCAGAGCACCCACTGTGGTTTTAATTTTCTGTACCTGTTCATCTCACAACGCCTCACTTGGGGAATAAAACTACAGGCACTAGAAGGCTGTGCAAAACAGCCACGCCCACTTGGGCAAGTACCAGTGAATATTTAATGGACATCACGCTGTGAGTTGATGTTGGATGGAGCCTTTGACAAAGGGCGTTGGCCCGAAACGCGTAAGGCTGCACATTTCGCTGCGATGCTTTCACACTCCATGCTAGCAGCCTCTGAACTAATAAATGGACTTAAGCATTACTCACCTTGTTTTGGGCTCCTCCGTATGGGTAACCTTTCTGTGTGGATATGTTTACGGCCGACCCGGTCGTGGAGGAGGCCCAGCTGCAGTAGCGGTCCTGAGGCGACGCTAACCAGCGTGCGCTAGTGAATAGGAACAAGGAGCTTGCCAGAGAGTATCACATGCTGACATGGTGTTTTTGAAAACAGTCAGAGCACCCACTGTGGTTTTAATTTTCCGTATCTGTTCATCTCACAGCACCTCACTTAGGGAATACAACTACAGGTACCAGAAGGCTGTGCGAAACAGCCACGCCCACTTGGACACGTACCGATGAATATTTAATGGACATCACGCTGGGGAATACAACTACAGGTACCAGAAGGCTGTGCGAAACAGCCACGCCCACTTGGACAAGTACCGGTGAATATTTAATGGACATCACTCTGTGAGTTGATGTTAGATTGAGTCTTTGACAAGGGGCGTTGGCCCGAAACGCGTAAGGCTGCACATTTTGCTGCGATGCTTTCACACTCCATGCTGGCAGCCTCTGAACCAATAAATGGACTTAAGCATTACTCAACTTGTTTTTGGGCTCCTCCGTATGGGTAACCTTTCTGTGTGGATATGTTTACGGCCGACCCGGTCGTGGAGGAAGCCCAGCTGCAGTAGCGGTCCTGTGGCGATGCTAACCAGCGTGCGCTAGTGAATAGGAACAAGGAGCTTGCCAGAGACTATCACATGCTGACATGGTGTTTTTGAAAACAGTCAGAGCACCCACTGTGGTTTTAATTTTCCGTATCTGTTCATCTCACAGCGCCTCACTTGGGGAATACAACTACAGGTACCAGAAGGCTGTGCGAAACAGCCACGCCCACTTGGACAAGGACTGGTGTATATTTAATGGACATCACGCTGTGAGTTGATGTTGGATTGAGTCTTTGACAAAGGGCGTTGGCCCGAAACGAGTAAGCCTGCACATTTTGCTGCGATGCTTTCACACTCCATGCTGGCAGCCTCTGAACTAATAAATGGAGTTAAGCATTACTCACCTTGTTTTGGGCTCCTCCGTATGGGTAACCTTTCTGTGTGGCGATGGGCTCGTGCTTCTCCCCCAGTTACCAATGTTTGCATGTGGGCTGGTGGGAGGAGTACGAGCTCAGAACCACGCACCGACGGTGGTTACCTAACATTGTCAATTACTGGCGTTTTATTTACCATGTCAATATAATTTGGAAAGGTTCAGTTGATGAGGCCAACGCATTTGTGATTGATTTGAATACTAATGAACTAAATCTTAAATTCACATCCACTGTAACAACTGATGTAGCAGAGTTTCTTAATGTTCAAATCTTCATAAAAAACAACAAAATTGAAACCCGTCTTCACCGCAAATCTACAGCGGGCAATGCAATTTTGCATGCTCGGAGCGCTCATCCGGCTCATACCATCAGCAGTATCCCCTATGGGGAGTTTGTACGCATCTGCAGAATTTGCAGTGACAAAGACTCATTAGATCTTTGTCTTAAAGAGTCTAAACAGCGCTTCCAAAATAGAGCCTATTCCAATTACACTCTGGAACAGGCCCTCCAAAAAGCATGCTCAATAGATCGCAAAACACTCCTTGCACCTAGGTTTCTAATACACCAATTTCTGAATGCACTGTGAGACTTATAACTACCTTTAATACACAGGAGCGCAAGATCAGACGCATCATATGTACAGAATGGCCCATAATACTGACGGATGTCATCCTTGGACCATTATTGTCTAGCACACCTACAATAACATTTAGAAGAGCGCCTTCCATGCGTGATGCACTAGATAGGCCGACGCCTGAAGTTCCACCTAAAAAAACTTTTGTTAACAAAACAGGGTTCTTCAAATGCACCTCTTGCCGTGCTTGTACCTTTGCCAAAAACAGCACGCACTATGTCACAGCATTTAGTGAGACACCGATACCTATTCGTGAATATCTAACCTGCAGGTCTCAATTTGTTGTATATAAATTGAGATGCACTTGCAATCTTGAATATATTGGGAGCACCAAGCTCCCTGTACATCAACGTATTCTCCAGCATATTCGCGCAATCATCAACAGTGATAACAACTATCCTGTAGCTAGGCATTTTCGGGCGGTGAATGACAAAAGACTTAAAGATTTTGAGTACACTGTTTTGTGTTCGGTACCTCAGCCCGGCCGGGGTGGGGACCATATGAAGCTACTCAGGCAGAAAGAATCACACTTCATACTATCCTTAGACACTAAGGCTCCCAATGGCCTTACTGGACACCCCCGCGCCGCACGGCCACCAGCTGCTGCGTGTGCCCCATCGCCTTGCCCTCTGCCTCGCTGCCTGCCTCGCTGCCGGTTCTCCCGGCTGCTGCTTGTTTTGGATTTGTTTTTTCTTGTTTTGTTCGACACTTGTGCCTGTTTTTCCTGTCAGTGTCGGCCCGTGTTAACGCTGTTTATTTTCCCTGCTGTGCCTGGTTTTTAATCTTTTTTTCTTGCCCGTGATAGTGTTTTCCTTCCTGCTTGCCCGCCTACCTCGCCGCCCTCCTCCTTCCCTCCCCGCTCCTCGCTCCCGCCACCACCGCTGACCCCGCCCCTTTTTTTCTTTCTGTTCCCTCCCCGCTCCCGCCTCCCAGCTGCACAGCCCACCCGCGCACTTGGCCTTAAATGGCGACCGTGCGACGCAGGTGAGTGTGACCCACTTGTGGGACACCCCCGCGCCGCACGGCCACCAGCTGCTGCGTGTGCCCCATCGCCTTGCCCTCTGCCTCGCTGCCTGCCTCGCTGCCGGTTCTCCCGGCTGCTGCTTGTTTTGGATTTGTTTTTTCTTGTTTTGTTCGACACTTGTGCCTGTTTTTCCTGTCAGTGTCGGCCCGTGTTAACGCTGTTTATTTTCCCTTCTGTGCCTGGTTTTTAATCTTTTTTTCTTGCCCGTGATAGTGTTTTCCTTCCTGCTTGCCCGCCTACCTCGCCGCCCTCCTCCTTCCCTCCCCGCTCCTCGCTCCCTCCACCACCGCTGACCCCGCCCCTTTTTTTCTTTCTGTTCCCTCCCCGCTCCCGCCTCCCAGCTGCTCCGCCCACCCGCGCACTTCGCCTTAAATGGCGACCGTGCGAACGTGCAGCGGTCACGCGCAGCGGGCGCGCCGATTGTGCGCCAAAGGCGCGCCAAAGGTAAGCCCGTCTACGCCCGTCCGCGCCTGGACCGCGCCCAGTGCCAGGAACCCTGGCCCACGAGGACCCCGACCGACCCGCCTGACGTACACCGCCGCCACCCTCACCGCACTCAACACCGGCCGACTCCCAGAATGCCACCAAGCCACTCCACGACGCACCCACGGACCTTTCAGCTGCCACGCCTGCAAATTCACCTGCATCCGGACCTGCCTCGCACCAGCACCCGCCAAGTCGAACACCAGCAGCACCCACCTCAAGTGCATCCTGCTCAACACCCGCTCCGTCCACAGACACGCCATCGAACTCTGGAACCTTCTAGACGCCACAGCCCCTGACGTTGCCTTCCTCACGGAGACCTGGATGAACGCCTCGTCAGCTCCCGACATCGCCATCGCTATCCCAGAGGGCTACAAGATCGTCCGGAGGGACCGCAACGCCAACCAGATGGGAGGAGGCATCGCCATCATCCACAGGAACACCATCCGTCTCACGACCAGCACTGACAACACTCTGACCACCGCCGAACACCTGCATTTCCAGATCCACACCAGCCCGAACACCACCCTCAGAGGCACCCTTATCTACCGACCCCCTGGACCACGCACACAATTCAGCGAGGACATCGCCGACTTCGTCAGCCCGCATGCCCTCCCCTCCGCTGACTACATCCTCCTGGGGGACCTCAACTTCCATCTGGAGAACAACAACGACCGCAACACCAGCACCCTGCTCGACAACCTCGCCAATCTTGGACTCAAGCAACTGGTGTCCACCCCCACCCACCTCGCCGGACACACACTGGACGCAGTCTTCTCCTCCAGCCCAGACATCGACTTCAGCCACGCCACAGAGCTTCAATGGACGGACCACAGCTGCGTCCACTTCACCTTCAAGAGAACGACGACCCACCACCACCAGCAACAGGCCGCCCGCAGAAGCTGGAACAAGATCACAGCAGACCAGCTTGCCACCTCCCTGAGCCAGCACCCTCCTGCCAGCTCAGCGAACCCCAGCCAGGCCGCCGACAACCTCACGAAGTGGATCAGCAACTGCGCGGACGAGCTCGCCCCGCTGAGGACCCCGCCCAGCAGACCCGGCAGCAAGAAAGCCCCGTGGTTCACCGACGAACTCAAGAGCTCCAAGAAGAACTGCCGAGCTCTCGAGAAAGTCTGGAGAAGGGAACCTACACCGGACAACAGGACCTCCCTCAAGCTTGCCACCCGGAAGCACCACCAGCTGATCCGCGCCGCCAAGAAAACAGCATTCAAGGACCGGCTGGACAACAACGCACACAACTGCAAAGAGCTCTTCAACATCGTGAAAGAGCTCTCCAACCCCAGCGCAGGAAACAATGACATCACCCCATCGCAAGACCTCTGCAACTCCCTCGCTTCATACTTCCACAACAAGATCGCGGACATACAAAACAGCTTCAACAACCAACCAACGCACACCATGACCGAACAACCACCCCCCACCACCACCCTCCACGCCTGGACCCCGATCAGCACCGAAGACACCATCCGCACAATGAACTCCATCCACTCTGGATCACCGACCGACCCCTGCCCTCACCACGTCTTCAACAAGGCCGACGCTGTCATCGCACCCCACCTGCGGGACATCATCAACACCTCCTTTGACACCGCCACCTTCCCTGAGAGCTGGAAACACGCCGAACTCAGCGCTCTCCTCAAGAAACCAACAGCGGACCCCACCGAACTCAAGAACTACCGCCCCATCTCGCTCCTCCCGTTTCCAGCCAAAGTCATCGAGAAGACCGTCAACAAGCAGATGGCCGCCTTCCTCGAGACGAACGGATCCCTCGACCCCTCACAGTCCGGCTTCCGAGCCAATCACAGCACCGAGACCGCCCTCATCGCCGCCACCGATGACATCCGAACCCTGATGGACAATGGAGAAACAGCGGCCCTCATCCTCCTAGACCTCTCCGCGGCATTCGACACTGTCTGCCACCGCACCCTAGTACAGCGCCTCAGCAACGTTGGAATCCAGGACAAGGCGCTGGAATGGATCATCTCCTTCCTCGACGGAAAAACACAGAGAGTCCGCCTACCACCGTACAAGTCAGAGGCCTCAGAAGTCATCTGCGGCGTCCCTCAAGGGTCATCTCTGAGCCCCACCCTCTTCAACGTCTACATGAGCCCCCTCGCGGCCATCGTACGCAAACACAACCTCAGCATAATCTCCTACGCCGACGACACCCAGCTGATCCTCTCCCTGACCAACGACCCCGCCTCCGCCAGAGCCAACCTGCACGAAGGGATGAAAGAGGTAGCCGAGTGGATGACGACCAGCCGCCTGAAACTGAACTCTGACAAGATGGAGGTCCTCATCCTGGGCTCTTCACCCTCCGCCTGGGACGACTCCTGGTGGCCCCCCGCCCTGGGCACCGCACCCAAACCGACAGACCATGCACGCAACCTGGGCTTCATCCTGGACTCCTCCCTCTCCATGACCAGGCAAGTCAACAACGTCTCCTCGGCGTGCTTCAACATCCTACGCATGCTACGGAAGATCTTCTGGTGGATCCCCACCGAGACCAGGAAGACCGTCACCCAGGCCCTCGTCACCAGCCGACTGGACTACGGCAACGCCCTCTACGCCGGTACCACCGCCAAGCTCCAGAAGAGACTCCAGCGGATCCAGAACGCCTCAGCCAGACTCATCCTCGACATCCCACGAACCAGCCACATCACCGGACATCTGAGAGACCTTCACTGGCTCCCCGTCAACAAAAGAATCACCTTCCGCCTCCTCACCCACGCACACAAAGCCCTACACGACCAGGGCCCGAGCTACCTCAACAGCCGAATCAACTTCTACGCTCCCAAACGCCACCTCCGATCAGCCAACCACGCCCTTGCCACCGTCCCCCGCATCCGAAGAGCGACTACGGGAGGAAGGTCCTTCTCCTACCTGGCCGCCAAGACCTGGAACTCCCTCCCAACCGACCTGCGCCTGACCCAAGACCACCTCTCCTTCAGGAAGAAGCTGAAGACCTGGCTGTTCGAGCAGTAGCGGCACCCCTCCCCCCCCCCCCCAGCGCCTTGAGACCCTACGGGTAGGTAGCGCGCTATATAAGTGTCAATGATTGATTGATTGATTGATGGAAGACCTAAATCATTTTTTATAAACTTGCTTTTCTAATTGTCTAATTTGAGCCCCTTAGTATCCTAAGGGTGTTTGGCCTTCCGATATACTCTTTATTTTTCACATCTTAGCCTGCAGCTTGGGTACAATTTTCCAGATTTAGTCGCCGGCTGGTGACTCTTGTAATTTTTTAGTAATGTAGAAAGAATATTACAATACATTGATTTGTCTTGCCATTTCTACATTCTATTTGAAAGCATCGAGTAAGGCTGTCATTAACGTGTCATCATATTTTGCTGTGCACTTTTTATATTTTTCTCATTATTTCTTGTGTTTTGGGTCAGAGCATTAATTTCTTTGTTCTTCTTTATGTATGATTTATCACTACACTTTTTTCTAGGTTATTGTTTGTGTAGACAGCATATTTCTTTATTTAACGCAATCACATGAATTCGGAAATCATTGATCCATTTGGGGATTTTTTTCAACTTTATCCAGTGGTTTTTATTGCAGAGGTAGTCTATTAATTATGCGGTACATATTTCATGAATTTGATTTCAACAATAATCTGGAATTTTAGCCTATGATATGTGTTTTTTTACTTATATACTATCTACTGATTATTTAGGCAGTATGTCGCAACATTCGGAACGTGTTTTTCAATTAATTATTATGAAAACTCTTGATTCTTTCTATTATCTGGCACTATGTCGTTATTCTTTGAAAGTTTCTTTTGTTTTTTAATCATTTAAAAATGTATTTGAAACACTATGTCTTAATTTGATTGCCACATTTATTGATTAATTGCAAGCCTACTTTGTAAATGTCAGTCTGTTTGCGTTTTCATGCACTTGCATATGAGTTAGTCTGTCCACTACTTCTATTGCTAATGCAGAGAGGGCGTGCACTTTTTTGTATTGTCCCACTTTAATTTTCACTATAAATGTTCCTAAGTTTCAGAGCGCATTATGTGAACAAGCTCCCAAGTGGAGTGAAACGCGTCATCTTTCTATTGAACAAATCGTCATCCTGCAACTCACTTGAGGAGTGATTCTTTTTTGGTCTATGCTCGTTACATTGAAAGAGACTTTTTGAGGTCCATACCTGTTTGGTTCTGCCGAATATTGATGGAACAGGAGTGTTTCCTCATATATATATATATATATATATATATATATACATCAAAATCTTTCCAGATACAGGACCGCACTCCACTGCTGATTAGTTTTCAAAACTCCTTTTATTTCATAACATGCAGCTTCACAGCTCCGTGTTCTGTCCGCAGGCCTTACGCGTTTCAGAGCTCTTCTGCTCCTCATCAGAGGCCAAATGTCAGCAGGCAGTTTTGTTAAAGGCAACTCTCCTCCCTCTTAAATGCTTAATTAATCACGTGGCTCCTGGTGTGCCTTCCTGATGGAAAATAATTTTAACAGTGCATCACGGGACTTGGAGTTCATTTTATGCCAAATTATGCCCTTCAGTGGGTCTGTCTGCTGCATTCAATTTTCGGACCCATTTCAAAAGCCCTCCATTAGGCTCCGGAGTGTGAATTTGCATGTTGCAATGTTTGTCAGCCGCGCCTTTCAACAGAAGTGACACTGCACTCCCGGGGGTCCTCATCCTTGCTTTAAAGGTGGTGCGTCGTCCCCACGGCCGGAAACGCCGTGAATACATACATCAAAATCTTTCCAGATACAGGACCGCACTCCACTGCTGATTAGTTTTCAAAACTCCTTTTATTTCATAACATGCAGCTTCACAGCTCCGTGTTCTGTCCGCAGGCCTTACGCGTTTCAGAGCTCTTCTGCTCCTCATCAGAGGCCAAATGTCAGCAGGCAGTTTTGTTAAAGGCAACTCTCCTCCCTCTTAAATGCTTAATTAATCACGTGGCTCCTGGTGTGCCTTCCTGATGGAAAATAATTTTAACAGTGCATCACGGGACTTGGAGTTCATTATATGCCAAATTATGCCCTTCAGTGGGTCTGTCTGCTGCATTCAATTTTCGGACCCATTTCAAAAGCCCTCCATTAGGCTCCGGAGTGTGAATTTGCATGTTGCAATGTTTGTCAGCCGCGCCTTTCAACCGAAGTGACACTGCACTCCCGGGGGTCCTCATCCTTGCTTTAAAGGTGGTGCGTCGTCCCCACGGCCGGAAACGCCGTGAATACATACATCAAAATCTTTCCAGATACAGGACCGCACTCCACTGCTGATTAGTTTTCAAAACTCCTTTTATTTCATAACATGCAGCTTCACAGCTCCGTGTTCTGTCCGCAGGCCTTACGCGTTTCAGAGCTCTTCTGCTCCTCATCAGAGGCCAAATGTCAGCAGGCAGTTTTGTTAAAGGCAACTCTCCTCCCTCTTAAATGCTTAATTAATCACGTGGCTCCTGGTGTGCCTTCCTGATGGAAAATAATTTTAACAGTGCATCACGGGACTTGGAGTTCATTTTATGCCAAATTATGCCCTTCAGTGGGTCTGTCTGCTGCATTCAATTTTCGGACCCATTTCAAAAGCCCTCCATTAGGCTCCGGAGTGTGAATTTGCATGTTGCAATGTTTGTCAGCCGCGCCTTTCAACCGAAGTGACACTGCACTCCCGGGGGTCCTCATCCTTGCTTTAAAGGTGGTGCGTCGTCCCCACGGCCGGAAACGCCGTGAATACATACATCAAAATCTTTCCAGATACAGGACCGCACTCCACTGCTGATTAGTTTTCAAAACTCCTTTTATTTCATAACATGCAGCTTCACAGCTCCGTGTTCTGTCCGCAGGCCTTACGCGTTTCAGAGCTCTTCTGCTCCTCATCAGAGGCCAAATGTCAGCAGGCAGTTTTGTTAAAGGCAACTCTCCTCCCTCTTAAATGCTTAATTAATCACGTGGCTCCTGGTGTGCCTTCCTGATGGAAAATAATTTTAACAGTGCATCATGCGCCGCGTATATAATCCACAAAAAAAAAAAGTCCCCAGAGGCAGGATCGCACTCCGCAGCAGGTAAGTTTAACAAAACTCTTTTATTTAGGCATGTGACTTCCCTTCCCCGTACATTGTCTGCAGGCCTTACGCGTTTCAAAGCTTTTTGCTTCTCTTCAGAGGCCGGTATCCAGCAGGACGTTCTGTGAGGCTCTCCAATCTCCCAGCTGGAATGCTTCCAATCATCGCACAGCTTCCGGTGTGCCTCCATTAAGGGAATCCGTTTTTGATTGCATCTTGGGAATTGGAGTTTTTTTAGCCTAATTTGCACCCTCCATTAGGTTTGTCCGCTGTACCACAAGTTCAGACATTCTTTAAAGCCCTCCATTAGGCTCCCGGATGGGATTTCAACAAAAACAGGAACCCCTTCGAATTTAAGCCACCCAGGAGATTATTTTGCTCACGAATCTTTATTAAGCACCCTGCCAGCAGGTACCTTCTCAAAGAAAACAGCCTTCATGAATTCATTTCGCCATCGCCAGACGCGTTTCAGGATTACAGATCATTTCTTCAGTGGCGCAGGTAAGAGACTTCTAAAAGCGCCGTTTGTTGCACACCTATCAATTTCAAACACCTGCCCCAGTGGGCGAGGCAAACAGATGGCCTTCTGGGAGTTGTAGTGCACTCACAGTACTTCCCTTGTGGGGGCGCTGGAAAGTCTTGCAATAAAGTTCAAATAAAAGATGCCAAGTATTGATGGGGACCTGCCCCGCTTTGTGGGTGCAAAATAGGAGCAAATGTATCTAACACCACCCTGCTCTGACGCCAGGTTGCCTCTGGTCCGCTTACAACAGCACCGCCATGGTGCCGTCGCGGACCCGCCAGGATGCGGTGGGCTTCGATTCACGACCGGGTTAGGGCTGTCTTAAATTCAACAAAACAGGAACCCCTTCAAATTGAAGCCACCCAGGAGATTATTTTGCTCACAAATCTTTATTAAGCACCTTGCCAGCAGGTACCTTCTCGAAGAAAACAGCCTTCATGAATTCATTTCGCCATCGCCAGACGCGTTTCAGGATTACAGATCCTTTCTTCAGTGGCGCTGTTAAGAGACTTCGAAAAGCGCAGTTTGTTGCACACCTATCAATTTCAAACACCTGCCCCAGTGGGCGGGGCCAACAGATGGCCTTCTGGGAGTTGTAGTGCGCTCACAGTACTTCCCTCGTGGGGGCGCTGGAAAGTATTGCAATAAAGTTCAAATAAAAGAGGCCAAGTCTTGATGGGGACCTGCCCCGCTTTGTGGGTGCAAAAAAGGAGAAAATGTATCTGACACCACCATGCTGTGGTGCCAGGTTGCCTCCGGTCCGCTTACAACAGCACCGCCATGGTGCCGTCGCGGACCCACCAGGATGCGGTGGGCTTCGTTTCACGACCGGGTTAGGGCCGTCTTTAATTCAACAAAAACAGGAACCACTTCGAATTGAAGCCACCCAGGAGATTATTTTGCTTTATCGAAGTCTCTTACCTGCGCCACTGAAGAAAGGATCTGTAATCCTGAAACGCGTCTGGCGATGGCGAAATGAATTCATGAAGGCTCTTTTCTTTGAGAAGGTACCTGCTGGCAGGGTGCTTAATAAAGATTTGTAAGCAAAATAATCTCCTGGGTGGCAAAGTAAACATATAAATAAATAAAACGAATTTCGTTGCGCGCACTGCATCGCATTTGGTGATGCAGTGCACACAACGAAATTTGTTTTATTTATTTATATGTTTACTTACCTGTTAAAGTCTGTAATCCATACATTACAACCCCCCACTCTGCCCCTCCCCCTCCCTACGTCACCGCCCTGCAGTTACACCTACTACCGACCGTGGCTGCAATAGAGTACTGGTATGTAAATGTATAGGCATTTATATAGCGCACTACTTACCCGTAGGGTCCCAAGGCGCTTCGACCGCTGCGAAACCCTTCCTGGCTTCCCTGAGAGATGGTCCCTTAATGGGTATCTCCAGGGTGAGACCAGGCATCCCCGGCGGTCTGGTGGGGCCGTTAGTGAAGATGAGGCAAGCTAATGCCCAGAGTTGCCGAGTGTGATCGCTGATCAGAGTGGGCACCGAGGCGAGAGAATTATCGAGTCCGCTGACCCTGGTCCAGAAACCTGCCGCGCCGGGAATCGAACCCTGGTCCCGGGCCGTCCTCTGCTCTCGGGTCTGCCGCCTCTAACCAGTAAGCCACACTACTTCACTGGTCTATAAGGTATGGTATGGTCTATACGGCGCCCACTGCTCTTGACCCTTGTATGCAACTGGGTATGTCATGGAGTGGGGGTGATGTGTGTAGGCAAGAGTTCTTTCTTTCTAAAGTCTTCCAACATGATGTCCCAGTCCATAGAAATGGGATGTTTCCACAGCCCTCGTGCCTCCTCTCATCTAATTGCCGCGATTTCGGCACTGCCCCATCTAATCATATCATCTTGCCAGGCAGATAATGGGGTGCATCTGGGTGATTTCCATCTCATGGTTATCGTCCTTATAGCGAATACAAGGGCGAGGTCTAGGAAACGTAATTGGACCCTGAAGGTGCTAGTGCGCCTGCGTAGACCCAGTAGGCACTCGAGAGTGTTGTCATGAATTGTGAGATGTGTAACCTCCCCAAGTGTAGTCCGGAACGTTCCCAAAAAATAACTGAGGTGAGGACAAGCCCAAAGCATGTGAATAAAGCCAGTCTATTTTGCATCGTGGGCAGCAGTGTTGGGCCTCCTGAAACATGTGCTTGGGGTCAGGTAGGACCTATGTTGTACCATAGTTTGTATAAATTTAAGTTTGGCATTGCGAGAGACTCGCTTGGGATGTTCTAGGATTCTCACCCAGGCTTTGTCAGTGAGTTCCAAATATGAGGCCTCTGCCCATTTATTTTTTACAGAGGTTAGTAAGTGCAGCGGAGGCTTGCGCCCGGATGCCAGTATATAACCATTTAACTAGATGGCCGCCCTCCCCATGTAATACAGCATGTGCACTAACTTGTGTTGTGGGGGTTCAGTGCGTTGGAGCGCCCATGTCCTCTTGATGTAATGAGCTATTGTTGCGTGTAGAAGATGCAGGCGGTCTGGTGCGTCAGTAACCTGTACAAAAGTGTTGAGGTTTAACAGGGTGCCATCTCTAAATTCAGGATCCGACCTCTTCCACACCGGACGTTTCCCAATCTTGTATTCGAGTCCTAGTGAGCCTGCTCCTGGGGATTGGTAGTCCTAAGAGGGGGATATTACTTGCATAAGGGATCGTGCTGGAGATGTAACGCAATGCCTTCCTCCAGCACCGAAGTGCAGTTTTTAGCAGTGGGGCCCCGTTTATTTATTTATTTTATTTAAAGTATTTATATAGCGCTGCTGACACCTTGCAGGTTTCTTGGCGCTGGAGAATACTCTTTAACTGAGGAGAACAAGAACGAGTGGCAGGCGGATAGAGTTAGGGAAATAGCCAGGTATTGATACGTTTCCGAAAGGGGAGGAGTTGTGATATTTGGCGGATGTCAATGGGCAGACTGTTCCACAATTTAGCCGCTGCGACTCTGAAGGATCTGCCCCCAGTTCTGACTTTGTTGTATCTAGGCACTTTTACCAGACAGGCTGAGGCAGAGCGAAGGGTTCTGTTGGGAGTGTACCAAGAGAACAAGGCTTGCAGAGGTCTGGGCCCGACTCCATGCAGAGCCTTAAAGACAAGGCAAAGGGCCTTGAATGCCACACGCTGCTTCAGAGGTAGCCAATGTAGCTCGGCTAAGGCCGCTGTGGCAGAGGATCTCCTGGTCCAGCCAAGAGCTAGCTTGGCAGCGGCCGACTGAATTCTTTGAAGTCGATCCAACAGCACAACTGGAGACTCAAGTAACAACGCATTACAATAGTCGAGGCGACTAAGAATAGTGCACCTGACTATCAATGCCCGAGCTTGTGCGGGAAGGAGTGGCATAATTTTGTGCAGGGAACGCAAAAGGGCGGAGCGAGTCCCCACTGTTTTTGCAACCTGGGTTTCCATACTCAGCTTGTTATTGAGCATGGCCCCCAGGTTGCGGACCGAGGTTACTGGCTGTGGTTTATCCGGTGTTTCCGGAGGCCAGAAATCGCTCGGGAACGGGCGAGGTATTCTGTTTCCAGCACAGAACAGAACCTCAGTTTTGGAGGAGTTAAATTGTAGGGAATTTTTGTGCAACCACCCAGCCGTCTCTCTTAGGCAGTCGTGGAAGGATATTAAGGGGATAGAGTCTTCTCCCTCCCAAGAGAGAATCAGCTGGGTGTCGTCCGCGTAGTTGATAGTTTTTATCCTGTGGGACTTTATTAACGTGATCAAGGGCTTAAGATACATGTTAAAAAGAATGGGACTGATGGAGGAGCCCTGGGGAACTCCCTGGGGCATGGATGCGAATGCGGATTGGAATGGGGGGAGGGATACAGCCTGTCTCCTGTCCCGCAGGTAGGAATGGAACCATAGCTAGGGGAACTATTATATTTGGGAGCAGGAAGTTGTGTGGCACTCCTCAGTTTAGGTCCTAGGGTTCGTAGCCTATTTCCTGCAGGTTCCTGCCTGCCGTCCTGTATGACAGCCACTGGAGCTGGCTTGCGTAATAATAACGCGTCTGGCGATGGCGAAATGAATTCATGAAGGCTCTTTTCTTTGAGAAGGTACCTGCTGGCAGGGTGCTTAATAAAGATTTGTAAGCAAAATAATCTCCTGGGTGGCAAAGTAAACATATAAATAAATAAAACGAATTTCGTTGCGCGCACTGCATCGCATTTGGTGATGCAGTGCACACAACGAAATTTGTTTTATTTATTTATATGTTTACTTACCTGTTAAAGTCTGTAATCCATACATTACAACCCCCCACTCTGCCCCTCCCCCTCCCTACGTCACCGCCCTGCAGTTACACCTACTACCGACCGTGGCTGCAATAGAGTACTGGTATGTAAATGTATAGGCATTTATATAGCGCACTACTTACCCGTAGGGTCCCAAGGCGCTTCGACCGCTGCGAAACCCTTCCTGGCTTCCCTGAGAGATGGTCCCTTAATGGGTATCTCCAGGGTGAGACCAGGCATCCCCGGCGGTCTGGTGGGGCCGTTAGTGAAGATGAGGCAAGCTAATGCCCAGAGTTGCCGAGTGTGATCGCTGATCAGAGTGGGCACCGAGGCGAGAGAATTATCGAGTCCGCTGACCCTGGTCCAGAAACCTGCCGCGCCGGGAATCGAACCCTGGTCCCGGGCCGTCCTCTGCTCTCGGGTCTGCCGCCTCTAACCAGTAAGCCACACTACTTCACTGGTCTATAAGGTATGGTATGGTCTATACGGCGCCCACTGCTCTTGACCCTTGTATGCAACTGGGTATGTCATGGAGTGGGGGTGATGTGTGTAGGCAAGAGTTCTTTCTTTCTAAAGTCTTCCAACATGATGTCCCAGTCCATAGAAATGGGATGTTTCCACAGCCCTCGTGCCTCCTCTCATCTAATTGCCGCGATTTCGGCACTGCCCCATCTAATCATATCATCTTGCCAGGCAGATAATGGGGTGCATCTGGGTGATTTCCATCTCATGGTTATCGTCCTTATAGCGAATACAAGGGCGAGGTCTAGGAAACGTAATTGGACCCTGAAGGTGCTAGTGCGCCTGCGTAGACCCAGTAGGCACTCGAGAGTGTTGTCATGAATTGTGAGATGTGTAACCTCCCCAAGTGTAGTCCGGAACGTTCCCAAAAAATAACTGAGGTGAGGACAAGCCCAAAGCATGTGAATAAAGCCAGTCTATTTTGCATCGTGGGCAGCAGTGTTGGGCCTCCTGAAACATGTGCTTGGGGTCAGGTAGGACCTATGTTGTACCATAGTTTGTATAAATTTAAGTTTGGCATTGCGAGAGACTCGCTTGGGATGTTCTAGGATTCTCACCCAGGCTTTGTCAGTGAGTTCCAAATATGAGGCCTCTGCCCATTTATTTTTTACAGAGGTTAGTAAGTGCAGCGGAGGCTTGCGCCCGGATGCCAGTATATAACCATTTAACTAGATGGCCGCCCTCCCCATGTAATACAGCATGTGCACTAACTTGTGTTGTGGGGGTTCAGTGCGTTGGAGCGCCCATGTCCTCTTGATGTAATGAGCTATTGTTGCGTGTAGAAGATGCAGGCGGTCTGGTGCGTCAGTAACCTGTACAAAAGTGTTGAGGTTTAACAGGGTGCCATCTCTAAATTCAGGATCCGACCTCTTCCACACCGGACGTTTCCCAATCTTGTATTCGAGTCCTAGTGAGCCTGCTCCTGGGGATTGGTAGTCCTAAGAGGGGGATATTACTTGCATAAGGGATCGTGCTGGAGATGTAACGCAATGCCTTCCTCCAGCACCGAAGTGCAGTTTTTAGCAGTGGGGCCCCGTTTATTTATTTATTTTATTTAAAGTATTTATATAGCGCTGCTGACACCTTGCAGGTTTCTTGGCGCTGGAGAATACTCTTTAACTGAGGAGAACAAGAACGAGTGGCAGGCGGATAGAGTTAGGGAAATAGCCAGGTATTGATACGTTTCCGAAAGGGGAGGAGTTGTGATATTTGGCGGATGTCAATGGGCAGACTGTTCCACAATTTAGCCGCTGCGACTCTGAAGGATCTGCCCCCAGTTCTGACTTTGTTGTATCTAGGCACTTTTACCAGACAGGCTGAGGCAGAGCGAAGGGTTCTGTTGGGAGTGTACCAAGAGAACAAGGCTTGCAGAGGTCTGGGCCCGACTCCATGCAGAGCCTTAAAGACAAGGCAAAGGGCCTTGAATGCCACACGCTGCTTCAGAGGTAGCCAATGTAGCTCGGCTAAGGCCGCTGTGGCAGAGGATCTCCTGGTCCAGCCAAGAGCTAGCTTGGCAGCGGCCGACTGAATTCTTTGAAGTCGATCCAACAGCACAACTGGAGACTCAAGTAACAACGCATTACAATAGTCGAGGCGACTAAGAATAGTGCACCTGACTATCAATGCCCGAGCTTGTGCGGGAAGGAGTGGCATAATTTTGTGCAGGGAACGCAAAAGGGCGGAGCGAGTCCCCACTGTTTTTGCAACCTGGGTTTCCATACTCAGCTTGTTATTGAGCATGGCCCCCAGGTTGCGGACCGAGGTTACTGGCTGTGGTTTATCCGGTGTTTCCGGAGGCCAGAAATCGCTCGGGAACGGGCGAGGTATTCTGTTTCCAGCACAGAACAGAACCTCAGTTTTGGAGGAGTTAAATTGTAGGGAATTTTTGTGCAACCACCCAGCCGTCTCTCTTAGGCAGTCGTGGAAGGATATTAAGGGGATAGAGTCTTCTCCCTCCCAAGAGAGAATCAGCTGGGTGTCGTCCGCGTAGTTGATAGTTTTTATCCTGTGGGACTTTATTAACGTGATCAAGGGCTTAAGATACATGTTAAAAAGAATGGGACTGATGGAGGAGCCCTGGGGAACTCCCTGGGGCATGGATGCGAATGCGGATTGGAATGGGGGGAGGGATACAGCCTGTCTCCTGTCCCGCAGGTAGGAATGGAACCATAGCTAGGGGAACTATTATATTTGGGAGCAGGAAGTTGTGTGGCACTCCTCAGTTTAGGTCCTAGGGTTCGTAGCCTATTTCCTGCAGGTTCCTGCCTGCCGTCCTGTATGACAGCCACTGGAGCTGGCTTGCGTAATAATACGCTCAAAAATCAGGGACCCCGAATGGCCCAGAGAGATGGTTTGAGTTCTATTTCCTAAAATGTCTTGGAACCATTTGAGTGCTGACCCATAAATGCCTATCTCATATAGTCTCTGTAGCAGCGTAGTATGTGACACATTATCAAAAGCTGCGGACAAGTCCAGCAGCAATAACATAGCTGACACTCCTGCATCAAGAGAAAGTCTTAATGAATTGGTGACTGCCAGCAGTATGGTCTCAATAAAGTCGGAAGATCTAAAACCTGATTGGGATGGGTCTAGGATTTTGTTCACCTAAAGATAGGTTGTAAGTTGTTTATTTATTAAGCCTTCTAATTGCTTTCCTAAAAGAGGGAGCAATGAAATAAGTTGATAGTTGGCTTACGATTTTAAGATCCATGTTTGCTTTCTTTTGAATGGGTACGACCAGCGCACAAATGATGCTCCACGTCAAGGTCTTTTACGTCAAGACGCATGACATTATTTTCCGCAGAGTACAACTTTGTCTCAGCAGCTGCTGTTGGAGAAGGCTCTAGCAATCACCCTTCAGCAACACAGATCACAAGATAATTACTGCCAAGGACATGAGGACTGTATCGTTGTCCGAGGTCAAACCTGGAGGGCAGAGACCAGATTTTTCCTTCCAGTGGAGTACAGAGATTAGCTACTTCTAATTAAAGGATTGAACAAGGGAACAGCACAGCAGTGCCAAAGGGGAGCTGCCACTCATTCAGAGGGAGTGACGGTATGTGGAGATCAGTCGGCAGAGTGGCTAGGCTGCCTTGGGGACTGCTGGGAATCATGCTTTGCTCCCCAATGAAGTGAGCGGATCACTTAACAGCTTGAAAAGCTTTGAGTTGAATGACACAAACAGAAAGGGCAAGACAGAGGGTCATAAGTAAAAATATGTCATTAAGTAGACTGCCAGTAAATTATTTACCCACAAACATGCAGAAATCCTCAAGGAGGAGTGGGACACCCAAGCTAAACCCTAGCTCCTTCCACCCATTGTCATAGTCTACATCAGAACGGATAAGATAGAAGATCACAAGTAAAAGTTGATAATATTCAGACTGCTGGTGACTACAAACAGCTATGAGGTGTGGTGCAATGTACAACTGTGAACACTGAACTATAATTCTATGTCAGGACCGGAGGCTCCGATTATGCTTTTCTCTCTTCGCTTTATTACAATACAAAATTTCCATTAGCCAGAAAAGCATTAAATTTAATTGTTTTCCAATAGGAAAAGAAAAAAAACATCAATTTAACAGAAACAATAGAAAAAAAACACTGGGACTACAAATCCCATAGTCCCAAGGGGCAATGTCCAAACAAGTCCTTCAACAGTGTTAATATCCTCTACATAGACCCTCCATCTTGGCTGTTCTTCCTCTTTCTTCGCTGCTTCGCAGCCAGTTAAGCGCTTTTTCTTGTTTGCATATTGCGCTTGTCTGGCAAAGGACAGCTCCTGGGGGAGTGTTGCGTATTGTATTTTTATTTTTATTTCATTGCATTATAATGTCTTTCATTTCAAGTTGGCAACGTTAAGGTTTTTTTTCTTCAAAAGATTCCTTTCCGGACGCGGGAGCGCCCCGTACGCGGTTGATGCCCATTCAATTTACAGTGCCTGATCAGACAGCTAGGGGCGCTCTCCCATCTCGTTGCTCCCGGGGTGCGGTCTCCTCATATGAGGAGCTGCGCAGTGGGAGTAGAGATGCGAGAGCATAGTCCCCTGCTACCGCCTCACCTTACGTCCTCCTGCAGGCTCTGTATTTCCCGCATTTCGCACCATTGAATTTCAGAACGCCCCGGCTGGGGTCCGCATTGCGGTTTTACTGCGTTAATCACCTGCTGGTAGTTTTTCTGAACACACGTGTGTGACTGCACTGAGAGTCGGTTGGGGGCCCGGTCAAATTACTGAGGGACGTGCGTGCCTGGGGCCAGTGCTTGCCTTAACTGAGTACTTTGTTAGCTGCGTGGAAATGTTTGCAGTCCCCTGGTCTGCCCACATTCCCCTCTGGGATCCCCAGGGCAGTATCCAAGGTTTCCACCTCTGTGTCACGGGTGCTCATTAGTAGCCTAGTGTTTGTTGCTCACTGGCTGTGGTTGTGGAAATGGAGCAGAATGATGTATATGTACATGAGGAGGTGGAGTATCTACCTTCTGATGATGCTTTCTTTGAGGCTGTTGGTTTATCGATTTATCGCTGTGTCAATGAGGTTGTGGGGCCGATTGAACAATGCTTCTCTGAGAAGATTGTGCAGGAGTTCGCCAAGTTGGCACAAGCCCGTTTCGAGGCCCTTGTCCGGGCTGGTACTCCCAACCCTGGGGAGGGACCCCCATCTCCCAAGAAGAGTTGCCCTGAAGGAGACCCGGGGGAAGCGCAAGGGGTGTATGAGGATGTGTTTGAGCGCTTGTGGAGAAACTTTTTAGCTAAGATGGTTCCCCCCTCCCCTGTTCTGCCTCCCGCCCCATAGCCTGCTCCGCCCGTCCCCCTCTCCGGATTCCCCGAAAATGGATGGGGATTCACCGGGGGATTTGGATGATGATGCGTTCTTGGCGCCCGGCTGGCTCTTCCACCTCTCTGCCGCAGGATAGTTTGGGTATGCTGGACCAGATGAAATCATTCATCCTCGGTCAGCGGCCAGGGCCCCTGGGGACAAGGTGGCTAAGTTCATGGCCGGCCGATTCCGCAAACCCTTGGAGAAGTAGGCAAGGGACTGTCTGAGGTCGGAGTGCCTGCGGCCCAATTTGGACGGGAAGGTGGCCTGCACGCCGGAGCTTGACTCCAAAATGGCCACCTTTTGGCCAAATACATAAAGGACCCGCGCAAGGGAATACACAGGTCTTGGCGTTCCGGCCAAGACAAGTTGTTGGACGCTGTAGGGCCTATGACCAAGATACTGGACATGGCGGAGGAGGCCAAGGTATCGGGTTCTACCATCTCCCATGAAATTCTTTCCAATTGGGCTCAACGCACCACAGTATTCTTGGGCAACACCAATTTTGCCCTTTTGACGGAACGCCGTCGTTCTTTGTTAATAAAACTGGATCCTAAGTTAGGGCACCAGCCTCTTCGGAGGAGGGAGCAGTGGCGCAAGGGGGTCTCTTTGGAGACCCTTTTGTAAAGGAATTCAGCAAGTGTGTGGCCACTTTTACCTCGCTGGACAAGGACTAGTCCAGTATAAAGAGAGTTTACCAGCCCCGGTCTATCAAGGGCCCAGTCGTGGCAGGGGCCACGCAACCAGCCCTGGTGCGCAACACATTCCCAACAGGGGACAAGGCCAGCAGAGCACGTCTGTATCGGGGGTCCTTAGCAGACTTTCAGGGCGCTTGGGCAAATATCACAATGGATGCTTGGCTCTTGCAGACTATCCAAGGGTTTCACATAGAGTTGTACGAAACCCCGCGCCAGCAGTGCCTCCCGCACTTCATCTCCTTTTCCATCACGGATGCACAGCTAGTTGATGAAGAGGTCTCCGCGCTGCTTCACAAAGGGACCATTTGTCATTCGGCTTTGCATCCCCATGGATTTTTGAGCAACATCTTGGTGGACAAGGTCGACGGGGGCGCCGTCCAGTCATCAACCTCAAGGAGTTCAACAGGTGGTTGGTGTACCGACATTTCAAGATGGAGAGGATTCACCTCCTCCGGGATGGTCTTCTTCCTTCCGATTGGATGGTGTGGTTGGACCTCAAGGACACGTACTTGGTGGTCCCCATTCATCCAACGCACCAACGGTTTCTGCAATTTTGCTGGCGGAGGCAGACTTACAAGTTCATCATCCTTCCGTTCGGTCTTTCTACATCACCCTGGTGCTTCACAAAGGTACTCCACCCGGTAGTGGAGTTCCTCAGGGCTCAGGGTATCTGTATGAATTGTTTATCTATGCGACATCCTGATCATGGCACAGTGTCCCAGGAAGTTGTTGGTGCAGCTGTATCAGACAGTTACACTTTTGCAGTACCTGGGCTTCAAGATCAACGGAGACAAGTCCGTCCTCAGCCCGGTTCAGAACGTGATTTTTCTCATGTTCGTCGTGGATTCGGTCAAAGCTTCCTTGAGCCTGCCATCCTGGAAGATGGCCAAGATTTGGCACGGACTGCGGCAGACCATATCCAAGACTCACACCTCTCTCCGGCAGATTGCCCGGGTAGTGGGTCTTCTGTCCTAGTCCATCCAGG
Organism: Lissotriton vulgaris; assembly: GCF_964263255.1. Classification (NCBI taxonomy): domain Eukaryota; kingdom Metazoa; phylum Chordata; class Amphibia; order Caudata; family Salamandridae; genus Lissotriton; species Lissotriton vulgaris. The sequence goes on along the minus strand of NC_141685.1, from coordinate 2,100,446,516 downwards.
CAATCTTCCTGGGTCCCTTGCATTATCGGGCTATGCAACGCGTGAAAGCGAATCACCTTCGGAGGGGGTTGTCCCACGACCAGTCAGTTCTATTTACAACGGAGGTAACGGATGCAATGGCATGGTGGCTCACCCACATGGAAGCGTGGAACATATGTGCGATTTTCGGGTCGGTCCCAGACCTAGTGATAGAGTCAGACGCCAGTAGGTCGGGGTGGGGCGCACGCTGCAGAGAGTTCTTCACAGGAGGCGCCTGGTCTTGAGAATAATTTGTCTGGAACTCCTGGCGGGGTCCTTCGCTGTTCGGTGCTGGACCAGGAACCGGGTGCAGTCATCCGTCCTGTTAAAAATGGACAAAGTCTCCTCGGTCCGGTACGTCAATCACTTGGGGGGCCCCGATCCTATGCTTTGGCGAATCTGGTGAAATATTTTTGGGAGTACTGCCTGGCTCATCATATCTTGTTGACAGCAGAGTATCTCCTGGGTCAGGCCAACCAGGTGGCGGATTGGCATTCAAGGCATCTGGTCTATTCCAGTCAGTGGAAATTGGATCCCCAGGTATTCAGGTGGCTGGCGAGTCTATGGGGCCCATCACTGATGGATCTTTTTGCATCCTGCCTGGATCATCAGCTTCCTCGCTTCTTCAGCTGGAGGCCGCAACCACTTGCAATAGCCACGGATGCGTTCCTGCAGGACTGGAGTCTTGAGTAGGTTACGCTTTTCCCCCCTTCTCGATGATAGTAAGGGCGGCGGCCCAGATTCGCTGGCAGGGTGTGGAGCTTGTGATGGTGATGCCGTTTTGGAGGTCCCAAGTTTGGTTTCCGGTTCTTCCGGAACTTTCCTGGGATTTTCCAATCCTAATACCCCTGTTCCCTCTGATCCTTCTGAGTCCGAACGGGGAGCATCATCATCTAGTCACCGAGGAGTCTCTCTGCCTCGTTGCATGGTGGCTTTCAGGCAGCGTTGGTCGCTCCTAGATCTTTCAGTACCAGCTGAGGAAATCTTATCCAAGGCCTGGGATAGCAGTACCTCGAAGCGCTATCACTCCGCCTGGGCGAAGTGGATGCGTTGGTGTCTTCGACGGAGTCTGGATCCTATGGCCGCAGGAGTCGTTCCCATCTTGAACTTTCTGGCAGAGTTGGCAACAGCCTGGTTGGCGTATTGTTCTATTAACACCATTTGTTCCCCGATTTCAGTGGCCCATTGCCCGGTAGAAGGGGCCCCTCTAGGAAAGCACCTTTTCGTTTGTAAGCTCATGCAGGGCATTAGTCTTTCATTGCCCCCAGAGCCGGGCTCCATCGACTTATGGGATGTTAACTTGGTTTTAAATCTATTCCTGTCCTGGCAACCAAATAAGTACCTTTCTTTGAAAGAACTTTCAGCCTAATTGGCTATGCTTTTGTGCCTCGCCTCTTGTAGGAAGGTGTCTCATGTGGACGCTTTGGACATCTCAGCGTGAGTTTTTTCACCAGAAGGTGTGACGTTTACGGTGGATCACCGGACTAAATCTCTTACTCGGTCAATCTCTTATCCTGCTTTTGTGGACGTCCCCAAGTTGTGTGTCGTAAATTGCCTCAAGACTTATGAAGACCTTACTCAGGAATTCCGCCCTACGGGCGAACTTCAACTTCTTATTGCCTTACCGAAACCGCATAGAGCAGCCTCCTCCCCCACTATAGCCCGGTGGGTGCATTGGGTCATGCAAGAAGCGGGTATTGACACAAAGCAGTTCGGTGCTCATTTAGTCAGAGGTGCAATGGCTTCTAAGGCTTTTTCTCTGGGAGCCCGGTTGGAGGACTTGATGCGGGCCGCTGATTGGTCCTCAGATTTCACCTTTAAGAAGTTTTACTTCAAACCAGTCTTGGAGTTCACTCAGTTGGTGGTAAGTAAGCTTCAAACTAGCATAATCAGAGCCTCCAGTCCTGACATAGAATCGAAATTTGCCTAGCATTGTAACAGTAAGTTTTAATTCTATTAAGGACACTGAGGCGAGGATTATCCCACCCGTGGAACGATCTCGTGCGAACCCGCCCGTATGTGCGTAAGTAAAAGAGTTTCTCCAAAATTCATGTTCCGTACCTGATTTATTTCTTCAGTTACTGGTTTGTAGATTGGTTGTGCTGGTTGTTCTCACACAGAAGGGTTGTCCATGGTGAGCCTTACGCTATTTTGTCTCTTCTAGGGAACAATGGCGCGAAACAGGTCCAGTAAGGATGTGGCGTGACTCGTGTGAAGAAAGAGGAAGGACAGCCAAGAAGGAGGGTCTATGTAGAGGACATTAACACTGTTGAAGGACTTGTTTGGACATTGCCCCTTGGGACTGTGGGATTTGTAGTCCTGGTGTTTTTTTTCTTCTTTGTTTCTGTTAAATTGATGCTTTTCTTTTTTTTCTTCTTGGAAAGCAATGAAATGTAATGCTTTTCTGGCTGCTGGAAATTTGGTATTGTGATAAATCGAAGAGAGAAAATCATAATCCTCACCTCCTTGTCCTTAGTAGAATTGAAATTTACCATTACAATGCTAAGCAAATTTCGATTGTTGATGCAACAACAACTTAGCACACTGCACCAAGCTAGATAATTTAAAGGGCACAGACTTCTGATTATTCTCAAATAGGTGAGCGGAAAGCCAAAAGAGAAATGGCATTACAAATCACATTGCCAGACCAAAAAGCTGATCATAGTCCATGGCTATTGTATTCTTATGTAGATTTTGGAAGTGTATGCACAGGAGATGGGGAAACATAAGCTGCCAAAAGCCGGGTGACAGAACCGGGTCCACATATAATAACATGGGCAAACCAAGGCAACCTATACCACCAACACATCACAGTATAGTGCGACATCACACAATACAAGCCATCCTCCAAACTCAGACTCACTAAAGATAACCAAGAGCGTCAATGTCATGACCCCTTCATGCTCCCGCTCTGTCACAACCTCCTTTTGCGTCCTCGGAGTAGTGATCTAGCACGCAGGGCTTATGCTGCTTTACTCCTATGGCACCCTATACATGCTATGATATTCCTGACTGATGCTTCCCCAGCATCCTCATGACCTATGTTATCCCAAACGCCTCTCGTGACTGATGTTCCCCCAGCATCCCTCATAACTGATGTTCCCCCAACACCCTCATGACTGATGTACTCCAGCATTCCTCATGGCTAGTGTTCCTCCAGCACCCTCATGACTGATGCTTCCTCAGCACCCAAAATTTCCTTTAAGCTTCAACTCCCTGCAAGCGTTCTCTACATCCCATGAGCCAATAGATTAACTACATTTGTTGTTCCTAGGGCCTTGGTGTTGTTTTCCATTAAGTCCCTGCAAGCTTCTCCCAGAATCCCATGAGCCAATGAATGACAAGCCTTGCTTGCGCTGGTACTGGGGCCTTGCTTTTGTTTTCCACTATGCACGTACATGTAAAAACGATACATGCGTTCCCTGTTATTTGGTTCCAATCAACAAGCTGCTCCTGCCCATTCTGTAAGGTCACAGAGAGTGTTCTAACACAAGTTTTCCCCTAGGTTTCAGAGCCTTCCAGATGGCCATGTGCCCCACAATCTGCACGTGATCTAGCTACATCCACCAAGACTTCAAGAGGGTATTTAAACCCCATCCAAACCTGAATTTGGGCTGGGCATCTGTTAGACGGAGACCCGGCGGGTCGGCCGAGGACAGGGGGAGAGGCCTCCGGTGAGGGCCGTCTCCTGCGATCGTACAGACGAGTAACTTCCCCCCCACAGATGGACACCACACACGGACGAGGTCAACACTCTTTATATACGATTCTTGGAGCAAGGTTATCAGCGATACAGTGAGGTCAGGACACGAGGGTCCTCTTAATTCTAGTCTCTGAAGGGGAAAAGGGTAGCGGGACAGTCTTGGTACCGGTCTGGTACGGGGTGGCAAGATGGGTAGCTCACAATCCTCGAGCTCGGAGATTTGGAAGGTCGGGCCGCGGCAGCCCCGGCAGGCTAGGATGATAAGTCTCACTTGAGAAGGGCCGCGGCAGCGCCAGCAGGCAGAGGCGATGATTCACACAAGGATGGGCCGCGGCAGCGCCAGCAGGTCCCGACGAAGGTGTAGGTTGCAGAGGGCCGCGGCAGCGCCAACAGGCAGGAACGATGGTCCACAAGGATGGGCCACGGCAGCGCCAGCAGGCAGGAACGATGGTTCACACGGATGGGCCGCGGCAGCGCCAGCAGGTCCCGATGATGATGTAGGTTGCAGAGGGCCGTGGCAGCGCCAGCAGGCAGGAACGATGATTCACAAGGCAGGGCTGCGGCAGCGCCAGCAGTCCGTCAAGGATGAGTTCTTCGAGATGTCTCTCGACTCCAGGATACAACTGCCTTCCTGCTCTGGAGCTGCCCCAGTTATAGGTCTGGCCTCCTTTGATGTCCGGACCCTTGCACTTGGAGGTCGGGAGGTCCGGGATGAGGGAGTCCAGACACACAGCAGGGGGGTGGAGCCAGCGCCCGGGGAGGCTGGGGGCGATCGGCACCTGGCGGGGGAGAGCCATCGACACTCCTCTCTCCCATTGACCTGCCAAGTGGTCCGTTCACCTCCTGGGTGGATGGTGGTGCCTCGATGACGGGGCCTGGCCAGGCCCAGGGTTGGGGTTGAGCTGCGGCCACGCGGCCTTGTGGTGCAGTGTCCAAGATGGCGGCTGGGCCGGGGCAATGCTGTTGATGACGGCCCGGGCCGGCCGATGTCGGGGTGTTCGGGAGCAGGCGTCCCGTTGGGGACGGGTTGCGGGTTGCTTCTGTGGGTTGCCGGGGTGGTTCTTCTGGTGACACCGGGAGTGCCGGTGCTCGGGCCTTATTATGCGGGGAGGGAGCGGCCCCTTCACGAGGCCTGTCCAACATGCGTCCCCCCCCAGCTGAAGGCAGGGAGAGTCACCCATCTTCTTGGGTACTCTCCTCGCCGAGGCGGAAAAAGCGTGACAGGCCGTCCGCGTTGGCGTGGTCCTGGCCAGGGCGATGCTCCACGGTGAAGTCCATTCCCTGCAAGGAGATGGACCATCGCAACAGTTTTGGGTTCTCCCCCCGCATCTGCATCAGCCATTGCAGGGGTCGGTGGTCTGTCTGTACCCTGAAGTGGGTGCCGAAGAGGTAGGTCCGGAGTTTCTTGAGGGCCCATACCACTGCGAAGGCCTCCCGCTCGATGGTGCTCCAGCGCTGCTCTCAAGCCAGTAGGCACCGGCTGATGAAGGCCACTGGCTGATCGACTCCCTCGGCGTTGAGTTGAGAGAGTACTGCCCCAACGCCATGATCTGAGGCGTCCGTCTGGACGATGAACTCCCGGCTGTAGTCGGGGGCCTGGAGCACGGGGGCGGTGCACATGGCGGCCTTCAACTTCTCGAAGGCCGCTTGACAGTCCGGAGTCCAGTTGACGGTTTTGGGGTTTTTCTTGGATGTGAGTTCTGTGAGGGGCCCCACAATGCTGCCATAGTCCTTTACAAACCGCCGGTAGTATCCGGTGAGCCCTAGGAAGGCTCGGACCTCGGTTTGGGTGACAGGAGGTTGCCAGGACTGGATGGCAGCGATCTTGAGCTGAAGGGGGGCCACCAGACCGCCCCCCACTTGGTGTCCGAGATAGGTCACGGACCCCTGGCCAATCTGACATTTGCTGGCTTTGATGGTGAGACCGGCCTGCTGGAGGGCGTGCAGGACTTCTCGGAGGTGGTGAAGGTGGTCCGCCCAGTGACGACTGTATACAGCGATATCGTCCAGGTAGGCGGCGCTGAATTCTTCGAGGCCCGCCAATACCTGGTTCACGAGTCGTTGGAAGGTAGCTGGAGCGTTTTTCATGCCGAATGGCATCACTTTGAAGTGGTAGTGGCCATCCGGGGTAGAGAAGGCGGATCGTTCTTGGGCCCTGGGGGTAAGGCCGAACTGCCAGTAGCCTGCTGTTAGATCGAAGATGCTCAGATAGCGGGCAGCCCCCATGCGGTCAACCAGCTCATCCGCCCGGGGGATGGGGTGAGCGTCGGTTCGGGTAACAGCGTTCAGGCCCCGATAGTCTACACAGAACCGGAGCTCGGGGGCGACGCCCGGGGCGGCAGCCTTGGGGACCAGTATGACTGGGCTGGCCCAGGGGCTGTCGGATGGCTCGATCACTCCTAGGGCCAGCATTTTAGAGACTTCGTCCTGGATGCAGGTGCGCACCCGATCTGGCACTCGGTACGCCCTGTGTCGAATAGGTGGACTATCCCCAGTGTCCACGTCGTGAAGGCACCAGGGGGTGACCCCTGGGGTGAGGGAGAACAGGATCGCAAATTGTAGCAGGAGAGCCCGACAGTCTTGGCGTTGTTCCGGGGACAAGGCCTCGGAGAGTCTGACCCCTTCCACTGAGCCATCTTTTTCACGGGTCCTCAGTAGGTCAGGGAGGGGCTCGGAGTCTTCTTCCATCCCACTATCTGTTGCCATCAGTAGGCTGAGCTCCGAGCATACGAAGTGGGGTTTGAGTCTGTTGGCATGGAGGACTCGGAGGGGGTTCCGGGGGGACTCCATGTCTATTAGGTAGGTGACAGGGCCCTTGCGCTCTATCACCTTGAAGGGTCCTGTCCATTTGTCCTGCAGGGCACAAGGTTCGACTGGAGACATCACCCATACTTGCTGGCCTGGTTCGAACTCGATGGAGGAGGCATGTTGATCGTACCATTTCTTCATGTCCTCCTGACTGGCCTCAAGGTTGGCTTTGGCGAGTTCCCTGAATCGCCGGGTCTGGTTGCGGAGGGTCAGGAGATACTTATATACGTCCGGAGGGGTCTTCTGGGGGGCCATCTCCCACCCTTCCTTGACCAGGCTGAGGGGGCCCCGGACGGGGTGTCCGTACAGGAGCTCGAAGGGGCTGAAGCCGAGGGATTTCTGGGGAACTTCTCGATAGGCGAAGAGGAGGCACGGGAACAGCACGTCACATTGGCGACGTAGGGGTTCTTCCAGGCCCATGATCATTCCCTTGAGAGTGCGGTTAAACCGCTCGACCAGTCCGTTTCCTTGCGGGTGATAGGGGGTCGTGAACCGGTAGGTGACCCTGCACTGCTGCCAGAGAGACCTCATGTACTTTGAGATAAAGTTCGTGCCCCTGTCGCTGACGACCTCCCGGGGGAAGCCCACTCGAGAGAAGATCCCCATTAGGGCTCGGCCTACCACGGGTGCTGTCACGGTCCGAAGAGGAATGGCCTCAGGATAGCGGGTGGCATGGTCCACCAGGACTAGGATGAACCTGTTCCCCTGGGCCGTTCGGGGGTCTAGGGGCCCCACAATGTCTATTCCCACCCGTTCGAACGGGGTGGTGACGACGGGAAATGGTTGCAAGGGTGCTTTGATTTTTCGGCCGCTCTTCCCGCTGGCCTGGCAGGTGGGGCAGGCCCGGCAGTGGTTGGAGACATCATTTCGCATTTTGGGCCAGTAAAAGTGTGTTACCAGGCGGTCGTATGTTTTGTCTTGTCCCAGGTGTCCAGCAAGGGGGACATCGTGCGCTAAGTTCAAAAGGAAGTCTCTGAAGCGGAGGGGCACCACCAGCACCCGACTGGCCCCAGCTCAGCAATTCTTTGCTCGCTGTAGAGCAGGTCATTGTCCCAATAAATCCAGTGGGCCCCTGCGGTGTCTCCTACGCTCTGGGCGAGGGCTTGCTGCCGGAGTCCCTCGAGGGAGGGACAGGTCTTCTGTTCTTGTCGGAATTGTTCCTGGGTGGGACCACCCTCTTGACGCCACTGGGCCAGTTCGGGAAGGTCCTGGAGTTGAACGGGCCCTTCTTCGTTTTGTTCTGGGGGATTGGTACTTAGGGCGTCTCCCTCCGGGACGATCGGGGGAGGAGGTTCTGGCCATTCGGGTTCTTCGGGACTGGAGATGGCGCGGGCGGCCATGGACTGGGTCGCTACGCAGGCCCATTCAGGGAGGCCCAACATCCCCAGGTGTTCTCTTTGTTCGACGGCTGCCCAGGGGGAACTTTCGAGGTCATTCCCCAGGAGGCAGTCCACGGAGGCATCATCGCGGACAGTCACCTTCAGCATTCCGGACACTCCTCCCCACTCGAAGGGGACGCAGGCCATCCGACACAGGCTTTCTGAGTTGTCGGCTGACCGGACGGGGCAAAGGACGTTCGGCAAATCTGCTCCGGGGTTACCAGGTGACAGCAAACTGCCGTCACACTGGCCCCGGTGTCGCGTAGGGCTTCAGCCCGGCGCCCATTTATGTTTACCCACTGGCTGTATTTTCTCGTATTGGCGGGTAGGGGAGCCCGCGGAATCATGTCTCTTTCCCCTAGGCAGACCAGGGACATGGCGGCTGGTTTCCACTCGGGCTGTCCCTGTTCGTATTCCTCATACTCCTCTGGGGCTTGCTCTTCTCCCAGGGCGGCGGCAGCGACCTGGCGGGGTATAGGATTCTGGTTCTTCGGGCAATTAGGGTCGTTGGCATAGTGGCCGGTCCGCTGGCACCGGTGGCAAGTAACGGTGGCTCGGAACCTCGGACGCATCGGGGGGTTTCCCCTGCCGGCCGGGGGCGGGGGGTTGTTGGCGGGAGCCGCTGGGACGGCGTCTCTGCCCCGACCCTGGCCTCCTCCTCCTCGGGGGCGATGGGGACCTTGGTTGGTTCTGGTTGTCTCGCTGGGCATGTTTCGGGCAACTCGGGTGCTTTCCCATCGGTCAGCTTCGGCGGCGAGTTGCCGAGGTTCAGTCAGTTTACTGTCGAGGAGGTGCTGCCGGAGGTCGACGAAGCAATTGTTGGAGAGGTGCTCCCACACAAAGAGATTAAAGAGTTGTTCATAGGTGGTTACCTGGCTGCCCTTGATCCACCCCTCGAATGCTCTGCTGAAAAAGTTCACATACTCCACCCAAGTTGTACCCGGGATCCGTTTGCAGTCGCGGAACCGCTGGCGGTACATCTCGGGCGTGAGCCCGTATCGAGTGAGAAGGGCGGCCTTCATGTGGTCGTAGGACGTCATTTGATGGTCCAGGAGTTGCAGTAGGGCGTCGCGCCCTTCGTTGACGAACCTCCCCCATAACCCGGCTCCCCAGTCACTTCGAGAAATCCGGTGGGAGGTCATGGCTATCTCGTAGGCTTTGAACCACTGCTGGATATCGTCGTTCCGATAATATTCTCTGACGACATCCTTGGGGATGTGGACTTTAGGGTCTGTAGGGCCAGGAGTGTTCTGGCGCTCGGGCACCCCGAAATCTTTATTCTGTTTCCGAAGCTCTATTTCTGCTAGATTGCGCTCATGTTCGTAGGCTAGTTTTTTCTCTTCCAACTCCCTCTGTTTTTGCTTCTCTTCCCGCTCCTCTCGGAGCCGCAAGTGTTCCAATGTTATTTTTTGTTCTGCCAATTTCAGTTCTCCGTCCAACCGAAGTCGCGCCAGCTCTAATTCATGGAGTCTGCTTTTTTCTCGTTCTCGGATCTCCTCCGGGGAGAGACCCGATCTCCTTCCTTCTGTCGTAGTGGTGCTTGTTTCTGGCGCCTCGAGGTTTTGGTTTTGGGGTACGGTCGTACCCGTCTCCGCCCAAGATTCTAGGGCCTTTTTGAAGTCTTCTTTCGTGCTCAATCCTGTGGTAGCAATGCCTAGTTCTATGCACAATTGTTTTAGCTCTCTGTGGTTGTACTCTTCTAGTTTCTCCATCTGGAATTTTTCTGTGGTTCCGCTCTCTTTTGTTGTCATTGTGGTTGGGTCATGGGGTGAGTTACTCTCTGTACGATTACGCGTTGGTTCGGATCGCGCCGCTGGCCACCAATGTTAGACGGAGACCCGGAGGGTCGGCCGAGGACAGGGGGAGAGGCCTCCGGTGAGGGCCGTCCCCTGCGATCGTACAGACGAGTAACTTCCCCCCCACAGATGGACACCACACACGGACGATTCTTGGAGCAAGGTTATCAGCGATACAGTGAGGTCAGGACACGAGGGTCCTCTTAATTCTAGTCTCTGAAGGGGAAAAGGGTAGCGGGACAGTCTTGGTACCGGTCTGGTACGGGGTGGCAAGATGGGTAGCTCACAATCCTTGAGCTCGGAGATCTGGAAGGTCTGGCCGCGGCAGCGCCGGCAGGCTAGGATGATAAGTCTCACTTGAGAAGGGCCGCGGCAGCGCCAGCAGGCAGAGGCGATGGTTCACACAAGGATGGGCCGCGGCAGCGCCAGCCGGTCCCGACGAAGGTGTAGGTTGCAGAGGGCCGCGGCAGCTCCAGCAGGCAGGAACGATGGTCCACAAGGATGGGCCGCGGCAGCGCCAGCAGGCAGGAACGATGGTTCACACGGATGGGCCGCGGCAGCGCCAGCAGGTCCCGATGATGATGTAGGTTGCAGAGGGCCGCGGCAGCGCCAGCAGGCAGGAACGATGATTCACAAGGCAGGGCTGCGGCAGCGCCAGCAGTCCGTCAAGGATGAGTTCTTCGAGGTGTCTCTCGACTCCAGGATACAACTGCCTTCCTGCTCTGGAGCTGCCCCAGTTATAGGTCTGGCCTCCTTTGATGTCCGGACCCTCGCACTTGGAGGTCGGGAGGTCCGGGATGAGGGAGTCCAGACACCCAGCCCGGGGAGGCTGGGGGCGATCGGCACCTGGCGGGGGAGAGCCATCGACACTCCTCTCTCCCATTGACCTGCCAAGTGGTCCGTTCACCTCCTGGGTGGATGGTGGTGCCTCGATGTCGGGGCCTGGCCAGGCCCAGGGTTGGGGTCGAGCTGCGGCCACGCGGCCTCGTGGTGCAGTGCCCAAGATGGCGGCTGGGCCGGGGCAATGCTGTTGATGACGGCCCGGGCCGGCCGATGTCGGGGTGTTCGGGAGCAGGCGTCCCGTTGGGGACGGGTTGCGGGTTGCTTCTGTGGGTTGCCGGGGTGGTTCTTCTGGTGACACCGGGAGTGCCGGTGCTCGGGCCTTATTATGCGGGGAGGGAGCGGCCCCTTCACGAGGCCTGTCCAACAGCCTCGATTTCTTCAGAACAAGCTTCACCCTTCCCACTCACCTGAAGAATCCTGCTAGAACTAATAAGCACTCCAGTCTGCCTAAAGTCCTTTGGAACTGGTGGTTCCCATGGTATACACTCCCTGGACGTCTTCTTCCTTGTTCCTTCCTGCACAGCTACTCAGGACCACCTGTGTCTCCCTGAGTCAAGGCTTCGAGATCTTATTCCAAATTCAGACAAGTTAAAGAAATAGGCTGAGTACCTGCTATCATGTTCCTGTACACTAAACCTTCTACAGTAGTAAACAGGACTGAGCATCCCTGGCTTTCAAAGACTATACACTTTTCCTCCATTTTCTCTATCTCTGTCAAATTCTCCAGCGCTTCTTGTGAGTTAATACTCTGGACCCTCCCTTCAATCTTGATGCTAGAACTGTCCCCACTCAATGATTAAATACTTTAGTCTTGTGTTTCTATGATGAACAGTAGTGCCAAGAGAAAACACTTCAGAGTCTTTGATATATGCATCAACCTTGTACCCCACTCTGTGTTTCGAGTGTATCCTTAGGAATGCAAGTGTATCTTTAGGAGTGCTAACTCCAATCTGTATTTCAAGTTTATTTCTAGGAGTGTCACATGTCAGTATGTGATTTTTATATTTCTTCTCTCATGCTGGGCTGCTAATGAAACTTGTAAGTTTGTATCACTAAAGTCAATGCAGGTTCATTGTATGTAAATACTTGTTAGTGTACTGATGGTAACTACCTCCTTTTGTTATTTCCAGTGCATTGCTTAATCGCAAAGCTAGAGGTTCTAGTCCAGTGCACATCTACCTCACAAACGTAGACGGTCTCAGAAGTGAAAATCCTGTTGCGCCGTTTTGCACAGCCACTGAGCAAATCCAGTATCTAAAGTGTCTCTTTTCTTATTTTATCCCAACACCCCTTCTCACACCAGGAAGACAGTGTGAGTTCTAAGGTTTCGGTTTCCTCACTTACATTGTCTGCGGGTGGGATAGGAGTTCCAGTATTGGCTCTGTGGTAGGAACCAGGTGAGTGCATGATAGTGGGCACTGCAAAAGCACCTTCATACTATTAACCATATTGAAAATGTGAGAAGCCCAAAACACAAAATATATTGAGTGGCCCTGGTAATATTGAGAGCAGATATGGAAAAGCTGGAAGGCTGAATTAACGAAATTTAGAACAAGCTGACAGGGATAAAACATGGAGTGGATGAAATACACACTCATGTAGCAGGACAAGCCAGATACCTGGAATACTGTGCTATAGAAGCAGGAGGTAGATCACATCATAAATATGCACTGCTGGTTGCCCTGCCTGAAAAAGAGTAACAGAACGTGGAATTCTTCTTCGCAGAAGTGTGGCGCTGAATATGTCTGTCTGACTATTTCTATGCTGACTGTTGAAGGGTGCACACGGATCTCCTACTATAACCCCCTAACCAGGAGGCATGTAACAGTAAGGTTGCTAAATTTCAGGGATTATGGCTTACTGTTGAAAAGGGAGAGACAAAATGGTTACTTCATAATCGAAAATGTGTTCTTTTTGCCTGATGTTGTTTCCTAATGAATTGAAAATCTATTGAAGCAGGTACCAATCATGCAGTCCGGCGGTGCAGCAAATGAAGAAGATACACTCCCAGAAGCATAGTGAGCCACTCTAGAGAGGGGGCAATGCCAGAAAGCAAAGCCACTATGACCGCAGGATGTGATCAAGGCACTGGAATAGGATCCACCACCATAAATGATTCGGATGCTACAGTGTCTAGTTACAGAAACCTTTCTCACTGTTGTTGATGAAAACAAAACTTTGAACTATTTTCTGCACATTTCTATCAACTCTTCCAAGACTAACATGGGTTATATTTGCTAATGGTTCTACTGTGACAGAACAGGAAAGATTCTTGATTGGACTGTGCTGTTAATGTTGTGTATGAATATCATGACTAAGGCATTATAGTTCCAATATGAGCATAATATGAACATATAAACTGCCAAGACTAGATAGGGAACAACAGAAATGTAACATTCTTAGTTACCTTATAGGTTCTACAAAAGGCAAGCAGTAACTAACAGATCAGCATAGAGCCTAATATGGCAATTTACTTAAGGCATATTTTCACTTAGAAGACATCCACTTCATCATGCAGATATCCTTGAACAAAAGGAGTAATGAGACAAAGGGGTAGAGTCTGGGGTCTCCCTTATGCCATTTCCCTTTTCCTGTTTTCATTACTGGCCCTCATGTTTCTATGTATGTGGTTACTGAGGAAGCTGTGAGACATGGAAGAGTGCATTGCTTCCACTAGTTCCTATGCACAAGGTTACCACAGCCTGTCACCACATAGTTCCCCTCGCCCCTTTCATTGTTCCAAGGAATTTGCGTTTTCCTACATAGTTGTTTTCAACAGAGGGAGTGAAGGCAAGTTTTCAACGAGCTCTGAGGAAGGGATTTTTGAATACTGCTTTTAGATATTCCTGCTGAATGCTGCAATGTGTATTATCTAAAAATAATGTTTCATTGCCTGCAAATTGCACTGGATTACGGCAATAACACCTGACTATAAAATAACTTTTGATCTACAGTGTAAGCTGTATGAATGACTTATCTAAAAGGCACTCGGATCAAGCATACCTTAAGAAGCGGGAACACCTTTTTGTTGTTTTACAGCAAACTCATCAAACAAAAACAAAGGGTGAAAGATTGAAAAATGGGTGGATAGGACATGTATATGAAACATACTCAATGTATGCTAGGGGCATCCTAAAATGATTAAACCAAAGGTTCCATTAACAGAATGTAAAGCACACGTTGATGTATCCGGGCAGTTTGAGCTGAATGGTAACTTGTTACCTTTCTTAAATGTATATGTCTCAAACTCTCGCAAGTCAATTTTCTAGACAACCTTCCATCTCTTCCGACATTGGTTCGTTTCTTGCTACTGATTGTGGGAAGTTTTAAACTTTGTGGAAGATGAGACTTTAGAAAGATCTAGATCTCATAAACAGGAAAGGAGGTGGTTGATTTGCTGGGAAAATAGTGTTCTTTATGGGTGGTTAGCAACAGACTGATGCACTGAGATCCACACGACCTCTTTTGGCTGGATGAAACAGGACAAACTGAGACATAGATGAATCGGGATGCGATGAACTATTAATTTAGCACACATCTTTTGAACTATTAGAAGTCACTCTTAATAGGGTACTCATAATATAGATGAGCATACCAGCCGTTCAGAGTGGCCGACGAAGACTGTCTGCAGCCCTTCCTATCAGGGATGTTTGCCCTGACTTGAAAAACATCATTAAAGGCATTTTTCTACTCCAAGTTTCTCCTGATGAAGACCCGCACAAATGTTTCTTAGAAACCACGATTTTGATTGGGGGGCTGAAATGCTGACAATATATTTAAGTTGTCTATACTGAATTTTTAGTCTTTTGAGCGTCTGCTCATTCATAAGAGACTCCATACCACAATTGTCCAGACAGGCTAATTACTTGTTGTAAATCTGAACTTGCTTTTTGCTCACTTATACAGTCACATTTTACTTGATACACTGCATGAGCACCTTCACTTAACAGCTATGGAGCATCCCCCTTTTGTATCGTTGTGAACCATTTTATCTCATCATCTTTTGAATATATGATACACAAAAAGTCAAACAGACCCATGTGTGTTTTGTATTTTTCTTATCTGATTTATTCCTCACAGATATAGTTTTGAAGTAAATGAAGGTTTCACGTTTTTTTTGCTCCAACATAACCATGTCTTTTGATGTTTTGATGTACGCCTTGAGTGTGGCACATCTACAGGCCAGGGAATCTGCAAACATGGTTAGGCATGATTCTCTGTTCACAGCATCTACATGACAACATAAAACACACTATCTGAGGAGAAAGATATCAGAAAGTGGCTTTTGGGTGATCTTAGGTGCTGTCCCAATGTTTTAAAGATATCATTACTGAAGTACACTACCCTTATTCAAACCTCAGGTGATCACCCTATCAGGAAGAAACTTTTACTTTAAAAGTCCATTGCCACTTAAAATATGTATTAGAAAGCTATTTTTCTTTCTTTTGTATTCATTTTCCATATTATTTGGTCTTGCCTGACAGAAACATTGGAAGTATCAAAATCCTGGAGTGTTTAAATCACATAAAAACAGCCTATTTTGAACAAAGGTGAACACTATGTTATAGGAAACACAGACACTGTAAGGGTCATTCAGGGAATGGTTTACAAAATCCAAAACATTTAGCAATGGGTTACCATCAAATTGACTTGGTGATCAGTCCTATCATCTGGCCATAGCCAGGTGTGAGTAAGGCTAGTCCCCTGATCATTGGGACCTGAAAAGCCACACCATTTGTTGGTGGTTAAGGATTTGGTCCACCAACACAATGAGCCGTCAATGATGGCTGATCCTTGATGGTTAAGTGAATAATAGTGCAACAAAAACAGAATAGTGAATTTAAAATAGGATGATGTGTCCTCCTATTATAAATTTTATTCTACGGCCGAACAACATCTCCTAGTTAAAAACCTAGAACAGTGCAAGAGAGACAGTCAACAAATATCTGTCTAGTAATGGGCTAACATGTTTGGCTTTCATCAGGGCCTCTGTTCTTTCAGTAGTTGCACTTAGTGATTCCAAAAACAAAATAAACACCACCAACACCAAAGTGGAATAATAAAGAAAATAAAACGGTTGAATAAGATACAACCTGTAACAACCAGAGACATTAGCCCTCCATGTCAATTAAGAAGTAAGATTTCTATGGAGAAAAATGTATCATACTTAGTTGTCAACTTACTGTGTTTTCATCCAAAAACATGTGTTTGACCAAAAACATTTGAAGGAAAAATAGTCTATTCATGCTCACCCTTCATGGTAGGGGAATTGACCTCACCTCACCTGGACCTTGCTCAGGTTCTACGAGGCCCCGCACTATATAGATATAAGAGGTAAAACAGAAAGGGGAACACCATGAAGCGTAAATATCAGCCTTCTGGAAAGGATGTCCAAAACTATTTCTGTTCAGCAACTCTACTTATATCTAAAAATCAACAAGTGTAGAGACTCCTGCACAACAACTATGTGAACCCAGTCTCAAAGTCTCTCAGATGTGTCATATTTCTCCACAAACTTACATTTAAGAGTATCTCAAGTCTGTTCCATACTCTATGTGGGGGCAATATTAATCAACATTAATCAACAGACTATGCCTTGTGGATTGCTGCAAACAAGGACTCTATAGCTAGAATGCTCAAGTTTATCCATTATTTCTCAAAATCAATGAAGGGAAGATTCTCTAGACTCACCTCTCCGTCGATATCTCAAGCTCTCATATGAGTGTTGGGGGAGGTACCGAACAGGAGAGGGCCGGCAATTTTACAATGTGTCTGAGGAGCATAGTCATTGTAACCTTACGCTTCACTCTACAAGGCGGGAAACCCCTGAGTAAACCCAGAAGAGTATCTGATTCCCCTAAGGTTCTCCGTACCTTTTTTGTGTGAAAAGCACCGAAATTCGAGCATCATCTCTGTTTGTTTGTAAAGTATTGAATGCACTATTTTGCGCTCGAAATCACGCGAGAGATCTCGCGAGAAGTACTACGGGATGATGTCATCCCGCCCGTAATTGTAGTTCCTTAGACACCAAGAGTTTCAATGTCCAAATATATGTAACATTTGGGTGTATCCAAAGGATAATCAACTCATATAATTGTGTCGAGTGGGATTGATGTTATTGATATTGATTCTTGTACATATTTGCTTTATGCTCCAAATCCCGCGAAGAACGTCAGAAATGAACTACTGGATGATGTCATCATGACCCTATTTGTAGTTCTATATCTACAATGTATTTGATAATTACACCTTCACATACAGGTTATTGAGGCATATATTCGAACAAAGGTAATGACAATGCCCCAGACCTGATATATGGTGTTGAAAACGGACATACGACCTCCTACTGTCCATGTCGGTAATTTATATGTCACATCTAGTTTTATTAATCATTATCGTGGGCACTGCCACTCCCGTTTTCCCCAGCCTTCATGCCGCAGGCTGCACAAAAAGAAAATCAGCGTTTGATTGTGCCCTGAGGCGCTGCCGCACCGTGAAGAGACGAGAGGCAATCCCAGCGTTGCCAAGGACTCGTTAGGGGCAGATCACGCTGGCCAGCAAGAACACCCTCCAGCGCACCCCTCGCATAGACAAGGGTATCGAAGGAGTGCAGCACGCGTCAGAGGGAAATGAGCTGATACCAACACGGACCCCTTTGTAGGTCACGTCGGCTGGAGGAGACTGGAGAGGAGCAGTTTGTGGTCCCGACTGCCTCCTGGTGAGAGGGGCACCAGCTGCAAGGGACTCAGCGATGTTCCTCTATTGTTTTGGGGGCACTTGTTGGTTAGATGTTTGAGGAGTGTCCTCGACAGAGGAACCCACAGTGGGCGGCTCTGTGTGAAGGAGTCCCCGGGAATTTCTGCATTCCCTGGTGTAGACGGGCAGGTGGCCCAGGAGCATAAGTGTGGGAAACAGAGTTACTGTATAATATATAATGACATTGCAGGTTCCGCTTTGAGGTTTATTGTAACACACTGGTAATTTTGATATGCTAGGATTCGGGTTATGCCCCGCACATGGCTTATGTCAGTCGTGATATGAGATCTACACAGTGATGGTATAGGGTGTTAAGATTATAATTTTTTTTAATGACGTGTGCAACCCATAGGAAGCTACCTTATCACACTACCAGACTTATGTAGGAGCCCTAATACCGGTCGGAATTGGCCGATTTCGGCCGTTTCCGACCGGTATTAGGCTTTTCAGATGTAGGGGGCCTACCGAATCGGTAATTTTACCGATTCGGTAATTTTACCAATTAGGTAAATATACCGATTCGGTAAAATACCGAATCAATATATTTACCGAATCGGTAAATCCATATGTAGCTGACACTCCTAAGAGTGCCACAGGCTCTTAAGAGTCAGTATTTTACCACACAACTCTATTTTGTGGTAAAATACAGAATTCAGGTGTGCATGCACATCTGTGCATGCACACCTGTGCCATGTGACACACAGACATGCCCTTAGGGCATGTATGTGTGCCACATGTCACACAAGCCTGTACTTGGGTTGCTAGAGGTTGTCAAAGTGACACCCCTTGCACCCTTGCAGGATTCGGTATTTACCAATTTGGTAAATACCGAATCAGTATTTCCCATTGATTCTTATGGGCTTCAAGGCCCATAGGAATCAATGGGCAATACCGATTCGGTATTTACCGAATCGGTAAATACCGAATCTTACAGATTCGGTATTCCTAAATTCGGAATTACCTAAATCTGCCCCCTTCCCATTTACAGACTCTTAAATACCGATTCGGTAAAATTCGGTATTTAAGAGTCTGTAAATGGGAATTACCTACATCTAGCCCTACATGTACAGTTGTGACAATTGCCTGTTGGCAAAGTGATGTATGGTCTAAGTAATGTCATGGCAAGTGCCTAGTGGCACAGTAATTCATTTGGTTATGGTCTACAGTGTTTCTGTGCAATACAAAGGATATTTTTATATAACCTTGTGTGGAGTCTTTTTTTGTGGTGTGCCTTATGGGTCACTGGTGTGTGTTTGCGCGAACGCTTTACACATTGCCTCTGGGATAAGCCTGACTGCTTTGCCAAGCTACCAAGGGGGTGAGCAGGGGTTATCTTAGGTGTGTAACTCCTTTACCCTGACTAGAGTGGTGGGTTCTGCCTGGCTTTGGTGTATGCCCTATCCAACCAAAAACCCAATTTCCAACATTGCCAAATACAACAACATGAATATTCAAAATACACTGGCAGTTAAGAAAACTTCATGTTTTAACCTGTAAGCTGCTGAGACTCCCCCCAACTCCCAGTACTGAGACTCTTTTTATATGCTTGGGGCATTTTGGCACAAAGGTATCAAGACCAAATCTGCATTCTTTTTCTGACCTCTTTGGGATTCAAAAGGTACCCAGGGTTTGTGTATTTTCCGGGATAGAAAAGAGAAAATAGCCAAAATGTAGCAACATTTGAAGTGCTTTGCAAGAAAGCATTTGATTTTTTTTCTAAAAATGGCATTGACAACATAGTTGCAATGTTAAGATCACCATCTTCACCTAGTGGGACAACTTAATGAAAGCCTGTGATAACTACAAGGGCTGTATTTGTTATCAGCTTAATAGGAAGGTCTGAGGTTTGAGATCACAATATGAGAAACGACTCTGAATATAAAACACAAACTTGTGATGCCAAAAATTCCTCTCAATGCAACGTATGCACAGATGGCAGAACGAGACAATAGTAAATTAAAAAAGAGGCATTACGAGAGAGGCAAGATTGCTAGTAACCTATCTGTGGTAGTGAAAAGCTCCAATATGTATTTCAGTGATCAAGAATGACAGTGAAAAGTTACTGATGCTGGTAAATTGCTGGCAGTCTAGCTATGGCAGTGAAAAGCTCAGACATGTATTTCAGCAATCAAGGATAACAGTGGGAAGTTACTGATGCCCCGATGGAAATAACTGACCAGTTTGCTTCAATCTATGACACCCTACATGTCTCAGATCACCAGGAAAGAACGGAGATGTAAGAGTAGTTCCTGAGATACCTCCATCTTCCATTATACAAGAGAACATAGCAGACACCATTTCTGCACTACCTAGGTGTAGATCCCCAGGTAAAGATGGGCTTCCGGGAGAATTGTTTTAAAACATGCAACAAATCACTCGTTCCTCTTCTATACATGGTATGTAGGGCAGATGAGAAGGGCTATCTCGGTCCGGTTTCAAATAAAGCAAAAAGTTCCTTAATTCCCAGAGCAGACAAAGATATACTCAAGTGTGCCGGCTATCACCCAATCTCTCTCACCAGTGTCAATGTGAAGGTGATGGCCATATCTTAGCCAATAGACTTTGTAAGTTTATACCCTCTTTGATTCATGATTTGCAGTTGGGTTTCATGCTTGGGTTTTCCTTGAGGAATCATATACAGACCCTCTCACACCTCCGCTGGGATGGTGGAGACTTGATGACAGAAGCACTGACTCTCTTATTGAATGTGGAGAAGGCTTTTGACAGAGTAGAATCGGACTTCCTTTTCCGCACCCTCGAGAGGGCCGACCTGGGCATGACTGATTTGCCAAAATGCTATGGCTCTAGGAATCATTGATGGCCAGCACTAAGTGTGAGGAACATTTTTCTGTCCTACTCACATTCGACAGGCACTTTTCAGGTCTGCGCCTTGTCTCCACTTCTGTTCATATTAGCTTTACAATCCCTATCATCTGTGTTGAACCTGACCCTTTTTGAAGGGGTATCCCCAAACATGTTGCCTTCCTCCTGTATTTTGTCTGACCTGTTTTTGTTGACTTTAGGACTCTGGGCACTTTACCACTGCTATTCAGTGACAAAGTTAATTTGCCCTCTCTTTTAAACTTGGTATTATTGGCTTACACCTGTTTGGCATATGTAATTTACCTGTAAGTCCCTTGTACAGTGATATTCCACATACCCAGAGCCTGTAAAGTAAATGCTACTTGTGGTCCTGCAGCGCTGCATTCGCCACCCACAAGCAGAGCCTTTCAAACCTGCCACTGCAGGGCCTGTGTGCGCAGTTTACTGCCACATTGACTTGGCATTTAAGTATTGGATGTCTTCATGTTTTCTTTACTTTTTTCACATGTTTTTGTAACAATGTATTGTGATGTATTGTACATAGTATTATTTATTACTTTTGAAATGTTTTGTAAAATGTCTGTATATATAATGTAGATATGATTGGGCAATTCTCTTTTTCATGTTGTAATTAACTAATTAAAAGCATAAAGGATATAAGTAAAATGTATAAATAAAATACTGGTACAAACATAAAAAGAATGCGTGTGACCATTAAGCAGAAATTACTTAGGCTTTCCCAAAAACTTGAGGTATAGGCTTATTCCCTATTACTCTCACATACCTCCAGAAAATGGGCATTCTTTGTGCTTATGACTCTGTGTTTTTCAGCCTGACTCCAATACACGTCTAGGGTAGAGTGATAGCTGGGGTTAGTGCATTCTTTTCAGACAGCCTGACCTGGAAGCGCGCACTTCCTAGTTTCCCCGGCCTCTGGTGCGCTCACAGTTCACTGAGCTTTTCCTGGTTGAGGGTAGTGCTGTGTGTATTCGCCCCGTAAGGTCCCTCGGGGAGGGATGCGCAAGTGAAGTAGTGTGGCTCACTGGTTAGAGGCGGCAGACCCGAGAGCAGAGGACGGCCCGGGACCAGGGTTCGATTCCTGGCACGGCAGGTTTCTGGACCAGGGTCAGTGGACTCGATAATTCTCTCGCCTCGGTGCCCACTCTGATCAGCGATCACACTCGGCAACTCTGGGCATTAGCTTGCCTCATCTTCACTAACGGCCCCACCAGACTGCCGGGGATGCCTGGTCTCACCCTGGAGATACCCATAAAGGAATCATCTCTCAGGGAAGCCAGGAAGGGTTTCGCAGCGGTCGAAGCGCCTTGGGACCCTCCGGGTAAGTAGTGCGCTATATAAATGCCTATACATTTACATTTACATTTACAATGTTTGGGAGAAGTAACATTCCGGGACCCCAACGTTGCCCTAAGAAGCGTCAGCCGGCGGAAATCCCCCTGAGGGCCCCATTGCAGGAAAGTTGCTTCGCTGGGAGAAGATCTCTCCTGTGCTGCCTGCTGTGCTCATAGACAGCAAGCGGGTCCCCAGGGATGCTTTAAATACTAGCAGGTGCTTGTGGGGAGAGCCTGCCCCCCACTAGAAGTGCCGAGCGTGAATCAGGCTCCTGGGGAAATCCTTCAGCCATCCTGCGCTCCTTGGCGGGTGGGTCTGTGTCTGCAGGGTTGATCGGTGGTTTGAAAGGCTCTGGAGAGCTCAAAACTCCCCTACATTTGTAGAATGACATTTGCAGGGTGAGGTTAGGATTCTGCCACACAGGCCAGTGTTTTAGGAGATGGCCGTAGTCAGCAGCTGCTCCGTGGAATCACGGATAACTGCCTTGGGAGGACCCCATGAAATCTGCCAGCCTAAATTGTGCTGTGTGGGTGTTCCCACGCTGTCTGGGCACCTATCTGGGTGGGCCGGTGGACCGTGCTGGTGACTCTCGTTGTGAGACCTCGGCGGAAGCCCCCAGAGTCTCTAAGGTCCTGGCCAAATTACTGTATAGTGTGTAATAGGACCACAGGAGCACTGTGCCTTATGATGTTATGGTTAGATTATTGGTACTGATGGATATACAATGATGCTTTAGCAATCCTTACATGTTCTAAATCTTACCACTGCATTTTTCACCCTGGCGGGTTATTGTATGTTGCTTGTACTCCTGCACTGAAAGGATAACGAACACGATTTCAAGGACTTCATAGTATGTACAGTAATGTTGTTGTCATGAAGTGTGCAACGTATGTCTTGACCTTATAGCACTGACTGTAGTGCTATGACAGTTGCTTAGTTGGCAAAGTAATCAGTTGTTTATGTTGTTTTGGTCTATGTTTTATATACATTACAGTATATTTTTATATAATACTATGTGGAGTCTCTTTTTGTGGTGTAATTAATGTGACACTGGTTTGAGTGTGTTGAGCAAACACGTAGCACATTGCTTCTGAGATGAGTCTGACTAACAGAGGTTATCTTAGGTGTGTAACACCCTAACCCTGACTAGAGTGGTGGGTTCCTCCTGGCTTGGGTGCATACCCTAGCCAACAAGAAACCCCATTTCTAACAATCTGCATTTCTCTCTACAGAAGAAACCCGGGGTAGAATACACCGGTAGTCCCATTTAAACTGTTTCTGAATAATGATGACATTGTATTGACCTTGACAGATCAACAGGTCTCTATTCCAAGTACTATGTCAATTATCGGCTCTTTTACACAATGTTCTGGATTTAAAATGAACTGGGACAAGTGCAGGTACTGCCTACAACTAGAAGCACGATCAAGGCTTTACTGGGTATCCCATGAAGTGGATCCCCAAGGGACTGAAATAGTTGGGCATCAGAGTTGATTCTTTGGTGGAGGACAACTTGCGTCCCCTTACATCCCTGTCAAAGAGTCATTTTCTGAGATGTACACACCTCAGCGTTTTCGTGTGGAACAGGGTTCAAATGATCAAAATGACTGTGGCACCTAAAAACAACTATGTAATGGGATTGCTGCAATAAGGATTCATTTTACCATACTGTGTTGCATTGAAGTAGACATCAAAAGGTATATTTGGGGAGAATCTTGAGCCTGGCTAAAGCCAGAAAATATTGTGGGCCCACACAACACCAGGCGGACTGAGAAATGTATACTACTATCCCCAACACTTATCTCACATGGCTTGTTTCCTCCCTCAATCTCCACACAGACCCTCATGAGTACCTACAGAAAGGCACATATTCCACTGTCTTGAACCACAACTACCCCCATGTATTGTAAATATGCACTCCAAGGGACAAACTCTAACCCTGTGATTACATGCATGTTGTGCATATGGAATCACTGACGCTGCCTGGTAAAGATACACCCTTACAACCAAATCTCTCCTCCAATCTGGAGGAAATGTAGGAGCGTTGGTCTGAGATAGGCAGATTGAGAGGGGGGGGCTGTTTGAATTAACAAAGGGATTCAATCAACTGACCAAAGATCTTGAATGGGGAGTTTAGAGACTTTCAAGCCTTAACGAACAAATACGGTTTAACAAATACCAATTTTTGGAGATACTGTCAGCTGAAAAAATATATCCACAGTAGACTAGGTTCCCTACCTTATGAATTTGTTGAATAACCCTGTACTACATTTCCTGGGGGTATTTGGACTACTGAGGGGCCTGGTCTATGGGATGTATGGACTCAAGCTCACTGAATTGCACACTTGATACAGATTGCAGCCTATTCTTAACAGCAGATGGGGGGATTACTGGAAAGTCATGTCAGAGTAGTCCAAGAATCAAAGCTCAAATTTATGTATTTTAAGGTACTCCTGAAGGTACTGATCACCCTAGGGCTGTCGCATGCCAGTCAACTGCGAATGTATCACGTTACTACGCATACATTTAGAACGCTGTATTTTAAATTTTGCGTTTGTTACAACGCAAGTCGTTACAACGACTTACGCTGGAGGGCTCTGGATTTAGGAATATTATGAATTACTATTCCAACTCCTGTCTACATACAGTAGGGAGCGTGTTGGAATAGTAAATCATACTATTCCTTAGGTTGAGCGCCATCAAGCGCAAGTCGATGTAACAATTTGCGTTGTAATGACCGTGAAGTAAAGGCATTGCAATGCAATGCCCGCATTGTAATGAATGTTTCCTGGCAACTGCATCACCACTCATGCTTGAAATGTGATCAAGCTCACTGTGTTACTCTGCATAACTTGTGGAGCCGTAAAGCGTTGTTTCAGTACTGGCAGGAGACATGGTCAGAGCTGTCCAGCATAAACTCAATACAAATCACCTCTTCAACACATTTCTCGTTTGTACATGACACAAGCGATATACCTGACCTTAACTCCTACTCCCACAGATGGTTAGCAAAATCCTTAATTGCAGCGAATATATGTATCCTCTAACACTGAAGACAACCTATGGTCCAGACAATGGCACTCATTGCAGATAATGAACAAGTCAATTCAATTCAATTTAAAAGAGCTTTATTCACTATGTGCAACAACCATAAAAGCAAAAACAAAATGTAAAATACATGTATAAGACGTCCAATGCATAGCATAGTCCAATTAACTATCAAGTATAAAAAATATCCAATGCATAAATCAGACCAATTAACCATCAAGTATGATGGATTTCCTAGCAGCAATTGTTTTCATAATAAAGAAAGTAACATAAAAGCATATTCCAGGATCATCAAGAGTAACCAATAAGTTCATAGCAGCATGGGTTATTCTCACATTGAAATTGAAAAAAGAAGGTTTCAAATAAAAACATCTTAAAAATTATTAGAACTTGCAGAGTAGCATAAAATGTGTGGTGCTTTGTTATGATATTCCATTTCAGGTGCATAGGGTTGACAGATACGTTTTCATGGTAGGGAAGGCAACTAGGTGATCTACTATACCTATTCTCAAATGGTTCAGAACAAAACGGTGTGAGGGCCTAGTCACTACTGTCACGTAATCTTGAAATCCTCCTTTGACCTCAAACTGTTGATAAAATGAGAGAGAAGGTTGTTTCCCTATCACTCTCCTGCAAGTCTCTATTTGATGGGCTAAGAAAGTATCCTTAATCTCCTATTTGGATATGTTTGTCACACAGCCTGGGTCTCCATGGATCTGAAGATTAAATAAATTACTAAACCAGTAACGAATATATTTGAGGCAGGGGATACTGTAACTTTGATCCAAAAGTAAGCAGTCTTTAATAATGGTTTGAGTACATTTAGGGGGTCATTAGGATGACGGGTGGACTTTGTCCGCCCGCCATCCTGTCGGTATGCGGGACCTCCCGCCATAAGGTCGGGGGTCCCGTGGGAGGTATTAGGATGTGCCCGCCACAGTGGCGGGCACATCCTGTATTTTTAGCATTGTGGCGGGCGGTGCTCTCTGCACCGCCCGCCACAATGCTAAAAATGCATTTCAGCATTTGCATTTACAAAGCGGCAGGCACCGAGCAGTGCCTGCCGCTTTGTAATTACAAATGAAAGTGGGTACCACAGGTACCCCCCGTGTGCATCCCCCACCTCTCCTTCACTCTGGGGGCTCGCAGGGGACCCCCAGAATGACGACCGCATGCCTTTCCGTGGTGGCATCGCTGCCGCGGAAAGGCACCTGTAAACAACCATCATAATATGGCTGGCGGTGTCTAATAGACACCGCCACCATATTATTCCTTTTTTGCCCCGGCCGCAAGGCGACCGGGGCGGAAAAGCGGCGGACGGTCTTTCCGTCCGCCGAGGTCCCCCCCCGCCATACTAATATGGCGGGGGGGGAAACGAGTATGGATGTCGGGCAGAATGCCCCCGCCCGGCTGGCGGTGGCTACCGCCAGCCTGGCGGGAGCAATCCGCCCGACATCATAATGGGCCCCATAGTCTCCTCTTTGTTCCAAATGGCTCTCCATAGCAATAATAGCTGCAGAGTGATGTGATCCGATAGGTAATTAATACCTACTTCCCGGTGTATATTTTCGGTAGATGCTGATTGGGGTAGGCACAAAAGGCGTTTTAAAAAGGAGTTTTCTTCATACTGTAGTGTCTGGTGATGAGTTTGGCCCCAAATCCCTGCACCGTAAAGGGCTATGGCAACACATCTAGCCTTGTTACCATATCCTTAATACTGTGATTACCTAGCTTGGATGCAAATCTAAAAATCGCATGGACACTCTTGATCATCTTAGAGGGTACATTAGCAGTTTGGTTCATCCATTTCCCATTTCCTGAGTAAGTTACGCCCAAGTAGCAAAAGGTATTAACCATTTCCACAGGGGAATTCTCTATGTAAAAAGTTTTGCATTTCTTGGTTTTCTGACCACAGGCCATGACAAAAGGTTTCGGTCTTGTCAATTGGGAGCACTTAGATTGAGCAAGGTTGGCCACAAGACAGAGTGGTCAACAAGGTCAAACGCACTGCTAAGATCAGCAAAACACAGGTATAATCTTTCCTGTTTAGCATGCATATATTGGCCTATCAGGGGTTCTAAGTTAATACATTGCTCAAGAGTTCCCAGCCCTTTTCTGAAAACCATATTGAACTGGTGAGAGTATCTCATTTTCGGTAGCCCAGTTTTCAAGTCTCACCAATAGTATTCTGCTCATCACTTTAACTGATGAATCCAGAAGCAAAATGGGCGATGATTTTTAGTTTAGGATTTGATGCTTTTTTTTAAATAGGGATTATCACAGATTGACCCCATGGCGATGGTAGGTACTCCGTCACTACCAAGTTAAAAACTCTAGTTAAAATGGGGCTCCAAAGATCTATTGCGGTTTTGTAAACATCAATGGGGACCCCATCTGGGCATGGTGCTTTGCCACTCCTACTGCCAGTCAATCCGTCACACACTTCGTCGATGGTGATATTTAGTGACATCAATGGCCACTGACTTCTTGCTGTACATGGCAACCGAAGTACATCGCATCAAGTCGATTAAAAATACTAGAAAAGTGTATCACCCACGCATCACAATTAACATGAGAGAATAATTCTGGGAATGAATCACTCTTTAAAAAAGGCGAATTAACAGTTTCCCAAAATAGCTTACTGTTCACTGTATCCGCTGCCAATGATAGTTTATCCCTTGCTGACTCTTGGAGCTTGTTTCTCCTTGCCTTAAGGACCAATTTATAATTATGGCATACATTTTTGATGGTCTCTGTATTTCTAGGTTTACTACCCAAGGCTTGTTTGAGTTGGCTTAGGGCCTGTGTGCAAATATGATCAAACCATCCTCTATTTTGTCTGCTGTTTTCTCTGAAGGGTACAGTCAATATCCCCTCAATTACAACATTGGTTTTTCCGAAGTTGGCTAGCAGCAGGGAAGGAATAACATCCTCGTTGAGGCAATAAGAAATCTCTGTATAACGTTTAGTAACAACAATTTCCATTAAAACTTTTGCAGGATCGACACCAACCCATTTAATACGTGTCCCGTTAGGCCTGATAGGAGTAATACACTAATGAAATCTTGCTTTTCAACCATTTTTGGTTCTCAAACTAATGTTGATATAGAACAGGAGTTATGGTCACTCAATACCTGCTCAGTGATCCATGGACTACAACACAAATGGCTGCTGCTTGCTGAAATCAGCATATCATCAATAATAGACGTAGCATTTCTGCCAGTAAATATTGGTATAGAGCCACCATTAGTATCCCTGTAACACTGTAACAACTCAAGATCATATTTGACCATCATAAATTAAGAGCTTCACCATAATTGTTGTGTGTGAAATGCATACTTTCATCATCCTCGCCATGCATGTTCCCACAGACCTTAGTCATTAACAGTGGACAAGATTGAATATTAAAATCCCCCACCCATATTATAACAATATTAGTCTTAATAGTGTTTAGCAATTTATCAAGCCCATTGTCTAATTCTAATACAATATTACTACAGGTTGAATCAAACACGCTATCGACCATAACCACATCCCTACAATATTTGCAATGTAACCATAAAATCTGAGAGTGTGTTCCTATAGTGATAGTTATTTTACCAATAAATGTAGATGGCTTATTTGAAATAAGGGCCAGGAGTCGCCCTTTCACTCTACCAGCTGGCAAAGGCACAGCCTGGAGCCAATATGATGTAAACCCTTCTACATATACCGGTTAGGTACACCAGGTCTCTTGCAGGCAAATTATATCACGGTCGGTAGTAATAAAATCCTGCCAAGCTAGTGAATCCTGTTTGCCTCTTAAGCCTGCGACGTTCCAGTTGGTAATAATGTATCCATTCTCAAGTGTTATCCTGAAATTGACTTGCGTGTACTTGCCATTACTTCCTTTATCTACACTTACAGATGGGGCCTCTATAAAAATACACTCTGTGTCAGTAGCACAGTAGGCTCAATCTGGGGTGGGTTGATTATAGGCAAGCCCCTTGCATCTTTGTCATCAACCAAGCCTCCAGCAGGATATGGCTCCGGTCCAGGATGTTATATACTCTTATGTCAATTGTTTTCTTGGAGAGAGCTCAAGGCCAGGTATCTGTTTGAAACTGGTATATCATGGGGAGGTTGGATTGATAAAGTTGAGTTCATTCTCCGAGGATTTTGATCATCTTCCCTATATTGTATAAACCTTAGGTGTCTATAAAAGAAACCAAATGGTAACAATGTCATGATCGATTAACATTGAGACAATGGGGGTGCTCTATCTAAGGTGTTTCTAGCCCAACAAGGAGTTCTAAAATTGATTATTATGCAGTCTCCTTTGAGAAACTTTCGTGAGAGGCCAATTACCAATTAATAATTAATTAACAATGAATTAGTTATCAATACATATAAATATAAATACATATTTACTTAATTACAATTAAATTACTTCCCACCCTATTCCCCTATAACCCACAACCCACTCCAAATAATAAATTAAAACATTGAACATAATTATCAATTAATCAATTAATTAAAACTTAATTATCAATTAATAAAAAAGAATTACCAATTAATAATTAATTAACAATTAATTATCAATACATATAAACAAAAATACATATTTACTTAATTACAATTAAATTGCTTCCCACTCTATTCCCCTATAAACCCACAACCCGCAACAGAACTAAAAAGCAAAATTAAATTAAAAAATAATTATTGATTCATAAAAACTAATATTTAATTTACCATAATTAAATTACTTCCCACCCTATTCCCCTATAAACCCACAACCCGCTACGGAATTAAAGTACGCAAACATTAAATAACAAAACATTCATTATGTAAAAAAATTAAACATTCATTACAAATATAATATATATTTTTAACACATATACTAGCAGACATAACACTAAAAATGTTTTCGATATTATGGAAAACGATATTTCTTACCTTAATTTGGATATTCTAACAAACTATATTTTGGTAATTCGATATTCTGTCCATTCTATATTTTTTATTCGATGTTCTGGGCAGTCGATATTTCTGAATCAATATTTAGGGTGTTCACCGGTTAGACCAAATCATGCTTTTCACAGACATCTTGGTAGCGCCGCTGTGTTGGGGGTCAGCATGCATCATTTGTGAGCTAATGGGAGCTCTCTATCTACGCACAAGTAGCTCGTCTCTGTGGGCAGCCCAGTGAACTAAATTTGAAGCTTTTGCTTGGTTGAATAATGTATGTTTACCAAAATTGAAAACATTTTTTTTAAACATGTTTTTTCAGAATTCATAAGCTGATGTTGGAAGAAAAGTGTTGAACTTACAAAATATATTTATCTGTTGGAGAGACTGTTACAAATATTATGCACTTGGCGCTGGGGCACTACATCTATAGCTGTTATCTATTACCCAAGGAGAGGCATTCCACATGGACAATGCATTTTTTACATTCCTGCTGGCAACCATGCCTGTAGCACGAGGTGATCACTGTTATGTTATGTTATGTTAACAGTTTTATAAAGCGCACAGCTGCCCCAGCGAAGGGGCGTCTTGGCGCTGGCCACGAAGAGGGCACAAACAATATATACCAAACTGAAAAGTAGCGATAAAACCTATAACCGACTATAATGAAGGGAAGAGAAAGGTCTTGATAGCTTTCCTAAAAACAAGTAGGCAGTTAATAGCACGAATATGTGCGGGCAGGGAATTCCAATGCTTGGGCACAAGGTAGCCAAAAGAACGTCCACCCACCCAGGAAAGCCTAACTCTAGGCACAACCGCCAGATGTTGCTTGGCAGAGCGGAGTGGCTGAGATGGCACGTAGGGTGTAAGCATGTTGCCCAACAGGGCAGGGCTCGAGGATTTCAAGATCTTAAAGGATAGACAAAGTGTCTTAAAGTGAATACGCTTTTCAGTGGGAAGCTGTTAGACCTGGCACCTTGGCGTGAGTCTCCCTTCCACTTTTTGCTGATGTGCCTCCGATGTTTTGCTGGTTTTCCGATACTCAGGGCACTGCGCCACGGCTGACCCGTGCCGCAGTGCAAGTGCTCCCTACTGTAAATTGTACATGCGATTGGTATCCATGATTGGTTCATTGGATTTACTGTTAGTCCCTAGTAAAGTGCACTAGGAGTGCCGGGGCTTGTAGATGCCAATACTGCTGGTGGGCCTGCAGCGCGAGTTGCGCCACCCACCGAAGCAGCCGTAAAGATGTGTCTGGGAACTGCGACCGCAGAACCCGCGTGCGGTCTCGTACTGTCACGCTAGCTGGGCAAGTGCACCCACTTGCCAGCCCCCGAACCTTCCCTTGACTACATATTAGTCACCCCTATGGTAGGCCTGCGGGCAGGGTGCGTTGTAGGTGTAAGGTAGGACAAGCCCTGATGTGTGTGGCATGTCCTAGTAGTGACTTACAACCAAAACCGTATTTTACTACTGAAGGCTACCTGCTCCATTAGGCCAGACTGAGCTGCTGGAATTATTACACCCTATAGTCCCAGCAGGCTCAAGGAGCATGGTAGCGCGTCGTGTTTAGTATGCCTGAACTCAGGATGATAAAATATTTCTTTTAGTAAAGTTTATTTTAGTATCCTGGGTTTGCAAATGCTACTTTTAGAAAGTTAGCCTTTGCTTGCCTAACCATTTCAGCCCGCCTCTGCTGGTATGTGTATCTGACTGTCTGGGACGTGTGAGTGACAGGGCTGGGAGGATGATAGGTGGTGAATGCGCAGATTAGACCTTAGTGGGAGGTAGGAGTGGCTCTTGACTCTGGATCTTGCTGTGCTCTGCCACCACAATGCTGGCTCCACCCTCCTGGGGAGCGTCGGATGATTCAGCCGACACCTGGCCCAGGAAGGGCAAAGCACCATCAACAAGGTACTCTGGCTGCCCCTGTCCGCACAATGCTGGCTCCACCTCCTGTGGGGCGTCTGATGCGCCTGCCCCTCACACTGAAAGCAGAAGCCGGAGTACACCCGCCAGGGTACTCGAGGACTGAGAGTGGCTATGCAAAGGCCCCCCTGGCCTGCGAGAACAAAAGAAATGCCATATAAAAGAAGGAGCCCTGCTCCTTGAAAATTAGATCCTGTTTGGGCTACAGAAGTAATTCTGCCCGACGAGAAGGACCGGGAAGGACAAGGAAGAGTGCTGTCTCTTGCCTGTGTCTGGTGCCTTGCTGCCGAAGGAGAGGAAA
The DNA here is from genome assembly GCF_964263255.1 of Lissotriton vulgaris. Classification (NCBI taxonomy): domain Eukaryota; kingdom Metazoa; phylum Chordata; class Amphibia; order Caudata; family Salamandridae; genus Lissotriton; species Lissotriton vulgaris. The sequence continues at coordinate 2,100,414,812 of NC_141685.1, read as the reverse complement.
AAGGAAAGACTACGAAAAGACTTTTGCTTTACAAAACTTTGTGCCGAACTCTGCTAAAAGATCTCCAAGGGCTTGCAACTGAACTTGCCCCCTGACCAGCGCCCCAGGACCAGTGGGCGCTACACCCTGAAGAAAGCAACTGCGTGTGCTGCTCCTCGTGGCAGTACCGACGGAGGAATCTCCTCCAAGGCAACGACATCCACCTGACCACCGTGACCGGGGCCCAGAGCAACAGCGAGAGCAAAGTGAGGACCAGCCGCCGCTGGCCCGAACACCGTGACCGCAAATGCACCGGGAGCCCGAGAGCAAAGCGAAGGAGGACCCGTCCGGTCCGAGCTCTCGAGTTGACTGCGCAACGAGCAGCCAATCCACTTGCAAAGACGGACAGCCGCCCTGTGAGAGTCCCCTAGGTCGGTACCTTGCCCGACAGCTCAGCTGTGAGCGCACAGCTGCACCGGCACTTGGCTGGGTAGGTCCTGCACTTGAGGACCGTACTGCCACTTGCCGCCACCACGCCCGCGCCGCCTCCAGGGTCGGAGCGGACGACGAGGAAAGGACCCTGCCGCCACAGAACACCGCTGCCCCGGATGACCCGTGAACTGCTCGGCTGAGAGCCGCAACGAACAGCGACCCCGGGAAGGCAACGCGACGTGGGACAGATCCCCTGGGAGCCGCCTGCTCCACAAGAACTTTGTTGAACTGGGCAGAAGGCCCTAAATAACTCTTATTGCTAGAACGAACTGTGGCAACTTGAACTAAGTAACTTGGAACCGCTATTTTGAAAGTCTGATAACTGTATTCATAAGCCTGCTTGAAGTCTATATAAAGATATATATATTTTTACAGAATACAGTCTGGTCTCATTGTGTGGTGGGTTGGTTGTGACGGTATAATATGGCAAGTGTTTAACCCTATGTGCCCCAAAGATTAGCCTACGACTGCTTAAGCCACACTACCTAGAGGGTAAGCAGAGGTTGTCTGGAAGGTAACCCTCAGCCCTGACGAGGAAGAGAGAGTCCCTGCTTGTCGCTAGTGTTGCACTGCGCCAACTAGAGCCTCCCCCTTCCTACATTGGACGCAGTGGTGAGGATTTTTCGAATTTACACTTGCGGTATCTATACCTTAGCTTCCGACCATTGCACAGTGATTTCAGTCCAGTTACTTAGCCACAGACTTTGCTTTTCGCTGAAAGAAGATTCCGAGTGTGAGAACCATGCCGGGCACGAAGAGCCTGGATGGAGCGGAGTCCACGACCTCTGAGGTGTTGGAGGTGGAGTGGGACGCCGCAAAGCTGGACAAATACTCAAAGACGGAGCTGAAGTTTTTCTGTAAGAAACTCAAAGTTCCGCACGCTGGTTGCAAGAATAAGCCAGAATTCTACAAGGCCCTGAAAGCCTGGATAGAGTCCAGAAAGGCCCCGGAGGATCAAGATGCCCTCGCGGAGCAAGATGCGACTGAAGAGCAGAATGCACCTATGGATCTGGTGGATCTCGAAAGGCAAGACAGCGTGCACAGCTTTGGTAAAGGCCTGTCGCCAGAGGAGCTGGCAGACAGGAAGGAAACAAGGAATCACGAAAGAAAGCTGGCAGAATTGAAAATCCAACTGGAGTTGGAAACAAAAAGAATGGCGCTGGAAGAACGAAAGCACCAAATGGATTATGAAGTGAAAATGAGGGAGATAAGTCTCAAGGAGAGAGACTTGGATTGTCCTCCCTCTGGTGGCAGCACATCGCCAGTGCAGGTAGAGTCAAGAGTGCACATCCCGAAGGACGTAGTTAAGGAGTTCTTTAAGGGGGATGACATAGGACAGTGGTTTAGGGCATACGAGGTAGCCATGTCCTCCCACCGGGTCCCTGACAAGGATTGGGGAGCGGGGTTGTGGGGAAGGTTCCTTAGCGAAGGGCGAGATACCTTGCTAGATTTGCCCGTTGAGAAACAGAGATCCTATTCCCACATGAAAGAAGCTTTAATGCGCAGGTACGGGCTTACCCCTGAAATGTATAGACAGAAGTTTAGGGGATGTACTAAGCGGCCTGGGAATAGGTATGTGGAGTATGTGACTTATTTTTGCAGAGCACTGGATGGTTGGGTGAAGGGTAGCAAAGTGAATGATTTTCAAGGTCTCTTTGATTTAATTGCATGGGAGCACTTGTCTGATCACTGTTTTCCTGAGTTACGCCAACACCTGATCGATAGCAAGCTGTCCAACCCGAGGAAGCTTGCTGAGGAGGCGGACCGCTGGCTCAGCACCAGGGTCCACAAGGGTCCCGTGGGAGACTCCGCCAAGAGTGGGCAGGGTCCCCAGCAGAAGAGTGGGGGGGACAAGGGGGGAAAACAGAAAGGGTTCCAAAAAGGCCCCCAAAGTAGTTCCCAGGGGAACCAGCAGCAAGGTTCTCAGCCTCCCCCACCCCCAAAGCAGAATGGGGCCCCGACAGGTAAACCTGTTCCAAAGGGGCCCTTCAATTGTTACAAATGTGGCGAGCCTGGGCACATATCCAGTGACCCCAAGTGTCGCCTGTTTGGAAAACCCGCACCCACTGGTGCTCTGCCCCGTCAAGTGACTAGTGTTCACTTAGGAGAAGAAGTGATGGTCCCGGGGGGTGGAGATCCTGTTCAGATGACCCTAGTCTCGCTAGGAGACAGTGAGATGATCCCTACGAACTACCTGCCCTCTAACACTAAGAAATATGGGCAGATGGTGATCATCAATGGCAAGGAAGCTGAGACTCTTCGAGACACAGGAGCCAGTGTGACTGCAGTGAGGCAGCACCTGGTGTCTCAAGAGCAGGTTGTACCCCATGCCTACTGTAGGGTTATCAACGCTGATAATTCTGAGAGTCAGTGTCCGATGGCTCAAGTTCCCTTCGAGTGGGGGGGGGTCTCTGGTACGCTGCAGGTCTGTGTAAGAAAAACCATGCCTGTTGACTGTTTGCTAGGGAATGACTTGGAGCACTCCCCTTGGGAAAAGGTGGAGAAAACGACTCACCTGCGGATGGTGGGTCTGCCTGACTGGGCGTGCGTGACCACCCGGTCGATGGCAGCCAGTAGGGGTGATCAAGAGGTCCTGGGGCCTGAAGGAGAGGCCCAGGAACCGGCCTTGGGGAGAAGGCGCAGGGGGCGCGGGAAACCGGTCCCTGAAGTTCCCACGGTCCAGGAGGAAGCAGACCTTGAGGGGGATGCCCTGGAGCCTACAGGGGAACAGATCGCCGAACTGGGGGACCTGCCTGAGCTGACCCATTGGCAGCAAGAAGGAGGACCCTCCAGGGAGGAATTCTGCAAGGAGCAGAAGGAATGCCCCTCTCTCATGGGTATGCGGCAGCAGGCTGCAGACCAGGCCAATGGTGTTCAGGCCAAAACACATTACGTGTACTGGGAGAACGACCTCCTGTATTCAGAGCCTAAGGCTGCTGAACCTGGGTCAGCCCGTGTGCTGGTGGTACCCCAGAAGTTCAGAGCCTTCCTACTGGGTCTGGCTCATGATGTGCCTTTAGCAGGACATTTGGGGATGGACAAGACCTATGACAGGCTTGTCACCCACTTTTACTGGCCCCAAATGCATAAGAGTTCAGACGCTCATTGCAGAACCTATCCGACTTGCCAGGCAAGTGGGAAGACCGGAGGGAAGAAGAAGGCTCCCCTCCAACCCTTCCCTGTGGTCGGTACGCCATTCCAGCGAGTGGGTATTGACATTGTTGGGCCTCTGGACCCCAAGACAGCCATGGGCAACAGGTTCATCCTGGTCTTGGTGGACCATGCCACCCGGTACCCTGAAGCCATCCCTCTGAGGACAGTGACGGCCCCCGTGGTGGGACGTGCACTGATGGGAATTTTCTCACGAGTAGGATTCCCTCTAGAGGTGGTGAGCGACAGGGGGACCAACTTCATATCCAAGTATATGAAGTCCCTTTGGCAAGAGTGTGGCGTAACGTATAAGTTCACCACGCCTTACCATCCCCAAGGTAACGGGTTGGTTGAGAGATTCAACCGAACCCTGAAGGGCATGATCATGGGCCTAGAAGGTCCGATGAGGCGTAAGTGGGACGTCCTCTTACCATGCCTACTCTTTGCATATCGCGAGGTACCCCAGAAGTCCCTAGGGTTCAGCCCCTTTGAGCTACTGTACGGTCACCCCGTGAGAGGACCACTGAGTTTGGTAAAGGAAGGCTGGGAGCAATCTCCCAGGAAACCTCCCCAGAATGTATATAGCTACATGCTGGCCTTCAGAAACCAGACCAGGCGCTTCAGACAACTTGCCGAGGCAAATCTGGAAGCCAGCCAGGAAGAGATGAAGCGGTGATACGACCAGAATGCCACTCTGGTCGAGCTTCAGCCTGGACAAGAGGTGTATGTCCTGGCCCCAGTGGAGCCCTGTGCCTTTCAGGATAAGTGGACAGGCCAATTCGAGGTTGTGGAGCGCAAGAGCCCCGTGACATACTTGGTGGACATGAAGACGCCCAGGAACCCTTTGCGGTCCTACATGTCAACCGCCTCAAGCCCCACTTGCGAAGGTCCGAAGTGGGCATGTTGTTGGCAACTGATGACGGAATGGAGGAGGAGTCGGAGCCTCTCCCTGACCTCTTAGTGGCCTGTGAGAAAGACGGGTCAGTGGATGGAGTTAACCTCTCACCCACCCTGACCCCCGAACAACAGGAAGACTGCCGCCAGTTGCTGGGGCAGTTTCCAGATCTGTTCTCCCTGGTTCCGAGTGTCACAGATTGGTGCTTCCATGATGTGGACACTGGAGACAGCTTAGTTGTGAAGCATAAGGCTTACAGGGTGACTGACAGGGTCCGGGCCTGCATCAAGGAGGAGGTCTCCAAGATGCTTGCCCTGGGGGTGATTGAGTCTTCCAGCAGTCCTTGGTCCAGCCCCGTGGTTTTGGTTCCGAAGGCTGCTGCGCCGGGAGCCACACCCGAACTACGGTTCTGTGTGGACTACAGAGGACTCAATTCAGTCACGAAGACTGTCGCGCACCCCATCCCCAGAGCGGATGAGCTCATTGATCGGCTAGGGGCTGCTCGGTTCCTCCGTACGTTTGATTTGACGTCTGGGTACTGGCAGATTGCCTTGACCGATGGGGCAAAGGAGAGGTCGGCATTCTCTACACCAGATGGGCATTTCCAGTCCCGGGTTATGCCATTTGGAATGAAGAATGCCCCTGCCACCTTTCAGAGATTGGTCAACCAGGTGTTGGCTGGGCTGGACGAGTTCAGTGCCGCCTACCTGGATGACATCGCGGTGTTCAGTGGAACCTGGCCAGAACACCTGCGACACCTCTGGGAAGTGTTGATGGCTCTGCGCAGAGCAGGCCTCACAATCAAGGCAAGCAAGTGCCAGATTGGGCAGGGTTCAGTGGTGTACTTGGGACACCAAGTTGGGAGTGGCAAGGTAGCACCCTTGCAACCCAAAATTGAGACCATCCTGGCTTGGGAACCCCCCAAGACCCAGACTGCAGTGAGAGCCTTCCTGGGGCTCACTGGGTATTACAGGAGGTTTGTCAAGGGCTATGGCACGATCGTGACCCCCTTGACCGAGCTGACTTCGAAGAAGCAGCCCAGGAATGTGATTTGGACGGACACCTGTCAGAAGGCTTTTGACACCCTGAAGACTGCCATGTGCACGGCGCCCGTGCTCCTGGCTCCTGATTTCTCCAAGGAATTCATAGTGCAAACAGACGCTTCAGAGCATGGTGTAGGGGCCGTTCTTTCACAGATGACTGAGGAGGGCTTTGACCAACCCGTAGCCTTCATAAGTAGGAGGTTACTTCCACGGGAAAGTAGGTGGAGTGCAATAGAGCGTGAAGCATTTGCTGTGGTCTGGGCGCTGAAGAAGCTAAGACCCTACTTGTTTGGGTCTCACTTCCGAGTTCAGACGGGCCACAGGCCCCTCAGATGGTTGATGCAAATGAGGGGTGAGAACCCGAAACTGTTGAGGTGGTCCATTTCTCTACAGAGTATGGACTTTACGGTTGAACACCGCCCTGGCACCGATCACGCCAACGCTGACGGTCTGTCCAGATTTTTCCGCCTTAGTGATGTGGAACTCCCTGGGGAAGGGTAGTTCCCCCCACATTTCAGCTGGAGGGGACACATGTTAGACCTGGCACCTTGGCGTGAGTCTCCCTTCCACTTTTTGCTGATGTGCCTCCGATGTTTTGATGGTTTTCCGATACTCAGGGCACTGCGCCACGGCTGACCCGTGCCGCAGTGCAAGTGCTCCCTACTGTAAATTGTACATGCGATTGGTATCCATGATTGGTTCATTGGATTTACTGTTAGTCCCTAGTAAAGTGCACTAGGAGTGCCGGGGCTTGTAGATGCCAATACTGCTGGTGGGCCTGCAGCGCGAGTTGCGCCACCCACCGAAGCAGCCGTAAAGATGTGTCTGGGAACTGTGACCGCAGAACCCGCGTGCGGTCTCGTACTGTCACGCTAGCTGGGCAAGTGCACCCACTTGCCAGCCCCCGAACCTTCCCTTGACTACATATTAGTCACCCCTATGGTAGGCCTGCGGGCAGGGTGCGTTGTAGGTGTAAGGTAGGACAAGCCCTGATGTGTGTGGCATGTCCTAGTAGTGACTTACAACCAAAACCGTATTTCACTACTGAAGGCTACCTGCTCCATTAGGCCAGACTGAGCTGCTGGAATTATTACACCCAATAGTCCCAGCAGGCTCAAGGAGCATGGTAGCGCGTCGTGTTTAGTATGCCTGAACTCAGGATGATAAAATATTTCGTTTAGTAAAGTTTATTTTAGTATCCTGGGTTTGCAAATGCTACTTTTAGAAAGTTAGCCTTTGCTTGCCTAACCATTTCAGCCCGCCTCTGCTGGTATGTGTATCTGACTGTCTGGGACGTGTGAGTGACAGGGCTGGGAGGATGACAGGTGGTGAATGCGCAGATTACACCTTAGTGGGAGGTAGGAGTGGCTCTTGACTCTGGATCTTGCTGTGCTCTGCCACCACAATGCTGGCTCCACCCTCCTGGGGAGCGTCGGATGATTCAGCCGACACCTGGCCCAGGAAGGGCGAAGCACCATCAACAAGGTACTCTGGCTGCCCCTGTCCGCACAATGCTGGCTCCACCTCCTGTGGGGCGTCTGATGCGCCTGCCCCTCACACTGAAAGCAGAAGCCGGAGTACACCCGCCAGGGTACTCGAGGACTGAAAGTGGCTATGCAAAGGCCCCCCTGGCCTGCGAGAACAAAAGAAATGCCATATAAAAGAAGGAGCCCTGCTCCTTGAAAATTAGATCCTGTTTGGGCTACAGAAGGAACTCTGCCCGACGAGAAGGACCGGGAAGGACAAGGAAGAGTGCTGTCTCTTGCCTGTGTCTGGTGCCTTGCTGCCGAAGGAGAGGAAAAAGGAAAGACTACGAAAAGACTTTTGCTTTACAAAACTTTGTGCCGAACTCTGCTAAAAGATCTCCAAGGGCTTGCAACTGAACTTGCCCCCTGACCAGCGCCCCAGGACCAGTGGGCGCTACACCCTGAAGAAAGCAACTGCGTGTGCTGCTCCTCGTGGCAGTACCGACGGAGGAATCTCCTCCAAGGCAACGACATCCACCTGACCACTGTGACCGGGGCCCAGAGCAACAGCGAGAGCAAAGTGAGGACCAGCCGCCGCTGGCCCGAACACCGTGACCGCAACTGCACCGGGAGCCCGAGAGCAAAGCGAAGGAGGACCCGTCCGGTCCGAGCTCTCGAGTTGACTGCGCAACGAGCAGCCAATCCACTTGCAAAGACGGACAGCCGCCCTGTGAGAGTCACCTAGGTCGGTACTTTGCCCGACAGCTCAGCTGTGAGCGCACAGCTGCACCGGCACTTGGCTGGGTACGTCCTGCACTTGAGGACCGTACTGCCACTTGCCGCCACCACGCAACCGCCGCCTCCAGGGTCGGAGCGGACGACGAGGAAAGGACCCTGCCGCCACAGAACACCGCTGCCCCGGATGACCCGTGAACTGCTCGGCTGAGAGCCGCAATGAACAGCGACCCCGGGAAGGCAACGCGACGTGGGACAGATCCCCTGGGAGCCGCCTGCTCCACAAGAACTTTGTTGAACTGGGCAGAAGGCCCTAAAGAACTCTTATTGCTAGAACGAACTGTGGCAACTTGAACTAAGTAACTTGGAACCGCTATTTTGAAAGTCTGATAACTGTATTCATAAGCCTGCTTGAAGTCTATATAAAGATATATATATTTTTACAGAATACAGTCTGGTCTCATTGTGTGGTGGGTTGGTTGTGACGGTATAATATGGCAAGTGTTTAACCCTATGTGCCCCAAAGATTAGCCTACGACTGCTTAAGCCACACTACCTAGAGGGTAAGCAGAGGTTGTCTGGAAGGTAACCCTCAGCCCTGACGAGGAAGAGAAAGTCCCTGCTTGTCGCTAGTGTTGCACTGCGCCAACTAGAGCCTCCCCCTTCCTACAGAAGCCAATGCAGCCTCCAGATAGTGCTAGTGGCAGAGCAAAAACGCGGAAGACCCACCAGAGCTCTGGACGCCGCATTTTGGACATGCTTCATTCTGAGTATTTCTGCCTTATTCGCCCCCAGAAGAAGGGAGCTCGCATAGTCCAGGCGAAATAGGATAGTAGCCTGAACGATCAATTGTCGTATTGGTGAATCAAAATACTTCAAAATGGGTCGAAGGCCTCACAGAATGCCAAAGCACATGGCGGTGACTTGCTTTGTATGAGCTTGAAAAGTGAGAGATGAGCCCATCAGGACTCCAAGATTTTTCACCACTCTCTTGGGCGTAGGTATTGCCCCCAGGGCAGTAGGCCACCACTGCTCGTTCCACAATTTGACGTTTTTTCCCACCAACAGAATCTCCGTTTTTCCAGCATTTAATTGCAGGCAGTTGGCCGCCATCCATTCTGCTACCGCAGTCATACCTTCTTTAAATCTAGAAACAGAAGGGTAGGAACCTTCAGCCAAGGTGATAACAAGCTGCGTGTTGTCAGCGTAGGAGACCATAGTAAGGTCCCATTGCTTGGCGACCGCAGCCAGAGGCTGGACGTAAAGATTGAAGAGCGATGGGCTCAATGCCGAACCCTAGGGAACCCCCTGATCGATAGAGTGGATCTGGGAGGAAAAAGGGGGAACAGAATCTCGGAAAGAACTATTGGCCAAGAAGGACCGTAACCATTCCAGGGCCAGGCCCCCTATCCCTGCCTCCTCAAGCCTCTGAAGTAGTATACCGTGGGACACCGTGTCAAAGGCGGCGCTGAGGTCTAACAAGAACAGGGCTGCACTTTGACCAGTATCCATGACAGACCGCAGGTGCTCAGCTGTGGCCAGAAGGGCAGTTTCCGTGCTGTGGCCAGGACGGAACCCATTCTGAGAGGGATCCAGAATGTTATTGGAATTCAAGAGGCCAGATAGAGTAAACTTAGGGCTCATGAAAACCCTGAAGCGAGCAGCTTCACATCCTACAATAGTTTCTTTATTAAGTAAGCAGGAGTAATGAGATTTAAAAACAACAGCTAGGCTACCTCCCCTACAGTCCCTATTAATCGTACAGATGGAATACCCTAAGGGATGAGCTAAGTTCGGTTCCGCTACCATCTCGTCTTTTAGCCAAGTTTCGCACATAAAGAATATATCAGGGCGTTCCTCTGTGATTAAATCAAATATTTCAGCGTGATGTTTGACCAATGATCTTACATTAAGCTGGAGTATTTTCAGCTGAGCCTGAGATTTATTCAGCTGAACACATGCTGGGAGGACAGGGGCCAACATAGAGAAATTGGTACAAGCAGGACATTCCCATTGATCTCCCCCAAGGTTAGATGGAAAGACCTTACAGGTAACGGACCTGAGGTTGCATGCCAGGAGTTCTTCCCTACCACAGTGAATAGGGTTGGACAAGTTTTGACCAGAAGCCCTGGCGAGAGGCGACGTACAGGCACGGACGAGTGCAGACGGGCTTGCGTCAGGCGCGCCTTCGGTGCGCCACCGGGGCGTCCGCTGCGGGTCGCCCAACACATTGGTTATGAAGGGTGAAAGCGGTAGAACGACTTGACCGCTCACCCTTCCGCCGGAAGTGGATAAGTGCCAGAACAAGGGACAGGAAGAATCTCCCTCCACAACAAACGTGCTAAGCTCGGGGTGGAACGGGGAGAGTGAGTCTATTGCGCAGCAGAGTAAAAACAGTAAGTTATTGAAGTTAAAAACACACACAGCGCAGGCACCCAATTCGTACCACCTGTGATTGCAGTTCAGGCGTTAAAAAGTCTGAGGCATAGCAGTACAGGCACATAAATCGTACCCCCTGAAGTTGGACCGCCGCTCGTCGCTCAACACCTACGTTATGAAAGGTGAAAGCGGTAGAACGACTAGACCACTCACCCTTCCACCGGAAGTGGATAATTGCCAGAACAAGGGACAGGAAGAATCTCCCTCCACAACAAACGAGCTAAGCTCGGGGTGGAACCGGGAGGGTGAGTCGATTGCGCAGCAGAGTAAAAACAGTAAGTTATTGAAGTTAAAAACACACACAGCGCAGGCACCCAATTCGTACCCCCTGTGATTGCAGTTCAGGCGTTAAAAAGTCTGAGGCATAGCAGTACAGGCACATAAATCGTGCCCCCTGTAGTTGGACTGCTAGTAGTCTTGCATATGTGGGCACTAGAGTAAGCTTGTCTGATGAGGTTACTACTACATCTCTAATAATATTAGTAGGTCTGGAGGTTTTTCATTAAACGCAAGGACCTCTTATTACAGACAAGGTTGGAGACCCCTGCTGTAACGCAAGAATGGCAGTTTGCTAGTCTCTGGTCATACGTTGGTTGGAATTCTCCTCGTGGGAAGGAGGGTATGATGTTTCGGGTAAAGGTAACCTACCATGTCCTGATATGGCCACCTATCTGTGAATCAAGGGAAGGCAACAGAAATAAATAACAAAGCAAACCAATTACAAGCAAGGACTGACCCAAAGCATACTCTGCATATTTAGAAACAGCAGGTTGCTGAGAGTTTAGGACATTTTTATGAGTGAGGCCTAATTAGCATTACTGGTGACATCAGAAGAAGTAATGTCACATGACTTGTAACCCAATTACATTCAACATAATTAAGTCACAGTCAGTGGATTAACAGGAAGTGGTATCTGTAATGTTGGGCCTCAGGCCTGCATGGTGATGAACAACGAACACAGACACAAGGTATTATGGTGTCGACACCTGACTGGTGATGCCTGTGGTAGGTGGGTGTAAAGTGTGTTACATTAGCGGGTGGAACACTAAACTGTGAATAGCTAGACACTAGACCCCCCCCCCCCCACCTTAACGAAAAGAAAAAAAGGAACAGAATCCCAACCTAGAAGAAAACAAACAAACAACAAATAGCACTAATTGAGATTCTTCAGGCCATCAGCCAGGCGTCACTGGAGCTTTGGACCGCATGGTCATTATGTTTTAGTTGGCCTTGTCGAAGTGTTTTAGACCGGCCTGGTCTTGTAGTGTCAAAGTCCATGTACAACGTCCAGCAACAGTGAACTGGGAGTTGTGGTGGCGTCCACTCTGGAAGATATCTGTGTGTGAGGCCTTCCTCTCCTGGCCTTCGGGTGACCGGTCTTCGACTGTGAACTCCCTACATCCTGTGTGTGTCGAGGAGCTGCTGCCAATTAATTTCTCCTGTTCGGACTCCCATTTCACGGGAACTTCGCCAAGGCCCCTGGATTTCCACGTGACCACGTGGGCTGTGCGGGCCTTTGCGTAGGCAGCGCTTCGGGGTCGCTGCAGAACTCCCTTTACGGCCACAGCCTAGTCTTGCGTAATCCCAGGGGTGGATCTTCCAAAGGCCGGGTGAGCTCTACTTCGGTATGCTGAAGGTTGACCGGACACACACAGACCGTTCATGAGTGGCTCGCTCATGGAACTCGGGTTATCTGGAGTGTGTGGATTCATGTTGGTGGTGTGATGCTTCTTGGTGGTAATGATGAACGGAGGTTGTTTCTCAGTTGGGCAGCAGGCGGCACTCTGTTGTCTTGGGTAAGTTTGTGGAGCGAGAAGGACTGGAGGAGACTTCGCAGCTTGCCTTTATCTTGCTGAGGTTGTCTTTCACCAGTGTCATCTGCAGTGGGACATAGGGATGTCGTCTGACTTATCCCGTCGGGGTTTGGGACTGCATGGTTACTGGGGAAACGTTCGTGAGATATTCGCTTTATGCTGGTGGCTTACGTTTGGTTCTCCTCGTTGGGCTACCTCCAGGGACGTCGGTCTGGCTTCAGGACTGGATGGTCTCACTGGGATACTTTGGAGAGAAACTCTGTTCATGCAAGCTACGACTTCCAGTTGGGTCTTCTCCATGGGCTGTCTCTCGGGACGTCGATCCGGCTGGTGGCTGTCTGGTGTCTCTGGGTGTGCTCCTCCGGTGGTGGTACAAGTCTTCTGCCCTGTTGCTCTGCTCCTTTGCTCCTGCACTGCCGTGGTGGTCATTTGCCCTGTGGCGCAGTGTCACTGTTCCTTCTCTCACCACGGAGTGGCATCATGTCATTCTCTTCTCTCTGATTCGACCAGGATCTCACTTGGAGGTGGTATCCTGCCGCGTGTCTCACGTTAGTGTCACGTGGACCTTGCTGGGCGCCCAGACGGTGTCACCTTTCTTGTGAGCCTGTCTCAGGTTTGTCCTGTCAGTAGGACTTGTACTTCCTCTCGGGAACTTTCATTGGATGTTCTCATCTTTCCTGTGGACCCGTCTCAGATCGGTCCTGTCAGTAGGACTTGTACTTCCTCTTGGGAACTTTCATCGGAAGGTCTCATCTTTCCTGAGGACCCGTCTCGAAACTGTCCTGTCAGTAGGACTTGTACTTTCTCTTGGGAATTTACATTGGCACCATCTTTTATTCAGGGATACCGCAGTGGTTCTCCTTGATGCCTTCTGCATGCCTCTTTCTCTTCGAGGAGGTCTTGCTCTCCTGGGCGCTTGCCCATGCAGTCAAGCTTCTGGGTGCGTCTGTTGCGCACCAAGGACTTGGCGCTCTTCTGCCCTCTTCGGGGTAACCGTGATGAAATGAAATGAAATGAAAATGGGATTTGTAGAGTGCTGCAGTTGCCCTGAGGCGTCCAGGCGCTGGAAAAACAGAAGATGCCCTCATACGGTTGCTATTTATTAAACAGGAGAGTTTTGAGCTGTTTCCGGAAGCTAGTTAGGTTGGCATTATTTCACATCTGCAGAGGGAGGGTGTTCCAGAGTTTGGATACATTGTACGAGAACGAGCGTCCTCCTGCTCTGGCTCTAAAAATTCTGGAGATTTTGGCTAGTGATGCAGTTGAGGAACGAACAGGCACATGCATCAAGCGATTTAGAAATCGCAAACGGTGCGAATCGCAAAATTCGGCCGTTTGCGATTCCCAAATCACTATTTGGGATGCATCATCCTAAAAGTGAAGAAATCGCTATTTTTGCGATTTTTTAAAGTGCGATTGCTTTTAAGGAATCGCAATTTTGCGATTCCTTAAAAGCAATGCATGAAACTGTAAAAAATTGCGATTTCGCAATTAGAGAGAAAAAATTACCATGAGGTTGGACCTCATGGTAATTTTGCGAAATGTTAGAAATATGCAATTTTGTGCATTTTTTTAACTTTCATGTTGTGCACACACATGCCCTTAGGGCATATGTGTACACAACATATGTGCATTGTTTGATTTCAGGGGTGCAACAGGGTGTCCTTTGGACACCCCTGCACCCTTGAAATCGCAATCTCAATTTGCGATTAGCTAATTGCGAATCGCAAATTGAGATTGTCTTCCCATTCATTCCTATGGGCCTCTAGGCCCATAGGAATGAATGGGAAGGGATTCCTTAATTGCGATTCGCAAAATGCTAATCGCAATTAAGGAATTCTAAGAAATCGCTATTTATTTAGCGATTTCATAATGCATAGGCATTTGCAATTTCTTAATTGCGATTCCTTAAAAATCGCAATTAAGGAATCGCAAATGCCGAGATTGATGCATGTACCTGGAAGAGTCTTGTCGGGCAGATATGGGGAAATCAGGGAGCAGTTGATTTCTGGGCCCATTTTCCAAAAAGTCTGGTGGGCAATGCAGAGCGCTTTAAACTTCACTCTGTCCCTAACAGGCAGCCAGTGTAAAGTTTTTAGACCAGTTTTTATTGAGGTCCTACGTGGGACTCCCAGTAGCGCCCGGGCAGCACAATTTTGAGAGCGCTGAAGGTTTTGTAGGGTGTAGTCTGGTGCTCCAAGATAGAGGGCATTATTAGAATCCAGACGGGATTGGATAAGGCCCTGTATGATTATTTGTCTGGCCTCGAATGGGAGAAGGGGAAGGATTTTTTTAATCACCCTGAGGAGGCCGAAACAAGTGGCTGACACCTTGGTGGCCTGTGTTTTAAGGCTCAGCGATTTATCGAGCCATACTCCCAGGCTTTTGATGTTATCTCTGGGGGGTGGGGCCGTACCCATGCTTGAGGGCCATATCAGCTCCAAGGTGGAGGGGGCCGCCGGGCCCAGGAGCATGAGCTCAGTTTTGTCATCGTTGAGCTTCAGACATGAGCTCATCATCCAGCTCTTTACATCCTCCAGGCAAGCCGCTAGATCTGGCGAACACTGGAGGCCGCTCTTTTGTGCAAGGGAGACCACCAGCTGGGTGTCGTCCGCATAGGAGATGATATTGACACCATGCGGACGAACAATCCCAGCCAGAGGCCTCATGTATGCATTGAAGAGCGTAGGGCTTAAGGATGAGCCCTGCGGAACTCCGCACCCCAGAGGCCTACTTGATGAAAGGGATGTGCCGTCGAAGACCTGGAAGGTTCTGTCTGATAAAAAAGACTGGAACAATACCAGGGCATCTACGGACACTCCTAGGTCGGCAAGACGGTTCAACAAGATTTTATGGTGTACCGTGTCAAACGCGGCACTCAGATCGAGGAGGATCACTGCCACTAACCCCCCTCGATCCAAGATCCGTCTTGCCTCCTCAGTTACGGCCAGTAGGGCGGTCTCTGTCCCATGTTTTGGGCGGAAACCCGTCTAGGAGGCGTCGAGGAGATGGTTTTCCTTGAGGAACGTCGTCAGAGTGGTATTGACGTGCTTCTCCAGGATCTTCGACGCCCATGGGAGCAAAGAGATCGGGCGGTAGTTGCTTGGGTTGGCTGGGTCAAGGGAGGGTTTTTTTAGTAGGGCCCGCACCATTGCGTGCTTCCAGGTCGCGGGTACTGTCCCACTCAGTATGGAGGAGTTCAGCAGTTCCAGAAGGGTGGGGAAAATGGTTTTGCTGGCCAGTCCCAGTGAGCCTGGAGGGGCAGGGTCACACGGAGAGCCGGTTTTTATTAGTTTCTCTAATGTTTCCATGGTTATCAAGGGAAAAGACTCCAGCCACTTGTCCCTGTTCAGAGCTGAGTCCGGGTATTGAGAGGGCAGGTCGGTGGGTGGGTTTGGAAAAGAAAGGTAGATTTTCTTCACTTTTTGAAAGAAGAATTCTACCAGATCATTACATTTGGACGATGAGTTATTATTATCTGTGGCAGGCAGGGGAGGTTTTATCAGGGAGTTTACTATGCGATATATTTCTTTCGGCTTTGATTTAGCCGTAGTTATTTTGAGGTTGTAGTAGGCTGCCTGCGAGGTTTTTATGGCCAGTTTGTAGTTCCTGATCATTTCCCTATAGGTGTTTTTTTCTGCAGGGTTATAGGATATGCGCCATTTCCTCTCTTGTCTCTTACAGAGACGTTTTTAGTTTCTGAGGTCTTCTGTATACCATGGGGCTGATCTACTTTGTCTCTTGGATCTAGATGGATATGACGGAAGAACTGAGTCAAGAGAGGTGGTTATCCACTCATCATATTTAATGTTATTATGTGATACTGGTGGTCTGTCCTGCCACCTCTAGGACCTCTTCCAGGTTGCTTCTGTTTGCCACGCTTCCGACTGCGCCTTTCATTTTCTCTGCCTGATGCGCTTACTGCACATTCTGTTCAGTCTTCTGTTCCTGAGACTGTAGCAGCTGGTCCTGTGCTGCTGCACACTTACTGGTGTTGTATTGTCCTCTTCTGCGTCTACGTATGGAGTTGCCTCTCTTTTTGCAGTCTCTGCATGCCCTGGCAGCCTTTACTGTGATCTCACTAAGGTGCACAGTCTTTCCCTTGGTGCTCTTCTCCCATCCCTTGGGTTGCTTTCTCTCGCATTGTGCGCTGTGCGAGCTGCCTCTAGCAGGGGAGACCAGTGCAGTAAGGGCTGCCTTCTCATCTCCTACCATCACACAGTCCCCTTCACTTTGCCTAAATTGTTCTTTATACCATAGCAGCAGGCACAATGCCTTTCTGTGCACTCTCCTTAAGCATTGTTTTTACACACAGGCAGACTTCAGTGTGTTCCTGTCAGTACTTCTGTTTCTTTTCTTTTGCTGGTGATGCTGCTGGATGGCCACTAGATGATACTGTCTCTTTATTTTTACTTTTCAACCGCTTTCTGATGCTGTGGGCTTCCCGTGCAGTCAATGCTCACACTGAGCAGACGTGACCGGGGTGGCCGTGCACCACAGGAAGACTCAGACCTTTTTGCAGTAAGTTTAAGTTTGATTATATATTTTGGCGCAGCCTGTTGTGGTTGGGTGTTTATTGCTGCCCCACTCTAAGGGGCAGATTTATGAGGCCGTTGCGCCTCTTTGCGCCGCAATTGCGTCACTTTATTTGACGCAACTGCGGTGCGTCACGTTGTAAAGCACTGCGCCATAAGGAGGCGTTCCTGCGCAGGGGGGCGTTCCTGCGCAGGAACGCCTCCTGAAAGTGGCTGAGTGAAATCTATGAGATTTCACTCAGTCACTTTCAGGGCAATGCTGCGTCAAAACCCTGCGCCTGCTTGAAGCAGGCGTAGGTCTTGACGCAGCATTGTGCAGATGGTGTACCCCCGAGCCTTGCTGGAGCTGCATCGCGCTTGCAACGCAACTCCAGCAATGCGCCACATTTCCGGCACAGATGCGTCACGCATCTAGGTGCGGTGTTTACGGGCAGGCACTCGCGCTGAATCTTTCCTGCTGTGGCCACTTTTCTGCCTCACCGGGTATCTCGGGTCATACAGGAGGACACACTGCACCATCAGTGCATGAGAGGAGGGGCACTTCTACTCCCTCCGGACTTCTCAGTTTAATTCCTTAGCGGCGCTGGCCGCTCTCAGTCACTCTGTGTAACCTCCGCCCCTCGCAGCAGAACCTCTAGCCTTATGGGCTGCGTGGGGGATTGGATCTGCGGCCTCGAACTTTCCTGTGCAGGCGGCACGCCTCAGCACTGCAGGCGGAACATGGAGGCCAAACGTTGCCCTGAATACACATGCTGCCGGAGTTCCTTTTCTTTATCCCCATAGCTGCCAAGGTTTTGGATCTCTATGTGTGACATTTTCATAATTTCAGTGTAATTATGAGTGACATTTCAACAACGAGTGACACTTTCTTGCAAGCAAAATCAAGCACTGAAGACAAGGGAAACATTAATATCAGAAATGACACCCAGTTGAGCAACAAGAAACTCCAAGAAGTTCTTCAACTGTTCCAAAGCACCAGAAATGGAGGCAGTAATCTAGTGTCCTTGTAACCTAAGAGGCCACCACCCAACAACATCATCCATGAACTGTGAGTTACATCATAAATGCCTGTCTCCTTAGTGAGCACCCACTCTGAAAGGCAGCTGCCTGATCGCGCCTTGCTGCCATTAATGCGTCTGACACACTCTCAGGGTGGCTGCTACTTCCTGTTCAACACTTTGCAGCAGGCACCGTGATTGTGACGGCAACTCAAAATGCCCTCCTAATATTACCAAATCGTTGTCCCTGATGTAGCATGATTGATTAGTGTGTATTATTTACATAAGGAGCAATGTAAGTCTACCAGCCAGGATTTTCACAGATATTTTGATGTCAAGGTACAATAATGTTATTTTGTATGATGAACCTTTCATATGAGATCTCTACCTGGATTATGCAGGACTGTAATATCTTGATCATGATTTGAGTTGCTGTTCCCATATTGGTATGTTTTAAAACACCTGTGACTGGTAATGTTTAAAATGATTCGATATGGTGTCAAATTCGATACCTCTCGATATGGCAACACCCTGTGCATATAAACGTATGAGAGCAGATTGAGTTAAGATTTAAAATAATACTTTGAAAGACTGCATTCTTAAAAATAAAATGTAGTGCAGAAGATATGGTTATGCATGTTCTGCAGTTCGTGAAAGGAAAAAACAATGAACGCATTGTGCATTTTTTCCAATGAAGCACGGCTCCATAAAATATACAGGATCAGGGCCCGATGTAGGTAAACGGGATTTTCCGATTTCAAAATACCGAGGCGGGCCGAATCGGTATTCTGAAATCGGAAAACGAGATGTAGGAAAAAAATACCGAATGAAAACCGATTCGGTCGGCATCGGTAATGAGATTCGGTACGTTCCGATTCAGCTCGGTCCGAATCGGAAATTACCGAATTGGCCAACAACGAATCGGAAAATACCGAATCGGCTACCACCGAATCGGATATTTCCGATTCGGCGAATACCGATTCGGTAAAAGCCGATTCGGTAAAAACCGAATCGGCAATCATAGACCCATGGCGAAAAAGCCCATAGGAATGCATTGCATGACCCGATTCGGCTTTTACCGAATCGGATAATACCGATTCGGTTTTTACCGATTCGGATTTTACCGAATCGGTAAAAGCAGACTCGGCAATAGGCGATTCAGCCAATGAGGTGGCTCCCCCTCCCCCACCCAAACAGGGAGTGGCAACCCTGGCAGGTGCAGCCAATTAAGAAGTTTCTAGAAGTTTCTGGAAAGCCTGCCTGAGCCCAACACACAGTTAGCAACAGTGGGAGAAGGAGGTTGCAGACTGAGCAGGAGCAGGAGAATATGGCAGATCAGGCAGGAAGCCAGAAGTCCTCCCAAAAGAGGAAGCCCAAATTCACCACCACAGAACTACAGGTGCTGGTTGAGGAGGTGGTGAGGGTGCACCGCCAGCTCTTTGGCAAGCTGTCCCTCAACGTGCCAGACAGCACCAAGAGGAGATTGTGGGCAGACATCGCCCAGAAGGTCAATGCTGCTGGAGTCACCCCCAGGTCCATTGAGGAACTTAAGAAAAGGTTTTATGACCTCCGCAGCCTCACGAAGAGGAAGCTGGCCGACCTCCAAAGGCAGGCTGGACTCACCGGAGGAGGCAAGAACCCGGCGCCACCCCTCACCGAGCTGGAGGAAATTGTCTCCAGCACCATCGAGAGGGAGAGCATCGTAGGGATCGGGACCCTGGACAGCACTGCGATGGCCACAGCTACAGGTAAGAAGCATGCGCATCATGACACACCCTACCAGACACCTCCCCATTAGACACAATGCATAGGCAAACACCAGCACTGTACTGTCACCAACATACAAGAGACAAGCATCATGGTACATGTAGTCAGCAGAAGTTAGCCAAATATGTCAGTGCAGAATCACAAGACAGGAAACAGTGTGACACGGTGTAAGGAGATGCAAGGACATGTGGAATGCCATAATTGTACTGACTGTAATACATCGGCACTCAGTTTACAAATGCTTCTTTGTACCTAGGGGCACCATCAGGCGGCACCACTGTGGCAGCAGAGGGAGCTTCGACATCACATACTGCAGTGGCAGGGCCGAGCACCAGCCAGCCTGGCCAGGAGGAGGAGGAGGATGAGGATGAGGAAGGAGACACCCCAGGGCTTGGAATGGAGGGAGTCCTGGTGATTGATTTCCAGGCAGTGCACTCCCCAGTACTGCCCAGCTCACCCCCCTTGCAATTTTCACCATACAACTCCCCAACAAGGCAGACCATTCCGCCGACAACAGCTCCTGCCACAACCGTGGCCTTGCCACCCGTCCTACCTGTCCTGGGAGCAGGGGCTCCGGGACCGGCCAGCACCACACCACCACCAGTGGCACCCCAGCCCACTCAGCAGGCCGGAGGCAGCAGTGCCTGACGCCGTGCCATCACCACCACCACCACCACCACTGCTGCACCAGCACGGGAGGGCAGTGTGTTCCTGGGCCTGGAGGGCCAGATGGTCAAAATCCAGCGCCAACAGGCCAGATCCACCATGGCCTGCCAACGCCAGCTCCTGCAGCACAACCTGCAGATGGGGGAGTTGGTGAAGGGGTTCCAGGCTGTTGTGGACAGCAACAAGGAGGTGGCAGCAGGGTTGGGCAGGCTGACCACTGCCATCACCCACTCCTCTGCCAGGCAGGAGGAGCATGAGGTTGCGCGCAGGAGGGATGCCCGGGTGCTCAACCGGGCCATGGCCCGCCTTGCAGCGGCGACCGCACAGCTGTGCCATCGTAGCTCAAATCAGGAGTCGGTGCTGAGTCAGCATACGGCTGAGCTGACCAGGGGGATGGCCAGGATCACCACGGCCATGGAGGCCATGTTAATATCAAACGCCGCCTCCAATCCTGCCCTGGACCTGGGTGATGCTGGAGACAGCAGCAGCCGCAGCAGCCCGGCCAGCGCTGCATCAGAGCCAAGGAGGAGCACCAGGCGATCCGCTGATGCTGCAGGCCATTCGGAGGGGGCCGAGGGACACCCCAGTGGGTCTGGAAAGCGGGCCAAAAAATAGGCTGGCAAGGGGGGATGATCATACCAGAACCCTGGACTTTATTTGTTTTGACAGACTCCATTTTTTGATGCACTTCAGTGATGTAACTGTGGTGCACCACTATTAAAAATTTTATTTTCAAAGCAACATTTAGCTGTCTTTGCATCTGTACTCAGTCAGAAATAGTTCTCAGTGATCTCCTCACGTCTGTATCTGCCATCACATGGCGTACACACCCCAGCTGGCTGTGTCAGTGGCACAGCTTCGTCGTCGTCATAGTCCTCGTAGTCAGACAACTCCACCTCAGTGCCCTTCTTGACCGCAAGGTTGTGTAACATTGCACATACAGCTATGATCTTGCAGCAGGTGATGGGGGTATACTGCCTTGCACCTCCACTCTTGTGCAGGCATCTGAATCTACTTTTCCAGATGCCAAAGGTCCGTTCGACAACATTCCTGGTGCGTATGTGGGCACGGTTATACCTCCTTTGGCTGGGTGTGGAGGGGTTGAGGTAGGGGGTGAGTATGAATGAGCGGAGGGCATATGCACTGTCGCCTGGAAGAGAAAGGGGTCACATTAGACACATGCATACATGTATTACACCTACCTACTATGTGTTATGGGGGTCTGATGATGTGGCTCACCTAGGAGGTATCCTTCTCCAAAATCGCCAGCCATCAGCCGTGCATATATGCCGCTCTGTTGGAATATATAGGAGTCATGGGTACTCCCTGGAAATTTTGCTACCAGGTCTGTGATGGTGCACTTGGCATTGCAGATCACCTGCACGTTGATGGTGTGTGTCGATTTCCGATTGCGGTATATGTATTCGGTGTCCGCTGGTGGGCAAATCGGAATATGCGTGCCATCTATGCAACCGATGACTTGGGGAAAGTGTGCCATCTGGTAGAAGTCCGCTTTGGTTTGTAGCAGTTCTGCGTGGGTTGCAGGGAATGAGATGTATTGGTCCATCCTGTCTATCATGGCGTCAAGGAATATGTGGAAGAACCTTGACAGGCTGCTCTGGCTCACCCCTCCTGCTGCTGCTACACCACTTTGATAGCTGCCAGACGCTACCAGGTGTAGGCTGCATAGCACCTGGACGTGCGCAGGGATGGCGTGTGCCCTTGGGGTGTGGTGGTCCAAGTATGGCTTAAGGTCCCTGATGAGCTCAAGTATGGTGTCAGAGTCCAGCCTGTATCTCTGTAGGATCTCAGCCTCAGTGAGCATGAACAGGGTTATCCTCTGTCTGTAGACCTGTTCATTTCTTAGCCATTCCCTCAGTCCTTCCTGCTGTAGCCGTAGCCGCCTCGCAATGACATAGAAAGCTGCCATCCTGCAAGTTGCAATGCATTTTGGGACTGTTTATATGGGTTGGAGTTGGTTACCACCTGATTGCAATCCATGGTAAATACCGAGTGGATTCTACCGATTTTGAGCCGATTTCGGTGTTTCTGTGCCTCCCTACATCTCCCCAACTGTCGGAATCGGGGAATTTCCCGATCGGAGATTTATACGAATCGGCATGTTTTCCGATTCGGATCATGTCCGAATCGGTATTTTTTCCGATTCGGTACATGGACCGAATCGGTGATTTTCCGATTCGGTGTCACTAACGATTCGGTAGTGGGACCGAATCGGTGATTTTCCGATTCGGTGTCACTAACGATTCGGTAGTGGGACCGAATCGGTGATTTTCCGATTCGGTGTCACTAACGAATCGGTAGTGGGACCGAATCGGTGATTTTCCGATTCGGTGTCACTAACGATTCGGTACATGGACCGATTCGGTCTTTGTAACCGAATCGGTGTTTTTCCGATTCGTTACATATCCGATTTTCGGTATGTACGTATCGGATTCTTTCACATTCGGTACACATTCCGAATCGGTTTTCTATCCGATTCGTTCTGTTTTTGGTTCCCTACATCTCGATGGCTGTTTACCGATCGGTAAGGGCCAAAAATCGGTATTTTCGGCCGATACCGATCGGTAAAGCCCTACCTACATCGGGCCCTATGTTTTTCATAACATAAAACTAGTAAATCTTGTCAAAATACTATGCCGAATAATTTAACCAGGGACTCCAGTACGCAAAATCAGCTCTAGTTCCCCAAACCAGCTCTCCGTTTCTTGTAGCCTTCACACATTTTACTAATAAGGTGTACACTAGTTACTTACCATGTCAGGCTTGGTTTCCTTTTCAGCTACCAGGGTTCATTCAAGGCAGCAGCCAGGCTCCTCAGGCCCCGAGCCACACCCACGGGTGACAATTCATTTCTGTTTGGCGCCCACTCAGTACACTCTAGGATCCGATAGTCAACTCTCCTGAATCAGTTGGCGGCCTGTTCAGTGTGACAAGAGTCTGTGCAGTGCTGGCAGCACCGGGCCGCTGTACAGCTGGGTGACGGTCAGGCACAGAGTGCACTAGAGGACTCAGACCCCAGGCTGGGCAATTTCAATTGGATTTGCCGCAGGCGGCGGCCATATGCCTGAGCCACACTGCGGGCTACAGGGTTGATGCAAGCAGCAGCTCTGCTTAACCAGAGCCATGATTGAGGCCTGGGCTGGTGCGCCTGAAAACCCAGCAACTCAAAATCTCCTCGCCGGCAGCAGGACATGACGTCATCCCGCAACGCCATAGATTTATTACAACCTAACTGGCTGGCAGTGGCGCTGCGGGGATTAAAATACATTGTAGCAGAGCAGTGAGCTGCCTGCAAGCAGCCTGTAGCTTAACTGCGGGTGTACCAAGCCTGCACGTGCAGGCCACGGGCGAGGTGCAGATAGCTGCCACACTATTCAGTTTTAGTCAGCACTTCAGCAGACACGTAATGTGGAATGCATCATATGCGTGACAATGCATTTCAGTAAGGTGATGCGGAGCACCACACGGAAATGCGTTTGTCTAACGCCCGATGCGTGATACTTGGCAGGACTGCATCCCTCCCCCCCCCCTCCTCCTCCGCAGAAGCTTCACTCAGTTCATACGCTGCGCGGGGTGGGCTGGAGCTGGCTCCGGAGACTGCTGGCTCTCTTCCTGGCAGTTTCTCTTCCTCGCCAGGGGAGTGGGCAGCTACTTCACTCTCCCTCCTCATCGCGGTAGGCTCTCCTTCTTCCTCAGATCCGTGGTGGGCTCCCGCGGACCTTCTTCTTTCCTCGGGCCCTTCTCATGACCGCAGGACTCTGGGCATGTCAGGCACCAGCTCGCAGAGGGGTGCCCTCGACATGGGCCACACTTTCCCTTGTGACGATCAGCTGAGCTGCTGCACGCACAGGCACATCCCACCTTCGTCGCCAGTGTAATGTTGGGCCTCAGACCCGCATGGTGATAGAGGACGAACACAGACACAATGTATTATCGTGTAGTAACTGTCCTCCGGCACGTGTGCTCGGCCCCTTTTATTGACAGAATTACCTGACTGGTGATGCCTATGGTTGGTGGGTGCAAAGTGTGTTACATTAGCAGGCGGAACACTAGACCGTGTCTAGCTGGAAACTACAGCATCATAGGAAGTAATCTTGTAAAATTCACGTTTTCCCACTCATTACAGATACTCCTCTCAAATGCTGTCAAAACAAATTATGTGTTACAGTTTAAAACAAATCATGAAGCAGTGTAAAGGGATATTTCTCAGTTCAGTGCATTTGCAGTGCAAAGCACAACAAAATAAATCAATAATATTAACATCCTTGGCCAACACTGTTCTGTGCTCACAGCACATGTGCATCTCCCCAGTACCTCACCAGTATCATTCATTCATTGGAACTTGTCTGCTAAGCTGTATCAATTCTCCAGAGTTTTTCTGTCTGTCAAATAACAGAAAAAGGCCAGCTGAAGTAGCTAGTACAACTATCAAAAGAACAGGCCAAGGGTTGGTTTTCAAGTGCTCATTAGTAGAAGAAGGAGGACCAACTCACCACGGTACAGGAGCCCTACTCTGTGAACTCACCAGCACCAACTGAAGTATCCACTGAAACTTATTGAAAAGTAGCTGCATGTGTCAACTTCATGGTACGTCTGCAGCGTGCCTCCCATCCCCAAGATGTATGATGATGCTCCCCCTCTCTACCTATTCAGTGTGCTGCACATATCTGCCTGTGTGTCATACGGTGCCACCGTGTGACACACGATATTGGCTTCCGTCACACCGTCACCCTTTCAGGAGCCGATATCACACTATGGCAGGAAAAACGAGCTGAAAACCTCTGTAAGTAGTGGTTTTCCAGCTTGTTTTTGAAAGTCTTTTGGAGGAGAATAGGATCTGCTCTTATAGTTACCCCCACTTGTTGCTGATGTTTCACTGTTTTTTTACTTCAGTCTGGCTGGGACCCTGTTATCCAGGACTGCAGTCTAGCTGCTTTCTCTCTTAATTGATTCCATGTACTATAGGTACACTCCAGCTTGGTTACTGGTGTACCATTATGAGTCCCTAGTATATGGTACCTTAGGTACGAAGGACATAGGTACCCCAGAGGCCTACCAGGGGCTGTAGCATGTATTATGCCACCCCTGGGAAGCCTTCCAAAATGACACCACAGAACTGCTACTGCAGCCTGGGAAAGGTGGTGCATGCACCCCTTACTTACTTATAGGTTACCTATATCTACCTTAAATCACTGCACATATAAACCTATCAGTCACTCCATGGCAGGCCTTATCAATCTTGAAGGCAGGGTGCTTGGTTTTGTGTGAGAGGGTGCCCATGCATGAGCAGGGCCCCGTCGCAGCCTTCAGAACCTATTCTCTGGGGCTGTTCTGTTTTGCAGCCAGACCATATACTCGTAAGTGCATTATAACCTCGCTGTAAATGCTAACTTTAGAATGGCTGCATGGAAACATGTTGTGATTGGTGTCAAACTCCTTGGAATCCTACCCCCACTCGCCAGTCTTGGAGGCGGGGGTAGAATTCCACCCTTCTAGAAGGAGAGACATTACACACCAGCATACCCAGTACCAGTTTAAAAGAGCCCTGGCATCAAAAAATGGATGCTGCAGCCACAGACACGAGCCTGGCCTCCTGCTGCTGACTGAAACTTCAGCAGGGGAGACCTGGACAATAGATTTCCTGTCACAGGGAAGTATAACCATCTCCCAGACATGCTTTAGTGTATTGGGGCTGGTGAGTGCACTCTTAGAGTGATTTGAAGTCTGCACTGGGGGCACATTTGGTGTACCTGGTCATAGCCCCGTTCAAACCGGTTGCAGGGGCTACCAGCCTCTGCTCTGGCGTGAAACTGGACAAAGGAAATAGGTGTAGCCAGCCCTCTTTCCAAACTCTCCCATTGGTGGTTCCCCAAAGTATGTCCAACCCCTTCCTTGGGTATAAGAAAGGAACCCCTGACTACAGGACTTTAGATTACACCTGGACGAAACTCTGCTACAGATATCCTGGAAATTTTACGATCTACACGACTAGATGACTAGAGAATCTCCCTTAGAGTAAAGGAGTTACTCCCTTGCTTGGCAGGCACCAACATAGCATATTCCGGTCTGCATCTCTGAAGCTCCCACCGGACTCCAAAGTATTTGCTGCCCAGGAAGAGGACTTCCAGACTTCTCAGAGGCCAACCCGAGTCCACAGCAAAGCTGAGACCCGCAGCCTTCGTGAGTGATGTGGAACCGGAACTCCTGGACATGGTGCACATTTGCAAGTGCATCAGCTTCTCAACATTCTTGGAGGCTGTGCTTTGGGTTATTTATAGCCCAAGCCCGAGCACCTTTTGCACTGAAGATTGTGGGCCTACAATCCACAAGTGTTCCGTGAGCCTGCTTCTTGCATTTCGGCTTGAGGTACCATTGCGATCCCTGGTCAGTCGACTGGTGGGTCCCTGGAAGGCAACTCTGATTTTCCTTGGGCTTCCCTTGTTGATCCAGAAGTGCCCTGACTCCCCACCATGTGGTGGGTCCCTCGGACCTTGCTGGTCCACACCGAAGCCTTTCTTCACTTCCTGCATGGGTTGCTGTTGCCAAGGTTTGTTGGGTCCAATCCGAGCACCAACACTGCAGCCCTCGACTTCCTTCATGGGACAGCTTGAATCCAGTTCCTGGTTGTCATCAACGCCTCCTCATCCTCATGGCTGAAGAGTCAAGCTTCACCTCTTTCACCTGAAATCACCCGACATCAGTGTGCATCCGTCTACCGTGCCCCTGGTCACTAACTAGTGACCCAGACTCTGTCCCCTTTGCTTTCAGGTTCTTCTCATCTTTGATCCAGGCTTGGATCACCCCGGACACTTTCCTCTTCGACGGCAGCAGCACTTTGCAGCAGATCGCCATTGAAATCAACGACGATTCCCGACACCAAAAGACACCTATGCACCCGGCTTCCCTGGGTGAGGTAACTCGAGTACTCTGGTGCTCCCGTGGGTGTTGGCACTAAAACCCCTTAAGTCTGAAGGGGCTTGCTCAAAGTCCTCTCCTAATTGTCCTTAATCTTTAAATTTCCAACCGGGACTTTCCCCTTTGAAGTTAACGGCGATTCGCGGCAGTGTTCTCACACTGCATGCGTCCCCCTTGCGTCCCCTGTGTCACTATAAAACACACTACATAGAAGAGGGTCCATGGGCCAGTTTAAAGACTCAGTACTAGATACGCGCCCCTAACACAGACATGAATTACACAGGAAGTATCTAGGAGTCACGTGAGCGCACCGAAGAACAAACAAACAAATAGTCCGCTCTTCATCCGCTCGGTGCCTCCCCAGTCAAGCGCAGAGGAACGCCAGGTGACACCGACGGATAGGTGAGCGAGACTAACAGTTTTGTCTTTCTTCCTGATACAATTGTTGTGCACACGCGCTGTATGCAGAGAGTCTGAAACTCTAGCGAAATCAGACGAGTGATTTCTCAATATTTAACCAACAGAATAGAGAAAACAATCACTCTTCCGGACAGTGTCTTATTTTAAAAAACAACCACTTGGCCGAATATTAACCTCTAAGCTTCGCATACACATAAGGTTACGGCGCTCTGTAATGATACGATCGGCATCGGAGGCGCCTTGAGTGATAACAATGATATATGTTTGTAATACCCCTTGAACCAACTTCTTCGTGGTTTGATATTTGAAGTGGTGGTAGTAGGGTTCAACTTGGATGGCAGACAGTGATGGGATTCCATCTTTCCATGAGAAATGATGAGATCATGTATATCGTGATGTATAATAGGACACTATATACGATCTCAGTGTCTTGGGAATTTGATCAATAAGGATGATTTTACCTCTATATGGGATAAACGGTTGAATGCTGATGTATATATATATGTCTTCTCAAAACAGAGCGATGCTCCTCATTACCTGAGCTGCAGCCAGGTGAGGTGAGGCGCGATCCCCACACGAATTGGGTGAGTGACAACATGTTGATAAATATGTATTGACATGATTATAAGCTGACCGATTAATATCCGTCAAAGAAATACAATTACTGATGAGTGAATTTTTCATAAAAATGTGTGTTTCTTTTCACTTTCTTCTCTTTTGACGTGACTACATTTTAGATTGTGGCGGAGTTTCTGAACCTGAAAAACAGGTGATATGATTCTATTTTATCTTTTTCACTAACTCAACAGCAGTAGCAACATCTAGGTCTTGATGAATGCATGGGTACTTCTCTTTGATGCAGAAACATGTTGACCACTATTTGCTGAATAGATATTCTGTTAATTTATTCACTATTGTTTTTATGTTTGGGGAGCTGAAAGAAATCATTAAAATTGCCACTTCTACTCAGTCTTACCCAATTTTATTCTATCACTAATCACTTATTTGCACTGCTTTTTTCAGTTGTCACACTACACTGACACCACCCACTAGATAAAAATAAAGGGTCTTCTTACTGTCATAGTCCCTTTACACTTTTGTGACTGTGATCGCACCAGCTCCTGGGTAAGGAGAACCCATATGATGTAAAAGTGGTGGAACAGATCGACAACTGATGCGAAAATTCTCACCTATCCTGGGGTATGTGTCTCCCAGTACAGTAATCACGTGCATTGTGTTATATCATATCACTGGGTGTTACTGAAGAATTCAGTTCACGATACTTAGATCCTGTCATGTCAATGGTTGTTTGTGATTAGAGCTTTCTCTTTCTCCCCTGTGTCACTACCTTGGGTGATTCCTTGTGGCCCCAGCACTTCTACAGGCTCTAGGCCTTGTGTCTAGTCAAGTCGTGGTTCTTATACCACTTTCTTAATATATGGTTTGGTACGCCCCTAGGGCTCAACGTATATTGTGCTAATTTACTGTGAGATATTAAGTGTAACGTATGGGCTTTTGCCTTTAGCCTCATTAAGAGACTAGTAGGGTGAGTTTAGAATAAATACATATATTTTATATATATACCTGGTGTGGTTCTCCCTTCATTTGGTCATTCAAGAGATTATAGACTGGTAAAACAATCTGCTTTACATTCCTTCAAGACAGCCTGAAGGCGCTCCCCATAGCTACCACTAGGATAGCTTTCAATAAGGTTATCTTCAACCAATCAACTCTACGGAGTTGTTTGGACTGGTGCAAGGTGCCAACTATAACTAGTGGACAGCATATGCTAGGCCAACTTCTCACAGCTTTGAACTGCTGACGTACATTAAGGGGTGTGAAAATACCACAGGACATCTGCACAAGGCTCCACAAGCATTTATTTGGGGGGGGTTTGGGGCAGAGTGGGGTTCAAAAGTGTCTCCTAGGTACTTATCAGCACGAGGCCCGCCCCCTTCAGCTGAGCTGTGAAGTGGGTGCTTTTAAAGGACAGTTATATCAAAAAATTGCACTAAGTGCAGTTTGGGTATTACTACAATCCATATTTTGGAAACACCACTTTAACTTAAAAATGTTGTGCATTTTGTACCAGTCTATCTTACACTGTGTGTAATGCAAGTTCAAAATAATGACATGCATATTCCCAGTGCTTTCTGTCACAGGCTGGGACCTCGTAGCAATATAAATACACAGGTCACAATTACACACACACACACACACACACTCACACACATTAAACCTCTGCAGTACATTCACTAATAGAGGTTTCATAATGTACTACAGTGCATTTCCCACTGATTAACTTTTTTTCTTTATTTTTAACTTAAGCTGCACATTATTAGGTCGAGTGTAACGTTGAAGCGCATGAACTTCCCGTTTTTTGAGGCATTCAGTATAGTGTGGAAGCTTCGTGGAACCTCTGCCCACCAACCGCCCATCTTTTTTATTGGCTTAGACCCTAAATTCTGCCTTCCTATTGGTTTAAGGCTTGTTAGTTCCTCCTCATAACGACCATGTCGTCATCTGTATCCTTCTAAGGGTACCGGCCCCTTTACTCTAACTATTTTCTTCCTGGTGTCTTCTCCCCCACCGCCCCCTCTTGCAGTCCGTGTGTTCTGGCCCCCCCCTTCTGCAGTCCATGCGTTCTCACCCCCCTCCTGCAGTCTGTGAGTTCCCTCTCCCTGCACTCCGCCCTCCCTCCCGTTTTCAATGCAATAGATCTTGCATAAATGTGAGTCCTATTGCATTGAAAATGCTTGTTTTTCCAGACCCGTTCATTCTCGCAGCCTCACTTAAAGGACCTCTATGAGTTCCCATGTTCTCTTCTGTCCGTTGCATAAGTCCAGAGGCAGCCAATATGCCGCAGCGCACATGGCGCTCTGCTTCCCTCTAGTGGCCATAACCAGTAAAATCTGTTTTTGGGAAGACATACTCTACGTGTACGCATTCACTTTACAAATAATAATTATCGTGTATTGATAGTTGTTAGATTTAGGGGTCTCTGGTTGGCACAGGTAGGTACTTGTGACAAACAGGGACCCTCTCTTCTAGTCAGGGAAAGGGGATTACACGCCTAAAATAACCCCTGCTCACCCTCTAGGTTGCTTGGCGCGAGCAGTCAAGGCTTATTTCAGAGGCGTTGTAAGTGAAGCAGTTGTGACCACATACAGTAACCCAGTGGCAACATTACAAATGGACACCACACCGGTTTTATATAAAAAATAAGTCGACTTTATGTAGAGTTACCACAAGACCATAAACGACAAAAATACACACTGTGATTACTTTAAGATGGTAGATTTAAGCTTACTTCAGTTCAGTTCTTAGATGCGACACTCTGCGTCAATGTACCTTAAGTTGCGTTGCGCTTCCACGACAAGCAATGTCGCAGCGATGGAAAATGCGTCAAAGTTCATATACAAAGAAATAAAGATGTGAAGATCTTCCAGATGCGGCATGCTTCTCGAGGATGCGAGAAACTCTTGTTTCGATGCGTGGACTGCAGCGGCGACACCCTTACGATGCGACGGGGACAGCTCCAGCGGCAACGCTTTTCTCCACGATGCATGAAGCTTCCGCTCGATTCGACAACTACAGCGGCGACATCCAAGATACGACGGCAGCAGCTCCGACGGCGGCGCGCTTCTCGGGGATGCGAGGTGCTCTTGGTCGATGCGGTGCAATGCGACAGATCTAGCGGCGACACCCTCCTTCTCTGGAGTTGCGACGGGAGGCACAGCGACTGTGACACGCTCCGACCTCGTTGCGAGATTCTTCTCCTGATGCAGTGCAGTGCGGCGACACCCTCCTTCTTTGGAGTTGCGACGGCAGCAGCAGCGACGGTGACACGCTTCCTCTTCGTTGCAGCGCGCTTCTCTCCAATGCGGTGCAGTGCGACAGTTCCAGCGGTGACACCCTCCTTTCTCCGGAGTTGCGATGGCAGGCACAGTGATGTTGACACGCTTCTCCTCGTTGAGTCGCACTTCCAGCTTCTTGCGACACA
This sequence comes from Lissotriton vulgaris, assembly GCF_964263255.1. NCBI lineage: Eukaryota > Metazoa > Chordata > Amphibia > Caudata > Salamandridae > Lissotriton > Lissotriton vulgaris. The sequence goes on along the minus strand of NC_141685.1, from coordinate 2,100,383,474 downwards.
CAGTTCCTCAGAAGGCCCAAAACAGCAGCAGGCACTTCCAAAAGAACTCTGGGGAGCTGGGGGGTGAAGTCTGTTGTCCCTGAGACTTCAGCAGGAGAGAAGCTCTTTTCCAAGCCCTTGGGGATCCTTCACAAGTTGAAAGCAAAGTTACAAAGTTCCTTTCTCCTTCCTTTGGCAGTAAGGCAACCACTGCAGGCCAATCCCCCAAGCAGCACTTCAGCTTGGGAATAGTCTCCCCTCAGTTTCTTCAGGTTCCTCTCCTCAGTAAAGGTTTCTTCTTGTAGTCCAAAGTGATCTAATTTCATGGGAGCAGGGTCCCAATATTTATACCCCAAAATCCTTTGTTCTGTGATGGGAGAGGGGCCTGTATCCAGTCCAAACCAGTTCTGAAGCACTCTGTTTACCAGACTTCTCCTTTCCTTTCACAGTGCAGAGCACAAATATCAGACGCCCCACAGGAGGTGGAGCCAGCATTGTGGAAGGCAAGTACAGTCCTGGAGCACTTTGTTGACAGGACTCCTTCTCTTCTTTCACCGTGCAGGGCAGAGACATCAGCCACTCCCCATGGGGTGGAGCCAGCATTGTGGAAGGCAGCCACAGCCCTATTCAAGGCTCAGGTGCACTCCTCCATCCCATCTGGATGCATATTTCTCTATTCACCACTGAGTGACTCAGCCTGTCTCCTGGAATTCCCCAGCCCTGTCACAGCCCAGACATAGGAATACACAACCTAGCAGAGGCAGGTTGGAATGGTTAGACAAGCAAAACCTACTTTCTAAAAGTGGTATTTGCAAACACAGAATATTAAAAAAAACTTTACTAAAAGATGTATTTTATTATTCTGAGTTCAGACATACTAAATTCGAATTTCTACCATGTTCTCTGAGCCTGTTAGGATTATAAAATGTAACAATTTTATCAGCCTATTCATGCCTATGGAGATCAGGTAGCCTTGCAATAGTGAAAAACGAAAATGGCTGTAATTCACTATGCCACACACATCAGGGCCTGTCCTACCTTATACTTTCAATTCACCCTGCCCTTGGGCCTACCATAGGGGTGACTGATATGAAGAAAAGGGAAGGTTTAAGGACTGGCAAGTGGGTACACTTGCCCAGTCAGCATGACAGTACCAGACTGCATGCAGGCTCTACAATGGCAGACCTTAGACACATTTTACAAGGCTGCTTCTGTGGGTGGCACATCCAGTGCTGCAGACCCACCAGCAGCATTTGGATTACACGCCCTGGCACACTCAGTGCACTAGACTAGGGTCTGACAAGTAAACCAAAATAGCCAAACATGGAATCACTACTCCATACATTAATTTACAATAGGGAGCACTTGCACTGTGGCACTGAATATCAGTGGCACAGTGCCGAAAGCATCTAACACCAGCAAAAATACATGAGGCAACAGCAAAAAATGGAAGTGAGACCCACACCAATGGTGCCAGGTCTAACAATAGTAAAAAATAACACTTCATATTTATATAGTTCCATTCCTGGCTCCAACCAGTTTCAAATGCAGCCAGACATACAGTTTAGGCTCCTTAATATGTCTATTGATTTACCAACTGAGCAAATTTTATATACCTCAAATGAATACATGATTCTTTTCTGAGGTTTTGCGCATCTGGACATGTTGCAAACATGTCAAAAGAAATTAGTTTGAGGCCAGGGTCTTCATACAAGAGTCTGGAGTCATTCAATTAGATGGTCAGTTTTACAGATACACCACCCCGCTATCAACCAGACATACGTCACTACAAAGGGTCAACTAACTGCTTTCATTTTGCAGGGGCAATGGCGCCACATGTTTCATTTACCTCATCTGTCACTAACAGCTTTGTAATAAGTCTATGTAGTCGAGGTGTAGTATGAAGATGAAAGGTTTATTGATACAGATTAGATGTAGATAGGTATCAAGCATAGAGCCCCACCAGGAGCAGCCACCTCGCTGCACAGCCCATACTCTCAACTGACAGACCACACACAAGCATTCCAACACTCCATTACCTCACTACGCATCATCATCCCACAGTGCATCCACACTGGCTGAGCAGCAAGGCAGAGAAGTAGGAAAAGGTGTATTGCACTGAAGATCACATACAACAAGCTTCATTTATCGTTTTGGGTTCATTTGACAGTGCTCCCCGAGGTACAATTTCTGATTGTGCCAGTCGCTGGGCATGCCCGGGCTAGGGGTACATCAAGGAAGGTGTGTAAAGTTGTTTTTTGACACCAACACAAGGGCAGAGACACCAGTGATGGCCAGCAGCAGCTACCCTGACTTCACTCAAGGCCTCCCTGGGCTCAGAATATATAGGAGGCTACTGGTGGAAGGGCAAAGGTCAATAATGTGAAGTCATCAGCTATCAAAAAAGTTTGGTGTGACTTCCGCTCCATGGTGCATTTTGATGTACAGATTTCAATGAAAAAAGGACACAAGACTACAACAAACAGGCACAAAAAATGCATTGTAAAGGTTAAATGCCATTTTGCCCGAATAGTCTAAAATCCCTGCACTGGAGCAAGCCAGGTATAAACATGTGACTTAGCACTTAAGAACGCTGCATGCATTCAGTCATTGGGAGAAATGTTGCAGATAACACACAAAGGCAATCCTCCCTACACCTAACCACACCTGTATGATGGTTCGCGGAGTTTAAAGTTCAGCCGCTGAGACATGCAGTGATCTGCAGGCCATGGGTTCATATAATGAGAAGCCTCAATCCTTCCACACCTCGTTGAACCGAGTAACATGAAACAGTGTAATGGAAACACCTGTTCTTTATAACAGTTTGAAGCTGCAGAAGCGCGGCATCAAGCGATATGTAAAGCAGGTTAATATTAGCACCAAAGTTTTATTTCAGTTTAAAAATATTCGAAAAATCCCATCAGCTGCATATATACTGATGGGTTCAGATAGAACTTTTACCTTTACAATATCCAATTTTTTGCACGTTGTAATTTACTAAATTATACAGCTCTTAATTCAATTTCATGAAGTTTCAGAGCCCGTATAGATGTAACAATTGACATTTCAAGCTAGGAGTTGTTAATGAGGAGCTTGCTGGCTCAGCTTGGGCTCTTTACCCAGCCCTTGGGCAGGCAACAGGCTCCGCTTCTAGCACAAGCCTTCTGGTAAATTAAAGTGAAGGAGCCTCATTCGTCCCACAGAAAAGCTACAGAACAAACTGGGGGGCATATTAGCAAGAAGCTCTTTAAAATGATCGCTGTTTTAGCGGCAGGAAACTGCCGCTAAAGCGACGATATTGGGCTTGATAATATGCGCTATAGAATTCCAATAGAAGCCCAGGTTAGATGTCCTGTGCATCTAACCTGGGCTTCTATTGGAATTCTATAGCGCATAATATTAAGCACATTATTGCCGCTTTAGCGGTGCTTTCCTGGCGCTAAGACGGCGATAATTTTAACGAGCTTCTTGCTAATATGGCCCTTGGCGCTACTTCCATTCTATAGGAACTCCCCAATGCCTGGTAAACCTCCTCAAATGGCAACAAGTTGCCGCCAAGTCATGAAAGTTACACCTGAATTACTAGTGGCTCTGCTAACTCTCTGGAAAACAACAGGAAAATATGTATTTTGTCTGGCAATTTCAGAGTTCGTAATATTTAGCCACCAGACATTTTAACTTTCCTCCTCCTGAATACAATTACATTTGTTTTGTCAGAAATATATTCATCTTCCCGTGTTCAGCACTAGCACCCACTTGGCTTTCCAATCCTATCTGTGCCTGATCAAAAAAGGCCGCACTGTCTGTAGTAACTTAGTGACCCTTTTTAGTGTCCTCAGAGGGTCAGATACATGGAAACCACAAAGACCTGAGGCTAAAGGGCAGCTCTGTTTAGGTGCAGCTGTTTTATATCACTCCTTTGTTCTCATAAACCATGTGTCATATTCAAATCAATTTCGATAAACTAGGATTGATGCGTATGGCTTTTAACATTGAGTGACAACATCATTACCAGGATACGACACTTGTCAGGTATGTTTGTGGCTGGACACTGCCCCTACTGGATGAGCCAGACAACCGGAAGTAGGGGGTAGGAAGAGAAACAGGAAGCAATGGTCACAAACAGGAAGCAGTGGGCAGGAAATGGGGTACCTGACTTCCTCTGTTGCATGATCATATGCTATTTCTGATGAGCACTACATTTAAATGAAACTAGATGTAAGAAAATACATTTTACATTGAAAAAAGACTAAACGCCCACCCACCCGTGAGAGTGGCATCAGAGTCCAACCTGCTTAAAAAATTTCATCTGATGTTATTTCTGCCCGGCCTTTTCATGCATGGGTCTGCCGTGCGCGCCAAAAAATACCCCACAGCGTAAGAGACTTTTAGTTATTTTACAGGAACAAACTAAGCCTTGACATATTGTTTTGGGGAAAAAATGACGACCCGTCGTGGCATGCAGACTGGATAGCTGGCAATGTGAGGTTTTTGTTGAACCATTTTTGGAAACAATGTTCTCCTGCACAGGTGCAGAAGACTAAATGTAGAGCACTGGCTGCAGGGGTGCCAGGGGGGGGGCAGGGGGGCACGCCTCCACTGGCCCAGAAGTCTGGTCACCGCATTCATGGACTCTCAAGCTCGCACCTAGTATTGCAAGGTGGAGACACAACCATACCCAGAAGAGTCCGCCTCGTGGAGAGAATGCTGCCAGCTGATGCCCACAAAGCTAAAAACACCCCGGCAGTCCTTAGGACACAAAGATGTTGCACCCTTTACTAGTCATGATTTTCCAGCTCAGCATTAGTGGAAACTTTAAAATCGCGGCATAAAACCATTACCCCCCCCCCCCCCCTTCCCCACTACTTTTGTTTCCTCCAGAGTTGCATATAGGGTGTACTTGACCCAAAAGTATAAGGTATCAGAGTGCTTTGCATGAGCCCCCAAATATTTTAACAAGAACACATTCAATTTAGGCACGGGGAGATTAAGTGATTTGCCCAGAATCACAGGATGTTGTGTGTCGTTGCAGACACTCAAACACGGTTACCCAGATTTGAGGTTGACGGCCCTAGCCGTTAGGCCACATCGTCTCCCCCATGCATTATATACTCTATGGGAATGACGTCACATTGTAGCCACCTTTTTTGAAGGGCTTGTACCATTCTCGTAAAGACCCTGCCCCACCAGAGCTATCCGCACATATGAAGCGGGGTTCTTGTGACACCCTAGATTACCATTGGACCTGGTGTTGAACCTCTTCCAGAAGTACTTATAACATAAAGGAGTGTATCAGAGAGAAGGTCTGGCATGAGGCAGACCCATGAAACCTGCCTTTTAAGAGACAATGATTGCCCTTCACAGTACACCCTACACTCTCTGGGAGCTGGCTCTGCGCTCTGCTCTCACTGGACGCCCTGGAGCATGCTGGGCCTCATCCGATTGCTTCCGGGTATAAGCAGGTTGCCCCATGTATGCTGGCTGACTGCAAACAACAACCGAGCACAGTTTTTAAACAGGTACGTTAATAAGCAACACACCTTAACAATAAATGGAATATGATATAGTGATCAAAGGTTACAGCAAAAATGTGCTGTAAAGCTAATTGGTAAAAGTCAGTTTTAGAAAAGGCAGAAGACAAAATCAAATGAGGGATGTGTTGACTTCTGTTCACTAAATTAGTCACGAAGAGGTAGTAGTGCATTCGTTTTTGGCAATGAAAGAAAGCAGTGCCCCTCAGGAAACTTGATTTTGGAGAATTTTTTTTTTAGAAAAGCGTGAGACATTGTAAAAGCAATTCTGGTTCAGCTATAGTTCTTGTTAACAATTATCTTATGAAATAGCGGCCAACTCTTCAGAGCTCGTTGCCCAGAAACCAATGTATGTATGCAGTATTTGTACAGCTCAAACCTATCCAAAGGTGTGAGGGAAGGGCAACGAGTAGAAATACCGTTTTTTCTCCTCGGTTTTCCTTTGCCTATGTGTGTGGCATTCTGCAGCACACATCGAAAGAGGACAACGCCTCTTGTGATTGTTTTTGTGTAGGAAGGTAAAAAACAATCACAATTGCGCAAAGCTGCCTGCGTTGACGCATGGCAGCCCATTGTGCACCGGCACAGGGGAAAAGGACAGGAATGCGCCATATATGACAGATACGGTGCATTCTTGCCCTTTTCTTTTGCCGTAGGGCAGCGCTGACGGAAGGACGGCGCTGTCCTATGTCAAAATCTTGTAATATCTTTTACAGTCCTTCTTAGCTGAGGTCCAGAAATTCTACATAGAACTTTGGACACATTCTCTGTAAAATCCAGTATTAAAAAGAAGGAAGAGGGTTGTTGCTCGAGTAACAGCTAACAAGAGAGATGCATCAGAAATTAGTAATTCATGGGTCTGTGACTGGAGATCATCCCTGATCGAATCAAACTGAAGTTTCACCCCCATATATATTTCAACAGTGTGACTCAGTTCCTGCTTTGGAAAGATGCTTTCCTTCAACACCTATCCCAGTGTCCTTTGCGTTACAGCAGTAACCTCTTCCTGCCCATCTTTCTATTCAAACTCTTCTCAATGATGGCCTATTCCTGACAATACAAGAAAATATCCACGCCCGGAGGTCCCTCCCAGTCCCATGCTTGGTGTTGTTGTTTCCACTTGAGTGACGATGGGCCATCTACATAAAAAAGACAAAGACCCAATTCATAAAAAAGTGTAAAAGTAATCGAGGATATTTAAATCTCTGCTTGAACATATTATTACAGTACACAAACCTTTTCAGGAGTATGGGCCAGATGTATCAATGCTTTTTTGCGATCGCAAAAATGGGTTTTGCAATGTAACAAACATTTTTAATTCATAACATGGGTAATCGCAATTATTTGTGATTACCTAAATTGCAAATGAAGTTAGGAAATCGCAATTTGCAATTCCCTAAATGCAATTCATGTAGCTATCGCAAATTGCAGATTGGCATTAAGGAATCGCAAATTACCAGCAACTTCCAGTTGGTGGTAATTTTCAAATTCCTAGAAAAATGCACTTTTTGCATTTTTCTAAGTGCCATGAGGCATACCTACATGCCCTTAGGGCATGTATGTCCCGTCACATATGCACACATGCATATTTCAGAGGTGCATCAGGATGGCCTTTTGACACCCTTGCACCCATGAAATTGCATGCGCAATTTGCAAGTACCTTTTTAGTACTCACAAAATGTGAATATCTTCCCATTAATTCCTACGGGCCTCTAGGCCGATATGAATGAATGTGAAGGTATTCCTAAATAGCGAATCGCAATGTGCGATTCGCTATTAAGGAATATGCAGGAATCGCATAATGTTAGCAAAAACCTACATACATTGCATTTTGCGAGTCTATAATAGCGAATCGTAACTTGATTCATCTGGTTCTATGACTGGAAAAGTGCACCAATCACAGTCCTATACGTGTACTCAAAGTGATTCTTTCAGGGTCAAGCATTTCCACAATGTTGGAGGGTAAATGAACTACAATTATGCCTTGAGGAATGCAAATGCTGATGTACAATTGCATATTTCTTTTTTTTGTTGTGCATGGAGAAATCGCTGCCCTGCACAACCCCAGTTTGGAGGAGGTCTATTCGACTCCCACCCTCAGAAGGGCTACTGCTGCCATCACCAACACTCCCACCCCCCACTTCCAGCTTGATACTCAGTAATGGCATGTTGTGTTATAGAATTTCAGATTAGAGCTCTTTGAGAATGGAAAGGAACTTAGCAATTGCCCAAATCAGGCATTGATTTTTAAGGCATTTCAATAGGGGAGGTATTCATCCTCATCCGACTTCTGGAGTTTCTACAGTTTTTGTATTTAATTCTGATTTTGATGCGTTCTTGATTGTAAATAACAAGCTTGGTTTGGTCAGTGAAGTGAATACCAACACTGATTCTCTAATGTAACCACCTTAAATCGTCAATTGCACATGAATTGTTCCATTTTACATTTTGACTGTTGATAACGATTATCAATTTAATTTTAAGGTGTGTTACAATAGAAGTTCCTCCACATGCTTGGGTCCTTATCTTCTGAAACCATACGGCCAGTAGCTTTGGAAGAGACACTTTACTTTTTAGGTTGAGAATTTGTGACATCTTGTATATACTTTAGTATATACTGTTAGGAGTTAGACACCTTGACATGCGAGATTGCAGGTTATGTGATCTTTTGCCCATATCCCTAAAACTAAAGGATAGCTATAATCTTTGTGGACGCTCCCTTAACTGAGAAAAGAGGCGCGGCAGAACGTAGCCGTTGCTTGGCTTACTGTACCGGTACCACGCCCCCTCTTCACTTCCTGGTTGCTTGCTCGAGTCTTCCGTGGCGTCCTTCGGATCTCTTCGTGTGTTCCTGGACCCTTCCCTTCCTGCATTCAACCGTCCCCTTGTCCTGCAGCAGCTAGCTGGTCTGTTACTCTGTGAGAGTGTTTCTGCCGGTCTTCGGCATTTCTTGGTTTTTACGCGAGTGTTCTATTGCGACTACCCTTACTTTGCTCACGTATTTTGCGGGCGTTTTTCTGCTCGTTTTCTTTTCATTGCTCCTTCTGTATGGCTGGTACTTACCCCGCAATTTTAGTTGTTTAGAGACTCCTTTGAGAGTGAGCGCTCCGCCCTTGCCTTCTTTTAGGGCCGGGTGTCTCTCCTCGTGTGTGTGTGCTGCTCCGCTGTTTCAGCCCAAGACAGCCGGCCGGTGCTCCTCACTCCCCTCATTATTTTTGGTTGTGTCTGTTGTGTATGTCCTTCGAGAGTTCTACTCCTCCCACTCCGATACTGTGTATCCTGCTTACCTTTACTTGAACTCTTCGATAAAGTCCGCCTGACCTACTGTTGGGCTAAGCACACCTGGAATATCACGCATGTCAATGTCTCCTGTATTAAGGTCAGTGTAACAAGGGGATTATTACGTGTATAACATATTTTGTTTTTTAGCCTGGACATCCACCTGTGAATCCTGCTGTACCCTGCCGGCCCCCTCGTATGAGGAGAGTGGTGGACACTCCTTGGGTAATTCCCTCATACTTTTAGGGGACAGTAGACAGGAGTGTGTACAATTCGCATTCTTGCTTCTGTGTCCTGGAGGTGTGGGGATTCTTCTTCGCTCCTGTGGAAAATTGGTTATTCGACTAACATATACTTATTATGTACTTATATGTGTATGTACTTTGTGAGCTCTGGAGATCTGCCCTAGGACTTCTCTGCTTCCGCTTACGGGTTTTTTTCTGTTTAACTGCCTCTATTTAACTGCCTTATTAGAAAACGACCAGCAGAGGTCAGTAAAATACCAGAATTGGTTTCTGCTGGGAGACTTTCTTTTTTCCTTTTTCTGGCAACTGCTTCTATTTAACTTTCTTGATAGAAAACGACCAGCAAAGGTCAGTAATACACCAGAATCACTTTAGCATTTTATAGATTCCAGTCCATATATAGTGTCTTTCACGAGCACCTGTAGACAATATTATTTTTCTCATATCTTGTATTTTCAGTGATATGAGCACCGACAGCCCTGATTTTATATTAAAAACAGAGCATTGGACTATACCATTTCCCACTGAAAGGCAATATTTCTCTCCATGTTTACCCATACCTGGCGTGTCACGCAGTTTGGTGCTTACTTTACCTCCATGTTAAGGAACAGTAGATGTTTCAGCACCCAGGCTAATGTGCTGCATAGCTAAATACAAATTAGGTCCGAAAGGCGAGACCAATTGCATTGCAAATGGTTGTTTTATATGTAGTTACCTGAAGGTTAAAAAAACTTACAGAATATTTAGTTTTAAGCCACACCTTTGACCCCGCCCCCACGCTCACTGACCCCTCCCCATTGCATGCACCATTATATTTACCATACTTTTTATAATGCACTTTGAGCACTGCTTTTAATAAGTACTTCTCAGTGAAGTGCTGTAATGTGACGTATTCATGTCAAAGCTTCTGCGTTAAAGAAATACACTTTTTTTAATTCTGAAAAGACTTTATAATATTTTTGTTATGGTGAATTATATTACTGTGGAGACGTATTATTTAGTACAAATAAGCCAACATTGGTAAAATAGTCGCACATCTCTGCTTTTGGAGTGGTAATGCAAATAAAGTGATTCAACAACGGTAGTCTGAAAAATAAAACACACCAGTTGCCAAGATGTCTGTATCTAGGTATTAGAGAAAAATACATTTCTCCACCCACGCACATACAAAACAAAAGACAGCGGACCACTCTTATAGTGTGTATACTATTAGGTGTACTAGTCTAGCTACAGTCAATACAATGTGTTTAGGTGTGTATAATAACATTAGTTGCAGTAGAAAAGTTGTTTAATCATTGGTGGTTATATGCAAGAATGTAACAATATCACCACTATGACTACTTCATTGTGCACACAGATTACAAAAATGTTGAGAATGTTGTTCCTTCAGCCGACAGGTGCTTTGTCTATACAATGGAACTTTTTCAAGGCTGATAACATATAAGAGAATTACAATGTAACAGAGCTTGTTGATAGCAGTGTAAGTGTATCGCTTACACAAATTTTAAAAACAATATCCATGTATAAGAACAAAACTCACCACCTATACCAAATAAACCACTGTAAATAAGCAATATAATTATGAGGTCTGTGATAGATAAGTGAAGTTCACGAAACAAAGGCTGAAAAGATGGTAAAGAGCATTGCAAATGTATTGTGGGCAGGTTCCACTACAGAAATAGTAATAGTCCATACATCAAGTAACTACACCCTTACAAAAGTATGTAATGTGCCTGTGTTACCCTCTGAGGTGGTGAAAGCACAGGAATGTCGTTTTACGTATGTCCAGTCAGATCCATGCTTAATATTATTTGTGCAAGAATGAGCACAAATCTGAAGATCTTCAAATGCGCTGAAAAAATCACATAGAAAGTCCTTAAGGAAAAAGATGATACTACATAATCAATAAACACATTGCATAATAACATTCTAATAACGGGTAATTACTGATGCCCTCTGCAGGAATTCGAGTTCTCAAGGAACCCGACTTCCAGTATTTATTAAAGAATCTATCCAGGTAACTCTTACCAGTGACATACTTTTAAGTCACAAAGGTGCCTTCACCTTCTGGCATATCCTTTGTTGGCCAACATGTGACCTTCTCGAAAACACAGGGGTACCTTGACGGGGCTGTCTCACCCCCCCCCTCCCAACCCCCTTCTTTCACACTTTTTTCATTCCACTGTGCTTGGTTTGCTTGGTCTTAAGGCCAGCGATATAGACAGGAAATTAATTTCTATTTTCTGTTACCTGCAGACATCACAATCGGTCCAGGATTACCACTCTGGCACAATTGGCTGACCCAATCTTTGGGCTCCATGACTCCTGGTTCTGTTAGCTAATCATACAGCTACCATAGTGGTGGATGTAATACAGTTGACAGTCTAGTAGCTGGGGTGGGCGGAGCTAGGTGGGCTGAGGGGAAGAGGAGGGGTCAGGACAGGATGAGGGTCAGTTAGAGTAGGGACAGGGAAGGTACTGGAAGTGTTGTAATAAAGCTCCAGTTAGATACCAAGAAGTGTCTGTATTTATTTGTAGCACGATGCTACAACTGGCGACGAGGGTGGAATAGGCATGACTGAAGCCTATAGAACCTCATTGGAGCGCCCTGTCCCCTGCAGCGTCGAAAAGAAGAATCTGCTGCCGTGTGGTGCTACTATCTGAAGAAAAGGTCAGCAGCAGGTGACCCTGCCCCTCCAGTGACTGTGGGGAGCCCAGAGGGAGCCACTACCACGAGCACTGAAACGCTCGAAAAAAGAAGCCATTCGCGCCGAAAGCGCGAGTCCCGCTGGATGCGTGCAACTTGGCACCCTTGAGAAAACAGGAGCCTGGAGCCCACTCCGACCCTGTCCAGCAACCCCCAGAGCGAGACGGAGGTCCCTCGACGTAGAGGACGCTGTCCCCAAGAGCCTGGTGACAAGCGCTGCCGAGCGCGTCACAATTGGAGCCCGGGTGCCGTCGGAGGTCGGAAAACCTCACGCCCGATGCGTGAGCTTTGGCACGCTATCGGCGCAGAAGGGCGGGAACTTAGAAAGTGAGCTGGAAGCCCACCCCTACCTCACCTGATGGCTGAAGAAGAGTGAATCCTGGTGTGGACTGCCCTCGAAGTCGACCGCCGGTGAGTCCTGAATGAATTGGAGGTGAATGAACCTGGAGAGGAAGCCTCGTGTGTGTCTGCAGTGACGGTGGCCATCTTGAAGTCAGGCGTTTTTCAGGACAGGACTCTTGATTGTAGCAGAGCGGCCATTTTGAAGTGAGGCACCCAGCAGAAACAATCATTCGCTAATAGAAAGAAACAAGCACTGTCGAGAGCAAATAAACAAGCATTGGCGATTGAAAACAAACAAGCATTGATAAGAGCAAACAAACAAGCATTGATAAGAGCAAATAAGCTGGCATTGGCGAGTAGAAAACAACAAGCATTGGCGAAGAGAAATAAACAAGCATTGAAAAGAGCGAATAAACAAGCATTGGCGAATAGAAAAGAAAAGAAACACAAGCATTGGTGAGGATAAATAAAGACACAGCAACACAATGACGACCCCAGCCAATTCACCACCGCGAAATGAAGTCAAGGGAGGAACACACCTGCGAGCACCAGAACCCCTGACCGTGACCACCGGAGGGAGCATGGGTCCCAAGTGGCAAGAATGGCTGGAAGACTTTGAAGACTACATCGAGGGGTCCAAAGTAACGGTAGATAAGGAAAAGCTAATTGCCCTCCGCAACCTAGCAGGTCGAGAGGTGAGCAAAATAATCAAAGACATTTCACCTGCAGATGCTGATACTTATGACAAGGTACGTGAGGCATTAAATAAGAAGTTTCTTCATAAAAGAAATGTGGACTATGAACGCCATACATTCCATCAGGCACGTCAGGGAAAAGAGGAAGCGATGAGTGCATTCATCACCCAGCTACGACGGCTGTCGAGACACTGTGAGTTCGAAACTTTCTCGCCTGACGCTGCCATCAAGTCGCAAATCATAGCCGGCTGCCACTCAGAAACGCTCAGAAGGCGGCTGCTAAGAAAACCCCATGAGATAGAAGAGATTGAGGAGATGACTCGCCTGTATGAACAAAGTTGAAGAACACGCCGCCACCATTGAAACGAGACACAGTGTGAGTCATGAGAAAGTACACTGTGTTCAGGAACAACACCGTAGCAGACGAAAGTATTCACAAGAGAAGCAATGGAGACCAAGACAATCATCACACCAACGACGCCCCGAATACAGAAGAAAAGAACCAGGGCGAAGAGATCGGAAACCAGAGAGGCCTAGACGATGTTACCGATGTGGATATGATTATCCTCATATAGACTCCTGTCCAGCTATGGGCCAGCAATGCCGGAAATGTGGGCGATCGAACCACTTCGAAGCAATGTGTGGGGACTACCACAAGGAAAAGCGAGGTGAAACAACGAGATCGTCTCGCTCAGACACAAGAAAACACCACATCCGGGCCGTTCAAGGAGAGCCCGTGCGCGTGCGGTCCCCAAACTCATCGCATTCCAGCCGAGAGTCACGCAGATTGCATTGGGAGCGCAGATCTCCATCTCGAGAGTCGAGATCATCATCCTCCAGGGACTCGGCTTACACAGTGGAATAAACATGATCGCCGATCCTGACCAACTCAAAAGGTATCCACGCTAGACATAAAAGTGGGGAATCATGACACCAAATTTGTAATGACAGCGGGGCTTCGCTGAACTACATTCCAGTTACGGAACACGAGAAAATGATTCCCAAGCCTCCTTTGACTTATGCACCAGTCCGTGTCTTCACGTGGATGTCCAAAAAACCACTTCCTTGTCTGGGCAAATTCCACACGACTCTCACGCATGACAACATCTCCATACCGGTAGTAATACATGTCATCAAGGGCCCTGAAGCCGACTGCCTACTCAGTCTCCCCACCTCAGAGCGTCTTCGCCTAGTGGAAATTCTGTTCAAAGTCAATGACAATCCAGACTGCATCAGCAAGTTTCCCAAGCTGTTTCAAGGCCTAGGCAAGCTGAAAGGATGTCAAATCCATCTGCATATCAACGAACGGATCAAACCTGTCGCGCAGCATCCACGACGTGTTCCATTTCATCTGCAGAGTGCCGTCGAGGACGAGCTGCAGGAACTTTTGTCCGCGGACATCATAGAGCGGACGGATGGCCCGACTCCTTGGGTGTCCCCAGTAGTTATCGTACCTAAGAAAGGGACTCCCAACAAAGTGAGACTATGCGTTGACATGCGCCTACCGAACACTGCGATTGAAAGGGAGCGACACCCTGGACCGCATTTGAGCGACATGATTGCCGCGCTGAATGGCGCTAAAGTATTCTCAAAGTTGGATTTGAACAAGGGCTATCACCAACTTGAGTTAGACACCGACTCTCGCTACATCACCACGTTTGCAACTCACCTAGGACTTTATATGTACAAACGGCTGAGTTTTGGTGTCTCTTCTGCCACTGAGATCTTTCAGGAGGCGATACTGCAAATCATCCAACATATCCCCAACACCTTGAACCATAGCGATGACATCCTGGCCTATGGATCCGATATTCGCGAGCACGACACCGCTCTTGACCGTGTCTGTCATGCCCTGTTGGAGGCAAACCTGACATTGAATAAGGAGAAATGTGAGTTTCACCAAGCCACCCTGAAATTCTTTGGCCACATCTTCTCAAATGAGGGCATGAAGCCGGATCCGGACAAAATTGCGACTCTGAACAACACCAAGAGCCCGCAAGATGTCAATGACTTGAGATCCTTCTTGGGGATGGCCAGCTACTGTGCCCGCTACATCCGTGACTATGCGACCATCAGTCACCCCCTTCGGGCTCTCACCAAACTGGGTCAACCGTTTGACTGGACCTCTGAGTGCGAGCAAGCTTTCAGAGACATCAAGTGTGCTGTGGAATCAGCTGATAGCCCCTCGTACTTCAACCCCCAACGGAAGACTGAGATCACAGTCGACGCCAGCCCCGTTGGCTTAGGGGCTATCTTGGCTTAATATGATAACGACTCTGACCAAAGGCGGATTGTTGCCTATGCCAGTCGCAGCCTCTCTGATCCGGAGAAGAAGTACTCGCAGCCAGAGAAAGAGAATCTTGCCGTGGTGGGGGCATGCGAACACTTTCATGTTTTCATTTATGGCAAACATTTTACTCTGACTCGCAACATTGGGACACTGTGTAGTGCCCCCAACCATAGCACAATTGCTGCTGCATATGCAATATATATTCCAATGTCATTATCATAAACCTTTTCAATCCATGTTTTAACATTTTCCATTGCTTTTATGCGTTAACCATTTTCATTCCACATGTAAGGTAATTCCAATTTTCAAAGTTTCAAGTATTCCTGATGGGACATCCGAGCCTCTTCATTCAAGAATATGCACTGAAGCAGATTTCATTAAAATAGTAGTTTATTTGCAAACCCAATGCATTTTTGGGCCTCCGTGGGCCCTTCGTCAGGGGTAACTAGAAAATTAATTAAATAAATGTTACAATACATTTCTCCACAGTATATATGCATTTTACATGTTAATTCATAGTTAGCTGATCTACAAACGTCATCAAACAGTTCACTGACTCATCATGCTAAACAATGACCATGTGCTGAACCTACTGTTTATAACTCACATTAATCACTAAACTCATCCCAACTAAATATCTGTTGCACAAGGAGTTTACGGCATTGCCATTCTTCCCTGAAATGATCTCACTTTTATTAACCCTCCTCAAAACACAACTAAGAACCGAGTGCTAAGTGCCGTGACTCGTGTAAATGAAACGCATTTCCCGTGGCTTACTTTGCTTCTACATGCTAACAAGCTGGCTACCCGCCCCGAACAGTTGCTGATCTTATCATCCCCAAAAACATTCTACTACGATGTTTACTATATATAACACCCACTCTACAAATTACAAGAAGTTGCACATTCTCTTAACCGAAATCTGTTGCTCTTATAAAATACATTGCTCAATTCCTATTTTCCTCATTATCAACCCATGCCTTTTCCAAAATATCAACCCGTGCCTGCAAATTCATTGTCAAAATTCTCATTAAACAGCAAAACGAGTCTCCCTCTGCTTTCCCCGATTCTTTAAACCACATCTCGCCCCTCCTCCCAATCTAGACCACCTGTGACGCACTAGCAAGTCCATTGTAGCTGTCGCACTACATTCCCCAGGGTGCTTGGTAATGGTAAAAAAACTTTATGTGTCCTATATTTAAACACAGTTGCCCTATTGCAGCGTGATATGTAAACTTTAACTCAGGGTTAATGAGAATTTTGACAAAGAATTAGCAGGTACGTGGAAAAGCCAGCTTGTTAGCATGTAGAAGTAAAGTAAGCCACGGGAAATGCGTTTCATTTACACGAGTCACGGCACTTAGCACTCGGTTCTTAGTCGTGTTTTGAGGAGGGTTAATAACAGTGAGATCATTTCAGGGACGAATGGCAATGTCGTAAACTCCTTGTGCAACAGATATTTAGTTGGTATGAGTTTAGTGATTAATGTGAGTTATAAACAGTAGGTTCAGCACATGGTCATTGTTTAGCATGATGAGTCAGTGAACTGTTTGATGACGTTTGTAGATCAGCTAACTATGAATTAACATGTAAAATGCATATATACTGTGGAGAAATGTATTGTAACATTTATTTAATTAATTTTCTAGTTACCCCTGACGAAGGGCCCACGGAGGCCCGAAATGCATTGGGTTTGCAAATAAACTGCTATTTTTATGAAATCTGCTTCAGTTCATATTCTTGAATGAAGAGGCTAGGATGCCCCATCAGGAATACTTGAAACTTTGAAAATTGGCATTACCTTACATGTGGAATGAAAATGGTTTACGCATAAAAGCAATGGAAAATGTTAAAACATGGATTGAAAAGGTTTATGATAATGAACATTGGAATATATATTGCATATGCAGCAGCAATTGTGCTATGGTTGGGGGCACTACACAGTGTCCCAATGTTGCGAGTTATTGTTTTACGTGCCACAAGGCTGGGCACGTAACCAGTCAGCACGCTTACGCGAAATTTAAGGATGAACGAGAGAAAATGAAATACTTGAGGGAGTGCATCCCATTCACGCATGATAAACATTTTACTCTGATCACGGATCATCAGGCGCTGGTCACCATCTATGGCAACCCGAAATCCGAGATGCCTCTGAGAATTGAGAGATGGGGTCTCAGGCTTCAGGAGTACACTTTCACGATTGTTCACAAACCGGGGAAGGCGGAGAACCCGGCTGACTACATGTCCTGCCACCCTCAGCCGTCTTTAGAATCCAAACCATCGATCGCTGAGGAGTATATCCACTTTGTGGCTGACCAGGCATTGCCACCTGCCATTCCCATGGATGTCATCCGGGAGGTCACTGCCCAAGACACCATTCTACAAATGGTACTCCACCGGGTCCAAACCAACAGATGGAGATATAACCCGCAGGAAGAGGACACTGACCCCATAATCCGGAAAGAGATACAAGCATTCCGGCACGTCTGCGATGAACTGTCGGTCACCACTGACGGAGTCATTCTAAGAGATTATGGACTCGTCATTCCTAGTCAATTAAGGCAGGGAGTTGTCAATCTGGCCCATGAATGCAACAGAGGAGTAGTATCCACCAAGCGCGCGTTAAGAGAACGTGTCTGGTTTCCTTCTCTTGACCAAATGGTGGAAGATACATTGAAAGACTGTCATCTCTGTCAGTTGACCAGCAAAAGCAATCCTCTGGCACCACTACAAATGACCACCCTGCCCAGCGGAGTGTGGCAAGAAGTTAGAATGGACTTTTATGGACCGCTTCAATCTGGAAAGTATGTGGTTGCTATAATCGACGAGTACTCCAGATTTCCTATCGCTCAAATAGTACCGTCCACCAGTGCCTCCTGCACACTCAAGGTGCTTGACGAGGTATTCGCAACCTGGGGTGTTCCCAGAGAGGTTAAAACGGACAATGGGCCCCCGTTTAATGGACATGAATTTAGTGCATTTGCAAAGCACATGGACTTCAAGCACAGAAAAGTTACACCACTCTGGCCACAAGCCAACGGCACCGATGAAAGGTTCATGGCTACCATCAAAAGGACCTTCCAGCAATCGACAGCTGAGAAGAGAGAGCTGCAGGCCGCCCTGAATGAAGTTCTCAGGGCTTACAGGACGACTCCTCACTCAACCACAGGGCAATGCCCTGCGAGCCTCATGCTAGGGCGGACAATGAGAAATCGCATCCCGACATGGGAAGGAGCCCTGCAAGAGGTATTGCCAAGTCACAATCACCAAGAAATGGCCGTGACCGACAGACACAACAAAGACAAAATGAAGGCATACGCCGACGCCAAAAGGAGAGCGAGATCGACATCCTTGCATGAGGGAGATCATGTCTTCGTCAAACAGGAGCAACAAAAAAGGACTGATTGTCGCTTTCGTGATGAGCCACTGCTGGTCACCCAAGAAAAGGGTACCATGCTGACTGCGGAATCTGAACACCGTCGAATTACCAGAAATGTTTCTCACTTCAAGAGGTGTCCTCAAGACATGAAGGAATCGGTGACGAGCCCGGCCAGCACTCCTGCACTTGCCGAATCTGACCATGGTCACGTGGAAAACAAAGGTCAGCAGGATGGGCCCTCACGAAGTGCGTCTACTGGGACCATGTCTTTGCGACCACGTCGTGACATTCAGCCACCAAAGAGACTCATTGTAGAGATGGACTAAAGCCTGGTTTGTCTGTTTTGTTTTATTAAGAAAGGGGGAGATGTAATACAGTTGACAGTCTAGTAGCTGGGGTGGGCGGAGCTAGGTGGGCTGAGGGGAAGAGGAGGGGTCAGGACAGGATGAGGGTCAGTTAGAGTAGGGACAGGGAAGATACTGGAAGTGTTGTAATAAAGCTCCAGTTAGATACCAAGAAGTGTCTGTATTTATTTGTAGCACGATGCTACAGTGAGAAGTGCACCTTCTCTCAACGATTTGATACATTCCTCATGCTGTGACACTCAGCACCTAAAGTCCCATCTCCTTACCATAGAGGCTACCCCCAAAACAGACCCGTGAGGATGTTTTCCAGTAATAAACATCTCCTAAGGGTCGAAACATTGACATACTGAATAAGACATCTCGTTCTAGCATTTCACATAGTGATGATGAGGCTATATGTGATAAATATTGGGCTATGTTACTGCGGATGCTTAGTGAAGATTTCTTTCTTTTCCCCTCACTGTGTACTATACATTTTTTTATGTTTTTTCTTGTGTACTGCACGGCACTTGTTTATGAATGTATATGGTTTTGTATGGTTTTCTGCTTGTATACATTTGTATATATAATGTAATATATGATATATGACAAATATCGGTCACTTTCGGGAGTTTATTTTGTCAGGCTCAATTTGTCCGTTTGTTTGTATGGTATAGTATCTGTAGACCATTGATTCGTCTTCCCTTCTGATCAGGACAAATACAAGTGCCAAAGAAATCCAGTCTTGCTTGGCAGAACCAACCTCTATTTTATACTGTCATAGTACCCCAGGTTCTGTGAGATACTGGGCCACCCCATTCATTTGTAATTATCTGGTAAATAGGCCATACACCGTTAGGACAAGGAGTAAGGGGTAGCAAGCCTCCAATTCAAGTGTTACCTGCTTAATTAGTTCCTGAATGATTAATACTTCCTCCATGCAGCGGCAGAGGAAGCTGCAACGCATCTGCCTCGTGTCTATGGTGCACGAAGTCTAAGCCCAGAAATTAAAAGCTGTCAATGTATACCCTTATGCTGAAGTAATGGGAAGGATGAGGTCCCTTTCAGTAATTAAGGAACTCGATAAACCCTTTATTTTTAAATCTGTGAAAAATGAAGAATTTTTGAAGAGTGTGTTAAACAGAGGACGTGAGGTGAGCGAAGTACAATGACAGAATCAACCAAAAGGACGCAGTGAATTACCTGTTCCACAAAGCTTAAATCTAGCTGAGACGGAAATGTATAAGCGTTCTGGGTACTAAACGTACGAAATATTACATTAAAGTGAAAATCAATTGTTGAATTCTGATACTTTAATTTAGATACTAAAAAAACGGGCATATGAATGGAACTCAAAAGTAATCGACAGAATATGGCAAAAGCCACGAGGCCTAAGAATAATAAATGTCTTATTTGTTTTTAAGGTGTTAATAGTGCATTGCCGGTGTGTTCATCAAGAAATGTGACCGTTACTCGATCTATGTAAGAACATAATAAAAATTACGTATCCCAATAATATGATAAAGTAAACTTTACATAAGAGTCTCACATAAGGCGGAAATCAAGTATTTGCCACAAGACACTAAAATGTCCACTGCACATGCAATGTTACTCTGTACCTCGGAAAAAGTAATAGAACCAAACCATTGTCAATGTCACACTATATGTGAGCAACATAGTGAGGCATATATGTCTATATATCCTACTTGCAGCACCATAAGAACCCCAAGTGCTGGGCCATCCAAGTTAAGAGCGAACT
Source organism: Lissotriton vulgaris (assembly GCF_964263255.1). Classification (NCBI taxonomy): domain Eukaryota; kingdom Metazoa; phylum Chordata; class Amphibia; order Caudata; family Salamandridae; genus Lissotriton; species Lissotriton vulgaris. The sequence goes on along the minus strand of NC_141685.1, from coordinate 2,100,362,924 downwards.
TAAAGTCATATGAGTGTGTGATGTCCGTGTCATGGTAACACAGACGGCCCCACGAACCCATTGAACAAAGGCTGGCCTTCCCTGTTAAACAGCTTGAGCGAAGAGATCAAAAATGGCCTCAACACTGGGGAGGTCTAAAAGCTGCAGTTAGCACTACTACTTAACATAGGTATCTAAATAGTCACTGCATCACTATCGGTGTGCCATATATGCAGACTTCGTTGCACGAAAGTGAAACGGTCGGACACCAAACCGCCCCTTTTTAACATATCACCTACGTAGTCATGTTGATTGTGAAAATGGAAGAAATACTTTTTCCCAAGCAATGTGGCAACCATGCGCGATGCGTTAATAAACAAACAAGTATTGTCGAGCAATCAGTAATGTCCCAAACCAAATAAGAGTCCATGTGATTCTCAAAGAACATTTTAAACTTGAGAAAATGGGAAAACATGATAAAAATGATGTTAAGTAGTGCTAACTACAGCTTTCAGTTCAGTAAATCTGCTCAAATAATATATCACCAAAACAGCACTAAATGTTTGGAGGGCTGGGGTATATCTTGTATAATATACTAACCCTACAGTACACACACCTAAATCACAGTGGCTGACAGTTTGGTTGTTCAACTAACGTAGTAGGAAGAATCCCTGTCTAAGAATACCTTGGAATGAGGGGTACTTTTCATATTTTGTAACATGTACAATGCAAGTCAATCACAGTCCCTAAATGTCATCACATTTATAATCACATGGCTATGCAATTACAACCAGGCTCCCTGGCAAAAATGCTTCCTACATATTTCTATTACACTTATAACATCACGTATGGTATTTGATCTTCAGTCCTCAAAAGGACCACATTTACATAAATGCATCTTCTGTGCAATTACACCTTTGCAACCCTAAGAAATGCCCATTTTCAGCCTCTCACACCCCATTGTAGTCCTTTTTTTATTTCAGTAATTTTTTATTGAAAATAAAGAGCATATTTACATAGTACAGGGTGAATCACATGGGGGAAAGGGAGGGAAAAAAAGATAGGGACCAGGGGGGGGGTAGGGGGGGCAAGCATTGTCTCGATTGGCTTATATCAGTTTGGCTCGTGACAGTCCGTTCCCCAGCTTGCTTCATCTTCTTCTCGTCCAGCTTGCACGTTTTCAGGTTTCCCCCGTGCCCCCTTGCAGCCTGTCTGATTATCTTTTCGCACCCCTGGTGGTGTGAAGAGAGAAAAAAAAAGAAGAGAGGTGTGGAGGTATAGAGAGATGAGAGAGAGAGATAGGCGCATTGTGTTGTAGAGTAGGATGCGTGTGTTGTTTATGCAGTATTGTCTAGTCTGGGCCTTTAGGGTGGCTTATGAGAGGACAGGTAGTTGCATATCTCGCTCTTTTTTTCTGAGTTAGTTTGGCTGTTGGTTGTTATGGTGTCGGCTCCTCTTAGGAAAATGACCCAGTTGAACCAAGATTTAAAGGTGGCTTTTGCTGTGTCCTTCCAGTTGTTCAACACCGTTTTGACCGCCGCTGTGAGCAGGAGGTCAATCAGGTCTCTGTCATTTTCGGATGTTATGGATGGGTCGGTGTATCCCAGAATTAGGTGGTGAAAGTCCATTGATAGTGTGGCTCCTGTTACGTCATTGATTAGAGTGTTTCTGGAGTTCCAGAACTTCCTTGTTTTGGTGCATTGGAAGAGGAGGTGTGCCAGGTCTCCCTTCTGCTTGTTGCAGTTCCAGCAGGAGTCGGTCTCTCTGATACCCATAGTGGCTAGGCGTGCTGGGGTCCAGTAGGCCCTGTGTACTAGCCAGAATTTTGTCTGATCTAGGGTTGTTGTCACCTTCCTTCTTGATGTGGAGGACCATAAATTTGCCCTTTCCTTCTCACTTAGCTCTCTCCCTGCTGCTGCTTCCCATTGGGTTAAAGTTCTGTTATTTAGTTTGGAGGTTTTGGGGCTCATGGCTCTGTATATGTGCGCTATCTGGTGTCCTGTTATGTTCAGGCTGTTAGCGCATTGTGTTATTGATGGGGTGAGCATGTTTATGTCTGCTTTGGCTATCGCCACTCTTATTTTAAGGAAGTTATAGAGCTCTATGCTGTCAAAGTTGTACTGTTCTCTGAGTGTGTCAAAAGCTGTTCGAATCCCTTTCTCCTGTAGCTGGCTCACCGTTGTTATGCCGTGTCGGTACCAAGTGTGCATATCCAGTGATTTATCTCTATACTTAATTCTAGGGTTGTGCCAGAGCGACTCTAGCTGTGTCTGTCTGACGCTAGTGTCTAGTAGTTTATCTAATTTTAGTAGGGCCAGTCGTGTGTTCCTAAGGATTGCGTTCTGTTTGATTGCGGGGTGTTTCGTCGCTGTGAGTAGTGCCACGGGTTCCATTCCCCCTAGCAGTCTCCGCTCTAAGGAGAGCCAGGCCGGGGTGTAATCGCTCTTTGGTGATATCCAGTGCAGACCCTGTGCTGCCAAGCAGGCTGTTTGAAAGGTTCTGAAGTTTGTTATGTTCAGACCTCCTAGTGCCTTGGGGAGTCTGAGTTTCTGAAGGCTGATTCTAGGTTTCTTCCCTCTCCATAGAAATGTGTTCAGTAGTTTGTCCAGTTTTTTGTGAAAGTCAGGTGTGTTGGTTAGTGGTAGCATGTTGAGCATGTAATTGACCATAGCGGTGACCATCATTTTGATGGTCTCGACCCTTCCCCACCATGTAGTGAATTTTGGTGACCATCCCTCTAGTTTCTCCTTGATTTTGTGCAAAGTTGCTTGTTCATTCTGGTCTAGTGTGGTCCGCAAGTCCCTCTCGAAAAGGAGGCCCAGGTACTTAATGGCTTTCTTTTGCCAAGTTAGACCTGAGGACCCCAGTGCAGTCTTATTGGTGTGGATGTTCAGTGGTTTACATTCAGATTTCTCTCTGTTAAGTTTGTACCCTGACACCTGCGCAAACTGATCTATGGTCTCCATTAGTGCTTTAATAGATCTATCCGGGTCCTCTGTTACAATGAGGACATCGTCCGCATACGCTGCTAACTTGAAAGATTCTCCCTCTACAGGTATGCCTCTAATGTCTGGGTTTGATCGTATCATGTTGAGTAAGGGTTCAATAGCTAGTAGGAAGAGGCCCGGAGATAGCGGGCAGCCCTGCCTCGTCCCTCTTTTGAGGTCTAGTAGATCTGACGTGCCTCCATTCACTACCACTCGGGCTTTGGGTTCATTGTACAGTGCCATTACCATCTTCCTATAGTGTTGGCCTAGGCCGAATTTTTGCATACATTGGTCTAGGTAAGGCCATGACACCCTGTCAAATGCTTTTTCAGCATCAAGGGCGATCATGAGCGCCGCGTTGTTGCTTTTGGTCGCGTGGTTGATTACGTGGCATAGCAATCTTGTGTTGTCGTGGGACATCCTGTTCTTCAGGTATCCCACTTGCGCACAGTGTATGAGGGATGGAAGGTATGTGTTGAGCCTGGTAGCGAGGATCTTGGCGTATATTTTGCAGTCAACATTAATAAGTGAGATGGGTCTGTAGTTTTTCGGATGTTGTGTATCTTTGCCTTCCTTTGGGATCACTATAATGTTGGCTTCGGCCATTGATGGCGTCATGTGGCCTTTATGTATACAGCTCGCGAACACTGATGTCCTCGCTGGCCTGAGTGTTGTGATGTAGTGTTTGTAGAACTTGGCTGTGAATCCGTCTGGCCCTGGAGCCTTTTTATCCTTCAGGCTTTTGACCGCTCTCTCTATCTCATCTCCGGTTATTTCTGAGTCTAGTGTTTCCCTCTGTGCTTCTGTCAGTTTTGGAGTTGTGATGTTTCCCAGTAGTTCATTCCCCCCATCTGCACTTAGCGTTTCGTCTTTTTTGTAAAGCTGTGCATAAAAGTCTCTGAAGGTGTCTAGTATTCCTTTGTTCGTTGTGTGTGATTTGTTCGTGCTGTCCCTGACTGATGCTATTGTGTGTTGTCTCTGCTTGCCCTTGAGGTATGCTGGAAGTGCTTTACCTGCTCTGTTAGCCGAGCACAAGTTTATTGCTTTATATTTGTTAATCCAGGTTCCTGCTCTTTCACTAAGAATCTTGTTCAGTTCGTACTTTTTCTTTGTTAGGGTCGTTAGGGTGTTTCTGTCCTCTAGGTTGGCTATGTGTCCTGATTCTAGTTTTTTGATTTCGCTCTCTAGGTCAGTTATCTTTTTGTTTCTTTCTTTGTTCTGTCTTCCCTTGATACTGATTATGGTCCCTCTTACAGTGGCTTTCAGTGCGTCCCATAGTGTCTCTCTTTCTATGTCTGCGGTGTCATTGTTTGTGAGGTAGTCTTTTAGGGCTAGTTCTATCTCAGCACTGCTGTTTGTGTTTTTAAGAAGGTCATCGTAAAACCTCCATCTCCGTGTTGGGCGCTCGTTGTGTCTGCCCGTTAGAGTTAGGCAGATGTGAGAGTAGTCTGAGATCGTTCTTGGGCCTATCTCCTTGTGCTCTATGAGGTGTGTGTGAGTGTCCGAAAAGAGTATATAGTCGATCCTGCTGTAGGAGTTGTGTGGGTTTGAGTAAAAGGTTTATTCCCTCTCATCTGGGTTTTGTAGTCTCCATGGGTCTGCTAGCCTGGGTTTTGAGCAGAGGTTCCGTAACGGGTTGCCCCTCTGTGTATTCTGGCTATGTCTTTGTGGGTGCCTGTCTATGGCTGGGTCCAGTACTTGGTTTATATCGCCAGCTACTATTTGTAACTCTCCCAAAGGTAGTGCTTCTAGTTCCTTGCCTGTCTGTTCCCAGAATGTCTTATCCTCCGTGTTGGGTCCATAGATGTTTGCCACATGTACAGGTTCCTACCCCTGAGCAGGCTAGTGATTAGTAATCTCCCCTCCTTGTCTTTTTGTTTGTTTTGGGTGGTGTTAGTTTTGACTTTTTACTAAGTATTGCAATGACCCCGTTTTTTTTGTTCTTTGCTGGTGACCCTATTACGTGACCTATCCAGCTGGACTTTAGGCGGTCTATGTCCTCCTCTCCTAGCCTAGTCTCTTGCAGGACATAAATATCACTTTTTAGTTTGGACAGATGTTCTAGGACTTTCTTCCTTTTAACTGGGTGGTTGAGACCCTTCACGTTCATTGACACTACTCTGATGTCCGTCTTGAGATTGTGGCTCGTGTTGTGTGTCATTTTCCGTTCTTGCCTGGCTGGCTTCCTGTTGGGTTCCTACTTGTCTTAGTTCTGTGTTTTGGTTCCCTGTCTGCTCTCTCTAAGAAAAGAATAAGGGTGTAGAAAGATAGGAAAAGAAAAGAAAATGGTATCAGCCCATGTGTGTGTACCCCGCACCCCCCTTCCCCTTCCTCGCCCCCCCGCCCCCCTTACTTGCATAGTGGGTGTGCGACAACAAAGTTCCTTTGCTCCGCAACTCCCTGAGGTAGATTGATTGCTGATTTCGTAGTCCTTCATCGTTCTGTTATTAAGTTCTGTTCATTCTCGCTGGGTCGGCGGTCTTCGCTGCCAGAGGCAGTGTCTTTTAGAGTTCCTTCATTCGAGCTATGAGGTAGGTGTCGGTATGATGTTCCTTGACTTGGTCTCTTGAGATTAATGTTGGCGTCTTGAGGTTGATCATAGTTCTTGGTCTTGAGGTAGTTTCTTGCACTTGCTTCTATCTGGGGGGTTCAGTCCGATTTTTCTTCCCCGCCCGGTGATGCACTTCTTTTCGGGGCACTTTGGCTTTGGCCACTTGCCTCCATCTCTTCGGTCGGTGGTCCTGTCATGTAGCATCTGAGTTCTTCTGGATCCTCGAAAGTAACAGATCTCCAGTTGTCTGTGACTTTAAATCGGGCCGGACCAGTGAAAGAGTAGGTGAGGTTCCTTTTCCGCAACGCTTCTCTCATGGCTAGGAAGCCTTTCCTGGCTTCTACCGTGGCTTTCGAGGAGTCTTGTGTGAGCACGATCTTGTTGCTCGCCCAGGTGAGGTTTTGGTTTTTTCTTACAAAGGCGAAGATCGCGTCTGTGTGCTTCGCTCTTAATGGGGAGCAGATTATTGCTCTTGGAGGCCTCCCCGTGGCTGGTTTCCCTGCTGGTACTCTGTATGCTTTGTTGACTTCAAACTGCCTCTCAAAGGTCAGGCCCGTGAGTTTGGGGAGCATGTCTTCGAGCATTGCTGCGCAGGATTTCTCCTTTTCGTCCAGGATTCTGATGTTGCCCCTTCTTGCTCTGTCGTCCTGCTCCGCCAGCTGCTTCTGTATTGTCTTGGCTATCTTTGCGTGCCCCTCCGTGACCTTGATGTTCTTATTAGTTGCGTCTTCAACCTCACTTATCCTGCTCTCCACTTTCTCCAGTCTGGTATTTGTGTTGTGCTGGTCCGCCCAGATCGCCGCTAGCTCTAGTTGCATGTTATCTATCGTCTTTTTGGTTTCTCTCGCCACATCCTTAACTTCATTGATTCTTTTCAACACTATTTCTAGTGTTGCAGTCTCCGTTTTGAGCTTTCCCGGGGAATCCATGTTGTCTTTCCTTGGCTTCTTCAGGTCGTTTGTGCTCTTTCCCTCGGCCATCTTCCTTAGATGTGATCTGCTCCTGCTGCTGAAGGTGCCTGTTGTGTTCGCACTTGCTCGTTGTGTGGCTTGTGCTAGTTCTGTTGCTTGCACTGCGCAGTTATAGCGGAAGCGGCTTGGAACTTTGATCTGCCGGGTCTTTGTTTTTGTTCTTGCCCCATCCAGCGCTTGCTTTGTCTCGTTCGCTTCTGTTGGGGGTTACACCTGTCTCTCCCTTGTCTAGTCACTACGCTGGCAGTGTGGCTGCGTGGCTGCTGGTCTTCGTCTGCCCTCTGACGCCAGATTCGGTCGGGAATAGTACCTCTGCACTCTCTGTCCCCTCTGCATACTGTGGGTCAATTGTGGGTCTTAGAGCCTGTGCCGTTTCCCCTTTCCTTGTTTGTCTAGTACAACTCTTTCCCCCCTGTTGGGTTTCTCTTCCTTGTCCAAGCCTCTTGCTGGCAGTGGCGGTGTTGGCTCTGTACACCAGATGAAAACACACCTGGCTGATTGCAGTGTGACCAGAGGGCCTGTCTCCTTTAGCCCCGAGCCCGCTGTCAAAACGCTGCTGCTGCACGCAATTTGATGCTACCGGTAGTGCTCGAGCAGCGCGGTGTGACGGACTCCTCCTCTGTTTGGGGTCTCGAGTTGGAGCGTGTGAGGCATGCGCGCTTCTCGCCTACCTTCGGCGAGGGCACTCTCATCCGCGTCTCTCTCGGTTGCGTGGCAAATGTCTGGATCGTATGCCTCGGCAGGGGGGAGGGCAGTCGTAGCTCGCCTGCTGTGTCCCTTTTCCGTGCCTGACTCCGCACCGTAGTTTCCGCTTCCTGCTCACCAGGTCGTTCAGGTCATTTCCGCTTCCTCCCTCTCCGGCTGCGTACTTCCGTTTCCGCTTGTTCTCTCCTTCCGCCTTGTAATGGCTGCCTCCTTCCGGTACTTTCGGTTTCAGTTGTTGACCGAGTTTTCCCCGGTAGGTAGTTACGGCGTGCTTTTCTCTGGTGTGTCCCTTGTAAATGGGCTTTTCACCTTCCGCTTCTGCTTCCAGCTTCCTTTCAGCTATTTCCTTCTTCTCCGCACTTCGATTGAGCACCGGTATGTTGCGGATCGTTTGCCTTCCCTTTCTGACTGCTCGTTATACTTCTCCGCTCTGCTCTTCTTGTGCTCCGCTTGAGCTCCGTTTGGGCGCTTGGCTTCCAGGCTTGACTCGTCCTGGCTCGGCTTCTCCCCTTCTTAGCACCGCCCTTTCGCCATCTTGCTTCTCTTCCCGCTGTGGCTCCGAAAGTTCGTTTTTGGCTATTTGGCTTATTCCGAGACTGCTGGCTCCTACCACCTTGTAGCCCTGATCTTCGTATCTCGTTGGCTCCTTTTCAAGGTTAAAACCTTGTGTTTGGCTTCTTGTAATCGCCTTAGTTTCCTCAGGGTTCGCGGAGCCCCCGGACCTAGACGACCATCTTCTTTGTCGTCCAACCCACGCCCCACCCCATTGTAGTCCTAACCATGAGCTCCCAGGTGAAGAACAAACGTTTCAGCATTAGGTAGGCTTGAAAACATGGATGAACCCTTGAGCAGTTATTTCTTTGCAGTCCCCAGAGATTTAGGATGGGGAATTCCCCTTGTTTGCTGGGGGAGGCTGCACTGCTCTTGCAGCTCTCCCTGCACATTTGCATTCAAATGGTGGTGAGCGCTACACTTATAACATCACATATGGTATTTGAACTTCAGTCCTCAAAAGGACCACATTTGCATAAATGCATCTTCTATGCAATAACACCTTTGTACCCCTAGGCGATGTCTCCACTATGACAATCCATATTCAGACACTCACACCCCAGAGTTGTCCTAACCATCAGTTTCCAGCTGAAGAACGAATGTTTCAGCATTAGGTAGGCTTCAAAACATGGATGAACCCTTGAGGGGTTATTTCTTTGCAGTCCCCAGAGACTTAGGGTGGGGAATTCCACTTCATTGCTGGGGAAGGCTGCACTGCTCTTACAGCTCTCCCTGCACCTTTGCGTTCAAATGGTGGTGACTACATCTTCCTGGGGTCACCATAGTCCGAAAACAAGCAGGTTTTCATTTAAACTGGGCCATGCCCGCAGGGCATCATGGGGGTCTATCCTGAGAGTGTGCATACAAGAGAAGCAGCTCTCCCGCTGAACCAAGCTGCTGGACTGGTGGCCTTGCCGCATTCTGCACTTCCTCGGGCCCGGTCTCACCTGGGCACCCCATGTACAGGTAAGTTGGAGAGCAGCTGGGGAAGCCCATACCCGGCTGATCCCACCTGCTCCCCGCCCATGTGCTGCTGCAGGAGCCAGCTTCATCCTGGTCTGCCCACTTTGAAGGACTGGGCTATTCTTAAGGCCCAGCGGTGCCAGGGGACAACACCTGAAACCTTCGTGGGTTACCTGTTCCGGCGTACAAATGACAGAGACATGGGACACTTCCTTCGGCGTCAAAGATCGAGGTTTATTTACTGTAGGGAACACAGAAGTCACAAGAAGTACAACGCATGTAGGTTCTAGGAGACTGCTTCAAATTGCAACAGTGGATCGCTCCTTTTATACATATTTCCGTCATAGCACAACATGGCAAACAAAAGGTTACAACTCAGTTCCCACAGTAAACTTCAAAAGGGCTGCTTTCATGTATTCAGGATCCCGGAACATAATTACAGTAGCATCGCCGGTTCCCAACTGTAAAAGTACATTATCCCACCATTAAGTACATTCCATTCCGGCTGTAAACGAGTTTAAGGAAGAGTCAGAAACAGGTGCAAGGGAAGACAAAGATAGACAACAGATTGAAAAAAGTGTAGGGGGGCGATATCGGAAACACGATTGCAGGATCAAAGGAGTCGTGCCTAATGAATGCACGCCTGAAACAATAGACCGGCACGGCAAAATGAGCCTCGAGCGGGGCCATCTGCCTTTGCAGTATCATCCCCCTCATCATAAAGACACCCTCAAAGGAACACGTGTCTTCCGCTAAAGTTTGGGAATCCCAGGGTCATGAAGCGGACAGTGTCCGTTCGCTGGCTACTTGAGGGCAAAAGACAAAATGGATGCCGTATCTAAAATGGAACCCGTGGGTTCAGATAGAGAAACCCACGAATAAGACGAACGGTTCAGGCCAGTGTAGCGAAAACGCGTACACCCACTAAACTCGTCATTTGCGGTTCATAGATACCAAACTCGTCCATATTCGAACGAGTCGAAAAGACCACTATAATTGTCACGGAACCTCAGACGCTCCTTTTGCCCTCATGTAGGCAAGCACTAGTCGATATCAGAATCGATATCGATATTCATCTAATCATTCAGATGTTGCTGCAACATTATTCTAGCCATCAATGCTTCCTTGGTAACAGATGGCCGTCTTATACACGTCGTAGCACAGAGGCCACATAAGGCAGGACCACACTGTACGCAAAGATAACACGTGAACAAAAATGCTACAACAACCCCAATGATCATCAGAATCTTCCAACCCCACGTCGACATCAGGCCCCAAAACCATCCTAGTAGCGTCCAATCACCTACGTCCACGTGTATGGACTCGGAGATCTTGTGCAACTTCGAGATGGCTTGATAGACAGTTGGAGCGTTATCAGGGATGAAAATACAGCAACTCGAATGAATCACCTTACATACACCACCTCTATCTGCATGAACAACGTCTAAAACCATACGGTTTTGTACCGTCATAAGCCTGTCTGCCTGTAGCTCTGCTGTCAGATTACCAAGAGCACTTGCAGTTATATTAGCAGTCGATTCCACCACACGAGTCAACTGTCTCAGGTTCCTACTATTGATCATAGATCCCCAAAACAGCAAGAAACCCTTAAAGAAGTCTCCTGCTTCTTGACCGGCAGTGTCTTCTTCGCTAATAACGCCTCTCACAACTCTAGTCTTGTGATAGTCCAACCCAACTGTGAAGGTCGGCGGCAACAGATTCGCAATATAACAGGTGCCCGAGAAGTCACGAGGCAACCATGTATATGCGCGGTCGTAACATACAAAGTATGTACCCTTGGCAGTCAGAAGAACAGGGGAAGAGACCGTTGGTAAAACATTCATTTCAGTGCAAGCACTCCTCCCAAGCTGAGCTCGCGGACTTCGGCCAAGACCTTTCAAGCAGAAATTACCGAGATGGGGTACGATCCAGATTGGAGACGAGCTTTTAAGCTGTCTATCACCCACTGACATGCTATACTCAGCCTCACTCAGATCCCTGTACGCTCGCACTTCTTCCTCTGGGATAAGCGATGCGTCAGAAATATCTCTATCTAAGTCAGCAATCGCTCTTGCCAAAGGCTTGTGGTACGGGCCAGGACCATGATCTGCAGTGCGTGGCTCTCGATGGGGGTACGAAACATAGTTTGGAATGCTCGAGCTGACTATAAAGAAGGACCAAATACGGAATTCCCCTATCCATGGTATGTGGCATTAACCCACACACCCAACAGTTAGTAGTGTTCATCACCAACTGATGTTGATGAAGAAGCTGGACAAAGGAGTTATTCATGAATTCCGCACGTCTAATCTGTTCGTGTTGGGGCAGAGGATGAAAGGAATGTGGAGAAACAGTGGGAGTAAATTTTGGTTCAGAAGAGGAAGTAGGTAAAGCAGAAGGCAATAACGACTGTAGTCCAAAATACATTCCACCCACCAGTAGCATGGAAACAGTTAAGAACAGCATGAACACCTGAAACAGAAAGCATTTTGTTTGTACAACCCTATGTAACGTCGATCTTTGAGCTAGCATCTTCTCCACTTCCGACAACTTTGAGAATTCCATCCTCTAAAAACCGTCCGCAACGTTCTTGACGCACTTCGTTCTGAGTAGCGATTATCAATTCCCAGGAGTTCCCAGGAATCGACAAAAGTACCGACCTAGTGTCAGGAACCTGCTAAACAGAAGGAAGTACCCGCACGGCCCTACGGTCAACCCGGATGTAAGGTTTTCTTTTAATCAAACATTCAATTTTAATGCGAATCTCCTAGCTGTGGAAAAAAACATACGTGGAAAAGAACTCAAGAATCAATGGAAGATGCAATTGTTCATAATGTTCAAAATGACACTAAGGGGGGTAATATGAATTCAAAAAGGGGCAAAAACAAAAAGTTTTATTAGTCTTTGTTGTGAGAACGAAGAAAATATCTGCTTCTTCCAGGACGAGTCTGCTCTTCAAATAATTGTTCAGATTGCGGAACAGAGTCCTGTCGATCAGATGATAGTTCAAGCCTCGAGTTCTCCAATGGCAAAGGTTCAACAAATGTATCTGACTGCAATGAAGTGTCTCCTACAAGTTGAGCATCACTGAACGGCACAAATTTTATTGGGGTCTCGGTCTCCGTTGCGGCGATTCCTGTCCTCACCCAAGAATCTGCTGGTAAAGGAATAGGCACCTTTTTGGTGTGGGTGGCATGCACCCAATTTTTCCGGCCTTCCAGACGAACTGCAGTCCTTGTGGCTAAGAGGACTTGGAATGGACCAACGAATCTCGGCTCCAAATTGCGCTTCCTGCCGAAGTTGCGGGTGACCACCCAGTCACCCGGTTGGAGCCGATGTCCAGGACCCTCAGTCTGTGCCGGCAGTGCTTCAAAGACCTGTTGATGAATTAACCTCAGTTTAGCAGTCAGATCATGAAGATAATCAATTAACATTGGATATTCAAGACTATCAAAGGCCCTATGCCTCGGGACCCCCCAAATGTTCGCAGGACGGCCGAACACAATCTCATATGGGCTAAGCCCTACTCGAGAGTGTACAGTCGCCCTGGTCGACAAGAGAGCCAGAGGCAAGGCATCAGGCCATGACAAACCAGTCGTAGCTTGGATCTTAGCAAGTTTCAGTTTCAGAGTACCATTGTACCCTTCAACTAAACCTGCTGACTGGGAATGGTTGGCACTATGGAATTTTTGTCGAATTCCAAGGCCCTTACACACACTCTGCATTACACTCCCCACAAACTCACTTCCGTTATCCGACCATACAATCCGCGGCATTCCATACCGAGGAAAGTATTCCTTCAGTAGGACTTTCGCTGTGGACAAGGCAGTATTATCTTTGAGAGGATAAGCCTCGATCCATCTGGAGAATGCGCAAACCACAACTAAAACGTACTTCAGATTATTGCATCTCTCCATATGGATGAAGTCCAGTTGGATAACTTCAAAGGGACATGTAGGAGGAGCAAAATGGCCAGGTGGAGTAGGAGTGCCCTTGCCAGGATTGTACATCACGCATACCATACAATTCTTAACCACTTTCTCAGCACACTTAGCGATACCATCATTCTTCCATACAGGGGACAGCAACTTGCAGATACCTTTCGCGCTAATATGTGACAAGCCGTGAGCCATAGTCACAACGGCTAGCACATATGCATCCGGCAACATCCATCTCTGATTTTCCGACAAATCAATCCAACATCCGTGCGCATCTAACTTTCCCGTGCTTTCTTTCCACTTAGTCTTTTCAGTTTCGGTGGCCTCATTCTGAATCGCTTTCACGCTCAACAGTGTCCTCACACATACCAGTCTCTGCCGGCCACCTTACTGAACTCGTAACATACATTCGGGTTGCAAGGTTTTTAGCTGTTTCTTTTGCAATCTCATCCGCAAACGCGTTACCATGACCAACATCATCGGTCACCTTTCGGTGCGCGCTGCATTTATTAATCACCACCTGCTTAGGCAATGTAAGTGCGTCCATAAGATCGTTCACGAGCTGTCCGTGTTGGATCTTCGTGCCATGCGATGTCATAAATCCTCTTTCTCTCCACAGACGACCAAAGCTATGTGCAACGCCAAATGCATATTGACTATCAGTAAACACATTCACTCGCTTTCCCTTCGACAAAACACACGCTCTCGTCAATGCAATAAACTTTGCTGCCTGCGCGGAACTCTGACTCAATCTCGCAGTTTCCACAACCATACTCAACGTCACCACAGCATACGCAGTCGTCACATCACCATTCGGCAACTTAAAACACGAACCATCAACATACAAAGTACCATCGGAATCTGCCAATGGAGTGTTTTTTAGGTCAACACGACCCTTCGTTTCTTCCTCAGTTCGCAAATAACAATCATGTGGTGGTACATCATCTGATTCCATATGAGTTGGCAACAACGTCGCCGGGTTTAGTACATTACAGCGCTTTATTTGTATGTGACTTGCCAAAAGCGTCAACTCATAACCGGACAACCTTGCGCTCGTCAAGTGTTGGGTTTTTGTACGATTTAAGAGAGTGTCAACTGCATGCGGAACCATCACCGTAAGCATATTATCCATGACCAATCCTGCAGATTGTCGGATGGACACCGCAGCCGCCGCTGTCGCTCTTAGACAACTCGGCAATGCTCTAGCTACTGGGTCCAAGGTCGAGGAAAAATATGCACATGGACGCTGCTTACCACCAAATTGCTGCGTCAAGACACTCAACGCACAACCCTCTCTCTCGTGAACGTATAGTGTAAACGGCTTGCTGTAGTCAGGAGTACCTAACACAGGAGCCTAACACAACGCTTCACGCAATTCAGAAAAACTTTTCTGACACTCTTCAGTCCATGGCAAAGGAGTTGGAACATCCTTGCACGTGAGGGCTACCAATGTTTTCGCTAGCAATGAAAAATTTGGAATCCTTTTCCTGCAGTATGACGTGATACCTAGAAAGGCACGCAAGTCTCTTTGAGTTGTTGGCACAGTCATTCGAGCGATCGCTGAAATTCTCTCTGGGGTCAACCTTCTTCCCTCCTTTGACAATAAGTGACCTAGATAGGTTACTTCTTGAAAACAATATTGCAGTTTAGAAGGTGACACCTTATGATGTAAATCACAGAGATGCTGTAACAGCGATACTGTAGCAGTTTTGCAAATCTCTTTAGTATCAGCAGCCACAAGCAAGTCATCAACATACTGGATCAAGGCCGCACCAGCCGGTAACAGAAACGCATCAAGTTGACTCTTCAGGGCTTGGCTGTATATCGATGGACTCTCACAGTAGCCCTGAGGAGCACGTTTAAACCTGAAGCTGCGACCACCTAATGAGAAGCCAAATAGATCTCTGCTTTCCTCAGCAATCGGAATGCTAAAGAAAGCATTCTTCAGATCGATCACTGAGAACCAAGAAGCGGAGGCTGGAATCAGAGTCAGTAAAGCCGTAATGTCAGGCACCACAGGAAATTGTGGAATCACAATTTTGTTCACCTCCCGTAGATCAATGACGAAACGATACACAGGAGGCTTAGATGGATCAGTTTGTTTCAAAATAGGTAACACAGGACTATTACACACATTTCCCCGAGTTTCCTCAATGACATCTTTCTTGATCAAATCATAGATGATCGCTAACAACGCTCGTTCACCATCAAGAGAGATACGATACTGGGGAATACGTGGCAATTGCACATTCAATTTCAATTGGACAACATAAGGTGATATGTCCAGCAGTCCCACATCATTGGGACCTGTAGCCCACAAAGACTTAGGAAGGGAACTCAATTCCGGTGGGAGCTTATCAGTTGACAAATACATAGGAGAGATCACTCTCTGACCCAAAGTAAGCTCCACTTCCGCAGGAGAACAGTACAGGGTCGCATATAACCGTTTCAGCAAATCCAGGCCCAAAAGATTCTCACCACAACCAGTAGTCAAAATCAAAGGAGCTTTCAGCTCACGAGGTCCAATTGTGAGGGGCAAAGGGCTAGAAACCGGATTGCTAACGGGGGCGCCAGAGAATCCAACGGAAACATTCGTTAAGCCAGACAAAGGTGCGCCAGGGAGTTTTGAATGCATGATGGAACTTTTCGCTGCACCAGTGTCCAACAGAAAAGGCTCAACTATGCCCGATGTGGCAACTGCGACGTAAGGCCCTCTCTGATCAACCGTAACTGATACTACTCCCTCTCTTTGTCTGTGGCTGTCCTAGTAGTTACCGTCATCAATATCATGTTCGACGTAACAGTCATCCACATGATACTGTGCAGATCTACCTGACGATGAACCACGCTGATCAAAACAATTGTTTGAATCTGATGAATTATTAGAACGCTCATTTTGATTGTGAGTAACACCACAACCTCTACCACGTGAAGCCTGTTGAGGACCACTACGACCTCCTCGAGCCGAACCACCACTATTTCGGTCGCGCAAGACCGGACACTCAAACTTCAAATTACCCTCACCTCTACAGTATGCACATTGATTATATCCGAGCATAGATCTTGGCGTGGAAGAGTCATTGTACGACTGCGACCTAGAAGACTGCGATTGCGATCTATTCTGCTGGCGAGAGTCATTCTGATTCGAGCGTGGAGGATGCGCTTGCTGTAACAGAACTTTCGTTTTGAGATCCTTTGTTTTCTTATCCGCACGATCATTTTCCTCTTTTTCCCTATTTTCGTAATATTGAGCCGTGGCTAATATCTGAGCAAAGGTGGAATCAGCCCATGAACTCTCGGAATTTTTCAATTTGTTGCTAAGGTCAGGCAACAAATTCGATACAAATTTATCAACGAACAATCGCTGACCTCCCTCAGTACTCATATCCTGACCACTATGATCGATGAATGCCTCCTCAAATCTCGTAAAGAAATCGGAGACACTCTTGTCCTTCTTTTGCTTGCACGCAGACAGTTTATCCCAATTAACTCTCATTGCTGGCATAAGCGTCTTCATAAGTGTAATAATCCTCTGGGGCAGATCTGTAATGAGCTGTTCAGGCTTAGCCCCGCCAATTTGTCGTCCATCGGCCGCCGCAAGAGCAGCCCAATCACCGCCCAACTCGTCTACGTGATTCTCTTGACGTATTTTTGCCCAAATTGGTTGAGGTACTACGTTACCAAACAACATGTCGATATCGGCAAGGTTCATAACAGTAGCATCCACAAGTTGGGATAACTCCTTATAATAACCAGCCGGATTTTTGCGGGGGTCAGGTAGAGTTTGTTTCACCTGTAAAACTTCCGATCGCTTCCATGGGAGGTGTATCCAAACTCTCTGGAAGTGTGGCAAAATAGGGGGATTAGCTTGCGCATCACCTGGCATCCACACTGGGGGGACTTCCCGCATGGGATACTGCCCAGTTGTTGCCATCCACTCCTCAGTTTCGTCCTTAAACAGTGCTCGAGGTAGTACAGTAGGCCGAAAAGATAGAAGATGTTCTACAGCACGTCGAACATTACTACCCACGATCAAACCACTCGAAAACTGATGCTGAAGTTCAGTCACTTCGGGCGGCACATTGTCTACCTCATCATTATCCATTACTTCTCCTAAACATTTATTTTATTTATTTTATTTTTTTAATTTTGTAGAGTGCGCGGCTACCTCCAATAGAGGTGTCCCGACGCTGAAGACATAGTCTCAGGAGGGTCGGGGGGAAGTACAGAGGGGTCTTAGATCTGTGAAAATAACCAGGTCTTTAGTTTTTTTCTAAATAGGGGTTCGGACGTCAGGAATCTTAGTTCAGTGGGTAGCTGATTCCATAGTTTGGCTTTTGTTACTGCCAGGGCCCTTCCCCCTGTGCATGTGAGGCAAAAGCAGGGGCAGATCATGAGGCGAAGATGATTAGATCTCAGGTTTCTTGGTGCTTGTGAAAACCTCATTCTGTGACGTAGGTAGGATGGGCCTCTTTCATTGAGCGCTCTGAAGGCCAGTGTTAAGGCCTTGAATTGGATACGGAGTTTTATTGGTAGCCAGTGAAGTTTGATTAGATGGGGTGTGATGGAATGGCGATAGGGGACATTGCAGACAAGCCTGGCCGCCGCATTCTGGACTTTTTGAAGTTGGTGGATGAGGTAAGTGGGGGCGCCTACGTATAGGCTGTTGGCATAGTCCAGATGAGCGGTAATCAGGGCATGGACCACCGTTTTGCGGGACTCCAGTGGGAGGTATGGGATGATTTTTTTTATCATTCGGAGTTTGCCGAAGCAGGCTGAGGTGACTTTGTTGACTTGAGTTTTGCAGGAGAGGGAGGTGTTGAATTGAAAGCCAAGGTTGCGTGCGGTTTGAACTGGTTCTGGGGGGGGTTGAGTTCAGACGGCCACCAGAGGTTGGAGGGTATAGGCGATTTTTGATTGAAGAACAGTACCTCGGTTTTGTCTGTATTGAGTTTCAGGTTGTTGGCGGACATCCAGGCTGCGATGTTGAGCATACAGAGGCGGAAGTTGGTAAAATATTTTTCAGTGTGTTCTTTGAAGGAGAACACCAGTTGGGTGTCGTCAGCGTAGAAGGTTACTTTGACGCCCCAGGATTCTACAACTTTGGCCAAAGGTTTGAGGTATACATTGAAAAGGAGCGGGCTGAGGGCAGAGCCCTGTGGGACGCCCCAGATCAACTGTTTTTTGGAGGAGAGAAAAGGTCCTAGCATCACTTGTTGTATTCTGTTTGTGAGAAAGGATTTTATCCATGCAAGTGGGGGTCCGCTAATACCAACTTCTTGTAGGCGGGTCAGGAGTTTTTCGTGCGAGATGGTATCGAACGCTGCGGATAGGTCGAGGAGGACTAGCATGGCCTCCTCTCCCTTGTCCGTGCATTCGCGGATCGATTCAGATACCTCGAGTAGTACACATTTCCTCAAACACAAATCTCTGTGTGGGTTCATTGAATTGAGAAAATGTCTCAAAAATTATGCGCGGGGTATTTTTAACGGGATACCTAATCCAATTACGCGCCATTTTTATTAACGTATCACTCTCCCTACCACCAGGGATTTGACTTCGACGTTGAGGAACATCGGAAACATCGGACCCAAGGATAGGTCCAAATGGAGAATAAAAATTAGCAACAGCATTAGGTATGCGACTACGAACAGACGGAGAAGAGGAGAGAAGTACCGGAGCAACAACATGGGGACTAAACACAGGAGCAGTAGGAGCAGTAGGAGTAGCCAAAAGAGCAGAAGTAGTGGGAACAGTAGACTGAGAAGGTATAGGCAGTGGAGCAGTAGGAACAGGAGCAGGTAAGGGAATAGGAACAACTTGGGGAACAAGAGGATTCGGAATAACAGGACCAGCGACAGGCTGACCAGCAGCTGCCGGAACAACAGGTTGAGGAACAGGAGGAACCACAGGGGCTGTAGTATCCTGTGCGTATGGAGGTGGTGACTTCAGTAGGTAGGACAACAAAGGGTCCTCTACCGGTTCCTCTCCCTTCTTATCGGAACTCGACGGTAAAACGGGATAACACTTATCCACCGCCATACGTTGTAGTCTATCAAAAACTTCCTTCTCCTTCTCCTCTTTGTCTCGCTGAAACTGCTCTGCATTTCTCATCGTCGTAACAATACCTTCCCTCTTATTTTTCTTAAGCTGTTTGAGTTCTTTCAGCTTGGCCTCTTTACGCCATAACCAAAAGGAATCAAACATGGCCGGCCTAGACTTCTTTTTGAACAATTTTGCTTCTAGATTATCCAAAATTGCTGTTTCGAAACTACCATGAGGTGGCCAACTAAGGACACCGTCATCTTTAGTGTAGCGGATCCAGCAATTATTATATGCGATAGGACCCACTCCATGTCGACTATATAACTCATAGACCGGAGTTCCAACTGGAGGTATCGGACATGAGTCCTCCAATCGGGAATCCGCACCACAACTTTTAAAGCAACTAAACAAAGTACTACGGCCAGGCATCGTGCACACTAACCGAGTTTCACAAACGTCAAGGGTTATTGGATTACGATGTCCTCGCAAAAATGCAAAACCCTCGGTTTTTGGCAATTGCAATCGTCAAATAAAACCCAACAACTAAGAACCAACAACTAAGAACCACAAATGCAATGGAACCATGCAAACAACCAAGCACCAACAATAACCTGGGACTCTGGGAGCGACCCACAAATACTTAACTGAAAGAGCAATGGCATCACCAGGAAGGCCCGTCTAACGTCTCGCTGTACAAATGACTACGCCAGGAGCCAAAACAGGTCGACAGTCAGGGCATCAGTCCGTCGCAACCGTCAGGAGGCGGGGATCTTCGCGGAAAAAGTCTTCGGGCCACTTGTTTCGACAACAGGATCGATGAAGCGGGGTGCACCTTCCCTCGGAGATTTCACACGAAGTTCCTCACGATCGTCGGGCTTTGGACCGGTACCGCTGATGTCGCCCTACGTTGGGCGCCAACTGAAGGACTGGGCTATTCTTAAGGCCCAGCGGTGCCAGGGGACAACACCTGAAACCTTCGTGGGTTACCTGTTCCGGCGTACAAATGACAGAGACACGGGACACTTCCTTCGGCGTCAAAGATCGAGGTTTATTTATTGCAGGGAACACAGAAGTCACAAGAAGTACAACGCATGTAGGTTCTAGGAGACTGCTTCAAATTGCAACAGTGGATCGCTCCTTTTATACATATTTCCGTCATAGCACAACATGGCAAACAAAAGGTTACAACTCAGTTCCCACAGTAAACTTCAAAAGGGCTGCTTTCATGTATTCAGGATCCCGGAACATAATTACAGTAGCATCGCCGGTTCCCAACTGTAAAAGTACATTATCCCACCATTAAGTACATTCCATTCTGGCTGTAAACGAGTTTAAGGAAGAGTCAGAAACAGGTGCAAGGGAAGACAAAGATAGACAACAGATTGAAAAGAGTGTAGGGGGGCGATATCGGAAACACGATTGCAGGATCAAAGGAGTCGTGCCTAATGAATGCACGGCTGAAACAACAGACCGGCACGGCAAGATGAGCCTCGAGCGGGGCCATCTGCCTTTGCAGTATCATCCCCCTCATCATAAAGACACCCTCAAAGGAACACGTGTCTTCCGCAAAAGTTTGGGAATCCCAGGGTCATGAAGCGGACAGTGTCCGTTCGCTGGCTACTTGAGGGCAAGAGACAAAATGGATGCCGTATCTAAAATGGAACCCGTGGGTTCAGATAGAGAAACCCACGAATAAGACGAACGGTTCAGGCCAGTGTAGCGAAAACGCGTATACCCACTAAACTCGTCATTTGCGGTTCATAGATACCAAACTCGTCCATATTCGAACGAGTCGAAAACACCACTATAATTGTCACGGAACCTCAACTTCTCTGGGCAGACAAGGGTGCTGCAGCCTCAGGGGAGTGCGACTGCACTCTCCCCTCCTTTCTCCCGCAGCGGGGAGTGCAACGACACTCCCCCTCCTTTCTGACGGCACCCGGGGCTCAGGGATGAGGTCCTGGGCCCCAACCTACGTCCACAGAGACTCTCCCCGACTTCCTCTTCGGTGGGGCCCAGGGATGGGGCCCTGGGCCCCTCAGACCTCTCAGGAGGGGTCAGATCGTGCTTCCTGGCTTTTCTCACAGGGGTGCAACAGTGCTTACCGACTTTACTTCTTCTGGGCCCAGGAATGGGATCCAGGGCCGCATAGGCTGCCTCCCTGAGGTGCAACAGCGCTCCCCGACGTCACCTTCTTCGGGGGGTAGCCCCCAGAACGTGACCCACCCCGGGGGCATATCGGAGACCGCCGGCGGGGCCCCAGGTAATTCGTTGTTGCTCCGTTAAAAGGTCAAAGTTCGACTACCTTCTGGGGGGCCTACCTCGGCACCGGGTTTACAGATTTCCTCGTTCTTGGTCTCGTTTCACTTCTGGTGGCCAGCCCTAGCCACCTGCAGCACTTTTTACCGCTCTCCTGGCCTCCAAGAGGGCAAACTCAGCAAAGAGCTGTCTTCACTGGATCCCTGAACCAGACTTTCACCTGGCTTTCCTTCTGGACATCTCCTCTCTTTGCGCAGAAGCCCATACTTCCTCTCATTGGTCCTGGACTCGCTCTGAAGCACAGTCCAGAGTCCTAGGAAGTCAGGTGGTTACTTCTTCCAACTGCCCATGGCGCCAGTCTCCAGCACTTCCTCGACAAGACCACACCCCATAGAGAGCTCCTCTTCTTTTGCAAGACCTTTTTAGAGAAAATTGAGGGGGCTGGCAGGAAGGCACTCCTGCTCCATTCTGCAGTGACACATCACCTCTCTGCCCCTGATCCCTCCTTCCTACACAGGCCTCTGGGATACTTCAGATGGCAGCATCCAGTTTTCCAAGGCTGCATGGTCTCTGTAAAGCCCCCTTCCCCCAATTGCTGACATCAGGGCCCGAGCAAGCCTGGTGCCTGGCACCGGGTGTCAGCTGCTGATTGATGCCCTGCTGCTTCGCCCCATCTCTCCCTCTTGGAGAGAAGACCTCCGCCCTGGGCAATGCTTACAGTAAAGGGCTAGCCTCTGATGCTACAGCTTGGGAAGGAAGGTAATTAATCCAGCCTGACAGGTTCACACAAGGCCTGGGCTCAGTTTCTGATCTGAGTCAGAGTAATATGACATTTCTGGATGACCTATATGCAGGACAGATATGGCTTTAGACATAGCAGAATAGTGCTTTTCACACAACTTGCATTGTCCTATGGTGCGTGTCTGGAGTTTGTAAGCTCTAGGGAAATGACACTACCCTCTGTGATCTCCATCTCCATAGGAGTATAATGGAGTGTTCCTACTGTGAAACAGTAAAGCACACTGACTATCCCTTACATGTGTCTCCCCACATTATACAGCCTATTCCATGTCACAAACCCACTCTGCATAATTCCTTCCACACCATTCTATCTGTACCAAGCTCCTGGACTGCGCACAACAGGAATCTCCCCTGCACAGCCCTTACACAGATGCACCCACGCCTGCACATGTGTCTACATGTGACTAGTCTGGTGCCCCTGACCCTGGCTGCAGTGCAGTGGCCTTATCTCACAAGGGGGACACCGGTGGAACCCACATGCAGTCCATTTTATCATGAGTTTACCGTGGGTGAGTCCCAGCTTATGAGGCTCTTCCACAGTAAAAGCTCACAAATCTGATGTTCAAAAAGTGGAAAATTCCGGCGGCACAGATGGTCAGAACCACTTTCTCACAATGAGTCTACTGGTTTGATGACACCTTCCAAACATAACTTGAGTAAATGTTCTTTCAATCTCCCTCTAATACTTTTTTCCAAAACATCACACAAGGAGCTAACATCCACTTCTAGTTTTTTTCCAACAGAGAAAGAGGGTGATCAGTACAGAGTCAGAGAACCATTCTGAATTTACCCTGGTCCCTCCAACTTAAGATATTGCATCCTCTCTTTACCCCATATATTTTAGGGTACATGTTTCTGTTCTCATACCTTATCTGTTCATTGAAATAACCAATCATATCAATTTCTTGCCCCTGAATGCTTTTATGTAAAAGTCAGGAGGCAATAAACTGATTTTTCCCATTCAGAGTGGTATAGACCGTCTGACACTATAGTGATCGGGAGCTAGAATTCACTGTAAGTTTCATTTCTACATTTGCAATTTCCACCTCACCGACAGGATCACCTCCTCCACCAACACTCATGTTGGAGGGTGGTTTGGGAATAGATAACATGTTAACTGACAGTATGAATTTCTTTTTAAAATCTATGCCATTGACTGATGGCAACTCATGCTGGGTTTCCATCAACATCCGTTTTTGTAAGTTCTTGCACACAACCTTTAAACATGTTTTCCCACAGCTGGGAATTATCCATGTGAGCCTTAGACCCACACCTAAAGCAACCTAAACCCTTGTCTGTTTTTTTGGATTCAGCTATCCCCCCTGATGACCAATTGGGTTTGCAACTGCATTCACACTTTAAGCTGGTGCCAGCTTTGATCTACCCAACTCTTTAGATGCTAAGACAGAACGTTTGATGCCTCTAGCTATCCACCCCTGCTGCACTGCTGTCAGTTTGTGTTGGGATTGGATTATGCCCAATCAATATATGGCGGGCAAAAAAAATGTTTCTTTTATTCTGGCGCTTGCTCCTGGCAGGAAAGCGAGTGTGAGGCTGGCGTCCTCTGGTCCACTGGCACCTAATTGTAGAGCACTCTCTGTGTGCTAAACAGGCCTACAGGGTTGCGTTGGCGCGCATGACTGGCGCCAGGCAGGATGATTTTGATTTTTATTCTGCCTGCTTCACCGCCGCAAGGAAGATATCGCTGCTGGTCAAGGTAGCCAGCTGGAAAACAGCATTCGGGTCCTCTAACCATTGAAAATGTCTTTACCCTGAACAAGACATTTCTCAGGAGAGCTGCCTGTTCCTCGCTGTCTGTTGTGAGACAGCTTAAAACTGCAGCTCTAACCCGTCATTCCCCTCGTCCCAGCTGATGCCTACAGCAGACATGCCAACCCTCCCGATTCAGGCGTGAGACTACCGATTTCAAGGCTAGTCTCCCGCCTCCCGATTCCTGCAAGCAAAAACCCGATTGGTTTCAGCTGACAGGGCTTGGTATTTATTGTGTAATGTGCAGGAGCTCTAGAAGGGGTGAAAAACCAACAAAGCGTAATTAACAAGAGAATTATCTTTTAAAGACCTGTGAAGAACTAGGGGGGGGGGGGCGGCTGTGTGTGCGCCCAGGAAGTTGTTTCAGCCCGGGCTGCCACACAGGGGTGAGGGGGGCGGTGCATGCAATGCCAGCAGCCGGCTAGGTCAGTGCGCAACCCTTGAATCACCCTCTCTCTGCCTGCCATTGCACTCCATACATCTGAAAGGAAAGAAAAAAACGTGCATTTGCATTTCAAATGTCCGATCCTGCAGCAGCACACTTCCAAAGCCCATACATGTCAGTAACCCGATTCAAAGCCCCATTCTCCCGATTTTTTTTTTTAAATCTCCCACTTTGCTATTCTGAAATGTTGGCATGTATGGCCTACAGACACAGCTCAGTTTAGTGTAAATAATGCTAGCTACGGAAGGAATGAAAGGTGAGGCAAGCACTCTGCCTAGTCTTGACATCTTTCCAAAATAAGTTTACTTGTTCTTTCAAGAGTCTGCAAATGCCTGGACGTGATACCAAATTAAACTGATAACAAAAAAGTATTTATTCACTTATAGCACATCATTTCTGTATTTGTTTACTTTAAGTATTATTCATGGATCAGCTCTAGAGCACCCTTTTTAAAGTGTTTTCTATTTATATTTGTTCTTTGAAGTATATACAGATAAGGGGAAATATATTTACCAGCTTTAGGTGATTTTGCCTATTTTCTTACGCACTGGAACAAGATCTGACAAATGTTCATTTGATCTCTGTAGCATGTGCTAACCTGTTAAGGAGCAATAAAGTGCAATGGCATGGGGGTGTGAGATGCTTTATGATGATTTATTTACTTTTATATATTCTGGGGCACAAAATTGTTTTGTATCAGTTTCTTAACTTCCCATTTCAAGGGTTTTGAAGCAGTGCAGTTTCAAAATATTTTAGGGTTTCTCATTGATCAAACGGTGTCTTTTCTAATATTTTTCTCTTTTCATGCACTTCATTGCTAGGTTTTACTTGCGAGAAAATGTCTTACTAAGTGTCACACATTTGGCAGTTGAGTGGTACTCATTAGTGCCCTAAAACTTTGGAAATGTCACACAATCTGAAAATATGGCAGCTATGTGTAGGAGGTTTTTTCTCACACCCCTCTGCTTCCCTCAAACCCCTGAATCTATGACATTGCTGCAGTGGCACAGCCTCCAGTCAGCACCTCCATGTATGTAGCCTTCTCACACCTTCCTCTTCCCTCAAAACCCCTGAACCAGGAGCCTAGCTGCAGTAACTCACAACCTCCAAACAGCACACCTACATTTCTGGTGCTATGCAGCAGTTTAAAGATCTCCTTTAGAGTTTCTCGTTACTCAAATGGGTGTAATTTTAGATATTTATATATGTTTCCACCGTCTACATTGCTCGCGAGAAAGTGTCACACATATTAGTTGAATGTCACTAATAATTACACTGAAATTATGCAAATGTCCCACATAAGCAATCTGAAACCTTAGCAGCTATGAACAGCCAAAATTCAAGAAAAGCTTTTGTGAGTCCTTAATTGCCATTATTAAGGAAACACAATTAAAGACTCTCAAAAGCCTATGCATGTAGGAATCGCTATTAAAATAGCGATTCCTAATTGCGTCGCAATTGCAAGTTGCAATTAAAGAATGGCTTCCCATTCATTACGATGGGCCTACAGGCCCATAGGAATGAATGGGAAATTGCATTCGCAATTTGCGAGTACCAATAGGTACTCGCAAATTGCGCATGCAATTTCAAGGGTGCAAAGGTGTCAAAATGATACCCTGGGGCACCCCTGAAATTGTGATGTGCATCCATGCACACATTTTTCAAGGTTTTTGCAAAATACACACCAGAGTAATTTCTCTTTATTTTGCGGCCAAATAGCGAATTCGCTATTTTTATGTGCTTCTAGCATTGCATTTAAGAAATTGCAAATTGCGATTCCTTGAAAAATATGAGACGGTTGACCAACTTTGTTATGGAAGTGAAGCGAGGTGGTTATGATGGCCAGGCAGGGAAGGAGGTGAAAGGCTGGTGCAGTGGTCACTGAAGCGGGAGTAAAAGTCTACTGTAGGTTAGTGTATCTAGGGACCTGTTTGTTGTACAAAAGAATGTGTATGTTCACATTCCACCCAATATATAAAAAATAATGATCGAGTTTTAGCAGTATATTGTTATCAAGCGGTCGTACACAAAACATCAGTATTGTTCCCTCTAAATGAGTAATATGTTCCGCATCTGGATACACGTGGAGAGAAATTAAACAAATCAAGATTCTGAGGGAAAAGGGCACATACTATTACTGTTTACGGCTCAAATTACTATCGTTCATAGCCGCTCCAAGATGGCCGCCACTGACGACAGACGCGCATCATCGGTCTTCAAATGTAAAACGTCGGAGGCTATTAGTTCTGTCCGGTCTAGTTCTTGAGGTGCATTCTGGGCCGGAAGAAGATGGCGTCGGTGTCCCTTTGCTACAGGGCTACCCGTGCCCTACACATATCAGGTAGGTCACTGTGGATAAAAGCTGCAAGCCTCGGAAATGAAACGAGTACCCTGTGCCAGTTTCCGCGGCTGTGATGAAAGCACAATGAAATCATTTTGCTGTTAGTTGGTGTTTCCAAGGATCTGCTAGCGACCCCTACAAGCTCCAATGATATTCCCTACGTAGCCCCCAGATTACTGTCAGGGAGTGCGCTTGACCTTTGAAAGAAGAACAGCGATTTAGGTGTAGCCCAGAATTGCTGCTCCTCTGTTCGGCAGATCATGCCTCCTAAAGTCGGATGCTTGAACATGAGCAAACTTTATGAGATCGCTTGTAGTGTCATTTACAAAGCGTGAATAGCCCACCAGAAGAGCTCTGAAGTTAGGAGCTCTAAAGTTTTTCAAGTTAGTGGCTGATTAGCTTATCCAGTTAAACTATTTGTTCTGCTTTCCAGAACTTGCAGTGCTGATCTTCTTATGGAATAAACGGGAAGACACCTTCGAATTTAAAAGAAAAATCCGGACTGGATGAGCTACTAACGTATGGACCTAGGACACTTGAGAGCTCAGCACAATATCTGTTTTTTTGCGTTATTGTACCTAAAGTACTATATTCATGTCGAAAAAACGTAAAACTCATACTTCTCTAATGGCAAGGGAAAAAAGGACAGGGTAGAGTACATGTGGGAAGTTCAAGTTCGGGCATTTGTATTGCGCACTACTCACCCAGAGGGTCTCAAGGCGCTAGGGGAAGGGGTTCATTATTTGTCGAATAGCCAGGTTTTAAGTTCTTTTCTGAAGGAGATGTGGTTCTGAGTAAGGCGGAGGTGGGTGGGGAGTGAGTTCCAGGTCTTGGCAGCCAGGAAGGAGAAGGATCTGCCACCCATGGTGGATTTCCGGATGCGCGGGATTGCGGCGAGGGCTTGATTGGACGATCTTAGTTGGCGGGTGGGTTTGTAGAAGGACAGTCGAGTGTTGAGGCATTCGGGTCCTAGATTGTAGAGGGCCTTGTGTGCGTGGGTGAGAAGGCGGAAAGTAATTCTTTTGTTGACGGGAAGCCAGTGGAGGTCTTTTAGATGTCCGGTGATGTGATCTTGGCGAGGGATGTCTAATATGAGTCTCGCTGACGCGTTTTGAATGCTCTGGAGTTTTTTCTGTAATTTTGCTCTGATTCCGGCGTATAGTGTGTTACCATAATCCAGTCGACTCGTGACCAATGCGTGGGTGACAGTCTTTCTTGTCTCGAGGGGGATCCAGCGGAAGATCTTTTTGAGAATGCGAAGTGTGTTGAAGCAGGAGGACGAGACGGCGTTGACTTGTCTGGACATCGAGAGAGAGGAGTCTAGGATGAAGCAAAGGTTACGTGCATGGTCTGTGGGTGTGGGTGCTGTGCCCAGAGCGGAAGGCCACCAAGAGTCGTCCCAAGCTGAGGGGGAAGATCCTAGGATGAGCACCTCCGTTTTGTCTGAGTTGAGTTTAAGGCGGCTATGTTTCATCCATTCGGCTACTTCTTTCATGCCTTCGTGAAGGTTGGTTTTGGCGGTGTTGGGGTCTTTGGTGAGGGAAAGGATTAACTGGGTGTCGTCGGCGTAAGAGATGATGTTGAGGTTGTGTTGACGCGCGATGGAGGAGAGAGGACTCATGTAGACGTTGAAGACGGTGGGACTGAGTGATGATCCTTGTGGTACGCCGCAGATGACTTCGGTGGCCTCTGAGTAGAATGGGGGAAGTCGGACTCTTTGAGTTCTCCCAGCGAGGAATGAGATGATCCAGTCCAAGGCTTTTCCTTGTATGCCGATGTTGCTGAGGCGATGTATAAGGGTGCTGTGGCAGACTGTGTCGAAAGCGGCGGACAGGTAGAGTAGGATGAGGGCCACTGTTTCTCCGTTGTCCAGGAGTGTTCGGATGTCGTCGGTCGCTGCAATGAGGGCGGTTTCGGTGCTGTTTTTGGCTCGAACCCCGGATTGAGATGGATCAAGGGAGTTGTTGGATTCAAGGAAGGCGGCGAGCTGGCTGTTGACGGCTTTCTCGATGACTTTGGCCGGGAATGGGAGGAGGGATATGGGTCGGTAGTTTTTAAGTTCAGAGGGGTCTGCTGTGGGTTTCTTCAGAAGGGCGCTGAGTTCGGCGTGTTTCCAGCTTTCTGGAAAGGTGGCAGAGTTGAACGAGCAGTTGATGACCTCACGGAGATGGGGTGCAATGATGGAGTCAGCTTTGTTGAAGATGTGGTGGGGGCAGGGGTCGGTGGGCGAGCCAGAGTGGATTTAGTTCATGAGGCGAATGGTGTCTTCGGTGGTGATTGGGTTCCAGGCGCTGAGGCTGTTAGTTGGCGGAGTAGGATCTGAGGGGGGTGGGGAGGGTTGATCGCTGGGAGTATTCTCGAAGCTGTTGTGGATGTCGGCAACAGCTGGTGACAATCTAAACGATTTATTCCAACTATACGTTTACATATGAGAGTTCCAGGAGTACACCAAAACACAGCACTACAACCGACCAACGAATTTCTTAAATGCTCATTGTACTGTGACACAAAGCGCATTGTATGCACCACATACGTCACATTAGCACACGCCCTCTGCCCCAAAAAGGTTTAAAATACAATAGCACACACACAAAATGAAAGCACAAAACAATAACCCACAAGACAGTAAATTAATTCAATGCATAATCCTAAAATGTAGGAAGCATCTGTATTCTCCCTGTTCCGAAAATGTTTTTTCTTTTACGTGAATTGTCCGGGAAAGCAAGTATATGAACTGTACGATTTTTAAGAAGTTAGGAATAGAGAACAAAACTCTTTCAAAAGGGGGTGTATACAGGCCTGCCCTGTGCTTTTAAAGCTGTATAGTTAGGGCCTGGGCTTTTTATGTTTTTAGTCATGTTTTTAAAGGTTTCTAATTTTTTAAATATCATATGTAGTGTTACTGTATAACGTATGTAAGTGTATTCTGTGTGAAATGCAGTCGTGCTTTGCATGTGGCCGAAAGCACTGCAAATAAAATTGAAATTCTCAGTTTCCCACACACAGAAGACCAACTTTAATTGTCAGATTACCTTTCTTACCAACCAATATCCTGTTTATTCCCACTCTTTTGACTAGAGTCTTGATTCCTTAAACCACAGTCTGCCTCAGACAGGAGACTGCACCCACCTCCTTTTCAGAAATATCAAGAGCCATTGTCTCCACCTTCCGCTCGCATACTAGCCCCTTTGAACAAAGACACTCTTGAGAGGTACCAAAACTTTACACTAACAGCTCTTTCCAACACTTGCAGGATATGACCTGAAAGGGGTACTGTGGTGTTCTTCTGTATTTATCTTTGTTTGGTATCTAAGTTGCTAGGGTAGGATGCAGGCATTTAGAATGTTGGGGTTGCGAGTGTGTAACACTGAGGATTGAAGAGTGGCAGTTCATTGGAGGCACTTGGTGGATGAGGTCTCTGTGCTTGAATATACAATAAACCTTTTTCAACTACCTATCCTCAGCGAGGTATCTGTAGTATGGAGTAAGAAGGTAAATGTGCTCTGAAGACTTTGTGAATAGTATCAGGAAATGGATTTATTCCATAGGTACAGAACCAGGGAGCCCACGGCAGAGATGCTGATAAAGAAATGAACAACAGAAAAAAAGTGCCAATACTCATACTCTATTTGATACTCTATTTGATACACTATTTTATCGTCCAAAAGAAGACTACTGATCAAAAATGGGAAATGCTTTTCAATAGCTGTTTTTATTCTACAAAATGAATTTTACGGAAGTAAATTTATTTTAACTTTCAACTTATACTGTCAAAAGACAGAACAATTTATATACAAGGTGAAAAAAGGCGGACACGAAACAAGGCAATAAAATAAACCATACATTTAAAGATCAATCATATCACAGTCATACCACAAGCATTCATACTACAGTGCTTGACCAAAACTGGGTAAAGAATACACCAATGGGCTAAGTATTGGGTCTGCTGTAAAAATAAAAGAAATGTCAGTGATCATTGAACACACTCATTAATTTTCGTTTGAATCCACTGAATTCTAGGGCTTATTAAACAAGAAATGGGTGTATAACTCGTGGCAGCTAGTGTGGCAACAGATCAACACTAGGGCAAGAAAAGGGGAGCAGACACTTGACGAAAGAAGGCCTACGCGTTTCGAATCCCTGGGAAATTAAAGGGATTCTCATCAGGGCCAAATCACTCACAAACGAGTATATCCGGTGGGAGAAGTCAAAGAATAGAAGTCACCTCTGAGTTGAATGGTGGCGTGTCCTGGAGCGTAATTTGAGCACAAGGAGTAGCTGACCGGGTGGTTGACAAGCCGCGTTTGGGTAGGAGACCTTAAAGCTTTGCTTCCGCGGTCCCTCTGTCGGCGCAGGGTGAAAAATCCGATCGCCTAGCGGGGCGGAGGGTCCATATCTTCGTGATCAAATCCAACAAGCGTTCAAGTCGGTGCTAATTCTTCGCGCAAGGCACCAACAGCAACTGTCGTGGAGGGACAGAACATAGGAGCTCACCTCACCTAGTATTAAGCGAGGATCTTGTCCAGGAAGTAGAATGATACCTAAGAGGGCAAGGTCCTTCCACCCTATGATGTTTCTACCTTTGACTGCTACATATATTTTAGTTTTGTTTGATCTGCCTAAACACATGAGCGTGTCCCAGAAAGATCCTATTAAATCAATATCTTGCTCGCCAAAAGCTTTTGGATTGATGTCAGGAGCAATTAGTGGTGCACTATTAGGCCATAATTCATAAAATGTGTCTGCAAGGATAGTAACTAGAGCACCTGAATCTGCCATGGTTGTAATAATATTATTATCAATAGTAATGTCAGTAATAGGACCTTTGATAGGTTTGTCAGAATACTCGGGAATATCAATTGCAACTACCATGTTAGCAAATTGTGAAGTACAATCTGAAGTTTCATGTGTGTCTACAGAAATATTTGCAATTCTGACTCTGCTGGGATTGCTATTGGAAGTAATGCAGTTTATTTTATTACAAACGCTTTGGAAATGTCAAAATCTCTGACATTTGACACATTTTTTCCCTAATGCAGGACACAAAGGGTTGTTTCCTATGTGGTTTCTTGAACCGCAACGGAGACAAAATGGTTGGCTTGTCATGGGTTGGTTCCTAATGTATTTCTTCTCTGAGCCTTGTTTAGAATTAATCACACAAACAGTATTCCCTTCAGAAACAAAATTCATAGTATGAGAGGTATCAGAGGTAACGGTCTGTGCATTATTATGAGTGTAAAAGTTAAGTGGTTGATTGCTGGATAAAACTTTGGATGTAACAATTGATCTCTCAATACTTTTGGCGAAATCAATTGTTTCAGTCAAAGTGGGATTACAAGAAGTAAGTAAACGTTCTTGTATTTTTTTAGAGTGAAAATAGAACACCAACTGATCTCTTATGTAGATATCAACACTTGTACCAAAATCAAATTTCTCTGCTAAAACTCTTGAGCTTGCTATATAATCTTCTACAGATTCTTCTGAGGATTGTTTGCACATAGCGAAGTTGAATCTCTCTAGAAGAACACTTGTAGAATCAGAATATTGTTTACCCATGCATAATTTAGCTTCAATAAAAACGTTCCAAGTTGCATCTTCAGAGACTGGTGCAGAAAAATGTGGAAGATTGTCAAAAACCCTGCGACCAGCGGCTCCTAGATGATTCATAAGTAGAGTCAGTTTCCTTGTAGGAGAATAACCGTCCGCATCGATTGTAGTTAAATAATTTTCAAAGTCCTTCAACCATTCTGCCCATTTTAGTTCTGGTTTGCCTGGTTTCTGTAGAAAAGGTGCAGGCTGGATAACACCTTGAGCAGTTGCCATGGTGAAACACAGTACAAATGACGAAAGTTAAATGCAATATGACAAAGTCAATTTGAGTAAGTTGTGCATAAAGTAAAAAGAAAAAACATTTTCTAGAAGAATAATTTTGGTCTCTCACTCACTGGAAATGTCAGGAAAAGGCAAAATTAAAGGTAGAATAAAGTGCCTGGACGTAGATGCAGCCCGAAGGCATTGTGGTGCAGTTGGTGTGCGAATCACGGAAGCGTCGCACAGATGAAGGTAAAGACACAAAATGCTCGTTGAACACGAAGAAACGTTGGGGTGAAGTCGGATGTATTGTAAATGACTTCGCGACTTACCCAAAATGGCCGCCGTGCATCTGACGTCAGTGCGCCGCTCCCACAATGCCTTGCAGTTCAGAGGCGTGATGACGATGTAACTTAAAACACTCTGCCAGGCTCGGAGCTGCTGACGATCGAAAGTGACGTGATCGTAGCAGAATGTTGATCCTTGAAATAGGATGCTCGAGACCATAACTGTGAGTCTAAGATTAAACTTTAAAATTAAATCCTTTTGAGAAGTTCGAAATCTGACCCACATTCCGGATACATTTGTAGAAATCCTGATTGGTCGAGATTTCGGGTGGGCTCCAATAATAGCTCCAGCAGAGTAAAATTGTAGTTGTCACAAATAAAAAACAAGCATTTACAATGCAATGGTCTCGGCATCATTAAAGGTAGAGCTATTGGCATTGCTCATGACATTTCTTTTTTTTTTTCTTTAAATCATAAATAAATGGCATTGTCATTTACATTGCCAATAGCTTAATCATTAAATACATGGCATTGTCATTTACAATGGGCAACTGCAAGACTTTGTTTGTAATGTAAGCCATGTTTTCGCAGTACTGTTGAATTTCATTATCCTCGCCTTGTGCTATTTTTCAGCCGTATATAGCGTGAGTTTTGTAGAATTAAGCTTAGTGTAACCTACCTTTTTGTTTTGGAACCTTGTGTAACAAGACATGTGTTCAGCTGTTCTTTGTTTTAGCTCCTGTGTGTCAGTGCACAGTGTAAGCGCACAACCATACCCTGCTCTCTCTGGAACAGTCACTCTGCACTCTGCTCTCGACAGCACACTGCCCTCGACAGCACAGAGCCCTCGACAGCACAGAGCCCTCGACAGCACAGAGCCCTCGACAGCACAGAGCCCTCGACAGCACAGAGCCCTCGACAGCACAGAGCCCTCGACAGCACAGAGCCCTCGACAGCAGAGAGCCCTCGATAGCAGACAGCCCTCGATAGCAGACAGCCCTCGACAGCACTCTGTCCTCGACAGCACTCTGTCCTCAACAGCACTCTGTCCTCAACAGCACTCTGCCCTCAACAGCACTCTGTTCTGCCCTCAACAGCACTCTGCACGCAACAGCACTCTGCACGCAACAGCACTCTGCATGCAACAGCACTCTGCATGCAACAGCACTCTGCACTCAACAGCACTCTGCACTCAACAGCACTCTGCACTCAACAGCACTCTGCACTCAACAGCACTCTGCACTCAACAGCACTCTGCACTCAACAGCACTCTGCACTCAACAGCACTCTGCCCTCAACAGCACTCTGCCCTCAACAGCATTCTGCCCTCAACAGCACTCTGCCCTCAACAGCACTCTGCACTCAACAGCACTCTGCACTCAACAGCACTCTGCACTCAACAGCACTCTGCACTCAACAGCACTCTGCACTCAACAGCACTCTGCACTCAACAGCACTCTGCACTCAACAGCACTCTGCACTCAACAGCACTCTGCACTCAACAGCACTCTGCACTCAACAGCACTCTGCACTCAACAGCACACAGCACTCTGCCCTCAACTGCACTCTGCCCTCAATAGCATTCTGCACTCTGCCCTCAACAGCACTCTGCCCTCAACAGCACTCTGCCCTCAACAGCACTCTGCCCTCAACAGCGCTCTGCCCTCAACAGCGCTCTGCCCTCAACAGCGCTCTGCCCTCAACAGCGCTCTGCACTCAACAGCGCTCTGCACTCAACAGCGCTCTGCACTCAACAGCACTCTGCACTCAACAGCACTCTGCACTCAGCCCTCAACAGCACTCTGCCCTCAACAGCATTCTGCCCTCAACAGCACTCTGCCCTCAACAGCACTCTGCCCTCAACAGCTCTCTGCCCTCAACAACACTCTGCCCTCAACAGCACTCTGCCTTCAACAGCACACAGCACTCTGCCCTCAATAGCACTCTGCCCTCAACAGCACTCTGCCCTCAACAGCACACAGCACTCTGCAACGTTGTGGCACATGGCATAGTGGACGAGGAAGCTTCTTTACGGCCCTCCCAAACAAAACATGCTAGAGCCGGGCCTAGTACATGGTCAGTCTGGATGAGAAGCTGGGGTACATGGACAGGCTCAGTGAGGACCTGGTACATGGACAGGCTGGGTGAGGAGCTGGGGTACGTGGACAGGCTGGGTGAGGTGCTGGGGTACACAGACAGGCTGGGTGAGAAGGTGGGGCACATGGACAGGCTTGATGAGGAGCTGGGGCATACAGACAGGCTGGAGGTGGAGCAGGGGTACACAGACAGGCTATGTGAGGAGCTGCTGTCTAAGGTCAGGCTGGGGTGGAGCTTGGGTACACGGACAGGCTGGGGGTAGAGCTGGGGTACACTGACAGGCTGGGGTGGAGCTGGAGTACACGGACAGGTTGGGGGTGGTGCTGGGGTACATGGACTGGCTGGATGAGGAGCTGGGGTACATGGACAGGCTCAATTAGAAGCGACAGCACGTGGACAGGTTGGATGAAGAGCTAGGGCACGTGGACACTTAGCTAAGATGTCAGGGAAAAGAAGGGGCACCGAGGTTGGATGAGGAGCTATAGCACATGGACAGGCTGATTAGAAGCGAGGGCACACAGACAGGCTGGGTGAGGAGGTGGGTACAAGGACAGGCTGGGTGAGGAGGTGGGCACACGGGCAGGTTGGGTGAGGAAATAGGCACACGGGCAGGCGGTGTGAGAAGCTGGGACACGTGGCCATGCTGGGTGAGAAAGTGGGGCACACGGACAGGCTGGGTGAGGAGCTGTGACACGTGGACACTTGCATGTCGGGGCAGAGAAGGGGCTCCGAGGTTGGAAGGGGAGCTGTGGCACGCGGGCAGACCGGTGAAGGAGCTGGGCAGCCAGACAAGATGAACAGCTGTGCACCCAGATTGGGTGAAGAGCTGTGGTGCATGCGCAGACTGGAAGAGACGCTTGATGCGCGGGGGCAGAGGCACAGACTAGATGAGGAGCTATGAGAGACGGGCAGACTGAGGGAGGGGTCGTGGCTTATGGGCAGATGGGGCGAGGAGCGAGGGCACAAAGGCACACTGGGTGAGGACTGTAGTTAGGCCGCATGGACGAGCCTGCACCAGACAGAAGACGTTCTGTTTCTGCACCCTCGAGCCTGCCTCTTTGACAGCAGTAGCACCTTGAAAAGTGCCGCCTATCAGTGTCACTTAACACACAGAGCACTGTTACATTGAATACGCATATACAAAATAATGGCTAATGCAACAAAAGATAACAACACGTTGTTTAATTGTGAGTGGCATCCAAAATGTTTCCTGGCCCTTCGATTTCTGTCACACGGTGAGACACACACAAGGAATCAAAAAGATTCACAATA
Organism: Lissotriton vulgaris; assembly: GCF_964263255.1. Taxonomy (NCBI): domain Eukaryota; kingdom Metazoa; phylum Chordata; class Amphibia; order Caudata; family Salamandridae; genus Lissotriton; species Lissotriton vulgaris. The sequence continues at coordinate 2,100,327,150 of NC_141685.1, read as the reverse complement.
TCGGGGACCTCAACTATATCACAATGACTGGAAAACGTTGCTGTAAGCTCGACCAACATTTTGTCACAAAAAGTGTTTATGCAGGAGCTCAAATTAATGACAATCAAGTGCTTGGTGTAGTTAGTAATAAAAATAGATGTTCATTTAAAAGAAAAGTCAGACAGTTTCGAATAACACTGTAAACGCAATCACACTTTAAATACTCGCACGTTTTAAAAAGTGCAAAAGTACTTCTTGTAAGGGCAGCTCATTTTCCTGCGCCTCATACTGGCTATGCTGAATAATCATCTGCTGACAACAGGAAAAAATGCACACGCTCCAGGAATGCCAAATACAGTTCCGAGGCTTCCGAGAGCAGACAGCAAAGAATGGTGCACGCGCGCCCAGCATCTGTCTTCAATTACCGCGAGCCATGACAGCTGGTAATTGAAGAAATATGGCCTTCTGCTGCGCGTGTCCGCACGGAATATGCAGGAAGCAGAGCAACTCTACAGCCTATGGCCTATTGCGTGCTGTCTTCTAAAAAGACAGGCATGCGAGGCCCAATTGCCTTGCAGCTGGCAACAAAAACCAGCAAAAATCACGAGCTTTCAGGAATTCAGTAGGTACAATTCTCGAAACCCTCACAAAAGGACTCTTAAGCCATGCCCACTTCATGGGACATAGGCCGAGCCCTAATGAGTACAAATGAAAAATATCACCCCACTCCTGGTACCAAATTGTAGTATGGACTAAGAAGGTAAATATGCTCTGAAGTCTTCGCGAATAATATCAGGAAAAGGATTTATTCCATAAGTACAGAACAAGGGAGCCCTGGCAGAGATGCTGATAAAGAAAGGCACCAACAGCAACTGTTGTGGAGGGACAGAACGTAGGAGAGTAGTACACACACACATTCTCTGTAAGGAATGCATATAATTAATGGAACAGTGAAATAGAATGAAATGCATACTACAGTACCCTGATTTAAGGGAGGAACAATACCTAATGTTGGCGTTGAGCGAAAACTAAATATGTTATGTGACTTCTAATGAGCCTTCAACACCATTCATGGCAAAATTCATGATGGTTGACACACCTCGAGTACAATAACCTGGTGTACCTCACCCTCAGCTGCCTACATCATTCTGCTCTCTTTATGAGGCTTTCCAGAGGATCTTTCTCTACCATTATGAACAATAATCCCTGGACGGATTTAGGGTTTTGCAGCTACTTTTGTTCTTTGTGTTTGAGGGTAATTTCAAGATTTCAAGGTCAACGGCGGTGGCGGTAAGAGGAGGACATTTTCTCTCTGCTAAAAAGTGCTGTTTTTCTGCTATTCAAAAAGTGGACCCCGTCGGAACCCAGGTATTTAAATTCAGCTTGAGCTTCACCCGTAGTGACTCTTGTGCAGGACTTGCACAAGAGCTACAAGTGTGGATCTTCTTGCACTGGAGGTGCACAAGGTTCGTTTGTTTCTGTTACTCTTGTGGAAAGCGTTTACAGGTTGCTTGATCCCTGCGCGCAGCACGTGACATGCACTTTGCATTGCGTGACATGCGTTGCAGACATTTTTGATATGGCCGAATACCTAATTAAATGTGTATTTCGCTGCATTCTTCAAGTGCTGATACGCACAGTTTAAATTCTTCTCATCGAAGCTGGTTTCTTCTACTATCCTATTTTATATGATCTGATTTCTCTGCTTTCTTCAGCACAGTTACACAAAGCTGACAACGTTTTTTCTGATTTATTGTGCATTGAGCGGACTCGCTGATGCACACAGCATTCAAGCTTGTGGTATTTCCTAAAATGTTAGTCATATACTCGCATCCTTTCACAGACACGCTGATATGCACAGAATTACCAGTGATGATTAATTGTTACATTTGCTATTTCATAAGACTGTCTCGTTCTTAATTCACCAATCGTTTTGTTTTGCTGTGTGTGTCGATACCCAGTGCTGATGCACACAGCTCAAAGAGTGTGTGTGCTTGCAATAATCCTGTCTTCGTGTTGGTTGTTTATGCACACATCTTTTACGAGGGAAGGACGTCCTACAGTCTTCCATTTGTGTCGAATCTTTGTACATCTCACAGGGGGTATAATTAATGATTCAAAATGCAGAATGTTACTGCTCTGCTGTTCTTTTGGTCTTCTCCGGGTGACACTCCTATTCCTGGGTTACAGTGGAAGAAAGTTTTTGCACACTATGCTAGAGTATGTGGTACTTCTCTGAGTGCTGAAAGAAAGTCTTCTTTGTTTATGCATTGTTTGGGTACCAAAAGTCAGGAGGAGTTTGAACATCTCTCTAAAATGGATTTGCATTATCTCCCCTAAGTTAGTATGGTGCTAGAAGGATATTACTTTGGCAGGAGAATGCAAAGACTGGAGGAGTCTATCGAGCAGTACATTCCCATATTGTGTAAATTAGCATCCACATGTTGTTTTGGAGGGACTTAAGAGGAAAGGCTTAGGGATCAACTGATGTTGGGCTGTATTATTGACAAAGCTAAGGATAGGTTATGGCAAAAGGACAATCCTTCACTAAAAAAATGTATCACCATGCTCAAAATGCATGAGCATTCGAAAGCCTGTGTGGATACCATACGCAAAGACAATTCTTTGGGAAGAGGTGATGGAGACGTAGTTAAGGAAATGAGTGACAAATCTTCTGACAAGTCTACCAAGAGTAAATCCGATAAAACCACTGTTGTGACTCAAATGTCCAACTTCAAAAGTTTTCAAGGTAAATGTGGTGACTCTGGTCATATGGCACATTTTAAAGCGTGTCAGGGGTGGAAGGTCATGTGTAGCAGCTGTGGGAAGAAGGGTCATATCTCAAAGTGTTCCAGATCAAGCGAAGAGCAAAAGAAAGTCAGGGAAGTGGACATCTATGAGAAATCTGTTGAAGATGTCAGTATTCTTCAGGTAAAGGAATATGTGAATGAAGGCCCGTTGGAAAGTATTAATCAATGAGTCAGTAGACCTGCTTTTTGACTCAGAGGTGAGGTAGGAGGGTGGGGGGGGCTAAGATCATTCTCATTCCAAAGTAATTTTATGAACAGCATCTGTTAGGTAAAGTTGGCTTGATAAAGCCTGACATTAAGCCGAAAGGTTATGAGGGAGAGACTATTGATCTTTTGGGTTATTTATGGTGCACAATTGATTTCAAGGGAAGGATTATCCCTGGGGAAAATGTATGTTTCTGTGAAAGGACACTCTTTAATTAGCTGGTTTATCCAGTGTGAATTATATGTGTATTTGGATCTGAATGAAACTACCTTTGTATGCTTAAGAGTTACCGGCTATTAAGATGGTGAGTGGGGGATGTGAAGTGTCAGAAGGTTTCCAGAAGTATTTGATTAGAAATTGAGCTGTTTCGGGAATTACGTCCATCAAATAAAACTTACGTTTGGAGCTATTACCAAAGTGGCAACATTTTAAATTTTCCCCTGATTGGTCAGAGAAAATATGAGGGCTGAGCTGGACAAACTTTTAAAGAATGGTATTATTTGAATGAGAAGCCACAGAGTGGTTTTCTACGGTTGTCATGGCTTGCAAGGCCAATGGTGAGGCTAGGCTGTGCATTGACTTGAAAGAGCTCAACAAAGCGGTGGTGGTTGATCATTATTCACTTCCTAACATTACTGAGATGTGTTCTCTTGAAGGAGCAAAACACTTCTTGACATTGGACCTATCTTCAGGTCAAGGTCAATCTTCATTTGTTAACCCAAGACCTTGCGGCTTTCGTCACACCATTTGTTACCTTCTAGTTTCTAAGAATGCTCTTCAGACTTATATCTGCGGCATCAGTGTTTCAGAGGTGAATGGAGGGTATTCTGAAGGGAGTTGATGGTGTCAAGATCTATCAGGATGATGTTTTGGTTTTTGGGGTTGATATCAAAGAACATGATGAGAGGTTGGCAGAAGTGTTGGGGAAGTTATTGGAGTCTGAACTCACACTCCGGGTGGGCAAGTGTAAATTTGATGTTCAAGAAATTGAATATTTAGGACACTTGGTATCTGCATCTGAAATTAAGTGTAATACTTCGTAAGTTTATGCCATCTGTAATTTGTGTCTACAATAAGTTTATTTCAAAGTTTGCCCAGAAAACTGAATGCATGCAAGGGCTACTCAAGAAAGGGAGTGAATTTGAGTGGTGTCAAGCGTGCAATGAAGAGTTTGAAATGATTAAGAAACATTTAAATGAGGCCCCTAATTTGGCAAGTATTGATCCCTCCAAGGTCCTGTATGTAATGACCGATTCGAGCTCAAAGGGGTTATGTGCAGTCTTGTTACAGAAAGTGCGAAGAATAGAGAACACCATCTTGTTCATATCCTGACCTTTGAGAGAAGCTGAAGGCAATTACTCAGTTGTAGAGAAAGAAGCTCTAGGTGTCTATTGGGTGGTGCACAAACTGAGGAAATATCTGTAGATTAAGAGCATTGAGGTATTACCTGATCACAAGCCTTTGAGAGAAGTTTTCACCAAGAAAGGCATTGATTTTGTATCTCATTGCATAAGAAAGTGGGTAGTAGCCCTGCAGGAGTTAGAGTTCAACGTCTCTTACTAACCTGGTTCGAAGAAGTTTTTGGCTGTTTGCCTTTCCAGGCTGTGTGGGGATGAGACGAAAATAGCGAAGGATCCTTGTGTGTCGGAGGACTGTGATTTCTTTGCTGGACAGGCGTTTGAAGAGTAGGTCAATGTCTGTGAGATTAGTGAAGGTTTGGTTTCAGAAACTGAATGGAGACCAAGTTTAGATAATGATCATGTATTACAATAGGTAATGGCTAAAGTACAAGGCAACTGGGGTGAGAAAAGTAATTGTGAAGAGGAGCTTACAGAGTTTTGGCAGGTCCGGAAAGAATTGGCAGTGATTGATGGTCTCCTCATGTGGGACAGCAAATTAGTTGCACCTGGTTGTTTGAGAGACAGATTGGTGGGTAACGCTCATGCTAGTCACATGGGTGTTTCTAAAACCAAGGAAAGAGTCAATAGAAGCATACTAGCGGCCAGCCGTGGATATGCATATGGAGAGGGTAGTTTGTGATTGAGTGTTGTTGATTGGGTCAGAGTGTGTGTGTTGTGATGAGATCCTGAAGTGAAGGACCCAGCCGATGGTAACAACAAGCTGGTGGTCCTTGGGTGGATCTTGCTGTGGATACTTTAGGTCCGGTCAAATTGAAGTCTCAGGACTGATCGGTATGTATTAGTTTGCCTTAATAAACATTTTTGAGATGGCCTGAGATAAAGGTAGTCAATTTAGTTGAATCTGGAGTAGTGGTTGGCTTTCTGGAGGAACTCTTTGAACGTGAAGGTTTTCCTGTATCCATTTTATTAGATAATGAGGTCCAATTTACCTCCCGGGTGGTGGATTTTTTTTTTTTCGTGAGAGCGAGGGATCAAGCATCAGAAGGCAGCGTTGTATCACCCTGAAAGCAATGGTGTAGTGGAAAGATTTGTAAAGGTGCTTAAAGAGACAATACAGATATTGCAACATCACTACAAAACCGTCCCCAGTAACAAAACCGGCACACAGACCCCCGGGGAAACGCTCCATACCCGCTGTGGCCAGTCCGGCCCTTACAAGAACTAGCTTAGCTGCGATTGAATCCATCAATGCTCATCAGTAATATGGTGCACCTTTTGGTACTTTAACATACCCAAATGACCATCAGGGACACGATTCAACAACGTAATCCATATATCAGACAGGTATTATTTTATCACCCCTTACCAATAGTTCATTCTGTAGGGCCAGCTCAACCTGCACTTTAGAATACCCACTCAATGCTCTCTTTATCTTATGCTGATCCGGCCACCCATGAATGATGTAACTTAGCACAGCATTCATGAATACATCCTTACCCATCTCAGCAATTCACTCTGTTATGGATGCATTCTTCAGTGTTTTCCCCGACAAATGGAACATACCTTACATTTAAGGCCACCTCACTCTCTTCCACTCGCTCTTCAGCCACTCCTATTGAGAAAGGCATAGTTAACTTTAATGTTATTCATGCTGGAAATGTACTCCACATTATACTGAAAAGCTTGCAACTTAGCGGTAAGTCTGGCCAGTTTTGTTATTAAAGATCATTTACAACTAGGAGATATCATATTTACCAATGGTTTGTGATCGATTCATAGTGTAAATCTTGTCCCCTCTAAAAACATTCAGAAATGCTTAGCTGCCAAAGCACATTCAAGCACTTCTGTATATCAGAACATATTTGCTCCTCTGGTTTCCACGCTCTGGATCCATACAATACCAACTACTCTTTTCTCTTACTTCAACACCCCAGCTGCTTGCTTCCACACTCATTATCCAATGTTTCCCTATGACAAATAGTTTCAAATACAGGATTGAACAATCTCCCTCTTACATTCTTAAAATGAGTGGTCTTGACGCTCCAAATAAATTTCAATGAACATCTTTGTGGTTCCACTTTATTTACATAATGCTCAACACATTTTGAGACTTCCCTGGTTTCTAGTTTTCAGAAATGTCTTGGGTTGGTAGATCTCCCTGGATGATAGCTGGTCCCAAATATCGCAGCTACCCACATCGCCACTAAGGGTATATATGAAAGGTAAAATCTTCATTAGACCATATGAATTGATACATGTGCGATACACAATGACAAAATATTTCAAACTGTAGCTCTGTTGGTGGTTCTCGGCATTGCATGTTTTGAAAACCAACAAACACAATATATCTTTGCAAGCAGAAGAGTCTGACTAACGTAGCTTAAATTACTTTATTAAATTGGTTGTTGGGGCAAAATATTACAGATGAAAATGTCACCTATTTCTCTTTTTTTCCCTTACTTATGGTCCATTAGTTTTTGATTGCAACAATACGTTTCTTCAGGAAAAGCATGAGCAATCTACACTAATCGCCCTTTTCTGAATTGCAAATTTTGTCTATTTTCCAGAATTGTATAGCTTTCTGGGTTCGGTCATGGGTATCACAACAATTTACACCATAAACTGCAATCCTGCCTGTTCTTGAAATCCGAGAAGAGGTTTATATTAGCACAGCAATCCTTTTGTTGATGCCATTTTTTTATATATATATAAAAAAACACTTTCTTGCTTAGCGTTATTTCCGGTTTTGTACCTCCCATGATCCCTGACTCCCCCAAAACTGCTATATTCTTGGATCCCTCCAGGGCTATGGATAAACCCTGGATACCAATATCAATCCAAAGGTACCTATAGAATCCCTGACGTGGGGAAAAGGGATGCAAATTTTGCCTAAATATGTTTGTGGGAAAAAGGTTATGACTACTTGATCATGAACTGCCCGAAATATCAAAAAGGGGGAAAAGGGCTCATTAGTGGAGATGGGATGGGGAGGTGTTGGAGGAAGCTTCGGTTCTTGAGGATTGAATGTTTTGTTGATATTACGTATGAGAGAAAATAACTGACATGCTGAAAGGAGCTCGTTAGTATGTTTAACTGATTTTGTTTTTTATTTTAATTACTTATATATGTGTTGGGGTATAGTTTCTTCTGTGAAATCAATATTTTGTTCAATAAAAGCTCTGTAGTGGGCACAGTACTTGGGGAATATGAAGTGTACATGAAGAGGTTGTCTTGTGGGTCAATTCTAAAACATTAAGGCTAGGGTATGTTTGAGAGTTTGCCCTTTTAATTTATTCAACTGTTAATTGGATTCTTTCTATTTGTCCTCTGTGATCCTATTAAGTATTTATTTTGTTTTATATAGGGACTGGGAGTGCACTTGCAGTGAGATATGTTCCCATAGCATTGCAGCAGCGAAAAATTCACCATGCCGTTGTCCCTAAAGGAAAAGGTGGTCGGTCTTCAGTCAGTGGCACAGTTGCAACAGTCTTTGGAGCAACAGGATTTTTGGGCCGATATGTTGTCAACAGACTTGGTAAGGTTTCCTCTTTTATTTAATAAAATATATAATTGATATCTGGGTTTTTAACCCCACGTAGACCACACCTCCACTCTATCTTCTTTAAACTCAGGCAGTGCTGTTTTTATTTTGCATTTGAATATTCCTAAATATGTAACAGCTAGAGTATTCAAAATGTATTTTACTTCGTATTAATTAACACGATTCATGCTTGGGCAATCCTTTGGCCTTGATTATATTATTTTCAAAACTCAAAGTTGGCAACAGATGATGCTCTCATTTAGTCTCCTGCTGAAATGATGTTTCATATACTACTCTGTAAACCTAGCACTTCATGTTTTACTCTGCTACCTCCACTTCAGGGGAAGTGATGTTTATGAGAACATTCTAGGCAAACAAGAATAGTAGGCACTGAATCAATTTTATTAAGTTCAAAAGGCAGAATTAGTAACTGTTAGTCATTGTAAAGCAAGTCTAATGTTATCAAAATATTCAGGGACAATTATAATATATAGCTCTCTTGCAATAACAAGTGTGGAACTTAATTTTGGTTATTTTTATAACCACATTAAATTGTTTAGACAAAAGGATTAAGTGTTGTTGCTGACCTCCTGTTCTTTCATTCTCCTAAAACAGTTAAATCCTAGTCTAATTTACTTTCAATTCACGTCTATGATGAACACACTTGGGTAAGAGTGCAAGATGAATACAAACCTACAGTGTGTCTTGTATCATAAACTGGACTCAAAAACTTAGGACCCAGTCATGAGTCTGGCGGTCTGAGAACCGCCAGACACGTGGTGGCGGTGCAGCCACCGCTGCACCTGCGGTCCGAACGCCCCATTATGACTTTGGCAGTCTGACCGCTGTCAGGGAACCGCATTCCTTGGCGGTGCTCTGGCCGTCCAGAAGTCGCAATATGCTTGGAGGGACAGCCGTGGTCACACCAAGCATATTACGAGTTGGCTTTCCGCCACGGTTTTCATTGCAGTTCCACCATAAAAAAGCGTGGCGTAAAGGAAACAAAAAGGGCCCTACAGGGCCCCCTGGTGCCACACGCCCTGTGGATGCACATAGGGGGGCTCAACATGTGCCACAACCCTGGTGCGCATGCACACCAGTTCCTGCACGGCATGGATGTTACAGTACACTCCGTGCAGGAACCTTGTGACGTTCTCATTCCAGTGCCGGCACGACCTCGTTTGAAAGAGGCACCGTAGCAGAATTGTGATTTACAATGCCAACAGTTGAAACTCGCACAAATGCGAGACCTATTGCATTGCAAATGCTTGTTTAAAACTATTTGTGATTAATTATTTAGTGATTTTGGATAGGTGACTTTCTCCTCCAGCTTATAGCCTTTTTTCCAGAGGCGTTCCACCCCTTTACGGTCCCATTTTTGCTCCAGAAGTTCTTGATTAAACCATTTGGCCGTTCAATTATGTTGTGTGTTGTTCCCAGTCTTCAAAGGAGCTAGAGCAAATATTTGTTTATTGGCAGTCTGCAGGCAAGTATCTAGTATAGGAGTGTTTCTAGACAATTTGGCGGTAAAAACATACGGGGTAACTAGCTACTATTTGCGTATATGTTTTACAGAGGCAACGTTATTAGGAAGGCCCAGGGAAGCTGATGGGTCATAAAATGATCAGACCAGGCCTCCGGAGCAGGGGGGAGTAACTTTTATGTAATTGCCGTTAGCAAAAATGGGGTCTAAGGTATGCCTCCCAATATGCGTGGGATAGTGAACCAACCAACCAGAACCCCAAAGTCCTTCACAAAAGACGATATTGAAGGGCATTGGGACTCTTCCATATGCTTGTTAATGTCCCTTAATACAATAAATGTTGAATAACTAATGACACAGGAAAGAAAAATATCCACCACGGCGTTTGAAAAAGCCCTGGCTTGTCCCGGAGTATGATATATCAGGAGGCCTGTTATGCAATGGGAACAAGTGAGCGATAAAGAAAAGAGGGCTGATTCACAGCCCGAGATGGTGATTTTCGTTAGCTTACATTGAAACTCACTTTAAAAAATCATTGCCATCCCTCCCCCTTTTGATTTAGTCTGTCCAGTCTCAACAAGACATATCCGTCGGGGACCGCATGCATAACTTATAATGCACATTGAGCATGTAACCAAGTTTCTACCAGAAATAGGGCTGCCGGCTGTTGCATACTCAGCAAATCTAAGATCTCAAATTTATGTTTACTTGGAGACCTACAATTTAAAAAAAAACATTTTGTCCATACCCCGGGAACCTCTTTCTTTACCTTCCATCGGCGTAGGTAGAGTATTAAAAAGAAATTTACACTTACCACAGCCCTTTCCCCAGAGCCAAGCTTAATCGAATGCAGGCATTCCTTAGCCACAGCTAGTCGAAGCGCTAATATTTCGGCAGTTGAGTAGCAAACTAAGTCCCCAAGAAAATGGGCAGGAGGTCGGGCCCCTGGCGTCGTCTAAGTGCAGACATGCTTGCCTTTGGCACACCTCCAATGTACGGACGCTCAGCTGCCATAGTTTTATAGCTCGCCGCTTATGCCATGGCTATTAGCCAAGAAGGAAAAAAACAGAGGAGAGGCGGACCACTCCCTCCAAGCCCCGTTACTCCTCTCCAACAGTGCAAAAAGAAAAACAAGGGAAGGAGAAGCTGCACACTACCAAATAAAAGTTAAAAACTTGAATGGCATTTCAAAAAACAATATTAGAAAGTCGGAGGCAGACCACCGAAATGGCTGCCAACCGAGGGAGGGAGCCAGGCACCTCCCTGCTCGTAGTGCGCTACAAGGAACTAAAAGAGGTGAAGAGCGAGGCACCTCCCTGCGCATAGAGCCCTTCAAGGAATTAAATGGCAACACTTCCAAATGGGCTTTCGGAGTCCAACTATACCAGTGCGTGTCTCTTACAGCAAAGGAGAAATCCGCAGACCCCGCACACCTGCCACAGTTTTATAGCCCGCCTGTTAGACCTGGCACCATTGGCGTGGGTCTCCCTTCCATTTTTTGCTGTTGCTTCATGTATTTTGCTGGTGTTAAATGCTTTGGGTACTAAGCCACTGCTGTCCAGTGACACAGTGCGAGTGCTCTCTACTGAAAATTGATGTATTGATTAGTGGTTCCATGATTGGATATTTGGCTTACTTGTCAGACCCTAGTACAGTGCACTGAGTGTGCCCAGGGCGTGTAAATCGAAATGCCGCTAGTGGGCTTGCAGCACTAGTTGTGCCACCCACAGAAGCGGCCTTGTAAAATGTGTCTAAGGTCTGCCATTGCAGAGCCTGCGTGCAGTCTGGTACTGTCATGCTGACTGGGCAAGCGCACCCACTTGTCAGTCCCTGAACCTTCCCTTTTCTTCATATTAGTCACCCCTATGGTAGACCCAAGGGCTGGGTGCATTGTAGAAGGGCCTTGTAAAATGTGTCTAAGGTCTGCCATTGCAGAGCCTGCGTGCAGTCTGGTACTGTCATGCTGACGGGGCAAGTGCACCCACTTGCTAGTCCCTGAACCTTCTCTTTTTTTCATATTATTAACCCCTAGGGTAGGCCCAAGGGCTGGGTGCATTGTAAGTATAAGGTAAGACAAACCCTGATGTGTGAGGCATGTCCTAATATTGAATTACAGCCCATTTCGTTTTTCACTACTGCAAGGCTACCTGTTCTCATAGGCCAGAATGGGCTGTTAGAATTGGTACACTTTATAATCCTAGCAGACTCGGAGAACCTGGTAGAAATTCGAGTTTAGTATGCCCGGACTCCGAATATTAAAATACATCTTTTAGTAAAGTTTATTTTAATATTCTGTGTTTGCAAATACCCCTTTTAGAAAGTAGGTATTTGCTTATTTATATATTTATTTTATTTTTAGAGTTTTATATAGCGCGAACTTGAACCAATTAGGTTATCAGAGCGCTTTACATAGCACCAGTTCCGTTACATGTTATCAAGCATTCTACATGGAATCAGTTACAAATACATAAAGAACACATTACTTTTTGTTCTAATGAATAGGGTATCTCTTCACACGAGGGAAGGTATACACCTGGCTCTACTCCGACAGTCACACAGGCAACTAGTCGTTAAAGCTATATCTCTAGACACAGGAAGGGGATACACTTGGATAGTTCTGGTGAATAGGGTATCTCTTCACACGAGGGAAGGTATACACCTGGCTTTACTCCGCCAGTCACACAGGCAACTAGTCGTTAAAGCTATATCTCTAGACACAGGGAGGGGATACACTTGGATAGTTCTAGTGAATAGGGTATCTCTTCACACGAGGGAAGGTATACACCTGGCTATACTCCGACAGTCACCCAGGCAACTAGTCGTTAAAGCTATATCTCTAAGCACAGGGAGGGGATACACTTGGATACAATCTACAAATCACATAGGATCCTAGTCATTAGAGTTATCTTCAATCTACACTGGAGGGATATGACTGGAAATACTCTAGGGTCACATAGGAGTGGTAGAGAGTATAAAGGTCCACGGCACACACTAACGATAAGAGTCAACTAAATAAAACTCACATAGGAATACACATAGGAAGGGATATGACTGGTTAAACTCTAATAGACGCATAGGGGTGGTATATGGTGTAGGGACTTCAGCGAAGACCAAAGCTTAGCATTGTTGCAATAGGTCAAAGATGCAATCACAGCAGAGAGGAATGGTGGGTGGGATGCAAGGTATGGAGGGAGGGCTAGAGTCCAGCGAGAACTGTCCGAAGAACAGCAGCAAAGTGTCATTCAGGGTAGCACACAAGTCGAGCAGTCCCGGAGGGAAGGTGGGAACCTAGGGGGGAGATGAAGAAAGAAGTCCAGGAGAGAAGGTGGAAGCCCAGGTGGGGGACGACGTTAGAAGCCAGCCGCAGGTGCGTCGCCATCCTGGAGAGCCTGCGGTCATCCGGCTCGGTGGGCGCGAGAGTGCGCAGGGTGGTGGGGGTGTTGGTGCGGTCACGCGTTGGCCATGGGGCGCTGCCCAGACATGTTAAGAGCAGTGGTGGTCATCCTCGCTCTGCGGTCACTGGCGGCCGCCATCCAAGGTCCAGGCGAGTTGCAGGGAGGGTGGTGCGAGGGGGAGCCTCTGCAGCACTATGTTAGCGGGAGGCTCCGCTAGGAATCAGCGAGCAGCCAGCGATCCTACCTCCCGGGTTGTTGTTGTCGGGTGGCAGATCAAACGTCCGGCAGATCGCAGAGGCAGATGCAAGCGAGTGTCACCGCCAGGGATCCCTGAAGAGGGCTCACCCCCGCAGGCAAGAGCCACAGAGAGAGCCTGCGGAGTTGCCCCTGGGAGAGGCAGCAAGCGCTGGGGCCAGATGGTCAAGCAAAGCAAGCAAAGGCGCCGATCGTTAGCTGGGAGTCACACCGGGCCGCCATTTTAGGGTCAGGCAGGCGGGGGAAGGCGGATTCTAGCCGTGGCCACCCCCGGTGTCTTGCCGCTACAGAGGCCCCCGGAGACTATCTTCAAATAGAGGCAGCCCCTGCGTTCCTCAGATTTCGCCTGTCAGCCCGTCAGCGTACCTCCCATAGATAGTTGAGGTCATCGGCGCTCCGGCCGCCATTTTGCCCGCGGCCGTCCTCTCCTCGCGTCTCCTCCAGATCCAGCTACCGCGGCGCCAGGGGCGATCGGAGCAGCCCCGCAGGTGTCCTGCACCTTCCGCTTCCTGTGGGTGCCGAAAACAGCCCCCGGGCCACTGGGGAACCGCCAAACTAGGCTCCCGAGCAGCGCCGAGCAGCGCCGGAGCCGGGAGCCGAGATTTGAGATTTGCCTAACCATTTGAGCCTGCCTCTGTCCGTTGTGTATTCTTTGTCTGGGTTTGTGTGTGACAGGGCTGGGGAATTCCGGGAGACAGGCTGGGGCAGCCTGGTGGTGAATAGAGAGATCTGCATCTATATAGTGGGGGGGGGGGGGGTTGCACCTGGGACTTGAATAGGGCTGGGCCTTCCCTCTACAGTGCCGGCTCCACCTCCTGTGGTGAGGCTGATGTCTCTGCCCTGCACACTGAAAGAAGAGAAGGAAGACTGTCAACAAAGTGCTCCAGGACTGTACTTGCCTTCCACAATGCTGGCTTCACCTCCTGGGGGCATTCTGATGTGCCTGCCCTGTGCTGTGAAAGGGAATGAGAAGTCTGGTGAACAGAGTGCTTTAGAACTGGTTTGGACCAGGCACAGGCCCCTCTCCCCTCGGAGAACAAAGGATATTGGGGTATAAGTATTGGGACCCTGATCCCATGAAATTAGATCACTCCTGGAACTGACAAGATAAAACCTCTGCAGAGAAGGGACCTGAAGAAACTGAGTAGAGACTATTCCCAAGCTGAAGTGCTGCTTGGGGGATTGGCCTGCAGTGGTTGCCTTGCTGCCAAAGGGAGGAGAGAGACTTTGTGGACTTTTCTTTTCAACTTGTGCAAAGATCTCCAAGGTCTTGTAAGAGAGCTTGCCCCCTGACCGAAGTCCCAGGACCAGTGGACTTCACCAGCTTTTGTGAATTGCTGCTGGAAACAAGTGGCTACAGAGGCAGGGAGCTGTGACCGACTCTCATGACCGGCCCGGTGTCCTGTAGGCACCGCACCAAGCAACGTCCGCCTCGAACAACGCAAGCTCTGTGCTCACCGACTCCGTCCTGACACAGTCAACGAGCCGTAGCCTGCACCGCGACTGGAAGGACACCGCAACGTGCAACATCTCGCTACACCGAATCGAACTGGTCTGACCGACCCGGTCACTGCTGCTGACTTCGAGACCTGTGACCGCACCGGAGTTGGGCACCGCCTCGCATGCTTTGCGACACACCGCTTGACTCTCACCCCTGTCCGGACTGATCGACGCCGACTCCCGAACTCAGGCTCTGTCGCCGCACCGTAAAGCTGTAAGCACCGCAACGAGCAACGTCCGCCTCAAACAACGCAAGCTCTGAGCACACAGACTCTGTATCGACGCCGTCTACTAGATGTAGCCTGCACCGCGACTGGAAGGACACCGTGACATGCAACACTTTCTTTTTTTACACCGCGACGACCTCCGTAACCGGTTCGCACATCCGTGCCGGCTGCCTCAAGGAAAATGTACTGTGACTGAGTCTGTCGACATTTGAGTGGGCCCGAACCGCAGCTGTCCGCTGGATTGTTAGACTCTGTGTTGTTTGCAGCAACGCTGTAGCCGGACAAGGCTACCAACTAGCACAGAACCTTGAATTAAGCCTTTTTAACCTGAACTCCTGAAACTTAATAGTACTGTGGATTCTTTTTGTCGTTTATTGGTCTTGTGATAACTCTATATAAAGTATAGCTTATTTTTTTTATATAAAACCTTTGTGGTGTCCATTTGTAGTGTTGTCACTGGGTTACTGTATGTGGTCACAACTGCTTAACTTACATCGCCTCTGAAATAAGCCTTGACTGCTCGCGCCACGCCGCCTAGAGAGTGAGCAGGGGTTATTTTGAAAGACTAATTCCCTTGCCCTGACTAGAGGAGAGGTTCACTACTTGTCACAATTACCTACCTGTGCCAACCAGAGACCCCCCAATTCTAACACCGCCTCTAAGGGCGTGGCTAGTGGCCAAGAAGAAATAAAACAGAGGGGAGGCAGACAACCCCCTGCGAGCCCCGTTTCTCCTCTCACAGAGTGCAAAAAGAAAAGCAAGGTAAAGAGAAACGGCACACTACCAAATAATAGTTAAAAACCTGAATGGCATCTAAAAAAACAATACTAGAAAGTCTGATGCAGACCACCTAATATGGCCACCAACCAAGACCAGGAGCCAGGCACCTCCCTGCGCCTACTGCGCTACAAGGAACTAAAAGAGGTGAAAAGTGACTTGGGAGCCCGGCACTTCCCTGCGCCTAGAGTGCTACAAGGAAACAAATGGCAACACTGCCAAATGGACTTTCATAGCCCAAGTATAGCAGTGCATGTCTCTTACAGTGGAGGAGATTTCCTCCTTCAAGTTGTAATCTGACGTGCTGGTGGTGGCAACTAATGCGGGGCCGCCGCAGTGGGGTGCCACCTGCCCTCGCACCACCAAAAGTCATAATTAGGCGCCTAATGCTTTCCTGTTACATGGTGTCTTGGCAGTCTAAAAACTGGACAGTTTAGTCCACTGCTTACTAAAGTCTTCTTTCGCACATTTCCCCTCGCCCCAATTATCTAAAAGTAAACATCCCTATCATAAATGAAGTTACAGAAATAATGTCCAAATGGGCAATTGCTCAGAGCGAAAGTGCAGCATGGACTATTGGATTGGTGCAAGTTGGGTGTCTATTGTAGTTGCAGAATTAAAAGTTGTACAGTGAAGTTGCTAGGTAACACCTTTCACTGTCTTGATGATTATGTGCGTGGGAACAGGCATTAACCACGCAAACTGAACCACACGTGCCATTACAACACCAGCATTACCACTATTGCTTCTACCACGCAAATGTGTTTACCAAACATATACCTTTACCACGCTTGCCTTTGCAACGATTTTCGTTGTAAAGCATATGCGTGGTAAAGGCAGTCAGCGCTCTGAGGAACAGGTGGGGAGTGAGAATTGAAGAGGGACTTTCTGCCCGGACAAGATTGGGAGGAAAGGGAAGGATCAGGCGTGACTTGGCGAGTAGTTTTCTGGTTTTAGGGATGGAGTTGGTGTAGTTTCTAGGGCTGGGGTCCGGTTTTAGTGCTCATGGTGGGGGCTGCTGGGGTGGGTTTAGGGCTGGGGTAGGGGTAGTTTTAGGGCCTAGGGTAGGGGTTGGGGTGTAACCTTTACCACGCATATGTCTTTACCAATCATGCCTTCACAACAAAATTTGTTGCAAAGGCATGCGTGGTAAAGATGTGGTCATGGTAAACACAATATATGATATCCATATCCATACTAATATAATAAAGAGAGAGCCCAAACCTTTGAGGCGGGTAATCTCAGGAACCACAGCACCAATCACAACACCCAATACAGCGTTGGAAAGGGCAGTTGCAGCAGAAGAACATAGGCTATGCAGACGCCCACCATATACATTTAAAAGGTAAAAGAACCGTGCCAGCAAAGTAGTCCCTTGTGGGTGTGAATGCGTTGTGCTGGGGGGCGTGACAAACGCTGGGGGCGTGTGGTACGTTCCTCCCTTCATGCCATGTCTCATATCGTGTGCTAATCCCAGCCTGCTCCCTATAAATACCCCTGCACCCCATAATCATAACCCAGCCTTACTCCTTAAAATACCCCAACACCCTTAAACACTAACCCTTCTTAACCCTATAAATATACCCTGTACCCCAAAACCCAAACCTATCCCTAAACCCAAAAATACCCCTCTACCCCAAAACCCAAACCTAGCCCTGAACCCTATAAATAGCCCTGTACCTCAAAACCCAAACCTACCCCTGTACCCTAAAAATACCCCTGTACCCCAAAATCCAAACCTAGCCCTGAACCCTAAAAATACCACTGTACCCCAAAACCCAAACCTACCCCATAACCCTAAAATACACCTGTACCCCAAAACCCAAACCTAGCCCTGAACCCTTAAAATACACCTGTACCCCAAAACCCAAACCTACCCCTGAACCCTAACAATACCCCTATACCCCAAAACCCAAACCTAGCCCTGAACCCTAAAAATAACCCTGTACCCCAAATCCCAAACCTACCCCTGAACCCTAAAATACCCCTGTACCCCATAGCCCTGAACCCTTAAAATACACCTGTACCCCAAAACCCAAACCTACCCCTGAACCCTGAAAATACCCCTGTACCCCAAAACCCAAACCTAGCCCTGAACCCTAAAAATAACCCTGTACCCCAAAACCCAAACCTAGCCCTGAACCCTAAAAATAACCCTGTACCCCAAAACCCAAACCTAGCCCTGAACCCTAAAAATACCCCTGTACCCCAAAACCCAAACCTAGCCCAGAACCCTTAAAATACCCCTGTACCCCAAAACTCAAACCTACCCCTGAACCCTAAAAATACCCCTATACCCCAAAACCCAAACCCAGCCCTGAACCCTAAAAATACCCCTGTACTCCAAAACCCATACCTATCCCTAAACCCTAAAACTACCCCTGTACCCCATAACCCAAAACTATATCTGAACCCTTAATATACCCAAACACCCCAAAACATATACCTCAGTACCTCAAAACATATACCCCTATACCCATACTTACCTCATCCAAACATAAAAAAAAAAATGATTTTACCATTCATGCATTTACAACGAATTTCGTTGCATGGTAAAAGCATATAAAATGTAATGCTATGCGTTATAATGGCATTGCGGAGTCATGGTACTTTCGTAATGAAAGTATGCGGAGTGATGGTATGCGGAAAGAAAGTTGCGGAATAATGGGTGCTTACCCTCCCCCGGTAAGTACATTGGTGGCACGGCGGCCCACATCTCCATACTCCTATTTTTTCACCACCCAATTGAAAAATGCACAGGTCTCTCTCATTGATAGCCAGCACTGACATACACTTTTAGACACACCTCCCGCCACAAGTTCTAGAATTGTGAACTTTTTAGAGCTGGGGAGCTACGTTAGAATCTTGGCATCAGCTCAACATCCTGTGATTCCAGGCAAATCGCTTTGTGTCCCCGTGCCTACCACAAATGAACGTGTTCTTTTGTAATGTAAATTGTGCTCATGCCATGTTGTCGAGTTCGCGCTATATAATATTGCAAGGAAAAATAAAGTAGGGAAACTCGAGTTCACACACTACTGAACGCTCACTCTTAAGTGCATCAGCAGTGCACTGTGAATCGGAGCGTTTCACAGGCCTGTCACAGATAAGAAATGCTATCAAAACACGAAATCCTAAAAAACAATATGCTACTGGCCGGCATCCATTCATACCCGGACAACGTCTGGACGGGATATATATATTTGTGAAGGGCGTCTGACGAAGGCACACTTACGCCGAAATGCATTATGCCCAGCAAAACTGTATTAAAGAATCTTCCGAAGCCCCATGGTGTCCTCTGACCTCTTTTCACCTAGAGGGGTCGCGCTTGTTATATATATATATATATATATATATATATATATATATATATATATATATATATATATATATATATATATATATATATATATAATCACAAGAAATCTTCAGACCTCCACTTGCGCGGCGAAAGAAGAGGCGGACCCCACGATATCCAGGCAAGTTAATTTTATTCACAAGCCTTCAAAATGCAACGTTTCGAGTACTGGCGTACTCTTGTTCACACACCACATTTGTGTTTTTGATATTCTTTTATGTTGTTGGTTCTGACCCCACCTATGGGCCACACCTCCCACACGTGCATCACATGATCCAATCTGCGGCCCGGATTAAGTAATTTAAAGCAACAGTGCACCACTATGTATATAATGAAAATCACAGATGTTGGTCAATGTCGCAATAGTACATTTAAAATCAATAGCGATAAACATAATGCCGCTAATGTCAATTCCTCCACAGTGAACACTGTTGGGTAGATACAAATAAATATTACTGTATGAATACATTAATAACTTTTTTATCTTTGCTGCCTAAATGCAGAAAATGATCCACTAACTGATTTAAAATGATATGCCTACATGCATAATTCATAACTCAATAAGCTAAATATATAATGGACCAATCAAATGTATAGACATATAATAACATTATAAGCAAATTTAAATGCTAGGCCTGACGCAGTGCTGTTGAAACTTAAAACAGAGCTCAGCTGGATTATGTGCAGAAAAGGAATTGCCCCTAAATGCACCTTAGTGTACAACCGTGACTATAAGCTACAGTCCTATATATTTATTAAAATTTATACATTTATAAATTTCATACTTCATAAATATTAAGACCTATTTACAAAAAATTATTTACAATAATAAAAAAGTGTTCCTATATATTCACAGTGTAAAATAACCACCAAAAAGTAACCAAATACTATTTAAAAGACCGCATTGTTTGAAAACATAAACAACCAATCTAAAAACGGTAGTAGGACTGCAAGTCACCATACTAGAGTACATTATTATTTATGTCATAATGTATATCTTGTGGATTACTCCTATGTACTCCGTTGTAATGTACACAGTGAAAATTGCTGAAACCTCCAACATGGAGGTATGGCGGCCTGACTGTAGTGTGGATGCGATTGAACAGTAATTCTACAAAAAATTGTGCAAATCCTCAGTCGCATTCCACCCATTGGGTTGTTTGCTGTCAAGCTTGATCATGTACCGCGTCTCCAATCTGCGTAGTAATTTATCGCGGTCGCCACCGCGTCTAAGAGGGGCAACAGCGTCAATTACATAATATGTAAGACAAGACAGATCCCTGTTGTGTCTGATGTTAAAATGACGCGCCACTGGATACGCCCCATCGTGATTGACAATGGCACGTAGGTGCTGCAATATCCTGACATGCACCTGGGCGCCGGTACTGCCCACATAGCGCAGACCGCAGGTGCATGTCAGGACATAAACAGCGAACTCTGTGCGGCAATTGTAATTGCCGTGAATGGGTATTTCCGTGTTGGAGAATGGAGTGCTGTAATGGGTGATGTTTTGGCCATATTTACAAGCTCGACAGGAGAAACATTTATGTAAGCCTTTGCCTCCAAACCACTCATTGGCCCTGGGAAGTTCAGGGCTGAATTTGACAAGCTTATTGTGCAAACTAACTGCACGTCTGAATGTGAAGTAGTGTGGCTCACTGGTTAGAGGCGGCAGACCCGAGAGCAGAGGACGGCCCGGGACCAGGGTTCGATTCCCGACGCGGCAGGTTTCTGGACCAGGGTCAGCGGACTCGATAATTCTCTCGCCTCGGTGCCCACTCTGATCAGCGATCACACTCGGCAACTCTGGGCATAAGCTTGCCTCATCTTCACTAACGGCCCCACCAGACCGCCGGGGATGCCTGGTCTCACCCTGGAGATACCCATTAAGGGACCATCTCACAGGGAAGCCAGGAAGGGTTTCGCGGCGGTCGAAGCGCGGAGATACTCCTCCGGGAGTCGATCCTAGCGCTATATAAACTTGCAATTAATTAATTATTAATTAATTAATGTCACCACTGGTCTATCAGGGGTCCTATCACGAAGAACACCATCTGTCTTGAGTATTGCCCAGTGTTTGTTGACAATGGATTGGATTCGGCGATGTTGCCTGCTGTAAGTTGTTATTCGTCTAACAGTGTCTGCACTGGCGTTAACGTCATGGGGTTTGGGTGCCAGCAGAGAGACTCTTGACCGTTAGCTGCTCTTTTCTAATGCGTTGGATAAGCAACTTTTGCTGTAACCCCTAGCTTGGAGTCTTGCCATCATGGCAACTGCTCCCTCCTCAAATTTCTCCTGAGTGTTGCAAATTCTTTTTAAACGCAACAACTCACCCAGAGGGATACTGGTTATGACGTGTCTAGGATGACCACTGCTGGCGTGTAGAATGCTATTGCCAGCAGTGGGTTTCCGGTGCAATGATGTACCAATCACTGCACCATTAATGCTAATGCAGGCATCTAGAAATTCAGCAGATGAACTGCTGATGTTTGATGTAAAAAATAAATTGAAATGGTTGGTGTTGAGAGTATCAACAACCTTTTTTGCACTATTTGTATCGCCCTCCCATACACAGATAACATCGTCGATAAATCGCATCCAATGCTTAACATGTTCAATACCAGGGACGCTTATGAGATCCCGCTCCTCCCACAGCCCCACGTGCAAGCACGCGTAGCTGGGAGAGAAGCAGGATCCCATAGCAACACCGCGTGCCTGTCTCCAAATGTCCTTACCAAACAAAAAATAATTATTGTTAAGGCACCACTGCACCAAGTCACATATCATTTTGTTATGACTGTAGTATGCACAGGATTTTCGTCCCAAGAAATGTCTAATTGCCTCAATGCCCTGAGTGTGTTGGATACATGTATACAGTGACTCAATATCTAACGTGATAATGCACCAATTGTCTTGCCACTGTATGGACTCCAGCTTGGTCAAAAAGTCCCCTGTGTCCTTAATATAGCTGGGCAACATTTGGACGTGCTCCTGTAAATAAAAATCAATGTAACGTGAAATGTTCTCACCCATACATTTGATCGCTGAAATGATGGGTCTCCCCGGTGTTGGATCTTTCATTTTGTGCACCTTGGGAATAAGATACAAATGTGGCATAACCGGATGTTCCACCAAGAGGAAAGCACATTCAGTTGCTGAAATCAAGTTGCTTCTTTTGTAGGATAACAACCTTTTTTTATATATATATATATATATATATATATATATATATATATATATATATATATATATATTTGATCAAGAGGCCGGTGGGTCTCGAAACGCGTAGCGATTAAAAAAGAATAAACTTGGTGTTTTCTACCCTCGCTTCGAGTGCGCATTAAATCCTTTCTGGGAACCTTTGGAACTTGTGCAAAAAGTTACCAGCGTTGGGGTCCTCCCGGCATATGCGCCACCTGACTACGGGAACCATTCAGGAAGGATCCCTTTTGGATTATGGATGTATATATATATATATATATACACTGCTGTAAACACAGCATTGTTAAGGCATGCAATGTAATTACATGTGTAGTTTCGTCATTTAACATCCTGTGCGTTACTCTGGATCGCTCAAATGCTTTTAAACTGCTTCATGTTGGTATCTGAAGAGAGTTCTGGTGCCCATGGAGGTTGTAATGAAAGGGTTCTTGACCATATTTCTCAGTAAACAGATTCTTCACTAATCAACTGGGTAGCAGTTATTTGTGAAGTTTTGAGCGGAGTGCAATTATACTTAAATTTCTTTTTTCCTTTTTAAATTAGCAGCATTTGTCTATCTGAATTGATTGTATCTTATCTGTTAATTATTGAAATGTAAGTATTCAAACCGTTTGCTTTGTTCGGCAGCGAATTTGGGCTTTTGGGAAGTTCTGTCCCTAGTCTCTGCATTGCTCTAGTTCGATCATTTTTGGCGTTTTTTATATCTGGGAAGATGAAACGATAAGAGCTAGGAAGCACATTGCTGAAATAGGATGCTATAGAAGTCTTTTGACTAAGTTGATTTCCTATCGCCTTTTTTGAACTGGGTCGACAGCTTGTCTGCTAGAGATTGTCTTAACAAAAAAGGAACAAAATAGACTCTATAGAGAGAGGGTGTTAGACTTGGTATCTTTGGTGTGTTGTGCTAGATTTCCTTTTTGCTGCCTTAGATGCTTTGGGCACTTTACCACTGCAGTGTCTCTGCGCAGTTTTGAACTGCCATGTCGTCCTGGAAAGCCCTAACCTTCCCTTTTCTTACATGTAAGGCACCCCTATGATAGGCTGATGGTACGCCCATGGGCAGAGTACAGTGTATGTGAAAGGTAGGACATGTACTGGTGTGTGTGGCATGTCCTTTTAGTGAAATACGGTATATTTCGTGTTTCACTATTGAAAGGCTATCTGCCCCTTAGGATACTTTGTAATAGGTATTACTTCCCATTGGGGCAAGATGTAGAAATAAAGTTTAGGCTCTCTGAACTCTGAATTTAATAACACATATTTTAATAAACATGTTTTTTTAAATTATGTATTTTAGTGGGTCCCAAACTGTGGTCCTTGGACCCCCAGGGGTCCTTGACTCGTTCCAAGAGAGTCCGCAAGCAGCAGTTTTAAAAGCACTGCAAAGCTCCATGTATAATAAGCAGTTGTAGGGCAACAATACATGTGTCAAGATAACTCAAGTTATTAATGTACCTGCTGGAGAGAGATGAGTTTTGTCAGGTTGGCAGCTTTGACTCATCTAAGAGAGCGCAGATGGTTAATATACCTGCTGCATAGAGATTCTTTTGTTACTGTTAAGTTCATAAGTTACAATCGTCATCTAGCACAGTTTGCTATGAACTGCCATTAGAGAACTGCATGCAAACTACAATGTACAAGTAAGTAAGTTATGTTTTTTGCCTGTCTTTCATTATCCTGATGCTGCTAAAAAAGTTGTTTTGTATAGAAATACATTCTTATTATGAAAGTCAAATCTAACCACTGTTATATTCTGAATTCTGGGTTTGTGCTTCTCCAGACCAAGCACTCTTACCTGTATGGATGACGTGTAAAGATGAGAGGCACTGTCGGAGGGTAATATTGAGGGAATCATTGAAAAGCCCCAATAAAGATTGTTGTATCCTGTTGCACTGTAAGGTCAACATTTGCTGCTTTAAAAGCGAATACAATTAAATATATAATGACAAATGTGGTGTAGAATGCAACATTGTCCCCAAATTTTCTTGGTGTGTGATTCTCCCCCAGCCCCACCCCCACCACCCCACCCCAAACTCCCTTTGTACTGGTCAGGCTCACTCGCTGCACCTGGTGTGCATCATACAGGGACTGCTCTGACAGCATTTGCCATAGCTCCTTTGGATTTCCAGTCTGGCCTGGCAGAAGCAGGAGCCTCATACTGCGAAATAAAACCAAGCATTGAAAAGTTAGTCTCTGAGATGCAGCACCAACCATCCCATTAGAATTGTTGCATTTTTGCTATTTTTTTCAATATAAAATATGAAAATCTTTAGTAATGAGAGTATTTTTTGGGTGTGTTTGTGTTTTTTTTGTGAATTGCTGTTTTAATGTTTGAAATGTAAATGGTATAATTTGCTTAGGGGTCCCCAGCTTCCAGTAGTGACTCAATGCGGTTCTCAGGAGTCAAAAAAATTGGTAACCACTGATGTATTTGAAAATGCCACTTTTAGAAAGTGGGCATTTTCTTGTTTAACCATTCTGTGTGCCTCTGCCTGTTAGTTGATTGACTGTCTGATTTTGAAGTGACAGGGGGCTGGGGATGTGCATTCACTGTAGACAGCCACTGGGGGGCGGGGGGGGGGGGGGGGTTGAGTTGTAACTGGCCCTTTCTGGAAGTCTCAGAACTGAGCTGAATATACCTTGGCTGCATTTAGAGTAGTGGGAGGAGTTTCCTTGCACCGGAAGGGCCCGTCTCCCTTGCACAATGGTGGTGGTCATACTGCACCAGTGAGGGCAGAACTGGTTTGGACTGGGCTCAGAGACTCTTGCACAAAGAAGAACAAAGACAAAATGGGGTGTAGGTAGTGGACCTTAAACACCAGAACTTTAGATCACTTCTGAACTCAAGAGGAACCTTTGCCACGGAGAAGAGCTGGAGAGCTGTGTGGAGCAGGACTGCCCCTTTGCTGTGGGCTGTGTGGAGTTAGCCTGCAGTTACTACTTCTGCCAGGAAAAGGACAAAGACTTGAACTTTGCTGTGAACCCTGCTTGAAGAAGAATCTCCAAGTGCCTTGGTGTGCTGACCTCCTGTTCCGAAGTCTCAGAGACACAAAGAATTCATTCCCAGCTTTCCCGAACTTTATTACTGAGAGTTCGGACCTGCCAGGAGGTGCCTACTCCAGTTTAGACCTCTAGAGGTTGTTCCTGCTGTTGGGAGCTGAAAGCAACTTGAAAGAAGTAAGAAAACCTGTCTCCAACGCAGTCTGTGAGGCTGCGGCCTGTACCACTCATTAAGTGCACGTCGCACCACCCGGTCTGCACCACAGCTTTGACGCCTGCAGTTATCTGCATTTCACGACACCAGTGCTCACACCCGCTCTGGCATCGCCAGTGTCTGCATCCTGTGATTGTGGCGCCGATAACTGCAGCGGGCGACTCCATAAACACGCCCACTTTGCACCGACTTCCCCTGTCCTGGATTCGACACATCGCCTCCTCACTGACATCATGCCTCGCCTCCCCCATGGCAGCTATTAAGCTGGCCTCGACTGCCGCGCCGCTGTGCATTGTCATAGACTTCGTTATCTGAAGGTACCGTTTGTTTGGGTGTCCAGCGGATTATGACCCTGGAGGAGACCGGAACCGACCAAATGTAAACAAATGGTTCTGAAGTGCTATTAAACCATTTGTTTTTGCATTATTTATTTAAAAGTGATACCGGCTGAAATCTTGCTGGCTGAACTTCAGCAACAAGACTGCCCCAACAAGATTGAAAGTGGCCTCCACCCTTTCAGCCCTCCAGGTAAATATGAGATAGTGAAAGTCTGGCTCTGTTCCTGTGTCCTATGATAAACCCATATGTTGCGTACCATTTGTATTGGAAGAAGTGTAAGAAAACTTGTGTTCCGACAAAACGGAACTACTGATCTTCGGAAATAAGACCTCCCAAAGGGCCGCCGCCTGGTGGCTGACAGAACTAAGACCAACATCCACCAACCACACCAGAAATCTGGGTATCATCCTACATGGCAATCTCGACCTGGCAAGTCAATAGGTCAGCAAGTCAAGATTGATTCAAATGGCTGCCACACCAGACGAACGGTCATACAAGCACTCTTTAGAAGCTGACTCAAGTACGGCAACACACTCTCTAGGCAGCTCATACTCAGACTTCCGACCATGCAAAATTCCGCGGTAAGACTCATACTCCATCATCCTCGCCTAACCTACATCTCACCCCACCTCAGACAATTCCACTGGCTCCCCATTCACAAACACAGTCAATTCAAACTCCTCACGCACATGTGTAAAACTTTGCATAAAAGCTGCATAGAATTTCACTAGCCCACCAGACACCTACTTTCAGCCTCAAACTCACTTGCAGCGTTACCAAAAATAGAGAAAGGTATTCTCTTGTTCACATACATCATACCTGAAGCATGGAACGACCTACCACAACACATCGGAGCCTCCTGCTCGCTTCTTGAGTTTCGTAAGAGGCTGAAAACCTGACTCTTTGAATAACTGTGTAGACCCCACGCATACGCACCTGCTTATGCACCTAGATACCCTTATGGGTGATTACTGAGCTATACAAATCATCATAACATTGTGCACAACTTTAATCACTCCCTACAGATTATGTTGCTTTTCCTCGCATTAATTTGAGGAATGCTTGCCCAAACTTTGATGTTTGCAGGACATTCTGGGTATGAAAAATGGCAGCACCCAAACAAGCAATACCACTGTGGGATTTTCCAACATCCAGTTGGGATGGTGGGTTTCCCTGGGAGCCATCGAACCCCTGGATCAAATATTGCAACCATATACAGTGGCAAAAACAACACTTTAAAACCTAGTTTTCTCCCTGGACATGGTTGCATTTCTTAGGCCTTTCCTATTCTAGGTGATATTCACAGCCACACATGGGAGTTATCTTTTTTGGAGGAGGATGGGTATGTATTGTTGAGGCCCACTAGCACGGTATTTTTAATTCCACACCCACTCCACCATCACCACACTTGCACCACACATAGTCATCTCACAAAACCAGTGCTCCAGCGTAGTCGCCTTGTCGCAGCACGCCCCTTTTCGTAGAGAACTGGGATGGCCCCAATGATGAAGCATGTCACCGTGGGGCAACCCCGGTGAGTGAGGGGACTCTAGAAAGAAATTTTTCTTTCTTACACATTTTTGGTACACACTGACTTAGTAAGCAGTGACCATACACACACCTACCAGGTCTCTGGACCCTTGACATAGGGTTCCTGTATTTCGTACACAGACTGGAGGCCGACCTGGTCTGGTTTAACCTCCTTCTCCCTCTTTTTTGTTTATGTATGTGGATTGTAGGACAGCTGCTCTCTTCAAATTCGAGTTTCCCCTCACATATGTATGAAGATATTTGGAATTGTTTCCCAAGTTCACTTTTGTGAATTTATGTCAATTAAGAAAAGTTACATATAAAAATCGTACTGACAATTTCTCTTTTTAGGTTTCATTACACTTGGCTATAGATGCCTGTTGCAATGCCTCTTGTCGGCAATAGGTGAAAAAGAAGTGCAGACAAAGAGTGGGCGTTTGGTCAAATCTATTCTGCTATTGACTTTCTTGTGGTTTTTAACGTTGACCATTACTTGGATGGGCTCTCCGTCAAGGCCGTCTCATTTGAGGATGCTCAGCTGACCCTTATTAAACTGCAGATTCAGCATCACACGTTGGTACAAAATCAGGCAGAAGATATAACTGAACATGCTTTTAAATTTCAATGCAATGATTTGTAAGAAAGAAGTCTAGAAAACTCTTAAAATCAAAAATAGTTAATTCAGGCAAAATATGTACCATACATAAGTTATCTTACCTATCCTATCATACCTACCTCGAACCCTACCTATAGTATCTATCTTCTGTATTTATCTGCCAGCCTTAACCTAACCTGGACTAACCAGCCATAACTACCTACGCTGTTTATCTGCCTGCCGTAACCGTAGTTCGCATACCTAACCTATAATGCATACAAAACGAATTACAACAGATATTTACCAGCCGTACCTACCTACATAACTTACCATTCCTACCATAACTAGCCTACCTACCTGCCATACTTCACTTACTTTACCTGGCATAACTAACATACCTTCGGTACCAGACATATCTAACCTACCACCCATACATAACTTACCATACCAACCTACCAAACGAAACCATTTATACCTACCCTACTACCATAAATACTTACCTACCACCCATACCATACTTAATATCCTTCAGGTAACCTATCATACCTAATCTACGTGCCATACCTCATCTAACATACTTAGCAAATCTAAGGTAACTACCATGCTTATCTATTTACCATGCCTACCAACCATGTCGATCATACCTACCATACTTAACCCACTATATCTAGTATAACTAACATACCATACCTTCTGCACCCAATTTATCACAATTAATCTACCTCCCATACCTAAACTAACATACCTCCTCTACTTTCCAAACCTACATTTCATATTTAATTACAATACCTATTTACCTACGATGTCTACCACCCCATACCTACCTCAGCTACAATACATGCGTACCAGATCTTTAATACATTACGTACCATAGCTTACCTACCATATCTGATCTTCTATCCCCCAACATACTGTGTCAGCCTAGCATATCAGACTTACCTTCCACACGTAACATACCCTAATTAAACCTCCTTCCACCTCTACAGGGCATATATCTTACACCTGCCTGGAGGTGGTAATTTAAATAAAGGACTAGTTATGCTTATGGTAACTACACATGATATTCTGTGGTCTGCATTGAGAACGTGTTCATTGCAGCATTTCTAGAACATGGAAATGTGAATGTAATTTCTTCTTTTAATAGAGAAATCTGTAGGCTTTGACAATGCTCTTTTCCCATTTGCATTCACAGTGTTAAGCTTTCATTACTTCAGTGCTGGTTTCTGTGTGAAAACTGTCACAAAGAATTCCGAATGTTAACTACTGTTCTGAAAGATAGTTTTGTTTTCACCTATGGGTTTTTTCACCTCTCTCTGCCGTAAGTTGTAAGTGGGTAAACATTGCCAAACTAGGAAATACTGACTATCCATACTAATATAATAAAGAGAGAGCCCAAACCTTTGAGGCGGGTAATCTCAGGAACCACAGCACCAAGCACGACACCCAATACAGCGTTGGAAGGGGCAGTTGCAGCAGACGCCCACCATATACATTTAAAAGGTAAAAGAACCGTGCCAGCAAAGTAGTCCCTTGTGGGCGTGTCTGCGTTGTACTGTGGGCGTGTGCTGGGGGCGTGACAAACGCTGGGGGCGTGTGGTACGTTCCGCCCTTCATGCCTTGTCTCATGTCGTGTGCTAATCCCACCCTGCTCCCTTTAAATACCCCTGCACCCCATAATCATAACCCACCCTTACTCCTTAAAATACCCCAACACCCTTAAACACTAACCCATCTTAACCCTATAAATATACCCTGCACCCCAAAACCCAAACCTATCCCTAAACCCAAAAATACCCCTCTACCCCAAAACCCAAACCTAGCCCTGAACCTTATAAATAGCCCTGTACCTCAAAGCCCAAACCTACCCCTGAACCCTAAAAATACCCCTGTACCCCAAAATCCAAACCTAGCCCTGAATCCTAAAAATACCACTGTACCCCAAAACCCAAAACTATATCTGAACCCTTAATATAAATACCCCAAAACATATACCTCAGTACCCCAAAACATATACCCCTATACCCATACTTACCTCATCCAAACATTAAAAAAAACATTCTTTTACCATTTATGCATTTACAACGAATTTCGTTGTAAATGTATGCGTGGTAAAAGCATATAAAATGTAATGCCATGCGTTATAATGGCATTGCGGAGTCATGGTACTTTCGTAATGAAATTATGCGGAGTGATGGTATGCGGAAAGAAAGTTGCGGAATAATGGGTGTTTACCCTCCCCCAGTAAGTACATTGGTGGCACGGCGGCCCACATCTCCAGCCTAATACTCATATTTTTTCACCACCCATTTGAAAAATGCACAGGTCTCTCTCATTGATGGCCAGCACCGACATACACTTTTAGACACACCTCCTGCCACAAGTTCTAGAATTGTGAACTTTAGAGCTGGGGAGCTACGTTCGAATATCGGCATCAGCTCAACATCCTGTGATTCCAGGCAAATCGCTTTGTCTCCCCGTGCCTACCACAAATGAACGTGTTCTTTTGTAATGTAAATTGTGCTCATGCCATGTTGTCGAGTTCGCGCTATATAATATTGCAAGGAAAAATAAAGTAGGGAACTTGAGTTCACACACTACTGAACGCGCACTCTTAAGTGCATCAGCAGTGCACTGTGAATCGGAGCGTTTCACAGGCCTGTCACAGATAAGAAATGCTATCAAAACACGAAATCCTAAAAAGCAATATACTACTGGCCGGCAGCAATTCATACCCGGACAACGTCGGGACGGGCTGCTAGTCATTTATAAAAGTTCAAAAAAGTGTTGATTCTTTTGATTTTTTACTGTTTCCAAATGCTGGGGAAAAGGCAACCTTGGCACAAGAGTTTGTTGATGTCCCATTTTAGAAGAAAAACTCACATGCTTTCTTGCCATAGCCTAGCTATGTTCTCCGCCCTTGAAGACAAAATAAGTAACCCGTGGTGCCCTCATAATCCCCAGCATGAGTGGAGAAAATCTGGCCTGTACATACTTGCGGGAAAACGTTATGAAGGATGCCACCTCAAATGGCAAGAAATTACTAAGTATAGAGAAGAAAGTTTCGAGCACTTAAGCGCTTAAAACATCAAAATATAATTTAACTAAAGCATTACTTTAGCATATATTTTGTTGCTTCATTTATAGAAACTTAGTGGGCCATACTGCTCAGTAATGAAAACAAGATACATAGATTCTTTTCTGGAAAGAACACTATCAACTGTGGTTCAGATATTTTGTTCAGTGAGTGAATAAATTAATCTCCTTTATATTTGTCATGTTCAAAATTTAGGGCGCATTGGATCTCAGATAGTGGTTCCCCACCGCTGTGACCAGTATGATCTCATGTATTTCCGCCCTATGGGTGACCTTGGCCAAATCATCTTTCTGGTAAGGGTTTATTCTTTTAAGTGAAAATCTGTAACTTTACTCAGTATATAAATGCTCTACACTGTGTTTTTTGGTGGGATGAAAAAGTATTAAGTGCTACACAATCTTAACCACTGTTACTTTGTGATTTGTCAAAACATTTAATTTTTTGTTAACAGTGGAAATATATAGTTTACCTTTAGCTAAAAAAAAATACAGTGTTTTTCCTACAGGATTGCAGAAGAGGTCTTTCTAGAGAATGGTTTTTGATTGTGGTTTGCACCTTTTCTTTCCTTCAGGAGCATGAAACAGTAGGGATACTTTTTAACATTTTAGGTTTCATGTGTTGAATAGGACTGTCCAGCTTCACAATGCCAGTAGTTTGCTTACCTCAGTGAGTCATCAGGCTTCAAACCATGGTGATGTCACAGATGACCTATGCAGCTCTGAAGCCGCTCACTGTTTTTACTTTCCTGTATTCCAGCCTGTTGAACAGATATTATTCCAGATAGCACCTTTGTTTTTGTTCCTCGCTTTGTCACAGACCTAAGCATAAAAGCTTGTTTTTGTATTTTTAAAATTCTTTAGCCTGTTTCTTTTATTTATTTTCACATTTTATAAACCATGCTTTCATCTAGAATGGCTTACAATGCAGAAATAACTAAGCACCCTTTAATGGGGGAATCTGATTTAATTTTTAAGTCTCAAACACCTGCACATTGTTTTAATTGTAAATGCTTTCGTAATGTGCCCCCTCCGCCACAACCAGAACCAAACATTTTGCCCTAGTTATAGAAAGATAAGGAAAGTCAAAGGAATATCCCTGGACCTACTGCTAAAGAACTGTACTCACTCTACTGTTATATGGTCACACCTCATTCACTCAGCATATTATATTAGGGTACTCATTGAATATAGTTCCCACACTAAAATGTAACGTTTACAATCTTTTATTTAAAACCGAACAATATTGTCCTTCACACTTAGCAAATCATTTTTTTAAATTTCAGAAAAAGAGTTTTTCCTGAAAACATTTCACATAAAAGCATTTTATGCAGTACATTGAAATACATTAAAACATCATCATCATAATGTTACATCAAATGTAAATGAAACATATAAAAACATATACCAAAGTCTAATCATCAAGTGCAATAACACAATACATTTTCAAAAAAGAGAAAAGAAACCCCCTCTACTCAATAGATCAGATGATATTGCTACAGATTAATCAGATCCAATCACCTTTACACAATTCATATGCGACTTCCAGTATCCAAAATGTATGTATATCTGGAGCCCCCTGGGCTTGACTTGGATTCTATATGTTCGCGTTTCGGTGCTATGAAGCCGTGGATATGGTAACCCCTTCTTCAGGACAATGTAAGTTCACATGGGGTCATCGTATTCAGTTACTGGTATCCTTCTGCGTAATTAGAAAGATATAAATCAGTACACACCTATGGCTGTATTTCACATTATTACATTCTCGTGGAAAAGGAAATATATTATTTTTAAACTTCCACTCTGAATGGCCATGTCTTAGTAGACCTTTCTTTTAAGTGCATTACACTATGGGAAGTATATTTCATACTGTTGCCTTGGGTTCTTTATTCCCCCTCTATTCATTGTTCACAGTCAATTGTCACATCAGTACATTCTCCTTATTATGTCAATGGTATGGTTAACCTCAGGCCTCTTCAACCCTCCGTTACATTTTAGGGGTCAACTATGTGAGATACATCTTTCATACCATTCAGTTCTCCTGACTTTAGTGCAGTACTGACCTTCTTTTTGGATAATGAACTTTCGGGCTCCCATACAAGGAGATGATTTATTCTTCCTTTTCTGTAACGAATGAGTGTCCGTAGGTGGAACACTCTTGGGTGGATCTAAGGGAGGTAGAGGATAACCACATGGTTTTATTCCTATGGGTTGTATTTTATTTTCTTCTGTTACTCATGATTCAACTGCTCATTACCTCTCAGGTGCTCTGTGTGCGGGACTCTTATTTTTTTAATGATTCTGTAGATTTAAGGATATCCCCCTGATCTTGGGTAATAGTTCTATCAGCTGTTCCTTTTTATACGGGAGTTCTGTTGCAAGGATATAATAAGGGAACTTTTATTATCTTTAGTTACATGGATGATTCTATCCCGTTGTCTAATATTCATTTTCAATGCCCCTTACCTTATCTTAGTTTAAAATCCTTCCATTAGCCGAGGTATCCCGTGGGATGCAGACAACCTGATGAGTCCTTCTGCAGACTTTCGGAACTGGATATGTTCTATGGAAGAATCAATATTCACTGATTGAGAGAACTGCTCACTTTATGCCTCTTTCTATTACTAAAGCTCGGGTGGGGATATTGTTATTACTCATGATTAATGTGGGTTATTTGGTCCCCCTCTTTCATCTGTTGATTGTATGATCTCTTGCCTCCTACGGCCCTCCTAGACCGCCCTCTTCACTGTGTTTACTCGCAGCGCCACCTATTTATATGGTTATGCTTACCGCCCTCTGTCTACCCTTTATGTGTGTGGTTTTACTTTCAGCCCTTTATCGGTTTTGCATCTATTTACTCAACGGGCTGCCACGTAAGTCCCTTGCATTAGGAAAGTTGTTTATCGCTTCCCCCTGGTTACTTTTTTTTTTTATCACCCGGTAAGGAATTAGGCTTTCCCTTTGTGTTCGGTGTCTTCCGTTATGCGGACACCCTCTGTAGTGGTCTAAGACGTTCGGCGGACACCCTCTATATTAGTATACGGCGTTGCTAATTCCATCTACTCCCATAGTGGGGGCTCCCGTGCCTATCTTCAGTATGTACGAGAGCCTGCGTCTTAGATTCCCAATCGGAGACTTGCCTGCTAATTCTTTGTCCCCGTCGTGTCCTCGGTTTCGCCTCGTCCTCTTGGATTTAGAGTCCGTGCGCCCGCCCTCTTTTATTGCGTCTCTAACTCATTTCAGCTGTTGCATGTTGCGCGCGCTACTTTCCCGCGCATGCGTTGTGGGTCTGCCTATTGTTATGAAGTCTGCGGCCATCTTAGAACGGAGCTCTAGCTCCCTTTGTTTTATATATATCCACTCCTGATTAGAATGTCAGGTGTATCCGCTACCTCTATTTTCTCTATTTTAATGTATAAAAGCCATTCAGTTATTCAGTGGCAATCCGCACATAACCCGCCTATCTACAACTTTATCTTCGCCTCATATATAGTATTTGCCTCGTGTTTTGTACCTGTACTCTCGGTACGTTCTACACATTCTCGTCATTTCTGCATATTTCTACGGTATATAGTTATATTGAATATCGGCCTGTATTGCTGCGTGGTTACATGTCTCATACATTGTAGGCCTATTGTAGCATATTTGCAGTGCTTGAAAAGGAGAATACCTATTGTCTTCCTCTATGGGATTCCTAGCCTTATATATTTGTCCTGGAACATATTATATTATTCACAAACGATTCTATAATTTGTTGTGTGTGTCATCCTTCGGACATAAACTATATCTAATTTTAGGGATATTTGTTTAGTGGACTACATCTTATCTTAACGTATACTTGTTGTCGGATCCCCCCCACTTTTCTTATTTAGATAGAGGACAGTATTATTGTTCTAATATGGGTTCAGAAAAAAGACTAATATTTAAAAGACACTATTGTTATAGAATGGTGGGTCTTGGACCCGTCTTCGCTCTAGTGTCTAGATGCCTGGGTTATGTATCTCATAGCAGGGTGTCCCAATCCTCCCTAGTATTAAGGCCACATTTAATGGTATTGAACTTTATCATATACCATTGTTCTTGTTGCTTTCTTCTCTTCTTGCTGTCACCCATTCTTGTTAGTTCCTTAATCTTTTCCAAGACCACCCATTTTATATCTCTCTCACTGTGGTTTTTCTCCTTCCAATGATTTACTAGGGGGGCATTTTCTTTGTTTGTTTTAATTGCTGATTTATATTCCCCTATCCTTAATCTTAGCTCCCTACCTGTTTCCCCTATGTACCCTTGGCCACAAGGGCACAGGATCAAGTACACTACATTTTTGCTCCTGCAGTTGTTCAGCGTATTAATGCTGTGTTTTACAGAGTTTAGGCAGATTTCTTTTGTGACTAGACATAGGTCAC
This sequence comes from Lissotriton vulgaris, assembly GCF_964263255.1. Classification (NCBI taxonomy): domain Eukaryota; kingdom Metazoa; phylum Chordata; class Amphibia; order Caudata; family Salamandridae; genus Lissotriton; species Lissotriton vulgaris. The sequence goes on along the minus strand of NC_141685.1, from coordinate 2,100,291,866 downwards.
ATATAATGCAGGTACCACACTTGTGGTTACCCACCGCTTTTTCCCCTGTCAAAGTCCTTTGGGCTTCCACTACATCATCTCTATAGGTGTGTACCAGGCTTGAGCATACATTTTTCTTCTTTCTGTATGCATACAGTGGCCGGGGCAAGTTGGTTTCAGTTCCCTCATTCAATATCTTCCACTTATGGTTTATTATGTTTTTTACCTGGTTCGCGATCCCTGAGAATTGACCCACCATGACAATTTTGTCCATAGTTGAATTCTTATCCTTTTTTTCGAGCAGACTATCTCTATCATAGTATCGTGCCCTTTTTAAGGAATGATTTATTAATTTTTTGGGGTAACCCCTTTCTCTAAATTTCTGTTTTGTTTCTTCTGCATGTTTATAAAATCGTCTATAGAGGTGCAGTTCCTTCTTAAACGGAGAAATTCTCCAAAGGGTATACTGTCTTTCTGGCTTTTGGGGTGGTAACTTCTGTAGTGGGAGTACTGTATTTCGGTCGGTCTCTTTTTTAAAAAGTTCAACCATTAGCTGACCATTCTCATTTTTTATACTGATGTCTGAAAAATCCACTTTTTTGTTGCTATATGAGGCCGTGAATTTTAGGTTATCATCCCCTAGGTTGATCCAGGAAAGGAAATCTTTTAATTCCTCTTCCGTACCTGACCAGATAAAGAAAATGTCGTCTATGAATCTTATAGTATCTGGGAGTCAATAGGCCAGTACAGAATCTACTTTGAAAAATAACCAAAAACCTCATTGTGTGGTGATTGGCATGACATGACTAGGTGTCTTGTTGTGCACTAATTCTCCTTTTTGGAAAAAAGTCCCCATCAGTTCCCGCCTGAATCCGCCCTACATCATCTGGGCTCTCCTTACCCAGGAGAAAGTAGTATTACTACCAGTATAGTTATGATAGTGTAACTATGGAGAATATCCAAAGTGTACTAGTAGGACCATCAGGATCTTGTTCTGCGGGTAACCAATTTACAGTGCCAAAGTAAATGTGAAAAAAAGTGATGTTAAAATTAGGTAGCTATTGAGTAGATGCATACATTTTATTCTGTTCCCTCAATGCTCCCAATATTAAAATGTGAATAGGCTAACAGATTTAACAAAATATCTGTTGTTCAGTATGGCCAACATGTTTCAGCAAGTGTGATGTATATTATCACTGCTTTCTTCAGGCCCTTGTTCTTAATGGCTACTGTATGAATCAATAAAGGAAAAATATCACCTGTATATTTTCGCTTTTATTCTGTCTTCTCCACTATTGTTGGTGAACAAAGAAAACAATTATTCGTGCAAGTGTGAAACAAAGTAGAAACTTAAACCGGCAAAGATCTTAAGCCCTTGTTTGGGCTAAGACAACATTTATTTATTTACAAGATCACCATATCTATGTGAAAGCAAAATTGCTAATTATCTTACCTCAATTTAGTAGGAGGAAAAGCACCGCTCTAGTAAAAACACAGAAATTGACGCTTAAATTCGCACAGGTTATGCCACGTGTTAGTTATGACTCAATTACATATAGATAGATATCTCTATCTCATACTTTTGGGGGATTATTATGATTCACCTGTGCATAGTTTGTACAGGAATCTATAAGAGATGTTATTGTTTGTAGTGTCATCCAAGGACACAGGTATCGCGTTTCAGCCTGAAAACGTCGATGTTTTTAGAGAGTGGTAAAAAGCACCAAGAAAGCCTTGTCACTAAATAAATCCTGTAGATATGTTGTGCGGATTGCATGTCAAATTAGTGCTATGGTCAGAAGCCCGAGTGTAAAGGCAGAAGTCTGTCTCGTGCTGACACCGGGTGATTATGCCACAGGAATATTTTTTGCACCAATCTTTATAAATATATAGACCTTGATATGATATGTCTCTCAGCCGGGCACCACGAACTTATGTTTAATTCTCACCTGCGCTAAGAGGAACCGCAGTGGTGAGAATGTCAATGCGGCGCCCTGCTTTGTCTAAAATGACTGGAGAATTCATGCGGCTTGTAGCGTATTATTAGAAACGGCATATATTTACTGCGTCTGTTTGTCCGCTGCCTGTTGCACTAAACAAGAGCAGATTGCCAAGTGGGCCTTTAAATACGGCAAGGGTATGTCGAACATTGTCAATACGGCGCCCTGCTGTATCTTAGATGACAGGAGAATTATTGCTACTTGCCCCGTATTGTTCGAAAACGGCATCTGTTTACCGCGTCTGTTAGTGCACTGCCTATTGCACTAAACAAGCGCAGATCAACAAAGTAGCCTCAACATACGGCACGGATCTACCGAACATTGTCTCTGAGAGAACAAGTAAAACTGAAGTATATGCGAACACAGTGGGCTACAGATAGCATGCGAGTCTGCCGAACGCTGCATATAACATTATGTAAAGAGACCAACAAAGTATTATGTCTCGTCATCTCCTACCTCCCTGTCGGTACTCCGAGCGTCCCTCTGTGCAATCTGGGGGGGCGCTGAAGTCCTGGCGAGGTATCATTTTGTTCAATTTACGGTCACGTGATCAAGGTTGCCTCGTGACTGCTCAGAACTACAAACGTGCATGGAAAACTTGGGAGTTGTAGTTCAGTTGTCATTTGGTGTCCAGAGGACTACAAAAAGTGCTTAGTGTGCATGGAAGTTGTAGTTCTTCCTTCTCGGTGTGTATATATAACCCGTTGCTTTTTAAATTTAAAATGTGAAAAATGCACATACATGACGCAGTGTGTCTAAGAGGTGCAACTTCTTGGTGTATACAGAAGTGGTGGTATAGCACATGACTTTAAAATTTAAAAAGTGAACCACACGCCATATGTGCACTGCATGACTATGCAGTGTGTTTAATACTCGGGTTCTTGTTTGATTGTCCTTGGGCTACCAAAGAAGCCTAATGTGCATAAAAGTACATAGAGGTTCAGTACTATAACGACTGCGTGATGTGCATAGACATGGCGGTCTGACATTTTACTTGTAAATTGAACAAAATGCGCACCATGAATGGCAGCACAATGGATCTAGCACTCAGAATCTGAGTTTTCTATGAAGACCCCCGGTGTCACTACATATTAAAGTTATAAGAATCTTTTTTGGATTACAAGGTCCATTTATAAAGCAGTGCAGACCTAGGTAAATGTTTCAAACCCTTGAGTAGAGCTATTGGAACAGTGCTCAAGTGCCAAGACCAGTAGAATTTAATTTTTGTTTAGTAACTTAAAGGAAATATGTTCCTCTATTGCTTAGGGAGATCTACAGTTATTTGAGTATTTTATAACTCAAGGTCTACTTTTATGCAATTTTTTGGGAAACAATCTGATGGATTGATTGTTTAGTGAATATGTGGATGTCTAGTAGAATATTATAATGACATCCACGGGATGTCTTCATTGAGTCCTGCCTTGTCAGTATTTAATCGATAGACCCACTTCTGCTCTCGTTTAAAGAGGAAATTTGATATGTCAGCCACATGCTCCGGTATTAGTGGTTGCTCCAGAACTGTCCACTGAAAATCATTTGGACTGTGATCTTTCTCTAGAAAATGTGCTGTTAATCTCGTGGCCTGTCTCCGACAACGGATGGTACTTTTGTGTTCGGATATTCTGACCTTAATGCGTCTAGTCGTCATACCGACATAGCGCAACTGGCAGGGAGACGTGATTAGGTAGATTAAGTTTTCACTATTACAATTTGTGAACCTACGTTGTTCCCAAGGTCTGTTTGTTCCATTGTTGATCGAGGTAGATTTGCTAGTCTGGGGGCATGCGGCACATGTCCCGCAAGGGTGATGGCCCGTTACAGCTGGTGAATCCCAGAGTGTGCCTACTTGGCGTGGTGATTTAGTGCGAGGTCTCGTGTGAACTAATTTGTCCTTCAAATTCGGTCCTCTCTAGAAGGCAAACAGAGGGCGCGCTATTTGGTCTCCCCCTGTGTTTAAGATGGACCAATGTTTATTAACAATTTTCTGCAGTGCATTCGATCTAGTATTGAAGGTGTTCACAAAAGTGATACGCTCCGTTTTCTCTTTCATGGGTTTCGGTTCTAACAACCCCTCGCGGTTGTTGTTTGATGCGCGTTTCTTGGATTTGCGAACCACTTTCTTTGGGTATCCTCTTTCTATAAGTTGCTCTTCAAATTCAGAGGCATATTTGTTGAAACTGAGTCTCTCTGAACAGTTGCGTTGAATTCTTAGGAACTGGCCAAAAGGTAAATTATTTCGTAAAGACCTAGGGTGGCTGCTTTCGTAACTCAAAAGAGAGTTACGAGCCATAGGTTTCCTATAGAGCTCTGAATGGAGTCCGTCTGATTTTGCAGTGATCAGGAGGTCCAGAAAAGGTAACTCAGCCTTATTGTGTTCCACTGTGAACTTCAAATATGGGTTCTGGGCGTTAAGCCTTTGATGGAAGAGCAATAGGTTGTCCAGAGTGCCATGCCAAATCACTAAAATATCATCAATATAACGCTTCCATGTGCAAAGCGATTGATGAAAAGGATTGTCAGATGTCAGCACGATGTTCTGTTCAAAGTTGTGGACGTACAAATTCGCCAGACTTGGCGCGAAAACGCTCCCCATGCTCGTGCCAGCAGTCTTGAGATACAGGGAATCTTCAAATTTGAAGTAATTTTCTCTCATGGCTATTTCTGCCAGAGTCATGATGAAAGAGACTGGAGTTATAGAAGATGGTTCGTTTTCTTCGAGTTGTTGTCTAACCACCTCTAAAGTTTCTGTTTGTGGGATTGACGTAGACGATGATTCTACGTCGAAGGAAACTAGAATGTTGGTAGATTGGTCAAATGGGATCGTTGGTAGAAGTCTCAAGACATCTGTTGTATCTTTGAGATACGTTGGCATTTTGCTAACCATGGGGTTAAGAAAGTGATCTACAAAAGTAGACAAAGGTTCTAGTAGAGATCCGATCCCCGAGATGATGGGGCGTCCTGGAGGAGGACGTTGAGGCTTGTGTACCTTCGGTAAGGTATAAAAATAAGGTACTATTGGCTTCTGATTTCTTAGATAAGCCGCCTCACTGGGGGTAATCCAACCTTCATTGACACCTTCTTCTACTAGATTGCCTATGATGTTTGTCAGACGTTCTGTAGGGTTGATAGACAATCGAGTATATGACCTTGTGTCTTGTAGTTGACGTAGGCACTCATCCCTATAGCTGGTGCTGTCTTGTAAGACAATGGCACCGCCTTTATCGGCAGTTTTTATTGTGATTTTTTCATTAGTTGTTAGTGAGCGTAGAGCTATTTGTTCTCTCTTAGGCAAGTTGATAAATGAATTCTTGTTAGTCTGGAAAAGTATAGTGAGATCGTTCTCAATTGCTTTTTCAAAGGCAATGACTTTAGCTGGTATTCCAGTCAGAGGAGGAATGAAAGTCGAGGCTTTTTTGAGACCTGTATTGATGGTGGTTAAGGCTGTTGGTGTTGCCGGAGTCTTGGCAAGAAAGAAGAAATGCAGCCTGATTTTTCTGAAAAATTTAGCCATCTCTAAGCGGGCTATGAAAGGATCACCTTCTTGTATGCTGACAAAACCTAATCCTCGGTTCAGGAGAGTCTCTTCAATGGCTGTTAAATTGTAGGAGCTGAGATTGATCACGAGACTGTCTCGTTGCTTGTCCCTGCTGTCTCCTGTGGGATTTTCTTGCCATTCCTGAAGTCCATTGTTGATATCTGTGGGGAATTCATCCATTGGACTCGTCGATTGGTTCCTGTTCTTTTCCGTCCTGTGGTTCCTCTCTGGCCACGCCCTAAAAAAGGCTGCATGTTTGGATCGTAGTGGAACTGTGGGGGACCACATTGTCCCATGGGTGGTTGAAAGGGAGGGACCCCGTACATCCAGGGGTTAGGCTGGAACCATGGGGGTGCTTGGTTCTGGTAATTGTTCCTCCAGAATCTCCCTCTTCCTCTATTTTTGTTTCCGTTAGTCCCTGTGCCTCAGCTATCTGAATCAGGGGACTGATCATCTGAACTAGAGGTTGCATAAGTGGATCCCCCTCGTCGTCCATTCCTATTGAACGGAGTGGGTACATAGGATTTGCTGGTATAAGGATAGACCTTTTCTGTTGAAAACCTCGCTAAATCCTTTTTACACTTCTCTAGCTTGGCAAAGAGAATAGACTCTTGGAATTCTTTATTTTGTTTGTTGCTGTCATCCTGACTTGTTTTAAAGCCTGAACCCTTGATGGTAGTTCTTAATTGACCCTCTAAAACCTGAATTTCAATCAGTATTTTGTCAGCTACACGTTTGGCAGTTTTGATTATTAGGACTAGCCAGTCCCGTGTACATTTCCAAGCCACCATAGACCAGTCTTTTAAAAAATCTTTATCTTCTAAGAAAAGTCTAGGGGCATTAGTAACTATCAGGCCAGTTGGTGCGCAGTTACCACAGAGATATTCAGCCATAGTAATCCTGTGGACTATAGTCCTTGAATGGCTTTTCTTTAACATCAGTACTTTAGCCCAGCCTTCTATATTTGTGCTAACTGCCACTGGTAGGTGTTCCAGAAGGCTGGGATTTTCATTTAGGATGGATTGAATTTCTCTTCTTCGAAAGCTAAGCCCAAATTGGTAGCCATCTTAGAGGGAAATGTAAAGAGTGTGTTTTCCTCTAAGATGGCTACCAATTTGGGCTTAGCTTTCGAAGAAGAGAAATTCAATCCATCCTAAACTTATAGATTCCTGTACAAACTATGCACAGGTGAATCGTAAAATCCCCCAAAAGTATGAGATAGAGATATCTATCTATATGTAATTGAGTCATAACTAACACGTGGCATAACCTGTGCGAATTTAAGCGTCAATTTCTGTGTTTTTACTAGAGCGGTGCTCCTCTTACCTGAGCAACGGCCAGGTGGGGTGATGCTTTTCCTCCTACTAAATTGAGGTAAGATAATTAGCAATTTTGCTTTCACATAAATATGGTGATTAAATAACCGATCTTGTAAATAAATAAATGTTGTCTTAGTCCAAACAAGGGCTCAAGATCTTTGCCTGTTTAAGTTTCTACTTTGTTTCACACTTGCACGAATAATTGTTTTCTTTGTTCACCAACAATAGTGGAGAAGACAGAATAAAAGCGAAAATATGCAGGTGATATTTTTCCTTTATTGATTCATACAGTAGCCATTAAGAACAAGGTCCTGAAGAAAGCAGTGATAATATACATCACACTTGCTGAAACATGTTCACCATACTGAACAACAGATATTTTGTTAAATCTGTTAGCCTATTCATATTTTAATATTGGGAGCATTGAGGGAACAGAATAAAATGTATGCATCTACTCAATAGCTACCTAATTTTAACATCACTTTTTTTCACATTTACTTTGGCACTGTAAATTGGTTACCCGCAGAACAAGATCCTGACGGTCCTACTAGTACACTTTGGATATTCTCCATAGTTACACTATCATAACCATACTGGTAGTGATACTACTTTCTCCTGGGTAAGGAGAGCCCAGATGATGTAGGGCGGATTCAGGCGGGAACTGATGGGCACTTTTTTCCAAAAAGGAGAATTAGTGCACAACAAGACACATAGTCACATTCACCACACAATGAGGTTTTTGGTTATTTTTCAAAGTAGATTCTGTACTGGCCTATTGACTCCCAGATACTATTTGTAGTTGTATACTGTAAAGCAGGGCATGTACCTGGTGTGTCGGTAAACAAGCCCCAGGACCCCACATTAATGTAGTTGTTTTTCTGAGTCTATGAATCTTACCCAGTTACGGATATTTTCGTAGAAGGGGCTGATTTCATTATAAATATGTTTTTCTTCGAATACACTCAAGTAAATACAGGCTAGACTCGGTGCACAAGTTGCACCCATACTGGTGCCTTTGCGTTGGATATACAAGTCTTTTTTGAAAAGAAAGATATTATTCAATAATACCATGGATACACACTGTATTATAAATTCCTTACTGGCACCCCTAATTTCAGTGTGTTCCAGAAGAGACCTTATCATCTCTATGGTGTCTTTTTGCGGTATGTTGGTATAGAGTGACTCTATGTCAAGGGTCACCATGTATTCCTTATTCTCCTCAAATCTCAATCCCTCTACTCTTGTTATCATATCCGATGTGTCCTTTATGTAGGACTTTTGTTGCTGCACTAAGGGCTTCAAAAACCTGTTGGCGTATTTGCTGAGAGGCTCTAGTAATGAATCTATGGAGGCCACTATCGGTCTTAAAGGTGGGTTCTCCAGGCTTTTGTGGACTTTAGGTAGTCCGTAAAAAGCTGGCGTTTTTGGGCTATTCATATACAGAAACTTGAATTCCTCCTTGCTAATTTCTCCATTCGTTCTGGCAGTTTGTAGAAGTGTTTCCACTTCCTTTTTCAGAGTATCTAAGCGGGTTTGAGATATCTTTGTATAGTGTTGTTTATTGGATAGGAGAGACATCACTCTCTGGTCGTAGTCCTCAGTATTGAGGACCACGACCCCACCCCACCTTGTCTGCTGGTTTAATGGTTATTCGGGTGTCTTGAGCGAGTGATTCTAGAGCTTCCCTCTGTACCTTAGAAATGTTATATGTTTGGTGATGTTTCTTTTCTAACAGTTTCCCAATTTCCATTTTGACCATGGACTCAAAGATATCAATTTTCTTATATAGCATCCCTATAGTAGGTGTAAAGGTAGATTTGGCCCTCAAGCCCGAATCTGAAGGAGGTTCCCTCTCTGGTCTATTTTCAAAGAACCTACGGAGCCTGATTTTCCTGAAAAAATGCTCTTAAATCCTTTTCAAGTTGGAATTTATTTATGCCTGCCTTGGGGACAAAACGAAATCCCATCTTTAGCACTTGCTACACTAAGGTTTCTACAGGATAAGTTTTATACCCTGTTCCCTGGTCTTCTCTCTTTCCTTTACCTATAGAAAGATAAGCCCTTCGCAGTAATTCTAAACTCCTTTTCAAAAGAGCCAGCTTAGCCAGTAAGCGTTTTGACTTTCCACTCGTGACTGCCCACTGGTTGTTGGGAACAGCTTGTTCATTTTAAGAATCTGAACCGCCGCTGTATCATCTTTGAACCCACATAAGGAACCAGGGAGTTCTCTGAGTACTCTGTAAGCCATTCAGTTCTGGATGCATGTTATAACTTCACTTATTCTCTGGGAATCATCGCATTACAGGCATGTTTTTCAATCATTTGGGATGTGCTAGGTCCAGTGCCAGAACAGTGCTCTCTGTATCGCCAAACAGGGAAAGTGTAGGGCTAGGGGACTAGGGGAGCCATTGACGTACATTGCATCGCCTTGATTCTTTGCTAGTGATTCCCTCTAGACCCTCCACATCACCATGGCATCGGGAGTCTCTTCATTGAAATCTGGCTGTTAAGATGTATTACCTCCTTACCAAAGGGTACTGCTGCCGCCACCTTGTCTCCCCATCCATCTGCTTTTCCCTCAATTAGGAAAAACTCTAACCCCTGTTGCAGGAGTTGAAACATCAAATTGATCTCCTTAGCTTTACTGTGTCCGCCCACCGTCATTGTGCTTGGTTTACATGACAGATTGATATTTGGAGTCAGACTTTCCTAGACTGCACACCCGATATCTTTTGCTGACTGCTTAATGTAGGTCGCAATTCATGCTTTTCCATTTTCAAGGGGGACAGGGACTATTAGGTTTATTTGCCATATGTTTCAGTGTGCAGTTGTTTCAAATCTCACCTGGCAAAGAAAAACATATCATAATGGCCAACTGCAGTATTTTGACAAGGAATATTTTTTTACGTGTGTATGAAGACCTTAAACGGAGTATAGAAAGATAACCCAGTGCTGGAATTTCAGAAAAAAATGTAATTGAAATCATATCAATTTGCACAGAATTAATAAAGTCACAGTGGAGGCACTCAAATTTTTTAGTATGCAGTGTTTTTGTTGTTGTGCTTCCAGTGCTACTTCATTGGAATGTGACATTTTTGAAGCTGGTTTAATTGTATGTTTTTATTGTATATTATGGTATTATATAAATATATAATGCGAAGGTATCAACCCAGGCTAACTTGCAAAGAGACAACACTAGCTATGTTCAAAAGGATTCTGTTCAGAATTGAGCATAAACTATAACACAACAGTAATATTGATATCAAAAAGGTTTTTTTAATTAAAAAAGATGATTTTACATTTGTATCTTGTATACATGATAGATTGATGCAATAAAACAGATATTTTTAAGAATAAAACATATAGGTTAAAAACACTCAATGGACAGTATTGTTGTCCTATATTATATATAGGCCCATAGTATAAATACCAATAGAAAGGCGGCTTACAAATCCCTTCTTTTCTACAAACAAGCTGGTACCTGATGGAAATACGAGAACGGAGGATACTTTGCAGGGAAGCGCTTTTCCCCCCGGCCCCCGGCTCCCTAAGTAATGGCCTTTTTACATAGTAAGACAATATAGGATTGACTTACTGCCGTCATACTTTCGTAGATTCCTATAAGGAGAAAGAAAACCACGTTCTGTGGAACGTCTATGCTCCGTGACGTTAATACTACAACACGCGAAAAGAACTGGTTTACATCGCGAGAGGTCGGTATTATAGACGAAACACTCGTCTCTTTGCAAGTTAGCCTGGGTTGATACCTTCGCATTGTACCTTTTCCCTGACCCAGGATCTTTAGCCTTACCAGGGGGCCCTTGATACATTACAAAAATTATATAAATATATAACATGCTAACCACTTAGGGCAGGGGTCTTCAATCTGTGGGGCGCGACCCCCAGGGGGGTCGTGGAGTCCTGGGAAGGGGGTCGCAGATTGTCAGTTTGCCTTAGATGGCGTGGGGCTGATTGAGGGTGCTCACGGTGGAGGCCTAATTCACACCGAGGGGTGAAAAACAACAAAGCCTCATTAACAAGTAAAAGGTGTTTTAAAGACGTGTGAAGTACTGGGGAGCAGCTTTGTGTGTGTCCCTGAAGGTGTTTAAGCCTGGCTTATATACACGAGGAAGGGATGGGGGGCAGGGGAGGGTGGCTGGGGGAGCCCTTTGAGTTCAATGGACATTGCACGCCTGGAGCTGTGGGTCCTGCCTGTAAAGCACAAAGCACGAACCCCCATACCTGGCGCCTGTGCAGGAGAAATGTGCCTTAGAGTCTGTTCTTCAGGTGAGATGTTGTTACAGCCTGTCCGCCCCCAGCAGGGAGGCACAGAGATGCCCTCCCATGAGAGAGGAAGAAGATGCAGAGAAAGATACTGACCCCCCCTCCGCCCCCATGAGAGAGGCACAGAAAAGGTGGGTGGATGAATGGATGAAAGGGTGGATGGATGTATGGATGCATAAAAGGTTGCATGGATCATGATGGATGGATGTGTGAAAAGGTGGGTGGATGAATGATAGGGTGAATGGATGGATGAAAGGATGGATGGATGAAGGATGAATGTATGGATGTAAGGATGAAAGGGTGGTTGGATGAAGGATGGATGGATATGTGAAAAGGTGGGTGGATGAATGATGAGAGGATGAATGGATGGATGGATGAAAGGGTGGATAGATGAAGGATGGATGGATGATGGATGGATGGATGGAAGGATGAAAAGGTAGATGGGTGAAGGATGGATGTATGGATGGATAAAAGGTTGCATGGACGAATGATGGATGAATGGACGTGTGGAAAAAGTGGGTGGATGAAAGATGGGTGAATGGATGGATGAAAGGGTGGATAGATGCAGGATGTATGTATGGATGGAAGGAAGGATGAAACGGTAGATGGATGAAGGATGGATGGATGGATAAAAGGTTGCATGGATGAAGGATGGATGGATGTGTGAAAAAGGGGTGGATGAATGATGGGTGAATGGGTGGATGAAAGTGTGGATAGATAAAGGATGCATGGATGGAAGGAAGGATGAAATGGTAGAGGGATGAAGGAGGGATGTATGGATGGATAAAAGGTTGCATGGATCATGACGGATGGATGGATGTGTGAAAAGGTGGAAGGAGGAATGGTGGATGGATGGATGGATGAAAGGGTGGGTGGATGAAGGATGGATGTATGGATGAAAGGGTGGATGGATGAAGGATGGATGGATATGTGAAAAGGTGGGTGGATGAATGATGAGTGGATGGATAGATGGATGAAAGGAAGGAAGGATGTAACGGTAGATGGGTGAAGGATGGATGTATGGATGGATAAAAGGTTGCATGGATGAATGATGGATGGATGGCTGTGTGGAAAAAGTGGGTGGATGAATGATGGGTGAATGGATGGAACAAAGGGTGGATAGATGAAGGATGTATGTATGGATGGAAGGAAGGATGACACGGTAGATGGATGAAGGATGGCTAGATTGTGGAATACCTTACCCCAGTCAATCAGGACCAGTCCCACTCTTTGGTCATTCCGCAAACAGCTAAAAACCTGGCTGTTTAACCAGTAATACTGGAACACACTTTCTGCAGCGGGAGAATTATTTGCAGATGTTGCAGCGCCGAGACGCCCAGGGGCATTTGTTCGCGCTTAAATAAATAAATGTATGGATGGATAAAAGGTTGCTTGGATGAATGATGGATGGATGTGTGAAAAGGTGGGTGGATGAATGGTGGGTGGATGGATGGATGAAAGGGTGGGTGGATGAAGGATGGATGTATGGATGAAAGGGTGGAAGGATGGATGGAAGGATGAAAGGGTGGATGGATGAATGATGGATGGATGGATGGAAGGGTGGATAGGTAAACGATGGATGAAAGGGTGGCTGGATGAAGGATGGATGTATGTATGGATGGAAGGATGAAAGGGTGGATGGATGAAGAATGGATGGATGGAGGGAAGGATGAAAGAGTGGATGAATGAAGGATGGATGGATGTGTGAAAGTGTGGGTGGATGAATGATGGATGAATGTGATGAGGTCTAACAGGCGCATTTATTGTGTTCGATAGTTGTTTTTGATGAGGAGTACCAGTTTCTAGAAACTTTTGTTGCAAGGGGGTCCTTAAGCCTAAAAAGGTTTTACAAGGGGGTCTCGGCATCAAAAAGTTTGAAGACCTCTGACTTAGGGTCTCCAACAGACTCCTGCCGCTCGAGACGCCTACTCCAGAGGACTGTAACCCTTAGGCACCATGCTCACACCGATTCATGCCTCCACATCTTTTGCAACCTTCCTAGATGCTCCGAAACATGCAAATGTCTCTAGTTGCTGAAGAAACACTTCACAAACCCTTCAACACTTACCAACTTCAGACTGATTTTCCTGCTATCATTCCCAGCAAAGGTCTTAGAAAAAATCATCAATTCAGACGCTTGTCGTAGACCTCAACGACCACCAACTCCTGGACAACACACAGTCTGGTTTCAGACCCATCCATAGCACAGAAACTTCCCTCATCACTGCTATGAATGATATCTGCATGATCTGAATGAAGGAGACATGGCGGCTCTCAACCTCCTTGACTTCTCCACTGTGTTTGATATGGTCTCCCATCCCATCCAGCGCCTACATGACATAGGAATCCAAGGATATGCAGTCTGATAGATCTGCTCCTTCCTGACTGTAAGGACAAGGTCAGTCAGCCTGGCACCGTACACCTTGGACACCTGCGACCATGTCTGCAGGGTTCAGCAGGTATCCTCCCTGAGCCTGACCCTCTTCAATGCATACTTGATTCCTCTAGACGGCATTGCCTGATCTCATGACGTCAATGTCCTTTCCTTAGTCAGTGACACACAACTCATTCTCTAACTTCCGTACAAAATGCAAAGTACCCAGATCAATTTCGGTGCCTAAATGACTGAAAGCGCCCACTGTATGAAGACCAACTGTCTGAAGCTGAACACAAACAAGACCGAAATTGTGATCTTTTGGAAGAGCACTTCACCGTGGGACTCGACCCGGTGGCCAACGGAGCTGTGACCTACACCCACCACAACAACCCACACCAAGGACCTCAGGAGTACATCGACAACAGACTCATTATTACTGCCCAAGTCAACACTGTCTTGCCTCATACTTCCATACCCTGAAGATACTGTGGAATATTTTCAAATGACTTCTAATCAGCTCTCGGAAAACGGTTACACACAAACACACACACACACCCTCGTCATAAGCAAGCTGGAATACTGGAATACTCTCTATGCCAAAGATGCACCAAAAGTCTGCAGTCCATTCGGCTGCCAAAATCACGGTCTACGTCCCATGCTGCACTCACACCACACCTGACGGAACTCCACTTTCTCCCAGTACATAAATGAGCATGTTTCATACTTCTCACCCACACTTTCAAGGCACTACATAACACTTGCCCAGTATACCTCAATACTCACATCTGCTTTCACAAATCTTCCAGACAACTCTGTTCATCCGGACACCTACTTGCAGACATCCTACACGTATGTAAAACCTGCTCCAGAAGTTGAGGATTCTCCTACATTGCTCCTAAAGAATCCAGAAGTCAGGATGTTCTTTATGCGCTAAATATCACTCTCATATACTGACGCCCTTCACAATCTATTAGAGTATAGGAGATGCAAGGGTGAAAAAAAGGGGTATGCCCAATATAATGAACTAATTCCTGTGGAGAAAAGTCATCCTTTTTGCCCTGACCAAACCCCATATTTGGGTCGAGCTGGGCAGGGCAGGCGCTGCTCTGCGAGGCATGCTGTATTGAGGTATGGACTAGAAGCTCTGCCCACCATTCGGCTGTATTTTTCATTGCCTTGAGTCATTGTTCTGAACCCACCAGAGAATGGTCGTTTTTCAGGGGGCATTTATAAGATGCCCCCTGAGTGCATTTTCCATAAACCAGTGTTGGTTTAATCTGCTAAGAAGTTTGATACCAAACTTCCCAGTTTTAATGACAAACTTCCAGCACCATATACGCTTATTGGCATTACTGCACTTAGAATGTCTAAGAGTTGGTCTAGACACTGAAGGGGTACAGGGCTCATGCTAAAAAAGGATTTACCAACTACTGAGACACCTCCGGCACAGGCCCAGTGATAAAATACAACTACAAGCACTACGCAAACCAAGGGCAGTCCTCAAAAAACTAAAAAGAGATGTAAACAGAGCTATGGAGAAAGACCTCCAGGCCAAACTACGTGCCGATGTCAAACATAATAACAGCACCAGATTCTGTAGCACTATAAATCGATGTATCCATAACAATCACGATGGCATCTCCTCGAACATCTCAGAGGAGGTCTGGGCAAATTATCTCTGGTTCCACTTCCACCCAAGGCACAGACTGCATAGACCAGGGTCAAGCAAGCCAAAATGAAGCAGTCTGCCATACGACACCTAAGTCCTGGGCCAAAAATAACTGTGCCGACTCTGGGAAATCACGGTCAGACTTGCCAACTGAGGACTTCCGAACTAACCATATAGGAGCCATTAAACAGCAAATAGGAAAGGGGAGAAGAGAAGGCGCTCCTGGCCCAAATGGAATACCACCAGCACTATACAAACAGGAGGCAATCTTATGGGCAGAAGCACTGGACCCACTCTTCAGAGAAATTAGAATGTTGAATATCCTGCCTAGTTCATGGAGAGGTTCAATCATTTCCCCAATTCACAAATCCTGTGAGAAGTCGGAACCACAAAACTACCAATTGGTGGCACTATTAGATAACAAAGCTAAATTCTTTGCTGGCCTGTTAATGGAGGAACTTCAGGCATGGGCAGAAGAAAAATCCGCAATTCCCATACAACAGACTGGCTTCACAAAATCGGTCGGGACAATGACTAACATATTAAGCATGGTTATGGACAAGGCTGAGGCCACACGGTCGTCTTCACATCTATGCTTTATTGATTATAAAGCTGCCTTTAACCACGTCAACCGCATCAGACTCTGGTCCAAATTGCACAGCTGGGAGCTTCCTCAGCCCTTACTCAAATTAATAATACATTTGCACACAAATACATGGCTACAAATAAAGCTGGGCAACAGCACGTACCTGTTGAGGCATATACCTGGAAAAAGGGTTGAAACATTCTTTTTAATCTGTATATTGCTGATCTAGTCCCACTGTTAACTAGCTGTAACTCACATGCTCCGAAACTAGGAGTCATCTCACTTCCATGTCTCCTCTACGCGGATGACCTAGTCCTAATCAGCAAAACAAAAGTAGGGCTACAACATCTTTTAAACACAACGCAGGATTTCTCCCAAGCAAATGATCTAACGATCAGCTTGGACAAAACGAAAACAATGACAGTTGGGGGAAAAAAAGCGACATACCGCTGCCTGGTACTGAGAACAGACCAGAAAAGAGGACATAGGTGAGTACAAATATCTAGGTGTGAAGCTGGATACAGGAGGCAACATAAGGCACAAAGGTCTAGCACTAGCAATCTCCCTAAAAACATTAAACTCTAAATTAACTGGCCCGTCGATCCTGCCGCTCGTTGAGGTGGTTCGGGCAAAACTTTTGCCAACAGTCACCTACGGTAGCGAGGCACAGAAAGGCAGGGAAGCGAACACACTCGATGCCACAGTAACAGCAGCATATAGGGTTATTTTTGGGCTGCCGAAATATGCTTCACCTGCACAAATTGGACTTGAATTTGGCGTTTTGAAACCATCATTTGCTAGACAAGGGGCCTTTATCATTGCATGGGACAAAGTGCGAAAAACCGATCAGGGTAAGATAAACGAACAGCTGTGGAAGGAGTTACAATCGCACCCCACACTACCAGCTGCGGAATATTTACATAGCAGTCTACACAAATTGGAGCTATACCAACTTTGGGAAACACCGACAACTACCCCAACCTTTAAAAAATTAGTGTGGAAGACCGTGAAACTCCTCTCATGGCTGGAGGACAAGGACGCACTCTCAAAGAGAGCCCACGGTTGGATGACCCTGAATACATATACAAAGCTAGTCGCCCAAGCCTACTTCAACTTAGGATACAATAAAAACATAAAAATAGCTTTTATGAAATATAGATTTGGACTGCTCCCCTGCGCCCAGCATCTCCCTCCCTGGCTTCACAACAAAGCAGGCTCTGTGTGCTGCTTATGTGGATCTGCTAGGGAATACATTTTGCATCTACTATGCTCCTGCAAATAACTCACAACAGCACAAAAGAAATTTCTGAAACAACCTTTCAATCAACGAGGGATTTGCACCAGGAGGCAAGCTCTTCTGGCATGTTTTGCACCTAGTGATCCACAATTGAACTGCAGAACAGTAAAATATTTGAGCCTGTGCAGTAGCAAAATGCCAGAAATCCAGACAATAGGAACCTAGTCAGAAAAAATATTTGTAAGCGTGCATGGGTCTGAGGACATTTCGAACATGTAATTCAAGCTGGTAAAACCAACAAGTTATTTATGCTACCATATTTGCACAAAATTAGAAAGCTCTTTAGCCCAGTTTTTACACACAAGAGTTTTATATATGTATGTGACAGTTTTTAATTAAACATACTTTTTGTACTGCAACAGTTTTAATAAACTATGCAAATAAACAACTTAAACCTGTACCCTCACTACTGGTAAAGTGCCACAGATAGAGTGGTGGTTGACCTATGCCAGGGCAGTGGATTGTAGGCATGGCACACCGGAGAAGGGGGGGCAGTGTTGAGGTGGGGGGGGGGGGGGGGGGAAGTTGTGTTTGTGCGTGTGTAAGTAAAACACAAAAGTACAAGGGTGGCACAATAAGTGCTGCAGATCGTCCCTGCCCTTGGGACCCATGTCCGTAACCCCACTATGGCAGCATTAGTCTTTGACGGAGAGATAGACTTAGTCTATGCTGCCTGGGCTGCTAACATGAAGAAATATAGGCAGATTCCTAAGATTAATGGGTCCAGGATAGAGGGCCTTGAGGAATACTGGGCCTAGTGTCACAATGGTGACCCACAGATTGTTCACTCAGATCAGTACCTGATTGGAAGGTCCTATCCAGTCACTAGTGCTAACAATGCCACCACAGCCCACCCCATAGCTATGGTCACTTTGGACTGGGGGGTAGTAGTTGGACAGAAAGAGGTGGTTGTGTCCCCTGATGTTCCTGTAAATTGTTTGCTTGGAAATAACTTGGAGACTTCTCCAACTGAGGAGCAGAGCTCTGAGTGAAGAATGTACCAGCTCTCCAAGAGAAAGGGCAAAAAGACTGGGGGACCAGCTTTTACACAGAACCCAGGTCAGAACCCCTCTTCTCAGTAAAAGTACTTGGTTATCTAGGGGGGAACTGAGCCTGAAGATTTTGGGCCTTCCAAGGCATATCTCTTGGGCCCAGGGGGGCCCTCTAGGATGGATATGTGCCAGGCACAGGACAGCTGTCTCATCTTGAAAGCCTGAGCCAGCAAGCTGCTGCACAGGAAAGTGCCTTAGGGTTGGATTGGCAAGATGGCGGCGTCAGGCTA
The DNA here is from genome assembly GCF_964263255.1 of Lissotriton vulgaris. Classification (NCBI taxonomy): domain Eukaryota; kingdom Metazoa; phylum Chordata; class Amphibia; order Caudata; family Salamandridae; genus Lissotriton; species Lissotriton vulgaris. Next base: position 2,100,273,538 of record NC_141685.1, on the reverse strand, counting down.
GACGCCGGTAGCAGCTCTGAATAGGACAGCGGAGCATGCCGTGATTAATCTGGTGACTGACGCTTTAATCGAAGGGGAAAGGAATGAAGTCCTGATGAACAATATGCCAAAGCCTTGAAAGGAACTCGTTATGCAACCAAAGCAACCAAAAACTTTACCAGTTGAGGACCTGCCCTCCGCAGGGACGCCGCTTACACTCCTTGCCTCCGCAGTCGGGTTTGCCGTACTCCGGTTGTTGATCGGCAATCACCGATCTACGTATGCACTGCGCTTCTTCTGCTGGATCTGTCAGTCAAACCCCGCTGTGGCAGCAAACTCCGCGGGATCCGTGATTGAGACGGATCAACAGAATCTACCATCCGACAGAAGCGTGACTGCCTCGCTACCACTGATGGCCCCGAAAAATGCAGCAGCGGTAGCCTCGGCAGCAGCTAAGACAAGGGCTGCACGCCAGGCGCTGCGAGATCAAGAAATGCACAAACAACAGCGCGGTGTTACCAGCGGGGGTGCGCAAGGAATACAGGCAGAAACAACAGCAACGGTGCCCGAGAAGACAGTGGAGAAAACACCGGCCAGGAGGGGGGGTCTCCTCTAGCAAAACACCATTAATGTCCCAGCCAGCTAAGAATGCTTCAGCAAATATTACAACAGTGGCTACAATGTTTCGTGCCGCTAATCAAAGAACGATGGCGAAGGATACACAACAAAATACTGAAAATACTGAAAAACAACAAGCTGTTCCCCCCCATTGAAGGTGGCAGTGTCCTTATAGATATTGGGGGTAAAGGAAGTGACAAAGCAGCAACAGAAATAACGGTTGTAACAAACCCAGCAGCATCAACATTGGCAGATGATAATGAGGTACTAAGTCAGACGGAGGCACAGGAAGCACAAGCGACGCAACTGGAGCTAAGTCGAGGGACTGTTTCTGTGTCCAGTGGTGTATCTGAGAGAACCAGTCTTATCGTCGGGCAGGTAAGCCACCTTATCCCCTCTATCTCTGCACCTGCATCATACAGTTCTGATTTCAACAGCCAGGCGGACACAGATAACCCTAATGAGAACATTGCGGATAAAAACATCCTAATAAACCAAGAGGTGGGCAGTAATGATAGTTGCAATGTACAAAGTGTATCTATAACTAAGAACATTAAACGACATGTCAATCAGCAGGAAAATATAACTCACCTTGAAAGCAGCACGAGCAATGAGACTGTTGATCAGACCCCTTCCATGAATCTCCAAAACATGGAGATACTTACCGATCCCTTACCAGAGAGTGAAACAACTGATATACAACTAAAACCACCCTCTCATGCAACCCACATATCACAAGGTGGGGCCAACATAGGACTCGAGGCAAGGGAAAGGAAAACTCTAAAACCCACGGAGACATCTAAACCCGACTTAGAAATACCACAAACCAGCTCTACAATAGACCTGCACCCCGTTGATGCTATCGAGGTACTAAAGACCGATAAAGATATAACTGACTTCTATTCTTTTTCCGAGGGTATTAGCTGGTCAGGAGATACTGATGAAATAGATGAGGCTGATGACCTAGAGAACGAATCAGACTCTAACCTAAGCTCAGATTTCGAACCTAATCCACCAAAAGAACAACGCGACTAAAAAAGAACAATACTTAAAAAGAAAAAATCTGGGCACCACGGTGCCAATGAACTATCGTGGGATTATACCCCAACAGTTCTTGCATTGAACCAAAGTCGTATCCTGATCCAAGATCCCAAAGGCCAACTTCAGATCAAAATTTGAATAAAGAGACTCTTGAGGCCTCAGGAACTACTTTAACACAAGTAATGGAGACAGTGTTGCAGGCTATAGCATCACACCGCGAAGAAACTTCTAAAGACAGCCGTAAAGCTCGGGCTGGACTACAAAAGGTTCAAGGAGTGGTTCGTAAACTGTCCAAAACCATGGGTGCATTTACTGAAAGGTTAAATGACATAGAGGACCGTATTGTGGTTAATGAGACAGAGGCTGCAGCTACAAATGAGCGACTTGAAGCCACCGAAGCACAGGTTTATGACATAAGATGGAAGCTCGAAGACTACGAAAACAGACTCCGCAGAAACAACTTGCGAGTACTGGGAATTCCAGAAAAAATGGAAGGCGAGGACTGCCGCACCTTTATAACACAATTGTTCCGTGATACCTTGCCCGAATTAAATACCTGGGATTGGGGATACGAGGTGCAGAGAGCACATAGGGTCCCAATATCGTTAAAACCCACGGCACCTACAGGTAAATATCCTCGTGCAATTCTGGTATATTTCGGAAATTTCCTACTTCGCCAGGCCATTGCGGAGAAAGTTACTCCTGATAAACACCGCAAAAAGGACTCAATATCATACTTCGTGCGCCCTGACTTTTGCCACTGGACTGTCGAAAGGAGGTGGCGACTCAGGCAACTCATCAAACCCTTTCAAGAGAAGAAGGCAACAGTATATTTGAACAATCCGGCAAAACTAAAAGTGATATATATGGGACAAACAAAATTCTTTACATCCGAAGTGAAGGCCAAGGAATATTTAGAGAGCTTATGAAAGAACAACTAGACTCATATGCGAGCCGGCTGGGGAGGCAGCTGAGTTAGACTAGAGATGGAATAACACTTAGACCACTGATTTTTTTTTTAACACGGACTAACATATACTAGTTTATGTCTATGTATTTGAATATAAGCTGCGACATTTGAAATTAGGAAAATAAGAAACTGAACAGACATTATCTTATCTTTATTCTTCAATTACTGAATCTTTTCTATTTTTCCCCACTTCTATATATTTCTCATTTCTCATCTTCTCTACTTTAAATATGTCTTACAATATGTTTTATTGCTTTCTTTTATTTTGTCTCCGGTAATTGTCACTACTACACTTTAAAATGCATGCTGCACTAGTCCTATTCGGAGTAGGCTAAATCCATCACTGTAGACTCTGATGGAGTCTCAACGCCTGTTCTGAGAGGGCAAGGGGTGGGGAGGGAGGAGAGGAGAAAGGAGGGTGGGGGTGGGAAACAGGGCGCACTTGGTGCACTCGGTGCGGGGGGGGGGGGCGAGCAAAAAAATATAAAAATGAGCAAACTGATACTTAAGAGGGAACGCAGGCTGATGAATACTGATCCCAAAATAGTACAACTAAATGGGTAGGTTAAACATAGGATGTTGGAATGTGGCAGGCTTAAACGATAAAGGCAAGAGAGCCCAATTTTGTCAAATAATTGCCCATAGTTCTTGCGATATCATCTGTTTACAAGAAACCCATATTCCAATCGGAGAGATCAAACAATTAAAAATACCTGGCTATCACATATTAATCACAACAACCCAAACCACAAGAACCAGGGGAGTCATAATTTTAGCAAGAACTAGGTTAGGCAGCCCGGTACGCAAAAAAGCCGATGACCACGGACCATGGGTCATTGTCCAATTAGAATTGGGTATCACAATTTGTTCAATCTATGGCCCTAGTCTTGACGACCCCACACTATTTGTTGAAATGGAAATGGAATTAGCATCATGGCCAAGCACCCTGATTCTTTGTGGCGATTTTAATTTGACTTTTAATCAAAACCTGTCCTCTCAGAACCAATACAAGTATTCGGGTCGGAAGCCCAGAGTGTTCAGAGCTGTATCAAATTTAATTCAGACCCACAACCTCCAGGATATATGGCTGCTTAAAAAGGATAAAGATCCCGGATACACCTTTTTTTCTTACCCACATCGGAAATATGTCCGCATTGATTACTTCTTTGCAACTCCAGATGTTGCTCTGAATACTCTGATCGCTAAAGATCCGAAAACAATCTCCGATCATAATGCTATATATATTACAACGGAAGTACCGGGATATAATCGGGCCCACACACAATGGACATTTGATAGGAAACTATTAGTTAATCAGGAATATATAACTCACATAACCCAATGGACAAAATAATTTTTTGACACAAACCAATATAGTGCTTCACGCTTCAGCGTTTGGGACAGTTATAAGGCTGCATTAAGGGGGGAAACTGCCACATTCGTTGCCACCCGTAAGAAAGAACGAATGAAAACTCATAATCAACTAATAAATGAATTAACACACCTAGAATACAAACACGCTAATCAAATACAACATGGTGAACATGCCGAGGATACCCTAAGAAAGATTCTAGTGCTCAAGGCAGAGTTAAATAATGAGCTAGCTGTTAAAGCCGCTGAAATTTTCCAAGCTCATCGAAACAAATCCTATGAGGTGGGGGAAAACGTTGGGAAACATCTTGCCTTAAAAACACGACAGGTTCAATCCCATAACACGATAAAAAGTATTAAATATTGCGGTCAAGAAATCGCTAATTGCTTTAAAGAATACTATCAAAAACTATATCAAAACGAGGATGAACATACGGCTCATGAGACTAAGGAGTTCTTAGTCAACTGGCTTAGCGAAACTAATATGTTACAAACTGTTGACGACGACGCAAGGAAAGAATTAGAGAAAGAGATTACTAAAATAGAGGTTGAGTTGGCAATAGCAGAACTAGCTGCAGGGAAGGCAGCAGGGCCTGACAAAATACCTCTAGACTTATATAAAATACTAGGTAAGACCATAACTCCATTTCTTCACGATTTATTCTTAGGCATCCAATGGCACGGAAAATCTCCAGAATCATGGCGACAAACAAACAGTTTTTAGGAAAAAGGACAAACCCCCTGAATTAACCACATCATACAGACCTATCTCGCTGATTAATTCAGATTCTAAAACCTACGCAAAAATGTTGGCTAACAGACTTGGCAAATACATTGAACAGTTAGTGTCTCCTTGGCAACACGGGTTTATACCAGGCAAAAGCACCACCGACCATATACGCCGAGTAATAACACTCTTCGATATAATGAAGATAGAGCAAGGTCGAGGAGGAGCCAAGATGGCGACCTGAGCGGACGTGCAGCCTTCGGCTCCGCCGGCCCCGGATTCCCGCACCACGATCCTGACTGCCTTGCTTTCCAGTTCTTGTCCTGAAAGGTGCGGGCAACGTAGCTGAAGCTACCGGTGTTCCGCCGGCCCCTCCACCCGCCCGGGATCCGCAGCAGTGGACGGATGAGCCCCGGCCCGGGACCCAGCTTGCACCGCAACGAGTCGCGGACCTTACGTCCCCTTCCGTGATTGCTCTGCTGCGGGGGTGGTGCGACAGAACAGCTCTTCCCTGTGGTGCCGCGGTCTGTGCGTTGCCTGCCGACAGCCACCACTGTGCACGTCCTGGGCTGACACGGTGACGGAGGACGGAGGTGCCGGACCAGCGGGTCCTTTGTTCTCGGCCGCCATGCACCGTTCCCCAAGTCACTCTGGCTGATGATGGTACGCCCTGCCCGGCTCCGAGCACCTCGCCACGCAATTGCAGACCTTCCAGCACTGTTTTCGACTGGACCGCGGAACGCTAGCCAGGGGGTGGCTGATAGCTGCCTGATCGCGCCCCGCTGCCTCACTGGATCTCCCCCCGCACCATCTCACTGGGAAGCGGACAAGATGGCGGTTTGCTGCTAAAAGTAAACCCACGCATCCCCCTTGCAAGCAGCTAGCTCCCCGACGGGAGAGGGGTCGGTGTATAACTTTCCAACAGAACTGCCGACATGGGTGCTCCACAGCCTGAACCCACCCTCGCAGACGTGATGGCGGCCCTGGGTGAGTTACGAGCAGCGATGAATAATGGCTATAGCGCGCTGGGGTCACGACTCGATGTATGCACTCAAACTTCCAGCCAGAAGCGAGGGGACTGTCTCCTTCAAAACTCCGGCCAGGAGCTCTCGCAGCATACTACCGCAACATTGTCTCAGAGAGAAGCAGTGGCTGATACAGTAACTATTGCTGCGGCTGGTGGCGGAGTGTTGCCACTTACTAGTACTGTCACCGATACAGTGTTTCCCCCCTGCCCAGTGCTTGACTGTGTGAGATCCTTCGAGATGTCGGGGAATTGGCTGCTAGTGTCCTGTCCTCCTGCTTCGGTACCAGCATACTTGTTCTGGATTTTGACCGCCTTGCCTCGTGACTTTCACGGAGGGACTATGCTAGATACGACTGAGACCGAGGGGGATTTCATTCCTGGGACCGGACGCCATTCTTTCTTCGTGTATGCACCTCCCCCCTCCTTCGAGCGGCCATTTTCTCCTGTTCTCCAGAGTTCCAGATCTGGCCAGGGCTAGGTGACTCTCTTTGTTTGGTGACCGGGCGGGTGGGTGGAGGTGGGGTGGACCTCGGATTTGGCCTGTTTTTGCCGCGAACTGTACATTGACTCTCCCCAATTGCTTGCTTATTGATGCTCAATCTAATGTTGCTAATGGGGCGGGGAATGTTTATTGGACCGGCGGAGTTCGTAAGTGTGTATAATGTATCCTCCTCCCAGATCTTCCCTTATGGGAGTTCAGGGACGGATTTCTGTTCCTACTCCCTAAATCAGTGGATTGTACTTTTTATTTTTATTTTCTCTTTCGCTTTCTCTTCTACCCTTTCTTTTCTCTCACTATATTTCGGGTTTATGGGGCGACAGACACTCTGCTGGGGGGGGGGGTAGGCCATAGCCTCTGCATGTGTGTAGGGTGGGGGGTTAACTTTTAGTTCGAGGTTCTTTTCTATGGTGCCTTTTTTTGCTCTTTTATGATTTCTCCCTTCTTTCTTTGACCCGTGCTAGGCGTGCTGGGGGATGGGTGGCGGTGTGTATACAGATGGGTTGTTGAGGCAGCTTCCTGTGGACTGACTATTTTGTTGCCATCCTCTGGTCGGGACTTGCATGTTATGAATCGAATTGCCTGATGATGATGTTTCTTGTCAAGTCCCACCTGCATGGACCTTGCTCTCCTTTTTTCATTGATTAAGTACGGAATATTATGACCTGACCTTAATGCTCGCACAAAAATTTAAAATTAACCTACATTTCTCCTGTGCCTGGGTACCGCGGCGTTTTCCAGTTTGCTCTAATACCGTAATCATTGCCAAGCCGCAGTACCTTGTCGCCGTATTGCATGCACTGGTGCTACACGAGAGTTTGTGGCCGGCCGGATGGTTGTGGGCCCGTATTTGTACTGTTTCTGTGCACAATAAAGGTTTTCAAAAATTTAAAAAAAAAAAAAAGATAGAGCAAGGTCAAATGTCTCTGATTTTATTAGACGCCGAAAAGGCTTTTGACCGGGTCTCCTGGCAGTATTTATGGGAGCTTTTAGCCCTTAACAATATCGGCCCGGGGTTCATAAAATCAGTGAAAGCCTTATACGTAGAACCTAAAGCCAAAGTTTTGACGGGAGGTAGCGAGTCTGAAAGTATAAACATTCAGAGAGGGACCCGACAAGGGTGTCCGTGCTCACTACTTTTATTTGCATTATATATTAACCCCTTAATCATCAAATTATTAACATCACCAATGATAACTCCAGTCAAAACTAGAATATATAATACTAAAATACTTGCATATGCCGATGACGTAGCGATTCTAACAACTAATCCTACTGAGGCTATAGATGAAATAGGAGTAGTCACTAGAATATTTGGGCAGTACTCAGGGTACTCATTAAATCAAGACAAAACGATGGTTGTCTGTACCGACAATACGTCATACACAAGTCAATACAGAGTTGGAAATGCAAAATATTTAGGGGTTAATATCTCACCTAATACTAACGAAATGATCACACTTAACTATGATCCCGTAATCACAAAAATAAAAAAAGATCTTGTCAGAGTTAATAACCTTCAATTATCCATAATTGGTAGAGCTAACTATGTTAAAATGACAATATTCCCAAAACTACTATATTTATTTCGAGCAATCCCTTTCCTTATTGACAACACCTATATAAAGAAGATAGACCAAGTAATAACATCATTTATTTGGAATTATGGGAAGACAAGACGGGCCATAACCAAATTAGTGTTACCAACATCCCGAGGCGGATTAGCAGTCCCAAATTTAACCTACTACATGTGGGCCGCCATTTTGCAGCAGATGACCTTTTTAATTACATCTAAAACTCCAGATCAAAAAAGACCTCTTCATGACATCCCCTCTATTTATGAACTCACATTAGGAAATACAGCACGAGGACTACTGCTAAGACAAATCGAGCCGTCATATTATAAAAAGATTAAATTTAAAATAGTGATAGACGCATTCAAAATATGGACCAGAGTTGCTAGAGTACTATCAATACCTAAGTATACCAAATATACACCCTTATGGCGCAGCTCTATAATCCCGCAATATCTTAACGATAACATCACTAAACGCTGGGAAAAGTTAGGCATCGTCAATATTGGCGATTTTCCTAAACTCAGACGGTAGAACTACCTTTGATGAGCTGCGCCTCAAATATCAGATTTACGCCTCAGACTACTTTAAATTTATTCAAATTTCCACATCACTCGGACAATACGCCACAAATATAAACTTACAATCGTCATCATTACTAGACCTGATGCAAAAACTATCGGTCAGAATTAGCGATATTTATGGGATCCTCATAAACAACCACCCAGATGACCTAGAGAAAATAGAGGAAAGCTGGGCTAATAAACTAAATAACTCTAATGTGGATATAGATATGGTGCTACAACTATCCTCTAAAGTTATACTTGCAAGTCATCTAAAAGCCCAAATTTATAAAACGGTATGTAACTTATACTATACACCGTTTAAATTGTTCTCATGGGGTAAGGCTAGTCATGACAAATGTCCTAGATGTGCACTCGGCCCGCAAATTTAATACATATGTTTTATGATTGCCCGAAACTCGAACAACTAAAAGAAAGTATAGGTAAATACTGGGTCGAAATTTTTGCCCGGGAGATCCAAACATCATCAACTTTGTTTGTATTGGGTTTTGATAGTTCTCTAGAACTCAATAATTCAGAAATATATATAACTTACTTGTGCACAGCTATATACAGAATTATGTTAGCAGCCCGCTGGAAGGACACAGAGGCCTCTACATTTCAGGGATGGATAAATAGACTCCTGGCAATATACAAACTAGAAATAGCAATATATAAAACCAGAGGGAAAAAATCTAGAGCTAAAGGGGAATTGATCTGGGCTCCCGTAGCTAGTTGGTATAATCAGCAAAGGGCCTGACCCTAAAAACCACTTGAACTATGTAGAAATAGTTGTCAATTCTACACAGAAGCATGGAGTTGGACAATGAGGTTATATTTCATGTAAATATTTATTTCATACTATGCCCTTCTCCATCATCAATATATCATTATATCTGTCACATACTACAAAAAATAATTTGTACTATTAATTGTATTCATTGTATTATGTACAGCCTTTTATGTGTTCCTCTATAATTTGGGAAAAAACTTTATATATACTAGAATATTTATACTATATATGTTCATTGTTGTATATCTAAAGTTTGCTCAATAAAAATTTTTTTAAAAAAAAGGAAAGTGCCTTAGGGTTTTAGAGAGTTTCTCCTCACTTTGGCTCATGGTATCCCCTTAACTGGGCACCTTGGCCAGGACAAAGCTTGAAGTAGGTCAGTTAACCACTTCTACTGGCCAGGGATGTCCCAGAAGGTGAAGGACTGTTGTCAGTGGAGATGTGTGGCTCAATGATTGGAGCGGCAGACCCTGATGCAGAGGTCTAGCCCGGGACCAGAGTTCAATTCCCCACCTCGGCGGGTCTTGGGCTCCAAATTCCACGGACCTGATAATTCTCGCCTCGCTGCCTATTCCAATCATGGAGTCCCACTCTGCAACTCTGGGCAATAGCTTGCTTAATCTCCACAACGGCCCCCACATCGCTAAGGATGCCTGGCCTCCACCTTGTGGGTGCCTAGGAGTGGACGACTCACAGGGAAAGCCAGGATGGGTTCCACAACGGTATTCGTAGAAGCGCCTTGAGACCCTTGCGGGTGAGAAGTGCGCTATACAAGTATCAATTTCAGTCCTGTGTGACATACCAAGCCAGTGGCAATGCAGGAGGCCAACAAAAGGCCTCTTTCATTCCGCTCCCAGTGGTTGGGGTACCCTTTGAAAGGGTAGGGGTCAACATTGTTAGCCTCCTGGAACCTTCAACAGCCTCAGGGAACAAATGTATTCTGGTGGTTGTGGATCATACCAGGTATCCTGAATCTGGCCACCTAAGGGCCAGCACTGCCCCAGTGGTTGCAAAAGCACTCGGTGAGTTCACCAGGGTTGGTTTCACAAAGGAGGTTGTGTCAGACATGGGTACAAACTTCATGTCTGCATACCTAAAATGGGATTAGTGTGGAGTGGGCTACAGATTCACCACGCCCAATCACCCACAAACCAATGGCCTGGTGGAGAGATTCAACCACACATTGAAAGGCATGATTGTGGTGCTCCCTGAAAAACTCAGAAGGAGATGGGATGCCCTACTTTAGTGCCTGCTTTTTGCCTACAGGGAAGGGCCACAGAAAGGAGTGAGGGTTTCACCTTTTGAACTTTTGTTTGGGCACCCTTTTATAGGTCTGGTAAGAGAAGGTTGGGAAACACCTATCAAAGAGCCAAAACAAGACATGATGGACTATGTGCTTGGCATTTGCTGCAGGATGGCTGAGTACATGGAGAAAGCAAGCCAAACCCTTCAGGCCAGCCTAGAATTGCAAAGCAGTGGTATGCACAGAAGGCTGTTCTGGTAGAATTGAAACCAGGGCAGAACGTATGGATTTTGGCACCTGTGGTCCCTAGTGCCCTCCAAGGCAAGTGGAGTAGACAGTACCCTGGATTGCTCATCTTGACGCCGCGCTCCGCGCATTTACCTGCACATCTCCTGGTCTCAGCCTTCCTTCAGCCTCCCACGCCTCGCCGGACCCGCTTCGCGGGTCCCGCATCGTGGTTTGAGGCTGTTTGCATCTTGGGGCATTTTTTTTTTTTTTCATCAACACCGACACCGGCAGGGCTGCGAGGTAGAGCGGAGGACTCCATTGTCCAGGAGTCTCCGCGCGCCCGTCTCCAGCTGGGCTCCTCTCCCTGCCGGCCGCGCCCCCATCACAGCAGGACTTAACGAGCACTTCCAGGCTCCATCAGTGGATTGCTCATCTGGTTGAGGCTGTTTGCATCTTGGGGCATTTTTTTTTTTTTTCATCAACACCGACACCGGCAGGGCTGCGAGGTAGAGCGGAGGACTCCATTGTCCAGGAGTCTCCGCGCGCCCGTCTCCAGCTGGGCTCCTCTCCCTGCCGGCCGCGCCCCCATCACAGCAGGACTTAACGAGCACTTCCAGGCTCCATCAGTGGATTGCTCATCTTGACGCAGCGCTCCGCGCATTTACCTGCACATCTCCTGGTCTCAGCCTTCCTTCAGCCTCCCACGCCTCGCCGGACCCGCTTCGCGGGTCCCGCATCGTGGTTTGAGGCTGTTTGCATCTTGGGGCATTTTTTTTTTTTTTTCATCAACACCGACACCGGCAGGGCTGCGAGGTAGAGCGGAGGACTTTATTGTCCAGGAGTCTCCGCGCGCCCGTCTCCAGCTGGGCTCCTCTCCCTGCCGGCCGCGCCCCCATCACAGCAGGACTTAACGAGCACTTCCAGGCTCCATCAGTGGATTGCTCATCTTGACGCCGCGCTCCGCGCATTTACCTGCACATCTCCTGGTCTCAGCCTTCCTTCAGCCTCCCACGCCTCGCCGGACCCGCTTCGCGGGTCCCGCATCGTGGTTTGAGGCTGTTTGCATCTTGGGGCATTTTTTTTTTCATCAACACCGACACCGGCAGGGCTGCGAGGTAGAGCGGAGGACTCCATTGTCCAGGAGTCTCCGCGCGCCCGTCTCCAGCTGGGCTCCTCTCCCTGCCGGCCACGCCCCCTCGGCACAACCTCTAAAAGGAACTACAACTTCCGCTGCGCGGGAGGGCGCCGGGAGAAGCCCGGGACAAGGGTGGGACCGTCTGTGGCCGTCTGTGGCCGTCCGGGGCCGCAGGAGGCCGGGCTGGGCCAGGACATTTCCTTTTCATCTGCAGTAAGCAGTGTCTCTGCACTTTGTCGTTCGGGTTTGTTGCATTGTATTTGTGTTGTTTTCTAATCCCCTAACTTTGTTATTCTATTGTTAACATGAGCCACTCCGCTCCACCAGGTGTAAGTGTCTCTGTCTTGGGCCCCCTTGATAAATTCTTCAAGAAATCTGCCAAGGAGGTCGATATGGACCTGATTTTGGCCGAAAGGAGAGCTGAGCGTAGACGCTCAATTGAGCAGTTAAAGAGTATTCCACTGTCTGTCCTTAATTCTACTAAGGACCTCCCAGCCCATGGTCTGAGCGTTATTGACGCTGACACGACTGATCTTAATCTCACCCCTAGCATATTCAGGTTCCCTGATACTTCTCCGCCGTGTAGTGGTGCTACCAGTGGAGGCCAGCTGATCTGTCCCCCTATAAATCACTCCAGCATTATAGAAATAAATATCCCTGAGTCACATAGTAGGGATGTAGATCCTTCCCCTATGCGGTCCACCTTGTCTCTGGGTGGTTCAGTCCCAGGAGAGACTATGCCGGAGGCGAATGGCCTATCTCCAGGTCGATCGCCCACCATAGCCGTAGGGGTGGTTCACTCTCCTCCAAGGAAGAAGAGGCGTAAAGGGGGGGTAAAAAGGAAAGGACGTAGTCACCACATCCCACCTCCACCGAAATCTACCACAAATAGTGTGCTGGGTCCTCCCCCCACAGCAGAGTCCCACCCCACTACTACCACTGAGCATGCAGCCCCCGTCGTAGTACCTTCTGAGTCAGTGTCTACAGGGGTGAATGAAGCGACTGTTGACATCATGGGGAAGCTCATTAAATCATACATGCTTCCCCTGCTGGAACGTGTAAGGGTTATGGGGGAAAAATTGGACCGCCTCGTGGCGTCCTTTGAATTATCTCAGTCCTCAGGCTTGGTTAAGATCATAAATCCCCCCAGTATCCCTGCAAGTTTATCTCATACTGCAGGTGTATCATCCAAAGCCACTAGTCTGTCCTCCTCCATTTCCACCAAAACACTCACTTCTAAATCTACCAAATCTGTTTCCATATCTAGCAAAGCACCGTTAGTGGTTGCAAACTCTACATCACTAAAACCTCCTGCGGCAGCTACCCCCAGTGTTGCAAATACCAAACCATTGGCCAAGAGGGCAGTCCCAGCAAAAAAGAACGGGTTGGGCAAATCTGCTGACACAAATTGTAAACAGAAGAAATCTCTACCCTCGAAAAGATTTGTTGACCTGCCACCTGATTCCCTAAACTTTGTTATTGTCATGACAGGTGTGCCACCTTTACAGGAAGGGGACAGGGAAAATGACGATAGTTTAAAAAATAAAGTCATCTTCTGGTTAAAAACAAATAGACCCCTTCCTCCGAACCTCAACGGGGACATCGTCACGGTTAGGAGATGTCAGTGGGTTGGGGTGCGGCCTAAGGACATTGAGGGGGATATTATCATTATTAACTTTAGAGATCATAGGGTAGTATCCCACCTCACAGACTGGTATGTGGGGAACAATGAGGGTGGAATTTCCACAAGGAATTTAGGTTATTTTTACCCCGAAACCCTGACTAACCCACACAAAAGTCAGCTAGGTGGTGCTAGCAAATCCAAAAACCCACCCAAATGGACCAACTTTACGTCAAGCTTCCATGTTCCCCACTTCAACCCGGAAGCTTTATATCGCTCATATACCCAATCCACATACAACTGCCCCCCCCAAACACCGGGCTGGGCGAAGCCATATATTCAGCCCACTGGTCCTCCTATATCCATGGGAATGCCTTTTTTTTTTAATAATCCTCCGTATCCCTTGATCCCTTCTACACCAGCCTTTAGACAGGCTCCGCAGCCTTCCAGCCTATTTCCACCCTTTTCTAATCCCAACAGGCCCCCCCACCCCAAGGATCTGTGGAATATTCCACTAAGAAATTTATACGATCCACTTTCTGGGCTGTCGTCGAACGATTGACAAACTAGGGGGAATAGCAATGACGCCCAGTTTATATCTCCTGTAGGCTTGGTTTCGTGTTTCCTCCCTTGTAAGGCTGTAAGTGTTAAAGTTCCTGTTGTTGGTTGTGAGGAAGGTGACCCTGCCCTACCAACTAGGTGGGTTACCTCCCCACCGCCCCATGACATTCTGCCCTTCTGTGTGGCTTCAGCTACTGGTCCACTCCCAGCACAGGCACCACGGGATGCGGTTTGTAGGTTGCCTATTGTTGGGGTTCCTGCTGTGGTCTCCGTTTCCATTGTAGGTTCCCAACAATCCTGCATATCCTCTCCCGCTGTTGTTACTGCTTTGGGTGCCCAAGCCCCTCCTAAGGGTACCTCACTGGGTTGCTGGAATGTTGCGGGTATAGATTCCTGTATATGTATACCTGATTGGGCTGACTTCATCAGACAAGGTGATGTCTGGTCCTTTCAGGAGACTTGGTCAACTCATCCGGTATATTTCCCAGGTTATCTGAGTTTTAACAAACCCGCAGTTAGAGGGCAAAGAGGCAGGGCTATGGGGGGTCTTACTGTTTGGGTGCGCCAATCAGCAGGAGTCTCTGTTAAAGAAATCCACATTGACTGCCCTGATATCCTCATTGTTAGCCTGAAGCTTAATAGTGGACTGGTTATACTATTGTTTAATGTGTATGCCAGAGGAACTCCGGGTGGTCGTGTTTCAACCACCCTAACACTCTTAGATGAATTCCTTGGCTCCGCACAACAAAAGGGTCATGTGGTGGTTATGGGTGACTTCAATACCTGTTTCGAACCACTAAGTGTGGATGATGGGATGCTAACGGTGGCTGAGGACTCAACTTGGGGTATTCCACAACTAGAGCTAACTCCGATCACTAAATGGTCCCAAAGTGCCACTTTCATTAAAGGCCTATGCCTGAACTGGGGACTGCGTGCCCTAAACGGTCGTACTAGATCGGACAGATTGGGCAACCCAACATTCTTTAATGGAAGATTTAGTAGTCGCATCGACTACATTTTAGTCGATGTAACTATGTGGCCCCTAGTTTCGGATATGGAAATTAGACCTCGGCCTGAAAGTGACCACGAACCTCTCCTAGCGGAACTCAAGGATCTTAGTTTTTCCAGGCCCTCTGTGCACCTCCCCAATGTTGTACAGGAGGCCATGGTATTAACTAATGACTTGAGGAGGGTCCGGTGGCCAAAGGTTGCTGTAGACATGGATGCTCGCTCTAAAATAAGATCCCTGGTATCTGACTCCCTAAGATTAATAGAGCAATGTGATGACCCGATCCAAATATCTCTCAAAATCTCCGATATTCATGCCAGCTTGTTCACTTCCCTTAAGACCTTATTTATTAAAATAGTTGCCAATAAGGGCATTGGAAAACCGAGGAAGCCAGCGAACTGGTTTAATGATGAGTGTGGTACATCTCATTCAAACCTGTTTAAAGCCCTAAAATCTAGAAACACAGCTCTTATTAAATCCTCCAGGAAGGCCTACAATATAGCCAAGAGGAGGGCCAAAGCCGCCTGGGATGAAGAACGCTGGGCTCTCCTAGTTGAGGCATGCGGCTCTAGGAATCTTACGCACTTTTGGCACCTCCTTAAATGGGGTAAGTCCCTGGACGATCGACCTAGCCCTGCTTCTGTCGATCAAGAAAAATGGGTGTCCTATTTTGAGGATCTGTTCAGGTGCCACAGTGAAAGGGAAACTCCCATTGGTTGGCCGCTGTCCTTTGACACGCTTGTGTTTTCAGCCAAGGAGGTTGAAAACGTTCTGAATTCCATCCCCAGGGGCAAAGCCCCCGGCCCGGATTGTATTCCTGCGGATATTTTCCAACAGGACCAAGACCTATGGGTACCCTATCTACTGTTCCTGGCAAACACGCTGGCCAGTGGTGCACAGGTGCCTGTTTCTTGGGCGGGAGCTGAGATTTTGCCCATCTTCAAGAAGGGTGATCGGTCGGTTCCTTCTAATTACCGGCCGATCAGCCTTATTGACGCTGTTCAAAAGATAGTGTCACGTCTTGTCCTAACCAGGGTTCAGGCCTGGATTGAGGAATATAATATTCTTACCCCTCTCCAAGCTGGGTTTAGACCCCATGTTAGTACCCTGGATCAGGCCTTTCGGTTTATGTTACTACACTGGAAGACGGTCACTCTGGGCAAAGGTAACCTCTATGCGGCCTTCGTAGACCTTAGGTCTGCGTTTGATCTCGTACCAAGGGTTGGGCTTTGGAACAGTCTTTTGGAAATGGGTATGCCTCCCTCCCTAGTTCGTATCATTGTTAACCTTCATGCTGAGACCTACGCCTATGTACGATGGGGCAAACCTGGTGAGGTGACCAAAAAGTTTCCTGTGCTGAAAGGTGTCAGACAGGGATGTGTTTTGGCTCCAACTCTGTTCTCCCTATATATAAACAGAGTCACCAAGTACTTTGAGGGATGCCCCACAGATGCGCCAAGTTTGGCTGGCAAGAAAATCCCTCTGCTCATGTTCGCTGACGACACTCTTTTGATTTCAAGAACCAGACAGGGATTACAGCTTGCACTGTCTAGGTTTGAGAGTTTCTGTAGCGAGCATGAGCTGGAGGTGAATATTGCCAAGACCAAATTCATGGTCATGAGGGGTCACAAGCAGGTCAAGGCTAGGGTAATTATGGGGAATACACCCTTAGAGCAGACCAAGCACTTTACCTATTTGGGTGTTTCATTTAGCGACACACTTAACTGGTCTCATCAGATCGAGCTCCTGTCCCTGAAACATCAACAGTTGGGTGGAGCTTTGATCAAAGAGCATAAAAGCTCTTTTACCAAACCCATGTCCCCGCTGATGAAGATCTATGGTGGGAAGGTTTTGTCAGCAGTGTTATATGGTGCAGAGTTATGGGGAGGTAGCAACCTGGACTCCTTGAAACTTGCCCAAAACAAATTCCTAAGGATGGCAATTGGTCTGCCACAATCGACACCTTTAATCCCCCTACTATACGATCTGGGGTGCCACTCGGTGGTCGACTGTGCTCGATTTCGACCGATTTCTTTCTGGCGGTGTCTGTGGACTACCCCTGACCTACACTACTATGCTGAAGCCTGTCTGGAGTTAAAAAACTCTCCGGGAGCCCTAAAAATAGGATGGTTCAGAGATCTTAAGGCTACTCTTCTATCTTTGGGCCTCCCTGAGTTGTGGCTGTCGCCTGAGACAGCCACATTTCCATCTAAAAGTGAGCTCAAAAAGTGTTATTGGGCCTGGGTGATGCTCAATACCTTTTCAAAAACAAGCCCAAGTAGTCTTACAGGTTTATTTTTGGTGCATAAAGATCTACCCAGGTTAGAGAACTACTGGGAGATCATTACCAAACCCCTAGACCGAAAACTTTTTTTTCAATTCAGATGTGGCACACTACCTATTGGGGACTTCACCAATAAGTGGGGAAAAGCTAGTCAGGGGTTTTGTGCAAAATGTCAAGGGTCCGGGGAAAGTTTATCTCACATTTTGTTTGTGTGCCCCCAATACTCTGCCCCCAGATCTAAGTGGCTCAAACCAGTCTGTAGCCAACTAGGCACACGTTCGTCAGCCGAGGCCCTGAGACTGTTAAAAACTAATCTGGATCCGATCATTGTGGTGGGGGTAGCCAAATTCCTAGGCTGGGCCTGGATTATTAGAAGTAGGTGTATTAATCTAAATTAGCTGAGACTGTTTTGTTTTATCTTATATTACTGTGGTAATCAGTATCTGTATCTTTTTTAAACTTTTGTATTCTTCTGCAAGAAGTTATTCGATGCCAATGATTTAATACTGATTTTATTTGTTATTGTGTTTTTTTGTATTTATGTCTTTTATGATGAATTAATCGAATAAAGACTTCTTGACTGATTGACAGTACCCTGTCCTTGAAAGAAAACAGGAGGTCACCTATCTGGTGGACCCAGGCAGTTGCAAGCATCCCAAAAGGGTAATACATGTCAACCGCCTGAAGCCCTACAATGACAGAGCTGACATGACTATGCTCATAGTCACAGATGAGGGACAGAAAAATGAGTGACCTCTCTCTGATCTCTCCAGCAATTCCCAAGACAGGGCTGTTGATGGAGTGATCTATTCAGACACCCTCACTGACCAACAGCAGGCTGACTTCAGGCTAGTCCTAACTCAGTATGCTGAGCTCTTCTCTCTGTCGCCTGGTCAGACTGGCTGGTGTACCCATGTTGTGGACAATGGTGACAGCCTACCTGGCAAAAACAAACTTTACAGGCAGTCTGATAATGTCAGAGACAGCATTTAAGCTGAAGTTAGAGATGCCGGAATTGTGTGTCATTAAACTCTCAGAGCCACAGTGCCAGCTCATTTGGCTTAGTCCCCAAACCTCACTCCAAGGGTGAAAAGAAAGTAATGAGGTTTTGTGTGGACTATAGGGGCCTCGATGACGTGAAAAAAACTGATGCTCACCCAATTCCTAGGGCAGATGAACTAATTGACAGGTTAGGGGCAGCCAAATATCTTCGTACCTTTGATCTCCTATCTGGGTATTGGTAGATAAGTCTGAACCCTGGAGCAAAAGAAAAATCAGCATTCTTCACTCCAAATGGGCACTTCCAGTTCACTGTGATGCCCGTTGAGCTTTGAGTTTAAGAATGCCCCTGACAACTTCCAAAAGTTGATGAACAACATCCTTGCTGGGTTTGAATCCGTTTGTGCAGCTTATCTTGATAATATTAGTGTCTACAGCTTCACCTGGCAGGCTCACCTGATCCACCTTGACAAGGTTCTGGAGGCTCTGATAAGTGCAGACCTCACTATCAAGGCATGCCATATAGGGCTGGGAAAGGTTGTGTACTTGGGTCTCCTGGTAGGTGAAGGCTAAGTTCAGCCACTCCAACCCAAGAGCCAAACAATTCTGGACTTGGTAGCTCCAACAACCCAGATCCAAGTCTGGGCAGTCCTTGGCTTAACTGGGTAGTATAGGAGGTTTGTGAAGGACTATTGGTCCTTAGTAACTCCCCTCACAGAACTTACCTTCAACAGGATGCCCAAGAAAGTAAACTGAACAATAGGCTGTCAAAAGGCTTTTGACACTTTGAAGGATGCAATGGGCTCTGCCCCAGACTTTAAATGCTTCAGACTTTACCAAGCAGTTCATTGTGCAGACAGATGCCGCTGCGCATGGGCTAGGTTCAGTCCTGTCCCAAACAAATGATGAAGGACATGATCAACCTGCTACATTTATAAGCATTGGAGTGCCATAGAGAGGGAAGTTTTTAAGTGTCAATTTTCTTGAAAGTGAAAAGTATTTTTAATTAAAAACATACTTACTTTATTACCAGACCCGGGTCTTAAAATAAAGTACAAACAAAGTATAATTTTATAAAAATTGGTCTGGATCTCCTACTCGAGTTGTGCGTTTTTTTTTTATCATGGGTGTGCAATAATGTCTTACACTCCTCTGTTAGGCCGAAGGCTGCTCACCCACACTACCACTAATAGAGCACTTTGGTTTTTACATTGAGCCCTGTACACTTTTGGGGAACCCCTGGACTTTGTGCACGGTATTACCATCTAGTGATAATATCATATACACGGTATTACCATCTAGTGATAATATCATCATCATCAAAGCTTTATTTCGATATACATAATATCATAAAAGCACATTTACAATTAAAATTAAATTCATTAACAGTACATTTAAAAGAGATTACAGATAAAAACCTTTTATGTTACAATAAATAGTTAAAAATGCATTAAACTATAGCAGATTTGTGGATATATAGGTGTATAAAAAAATATTTTGCTTATGCTTATTTCATCGAATGGCCTTCAGTCTAATCAGCCAAGCCCAACTTAAAAATGTGGCCACCCCACACACTAAGGTTGTACTAGCATCAGCCTTAAGTATTCTGAGTGCGACCAAGTGGTCCCTGGTTCCAAGCAACAGAGACACAGGTTTGAGCCATTTCTGTCTAGGTTTTGTGTAGGCTGGACATACAAAGAACACATGAGCAATATTTTCAATAACACCTTTGCAGGTTGGACAGTCAGCGGGAGTTTGATGCGGTGGCTTCCACTTGCTAGTACTATCGCAAAGCGGAAGAGTGCCCACCCTGAACTGCATAAAAAGAGATCTGTCTCTAGGCTTCATAATAAAATCTAAATAGGGCTCCAGGCGAGGCTTAGGCTTGTGCTGACGAATGCCTCAGTTAGCCTACTTTGGTTTGAGTCCCTCTGCTCTTGGTCATTGTTAGAACTGGCTATTTCTGGTAGGCTAAGGCTGACGCCAATATATTTAACAACAAGGGCTGGTGATGGACAGAGTTTCTGAATTAAGCAGAATACTCTCAGCCAGTCAAAAGATCAGGGCTAGATCCAACACTGTTTTTTAGCTCACTGCACCATCCCAGCTCAGAACCTGGCTATATGCAAATTAGTCTGTTCCTGTCCCAGTGCATGATGGGAACAGGGCAAACCAAACTACCAAGCCAATTCTTAAACTGGGAAGGAAACAAGCTTCCGGGGACCGGTTTCTGGCATTTCAGCCGTCGTCGGCCCGGCTTGCTTGAATCCTGATGGTGCAATGAGCAAGGGACTCACATCTGAGTATAGCCTTCCACGCTTAGGGTGGACAAAATATTTAACAACAAGGGGTGGTGATGGACAGAGTTTCTGAATTAAGCAGAATACTCTCACCCAGTCAAGAGATCAGGGCTAGATCCAACACCGTTTTTTAGCTCACTGCACCATCCCAGCTCAGAACCTGGCTATATGCAAATTAGTCTGTTCCTGTCCCAGTGCCGGTCTCCCTCTCCACACGGGAGACCGGCAACGAGGCAGGCAGGCTTCTCTCCTTCTCTCGGGGCTCCCTCTCGGTCACGGGAGCCCCGCAACGGCCGCCATCTTCTTCTCTCCCGCCCGGGCTGCGGGGGCGGGCACTTCTGGCCGGCCGCGCTGGGATTGGCCGGCCGGCCAACCACTTCCGGGTCGCTGCGGGCAGCGCAGCGGCCCTTCTCCTTAGGCAGGCAGGCGGGGGCTGAGTTAACCGAGGAGTGGGCTCCCACGAGTTAAAATATATATAAAAAAAATTGCAAATAAGCGAGGTGGGCACTCGCTAGCACGAATGAAGCGCTCCTAAGCGCCAAAGGCAGATGAAGCGCTCCCCAGCGCTACGACAGTCACAAAAGCGCTTCCAAGCGCTAGAAGCAGAGTAAAGCGCTATTAAGCGCTGGGGACCATAGGAAAGCGCTCCCAGGCGCCAGGGCAACAGAAAGTCACCCAATGTCCATTCAGGAGTCCAGAGAAAAGTACATCAGGTGTCCAGGGGCTGGGCAGGGCCCAGGGATTCCCCTGGGCCCAAGCAGCAGCAGCCCATGGCAAGATTCAAGTCCACAAACAAGAACAAATTGGAAGGGGACACAGCCCTTTGAAGTCTTTGTGCAGGCAGTGTGAGAACCAGCTAGAACTGGTTATAGGGAAGTCCTGTCAGTATCAGGGACATAGGTGACAGTCGCCCAGCGGGGGTGGAGCCAGCATTGTAGTCAGGCAGGCACAGCCCTTCACTATCAGGTGCCATCTCCTCCCACTTCCCTGGCAGCAGATGCTGCCTTTCATCCATGGGCTGACTCAGACAACCTCCTGGGCTCTCCAGCCCCTGTCACCCTCAACCAGACAGTCAATCCACAAGCAGGCCCAGGCACTCCTGGACCAGGCTCACCAGCCAATCACACGCCAGACACAAATTACACAAATATGCCAACTTCTAAAAGTGGCACTTCTAGACTAGGCACAGTCATGCCGCATATATCATTTCGCAGCATTCAATCTCACGAGTTCGTACATATCAAACTCGACCCTGCACTCCCCACACATCAGGAACTACCATAGGCATACATATTCCCCATTCATTCCTATGGGAGGGCAGGTCACTCACCACACATACACAGAGAGCTCAAGCACGTTACACTGTACCACAGTGCAAAAGTGCGCAGAGGTCTAAAATCACCACCACCAGGTTCCATAAACAGCCTAGGAAAAAGCTAAAAGTCTCGGGGTGAACCTGCCTAAAGGGCCGGGTTCAACAGTCATCAACCCATGCCCAATAGGCCCGCTTAGTTTCTGCCTTAGATAGCAGTGCCCCAGACTCCCAAACTGTTAAAAGGCCTGTTGACAGCAAAAGCTTCTTTACATTAACTAGCCAACTAATTTTATGAGCTCCTTGAAGGTTCATGACCTCTTTTAAGCCGTCGGCGTACCTTGAGAGCTCCGGGGTACGCCAAAGTCGGGCCCAGTATAAGAGAGCGCGTAGAGTAGCTAGGTCCTTGATGTAACGACGACCCGGATCACTCAAAAGTGGCTTAGTTGGGGTACCCCTTGGGAGCGAGACAAGCTCTCTAAAGAACTTGTTCTCGGCGGTAACTAAGGCATCCACACATTCGAAGCCCCAAAGCTCCGCACCGTATAAGGCGCAGCCTACAGCTTTTGCAGCATAGATGTCCAAGGCAGGAGCAACGGGTTTAGAGGTGGAGGCACGATGTTCCCTCCCCAGTACTCCAACTACCCTCTTATGGTTCAGCGCCATTTTATCAATATGTGGCTGCCATTTAAGTTTATCAGAAATTCTGATCCCCAGGTAGTCAAACTCTTTTACACGTTCCAGAGACACCCCGTCAAGAGACAAGGTAGATCTGGACGATCTGCTCAGGTTAAAATAAAGGAGCTTGGTTTTGGAAGTATTTATGGCCTGGCCCCTCAGCTTACAAAACAAGCAGAAGCGATCTAACAGCTTCTGTAATCCTGCGGGAGTTTTTGATACTAGGAGCGTATCATCCGCAAAGAGTAATGCGGGGACTTTATCACCCGCCAGGACCGGGGCATCAGCATTGACTTCGAGCAGAAAGGAGACTATACCATTCACAAATAGCGTGAAGAGTGTAGGAGCCAGTACGCAACCCTGGCGTACCCCTCTATTCACAGGGATTTTATCAGTTTTTTGCTCCTGTGCTCCCCATCTAATACGGGCATAATTTCCATCGTGCATACGAGCCAAAAGGTTCAAAATGGGCGAAGGAATCCCGATCTCTTCCAGGACCAGCCATAGGGGTCTCGGGGGACCAGGTCAAAGGCGGTCATCAGATCAATAAATGCCAAATAAAGACCGCCTTTGCGAATGGTAACCACCTTCCAGTGTAAAAGCACATGCCTAAATGCCTGGTCTATCGTGCTTGTGCAAGCCCTAAAGCCCGCCTGGAAGTTTGGTATAATACTATTTTCATCCGCCCACAAGAGAATCCTCTCCAAGAGAACCCTGCCAATCAATTTCTGCCCAGCATCTATGATTTTTCGGGCGATAGTCGGCAGGGTCCCCCCTTGGGCCCTTCTTGTATATAGGGATCACTTCAGCCCCCTTCCAAGAATTCGGGACCGGTGAGCCTTCCAACAAGGCATTTGTAAGAATTGCAAAGTAAGAGGCCCAGCCTTCGATGTTCGCTTTAAAAAGGTCACCCTGTACACCATCTTGCCCCGGGGCCTTAGCGGGTACAATCTTGGTTAATACAGCCAGCACCTCTTTCTTGTCTAATCTAGTGAATGGAACCTGGGTAGACTCAGTAACCATGGCATCATAAGAGGGCCCTGGAGAACTTGAATGCTCATCGCCCCCGTACAGTTTCTTGAAGTGCTCAAACCACTCCCTATCCGTTATGTGGTTGGGGACTTGATCTGGGTCGCAGCCATTGGATCTTCTGACTAGAGTCCAAAATAGCTCACCATTTTTAGATTTACTCGCTGCTCTAAGGCTATCCCAATGGGATTCTTCCCACTCCCTCTTAGCTATTGTGATGGCTTGTCTATAGTGTAATCTTGCCTGCCGAACAAGAACTGGATTGCTAGATTTAATGGCAAGAATCAGACTGTTTTATTTTCATTCTGCATTCTCTATCAAACCACTTCTGCACTGGCTTGACATTCTTTGGGCGCTTTTTACTAGGAACTGTAAACAGAACACCAATCTGATCTATCGTATCAACCTAGATGGTTTCTGCCGCCACAGGTCCAACCACGTCCTTACATGCTGCAGAGAGCTTGAGGGTCTGGTCACTAAGGATTTCTTCCAATGCACCCAATCTTTTCTCGTCCATTATAAACTTTGGCCATTTGAGAAACCTATTACAATTGGATGGGACAACTGTCTTAGTTAATAATCTCAAGCTAGTGAAGGGGGTGTGCTCCTTCCTCTGCCACAGGTCCACCATTGTGAGGGACAGGGGGTGATGGTCACTGTCTATTGATGGAATAACGACCGTATCCTCCACTAACTTCCATGCCCTCCTGTCCACCAATATATAGTCAATTCTGCTTTCGCAGGACACCCTATTATATGTGTTTGCCCGCTGACCAGTGGAGATAATGCGCCCATTTACAGCTCTCAAGCCTCATTCTATAGTTAGGGCGTTCAATTGAATGACAACAGGTGACCATCTCTTGAGTGGTTTAAGTGACAGAGACGGAATGCCCCATCTGGCATCTTCTTCATTGACTCCGAGGATGTCATCTACTGCCAGAGGCTCAAACGAGCAGTTTAGGTCACCAGCAACCAAAACTAAGGAATCAGAAGGACACAACTGGAGCAAGTCAGAGAGAACAGAAATTAGCCCCCCCTTGGGTGCCTCTAGCGTATACATTATAAAATTCCCAAGAGGTAGTGCCATTCATGCCCTTGATGGAAAGTCTCATAACATCTAATGTTGGACACGTGTGGTGAGTAATCTCCAGGTTAAGGTCTATCCTTACCCATGCCATAAGCCCACCAGAGGGTCGACCACGGCCAACCGAGATAGCAGGTACATGAAAACAAGAAAAACCAGGCTAATACAGGGGTTCAAGACACCAAGTTTCCTGAAAAAACACATATCGTACCCATCAATAAAATCATTGCAGTCCTGTAATAAGAGCTTATTTCGCAGTCCTGCCACATTCCACGAGACAAGTTTAAAATTATTGGTGGGATCATTACAGGAAATCAGAGCACGTGGAGATTGATGTAAATCCTGGCTACCAATGTTAATAGCCCTCAGAGGTGCTGTAACAGGAGTTGGTAACTCTGGGCCCGGAGACTGAGGTGATACAGAGGGAGAGGGGGAGCATCCACTCAGGGGGAGAGAGGAGCTAATCAATACTCCTACCTTATCCTGGAGTCAATCAACAGCCTCCAAACAGTTGAAATGATTTTGAGTAGGGATAGGGTCCAAGGATATGAACGGCCCTGGCCAATCCCCCCGGGTGGACGCCTCCCATTCCGCTGCACCACTGTCCAGCCATCTGCTAATGGAGTAAAATGACCTGGAGGATAGAAATAAGACAGTGGAAGGGAGCGGATAGTCGCTCCTGGGCTGGGGTATCTCCAGTTGCAAATATACTCAACAGATCTGGGGTCGCTAAAATTAACCAGAATGCAATCCCCCCTTATGTTTTTGGCCAGATGGCCAATCCATGGCACCCTTCGGACCATAAGTATTTTACACACAATATGTAAGAGCAGTGGTCTGTTTATGTTTAACCAATGGACAACCCTGTTCCTCAATGTTGTAGGGGACTCCGCCGCATGCTTGCCCAATTCTGGAACCCCTGCTAGAATTACCACGAATGGACATACTTCCGGGGGTAAATTTATAATATTTTTCCCCTTGGGAATCTGGGCTAAGGGAACCCCCTCCACCCTCACTGACCTCAGGTACATTATGCTGGCAAGGTTTGCTTGCATTGGCAGCTATTGGATCCTTGCTGTGGGTGCAACTGGAGCCTTATGGACAACGTTCAATGCTACCGCGTCCTTCGGGACAGCTGGAGCATTAGTTCCAATGGCTTTTACTAGTGATTGGGTAGCCATGGGAGTAGCATCCTTTAATAGGGAATTAGCGATTCCCTTAAAGTCACGCTCGATCTTTTTTAGGTACTGTTCGATCTTACCCAATCTATCCTCTAGTGGGCATAGGAGAAGTCTAAGTGTATCATATATAGCGGGTGGCTCGGGGTCCATCACCCCTACCCTGCCGCCTTGACTTATCCTCCCGCTTGAGGTCTGATGCACCATCCTAGTTGGTGTAGGATCAACTAAGTGTGGAACTAGGCTTGCTGAGTCACCCACAACGGGCTGCTCCAGTATAGCTGGAGTTGCTCTAATATGTTTTGGGGCTTTCTTTTTCTTTCCCCCAATGTTAGTTGACAGCCCTTGCTTGTACTTAGCAATTGCCCCTGGGTTTCTCTCTCGCAGTTGTCTAGTATTGTGCACCTTAACTACATTGGACACGGTGGGCAATTTGTGGGGAGAAAGCAATAAGGATTCAGAAACCGTGGACTGCTCTCCAGAGGAAACATGCGATGTATCATGGGATGGTAACTGTAAAGTGGGGAGTTCAATAATTGGTGATGCACCAATGCCACTATTAAGGCCTTGATGGACAGGAGTCCGGGCATTAGCAATATTTCCCATTGAAGACCTTGCAATGGCGAGGTACTGGGATACACGTCGCTCCATAATCCTGATCCCCTCATTGATAACACAGTTCATCCTTGTTATAAATTGGTCCATAGTTCCTGTGAGGTTAACAACCTCCGCCTTTCCTTGGCCTCCTTAGGGGGCATGAATGTAAACTCAGCAAGTCTATGGCAATAGAGAAAGATGCAATGTACTCACAAGTCAATGCCACACATCAGCTGAATGGGGGGTGGCCCGTCCCGTCCCGGTCTTGACCGGTCTTGAACGGGCTTAAACGGGCCCGCCCTTCGCCCGGGCACTCCCACGCGCGACTCGGGGCGAGAGGCGTTCCTCTGCTTTCGCGCGCCTCCTGGCGCTCTGGTGGCGTCACTCGCGCGCCAAGGCCGCCGGGGCACCTGGGAGTTGATGTCCCTGCCCTCGCGGCGGCGATGGTGCTGGCGCTGCAAGCCGTTCCCCTCACGGCTATGGAGTGCGGGACCTAATGCAACAGCGAGCCGTTCCCCTCACGGCAGAAGGTAAGTCTTTCAGGGTCCACCTCCTCCTCCTCCTCACAACAAAACAAGGTTCCAAAGATATCCTTTTTTTTAATGCCAGCACTACACTTCAGCCCTAGTTTTTACACCCAGCTGCCTCAAATGGAGGCAAGCGTACACAGTTCCAAACGGCAACTGCCTCCGCCCGCCGCTTTCTTCTCCTCACCTAGAGCCTGCAAAACGTATTCATCCAGAAAGCGCTCATGCATCAAGGCATCCAAAAGCAGGAGTAAGAGCGCCCTCTGGCCTGGAAAGACACGCCGCCACTGCCCTCAGAGCCAGAGCCGCAATCACCCTCACTCAGCAGGACCTTAGGGAACGTCTGGCACAATCCCCCATCGCCGGGAGTGAAAGCGCCCCCTGAAGCAGAAAAACGCTGAAGAACACGTTGCAGTCGCCTCCAAGACAGAGCCGCAGACGCCGTAGTCACTGCAAACAATCACACTCAGCAGGGACTTCGGGAACGCCAACTTGCTGGACGCCAAGCACAATCCACCATTGCTGGGGGTGGGGCGCTGATCACCTGTCATATACACAGTCAGTTTCCTAAAGCCATTTTTCAAAAAAGTTAAGGAAGCGCTGTGCTTTAGGCCGAACTGAGGGGTGCCTTAATCAGTGTCTTATTTGAAGATCGTGTAGTCGCTCCGTTTTAGGTAGGGTGTAATCAGTGCAGAGGCGTTCAAAGTGTAGGGGGCTTTCTTCATCAAATAACCACCCCACTTGGTACCAAACATCTAAAGTAGTTTTGGTGATGGGAGAGAGGTAGCGGCTCTTGGGGTGTGCATATCTGTGGAGGAAGGGAAACGTCCAGAAATGCTGTCCTGTCGCCTCTGAGCCAATGCTTTTCGGACTCCTCACAGGACCTTTCCAGTAGAAACCTGAGCTGGGCCGCCTAATAATAGCTTGAAAGGTTTGGGAAGCCTGGGCCGCCCTCGTGCGGAGGTCCATAGCTTAGCATCCTCTATATACGGGGGCAACCACACAAAGTGATATAGCTCTTGCTGTAGGGCCCGGATTGTCCCCGGGGGAGGCTCAATAGACGACACCTGGAAAAGGGACAGGATCTTTGGTATGATCCACATCTTCAGGGCTGCCACACAACCGAGCCAGGAAATCCCTCCATCTATTTGAATTGGATTTCATCTTTTGGGTCAAAATCTTATAGTTGAGGGAAGCAGTTTCCTGGGCAGTAACCGTCAATTGTATCCCCAGGTAAGGAATAGAATTTTTCACCCATTGTATTGTGAAGCTATGTATAAGGCCGTCCTGTTTGTCTGGCGTAAGAGATAGATTAAGGGCTTGAGATTTATGTACATTCACTTCAAAGCCTACAGCTTGACCAAAAGCCTCTGTTTTGTTAAGGAAGGCTTGGAGCGAGGTGGTTTGATTATCCAGTGCTACCAATACATTGTCAGCTTATAAACTAATGGTGTGTTTTTCTCCACCAAATGGGATCCCCTTAATAGTAGGATTATTACGGATTCTCTGAGCCAAGAGTTACATATATAACACAAACAGGGGTGACATCAGGTACCCCAGGCTGTGCCTTTATGTTATGTTATGTTATGTTATGTTAAAATGGGACTTTTATAGCGCAACGGCTACTCCAAAGGAGTGTCCCGGCGCTTTGTGCTCCAGACCAAAGAAAGAACTGGAAAACATAACAATTTACAGATGGGGAATTGTGCAGATGAGGATTCGTTTACCCTAACCGTTGCAACTGGATGGCCGTAGTTACTGAGGACCCAGGAACAGAATATTTCACCAAGTTCAAAGTGCTTAAGAGTAGCAATCAAATATGGCCAGCGGGCCCGACTGAACGCCTTTTCGGCATCTACTGCCAAAAGCATTTGATCCAGACTCAAGCATTGGGCTTTATCAATGCAGTGCACGATACTCTTTGTGTTCTCACTGCAATGGTGATGGAGCATGAAGCCTGACTGGCCGTAAGCAAAGAGGGCCAGTAGTAAGGGGCCCAGGTGTGCTCCTGAAATGCCAGTGAAGAGTTTCAGAACATTCAACATTCAGAAGGGATATCAGCCGACATGATGCGCAGTAGCACTTATCTTTGCCGGGTTTTGGAATAATGACTACAGAAGCCACTAGCTTAGAAGGCGGGCTCGAGCTGGGATCTTTAATTGCATTTAACAATCTACTGAGAAGAGGAGGTAGGGTCATGCAAAAAATTGTATTGAAGATCGCTTGGAAACTATCCAGTCCCGGCGATTGAAGGAGCTTTTGTCTGGCTATAACGGAAAAAATCTCTGCTACTTGAATCGGGTCGTCTGTTCTGGTGTTACTTTTGAGGTACAGGCGTCCTGGAGGTATGTATCTGTTCCATTTGCAGACAAATTCTGCTCCGCTTATAGCTCTTTATGAAACTAGTGAAAAGTAGCCACCTTATGGGGATCATCCGTATATTCCTGGCCATTAGAACCATACTCCACCTGGACTCCTGCTGCCTGGCGTTGCACCCTTAATCTGTTAGCCAGAAGGTGACCGCATTTATCTCTGCCAACACCGTACCGATGACGGAGTCAGAATGCCGCATATTCCGCTCTGTTCAAGTCAAAACATGCCAGCTGAGTACAGGCCTCTTCGAGTAGTTGACAGACCCGAGGGGCCCCTGTGCGCTTGTAGATGTGCTCAAGTTCCTAGGCCTGACGGAATAAGTTCACCCTGTTATCCTTGCAGAGCTTATTGCCCGCTGCAGAGATCGCAATCAGCTCACCTCTGATGACCGCTTTTATTGTTTTCTATAGCGTAAAGATTGAAACCTCTGCCATATCAATTGCTAAGAAGTCTATTAGTGCCTTGGTAATTTCCTTAACCTTTGGGCTTTGTAACGGGGTTTCTCTCAACCACCATGTTAGGGGGGGGCTGCAACAGGGGGGTGGTTAGTGTGAGCTGTACCGCAGCGTGATTAGATAAGGATTGAGGTTCTATCTCGGAAGCTGAGACTATAGAACTGAGACCGGATGACTCTAAAAAATAATCCAACTGGGCATATTTTATGTACATGTCATTAAAGCATATAGTCTCATGTTTCTGGGTGTAGGGCCCACCACATGTCCGATAGGCCTATGTCCCCCAACCAGAGTGCCCCCTCGCTAGAGATGGCTCCTACCTGACCATGGTGTTGGGCTGAACTGTGAAGTTCATTGTTGAAGACCAAATTTAAGCCCCCCCCCTCTCCCCCCCCCCCCCCCCCCCCCCTCCCTCCCGGTTGGTCCTGAATGTTTATCCCCTCGGTCCCTGTGCGATTGATGAAGAGTTCCTGTCCCTCATTAGGGGTATAAATAGTCTTCCATTTAAAAGTATGATTGCCCAGAGTTTACCACATGAATACCATTAAGCAATTGACAGATAGGGCATGTCCGGTACACACACGTTATCCGTCAGTTGTTTAATTCAATTCAGGTGGTGATTTTTTGTCGGAGTTTAATGAAAGGATCAATTGCTCATTAATGAAAGTTTTATGGTTTTTGCCAGTACGCACTGATGTTCCTTTTTTTATTAGCACAGTTACCCCTGAAGATGGGCTAAACACGCGTAATGCAGTGGGTTTACAGCATCACTTTAATGTACGAATTGTGAATTTCGCCACGCTGTAGAGAAACTCCTAAAGGGGCACTTTATATGCATTTGATTATGGGAATCATGACTTTGGGACATAAATATTGAAGAAGAAAGAAAATGAACAAATGATTAAAATGGATGAAGTGTCAATTCAGTGGTTCATGTGTGCACCTTGATTGATGGTTGTCGCTTCCTGGGCCTGGTGCAAGTTTATGCACCAGTTTTATATTGATATACATGATGGAGTTAAGTCGGGTCGCCCCTGGATCCCTGTCCCCTAAAAGTTCTGAAAATGGCTAAGGCGGCGTTGATCCCGCATTTCACCAAAGTCCTAAATTTAGCCATCTCACTGGGCCAGTATCCACTGATTTGGAAGGCGGCAGTCGTTAGGCATCTTGCCTCTGTTAAAAAAGCCCTCATTAGACCCGTCAAATTTAAAAAAATTCCGTCCTATCTCCCTTCTGTCGGTCCCAGTGAAAATCTTAAAATCCCACCTGAACTTTCACTCGTGTGCTTACCTGAGGGAGCATCAGATTCTGGATGGCTCTCAACACGGATTCAGAAGGTCTCACAGCACGGAGACTGCCCTCACTGCAGTTTTGGATAACATACGAGTTCAGGTGGATGCGGGTCATAGCACCCTCCTTATTTTACTTGATCTCACCGCATCATTTGATACCCTGTCTCCCCAGAGATTGGTGGAGCGTCTCAGGGAGATAGGGGTTGGGGGCGTGGCCTTGGACCTACTGGCTTTCTTTTTAGGTGAGCTGTCTCAAACAGTCAAACTAGGAAGCTTCTATTTGGAGTCTACCCCCCTTTTCTGCGGAGTGCCTCAGGGTTCCTCCCTGAGCCCTACTTTATTCAATATCTATGTGGCCCCGCTTGCAAGGGTGGTGAAGTCATTTGGGCTGGAAGTGCTGTCCTATGTGGACGACACCCAAATTATGGTGTCAATTACGCAAAATGTCAGGGACTCTGCTCAGAATTTTAAAAACTGCATGTCGGCAGTATCGTCAAGGATGGTACAAAACTATCTAAAACTGAACGGCGAGAAGACGGAAGTCCTGATTTTTGGTGCCAGGTCTGACATTTGGTCTAGGGAGTGGTGGCCTGACTCCCTGGGCACCTGTCCTGCTCCTGACTCCCATGGTAAACAATTGGGAGTGGTGGTGGATGATTCTCTATACATGAATTTGCAGGTCTCTAAGACAGTGGCCATCTGCTTTGGGCTCATCCGCATTATAAGGAAAATTTCTCAGTTCCTTTCATTTGGAGAATGTAAAAGAGTGGTGGTGGCATTTATATTGTCCAGATTGGACTATTGCAACGCCCTCTATTAAGGCATCAACAAAGGCCAGCTGTGCCGCCTGCAGTTGGTGCAAAATGCCGCTGCGAGGCAGGTGATGGATCTACCCAAACATCATTCGGTCTCGTCTTCTCTTGGTTCGTTGCACTGGTTCCTGGTGGATCGCATAATTGTGTTTAAGACCCTCCGCCTCACTCACAATGCATACTATGGCCTGGGCCCTTCGGGCATTAAGACCATATTCCAACAGTATGTGCCCTCTAGAAACCTTAGGTCCGCAAATAAGATTCTCCTTGTGGTTCCTAGGGTCAAAAAAATGAGATGGGCGGGAGGGCCTTTTCATTTGCTGCTGTCAACGTTTGGAACTCTCTCCTGGATTATCTTTCGGGGCAACGAGTACACTCAATCTTTCGAAAGACTCTGAAGACGTGGTTGTTTCCTGAGAGACCGGTTTGAGCAGGAAATCGGTTTTACGTGCATGTTGGTCTGTATTGCAGTGCCTTGATGACCCTGGGCTTAGTCTGCGCTTTAAACATTTCCCATTCATTCATTCAAGCCACTGTGCGTTGGGACATCAGATGTAAAGATTTAGTAGGAGGGGTCTTCAGATGATACTAGACTTTCTGAATGCCTAAGATTGCTAAGGAACTTTCTCTCTACAGCTGACAAGAGTGGGAGGGGATTTCTGCATGTGAGAGTTAAAGGCAAACTGTGATAACTGAGGTGCTTAATGGTTTTATTCCTTGTTTAATAATTAGAGACCTCCTTATGTACTAGATTAATTTAGCTTAATTTTTAGGCTGAGTTTCCTCCCGGCAGAAGTGAGAGCTTTAATAGAGCCATCAGTTTTTTAAGATGATTCTTGAAAATAGGGATTGGTAGTAAGTCCAGTAGTTAATTATAACGTGTTGCTAAACCCATCTTCACCATCTGCACCCAACACTAGAGAGACAGTGCAGTCTAGACCTCTTAGAGAAATCATTGTTAGTCTTGACTATCAGAACTTTCAGATGAGATGATGCCTTTTTAAATAAACCTATATCCAAAAAGACGCACATGTATTAAAGCCTGCCTGTCAATCCCCTGAAGATATTTCCTTCTTCAGCTGCCCTTACAGTAGTACAGGAAACAGGCATAAATGTACTCTTCTCTGTTTGATCTTATATCCTGAAAAAAAAGAAATCCTCTATTAAGCACATCAATTGGAGTATAGCTGAATTGGGTTCAGTTGGAGGAAGTAGGATGTCATCAGCACAAAGCATTATCTTGTAGTTATGTGCTGGTATCACCACACCTTAATTAGATGTGGTTGGCCTATAGCTGCAGAAAGGGTAAATTGTCAAGGTAACCCTTTCTAGGGCCTTTGCAAATAGCATAAGTATCAGAAAGTAATCCCAATATAAGAATCCATCTGTAAATGAGTATTTTGATTGGCCGCATGGGATTTCCACCTTGTATCAGTGATGTTGCAGTACTGATTGAAGCAGGGACTTAATGATGTTATGAGTCTGAGTGAGAAACATAACTATCTTTTTGTGGCTGTGATTTGATATCGTACACAAAGTGTGCCTCTCCAAAGAACAGGACTCTGGTTGGAAGAAAATGGCCCAGGTGACTTTCATTCCTCTGACTCTTTCACACAGAAATAGAAGTGCTCAACATCTGACATTGACATTTTATTCCTCAATTACTTGCAGGTTGTTGCTCTGCACCTGGAATATAGATATAAATGCTGCAAAATTTGCAGCTGGGTCTTCGTGAAACTTCTACCCAGTTGTCTTTCCAATGCTGTTAATTACATACTTAGCCATAACTAGCCATATGTTGTGTTTATGCAGGTATGTTTGTTTGTTCAGGGGTGAAGGACCTGCTTCACAGAAGAGCTGTCACATTTTCTCCTCAAGATTGACTTTAGAATTATACTTCAGATTATATATATTTTTTAATTATCTTTGTAATAATAGGAATGGAATGCCAAAGATCGTGATAGCACTCGAAGAGCCCTGGAGAACTCAAACGTTGTCATCAATCTTGTAGGAAGAGAATGGGAAACAAGGTGAGTTGTTAATTCTCTGATCTAGCACATTCTCTATCTCCCTGGACGTCACTGAACTTCTCTGGCTGTTGTAAGTCTTCAGCGCCGGGACACCCCCGTCGGGCGTAGCTGCGCGCTTTACAAGCTTCTAAAATAAACAAATAAATAAATAAATACATTCTGGTTGTATAACTTTCATTTATAAAAGCAACCAATTTCATGTTAAAATTAAGAACTGCATTTCCCTCACTGCGTCACAGCATATAGCAAGTTATAGGGTTGGCTTCTTCTAGCAAATCCACCACAATCATTGTTGAGTCTTGTTCCACATAGCTAATCAAAGAGGCTATGACTTCTCTTGCACCAGAGATCTTCTAAGGCCTAGACACTGGGCAGAAGTCATACCCCACCAAACCGATTTTAAGGCCTGGGCAAAGTGGGCAATTGCACAGGATCCCCACCTTACAAGCTGTACTCTGGAAAACTGATCGGAACAATGAGAAATCTTGTGCATCCTTCACAGAAGCTTAGCTAAGCCCAACCTTAATATTTATCCTATGTTTCCATACTCCACTCCATCTTATCTGGCTTCCCTCTTTCTCTTTGCCTCCCTCTTTCTATCTCAGTGAATCTGTGTATCAGTGTTCCCTTTCTCTAGCTCACCTTCTCTACCTCAACTTTGTCAACCTTACCTCTTTCAATACATCTTTCTCTATCTCATCTCTCACTCCCCTCACACAATCGTACATCTTTCTCTACGAACCCTATTGCTTACCTCTACATCTCTAATTCTTTGTGCCTGGTCCATTTGAACTCACTCCCTACATCACACTTTTCCTTTCACCTCACAGCTGTTTGTATTATACCTCCTCTGTCAATCTTGTCTTTTTACCTCACCATCTCTCTAGCCCACCTTCAAGGCTGCTCTATACCTCACCACTCTCTTTCACTTTTTACCTCTCTACTACTCTCTACCCCAGCTCTCTCTCACTGCCTAACCTCTCAGTTTACACCGTTGTTCGTTCTCTTCCTCACTGCTCCACCTTCCTTCTCTTTTTACCTCTGATCCCTCTTCCCCACTTCTCTCACTACCTTACTCCTTTCTTATCTCTTTCTCCATTTCCACCTTTTTCCTCTAGCAATCATTAACTTCTGTCTCAGTTGCATCTCTGGCTGCACCTTTGTCTCTTTTTCAACTCGCCTTCACTAATTCAATACTCTCTCTGCTTCACTATTGTGTTCACTTCTCTGTCTATATCTCAGAAGTCTATTCATGGTTTCTCTCTCTCTCGAACTGTGTAATAACCTAATCTTTCTCTTTCTCTGCTTCATTTCTGTCTTTCTACTTCACATTTTTTCTTTCTACAGCTCAGCCTTTTCGGTCTTTCTCTGTACCTCACTAGTTTACCTGATCTAGTTTGCTGTGACTCTTTTCAGCTTACTCCTCTATCTGCCCCACGGTTCCATGTACCTTACAGCACAGTATACTGCCATTACTAGCTCATCTCTTTAAGGTCTACCTCTCTCTGCTTCTCCAGAATTCATCTCCTTCTACCGTACCTTCTCCCTGCTTCACCCTTTGGTGAACCCACCATTCTCTTTCTTTTTACATTTCCTTCTATAGATGTGTCTACTTTTCCTATCTCCTGTTAAAACTTTACCTGTCTTTCTGCCTGTCTCTGCTGTTGTCTTCCTGTTTCCTCCTCTTTGCATCTTTCTTTCTGGCTATGCCACATTTTCCTGTCCCTCTCTCCCCCATCTCTCTCGCTCATATCGAACTCTGTCTCTCTTTTGTGTGTACTTTATTTCTCTTTCAATACCATCTCTGCATAATGTTTTTCGAACAGAGGTGGTATCGCTAAATATTTCAAATGAGCCTTTGTTTGACTGATTGTGCTGGACAGCTGCTGTGTTGGATTCTGTTGACATTATAATGTTGGGCCATGTGTGCAGTGCAGGACTGGATACGTTCTGATCTGTGCAATCATGAATAAACAACAAAGAAACCTAGGGGTCTAACAAAGAGGATATCAGAAAGAGCCTCAATCTGTCATCGACAATGTCTAAACTAGTACAGCGATGATCAACATTTAGTTTGTAGAGTAGGATAAACAGTGCTTAAACACAAGGATTGTTGTGATTGTGAATAGAACCCACGGGGTGTTCATAGGATACCCATCAAAGTATTGTATGATCAATTTTATCATCTGGTCATCCAACAAAGGTAATAAGTCTCTTGATCATTGAGGCCATATTGTTACCCTGTAACAGAGCGGGGTCACTGCTCACAAGCACTTTCTGACCAAGTGATATTGAGCTGATGGGTAAAAGTCTAGTGCAAGTAAATCATAAATGTGGTGAATTAAGATAGGATAGAGGACAAAAAGAGGGGCAATTTTATTAAGAATATGACCTCTTCCTGGTTAAAAACAAGAACAATGCAAGAAAGCAGTGTTAAACAAATAACTGCGTAGGGGCCAACATGTTTCAGCCTAGATGGGGAAGACCCAAGGCTTTCTTCAGGGCCTCTGTTCGTGACGTTGCTAATGCAAAGTGAAAAAACTAGTCAAATCAAGACCAATCAAATAAGATATAAAATGAGTGAAACAATCCATAGGATACAATTGATCAGTTACATATCCTCCGTGTCAGTGGATCCTTTATTAGATCTGGAACAACACAAAATCAAACAAAACTAGTGTTAAGATAAAGAATATGCTACTCACTCCTCACTCTGTAGAATAGAAATAACACTCACCCAGCATGACAGGCGAATAGACCTCACCTCACCTCACCTAGACTCAGACTCAGGAATAACGAGGCCACGCTCTAGGAAGATAAGGATACATATGCTTAATGCAAGTGGGTGAAAAAACTAGTTCCACTCCCCTATGCACTCATCAAAATAACATTATTGTTGTCCTTACTCCTAGTCTCTTTACCATACAGGTAAGGTCACTTTGCAGTAGCAATGTCACGAACAGAGGCCCTGAAGAAAGCCTTGGGTCTTCCCCATCTAGGCTGAAACATGTTGGCCCCTACGCAGTTATTTGTCTAACACTGCTTTCTTGCACTGTTCTTGTTTTTAACCAGGAAGAGGTCACATTCTTAATAAAATTGCCCCTCTTTTTGTCCTCTATCCGATCTTAATTCACCACATTTATGATTTACTTTCACTGCACTTTTACCCATCAGCTCAATATCACTTGGTCAGAAAGTGCTTGTGGGCAGTGACCCCGCTCTGTTACAGGGTAAGAATATGGTCTCAATGATCAAGAGACTTATTACCTTTGTTGGATGACCAGATGATAAAATTGATCATACAATACTTTGATGGGTATCCTATGAACACCTTGTGGGTTCTATTCACAGTCACAACAGTCCTTGTGTTTAAGCACTGTTTATCCTACTCTACAAACTAAATGTTGATCATCCCTGTACTAGTTTAGACATTGTGGATGACAGATTGATGCTCTCTCTGATATCCTCTTTGTTAGACCCCTAGGTTTCTTTGTTGTTTATATATTGCTTATGGGGGGTACAACCTAGGCATGGTCTTTAAACATCCCCTGGACCCTTTCTCCACCTGTATGTTTTGATACTGTGCAATCATGACCCAACACAGCTTCCGTGAACCTCCAGTTAACCCATGTTTCTTCCTGTCGCCTCCACCTTTTAAAATGTCCCGTAGCTGGGAGGCAACCTAAGAGCCTGTGATTCCTTATTTTGCCGTATGCTAACAATGTGCACCCTTGCACATGGGATTGAAACTAAATAACACATAGCCGTGTTGGATGGCTAATCAACATTTAAAAGTGGATCCTCTTAAACTAGCTAGTGTGAGCAACTCAATACCTAATCCAAGCTGTTCTGTGCAGAAGCTATTATGATTTGTATTAAAACACCCCAAATAAATGCCCAGGCAAATTATCCAGGGATAATTTTAGATTCCAATACACGACTCCTAAACCATAATAGATATTGTAATACACTCATTCTTGCTTACCTGATTTTGGACTGTTTAGCTTGCTGAAAAAACTAAAATATAGACTTGGTTTAGGTTTTTTTGGTTTTAATTTGCACTATAATAATGTGGTTTATTATGTATTGTTATCTATGTAGACACAAGATGTTATTAGCAAATGCCTTAAAAATGAAATCTGTGGTTTAATGTGTATTGTTATCCATGTAAACACCAGATGTTATTAGCAAATGCCTTGAAAATGCAATCCTGTAAAGCAATGTTACACTTTTTAAATATCTATGTGATAATATATAGGTTTTATCATTATGTTAGCGAAATCCATGCGTCTGGTTGGAATACACGCTACTTTCTGTAAACTTTACTTGCTAGGAAAGCTATAGCCATGCTATTTGTGATTCCCCAGATACGAGCAAACTCATTCTTGTGGCAGTGGCATCTGTCACTGCCTCTCATCTATTGAACAGATTTCAAGGACTTATCCGCCCCCTTGAAATTCTTTATCATCCTTCAGATTCTTCAGTTTGTCACACAGGTGTCTAGAACAGCACATGAGACTCCATGGGAGGCTATATCATTTAGCTTTCATGGCATAGAGATGCACCTCAACAAACTGGCTCAACCATGGGGTTGACCATTGTAGCCATCACGTTTGTGGTTGCAAGAATATTACTGTTTACGTTTGTGCCCTTTCATCCTATGATGCATTGTTTTATCACTGCTTACTACTGTAGCAATAGAAGAAAAAAAATAGAATGTAACCTGTTGTCCTTCTATTAAAGCAACTTCCGCTTTGAGGACGTGCATGTGAATATTCCCAAAGACATCGCCAAGTTAGCCAGAGAAGCCGGCATTGAGACGTTCATCCACATGTCTCACCTGAACGCAGACATGAAGAGTCCATCCAAGTACTTGAGAGCAAAAGTAAGATGGTGTCTGTAATTCATCTTTTATAATAATAGAGTTTCTGAAACGTTGTGACCGAAGGATAGTTTTAAAATGCTTGCACAATTTCTAAATGATGTCTAAAAGTGAAACATTAAATCTGAGTGCCAAATAGTGTGAAATACTTATTGATTCTAACCTTTTGAGATATCAGAATTTCATATATTTAACAGTCCTTAAAAAGGGAACTTGAGATACTCTGCTCAAAACATGGACCTCAAGAGTCAACAAAAAGGGTTAGTTTGAAAATGAACTTTGTTAAACATAAAATATGGGGGGTTTGTTTGTTCAAGCGCCTTGAGACCCTACGGGTAAGTAGTGCGCTCTATAAATGTCTTTGATTGATTGATTGATTTGCAGGTTCACCAGACGATCATTACAAACCTTAGTACCTTCCAAGGGAAGAGTAATTAGTATTCTTAAGTCATGGAATAGTTGCTTATTTAAATAGCTATATACATATTAGAGCCTTGCGTGGTCCCATATGCTGTAGACCATACGTTACCCTGTCAGTCTGCATCCTCTTGTGTAACTATTTAAACCATGATCTTGGGGAGATTAGTCTTTAGCGTTATGGGAGTGTGATTCTGAATTATCGTAATTCATCCTTTGTGAAAAGACCCTTCATTCGTTTCTGCAGAAATGTAAAGGCCATGTGAGCTTAGTGCTATAAAACCAATATTATTTCAAAGAGATCTGGTAACATATTTGACTCCCTTACTTGTCTCGGTTCATTGACATGCCACCCTTGAGTTGTGAAGCTTTGTGGATACATGTTAAGGGGCACTATAAAGCGGTTTTGTGTATCATAGCTTCCCCAAGAGTCCAGTGCACTGGCCTTTACCTGCCACTTAACATAACATGATGGGTGCAATAAAACTAAGCTAATATACCATGAAGATAGCATTTTAGAGAAGCACTGCTTCTCTGTTGTAACTTCATGGCGATTAATTAATTTGAATAGACAAACATAGACAGTCCCAAGCAGCATTGCTTGGCAATGATGTTACTTTTAATGAGACTAATTAATAGTATTACATTTCATTCTATCTAGACTAAATAGATTTGTGATATGTTCAGCTTGACACCACTTACACTTTTCTTGACACAGACATTGTTCTACCCTACTTTAGAGGTGCACCATCAACTTCAGAGTATGCTAGAGTTGTTGTGCTAATCTGCCTACATGTGCAGTGCTTTCCTTCTATGAAGATTCTCTAAGCACCTATGCTTGTTGATGATACCAAGCAGAATCATGTCTCCCTAGATTGGTTCTTCTGACTGCTTTTGCTGTGAGATGTTAGCTCAGGTGATTTTTTTTTTTTTTAGATTTTTTTTTTAGAGTGAAAGTATCTCAATCAAACAAGTGTGTTGGAGCCTAGTTTTATTTTAAACTGTGGTTGTTGTCAAGTATGTCTAAATGGCGGGCTTCAGTTCACAGGTGTTCAGTGACTGCCAGTTGCATTGCAATCTCTCATTAAGCACGGAAGAAACTAGCGGCAATAAAAATTGTTAATAACCTGTTGTAGGTTGTAAGATCATTTATCAATTTACCGTAATTTGTTTCAGCCCTTTCAGCACTAAGGTGGTTGGTAAATGCACACCTGGGTTATGGTCCTGTTTTGAATGTGACTAAAAAGCACATTATTCTGTGCTAATCGCTTTATGTACCTTATCCTCAATTTGGAGATGTGAATATGAAACAAATATTTAAATTAACATATAATGTGGTTTCTAGTGCTGTTCTATATATATGCCTCTACCCTCTGCACCAGTTTCTTATACCGCATGACCTCCTTTAGCTTCTTCTAAGATTGCCACGAAACTTTAGTAAAAACTTGCAAAAAACCCAACCCTTTGATAAATATTACATTTGATAACTTGGAAAAACACACTGAAAACATGAAACTCTAAATATGAATGATCATTATATATAGTGCACTGTCAAATAAACTTTTCTTTTCTCTGACCTGCGGTTTCTAGGCCATGACCAATGTAAAGTGAGTTATTCTGA
Organism: Lissotriton vulgaris; assembly: GCF_964263255.1. Taxonomy (NCBI): domain Eukaryota; kingdom Metazoa; phylum Chordata; class Amphibia; order Caudata; family Salamandridae; genus Lissotriton; species Lissotriton vulgaris. The sequence goes on along the minus strand of NC_141685.1, from coordinate 2,100,232,709 downwards.
TGTTACCATAATAACTCGCAGGTTACTTTTAGTATTTGTAGTTATTTATTTAGTTTGAATCCTTTCTATCTGAATCACTTTCCCTATTTGCATTGCAGGCTGTTGGAGAGCAAGCTGTTAGGGAGGAGTTCCCAGACACCATCATTTTGAAACCATCTGAGATGTTTGGAAGAGAAGACCGGTTTTTCAATCATTTTGCAAGTATGAATCAATCATGTAGAGATGTATTTATTTACTGTTGGGTATTTGTGGAGCAGAACTGGAATGTTGTACATAAGTCACAACTACTTGAGATCCATCTGTGTGAAGAGTACACATTCTCATGAGAAGTGTAGACTGATTGATTTTGCCAAGATACCTGCTATATATTAAAGCGGTGCAACTTAGTATACCACTCATGCATGGTCAGGTAACATTTTCTGAGAATATTCAGGACGCTGTAGTATATATTGAGATTCAACACTGATGGTTGTTGTATAAACTTTTCTTTTTTTCTAAGTTGATCACATTACCCAACAGCTTCTACTGGAAGAGCATGGTTTTCAAATATTTTCTCTGCACTTCGACCTGTCCTACTTCCAGATATCGCAGATAAAGGAAATTCTGACTGTTTTGTCTTTGGAATATAATATTGCCCATACAAAGTTAACTTGCCCTCCTTTCCTACCCATGAATTGGTCTAACTTGGAAGCACAGTGACAGTTATCCTCTTTCCTAGCAATAACTTCAGCTGTGTGGGTTAGTGGAGTTTTTAATTTGTATACTTTCATAGCCCTGCAAAGCTTGTCCTTCATGTTCATTTGTCTTTCCTTCCTACGTTTTCACATTTTCCATTTAAACCGGACAGTTCATTAATCTACCTCCTTTGCTGAACTGGCAGCAACTACACCACAATCCTAGCATAGTATATGCATAGTATGCTTTAATAAGAGAAAACTAAATGCCACTCAAGGATATAATATCATTCATATTGGCGACCACAATCCCACCCATAACGTTTAACTTTGTAGCTATTTGACTTCCGGGCAGATTTTCCACATTCTTTAGAGACCCACGAATCAGATCTTTTAAATACATTATTGGGTGTAATATTTTTGTGGCTGTGTTTGATTTATGTATTAAAATAGACTTATGTTGTCCAATGCAGAAAGAGTTTGAGAAGGGAAGGACAATAGAGCCAGTTAGTTATCTGAGAATGACCTCTGTAGGAAGCTGGCTCTGTATATGGTATGCCACTAGGTGGTTATACCGTGCACAGAGTTTAGGGGTTCCCTAAAAGGGTACAGGGCTCAATTTAAACCCAAAATTGCTCTATTAGTGGTAGAGTTGTCGAGCAGCCGTAGGCTTAACACAAGGGAATAAAATTAATTTATTTCACAATATTGACCCATAATGGACACACAACTCAAAAAGGAGCCACACTGCTAGCAGGTAGGTAAATTGGTTGCAGGGGCCAAGCATCGGGGGGAAGAACCGGCACAAGGGGACCCACAAAGCAGCATCAGACATATACCACCAGTGGCACAGGAGCAGCTGGTTGCAGGGTGCAGTTTCAGCGTTGGGCGCCCAATGCTTTTCGATGAAGATACTGTTTTTGACAAAAAGGCTGCAGGAATGGCACCGGAGGTTGCAGGAGGAATGCCAGCGACAACAGAGGTAAGAAGAGAGGTCGTGGGTTTTAGGTGGAACTTCTTGATTCACACTGCAGGGGCCGTCAGGGAGGCCAGGAGATGTCAGCCAATGCCGGATTCTAGGTCAGGATCGCTGGGGAGACTTAGCTGGACAGATGAGCCACCTAGACTCGGCCCCTGGGTGTCTGGTGCAGAGTGGGCAGGAGATGCGGCTCCGCCTGGATCGGGAGTCCTTGTAGCTGAACTATTCTGGACAGGACCCATGTCCTCGAGGGATTGGGATCTTTTTCAAAGGCAGCAGTCCTCCAAGGGTTTAATTTTGCATGCATTTACAAAGGGGAAGGGGTCCCCTGGGGACCTCTTCCCATTTGCGAATGCATTACCACCTACTTGAAGAAGGTGGTAATTGAGAGTGTTTTGCGACCCTAAAACATTTGTACAAGGTTTTGAGACAAACTATTTGGAAGGGAATGCCCCTTCCAAATAGGAAGTTGCAAAACCTATTTAGCGAGTCGCTAACAAATTGCGACTCCCGAAATAGGCAATGTACATGGCCCAATAGGTTTTTGCATGCGCAAACGGGCTCACAAACCCGTTCGCGCATATAAAAACGGATCGTACATCTGGCCCCTAGTATTTTATATTGAAGAAATAGCCACTCTGTCACATGTATTTCATTTGTTTTATAGCATCTCTCATACCATTGTAGGATGTCAGAGCCCTTTATATCACACACATATAGAGACATTGAATCATACATGTAAATCGGTGTGTATATAAAATATTTATGAGTGCTTGGTCTGGGAAAGCACAAACTCAGGATTCGGAACATAACAGTGGCTAGCACTGACTTTAACATCAAAAATGTATTTCCACCCAAATAAATCTTTTTAGCAGCATCGGGATAATGAATAACTGGGACAAAACATAAGTTACTAACTGGTACCATGCAGTTTGCAAGCAGCTCTTTGATGACAGTTTATAGGTCCCTCTGCCACATTACGATTGTCACTTATGAAATGCTCAGTAACAAAAGAATCTCTGTGACAAAAGCAGTAACCACAAACCTATGCACATAAAATACTGCTTTTAAAATACATGTTACACGTTCTTTGCAGTAGGCACATTAACCCTCTGTGCTACATTAGTTAAGTCACAGCTGCCACTGAACAAAACTCTCCTCACGCTCCAGCAGGTACATTAATCACTGACTTTATCTTAACACTTTTATTGTTGCTGGGAAGCTGCTAATTATACAAGAAACTTTTCTGTGCTTTTAAAACTGTTGCCTACGGACCCCCTGGGAATTTTTTACGGACCCCAGTTTGGGAAACACTGCTGTAGAGTATGTCACCGACACAGGTTGAGCAGTGTCTGATGTACACACAAAATACAAGAGACATTTCCCACGAAGCTCACATTGCACTTACACACTTTATTCCCATTTGTTTGAAAAAAGACCTATCTAACTGTTCGGTGCTTCATTTCATGCAGGGTGCAGCAACAAGTCATAAAAGCGCAGCTCTGGTCATCACACACAGCATCAAAGCACTACTAATAGACGCAACACAACAAACACCATACACCATCCAGCTCACTCTCGGAGAAAAGTGTTATTTTCTGAAAATGAATTTCCATGCCTTACTTATCTGGGGTATAAAGTGCAATACAAGTGCAACTGCAATACAAAACAAAAGTCATGCACCCAGTGTCCTTCAAGCATAAGAAAGAAAGCCAGGAGCAGCATCAAAATGTAGTTCTAGTACGTGTTGATCAAATGGACGGGCCGGGGCCCAGTATGAATGTAGTAATGTACAGCAGGGCGGCAACGGTAGAGTTAAAAGCAGAATAAACACAATCTAAGCAAATATGCATTTTCTTTAAAGAGAGCCCAGATTGAAGAGTCAAACACACAGGCAAACACCCTGTCTTACTTCTTGGCATGCACCCTGGAAACCGCGCTGTCGTTTGTTTGGTTCACTGTAGTATAAGTGCTGGTATGAATGGACAAGAGCAGCTTCCCTCCATGGCCGCTTCTCTAGTTAGCTATTCATTTAGTTATTTTTGAAAGCTGGTCAAAGTGCCGGCGGTGTTTACGAGGAAGCAAAGTTTTTGGCTGGCCTCATTAAACACCGTGATTGTGTGGCACTTCCTTTAGCCAAAGCTACTCAATAATGGTGCTACGTCAAGTCGGCCTCAATTATCAGACTTCAGTTACACCGCAATCCATGCAACTAGGTAGCCCAGGCCTATTGGCTTTGCTAGTGCTTCTTAAACGAGGCATGTTGTGGCAGAATTCAGTACTAAGGAGTTGAATGCACGTTTCTTGCAAACATCGAGTGGGATTCCTTTGACTTGGAATCCCAATTCACGGGCTGAGCCCTGGCATCACTGAGTCCCGGTGAGTGAATGCGGACAGTGGCTATGATGCTTTTGCCCACCAGACCGCGGTAATAGAGGGGCAGGGGCAAGCTGGCATCTGCAGGCACCGACTTGACCCCATGTGAGCAGAGTCGACAACAAGGGCCTAAGGGACCGCTCTGGTCAGTGCACACTTATTTACGTTTACACTTTTGAGTTCGTAGTGACAATCAAAATCCGTCCTCCCCTGCCCCTATAGCACATGATCGGGGGAGCTTGGGTCAGTAGTGCAGGCTGGGCGTGCAGTGCGCCTCCTCTTGTCGCAGTCTGGCCAGGCCGGGCTCCCGTTAGGATGAATGGAGTTTAGCGTCCACTCCTGCGCACCTCTGTGTGCTGGAACCGGCTCCTGCCACATCCACGGCATGCCCTATCAGCAGAGCGATAGCGCCCTGGGTGTGGGCGGAGAGTGGTCTGGCGCTCTTAATGACGGTAGTGAATTAAATCAGGCAGCAGGCGGTCCCTTTTTATGTTTCGCCTATTACCATTCGCTTGCGAATGGAATGGCGAAAATTCATGGGCTCGATCGAATAGTCAAACCACTGCGGTTTCCACTGCGGTTTCTTTACAGTGCATGTGAGGTCACGTGACCACAAAAGCGGGTCACGTGACCACACACGCACGAGCATCTCCCTAATCCGCCTGCCCCCACCAGGCTCTCCCGCCCCCATCCGGCTTCCCTCCGCGCATCTGCCTATCACACTTCTCCCCTCGCACGCATTCCCGCCCCCCCACCAGGCTCTCCCGCCCCCATCCGGCCCATCTGACACCAGGCTCTCCCGCCCCCATCCGGCCCATCTGCCTATCACACTTCTCCCCTCGCACGCATTCCCGCCCCCCCACCAGGCTCTCCCGCCCCCATCCGGCCATTTGCTTTTTCGAGCCGAGCATGGCGGATCGTTTCTATTTTTCGATTCCCATCGTTTTCTCGTCATTCTATACCTTCCCGCCCCCCACCAGGCTCTCCCGTCCCCATCCGGCTTCCCTCCGCGCAGCCATCTGCCTGCCACACTTCTCCCCTATTCCCATCGTTTTCTTTATCCTCCTTTACACATTTCATCTGTTAACTCCTCTTACTCCCAGAACGTATTTCCTCTCTCCTTCCAGACTTCCTTTTCCTTCTGTTTCTCCATGGGCTGTACTCCCTCAGCTACACACACAGCGTGAAGGATGCATGGTGGTATGACAGCCACTCTAATACATGTTGTTTCAACCGCAGCGCCATTAATACAGCTATCCAGGACATGCTTACGGTACAAAACAGGTACAAAACGCACACAGAAACTAGCGTGTCCAAGTACATGCAAACACCCTTTCCATTCGAAAAGAAAATAAACAATATTTACAGTAAATGAATATGTTGCATGCAAAAACACGGCGAGGGTAACCTGACGCCGGCTCACGAGCCTTCATCAGTGTCTGTAGGGGCCGAGGCATACCTTCCCATCAGCTGGGCAGATTTTCACATGCCCTCGAGAACTCGAGAAGCGCCACTACGATGCCCTGTAATTGTGCCGCGCCGGCCTAATCTGATCATCCAGCGTGCGAAGGGTGTCCACACCAAAGCCATCTGTTGCTTCCCCCAGCGGGCTCGGCCTCACTTACTTCTCCTCCAATTTCAACAAAAGGATACATTTCTTATTAAATTTCTCTTCAAGGACTAGTGCCTGGCCCAATGGAGACATCTAGTAGCAGCACCTTTGTGAAAGACGCTTCATTCATTTTCTACATTACATTATGCATACATAATTAGCTAGAATGCTTCTTCATGGATGCGGATACTCTTACTACGTTCCTGCATGGGGGGTCGCAAAGCACTGAATTATTCCATTGAGAGTTGCACGATGATGGGAATGCTCGCTTGATGCCCCTTCGCCTCGTGAGTCACAAGAACATAGAAATGTGCCTTGCAAATCACAATGACCATAGTGAATCACAATGCACTTTTGTACCCTGAAAACCAACACTTTCCTTTGTAAAGGCAGCTTAGCTGCCCCGAGAAAGCTAGTGCATTCATATGTTTGTGTGCTGGAGTAGTGTGCTTTCAAAACTGTAATATTTTACTTTATGCCAAATCCAACACTCATTCGGAACACATTAATTAGATTCCAATTAGGGAAAGCTTTTCAAAGTTGAAAAATGACAAGAAGAAATAAAAGGAAAGTTCAGCACCACCTTTAAGGTGCCCAGAAAAACTCAAACAATACCAAAATGTACATTGATGATGGCGACAGCCCAGGTTCATCTGCTGGTGGTCAAACCTCCATTAAAGGTTTCTCACGGAGAAGGCTTGGTGCATGGGTTTGATGGCTTTATTTATGTAGAGTTACACGCATTATTACAGCTATCCAGGACATGCTTACGGTACAAAACTCACACAGAAACTAGCGTGTCCAAGTACATGCAAACACCCTTTCCATTCGAAAAGAAAATAAACAATATTTACAGTAAATGAATTGTTGCATGTAAAACAAGCAGTGGCGTTGCCAATAGGTTTCACATTTGGAAAGTTGGAGCTATTGGTTTTGTAAATGACATTTTATATTTATATATCATTATTGGCATTGTCAATAACAATATATAAAGCTCCAACTTTCCAAATGCGAAACCTATTGGCAACGCCAGTGCTTGTTGCTCACTGGCCAGTATCTGGCTGAGCAAGGACTGGTCCCCGAACACAAACATCCCGGACCTCCCCCAGCTCACTTAAATCGCCTCCGCAGATGATGGTTTTGTTGATGTGCGCCAGCAGGGTTTGAGGGCAAAAGGAGGACAAAGAAGGGGGCTAAACTAGTGTTAAAATGTCGCCCGTTCTATAGTAATGAGGGATTAAAAACATTTTAAACTGGCAAACCAGACAGAAAAGAACAGGCAGGCACAATGACAAGGCTGAAGCAAGATGAGATGGCCGCTGCGATTGGCATAACCTTATGCGCACTTCAGAAACTTAGCGCCTTGTGTCTGGCTAAAGGCCGGCCCTGCACAGTAGTCTTTTCAGTGCCTAGATCCGTGTGCTCAAATCAGATACCGCACTCCGCACGTGCATAATTTACACATGCACCAATCCCCCGTTTGTGCCTGTGCAAATGTGCTCTTATGATTGGAAACATGGTTTGAGAATCTCCAGTACGGCATGCTAACGACTGCAAGAAAGCAGAATGGAGATCTTGAGATGGCATTACTCGCATGTGATTTTGGGTAACATAAACTGGGTGTTTTACTAGAAACTCTAAACTTATCCCAGCAGTAGAAATCCCACTAAGGATGCAATACCCCCGGAGTCCAGTAGATGGAGTCCTTGAGAAGAAAGTGAACTCTCATCTAATAAATGAGTGAATGAAAATTGCATTTCTAAAGCGAAATGTCGCTCATGATAAAGCATCCTGGCGCTACAGTTGTTCGTGATCAACCTTTTGACTTCTGTGGACCCCCCACTTACTCATCACTTGAATCCCTACTGAATCATGATTATTGGAATCCGGGGAACCCCATTGATTGGGACCCCAACCTAAGAATTGTCAATGATTTGAACCGCAAAAGAATGCACGAAAAAATTGAAAAACAAGCATTAACCAAACAAATATTCAATTGATTCATAAATGATAAAATATTTGCTATAATTGACAAAAATTATAATTGTAATCTAATCTAGAGGTTGGATTCAATCGCAGCCACTCATTGGTCATCCTTTATTTTGTTTGATGCACTTGCACTGCTAATACGAATCAATTTGAAAATAACGATTTAATTTTTAGCCTCAGATTTCACATTCCTATCAATTTACAGAACATTTAAAATTGTTCAATTTGACATTTGGCTTCTCTATTTAAATACAGTTTATTAATCTGCTAATATGTTTTAATTTTCTAAACAGTCGCGGACCCCCTGAGTAGGCTTCACGGACCCCATTGGGTCCCTGGGCCACAAGTTAAAAGCATTTCTCTTGAAGACCGCTGATTGAACAGCCAAGAAACCAGCGCAGCACCTGCTGCTTCCCATTCTTCTGTGGAGCTGCGACTTCACGTGCTTTCCTGATTATTCGAAATGTGCCAGCGGGTGCTTTTTATTGATATATGGTTTAATTTGAAGCATTACTTAGTGAACAAGATAGAAGCGTTTCTACCGAACCAGAGTGCTATTTCTTGCATTGTGATTAATAATCAAACAATGCCAGGCTGAGTGCACACGGACCACATTCACACTAGTCAACAGGAATCTCAGAGCAGTAAAGTAGGCTCATTTGACAGACCTGCTTCCGCAGCATAAAACTGGTAAAAATGCACTCTTAAAGACATAAGTAACAACGCTTTCACACACACTTAATCATTGTAGTTCAAACAGAACAGAAAAAAACATTCTCTGTGCTGAGTAGTGTCAGTGATTGCTGTGATATTTCAAACGTTCCCATCCAAATCATTTGTGTAAAAATGTAAGTCTTGGAGAATATACTTCCAGTGTTTGTCAAAAGAAATTCATGAAAAGTGTCCAAGTTATGTGGAATTCTTGTTTAGCAAGCCTGCACAAGTGTTCTGTGGCCCAGCATGCAGTTTACAAATGTGCTCTCTCCACCCGTGCATGCTTGTTTGACAAGGAGTGTACTACTGTATTATATTGACTACCTTTCCGGAAAGCTATACAACGATGGAGCTCTGTAATTGGTGTACATTTTTACACCTCCCTCTTGAACATAGCCAAGTAAGTAATTTTATAAATTCCGAGGCCTTGCCCTACCGCATCATGCTGTAGTGATATAAGGAGCAGAGGTGGTCGCCTTTTTCTGGAAGACGGACTCTTGCCATTGCTAAAACTTAACATAGTGAGCCCTACATTCTTCCACTATGTTGTGTACTAAAATGAAAATTACTGGGCAAATACTGGACCAACTCGTTGAGTCCTGGACAGTTCTGAATCAATTTCAGTATCTGAAAGAGACACGTTAGTGATATATTCCTTACCTTAGAATATCCCCAGGAGTCAGACTGGATCCAGAAAGTTTTTCGTCCGCAGTATCCCTGTGCGTCTGTAGGTGGCGTTGTGCGGCTCTGCGTCCGTCGCTGGCGTCGTAAGCGCCGAGATGATGTCACGGAGACTACTTAGGCGTCACCCATGTGCACTGACATCAGTTCTTTCTTTTTCTGCGCCAGCAAGCGCAGATCCGGTTAGACCACGTACCCTAGTCACTTTTTGACTAACTTTTTTTTAGACTTTTGTCTCTACTTCTTTTTGAGTCTTTGACTCCTGGTGCAACGTAGGGATGCCTGGGTTTACATCATGCGAGATCTGCCGCCGCACGATGTTGGTAGCCGACCCCCATGGCGTCTGTCTCTACTGTCTGGAGTGCGACCATGACTCAAGGTCAGATTTCCAACTGTCAGGCCATGGCTCCTAAAGCTTTGCGGGAGCGGTCCCGAAAGCTGCTGGAGGCTCGGCAGTCGTCTCCGCGCCATTCGAGGTCCAGGGGTCGCTCAAGGGACCGACCGCAGAGCCATCATCATCGCTCCTCTGGGTCCAAGTATTCACCCTCGGAATCGGGTAAGAGACATCACAAGAAAAAGTAGAAGAAGCATGTACTCTCTTCGACCTCCCCCCATCTGTCTCCGGACGCAGACAAGGGGGCCAGGGGGCTCCGTTGGAGCCTGAGAGTTGCGCGGTCTAACCGGGTCCGTCAGGGACTCGAACTCGGGTGCAAGAGCTCCTTGCCGCCATGGACCGCCTTTATAGGCCTAGGGCTCCCGCCAGCGCGCCTTCGGGCCTCGCGGTCCCTAGTGAGGGCCCTTGCTTGCCACCCGCTCCGCTGCCGGCAGCAGCACCGGCCCCGGCGTCGCAAGGTCCACCGCAGGCGGCTCCGGCCCTGGTGCTGCAGGGTCCTCCGCTGGCGGCTCCAGCCCCGGCGACGCAATGGGATCCCTTTGTCCCACCTCCACCCTTGCCAGAGTTTCCAGGCAATTTTGCCGAGGCTTGGGATCCTAATTGGAACACGGAGCCGTCCCAGGGTTCGTCCCTGGCGCCGTTCCCGGCGCCGTTGGAGCATTTGTTTTCCCCTGTGCCTCCTTCACCGCTGCAGCGTGTGCCTCGGTCCGTGAAGGAGGGGTATCACTGGGAGGGGTCGGTGGACCCTCTTGCACGGCAGTGGGGGGGGGGGGGTCCAAACATGAGTGGGCTGAGGACTCTGAGGATGCAGGTGGCCTTGACCTCTTCTCTGAGCCTGGGCTTGTGTCTCCTCCCGCTGTCATGGAGGAAGGCGCCACTTACACTGTGGTCCTCTGTAGAGCAGCTGAGGCTCTTGACCTTGATCTGCCTACTGTTACCCCTTATACAAACCTCCTTACTGAAGTGCTTCAGCCGGTGGCAAATTCTATGGAACCTCTGCTTCTGTTCAATGAGGCCTTGACTGATGTTTTGATGGGCACCTAGTCTAAACCAGCCACAGGGGTTCCTGTGGATAAAAACGTGGCCAGGCGTCACCGCCCGGCACCGGGTGACCCTGCCTTTTAAACGAATCATCCGACCCCAGAGAGCTTGGTCAATCAGGCCTCCTCTTCCCAAAGTGCATTCCCTACCGCCCTCTGGATAAGGAATCGAAAAAGCTGGAGCAGTTTAGTAAAAAGTTGTTTTCCTCTGCCAGCCTAGGTCTGCGGTTGGTCAACACCGCATGCCTCTTGGACCGCTACTCTAACGCTGTGTGGGACACGGTGGCGCAAACTTTGCCCCAGTGCCCGGAGGAGGTTCAGGCTGTACTTTCCCAAGCTGTTGCGGAGGGGATGGATGCAGCGAAGTTTGCCATTCGGTGTGGGCTGGACACCGCAGACTTTGCGGAGAGCCATCTCCACGACAGTGGCCTTCCGTCGCCGTGCCTGGCTGCGGTCCACGGGTTTTTCGGGGCATGTCCAAAGTTCCCTCATGGACATTCCTTTTGATGGTGCTCACCTGTTTGGCGATAAGGCAGACTGGAGCGTTTCAAGGACTCTCGGGCTACAGCCAAGTCGTTGGGTCTCTCTACCACACGCCCGGTCACGTCTACCTTTCGTTCCTTTCGTGGCCACGGAAAGGGCTTCCCTGCACGTTCTTTCAGCCGGAAGCCTGTGCAGAACCAACCTCAGCACGGCCGCGGGCCTGGTGGCCGCCGTGGCAGCACAGGGGGCTAGCGTGCGAGTCAGTCTACATCTGCTCCCACAGCATCCGCCTCAAAGCCTTCCTAGTCCAAGCTTTGGGGTGCACCACACGCCGGTGGGCGGCAGTATTCAACATCGCCTCCCTCACTGGTGTTTTGTCAATTCGGACATGTGAGTGCTGCAGATCGTCCAAATGGGCTACTCCCTCCCCTTCGAGTCTGCCCCTTAGGCCATGCCACCTCAGTTCCACCGCATGTCAGGGGACCACTTTGCGATTCTCCAACAGGAAGTTACGGCCCTCCTGGCCAAGGGGGCCATCGAACGCGTTCCTGGACCAGAAGTAGGACGTGGTCATTATTCCCACTACTTTCTGGTCCCCAAGAAGGAAAATGGGGGCCTGCGCCCCATCTTGGACCTCATGAACGTCAATCGTTCCTCGAGGAAGGAGAAGTTCAGGATGTTGACTCTGGCTCAGGTCTTGGCTGCCCTCGACCCTTGAGACTGGATGGTAGCGTTGGACTTGCAGGACTTGGGAGAGGCGGAGATCCGAGGCCTCTGGGCTCCGGCAGAGTCCCGACTCCTTATCAATCTTCTGGAGCTTCGGGCGATCCGACTTGCACTGAAGGCATTCCTTCCCTCGGTCGGGGGAAGTGTAGTGCAGGTGTTCACGACAACACCACCGCCATGTGGTATTGCAACAAACAGGGTGGGGTCGCGGAGCCTATGTCAGAAGGCTCTTCGCCTCTGAACATGGCTGGAACATTATGGCATTATCTTGGTGGTTCAACCTCTGGCAGGTTCTCTGATCGCCAGGGCAGACTAACTCAGCCGCCGGTGCTTGATGGATCACGAATGGCGTCTGAACTCGGATGTGGCGCAAGGTCTCTTTCTGCAGTAGGGAGCGCCTTAGTTAGATCTCTGCGCCACCGAAGAGAATGCACAATGTCATTAATTCTGCGCGTTGGAATTTCCAAGGCGGCACTCGCTCTGCGACGCTTTTCGTCGTGAGTGGAGCTGCGGTCTGTTGTTCGCCTTTCCGCCTATACCACTTCTGCCCAGAGTGCTGAAGAATATTCGGTGCGACCGGGCCCAAGTCATCCTTGTGGCTCCGGATTGGGCACGAAGATACTGGTATCCCGAGCTACTCAGCATGGCGATCGATCCCCTGATCCGACTGCCTCTTCGGGAGGATTTCCTATCACGGCAGCAGGGGACGGTTCTCCACCCGAACCTGTCCAGCCTCCACCTCCATGCGTGGAGATTGAGAGGCGACAGTTGACAGCTTTTGATCTTCCTTCCAAAGTCTGTGATGTCATTCTGGCAGCCAGGTGTCCCTCCACTGAGACGGTATATGCATGCAGGTAGAACAAATTTGTGACATGGTGCACAGCAAAGGCTGTGGATCCCCTTTCTGCCCCTCTTACTGAGGTCCTTCAGTTCCTACTATCCTTGGCCCAGCAGGGCTCTGCTCCGGGCACTATCAAAGGTTTATCTTCCGTCCATCTCCGCCTTTCAACGGCTTCCAGATCAGTCTATCTTTAAGTCCCAGGTTGTTCACCGTTTCCTGAGAGGCATTACACACACGTTTCCTCCCATGCCTTTCATAATACCTCAGTGGGACTTAAATATTGTCTTGAGCTATCTGATGTGCGCTCCCTTTGAGCCCCTTCATAACTGTCCTTTACGTCTTCTCACTCTAAAGACGGCTTTCCTGGTAGCTATCACCTCTGTCAGAAGAGTGTGTGAGCTCCAGGCTCTTTCTTCTAAACCTCCTTTCCTTTCTGTTCATCCGGACAAGGTGGTTTAAAGGACCCGTCCTTTTTTGCCAAAGGTTGTCACGCCCTTCCACATTGGGCAGACCATCACTTTGCCCACCTTCTTTCCGCCTCCTTCAAAAGAGGAAGAGAGGCTCCACCGGCGGGCCCAAAACGAGCGCTCTTCTTCTATCTGAAGAGCACACAACAGTTCGGGTGGATGAACAGCTCTTTTTTGGCTATGTGGGTGCCAAAAAAGTTCGGGCCGTGCACAAAAGGACCATCTCTCGGTGGGTCATTCTGTGCATCAAAGCATGTTACTCGTTGGCTAAGAAGGAGCCTCCTGTGGGGCTGGGTGCTCATTCTACCAGGGCAACGGCAGCCACTACTTCCTTGGGACGTGGCATTCCCTTGCAGGACATTTGTGAGGCACCTACGTGGGCATCGCTGCACTCGTTTGCCAAGCATTACTGCCTTGATAGTCAAGTCTGGAGAGACAGCTTCTTTGGCCGTTCTGTTCTCCGTGACTTTCTGGTGTAATCTTATTCGCAGACCCACCACCGGGGTTGGTATTGCACGGGTATCTATTCTAAGGTAAGAAATCTATCACTAATGTGTCTCATTCAGATGCACAAGTTAGTACTTGTGTAACGATATATCTGTATCAGACATTAGTTTGTGATAGATTCCTTACCGCCCCTCCCATCCTCCCCGTTCTGCGAACTGATTTCTAGGGTTAAGGTCATCCCTTTCAGGGCCCTAGTTTCATGACTCCAGTGGTCAGTTTCTTCCATGGCTCTGCGTTCCTGGAATGGAAAGTCGTGTACAGAACGGACGTCAGCGCACATGGGTGGCACCTTAGTAGTCTCCGTGACGTCATCTTGGTGCTTACGACGCCATCGACTGACGCGGAGGTGCACAACGCCACCTACCGAAGCGCAGGGGTACTGCTGACGAAAAACTTTCCGGATGCAGTCTGACGCCTGGGGATATTCTAAGGGAAGGAATCTATCACTAGCTAATGTCTCTTACAGATATATCGTTACACAAGTAGTAACTTGTGCATCATGGAAGGAATATGTATTAATCTAAAGTTTAAAGTTGACCTCATTGCGTTAGCCTTTCTTTAAATCACATTTTAAACATCCTAGTATACGGTATATTGTTGATTATTTTTAGGCAGAGATGTATCTTTTTAAATTCATTGTAAGGGAGAATGCAAATCATATGGCTGCCTCAGTCTAGACATAGAGAAATATAACTTAGGTTGCAACCTTGTATTGCATTTTTATTGAGTTGTGTGGTATTTAGTTTTGCTGTGTGATTAAAGTGCTTTTATTTACAAAAAAGAATGGTACTGGACTAGGTGAAATGTTACTGTGTCGGTCAAGTTCTGGGCTCTTGTCCCCCCATCAGACCTCTCTTAGTAGCCGTGGACTGCTCAAAGTCACTACTCTGAGAGTAACGTGCAGAGAGGATTGTAGTGGCCCAGTTTGCAGAACCTTAGTAGGACAGACCCTGGCATACCAGTGACCCAGAGCCACCACATTTGGGCCTATTAGCCCTTGTCCGCCCTGTGGCCTCCCCGGATGGGGCTAACAGCAAGTTATTACTATTATATGTTGCAGCAACCTGGCATTCAACTGATTTTACTCTATTCTGCTAATATGTATTCTCAAAGGATGTACAAACAACAACAAAATAGATGCACCAGGTGTGGCCTAGCAATGTTGTTAAGATCCCATTGTCAGTAGCAGTTTGAAATAGTGTCCATTGATTTTTACTCTCTCTAGGAATTAGTCTTAAATATAACTCTAAGGACAACTGCTATCCATACACAAATTCTGCTGTGTAGTCTTTATTAACTCTCCTCGATATTAATATGATGATCAAGTAAAAAAAGTATTTTGTTCTATCGCTGCGATCACTGTGAAATATGATGTAGTTATTATATTGACCATTGGGGATCTAAATGTTAAAATTCCTACTAAATAAGTGAGGCCTATATGTGATGAGGACCCACGCAAGAAGAGTTATTAGGAAAGCTGTCAATAAGTTGACCCTCAACTCAGTACTCTAAAATCACCTTAATGCTACTCAATTAAAAGTATGCACTGTACAATAGTAATAAGCTACCCAAAAAAGATACACAATATAAACGAAATAGCAAACACTCTTAGCGAATGTAACATAGAGTAGAACATGTGAAATATAAGCAGGAATTATATTACTGACGTGGATTACCTCAACGTTTTTTACATTTTTTTGTTAAGAAATTGATCAGTGTTTTTGCCATGTAAATTTAAGGACATGCTTCTAGGGCCCAGTAGTGAGGCTTTTCAATATGCTGTCAAGGCCAGGTGTAGTTTGTGCAATTCCAGCTGTGTTTTCAGTCAGTGTTTTGTAGTAGAATGAACTGTCTTGATCCAAACATTTGAGCATTTCTGCCCGAGAAAGCAGAGGTTGTATTTATATTGTTTCATAAGGCGACTGTGGGAAGGCGTACCTTGTGATAACTGATGCAGCATGTGAAGAATCCCAAGGGATTTCTTAGTCCTCTGTGTGAAGAGACATGAGAAAACACTAAAGAAATAACAGTATTATGTGCAGAAAAAAAATGAATATATGAGCAAGAGTTACACTATTATGGTATATGAAACCAAAGAACTGCAGATGCTACATTATTATTATGAGTAACATAAGTCAATAAAATAACATCAGCTATGCAATTGATAACTATAGGCCCTCAGGCTGCAAGTGAATGGATGACAGGTGGAGGGTGGCCACCTTTGCAAAACATCATGTGGTTACTCTGATGTGATTTTTTACTTTTTTGCCTTAGTTTGTTTGTTGCCTTTAAAAACTCAGAGAAACAAAGATACCTCTTTGTGATGAAATACGCATTTCTCTTGGCTATTTTCAAAGCATTCAGTTATTCAACATTTTCAGACATGTTAAACCTTATCTTCTTTTTCTCCATAGATATGCGGTGGTTTGGTGGTGAACCGCTCATTTCCTTTGGTAAGAAGACTGTAAAGCAACCGATTTACGTAAGTATCTGTTTACTGTAGAGATTTTGCATTTGAGTTAAACAGTTTGTACATAACTTTTCATAAGATTTCATATTTTCTACAGGTGGTGGATGTGGCTAAAGCAATTATAAGTGCTATCAATGACCCAGATTCAAAAGGGAAAACATATGCACTGGTTGGGTAGGTCTTTATTAATATACATGTAATACTTGAAGTAGTTTTTTTTAAATCATAAATTGTTTTAACACATTATCTATTTCTTAATAGTGATAAAATTCAAGCAATAATGCGTTCCTTAAGCTAGTAAGCTCCAGAAGCAGAAGAGAGGATAAGACATAGGTAGTAAGTGGCTTCACCTTTACATGTGTGGGAACAATCAGATTTCGAGCTCCTAGCTAAATGTTGGAATTTAGTTTTTGCATTCTGGAGACTATTGGTACAAATTTTGTTGTTAGCAGCATGGTCTACACATCAGCAATCTCTGTGAAATGTGTATTACTAGTTGATGCCAATGCAGCGGATTCATCTGAACAGCCTTATCAGTTTCATGGAATTATATTCTTAGTGAATAGCCTCTTTAAGCACTGCATGCTGAGAGCTATTTAAATGGCCAATAGGATAATTTGGTTCCATGACACTCTGTGACTTGACCGTAGCCACCCAGGAAAGTCAGGAGCTTCGGATATTGAATGTAGAATGCAACCAACGCCACTGGATGAAAATTGTGTAGAAGGTCCAACTTGTAAGAAAGCAACTTAAAATGATGTTTGTTTTTCATTAATATTAGCCATTTATTTATTTATTTATTTATTTGTGTATTTTATAGAGCGCACAGCTACCCCGACGGGGCGTCCCGGCGCTGAGAACTTTGAGGGTGGAGGGCACAGGGGGATGTTATAGGGAAAACAGGTGGGTCTTCAGTGACTTACGGAATAAGATTTCAGATTGGGAAGAGCGTAGGGCCAGAGGGAGCTTGTTCCAATGCTGGGAGGCACAAACCTCAAAGGTTTTTCCGCCTGCCCGTGAGCGTTTGAAGCGTGGAGTTTCCAAGAGAAGGAGAGAGTTGGACCGTAAAGTCCTGTAGTTGGTGTACGGTCGCAAGGTGTTTTTCAAGTGGGTAGATCCCATACCCCTCGATGCTCGGTGGGCCAGCGTCATAGCTTTGAAAATACACCTTTTGGCCATTGGCAACCAATGCAATTTGCGGAGGTGGGGAGAGATATGGTGTCTGAAAGGTATTCTTTCCACTAACCGGGCGACGGCATTTTGGACCGTCTGGAGTTTTTGACATTGGCCTGCTGTGATGCCTAGGTAGAGGGCATTGGCATAATCAAGATGGGAAATGATCAGTGCCTGGATCACAGTCTTACGGCAGTCCGCTGGTAGGTAGTTGATGAGACGCTTGATGGTTCTGATCTTGCCAAAACAGGAGGCTGTCACTGTTTGAACCTGGGTATTGAAGCTGAGATGATTATCCCAGCGGACTCCAAGATTTTTTACTGAGTCTTTAGGTGTGGGGGCTTGGCTCAGATCTTCTGGCCACCATAGACTGGAGTCCAGAGGGGATGGTGAATTAAAAAACAGAACCTCCGTTTTTCCAGCATTGAGTCGAAGGGAGTTGGCATCCATCCACTTAGAGATGTCTCTGAGGCAGGTTTCTAACGGATCAAAAGCTGAGGGAGAAGGGGAGTCGAAAGTGAAAAGAAGCTGAATGTCGTCAGCGTAGGAGGTGGACTTGATCCCAGTCTGAGCGATCAGTTTTGCCAGGGGGGTGAAATAAACATTAAATAGAAGCGGGCTGAGCGAGGAGCCCTGCAGGACTCCCCATTTAAGTGGTCTGGCTGTGGAAGTGTAGGGGGGGGTGAAAACCTGCTGAGTACGATCAGAGAGATACGACGTGATCCAATTAAGCGCAGTGCCACCTACGCCTAGGTCCGCTAGCCTCCTCAGCAGGATCCTGTGGGAGACGGTGTCAAATGCTGCTGAAAGATCCAGCAGCACCAACACCGCCCTTGACCCTTGGTCGAGCGTCCACCTCACCGAGTCAGCCATTTCAATGAGGGCTGACTCCGTGCTGTGGCCCGACCTAAAGCCATGTTGGGAATCATGAAGTAACCCATTGGTTTCTCCGCTTGGTCTTCATTCAGGACATTGTGTAAATGTTTAAGGTTTTCCAAGACTTGCCTACATGTTTCTGTGAGCTAGTTAACCACGTAGGTAGTGCAGTATTACAGCTGGAGCAATACGCCTGTTAGATAGACTTGCTTCATTGAAACAAAGGCCCAAAAATATAGCAAATCTTAAAGGTTGACCTGTTTTATGTTATTTAGCCATACCAATTAACTGGAAATGCCCCCCTCCAGAAAAGCACAGAATTGTGATTTTACATTAGTCAGAGCTTGCTGAGTTGTACCCAGATTGACCAAGAGCCTGTCCTATGAAAGGAAAAATACATTTGGGGTCTCATCTTTTTTTAGCTTCTGTTTAATTACAACAGTTTATTTCCATGTTAAAAAAGGGGCTTCTCAAGAGACCAAAAGATGTTTATCCTGGAGCATTTTCAAAGCCATTAAAAGAAATGGTTAGTAATGCAGAGTTTCTATGGGTATGTGGGCTAGTTTCATACAAGAGTAGGTTAATCCCCCAGGATGTGCACATTGGTTAGTAACTTCATGTGCAGTCTTATGGAGGACCTTATGCTTCCTGTTTGTATTTCTGTCTGACAATATGTATATGTATACATACATATATTTATATATATTCCCTAGTGGCAGTCGCCACGAGATAGTTGTAGTTCGGTCTGCTTTTCCAGAGAAAGAATGTGTTTTGGTTTGCTAATAATTTGGCCCTGTCTGACGAATCTTCACAAAACTTTACAAAAAAAGTGAATCCACCTCAGTCACCTCCGCTTCTTTCTGGAAAGTTTTGGGGTGATCTGTCACTTCGAGCTGAAAAGAATGTGGGGCTTCCCATAGAAGACATCGGTATTTTTTAAAATAGCAAAGCGCACCCGTGGTGCAGCAATTCCATAACTCTTGTGAAGTAAATTTGAAAAATTCAATTCTGAAAGAGAAATCTTAGAGGCATAAGGAAAATAAAGTCTCCGTCTACATTATTCTATCACACCTCTTGAAATCTTTGGCCTTTTTCTGCACAGGTCAGTAGGAACATATACACGTTGAATCGCGTATTTTCAAGGGAAACTGCCTTGTTGTAAATATTTTTGTCCACCCTAAGCGTGGAAGGGTATTCTCAGATGTGAGACCCTTGCTCATTGCACCATCAGGATTCAAGCAAACCGGGCCGAAGACGGCTGTAATGCCAGAAACCGGTCCCCGGGAGCTTGTTTCCTTCCCAGTGTAAGAATTGGCTTTTGTAGTTTGGTTTGCCCTGTTCCCATCATGCACTGGGACAGGAACAGACTAATTTGCATACAGCCAGGTTCTGAAACTGGGATGGTGCAGTGAGCTAAAAAACGGTGTTGGATCTAGCCCTGATCTCTTGACTGGGTGAGAGCTTTCTGCTTAATTCAGAGACTCTGTCCCTCACCACCCCTTGTTGTAAATATTTTTGTCCACCCTAAGCGTGGAAGGGTATTCTCAGATGTGAGACCCTTGCTCATTGCACCATCAGGATTCAAGCAAACCGGGCCGAAGACGGCTGTAATGCCAGAAACCGGTCCCCGGGAGCTTGTTTCCTTCCCAGTGTAAGAATTGGCTTTTGTAGTTTGGTTTGCCCTGTTCCCATCATGCACTGGGACAGGAACAGACTAATTTGCATACAGCCAGGTTCTGAAACTGGGATGGTGCAGTGAGCTAAAAAACGGTGTTGGATCTAGCCCTGATCTCTTGACTGGGTGAGAGCTTTCTGCTTAATTCAGAGACTCTGTCCCTCACCACCCCTTGTTGTAAATATGGAGAGAGCGGCGGCACTCTCCGCGAGTACGGGAAGGTGCCTCCTTTGATGATAAAAAGAACGTAGGAAAAGCAACTTTTGGCCCTGTTTCCACAAATCTTCTCCTCTTGTCCCCTGATTGCCGTAAAATTGATGTGGGTATCTGGAAAGCTCCTGATGAAGGTGGTTGAACTGCTCTTCATATAACGCTGGAACGTGCGTCGACCCTATGCTGAGCCTTGTGCTTTGAACATTAGAATCATTCTTGTCTTGGAGGCTTATTTTGGTCATACAGAACCTCCACCTTGTTCAGATGCTGTTTGTATGAAGGTTGTGTGAATGTGTATGTGCTTGAATGGATGGGATATGGATATATTAATTTGAGTTAGTCCAGGGGTGGTTTTCTTCATGTGCATTTGTATATATGAAGTTGTCATGTATATTTTATGTAGCTATTGAAATGATTTAATGTTTTTGTATAAGTTCTCATAATCAAAAAAAAGGTTGTTTTCCCCTAAATTAAAAAATATTTATGAAAAAAAGATAGAATGAAAATAGACAAAAAGAAAAGTGAAAAGCTACAAAGTATACAAAGCAATGAAATAATAAAAGTAATGAAAATTGAAATGTCAAGTGTCACTGTTGTGATTATATGTATGAGATATCCCATGGTGCGCCGCATTTACAATGCCGCGTACCATGGGGCAAAAACGGCACAGCTGCGTCACGACCCACCCAGGTTTTCCTGCATGGCTGCCGAGCCCATGCCCAAATCCCACAGCAACCTCGATTGGTGAAGTAGGTCATATTTTAGAGGAAATTTTCTTGTCTCCATATTGTGTTTTGGGCCATTTGTTGTCGCGGGTGCTGTGCACATACATGTGAGGTACCATTGTTTTCAGGAGACCTGGGGGGATGCAGGGTGATAGGAAATTTGGAGCTCCCTGCAGATTCAAGAACTTTCCATCATAGAAATGTGAGGAAAATGTTTTACATTAAAGTTTGAGGTTTGCCAGGCCTGCTGGGTAATAAAACCTGATGAGAGCCATGCAAGTCAACCTACCATGGATTCACCCGGGTGTTTAGTTTTAAAAAAATGTGCACGTTTTCTAGCTTTCCCTAAGCTTTGGCTGAGCTGGGCCAAAAATCCATAGCTACCCACATTGCCAAAAAGGATCACTTTTGAGTGAAAAAATGTGATGTGTCCCTGTTCAGTTTTGGAACCTTTCCTGTCATGGATACTAGGCCTACCCACCCAAGTGAGGTACTATTTTTATGGAGAGGCTTGAGGGAACAATAGGTGGTGAGAAATGTGTGACGCCACACAGATTCCAAATGTAAACCAGTGTGTAAGCAAGAAGACATTTTGAAATAATGCTCTCTGAATAACATACCAGTATGTATACCCACAAATTTAGAGATGTACAAATAACCACTGCTCCTAAACTCAGTATCTGGTGTACATTTCACAAATACATAGGTTTTCTTCATACCAATTTCTCAATCTTCATATTTTATCATATGAATTACTGTATAGTCAATACACAATCAGAAACCATTGTAAGATGCAGCTCAGTTGTGGACTCTGAATACCGTGGGTTCTTAGAGGACATGCAAACCCTGTATATCGCCGTGACTTGAAGGGTCTAGCGTATGCAACAGTACATTGCTTTTGTAAGTCGCCTATCAGGACAAACCATTACAAATGAAAACATTGTCACAGATGGCCATTATTTCGTATTCATTTTCAGTATTTCTTTATATTAACAGTTTCTTTGGGAAAACTGTGAGGAAGCTACACAAATGACCCCATGCCAAATTCAAAATGCTGTCTTTTTTTCAGAAGTCTAAAGCTTTCCAGGATTCACACCTGTTTCTACCACAAACTGGAAGTAGGCTGAAAGCACAATATTGGGAAAATGGGCTACTCTTTGAAAAATGGCTAAACTGTGGTAAAGAAATTGTTTTGTTTGATTCAGATTACCAGGATTAAGGCATTAAGTGTTCTAAAAGTGAGATCACAATACGTCCATACTGAAGAATTAACATAAGTCATGTAAAAAGCTTGTCATCTTCGCACTGTTAGATCTCTCTGCAGCATTTGATATGGTCCATCATGATCTTTTGATAAACCGCGTAGGCACGATCGGAGTGCAGTGGACTGCACTGACCCTGTTGCGTTCCTTCTTTTCAAAAAGAAAACAATCAGTGGCCCTGGGCTCATTTCTTTCAGAGCTTTTCTCACTCCCATGCTAAGTCCTCTCTGTTTAATGTACATATGTCATCACTGACTTCTCTAATGAGATCTTTCGGCTTCTTACTTACCCACTTATGCCGATGTCACACACATTTTTGTGTCATTATTCAACCAGGACACCGATTCAGGCAATACATTTCTTGATTTCATGAGGGCCATTAGCAATTGGATGAGCTATATAACTGCTTAAAACTGAATTAAAAAAAAACGAAAGTCATTCTTTTTGGAAACAAAACTTCCTTCCGGTCTCCATCCTGGGTGGCCAGACGAATTAGGCTCTCTGCCTACTCGATGGGGCGAGCCAAAACCTGGGTGTCCAAATTGACACCAAACTCACCTTTGGTGACCAGGTGAGCTCAGGTACTGCCTCCACCATCCTTATAATGGGGACTATTTAAAAGATTCTTCATTTCATCCCTTATGAGTCACAAAAAAGTGTTGTTTCCTCTCTTGTCCTGTCAAACTTGGACTGTTAACGGACTCTACCTTAATATGCAACAGCAGCATCTTAACTAGCTGCAAATGCTACAAAACGCTGCAGCCAGAATTCCTATCTGGTACACCTAAATTCAGGTCAGTCGAAACTGAAATCCAGAAACTCCATTGGCCACCATTAAGGCACCGGCTCAAAGCCCCTTAAACATCCTTTAAGGCACTTTACAATACAGGTCCTTCCCACCTTTTGGCAGAATTTTAAATGGTACAAACCCAACAGAACACTTTCTTGTTTGGGAGCCAATTTGAGAACCCCCTGGAGAGGCAGAAGTTTGATCACCGGCATGGAAGTCGCAACATATCTTATTTGTGCTGCCTCCAACCTGCCATCTTTAGTAAAGAGCTGAAAACATGGCTTTTAAACACCTAGGCCATTTCATTTTCCTGTCGTTCCTGTCCAATTCTCTGAGCTAGCACCAGGACAACCTTGAGGTAATTGAGCACTCTACAACTTCATTTAACGTAACCTAATGTATCTTTCTTCAGTCAACGAAAATTGAAAGAAAATTATGCCACAACCCTGCAGTCATTGACAAACAATATAGGGCTGAGAAACAGGTGATGTAGAGATCTAATTAGCAGAAAATGGCAAAGTGTAATTCTATAGATTGTGAATGTTTTCACAGATGCCTGGTCCATCATTTTTATTTAGACACCCTCTTCTGATGAGCAAGGCTACCATGCTTTATACAGTTTGAGAACATGAAGATAAAACTTAAGAGGCTGATTTTATAGTGACATCTAATGGCATTAGGGCAACGCTCAACATCTGTCAAATGTCCTTAACTGCGTTGTAGTTAGTTACCTTGCACATCTCTGTTCTTGATGGCTTTTTGCCCTTGCCATATCCTGGCTTGGGCAAACTCATATCAGTTCTGACCACATTGGATATCCCAAATTATTACTGGGTGTAATACAAAGCTGGATGAGGAATATGAGTAGGAGCCATTGTTGAGAATGTAATTCTTCTCTGTGCGGATAGGTTATCTTACATTGTTGATTGGTTTGTGGTACAGAGGACTTCCACAGCAATGACTTACCTGGATAAGAAAGTAAATATCCAGGTCACACAGGTAACACAAATGTTTCTAATCCCTTCCCTCTATTTCTCCCAAACGGATGCATTTGCCATTTTTGTTTGTGTCAATCTTAACATATGGTTCATGTGGACATATTGTTTGTGTTGAGATATGGTTCGATTAGACATATTTCCATATCTACCTACCCACTCAAAGGCAGAACTCATTTGTTTCTGCATGGCAAAGGCAAGTTTTGTCTTGCTTCATTCTTACCTAAATCACTTAATCTGATGTGACTCTGGTCTTTGTGCCTTTATCAGGAAGCAAAGGCAAAGAGAAGGCTGTTGTCTTTGCGTAGGCCCTCTGCTGTCCACATAATCATGGAGAATTGATTAAATCCTGAAGCTGGCATACTCTGCAAATTTAAGATTGGCGTCATGACTAGAAGATCTTGGGTGGTACGCTTTTAAAAATCAATCTACAAGGTATCCTTACCATTCAGCCCTTCCTCTAAGTCAGTCAGGACCAGATCTTTTCACTGGTATTGTGACTTCTCTAAATGTTTAAAAGACATGACAAGTCCTCCATTGATTAGAAATAAAAAAAAGCAGAGGCCAGCCAAGACGCTGTTCTCCTCTGATGGCTGTCAGAGCAAAAATAGGGAAAACGTAATATTTTATTAGCTACAGTCCCATTCAAGGAGAGTATTAAAGTGAAAATAGAATGTCTTTCTGAGCCTACGAACATGGCGACAGGTTAATTAATACCCTTGTAAACTTTTTGCAGTTGGGCATGTTTTCAGACTCAGTTCCTGGTGTCGTCCACAACTCTGTCACCATACTCCACTCTTTTCCTCTCCGATTTCCCTTGGATTTGGTATCATAGAAGTCAGCAGCTATTTGAATTTAGAACTGTGTTGTTATACTCTATTTGAACTAGGATTATTTGCCACAGTTTGTTAGTCATCAAAACATGTTGGGCTTATGATTCTGCATCTCCACCTCTTTTGCCTTTTTTGTCCCAAGGTGGCATTTATGATGGTGTTAATAGGACTGTGTTTGTTAACACTTGAACTGAATTTGCTTTGTTCCTCAGATCCATGTCTGGGCATTTGTGAAAGGGAAAAGGATTTGCCATGAACGCAGAGTCCTCTGGGTTTGTCTTACCTTCATCCCCAGGTTCTTACATGACACAAGTGGCAGCGTCTATTTGTTAGTATCTACCAGAGTGGGCTTTGGCTCACTTGTCCGAAAGAGATTCCTCCTGTTTGACTTGTTCTTTCAGTTAATGAACCAGAGTTCACTCTAATATTCTCCCGGCACCTCACATTCAGTACTGCCTCTCCAATTCCCCCCAGAGAAAATGCCAGATTCACAAGAGACTTCCTGAAATGTCAGCATCCACCTCTGGTTCCTGGTTCTGGAGGGATTTGTTTGTGCATGTGGTCCTTTTTGACTAGGATCAAGAGCACCATGCTCTGCTGCATCTGGCTCAACTGATGCATCAGGTAAAAAGGTTCCATTATCCTGGTCTTTCATCTACAGTCAAGTGAGCTTTGATCCGTTTGGTTATAAATAAGAAAGTGGGCTTCAGTATGGTAATTGATGGACTCAGTAGCAGAACTCTTGGTGCAATTCTTCCCTGCGAAACCTACCAGAACTATCAATCACAAATGAATCTCGGAGTTTGAATAGGGAGGCATTGTGACCCCGAGAAATACACAACTTTGTCTATCGGAAGTCGTAGCTTAATTTATTAATTTGTTGCTCTGAGGTCATTAATTTGTGGCTCTGAGGTCATTTGTAGGCAGATGGAGAAAGCTAATGTCACGTTCTGCGTCAGCAAACCTGGTGGGATCCATAACCCTCAGTTTCGACTACTGAACTTGAGGGCTGTGGCCGATCAACAATAACATTTCCTGTAGGCTACTCGTTGGCAGGAGCTCTAAAATATGAAACGGAGTGTCTCAGGAAGACGACTCGTATTTGCTGCACATGGTAGCTCCATCAGTTTATCTTGTTCAAGAGCACTGGCTGTTGCACAGCCGACTGTCTTTACATTGGAGTACAACATTAAGCTTCTGGTGTGTGTTTTATATTAGTACAAAACGAAGGGTTCAGTGAAACAAGCCTTCATTTGTTGGTAAAACAATCATAGCTCTTCATGCACTCCATATGTGCAACAAAGTGAGAACTGCTTAGTGGTGTCAAATGATCCTGGTGACTTTATTACGGCCTGACAGGCTCATCATGATCCTCGTCCATGTTGCATCTGCTTCCAACTTTTAGAATTCTCCTGTTGAGTCGTTTCATATGCTATACTAGCATAAGGACTAATTTTCCCATCCTTCTTTTGCATGGCTCAGATTAACAGCCCGAGCTTTGAGCAGCTGAAATAGCTGAGGCGTTCTCTAGACCCTATGTACATTAAATAAGGGGGCATTGTCTTTTGATAAGACATTACAAGAGCAAACGGCTTAGCATTTGCAATATGCTTTTTACAAATAGATAAATCCCCAGCTTTGTTTCGTGGCTGATGCGCCTTCATTTTCCACCTGCCTGGGCAGGTTGAATACCTTGATTGACTTGTGGCAGTCACACCTTTTACGTATTCACTTACTGTGCAAGGCAGCCCCCACCCCCTTCAGAATGCTGTGTTCAAGTTGAATTAAGAGGGTTTGCTCAACTTGCATCCTTCAGTGTTAATCGCCCACTGCTTGCTTTTTAATCAAATTCTTTAGATTCACTAACCTGTTGAGGTCATGGCTAAATGTGCAATTGAAAATGGTTTTGTAGAAAACTGCCTTGTATGTTGTCTGCAATATTGGCACTGCAGTATTTGAAATGCAGTTATGGTCCGCTGAGATTTACAAGATGGTCCACTGGTAGACTGTTGTCACCAGAGCCCATCTTTTGTTTTTACTCAAACTTTTTTTCCTGAGTTTTATTTTAAACAGAAGTTAGGTCTCACTCTCCTTTTTTTATCTCCTTCTTTTCAAATGTTTTAGTGATGATCGTAAAGCAGCTCTTGTTATGACTGTAAAGGATAACGGCCTTAGTGGACTCCGACAGGATATTTCCCATCGCAGGGCTCACTAGGTCTTTTCCTGCATTATGGGATGCTACATAGGGAGGGGATTTCCCTGCCAGATTGTTTGCCTTCCTTGGACAGCTCAGTGTGTTCCTGTGATGTCTCAGTAAAGTGACTACTTGTGCTACAAGCCATGCCTCATGCCATGGATGTTAACTTCAGATCAAATAGTTTGTTTCAACTTTGCTAATTTCTTTTGGCTAGTAGTCTGTTTTTTTTATAATGTAGTACCTGCAGCCTCATCCAAAAAAATCTAACTATGGGCACTATTGAAATGTTATCATAAATTCTAGAGCAGGGCTGGAAATGCCAGTAAGTGCAAGTTACTGTAGTGACACTGGTTTGGTATTCCTAGGTCGGCCGTACTCAGCTGACCCGCCTACCACAGCCATGGTAGGGTACTGTTTTTAGAGGCCTTCGATGCCAGGCTGCAGATTGGGCTGTGTATGCCTCTGGGGCTCAAAATCACCAATTTCCTTGCTGGCTAAAAACGTGCTCTGGTTCTTCACTTGCTGGTCTGGCATATAGTGGAAGGTGGACTTAAGGTTTCTAGCGCAAGAAATAAATACAAGTATTGTACTAACAGCGTTTGCTCTTTCCAGAGTAAAGCGAAAATTTCATTAGACAGACAACAGACTAGAAGGCCATGATTAGCTTATGTTCTGAACATAGCTTTAACTATGGAAGAATAAAGTAACAGCAGAATTGTTCTGTACCCTCACAGTTGTTGTACCATCATTGTATCGGATATTACCTATGTGGTAATTTTGGATCTGAAATATGTTACCTATTTTCAAGGAAGAAGGCGCTGCCCTGTTGAACCTCCACCAGTCCTCCCTCTTCAAAAGGCTAAACCAAAAACAATGGACAAACTATAAAATGCTTTCACAAAAGGGTTGCGTCCAATGTACATTAATGTAGCAAATGTAGACAGAGCAGTATATTTGTATTTTTTGTGACTTCCTTTACTCATGAAAAATGGTTGTAGGTGTGCACATTTCTGATTAGGTGACACTTTTCCATCAATGCTCTTGGATACAGTATTTAGTATTAATAAAGCAAGTAAACCATGTTTGGTTACTTGTAATTGTAGACTGACATTAACTGCCCATTTAGAGAGAATTGCTGTGACTACCTTTCAAGGTGAGCAGAAAAGGTCAATGGCAACGACCAAGCAGAAAAAAAAAAGCAAAAATATATATATATATATTTTTCTTTATTTTGGAAAGGTGTGATGGCGCAGGCAGTTGGCTACATGGTTGTAGTTGCAGCAACGTAACAATACATGACTCGCAATGTTGGATTTTCAAGCAATAGTGCCAGAATGATTTACTAGAAGGACCAGACAATTTCAGCTTTGTGTCAAAACTTCATTTTTCTGAATGCTTAACATTTTAATTTATTGCAAGTATGTGTGGTGCTCTCTTGGTATATAGTTTTGTTTAATAGTGTCTGCTT
The DNA here is from genome assembly GCF_964263255.1 of Lissotriton vulgaris. Classification (NCBI taxonomy): domain Eukaryota; kingdom Metazoa; phylum Chordata; class Amphibia; order Caudata; family Salamandridae; genus Lissotriton; species Lissotriton vulgaris. The sequence goes on along the minus strand of NC_141685.1, from coordinate 2,100,204,549 downwards.
AATTCTCCAGTAGGTGTTAGAATATTTAACTGTAGACGTTGCAGTTTAGTCTGTTCCATATTTTGAAACAAAACTGCAATTACTCGATGGAGCTCCACGTTACCCATTGGCACAATTTATGTGCCAGTTAAAATGCAATTTTATAAGCTTCAATAAAATGTGTGTATACAATTATACTCCTTGTGTGAAGGCCAAATTGTACAGCCGTTTTCAAGAATTTATATATTTTTCATTATACGTACATTATATTACTCTGTAGATCACTTACTGGTTTCAATTTAACAAGAATTTATGTACCGAACAGTCCTCCAACTCTTCCAGTTCCCAGGTAGATGGGATTCTGAACCTCCACTGTCGAGCTTTTTGTACACAATCTCATATATCTCATCACCATGTTGTTCAGCATCACATTGCTATCAGGCTACTGTAAATATCTGCAAAAGCATGAAATTAATCCTGTCTTGACAACAGTGTTGATTATCACCTTGTTGATTGATCTTTAAGTTGCTTGGGTATAGTTGTTAAGAAAATAGGACAGTTATTTTTCATCAAGTGCCATTTCCTATTATGCTGAACTGGTTGCAAACTGTAAATTGTTACAACCGAAGATAGCTGAAAGTGGTGTCTATTTAATGAAATAATTAATCTGTCTATTGCACACCTTTGTGTAATCAAAGCCATGTATCTAAATATACTACTAAACAATGATGCGTGAAACCCAGTTGTGAGGTAGCCAGCCTGGTAATGAGATCAATATCTGGTGGAAAACCACCAGTTTACCAGGTGCACAGCTAAAACTAGTGCATTGGCAATTTAAATCCTTGTTATTTTCATAAGAATTATATGCTTAATCAATCAAATTCAACTTGAGTTTCAGTTGCTTTACTCATTGAAGTTGCATTGACATTTTTTGTATGTTCAAAGTGCAATAACATAACATGTATGATAATCAAAGCTTGACATGCAATGATAATCGTAAGAAAATACAAAGTTCATGAACATCAATGACTTGATAAACATGCATCTACACTTATCCAGTATCACAAAGTACAGCGCATTCCGCGAGGTTTACGCTTACCCATCAAACCATTACTCTACAAATTTCGATTTAATAAGGCCTTTATGGAAAAATGGCAGGCAGTTTTGAATAAATGTTCATTAGATTTGATCTTGTTACTAATAGAAGAGCTATCAAGGACAATCAAAGAACTAGAGGATGAAATAGATACAATTAAATCTGATCTATCAGGCAGGTGTGAATCTGAATTCTGGAGATTAACATTGAAAGACCTCAATAGGAAATTTGATTCCTGTGGAAAAGACATTCAGGAGAGGAAACTTAAAAAGTTCTGTCGTGACACTATCGATTATAAATTGAACGAGGTGTACACCTGGGCAGAGGTGTACGCCCGCCGAAGACCATACCAAAAACTGAGCACATCATCCCAAGAATCGGTAGTGTCTGATCATGAATTAGATCCTGCAAAAGCACCAGTTACAGTGCAACAAGAAACAGCTGGCACAAGTGTTCAAACAGAAGAGGGAGCAGCATCTAGTCAATCGAAGCCTTTTTTAGACGGGGTGCAACCGGCGGACGACCACCAGACCCAACAAAATCAGGAGGGGTCAAAGAAAAGGACAAAGAAGCGGAAGCACGGAATCTGAGGAGCAAGGGCAAAGTTTTGTCATAAACATATCCTCCATAGCACTCACATCTGGGCAACAAAAAGTTTTAAACAGAGGAACATCTTTCGTGCCTGTGTACCACACAAACTCTTTAGAACTGGAGGTCTCTACTTTTCGATTCTTGAGGAATTTAAGATTGAAGCATTTTTTCACTAATGTGGTTCCAATATCTGAGTCTTTTGATATTGAGAAGGAAGACCAAAATCTTGAATTACCTTCTTTCAAACCCAAAAGTTTATTTATGGCACCAGTATCACACAAGTCACTTGATTAATTTGAAACACTTGTCTGGAATGATTTCGCAAAACTGAATATTCATCCTAAAACCTGCACGAATCTCAAAAAACATGATATGCATCATTCACGAATTGGCAAACGATCATAGATTTACCATTCAGATGGCTGATAAGGGAGGTGCTCTTGTCATGATGGATAAAAGTTTTTATGAACGTAAGGTGCTACAGCACTTACAAGACACAACGACTTACATCAAACTAGATCAAGACCCAACTGTAAGCATCATGGATACTTTAAATCAGATTTTGGAAAATGCAGAACAAATATCAAGGATCACCGGTAGTATACGCAATTATTTATCAGTGTCCCATCCTCGAAGACCGAAGCTGTACATGCTACCAAAAGTTCACAAGAATCTCTACGATCCACTGTTTCGCCCCATAGTTTCGGGGTGTGACTCTATATTTGCGCCGGCAGGCCGATTGGTTGATCATTTTTTACAAACATTCGTACAAACATGGCGCAGTTATATCAAGGATACCACACACTTTCTTAACCTTCTCCAGAACATCAATGAACAGTACTCTACGCCTTGGATCTTGTGCACTATTGATGTGACTTCATTGTACACCTCTATACCACTCAAGGAAGGTATTGAAGCTAGTGAATGGGCTCTACTACAGTTGCCAGATACTTGTGTCAATAAAGTGTTTATACTCAAACTTTTGACATTTTGCCTACAACATGGCTATCTGCAATGGAATGAAGATTTTTACCTACAAATAAGCGGCACGTCAATGGGTTTTTCGGGCGCACCTGCCTATGCGAATAAATTCATGTCTCGGTTTGAGTACGATTATATCTTTTCTGAGGAAGCCTGGAGCACTAAATTAGTGTTCTATGCACGATTCATTGATTACATTTTCCTCATTTGGAAGAACTCAAAGGAATCTCTTGAACTCTTGATCAATGAATTAAACGCGAAGAATGAACGGATCAAATTTACATACTCGATCAGAGAAGATAGTATTTCTTACTTGGATGTATGATAACCAAGCAAAATCATCATTTTGAAACTTCGGTGTACACAAAACCGACAGACAAGAATAACTTGCTGCAGTTTTTTAGTTTTCATCCGCCCACATTGACAAAAAATCTACCATATTCACAAATGCTTCGGATAAAAAGAATCACATCAGATGAAGAGAAGCTAAAAATCGCACTTGAACAACAAAGTGAAAAATTCCGTGGATACCCACAGTCTGTTTTGAAGCAAGCCGTCCACAAAACACAATTGAAAGATCGCAAAGATCTCTTGACCACGAAAATTAAAAACAGTCCAAACAGACATGTTTGTCTCCAAATTTTCAGCTAGATCGTTCACCATCGAAAAGATTATCCAAAAGAGATGGTAACTTCTCAAACACGAACCATTGTTTGCATACCCACGCAGCAAAAATATAAAAGAAATGCTTACTACAACCAAAGCGGCATCACAACAGTTTACAGGGATGCGTAAATGCCATAATTTGCGTTAACTGCAATAATGTAATGAGTAATGTCATCAACCATTCTCCTACAGGTAAACCGACTCAACTGCGGTATAATGGAGATTGTGACACAGCAAATGTCATTTACACAATCCAATGTCCCTGTGGGCTGCTTTACGTAGGGAAAACTACACGTAAAATTAAGGTGAGAATCACGGAACACAAGAGTACGATCCAAACCAAGAGCATTAAGACGCATTTTGCTAAACATTGGTTAGAACACAATCACACCATTGTACAACACAAATTCACAATTTTAGAAGTATTAGTACTCAAGTCGGGTGTGACAATGGAAGGGCATTAGCCCAGAGGGAAGTATGGTGGACAAAATTCCTATAGACACTCTTGCCAGGAGGATTAAATGACCGAATAGAAATGTTGTGTTTTCTATAAGTACTAATATGCTACAGTGGTGGATCAGAATGTCATCTGATTTTAATACAAGCTTGTTGGGTCGTTGCCTTGTATAATATAGAACTGTGTTCTATGCTCTGCATTCATTCTACAGATTGTAAATATGTAATTGCTGAAGGCAATATTTTGGTTACATACTTATTTCTTCCCTTTTTCAGATATAGGTGTGGTGTGGGTACACTTCCACCGTTAACGTTCATACTTATCACATTCTTTTTGGCATTTTTTTATTGGCACTTCTTTTCGCTATTCAACTCATGGTCTTTTCCATTTCCACAATTTTCATTGCACTCCGTGCATTGCAGTGAACACGCTTGAACCCCACTGCACTTTTAATTTGTCGTCTTGTCACTCAGTCACAGACACTTTTTTTGCCAGCATCATCCAAGTTATTGCTACACGGAGCATTATACATGGGTCAGGTTTATATCCATGTATTTCGTTCACACACTCCAATATGGAGCCCGGCTTTAGTTTCAGCCAGTCTTGTTTCTATGAGTATGAACATCACGCGCCTCCGGCGGTGGCGTGTTTAGAAGGGACAGGCTTGCCGGATCTTTGATTTCATTTTGTGGAAGTTGGAGCAAGAAGCGGTATTCGAGGAGGCTGCTGAGGATCACCAGTTGGGTGAGTTTGTTTCTGCAGCGGTTTCACGTGAGTAGGATCGTCGATTCATGAAAGTCCACGCTGATATAAATGGTGTTATTAATTCCACAGATTATTTTGTGCATTTTCACCTTTCTGGCATTTTACTGAATGGACTGACGTCTCCTTCATGGAACTAGTGAAGTAGCAGATCAAGTATTAAGAAGGTAATCATTTATATGAATCTGGTGATCGCTTAGGTTTTCACTACATCGGGGCTTGGTTTTTGATGCACACGCTTTCATTTTTTCACATCTAGGATCAAGGGTGCCAGTGAAATACCTCGTTTCCATAGCGTTCTGTAGCGCTGCCTCTACAGAGTAAGTTAACATGGAATTAACGCTTTGCAGTACATGTTAGTGTTTTAGATGGGCCATAATTACAACCATGTGTTGTTTGCCTTAGGGGGCTTGGTTCCACATATCTTTGGAAGCGGTTTCACATTCGTATTCCTTTTTGACCAGCACAGCTGCAGAGTAAAGTGTAGTTCATGGTGACTGAGTTTAGCATTTATTGACCACTTTTTTTTAGCTCGCAGAACTCCCGACTTGAGTGAGTGATGAGATAAATTTTCACTTACTTTAACCTTTCTTTTCTTCATCACCTCTTCATCCCGTTCTGTGCACAGTCGATTAATTGACACTGAGTGCTTACTATTTTCACTGGGTGATTTCTTTCTCGCATTGCCTTTAGCGAAATGCGTACAAGGATCTATTTTCAGTTTCCTTCATCTTAACATGCATTGTTTGTAGCATGATGGTGCTCACGCATTATACTTTATAAGAATGATTATTTATTATAGTTACAATTTTTTTCTGTTCCCCACAGAACCCCCTGAAGATTGTTCATAATCCCGAAATGCATTGGGCAAGGTCGTGAATATTTGAATTTTGTTATTGAGTCATTGATGTTCAAGAACTTTGTACTTTCTTACGATTATCATTGCATGTCAAGCTTTGATTATCATACATGTTATGTTATTGAACTTTGAACATACAAACAATTTCACTGCACCTTCAATGAGTAAAGCAACTGAAACTCAAGTTGAATTTGATTAAGCATATGATTCTTATGAAAATAACAAGGATTTAAATTGCCAATACACTAGTTTTAGCTGTGCACCTGGCAAACTGATGGTTTTCCACCAGATATTGATGTCTTTTTAATGAAAACATGAGGGTTCAGAAGTGATATTCATGTTCTTTGGCCCAGTGCCTGGCATTGTAAATATTTTTTATGAGCAGTCTTTATAGAAAACTCAAGGATGTGTCATGTTAATAAAGAACGATTGACATCGTTTATGAGTAACTGGCGAGAAAGTGTACCAGATGGCATGTTTATTTTTGAAAGATCAGTGGTCAGATTGGTAGTAGAGCATTCGGTATGGCCAGTGAAAGGGGAAATCAAACAGTAACATAATGGAAGCACTTGCTATCTCTATACATTGGGTATTTACTGGACTTTTTTGTGACAAGATGAAATTTACTTGCAATTCAGTGAATGGGACATCCGCCACTTTTGTGACTGAGCACCCAGTCCGCCAAACCCATAAGGGCCTTTGTCCCTGCTTGTTGGAAATCATGCAAAAGAAGTTTTATTTCTTTTTGCATGTTGCCTTTTCTTTAACAAAATCTAAAGTATGTACTAAACGTCATAAAATTGTATGTTATCACTGCTCGCTTGCAGCCGTATTCAGATACAAACCCTAAGCTTTATCTTTCTGCTAGATAGTGCAGAATTAAAGCAAATTTAGCTCTAGTCAAGAGAAAAATATTTAGTGCATAAATGAAGCATGTCACATGCATATGTGAGAATTAAACACTTACATTGTTTATTGTATTTTTTTGTAGGCCTAACCGATATCTTCTTCATGACCTGGTCCAATATTTGTTTGCTGTTGCCCACAGGCCTTTCATCGCTTATCCAATTCCTCGTCCTGTTTATCAGTAAGTGAATCCATTAGTCTTTAAGTAGTCCAGTAAATTCCTTGATTTCTACAGCACTGTGGCTGAGGTCATAATTAGCAAACCGCTTAAAAAAACACCACAGTTGATCCATTAGGTTTGTGTGTTTGTAGGCTGGAAATGTTCTAGTCGACTCCTTCCAGCCTGTTCACCCAGAGTATGCAGACATCTTACGTGAATCAAGAAAGAGCGCTGGAAAAGTATACATGCAGACCTGTGGATGGCATACATGTAGCTGTTTTGATAGCTTTCTTGCATGTAATACTGAAAAATAGCATCAAATCCCCAAGTAAACTGTATAGTAATGGTTGTGTAGACCTATTTAGTAACACCAGTTAATAATGTGTTAATTGCTCCATGTTGTTCTTCTGAGTGCTGTAACAGTGGATGTTTTGTTTTCATGGGCACTTGTCTTTATGCACAAGGTCATCATTTTAATTCATGCATTATAATGCTCTCCAATGTTAGAGGATTCATTTCAACCTGGACAGTATGTACCATGTGTCTCCTAAACCTCTGTAGCATTGATTAGCTCTAGTGACTGTTAAATTTAAATATTGCGTATTTTTGAGAACTTGCAACTGCTGAACTTTTTAGTGTCTGTGCTGCTGCATTCCAAATGGAGAAAAAAAGATAATTTTTTAAACTTTGTTTTGCTTTTGTATTATAAACCTAGTTAAGAACAATAACACCATAAAATGAAGCAATCACGTAAAAGGGATTTAACTTGAATATGTAACTAAATTTAAAACTTTTCAAAAAGCTAGAAGCTCTATGATGTCATCACCCGGGCACCCATACACCCTCCCACCTTTGTGTTTAATGTGAAAGGAAGGCAAATGACATAAGATCTTGTATTAGTTATTGTCTTATCTGATTTATGATTTTTTTCAAATATACAATATTGCTTTAATTCACAGTTTAATTGCAAGGTTTTTTGAATTGAATCCCTTTGAGCCATGGACATCGCGGGATAAGATCGATCGGGTAGGTGTAGAAACTATTATTATCCTTGTCCTGTCATTCCGCCTAATCATAATATATTTTCACAAAATATGTATATCTTCATGAAGTATGAATATTAGAATAAGATCACCATAGGATCCTCACTGAAATTAGTAATCAGTGATTATCGTGGCTTATGTGCAGGATCACTCAAATCATTTTAGCATAGAGAAATATTTCACTGTTAACAATAAATGACCTTGTGAAGACATTCTCTTATTTTTTTCTTTTTCAATTCATAAGACCATGATCTGCACCTATACCAAATGGCCACTTAAAACGATATTTGGAAAATCTCTCCTTCTTTGTATATGTATTGATGTGTGTGTGTCTGTGTATATGTATATGTGCCATCTCGAAGGAATGAGAGGCTGAGGGAGAGGAACTTTTCTGCTCCGGTTTCCAGCACAGTGCGTCTTGATGAAAATTGCCTGATCCCATCACATCCAGATCCTATCAAGGATATTAACTGACTCTCTGAAATCTGTATGCATTGGATCCTACTATAGGTGTTCAATGAAAGCTCGATGTGACTACAAATCCCAGCATGCTGTATGAAAAAATCAAATACGTAGTTGAACCCATGAGGGGTTTTTCAACCAATCAGCATGTAGTATAAAGAGCGCATCAATGCGTACAGGAGAAATGCCTCTGATGAAGTGGTACGTTGGCCACAAAAACGCGTCAGGCAGTACAACGAACTTGGATGGCTGGGGCGGGCTGAACCATGAGGCCGATGGCAGACGCACTGTCGACTGCATCTTGATAAGCTTCGATGTTTGGATTAAAAAAATTATTTATATATATATATATATATATATATATATATTTATATTATCCAAAACCAAGTTTGCCTGGAAGAAAGAGGGGCCCATGAGCAAGGTAAAGATTTCAGCTTTTAATTCTTTGTCAGGATCGCAGCTTGCGAAATGGATGCAAATACAGCAAATTCAATGAAAAGTCAGCCTGACTCGTTTCGTAGTGCTACTTCTTCAGAGGCACTGACTCGAGCTGCAAGGCAGGCATTCTATAGGCAAAACCACGGCACAAGTACCCATCCTAGTGGGCGTTGCCGGTCGCAGGGCTTCATGGTACCTGTAGTGTGATGTCCTGTCCTCCTTCAGTGAGTGGTCTGCCTTGGAGCACACTGTTGATGAAGAGGTGAGACCACAGTGGGGTATGCAGAGTCACATCACAACTCCGCAGCTGTCCATTATCCCCAACAAACGCTCCTTGCTCCCACATTGGTGGCGTTGTAAGCGTCTCCGTGGGGGGCTGGAACAGCCCCAGGGCTGACCTCCGCGGCTCAGGCACGCCACTGAAATATCCAAAACCAAGTTTGCCTGGAAGAAAGAGGGGCCCACGAGCAAGGCAAAGATTTCAGCTTTTTTTTAAGGTTAGTCAGCATAGGAAGTCGAAGACAGATCAAATAATCTGATCAGATTGGCCAACTCAGTGACGTAGATATTAAATAGTGTAGGGCTGATTAATTAACCCTGCGGAACCCCACACGGAAGTGTGAAGGGAGATGATTCATATTGGCCCAAGGCCACGGATTGTTGTCTCTCCGAAAGAAAGGAAGTGAGTAAGGTTAAAGCTTTCTCTTTGATCCATAAGGTACTCAAATGTCTAATCAGCAGCTTGTGGTCGACCGTGTCAAATGCTACTGACAAATCAAGGAGGATAAGTACTGCCGCTCCACTGCTATCCAATGCAGCCCTAATTTCCTCTGTGGCTTTGATCAAGGCCGTTTCAGTGCTGTGCCCTGACCTAAAGCCAATTTGAGTCTCATCAAGAAGTTGATTGTCTTGTAGAAGCTGGCTAACTGAGTATTTATAACTTTCTCTACTATTTTAGCAGGAAGTGGGAGATGTGAGATTGTTCGGTAGTTGATCGGTTCTGCCGGGTTCAGGTTGTGTTTCTTTAAAAGAGGTAGTACACAGGCCTTTTTCCAAAGGGAAGACTCCTGTACTAAACGTGGAGTTAAAAATGGCTGACAGACTGATGCCTATGAGTTCAGGGGCGTGTTTAAGAACCGAAGGAGGACACGGGTCATTTGGAGAGCCGAACTTGGCCTGACTAATCATATTGGTTATCTGATCCACGGGTACCGGAGAAAATTCTGTGAAAGAGGATTAAATGGAGTTGGTCTGAAAACTATCCACCTTAGCCATATAGGAGATAAGATACCCTGAATTTAGAATAGATATGTTCAACTTTATCCTGGAAACTAAGCACTAATGAATCCCAGAGAGCTTAGGAGTGATTGCGCACTGCATTACTAGAATGTGTGGTAAGTTTGGTTACCACCTGAAAGAGCTCTTTGGAGGAATCTTTAGCTCCATCTATTAATTGAGTATAATAGTTGCTCTTTTCCTTGATTAGTAGGCTTTCTGTATTTAGACAAGGTGAGCTGGTAGAGGGAGAGCTCCCTTGCATCATGTCGTTCCCTCAATCGCTTTTCCAGTATTTTACAATTTTGTTTTTCAAGTCTGAGAGCCTCAGAAAACCAAAGGGCTGACAGGATTTTCCTATTGTTAGAGAGCTTTTTATAAGGCTTTAACTTGTTGGCAGCAGAGTTTAGCCAGTTGAGAAGCTTGCTCAGTGTCATCTAGCAGGTATCGTTTAGATTGCAGCAATTGCTGGATAAGCAGGTTATTATTAATGTTCTTCCATGCGCAAAAGTGTGAGAAATGACTATTCCATGAGCTCGGATATTGAAGTTGCGGAACATTAAATTCCATTATGATGATCTGTCCAAACGAAGGGTAGGATCTCCTTGATGATGATAGGGAAGCTGTTAGTGTAGAAGCCATCTAAAGTATATCCAGCAACATTTGTGGGTTTGTTAAATGTTTGAATTAATCCTAACATACTCAGAATGTTAAGAAGGGCTTCAGTAGTTTTTGTCTGCTGAGGCCTCGAGGTGAAAGTTAAAATCGCCTCATATATGAAAATCTTTTTCACAGGCACTGGCCTCTAAAAGAGAGCTTATGTTGCTGAAGAAGTTACCTTTGAAGCCAGGAGGGCAATGAGTAGCATGCTTTATGCGAAAAGTTATTAGTTATTTTTAGAGAAGTAAAGCTTCATGCCTCGCCATGGGATTCCTCAAAAGACGCCATGAAGTCATCATGGGAGGTCAGAGCGAGTTCACCCCTCGTTTGAGATGTCTATCCTGTCTGTGTACAGAAAAACCTAAGGGCACTGCTACACAGAATTCCGGGCTAGCTGTAGGATCTCCCCAGGTTTCTGTGAGATAGAGCAGATCAAGTGCCTGGGACTCAATAAAGTCTGCTAATTCAAGTATGTGTATTGCAAGGAAGTGTGCATTAAGTATGCACACATCTCAGAAATCGGTTCTTCTGTGTGCTGTGACCTATTCTTAACATTGAGGTTGAAAGGAGGAGGTGGCATGCGGGAGGCGTGGTCCATTAGATTGAAATCACAGTTATGGCAAAAAAATGTACTCATGAGGTGATGTGAAGCGCAGTTGAAACAAATGCAACCGGGGGGCAAGGTTGTGGTGTTAAGTGTGCTGCGGTCTTTACCGTTATAAATCTGACAATTATGGTGATGGGAGGCAATTAGGCCCGGGTTCCTGGCACTCGGCACGTTACGGCCTTGCTTTTGGCACACCTATGGCGCGTGGATATACTCTCAGCTGAGTTACGTAGCCATCTCATAGAGGGGGAGTGGCCATAGCGCGAGCAAGGAGCTCCGGATAAACAGGTGGCAAAATGAAATGGGACTTAATACTGGGGTCCATCAACGCCTGCAGCTTTCACAGGCTCCCCTGTGAAGAACTGTATCCTAGTAAATTGAAACAAAGAAAATTAAAGATGAGAATGATAAAATCAACAAATTAATGAATACTGTAGTATGGTGAGACGCAGTCTAGTGGTTGCGGGGTGGAGACAGAGGGAGGAACAGGAACGGGAGGAGCCGGGGATAGGAACCAGGAGACAGTTAGAGTAGGGACAGGATCAGGAGAGGACATGGAAATAAAGCTCTCTTGAAATACATAGAAGTGTCGGTCGTTATTGCCACTACGACGCGACAACTGGCGACGAGGATGGGATGTGCTTGAACCCCACAGACCCTCACGAGAGAGCCCTGTCCCCAGCGTGCCTCGAGGAGCAGGCGACGCTGACCAGAAGGACGAAATTGCGACCTGCCACGTGAGGCCAGTAGCAGGTGACCCTGTCCCCCCCCCAGCAGTTGGGAGGGACTCAAGAGGGAGCCGAGGCACCAAGCGTCGCAACGCCCGAGGCAGAAGTGACCCCTTCGCGCTAAAACGCGACTTGCACAAGAGAGCGCGGTGTCCAGCCAGCGCTGCAGGAGCAGAAGCCAGGAGCCTACCCTGACTCTGCCAGACCCCAAGAGAGAAGAGAAAGTGCCCTCGCGTGGAGGACGGCGCCCCACGGAGACCGCCTGCCAAGCGGTGCTGACCGAGCGCTGTTCGCGCCAAAACGGAAGAAAAGCTCACCCTCGATGCGTGAGACATCGCCTACCTGACGCGCGGTAAACAGGGAGCTCGCCTGGATCGCCTCTGATTGCTCCAGTGCCTGAGGAGCGTCTGAAGCGGTGCGGAGGGCGAGCTGCATGAAGAGGCTGGCTGCCGGTGAGTGCCAAGTGGAGAATGAGAGCCTGAATGAAACCCTGTAAGACACGAGACTTCCCTAGCGGCGGCCATCTTTAAGTCAGGCGATTTCTGGGACGACCTCCCTGTGCAAAATAGAGGCGGCCATTTTGAGGTCAGGCAGAAGACCTGAAATTGCAAATAAACATTGGCGAGTGCCACAGGGCCCGAAAACAAGCACTGGTAAGTGCAAAACAAACATTGGTAAAGACAAAAGAAAAAAACAAACATTGGCAAAGGGAAGTCAACAAGCATTGGTGCATACAAAGACAAATATTGGCTAAGAATAAACAAGCATTGGTAAAGGACAAACAAACAAACATTGGCAAAGACCAAACAATCATTGGTAAGGGCAAGAGATGTACAAACAAGCATTGGCAATTGCATACAAACAAACATTGGCGGAGGTGAATCAACAAGCATTTGTACATGCAAATAAACAAACATACAAACAAGCATTGGCAATTGCACACAAACAAACATTGGCGGGAGTGAATCAACAAGCATTGGTACATGCAAGGACAAGTATTGGCCAAGAGTAAACAAGCACTGATCCATGCAAAGAGACACAAGCATTGATACACGCAGATCAACAAGCATTGGATAAATCGCAGCAAAGAAAAGAAAACAAGTATTGCCGAAAACCAAACAAGCACTGGCGAACATAACAGAATCAAGCATTAGCAAAGACCAAGCGAGCTCTGGTGAAGGCCAAACAAGCATTGCTAACGTCCCAGCACATGACCAGACCGCAGGTTTCGACCGAATACAGATCAACTACGAAGACGAGAAGACAAAGGAACCGCCCGTGCTCTGCGAACATGATCCATCAAAATCCTCCTCTTATGGCGGGGGAAGAAATCGCACAACAGTTCAATCCCTGCTTTGAAGCACCACCCCCAGGGATGCAGACGGACACCTGGAGTCTGTGTCTCCAACGGAACCAATGGCTGGCCACATTGAGTGATTTCCTGGATGCCAATGGAGAACAAAGAGAGAGGAAATGCCTAATGCTGCTCCTCCATTTGGTGGGTCCAGAGGGCCGATGCCCAATCGAAACATTTTCCGAAGAAGACACAGACATCTATAAAAGACTCCAAGAGAAGCTATGTGCCCGTCTCTCCGCACAAACGGAAGTGGATCGAGAGCGCATCGCTTTCAACACAGCTCGGCAGGAACCAGGTGAACCACTGCCAACCTTCATCACTCGGTTAAAAAACCTGGTACAAGGCTGCCACTTCAACACCTTCACGAATGAGGACGCAGTCCGACTCCGGATAATTGAAGGCTGCGCAAACCCCGACACGAAACTCAAGATCTTGCGAGGAAAGTGGTCACTGGAAGAAATCATCCGGAAGGCTGAAGTTGGACTGCACGTCAAGGTAAGAGACAAATCAAAGGCCCCGAATCTAAAAGCAAATTATCAAGACGCCCGGACAGATAACCCTCAGAAAATAAACAGAACTGAAGGGAGCGAGAGGGAAGACAGACCAGCAAAAAGACAACGGGAAAGACACAGTGACAAAGAAAATAACACGGATTGCTCAGAGTCAGATTTCTCAGCATCCGACTACTCAAGGTCAACCAAGGACTGCTCGGAGTCAGATGACCCAGAGTCAACCATCCAAAAGACAATTCCAAAAAATTATTCACCCCCCAGGAGTTCCTCAAAGAGTCATTCAAAGGAGGAAGAAAGAGCATCAAGTGGGACAGATCGCACTCCTGGACAAGGAGGCATCCCACACAGCAAGTGGGAGAGAAAGACTAACCATAGCAGAAAGGGTCGCACTGGTCAACACCGAAAGTCTGCGCAGGGACATCAGTCGACAAGCAGTGAAGACGAGTCCAAGGAAACATCTGGCCGGAGAACACATACACCCCAAGTCAGGGGTGTTGGAACATCAAGCAATTGGGAAGGAGAACCAGATAACACAAGACGGACTGGTCCCTCACAACAACAACAACCAGCAAGAAAAGATCCATGCCTTCATGGGCCCCAAAGCATCCATGGGCCCCGCGAAAACGACGAAACAGAGCGTAGATGGGTAACATCAGACGAGAAGGACGAAGAGGCGAAAGCTTGGGATCAAGCACAAGGAACAAGCACGGAATCTTCAAACAATCTCCCAAATGAGACAGCGTTGAAGATATTCCAACAAAGACACATGGAGAAGCTTTTCAAACACAATTCCGAAGGGGAAAGCAGCTCGTCACGGACTACCCGGTTCCGAAGACCACCTAGTAGGACAGTCCCAAATGAACGCTCACAGAGGGAACTGACGGAGCACCCCTCTGATTCAGAAAGCATGTCGGTCCGATCTTTTGAGTCGGCAGAGTCATGGTCCCGACAACGACCACGTGCAACATTCTTAAAGAAACATTCTCAGAGGGAAGTGAGGGAGAATTCCTCTGATTCAGACAACATGTCGGTCCGACCTTTTGAGTCGGCAGAGTCATGGTCCCGACAACGACCACGTGCAACATTCTTAAAGAAACATTCTCAGAGGGAAGTGAGGGAGAACTCCTCTGATTCGGACAGCATTTCGGTCCGATCCTTTGAGTCGACAGAGTCGTGGTCCAGACACCGGCCATGGCGCCAAGCACTTGAACACATCAGCAAACCAAGGGTCACTCCTCACGTCGAGAGCGACCTGTCCCACACCAATGTCAATGCACACTCGATCACTCCACCAGACAACCTGTCGCATCGAGCACAGGTGCATCGTGACACTAATACCACACCGTCACCCCGGGTAGGGGCAGCAAGGTTGACTCGAAGGCCCTGGTCCTGGTCCTATAAAACGGAGGTCGGCATCGTGGTCAATAGCACCCAAATAAAAATAGACCAACCAGTCAATCCGCAAAAGAAGCCAGACACGTCAGGAGAACTAAGTCATCATCGGAGGGGAAGAAGACACACCAACATTCAGCCGACCCCAGGGTCTGCCTGTCCCAGGCGTACGCAGGCGTGGGAGAAACAACCCGAGACAGTCAATCAATCTCCAAGTCATACCAAACTGACCTCCACCGTTCATACCTCACCGGCCGGCATCCCAGACTCGAAACAGGCAGACAGTGTTGTTTTTGACCTGACAAAGCAAAAGGCAGTAAAGATAAAGGCGGTGAATGAATTACTGAACCAAGCCAAGACAGTCTCATCAAATAGCACCATGCTGTCTGGCATACATGATCCTGAACTGGAGGACAGTGTTGCCTTCAACTGGACAAGACAAACGGAAGCAGAAGTGGATGCGGGTGCTCGGAAGAGGACCAGAACACTATCCACCCATGAAAGAGATCGAGCACCTAAACCAACAGTAGTTACATCACGGGAAAGAGACATGCCGACTGCGGAATATGAGAGCAGACAGTTCACACGCAACGTGATCAAGAATGCCTTGATTAAGACAACAGAAAGATTGACCAAAGTCAAGCCCACCTCGGATTCGACACTACTGAGGCTCGAAGAGCAGGCTGTTCGCCAACCTGTGTGGCGGATTGAAGAACTGCGAACACTAAGGACATTAAGCTCATTTTGTTAAGAAAGGGGGAGATGTAGTATGGTGAGACGCAGTCTAGTGGTTGCGGGGTGGAGACAGAGGGAGGAACAGGAACGGGAGGAGCCGGGGATAGGAACCAGGAGACAGTTAGAGTAGGGACAGGATCAGGAGAGGACATGGAAATAAAGCTCTCTTGAAATACATAGAAGTGTCGGTCGTTATTGCCACTACGACGCGACAACTACTCCCTTTAATATGGCAGCCAAAGCAGCTGGGATCCAGGCACTTCTCAAATTTGCACTAGTGCCCACAAGGGCAAGTATTACTCAAGAGGAGTTGTGCTGACACGCTCTCAGCTGAGTTAAGTAGCCCTCCCTTAGAGGGGGCATGGCCATTGCGTGAGCAAGGAGCAACGGATAAACAGGTTGCAAAATGGAATGGGACTTAAAATCTGGAGTCCAGAAAACCCTGCAGCTTTCACAGGCTGCACTGGGAAGAGCTGTATTCTGGTAAATTAAAAAAAATATATAAAGGTGAGAATGATAAAATCAACAAATAAATAAAAACTGGGAGGAATACTCCCTCGAATATGGAGCCCAAACTAGCTGGGATCCAGGCACCTCCCTAATGGCACAAGTGCCTACAAGGAATGAAAACAGGCAAGTATTGCTCAGGAAGAGCTGTCAGCTCCCACCAAGCAAAAGCAAACGGCTACCTCTTGAAGGGTGGTCACCTCGGGAGGTAGCAGGAGCCGGCCCTGCGGAATGGCGGTTTTCAGGGCCATCCATGGCCCTGTAGCCGTGTGGACCCCCTTCATTGTAGTAGTAAGTCCCGGGGAGGTGGTGGTCCCTGGGGCTTCGGGGCTCCCTTTTAATTTGAATAAATTGCCATGGGGAGGTGGCGGTACCTGTGACCATGGAAGAGGCTGTATGACCCCCTCACCGGCAATAATTTTATCTTTAGCCCCAGGGAGGTATCGATCCCTGTGGCTGCGGGGTAGGCCTTCAGGGACCCTCACAACATTTTTATCTTTAACCTCGGAGAGATTGCGGTCATGGGGGCTGCAGGGGAGGCCTACGCCCCCCGCACACATTCATTTGAATATCTGAAAGAGACACTTTAGTGATAGATTCCTTACCTTAGAATATCCCCAGGCGTCAGACTGGATCCGGAAAGTTTTGCTAGCAGTACCCCTGCGCTTTTAGGTGGCGTTGTGCGGCTCCGTGTCTGTCGCTGGCGTCGTATGCGCCGTGATGACATCACGGGGACTACTTAGGTACGACCCATGCGCCCTGACGTCAGTTCTTTCTTTTTCCGCGCCAGTAAGCACAGATCCGGTTAGAGTACGTACCTCAGTCATTTTTTTACTATCTTTTTGAGATTTTTTGTCTTGTGTTGCTAACTCGAGCTTCCCCGAGCGTCTTATTTGACATGCGCCGGGAGCCGGTGGTGCTCGTGCGAAACGTGACGCCTGTGCCTCATGATGTTCGTCATGAATAATTTAGTGACTGAAGTTCTTCTTTTCAGTATGCTAATACTGCTTCTCCTCCGTTTGTGTTAGAAATAGACATTTTCACACTGGGGCCATTTTCGTATTGCATAGATCGACTATAGCGATTTCATTGACACAAGTCAAATGTTTGCAACTTTTAATAACAACGCTCGCCATACTCTGATCCTTCCTGATATGCCAGTGGAACAACCCGCATGCCACACAAGGCCATTTTGGCAATTTTTTTTTAATTGAGCACGGTTCACATCACTCAAGTCACCAATTTACATGCATTTATCCATGACTAGCCTGAGACCCAACCCATTATCCTTGTAGGCAATCGCCAAGGCGTCCCAGATCCGTAGATTTTCCCACCGGCTGGTGTTGAAGAATCGATCACACAATAATAAGGTATGAGGATACTGTAAACCAAGACAGTAAGACCACATCACCTGTCAATCTAACAGGCACTAAGGTTTACCATATATTATTTATAGAACCAGTGATCCAACAACAGCCTGTGTGACCTATTGGCTGACAGGCAACGGAAGCAGTATAAGAACTGAGGAAACGTATACCCAATACCAAGGTGAGCACACTAAGGGTTCCCCACACCTAATGTAGTTGTTTCACTGACCCATGGAAAGCTCTGACCATTGTTATTTTCATTTATAGGCTGTCCAACCTATTCTTAGTCCTGATGAAGACCCGCCCCTGATGCACATAGTCCGCGCATCACCTCTAGGGTCGAAACGTCGACGTACTCTGCTGTAGATCTAACTGTACAAAGTCTGATAGGAACTAAAGAAATCATTTTGCCAAAATACTATTGTGATTACAGTTGATAAGCTTGAAAAATTGCATTTTTATGTATCTATGTTGTGTAACCTGTAATTGTACATCACTTGTTGTATTTCATTGTATATGTCTTCTTGTAATTTGGACAGCATAGCTAATGCTTTATTTAGTTGAAATTGCGGAGAAAGTTGAATACTAAAGATTTACTTTCTCACCGTTTGGGTCAGTGTTCATTCATTTATTTGTCTTACTACATATGTACCCCTCCTGGGACACATAATTGCCATTGAAGTATTAAGTACCATGTTAAATTGAATTACTCTGGTCTGTCGGCGACTCCCGGACAAATGCATGAATTCCTTGCTGCCATGGATCGCCTGTTTAGGCCTCTGGCTCATGCCCGGTGCGCCTTTGGGCCCCGCGGTCCCATGTCGGGATCCTGCTGGTCCGTTGACTCCTCCACTGGATCCGGCACCGGCGGTGCAGATTCCTGCGCCGCTGGCTCCGGCCACAGCGTCGAAAGGTCCCATGCTACCGGCTCCGGCGACGCCGGCGGCACTACAGTGTATACCGCTGGTGCTGTCTCTGCCCCGGTTATCCGGATGTTTTTTTCCCCACCTGGAATCCGAATTGGAACACGGCGCCGGCTCGACCAGCGCTGTTCCCGGCGCCGTTTCTTCCCTCTCTGATCCCTGCCCCGCTGCCGAGACCTGTGCCGACTGCAGCGACGGCGGAGGACGATTGGGAGTGGTCGGGGACCCTCTTGCTCATCAGTGTGATTCTGAGCAGGACTGGGTGGACGGTTTGGAGGAGGCCGACGGCCTTGTAGTCTCCTCTGATCCAGGGTTTACCTCTCCCCTGCCCACTATGGAGGAAGGCGCATCGTATATGGTGGTGCTCTGTCGGGCAGCGGCGGTCCTGAACCTCGATCTCCCCACGGTGACCCTTAAGACTAATCTACTCACTGAGGTGCTCCAGTCGGCGTCCACCTCATCGTAGCCACTGTAAGTAGTAATACTTTATTTGATTTGGTTTAAATCATACACCTCATCGTAGCCACTGCTGCCCTTTAACGATGCCCTCACTGAAGTCTTGTTGGGCACTTGGTTGCGGCCGGCCAACGGGCTCCCGTGGATAAAAATGTCGTCCGGCGTCCTCGCCAGGCGCCGGGTGACCCTGCCTTTCGGACTACTCATCCCACATCATTCAAGCCACGATGTCCCAGAATGCTTTTCCCACGGCTCCGCCGGATAAGGACTCTAAGAACTTGATAGTTTGGAAGTTTGGTAATCGGTTGTTCTCGTCGGCCAGCTTAGGCCTGCGGTCGGTGAACACTGCATGCCTTTTGGGCCGCTATTCCCACGCGGTGTGGGATAACGTTGCTGAGGTGTTGTCTCAATGCCCGAAAGAGGTCCAGACTGTGCTGTCTCAGGCTGTGGCTGAGGTTAAGGACGCAGCTAGATTCGCCATTTGTTGTGGCTTGGACCCCGCGGACTCCATCGGTAGGGCAATTTCCACGACCGTGGCACTTTGTTGCCACGCCTGGTTGAGGTCCACCGGGTTCTCCCCGGACGTCCAGAACTCACTCATGGACATGCCTTTTGACGGCACTCGCCTATTTGGTGATAAGGCTGACACTGCACTGTAGCTCTTTAAGGTCTCTCGAGCTACGGCCAAGTCCTTGGGCCTTTCCACAACGCGTCTGGCTATGTCTACCTTTCATTCCTTTCGTGGTCATGGCAGAGGCGCCCCTGCCCGTTCGTTCAGCCAAAAGCCTGCGCAGAACCACACTCCGGGATGGTTCCGGGGGCCGGCTTGAGGGTCAGTCCACCGCCGAAACCGCGACGTCTACCTCAACCTTCCTAGTCTGAGCTTCAGGTCGCACACCATGCCGGTGGGTGGCAGGATTCGTCATCACCTTCTCCATCCGACAAATGGGTGCTGCAACTCATCAGGAGGGGTTACTCCCCACCGACCCCCCCCCCCCCCCCCCCCTTCTAGTCTTCCCCCACTGCATGTCGGGGGATCACTTTGTGCTTCTCCAGCAGATAGTTATGGTCCTCTTGGCCAAGGGGGCCATCAGGTGCATTTCTGAGCCAGAAGTAGGATGTGTTTGTTACTCTCACTACTTTCTGGTCCCCAAGAAGGACAAAGGGGGCTTGTGCCCCATCTTGGACCTCAGGGACGTCAATCGATTCCTCTGGAAGAAGTTCAAGATTTTTACTCTGGCTCAGGTCTTGACTGTGCTGGACCCTGGAGACTGGATGGTAGCATTGGACTTGCAGGATGCATATTTTTACATCCCCGTCCTGCTGGCCCACCGGCGTTACCTGCGGTTCATGGTAGGCCTGGAGCATTTTCAGTTTGCCGTGCTCCCCTTTGGCCTTACCAGGGCCCCTCGGGTGTTCAGGAAAGTGATGGCGGTGGTCTCAGCTCACCTACGCAGGTCAGGGGTGTCAATCTTCCCCTACCTCGACGACTGGTTGTTGAAGGAGGGCTTGCCCCAGGTAGTCGTCACCCACCTTCAAACTACGGCCGACCTCCTGCACTTGCTGGGGTTCTCCATCAATGTGCTGAAGGTGCACCTGAGTCCCTTTCAGAAGCTCCCCTTCATCGGAGTGGTTCTGGATTCGACGCAGTTTCGGGTTTATCCCCCCGAGCAGCGAGTCTGTAATATTCAGGCTATGATTCTGATCTTTCAGCCTCTATCCCGGGTTACAGTCAGGGTGACCCTCCGGCTCCTGGGCCTGATGGCCTCCTGCATCCTGCTGGTAGAACATGCCAGATGGCATATGTGACCTCTGCAGTGGGACCTGAAGTTCCAGTGGGCACAGCATCAGGGCAACCTGTTCAATCACGTCCAGATCGCTGAGGGCACTGCACAACACTTACAGTGGTGGCTCACAAATCGCTATTGGGTCAATGGCAAATACCTCCCCCTTCCCCAACCGGAGCACACAGTGGTGACAGATGCATCCCTCCTGGTATGGAGAGGCCACTTGGGAGAGGCGGAGATCAGAGGCCTCTGATCTCCGGCGGAGTCCAGGCTCCAAATCAACCTTTTGGAGCTTCGGGCGATCCGACTGGCACTGAAGGCATTCCTTCCCTCTGTCCGGGGAAGTGTAGTGCAGGTGTTCACAGACAACACCACTGCCATGTGGTACTGCAACAAACAGGGCAGGGTGGGGTCGTGGACCTTTTGTCAGAAGGCTCTGCTCCTCTGGACATGGCTGGAACATCAAGGCATTACCTTGGTGGTTCAAAACCTGGCAGGTTCTCTGAACTCCAGGGCGGACAAACTCAGCCGCCAGTGCATGATGGATCACGCATGGCGTCTGAACTCGGACGTGGCGCAAGGTCTCTTTCTGCAGTCGGGAGAGCCTTGGTTAGATCTATTCACCACCGAAGAGAACGCACAATGTTATCAGTTCTGCACGTTGGAATTTCCAAGGCGGCACTCGCTTGGCAACGCTTTTCGTCGCAAGTGGGATTGCAGTCTGTGATATGCCTTTCCGCCTATACAACTTCTGCTTAGAGTGCTGAAGTAGATTCGGCACGACCGGGCCCAAGTCATTCTTGTGACTCCGGATTGGGCACGAGGATACTGGCATCCCGAGTAACTCAGCATGGCGATCGATCCCCCGATCCAACTGCCTCTTTGGGAGGATCTTCAGTCGCAGCAGCAGGGGACAGTGCTCCACCCGAACCTGTCCAGCCTCCACCTCCATGCATGGAGATTGAGCAGCGACAGTTGACAGCTTTCGATCTTCCTCCCGAAGTCAGATGTTCTGGCAGCCAGGCGTCCCTCCCGAAAACAGTATACGCCTGCAGGAGGAACAAGTTTGTGGCATGGTGCACAGCGAAGGCTGTGGATCCCCTTTCTGCCCCTCTTTCCGGGGTTCTTTTGTTCCTTCTTTCTTTGGCCCAGCAGGGCTCTGCTCTGGGCACTATCAAAGGTTATCTTTCGGCCAGCTCCGCCTTTCTGCGACTTCCAGTTCAGCCTTCTCTTTTTAAGTCCCCGGTTGTTAACCGTTTCCTTAAAGGTATTACGTACACGTTTCCTCCCATGCCGTTCATAATGCCTCAATGGGACTTAAACCTTGTTTTGATGTATCTGATGTGCGCTCTTTTTGAGCCCCTTCATAACTGTCCTTTACGTCTTCTCACTCTCAAGACAGTTTTCCTGGTATCTATCACCTCTGCCGGAAGAGTGAGTGAGCTCCAGGCTCTTTCTTACAAACCTCCTTTCCTTTCTGTTCATCTGGACAAGGTAGTTTTAAGGACCCTCCCTTCTTTCCTGCCAAAGGTTGTCACGCCCTTCAACATTGGGCAGACCATCACTTTGGCCACCTTCTTTTCATCCTTCCAAAGAGGAAGAGAAGCTCCACCGTCTGGACCCAAAACGTGCGCTCTCCTTCTACCTGAGCCGCACACAACAGTTCCGGGTGGATGACCAGCTCTTTGTTGGCTATGTTGGTGCCAAAAAAGGTTGGGCTGTGCACAAGCGGACCATCTCTCGGTGGGTTGTTCTCTGCATTAAGGCCTGTTACTCGTTGGCTATGAAGGAGCCTACTGGAGGCTGCGTGCCCATTCCACCAGGGCAACAGCAGCGACGACTGCCTTGGGATGCGGCGTTCCCTTGCAGGACATTTGTCAGGTAGCGACGTGGGCCTCGCTGCACATGTTTACCAAGCATTACTGCCTTAACAGTCAAGTCCGGGAGAGACGGCTTCTTTGGCAGTTTTGTTCTCCGTGACTTTCTGGTGCAATCTTATTCGCAGACCCACCACCAGGGTTGGTGTTGCTGTGGAATCTATTCTAAGGTAAGGAATCTATCACTAACATGTCTCTTTCAGATACACAAGTTACTACTAGTGTAATAATATATCTGTAAGAGACATTTTTTAGTGATAGATTCCTTACCGCCCCACCCATCCTCCCCGTTCTGCGAACTGATTACTAGGGTTAAGGACATCCCTTTCAGGGCCCTGGTTTCATGGCACCAGTAGCCTGTTTCTTGCATTGTTCTGCATTACTGACGCGGAAAGTCATACACAGAACTGACGTCCGCTCGCATGGGTGGCGCCTAAGTAGTCTCTGTGACTTGATCTCGGCGCATACCACGCCAGCGACGGATGCGGAGCCGCACAACGCCACCTACTGACGCGCAGGGGTACTGCTAGCAAACCATTACGAATCCAGTCTGATGCCTGACAATATTCTAAGGTAAGGAATCAATCACTAACTAATGTCTCTTACAGATATATCGTTACATAAGTAGTAACTTGTGCTTTATCATCGGTGAGGTGGCAGTACCTGGGGCTGCGAGGGGGGTTAATGTGGGCCCCTGCATTCATTTTATCTATAGCCCTATGCAGGTGGGGGATCCTGGGGCTTTCATAATCCATAGGAGAGGGGGGGGGAGCATGCGCCATCCACCTGTATATATTTTCTGATACCCCTGGGACCTGGCTCACTGGGGGCTAAAGCGCTGAGTTCTGTGCTTCTTTTTTTTCCCCTTTTTTCTTTTTCGATGGAAGCCATGGATTTAGCGCTGCTGCTGACGAAATTTGTTTTTAAAAATCCTTTTCTGCAGTGGCAGTGTCCCTCCGGGACCTCACCACCACAGGGTGTCTGAATATTTCTACCCTGCCCCCTTTTCTTTTTTTTTAAAAAAACTTTTTTGTGGAGCTCGGCTGAAGCCAAGTCCCAAGATTACTGCCAGCACTTCCTGATTTAAAGTGTTGGCAGGCAATCTGATTTGAGCATGGGGACTGTCGGACCCTCGGAGGATCTGTATGTATGTGTGTATCTGTTTATAATTTTCAGTCTACCCTGTGTCACATCAGTGACTGGATGTGGGCAAACCATCTCAAACTTAACCCCGATAAGACCGAGTTGGATCTTATCGGGGGTGCCTCTAATCCGTGGAGGTCTAACTTTTGGCCTCCCCCCCCCCCCCCCCCTCCTCCCTACTAACTCAGCAAAAAGTCTTGGGGTGATCATCAGCAACGATCTCTCGATGAAGCCCCAGATCAATGCAGTAGTTTCTTCCCGTTTTTTTCATTTACGTAAAATCCATAAAATTGCCCGTTTCCTCACCACCGATGCCCTCACCCTGACCCTTTTGGCTTTGGTCATTTCTAGAATAGACTACGCTAACTCTGTTGGTATCCCTACCTATCAACTGAATCTACGACAGCTGGTTCAGAATCAGGCTGCACGGTTAATTTTCAATCAGCCCAGGCACCAGCATGTGCGTCCCCTGCTGAAGACCCTTCATTGGCTCCCGGTAGCAGAACGCTGTTATTTTAAACTAGGCTGTATCATCTTCAAAGCCCTAGCTGGCCTTGGCCCGTTATTCATCTCTTCTTTACTCCACCATTATATCCCCTCCCGCAATCTCCGCTCTTCCCACTTGGCCCTACTTAAGACCTCTGCTTTTAAACGCAAGTAACATGGAGGGCTTGAATTCTCCTTCTTAGCCCCATCCTTTTGGAATGCACTTCCTTCAGAATTTAGGCTCACTGTTTCCTACACCCATTTTAGGTCCCTTCTTAAAACCCATCTGTTTCGTAAAGCACACAACTGAGTCCCCTCCTGATCTGCTACCACATACTCACAGCGCCAAGAAACCATTCAGGTGTTAGCTGTGCTTTACAAATACTTTTACATAACATAACATCCCAGTCCATCGTTATTTTGCACATGTGCCACCTCATTGGCCTCAAGACTGATCTGCATATGGCTCGGTCCAAAGTGAGGTGGCATGATGTGCAAAATAACAATGGACTCCGATGGACCCGAGTAATTACTAGTGGCTGAGATTAATGCATTCATTCCACCCATCACTTTTTTGTATACTTCAGTGCCCAGGTTTGCCCACACAAGTGCCTTGGGTTACTTATGTTCCTGCTCAGGGAGGACCTGACCTGGCAGTTCGGGCTGGACTGTTCGCGTTGGAACAAGGACAAGATGGATTTGCATGCATATGGTTAGGTCCAAACTGTGGTGGCATGGGGATGGACGAGCATGTTGCGCGAGTAATCACCATTTGCTGAGATTAAGTCAAACATTCCATCCAGCACATTTTTGTATACTTCAAAGATAGCTCTGATACTTTAGGCTTTCAAAACCTTTACTTCTAATTCAGTAACTTTGTCTTCAGTGTGAAAATATTTAGTTAACCCCTTCGGTGCTCATGACGGAGTGGTTCCGTCATGAGCGCCGGTTGAGCTGTGTTGATGACGGAACCACTCCGTCATGGCCGCGCCCGCTCAATAGAACCTTCAGCACAGCGCGAAAATTCGCGCCGCGCTGAAGAGATTAAAAAGTAAATTAAAGTAATTAATCGTGTAGATTCTTTTACATACCTGATCATGACACCTTTTGTGGCAAATGTTCCTGAGGAGAATTTAGTGGCTCTTTAGCTTTGGCTAAACCTAAAATTCTCAATGTCCCGGTAGAAGTAGTCCTGTTTCATTCAAAATTGTGGACCGTGTTTTATCAGAGGTGTTGAGTGTCCCATGGCATACGTACCTTCCGATTATGCACGGTTTTGCCTTCTCATCATCAAGCACTGGGCCTTCTCGTGGTATATTCCCTGCAGTATTGCCTGGAACACTCAAGTCAAGTCAAGTCAAAGAATTTATATAGCGCACTACATACCCAGAGGGTCTCAAGGCGCTTAGGGAGGGGAGCAGGATTACTTGTCAAATATCCACATTTTAAGTTGCTTTCTGAATGCTAGGTGGTTCTGGGTAAGGCGAAGGTAAGTGGGGAGTGAGTTCCATGTTTTAGCTGCCAGGTATGAGAAGGATCTTCCTCCCATGGTGGTCTTGTTGATGCGGGGTACAGTGGCGAGGGCTTGGCTGGAAGAACGTAGTTGGCGGGAGTGGGTGTAGAAGGACAGTCGTGAGTTGAGGCATTCTGGTCCAATGTCGTAGAGTGATTTGTGTGCGTGGGTTAGCAGTCGGAAAGTGATCCTCTTATTGACGGGTAGGCAGTGGAGGTCTTTCAGGTGGCCAGAGATGTGTTCGTTACGCGGGATGTCTAATATGATCCTGGCTGAGGCGTTTTGGATTCGTTGGAGTTTCTTCTGGATTTTAGCGGTAGTACCTGCGTAGAGGGTGTTTCCGTAGTCCAGTCGGCTCGTGACCAGAGCATGGGTGAATGTTTTTCTGGTTTCGGTGGGGATCCAGCTAAATGTTTTTTTGAGCATGCGAAGAATGTTGAAGCAGGATGAGGATACGGCGCTGACTTGTCTGTTCATTGAAAGTGAAGAATCCAGGATAACGCCTAGGTTCCGTGCGTGGTCTGTCGGGATGGGTGCTTTTCCAAGGGCTTCCGGCCACCAAGAGTCGTCCCATGCAGAGGGGGATGTACCTAAGATGAGGACTTCTGTTTTATCTGAGTTCAGTTTCAGACGGCTGTGTTTCATCCATTCGGCAACTTCTTTCATTCCTTCGTGTAGGTTGGTTTTGGCGGTGCTGGGGTCATTGGTGAGAGAAAGGATCAGTTGAGTGTCATCCGCGTAGGAGATGATGTTGAGATTGTGTTGGCGAGCGATGGCCGCAAGGGGGCTCATGTATACGTTGAAGAGGGTGGGACTGAGTGAGGATCCTTGTGGTACGCCACAGATGACTTCAGTGGCCTCGGACTTGAATGGTGGAAGGCGGACTCTCTGGGTTCTTCCGGTGAGGAACGAGGTGATCCATTCAAGTGCTTTTCCTTGTATTCCGATGTTTCTGAGGCGTTGTAAAAGGGTGCTGTGGCAGACTGTGTCGAAGGCTGCAGAGAGGTCGAGGAGGATGAGGGCGACTGTGTCTCCATTGTCCAGTAGAGTTCGAATGTCGTCTGTTGCTGCGATGAGGGCGATCTCAGTGCTGTGTTTTGCTCGGAAGCCAGATTGTGAGGAGTCGAGGGATTTGTTGGCTTCGAGGAAAGCGGCGAGTTGGTTGTTGACAGCTTTCTCGATGACTTTGGCCGGGAAAGGAAGGAGCGATATGGGGCGGTAATTTTTGAGTTTGGTGGGGTCCGCTGTGGGTTTTTTCAGAAGGGCGGTGAGTTCAGCGTGTTTCCAGCTTTCCGGGAAGGTGGCGGAGTTGAAGGAGCAGTTGATGACGTCTCGGAGGTGCGGTGCTATGACGGAGTCTGCTTTGCTGAAGATGTGGTGAGGACATGGGTCTGTGGGGGATCCTGAGTGGATGGAGTTCATCAGGCGGATGGTGTCCTCAGTGGAGATTGGGTTCCAGTCGTTGAGGGTGTTCAAGGGGGGAGAATGTTCAGCATATGGTTGGGTGGGTTGATCTCCGGGTTGGTTGTCGAAGCTGTTGTGGATGTCTGCAATTTTGTTGTGGAAGAATAAAGCCAGGGAGTCGCAGAGGGTTTGAGAGGGGGTGATGTCGTTGGAGTTGGCCGAGGGGTTGGTAAATTCCCTGACGATGTTGAAAAGTTCCTTGCTGTTGTGGGCGTTGTTGTCTAGTCGATCCTTGAATGCTGTTTTCTTGGCCTTTCGGATTAGTTGGTGGTGTGTGCGGGTGGCGTTTTTGAAGGCGTCCTTGGTGCTAGTGGTTGGGTCTTTTTTCCAGGCCTTCTCAAGGGAGCGGCAGAGTTTCTTGGACTTCTTAAGATCATCGTTGAACCATGAGGCCTTCTTGCTGCCAGGTTTGCTTTGACGTTTTTTCAGTGGTGCTAGGATGTCGGCGGTGTTGGATAACCATTGGGTGAGGTTGGTGGCGGCTTGGTCGGGGTTTGAGGAGTGGGCTGGGGGGTTAAGAAGAAGCGATGAGGAGATCTGGTCGATGGTGATTTTGTTCCAGTTTCTTTGCAGAGTTGGTTGGTGGGTTTCGGCTTGTTGTAGGTGAAGTGAACGCAGCTGTGGTCAGTCCAGAGGAGGTCCGTAGTGTGGCTGAAGGAGACATGATTGCTGGAGGTGAAGATGGGGTCGAGTGTGTGACCTGCGATGTGGGTGGGGGAAGTGACCAGTTGTTTAAGTCCGAGGTTGGCGAGGTTGTCCAAGAGGGTGGTGGTGTTGCGGTCGTTGTTCTTTTCAAGGTGAAAGTTGAGGTCTCCCAGAAGGATGTAATCTTTGGAGGGGAGTGCGTGTGGAGTGATGAAGTCCGTGATGTCTTCACTGAATTTTGCGCGGGGTCCTGGTGGTCTGTAGAGGAGGGTGCCTCTGAGTGTGGTCTTGGGGTCGATGTGGATCTGGAAGTGAAGGTGTTCAGAGTTGGCGAGGTTGACGTCAGAGCTGGTTGAGATGTGGATTGATTTTTTATGGACGATAGCGATTCCTCCTCCTGTGTGGCCGGTACGGTCCTTGCGTGTGATCTTATAATCTTCAGGGATTGCAATGGTGATGTCTGGGGCGGAGGGAAGCGTTCATCCATGTTTCTGTTAGGAAGGCGACGTCTGGAGAGATGGTGTCTAGTAGATTCCATAGGTCAATGGCGTGTCTGTGGACCGATCGGGTGTTGAGAAGGATGCATTGTAGGTGGTTGGGGTCGGGAATCTGTGGTGTGGTCGTAGCGGAGATGTTGTCGGTGCCGCTGAATTTGCAGGAGTAGCAAGAGAAAGGTCCATGGGTGTGTCCAGGAGCGGCTTGGACGCAGTTGGGGGCGCGACCGGGGTTAAGGGCTAGGAGGGTGGCGGCATCGTAGGTAATGCGGGAGGGCTGGGCAGCGCGAGGGGCAGGGGATCTGGCGCTGGGCGCGGTCCAGGCGCAGACGGGCGTAGACGGGCTTACCTTTGGCGCACCTTCGGCGAGGCCGAAGCGCGTGGACGCTGCGCGTGGGGGCATTGGCCATAAATGGATGGTGGAGGGGGTGGAGGGTGGGAGGGGCGGCTGGGAAGCGGGATCTGGGAGGAGCCACGGGCTGCCGAGGGTAAACACAGCTACAAAGTAGGTAAACACTGAAAATGCACTCTACAATCGTCTCTTTTCTGATAAATCAGCAGTAGTGCGCAGAAGGACCTCAATATAGTATCAGCAGGCAAGTACTAGCGAGCGCCGAGTACAATACAGAGAAAGCCAATTAAATAAATAAATAAATCTGCACAAAAACGATACCGAGCGCTGAGTGCGCTTAAGCAGCAGGCAGGCAGGCAGGTAGGCAGGAGCGAATGCAGCCAGCAGTGAATGCAGCGTCTGGGGGAGGCAGAGGGCGAGGGGAGCAACCGGACAGGACAGTGTCCACTCTGTCACAAATGGTGGGAGGCCGTGACGCGTTAGCTGTGCTTGTGGATGGGAGGGGCGGCTGGGAGGCGGGATCTGGGAGGAGCCACGGGCTGCCGAGGGTAAACACAGCTACAAAGTAGGTAAACACTGAAAATGCACTCTACAATCGTCTCTTTTCACAGCATACCCCATAATTTGATAGTAGGAGTCCAGATTTTCCAGATTCTCAAAATCCTTCACAATGAATAAGCAAGGATAATTATTTTTATTATAAGGCTTAATTTTACGAATGTGGTATCCAACTACTTCCACCTGACAACACATTAACCAGGTATTAGAAGATTATTTCCCAAACTCTGGTTGGAAGAGGAGAGGCCATTGCTGCATCCTGAGCAGTTTGTGAAGAGTCAAGAATAGTTGTTCTGTGCCCAGGATAATGATGCTTCTGCTGATCACTTCTTTGTACTGGGCAATCATTAGAGGAACACTTAAGTTGCTTGTATCATGTAATAGGCGGTCCCCATAAGGCCACGTTTTATCTTCTTGAGGTTTTTTGCTGGTCTTCAGGTGGTCAATGGTAGAGAACCATGAAGACATTGTTGTAAGTATACTGGCAGCACACCTTGCACTATGCCCCATAGTAGGGCAGGAGTTTAAGGGTATGAGTATAAGAATGTCATCCAACATAAACTTTGCATTAGTTTCTGTAGGGTAGGTCCATTAATAGAGACAAAAATTTTGCAAATTCAGGTACTGTTATTTTGCTTGGTTTTATGGCAAAATGCGGATTAAATTCAATCAAAATTAATTTGCATGTAGTGTTAATTGTTAACAATTGTAACAAGGAAAAGATGGCAGTAGAGATGGGTGAATGAAATGATGTGGCTAAGGGAGCATAAAGGAAGTATAACACACTAGGGGTTTGGTTATCTCAAAGGGTTTTGGAATCGTATGAATAACCTATTTGATATTACATACACCTGATAACTAACCCTCCTTGAGGTTTTAGTCTCAAAGAGGTTATTCCTTTGCTTGATATGTTCTTTGTTGGGCAAAATAACCTTTTATTTATTTAATGTTTCTAATCATAACTTCCTACAATTGTGGTACACCAATTCAGCCACACTAGAAGATCTCTGAGGTCTGTCAGTGCCTGGTGAAGTTAGTAAACACATTGTTCTGTGAAGCAAGTTAAAAAAAGGAAAAACTTCATTTATTTTATAGTGAGCAGTCAAATGCTAAATCAAAACTGATGAGAAAGTAATGTTCGTAGCATATATAGCTGTAGATACACATGTTCTGTATACTCCTGCCATCTAGTGTTTTCTATTGACATTACAACTTTTTCTTAAAAGGAGTTTTGAATTGCAGTTGTTCTGTGACTCTCCCCTTAGTCCAGTGGTTCCCAAACTTTTTCATCCTGCTTCTCCTATGACCTTTAGGCCGTTGGCCACGGCTCCCCATTATGCTCCTTTTGTTTGACGGGGTGAGGGGGGGGGGGGAGGGTGTGTATACCCAGCCACAGGGGTCGTCCCTTTTTCTCCCTGAAAATAATTGGTATGAAGCCGATGAAGGTATTATAAGCAAAGATGTGGGGCTCACTCCTGAGAATAAAATGGAGGGGGAGAAGGGTGGGGGACCAAATAAATAATTTTCATCTGCACCTTTTGTGCTGTTGCTAGATGTAAGGGTGCAGCTATTATGCGTTTCATAATTTGTGGCAGTAAAACACAATGGATATGTGTAGAATGAAGGGGCAGATGGCTGCACTTTACTAAGCCAGGGGCACTCTGATCATGCAGAGGGTAGGGCAAAGCGCCCCTTAAATTTCTTGGATGCACTGGAAGATCTAGAATGGGCTCTGGGGCTCTTTGGCATGCATTGGCTCTTATAGCCCTATGATTGGCACTGCCAACCCAGAAATGAGCACTGAAAGCCCTGTGAGATGTACTGGCAGATCTGGAATGTGTATTGGCAGCATTATGATGTGCGCTGGCGGCCCTAGATCTGGAGCAGGCTTCTCCCTGCTGCCTTTGTACTTAAAGTTTTACTGTTCTGATAATTGTTGCTCTCCTGTCCTACTATCCTACTATCAGTGTCACACCATGCTCCGTTTACTACACTGCACAATAAGCGTTGCTACATCATGTCCACTGAGTTTACAGAGTAGGCTACTTCGGAGAGTCGAAGACTGACTTCTATATTCTTGGGAGCACATCTCTACCTGCATCAAGGCCAACCCAGGACCAACAGATGCATGATTGGAGAGGCCGATTTTAATGCTGGAACCTATATTATGATTCAATAAGTAAACTGCACTGTAATATTGAATGTACATCTCAAATTACGATGCTTCTGCAGCCCATTTGTATTGCATCATTCTAGTCTGGGAGGCATGCAAAAACTTGCTTGTTCAAACAGGACATTTAAAGCAGTGACATATATATATGAAATACATGTCCACGGACTATTGGGGTGACACTGTGCAAACTTTAACAAGTTTGGTTCAAAACAATCTGTGGCGCACCTGGGAGGGAGGTGCTGGATGTGTCTAAGTGCCCAGGACTTGATGGAAGATTGAAAGGCAATCAATGTCCTGGCAATGGTTATCACCTTTGTCCAAATAGGGACCCTTACTTCTAAGTCATGATAAGGGGATTGCACTCCTTAATAACCCCTACTCACCCCCTTGGTAGCTTGGCACGAGCAGACAGGCTTAACTCAAAGGCAGTGTGTTAAGCATTTGTGAATATACCCAGTAATACAGTGCTAACACTACAGATGGACACAACACAGGTTTTATAAAAATAAGTATTCTTTATATAGACTTAAACACAAGACCACAAACGACAAAAATCCACAATACTACACTTAAGATTACTTAAAAGATGATTAAAGTCTCTCAATTCAAGTTGTTTGTAAATGCGACAAAGTTCTCAACAAAGTACCTGTATTCGTAACGCAAAGTAAACAAAAGGCTCGCAAAAGGGGAGATGCGTCGGTTCCGTGATCCGGGGGAACGGTTGTGTCCTTCCTCAATGCTTGCGCAGAGTAGGGGACTCGTCATGAGCCATACCGGAGCGAAGGTGATGCGTAGATTCTCGGCTTGCTGGCCCATTGCGGTGCTCATGATGGTGCCTTGATGCGATGCGATGATCCAGTTGCGATGCGAGAAGATGGCGCCCTTGATGCGGCGATGCAATGACGCCCTGGCAGCCTTGTGACGATTCTTTCCTTTGGAGCCGCGACAGGCCCTGCGACACATTTCTCCAGTGATGCGATGGCGACTCTCGATGTTGTGACGCTTCTCCAGTGATGCGAAAGCAGGCAGCTTCGATGAACACACGCTACCAGGGAGATGCGGCGAAGGCTCGCTTCTCCGGCATTGTATGATTTTAGGTGCGGCAGTGACATGCTTCTTTTCGATGCGTCGCGCTTCCTGCTCCTAGCGGCCTGCAAGTGTCTGGAGTCAGAATTCCCAGCAAGGAAATTCAGGAGGGAGCTGGAGGTGAAGTCTTTTGGCCCCGAGACTTCAGCAGGAGGCAAGCACAGTTCAAGCCCTTGGAGAATATTCTGTAGATGAAAGTCCTTACAAAGTTCCTTCTCCTTTCCCTTGGCAATGAAGCAACCACTGCAGGCCAACCCAGCAAACAGCACACTGGCAGAGGGGCAGTCCAAACTCCTGCAGCTTCCTTGGTTCTTCTCCTTGGCAGAAAGGTTTCTTGTTCCAGAAGTGATCTAATTTCTTGGGATCAGGGTCCCACTATTTATACCCCAAGATCCTTTGTTCTCTGAAGGCAGAGAGGCCTCTGCCTAGTCTAAACCAGTTCCTGAGCACTTTGTTTACATGACTCTCTTCTTCCTTTCACTGTGCAGGTCAGAAACATCAGACTCCCCACAGGAGGTGGAGCTAGCACAGGGGAGGGAAGATACAGCTCTGGAGCACTCTGTTGACATGATTCCCCCCTCTCCTTTCACAGTGCAGGGATGACACATCAGACAAGCCACAGGGGGTGGAGCCAGCATTGTTGAGGGAAGGCCCAGCCCTATTCAGGTCCCAGGTGCACTCCTCCCTCCCATCTGGATGTACATTTCTCTATTCACCACTGGGCTGTCCCAGACTATCTCCTGGAATTCCCCAGCCCTGTCACTCACAAACCCAGACAAGAAATACACAACTCAGCAGAGGCAGGTTCAAATGGTTAGGCAAGCAAATACCTACTTTCTAAAAGTGGTATTTGCAATCACAGAATACTAAAATGAACTTTGCTAAAAGATGTACTTTATTATTCTGAGTTCAGGCATACTAAATCCGAATTTCTACCATGTTCCCTGAGTCATTTAGGATTGTAAGTATGTAATAATCTTAACTGCCCATGCTGGCCTATGAGAACAGGTAGCCTAAAATAGTGAAAAACGAAAATGGCTGTAATTCTCTATTAGAACATGCTACACACATCCGAGCATGTCCTACCTTGTACTTACAGTGCACCCTGCCCTTGGGTCTACCATAGGGATGTCTAATACGAAGCAAAGGGAAGGTTTAGGGACTGGCAAGTGGGTGCACTTGGCCAAGTCGGCATGGCAGTGCTAGACTGCACACAAGCCTTGCTATGGCAGGCCTGAGACACACTTTACAAGCTGCTTCTGTGGGTGGCACAACCAGTGCTGCAAGCCCACCAGCAGCATTTGATTTACAAGCCCTGGGCACACATGATGCATTATTCTAGGGGCTGACAGGTAAATCAAATAACCCAATCATGGAATAACCAATCAGTACATTAATTTAACATAGGGAGCACTTGCACTGTGGCACTGATTAGCAGTGGCACAGTGCCCAAAGCATAAATCCAGCTAAAACATATCAAAACAGAGGCGGCAATCAGTCAAAATGAAATGGAGACTCACACCAATGATGCCAAGTCTAACACGTGTCCCCTCCAGCTGAAATGTGGGGAGAACTACCCTTCCCCTTGGGGGTTCTCTTCACTAAGGCGGAAAAATCTTGTCATACCATCAGCATTGGCGTGTTCTGTACCAGGGCGGTGTTCCACCGTAAAGTCCATACCCTGTAGGGAGATGGACCACCTCAACAACTTTGGATTCTCACCCATCATCTGCATCAGTCATCTGAGGTGCCTGTGGTCGGTCTGAACTCAGAAGTGAGTCCCAAACAAGTATGGTCTCAACTTCTTCAGTGCCCAGACCACAGCAAATGCCTCACCCTCAATTGCACTCCACCTCTGTTCCTGTGGAAGTAATCTCCTACTGATGAAGGCTACAGGTTGGTGTAGGCCCTCTTCATTAATCTGTGATAGAACAGCCCCAACACCATGCTCTAAAGCGTCTGTCTGTACAATGAATTATTTTGAGAAGTTGGGTGTCTGAAGCACGGGTGCTGTGCACATGGCAGTCTTCAGGGCATCAAAAGCCTTCTGACAGGTGTCAGTCCAGTTCACTTTCTTGGGATGCTTTCTGGAAGTCCGCTCCGTCAAGGGTGCAACAATGTTGCCATACCCCTTGACAAACCTCCTGTCGTACCCTGTGATTCCTAAAAAGGGCTCTCACCTGTGTCTGAGTCTTTGGGGGTTCCCATGCCAGGATGGTATCAATCTTGGGTTGTAGGGGCGCCACCTGGCCGCTTCCTACCTGGTGACCCAAGTACACAACGGAACCCTGCCCGATCTGGCACTTAGTTGCTTTGATCGTGAGGCCTGCCTTTCGCAATGCCATCAACACTTCCCAGAGGTGCTGCAAGTGTTCTTCCAACTGGCGCTGAAAAATGCAATGTCATCCAGGTAGGCGGCACAGAAATCCTCCAGCCCAGCCAACACCTGGTTGACCAACCTCTGAAAAGTGGCAGGTGCATTTTTCATCCCAAAGGGCATAACCCGGAGTTGGTAGTGCCCATCTGGTGTGGAGAATGCTGACCTCTCCTTAGCCCCATCAGTCAAAGAGATCTTCCAGTACCCAGATGTCAAATCAAATGTACTGCGGTACCGGGCAGCCCCTAACCGATCAATGAGCTCATCAGCTCTGGGGATGGGGTGTGCATCATTCCTGGTGACTGAATTGAGTCCTCTGTAGTCCACACAGAACCGGAGTTCGGGTGTTGCACCCGGCGAGGCAGCCTTTTGGACCAAGACCACTGGGCTGGCCCAAGGACTGTTTGAGGACTCAATGACCACTAAAGCAAACACCTTGGAGATTTCCTCCTTAATGTAAGCCCTAACCTTGTCAGTCACTCTGAAAGCCTTGTGCTTGACAGGAGGACTGTCGCCAGTGTCTACATCATGGTCGCACCACTCTGTGACACCAGGAACCAAGGAAAATAGATCATAGAATTGCCCCAACAGCTGGCGACAAACTTGCTGCTGATCAGAGGTGTGGCAGAAAGGCGGACACCATCCAATGACCCATCTTGCTCTGTTGCAGACAGGAGGTCAGGAAGAGGCCCGGTCTCCTCCTCCATTCCATCATCTGTCGCTAGGAGCATGCCCACTTCGGAACTTTCTAAGTGGGGCTTCAGGCAGTTAACATGCAGGACCTGCAGGGGGTTCCTGGGAGACTGCAAGTTCACCAAGTAGGTGACATCACTCTTGCGCTTCTTTTTTTGAAAAAACTGGGGACCCCTACTAATATTGCATTTGCTACATGTAGGGAAATGACATTAGTTTTGAGAAGAAGGAGAACTGTAGCAAATGAATTGTAGCTAATATGCCATATCCTATGGGGTGGACTTCAGTATCAATACGTTATATATAATAACATGAAAGCAACAATAATTGTTACATTTTGTACAAATATATATTTCATTTATTTATATCATTTTTCTTACTTTGTTTTCATTTGATTATATTCATTTTCAAGATTTCATGTTAAATCAACATTAAATAACGAACATTACAAAAACAAATGACACGTTGGTATGAGGGACTAGAGCGGTTGGCAATGCGGTGGGTTGGAGCACTACGCGCGTTTCGGACACTGCCTTCATCAGGAGACCGTCATATGCAACAAAACAATAAAGAACAACAACACTGAAAAAAATGAAAAATATATATCAAAGATACAATAATATACATTATAATAGAACAGTATACATATATACATTAAATCCACCTCTAGGCACGGTCATTTATAAACAGATTAATATCAGATGATGAGACAGTTTACATGTGTGAAATGCAGCTAGTAATGTGTTTAACCTTATCTACATTGATTATTACATTTAAAAAAAACATCTTTTATATTGGATATATTCTTTGTTTTTATCTAGGAC
Source organism: Lissotriton vulgaris (assembly GCF_964263255.1). NCBI lineage: Eukaryota > Metazoa > Chordata > Amphibia > Caudata > Salamandridae > Lissotriton > Lissotriton vulgaris. The sequence continues at coordinate 2,100,168,158 of NC_141685.1, read as the reverse complement.
AACATATTTATTGTAAACACGGACTTGGCTAAAGATGTTAAAAACTATAATCTAACAGCGTAATCTCAATGTATTAGAGCCCTAATAGAATAGATCAGCTGAGATTTATTTGTACAGATAGTCAGAAAGTTGTCATAAAGAGAAGAAAGATGGGAAGACATAATAGGAAAAAACAGGAAAAACTTTGGGTTCAAAATTGCAGAAACGTTCTTATATCACAATTTCCTAATTGGGATCAAAGACTTTTATCAAGACAGACACTCGTTTGTCTGGTTTTTCAGAGAAATTAGGCTAAATGACCCAGGATAAGTCTAAAACATATCTAGTTTATTTGTCTAAGTGTGTATAGGATTTCAGTGGTTAGAGATTGTGGCTAGCTCCCTAGATATATTTTAGATTAGATTAACAGTCTAAAGAAAGAATGATGGCCTAGATAAATTCCTAAATTACAAAAAATGCATATACATTTAAATGAAAAAAGGGTAGTCATAGGGATTTTTACCAGTTTTTAATGATGAATGAGACTGCATGGTAGTACGCCTACATTGTACGCAAGTGCGACGTTGTGGTTGCTGGAACAACCGTCAATTTCTGTCGGTCTTTAGATGGAAGTTTCTATATAAATAAACAATACATAGACAGATTCTAACCTCATGGTTCTTAATTTTTAGAGAATAAATTGTTCATATTATATTATATGGCACAGTGTATACCTACAATAAATCGCGATTATCTTAAGCGAATCTAGTCATCTGGCTTTGTGTCGATTCTATAATAGAGATAGGTTTTTGAAGTAACCAGCCAATTCACATTCCGTTGGAACAATGATGGTGCAGGTCCTACACAAAAATTGGATATAAAGAAGTTGCTATCAATGTTAGTTAATTCTATAATGAATCAGACGGTTAAAAATACATACGGTACATTTTAAAGGTTAGTATTTAGGCGCATATATCTTTTATAATAGACGATTCTCAAAGGGAGGGAACTTTTTTTCTCTTTTATAATTCATTGACGTTCACCATCAGTTGTGGGAGCCATAGTCGATAAAGTGGCGTCCTCAGTAACTGGTATACAAGAAGAGGTATATTAAAATGCGGAATAGAGATATTTTGCGAGATATCTAACAGAGCTTCGCCTTTGATTCGCAATCTTACCTTTTCGATAAATCGAGTATTCCTGTATAAATGGGGTTCTATGGTACGGGCGCCGCCATCTGTGTTCCAGAAAGGTATAGTATGCGTAAATGGCCAAACGTCTATTTATATGGTTATTTTAATTGAAATTGCCGCCAGGTGCTGGATGACGGGGAACTGTTTCCGGTCGCTGCGAAAATGACGTGCTAGACTAACGTGAGGAGTAGGGTATAGAAATAGGACTACTTCGGAAGTGACAGACTTGAAATTACTTAAGGAATACATTCCGTATCGTTATCGAAGGACTAATGAGTCAATTCCACGGAAATACGTGGATGCCAGTTTATTTAAAGGCATTTTGTTTGTTACACAATATATAAGTATATAAAAATGAAAACTATATTGTGTATAGTTAATCATTCTAAAAAGGGGGGGGAAGATAACGCAAAAAAGGGTGCACGTAGTGGTTAGGTCCTAGATATATCTGATATTGTGTAATAAACAACATGCCTTTAAATAAACTGGCATCCACGTATTTCCGTGGAATTGACTCATTAGTCCTTCGATAACGATACGGAATGTATTCCTTAAGTAATTTCAAGTCTGTCACTTCCGAAGTTGTCCTATTTCTATACCCTACTCCTCACGTTAGTCTAGCACGTCATTTTCGCAGCGACCGGAAACAGTCTCTATTATAGAATTGACACAAAGCCAGATGACTCGATTCGCTTAAGACAATCGCAATTTATTGTAGGTATACACTCTGCTATATAATATAATATGAACAATTTTTTCTCTAAAAATTAAGAACCATGAGGTTAGAATCTGTCTATGTATTGTTTATTTATAAAGAAACTTCCATCTAAAGACCGACAGAAATTGACGGTTGTCCCAGCAACCACAACGTCGCACTTGCGTACAACGTAGGCGTACTACCACGCAGTCTCATTCATCATTAAAAACTGGTAAAAATCCCTATGACCACCCTTTTTTCATTTAAATGGATATGCATTTTTTGTAATTTAGAAATTTATCTAGGCCATCATCCTTTCTTTAGACTGTTAATCTAATCTAAAATATATCTAGGGAGCTAGCCACAATCTCTGACCGCTGAAATCCTATACACACTTAGACAAATAAACTAGATATGTATTAGACTTATCCTGGGTCATTTAGCCTAATTTCTCTGAAAAACCAGACAAATGTGTGTCTGTCTCGATAAAAGTCTTTGATCCCAATTAGGAAATTGTGATATAAGAACGTTTCTGCAATTTTGAACCCAAAGTTTTTCCTGTGCTTTTTCCTATTATGTCTTCCCATCTTTCTTCTCTTTATGACAACTTTCTGACTATCTATACAAATACATCTCAGCTGATCTATTCTATTAGGGCTCTAATACATTGAGATTACGCTGTTAGATTATAGTTTGTAACCTCTTTAGCCAAGTCCATGTTTACAATAAATATGTTGTCCTAGATAAAAACAAAGAATATATCCAATATAGAAGATGTTTTTTTTAAATGTAATAATCCATGTAGATTAGGTTAAACACATTACTAGCTGCATTTCACACATGTAAACTGTCTCATCATCTGACATTAATCTTGTTTATAAATGACCGTGCCTAGAGGTGGATTTAGAGTAGATATGTATACTGTTCTATTATAATGTATATTATTGTATCTTTGATATATATTTTTCATTTTTTTCAGTGTTGTTGTTCTTTATTGTTTTGTTGCATATGACGGTCTCCTGATGAAGGCAGTGGCCGAAACGCGCGTAGTGCTCCAACCCACCGCATTGCCAACCTCTCTAGTCCCTCATACCAACGTGTCATTTGTTTTTGTAATGTTCGTTATTTAATGTTAATTTATGTTGATTTAACAAGAAATCTTGAAAATGAATATAATTAAATGAAAACAAAGTAAGAAAAATAATATAAATAAATAAAATATATATTTGTACAAAATTTAACAATTATTGTTGCTTTCATGTTATTATATATAACGTATTGATACTGAAGTCCATCCCATAGGATATGGCATATTAGCTACAATTCATTTGCTACAGTTCTCCTTCTTCTCAAAACTAATCACTCTTGCGCTTCACCACGTCATATGGACCGGTCCACCTGTACTGGAGCGAACAAGGCTCCACAGGGGCCATGACCCAAACTTTCTGTCCAGGTTGAAGCTCAATCAGAGCGGCATTCTGATCGTACCACGGCTTCATTTCCTCCTGGCTGGCTTCCCGATTTGCCTGAGCAAGATCTCTGAAACACTGAGTCTGGTTCCTGAAGGCCAGCATGTAACTATATACATCCTGGGAATGTTTCCTGGGAGATTGCTCCCAGCCTTCCTTGACCAGACTCAAAGGTCCTCTTACCGGGTGACCATACAAAAGCTCAAAGGGGCTGAACCCTAGAGAATTTTGTGGCACCTCACGGTAGGCAAACAATAGGCATGGCAAGAGGACTTCACACTTATGCCTCATTGGTTCCTCAAGACCCATGATCATGCCTTTGAGGGTCCGGTTGAATCTTTCAACCAGCCCATTTCCTTGTGGGTGGTAAGGAGTGGTGAACTTGTAGGTAACACCACAATCCTTCCACAGAGACTTCATATAATTAGAAATGAAGTTTGTGCCTCGGTCAGACAAAACCTCTCTGGGGAACCCCACACGGGAGAGGATCCCCATCAGTGCATGTCCCACCACGGGGGCCGTCACTCTCCTGAGTGGAATGGCTTCCGGGTAGCATGGTCCACCAAGACCAGGATAAACCTGTTGCCCATGGCTGTCTTGGGGTCCAGTGGCCCCACAATGTCAATCCCCACCCGTTCAAAGGGGGTACTGACTAGAGGGAAAGGTTGGAGAGGAGCCTTGTGCCTCCTTCCACTTTTCCCATTTGCCTGGCAAGTTTGACAAGTCCTACAATAAGTATCTGAACTCTTTCGCATCTGGGGCCAATAAAAGTGGGAGACAAGCCTTTCAAAGGTCTTGTTCTGCCTCAGATGACCAGCTAAAGGAACATCATTAGCCAAACCTAGTAGGAAGGCTCTGAAGCACTGGGGTACCACCAGCACACGGGCTGACCCAGGCTCAGCAACCTGATATACATGAGACCATTCTCCCAGTAGATCCAATGTGATCCAGACTGATCTCCTGCTGCCTGGTTTGTGGCCTGTTGCCTCAAACCCACAAGAGAAGGGCACTTCTGCTGCTCTTCACAAAATTCCTCCCTGGAGGGACCCCCTTCTTGCTGCCAATGGGTCAGCTCAGGAAGTTTAGAAACTTGCTCCCCTGTAGGTTCCAGGGCATCCCCCTCAAAGTCTGCCTCCTCCTGGACCGTGGGAACAATGGGGGCTGGTTTCCAGCGCCCCCTACCTCTTCTCTTTAAGGCTGGTCCCTGGGCCATATTTTCGGGCTCCAGGGTCTCTTGAACACCCTTAGCTGCCATAGACCGATGGGTAACACATGCCCACTCAGGCAGACCCAACATCTCTAAATGCACCTTCCTCTGCACCTTAGCCCAAGGGGAGTTTTCTAAATCATTGCCTAACAGACAATCAACAGGTATGGCTGGCCTCACAGCTACTTGAAGAGTACCAGAGACCCCCCCGCCCCCCCCCCCCCCCACTCAAAGGGAACTTGAGTCACTTTGCAATGGCTCTCTGTGTTGTCAGTGGCAACAACTGGGAAGAAGGCATGAAGGACTACCTTCTCTTCAGAAACTAAGTGACACTTGACAGCTGTCACACTTGCTCCTGTCTTTCTGAGAGCCTCCACTCTATGGCCATCGATAGTCACCCACTGCCTGTATTTTTTAGTGTTATCAGGCAGCTTAGTTTGAGGGACCATCTCAAAGTCTCCTAATGAGACAAGGGACATTTCTGCGGGACCCCACCCACCTTGGGCACCCATCTCCTCCCCACCCAGGGCTACACTGGCCATCTGACCGGGTGGTGCATGGGGTGGCACATACTGTCCTTTCTGAGGACATTGGGGATCATACCAACGGTGTCCCACCTGTTTACACTGAAAGCAGGTAACAGGCCCCCTATGAACAGGTTTACCTGTCGGGGTCCTGACTTCTTTTCAGGGGGAGGCTGGGAACCCTTACCTTGGTTCCCTTGGGAATTACTTTTGGGACCTTTTTGGAACTCCCTCTGTTTCCCCTTGTCCCCCCACTCTTCTGCTGGGGACCCTGCCCACCTTTGGCGGAGTCTCCCACAAGACCCTTGTGGAACCTGGTACTGACCCAGTGGTCAGCCTCTTCAGCAAGCTTCCTAGGATTAGTCAACTTGCTATCAATAAGGTGCTGGCGTAGCTCTGGAAAACAATTAGCAGACAAGTGCTCCCTAGCAATCAAATTATAGAGCCCTTGAAAATCATCAACATTGCTACCCCTCACCCAACCATCCATAGCTCTGCAAAAGAAAGACACATATTCTACCCAAGTGGTTCCCTCCAGTTTCTTACAATTTCTAAACCTCTGTCTATAGAGCTCTGGAGTTAACCCATACTTTGTCATCAGTGCTTCCTTCATGTGGGCAAAAGACATTCTATGAGAACTGGGAAAGTCTAACAAAGTATCCCTACCTTCAGTTAAAAAGCGGCCCCACAACCCCGCTCCCCAGTCCTTCTCAGGGACCCGGTGGGCCAACATTGCGATCTCATAGGCTGCAAACCACTGCCCAATATCTTAACCTTTGTGAAAATCCTTGATGACACCCTTGTGAATATGTACCCTGCCTTCTGAAGGCACAGATGGTGCGCTGCCACCAGAGAGATTGATTTCTAATCCCTTGGCCTTGATTTCTAACTCTCTCAGCATTCTCTCATGCTCCATTTTCATTCTCTTCCTTTCCAAAGACAACCTGTTATTCTCGGTCTCCCTCTGACCCTCTATCTTATGCTTAGCCAACTCCAGCTTCAGTGCCCTATTTCTCTCCCTATCTTCCAGTTGTCTGGGGGACAGGTCTTTGGAAGAGATGCTGCTGCCAGGTGGGGACGGCACCCCTTCCCTGGCTGGAAACTCTGGCCCTTCAATTAGCCCATTTGCATCCCCAACAGGCTCCACCACAAGATCAGGGGCATTCCTTGCTTTTACCCAGGCCCTCAGCGCCTTTTGGTAGTCTTCCTTTTTAGAAATTCCTGGTGTAGCGACTTTCAATTTCCTGCAGAGATACTTGGGCTGTTTCACAGTGTAGGTTTCCAACCTCTCTTCCTCAATATCAAGATGCATAGATGCAACAGATGCTGGTTTACTCGTGGTAGTGAAAATTGGGAGTCTTCAGGAAAAAATTAACAGTCCAAGGAAAAAGGATTAAAAAAAAAAGTATGTGGTCGCGTTTGGTCTGCACTCACTAGTAGTGTACAACAATCACTGTATATGAAACACAAATGCAAAGTCCAAATCCTCACCGCTGACCACCAATGTTGGATCTGGGGGTCTCTAGTTGGCAATGGTTATCACCTTTGTCCAAATAGACAAATCAATATTCAAGCAAGGAGAGGTCCCTGACTGCTTAAGCCGATTTTCCAAGAAATTGTTGTGACGTTTTGGTACTGGTAGAAGTAGCCATGCCTGTATTTGGACTGCATGGGCTATGTCTAAATAAGGGAATGATTTCTATGCCTATATTAGGGCAATGTGAATTGTACCTATATAAGGGCATGAATCGGGAAAATTCACTCGGATCCTAAAACGCCATTCAACAGTGAGAGAGCTTCAAGCTGTGTCCGTTCATCCACTATGCACCACCTTTTTCCTGGGAAAACTGGTGTTTCAACATTATTGCTGAAGGTTATGGTGCCTTGTCATGTCGGACAGTCCATCACCCTTCTGCCATTCTTTGCTCCCCCTCACCCCTTGAAAGAGGAGAGACTCTTTTGCTTAGACCCCAAAACAGATGCAAACTTTTACATTGATCGTTCTAAGGACTTTGTGGTGTTTTATCGGGTGAAAAGGTATAGAGCAGTGCAGAAAAAAGACCATCATAAGGTGGATAGTCCTCTGTAATAAAATCTGCCACATATTGGCTAATAAGCAGCCCCCGGGCTTACTCGACCACAGCCAAGGCTGCTACCACTGCTTTGACATGCGGGGGCTTGTTCTGGACATCTGTTAGGCAGCAAGATGGGCATTGATTCACACATTCACAAAGCATTACTCCCTTGATAGCCAGTTTCGCCCGGAAGGGCATTTTCTGTGAAGAGAATAATATAAAGATTAACCCCACCAAAATAAAATTCACATTCACGAAAATCAAAAGACCTTTGCAGAGCTCCTTTATTTAAAAAAAAAAACCTGTCCTTTAAAAGATGGGAAGTTTCTACTATATGGGCTTAAAATGAGCCCAAGAGCTGTCCTGGTGTCCACCAAAAGGCATTGAGCCAAACTGAAGGAGCAGATGTAAAAAAGAATTTGGAGACGACTCACTGAGTGCCATTCTGCAGTTCTTTAAAGTAAATGTGGTAGGCGGCACAACATATGGATTACAAGTCGGGAAAAATTATTTCTGAAAGCCCTCTTGAAACTGGGCCAGGGTACCTCACTAGCCACACTGGAGCTACAATTTCGCTTTTGTAGCAATTCTAACAAAATTGATTTGCCATCTGCTATGCTGTGGATTAGACCGGCACAAATGGATAGAATCTTTGTCGTTATGGATCTGGAATACTGTAGGCAGTCTGTGTGGCCCGACCATTTAGAGGGATTATTGTGGAAGATTGAGCGACATGATCTTTGATCTAATCCCAACCTTGTAGACTCCTCTACTGTTTACTGAGTCAAAGATGGCCACTGGTGCTTCCAATTAAAACAGCAACTTCAAAATGTTAGAAGTTATTTCTGTCGGGATACGCATCTCTAAAGACAAAACTAGGATTGAAAACCTGTTCAAATTCGAAAACTCTGGAGTTTTTTTGCACATGGTCTATTTGTTCCAGGTTAGGCGCATTTCTGCTACAAACAAATAAAGTACAGAAGGGCCCTCAAGGCAAAGCAGTAGGGCGTGGCGATTCTAATCATAGGAAAAAGTTAGTACACTGTGATACATTGCTCCAAACAGGTATTTAGTATAGGAGAATTTTACTGCCACTGTTTAGGCATGTGAAGATAAATAATTATTGGGAAACAATGTCTCTATGCTAAAGTACAAATGATTTGCTCAATTTTTGATCCGTTGCACTTTTCTTTAGGACAGCATGGCTACAAAGGAGGGCGCATTCCTGAGTTAGGCCAAGTAAACCTTATGTAGGCACCAGCTATGATGGGCTCCTTTACAGCATTGTTAACATTCAGAGTACATTTTATGTTTAGTCCTCTCAAGCTAAAAGCTGCTGCCACATTGAGTTGGCAGTGTTCAGTGTCATTGATTGTTGCAAGAAATAGTGCATGATCTTATTCTACATGTCATGCGGCATTCTTATCCTTCTTTTTATGCCGTATTTATTATTGCACAGGTACTTTTAGCTGTAATAATAAAGCTCATTGAATTGAGATATGCTTCGCCTGGAGAGCTCCCTGCCATCGGAGCTGTCACTGCAGCCGGAGAGGCTTCCATCGAGGGAAAACCACCGACCTACTGCTGAGGGGGCCATAACTCGGGAAAGCACACGCCACACGGGACTCCAGAGACCAGGAGCCCGTGCGTGACTCTACCAGCGAGGAGGCCCGCCCCACTACACACCGGCGCCATAACTGCTCGCCGGACCCGCTGGCGCGGGTCCCGCTTTGCCTGGAGAGCTCCCTGCCATCGGAGCTGTCACTGCAGCCGGAGAGGCTTCCATCGAGAGAAAACCACCGACCTACTGCTGAGGGGGCCATAACTTGGGGAAAGCACACGCCGCACAGGACTCCAGGAGCCCGTGCGTGACTCTACCTGCGAGGAGGCCCGCCCCACTGCACACCGGCGTATATAATCATATACGTTTCCCGCAGAGCGGGACGTGCGCGGGACGAGCCGGATGAAGCCCGGGCAAAGGGCGGGCTGTCTGTGGCCATCAGAGGTCGGGCGGGCCACCCCTCTAAGCTGTTACAAAGGTGAGCCTATTATTCAATATGGGAAAACGTAATATTAACTCCACTACCCAGCCTACTAAAGCTCCCTATGTTATACCCGCCTCTATCGAAAGCATGCTGGAAGATGCTTTTAATCTAGTCTCCACAGAGATAGCCAATACAGAAAGAAGTCGTCTATGGGATTGTCAAGTTCGTACCGAGAACTCCCAGAACCTCAGCCGATTTGTACGAATGATGCCTTGCCGCTCTCCCCAGTGGTCACAATTATAAAAACTGTCTTGCCGGCCATTCCATCCGCTGTTTCACCAGTGGACTGCAATACAATCACCATCACTGACTCACAGCAAGATCTCACGGCCCTAACTGTCATTCCCACCTCGGCTCCTAGTGATAAGACTGTTGGAGAGAAAAGGAAGAGCGGTCCCACTAAACCAACATTAAATAAGAGGAAACAACCACCTTGTAATAAAGGGCAACCTACTCCACAGAGCATGTGGTCCCGAGGGAAAACCACACCCAGTGGGGGACCTGTCATGGAGATTGTATCCTTAGATGACAGCAACACCGTCGCTGCCTCTACAAGAAGAGAGCAAAACTCTGCCTGTACACAGACTGAGCCAATAACGGGAAGTGCTCCACAGGATAGACTAAATGGGAACTTTATTGAGACCATAGTTGCTTCAATTTTTAAACAAATGGAAAGTCAAATGGACAAACAGTTCAATATGATTTTTAAAAGACTGGACAGATTAGAAAGCCTGGTGAAAAAGGAAGATGTAAAAAGGAAAGGTGCTATTAGTATTGATCAGCTAAGGGGAGACCGATTCCTGAAAGATATGGAGGCTGTCAACAGGGTCATTATGGGGGGAAGACCCACCTGCGGTACATTAGGTACTAAGAGTGTAACCAGGGATAGTGATACAGGGAAAAACCAGCTTCTGCCCTCACAGGGTCCTACTGCAGACACACCTTCTCAGACCGTGTCGCATGTAGCAGATAGGCAGCCCTGTTCCACTGGTGGGGTGGCGGGAGCTCCAACGGGGGACTCCCAACCGGCCTCTGTGAAACCGGGTAAACCCGAAAAAGTCGTTTGACAACGGGTCAACCGATGTCACACGGCCCAAAAAACAATTAGGGCCAGTATTTCATTTACCCCCTGAAGCCTGCCCCTATGCCTTAATCCTAGCAGGAGTCCCCCCCCCGCCCCCTGAAAGAGGATCAAAGTGAGTCTTGGGTTCAGCTGAAAAAATAAGTGCATTGATTGGCTGTCCAGGCACAAAGGTGTCGGGATGCAGATTTCTAGCGAAATCCTGACAGTACGACAGGTAGGTTGGGTTGGTCCCACACCTAAGAACATCAATGGAGATTGTATTGTCATGAATTTCAGGCATCCCTCAACCGTAAAATATATATTAAATAGCAACAATACCCACTTTAGTCCTTCAACCGCTGTGACCCCTCTACCCCTGGGATATTTTTATAGACCTCCACAGAGATCACATAACCCAGTTACACCAATTTACCCATTATTTAACAGGTTTAGTGCCCTATCTGACCTAAAGAGCCAGGGTTGACCATCAACGGGCTCCCCAGATGTCATAGAAAGGCGCATGACCAACGACAACGGCCCCCATGGTAATAATAAACCAAGCACCACTATCACTGTTCCCACGGCTTGTGTGGAGGTAGCATCGCCACGGGAATTAAATACAACTGATCTTGTCACCGTCGTGGTTACCCCTACCGATAGGTTAACCATACTAAGCTGGAACATTGCCGGTCTAAAAGCAAAAATGGAATCCATAGACTAGACTGAATGGATTAATAATTTCGACATCCTAATGTTCCAGGAAACATGGTGTACCAGTAGTCTGCTCCTTGAAGGCTATACTTGCCATAACTCCATTGTACCATGCCCGGCCGTGGGACGACCCAGTGGAGGCTTATCAATATGGGTAAAGATCACCGCAGGAGGCAAAACTAAAACCTTGGAGACCAATGATGAGAATTTCCAGGCTTTAATCTTTTCCAGTAGGATTAAATTGTGTTTAATTAATTTTTATAATAATGATTTTATATCACAACCGAATAATAACTTTATAAGGCTGTTTGATTTTATTGATAAAATTGTGGATGGACAAACCTACGGTAAATTAGATGGAATCATCCTATTCACAAGGGAAACGCCAACTCAGCTGCCCCTTTTGGTCGGGTGCTACCCTGTAAAAGAGGGGAGGAATTACTAGCCACTCGTGACCTAGTCAATGTTATGGAGATAGCCAGTCGCATCATGGGCGAAGGCCCTTTGGCCACATACACAGGGCGCGGCTGCTCCTCCACAATTGACTATGTATTCATATCCTCTCTACTTGTGGACTGTTTAATAAAGGCTGACGTCCCTAGCACTGTATACAGCGATCATAATCCAATTCTGACTATTTTTAAATCTATTAAAAGATTGGATAAATGACAGGAAATAGGTTAATCTCAGGGTAATCTCGAAGGGGATAGACAATAAGGGGCTTTTAGTGCGCATTATTAACAAGTACCCTCAACTGGTTGAAATCTGTTTATCCAGCGAACACAAAGTTCCTGAAATTATTGAGGCTTTTGCACGGCTATGTGTGGCTTTTAAAAAGGAGATTTCCAAACCAGTCACACGTCCTTGCCAAGATCCTAGGTGGTTTGATAGCTCCTGTTCCAAAGCAAACCGGGAACTACGGGAGGCACTCTCAGCAGAACCACGGGACCAGTCCCTGATAAGACTACTGAGGACACACTATAAGCGTGCCACAAAAACTCGGGCTGAAGAGCTACTGAAGGACCAGTGGGAATCGCTTGCCTGCACAGCCGTACTGAAAGATGTTGCCGGGTTTTGGGGCGAGGTCAAATCTTTGAGGTCTATAGGATCAAACATTACCCCCATTAATTGTAATATAACAGGTAAAATGTGGGAAGATCATTTCTCAAACATTTATGCTGCGCCTTGCACATCAGCTGACATCATCTACCCAGTCATCGCACTTAAAATAACGATAATGGAGGTGGAAGACGCTATAAATCAAAGTACAGGTAACAAAGCACCTGGTCCTGATGGACTATCCATCGATCAAATTAAATCAGAGCCTGAATTTTGGTCACCTCTATTGTGTAACATTTTTAACAACTTGTCCCATACCCCTGCCCCAGAAACCTGTTCTAATAGTACCATTGTCACCATCTTCAAGAAGGGTGACAGACTCAATCCTAGTTGTTATCGTCCGATATCTTTAATTGATAACACCTTGAAGATTCTAAGAAGAGTCATTTTTAATAAGATCAGGGCATGGGGGGAGGACAATAAGATTTTACACTCGTGTCAGTTGGGTTTTAGAAGCAACGTGGGGACTGTGGAGCAAGGTCTGAACTTAAACCTAATAAAGGGCAAATACACTATAGCCAAAAAAGTCCCATTGTATTTGGGTTTTATGTATTTAAGTTCTGCTTTTGATTTTGTTAACCGCTCTCGATTATGGGTGGTTCTTTTAAATTATGGGTTGGATAAAGCACTTGTATATTTCTTGGCCCACCTGCACAGTGACTTGAAAGCTCGCGTTAGGATAAACAATGAAGGGGAGGTTTCAGGGGACATTTTAATAGGCAGGGGGGTTAGACAAGGTTGTGTCTTAGCCCCCCTGCTTTTTTGTTGTTGTATATAAATGAATTAAGTAATTCACTGTCCAAACTAACAAGTGACGTCCCCAGCATTAAAGGTACACTACTCCCCGTTCTTTTATACGCGGATGATGCGGTCCTTATGGGCCGCACACCCAAAGCACTGCGCACTTAAATAACTGGCTTTGTCTTTTATGTGGCAGATCTTGGCCTGTGCACTAATTTTAATAAATCATACATAATGTCGTGTGGGCCCAAAAAACATAGCATCCAGCATATTGCGTCAGGAAGCGACGCCCTAAAAAGCACTAGCACTTTCCCCTACCTAGGACTGATGTTCTCAAATACAGGATCTTGGCAGCCCCATGTGGCGCATGGGAGGAATAAACTGGGTAAGGCAATAAATACTATAATCAGCCTTCAACAGCCTAAACGTGCTGAGGTAGTAATCCCGCTACTACAAATTTACAGAACTCAATGCCTATCTACGGCAACCTATGGCGCAGAGGTGTGGGAGTACTCAAATAGCGCAAATATACAGATTGAAGAGAACAGATTCTATAAAAAGGTCCTGGGGGCGTCTATTTCAGCACCCAATTATGTTTGCCATAGGGAGTTGAATCTTTCTTATGTGGAGGATTTCATCAGGTCAAGGCCGGCATTATTTTGGTTAAAAATATGGCGGAACCTTGCTGCTTCTCTGACCCAAGAAATAATCACGGATTGTTAAAGGTGTGACAGGGCAAATTACATACCCTGGTTAGGGGCAGTAAAAAGAAGCTTAGTAAGCGTGGACATGGAGTACTTATTTTCCTCCCCCCAGCCATTGATCAAGCACAACATATGCTAGTAAGAGGGGCATTATATAATTTATATCAGAAAGAAAGAGAAACGTCTGAGCATCACAAACCGGCCATCATAAGATATATCCCCCTTCTGGCACAGTGTGGCAGGCATAACAACATGCCGCAGGGGTACCTCAGAAAAAACCTGGGGAGGTGGAACAGAAGTTTGCTCTTTCGTCTCAAGGACGGGAGTATTAAATATTCCTTATCATTCCCATTGGGCTTCAATAAAAACCTGGAAAATCTGCAATGTCCCAGTAACCTAGGGTGTAAACAAACTTTGTTACACTTTTTGTTTTTCTGTGGTTTCTATGCTAGATATACAAAACATTACCTAATTCCCTACTTTAAAGAACATGCTGTGGTGGATTTTAATCTAGCATTTAAGGAATTAATGCTGTTAAGCTGTGTTGAAGTAATTTTTAGAGTAAGATGCTTCCTCCAATCTGCGATACGTTCACGAGCAACTATGAACACGCCTTGATAAACGGAATCATTTGCACATTATTGCGGTTTTGAATAAGAGCTTGAACGTTTATTTATTGCACACTTGCACTATGCAGCAGTCCCCACTGTACATTTGATGACACTTATTATAAAACGTGTGTTATATAATGTTTGCACTCAGCCAATTAGTTTACATTGTGTTTACATCTGAGTGTCAGCCTAGATCATAAAGTATGAGGTATTTTTATATAATGCTATTATTAGATCGCTCCCACCCAACATAGACTGTTAGGCAACCATCGCACAGATCGGTTGTGTTATTTTTAAATTGTTTTTAAATTGTCTTAAATTGTTTATTATGAGGATTGTTGTGACGATTATGTACTTTTATGGATGTTTTTATATCCGAATAAAGATCCCCTTTGACTTTGACTTTTTGAGATATGCTAGGCTACTTTGTTAAGAACACCACATACTTTTCTGAAGCATTATTGTGCATACACATGTTTTTCCTGCATAGGTATCTTTTCTAGACTCACAGTCACCTTACCGTCTTCTCATGTTAAGCTGTGATTACCAACCTCCTTTATTCATCTGAGGTATGGAAATATAGAAGAGGTCTCTGTGAGTGAACTTTAGGCCGCTCCATCCCAAGTACCCAAGAGGCTTCCACAGTCGGGGATTAATTTAAAGCATATGTTTCTGTGAAACATAGAACCATGGAGAAGTCTAGTAACAGGTAACTACTTTAACATGGTGAATTTTTGTTTGATATTTCAGGTTATGGAATTGTTTTATAGCTTTATATCTGCATGGCTTTTACCATCTTTGCAGAATGTCAAACGTGTACACATCTGCTGAATTTTTTAGACAGTTATCACCTTATTTAGAGTGTGGCGTATGGCATACTCCATCACAAACCTGGTGCATTTCCAATCCAGAGTATTGCAAGGGCATTATATGCCACTACACTTTGACTGCGGCGGATAGGCTAGCCATCACCTTTCTGACTGCGTATCCGATCTGCCAAACTCAAAATCAGGCACAGTTTTAAACACTATTTGTAGTATGCTGTTCGTAATTAAGTTTAATCTAATTGACAATATTATCTTCAATGTAATTCAAGTATAAGCGAAGTGATTTTTAATTATATATATTTTTGTTAAAAGTTTCATACTACAGACAAGAAGTTTCCAGATCTCCCTGGTTTAGAAGACTTGGGCATTGTTCCAACTCCCGTCGAACAGAAAGCCATTGAAGTTCTTCGTCGACATCGGAGATACCGTTGGTTGGAAGCTGAATTGGAGGAAGCCAGGCCAGCAAAACCAGTCAACTTTTAATATCCTGTTCGGTGACCTAACATTCTTCTAGTCTGCAGACCGTGATAGCATTGGCATGCTTTTTCGGGATTTGTGCACCCTACTTCCTGTACATATGAAATTAAGTCTATATTAAAATTGTCAGACATATTTTGTGTGTTTATTGTATTCCCGGAAATGAATGACATAATCGGTAACCACGTTCTTTCTAACCTGTCGCAGGAATACTGTTTTTTGTGCTTTAATACTGCATTTATATAAAAAAAAATCGACATTACGTTACAGCTTTCAGTGAGCTAATAACAGCAATACTTCACGTCAGTCAGACCGAGCGAAGGAGGCATGGAAAAGCAGCAGGAAGCATGTCATCTTTCAGCTATTTCTTGAAAGTAGTTAAAACAATTGACATACAATGGGAAGACTAGACAAACAAAAATGATGCAGGAGGAGCTTGCTATTGTAGTAATTCAATAATCTGAAGGATCCAAACATTGAAGCGTTACAAGAAAAAGGAAGGGAGGCTCAGCAATGATTAAATGTAGCGCGCTGGCATAGTTTTAATATGTCCTGCATTAGCAAGATAGTAGCATGTAATACATTTTGTACTGTAAAAAATATGCTGCAAGCACAGTTGTGTTTTTTCTCCGATTCATGTTATTCATTGCACTAAACCCGACTGGTAGACTTCAGGGTAGAGTTGTCACAGTCTTGATGTTAGCAGTGCTTGTATATGCGCACTGCCAAGAGGGTCCCACAGGTATAAATCAGTTTTTCCTGCGGTTGACCGTGGGTCGTCTTTGGCTGCAACATAGAGGCGCACTTCTTGTGAAATTCAAATGTGTATGAGATATGATGTATAACAAAGTAAACTAACATGAATACACTTGGAGGGCTTCCTACCTGCGGGCAGACGCTGCTACACTTGCTCCTGGGTCCCTGACGCTGTAGTCTCGCCGCCACCGCATTCCACCTCGCGGCTTGAGACTACAGCTCCCAGGGTGCTTTGCGGCCACTTCCTGCTTCCGGCCACAGCGCGCCCGGAGGCGCTACTTTAACAGGACGCTCCCTCGGTGGAGCGGGGGCGGACAAACACTTGGAAGGCTTCCTACCTGCGGGCAGACGCTGCTACACTTGCTCCTGGGTCCCTGACGCTGTAGTCTCGCCGCCACCGCATTCCACCTCGCGGCTTGAGACTACAGCTCCCAGGGTGCTTTGCGGCCACTTCCTGCTTCCGGCCACAGCGCGCCCGGAGGCGCTACTTTAACAGGACGCTCCCTCGGTGGAGCGGGGGCGGACAAACACTTGGAGGGCTTCCTACCTGCGGGCAGACGCTGCTACACTTGCTCCTGGGTCCCTGACGCTGTAGTCTCGCCGCCACCGCATTCCACCTCGCGGCTTGAGACTACAGCTCCCAGGGTGCTTTGCGGCCACTTCCTGCTTCCGGCCACAGCGCGCCCGGAGGCGCTACTTTAACAGGACGCTCCCTCGGTGGAGCGGGGGCGGACAAACACTTGGAGGGCTTCCTACCTGCGGGCAGACGCTGCTACACTTGCTCCTGGGTCCCTGACGCTGTAGTCTCGCCGCCACCGCATTCCACCTCGCGGCTTGAGACTACAGCTCCCAGGGTGCTTTGCGGCCACTTCCTGCTTCCGGCCACAGCGCGCCCGGAGGCGCTACTTTAACAGGACGCTCTCTCGGTGGAGCGGGGGCGGACAAACACTTGGAGGGCTTCCTACCTGCGGGCAGACGCTGCTACACTTGCTCCTGGGTCCCTGACGCTGTAGTCTCGCCGCCACCGCATTCCACCTCGCGGCTTGAGACTACAGCTCCCAGGGTGCTTTGCGGTCACTTCCTGCTTCCGGCCACAGCGCGCCCGGAGGCGCTACTTTAACAGGACGCTCACTCGGTGGAGCGGGGGCGGACAAACACTTGGAGGGCTTCCTACCTGCGGGCAGACGCTGCTACACTTGCTCCTGGGTCCCTGACGCTGTAGTCTCGCCGCCACCGCATTCCACCGCGCGGCTTGAGACTACAGCTCCCAGGGTGCTTTGCGGCCACTTCCTGCTTCCGGCCACAGCGCGCCCGGAGGCGCTACTTTAACAGGACGCTCCCTCGGTGGAGCGGGGGCGGACAAACACTTGGAGGGCTTCCTACCTGCGGGCAGACGCTGCTACACTTGCTCCTGGGTCCCTGACGCTGTAGTCTCGCCGCCACCGCATTCCACCTCGCGGCTTGAGACTACAGCTCCCAGGGTGCTTTGCGGCCACTTCCTGCTTCCGGCCACAGCGCGCCCGGAGGCGCTACTTTAACAGGACGCTCCCTCGGTGGAGCGGGGGCGGACAAACACTTGGAGGGCTTCCTACCTGCGGGCAGACGCTGCTACACTTGCTCCTGGGTCCCTGACGCTGTAGTCTCGCCGCCACCGCATTCCACCTCGCGGCTTGAGACTACAGCTCCCAGGGTGCTTTGCTGCCACTTCCTGCTTCCGGCCACAGCGCGCCCAGAGGCGCTACTTTAACAGGACGCTCCCTTGGTGGAGCGGGGGCGGACAAACACTTGGAGGGCTTCCTACCTGCGGGCAGACGCTCCTACACTTGCTCCTGGGTCCCTGACGCTGTAGTCTCGCCGCCACCCCATTCCACCTCGCGGCTTGAGACTACAGCTCCCAGGGTGCTTTGCGGCCACTTCCTGCTTCCGGCCACAGCGCGCCCGGAGGCGCTACTTTAACAGGACGCTCCCTCGGTGGAGCGGGGGCGGACAAACACTTGGAGGGCTTCCTACCTGCGGGCAGACGCTGCTACACTTGCTCCTGGGTCCCTGACGCTGTAGTCTCGCCGCCACCGCATTCCACCTCGCGGCTTGAGACTACAGCTCCCAGGGTGCTTTGCGGCCACTTCCTGCTTCCGGCCACAGCGCGCCCGGAGGCGCTACTTTAACAGGACGCTCCCTCGGTGGAGCGGGGGCGGACAAACACTTGGAGGGCTTCCTACCTGCGGGCAGACGCTGCTACACTTGCTCCTGGGTCCCTGACGCTGTAGTCTCGCCGCCACCGCATTCCACCTCGCGGCTTGAGACTACAGCTCCCAGGGTGCTTTGCGGCCACTTCCTGCTTCCGGCCACAGCGCGCCCGGAGGCGCTACTTTAACAGGACGCTCCCTCGGTGGAGCGGGGGCGGACAAACACTTGGAGGGCTTCCTACCTGCGGGCAGACGCTGCTACACTTGCTCCTGGGTCCCTGACGCTGTAGTCTCGCCGCCACCGCATTCCACCTCGCGGCTTGAGACTACAGCTCCCAGGGTGCTTTGCGGCCACTTCCTGCTTCCGGCCACAGCGCGCCCGGAGGCGCTACTTTAACAGGACACTCCCTCCGCGTCGCGGGACGCGCGCGGGCGGGCGCCCGGCTAAGCCCGGGCAAAGGGCGGGCCCTCTGTGGCCCTCAGAGGCCAGAAGAGGTCGGGACGGGCCACCTCCTTTGGTCGTCTAAGAAGAGGTAAATCCACTGACTGCCCACTCCACTGACTATCTCATCTGGCTTGACATTGTTCCCATACCATTAAGGGAGTGGTTACATAATATATCCCCCTGGTTGAACTTATGCCTTAAGTACAGTTGTTTGTTTTTTCCCCTACCACATTGCTCACCTTAAACAGACCCCCACCAGCATGGATCCTTTTTCCAAAACGTCCAGCACAGTGCCTAATCCCTCTTGGCTAGACGATTTAAACAATATGTGTAATATCAGGTACACCCTTCTTACTTCACCCGATCTGGTATCTACCAGCAGTCCACTAGCTCATAGCGCTAGTTCACAGGGGCTTCTACCGACTTCCGTAGAGGTAAATGCAAAAAGTACAACTCCTGTTAAGGTCACATCTGGTAAAAGGAAACATGACGGGGTTGGACTAAGTGGGTCCCAAACCAAAACATCAAAACTGGAGAGTGTATCATCAGATTTAAATCCGCCCGTTAACATGGCTCTGTTAACTCCAGAGTTGGGCAAAAAACTAGATGACCCAGCATCCTCTCCCCAATTGGTTTTACTGACCATGATTGAACAGTTGATCAAAACTATTATCCACCCCCTGATCGACAAAATTAACATCTTGGGGGATAGACTAACGGGGATTGAGGACATTGTTAAACTCAATCAGGCATACACTGTAACATCTAAGTGTTCACCCCAGGCTGGTCTCCCTAATCTACCCAAACATACTATGCAAAACACAGTTTCTCCAACACAAGTATCAGTCTCCACTACTGTGTGCTCACTTGACCCTAAAGCACCACCCATACCTGCCCCAGGTCGCAAAGTTGAGCCTAGATTAAAAAGTACCAAGACCCCTCGTATTAATCTTCCCCCAGAGGCCGCTCCATTCGTGTCCATCCTGTCGGGGGTCCCTCCCCTGACACATGGAAAATCTGAGAGAACCAGCGATTTGCTAAATAAAGTTCAGTTTTGGCTATCGAAAAATAGACCCTTACCCCATAACCTTGATGGCAGGATAGTCAGCGTGAGGAGAGTGGGATGGTTGGGTCCCCTTCGAAAAGATATCCGTGGGGATCTGGTACTTATCAGATTTAGGAGTAGACAAGTTGTCCCCTATCTCCAGTCATGGCAGCCCCAAGAAGGTAATGGTCCTATCACAACCTGGGACCTACATGACTTCTACCCTATTGAAACATATACCCCCTACTGGAAACAAACTGCCGATCACTACACTCAGCTGGGTTACAGATCCAGTCCACCTAATGAGCGCAGTTTCCTCTTTTCTAACCTTTTTCCGCATAGCCTTTTTAAGTATAGCAACTTACCTCATTTTAATCCTCTCACGCCTTATTACAACTGTCAATATTTGGCGGGTGTATACCATGCAAATCTTTATTGACATAAATAACAACTGGGTTAGCTAAATCTACTTAACCTATCGTGATCATGTTGCTTTTAAAATGTATGTTGTTTGCAAAATTATGTTTTTTTTTTAAACTGTATGCTTTTATGATTGAAACAAAATCGAATAAAGCTTAATGATGATGATGATGAATACACTTGAAGGAATGAAGAATTTAACAGTCCAAACTGTAAAATAATTAATATAATTAGCTAAGTGGATTAATAGTAAAAAAAGCTCGTTAGACCCAAAGTTCAAAAAAATAATTAATGGAAGAAAACATGGAGGTCAATCCATTTAATTTTAGTCAAGAGAAATAGCTAAAGTCCTCATTTTTGCTTTTCATCTTTGAATTCCTCTAAAGAAATATAATACTGGAACTAGCTCTGAAGCTGATAGAAGTCCATATCGAAAAGCTCCTCAGACTGCATGATGTTTCTACTCATTTATTTTAATTTTAGCCGAGCTGGTCTGTGATAATGCTTTTTTCTTTTTTGCCTCTTTTTATTTCAAACTATACAAATATATGTGGGATTGGTTTCAAACATGTTTATTCTGAGCCTACCTCCATTTTTTTTTAAAGTCTGGCCCACCCCCTCTAAAATGTTATGGCAAGAATTGGGGGAGTATGAGATAATATCAGGGGTACTTTTCTGTAACTCAAAATCTGCACTAAATGTGAGCAGTATAAAAGAGCAAATACGTCACACAAAAGTTGACCAAAAACTGCACCACATAATCAGGGGGCTGTGAGCTCCTCACACTCCTGGGCCCCAATGCAACTCTACCTGCTGCACTAATAATAGCTGCAGCTCTGTGTAGCAGACTGTGTCTCTGCCTTTCCCACCCGGCCTGGCCATCGCTCCAATCCTAAACCAGACTTTCTGGGCCTTTTGGGAAAAAAATGAGCTCCTGCGTGTTGCCCCCACTTTGCAGCTACGGTTTCCTCCGCTCTATCGCTAGCAAGGCCCTGCGCCTCTTTTGGAAAGTAGGTCAGTCATGATTCTGATGCAGTGGGCCTCTCAACCCCCTGGGACCCGCATCCACTTTACCTACTTCACTAATGATAGCTACTGCCTTGCGAAACAGGCAGTCTCCTCTGCTCTTTGTTAAAAAACATGGGCGCCGATCTTGTGGCGTACCCCTTTTGTCATTTCTGTGAGGCCTGAAGCTAAGCTGTCTCTTATGCTGCAATATTCACCTCCCATGGGCCATTGGTATGAGGCTGAAAATACTGGCACTGCAAGGGTGCACTGGAGCCTTATGCAAACAAAAAAAGGATAGTAAAACAGCCATAATTGGGGTTTAGTTTGCCCCTCAAACCCCTGGGCTTCAGTATCACTGCACCTGCAGCATCAATAATACCTACAGCCTTATAAAACAGGCTTTGTCCTCTGCCCACTACACAGTGCTATTACTCATGCTGATTGCCCCTTTGGCTTATAAAAAAAGTAACTAAAGCACCACAACTTATCCCCCCCTTTCCTGGTGCTAGGGCCTAGTTCCATGTGCAACAAGGTTGAACTGGGCTCTAATACATGCAAGGAAAATGGGCATCCACTCCACTTTTTGCTAGTTAGCTCTTGGTCCCAGTGCCACTGCACCTGCTACATTAATGGCTGTGCTAGCGCTTTCATAAAAAGAACAGCCCTAATGTGTTGCCCATGTTTTTCCATTTGTAGATGGAAACATTAACCCCCAGATAGCACCCCTCCTATGGGGCATGTCTTTGATGTTATCCATGGCTCTCGCTCTTTTCCTCTTTCTTCTGAGTCATTACTCTGAAGCCCCAGGGGTCTGGATGATCAGGGCTCTGCTTCTGAATTCGACTCTATAGGCTGCCCTCCAGCTTCCCGGAAAGGACATCTGCATGTTGAAGTGGGCAGGATTTGCAGGGACTGATGTACATATTTTTTTTCTTCACAAAACCAGTTCCCATACTTTATGTTAAACAAAATAGAAACAGCCATCCCTCAATGGTTAATGTGGACCTTGCAGTGCCTCTCGGTGAAAGTGAAAGGGGCGGGGATGGGTATCTCATGCGCTATAAAGTCGAGGGTGGGCCACAGAGGTAAAGAAGAAATAGGCCTTCTCACCGAGGTGTTTGCTACCTGAAAGAAATATAAATGTGTTCAATTGGTTTATCACCAAATGTAAGGACTGATTGGGACCCAGTATAAGCCTTTTACTTGAAGTTTCATAATGACAAGTAACATGATGGTGTTGGGTTCTGTAAAGTGTCCTTTTAATGGATACTTATAAAAATGCTTGCACTCAGTACAGTCTGATTACCTATTACGAAATACATGCTTTGAAAGCACATCTTTTATCTTAAACACTAAACCAAGAGCCACTGGATTTATGGAGTTTTGTGGCATTTTTGCATAAATTATGGGCCTGCCATATTTGCCACATAATACATCATCTGGTGTATAAGCTGCAGATTTTTAAAAATAGTTTTTAGCTCAAACAGATCAAAAGTTTTTAAAAATGTGGTGACTGGTTCCCATGCAGCAGAAGGCCTTCACAAAGGTTAACTGAGGTTAAAGAAGTAATACTATGAAAAAACATGGCACATTATTTCACCTACTTTGCCTTTTCTTATTGCATAATTTCGTCAACTCTCTTGTATAATTTGTCTCTCCCCTGACAGATAATTTCAGTGGCTCTGACTAAATCATTGTGCAGCAGCCTATCTTACATTGGGTGTATTAAAGTTTTAAAATAATGATTTGCATATTCAAGTCAAGTCAGTAGTTCTTATTCAGCCAATATAGACCATAAAAGCACATATAAAAACATAAATATAGAATCTGCCCAGATCTCCGCTGCTGAAGTTTGCTCCACCTGACAACTCATGCTGCTCCCCGAGGAAATCCGCCAGCTCTTTTTGGAATCTGCTTAGGTCCTGCGGCACTCATCGGTGGCGCGTGTATACAAATGGGGGGACAAAAATGGGAAGCTACTCCACAACCTGGTCTCCTACCCCAAAGCCGGCCGCATAATCCCAGAGGTCCAGGATGCGGCTGACACTCATCTTACTTCACAGGCTATCGCACAGGCCTTTGCGGGCTACTACGCCAGATTGTATGCGGCCCAGCCTCCTGATGTCTCCCTGACAGAAATGTTGACGGAGGCTCGAACCCAACTGACTCGTCTTCCCCAGCCAGTCTCGGAGACCCTGGATCTCCCCTTTACCCCTTAGGAGATACATGGGGCTACTCACTCCTACTCTCGTGTAAGACGCCGGGGCTGGATGGCTACCCTCAGGAATATTATGCGACCTATCGCGACCTCTTGGTCCCTTACCTGGTTGACCTGTTCCACCAAATGGTGGAAGTGGGGTTCCCCCCTCTCCTCCGGAGACCGATATGGCCACCATTTGTGGTCCTTCCCAAAACACAACCTCCTTCCCTCTCCTGCGCGGATTATTTCCCCATTTCCCTCATCAACACTGAGGTGAAAGTCTTTGCCACTGCCTTGGTCCAGCGCCTCCGCCCCCTTTTGCATGATTTGGTCCACCCCGACCAATGCGGCTTTATGCCTGCCCGTGGTACCTGGCATTGCATACCCCATCTTCATCTCGCCCTCGCTCACCGCCATCAACTTACCCCATATTTGGCCCTGGTTTTCATTGATTTTGAAAAAGCCTTTGACCCAGTCGACTGGAGCTATTCAGACGATGTGCTGTAGGTGATGGGATTCGACCTCCCATTCCCGCGTTTCTTCTGAGTCTTGTATTCTAGTCCTAGAGCACGGGTTTTAATTAATGGTGTACTTTCAGAGGCATTTCCCATCCAGAGGGGCACCCGCCAAGGCTGTCTGCTCTTGACGCTTTTATTTGCAATAGCAATGGAGCCCTTGGCCACTCTCATTCGCAATGATCCCGGTGTCAAATATTGGGCCTGGGATCCTCGTTAAGTTGACAAAGTCGCCCTTTATGCTGATGTCATATTCCTTTTCTTAGCAGACCCTGAGGATTCAGGCCCACGATGCTTGGAAGTCCTCTCCGCCTTTGCGCGAGTTTCTGGCCTACGGCTCAATCCGGCGAAATCCACCTTGGCACCCTTTCATCCATCCCGGCCCTGTTTCGATTGGCAAACAAATATTCCCCTGCGTAGGCAGTCCTTAAAGTACTTGGGTGTCTGGGTAACCTTACTCCCCGAGCTCGAATGGGCCCTCAATTTTACGCCCCTGGTTACTAGGACCAAGGCAGACCTCAAACAATGGCAATCCCTGCCTCTTAATCCCCTGGGCAGAAGTGCGCTTTTTAAAATGATGGTTCTCCCCCGTTTTTTATATATTCTTCAAAACATAACCTTTCACCTTCTGGGGAGCTGGTTCCGCGAGATTGTTGGGTTGCTTACCCAGTTCTTATGGTAGGGCGGGAGGCCTTGCTTGGCCTTGGCGCAGTGTGGCATACCTCCCTATGATGGGGGAATGGGAGTGACCAAACTTCACCTTTATTATTTGGCCACAAGACTTATTGTAGTGCACGACTGATTCGACGGTAGCTGGTCCGACCCGGCGTACCAGGTCGAGCTCGGGTCGATGGACTTTCCATTACTCGCCTACTGTTAGGGGGTTCCCATACCACAGGTCCTTCCCTCCTTCCCTCTATCACTAGGGCTGTCCAATTGGCCTGGCGCAGTGCCCTGCGTCACACAAAATGGGATGGAAGGCTTACCCAACAAACGCCCCTGTGGCGCGGTACCTGGCTGAGTGAGACTTTAGCCCTACAGGACTTTTGCCAATGGGACCGCATTGGGATCGCTTCTTGGAGACGTCTGGGTCGGAGACCACATCAGAGCCTTTTCGGATTTGCAACAGCGCTACTCCCTCCATGCTTCCCAGTTCTTCAAATACCTGCAACTGCGACACGCTCGACATAGACACATTACCTCTCCCACCTCCCTCCCTGTATTCAGTCCCCTTGAGGCCCAAGTTATGATGGGGAACATGGGTAGGGGTGGGGTGTCGCAAATTTACCGCTCTCTAGTGAATAACAGCCCAGCGACCTTCGACTCACTGCACGCCCGATGGGAGGAGTGGCTGGGTACCCTGGAGGATGCAGACTGGCCGGACGAACTCATGGCCCCCAAAACCCTGACGACCTCTTCCAAACTGCGCCTCATTCATCTCTACTACTTACACATGGCTTTTGTAACCCTGCACATTTATACAGAGCTGGCTGAGACCCTCCCAGACTTGTGCAAGATGTGACCATGCACTGGCCAATTTCTACTACATGGTCTGGCAATGCCCCGCCATCACGTCATTCTGGGCGGAAATAGAGCTCGAGCTCATGCAGACCCTGGGGTGGGTCGTTCCCCATGATCCGGTGCGTCTACTCCTAGGTGCGTTTGATGGCTTGGACAGCTCTCGGGCGGACAAACTATTTTTGGGAAATGCTTTGGCGGTGGCAAAAGAGACATTGCAGCGCTTTGGTCTCAGGTTAGGCCTCCTACCCTACGGAAGAGGAGGCGGGGTGTGGACTGGTGTGGGACCCAAGAGGAACCCCTCTTTGTGGCCCGGGGTTTCCCTGAATTGTTTGGAAACATCTGGGGTAAATGGTTCAATCTTTTGTCTTGATTCCGGGGGCGGTGTGTCATGTGCTGTGCTCATCCGACCCTTGTATTTATATCTGAAACCCGATAAGCAGGTCTATGGCTCCAGCCTTATTATAGATTACAAAAGTGTAGTGCCTGATTGTGCTGTCAATGTAATTGTGTGGATTTCTATAAATGCCCAAAAACTTGATTATCAAAAAATCCCACAAATATAACATAAAATAACATTTTGGTGCCTGTGGTGATTTCGATAAACAGCATAGGGGACTCGTCCAACAGGAACATGACAAAAAAAACCTCAGATTTGGGTCTGCTATAATAGCAGGAAGTAATCGAGGTCACCAAAAAAACATCTATCTAGTCATGGCAATTAAAATTCCATTATGAAAGTTCTTTTGAGTGAGTTACAGTGTTGCACTGAAGCATAGGTTATAACAAAAACATTCATATGAACTGCAGGTGCAACGTTACAGTACCAAAAACACAAAGTGCAAACAGGCCATCCCATGTCCTGACCTGTAAAAAGCTATCCAAGAAAATATAAAATATCACAATAAAACCTCTTCTGTAGTGAGAGCTACATCTGATCAGTGAAAATCACCTTGAGGTACTGAAGGCTAAGCAGCTTGCGCATTGTTACCAGACACCCTCACGCCCAGCTCCATTGACTTTAAGCCTAATGTCCAAAGATCCAGATACTATTTTTTTTTAACAATGTTTTGACTAGGGGCCCTATGACAGGACTGCTGTGTGTGGCAGTGAAAGTGGTCTTGGGGATGTACGAACATTTGTACGTATGAATAGGATAAATGTGTTTTGAGGACAGAGCCTATGTTGTATGTACTTGTGGCATTCGGCATATGCGCACATTATAATACAAACCTATAACTATTTTTTTTTAAAGAGAGAAATTTAAAGTTCAGAAAATAGATCTGAAAAAATGTTCATGATATTGAAAGTATTTTGGCAGTATACATTTTTCCCTCTTAAAATAATGGCTGTATTTTTCAGTTATAAAGATGGCATCCTGTCACTCGGTGCAAGATTCCTGCTGTGTGTAAAAGCAACACTTTGAAATGGGAGAAAATTAAATCAAAGGGTTACCGTTCTGTTTATATGGATTTAAATTGAATCCCATTTCCAAGTGTCAAATTTAGAAACACCAGGCATCTTGTTCCCAGTAGCTTGTAGACAAGGTGCCAATTTATAACAGAAAAATACAGCAATTTGTTTCTAAATGGGAGGAATGTATTGAACAAACGTGCTTAATAAATCATTAAGACATAATTGGCTTAATTGAAAGTGGAGAAAAACATTAAGACTTAATTTTTCATAGAATCATCTTTTTTCACTTGCAATTTCTCCCATTTAAAACAAGCATTTGCAATGCAATAGGTCTCGCAATAATTAAGTTGGAGCAATTGGCATTGCTAAATATTGCAACATCAATTGCAACAAAAGTCTATAAATTGTAGGTCAAAAAAATGTGTATTTATTTTTGTAGCAATGATGGCATGCTGCGCTTTAGAGGAATATGTTTGAAAGTAAAGTGCGCCATACTGCGATTGCTACAATAGTTAATTGTGGATGCGTTAACAATTGATGTGTGCACTGATGGCTGGTGGTGTGTGTGCCTGTAGAAATTGTGCACTGATGGCTGGTGGTGTGTGTGCCTGGTGGAAGTGTGCACTGACGGCTAGTGGTGTGTATGCCTGGTGAAAGCGTGCACTGATGGCTGGTGGTGTGTGTGAGCCTGGTGAAAGTGTGCACTGGCGGCTGGTGGTGTGTGTGCCTGGTGGAAGCTTGCACTGACGACTGGTGGTGTTTGTGCCAGATGCAAGCGTGCGCTGACGACTGATGGTGTCTGTGCCTGGTGAAAATGTGCGCTGACGGTGTGGTTGTGTGTGTGGCTGTATGTGTGGTTGTGTGTGTATGTGGTTTGTGTGTGTGTTTGTGTGTGCATTTGTATGAGTGGTTGTGTGTGTGGGGTTGTGTGTGGTTGTGTATGTGTGGCTGTGTGCGGTTGTGTATGTGTGGCTGTGTGTGTGGTTGTGTATGTGTGGTTGTATGTGTGGTTGTGTGTGTGGTTGAGTGTGTGTGTGGTTGTGTGTGTTGTGTTTGTGGTTGTGTGTGTGTGGTTGTGTGTGTGTGGTTGTGTGTGGTTGTGTGTGTGTGGTTGTCTGTGTGTGTGTGGTGTGTGTGTGGTTGTAGTTGTATGTGTGGTTGTGTGTGTAGTTGTGTGTGTGTGTGGTTGTGGTTGTATGTGTGGTGGGGTGTGTGGTGTGGTTGTGGCTATGTGTGTGGTGTGGTTGTATGGTTGTGTGTGGAGTTGTGTGTGGGGTTGTGTGTGTGGTTGTGTGTGTGGTTTTGTGTGTTTGGGTGTGAGGTTGTGTGTGTGTGTGTGGTTGTGTGTGTGTGTGTGTGTGTGTGTGCGTGTGTGGTTGTGTGTGTAGTTGGGTGTGTTTGTGTGTGTGGTTGTGTGTGGTTGTGTGTGTGGTTGTGTGTGTGTGTGGTTGCATGTGTGGTTGTGTGTGTCCATTACTGGTCTTTCATGGCCGAGGCCATGAGGAATGAGTAATGGCAGGTGGGCCATGTGCACTTATACGGCTTTTATCCGGTGTGCAGCTTCATGTGGTTGTTCAGAGCCTGGTTGTTCAGAGCCCACTTCTAGGTAAAACATCTGTCACAGAGGCTGCATGTAAATTACCTGCACAAAGAACAAAGCAAAAAAAACAGGTGCACTTAAAAAGAGCAGTTAATACAATACACACAAGCCCAGGGGCGCAAGGTCCTTTTAGCCTCAAGTCTTCTAAATGCACCGACTTTTGGGAAGAGAATTGCAGGCCTGGTCTGTCGTGTCTGTATAAAGCAGGCATTGATTTTTCTGTCAAGGTCTGGCACTTCAGCCATTTATTCTCTACTTTGCGGTTGGGGCCAACGGGTTTCAAAAATTCTGTTACAGTCCAGTCACCCCTGAGGCAAATGTGAGAATAGATTTCATCTGTACAGACCTACACCACTTATCCAGGGCACGGGCTGTCAGAGCACAGGCTAAATGTAAAGCTAAGTAAAACCAAAGGAAATGATGGACGGAGCGTTGACCATACAAGCACTCGCCCCCAGTCAACTGATCTGGGTTTAATCCATCACCGTTCTTTAGCCCACTCTGCCACCCCAGTTCAGACATGGCCATATGCAAATCAGTATGACCCTGTGCCTCATGGGAACAGTCCAGTCCGAACTGCCAAGCCATGCCTTCCCTAGACCGGAAACAAGCTACTGAGGATCGGTTTCTGGCATTTCAGCCGTCTTCAGCCCGGCTTGCTTGAATCCAGTGGCAAAGTGAGCAAGGGACTCACGTCTGAGCAAACCCTGCCAACTTATGGCGAACAAAGAAAAACCAAAGGAAATGATGGACGGAGCGTTGACAATACAAGCACTCGCCCCCAGTCAACTGATCTGGGTTTAATCCATCACCGTTCTTTAGCCCACTCTGCCACTCCAGTTCAGACATGGCCATATGCAAATCAGTCTGACCCTGTGCCTCATGGGAACAGTCCAGCCCGAACTGCCAAGCCATGCCTTCCTTGGACCGGAAACAAGCTACCGAGGACCGGTTTCTGGCATGTAAAGCTATCCATACTTAAGTGCTCAGCGTATCACGTGCGGCCGCGTGCCTGGCATTGTGTGCTGAAGAAGGATGTAGAATAAGAGATACACAACAACTCTCGGCATGCCTTCAGAAATCCAGCATGTTACACGTGAGCTTCAGACATCCAGCCTGTCACACTGGGGCATGCCTTCAAATACCTACTGTGTTACACTCTGAGTCGTACATTAGTGGACACCCAGCGTATTACACTCGGGCAGGCACACTCAGAAATGCCTACAGACACAAAGCGTGTGACTCTTGTGCATGCCTTCAGGCACCCAGTGTATCACACTTCGACACAATATCTCATAAAATCCTAATCGAACGCATGACTATGATCGGCATTGAGAGCACAGCATTAGCCTGGTTAAAGAGTTTTATATCTAACCGTACCCAAGCTGTCAGCATGGGCTCATTTCGGTCGGTTGAGGCTAAGATCACGAAGGGGGTGCTACAGGGCTCTTGTTTGAACCCTACTCTTTTTAACATCTATGTGGCACCCCATGCCAGAATTCTGAGAGAGTTTGGGTTCATCCCTGTCTCTTACGCGGATGATACCCAGCTCCTGTTTCCTTTTAAAAGTCTCACCGACGAAGTGAGGACGGCCTTTTCCGAAGGCATGAAAGCTGTGGCAAAATGGATGGCATTGAATTATCTACAATGCAATGTAAATAAGACTGAAGTCATGCTTTTCGGGGAGGCTAGAACTCTGTGGACGCCGGACTGGTGGCCGGGCGAGCTTGGCCAAGTGCCAGAACCCAAACAGGTTGTAAAAAACCTAGGGGTACGCCTCGATCGAGAGCTCTCTTTTAAACAACATGGTAACTGGGTGGTTGGCCAATGTTTCCATGTTATTGGACTCCTACGAAAAGTTTTTCCAAAATTACCGGACTCTACCAGGAAAACTTTGGTACAGGCATTGGTATTGAGTCGCCTGGATTACTGTAATGGACTCCTGTTGTCAGCCAATGAAGTTGTACTAGCAAAACTCCAGGTGGTACAAAATACTGCAGCGAGGCTAGTATTGAATGCCGCACCAAGAACGCCATCGAAACCCCTCCTGGATAAATTACATTGGCTTTCAGTCCGTAAGAGGATCAATTTTAAGACATGTTGCCTGATCCACAAGAGCCTACATGGATGTGGGCCTTCCTATTGGAAGGATAAATTTATCCCATATAATCCCTCTCGGTCTCTGAGGTCAAGCAGCCAACTTTTATTGAGAGTGCCAACCGCAAAGAAGGTCAGACAAGGTGGCAATGCTTTGTCGGTTGTCGGACCTACCTGGTGGAATAAACTTCCTCTCGAGCTTAGACAATGTTCAGAACATTTAAATTTTAGAAAAAAACTTAAAACATTCTTATTTCAGACTTAGTCTATGTACCCTATGACCATACTGAACTATTTGCTGAACTGATGCTGCTGGTCTTTTCTTCCTCTCTCTCTCTATTTCCTTCTGTGCGCAGAGATACTCCGTATAGAGTCGATTCTAGCGCGTTACAAACCTGTAAATAAATAAAATTAAAAAAAATAGCAGAACCCAAAAGGAATCGCACACGCACGAGAGTGTGCGATTCCAGGGTCTGTTTTCAGACCCCGGACAAAAGGGCTCTCGCCCTGCGTGACCACTGCTACAGCTGTGCAACGCACGGCGCGAGCCCTAAAAAGAGGACTATTTTTCAGTAACAAATATGGCACTGTCTACTGGCTACTGGGAGCAAGAGGTCTGCTGTTTATAAATGTGACACTTTGAAATGGGAGAAAATTAAAAAGAAGAGTTAACTTAATCATTTAGGTAACTTCATTTTCTACCATTTAAAAGCATTCAGAAACAACATCTGTTCTCACACTCCAACATTGAGTTGACAAGGAATTTTATTTAGGAGTTAAATACCTCAGTGTGCCAGTTATTCACCTCTGTGCGCTGGGTCATAAGTCTTACTGCAGCACTGCTCATTACCAGGCCCTGCTATCTGCAGCCTGAAGAAAATAATGTAAAATAAACACATTCTTCCCTTAACTTTTTTGTTTTTTACTTCAAATCGTTTTTATGGAAGATAAACAAAGGAAAAACAATACGACACAATAAAAAGGTGACAGTAATAATCATAGTGATAATCACAGTAACGCAATACATGA
This sequence comes from Lissotriton vulgaris, assembly GCF_964263255.1. Classification (NCBI taxonomy): domain Eukaryota; kingdom Metazoa; phylum Chordata; class Amphibia; order Caudata; family Salamandridae; genus Lissotriton; species Lissotriton vulgaris. The sequence goes on along the minus strand of NC_141685.1, from coordinate 2,100,136,481 downwards.
TAATAATAATACTAAAATGATTCTAAAATGATGATAGTTAAAATTATAATAACAATAATGACTGCTCTAGTGCCAAATAAGACTTCGTCAACAAGCGCATGCTTAATAGTATCTAAGTGGTCAGGACAGCCAAATCACACAGTAGGCAAAACTAAAGTATTACTCCAATTTGTAAGGAGTGTGAGGCCTTCTAGGCAGAACAGTGATTGCGAGCTTATGGAGGGTCATAACATGAGTACGAAGAGTCATGGGAATCCCATAGTTTTCAGTGTGATTTACACCATGGAGAAGTATGTAGAGATTCATTGTCAGCACCTCTCAAAGAGAATAGCCAATCTTGCCACATTCTAAAGGAGACTTCACCGGCACTTTTCCATTTGCTTAGAATGATTTTGCGTGCTAGAGTGAGCATGAGGTCCATCAAATGTCAATCCTGTACGCTTACAAGTTGAGGGTCTAGGGCCCCCAATAAAATGTAGGAGAAATCTCATGTAGGTAAGTAGTGTAAGGTTTTGTGTATATAATTATAGATCTTGTCCCAGTAGGATTGTAAGGAAGGGCAATAAAAGAGCATGTGGGCCAAGTTACCTATGTGAGATTTACAGTTACAACACGTGGGGCTATCACTGTGTTGAAGCTTAAAATTTTTCTCTGGTGTCCAGTATGATCTATTCATTAACATTATCTTGGTTTGTGAGAGTATAGGCGAGATTTTGTTAGAAAATGGGGTCACGTGAATCTTTTCCCAATCAAATGGGATCTTGGTAGAGTTTACCTCATTTTCCCATGTCGTCTCACATTTCCTATTGATTTTCATGAGTTAGGAGAAATGAGTTTATATATCTTGGAGACTATGTGCCAAGATTTTACAAGTTGTGCTAGCTTGCCAGCTATCGAAGGGTCTGATGGTGTGATGGAGCGTAATGAGAGTAGAGATTTGAGTTTTTGGAATTTATAAAAGTCTAAAGGTTTAAGCCCCTTGTTGTTACTGTAGGTCGGAGAAGGGTAGAGGTAATGAACCTGTATAGAGATTTTTGACTAGATTTATTCCGTTTTTAGACCAGTGATCCCAGTAGAGTGACCTGCCATCTATCTTTAAACTCAGATTGTACCATAAGGAGGCTAAGTTGGATTTATTCATTTTAGTTTTGGCTTTGGATACCCGTTCTAATCTCAGCAGGGCTCTCTTGGTATTAAGCAGAATGTATTTAGAGTGAGGAAAAGCAGAAACATCAGCTGTTTGAAGAGCGGAGAGAGGCATGTTATTAATGATCGATCTTTCTATATCCAACCATACAGGGCTGTAGTCTGTTTTTGGGAGTAGCCAGTTAGATCCCTGTGTACATAAATGCGCAGTCTGATAGTTACTAAAGTTCGGGAGACCTATACCTCATTTTTTCTTGGGCAGTTGAAGTTTACTCAATGAGATTCTGGGTTTTTTGCCTTGCCATAGAAACGTATTAAAAAGTTTGTAAACCTTCAGGAAGTCATTCGATAGTAACATCCAGGAGATTGGATGGTAGTATTGGACCTACCGAATGCAGGATTTCCATAGCCCAGTCTACAGGTGCTACCTGTGTTTAAAGGTTGGCCATATTCATTTTAATCTTGCAATGCTCCCTTTTGTCTTCACTAGGGCTCCCTGGGTGTTTACGAAGGTAATGGCTAGCAAGCCATGCACCACATGCCTGGTATGCTCACCACATGCACTTTGGAAGATTCCTTTCATGCCTAGTGATCATGACCCCCTGGACCCTTGCGATTTCCCCATTTCCGTTATCACCTTCGTTGTCACCCTCAATGTTGCTAAAAATTAGAAGGCCTCCTCTTGGGTCTAGATTCTTCCACCGACCATGCACGTGTCCCTAAAATCTCACAAGCTTTCATGAACTGGCGGCCATGTTTGGCATGGTCATATAAATAACGTGCCCTGCTGGCAGCACCCTGCTTGGCTTCCTGAATCTCTGAAAGAGCACCTGCTCATGTCTAACAGCTGAGACAAACTGCGCCTATTCCCTTATCTATGAAGCAGTCCAAAGCTGTGTATTCTTTGCTGCAGCAACTCCCAAACATGAAACAAAAGAAAAGACACTGTAAGAAAACACCTGAAATTCCGGTTAGAAATATTAATGCACATTCTGTTCGCGCTTTCACGCTACTCTCTACCACAGGAGTATTTGATGACACCGTTTACTGATCTGCATACATATCGCAAGAGACTTTATTGCATCAGAAGTAATGTGAAAAGACTAAATGCAAATTGTGGTTCATATAATCAATAAGGATTGTTATTGTGAACAATGTGAAAAGCATGTGACGTGAAGGTTCATTGAGCAAAACTTCGAGGAACATTGTACTGTGAGAGCTTGACAGTTAGGATCTTATAGGTATTTGCAAGGTACTAACTCAAGAGGAAAAGGAGAGGAGGGAATCAAAGGGATCTCTAGCTATGTTCTGATATATTTTTAGTAATGAGGACGTAATTACTGTTTTGATTTCCTAAGGTGAAAACTCTTAGGGAACAGGATAGTTGTAGAAGTTGTTTCTTCCTGAAAAAAGAAGGAAAGGCTCATTCTCAAACCTGAGGTGCAAGGTAACGACCTAATGTAATAATCTGGGAAGTGGTAAGGGACAATTGGTGATGAATGTAACTCACTGTCTGTTAGACCTGGCATCATTGGCGAAGGTCTCCATTCCCCAGCGACTCTGTCTTGTATGTTGCGCTGGATATAGATGTTCTGGGCGCCGTGCCACTGCTACTCAGTGCCACAGCGCGAATGCTCCATGTATATAAATGACTGTGAGAATTAGGATAACTCTAACGCTTACATTAGTATAGCCTGTTTTATTAAGAATTACTTTCTATCACAGTGTCTGGGCCTAGGAACCCGATAGGAACTACGAGTTGGATATGTTTATGATCAGGGCGGCGAGGGATACCTTTTAATAAGGACCGTTTAGGTATTATATGTTGTGAAATGCCTTTCCCGAAAACACAGTTGTTTCTTGTTTATAGCTTTCCTGCGGGCTGTTGCTAATATGCGTATTGGCCATCTCGTTTTGGAGCAGCAAGGCTAGCTGGCTCAGACCTGGCTGGAGAGAGAGATCGGTATTCCAAGCGTGGGGAGGGGTGACAGTTTGATCCAAGCAGGGTCGTGCCTGGAAAGGTGAATGATGGCTCCACCTCCAACTGGGTGTCTGATAGCAGACCCCCTCATTCTGAAAGGGCAGGATGTCGCCTCGTAAACCAAGTGCTCCCTGACCCCACTGATCTGGTTCTGTCTGGAGTCAGTGATTTGGAACCTTAGAGAACAAAGACTTTGTAGGTATAAAATGCTGCGCTGGAACTTTGGCCAAGTGTGTTCCTTCTGGATGTCAATACGAGACTCTGTCCAAGTGAACAGAAAAAAGGACTTTGCAACTCAAACTCATCTTGCCGAAGAAACTACCCGAAGGCCCAAATCGAGGTAGCCTCCTGCCGAAGCCTCAGGGACATTAGACTTCACCCAGTCAACCGTTGAAATACCTGTACAAGGAGTTCTGCTTGACATGAGGCCCCCGTCGAGTAATCCGGAGCCTCTAGTTCTACTGTAAGTGCCGCAGACTGGGCATCTTCTGAAACTTTTGCTGAACCTGTGCCAGCCGCTGCAGCTCAGAGAACTGCCGCCGCTGAGTGCCCGCTTAATTCTGAACCTTTGAACCTTTCTTTGCTAAAACCGGTGCGGGACGTGGAAGCTAAGATGAGTGCCGCCGCCGCTGAGAGCCCGCCTAAATCTGTACCCTCCAACCTTCCGCAGGATCCGTGTGGGTCGCTGCAGTTGAGGGAGAGGTGCCGCCGCTGGAACCTGCACCATCGTGATTTGTCCCATGGGCCACCCCAGCCAAGAGAGAGCTGTAGCTGCTGAGGGCCCACACCCTTTGCTACTGTGCACCATTGTGATTTGTCCCATGGGCCACCGCAGCCAAGGGAGAGCTGTAGCTGCTGAGTGCCCACACCCTTTGCTACTGGGCACCATCTTGATTTGTCCCGTGGGCCACCGCAGCCAAGAGAGAGCTGTAGCTTCTGAGGGCCCACACCCTTTGCTACTGTGCAACATTGTGATTTGTCCCATGGGCCACCGCAGCCAAGGGAGAGCTGTAGCTGCTGGGTGCCCACACTCTTTGCTACTCTGCACCATCGTGATTTGTTCCGTGGGCCGCTGCAGCCAAGAGAGAGCTGTAGCCGCTGAGTACCCACACCCTTTGCTACTGTGCACCATTGTGATTTGTCCTGTGGGCCGCCGCAGCCAGAGGAGAGCTGTAGCCGCTGAGGGCCCACACCCATTGCTACTGTGCACCCGTGAGCTGTCCGTGAGCCACCGCAGCCAGAGGAGAGCTGTAGCCGCCAAGCGCCCACCACCCTTGCTTACTGTGCATCATCGTGCTTTGTTGTGTGGGCCGCCACAGCTAAGAGAGAGTCGTAGCCCCTGAGTGCCCACACCTTTGACTACTTTGCATCCCCCTTTTGGAATTGTCCCGCGGGCCGCTGCAGCTGAGAGCTGCAGGCGCTGAGCGCCCGCACCCGTGACAACTTTGCACCCCTCTTTGGAATTGCCCAGCGGGACGCCGCAGCGGAGAGAGAGCTGTAGTTGCGCGCCCGCACCCTTGATGACTTTGCATCCCCTCCGGAATTGTCCTGTGGGCCGCCGCAGCTAATAGACAGCTGCTGCCGCTGTGTGCTGCTGTGTACTCACCACGGCACGACACAACGAGAGTTCTTGCCTCTCCCAACCCGGACCTCCGCAGCTGCGTGCTGCTGCTGCTGAGATCCCGCCTGTCCCCAAGTGCCCGAGTCGGTGCACGTTGCGGACCTCTGCCGCCCCATATTGTGGTCACTGGGAGTCTGCCTGTCATCGTGCTGTCCCCTCTTGCAACAACAGGTATCTGGTATGCAACAGGTTACGTAGGCCCGTCCCTGAACTCAGTCAGTGTTAAACTTTGGTGGATATGTTGTTGTCTCTTTTAGTCCCTATGGGTTGACGTGAATTGCCATTGTTGAAGCGCTTTGAGAGTTGAGTTAAACTGTTAGATAAAGATATTATTTTTCTATACCTACCTGAATTGTGTCCGTTTGTGGAGTCATTACTGCCTTATTGTACGTGGTCATAAATGCTTCACACACTGCCTCTGAGATAGGCCTAACTGCTCATGCTAGGTTACCACAGGGTTGAGCTGGGGTTATCGAAAGCGGTGACCCACTTGCCCTGACTTAGGAGGAAGGGTCCCTATTTGGACAGTGGCGCCAGCCAGTGCCAACTAGAGACCCCCATTTCTAACATTGCCCCAGCTGCTCTTCTCCAAAGGATCATTCAATAGAGCATCAGTTCTAGGGTCTTTGCAGACCCACAGGAACAAAATTGAAGTACACCCTGAAATGGTCCTGTCCACTGCAACCAAGTATCCAGTCTCTCTCCCTGTTGTCCCAAACACCTTCTCCAGGAGGCTACAGCCATCACACTGTCTTCGAAAAATGTGTGTAGGTAACTAGTCTATAGAGAGATTGGTATTCTAGCCTTCGCTTCAACTAACCTCCACTATTGGTCAAGTGAGTGGTGCCTGGCCTTTTGACAGAAAGCCAAACCCATGGTTACTGGTCTGCCTAAGCAAAGATGAATTCTGACAAGGCTGTCCAAATCCAGGAGTCAATGCAGTAATGCAGGAAACCTCACCAATTTCTGTGCTCGCCAGAGCCTTAGCAACCTTACAATCTGAAGTTCTGACCATACACAGGAAAACCAGGCTCTAAAGACTGACTCACAGAGATATAAACCTAGTTCTACTCCCGGGTGGAGGGGCTTTCCAGAACTCGACTCAAGGTAGCTGCCCTGGACTCCGGTCCTCCAACAAGCACACTTCACTGCCCATGGGGGGCTGTTCCCCGAACATCTCCACCAGAAGAAAATCCAGTAGCACCAGCCATGAATCTGACAGTATTGACTGCCACCTCAGTTCCACTAGCTCCTCTAGAAGGCTTTGCTGGATGTAGTGCTAAGTAAGAGATTTTTGTGAACCAGCACCAACTGCAGTTTCTTTGTAAATTTGCAACCTTTTCCTGACAATGCTGTCAAGGTTGCTTTTGTGCTCTGTCTCCTACCTAGCAAGGAACGCTGCTACTTGGTCCATACCCCTGGTGGAAAATAATGAGCCTCTTCTAAATAACTCCCCTAATTGCAAAGAGGACATAAAGAAATTCTTTGCATGAGATTCCTGTATGCAAGTGAGTGATAACGAGCTGTTGAATCTTAAACAGGGGAATATGGATTTGTTTGCCTACATTTCTAATTTCAATAGGTTGATTACTGAAATGCAGTGGCCTGAAGACTAGAGCCTCTTTGTTTGATAGAGGCCTAATGGAAGACCTTAAAGGTGTGTTGTCCCAGATGGTTGATCCTCCAGAGTATTGCTCTTGAGTTTATTCATCTGGTTGTGAAACTGGATCGTAGGTTAGGTGAGTTCAAGGGGTAAAAGTCTTGTATAGACAGGTAGGTTGTCTGGTTTCAAGGAGAACAGAATTAATCTGACACAAAGGCAACTGACCCCTCTAAGCCTATGCAGATAGGAGGACTCCCTGGTCCCTTGTGCACTGAAAAAAGGGATAAGAGAAGAAAACTTAACCTCTGTCTCTTCTGTGGTAAGGGGGCTACTTTGCATGGGAATGCCCTGCTATCCTAAGAAACCGGTTGTCAAGAAAGTAGCCCTAGTCATGGAACCGCTAACAGTTGAATCAGAAAACTAATCAACTCAGGGAAGAACATTCCCTACCCCTCGAGTAATAAGGTTTCTCTATCTTTATCCCATGTCCGACGTAGTGTACCCAAGCACATAATGATAATTGTCACCTTGATTCTTCCCCCTCAAGTTTGAAAGACCCTGCCAGTCTTAGTAGATTCTGAAGCCACCAGCAATTTTTTTGTTAGCTCTTTTTCAAAGGTTTTGGAGTTGCCGGTCCAGTGGAAAGGAAAACCTTAAAATAGTACAAGACATGGACCTCTCGAGATTATCCTCTGGGTTAATTACCAGCCAAACTTAACCTTTGCACCTGTTTTGTGATAATGGGCACTCTGAAACCTTGAGGTTTGACCTTAATGACACACCTACCTTTGGAGCTAAGTTAGGGATCCTCTTGTTACCGATGCATGATTCCAGGATAGACTGGGCTCTTCGAAAAGTGACATTAGACTCAGTTTTGAAGGCAGTCTTGTTACTAGATATCCTCAGATTAGTTAACCGATCTTACGTGCCAAGCACGCCTCACACCCCATTAAGCCAGAATTCTGTTTCTGATCAGTATAGGGAAAATCTTGATGTCTTCGATAAACAAAACTTGTTAAACCTTAACCTCTGCACCAAAGTTTCTATTGTTGCATAGACCTTGAACCTGGGGCAACTTTAACCTGTAGCCATGTAAATGCCTTATCTGAACCTGAAAAACAACGCCCCAAGGGCTACATAGAGGAGTTCTTTGCCTGCTGGTTCATTCGGCATTTGATTTCCCCCGTGTCATTCCCACTCTTTTTCATTACAAAAAAGAACAGTGAGTGTATGGCCTGCATTGATTACAGAGTCCTCATTTAGGTCATGATTAAGAATCAGTACTCACTGCCTTTGTTCCTAGTCCTCTTGGATCAAATCAGATATTCCACCATCTGCACAAAATGGCACTTAGGCAGCGCCTACCCTCTCATCTGTGTGTGGGAAGGAGATGAATGGAAAATCGTCCTCCGCTCAAAATACAGATTCTATGATATTGGAAAATGTCCCTTTCTGAAGGGTCACCACCAAACATTTTGCCTTCTTCCTACTTTTTCCTGATTTCGTTTTTGCTGCCCTTAGAACTCTGAGCACTTTACAACTGCTAATCAGTGCTAAAGTGCATGTGTTCTCTCCTCTCAACATGGGAACATTGTCTCATTCCCAGTTGGCATATTTAATTTACTTATGGGTCCCTAGTAAAGTGTACTACATGTACCCAGGTCCGGTAAATTAAATGCTACTAGTGGGCCTACAGCACTGATTGTGCCACCCACTTAAGTAGCCCCTTGACCCTGTGCCAGGCCTGCCATTGCGAAGCCTGTATGTGCAACTTTTACACTGCCATTTTGACCTGTCACAGTACCCCTCTTGCCAGGCCTAAACCTCTTTTTATAACTATGTCACCCCTAATGTAGGCCCTGTCTAACCCACAGGGCAGGGTGCCATGTATTTATAAGGCAGGACATGTACTTTTAAGTTTTATTTGCCCAGGTAGGGAAAAAATACCAATTTTGGTTTCACTACTGCAAGGCCTATCTCTCCCATGGGATAACATTGGGATTACCTTATAACCTCTTTCAAGTGAAATTCCGAATTGTGAAGAGATAGACTTTTCAAGTTTGGTGTCACTGAACTCACAATTTAAAATCACTACTTATGGGGGAGTTGGCATTTACTATTTGGTGCTTGCTGCCTTTCTCGGAATACACGTCGGGTGGATGACAGCTGGCTTTCTGCATTCCCTCTAAACAGCCACACACAAATGAATGGTAGGAGTGGTATGCTGATGGGTCATTCTGAGCAGGATGAGAGGGAGGAGCTAACACACCTGACAGGACTGTGTCCTGTCCCCACATAAATGGTTGCATACCCCCCTGCAGTGAGTCTGGAGCCAGGGAAGGAAGGGCAGGAACTCTATGCACCTGAATGCTTTTCTTTGAAGCCTCCCCCACTTCAAAGGCACCTCTAGCATATAGTACTGGACCTCTGAAACCATGAATTTAGTACACCTCTGGACCTATGACTTCGCTGACAGGAAGAAGAACTGCTGTGCTGCTGAAGGACAAGTTACTTACCCTCACTAACGCCTTATATGGTAGAGCCAGGATGTAACTGCAGATTCCTTGTCTTAGAATCCTACCCAGGCACCAGACTGGATGGGGATATTTTTTAAGCAGTACCTCTATGCAACGGTAGAGGGCGTTGAGTAACTCCGTAGCGTCATTGTCTCTGAATGTGATGTCAACGGAGTCCATATAACCCCTCCCCGATGCACTGACGTTAATTTCTTTTTTACTCTTTTGGCACTGAGCCACTTAGATAAATGGTTTCTGGAAACAGAATGCCAAAAAGGGAAAAAATCATAAAGCAACAAGTACAGATTGAAAGAACTGTAGTAGTATGCAGAGAGGGGATCTTGGAGACAACAGGGCCTTCAGTTCGCAGAGTGGGTAGGATGGGTGGGTCGATAAGGTATCTGCTATTAGATCCTGTCTCTACCTGTTAAGGCTTTTCTGATGGTAACTTGTCCATCTGATAGAGACATCTAACTTCACATTCCTTATCTTAGAATCAGATACCCAAGCAATACCATCCTTGGAGTAGGGGCTGCCAACTGACCTCACCAAAGATCCCCAAATAGGAGAAGCCAGTCCGAAGATAGAAAGGAACCAGACCATCCGAAAATGTTAGAGGAAGCAGATGCTCATCGAAAGGACCAATCTCCAAGGACTATGGAAAGTCCGTAGGGAGCAGAAAGCTATATGATTGTGAGACACATGGTATAGAACCATTAAAAGAGGCAGCATCAAGAGAAGGAGGGGGGCGCAACCTAAGATCGGGGAATACAAAATGACCAAGGACAATAATCCATAGAGGCCCTGCTCAAAACCAGTGGAAGGAGCATGCATAGAGTGCTCAGCCACAGCAACACATCTCCTTCTCCTCCCCATGCAGGGACATCAAAAAAGAAATGTATATGAGGATAAAGATGCATATAAAAAACTTCGACATTCCTGTAGACACACAGTCATACAGGGAACAGCAAAAATTGAGGCAACCAAGGAAGGACAGAGCTAATACATCCTACTGTCGTAAAAGAAGACGATACAACAGCAACTGAGATGGAAGTAGATAAATAAGCTGAGAAACGGCTACACAATGCCACATAGGAGTATAAAATGGAAGACATCGCCCACCACATGAAAACAAGGACAGCTGTCCAAGAACCAAGAGGAAAGATGCCAGAGGTGGTAGTAGAAGATGCGCAGAATAAGCAGCATGTGAAAAGTCCACCATGAAAGAGAATAATAGTAATAAGTAGACGTGAGGTAAAATGCAGGGCTGGCGGAGACTAAGGGCAACAAATACTTGATTATGACAATCACTCATTGTCCAACTTATGGAAGTAGGTGCAATGGGTAAGAAACCTGACCAACGCTTTATTGAACCTTGAGGAAAAATAGAATATACCTCAAGAAGAAGTAAGGAAATACCCCAACCAAAGAACTGGGGGTTAAGTAGTGCCTCTCCCAAAGTAACAAGCATTTGCAATGCACTAGGTCTCGCAATACTAAAAGTTTGAGCTTTTGGCGTTGCAAATAATAATACGACGCCAATAGCTCAAACTTTCAATAATGCAAGATCTATTGCTCTGCAAATGCTTGTTTCTTCAGCCATTTAGGCTGATATTGCCAGAGAATCAGGTTACTCTAAAACGTTGAATCCACAAAAGTGGGCTGTCCCTAGAATGAGGTATCTACAGAGTTAGGGGGAAATGCGCTGCCATTGGGGGCATCTCATAAAAAGTTATGGACTGGCCTCACACACCGCCCGGTGTCATGCTTCATCCTCGACTGTCCTCTCCCTCTAAAAACAAGCATTTGCAATGCAATAGGTCTCGCATTAGGAAAGTTTGAGCTAATGGTATTGTAAATGACATTTTTTATTTATGCGTTGGTTTTAAAAATACCGAAATTAATAGCTTTGTCATTTACAATGCCAATAGTTTTAACTTTCACAAATGTGACACCTATAGCTTTTGTAATGCAATATGTGTTGTATTTTCACGAAAATCCAAGAACAGAATTGAAATATTAACATCTTTTTGTGACATTTATAAGACAGACGTCATCGTTGTTCGAGTACTTTACGCTGATGTTTGGATTCCTGTAAATCCCCTGCGTTGCAGGGTGCATAAGAATTTTGTGATCACAGTTGTACTGTATTCCGTGCTGGGGGGGAGGGGAGGAGAGAGAGAGAGAGAGAGGGGGGGGAGGAGAAAGAGAGAGAGAGAGAGAGAGAGAGGGAGGGAGGGGGGGAGAGAGAGAGAGAGAGAGAGAGAGAGAGAGAGAGAGAGAGAGAGAGAGAGAGAGAGAGAGGGGGGGGGAGGGGAAGAGAGAGAGAGAGAGGGAGGGGAAGAGCGAGAGAGAGAGAGGGGAAGAGAGAGAATTGGAGTTATGCTAATGCAACCAACACTTACTCTTGTCAATGGTCCATCTCTGTGCAGACTTCCAGATCCATCTACAAGGTTCATAAGACCTCCAGCACGTCCTGGTAACTGGCGTGTCACACTGGATTGGTTCCGGGTGCACTAACTTGTGTTAAATTCTATTGTAGCTAATACCGGTCCAGCGTTCGTCACAGAATATGTTTTTGACATTTTTCAAAAGTTTATGGTAGCAATAAATAATAACAAAGCCTCACTCATGAGTCGATTTCTTTCATTCACAGTACTTTGCCCAACCTGACTCCTCCTTATCAAGGGGAATATCACGTAATTTCGCAAACCTGTCATTCAAATGTAGGAGGCGCAGCCACTGCTAGGCAGTGCAGTTTGTGAGGCATAATACTTTTAACTCTGCTTCAAAGTCCGCTCAAGCAGGACAAAACTGCAACAACATTATTGCATTTGATTTATGTCCACTGAAACCCGCTGCCATAACAGTTTTCCAGTCGAATAAAATCCGGCGCTTGTACTTTATGTAAATGAGGAGCTCATAGGCTAGATTCTGTCGAATTAAAGAAAATGCAAGTACATCTTAATAAATCTAATTTATTGGCCTTTAGCGCATCGGTTTGTTTGTGCGGATGGGAGAAAGGAGAGGGCAGAGATTTAGAAAGAGGAATGGAGAAGAGCTAGCAAGAAAGAGAGGTTGTGAGTAATAGAAAGATCAAGAGAGAGAGTTAGATAAAATGGTGAGAAGGGGCAAGAGAGAGAGAAAGAAAGCGAGGGGACAGTGGAGGGGCTAAAGAGATAGAGAAACTATAGAGGGACAAAAAGAGAAACAAAAGTGGAGATAGAAAAGAAAAAGAGAGTGACAGTCAGAGAGAGAGAGAAACACAGAGAGAGAAAAGGAGAGCGATCGCAGACTTGAACTTAGTCTGCCACTGGGGCACACCCTTTCTTCACCAAGGCTTCGGCAATAACTGTTGGCATCTGCGTGGGAGTTCTGATACAAGGCACCAGGGATTCGCCTGACAAGTGTCTGACTCCGCCCCTGTCCCAATGGCCTTCCAGACACGGGCTGTCGGAGCATTTCTTCCTTTGCACAAGAGCACACCGTTCGAACTGCTTTCCACTTGCACAGCTCCTCTGTAGAGTTCTAAGCAGTTGGTGGGGAGTGCCCCGTGAGCGAACAGCCTGTCCTTCATGTTCACCTCGCTTGCCCAACGGAAATGTAACAAACATCACGACACAAGAGCCTGCCTATGGCCAAGAGGAGGCGCTGTGATACTCCAAGCAGGCAGGGGCCGTGCACTGTTCGTAGCACCAACACGCACATTCTGCACGCCATCACTATTCATGCACGGCTAAATCACAACAAACTAAAGTGGGCTCAAGTGCTTGCTAATAATGCATTACCATTTCAGGTACCTGTGAAGACTGGAAGTCTGAGCTGCTGAGCAGAGCCAGCTGGAAATCCAACAATCTCTGACTTGGATTACCCTGGCAGGCGCACAGCCCGCTGAGCTATCTTACGATCACTGTCAGAGCACAGTGGAGGGACTGGGAAGTGTGGGATTCTTTTCAAAGGCATGCGCTTTTGGCGACGTGTTCACCAAGGAAAAGTAGTAGCGAGTAGTAATACAAGTATCAGTTCTGTTCCTATTGTGAAGCATTCTGACGCCTTCGGGTAAAGTCCGCGCTATATAAAAACGCATTAAAGAAATAACTAAATAAAAAATGATACCCTTTGCAGTGAGGAGATTGTGAGTGTGGACCTGGCGCCGTCTCTGCACATGTCACGGTGTGGCGCCGTCTCTGCACATGTCACGGTGTATGCGGCGGCTACTGCCATAGCACAGGGATGCAGGGCTGCTGAAAAAAATCAAAGTGCGCACTGAAAATAAAAAGTGTAAGCAGTGCCCTGAGCTGCGGCGAAAAGACACCCGAGCTTGGGAGACGAGTGTCTGGGCACCCCCAAAGCAACGCCGAATATTGGGAATACTCACTGTTACCTTGCAGCGTAGACTGCCTCTGTGCTCACACAAAGCGATACACGAGCGAAGGCGGCCCCGCGGCCCTTGTCCTTCTACTTCCAAGGCCCTGGTCTGCTCGCTGTTCTCAGGCTGGGGTCGTGCGCAGCTGATATTAGATCCGGGTCCTTGTCCGTACTCTCTTTCTGCGGGGGGCGGGCATGCACGCGCTCGCTCAGTTCGTAGGAGGGACGCACTGGTCCTTGTTATGTTACGCATCTGTATAGGAGGCCGAATGGGGGCACGCGCCGGCAGTTAGACAGATGCCATGGAGCCGCCGCTTCTGATCACCGCCTGCCTCCTGCTGCTCGGCGGGGCCCGCGCCGACCCCTCCGGTGAGTGCCAGCACGTTTCCTTCAAGCCTTTTCCGCGTTCGCTTTGTATAGGAGGCTGAAAGGGGGCACGCGCCGGCAGTCAGACAGACGCCATGGAGCCGCCGCTTCTGATCACCGCCTGCCTCCTGCTGCTCGGCGGGGCCCGCGCCGACCCCTCCGGTGAGTGCCAGCACGTTTTCTTCAAGCCTTTTCCGCGTTCGCTTTGTATAGGAGGCTGAAAGGGGGCACGTGCCGGCAGTCAGACAGACGCCATAGAGCCGCCGCTTCTGATCACCGCCTGCCTCCTGCTGCTCGGCGGGGCCCGAGCCGACCTCTCTGGTGAGTGCCAGCACGTTTCCTTCAAGCCTTTTCCGCGTTGTGGAATCCTCACATGCGGTGTGGCTTCGGGGGCTGTAGAGTGCGAGCACGTTTTCACATAAATGAAAGCGAAACTGACACGCGCACGTTAGACCTGAATGAAAGCGCAACAAGCAGCCAAGGCGCCAAAGCGCGCCCACGAGCACAAATCTCCGGCAGGAGACGCTCGTAACAGTCTGATGTCCACAATATTCCCAGAAAAGCGGCAACATAAGTTGTCTCGCATAGACAGCAAAAGCTTCGCTTTTGCTTTCGTCTAGGCGAGACCTAAAAATGTTGATACAGGGTGGGCGTAGACATGGAGACAGGGATGCACTTCTAAATCTAAGTGATGGCCGTGGGGGAGTGATAGGTGAATTAAAAAACATTATCTTTGTCCATATCCTAAGTTTATTCAGGGAGCAAAAGTATTGTGATTAAAAGAAGTGATCGGTGATGTGGGACGTTATTCTTCCTTCACCGTATTATATATGGTCGACATGTTTCTGCTTATGTGTCCCCAAAGGGTACGTAGCATTCTTCAGGACCAAAGGAGTGGTTGCTACCTAAAGGTCCACCTTCTCACACCTAGGGGTCCATTAGGATGTCGGGCAGTGGCACCACCGCGGTGGTGGCAGGGCGGAAAAACAGCTTTTTCTGCCCGCGAGCAGCGGAACTCACGTCCGCCACATTAGGATAGGTAAACATAGGTCATTTCCCGTCTGCCGCGGAGCGACGCGCACCGCCATCAAAGTGCACCCGCCACCGCGGCGGCGGGAGCCAATCGAGACTCTCCGCCGTGCCGAATGACGTCCGCCCGCTTGACAAATTAGGATGGCCCAAACAAGCAGATTCACCTCAGCGGAGACACCGACCAGCCTGAGCGGGCGGAAACTCGACAGCGGAGCAAGATAGCCGATACCCGGTCCTGACCGCCATGAACCCAGCCCTACATATGCATCCGGTGATGTTCCTCCTACAACACTATCGTCAGATGGGCCGCTGCGGACGCCGCCGCAGTTACACTAATACACATATACAACACACAGGCCGACACAGGTTCCAATCACCAAACAGACACCCTGCTGGGGGACACAACACATCCACACGGGCAACCACACATCACCCACCTCACACCAAGGCACCCCTCAGCATCCGAGACACACAACGACTGCCAACCAGCAGCAACGTCCCGGTCACGTCACCGCCACGGTCAACACATGCGCACTATGCAGAAGGCAGGATCACCCCAAGGCATGGGCAGGGCACAAACACCACAGGGACACACAGCCCCCAACCACACAGCAACACACCGAATCAACCCACAGGCCAGGTGCCCATCCTGTGCACTCCCATGCACACCAACAAGCACTGCAACAACAAGCACAATACACACTCCCTGCACCACACAACACACAACCTGGGAGACAGCCACTGCAGGAGTGGCAGACAAGGAACACACAACACCACTGCCACACACACTCAAGGCTCACAATCCTTTCCAGCACACACACACACAAACACACACCCTGGGTGTAGCCACAAACACAACACACACACAGGGATGTCTCGATGCCTGGACAAGAACAACACACAAACAATACAGGAACACATACTGAACTCCAACAGAAACACACATACCCTGTCAGCCAAACTGGGGAAAATCAATGGGAGAACACACACAACAGGAGTACACAACAACATCACTCAGGAACTAAACACACACACCATAACACAAATCACGCAAGAAGTGCATGTGGACCAACACACACAGCCACATCAAACCCATCACAGATGCACATGAAACCTCAATCAACAAACACCACAAGACATCAGGGGATGCACATCAGGCAATGCCAAGGCCACATACACACAGCACCGCATGCACGACAAGCATTGTCTGCAGAACAGGCATGATTGACACAACTGCATCACACACCACTAATCAGCACTGCACAAATACAACACCACACCCAGGAACTGAAGCAATACCACACCCTACATCCACACATCCAAAACAACAACTGCACATGCACCACTCTGGGATACAAGAGCACAGCCACCTCTACCTGAGCACTGGCCAGCACACACAGCTGAAGTGCACATGACCACTACAGAGTGACCAATAGCACAAGAACAGCACACATAAACCATTGGGGCAATGTCCAGAGTGGAACAACACTTATGGCCCAAGAACTGCACCACAAACCACAAGCCGACAAATGAACTGATGGGGAGGCACACACACATGGAAACCAAGGGGAAAGCTGACATCTAAGTCAAACAGCCTGCATGTCAGTAGCAGACATGTAAGGGGTGTGCCACACACAAATAGAGGGACGGAATACCCACAATGGGCAGGCACAAGTGGCACACATAGGGGATGGCCAAAAACCACACACATCATGCCATACAGGAGTGCCAAAACCACCATGTGCCTGCGATGCATGACAAACACAATGCCAGTGTGGATCAGCAGGGCCACACAGTTCACACAACAACACCCAAGAGGATCAACCAAACACAACACTGATGTGCAACTCACACACTTTGTACACTCCAAACTGACAAACACAACAAGGAGGAGTCACACACAACACCATGGACACACCAACACACAGCACAGTGCACTACAAACAGCTCACACAAGTGCATACAATCCTCTACCCAGGGCAAGACAAAACAAACGACAGGCATACAACTCCTTGGTGACACGTGTGTCTCACACAATTAAGGGGCACACACACATCCACTACAAACTGACACCCTTCACACTGCACACCTCTGCTACACCCAACACCACGCATCTCATGTAGGGCCATGGCACCAGGACCAAGGCCCAACACAAGATGACCATACACATACAAGGCTGGGCACACAGAAAGCAATCCACACACATACTTACATATCCCAGCCAGCTTCGATACATTTGCACAGCATCACACCCTGTGCTGGCAGTGTCCCCAACCAGACATGTGAACAGTGTAGGCAACAACTGCAAATCACTAATAAGATGACTGCATGCCAGGTAAAATAGCCATCACAGATCACACAATTTGCAGGCTCAGAATGGACTTAAGACCCTGTCACCCCTGCCCAAAATTATGATGGCTGCAAAGAGCCTTACAATGTTGAAGTAATACATGGAGCATGGTGCACAGGCAATCAAATGCGAACAGAAACAGAACTGAAATCAGCAAGGACACCGACAAAGCACACACCAGAAGTAACTGAATGTATTCACATATTGCACAGATGCAGCGGTACAACAATAGTAGACAACAGCAAGGCTCAAAATGATGCAAAAATGCTATATACCATGCACAGGTGAAACACAAACAGGAAGGCCAGTGTCCATAGCACAAGGGAGAGTCCAACACAGCAGAGCAACCGGCCCAGTGTCCATGGCAGGGGAGAGGCCAACACAGCAGAGCAACAGGGCCAGTGTCCAAGGCACACGTGAGAGCACGACAAAGCAGAGCAACAGGGCCAGTGTCCATGGCAGGGGAGAGGCCAACACAGCAGAGCAACAGGCCCGTGTCCATGGCAGGGGAGAGGCCAACACAGCAGAGCAACAGGTCCAGTGTCCATGGCAGGGGAGAGGCCAACACAGCAGAGCAACAGGCCCAATGTCCATGCTAGTAAACAATGGTCAGGACTAGCACACCTGTATGAGGCACAGGCGCATGAGGGGGATGTCAACTCACTCCTGGAAGTCATGCAGACTTGGACCTGGCTGTGTGTCGGTGACAGCAGGCCCACTTAACTGGGGTGACAGAGCCCCAGGTGATGTGGGGCTAACAGTGGATTGGCAAGCTGGAAGGCTGTGTGGACCAGGTGGCATAGTGGCACGTGGAGTCATGCAGACTTCTGACACAGTGTGGGTGGGAGAGGTTGGAGTGGGCTCTTCAACTTTTTGGGAATATGAATTGGCTTCCCTGTCTTGATGTTGATGGGAAGTGTTGATGACCCAACCGGCACACACACCAATTGTCCCACATCAGGTGCAGACACTGGCACTACCTCTGGTGATGTGCTGGATCCTGCGGAACGCTTGGTCTGGCTATGCCTCAGGTCCTCCTTCCCGTCTTTGCCTGGTGTACCCCTTACAGTGCCCTGCTTTGCCTTTGTGCTAGGGGTGGTGTCGACAGTGCCCTGCTTTGCCTTTGTGCCAGGGGTGGTGTCGACAGTGCCCTGCTTTGCCTTAGTGCCAGGGGTGGTGTCGACAGTGCCCTGCTTTGCCCTAGAGCCAGGGGTTGTGTCAACAGTGCCCTGCTTTGCCTTTGTGCCAGGGGTGGTATCTACAGTGCCCTGCTTTGCCTTTTTGCTAGGGGTGGTGTCTACAGTGCCCTACTTTGACTTTTTGCCAGGGGTGGTGTCTACAGTGCCCTGCTTTGACTTTGTGCCAGGGGTGGTCTCTACAGTGCACGTCTCCACCTGCTTCAATGGACTTGGGTAGATGTGGTGCTTGGATGTGTCCCTGTGCTCTTCCTAGGTGTACCCCTGATATGCAACGCCTCCTCAATGGACACAGACACTGCATGTGTAGGTCTGTGTGAAGTGACAGGAGAGTCTTTTGCCGGTGATGCCTCTGCGGCATGTGAGCCTGATGTCTGCCTTCATTGATTGCCTGGCCTTGCTCTTCCCTGACTGGCTCTTGTCTGTGCATTGTGGGGTGGCCCTGCTCTTCAGTGGAGGTGGTGTCTGTGGGCGGGAGTGCCTGGATTGTGTCTGTTGTGTGCTCCTTGTGCTGTATATTTTTGGTGACGCAGGCGAACCGTGGTCACTGTCACCTGATGTGGCCACTGACTGGGGGTGGACAAAGGCACCTGAGCTGCAATGGGTGCATGTGCCTGTTGAAGGGCTGACGTCACTGTGGATGACAACGCCTGGACTGTACGGTGTAGCCCACCCACGTCAGAGTGTATGCCATCCATGTATGCAACCACCTGGCCTAATTTCTTGTCATGGTCACTGAAGGCATTGAGCAGGGCGGTCTAACCCACACAGAGCTGGCACAGGAGCTCTACACACTCTGCACTGAGGGCAGCAGGGGGGACAGGTGCAGGGGCAGCGGTGCCAGGTGTGAATGTGACCGGTCCCCTCTTAGTGACACGGACACGGGCAGCACCAGAAGAAGTGGATGGGAGGCTGGGCACTGGCCGCTGGGTGGTAGATGATGACGCAGACTCCCCATCCCCTGTGCCTGCCAGCATGGATGTATCCCCGCTGGCATCAGATGAAGTGCTACTCTGTGTCTCAGCTACGGATTCCTCCTGCATACTTCTGTCTCCCTCAGATGCGCTGGTGGGCTCTGTATCACTGGCCTCCGCTGCAGCTGTAGTGCTACTCTCTGCACCACTGGGTTCGGGCTCATGTTCCTCCGTGGTCTCTTGCGAATCTGCATGAGAGAGAGAGATACAGGGTTGTGTAAGTGTCATCATCTGGTCACACGAATTCAAGACAATGCACTACAGGAGAGGCATACATCTACATGGTAACCACCACCCCCTGCAATCACTGTGCAGCAACACACAACATAGACCACAACAGTGCCTGCAACGCTGAATATCTGCCATGAGTGAGCCATGTTGATGCCACACAGCACTACACCCTGCCCGTATATGAAGTGTACCACACACACAACTTGGCCTGCCCACACCTTGGGACATGATGAGGGTACAACACTTGTTACCACTAACAGACCTTCAGGTAACAGGAGGGGACAACACACACATCTATTATAACATCACAGTCCCCAATGCCACGTAGGCCATAGCAAGCACCATGTGGTAATCTGGGGCACAATGTTTGCAGATGTTGGGGCACCAACGATCATGGTGCAGGCAAAGTCGGCACACATAAATTCACACTCAGCAAGTGGACACTGCTGTTCACCCCATAATAGATCCCCCACACGATCCCAACGCTGAATGGCCATGTGGAGCCCAACACATCTAGCAAAGGGGAAAGTACAGCAGGGAGGATCTGCTCAGTAAGGCCAGGGTGGCACAGTATCTGATACAAGCACACATCACAGCAGCCACTCACATGACACAGCACAGCATAGCAACACACACACATTGCATGGCTCACCCCTGCCACAGGCCCTGTACACATGCATCCACTCCAAGCAAAAGTCACGCTCTCCAGATACTCACCAGCCCTGCCTTGCTTGCCATGCTCCTTCAGACGTGCATCCAGGTCTGGATGAGTCACTGCCAAGATGAGTGCCATCCCTGGAGTCATGCTGCGCTGTGCCAAACGCCCTGTCTGTGGTAGAATCCCCAATGTCATCTCAGCCCTGGTTTTTGCAAGCCGACTGATGTCGTCCCACCTCTTGTGGCAGTGTGTGTGTCGGCAGTTGGATACCCCCAGGGCTCGCACCTTTGCCGCAATGGCCCTCCACACGGCCTTACGCTGGTTTACCTTGAGCTGCATGTATGAGAGAAAAGAAGGGTTAATGACCAGTTCCACAATGTCAGGTACCAACATCAATCAGTACAGTAGCAAGAACCAGACTCAGGACCTATTGTAACCTCCCTCACTCCCAAACTGGGGGACCCCTCACAAGGGCCGTTAGCATGGCCCACACAGATGTGATTGCATGCACACATTGGGGCGTAGAGGGTCCAGGATAATCTCACAAATGCAAGATTCATTAACATAATATGCATCAACTGAAGTGTGAATGTCTGCAATTACACAGGGAACAGATATGGCATATGTAATATTCAGTGGAGGGGAACTGGTGCAAGGAGCATGTAAGTCTGGTGGTGTTTTTCGTTTGTGGGGGCAGCCACTGGTCCGACTCTCTGGGTCACATCGAGTCAGACAACAGGGGCACACAGAAATACTCACACAAGCAATTACTGTCCTGGCACCTACATGGCAAACTTTCGGTGGCTCTGCATAGCTGACAATGTGACACTCCCCACTCACACATACAGGAGCAGGCATGGCAAAGAGTGACATTGTGACACACACATTCCCTCGCCCTGGAGACAGCTTGTCTGACAGTGTTTGACACAACCCCACACCGTCAGGCATATACTGCAGCAGCACCACTACACGTCTGACATCCCCCTGCCCGACAGCTACATTCATGGTGACTTACAACGACATTGGGACCACCAAACAGCCTTGGGTACTGTGCTAGTACTTCGTCCACAAGGACCTCTAGCTCCTCGCTGGTGAATGGCCTGGCATGGATCTTCTCTGTCCTTGCCATCCCTGTGTTCATGGAGCACCTGTGGCGGAAGTGATTGGTGAGGGGTCCCAGGCAGCAGGCTCAGGAGGCAGCAGCAGGAGAGGGTCCCAGGCAGCAGGTTCAGGAGGCAGCAGCAGGAGAGGGTCCCAGGCAGCAGGCTCTGTGAGCAGTGGAAATGTGAGGCTCACTCCCACACACTTATAGCCCCCTGGGGTCGTCTCTAAGCTGCAAAGCAGCACCAATTGGTTGTCCAAGTCTGCCTCTTTCAAAATCATCCAATGACCGCCTACGTGCTGGCCGAGCACACCTTCCGCGTTTTTCAAATGTGCATCATGCCACCGTGATCATAGCTCCCATTGGCTGTGGGCAATGCTCCATGGCGGTGATGCACCGCGGGTGCCCGGGGTGCACTACCGCGATGGTACATCATTCAAAATCATCCAATGACCACCTACGTGCTGGCGGAGCACACCTTCCGCGTTTTTCAAATGTGCATCATGCCACCGCGACCATCGCTCCCATTGGCTGTGGGCAATGCTCCATGGCGGTGATGCACCGCGGGTGCTGCGGTGCGCTACCGCGATGGTGCATCATTCAAAATCATCCAATGACCACCTACGCGCTGGCGGAGCACACCTTCCACGTTTTTCAAATGTGCATCATGCCACCACGATCATCGCTCCAAATTGGCTGTGGGCAATGCTCCATGGCGGTGATGCACCGCGGGTGCCCAGGGTGCGCTACTGCGATGGTGCATCATTCAAAATCATCCAATGACCGCCTACGCGCTGGCGGAGCATGCCCACCGCCATGTACACATGTCCATATGCCAATGGCTTCTGCACTTGTGAAGGGGTGGTGCTGGTATCACACCGTAGGGGACAGGTGGTAGGTACTGTGATTCATGCGGCGGAGCATGCCCACCGCCATGTACACATGTCCATATGCCAATGGCTTCCGCACTTGTGAAGGGGGTGGTGCTAGTGTCACACCGCTGGGGACAGGCGGTTGGTACCGCTATTTTCATGACCATTAATGGCTATGTCAATCCTGAACACTGTATCAGTACACAGCAGCAACATGGTGATGGGCACATCATTGTACACACAATGCCATACTTCCATGTCATCCACAGGTGGACGCACGTTCAGTGTGACACACTTTGGTCTGTGGTCCCTGCCATGTTACTTATGCATTTCATGGCTGATGATGCTTGAAACTCTTGAGGTGGTGTTCATGATGTGGTACAAATCCATTTATCGTGGGTCAGTGATGACCTTGACAAGGCTTGTGTCACTGCATTGTATCGTATCAGACTGGTGCATTCACAACAGCTCATGCACACAACTGAACGTTTTCCTGATACTGTGATCATTGTGTTGATGGATGTGTGCAGTGTTTAGATGATACATTGAGGTGTGACAGGTAGAGCAGATGGGTGTGATACAGACATGGTAATTTCCAATACATTGGCCGATGTTGCTGCACCTTGCCTGCTCATGTGAATTGTGATCTCTAGTATGTGCGCTTTCACATTCTTCGATGTGTTTGTGGCACTTGTGTATTGACAGTGGAGAGGTGTGCCCTCTGTGTGTATCAAAAGGCCAGCCATGTAACCTGGTGTGCCATGCATCTCTCAGGCAGTCGATGTTTTTCCATTACATCATTGATGGTATGTGCTGTGGCCATCTCATGATGGTTGTTACTGACATATTAAATTTTACCTCTCAACTAGGAGGAGGCCAAATCTCCTACGTCACCTGACAGTGCTGGAGGACATGGAGAATATTGCATTAATTAGGATTCCGCCTGGACAGACCAACACTGAAGATCCTGTGTGATCTATTGGAACCCCACCTGCAGCCTCGCCATCACTATCCTATATTCACACCCACATACAAGGTGATGGCAGCACTCCACTTTTTTGCGACAGGTTCCTTCCAGGAGACCATGGCTAGCGCTGGAGGGATGTCACAGCCCATGTTCAGCATGGTGCTCAGGGATGTTCTTGCTGCCATGATGCTGTATCGGAATCGCTACATCCATTTCCCTAGGGGAGGAGAATTGGCTGCCGTGAAGGGTGACTTCTATCCCGTTGGGCGCATCCCACATGTTGTTGGTGCCATTGATTGCACCCAAGTAGGTCTGGTGGCACCACAGGCGACGGAGCACATAAATAGGAACCGCAAACATTATCATTCCATCAATGTGCAGGTGGTGTGCCTTGCAGACATGACCATTTCTCATGTGTGTGCGAAGTATCCTGGCTCGGCGCATGATTCGTACATCATGAGGAACAGCATGGTGCCCCTGATGATGGAGAATCTGCATCCCGAGCGTGCTTGGGTTGTGGGTGAGTATGCCTACTGATATGGTGTGCTGCATGTTAACTGCTGCACTCTGGCTGTGCAACATTGCAATGGGTGTTTGTCATTCACAGGTGACTCTGCATATCCCAGTTGGCCATGGCTGTTGAGCCCCCTCAGGAATCCCAGGACCCTGGCTGACATCCGCTACAATGACGCCCATGCAGGACCCGACGGGTAATCGAACGGTCTTTTGGCCTGCAGAAGTCTAGATTCCGCTGCCTTGACAGGACAGGAGGTGCACTGCATACTCGCCTGGGAAGGTATGCAAGATAGTTTTGGCATGCTGTATGCTGCACAACCCGGCCATCCACAAGGGGATCCCCCTGCTCCTGGACGATGGTGAGGAACCAAGGCCACCACCTGCTCAAGGACCTGAGTCTAGTGATGAGGACAGTGGAGAGGATGAAGGAGTAGACCTGCGCCAGCAGCTCATCAAACGCTACTTCACTTGAAGGTGGGTGACGAGGTACAACGTGTACATTGTGTGGTGTGGTTGCTGTTGTTGTGAAGGGCTATGCGCGGATGTAACAGACAGGCACACGTTCAGTCACCTGTGTGTGGTAAAAGTGACATTGACGTTCCATATGTTAACTTATGCTGGACCCTATTTGTTCACACCTGCAGTCCTTTGTCTAGTATGCCTGTAGTGTCTTGTGTATGTTTTGTGTAGGGTTCTGCCTGTGATGCCACAATGAGACCAGTGACTGTTGTTCTGTTGTGTCTCCCTAGGTGCTACAGACGAATCCTGCACTACATACTGTACATCATTTGGGCACATCATGGACATTGTTTACATTGTAAATATTGCACTCAAAACGATACAGCACAAAATCTGGTGCATCAGGTATTTTATTTTGACAGTGGACATATGATTTGTGCGGTAATATTTATATGACAGTGGGGAATGAGCAGTGAGTTGGCAGTCCTGTTCGCTGAGATGCAAGAGTAGAGTCCACATGGATGTGGTGACCCAGTCTAACAGACAGGTGACATTGCCAAGGAAATGGGGGTAAAGACAGTCCAAACAGTCAATGCAGTAGGGAAGAGGGTTGTCATCACGGCTGGCTCTGTGACTGGCGTGTGGCAGGTGCTTTGCCTCCGGAGACTCCCAGGCTCTTCTTTGGACGCCCCCTAGGTCTTTTTGGCGGTGGGGGCCTGCTGAATCGCCAGCGGCATCAGGGGACTCGTCCCTCTCTGTTGGCGCAGGGGAGGATGGTACACTGTCATCCTGCGGCACAACGGGAGGGGACGGAGGTGGTGGTTGGGACACAGACCTCTCCCTCTGCAACGCCACTTGCTGGCCCATTAGGTCCACCATCTGTCCAAGGCGGTTGTCGATGGACCTCATCAGCAGGATGAGCTCCCTTAAAAGTTCATCCGACCGGCCACTTTGTCCCTGGACCTCTTGGTATGCCTCCACTACTCTGGTGAAGTGGTCCAGGGATGGTGTCAACTCCTCCCGAGGTCTGGGGGTGACCCTGGCCCTCCCACCTGCTCTTCTGCCACGGACCTCTTGCCTCGCCACTGTCGGTCCACGCACTCTCTCCCTGCCCTCCACAGTAGTTGCTGTGGGCTGGTCATCCCCTGGGACAGGGGAGGTGCTGCAGGTGGTACTGGTGGTACTAGTGGTAGTGGCGGTGGCGGTGGTGACCGTGGTGGCTGCGGTGGAGGCAGATGCTGTGACAGCAGGGGTCTGCTACACTGTTGTTGCAGCAGACGTGGTGGTGGGGGGAATGGGGGCCTGGGACCTCTGGGTCTGTGGCACACCAGATGGGCCGGGCTGGAGCTCATCATCCAAACTGTCCTGGGAGTCCACATCTGAGAGTCCATGTGCCGGGGGTGGAGACTGGCCCTGCTGGTCGTTTGTGTGGTCCTCAGCAGTGAGTTCTTCATCACCTGTGGAGTGGATGGGGAATGGTCAGTGTTGGGCACTGTGCAAGTATTGTGTCAGCTGCGTATAAACGACTGTCTGTACACTACACAAATATGAAGTAACCAGTAGTACAATTCATGACAACACTGTGTGTAATTTCATAGTGCAGAGGAACATCATTTACTCATACATGTAGGATGTCAATGCATTGCATGCAATTGTTGCTGCGTTTCGGGATGCAGGTCTCTCACACAAACACATCAGGAAGTTAAGATAGCTACCTACCGGTTAAGTGAGGGAGAACAGTGCAATGGCTGACACTTGCTCCTGGGTGGGGGTGGCCTCCATGCTACTGGGGTGTGGGACAGGGGGCATGCTGGGAGTAGTGATTCAGGGCCTCCCACCCCCAAACATTGCTCCAATACAAGATGGATACCGACCTGTAAGTCTGTTTGTTGAACTGTGCAATGGCTGACACTTGCTCCTTGGTGGGCAAGGCCTCCATGCTGCTGGGGTGTGGGACAGGGGGCATGCTGGTAGTGGTAGTACAGGCCTCCCACCCCCAAACATGTCTCCCAGTGAGGATGGCTGCCTACCTGTTAGGTGAGGGTGGACAGTGCAATGGCTGACACATGCTCCTGGGTTGGGAGGCCTCCATGCTGCTGGAGTGTGGTACAGGGGGCATGCTGGGAGTAGTGATTCAGGGACTCCCACCCCCAAACATTCCTCCAATACAAGATTGATACCGACCTGTAAGTCTGTTTGTTGAACTGTGCAATGGCTGACACTTGCTCCTGGGTGGGGGTGGCCTCCATGCTGCTGGAATGTGGGACAGGGGGCATGCTGGGAGTAGGGATTCAGGGCCTCCCACCCCCAAACATGTCTCTCAGTGAGGATGGCTGCCTACCTGTTAGGTGAGGGTGGACAGTACAATGGCTGACACTTGCTCCTGGGTGGGGAGGCCTCCATGCTGCTGGAGTGTGGGACAGAGGGCATGTTGGGAGTGGTGATTCAGGGCCTCCCACCCCCAAACTGTGCTCCAATACAAGATGGATACCGACCTGTAAGTCTGTTTGTTGAACTGAGCAATGGCTGACACTTCCTCCTGGGTGGGGGAGCCTTCCATATTGCTGGAGTGTGGGCCAGGGGGCATGCTGGGAGTGGTGATTCAGGGCCTCCCACCCCCAAATTGTGCTCCAATACAAGATAGATACCGACCTGTAAGTCTGTTTGTTGAACTGTGCAATGGCTGACACTTGCTCCTGGGTGGGGGAGGCCTGTATCCTGCTCAGCTGTGGGACAGGGGGCATGTTGGGAGTGGTAGTGAAGGCCTCCCTCCCCCATACAGGCCTCCTAAGCAGGATGGCTAGCTACCTGTTGTGTGAGGGTGGACACTGTAATGGTGTTTTGGTATTGCAAGGAAGTAGTTTTCAGTGTGTTGTTTGGCATTTGTTTGTACTAACCAGCCTCCGCTCCCCCGGCTACTCCTGTGAGACTCTCAGGAAGCAGTATGGCAAGCACCTTCTCCTCCCATGGTGTGAATGTTTTCTGTGGGAGGGGAGGGCCACTGCCAGTCACGTTCGCCAGCGTCCAGTTCTTACTCCTCCTCTCCTTGACAACCCTCTTGAGATCATGCCACCGCTTCACAATCTCCTCTTGGATCTTGGGGAGGTCCCTACTGCTTTCACCCTTTGGACTATCCTTTCCCACATTTGTGTCCTCGTGGCTAATGGTGTCTGTTGGACCAGGCTACCAAACAGTTGTAGCTCCACTCTTACAATCTCATTGACCATGACTGTCAACTCACTCTCAGTGAATTTGGGCATTTTTTGTGTTGTCATGGTGTGTGGTGGTTGAGGTGTTTGTGGATGCAGGGGTGTGGGTGCAGGGGTGTGGTGTTGAGGTGTGTTGTGTGCTTTGGGATTATTTGTGCTGGTGTAAAGATGGTGGTGGCGGATGTGTGTGTGTGCTGTGCTTTTTTGCCTCTCCTGTTGGATGTGGGGTATGGCCTTTTATTCTGGAGTGTTGCAAAGGATTGCGGTTTGTGAAGGGGGAGGCTTTATACTCAGCTGTGTGGGTGTGTCCAAGTGGATTTTGGGTGTCAGGTGTGTTGTGGGAGTTGTCCAGGGTTTTTATTTTAATTTTCGCTTTATTTGTTTTATTTGTATGCGTGTTATGTATTTGGGGGTCATGGCTGATTTTATTTGTGCACTGTTTGGCATCACTGCGGTGTTTTGGCATCATCCGCCATGTTTTTCATGTCCCGTCCGCTGTGGTGTCTATGCTGCAGCTCTTCTGCTATTTTTCCCATTCACTCCTGTGTGCAACGGCGGCAGTCGGTAACAGCGGTTCCGACCGCGGCACCCTCGGGGTTACCATAATTTCCCGTGCGGTGTGTCCGCTGTCCTTGTGGCGGGTTGTAGCTTTTCGGCAACTTTTTCAACCGCCGCGGTCGATTTTTGGCCGTTACCGCCTGCGTCGGACGGCTTTGCTTGGCCCGCTACCGCAGCGGTCGGTCTTTAGTGGCGGTTGATCCTAATGTGGGCGCCGGTGTATCTGCGGTGCAGGCGGGCAGTTGGTTTCCGCCTCCATGGCGGTCGGGGTGGTTTTCCGCTCGCTATCCTAATGACCACCTAAGTGTCAGAAGGGATGAACCTGCCTCTAGTGTGCGAGGGGGCTGTGGTTCACAATTACCCCTCTTGGTATAGTACCCAAGTAGGTGACTCTGTAGAAAAGGAAAAAAGAACAAAACAAAAAAGATACACACCAAAGTGTGAGTATGTAAAGAGCTAGCACATTGTGCCATCCAGGCAGCTCCATACCTATTGCGCGCCTGGTGTGGTCTTTATGAAACACGTGGCATGTACATGTGTATCCTTGCAACCAAACAAAAGAAAAACTGGTATGATACCATTCCTTACCCTATAGTCTAACCTACTTGCTCCATGGGAGGGCAGAGGTGGAAGGACCTACTTTGACTGTCTGGAAATGAGAAGTACAAAATGTCACATGTGGTTAATTGGTCTAGGTCCCAACTCATACTGTTATTCAAGACTGGACTCGCAGGCAGGCAGAAATCCAAGTTCTAGGTGATCCTAACATGTGAAGCACCCTCACACTCATTCTAAACCATACACACTCTTACTGTCTTGCTTTAGTGCTTCCAGATGCTGTCCCTGAGGTGTCCTCTCTGTCTCCCCGTCGATGGTAAGTGATGGGAAACCTGGGGGTATATATACTATAGTTAAGTGGTTAATTAGTGTGGTAATGAGTGTAAAATGGAGCCATCCAGTGTGGTTCCTGTGTCCTACTCGTAGGAACCTGGCTGCCTGAGTATGGGCGTGTCCTCGTGTGCCTGCGCTCATTGGCCAGTAGGCGGAAATGCTCAAAAGTGACCCGTTCCTGCGCGCATCAATACTTGCGGGACGATATGCCTCTTAAACTCCATTCTAAACATCAAATGAGGTATTTCAGGGAGTGGCCACAACACCCGTATGCGAGTTCCACTGTCAGCTTATAGTTAACACATTCGCTGGGTAATGATACTTGGGGGAAGTGCCCGCCCGTGTGGGAGCGAATAGTGTCCTAATGGTGCGCCTGCGCACTTGCTCAAAATAGGAACCTACTGTCAGGGATCTGGTTGAGCCCTGTCGATATCACTGCACATGCACAGTGAAGTGTGATCTAAAAGCAAACGATCGCTCCACTATGTTTAGTGCCACTAAAACCACTTTCTGTAAAAAAAATTACACTATTATGCCTCCATTGCTATAAGAAGTATTGCACTGCTCGGTGGCAAGACAAAGTAAAAAAGTGAAACAGTTCAGAAGTTCCCATGCATAGGTGTGCTGCACCCCGTTCTATTTCCCATTGTTGCTCAATTTTGATCCCTCATTGGCCATACTCCATTGGCTCATGGATCAATCAGATGAGGGGATACTTGCTATTAGTAGTTTCAAGCATGTTCCCTCCCTCCAGGTATGACTCCTCCATCCGCCAGTAGTGCCTGAAGGCTCTACCAACATTTGCACAGGCAGTGGTGGAATGTTCATAACTCTAAGATGGAAATATTTGTGGTCACGTGAACCTGCATCATTCATTGTTCCTTACTGGAAGAGAAGGAGGGCGCGGACTCTCAGACTATCATTGGTATATAGCGATATGGGTTATTATACAAGTTGCAGCTATTGGATTTCATCATTGAGGCCTTTCTCCCAGCTGCGGAGTCTGCATACCCAACGTTTTTCTCAGAGATGTAACTGTCTGGGGGTGTCAGCTCTCTGTTTATTCATAACCTCTAGTACGATCCACCTGAGGCCCTGGTCGTTATGGCCTTTGTCAGTGAAATGTTTTGTAAGTTTTGTGTTTGTCTTTCTACACCGGATTGTACTGCAGTGTTCACTGACCCACACCTTCACTTTCCTAGTGGTCATACCGACATATTTCAGGTTGCACGGGCCGGATATTAGATAGACTACTCACTCCATGTTGCAGCTGCTAAAGTTTTTTTTAGCCTCCAGGGGTTTCCTGTGCCGATGTTGATTTATTTTGTGGTGGTAGTTAATTGGCAGCATACACAATTACCGTATGGGTAGTGGCCAGTTGGTTGGGGTTGACTCCATAAGGTCATTTGTTTATCAGTGGCATCTTTAGTGGTTTTAGAGTGCACCAGGTTATCCTTAAGGTTTTTGCTACGTTTGTATGCCAAGAGTGGGGGCTCCCATTTTCTGCTTCTGCTGTTTAGGATCGCCCATTTTTTTCTGATGATGATCTGAATTTTATTTGACACAAGCGTGTACGTTGTTACACAGACTAGGCAGTCACTCTGTTCCTTCGGTGTTGTTTCCAGGAGGGCGTCCCTGTCATTATTGCTTGCCCTCTTTTACGCTTGTCTGACCATTCTTGTGGGAGAGTGTCTTTCAAGGCGTTTACTCTCAAGTTGTTCTGCCTGTGTTTGGAATGTATTGAGCTCAGAACAATTCCTTCGGATCCTTAGGGATTGTCCCACAGGTAGGTTTTCCCAGAGAGCTCTCGGATGGTAGCTCTCGTACAGGAGCAGACTGTTCCTGTCTGCAGGTTTTATATGGACCTTGGTGGAGATCCCTTCTGCGATAAGGTGATATCCAGGTCCAGGAAAACTGCATGGTTCTTGTCAATTTTGCGTGTACCATACTTCTTATAGCAATAGAGGCATGATAGTGTAATTTTTTCACAGAAAGTGGTTTTAGTCGCACTAAACATAGTGGAGCAATCATTTGCTTTTAGCTCCCGCTACACTGCGCATGTGCAGTGATATCGACGGGGTCAACCAGATCCCTGACAGTAGCTTCCTATTTTGAGCAAGTGCACAGGCTGCACCATTAGGACACTATTCGCTCCCACACGGGCGGGCACTTCCCCCAAGTATCATTATGCGGCAAATGTGTTAACTATAAGCTGACAGTGGAACTCGCATACGGGTGTTGTGGCCACTCCCTGAAATACCTCATTTGATGTTTAGAACGGAGCGTAAGAGGCATATCGTCCCGCAAGAATTGATACCCGCAGGCGCAGGAACGGGTCACTTTTGAGCATTTCCGCCTACTGGCCAATGAGCGCAGGCACACGAGGACACGCCCATACTCAGGCGTCAAGTACCTACGAGTAGGACACAGGAACCACACCGGATGGCTCCATTTAACACTCATTACCACACTAATTAACCACTTAACTGTAGTATATATACCCCCAGGTTTCCCATCACTTGCCATTGATGGGGAGACAGAGAGGACGCCTCAGGGAAAGCGGCTGGAAGCACTAAAGCAAGACAGTAAGATTGTGTATGGTTTAGAATGAGTGTGTGGGTGCTTCACATGTTAGGATCACCTAGAACTTGGATTTCTGCCTGACTGTGAGTCCAGTCTTGAATAACCGTTTGAGTTGGGACCTAGACTTATTCACCACATGTGACATTTTGTACTTCTCATTTCCAGAAAGTCAAAGCCTCTGTACTCCCATGGAGCAAGTAGGTTAGACTGTAGGGTAAGGAATGGTATCATACCAGTTTTTCTTTTGTTTGGTTGCATGGATACATGTGTACATGTCAGGTGTCTCATAGAGACCACACCACGCGCGCTATAGGTATGGAGCTGCTTGGATGGCACAATGTGCTAGCTCGTTACATACTCACGTTTTGGTGTGTATGTTTTTTGTTTTGTTCTTTTTTTTTTCTTTTCTACAGAGTCACTTACTTGGGCACTACACCAAGAGGGGTAATTGTGAACCACAGCCCCCTGGCACACTAGAGGCAGGTTCATCCATTCTGACACTAGGTGTGAGAAGGTAGACCTTTAGGTAGTAACCTCCCTTTTGGTCCTGAAGAATGCTACGTACCCTTCGGAGACACATAAGCAGAAACATGTCGACCATATATACTACAGTGAAGGGAGAATAACGTCCCACATCATTGATCACTTCTTTTAATTGCCATACTTTTGCTCCCTGAATAAACATAGGATATGGACAAAGATAATGGTTTTTAATTCACCTATTACTCCCCCACGGCCATCACTTAGATTTAGAAGTGCATCCCTCTCTCCAGGTGTATGCCCGCCTTCTATCAAATCAAGTTTTTAGAGGGCGAGGACCGCTGATGATGAAGCATGACACCGGGCGGTGTGTGAGGCCAGTCCGTAACTTTTTATGAGATGCCCCCAATGGGAGCGCATCTCCCCCTAACTCTGTAGATACCTGTAGAAACACATTCTAGGGGCAGCCCACTTTTGTGGATTCATAGTAGAGTGGAGGCTGGCTTGCCCCTAAGCAGCATGCCTCTGGTTCCCACCCTTGGCAAGCGCTGAGGTTAGTGTGTGTGGATACCCTAAAACTTTCCCCAGAATTCCTTGCACTAAGGAAAGGCTGCAACGGATCCTTTCCATAGGATTGGGGGACTCTCCTAAATGAGTTGTAGGCTAGCGTTACTACCATGCAAGTCTAAGAGCTAGCTGCAGTACAAACATGCACGTAAACCCCTGCAAATGTTTCTCTTCTAAAACCTTAGGGATCCAACAGTGGGTGTCCTTTGCTGTTAAGGTCATCTCTAAGTGCAGAGTGAAATGTCCAAGCTGTGAAAACATTGAAAAGAGAGGTTAAGGACCCGAGCACACAGCATTTGAAGGTGTATTTTGTTTTTTTAGTTCTCAAATGTGTAAAATGTTACTCCTGGCCTAGCACCATACCAGGTGCTTCTATAATGTTTAATTCTCAGAATGAGGATATGGTTTCGCAGAGCTTGCTTACTGGTCTTTTCAGTGAGCCATAACAAGCAATTCAGAATGCATAATGCAGTCAAAACAAGTAATGAGGATTCATAATGCACAGTAAAAACTACAAGCAGGCAGGAATGCACAATCCACAGAAACATCAAATCGTGGGGATACAAAATGAATAGCAGCACCAAGCAATACGTACTGAGAAGCTATGCAATGCAGAAGACATACAGCAACATCAAGCAAAGAAGCATGCATAGTGAACAGCATAGTGAACAGCAATACCATGCAAAGCAGCAGAGTACGTAATGCACAGAAACTCCAACCAATGGAGGTACATGCATAATATATGTAAACACACACACACTCCATTTGATGAAGCCATATGGGATTGGTAAAGTAAATTCAAGTATGGTAATCTTTATGTGGATGGTTAAAAGAAACTCAGTAAGGAATGTTAGAGGAAGACGGCCAAGGAGGCAATACAGAATACACAGCCACTCTAAGTTTTGGAGAACACATAATGCACAGTAACACCAGGCAGTGAACACTATCTTACCAATGCTATGTCTAGTTGTTCAGATACCCTGAAGCAGAGATGCACTGGCTTATGCAGGAACACACAACCCACGAAAACATCAAATCATGGGGACTTCATCAGGGCTTCAAATATCAAGTTGAGTATTCAACACTTTCATAAAAGTAACTGAAATCAATGTGTAGCAACTTGGGAAGATACCCCACAATAAGGTCCAAACGAATCCGATCCAAACTCGTCATCTGAGTCTTCTGATTCCCAATATAAGGCAAATGATATAAAGTTTGTATTGGGTGCATTTGTCGTATGTTGGGAGAGACCGCCAGATTGAAAACAAAGCTCACCAACTTCGCCTTACAGCTTGTATTTTTCTCTCTCACAACAAT
The DNA here is from genome assembly GCF_964263255.1 of Lissotriton vulgaris. Classification (NCBI taxonomy): domain Eukaryota; kingdom Metazoa; phylum Chordata; class Amphibia; order Caudata; family Salamandridae; genus Lissotriton; species Lissotriton vulgaris. The sequence goes on along the minus strand of NC_141685.1, from coordinate 2,100,102,918 downwards.
GCCAGCAAGCATCCAGAGGTCCAGTAATTGTAGTTAGAGGGTTTATTATAGTTCTATAAGCGCAGGTCTGTGGAAGGGAGAGAGAGAAAAAAAAACCCAAAGAAAACATTGGCCCAGCCCACTGAGAAGAGCCGCAATGCTTTTGGTTAGAGTTCTTTTGTGTGTTTCAGTTCTTCATTACATTTTAACAATAGCAAGCAAACAGTGAGGTCTACATACACATACAACAGAATGCTTCTGGAAGCGAGCTCTCAGCTGATTACTAGACCAGAGGCTCTGATCGGAACAGCAGTCTCTTCAGAGTGAAACAATGGCCTGCTAGATTCACTAAAACCCTTCTGGAATTATTAGCGAACCTTTAAGCTGGCGTTATGGGCAACGTTGCAACAGAGAGAGGGGGGGGGGGGGGGGGGGGAAACTAAAGTGTGTGTGAACGGGGGGGAAAGAGGGTGATGGAGTGTTGTCAACAGCCTCCAAGAATTTGTTACCGTTTTCAGTTCTTTGCTGGGAAAGAATAGCCCAGCTGCACCCAGATCAGAAATACATGGTTTTAACCGGACGGTGACCTGAAGCATTATTAACTTGCTATTTTTTTGAAACATTATGTGTGGTGGTTGTAGTGCTGATAAATGCCGCGCTGCAGCACAAGAGAACAAAAATACCCTTTGGAAGATGAACATTAAGTAATTTACGTTGTACGCATACAACAGCCTTGGGGGGCCTTAGCACTCTGAACTACAAAGCTCCTAGCAGAGGGATGTCTAAGGAGACAGGAGAGATCCCCTAGGGCTGGGCCATGGCTGTGAGAATTAGAGTAATCCACAGGGTGCCCTGTTTCATGTTTAGCCCAAGCACCCAGTAGAACAGGGGTCTCCAAACGGTCCTGGAGGGCCGGATCCATTCCAGATTTTTTGGATATTCCCATTGAGATACATGTAGTAATTTTAAAAAATCTGGCATGGATCCGGCCCTCCAGGACCGGTTTGGAGACTGTATTGAAAAGACAGTCATTATAAGGAAGTACAGGCTCAACGTTCGACTGCTCACAATGTAGAATGGCAATTAAAGGGTCTGTTGGCAATTCTACAGAAGGAAGTTGTAAATCCAGTATAACTGAAACGCAAATGAACATTTCCGCCAGAGCTGAATTCAATTCCGTAGCCAAAACAGAAGGAGACAGGAAGCTGGAGAAGATTCCAAGCCACTGGCGTCACCCAAGTCAAGTAACCAGTTAGACTTCATAGGGGGTGGAGCCGTCCCTGAAATGGGAGGGGGACACACCACACAGTCTGTAGTACTTTCACAACCATAGTACTCAGAAGAAAAACCAGAGGAAGGGAGTCTGAGACGCTCGGCTCCTTTGGTGCTGCATCCAATGCTGTAACCGGAGCCGGTCGACGGCGAGAAGCAACATCTCTACGTTTGAAGCAGCATCGATTGGCGTCAACGGCACCACTATGGGAGCCGGCAGACAAGAGCCTGACGCCAACATCGGAGTCGAAAAGCCAGAAGCAAGAGCTGAGGGTGGGAGCCTCGACAGGCTGTGCACCGGCATCGCTAAGGTGTCAGACACAGGAGGCCGACCTAAAGCCATGGGAGAACCCACCGGCGGGGTCACAGGTGTGACCTTATGTACTTCTGTGGGGCCCGAGGGCGCTCCAGAGGGAGGTGACGATCCAAGAATAGAACAAAGAGTTTGAGAATATTGTCTCATTGAGGTCAAAGAAATGGCTCCTAGCCCAGATGTGCGATCAGACCATAGAGCGCATAGAGGATCCATGACAACCAGAAGCCTTTGATGACTGTTATATTCGACGTGTTTCGGTCAGAGCTGGTGACAGGAGTCACACTCTTCTGAGTCATTGTACTCACCCAGACACCACATTCAAACTGAGTGAGCGTTCGTGGCAGACATTTGTTGTCCTCAGGAATCACAAAGGTTGACCCCAGAGGACCTTAAAGAAAGGTAGAACATGGGCACACTGCTACGATGATGAAAAAATATCAAGTAGGCCGAAAAGTGGCCGGAGGAACTGCTGTGCAGATCCGCGTTGTTAGCGCAGGAAAGAAGGAACTGACGTCTGCGTGTCGGGGAAAGGCTTATATGGACTCCATTTACGTCACATTTGTAGACAATGCTGATACAGAGTCGCTCGATGCCCTCTATCGACGCACAGAGGTACTACTGAAAAAAATTCCGGATTCAGTCTTGCGACTTCGGAGGATTCTAAGATAAGGAATCTGCGGCTAGATGTCTCTATCAGATAAGACTGCCACTCTGCTGGCTTGCTGCTTTGCTGGGCTCTGCCTTGCTGAGCTGATCTGCTGTTTGTTATTCTCCTGCCTGGGTGAAAAGGACTGGACCTGCATCACTTGAACCTAAAGTGTCTTCAGGGGCTTCCTGGTGTCTCAGGGATAATAAAGACTTAAACAACCTGTATTTGCACCTGGATTGTGCAAGCTGTGAGTCTGCTTTGACAACTGGGGCCACTCCAATCCTACTGCCCCTGTGATCGCCTATATATTGGCAAAACAAATCAAGAAGTGCGCCAACGCATCTCCCAACATAAATCTAGACTCAAAAGAAAGGTAGAAAACGCACCTTTGGTAAATCACTGGGCTAAGATGCAACATCAACTTAGTGATTTGAAGTGGACTGTGATTTCCAAAGTAGAAAAGGATCCCCGCGGGGGCGATTGGAATCTCAAATTATCCAAAAGCGAAGCGTTACTTATTGTCAAGTTCGACACGGCTGTGTCGGGCTTAAATGAACTGTCCGAAATTTATAAATTATAACTGTGTCCTGTATAATGTATCCAACACTTCGGGTTATACTGGTGAGTACCAGAAAGGCATGCCTCCTTTAGCCTGAAGCCTTGTCTTCTACCTGCATTATTGAGTACCCTCATGAAACTGTGGTATTTATTTGTTTGAATATCGGCCGCCCCCAGATTGTGCATTCAACAATGGTTGCGATTCCATTTAATGAAATCCGGTGAATGTAAAAAAAAACAACCTTTTTTTATATATATTTATTTTTTCCCATCAATTGATGGCCAGATAGTAATATCCACCCGAGCGGGGCCACGCCCTATGTGGGCGTCGCATTTCGACGTGTTCTGTTAAATTGCACACTACCGCACCCGCTTGTAACACGCATGCGCGAGGAATTAGTGCCCGTGTAGACGCCATTTACATCGTCGTGAGGTTCTGACCCCGGGTAAGTAATGCTTCCCGTTCCCTACCCGGTTCATCAGTAATGCACCATCGTAACAGCTATCTACTTTATTTTCCCGTAGAGGTGCCGTCGAAGAGAGAACATTCTGGACATTTTGCAGGACCGCCTACTGCCCTTAAAACGCCAATAGTCTTAATCAGTAAGAACCACTCTATGTTCCTAACTTTGATTCCCTATGTGTATCTGTGTAGTCAGGTAACGTGATGTTAACTTTATTCCAGACCAAGTGTACGACTGCTTACACCAATACCGGCCCCGAAACTACTTCATGAAATAGTAGCGGTAAGAATCATCCCTTGTTTCGAACTTTGATTCTTCAACGCGCATCTGTTCAGTTAGATGACGAGATGTTTATCTTATTCCAGACCGAGTGTTAAAACCTTATGACTGCTTACATCAATACCGGTCCCGAAACAACCACACAAAATAGTAGTGGTAAGACACGCTTCGCTGGTGTGGATATATATGAAATCGTAAAGATTCCTCCTATCACGTTTAATAATTTGGCCATGTATTTCCATCCTCAGGCCGTGTCACCACATATTGCTTGGAGTAATAGTATCGGGAAATAGAAGATACGAGGAAAACGGGATGTGGTAAGAGAGTCCCGCAATAAATCTTTCTTCTCCCCTGCTATGGAGCATTGCCCCTGGCTAACGCTTATTTTAATGTTAAACCTCTGCAGGGCAAAACGTTTACCGAGTTCGTCCTTCGTACCTCAAAGAACACTGTACAATTGGCCACTCGACTGTCGTCGTAACCCCCTCCTTGTATTTTCAAGCGCGAAACCATTGATGTTATCGCCGGTAAGCTTACATCTTTTCCCGTTTTTCTGTAACGCAACCCAGCATGTAATTAGACATCTCGTCCAGATTTATAATAAAAGACACCCTTTCATTTTAGGCTCAAAATTAGTCCTTCGAGGCTCCCTTTCCACCAGTTTGGGTATATACCAAGGAACGCCCTATGCTCCTAGTAACTCGGTCAAGCTGATTACGGAGACTGGTGTAGTAGTGCAATGTAGTGTTCTTGCTGTGTCTTTTGGTTTTATTTATTTTTTCCAAACACTTCCTCTCTAACATTGCTTTTTGTATATTTTTCATTTTTTCTCACAGATATGTCGAAGCCCTGAGGAGAATCCCTCATGAATGATATGGGATTCGAAACGCGTAGGCCCATTCCTAGCTGGTCTGCTTGAGTATCTGGGTGTTTAAATAATTGAACTTGGAGCTCCATTCTGTACATTACCTTATTGTGATTCATTCTATTGGTTCATCAAACATGATAGATACATAGGAATGTACTAGTCTAAAGTGACTTTTCACTTTTGAGTTTGAAAACAGAAGCAGACCTAGGTCCTTTTTACTGTGGCTTAGTAGTCTCTCCAACGTGTGTTAATATTTCTGTACGAGTGTGTTGATTTGTGTGACTGTGATATGCCTGAGTTTTTGAATGGATGTTTTTAAGTGATGGTAGTGTGGTGTGTCCTATAAACTTTTCAATGTTCCTTGTTTACTATGTAATTAATTTAGAAATTAGTGTTTTGTATTAACTTTGAAATAAACTGCTATTAAATAGCGATTCCCATTCTTGAATTGCTTTTCTTGATTTGGACGACCAGTTGTGATTTGAATTATTGATATCAGTATTGGCACCTTGTTTCTGTTATTCGATAATCCGGCTCAGCCTTACTGATTAGAGCCAGCCCTTGTTTGTTTTGCGCAAGCTACCAGATAGTCAGCACACGATAATTTAGGGTGTGTTGTGATTTATCCAGCATATCTCTGCCAACCAGAACCTAACCCTTTAGAATATGTAACGCCTCAGCGTCAATCCAGTATTTTATTAACGAGGTACCGGGGGATTTCCTGTATGTATTCATAATTATCCAGATAGACAATATTTAGATTTATTCCCAAATCATATAGGACCATGTCAAGGATGTAAGAGCAGTTCTGCAAACATTACGAGAAAACCATTTGTGCACCAAGCTGGACACATGCATATTTCATTTATTTAGGGTAGATTTTTTGTGCTTCACAATTTCTCCATCTGGGATCCAGATGAATATACAGAAAGTGGAAGCAATCCTGAACTAGCCTTCCCCCACTAGCATTAAGAAGATCCAGAACATGTTAGTGATTGTGTTTTTTTATCGTAGGTTCATTGCTTGTTTCTTTGAGATAGTGACTCCCATTACCTGGTTACTACGAAATGTAGTTCCTTTCGAGTGGTCCACAGAAGCAAAACAAGTGTTCCGCCCCATGATTCACCACTGCTGCCATCCTCAGACACCACAACCCCACTCTACTGTATTTGATAGAAGTGGACGCTTCCCAATTTGCTAGTCGGGGGTGTGCTTTTCGAATTAGATGAACTCACTGGGCACGTGTACCCAAAAGTCTACTTCTTCATAAAACTCTTACCCGATTAACAAAATTACACTATTGTGGAAAGAGAATTCTTGACAATTAAACTGCAGTTTTAGGAATGAGACAATGCCTTGCCAGAGCACAACACACTGTCACCATTTATTTTGACTACAAGAACCTACAGTTCTTTTAGTCAATTAAAGCACTGGCTCCACTTCAAATGTGGTAGCACCTATTTATTTTAATTGTATTTATAACGTTTTATATAGTGAGAACTAGACCCATAGACTGTATCAGAGGGCTTTATAACTGTTACAACTAAAAAGAGGTGAGAGCTAGGGCCATAGAAAAGAGTAGATAACAGGAGAAAATAAATGTTGACAGTAAACATTGTAGGTCTGGAGGAATTCAGGAGTACTTTAGTCATTCTCGCTGCGCGTTCCTTCATCACAGCTCCTGGTAGGTGAGCAGAGTCTGAATGGTACCCAACTCGCGCTAGAACTGGGATCACTGGAGAGTTTTGTTCATTAGAAGTAGTTTGACTTCTTTTTTGAAAGAGTAGATTAAGGGGTTCATTCTGATTGCCGGGGGCAGGACAGTCCAGAATCTAGGTGCTAGGCCTGAGAAGGTGCGCTTATAGGTTTTATTTTTCCGAAATTTGTGTGGTTTCAATAGCATGGTGTTGGTGCTTTTCAAAATGCTGCTACCTCCTGATAGTTCCAGTTTGTTGGCTAGATACGTTGGTGTGTTGAGGTGCAGGGCTTTGTGTGTCCTGTAGGCAGTTTTTAGCTGTGATCTTGCCTCAAAAGGGAGCCACTTCAGTGCCTTTAGGTCAGGGGTGATGTTGTTGTTCTTTTTGGAGCCAGTGACGAGTCTTGCAGTTGCGTTGAGTGAGGCTCTTAGTGGAGCCAGGCTGGATCTCGGCAAACCACAAAGGATTGTATTCCCATAGTCTATTCTGGTTATCACTAGAGTTTGTACAGCTGTTTTTAGGTTGTCATCATTGAGAAAGGGTTTTAGTTTTCTATGAATGTTCATATGGAAGTTTGGTCCTCTGGTGACTGTGCTGATGTGTTCCTGCATAGTGAGATTCTTGTTGAGTGTTATTCCCAGTGATCTTGTGGAATCTATGATGTGCGAGGTGCAGTTGAAGGCTGTTAGGTGTTTCGTACAGTTTTCTCTGTCGACATGTCTTTGTGGTCAGGAAATTAAGAGAACGTCGGTTTTAAGCGCATTGAGCTTGAGGGTTTTTTTTGTCAGCCAGTTGTGGGTTTTATGCAAAGTTGTGTTGAGTAAACGGATATCATCTGGGGATGATATTTTTAGGTATAGTTGGGTGTCATCTGCATACATGTGGTAGTGAACATTGGAGAGTTTAAGAATTTTGTTTAAGGGTTCCATGAATAGATTGAAGAGGGTAGGTGATAAGGAGGAACCTTGAGGGACTCCAAGTGTGACCGGTGTGGTCGTTGACAGTGATTGGTTAATCTTGATTATTTGAGTTTGGTTGTCTAGGTAAGAGGCGAACAACTTACGGACAGCCCCTGATAAACCCATTCAAGTAAGACCAGGAGCAGCAGAAAACTACAGCTCACACTGTGGAAGATGCCGTTTTCAATGATTGCACAGTGCCGGATGCTTGTCCGCACTGTGCAATCATTGAAAACGGCAACATGCACATTGCGAACAGGCTACTATGCAGTTCGCGTAGTGCTACGAGTAGCTCGCGTAGTGCGAAGTGCACTTCACATAGCTACACGTAGCTCTACTTCGCGAACTACACCCAGCGTTATTTATCATGTTTACACAAACCCTCCACTTCTGACTTTGCTAGAGAAAACACACCATACATCCTATCCCCTAACAGAATAGTGGAAGCCAACGTAGTCTCAGATTTATGTCACAAGGCTACAATAGGCATATGACAAGTTAGATCCAAGAGAGGGGTCAGCTAAACCAGATCATAGTATTAAAAATGTAGGCTACTATCATTCTCCACTGCTTTATATGCCCTCTCCAGCCTCAAAACTAGAAATCCTAGACTAGTGCCATTCAACCTCTCTAGAAGGGCACCCTAGGGAATTTCATGAGTTGGGCTTGGGTGGGAAAACATGTCCAAAGATGTCATAACTGATGTCCAAAGGTTTTCTGTTGGTGCCTAAAACAAGATAAGCTCAGCCAAGCCTTCTGGGGTATTAGTGTCCATGCCCATTCATCCATCACCCTGGCATACATGCAGTTTGGATTTGATCACTGATATGCCTGCAAAGACAGGCTATACTTCCATTCTGGTCTTAGGGTAAACTCTGACCAAACTGCTCAATATTAATTAACCTGAAAAAGCTCCCCTCTGTCTCTTAACTTAAAGAAATATTTCTCCATAAGGTGATCCAGTTACACGGCATCCCCTCAGTTATCATATTGAATTGCAGCCCTCAATTTGTTGCTAAATTTTGGCAGGGATTGTGTACTTCTTTGGACATAGATGTCAAACAGACAAACAGAAAGGGTAAACCAATGTTTGGAACAACTGCTTCCCCATCTGTTAGGTACTATGGCCAATGAATCCATTCCAGATCTCAATTAGGCATATTTTGCTTATTATAATTCCTCCCACTGTCATTGATGTTTCCCCATTTTATTGTAATCAGGGATACCACGCATAGGAGTTTCCAGTGGCCTGGACTTCAAACTGTACACTGGTTCTGGCAGTAAAGGATCATCATGACCATCTCCTACCGATGTGGTCTAAGGCTAAAGATCAATTTTTTCGCTATACGACTGAAATGAAACAGGCCAATTGCAAAAAGCAGAAAGACCTGAACTATGAAATGGGTGACTTGGTTTGCTTGGGCACTAAAAATTTGCAGTTGCCTAGCCCACAGAGACTTCACACTTGACAAAATCCTGAACCCTTTGGCAGTCAAACTCTCCTTAGCTGAATCCTTCCATATCCACCCGGTGTTTCTTGTCTCCATTTTGAAGACCTTTCACTTCTGCAAATCTGTTGTTCCCTCTTCCCCACCAATTGTTATCGTTGGCCATCCCGAGTATGAGGGCAGCAAGGTTTTGGACTCCAAACGCATTAGGGGAACACTCTCCTACCTTTTAAACAACCTTGAGGAACATTGTACTGTGAGAGCTTGACACTTAGGATGTTATAGGTGTTTGCAAGGTACTTACTCAACAGGAAAAGAGGAGGAATGAATGAAAGTGATCTCTAGCTATTTATTTATAAAGTTTTATATAGCTATGTTCTTTTAATATTTTTAGTAATCATACTTAATGCATGTTTTGATTTCTGAAGGTGAAAACTGAAAATAGAAGGAAGAGTATACCTCCAAACCTGAGGTGCAATGCAACACCCTAACATAGGAAGTGATTAGGGACAATTGTACTGAATGTAACTCTCATGCTCTCCCGTCTGCTCTTCTTAAAGGGTCATTCAGTAGAGCAGCAGTTCTAAGAGTTCGGCAGAACTACAAGAGGGAAGTTGAGGTACACCCTGAAGCAATCCTGTCTTCTGTTATTTAGTATCCCATCTTCTCTATTCCCTCTCTTCCCAGCCCCTTTTCCCCGGGAGGCAACAGCCATCACAATGTCTTCAAAAAGCATGAGTAGGTAACCAGTCAACGGTATGATAGGTGACCTACTGTTCGCTTCTGCAGACCTCCACCGTTGGTCAGGGTAGTGGTGCCCTGTTTCTTAACAATGGTGGTCGTCGCAGCATACTTGGGGAGTTTGAGGGTACCAATCTTCCCCTCCCTCGAGTGGCTGTTGAAGGCAGGTTTGCCACAGTTAGTTCCAGCTGACAGCAAACCTCCTTACATTACTGAGGTTTGCTATCAACATACTGAAGTCCCACCTGATTACTTTGCAGAGGCTCCCTTTCATCAAAGCCATCCTGGACACGATGCTGAACTTGCAGAGTTTAACTCTGCGGAATTCCGCAGAATTACATGAACACTCAGCAAGATTCCGTGGAGTTCCGTCCATCCCGAGTTATGGTGTGTCACCATCTCTAGGAAATAAAGTTCAACTGCTGTCTAATCACAGAGCTCAACACATGCTCTAAAACTAAAAGTCCCAGAAACCACAGTTTTTAAAGCAGCCAAAAGTCATTTTCAGCCATTGGTGGGGATGTCATGCACATTGCACTGTGGGAAACATGGTCTACTATCTCTTTAGTTACTGTTTATACAAACTCGAAAGGACTGCATTAATCAGCCACCTTCCCACTACTGAATCGGCGCCAGTGCCCTGTGTGCGTTGCTTACTTCACATTTTGTGCACAGCGGCCTCGCTGGGTGCAGGTAAGTGGATGTCTGTACTCCAGGGGAACTTGCACCTCACGGGGCAGGCGAATAACTCTCTGTCCCTGTGGGTCCCACACCCACTCCAAGCCATATGAGGCTTTTCCACTCTAAGTGCCATCATGAAGCCTCGATTTGCATACGTCCATTGCCCTTGGCCTACTTTCACCCTGCGGTTGCACGGACGCCGAGAAGGCAGGGATCCCGAGCCTACAACCACGTCACCTAGTAGGATTGATTAGGAATGAGTTGTTTGACCTAGTGGCGCAAGCTACGAATAAAGACAAACCCAGAGAGTAGCTCCTGTCACTGTGGGTATTGAAAACCAGTGGGGGTAGCAGGAGCTTGTCACAGACTTGAAATGAAGGTTGTACCCTGGAGCCACAGTTGTTGCTTCAATATCTAATGTAACTAACAACTTGGCAAATCCAGTTGTCCTGGCTTCTTTTAGGTGCATGAGTCATGTATCAGATAACTTGATGTTGTGCAATGCCAGAAATAATAATATATTGTTTGTGTGGGTCAATATGCCAATCACGATGTACAGCTTATATGCTTGTAAGCCGCCCCCTCATGTACATCAGCCATGAGAGAGACCCCCTCAGTACAATCATCTTGCTGCGAAGACCTGGAACTCCCTGCCTCTACATCTCAGACAATCACCCTCGCTGCCTCAATTCAGGAAAGACTTCAAGACCTGGCTCTTCGACTGAACCGCAGCTTCACCCCCACTCAACAACAGCAGTTGTCAGACACCTATTAAAGGTATGTTGAAAGAATACACATGAAAAATGTAACATGTGCATCCAAAGTACCAATTAGGTATGATGATGATGATGGGAGTCTTGTAGCGCGCAACTTAGCCCAAGGGTATCAAGGCGCCTAAGCAGGTCCAGAAATATGTAGTGGCCGATGAGGTACTCTACAGGTACGCTTCAGAGAAAAGCCAAGTTTTCAGTGCTTTTCGAAACAACGCAATCGACGGTAGTCCCAGGATTTCAGGAGGAAGAGAATTCCATAGCCTGGGTACAACCGAGGAAAATGCTCTGCCTCCCCATTTGGCTCTAACAAATTTGGGTACCTCAAGAAGATTTTTATTAGATGAGCGAAGGGGTTGACAAGGATAGTAGAGATGAATAAGTGGCTTGAGACCCGCAACACCCGTGCCATGAAGGGCCCCATAGGCAAGACAGAGAATTTTAAAAGATATCCTGAAATGAATGGGAAGCCAGTGTAGACTTCTCCGGGCTGCCGAGGCGAGTCTAGGAAGGTTTAAGACCCTCTTTGCTGCCGCGTTCTGGACCATCTGGAGACAATGGATGAGGCTCTTATTTATGCCCACATAGAGGGCATTGCAGTAGTCCAGTCTTGGGGAGACTAATGCCACAGTGGCCAGCTTGCGGGCATCAGGGGAGAGATAATGGGCAATCTTTCTGAGGACCCTGATGATACCACAGCAGGTGGAGACAGTCCTGCTGACCTAACAGTCAAAGGAGAGAGCAGTGTCCACAAAGACTCCTAAGTTTTTAGCAACCTGACAGGGAAGAGGGCAATCCCCGAGGTAGGCAGGCCACCAGTCTTTGGACCAGATTTCCTGGTTGCCCCCGAAAATCAGCACCTCCGTTTTCTCCCCATTTAGTTTCAGGAAGTTCTGTAGCATCCACTGAGACACGGCCTCCATACAATTCCTGAAGTTCAAAGCAGAATCCTTCAGGGGCTGCGTAAGGGAGACCATTATTTGAGTGTCATCGGCGTATGACAGTACTTCCAACCCAAAAGATCTAACTACCCTGGCAGGTGGGGCCACATAGATATTAAATAAAGTAGGGCTCAATGAAGATCCCTGGGGGACCCCACAGTGCACAGGTTTAGGGGCAGAAAGAAACTGGCCCAGCTCCACTCTCTGCTCCCTTTCATTTAGAAAGGAAGCCAGGAGGCTCAGTGCAAGATCTCCGACCCCTATATCCCTGAGACGGGTGACCAAAATAGATGGAGACAAAGTGTCAAACGCCGCCGTCAGGTCCAGCAGGACCAGGAGGGTGGTGTAGCCTTTATCAACCGGGCAGCGGATATTATTAACAACTGCTGTAAGGGCAGTCTTAGTACTATGAGATCTCCTTCAGTCATGCTGGGAGGGGTCCAGAAGCGCCGAATCTCCTAGAAAGGAGCTAAGGTGCCAATTTAGATGAGATTCCAGCATCTTTACAGGGGCATGGAGAAGTGAGATGGAGCGGAAATTTTTCAGAACCACTGGATCTAAAGTAGACTTTTTAAGAAGGGGTTTGACAACTGCCATTTTCCATAAAGACGGAAACACTCCCTCCGAGATTGCCTGATTTATAACATTCATGAGGGGTGGGATAAGCAAATCCTGACAAGCCTTCAAAACTTTCAGCGGCAGGGATCTAAAGGGGAGCCCGATTTGGTGTTATTCAAGAGCTGTATCATCAGTTCAGGCGTAAGAGGGGGAAAAGACAGAAAACTCGGGGGGGGGGGGGGGGGTCCATCGGACTAACTCCGATCTCTGGCGGAAGCATAATCAACAGGGGAGGGCAGACTAAGATTCAGGGATTCAAGAGTGCTGTAAATATCGGCGATCTTTGAGTGGAAAAAGGCTGTGATATTGTCCCACAACTCCTGCGAATCCGCTATAGGATCCACTACCAAGGGAGAGGATAAGGAGTCTATGATTTTCAACAGATCTCTGTGGGAGTTAAGAGAGGCAGTGATCCTGGAGAAATAGGCGCTCTTCTCCTCCACAATGGCTTGTTTGCAATCCCTTAGGCAGAGTTTATGTTGTTCCCTCTCTGAGGGATCCAGCCGAACCATCCAGAGCCTCTCCTGTTTCCGGCATCCTTGTATCAACAGCCTAAGTCTGTCCGAGAACCAAGGGGTCGACGGACTCTTTCTCGCAGAGTAGTGTTATTTGAGGGGGGCCACAATGTCCAAAGCCCCTGAGATAGTACTTGCTAGTTCAAGGGCAGCAGAATTAGCATCCTGTAGTTCCGCCGGCAGCAACTCATTCAAAAAAGGAGAACGAGCTACATTATTAATGGCTTTAAGGTTCCTTCTGAGTTCCCACTTCTTAACATCTGCAAAAGAAGAAAGAGTATCCTGAAAAGACACTCCATATCTTGAACAGCCGCATGGTCGGACCAGGCTAGGGGAACCGGAGGGCCCACCTTCAACCTGAGGTCATTAGAGAAGACTCCATCGAGTGTATGCCCAGCCAAATGAGTAGGACCGACCACCAATTGAGTAAGACAACAAGAATCCAGGGTATCTAGGAGAATCTGAGGGTCCTTAGATCCCGAATTTTCAAAATGGAAATTAAAGTCACCCAGGAGAGTGATATTGGGTCTCTCAATGAAAGGCTCTAACAACCTACTCAGATCCTGACTGAAAGAAGATCTAGGGCCCGGCTTTCTGTAAAACAGAAGGCCAGAGAAAGAGACGGAGGAGTAGAATTAATGGAAAAGTAAAAGGTCTGAAAAGGGTCAGAGGGAGTGGATTATGACAATACAACACCCCCATGTATGGAGAAACAAATACCTCTTTTGCACACATTAAACATATATTCACCCTACATCTCGGGTAGTACAGCTAGCCAGAAGACATGGACATTGGCCAAGTCAAGCTGCAATACTTACCATAGCAGATACCACCCAATGCAATGTCAGCCCAAATTGGAACTTATCCCACATATACATCCATTGAACATTGACCCTCATTCTCTGTAACACCATAATGTGTCCCAAGGTCTGACTATACTTTCCACTGCAAATAGATCAGCTATTATGGAGGAAAAACAAACAACTGTAGCCACACATCCCAAATTAGCCAATAACAACAAGTAGCATTAGTAGCAATGGCCGGAAAAAGGTTTTCTAAACAAAGCAAGTTGTTTATTATGGAGTACACATTGGTCTCACCAACCAAAGGCAAATGGCAAGTCCAAGTACCAGTTTGTGGGCCAGCACACTGCTGTGCCACCAATTTTGCTATCCAGAACACTGCCAAGGAAACCTCCCCATAAAGGGGCATCTACTGGGCAGTTCAAACACCTCAATGATATTATTTGGGTGGGCTGAGTTTGGGATTGAGAGGGCTGAGGTAGTACTTGGAAGGGCTGGGCTCGGGATTGGGTGACTTGGGTTGGTCTGTGGAAGAGCTGGGCTCGGGATTGGGAGGGCTGAGTTTGACCATACATGGTATTTTGTAAGCATGAAGGGTAGTGATAGGTATAGGGAGGGTGGAAACAGGTTTTGTAGTTTTCTTTTAGACTTAGGAAATCTGGGTTGGGGTGGGAAAGAGGTCCTTTTGGGTTTTGGGAGGAGTTGGTTTGGTTTCTGGATGGGTGTTTTTTCTTTTTTAATGGACTTGTGTTTTGGGTGGGGTAGTGAGAGGTTTAGGAGGGGGAGATGGTGTTTTTGGGGTGGACTTTGAAATGGAAGGGATGGGTAGTGGTGGGAAAGAAGACTTTTTGTGTTCGGGAGGGGGCGGGCAGCTGTGGCAGGGAACAGGTCAAGGGTAACCAGATTAAGTTATTTGGGAGACTGTGGAGGGGGTATAAAGATGGGTAGTGGTGGGAAAGGAGACTTCTTGGCTTCGATTGGGGGCGGGCAGCTGTAGCAGGGAAGAGGTCAAGGGCAAACAGTGTCAGTTCTTTGTTAGACTGGGGGGTTCAGACAAGATGTTGGAGGCATAGGGATGTGAATTGTGAGGTGTGATGTGCATGCTGTTCGTGCATGTCTCTGTGTGTCTGATGTGTGTTTGGTTGATGTTTTTCTTCTGTGCCAAATTGTGATGTGTCTGTGGTTGGTGGTGCGGGTGTGACGTTTGGGTGTTTGATGGTAGTAGTGGCTGTGTCTGGTGGTGTGATGTCTGGCTGTATGTGTGTAGTGACTTTGACTGCTGGTGTGGTGTCTGGCAGTATGTTGTAGTGGCTGTGTCTGGCGGTGTGGTGCCTGGATCTATGTGTGTAATAGCTGTGTCTGCTGGTGTGGTGTCTGACTCTATATATGTAGTGGCTGTATCTGCTGGTGTGGTGTCTGGATCTATGTGTGTAGTGGATGTATGTGATGCAGTTGGTGTGGTGTCTGGGTGAATGTCACTGGATATTGTGGTGAGGGGGTCGAGTGCCTGGTGAGTGGTTGTGTGCCTGTCTGTATTCATATTTTTTATGTTTCATATGCTGCATGTGGATGTATGCATTTGCTTTGGACAGGTGTGGGAATAGGGACTGTGGATGGGGAAGAGGCAGGAGGTGGGGTGGGAAGCTGGAATTGTTGGAAGGCTGCAGTGGGTGTGGAAGCCAGAGCCTTAATAAAGAACTTTGTAGGGTAGATATGTCAGTGTGAATGTCTTCCAGGTACGACACCCACTGTGTTAGCTGGGGGCTTTGCACCTGGATGCAATGCAGCACTACAGTCTGACCCACAGAGATCTGTCTCAGGATGCCAATTGCCTCCACACTCAGGGCAGCAGGGGAGACAGGGGCAGGGGGTGAGTTGCCTATTGCAAACAAGACTCCTCCTTTCGTAGGGGAGCATGTCCAGAAAGCTGGTTGGGGAGCAGCAGGGAGGATGGAGATGGAACGGGCATGGCGGACATGGATGTTGCGGATGCAGGTCCAGGTGGGGTCCAACACCACCAGGGAGTGGCCACTGGAGCTTGACATTGCTGAAGACGATGTGTTGTCTCTCTCCTTCACGGCACTCCCATTACCCTCTGGGTCACTGGTTCCCTCTGTGTCACTGCCACAATGGGAACACTCTGGTCAGCTGCTTCCCCAACGGTCTCGTCCCTGTTTCTTCTGCTGCCCTGGGTTGATGCTGTAAAAATAGTATAAATAGGTTCATTGCAATTTCGTGAACACACTGGGCAAACTGATCATAACACAGCACATTACACAATTGCAGGGATCACAACACGTACCAGTAGAACTACATTGGCTCCAACATTGGCATGAGCACATGCATGAATGCTGCATAACCTGTGCACCGTCACACATCAGGTGTCATAACCACAGTCTGCTCCAACTGCATGTGTGACCTTGTCTCAAATCCACCCTCGTGTGTAGCAGGAGATATCATCACCCTGTCAACCTAGGCCCTTGAAGCATACCATAGTTACCTGACGTCATGAAATGGGAAGTCCATATGGACTGCAGTTCTACCCATCCGCACAAGGTCCTACAATCAGCAAATTATCGGTTGTCCCTAACCCACAGCATGTAGAACTGCCGGGCACCTGCTGCAGCTAATTTGCAGCAATATGTGACTACCAAGAATACGGTGACAGGGAAGTGCCCATTCCACATTGTTCACACTTCCAAAGTGACACTTTCACATCTTTCCACTGCCAGATGATGCAGTTGGAAGCTGCACATGAGTAGCTTAGATATGTGTCACATGTAGTACAGAAGAGTAGAATGAAGACAATGTGTCTCCAAGTGGTGTACAATTTTTGCACAAATAACCATTGTACATGAGTCTGCCTAGGAACATCCCCAGTCACGATTGGTTCATGTGAGCACACCATTTTCACATTGCAAAAGTCAATGTTATCATAACACTGAACGTATATGAGATGTAGGAAATATCCAGTCCATAAAGAGGTATCTCTTGTGTCCAAAAGGGAAGGGAATTCACTTTACCTTCCTTGTCTTGTTAACACAAATACCAATGTAGTACTGAGGGCTGACTCACAAATATGACCCCAACTTGTCAACATCTCACTCCCTGATGCATGTCACCAGCCAGTGAATTACCCTCCACAAATGCACATGTTCATCACTCCTAACTGAATACACCCTTCTCAATGGCATGCATTATCATATTGCCAGTTAGTAATGGAAGGCTTCCAACCATGTGTGTCATTGCCTCAACAATAGGACCTGGCTAATGACATCCATCAATGTCATTGGGTATGTTTGTCTCACCCACCTATGTCTAAACACCCCTGTATTTGGTTACACCTAATCTGTATACCTATTACAGAATACTAATGTCATGTACACTTTGGCCAACACATACAAAAATGATGGAATCAGAATGAAAACGTTGCAAACCCTTAGATCATGTATGTAATAATTGTACATATGACAGTACAATACGTAAAGGTACACATGCCAGCATGTAGACATATTTACAGATGGCACTAGTGGTGTTAGCCACCTCATGATACTGTATATTCCCCACTTACCAAGGGAACGTGGTGCTCAGTGTCTGCATCCAGAGTGGATTGTATGCCATGCCACAAGTAAGTGGTCCACCATCATGAGGCACAGTAGTGAGGGAGCATCAGTCCCGACACAAGAATGACAAGCGGCTTGTTCAGGACTACTGTCAAAATGACATCAAAAGATAATGTAGGTTAAGTGTGACATTAGGCAGCCATGTGGCTGTTCAACTCTGGAAACTGACATTTGACCCTACCCTGCTTATTTACTGGTCACATGGACAATAGTCTATGGTTATCACCATCGACCTACTACTAGACTTACACATGCAACAATTCTAACATTGCGTGGGACATGAGTCACCTTCAAGCTTGATGGGGAAATAGATGCCGTTAACAAAAGATAGATGGTCATGCAGAAAGTTTCATTTGCACCAATACTCACCCCTCCTTGCTGCTGTTGGGTTCTCAACGCCCATCAAGCTCTGGGTAGGCCCCAGTATGAGTGCCATTTGGGGTGTCAGGGTCTGGTGCATGCCCTTTCTGCCTTGGGAGGACAGCCCCAGCTGGACCCCCATGACCTTCCGGGTCCAGCGTCTCAGGTCCTCCCACCTTTTCCTCCAGTGAACACTGTGCAGATGAACTACCCCCAGGGACTGCACCTTCCGGGTAATGGGTTTCCACATGGACACCTTCTGATGGGTGTTAAACTGTATGGATGCAATAGATCAAGACACTGAGTAAACATGCAAGATATACGTTATCTGCTAGGGTAACACAGGGGTTGTAGACAGATATCATAACTATTGATCAATAGTTTACACACTACGTGTGTAATGTTCACATGCTGAGCACTACAAAAAACATTACAACACACTGTTTAAGTTTGCTGAGGACTACCCTCAATCCTGATAATGCCTATATTGACTAGGCCAGCCCACTGATATCATGTAGCCCTGGGCCACACCACATGTGCACAGCACACCACTGTGTCCTCCTGAAGGGTACAGTACTTGCACATCACTGGACAGACACCTGAACAGTCTGGACAAATGACTTGATTCATACAGTCCAAGACATCACTGGCACCATTGCATTTGCTACAATCAAATATTTGGGTCACAATGAAAGGGCTGACTAAGAGCTCCCACTCTGAGGTTTACTCATTTGGACATCATACTACATCTGAATGTGTTTGTGTGGGAAGTCCTGGCATCACGGGACACACCGTATGCCACATGTGTCAGTGTATATGAGACGACTTCAACATACCATTGTACATACTGCATTGTTGGTCATTCTTACACAGCTGGTGAGGCACTTCTGAACTGCACTATAGATGTAACCAACTTTCTGCAGTGTACATATTTTACATGAGCAATATTCCTGTAGAATGATACAATCATTCATATGACAGTAAACTCCCGAACATGTGGGTGTAAGGGGCCTGTCCTAAGGCAATGACACACAGTGACAATAGGGATCCATGGACAGTAGTCTTGGGTCTGGATATCTCATCATACACCATACCAAATGTAGTAATATCAGGTGCATTTAGGCCAACTCATGGTCCTGTTACACTAATTTAGGCCACATCTGAGTATCAGCAGATCTACAGAGAGAGTACTCTGTGCATCAGTTCCGTAGCTATATAAACTCTGCTACAGCTTGGAATATGGACCATATGGGGCACAACTCATTGTCAGTGTTTGCTCTCTGTAGGCTGAGCATACTGTTTCCACGTTACCATCATATGTCCACATTTTCCACACCTAATTGTACATCTTGTAGCCATCCTATAAATGACATGACCGTTGTGAGTCACTCCAAAGCAGTCTGTGAGGTGTTGGTATCCCCCAGACAACAGTTTGGTGAGGCTTCAAGTGTGCTGAGTGAGATGTGGGACTGTACACATCTCACAAAATACTCACATGCTACTTCCAGGAGACATACACAAGTTAGGGTGTAAGACCTATACATTTGTTAGCACATCTTCTATGAACTGTATAGCAAATTCATCATAGGCAACATAAAATGTGTACATGCACAGATATGTGCATGCAACCGGTGTAGGATATAGGACAAATTACATATAACTATGGAGATGTGAAGCCCACAAAGTAGAGTACCACATGAACAATGACATGATTGTCCTATGTAAGGACCACACTATCTGACATACATAACTCCAATGTCAGTACGGGACTCCGGGTCCAGCATTTCAGGTCCTTCCACCTTTTCCTGCAGTGAACACTGTGCTGATGAGCTACCCCCAGGGATTGCACCTTCCGGGTAATGGGTTTCCACATGGACACCTTCTGATGGTGGTTGACCTGTATGGATGCAATAGATTAAGCGATTGAGTAAACATGCAAGATATACGTTATCTGCTAGGGTGTCACACGGGTTGTAGACAGCTATCATAACTATTGATCAATAGTTGACACACTACATGCGTAATGTGCACATGCTGAGCACTACAAAAAACATTACTACACACTATTTAAGTTTGCTGAGGACTACCCTCTATCCTGATCATGCCTATATTGACTAGGCCAGCCCACTGATATGACGTAGCCCTGGGCCACACCACATGTGCACATTACACCTCTGTGTCCACCTGAAGGGTACAGTACTAGCCCATCACTGGTAAGACACCTGAACAGTCTGGACAAATGACTTGATTCATACAGTACATCACTGGCACCATTGCATTTGCTACAATCAAATATTTGGGTCACAATGGAAGGGCTGACATGCGTCACTAAAAGCTCCCACTCCGAGGATCAGTGGACATGTGATTTACTCATTTGGACATCATACTACATCTGAATGTGTTTGTGTTGGAAGTCCTGGTATCACAGGACACACCGTATGCCACATGCTTCAGTGTATATGGGACAACATCAACATACCATTGTACATACTGCATTATTGGTTATTCTTACACAGCTGATGAGACACTTCTGAACTGCACTGCAGATGTAACCAACTTTATGCAGTGCACATATTTCACATGAGCAATATTTCTGTACAATGATAGACTTTGTGCATCAGTTCCGTAGCCACATTAAGTCTGCTACAGCTTGGGACATGGACATCACATGCCTACCTTTTCTACACCTAACTGTACATCTTGTAGCCATCCTATAAATGACATGATGGTTATGGGTCACTCTAAAGCAGTCTGTGAGGTGTTGGTATCTCCCAGACAATAGTGTATAGCAAATTCATCATAGGCAACTCAAAATGTGTAGGTGCACAGATATGTGCATTCAACCAGTGTAGGATAGAGGACCAATTACATATAACTGTGGAGATGTGAAGTCCAGAAAGTACAGTACCACATGCTCCATGACATGATTGTCCTATGTAAGGGCCACACTATCTGACATACATAACTCTAATTCAGTACGGGACTCAGAGGCACATTGTGGCCTATTGGATAGGATAATTATTGCAGTGTACAGACTGGTGAACCACAGAGCTGGCAATACAGAGGCAGTACCTAATCCACAAAGATTTCCAACTCCTCTGGAGTGAAGGCAGGGGCCCTGCTCCCTGTGAAATATTCTATGACTGCTCCCAGTGGTGGGAAACAGGAGCTTATTGCTTCATCTCATGGAGTTCCTTAAGTACCTGGTCCAAAATTTCCTCAGAATTCTTGTAGGCTCCCAGGACTCGGACTAGGTTGGCCTGGGAGTCAGTGGCACCAGTGGGCTCACTTTATGGGCCCACAATTGACTTCCCACCACCCTTGCCCCCACAGGTCAGTGTCCTAGGGCCAGCCTGCTCCCTCCCACTGGCTCCTCCAACCTCGTGTTGTCGATCCTCACCTCCGGAAGTGGAACTGGGGTGTAGGAGATGTTGCTGCCCATGCTAGGTCCACCGGTTGGGTGTAGGAGATGTTACAGCTGGGGTGCGAGGTGTGGTTGTGGGCACAGTGACACTCACTGTTGCCGTCTGCCCAGGTTGACCAGATGTTAGAGGTTGGTCCTTCACTACAGGCGATTTTTTATCTCTGGAGGCTTGATCCAGGGGTGGAGGTGGAGTCTGGGCGGTGTCCTGACTCTGATTAGATGTGGCCAATTGACCCGTTCAGACATGGAGTAGATTGATATTGTTGTGTGGTATGTATATCCACATCATTTGGTACACATTGAATTCAGGCCTGGGAGGGCCAAAAGGGGTAGAGCTTAACATTGTGAACTATCTGCGTTGTGTTTGACTCGTTTGCAACACATTAGGAGGCATCCATAACATAAAGTGGCATTGGCCTGATCATTAGCTGTACTGATATGCTTCATGTTGACATGAAGGATGGACACGCCATCTCCAAATACCTTGAACGCAACACAGTGTAGAAGTTACATGTATTAGTACATTCCAAGTCCTAGATGTTGACAATACAGGCATACACACAATTTGGTGGTAGATTTAGCATTGGTAATCATGTGTGCTGTATAGTGCCAATGGGTCATCAGCCATTTCAAATCAGCTGGGCTGCCTTCATGCGTTACTGACATTTCAGGTACACACGGGATATGGTGTCACTCATGGCCTCATTCTTTTCACTTATGGAGACCAGGCGACGTTCAGACTGAGTAGACAGACATGTGCCTGAGATGAGCACTGAGTGTAATGTGCTCAGTCCATATGACCTGGGGATCAGTGGTGACATGACTGACAAGTGAGTATGGACAAACAACAGTGGCGCCTCTTGTTCAAAGTTAGAGGTACAGTGTCTTATGGTAGCTGTAGTCATTTCATTCTCTAATACCTCACACTTGACCAATGGCTAACAGTATGTGAAGTGAACATCAATAATCACATGGCTGACAAGTGAGTATAGACAAACAACACCTGTGCCTCTTGTTCACAGTTAGAGAAACAGGGCCTCATGGTAGTTGTCGCCATTTCAATCTCTCATACCACACACTTGACCGATGGCTAACTGCATGTGAGGTGAACATCAGTGGTGACATGGCTGTCAAGTGAGTATGGGCAAACAGCACTAGTACATCTTGTTAATGTTCTAGCAACAGGGCTTCATGGTAGATGTAGTCATTTCAATCTCTCGTACCCCACACTCGACGAATGGCTAATTGCATATGAAGTGAACATCAGTAGTTGCATGGCTGAGAAGTGAGTATGGACAAACAACATTGGTACCTCTTGTTCAGACTTACAGATACAGGGCCTGATGGAAATTGTAGTAATTTTATTCTCTCATACCATACACTTGACCAATGTCTAACTGCATTTGAGGTGGACATCAGTGGTGACATGGCTGACAAGTGAGTATGGATAAACAGCACTAGTAAATCTTAAGTGTTCAAGCAACAGGGTCTCAAGGTAGTTGTTTCAATCTCTCATACCTCATACTTGACCAATGACTAACTGCAAGTGAGGTGAACATCAGTAGTCGCATGACTGACAAGTGAGTATGGACAAACAACACTGGTGCCTCTTGTTTAGAGTTAGAGGTACAGGGCCTCATGATAGTTGTAGTCATTTCAATCTCTCATACTCTGCACATGGCCAATGGCTAACTGGATGCGAGGTGGACATCAGTAATCATATAGTTGACAAGTGAGTATGGACAAACAACAGTGTTGACTCTTGATTAGAGTTAGAGGTATAGGGCTTCATGGTAGTTATATGTGTTTCAATTTCCACTTGCCAACACTAGCAAAACTGACTTGTCTTACGTACCTGTTTTCAAGAATAAAAGTGATACATCAAATTCAAATTCAAAGTAAGCTTTATTAGATTTTTCGGTTAAAATCTGGATCAGCTCCTTAACAGGCTTACCGCCAGTTTTATCGGAAAAAGCACGCAGGGCGCCTATGGTACGGCTATAAGCCAGCTTCCTAGCGGCTATTGCTGCCTGCCAGCGACACCGTCTATCAAACAAAATTCCTAGATAACCGAATTTATCTGTTGTTGCAATTTTTTGATTATCTAGGAATATGGTACAGGGAATTCTATTAATCTTCCGGGTACAAGGCATCGTTAAAGTTTTCGAGATGTTAACTCTGAGGCCTCTATCCCTCATGTAACACGTAAACTTATTTACCGCCCATTGTAAACCGACTTTAGTCTGGGACATTATAGCCGCATCGTCGGCATATAGTAAAATTGGGACCGGAGAGCCCTTGACAGTTGGGTAATCATTAGGTAGGGTTGAAAGGTGCTAGCCAATTGAGTTAATATAGTATGTAAAAAGCAAAGGGGCCAGTATACAACCTTGTCTCACCCCTCTAGCAATCGGGAATTTCTCCGTGCATTCCCCGTGTTTCCCATACCTAACTCTTGCCCCTGCGTCTTAATAGAGCTCTTTAATAAAAGTAATGATGCGGTTATCAATACCCATTTCTCCTAGTGTTGCCCACAAAAAGTCATGATCTACACAATCAAACGCGGAGCTAAGGTCGATAAAGGTTATAAAAAGTGCTCCGCGTTTGGCGTGTGTGTACTTGGAGACAAGAAGGGACAAATTTAGGCACTGTTCAATTGTCCCTATTCCTTTTCTGAACCCGTACTGTAGATGGGAAACTACATTATGGTCTTCCTCCCAGAGTTGCATTCTCTTTAGGATTATTCTTCCAGCCACCTTCATTAGGCCATCCAAGAGGGATATCGGCCTATAGCAGGTAGGGTCGTCCCTGTTACCTTTTTTAAATATAGGGACCACAATAGCGTCAGTCCAG
This sequence comes from Lissotriton vulgaris, assembly GCF_964263255.1. NCBI lineage: Eukaryota > Metazoa > Chordata > Amphibia > Caudata > Salamandridae > Lissotriton > Lissotriton vulgaris. The sequence continues at coordinate 2,100,079,100 of NC_141685.1, read as the reverse complement.
GTATCAATAAACCCACTCTGATTTCCCTTGTTTAAAACATTTGTGAGCAAGGGAGCCCAGAAGTCCGGTTCTGCTTTATAAACATCCACCGGCATGCAGTCTGGTCCTGGGGCTTTGCCATTTGCACTTTCCCTAATGGCGTCATGAACTTCCTCAACGGTGAATAATAGGTCTATAGGGAATGGGTGGGCTGGGGGATGCTCTGTGGTACTATTATGTCGTCCCTTTTCTATTGATGGCCATACCCCTGATGATGTTGTACTTTCTCCGGGGATTGGATGATGATACAATTGTCTAAAGTGGCTTACCCACGTTTCACCCGTTATGGCTAAGTCCATGGTGTTATCGTTATCCCTTGACTGGTATAAAGATTTTACCACCCTCCAGAAAGCAGAGCTGTTCTTCTGCCTTGATGCCTCCATTAATGATTCCCATGCCTCCTTTTTCAGAGTCGACTTTCTTTCTTTAAAAGATAATTTATATACTCTCCTGGTCTCGCGTATTAGGTCTGGGTTTTTAGGTTTTAAGGATAGGGCTCTTTTTAGGTCTTTCAGTGCCTTAGTGCACTTGCTCTTTGGATCATTGTGTTCTTCTAGGCATGCAGAAACGTCAGTAGCACACAATATAAGCACATTTTGGAGGAACACTCGGGGCACGATCTTTTCCCATTTAACAACATATCCATTGGTTTTAGTTAAGTTGATCTTATATGGATAGGTGCATACAGTCGCTGTCTTACAGTAGAGCCCTGTAACATTTACACCAATGGTCAGTGGGTAGTGATCACTCAATAGGTCTTTCCCAACTTCCCAGAAGCTTATAAATCCCGGGGTGACAGGGGTGATTAAGACAAAATCTATTGTCGAATTACAACCTCGGCCATTAAAGGTTGGCTCAAATGGGACAGGTGGTGAAGAAATCCGATTAACAAATGAAAAAGCAAAGTGGAAGACAATATCATTAAGGAGAGACCCCATCTTAGTGTGGGAGAATTGCATGGGACCATCCTCCCCGTAGTCTGACAGACCGCACAAATCTGTTTAATTAAACGGGCACAATTAAATCCCCCACCCACACAATCATTTTTTCCACTACAAGTTCTTCAGCCAGTCGATTGATACAACTCAACATCTTTGCCATAGTAGGCTCCATCTCACTACTTGACATGTTATTATAAAAGTTCACTAATATAATATTATGAGTAAGACCCCACTTAAATGATAATATTTGGAAGTGCTGGCTAGAGTAGAATTTGCGCACTTTAACGTCCTCAGTGGTTGATACATAGATACAAAGTCCCCCCTTATTGCGTCCCTGGGTGGATGGAATAGCCGGTGAATGAAAGGTCTGGTATCCTAACAGGTGTACTTCCTCCAGGAGCCATGTCTCTTGAAAGCACAGTATGCCGTGTTTTTGGATGATATCTAACCAGGGCTTATAGGTAGTTTTGCTTCCAAGACCCGCCACATTCCATGAGAGCAGTGTGTGGAAATTCTTACTAAGATCCTCTCGGTTGTGTCCGGGTCTCCCATTTGAATTAAGAGTATGCGAGGGGAATGCATATGGTGGGTCCACTGTTATCGTGGGGGTAACAAGGTTATAGTCATTTAGGGATAGCTGGGATTGATGCAAAACAGGATTGAGATCTAAGAAAGTTCTCCTTATATTTTCCCCAGTTGGTAGCGGCGCTGAGCCTTCCTTCTGGTTTAAGGCCATTAGAGGTGGCCTTGGACTATCCTTTGTTGTCAGGTTTGGCTCTTCCGATGGTAGGTCACATAAAAGTATTGGTTGTGGTGTATTGATTGGAGGTGGTGTCTCCTCCTTTACAGAGTACTTTGCCTGTCAGTCTAGGTCTTCAAGTCCTGATAGAGCATTGTATCTGTTATCCAAAGGAATTTGCCAGTATGGTAAGTATGAGGGGCGCGGGATGAAATCGCCTGGTCTCCCCCAGGCACTATGGTTTGGTCTGGGCAATCTGGGTCTCGGGATACTCCACAGAGGCCTCCTAGGTCCAATGTGCATATCCAATAACGATGATAATGATACATCAAAAGTGAGTCCAGCGAGTGCTGCAATCTGAAATTGTTTTTTTACAAGTTGTTTTTATTTAAGGTGTAAATGAATGGATGTTTGAACACTTTGGGAGGCTGAATCGGAAAACATTCTGGAACACAATCCTCGTATTTTTTTTAAACTGATTAATATTCTTTTACATTGTGGCACTATTTGCTAAAAGTTGTGTTCTGTTCTTCTGTGCCCCCCCCCGGTCCACCGCAGTCAAGAGCGGACTGTTTGTTGTGGAGGGAGGTCACAGGACAATTCTTTCTTTCATCCCTAACCCACTTCCGGGTTGGGCCACACGCTGCCGCCATATTGGGGAAAGGGACGCTTTAGTTGTTTCGTTCCCCTCCCAAGGCGGGCGCCTCAAAAACAGCCTAAACGGCCCAAACCCCTGCTTCTCCAAATATTGAGATTTTAAGGTATTCCTCCTCTCAGCTTCATAATCTTCGCATGATCGCTTGGCCTGTCTGTATCTGTTTAAACACAGGTGGGACCATGGTTCCTTGAGCTGGGTGCAACTTCTTTGCTAATACTAACATACATGAATCTGACCGTGTTATCATAGCTAATACTGCAACGAGTCAGCCTACTGAGCACAAGCTGAATTCACAGCAATCTCCCACTAATAACTTCTTATTTTATAATAGTAACTGCCGTTCCCTCCCAAAACACCAGGCTGACGCATTTGATTTACTTGTGGACTCTCAGCCTGATGCAACCGAGACATGGTTGAATGTTAGCTCTGACCCTGACGTAGCTAGAGCATTGCCACCCAATTATACCATAGTCCGGAAAGACCGAGAAGACAGAATTCGTGGTATGATCGCTATAATTTTTAAAAATATCTTCAGTTGTAGGTTCAATGAGCTGCTTATCCCTGGTTGTGAGGCAGCAGTGTTTAAATCATGCCTGACACCTCTTCTTTCCTTCTCTGGGATACTCCTATACCGCCCACCATGGCCATCTGGCCCGTGGGCACTAAATTTCCCAGACTTTATTATCCCTTTTCATTTCAGCTCGGACAATTTCACAATTCTAGGAGATTTTAATCTCCATCTGGAAGACCCTGACTGCTCTGTTAGCATCACCTTTATTTCTGACTTGGCCGCTATGAATATTCTAATTCATAACTCGGGCCCTACCCATAAAGCTGGTCATTTGCTTGACCCTATCTTTTCTAATATACCTTGCCTTTACTGCCCATCTGCTATTCACCTGTGTTGGTCCGATCACTTTTTAGTGAGATTTTCGCTTGCGTTCCCTCGTCCTTCCCATAAACGGAGCGATAGCACAAAAAAAACTATTAGAAACTGGAAAGATTTGGACTTGGCTAAACTTAATCATTTTCTTTCTGTTAACGCCCCCACCTTCAAAAATATATTTGCCCTAGATCTGGTGGCCTTCCAAAGCTAGATTCAATCAGCACTGGATACCTGTCTTTCGGTTTCATCTAGGAAATTAAACAACCACCGCCCTCCCGCCCGGAAAAAAACAAATGCAAAAATACGGAAAGACGTTGATGTAAGGACTATGCGACTGATGCTAAAGCCGCATATGTTAGCAAAAAGGGCGTATCACTCCCACTGTAGGGCCGCACGTGCCACTTTTGTCTCCTCTACCATTGTCCTAAAACCCTTTTCAAGATGGTTAAAGATCTCACAGGTGCGGCTACTGCGGAGGTTCCCCCTAGCCTAAATACAATGCAATGCGAAGATCTTGCTCAGTTTTTTCTTAATAAAGTGGAAACAATATACTCTGCATTGGGAATCTACACCCCTCCCTCAAAGCCTCTGTCTGCCTCGATTTCTGCTCAACCTTGCCCCGCCCCCCCCCCCCGCTCGTTCGCCCAACTCCCCCCGCACTTGACCGGGGAAACATGCTTGACACCTGGTCACTTCTTGACATGACCTCGCTCAAATGACTTCTTAATAAGATTCACTATGGATCCCCGTTTGATACCTTTCCTAGCTCTATATATAACAGTTGAACAGCCAGCCCTTCAATGTATTCTGGAACTTCTTAATGCATCCCTAATGGAGTCTTCTGTCCCTGCTGACTGGAAGCACGCAATGGTGGTTCCTCTCTTGAAAAAAGATAACACAGACCCTGCACTTCCCTCCAACTATCGACCTATTTCTTTGCTTCCCGCCCTCTCTAAGGTCTTAGAGAGGCATATCAACATCCAGTTATCTCAGTTTGTTGAAACTAACGAGCTTCTCCATCCCTCCCAATCCGGCTTTAGGACCGACTATTCAACTGAGACAACACTTTTAGGTGTACGGAAATGCTTCGCAGGAATATGGATGTGGCCTTGGTACTATTGGACTTGAGTGCGGCCTTTGATACGGTCTCCCATGCCGTACTAATACAATCCCTCCAATCCATAGGAGTGACGGGCGCCGCTCTCAATTGGCTGACCTAATTTCTTACGAATCGTACCTTTCAGGTTTTTTCATCTGCTGCCAATTCCAAGGTCCACTCATCACCTTAAGGGGTCCCACAGGGTTTGATTCTTAGTCCCTTGTTATTTAACATTTATGTTAGACCCTTAGTTGCTATTGTAGAGGAATCTGGGTTGTTTCTTATGCCGACGACACCCAGATTATTTTCTCTCTTTCAGCGGGGAAGACCATGGAGCCCTCGGCCCTTAGGATAGGGCTAAATAAAGTGGCGTCTTGGATGCAGGCCAATCTTTTAAAATTCAATGGTGAAAAAACTGAGGTTCTGATCCTTGGCAAGGAGAGAATCCTCTGGGGCCCTCAACACTGGCCGACAGACATGGCCCTCTTCTTCAGCCCTCCTTGCAAGTCTGCAACCTTGGTTTTATCATTGACTAACTTACCCGTCGCACGTTGCTGCGATCTCCAAAGAAAGGGAATTAAGGAAACTTGTTATGATAACATTACATTTACATTGTGTCATTTTTATTGAAACTTATTCATTTTAATATGGAAAACATTTTAAAGTGTTGTTTTATTTTGGTTTATTTATTCGAGTGCTCGTGGATACACAGTATTTTTTGTTTTTCCATCTGGTGCGTATACGAATAAATCAGAAGGTTTTCTGATGCGCAAGCTGGCCACATACAGTTGTCCATGTGAGAAGCACGGATTCTCCAAATCTAGTCCACACACTTGTAGCGATTATCCTTGTGCTTTGTTGATGGTCATTGCAAAAGCGAGTCACACCGTAAACTGTAAACGTTCAGTATTGGAAAGATTATGAGGGCCCTGGGTGCCGGGGGGTGGATATTTAACACGTTTTTCTTTTTTTGCCAGAAACCTCCGTGGGAGTGTACTCAACAACTTTTAACACATTTTTATTTTTACGTTTTCTTTTATTTTGCCAGAAACCTTCACGGGAGTGTACTCAACAACTTCCCAAAGTTTCATGCCGATCAGATGAATGATGCAGTAATACATAAAGGACAAACAAACAGACATACTTTGGTTTTTATATATATAGATAGATGAATCTCTATCTATGCGTCAACATGCTACCAAGGTTGCGGCTACCTGCTTCACCATCTTGAGGTGGTTGAGGAAGATTGTATGGATGCTGCCTGTCCCTACCCAGAGAACTGTGGTCCAGGCCCTTGTTACTTCGAGGCTTGACTACGGTAACATCCTTTACCTGGGAGCTAATAAAGATGTCATACGCAAATTGCAGCGCGTACAAAACCCGGCCTCCAGATTATTGTGCCAGGCCTCCAGATTCTCCTCGGCCTCCAGTTTGCTGGATAAGCTACATTGGCTCCCAGTCGAAAAACAGACTAGGTTTAAGGCTTTAACCTATATGTTCCGTATTAAGCACAACAGAGCCCCCACTACCTCAAACACCTTGCCCACCCCTATGTACCTTCTCGCACTCTTCGGTCTGCCACACAAGCTAAATTCCAGGTCCCCAAGATTAGACTCTCCCGTATGGGCGGTCGGTCTTTTACATATTTGGGCCCTGTACTGTGGAATGCTCTTGCTCTTTCTCTTCGCATGCAATCCGACCTTCTCCTATTCCGAAAGTCACTTAAAACCTGGCTTTTTGGCCAGTAGATAGTTTTTACTCTGCTGCTCCTTTGTTAGCGCCAGGAAACCGTTGTTGCGTAGCTTGTGCGCACATACAAATAAAAATAAATAAAAAAGAAGCAGTTGTGCTGGCCATACTATTAGACATTTGCACATATTATGGGTCCGGGATGATGATTTGATAGTAATGCAGTTACAGACAGCATTACCACATGTGGGATGTAATGGAGGTTCAATCAATCAATCAATCAATCAATCAATCAGGGAATTGTGCGCACGCTACTCACCCGTGAGGGTCTCAAGGCACTGGGGGGGGGAAGGGGTCAGTAGTGCTGTTCAGCCAAAGAGCCAGGTCTTGAGGGTCTTCCTGAAGGTGTTCATGGAGTGGGCACATCTGATGTCTGTTGGGAGCTCGTTCCAGGCCTTGGCTGGGATGTAGGAGAAGGATCTTCCTCCTGCTCTGGTTCTGTGGATGTGAGGGGTTTCGGCGAGGGCGAGGTTGGCCGATCTGAGGTTTCTATTGGGTACGTGGAGGGTGACTCTGTTGTTGAGGTATTTGGGTCCTGTGTTGTGTAGGCACTTGTAGGCATGGGTGAGGATCTTGAAAGTGACTCTCGTCTCCACATCGAGCCAGTGGAGTTTCCGTAGTTGTTGGCTGATGTGCTCGTGTGGAGGGATGTCAAGGACGAGTCTGGCAGCCGTCTGGAGTTTGTGGAGTGGGGACTTGTTTATGCTGGCGGAGAGTGTTTTTCCATAGTCCAGCCTCCTGGTGATTAGGGCGTGGGTGACTGTTTTCCTTGATTCGGGGAGATCCATTTGAATGTCTTACAGAGGATGCGGCGGGTGTTGAAGCAGCTGGAGGTTACGGCAATTGACCTGTCAGTTTATGGAGAGGGAGGAGTTGAGAACGAAGCCGAGGTTTCTGGCCTGGTCAGTGTGGGTTGGTGGGGTTGGTGGGCTGCTGAGGGCGGTGGGCCATCAGGTGTTGTCCCATGCCGAAGGGGTGGTTCAGAGGACGAGGACTTCAGTCTTCTCGGAGTTGTGCTTTAGGCAGCTGTCGGTCTTCCATGCTGCAACATCCTGCATTCCTTTCTGGAAAAAGACTAGAGTCTGGCAGTGGTGGGGTCCTAGGTGAGGGAGCCGATAAGCTGGGTGGCGTCGGTATAGGATACAATGCTGAGGCCGTGTTGTCGGATGATGGTGGCAAGGGGGGGCCATGTAGATGTTTAAGAGGGACGGGCTGAGAGATTACCCTGTGGGACTCCGCAGGTGATTTCCGTGGGATCAGAACGGAAGGGCAGCAGTCTGATCCTTTGGCTTCTGTCGGTGAGGAATGATCACATCCAGTTGAGGGCGGTTCCTTGTATGCCAGCATTGTGTAGTCTGGCTGTGAGTGAGCGATGGGAGACAGTGTCAGAAACTGCTGATAGGTCGAGTAGGATCAAGGCTGCCGTGTGGCCTTGGTCGAGGAGGGTGCAGATGTCATCTGTGGCGGCGAGTAGACCGATCTTGGTGCTGTGGTTACTTCGGAATCTGGATTGAGACGGGTCGAGGATGTCGTTGTCTTCGATGAATGTCGTCAGTTCTGCGTTTACAGTTTTCTCTGCGACTTTGGCAGCAAAGGGGAGAAGCCAGATGGGCCGGTAATTCTTGAGGTCAGTGGGATCGGCTGAGGGCTTCTTGAGTAGGGGCCTGACTTCAGCGCTTTTCAAGTCATCTGGGAAGGTGCCGGTTTTGAAGGTGGTGTTGATGGTACATTGTAGTTTGGGTGCAATGGTGGTGCGGCTCTGTGGTAGATGTGTGGTGGGCAGGAGTCAGTGGGGGCCCATGAGTGGATGATTATCATGGTTGAGGGTGTCTCTTTGGCCATGATGGGTGTCCAGGAGGAAATGGTGGGCAGGCTGGTGGGTGGGCCGGCTGTGGAGTTGGGCGTATGGTCAACAAACTTGCCGTAGAGATTTTTGATCTTCAGGTAGAAGTAGGATCCAAGCTTCTCGCAGAGGTCTTGGGATGGGGTGATGTCCGTGGCTCCGCTGCCGGGATTGATGAATTCCTGGGTTACACTGAAAAGTTCCTTGGAGTTACTGGTGTTGGCGAACATTTTGTTGTGAATGAAAGCCCTTATGGTGGTTCTGATTTGTTGGTGGTAGACCATCATGCCGTCCTTGTAGGTGGTGTAGTTTCCAGGTGTCTTACTGTTTCTCCAGTTCTTCTACAGGCAACTGCAGTTGCTTCTGTCTTCTTGGAGATCGGTGGTGAACCAGTCTGCTTTCCTGGGGTCTGTTTGTCGGGGTTGCGTAGCGGGCGAGCTTGTCTGCGCAGTTGGAGATCCATGTGTGGAATTCCCTGGCTGCGGCATTTGCTTTGGATGCTGCGGTGTGACTGTCTCCGGTGAGGGCAGAGTTGAGTTGTTCATCAGTGACTTTGCTCCAGTTCCTTCGCGGTGGGCATTGAGCTGGTTGGGTGCCTTGGGTTTGTCGACGATGAAGTGTATACAGCGGTCGTCGGTCCATGGGGGTTACGTTGCGTGGCTGAAGTGGATGCTGTTTCTTCCTGTGGAGATGGGGTCGAGAGTGTGTCCTGCCTTGTGGGTCAGTTAGATGACAAGTTGTTTCAGTCCAATGTTGGCGAGGTTGTCTAGGAGGGTGGTGAAGTTGGGGTCGCTGGGGTTATCGAGGTGGAAGTTCAGGTCTCCGATGAGTATGTAGTCCATGGAGGCTATGGCGTGGGGTGCGATGCAGTCAATGATGGGGTTGGCGAAGAGGGCCCGGGGGCTAGGTAGTCTGTCGGTGAGGGTGCAGTGGAGTGTGGAATTGAGGCTTTTTGGGATCCGGAAGTGCAGGTGTTTGGTGGCGGGGAAGGTGTCGCTCGAGGTGGAAAGGCAGAGGGAGTTTTTGTGCGCAATGGCGAGCTCTCCTGGCGAGTGGTTGGGCCAGTCCTTCTCTGGATCTTGTATCCCTCGGGAATGGCAATGGCAGGGGCTGAGGAGGCGTTGGTCCAGGTTTCGGTGAAGAAGGTGACGTTGGATGAGAGAGTGTCCAGGAGGTTCCAGATCTCTACAGCGTGTTTGTACATGAAGCTCGCATTGAGGAAGATGCATCTGTTGGCGGTGTTGGCTCCGGGGGTGGTGGTGGTGGTGAAAGTCTGGGGGCAGTGGCAGCAGGAGAACTGTCCATGGGTGGGACTCGCTGTGGACAGTTGGCAATTGTTGGCAATTGTTGTTCCTTCCGGGGTTGAGTGCGAGGAGTGGAGCTGCGTTGTATCTGCAGATTGTTGGAAATCCAGGGTTCCTGGCACTGGTCACGGTTAGGTCGCAAACGGGCTCAGGCGGGCTTGCCTTTGGCACGCCAGTGAATCGCCCGCTGCATGCGTCCCCGCCATTAAATAGGGAAGGGGGAGGGACCTGCAGCTGGGAGGTGGGTTGGGGAACTGGCAGTGGGGGGGGGGCCTCAGGAGAAGCGGGAGCAAATACGAGTCAACAATCAAGAGGAGATTACACCAGCAAAACGAGAATAGACAAGAAATCAATTACTCACCAGCAGGAAAAAACACAAGAACAGGCAAGAGATTGATTAGACAATAACACCCCAGAGATTATATTAAACAATAACGCACCAGAATCAGGGTCAGGCACAGCAGGAGGCAGAGTGGAACGGGCACAGAATGAGACCAGGGCAGCCTTGAACACATACACGGAGGAGGTTGATACATGTGATCTTGTGTGCAGGGCTACTGATTGTAATTGCCAATCGCACATCTCTGATACTTTGGCTACTTATTGGAAAATTAGATGAGAAACGCCATAGCAAGAGCTGAGATGTGTGCAAACAGAACATTGATACGTTGTGACAGTTTGTGTTGTGTTACTTACCAGTCTTCATTACCCCAGGTATTCTTGTAAAGCCCTTATAATGCAGGAATGCATACACCTCCTCTGAGGGTGTGAGTTCTAATGGTGGTACGTGAGGACCACTGGCAGTCTTCTGGGCCACCGGGTGGTGCCTGGGGGCCAGGTTCGTCACTCTCATCCTGTAGGGTGGTACTTGCAGCATTTACTTTGTGGACTATCCTCTCCCACATTTCAGTTTTCCGACAGAGAGGCTTTTGTTGGACTTGGGCTCTAAACAATTGTGGCTCTACTGTAATGATTTCAGCCACAATCACTGGCAACTCAGAGTCAGAGAAACGTGGAATTCTTTTAAGGTGACGTGGTAATTAAATAAAGTGAGTGAAGAAAATGGAAAATGGCTTTACAACAAGGAATGATGTTGAAAATAAAGTAAAAAATGTGTGCGGGGTGTGTGTGATGAGATTGTGTGAAAAGGGCTGCCTTCTCTCAGTAGTAATCATTGGTCTTGCTGTGCTGCAGTGTAGTGGCAAAGGATCATGATCTGGGATGGGGTGTGCTTCATAGTTTGATTTGTAGGTGTGTCCACTTTGGAAATAGCGAAAAGCTGTGTACACTTTTTCTGAATCCAATGTGCACTGTTGTGTTGCTTCGCGGTAGCAGTAGCGCAGTGGTCTAGTGCAGTTGTAAAACCACCAACAAGGTGTTGCCAGTGCCAGGGGGTTTACTCGTAATCTGCTCCATGGTGGTACCACAGACGTGATGGCATCAGAGTTCTTATCAGCAACATTTCTGACCGCTGCTGCCCATGTGAAGGCTAGTCCTACCACGTTACACTGCAACACTCTCCTTTAGGGATGGTATGCAAAGGATACAGGGGTTATGGATGGGGAAGTGTAATAATACTCCAGTATTTATTCTAATACCTGAGTATTAATTAATTGGGGTAAAAATGTCTTTAAAATGAATTTTTCAATTAAACTTAAATAATAAAAAAAATATTGTAACACTATCCTTTAGACAAGAGATGCATGGGATATAGGGGTATGAGTGGGGAAGTGTTTTAATACTCTGGTTTTAATTGTAATACCTGAGTATTAATTTATTGGGGTGTAAATATATTTAAATTTAATTTTGCAAATAAATATTATTTAAAACATATTGTAACACTCTCCTTCAGGTATGTAATGCATGGGATATACAGGTTATGGGCAGGGAAGTGTATCAATACTCAGGTATTGAATATAATGCCTCAGTATTAATAATTACAATTTAAATACATTTTAAAAGCTGCAAATTCTAAGTACAATAAAAGGGATAATATTTGTTTTCAAACTTTAGATTATAAAAAATAAATACCTTATTTTAGTGTAAGATGCATGACGGAAATAAAAACATTTTTTAAATTTATGAATTTTATTTTCAAAAGGGTAATAAAAATACTAACATTTAAATCAAATTTATCATAAAACATGTTTAAAAAATATTTCAAAAATGTTTTGCAATAAAGAACAGACTTTAAAAAATAGATTCATGTACATTCCCATGCATTTACATTGGTTTCAATAGAGAAAAATGTCCTTTTTTTGTTTTTACGGCCTAACGTATGCGGTTGTATGTCTGTTTTGACAGTTGGTGGAGCGTCGCAGTCAAGATCGGAGTGAAGGAAGAGCTCCGGCCATGTAAGAACAATTTAAGTTATAATTTTAAGTATATAGGTGGTTATGTCTAATGTAAGGATAGAGGGAGGATGTAGGTGGATTACAGGTAATAAGAATGTAAATATTTATGTTGTTTTAACCACATTTTCATCCCCATACAGGCGGTGTGTGCATGCCCATGTCCGGACTGTTCTTTTTTTCGAATATAGGTTTATAATAGTGGATTATAAAAGATAATCACTATTTGAAACCTATTGTGAAAAAAAGTTGCATTAAAAAAAAAATTGTGTCTTTTTTTGTGGGATTACATTCTGTTTTTTGGAAAAAGAAAAATATCATGTGGCGCTGTTTGGGTGTAAAGCAAAAGTATATATATATTTTTTTTGGGTGTAAGAAGTTTATTGCACTTAACACAAAAGAAAAATCGTTACACTTGATTCGCCTACAACCTCAACAGGCCGGCTGCAGTCTTGTTCTTCCGACAAGGGTCGCAGTTGTTGTACACAGCCCATCAGCCGACATCCAGCGGACCGGCGGCGTCGTGTATGGCAATCACAGAATATTCATTAAGTGCCATATTCGCTCACATACATGTTAGTGTTCTTACTTTTTCTGTTCACATTTTCTCCCAAAGGGAACTTAACCATAACAATACTTAAGTTAATATAAAGTGTCCTTCAGCTAAAGCAAAAGTATTTGACATTTTAAAATGGACCATTTAAGGGAGAACAATTCTTTGAATACCTGCAACATTTTTGGATTTCGGTAAATGGATGCCATTTTATACAGGAGGCTTCCACTTTTAATCAAAGGACTAGTGTAATATTGTAGGGTAGAAGACGACTGGGAAGGAAGAAATCTTAATGATTTGAATGTGTTTTTTTCAACATGGCAACTGGTGTCACTGGCTCTTGGTTTTTTAAGAAACATGCAGCTTTGGAGATGTGTTTTTACATAGATGTATGCAGTTAAAAATCCATATTTTGGACAACTTTATTTTTTGGGATGTGGTATTCATTTACTGATATGGAATTTTGGACAGATGGAGTGTATTTAAAACATCAACAAGATTTGAAAAGAGAAGACAGCTTTGGTTAGGTACCCCAAAATTCCTTTAATTTTGAATAAAACAAAAATATCAAATGTATTTTATTGTGGTTTTAAAACTAGCAAGTAATGTAGGTAGTGGTTAGTAAGGGGTAGAAATATAATAAGGATGCAGGACTGTCAAGCTAGTCTGAGGCCACCACCAACAAAAACTGCTGAATTTTTCCCAATAGTCTTTCAGACAGTTTTACTTTTCTTTGGACGCTCCTGGGTTCAGTCTACCTGACAGTGATTGCGCAAGTCTAATTTCTTGGAAACTTTGTTCCTTCTTCAAAATTTCCAAGAAATGATAGAGATTCGTTTGATCTTTGCCAATTGATTTGTTGAAGGAATTGTGCCATCCCTCTCTCGCATTGTTAGTGTTTACACCACCCTCTAAATAGGTTGTGTAGCAGTTCTACCATTCAGTGGGAAACCTTGGCTTCCTTCTGTGAACTGACCTGCTTAAATGGCTAATCCACATACCTTGAAAGTAATTAAGTAATGCTGCAAATTTGTCTTTGTTTTGTGTGAAAAATTCTGATTCAGTAAGTGAAGTGTAGTACTCACATACATTATCAGGTGGTACAAAGCATAACACAGGTAATTTCCTTAACTCATATTGTAGTTTGCTGAGTAATGCTCAACTAAGAATCTTTTAATTTTTTTTATCTAATATGCTTGACAAAAGTAAAAAAGATATCCTTGAATGTAGGTATCAGGGTTCAATTTTTTGACTGTATTAATCACTGTCAATTCAAAACGCATTATCACTTTTCTAGGACTTTTATTGATAGTTTTGGATTTGACAACTGTTAAAAACAGAGTGGGAGTTGAGGATTGTTTGTCAGGAGTAAGGCATACACTAATGGGACAGCTGTGTTATTTATGTTGTAATGAATAGTATACATTTGGGTGAATGGATGGGGTGTTAACTTAAGCGTGCCATCCATCAAAGAAAGTGGACTATTCTCCAGTGAAAAGTGGGAATTAGTTGTCAGTTATTGCTTCTGGACCCTTCCCCTAAGATTGGGTATGGCGGGCATGCTATTAGCAACTTGTACTGGAATGCTTTCTGCTATCTCACTCAACACTGACCCACAGGGCTCATTGGAGGTGGGTGCTACTAGTTTTATTTGTTGTACATTTTCTCGTACTTCAATTTCCTTTGCAGAGGCACAGTAGTTATGCTCTGTTGTTCTAACAACAGTATCATCAACGCTGTCTGTGCAATGGAAAGAGAAATATTGCACACACCTACATTGACTCCTGGGCTCAGTCAATCTCTCCTTACAGTAGAGATAACCACCACACTTTAAAAGCTTGTTTCCAGTTGTGATTTTACATAATTTGCTCGATGTGCTGAAGCCATTGCTGGTAAACCTGTTAAAAACAGGCGAAAGAAAAATGTATACGTCTATGTGTTTTTTAATTGTTTCAATTGTTGACTTGTGTTGTTTTTCCTGGAAAGAGATACATTTTTTGATTGTTTTAGCCTGTGAAGAACATGAACAGGTAAAAACCCTACTGGCGTTAAACATTCTAAGTTCTGTTGATTGCTTTGGTGGTTTGCTAACTTATAGATTAAGGTTTACATTTTTATATAGTTTTTAATTATGGAGGAATGCAGAGTTGGATAGTTGTCGGAGTTATTTACTGCGATAAGGAAGAAGCTGGCAATTTTGGATTTGAAAAACTTTTGTGGAAAAAGAGAAAAATGCAGTTTAATAATATGAAAATGTATGGGATTGTATGATGGTTTTGTTTTCATTTTCATTGTATTTATTTCTGCACTTACTGTGAATTCTGAAGACTTGTTGTGAAATTTGATATGTCCTTGGAATCAATTTCTATTGTTTTTTGGAAGGTAAAGTCTGTATGGGTGAAACAAAAAATTATAAGAATTAATAGTGTTTTATTATATATTTGTTTTGCTCCCTAGTCACTGTCCAGCAACTCCCATGAGTAAAGGATGCGGTGAAGTTGGAATACTAATTTTTCCCCCAGTCACTGTCTACCACCTGCTCTAAGGTAAGAACCCAGCAGAGTAAGACTGGTAAGTTTACCCCCAAGTAACTGTCCAGTATCTGCTCTGAGGTAAGTACCCAGAGGTGTAAGAGTAGTAACATTGCGCACCAGTCACTGTCCAGCACCTTGCCAGAGCTAAGTACCCAGTAGAGTAACCATAGTAATTTTGCAACCCCAGACACTGTCCAATAACTTCCTTGAGGTAAGTGCCCGGTTGAGTTAGAACAGTAATTTTGTCCCCGGTCACTGTCCAGCACCTGCTCTGAGGCAAGTACCCGGTGGCGTCAGAATAGTAATTTTGTCCCCCAGTGTTCTGACCAACTTTTTCGGCCCTTCCTTGAGGGAAGGTGATTGGAGGTGACTTCAGTCTACTATCATTCTAATGGAGGGATTAGAACCGTAAATAGAGCCTATTCACAAGGCGTGTTGATATAATTCTGTACCCTTTTCTTTAGATCAGGGCTTATAAACTTATGTTAGGGGATAGATTCATTAGCACTAGTGATAATCTGTCCTTTTGTAAGAGTGTTAGTATACTTTCCATGGAGTTATGCTTATTTCGGGCCTTGTAGGCCTCAAACGGGAGAGACTCCATCTTTCTTTCTGCCCCGGCAGCTTGAGATGCTTCTAGGTCAAATGTAATGTTTTAGTTACGAGGTGTTGTTCGCTTAGAGAGAACCCGCTCAGGCTGGCCCTTATCGAAAGACTGTATTTTTCTCCATTCCGAAGACATAACATCAGGCCGGCCGGCTGAGAACGTGTCCTTGGTACGGGGAGGTACAAGAATTTGGTGGGCGGCAGGTTACTGGCCGTAACTTTCCATGAAGGGACAAGCTTCCATATTAGCGAAAGCATGAGGTAGTGAGTCAGTCAGTCTGTAGGCGGCAGCTAGTCGTTAGCATCAATGCCATTAATTATTCCAGGGCAGGCAGTCGCTATTTTGAAGTCCGAGAAAGACCGAGAAGCTGATACTCTCTTAGAAAGATTGAAGTTATTTTAGTTGGAGCAGCTGGCGAGCTTTGACATTAAGATCAGAGCATACAGAGTGTAGCAGTTAGTTGAGGGAACGAATACCAGAGTGGCAGAAACTGAGTTATAAGATCGAAGCCGAGAAGTGAAGATGGTCCGTGATTGAGAGGAGAGAGGAGTAGTGCAGAACAGCTAGAGAGAAAGCAGCTGATAAGAGGAAGGTCCCAGTGACTTGGAGGGAAGCGGAGGAGACAGAGCATAGCGGTGCAGACGTGTATCCGTGACTGCAGAGGTGTGACCCTAAGACGAGCCAAGGCACAGACGAGAAGGGAACCCAGATGACTCCTGAGTCCAGACTAAATAAAGTACCCCAGTTCTTAGTGAACCGGCATGTGCCTCTTGTTCTTGTATAATAAAGGTAACCTGTTCTTCTAGTCAGGTACTGTTTCACGAACGGACGCTACCTCCGATCAGGTAAATGGTAACTGAATAATGAGGGAGAGAGGAGCCCTTGAAATGGAGAATAAGTTGTACATCATATAATTTGGCCATCATTGTGTGATCTATAATATTGTAGTATTGTACCTCTAGTAAATAGCAAGAGATTCCCCGACATGAAGAGCTAACGGTATTCATAGGAAAGTGATCGTCGTTGTGAGGCGGCGTTAATGAGAGCATCAGGGGGGACACTGGTGTCTATACCCACAAGATTGTGGCTTGAGCGAGCACTGGTTGCGGCCAGTGTGTAATGGTAAGTAATCAGAACTGCCTTAGGGTAGAATAGTCTGGGTCTGAGTTGCCGTGAGACTATATGGTAAGAGTGTGGTATTGTAGAAAACTTAGGCATGTATATTGCTAATTCCCCATCCTTGGGTAGGAGACATACATACCTGTTGTAAATAGGTCCTAAGGAGGGAGGTGGTTACGTTCCGGCTGGGTTGGTGGTGCTCTGGTGAGCTGATTCTATCTGGTCCGAGAATCTGGCCGTTACACCCAGTCACTGCCCACCACCTGCCCTAAGGTAAGTACCTGGCAGAGTAAGAATAGTAATTTTGCCCCCAGTCACTCTCAGGTATCTGCCCTGAGGAAATTACCTGATGGAATAAGAATAGTAATTTTGCCCCAGTCAATAGTAACTTTGCCCCAGTCAAAAGTAATTTTGCCCAGAGTAAGTACGCGGCAGAGTAAGAATGGTAATTTTGCTTCGCCAGTCACTGTTCAGTACCTGCCCTGAGGTAAGTACTTGGTAGAGTAAGAATAGTAGTCTTGTCCCCCCAGTCACTCTCCAACACCTGCCTTCAGGTAAGTACCCAGCCGAGTAAAAATATACATTTTGCTCCCCAGTCACTAACTAGCACCTGCACTGAGGTAAGCACCCAGGAGAGTTTGAATAGTAATTTTGCCCCCAGTCACTATCCACCACCTGCCCTAAGGTTAGTACCAGCAGAGTATGAATAGTCATTGTGCTCTCCAGTCATTGTCCAGCACCTACCCTGAGGTAAGTACCCGGCAGAGTAAGAATAGTAATTTTGCCTCCTAGTCATTGTCCAGCACCTGCCCTCGGGTAAGTATTTGGCAGTGTAAGAATTAAAGTTTTGCCCCCAGTCACTATCCAGCACTTGCCCTGAGGTAAGTACCTGGTGGAGTTAGAATAGTATTTTTGTCCCATGATCATTGTCCAGTACCTGCCCTGAAGTAGGTACCTTGTGGAGTTAGAATATACTTTTGTATCCTAGTCACTGTCCACTGCCTGCCCTGAGCTAAGTGCTAAGTACCGATCAGAGTAAGAATAGTAATCCCCCCCCTCCCCCCCGGTCACCGACCGACCATCACCTGTGCTGAGGTAAGTAGCCAGTTAAGGTAGAATAGTAATCCCAGTCACTGGCAAGCACCTGCCCTGAGGCTATTACACGGTGGAGTAAGAATAATAATTTTGCAAATTTTACAAACCGATCACTGTCCAGCATCTGCCCAGAGGAAAGTACCCAGCAGACTATGGTTAGTCATTTTGCATCCTCAGTCACTGTCCAGTACCTGTCCTGTGGTAAGTGCCCAGAGGAGTTAGAATAGTAATTTTGCCATTCCGCACTATCCAGCACCAGCCATGAGGTAAGTACCTGACAGAGTAAGAATAGTAATTTTGCCCCCCAGTAACTCTCCAGCACCTGCCCTGAGGGAATTACCTGGTGCAGTAAGAATCATAATTTTGCCCCAGTCACTAGTAATTTTGCCCCAGCCAATAGTAATTCTTCCCAAGAGGTAAGTACCCAGCAGAGTAAGAATAGAAATTTTGCCTCCCCAGTCACTGTCCAGTACCTGTCCTGAGGTAAGTACTCAATGGCGTAAGACTAGTAATTTTGCCCCTAGTAACTGTCCAGTACTTGCCCTGAGGTAAGTACCCAGTGGAGTCAGAATTCAAATATTGCCCCTCAGCACTGTCCAGCACCTGCCCTGAGGTAAGTACCCAGCAGAATGAGAATAATATTTTGCTCCCAGTAACTCTCCAGCATGTGCCCTGAGGTAAGTACCCGGTGGAGTAAGAATAGCAGTATTGCCGCCCCAGTCACTGTTTAGCACCTTCCCTAAGGTAAATACCCAGTGGAGTAAAAATACAATTTTTTCTCCCCAGTCACTGTTTAGCACCTGCCCTGAGGTAAGTATCCAGTGAAATTAGAATAACAATTTCCCCCCCGTCACTGTCCAGCACCTGCCCTGAGGTAAGTACCCGGCAGAGTAAGAATCATATTTTTGCACTTGGTCACTCTCCAGCACCTGCCCTGAGGTAAGTACCGGGTGGAGTTAAAATAGTAAATGTGTCCCTGGTCACTGTCCAGTACCTGCCCTGAGGTAGGAACCTTGTGGAGCTAGAATAGAATTTTGCCCCCTAGTCTCTGTCCACCACCTACCCTGAGGTAAGTACTCAGCAGAGTAAGAATAGTAATTTTGCCCCCCAGTCACTGTCCAGCACCTGCCCTGAGTTAAGTAGCCAGTGGAGATAGAATAGTAATTTTGCTCCCCAGTCACTGTCAAGCACCTGCCCTGAGGAAATTACCCACTGGAGTAAGACTAGTAACATTGCGCACCGGTCACTGTCCAGCACCTTGCCAGAGCTAAATACCCAGTAGAGTAAACATAGTAATTTTGCAACCCCAGACACTGTCCAATAACTTCCTTGAGGTATGTACCCAGTGGCGTAAGAATAGTAATTTTGCCCCCAGTCACTATCCAGTACCTGCCCTGAGGTAAGTACCAAGAGGAGTTAGAATAGTAATTCTGCTCCCTAGCACTGTCCAGCAACTTCCCTGAGGTAAGTACCCAGCAGAGTAAGAATAGTAAGTTTTCCCCACAGTACTCTCCAGCAACTTCCCTGAGGAATTTACCTGGTGTAGTAATTTTGCCCCAGCCACAAGTAATTTTGCCCCAGTCAATAATAGTTTTGCCCCAGAGGTAAGTACCCGGCAGAGTAAAATTAGTAATTTTGCCCCAGTCCCTAGTATTTTTGTCCCAGTCAATAGTAATTTTGCCCTAGAGGTAAGTTCCCTGCAGAGTAAGAATAGTAATTTTGCCTCCCCGTTCACTGTCCAGTACATGCCATGAGGTAAGTAGCCAGTGAAGTTAGAATAGTAATTTTACACCCCAGCACTGTCCAGCATCTCTCCTGAGGTAAGTACCAGGTAGAGTAAGAATAGTAATTTTGCCCCCCAGTAACTCTCCAGCACCTGCCCTGAGGAAATTGCCTAGTGGAGTCAGAATAGTAATTTTGCTTCCCCAGTCACTTCCAGTACCTGCCCTAAGGTAAGTACCCAGTGGAGTAAGAATATCACTTTTTCCTCCAACACTGTCCAGCACATGCCCTGAGGTAAGTACCCAGCAGAGTAAGAATAGCAATGTTGCCCCCAGTCACTGTCTAGCACCTGCCCTGAGGTAAGTACCCGGTGGAGTAAGAAAAGTAGTTTTCCCACCCTAGTCAATGTCCAGCACCTGCCCTGAGGAAATAGCCTGGTGGAGTAAGAATAGTTATTTCCCCCTTCACTAGTAATTTTGCCCCAGTCAACAGTAATTTTGACCTGGAGGTAAGTACCCGGCAGAGTCAGAATTGTAAGTTTGCCTCCCCAGTCACTGTCCAGTACCTGCCCTGAGGTAAGTACCCAGTGGAGTAAGAATAGCAATTCTTCCCCAGCACTGTCCAGCACCTGCCCTGAGGTAAGTACCCAGCGTAGTACGAATAGTAATTTTGCACCCCAGTTACTGTCTAGCACCAGCCCTGAGGTAAGTACCCGGTGGAGTAAGAAAAGTAGTTTTTCCCCCAGTCACTGACCAACACCTTCCCTAGGGTAAGTACCCAGCGGAGTAAAAATAGAAATTTTGCTTCCTAGTCACTGTCCAGCACCTGCCCTGAGTTAAGTAACCAGTGGAGATAAAATAGTAATTTTGCCCACAATCACTGACAAGCACCTGGCCAGAGGAAATTATCCGGTGGAGTAAGAATAATAATTTTGCGCACCAGTCACTGTCCAGCACCTGCCTAGAGTTAAGTACCCAGCAGGGTAAAAATAGTAATTTTGCACCCCCAGTCACTGTCTATTAACTGCCCTGAGGTAAGTACCCTGTGGCGTAAGACTAGTAATTTTGCCCCCAGTCACTATACAGTACCTGCCCTGTGGTAAGTACCCAGGAGAGTTCAAATAGTAATTTTGCTCCCCAGCACTGTCCGGCACCTGCCCTGCGGTAAGTACCCCGCAGAGTAAGAAAAGTAATGTTGCCTCCCAGTAACTCTCCAGCACCTTCCCTGAGGAAATTACCTGGTGGAGTAAGAGTAGTCAGTTCAGTTCAGTTCAAAGATGCTTTATTCGGTTTGTAAAGAAATACAACCATATAGCAACATACACACACATTTTTTTTTACACAATACTAAATTAAGCTATCATAAAAACAATCTAACACAATACCACTCATGATAGAAACATTTAGCAGTATTAATAGTGCATAATCATTAGGCCATTCAAAGCTTTTGACTAAAATGTTAACAATCCTACGACCTTTAATTATGTGCAAATATGCAATTTAAAGTGCTAAATATTGTCTCTATATTAGTATATGTGCAAATTGGCAATTCTAAAGTGCAATATGCAGTTAGCAGCACCTAGACTGACTATTAACAGAAAATAATGATAAATGAAACAAAGTGCAAGTGCTAAGCCAATCCTACGATAAATATAGTACAGTAGCAGCAATTAATCCAACAAGCATATGTGTGCAAAATACAAATACATGATATCAGCAGCATCTAATATAAACTGCATAGTACATTTAGCAGCTGGAAAAATTCATATAATAATTGATTTTCTTGCAGAGATACATTTTAAAATATAAGTGGCCACATAAAAGCATACATCTGGGGACTCTAGGTTAAACACTAGTGTCATTGCTGTTTGTAGATGATGCGTATTATATTTTAAAAAGATGGGTTTCAAGTAATATTTCCTTAAAAAAGTATAAAAAGTACAAGATAACATAAAGTGACACGTGCTCTGTTTTGATTTGCCATCACATGGGCACAAACAAGTTCCAGGTTTTTTAGGCACAGGGAAGGCCACAAGGTGATGCACAATTCCTAAGCGGAGGCGGGTTAAAACAAATCTATGGGAGGGAATACTAACTGTTACAAAATAAGATTGGAAGCCTACATTAATGTTATATTGTTGGTAAAGATTGAATGTACTCTGTTTAGTATATTTTTCCATCCTAGTCTCTTCTGTAAATTTCATAAACGAGACTTTCAACTCCCGCTTTGATAATATAGGGTCCATTATTAATTCATTATAAATGTCCAGTCCATATAATGTTTTATACCAATGATGTATATGCTTCAGCCAGGGAATGTTCGATCGGCGATCAAGTTTGATACAATCTGTTATTACGTCCTGCGTAAACTTGGTTTCCTCCTTTGCCCATATTGAGCGCCATAAGGATAGAGGACGAAGGGCAATTAGATCATTGACATAGTACATGTCTAATTCCTTATGTATTAGCTCCGTTGAAGCCATAACTGGGGCGCTGGTTAATCTTTTTAAAAACACATTCTCCCTCACCTGGATAGATTTGGTACACTGTGTATCATACCCCCATACTCCGGCTCCATATATAGCTGAAGAAATGCATCTAGCATTAAAAAGGGTTAGCATTTCACGAATTCTGCGATCCCCTAATTTAGCAGCAAATCTAAATATACAGTTTGTATTCCGGGCCATTTTAAAAAGGACACTGTTTTGTTCATTAATCCATGTCCCATTTCCCGAAAAGGTGATGCCTAAATAGCAGAAACTATTAACAGGTTCTAATTTCTCTCCTTCTAAAAAAAAAGGTTTGTGTTTTCTTGGTTTCTTACCACAAACCATGGTAACCGTCTTCCCTTTGTTGATTTTCAATTTCCTATTCTTAATAAAAACATGGAATTGATCAATTAATTGTTGCAGTCCATTATGTGTCCTAGAGGGGAGGACCGCGTCGTCCGCGTATAAAAGGACTGGGACGGGGTTACCATTTATAGTTGGAGCATCTGCATTAATCAATTTTAGAGTTGTATCCACATGGTTAATAAAAAGCGAAAATAGTAGAGGGGCAAGTACGCATCCTTGACGGATGCCTCTCTTAACTTCAAAGAAAGGGGTACACTCTCCATCTGTTCCAAACCTTACTTTGCTTGATAAATTACTATACAAGCGAGCAAGCAGATGGATAATTTCAGTGGGGGCGCCCATTACCAGTAGTGTGGGCCAGAGTAGTGCGTGTTCCACCAGATCGAACGCGGAGCTCAAGTCGGCAAAGTATAAATAAAGATTACCAGATTTGGCTTTGGTATACTTGCCAACTAGGAGTTCCAGGTTCACGCACTGCTCCATTGTTCCTAATCCCCTATGAAACCCAAAGTACCCGGCAGAGTAAGAAAGGTAATTTTGCCTCCCCATTCACTGTCCAGTACATGGCCTTAGGTAAGTAGCCAGTGGAGTTAGAATAGTAATATTACCCCCTAGCTCCAGCATCTGTCATGAAGTAAGTACCAGGCAGATTAAGAATAGTAATGTTGCCCCCCTGTAACTCTCCAGCACCTGCCTTTAGGAAATTACCTGGTGGAGTCAGAATAGTAATTTTGCTCCAGTCACTAGTATTTCTGCCCCAGTCAATATTTATTTTGCCTCAGGGGTAAGTACCCGGCAGAATCAGAATAATAATTTTGCCTCCTCAGCCACTGTTCAGTGCCTGCCCTGAGGTAAGTACCCAGTGGAGTAAGAATAGTAATTTTGACCCCAGTCACTGTCTAGCACCTGCCCTGAGGCAAGTACCCAGTGGAGTAAGAAAAGTCATTTTAGCCCGCCAGTCATTGTCCAGCACCTGCCCTGAGGAAATTGCCTGGTGGAGTAAAAATAGTAATTTCCCCCCATCACTAGTAATTTTGACCCAGTCAACAGTAATTTTTCCCTAGTGGTAAGTACCCAGCAGAGTCAGAATAGTAATTTTGCCTCCCCAGTGACTGTCCAGTACCTGCCCTGAGGTAAGTACCAAGTGGAGTAAGAAAAGCAACTTTTCCCCAGCACTGTCCAGAACCTTCCCTGAGGTAAGTACCCAGCGGAGTAGGAATAGTAATTTTGTACCCTAGTTACTGTCTAGCACCTGCCCTGAGGTAAGTACCCAATGGAGTAAGAAAAGTAGTTTTTCCCCCAGTCACGGTCCAACACCTGCCTTAAGGTAAGTACCCAGTGGAGTAAAAATAGAAATGTTGCTCCCCAGTCACTGTCTAGCACCTACCCTGAGGTAAGTACCCAGGGGAGTTAGAATTGTAATCTTGCCCCCCAGTCACTGTCCACCACCTGCCCTAAGGTATGTACCGGGCAGAGTAAGAATAGTAATTGTGCTGCCCAGTCGCTGTCGAGCACCTTCCCTGAGGTAAGTACCTGGCAGAGTAAGAATAGTAATTTTGCCCCACTGTCACTGTCCAGCACCTGCCCTGAGGTAAATACCAGGAGAAGTAAGAATCATTATGTTGCCCCCCCATTCACTGTCCAGCACCTGCACTAAGGCAAGTACCCGGTGGAGTTAGAATAGTCATTTTGTTCCCCGGTCGCTGTCCAGTACCTGCCCTGAGGTACCAACCCAGTTGAGTTACTATAGTAAATTTGCTCCCCGGCACTGTACAGACCCTGCCCTGAGGTAGGTACCCGCCAAAGTAAGAATAGTAATTTTGCCCCCAGTGACTATCCACCACCTGCCCTGAGGAAATTACCTGGCCGGAGTAAGAATAGTAATTTTGCCCTAGTCACTTGTAAGTTTTCCCCAGTCAATAGTAATTTTGCCCCAGAGGTAAGTACCCGGCAGAGTAAGAATATTCATTTTTCCTCCCCAGTCACTGTCCAGTACATGCCCTGAGGTAAGTACCCCGTGGAGTTAGAATATTAATTTCACCCCCAGCACTGTACAGCATCTGTCCTGAGGTATTTACCAGCCAGAAAAAGAATAGTAATTTTGCTCCAGTCACTAGTAATTTTGCCTCAGTCAATAGTAAATTTGCCCCAGGGGTAAGTACCCGGCAGAGTAATAATATCACATTTCCCCCCCAACACTGTCCAGCACCTATCCTGAGGTAAGTACCCAGTGGAGTAAGAATAGTAATTTTGGCCCCCGGTCACAGTCTAGCACCTGCCCTGAGGTAAGTGCCTGGTGGAGTAAGAATAGTAATTTTCCCTGTCACTAGTATTTTTTCCCCAGTCAACAGTAATTTTGCCCCAGAGGTAAATACCCAGCAGAGTCAGAATAGTAATTTTGCCTCTCCAGTCACTGACAAGTATCTGTCCTGAGGAAAGTACCCAGCGGAGTAAGAATAGCAATTTTGCCCCCCCAGTTACTGTCTAGCACCTGCCCTGAAGGAGGGTACCCAGGGGAGTTAGAATAGTAATTTTGCCCCACAGTCACTGTCCACCATCTGCCCTAAGGTAAGTACCCGGCGAAGTAAGAATAGTCATTGTGCTCTCCAGGCACTGTTCAGCACCTTCCCTGAGGTAAGTACCTGCCAGAGTAAGAATAGTAATTTTTCCCCACTCTCACTGTCCAGAGCCTGCCCTGAGGTAAGTTCCTGGCGGAGTAAGAATCATAATTTTGCCCCCCATTCACTCTCTAGCACCTGCACTGAGGTTAGTACCCTTGGAGTTAGAATAGTAATTTATTTCCCCGGTCGCTGTCCATTACCTGGCCTGAGGTAGGTACCTTGTAGAGTTAGAATTGAATTTTGCCCACATTCACTGTCCATCACCTGCCCATATCAAAGTACAGGGCAGATTAAGAATAGTAATTTTGCCCCCCAGTCATTGTCCAGCACCTGCCCTGAGGTAAATACCAGGTGCCCGGCAGAGTTAGGATAGTAATTTTGCCCCCAAGTCACTGGCAAGCACCTGCCCTGAGAATATTACTTGGTGGAGTAAAAATAGTAATTTTGCGCCCCAGTGACTGTCCAGCACCTGCCCTGAGGTAAGTACTCAGTGGAGTAATAAAAGTAATTTCGCCCCTTCCAGTCACTGTCCAGCAGTGCACCTGCCCTAAGGTAAGCACCCAGGAGAGTTGGAATAGTAACTTTCCCCCCAACACTGTCCTTAGTGGCATCTAAAAAAACAGCTGCAGCGTGTACATCTGGGTGTAAATAGTGCACCACCGAGAAGACATTCCGCAAATTGTGAGAGGTCGACCTCCCGGGGATGAACCCCGACTGGTCGGGGATTGCAACAATAGGAAGTAGAGGCTACAACTTGTTTGCAATCAGCTTGGCAAAGATTTGAACATCCACATTTATCATTGATAATGGCCTATAGGAATCTATCTCCGTTTCTGGCTTTCTGGGTTTTAGTAGGGTAATAATTATCACTTCCCTCATGGACGGAGGTAATATACCATCTTCTAGAGCCTCCTCATACAATGCCAACAATCGAGGTGCTAACTTTACATGTAGGTTTTATAAAAGGAGGAAGTCAGGCCATCAGGCCCAGGGGCCTTGTCTAGCGGTAAACTTTTTATAACCTGGGCAACATCTTCCACAGTAAATGGGAGATCCATATAATCTCTGTGATTCT
This sequence comes from Lissotriton vulgaris, assembly GCF_964263255.1. Taxonomy (NCBI): domain Eukaryota; kingdom Metazoa; phylum Chordata; class Amphibia; order Caudata; family Salamandridae; genus Lissotriton; species Lissotriton vulgaris. Next base: position 2,100,053,311 of record NC_141685.1, on the reverse strand, counting down.
GATTGAACCAAACTAGTGCAAGCGAGTCAAGGAAGGGTTTCAATCCCTCTAGGCCTGCTTCCTGGCTTGCAGTATATAGGTGTGAATAAAACGTGGAGAATGCATCCAGAATTTTTGCCTGGCCTCTGATGGTGGCACCTTGTGTGGTGTGTAGTTCGTGAATAAACGCAGTGGACCTAGAGGGTCGGATCATACCAGCCAACGTGCGTCCCGGTCTATCACCCTCTCCACACCTCTGCGCCTCCACGTATTTCCCCAAGAACTTAACTTCACGCTGTGCCTCCTCAGCAAAGTATAACAATTTGGATTTCAGGAGGGCCATAGCGTCGGGCTCATTTATGGAATAGAATTGCTCTTCACGCTCTTTTATTTGAACTTCCAGTGAGGTGATCATACCCCTAATGGACTTCAATACTCCCGCCTGTCGGGCAATGCACTGTCCCCTGATAACCACCTTAAACGCCTCCCAGAGTGAGGCTTCAGTATCGACGAGCCCATATTGAGAGTAAAATAATCGGTGATATCCGTCCGTATTTCCTCCTTAAAGGCTTCATCTAGCAGGGCATGTGGCAGGAGATGCCAGAAGAATGCACGGGGAGGTGAGCCTGGGAACGTCAGTTTCAACAGGCATGGGGCGTGGTCCGATAGGGAACGCAGTAGGTGCAAGGCATCAGATGTCCAAGTGGCTATGTCATGTGAAACTAACCAGAAGTCCAACCTGGACCATGCAAAAATAGAATACCTCAGCACACCCTTCTCATTATTTCTGTAAATAGTAGTCTCAGTGTTACTTGACACAATTTTGGCAATCTCAGTGCCCTATGTGATTCAGTCCAGAAAAAGATTATAGTCTCAGGAAGTAATAATATGATAGTCCAAACAGGTCTCCTTGGATTGAAGTTTGTTTATTTTCATATACCACTGGAAGAAAGCAGCCGACGCGCGTTTCGCCCACAGGGCTTTTTCAAGGCTTGTAGTATTTTTCCTTCTAGTGAATAGTGTCCACAAAATTATTTCCAAATATAAGTATTTTTGAATCCAGTCAGTCCCACATTAAGAAATGGGTCTGCTTTTTCTCATTCACTCTATATTATAATGAAAATATGTCCAATTGGAGGGAATATATTGATTTTCTTTCCGAATGAATGAGCCAAAAACCCAATTTATATGGCATCCAAACCCAAGGTATGGGTATTATTCCATGAATCTTGATAAATCCAAGAATAAATCTATTAGATAGAAGCGGGGGCAGTGTAACGCGCCCAGGTAAATCCAATACGAACACACGTCTGGACCAAGCGCTGTGATGATCAGAAAAACATGTACCCTACCCACAAGGGGTGTCTCCTACGCCATATGTCGAGCAAATCCCCATCAGAGATTATGTGAGTCAATGCGGCACTAGCGGCCGGGTGTAGGGGGCGAGCCGCTCCCCTCCTATCCATGTCATCATCTAGGATAGCATTCAAATCCCATCCCCACAAAATTGTACTGCAACCGGTAGCTCTAACCCTAGTCCAAATATCCTGAAAGAAGTTGGGGGAATCTACATTGGGGCCATATACCGCTACTATGACGAGGGAAACGCCTCTCAAGACACCCTGTAATAGGATATACCGTCCTTCGGGATCCCCGTGAACTTCTCCCTCCCGCCATGCTCCGCCCCGCGTGATCAACACAGCCACGCCTCGAGCATAATTAGAATATATGGAGGAGTACACGTTTCCCCACCTATTGTGCTGGAGCCTCTGGGATGGTGTGACATTGAGATGTGTCTCCTGCAATAGAAACACATCTATATAATGTCTGGATAGGTAAGCATGCACGAGTCTAGATTGTCTACTGCCATTTAGCCCTCTGATGTTCCATGTAAGAACATTTAGTGTATTAGCGTGAAAGCGTGGATATTACGCAGAAAGAAGTGATGTGAGCAGTGATAATATGTTGTCTTCCAATTACGGACCGTGCATTCTAACCAACAATATGCAATCATACAGGCAAAAAACAAGAAAACAATCCCCGCCCTCCACCCACCTCCCACTCCAACCCCCCAATCAGGTTGTAGAAGACCCACCCCCCCAAAAAAACCTCAAATAACCATATAGCAATACAGGGAACCTTCCTAGGTGGCGCAGTGATGCCAGCAAACCCCCCTGTTTGCACAGGGTGGCCGGGAGTACTGCGGAGCGTGCTACAAGTCCATGTCAACAGTACCAAATCCCACAAGAAGAACTGTATAACCCAGCTCCAACAGCAGCAGAACATACAGAACCCTCCCAAGTCTGCATCATAGCATCTCGATGATCCAGGCTAATGAGCAATACGATTCCCATGTCAGTCATTGTCACTAAGGTGGTCGGCTGTAGACATCTCAACTCCCGGTGTCTCTGTTCCTCTTTCCCCCAACATGTTTGGAAAACTTCAATGCTGACTTCGCATCTGTGAAGAAATGAGCTGTGCCGTCGTAAGAGACTTTTAACTTGGCTGGGTACAACAGGGAATAAGGGATATGTGCTTGCAAAAGGATGCGTTTGGCAGGGAGGAATTCTCGACATGCCGCCTGTACAGCTGGAGTAAAGTCAGGATAAAACAAAATGGTGTTGCCTTTGTGCGATATTTGGCCTTTCTCCCTAGCCAGCCTCAAGATAATATTCCTATTTTGATAATTCAAGAACTCCACCAGGATGGGCCTAGGTGTTGCCCCAATAGGAGGCTTCGGCCTCAGAGACCTGTGTGCCCTCTCCACCACGACGACGGAGGACAAGTGGGGATCAAAAAGTTCATGAAGTAAATCTGTTATGAAGGTCTCCATTTTAGATAAGGCAGTCGTTTCCGGGATTCCAGTAATACATAGGTTGTTTCTGCGTGACCTTGCCTCCAAATCATCATTCTTGGATCGGATAATTCCCAACAGTTTGTCCATATGCAGCAGTTGTTCCTTTGATCCACATGAAATTCGTGAAATTCGGTGTGGCGGTTTTCCAGGACGTCTAGATGGGTCTCGTGCACCTCCACTTGGGTCTTGACGAGTCCAATTGTGTAGTTAGGGCATCCAACTTTGTGTCGATGTTACGCAGGCTGGAGCGCATCTCCAACATAAGGGTCCGCCATGATCCTCCGTGTGCGTTTCATGCTGACCTTCCACGTGCACATCCGGGTCTAATTCTGTATGTCGCATGGCTCGCTTATTTTCAAAGGTAAGTTTTGGTTGTTTAGCATCCTGTTTGTCCATATTTGCAAAGGCAATGTAAATTTTCGAAGTGCAAGGTAAGCCAGATGGAGCCCAGCCCAGCATGCCGCCACACAGCGTTACATGCCCCTATGCTTCTTTTCTAATGTGCCTCCTGTTCACCACTTCACTGCTTTGCAACTCAGCAATCCACACAGACCTTCCAGTGGCCTCGTATTTCTTCTGCACACCATCAGTGTCTTTTTCAGGGCCTCACCCCTGATGAACTCTGCCCCAGAACGGCCACTCCACAACTATCAGGGCTACAGAAGCAATGTGGCATGAACGTCAATGCGGGTGACAGGCACAATATGCACAAGGCACCCAGGAGCCACAACCAGGATTCTGCCCGCGAGCAAGTGTGACCCACGATAAGGGAGGCAGGATTCCCAATCGCATCCAACTCCAGCCCAAATGTTACCTAACAATAAAGTGGCGGTCATAGCGTGTAGAGCACCACACGCCCCTATCTCCTGGCAAGGTGTCCAATACAGCACACACCAAGGTCACAGCTAAGGGACAAATCGGCAGTGGGGATGACCCGCTGCAAGAGCAGCCGGCCCACACAGCCGCGTCTCAATGCTGAGGGCACCGTGTATCATCCAAATTGCACTGCACCAGTTCAGGCGTCCCCAGCAAATCGGCAACTTTCTTGAACGCCGGAGCAGTGGCAAGAGCAGTCGTCTGCCAGGGCCTCCAACCTTCAGAGCCACAACAGGTCTCAGCTGCAGCATAGCGCGGCCCCCAAAATGGCGGTCTCAATCCGTAGGGCATCGCGTCCTTCTTCACCGCCCTCGTGACACACTCCACCAGACAGGGCGTGTGTAATGGCAGCGGCTCCCCTCAAGTGGCACTCGTACATTTATTTATTTATGGGATTTTTAGTGCGCAACTAATACCCTAAGGTGTCTAGGCGCAGTGAGATACTCTAGGATACAGAAAAGTCAGGACACAAACTTATTGATTAAAGAGCCAAGTCTTCAAAGCCTTGCGAAAGACAATGACAGTTGGTGCAGTTTTAATGTACAAGGGGAGTGAGTTCCACAGTAAGGGAGTTGCTACCAGGAAACGTCTGTCACCCCATGTAGCCGTTCTTGTACGGGGTCCAGACAAAAGACAACTTGCTGCTGATCTTAAGTTCTTTTTAGGAGTGTATACCTGAAAAGCCTCCTTTAAAAACTTCGGTCCAGTCTGATGAATGGCCTTATAGGCGATGCAGAGAGCTTTGAATTTGATCCTGCTCTCCACCCTTAGCCAGTGAAGGTGGCGTATGGCTGCTGAAGTGGAGTGTCGCCTGGGAATGTTAAGCAGGATCTGTGCTGCCATATTTTGGACAGACTGAAGTTTATTCAGGATGTATTTGTGCGTGCTGAGAAAAAGAGCATTTCCATAATCCAGTTTTGAAAACACTAAGGTGGTAATCAGTGTTTTTCCTGCTGAAGCTGGTAAGTATGGCGTGAGTTTTTTTTATCTTCTTCAGCACAAAGAATGCAGCTGAGACCACCTTGTTAACATGACATCCAAAAGATAGCCTGTTATCAAAGATCACTCCCAGATTCCTGATCTTGACAGCTGGAACCGGGGGAGGGCCCATCTGACTGGGCCACCATATTGGGGACCATTCTGGAGAAATTTTACCGAAGGTCATGACCTCAGTTTTCTCCGCATTAAGTTTCAGGCAGTTACTGTGCATCCATGATTGTACATCCAGTAACCCCTCCTGAAACGTAGCTGCTACCACTGGGCCGTTCTTGTGCACCGCCAACACAAGCTGAGTGTCATCCGCGTAGGTGGTTAAACGCATCCCATGAGATTTGATGACCCTCGCCAAGTCCGCGACGTAAATATTAAAAAGCGTAGGACTTAACGAGGATCCTTGAGGGACCCCACAGAGCAGTTCGGAGGTAGGTGAATAATAGTTGCCCAATTTGACTGCCTGGTCCACTACAGGCAGGGGTACATCAGCGTCTCCTCAGGTCCGTGGCCTGTGTCCCACCAGCAGCCACGGGCTAAACTTTCAGGGTGTCCCGCCCACAGCGCGACCAGGGATAAGAATCTTTTGGTCAGCCGGCGGATCTGCAGACAGACCCGTAGCTGAGCCCCAGAGCACGGGAAAGCCACGGGAATACCAGCGCCTGGGTCCTCAGGTATTCCGCTGCTTGAAGGCAATGTAGAGCAGATCAGCAACTCTCCATATGTCAGTATCGTGGAAGGATTAATTCCCGGCCGGCAGAGCTCAATCACAGAGCGGCCATTCCACTGCGCAGCAAACCACGCCCCCAAGACATGGCATCCTTGTTGTGGGTTTGTCGTAATTTGACAATGGCCGAGTTAGCGCTTAGCTGTGCTACACGTTTTCCCGCTTAAATTGACTATACATGAAACCGCCATTTTGTATATTCCGGCGGCCATCTTAGACCATAAGCGGCCTCGTGGCTAGCGTGCCCTTTAGTCCGTTGTCCGCACTACTGACCACTCAAGTTTGCCCAGCAACAGGCTATTTTTAGTATTGGTCATCCCGTACATGCGCAGTCCCCACTGACCAGTCGTCCCTCAGGAATGTGCCGCAAACTGACCAGCGGGGTTGAAACCCTCCAATGAGCTGGCTGTGTTCCAAAAGATGACCTTATATGTACATAACGCTTTGTAACTTTGTGCCGCCTATCTTTTTATTACCTGTAAACTGTATAAAAGGCCAAGTCACACCGATGTTCGGTGTGATACCTCTTGCATTACCGAAGGGTGCTGTATGAGTGTACCACCACCCCATGGGGTCTTAATAAACTTGTTCTTTGACTTTTACAGCTTCCGTGCCAACAGTTCTTGAGTGTAAGTGGGTTATCTACGGAGCATGTAGGCCTTGGGAACCCTGATTACTTCAAATTGGCAACCACGAAGGGACTCATCGGCGACTCGGATGCCCGAAGGAGAGGTCGTGACGAAGGCTTGGAAACTCGCCATGGACGCGCGCTGCCACTGAGTGACCCGAGTCTTGGCACCCACGGTGTTTCTTCCTTTCCTTCTGATCTGACCTTCCAGGTGGCGCCGGTCTCCGACTGAGTTTTCGATCGTCTGCGTTGCTGGGAAAGTGCCGTTTGGCTGATTTGATCACAAGACCTTGGCAGTTGGAATCTGGACATTTGAGATTTTGGGTAAGATTTGTGTTCGGTAAGGTAGTCTTCGGACGCTTACTGAAGTTCTATGATTTGTGTTCGGTAAGGTAGTCTTTGGACGCTTACTGAAGTCCTGTGATTTGAGATCGGTAAGGTAGTCTTCGGACGCTTGCTGGAGTCCTATGACCTATGATTTTGATTTGAGTTAGCTAACGTTTGTGAATTTGTGAACTTTGAATCTATATGTGTAGTGCACTTCACATAGGCAGGCATGTAGAGATGTTTCTCTAACTTTGTTTTTTTCCTCTGAACGGCACATTTGTGTGAAGTACTGTAAGTGCCATTTTATACGGTGTCACGCTTTCGTGATACTTTTTGAACATGCCTGTTTTAAGCACACTCGAGGGATGTGCTGTTTTGGAAATGGTACCACAATTAGGTTAGCAGAAGCACAGCCGGCTCCCCCAGAAGGAACACCAAACAGGGATATGTATATCAAATTTGGCCTTCCCCCTATAATGTACAGCAAATTATGGCATAAGTACACCAAATCTGATCCTGAATTGCAATGGCCTCTACATGGGTCGTTCGATTTACGTAAAGTACAGTTTGTGGAACAATGTTTGTTTCAACGCAGGTCTAGACAAAATATGTTTGATTGTGTGCGAATGTGGGAGAAAGTGGTGCGTGAGCGAATGAAGCGTGAAGTTGCCTTGGCGGACAAAGAGCAGCGCAAGGCTGCTCGAGATAAGGCTTTACAGCTTGAGGAAAAAGAGGCCCAGGAGAAAAGAGAGAGGGAGGAACGGGAGCGTAAATTGCAAACGACTGGTCAATTTCCTATTCGCCGACCGCTTTATCCTGTCCTTAATAATGAAATTGATGATTTTTCATTACTAGATCGGTCACCGCCTCCGTACGTTTCGCCTACGGCTCCAGCTGCAGATTCGGAGGATGATGGACAGGATAAGCCGGAAAAGAAAGGGGTATCCGCTCTCAGGTTTACTGCGGAGAGGTCCGCACATTTACGTAGTTGGGCTCGTAAAGTGAATACGTACTATGTTTCTCAGTCTGAAGTTGTTACAGAAAGGAGTAGCTTTACGGATCAGGAATTACTGTATTTTCTGTCTCATTTGGCGGATGAAGTTGTTGCCGCATATCGTCAATTTTCAGATACGTTAGAACATAAAGCTGTGTCAGTTCACCGTGAGAATTTGGATAAAGGTTTATTTGATCTTGCAGATGTTGATGCCTTTTACAAGCAACTGATCCAGCTACGAGATGAGACTACCAGATTGCGGGAGGAGCGGAAAAAGAATAAGGAGTCCGGGCCGGAGTCTAATGTGCAGACTAAGGAGTGTTCTCTCCGGGGTTCAGATAAGAATTCTGTGTTGCATGTTATGCCTATGTGTGAAGCCGCACCCTTGTATGTTCCACCAAAAGGGGAAGGTACAGATGATGATAAATTATCAAAGGATGCAAAGGGATATTTTGTATATAACTGGGTGTATACGCCTTGGAACAGAGCAGATGTTATGGCGTTGAAAAATTCTTTACCTGATCTTCGTAAAAATCCAGCGGCATTCTATGAAGGGGTGGAAGGGGCTATTTCATCTTGTGTGATGACTCTTGTTGACATAGATCTGTTTTTTGGGTTAATTCTTCCACCTGATATGTGGAGACAGATTCGTAAAAATAATGATGAGACGATACTTGGGGGTACCTGGAAAGAAATAACGGCAGCTGATTTAGACAGGGAACCGGCATGTAAGCCTTGCCAGCTGATATTGGACCTCCCGGCGGCTATTCTGATTAAATTAAAAACGCTCGTACCTTCTAAAAAGATTGATTGGACTATGTTTGCTTCGTGCAAGCAGAAGCCAGATGAAACGGTTTCAGATTTCTTTACACGCTTTGAAGAGGCGTTTCATGATTACAGTGGTCAATCTTTAACGGAGGACACGGGTAGGCATTTGTTTGTTGATAAGTATGTAGCTAATCTCCTACCGGAGATTGCAAAGCGATTGAAATCGAGTGAAAGTTCCTGGGCCACGGCGACCCCTGCGTCTTTGTTAACTATGGCTCAGTATTATGAGCGGCAGGAGTTGGAGGCTAAAGAAAGTGTTGATAAAAAAGCGAAGGAATTGAAAACGAAGGTGATGTTGGCACAGGTTCGGGGAACACAGCGTAGAGGGAATGATAGAGGTAGACATGGCGGAGGAAATGCGTCGTATGGTCGTACGGATATAGCGGAGGATCAATGTGCCTATTGTAAAGAGTTTGGGCATTGGGCTGACGATTGTCCGGTACTTCGTGAGCAGCGTAGCCAGCGTGGTCGAGGAGGCGGTAGGTCGAGAGGCAGTTATACGGGGGCGAGAGGTGGCGGAGGTGATCGTGGAAGGGTTGAGGAAAGGGGCCGTGGCCAGGACGAACGAAACACGTTTGATAGACGAAACCAATATCAGATATCGGAGGGTGAGAATGTGGAACACCAGGATTATGTGCATGCATAGGACTGCGTAGGATGGGGTACGGAATCAATTGAAGTGCCGGTAGATCAGAAGGGTCCATATGTAACAGCGGGTATTCTGGGTTCTACTGATCAATTTCTAGTCGACACAGGGGCTACTCGTAGCGCTTTGTCAAAAAAACTTGGTTCCGAGGGCTCCCCTGTCTGGCGAAATGATAACATGTGTAGGGTTCGATGGCACACCCTCCCCTAGCCCATTGTCAAAACCCCTTGCACTTTGTCTTGACAAGTTTTTTAGTTTTGGCCAATTTTTGTTGTCGCCCCATACACCAGATAATATCCTGGGCATTGACTTGCTTAAATATTTTCGAGCAACGATACGGTGCGCTCCTGAGGGAGTGCGGGTTATCCTGAATGACAATTATCCTGACTCAGATAGGTTTTGTACTATATTAGACATTCCAGCTTTGGCCTCTCTACCGCACACGTTATGGGCGACCTCAGATACGGATGTGGGAGAGATGCGTATTCCACCTATTCACATTACTGTTAAGGAGGGGGCCTCTCTACCACGGGTACCTCAGTATAAGATTTCGAGAGAAGGTGAACTTGCCTTGACACACATTGTTCAGGATTTGATTACAGCTGGAGTGGTGGAAGAAGTTCCTTATAATGTTTGTAATAGTCCTATTCTTCCAATCCTTAAGAGAGATACTGACGACAAAGTCTATCGGTTTATTATTGACTTGAGAGAGATTAACAAACTTGTCATTCCCCAATACCCGGTGGTATCCGACATTACGACCTTGCTTACATTGGTGCCACCAACGGCCACGATCTTTAGTGTAATTGATTTGAAAAACGCGTTCTTTTCCATCCCTGTCCATCCTGATAGCAGATATTTGTTTGGCTTCAGGTTAAATAATAAATCGTATAGATTTTGTCGTGTTCCCCAAGGTTACACCGAGAGCCCGAGTATCTACAGCCAGGCTTTGAAAAGACAGCTTGATTCCTTTGAATTACAGACTGGCGTTGTCCTCCTCCAGTATGTGGATGACCTTCTGCTCGCTGCAGACTCTTATGCACAATGTGAAGAAAGTACAATTGCGTTGCTTTCTTTTCTGGCACAGAACAATCATAAGGCCTCGAAGAAAAAGCTCCAATACTGTAGACCCAAGGTTCCCTACCTCGGTCATCTTTTGTCTAAGGAGGGGCGTGCATTAACATCTGATCGAATTCAAGCAATTTTAGACACACCAGTCCCCCGCACACAGAGAGATGTACGTGCCTTCATAGGTTTAACGTCCTTTTGTAGACAGTGGATCATGGGGTTTTCACACATTATAAAACCTCTGCTAGCGTTACTGTCCAAAGCTACACCAATGCCCCTTGAATGGACAGATGAATGTCAGAATGCTTTTGACAATTGAGGCAGGCTCTTTGTTCTGCACCCGTGTTAGGTACACCAGACTATACAAAACTTTTTACATTATACGTGCACGAGAATGATGGGTGCGCGTTGTCAGTGTTAGTGCAAGCACACGGGGATAAACAGAGACCATGTGCGTATTTCTCTGCCATTCTTGATCCTGTAGCACGAGGGTTGCCTGGGTGTTTTCGAGCAGTGGCAGCAACAGCAGTAGCCATACGGCAGAGTGAGGGAATCGTGTTATCACACAAACTGTTGGTGCTAGTTCCCCATGCAGTAGACGCTCTGTTAAATCAAACAAAGACCCAATATCTTACGAGTGCACGGCTAACAGGATATGAGCTTACACTTTTGGCACAACATATCACACTGAAAAGATGCGCTACCCTGAATCCTGCCACTTTATTGCCCTATCCGGTCGAGGAGGGTCAGGAAGAAAAACACCATGACTGTGTTTTCCTGACCGAAGAACAGACAAAGGGTTGTGTTGACTTACAGGATATGCCACTTCCAGATGTGGATGGGGAACTGTGGGTTGATGGATCGTGTTTGAGGCTGCCAGATGGTACGACTTCCGCAGCTTATGCGATCACGACACTTAAGACAGTGGTAGAAACAGCACGAATACCACAGAAATCGGCTCAGGCAGCAGAGCTGATAGCTTTAACAAGAGCCTGCGAATTGAGTGCTGGCCTATGTGTGAACATATACACAGACAGCCGGTACGCCTTCGGAGTAGCACATGACTTCGGGCTACTCTGGAGAGAGCGTGGGTTTTTGACTTCTCACGGAGTACATATCATGCATGGAGAACTGGTGCGTGATCTCTTAAACGCGCTGCTTTGCCCAAAGAAAGTAGCGATAATAAAATGTAGCGCCCATAAAAAGATTACCGATAAAGTGGGCCAAGGAAATGCTTTCGCAGACAGTATAGCGAGACAAACGGCTATGTCTCGGACTGATTCCCCCATGTATGTGACACAATCACAGGCTGAGCGATGGAGCGATGCTAGGGCAGAAATCTTGGATATTCAGAAATCAGCTACTGAATCAGAACTTGCGGCATGGGCAGCAGATGATGAGGGTTGTTGGAGAAGCAAGGACATGGAAAAATGGAAATTGCCTGCAGCTTACTTGCAGGCGATGGTCCAGATGACACATGGAGTGGCGCATGTCGGAGCTCTTGCAATCACTCGACTGTTAACACGAGTCTGGGAACATCCCGAGATTGCTAATACTGCTAAGAGAGTAGTGCAGACCTGCCTGGTATGTTTACAACACAATCCTGGAAAGGGGACCCATACTCCGAAAGGAGGGTTCGTTCCACCCTCTGCACCATTTGAGGTACTCCAAATGGATTACATCCAACTCGAGCGCTGCAACAACCTGAAGTACGTCCTAGTGGTGGTATGTGCCTTTATCAAATGGGTTGAGGCCTTCCCCACGAAAGACAATACAGCCATAACAACGGCTAAGGTGTTGCTTAAGGAATTCTTTCCTCGCTTTGGAGTTTGTAAATTTTTGTGGAGCGATAATGGGCCTCATTTTGTTGGGAAGATTGTGGAGTATGTACTGAGGGGTTTGGGGATTCAGCAGAAGTTCCACGTTGTGTTCCACCCTCAGTCGGCAGGTCTGGTTGAGCGGTACAATGCTACGTTAAAACTCAAATTGGCCAAGATTGTGGCATCCACGTCGTTGAAGTGGCCTGATGCTTTGCCGCTAGCACTGCTCTCTCTTAGATCAGTACCCCATTCACGAACTGGCCTCACACCATATGAGGTGGTGTTTGGTCGCCCTATGAATATCTGGGGGGTGTCCAAGCCGCGATTGATACATGATGTGCCTTGTATAATGATGAATGATTATTTGGCACGATTAACAAATGATTTGCTTTCTATTCATCAACAGGTTCGAGAAGCGCTCCCTGACAACTCTACTGGAGAGGGCCATGATCTTCGCCCCGGCGACCATGTCATGATTCGGTCGTTTGAGAGGGCGAGCAGTTTGGAGCCGAGGTGGAAGGGCCCTGAGCAGGTCCTCCTGGCGACCCGGACCGCTGTACGAGTGACCAACAGGAAGCGGTGGGTGCACTCGACACACTGCCGTCGTGTCTCTCCTAATCTGGTGAATCCTGCTGTGTTGACTGACTACAAAGAGATTCTGGAGAAAGAAAAGAGCCCAGCTGTGACGTCGGCCGAAGTTGAGGGAGCCTTCCCGGACCACGCTGTTGCTGGACGAGAGCGCTACAATTTGCGGCCACGATAAGAAGATTTTTTTATTTTTTTTTCATGACTGGTTGGTTACCGCTCTGGGGTTTGTGAAACGGAGACCGGGAATTCCAAGGGGGGGGGATCAGTTCTGCCTAGTGTAGCGACACCCGTCTTGGCCCGGAGAAGAAAACAACGGCTACCTCGGAGCTCAGCACCGTATTTTTTCTTTTTTAGGTATACACATATGTGTATTTGAGACTTTGCGAACAATTTGAACTATTTGAGATTTTGTAAGAACTTTTCTGAACTATGGCGTCATCTGCCTCACGAGACAAACGAATACTAGGTGCCATTCTTTTTGTCTTGACTATTGCGGTGATAGCTGTAATAGCCTGGGTAGTTGAACTTATGGTACCTGCACGTGAACATTTGCTGCCGACTACCCCGGCTCCATCTGAACATTTTCACTTTACCTTACCCTACCATGAAGAACGGCATCGGCAAACGTATCTGAACAACAGTTTTATCCAGATTCTCCATCACACGCATAATATGACTAATACTTCCAATTGCTGGGTGTGTGGGATGTTGCCGGGGCACCAGAAGAAAGGGGGCACCCCACTCATTCCACTCCCGTTCTCACATAATGGATCTTGCAATGCCTGGTACACCCTCCTCTTTACTCTGAGATGGCCAACGAAAGGGGGGGTGCTTTTCCGTTTGAATAAAATATGTTTCCATGACAAGGATGGGTTTCCACGGGCTGAAGGTACTCGATTTGAATGGGAGGAGTACCGGCCCGATAACATATCTGCCCCGCGTGTGTACAGCAATCAACGAAATATCAATGTATCTAGCTCACATGTTATTAATGTTATTGCTACTAAAGCCGATTTGTGTATAAGAAATAAAGGTTCGATTCCGGTAGGGAAAAGTGAATGCAATACCACGCTTACCTTTGACAGTCCGAATGGCATCTCGTTTGTAGCATCTCGAAATACGTATTTTATTTGTGGAACAAAAGGTTATCATCAGCTTCCATTGGGATGGTTAGGCACGTGTTATGTATCGTTTTTACTACCCCCTGTATTCATTGCCCCGCCGATGTACCACAATGATTATGTTCTGTATCACGATTTTGTCCTGAATAGAGTCAAGCGGACTGTTGTTCTGGATGACATCGACCAGACTGATACTGCCTTGCAGCAGTATGTGGACTTCAATTTGGGACTGTTTTCCTTTGTGGGGGCCGCATTGAACAGTCGGAAAATAAGACGATTGACACGTGTTGTTGAGGCTGTAGCAAATGATACTGCCATTGCACTTGGGAATATTACTGAAGAACTTCAGATCTCTAGGATTGTTACGCTCCAAAATAGGATGGTGTTAGATGTTGTCCTAGCTGATCGTGGGGGGGCATGTAGAATTATCGGAAGTAGTTGCTGTGTATACGTGCCTGACAATTCTCCATCTGTTTATGATGCCATTTCCAAGCTACATAAAATAGCTGCTGAAATACACCCGGATAATGGCACCTGGACACTTTCAGGATGGTTCTGGTCAATGCTCACCACTTGGGGTTGGAAGCTGCTAACAATTCTATGCGTTATTGTTGGAATACTGTTCTTTGTATGCCTATGTATTCAATGTGGCCCAGTTTTTTGCTCTATGTGTTTATCAGCTTGTGTACCATCAAGACGAGCTCTTGCCCATGACAAAATGATGCTTCATAAAGAAGTAACTCAAATAATGCTCATAGATATTGAAGATGAACACCCAGATTATGTTCACTATGAGGTAGCTTCAGCTAAACGCTAAAAGGGTCGTCTGTCGTAATTTGACAATGGCCGAGTTAGCGCTTAGCTGTGCTACACGTTTTCCCGCTTAAATTGACTATACATGAAACCGCCATTTTGTATATTCCGGCGGCCATCTTAGACCATAAGCGGCCTCGTGGCTAGCGTGCCCTTTAGTCCGTTGTCCGCACTACTGACCACTCAAGTTTGCCCAGCAACAGGCTATTTTTAGTATTGGTCATCCCGTACATGCGCAGTCCCCACTGACCAGTCGTCCCTCAGGAATGTGCCGCAAACTGACCAGCGGGGTTGAAACCCTCCAATGAGCTGGCTGTGTTCCAAAAGATGACCTTATATGTACATAACGCTTTGTAACTTTGTGCCGCCTATCTTTTTATTACCTGTAAACTGTATAAAAGGCCAAGTCACACCGATGTTCGGTGTGATACCTCTTGCATTACCGAAGGGTGCTGTATGAGTGTACCACCACCCCATGGGGTCTTAATAAACTTGTTCTTTGACTTTTACAGCTTCCGTGCCAACAGTTCTTGAGTGTAAGTGGGTTATCTACGGAGCATGTAGGCCTTGGGAACCCTGATTACTTCAGGTTTGCCCTGTATTTTTGCCTTTTCATTCTGTGTTTTTGCTGTGTGTTGGACTTTGTTTTGCTGGTCTAGATGCTTTGGTCACTTTACCTCAGCTGTTTAGTGTCAAAGTGCAAGTGCTCCCTTTGTAAACTATTGTTGTGGATTGGTGTTTTCATAATTGGCTTATTTGTTTTACTAGTCAGTCCCTAGTACAGTGCAGTGTGTGTGCCCAGGGCCTGTAAATCAAATACTGCTAGTGGGCCTGCAGCACTGAATGTGCCACCCACCTAAGCAGCCTGTAAATATAACTCAGATCTGCCACTGCAGTATCTGTGCGCAGTTTGGTATACTGCCATTTAGACTTGGCAAGTGCACCCACTTGCCAGGCCCTTACCTTCCCTTTGCTTATATTTTAGTCACCCATAAGGTAGGCCCAAGGTACCCCTGTGAGCGGGGTGTAGTGTATGTGAAAGGTAGGACATGCCCTGATGTGGATGATAGCGAAATACTGCCAAAGTCTTTTTACACTATTGTTAGGCTATCAGTCTCCATCGGATAGAATGGGGAATTTGCTCATAACATGTTATAAGCATAACTGCCCATGGGAACAAGGTAGGAAAATAAAGTTTGATATGCCTGAATTCAGAATGTTAAGATGAATCTTTTAGTGAGGGTGATTTTTACATTCTGGGTTTGAAAATACCACTTTTAGAAAATAGGTATTTTCTTGTTTAGCCATCCATTGTGCCTCTGCTAGGTTGTTTTTTGAATGTCTGACTTTGGAGTGGCAGGGGCTGGGGATCTGCATTCTATTCAGACAGCCACTTGGTGGGGGCGGGGGGGTTGAGGTGTGTCCTGCCTTTCCAGGGTGAGTCAGGGCTGGGTTGAATAGACCTGGGTTGCATTCAGAATAGGGGGAGGAGGTTTCTTTCACCCCTGAATGGCCCTGGTGTGCCTAGGGCAATGCTGTCTCCACCGCCTGCCAGGAAGCTTCACCAGAAAGGACAGAACTGATTTTGGCTGGGCACAGGGCTTTTCTGCCACAAGAGAAAAAAGGATTTTGCTGTATAATTATTAGGGGCCAGAGCCAAGAACTTTAGACTACTTCTGAAAATCAAGAGGATCCTCCGCCAAGGAGAAGACCTGGAGAAACTGGAGGGGGAGTACTGCCCCTTTGCTGTGTGCTGTCTGGGGTTGGCCTGCAGTGGCTGTTTCTGCCAAGGAGAGGAACTGTGTGTGTGTCCTGCTTGCAAAGTGTCTCCAAGGGATTTAAGTGGAGCTTGCCCCCTAGTCAAGAGGTCTCAGGAACAGCAAAGACCTCACCATCCTTCTGGGCACCATCTCTGGAACCGCTGGTTTCAGTCGCCGCAGCAGAAAAGGGCAACCAACTCCGTCACTGAGTCTGTTGCAGGAGTCCGTGTCCTGAAGGCACCGCAGAAAGCACTGCCTCGCTTCACAATGCAACCCTGGTCTCACCAACTCCGTCAACGAGCCGCTGCTTGCACCGCGTCCTATGGGCACCGCACTCCTCACCGCTTCGCTAGACGCTGCACAGACGTCACCGACTCCGTTGCTGCCCGACTCAAACATCGACCGGCTCCTTCACCGTACCGTGACCTGTCAGCACTGCATCGAGCACGTCTCACCCTGCAATGCAAGCCTGGGTCTCACTGACTCCGTCAACAAGCCACTGCCTGCACCGAGCCATGAGGACACCTCATGTTGCAACACTTCCATCTTACATCATAACCGCGACAGTTGCCTTAACTAACTCACATTGGCGCATTGGTTGCAACAAGAAAGGTACTGTCTCTGAGTCTGTTGACGCTTTAGCGACGCGGTTGGCTGGAATTGTTTGACTGTCATGTTCCGTATCGTGGTAGCCCCGAACAGAGCTACCGAGTCGGAGAAACTTTGTTTTCATGTTATTCCTGCAATTTAAAAATTATTTTGCACAGTAACTATTTTTACAGTATTATATGTTAGATTTTTGTCATTTTTAGTCAAGTGTGGTTTAGATAATGTTTTGCTTATTTTTCTAAACTGGTGTGTTGTCGATTAGTAGTATTTTTCACTGTGTTACTGTATGCATGCACAAATGCTTTACACACTGCCTCTGAAATAAGCCTGTCTGCTTGTGCCAAGCTACCAAGGGGGTGAGCTGGGATTCTTTTAGAAGTGTATCCCCCCTTACCCTGCCTGGGAAGAAGGGTCCCTACTTGGACAAAGGTGCAAACCCTTGCCAACTAGAGACCCCCATTTCTAACAATATTATTTTGCATGGTGTTCCCTAATTTAAAGGGAAACATGTTTTGAAAATAATTTTTTAAGAAGCGTTTGTATGTGACAGAACGTGTATTTATTTTCTGTGTTTATAAAAATGATGTTTATTCATGTTCCAGGCATAGACTGTAAGCCATTTTATAGAAGGAGAACATCTAATGTTTGATCAAAAAAAAGGAATGACTACTGTGGAAACAGGATACGGTAAACCAGTATGAAGTTGAAGTTAAGGGATTTGTAAAGCGCTCAATCACCATGCTGTTTCTTGGCGCTAAAGTCAGATGGCCCAAGCAAGCAGAGAGGGTCAGCTAGAGTGAAAAAGCTCGAGTGAACAGGAAAGTTTTAAGAGCTTTACGAAATTCAGGGTAAGCTAGTGTGGACCTAATGGGGATGGGGAGGGCATTCCAGAAGGACGGTGCCAGGATGGAAAACTTTAGTCCCCCTGTTTTCTTCTTCCTGCAGCCTGGGACGCATAGCAAACTTTGGGAAGAGAAGCGCAGATCTCTGCCCGGAACATATGATTTAATTTTTGAATTGATGAAGGCAGGTGCAGTGCCAGCCAGGGCCTGGAAAGTCATGCAGCCCATCTTGAATTGTGAGCGCTCGGCAATAAGAAGCCAATGTAGGGCTTTTAGCACAGGGTTAGTGTGATGAGATTTGGGGAGTTTGTAGATCAAACGGGTGGCCTGATTTTGAATCAGCTGAAGACGCCGAAGATCGTAGGCAGGGATGCCTCTATACAAAATGTTGCCATAGTCAAGACGTGAAATGAACATGGCCATAAGAATCAGTTTAAGGGCTGCAAAGGAAAAAAAACGGGAGATCTTGAGAATGGTGCGGAGTGTCAAAAAGCATGCTAGACCACAGAGCTGATCTGTGAATGCATTGTAAGGTCAGAGTTGACCTTAATGCCCAGGGTTTTATCAGAGGAGGAAGGTAGTGGGGGGAACCAAGGGAAAGGGGCCAAAAAGTGGGGGTCCAAGGGCTGGAACTGCCTCCCGTCAGAACCAGCTCGGTCTTGTTGGGGTTTAGCTTGAGGTGATTGCAGTTCATCCAGTCCCTGATAAATGTCATGATAATTTGAAAGTTGAGTATAGAGGCAGGCATTCGGGAGAGATTAAAGATCAGCTGGAGATTGTCGGCATAGTTGAATACCGAGACATCCATCTGTTGCAGGGCAAGTATAAGAGGGCGGATGTAGAGGTTAAAAAGGAGGGGAGAGAGGGAAGAACCCTGAGATACTCCACAGTGAACAGCACGTGTGGGAGCCGAGAAATCTGCTAGCTGAACAGCCTGAGTGCGGTTTCCTAAGAAGGAGGTGAGCCATGCCAGGGCAGGTCCCCTGATGCCGGCGCCTTCGACACGGTCGAGAAGGATGGAGTGGTCGACCGTGTCAAACGGAGCGGACAGATCGAGAAGCACCAGCGCCTGGGGGGAGTTGACATCTGCGCCCCCTCTGAGCTCGTCCAGGACAGAAAGAACGACAGACCCGTTAGAATGAGATGGACCGAAGCCAGCCTGGTGTGGTGCTAAATAGCAACTTTCCTCTATGAAATTACTGAAGGCTTTGGTGACGTGGCATTCTAAAAAAAGTTTTGCCAGGACTGGAAGAAGGGAAATGTGGCAGTAGTTAGAGGGGGAGGAGAGATCAGCGCCTGGCTTCTTGAGAATGGGGATTATCTTGGCCGATTTATGTAAATCAGGAACAGTACCCTGCCTGAGGGAGTTGTTGAGGAAGGTCAAGGGGGGCTGAAGGCAAGCAGAGAAGATCTCTTTTAGTATATAGGCTGGGCCATTGTCTGCCGGGGAGCCAGATTTGACCTTCATTAACATGGTAAGAAAGGCATCCTTAGAGACCAGAGGGAATTGATCTAAGCGGGACGGGTTAAGCGGGGATTGGGGGCTTTGAAAGGAGAATGAAGGAGATGGGATATTACCCTTAATGGTTGCGATTTTCTCGATGAAGTAATCATTAAGGGAATTACAGAGGAATTGTGAGGGGACCAGTTTAAGGGTAACTCTGTCAGAGGAAGCTAATTCGTGGACTATAGAAGATATTTCCTTTGGTTTATTTTCAGCCAGAAGGATCTTGGAAGAAAAGTGTTCAGATTTTGCGTGTAGGATGGCTCTTTTATATTCCTGGAGTAGGGTAGTATACTGTAGTTTTTGCGCAGGACTGTAATCGCGCCTCCAGAGACGCTCTACCTGCCTTAGAGCGAGTTTTTTATTTTTTAACTCCCAAGTAAACCATCTGTTCGCCTCATTTGCGCATCGGGTTCTGACGCGTTTAAGAGGGGCCACTTGGTTATATGCTGCAGTGAGCCAACTGTTGATAGTGGTAACCTGAGAGTGAGGAGAGAGGCCAACAAGGTCTGGCGGTAGTACTGAGAGGGAAGAGCAAAGGGTGGCTAAGTCCACATGGTTCCAATTGCGGGCCCAAGTGTTGCTAGGAAGGGGGGATCTCGCCGTCAGACCTTGATCAAAGGTAAAAGAGATAAGGGAGTGATCCAACCAGGGACAGGGAGTCACCAGAGGGGTGAAAATAGGTACGTTGGCTGACCAGACCTGATCCAGAACGTGGCCAGCGGTGTGTGTAGGAGTGTGGGAGTGCGAGATAAAGTTAAGGTTACGGAGCAGCTCAGTGAAGCTCTTGGACATGAGATCTTCGTGAGGGTCGGTGGGCCAAAAATTGAAATCTCCTAATACCAGAACCGATGAGTTGTTAAGTATTAAGGTGGCTAACATTTCCTGTATAGCGGGAATGAAGTAAGGCATTAACTGTGGTGGTTTATAAAAGAGTACACAGGTCAGGGGAGCCTTAAAGGAAGCGGACCGGACAACCAAGAAATCTACAGCTCTGATAGGAGGGAATGACAGTGACTGAAAATGGAAATTGGAACGTGCGATCAAGGCAACACCACCTCCGACCTTCCCCGAGGGCCGGTCGGTGTGCACAGCATAATAAGAGCCGGGAAGAGCGGCTAAAACATCAGGTAGAGAATCCGACGAATACCAGGTTTCAGTGAGAAACAGGAGAACAGGTTTAACTGTTTCTAGGAAAGGGAAAAGCTCGAGTTGGTGTTTGACCGCTGACCTGGTGTTGAGGAGGAAAGCGGATATGAGAGAGGCGGAACAGGGGGACAAGAGGGGCAAAGGAGAGAACGCGGGGAAGGTAGGGGTTAAGGGACAAACCCAGGAAGCAACCTTTTGAGGGAGGACGGTGGTGGGGTTATCGCGAAGTATGCCCAGGTTTACGATGTGAGTGAGGGAGAGTGCACGGAGTGGCCATGGGCCCTGGTGAGAGCGGATCTGTTCCGAGGAGTAAGTTAAGGGAAAAGAGGCATAGTGGGGTGCCCCTAGCCCCGGCCGGCACAGACGGGCTTGCCTTTGGCTTCCAAGATGATGCCCGCAGCCCCGTCAGCCCTCCGAAACAAGCAGCACATAGCCGTGTCGGAACGAGGCTAGGGGTGCGGGTGAACGAACAAAGTGTGAGGGTTAAAAACAGTGATATTTTAAAAATGCCGTTTCATAAAGAGCAGCCGCTTAGCAAACACAGCATACAACCACCCTCTGCCACCGGGTTCGGTTGTGTCCTCTGCAAGTGCGCATGGGCCAGAAGTTAAATAGGTCTTGGAGCGCGAAGACTAGAGCGCTGACCTATGCTGGCCTGTAGTGAGCTTCCAAGATGATGCCCGAACCCCGTAAGCCCTCCGAAACAAGCGGCACACAGTCATGTCGGAACGAGGCTAGGCATATAGAAATGTGTATTTGTCCATGTTTGTCACTTTTGTGTTTTAAAATTTGGTTTGGCAAACTAATAGAGCTGTGTGTAATTTGATGCAAACTAAATTTAGGAAACATTTAAGTGGAAAGGAGGGCATTTTCACTGTGGTCGAGTGTATGCATTGTTACAGTATGTGTGGTTAAGTGATGCGTTTTAATGGTATGAGTGACAGGTATGTTTAATGTGTTTTAATGTATTTGCATGCTTTAGACATGCTTGATTTAGGCTTGCGTTGTTCAGGTGTGGTTGTTGTTTTGCTCCATCATACAAGCATTCCCTGGATGCGACCACCAGTGAAATTACTCAGAACACGTTATAAGTTAGAGGATGGGAGACCGATTTGCCTGACAACTATTAGAACACCGACCTCAAGGGGCGTCCTATTGCATATGAGTATTGTTATTCTTTTCCATTTGTAGAGTTACAGATAAAAAACGTTTTTCTTATAAAAGTAAATATTTGACTGGACATTGATTTGTTGTTTGTACTGTGTGCACTTTAAGTCATGTTTGCACACCTTTACCTACACTCCTCCCTCGACCCCAGAGGAGGCTTTGACTGCTTGTCCACAGCTATCACTGAGAGTCAAGTGCAGAAGCGGTACTTTGCACAATTGCTCAGGATTCATAGTAGGTAATCCCCGGGACATCAGCAGTAAAAGGAATTAACCACCACGGTTGGGCCCAGTGGGACCTACGTACTCAGTGGCCCTCTGAAAAAAGGCCTGACAAAGGCTCCTTCTTGCTTCATGGGAACACTTAGATAATTGCAGGTGCCAAGTAATGCTTCACTTACTACAGTGCCATTTACACAGTAGTTCCAGTGAAGACTATTGCCAAACTCCAAAGGGACCGGACCTATCCACTCAAAATATGTGCACTGAGTCATTCTCGCTCATCATCCCGGCCTTAATAAACATGAACTGATGGGTTGGCATGGTATTGTATGATATGGTAGAATATGTGACCTTTGTAAAAACATGTTAACAAAAAATAAGGGAACTTCCCAAGCACTGAACAATAAACATCACAAAGTTTCTTCAAAGCACATTGTGCTCCTGTTTATGACACCAATCTGTTTCTCAAAGCTTTGGAGAAATGGTATCAGATTTCTTGATGTTAAGTGATTGTTGAGCATGTTCTTGGAAGAGCCAAGGTACAGCAACTTAGTATAATCGATTGGGAAATAACTAAAGTAATTGCCACCCTTCTACTCTCATGCAGGGGATCTGGGATTAGGAAACTAGGAATTAAGGTGGTGCTGCTGCATTTGCAGCACCCCAGATAATCTTGACAGATTTCAAATGGGGAAAGAGTAAATAAAGAACTGCGGCTAATCATTTAACACAGAGATCTACGTTTTAATTTTCTTTCTTTTGCTGATAAGTGAGAGTGATTTGCAACTCTGATTTACTGACACGATCACAGTGTGTTCAAGGAGAAACCTAGGCCATTGGAGCATGTTTTTCTAATACATATTTAAATTAAATACTTGTTCGATTATGCTTAATTTCTCTAATGCATAAAGCTTACAATTATCCTATTTATTCTATAAATTTTAATTATGCCCTGCTTTAATTAGAATGAACACAATTTCAAACAAAAAATAACAATTTTGAAGGAAAGTTGATTTTACGAACTTACTGATTCCTCAACTGTTTTACTGCTGCAAAAAAAAAATCTAACCTCTTCTGTTTTGCACATTTTCTACCGGCGAATTTAAAAGGGAAAGCTGATTTTCGAACTTTTATGTACTTTTAGAATTCTTTTACTGCCTCATTGCTGCTATATTCTGAATTGCTCTATTTTGCACAATTCATAACTTAGGATAAATCGTGCTCCCCGGTCTGTCACGGCTCATTAGTGCCGGTTGTACGGAGGGACGCGACTCCTCCCATTAATTGCATCACTTCCGGGTGGTCGGGGTAAATACAGATGGGGGTCCAGCCACGCAGTGGGCGCGCCACCTGCGCTGAAGGCGCGCCAAAGGCAAGCCCGTCTGCTCCCGTCCGCGACCCGTACGTGGCCGGCGGCAGCCATGTTGTAAGTGGGGAGAGAGCGGTGGAGAGGCTATGTTGGTCTGGTGCTGAGTTAACAGCCTGCAATGTCAATAACTATTGCACACTACATCAAGTAGATCTGGCAAATATGAGCATGCCATCTAACTGCCCGTTATGCGGACAGGGTTTCGATGCAACACCTGATCAAACAAATCCAACTTATCAATCTCATATCAAGCCAAGCTGTTCAAAGATTTCCCACTCAGAGCTCTGTGAGCTCTTTAGGGCTGGCTTGGTGAACTGCCGATCCCTCCCTAGACATGCCGATGATATCTGGCTGACCCTCATGGAATCATCTTGGGACGCCATGTTCCTAACTGAAACTTGGCATCGATTACTTTAGCCACTCCACCTGGTTTTTAAATGTGCTTTGCAAACAGGGAGGGAGAAAAAAGAGGGGGCGGAGTGGCTATTATTTTTAGAGAATCTTGTGAACTGATTTCCTCTAGTGCTCTCGACCTACTATGTATTGAGGGGCTATCCTTTTGTTTCCAGATTAATGCTAGGGTATCGTTAGCAGGTCTGCTTATCTACAGACCACCGGATTGTGCAGCAAATATCACTTATGATCTTTGCAATTATATTGTACAAAAATCGCTAGCCCACGCAAACTTCATGGCACTTGGGGATTTTAATTTTCATGCTGATGACCCCAATTGCCCTCAAGCAACTCAATTTATTTCATCATTAGCAGCTGCCAACTTAGTACAAATGATCTCGGGTCCTACACATAGGGCAGGTCATACCCTTGATTTAGTCTTCTCCAACTTTCAGAATGCTATAGCGGAGACACCTCATCCCTTGGTGTGGTCAGACCACTACCTGATCTCCTTTTTAATAAAAATGGGCAACCCTGGTCAGGTCAAAGGAAAAAGACCCACCCTGAAGAGGAAGCGGAACAATCTCACAGCGGAAACCCTGTGCCCTATTCTAGCTTTAGACCCGCCTGCACCTACCTCAGATCCAAATAGAGATGCTTTGGCAATGCTTCATTGGATTGCTGTGGCAGTGGAGGCCACTGCACCTGCAAAAATGATGCTATCACGCAGACAGTCACCCTCAGCCCCGTGGTTTTCAGAGGCACTTAAAGAAGAAAAAAGTAGGTGTAAGAGATTAGAACGACAATGGAGACTAACGTACAATGACGCAACAAAGACGTGGTATAGAAAGGCCCTGAAAAACCTACATATATCCATAAAAAGGGCAAGAAGAGAATTTATTGCGTCCTGTATTCTGAAAGCGGACCATTTGGGCAAAGAAGTTTTTAATGTAGTCCAATCCTTCTTTGAGCCAAGAGCAATTGAGACTGAAGTATCTTCAACTCCAGCTATGTGTGAAGATATTTCTAACTTTTTTGACAATAAAATCCTAAAGGTGTATGACACCTTCTCTGACCCTTTTTCTACATAGAGGTTAGATACACCTTTGGCCAGAGCGCTGGCCCGTTGCTTTATTGCTTTTCTCCAATCACGCATCAGGAGGCGCTAGCAGAGATCGAGAAATGCAAATCGGGGGCTCCTGATGATCCTTGCCCCCCCCCCAAACTCTGGAAAATGATATCTCAGTCCCTGGTAATTACACTCACCCATGTTTGGAACTCATCCCTTGATACCGGAGTTTTCCCAGACTGCTGGAAGCACGCTACATTGCTTCCCTTGAAAAAAAAAACCTCCGGAGCCTCTGGGATTTTAGCAATCTCAGGCCAATTTCGCTACGTCCTGCACCCGGAAAAATCCTGGAGAAGTTGTTTTAATGTCAACTGAACCACTTCATTGAAGGTAACGATGTCCTGCATGAAACTCAGTCAGGCTTCCAGTAGGGCTTTAGCACCGAGACGGCCCTTATAGAGGTTGCGGAGTTGGTCAGATGGGCACTAGATTCAGGGGCAGAAGCAATGCTGGTGCTCCTCGATCTATCTGCAGCATTCAACACGGTCGATCATGCCAGGCTGCTCCAGAGACTAGAAAACATCGGCCTGGGTGGGAAGATGCTGGCCTGGCTACAGTCTTATTTGAGCGCCCGATCTCAGAAAGTCGCTCTTCGCCCTTTCTCGTCCTCACCTAAACCTCTTTGGTGTGGTGTACTCCAGGGATCAGCCCTGAGCCCCTTACTTTTTAATGTGTATCTGGCCCCTCTCTTTACATTAATTGCCAACTGGGGTGTTAAAGCAATCTCCTACAACGATGACACACAGCTGGTCTTCCCCTACCAAGAGCAGACAAAGGAGGCCTTTGGCAATTTTAAGGGCTGTCGTCGTGATGTGGCCATTTGGATGAACACGAACAAGCTAAAACTAAATGCAGGGAAAACGGAGGTGATCTTTTTCGGGAAAGGCCCAGTGCCTTCACCAGATCTCTGGTGGCCTAATGAAATGGGGCCTCCACCCTCCCCTAGCACCAGTGCCAAAAATGTGGGGGTGAGATGGGAAGACGACCTCTCTTTCACTGCCCACATTCAACAGGTAGCAGCTGGGTCCCTAAATAAACTGAGAAACCTACGAAAGTTCCTGGATTTATTACCCGTAGATTGCCGCAAACTAGTAGTCCATGCCATGGTAACATCTAGGCTGGACTATGCCAACGGCCTCTACCTTGCCCTACCAAAGTACGCGATCCAGCGATTGCAGATCGTGCAGAATACGGCTGCAAGGCTGATTAAACACATACCGTTTAAACATCATTTCTCTCCGCACCTGCGACATCTGCATTGGCTGCCAATGGCAAGCAGAATAGAGTTTAAGGCTCTGACACTTGCCTACCAAGCCTTGCACGGCAAGTGCCCACACTATCTCAAACTAAGATTCCCCCGCTATAAGCAAGCACGGTCTCTGCGCTCTAATGCGCAGAATTTGCTCCTTGCTCCACGCTTCTCGAAGGCTCGGCTTGGGGGTAGAACGTTCTTGGCCAGAACAGCTAAACTGTGGAATACCCTACCACTGGATCTCCGTAATGCGAGGTCAGAGCTGTGCTTCAGGAAACAGTTAAAGACGTGGCTTTTTAATCATTAACTTCTTTCTTATTTCTACCTCCTTCTTACCACTTGGTACACTACCCCTCTTCTCACCAAGTGCCGGGACACCTCCGAGAGAGGTAGCTGTTGCGCTATGCAAACTTCAGTATTATTTTTATTATTATTTACTGACATACAGTCTAATTTTCATTTCATTATGCATACTGACACTTATTTAGAGTGCCATGCAATATGTGCAGGGACACGATATCCGCACATTTACTATTGCTTTGGTTTTGAGTTAAAGGAAAGGATAGGATAGGATAAAGATTTATAAAGTGGACTAATACCCATAGGTGTCAAAGTGTCCCTTTAGCACCTTCGGCGCTCATGACGAGCTGGGCTCATCATGAGGGACAGTGGAGCTATGCTCATGATGAGCTGAGCTCGTCATAACTGCCGTGGAACGCCCACGCAGGGATAATTCCCCTGCTGTGCTGGGCGTTCCATTAAACGGGCGTGGTCGTGACGAGCTCAGCTCGTCATGGGCACAGCGCCACCGTGCTGCATGACGAAACAAGCTCGTCATTAGCACTGCGGCGCCGCGCGCGTCCCCCCTCTCCCCTGCGTCGCGGGCGAATTAGCCCCGTGGCGAAGAGGTTAACACTAGAGCTGCTTGTAAGATGTGACCGATCGAAGTGCCCTCACGCCACCGAAGTCCCCAAGCCTATCGACGGTGGCCCTGTGAACTGTCGACCAGACCGCTGACACAATGAGAGAACCTGAGGAGGATGAGGGGACCTCTGTATCTAAACGAAGAACCCCATCTCGTATCTGAGCATCGCTATCTATGTAGAGCCATGAACTGCCACAACTCTCACAACTGCCTCACGCATTGAACTTGAGTGTGTTGGGACAATGCCATAACTTTAAAGACTTAGGGGCAGATTTACTAGCCTCGTACGCCACATGGGGTATTTGCAACGTGACGCATTTAGGGAGATGCGTCACGTTGTAAAGCCCTGCGCCACATGTGGGCGTTCCAGAGCGGGGGGGAGTTTCGGTGCAGGAACGCCTCCTAAAAGTGGCTGAGTGAAATCTACAAGATTTCACTTAGTCACTTTTACGGCCATGCTGTGTCAAAACCCTGCGCCTACTTGAAGCAGGCGTAAGGATTGACGCAGCATGTTAGGCATAGGGGCACCACGAGCCTTGCTGGAGCTGGGTCGCGCTTGCGACGCAACTCCAGCAATGCGTCACCTTTACGGCAGCAGATGCGTCACGCATCTGTCTCTTCTTGCCCCATGGTGCCCAAGAGTTGACACAAAATAACTGTTGCATCTCTGCTGATATGCAGGGATGAGCCAGTTATTGTAAATCTGCCCCTCAGTGGTGGGTCATTTGTAAGAACTGACCTAAGGGTCACAGAACCAGTGAAGCTGTGTGTGCTTTATATTTTGAGTCTGTGCCCGTGCTTACGGAAAACCTCATCTGTTCCTGAGTAGAGAGCTTCACAGTAAATGTGTAGAACGTTAGGCTCTCATTATTTCTATGCATATGAAAGCACTTCTCCTGTTTGCAAGAAGAAGCAGGCTGGGCAGTAATTATTGTACCTGTTGAATAACTTGAGTTCTGAGTCTCGCCCCTACACAACTTCCCTGTGGAGCCATAATAATAATAAAGACATTTGTAGAGCGCATGGATAACGTACGCCATCTCGGCGTGTCCCCGCGCTAAAGAGAGAGGAGAAAAAGCTCATTAAGGGGGAAAGGACAGTGCAGGCATAGGGCAATAAGTAAGCTATAAGGAGAACAGATGAGTTTTAAGTTTCAGTCGGAAAATAGTTTCTGAAGGCTCCACGCGGAGATTGATGGGAAGTTTATTCCATGCTGTGGCAGCCGCCACTCTGAAGGACCGACCTCCCATTTTTTCTCTCCTGGAGCGGTGGGTCACAAGCGTGCCCATACCGCTAGATCTCAGTGATCTGCGTGGTTCGTACCTGGTAACCAGACCTGTCAGATAGCCAGGGGCTTTATGCTTTATGGACTGCTTGTCTTGATACCTCTGGGAGTGAAATGGTGAAAGAGTATATTTGTTGTTCAGCAGAAGTAAATGGCCCTAAACCACCAGGGTTGAGGACCAGTTACCCCTGCTTGTCCCGTTAACCCCAAACAGGTTCAGACATATGTTTTATTGATTTCACTGTTGGCCTTATAGAAAAATACCTCTTCATTTTGAATTAGTGTTGTTACTTGGGTAAATGGGTGCTCTAAGACAGTTCATTATTCGACAAATATGATCCATAAGATGGGCATAGATTGGATGCAACTCTCAGGACCCTCCCACTTGCCTCAACTGTTTCCTGTCTCTCTTGTCGCCAGTCCTCTGAGCCTCTCTTGTATACCCGGATGTCTGAATCTCTACCTCTTTTCTCTTAACCATCATGCCCGAGGTCTATCTCCACCTCTGTATTGCTCTCTCACTTATTCCCAGTCTTCTCTCATATCACGAGTCAGTCTGTCCTTATCGTTACTGCGCAGGGTTTGGTGTGACAGGCTCTTGGCGCTCTAACAGGTAGCTATGAAGGGTGGCTAAATACAGGAAATAGTTAAGGGGTATGGTGCTGCCAGGAAAGGGGAAAACCCAAAACCCCTCAAGAGGACAGGCGCAGGGTCCTGCACTATACGATAAGAACACAAAACCTGGGCACACATATAATTATTGACAGTTCACAAAGTAATGCAAGTCTGGTCAACACCGGATGTGTCGGACCCGTTCCGACTAGACGCTGACAGGAGAAGTGCTGCCTTTTCAGATTTCTCCGTGGTCTCGGACTCATCCGCCCGTCTGACCACTCTCCACACCCAGTTTTCCATTTTCTTTTACCCGTATCCGGGTTGGAATTATCACCGGACAACCGATTCCTAACATGACGTTCGTAAAGCCCTGAAGAGTCATTGGCATTGTCCATTGACGAAACACGTGTCGGCTGGGGTTTGTTCATGTTTTACTACACGTATTAAAGCAACAAGATTTACATCCGGTGTTGACCAGACTTGCATTACTTTGTGAACTGTCAATAATTATATGTGTGCCCAGGTTTTGTGTTCTAGTCTGTCCTTATCCTCAATGGTTTTCTCACTTTGTCTCTATCTAGCTTTCTCTCTCTCTCGTGTATCTCCAGGATGCCTTCAACTCTCTCTTGTGCGCCTCTAGGTCTCTCACATGCGCTCTTTTGCCCCAACGGATCTCTCTTGTGCTCCTCTGTTGCTTGTGCCTCTTGACATCATGTCTGTTACACTCTACTGTACTCTCAAGTCTCTGACTATCTCCCGTTAATTGAGCCCAAGGTCTGATCTTTTCCTCTCGTTCTCTCTCTCTCTCTCTTTCGTGCGCACTCCCACGCTCCTGTGCATTTTTCTCTTACAACGGCACAAATCTTTCTCCCACACGCCCAGGCGTCACCCTCTTTTCTCTGCTGCACCCCTATTTCTTATACAACTATGTTGCACACAAGCCTCCTCTTTGAGTATCTCTGGTCCCCTAGTCACAGTGCTGTCACTAGCCCTCACATCTCTCCTTCTTACCCGTTGTCCTCCCTCCCTTCTACACCAGATGTTCACCTTCATTACTAGCAGCCTCTCTTTATCCTGTTTTTCATCCAACTGTTGTAATGCCTACAGTACACCAAATGTCCCTCTCTCACTACTTCCCACTGACAGCTGGGAGTGCAGGTTGGCTGCCTGTGCTCTAATAAAAACCCACAGCCTACTGCAGTTCTAGGCCAAACATATTGGCTTTACCAATGTTTGCTTTTGAAAAGTAGAAAAGGTTATGAGTTCAAGAATTTTATGTTTCACATTCCATTCAAATCTGTGAATATATGCACTATAACTGCTGTTCAGTGTATTCATAAGGACTCACAGGTGACTAAATCGCATTGCATTCACGCGCTGACAGGTGATGGCTTACCTTTCTATATTGTTTCCGGTAAACATTACATTGCAGAGTTTGAGGTTTACAGAGCATGTGGGACTTGGCAATGCATGAAATTCAGAGAAACCGCACAGAATTCCGGGCAGTGCGTTTCACTGCAAATTCCTGAGGTGGAGAGCTTGTAAATTCTTGTCCAGAACCCAAAGAAGGTTAACACCCCTATAAACTTCTGAAATGTGGGCACTCTATACAACACAATAAGTGATTTATTGGTCCCATGCTTCTTGTAAGCACTTACTGGGCATGAGCTAAAAACACGTGTGCTCTTCTGTGGAGAATGCCTTTTTAAATGTGCACGTTTAGAAACTGACTGACTCGTAATGTAATGAACTGACAACAGGGCGAGCATTCCTTGTTTCCAAACTTCATATTACAAATGCAAAACAACCCTTTCATACATTGTCATGTATCCAAGAGGTGAGTGTGCTATGGGAGACGGCAAATGGCCATCTAAGAAAGTGCAGCCACGCAACTTGGAATATTGTGTATCCACATGTGAACATGCTTCGGCGAAGCCAATAGGTCTGGTGCTGGCCGCCAGCCTCCTGGCAATTCTTGTTTTAATTTGTCTTTGTTTTTTCAAAACTTTATTCTTTGCGAATATGCCGGGTGTTCATCATTCGAAACAAAAACATTTGCTTCAAGCTAAAACGTTTTATTTTGTCCAAAGTACACACAGTTAACGTAGTACTCCCTGGCACTGAAGGGAAATACTTTGCGTGTGTTCCTTGTGAAAGAGCAGCATGCCATATCTCGTACTGAAGTCAGTCAATGGCTGAATTGGGATGATACATTGTCGCTTAATGCATGCTGGAGTGGGTTGAAGAAAAGCGTGGATGAAACCAACCACAGACTAATGGATGACATTTGGCTGCAATCCCTAGAAGTAACAATGTTATACAGAAACGTTTACAAAAATGAAAAAGGTCTTTGCTAACGCAGACCTAAAAAGGTCACTCAGTCTCACATTAGTTGCAAGCATTCTGTCATTCATATAGAAAGAAAGCAAGAAGGGAAGATGAAAAGAAGGCAAGATAGTGTCAAGAAAGAACAAGCATTTACAATGCAATAGGTCTCGCACTTACCCAGGTTTGAGCTGTAACTATTATAAATGACAACGCGTTTTATTTATGTTTTTTTTAAAACCATAAATAAAAAGCATTGTTATTACAATGCAAAATTTTAAGCTATTGGCATTATAAATGACGGCGCCATTTATTTATCTGTTTTCAAAACCAATACATAGATAAGAGGTTTGTCATTCACAATACCAATAGCTCAAACGTTTGCAAATGTGAGACCTATTGCATTGCAAATGCTTGTTTCCTATTGTCTCTGCTTACCTGCTATTGATACCAATACTAAGACACTCACCTAAACATATGGAATGCTGTTAGAACGCAAGTCTAAACCCAGAGATCACTGTATTAACCACGAACTCTGGGTTTTGGAGTAGCGTGCTACTCGCCACAAAGCCCTTCAACACCTCATCAGGGTTCATACACGCTATATAAACACCAGTCAATTACTTTACAAGACAATAATATAATGGAGACAAAGATTTGTTGAGTCGCAATGAATCTTTTGCTAACTTAAATCCCTGCTTCCTAGGTAGTCTAGTGGGAGCCGAAATAAAAGCCAAAATAAATTGTTGCCCTTCTTCAGACTCTGACATGCAAAAAATAACTTCAGAGAGAAGATGGTAGTGCGGAGTGTGACGCAGACAGCTGAAGCAGATGCTTGGTGCTGTTTTCCCTGCCCGAGTGAGAGCATCCTGGGGATAACGCTGAGTGAGAAATAACAGTGACGGCGGTGCCATGGACTCACTTCTTTTCAAATAATGCCAAAGTAAACACATCTGATGCTCGCCTGTTCAATCGCCGTTGAAAAATAGTTTGTGGTTAATGTAAGTCCATTTCGAAGATGCCCTTGCCTTGCAAAGTGATTAGACTAGGTCAATTTACCCAAACAACAGAAGTAGGATATCATACCAGATAAAAAAAGAAAAAAATCTCTGACTTTCAGAATTAACCCACTTCTATTCTACCCTCATAAGCCAGAGTCCCGCACTTAAGGATTCCATAATGGAAAACAAGTGTGCGGTGGGAGCGTGTGAGGCAGAGAGGAGACGCCATGCGCGTGCACATCGCCTGTCCATGCGAGCACATGGTTTGTCTCCCTTCACGCACCAAACCCACAACAATATTCTCGCGAAGGAGCGCATGCGCTGAGTTCGCTAGTCGAGACCTAAAAAAATGCAAGTAAAAAGTCAAGAAAAAAATAAAGAAATATTGAATAAATGCCGGCAAGAAATAAAGATGGCAAGAAAGAATGAAAGCAAAATTGAAAGTAGGCAAGAAAGAAAGGAAAAAGAAAGAAAGGCAGCAAAGAAAGAAATAACGAAAAATAGAAAGATGGCTATTGAGAAATAAGACAAAGAGACAAAAAGGAAAGAGGGAAAAAGAGAAATAAAGAAAGGAAGAAAGAAAGAAAGAGAGAGAGAAAGGATGAAAGAAACAGAGGTGGTAAGAAAGAATGAAAGAAAGAATAAAGGAAAGAAAGAATGAAAGAAAGAAAGAAAAACAGGTGGTATGAAAGAAAGTATAAAAAAGGAAAGAAAGAAAAAAGGAGGAAAGAAACAAGGTAAGAAGGAAAGAAGGCGAGAAAGAAAGAATGAAAGAAGGCAGAAATAAAAGAAGGTGGGAAAAAAGAAAGAAAGTTGATAAAGAAAGAAAGTGAAAAATAGATGGTAAGGAAGAAAGAGGAAAGAAAGAGAAAAAGAAACAAGAAGTAAAGAAAGACGCAGAGAAAGAAAGGCGAGAAAGAAACATGGTGAAAAGGAGGATAACAATACAGAACAGTTTAAAACGTACACAATCTGCTATGCTGTGAAATAGCAGCAGTAAGAAGAATAAAACATTCAAAAGGAATTTGCAACAACATTGGCAGGAGATGAGATGTGATCAAGTTGGAATGTGTATCAGATGCATCCTACTATAACATCAGGCTCTAAACACAAAGGCAACACTAAAGTATTTATAAACTAAAGACACAAACACTGGCTCTGAAGTGAACTAGCCTGTTGTTGAAGTGACTCTTGTGAGAGAGCAAAACGCAGTCACTCAAAGTGAAGTTAACCAGTGGCTTAAGTAGGCTGATGCACTGCCCCATGCTATGTGCTGTAGTGGGTGGAGGGAAAATGTGAATGACACAACAACAGACCAATGGATAAAGGGAGGTGACAGACAGTCTTAAATGTAAGCATATTATACATATTTTAGTAAAATTAAAAGGTCTTGGCTAACTCAAGGCCTAAAAATGACCCTCTTTAATTGCTTGTTTCAGGAGAGCCTCCTACCCACTACACCCTACATCATCCGGCATTTCTGTAAGGCAGTCTTTACATGAAAGATGAAGAGATGAGTCACTTATATTCATCACAGTGAGTTGCTTCCTTTAAATGCAACCATTTTGTATTACATATCTTAGTCAAGATGCAAATTGTGTAATCCATATTTAGTCTTTTTTGTCTACCTCTTAATTCTTAAAAATCAGAGCAATGCTTAAATGATAAACATTCAAGTGCCTGGCACTCATTCTTGTAAAAAAGAATACTGCACAATCCATCACTGACAGAGTACTGGACCAGGAATCCAGTGGTTTTAAAAAAAAAAATCTGGATATTACATACCATTTGAAATCGAAATTCCTGCATTAATATGTTTGCGGTTAGTCCTCTACGTAAGCCGTCCATCTGTTGTAACAACAATTGTTCCTGCACATGTCTGAAATATTACATTTACAGAGGCAGACACATGGTCCTTTTTGTGCCGGTCAAGAATATTGCCTTCTCCATAATGCTCAAACAACCACTGCACTCTTTCAACAAGTGTTTTTGTCGAGCAACCGGCTGAAATCCATGGGGCGGTAGTAGTGAATAAGCACCATGCAACAAGGTCAAGAGATAAAAACTGTTGGCCCGGACAAAAGTTAATATAAAATTATTTAGTTATATTTACCAGACATTATAATGTTCAATAGTGAAAATGTGAGTATTTGAGCAAACGGCTATAGTAGTTGATTATATAACCTTATATGAAGGAGGGCTGTGAGTGGTTTGCCTTGTACCAAAAGCTTCAGGTCTAGAAGGTGCAGTAAGAATGGTGAACCTGGATACCTAGTTTCAAACCTGACCTTTTTTGTAGGATCAGCCACTAGATTTTTGCCTCCTGTTGCTGAACACATTTTTGTTGTCATTATGACACTGCATTTTTTCCCAGCTAACTAGTAGTAGTGCTTGTGCTCTCTCCCTAAAACGTGGTTCAATTAGCATCTACCGGATTGGTACATTTAAATTACATATAAGCTCCTAATAAATAATAGTACATGTACCCAAGGCCATTGAATTAAATGCTTCTAGTGGGCAGCAGCACTCATTCTGCCACCAAAAGTAGCATTTTAAACCTTGTCTCAGGACTGGCACTGAAGCCCATAGTGCGGTTTTAATATACCATTTCGACCTGGCAAAATAAACCTGTTACTAGGCCTAAACTTTCTTTTTTAATACTTACAATTTACCCCTAAGGTAAATCCTAAAGGACAAGGTGCATTGTATTTAAAAAGTATACTTAGTTTTTAATTGTCCTAGCAGTGAAAAACGAAAGTCCTAAAACTCCTAAAGTCGCTTTTCACTGTTCTAAGGCCTTTCTCTCCCTTTGACTAACACTGGGTTACCTTATTACATTTAATAATTCCTCTATAATTTGAAATCTGTATTTAAGTTATAATTTAAAAAATTGCACCTTTTGAAGGTTGGCATTTTCTTGTCCGAACCTTTTGTGCCTTCTGCCAATGTCCTGGGTCACATGGCTGTAAATGCCTCTGCTGTCAGGGTTTGTGTATTACTTACAGACAGTAATACAAAAGACGTTTTGGGGTGGACCGGATAGGCCATCCTGTTAGGATGACAGGGGAAAGGCTGTACCCAGACTCACTTACATTTTAAAGGGCTTTGCCTCCTAAAAAGGAATCTGAACCAGACCTATCCTGTGTTTTTTCACCTCTGAAAGTTTGGGGCCTTGAAAGGGGGTGGGGAGTAACTTTTTATAACCAAATATACGGGTAGGAGAGGGAGTCCATCCACAGAAATGCTGGCGCTAGAAAAATAAATCACACAGCAGAACACTTCTGGAACTGTGGATGTTAATGAAGAAGGTCTGCCCTGCTTGCAGGACTGCCCGACTGCTTGAAGGACTACTTGCTGTCTGAGAAGGAAGAATGGGCCTGTTCGCTTTCACCCTAGGCTAACCAGAGTGACTCGTAGGGTCAGTCGGTTGACCACCTATGTGAGCAACATAGACACAACAAGCTACACAGACCTTTCTGCAACTACCAAGTTGACTTTCTGCAACTGGACCTATCTGAGCCCTTTTGGCCTCTGTTGGAGTGAGTCCCTGATCCCCAAGAGATGCCTCCCCAGGTGCTGGATCCTTGGGTGGGATCAGAGAGTTCTCCTTTCAAGAAAAAGAGAAAATCCAGTAGTTTGTGCCCCTTGCAACCACAAATGGGGCAATTTGGGCCAAGACTCTGCTGGCCCTGGGGACCACCAATGCAAAGCTCAGGTGAGACCTGCTTTTCATTTCAATAGTGACTGCCAGAGACGACCAGCAACACGAGACCCACACTTCCTCCTACAGCAATGAGCCCACAACGACTGCCAATGCTAAGCTAAAGCAATGACCGTCCATGTCACTTGACTGGCTCTTCACGCTACTGCGACGACCGTCTATGACGCCCAACCTGCACTTCGCGCCACATCCACCACTGTCCTGAACCTCAGCATGCTCCTCGGTGCCTTTTCACTGAGAACTGAAAACTTTGTACTGGGCTCAGAAGGTAACTTTTTAGCAGGACTGACCTAGCCCCTGTATCTGAAGCACACTCCATTATGATTAGGCATGGGCGGATTTTGCGGATTCGCAATCCGCGAATTTGCGGATTTGCGAATTTGCGGATTGCGAAAATCCGCAAAATCCGCGAATCCTCGCGGATTTTTTTTTGTGTGTTTGCACGGGGTTTCTGCAAGTTCGCAAGGGTTTTCTACAATTTTGCAAATTGCGAATTTACTTGTCAGGTCACCAGTTTTGTGAACTTGTTGTTTCTACGTGCCCAGCCTGTTTGCAAGCCTTTCTTCATCACTGCCACCCTCTGTCACCACTGGCACTCTCTTTGTTCACCCATGCCACCCTCTGGCTCACCCATGTCACCCTCTGTGTCATCACAGCACCCTCTGGTTCACCAGTGTACATTATTGGGGCAAAGCAAAGCACTGCCATCCTCTGTCAACACTGGCACTCTGGTTCACCCATGCCACCCTCTGGCTGGCACACCCATGCCACCCTCGGTGTCATCACAGCACCCTCTGGTTGACCAGTGAGTGTACATTATTGTGGCAAAGCAAAGCACACCTGCTAAGTGCTTTAAGTTTTGCAAAATTAAATTACAACAACACCTGTCCTGCCCCAACTGACATTAATGAAGGCTGGCACCTGCTTGTCTGCTCCCTTTCCTTTCTTTTTCCTGTTTGTTGCAATGTAATTTTTTTTAACAGGAACCTAACCAAATTCTGGAGGGCCCCTTCAGGAGGCACTACAGGGAATGGTTACAAATGATGAGGTTGAACTTTTGCACCTGCTCATTGCTTTTGCTTTTGCAAAAATCGTTTTTTCTGTAATTTCGCGCTATTCGCGAGGCTCGGCGTCGTGCGAAATCGACCGTAGAATCCGCAAACTCGTGCGAATTACCCCAAGGTCGAGTATGGGCGCCGCCATTTTGTTTGCGTGACGTATTTTCGTTTCCGCCCGCGAAGTGTAATCTCGCGGAATGAGCGCCTTGCGAATACAAGTTCGCACGAGTTCGCGAGAGAAATCGCGTGCAAACTTACTTACGCGCACGTGATCGGGCCACCATCTTGTTTTTCATTCATTCCTATGTGTCTGGGCATGGTGTTTCTAATCCTCTCTATATCTCTGCCATCCTTTGCTTGTTATAATATTTTTTGAATCTATTTAAATTATTATCTATCCCTCTAGTTTTCTAGCTTTCTATTTTTGTGTTTTAGGCTACTTTTGTTTACTTTTCAACTACTTTTTTAAACTTTTATTTTCTTCTTCCCTAGTCTTATTCTTTTTCATTTTTTCTCCTTGTTGCTACCACCTGCCCAGACCATGGTGAAGCCAGCAGTGAAGCTGCCCAAGACGGGCCCCGCAGCCCGTGCCCGGCTCCCGTGTGGCCGTTTAAGGGCGGAAATGGTGGTGCCCAGGGAGATCTTCAGCCCTGAGGAGGTGGGCGTACTTGTTTTCTATGTACATCGCCGCCTCCCCAGGACCATCGCGGCAGGCGGCAGGATCCCTGCTGGCTACACCAACTGCCAGGAGCGACGGAAGCGGTGGGAGCAGGTGTGCCGGGCCCTGTTTGACATCTCGGGGGTCCAGCGCACCTACAACCAGGTGACCCACCGCTGGACGGATATCCTGGACAGGGAGCGCGACCTGCTCGACCTGCTGGGAGTGGAGGTCCCCGGGCTTGGTGAGTAGTAGTAGCAATTTTTTCATCACTCACTACTCTGTTTTTTCCCCTGCTCTGTGTGTTATATTGCAAATGTTTGTTTTAACTTTTTTACAAAGAGCAATAATGCTGCCGATTACATTGATAGTAGAGGTAAATTAATATTTCAAAATCTTCTGTGCATTTCAGGTGCACTGCTCTCCTTCTCTGTGGCGGTGCCACTGCTTATTTGTTTTCTATTTTGTGTTCATTTAATTGGGCTGAGTAATGTATGAGTGTACTTTATAGAACTGCGTAATGCTAGACACAAAGGGGCAGATTTACACGCCCCTTGCGCCACGTTTACGCTGCCTTACCTGACGCAACAGCGACGTAAACGTGGCGCATCCCTGCGAGTCATGTACAACGTGATGCATCTAGGGAGATGCGCCACGTTAAGGCCTGGGCCTGCGCCACAATGGGTGTGTTCCCACGCAGGGGGGTGGGGGGGGGGCGGTCAGGCAGCTTTGCGCCTCGCAAAAGTGCCTGCGTGAAATCTACAAGATTTAACGCAGGCACTTCCGCGACACTGCTACGTCAATTCTTTATGCCTGCTTGCTTGAAGCAGGCGTAAGGACTGATGCGGTATGTTGAGTATTGGGCAGCCCTGAGCATTGCTAGAGTTGCATCGCGCCTGCGACGCGACTCTAGAGATGCGCCCCTCTTTCGTCACGAGATGCGTCACGCATCTGCCTACCCTTGCGCCAGGGTGTGCCGCATTGTAATTGCGGCGCATCTGCCGTGACGCAAGGTTAGTTTTGCGTTACGCATTTGTTCTGGTGCACCTCTGGAGGTGTGCAGCCCAGAACTCATAAGTATGCCCCTAAGTGTCAGATTTGCAATTACCTGCGCATCCCTGCAAAGTGTGTGGCACGCCAGCACCACCCATGGTGCACCGTATTTACAATGCGGCACACCATGGTCCCAATACGTCACCGAAGCGTTACGCATCGGTGCCGTAAAGGCGGCTCATTGATGGAGTTGCGTCGCAACGATGGCGCAGCTCCAGCAATGCTGCGTCAAGCCGTACGTCTGCTTCATGCAGGCGCAGGGTTTGAGTGACGCATCATTGTCCTAAATGACTGATTGAAATTTTATATATTCCCCATAGCCACTTTTAGCATGCGTTCCTGCGCAGGAACGCCCTCCCTTGCGCTGGAACGCTCCCTTATGGCGCAGGGCTTTGAAATGGGATGCATCTCCCATATGCGTCAAGTTGTTAATATACGCCACACGATGGCGCCTCTCTTGTTGTGGCGCTGCGTCACAAAAGTGACACAAGAACGGAGCAAAAGAGCTGCAAGGGGCTTGTAAATCTGCCCCTAGAGTAGAGGCTCAGGTGCAGTCCTTCCTTTGTAGCCCTCTTTTTGGCTGAAATAGTTGGTTCTTGTTCTTTCTAAATGTTTGATTTGGTTGACAAGGACATCGACAAGCAGCAATCATCAATGTTTTCTGTTCTTTCTTTCATGTTGTACCTCAGGTCCCCCAGGGGCAAGCGGACGGAAGTGGAACAGGAGGATGCTGTGGCTCCAGAAGAGGAGGATGCAGACCAGGGCGGCGAGTGCTCCTTTGCTGGCCCCAGTAAGTTTTCATTTAAATATAGAGGACCTATTGTTGTCCAAGGGTTCCTAATTTAATTTTTTCGAAATAGTGTTTAGATAGGAGCACAATCCATAATACTACTGTTGCAGGGACAATTCTCCACAAACCGAACTATGGACACTAACACCAGAGTAATAATATTTCAGAGTGGCGTGTTTGGCACACTGTATAAACCTGGTAGTGTCAGCGGCACGGACTCCTCCTTGCCAAAATTTGCAAAACCTTTCGCTCAGTCACTCTAGTCTGGAGGACCAAAAACCACAGAGTCTATTCAAGTTTAAAAGCTTTATTAAAAGTAAAAGTAAACACATATATTAAAATTAAGTTAGCTGGAAATGGAAAAGTGCTTGGT
Source organism: Lissotriton vulgaris (assembly GCF_964263255.1). Lineage (NCBI taxonomy): Eukaryota > Metazoa > Chordata > Amphibia > Caudata > Salamandridae > Lissotriton > Lissotriton vulgaris. The sequence goes on along the minus strand of NC_141685.1, from coordinate 2,100,013,850 downwards.
GCTGAGTTGATGAGTAATGGAACACATTTCTTGTGGTCGAGCCGAGCTTTCACCTGGTTTGAAGTTGATGTTGCTCTTGTCCTTAGAAGTCCAGCTTCTGTCTGTTCAGAGAAAAATGGTGCGTGTTAAAATTAAGCAAGCATTCATCAATTGTGACAAAAAAGTGCAGCAAGACAACAGCCTTCCGTGGAAGGAGGGACATTTTTACTTTAGACTATAGTAGACAGTCAATTACTTTTTCTGTTGTTTTCACATTTCTTCATTCCTAGACCAAATACTAGTGAGTGGTGTAATCTAACATTCTTCAATCTACTTTGTAGGTGGAACATCTGGTGGCGGGGCCAGCTCGGATGTGGTGGTGGTGGTGGTCGACTCCGAGTCCGAGGACAACTCTGGGGAGGAGGCGGTGCAAGTGGCCAAAGAAGAGACTGTGAGGAAACAGACAGTGGTACTGGCGGGTAGAAGTAAGCTGGATCATGGTACTATCTGACTCCTAGATAGCATATGATGTGTATCTACAGAGAGTAGACGGTCACTGGATGAACTACGAAAATACTATGAAATGTTTCCGGGGGGGGGGCAACATCATCACCATCTCCTGAGTCCTGACATGATTGAGCACAAGTATAACATACATTTTTTTTAAATCTAACACGACATAGAGCTTAAATAAACAAAGAACCCCATAGGGGGAAGAGAAAAATCTTGTGCGGCACCACAGCAGACGACCTGGCAACTACATTAAAACAGAGGGAAAAACAAAAAATGCCAGAAAAAACAATTCAATCTAAATCAGGAGGATGTGGTTATAAAGCATGGGTCCTCACAAACTTTCTCTCGGGGCCAAATTGACAGTGTGGTTTGTGGCCAAGGGCCGCACCGAAGGGGGCAGGGTCAGTGGGGGAGGGGGTGGATCTAGAGCAACAAAAAAAACTATGACCATGAGGTTGAACTCATGCCCCTGCAGCGGATGCCTTCGTCCACTGAGCCACCAGACCTGGCATACACATTACACACATCTTTCTTTCTCTCTCTCTCTGTCTCTCTCTCTGTCTCTCTCCCTCCCTCTCTCTCTGTCTCCCTCCCTCTCTCTCTGTCTCCCTCCCTCTCTCTGTTTCCCTCTCTCTCTCTCTCTCTCTCTGTCTCCCTCCCTCACCCTCCCTCTGTCACCCTCTGGCTCCCTCCCTCTCTCTCTCCTTCTGTCTTCCTCTCTGTCTGTCCCTGTCTCTGCCCCTATCTGTCAGTCTGTCCCTGTCGCTATCTGTCCCTGTTTCCCTCCCTCTGTCTCCCTCTCTGTCTCTCTGTCTGTCTCTGCCTGTCTGCCCCTTTCCCTGTCTCTGCCTCCATCTGTCTCTGTCTGTGTCTCTCTGTCTGTCTCTGTCTCCCTCCCTCTCTCTCTCTGTCTCCCTTCCTCTCTGCCTGTCTCCCTCTCTTGCTCTCTCTCCCCCCCTCTCTCTCTCCCTCTGTCTCACTCACTCTGTACGTCTCCCTCTCTCTCTGTCTCCCTCCGTCTCCGTCTCTCTGTCTCCCTCTGTCTCCGTCTCTCTGTCTCCCTCTGTCTCCGTCTCTCTGTCTCCCTCTCTGTCTCCCTCCCTCCGTCACCCTCAGTCTCAATCCCTCTCTCTCTCTCCCTCGCCATCTCCCTCTCTATCTCTCTGTCCCTGTCTCTGCCTCTATCTGTCTGTCGGTCCCAGCCTGCTGTAATTACCATATTGTAATTTGTCACTGGGCCAGCACTGGATGGACCTGCGATCCGGGGGGGGGGGGGGGCAAGCGCCCCCCCTTGCCCCTCCCTGCGGACGCCCATGATACTGGCCTCAATAGTTTTGTACTGCGCTGGCTAGTTGCTAGTTGTACTGTGACACAACTTTCTGCTGAATCATTTTGTGTTAATCATATTCTTAAAGAGCATTGGTTACAGATTATGTCTTTCTTTCTCATATAGTTGGTAATACTAAAACATCAAAACCATCAAGGAGTATGAAGGCTCTACTGGCCCGGCAACGGAGGCGGGACGCTACTGTTGCCCAATATCGGTGGCTGGTGGAACTGGAGGGGGAGGACACGCAGTCCAGTACATCGAATGGGACACCTGCATCCTCCTCCGTGACCCCACGTTCTGCCCGTCAGCGCAGTGCTCCGGCGATACGGAGCCGGGCTGGCAGACGCCACCGCCGAGCAGCAAAGGCTGCCCCTCACAGTACTCTAAAGGCTCGCTTGTGCCGTGCAATGCACAGAGTGTCCGACCTGGAGGCGGAGGTCCGGAAGTTGAAAGAATATCAAAATTTGTTGGAGGGCCTCCGCTTAGACCACGCCATCCTCTGGGAGCAGTACGATGCCCTGGCCCTAACGCATGATGCCCTGGAGGCCAAAGTCCACACCATGCATCCCTAGAGCGTCCCTTGCCCCTTTTTTAGAGACTTTTGGGGGGTGGGAATTGGGAGTTGGGGTTTTTGGGGACTTTTGAAGGACTATTTATTTGTTGGGGTTAGGGAGGGTCTTGCGGGAGATTATTTTGTTAGCGATATAAAAATATACTTTTTCAAACTTTATCTGAGCAAACCTGTTTTTTACTACTTTTGAGCCTGGTGGGTGGTGGTTTTGCAGTAAGTTCGTTTTACAGAACACTGTCATCGTGTTGGTTCACGTGTAATTGGCCAAATGTTTTCCAAAGTAAATGCCTCTCACAGAGTAAGTTAATTCAAGAGTCCTAGGACTTTACTAGTACCACTGTCACTCTCTCGCCTCTCCTAATACTCCATTATACTACCTCCCATACAAACGCTTATCTTACCTGTAATTTATGTTTGAGGGCTGGCTCCACCTGGAATTCACAGTGTCCTAAAGCTTTCTGCAGCAGGGCCCCAACTGGAGTTTCCCGGCGTGGATTTTCTGCAAAACAAAAGCAATCAACATTAGAAATGTGGCAGCCGTGCTCACAGTCCCCAAAACCCACACCCAAAAACCTAGAAGCCCCACAGACAGCAACCCTATGACAGGCAAGCGAGCAATAACGCCTAAACGTTCACGTGTAATTGGCCAAATGTTTTCCAAAGTAAATGCCTGTCATGGAGTAAGTTAATTCAAGAATCCTAGGACTTTACTAGTACCACTGTCACTCTCTCGCCTCTCCTAATACTCCATTGTACTACCTCCCATCCAAATGCTTATCTTACCTGTAATTTCTGTTTGAGTGCTGGCTCCACCTGGAATTCACAGTGTCCTAAAGCGTTCTGCAGCAGGGCCCCAACTGGAGTTTCCCGGCGTGGATTTTCTGCAAAGCAAAAGCAATCATTATTAGAAATGTGGCAGCCGTGCTCACAGTCCCCAAAACCCACACCCAAAAACCTAGAAGCCCCACAGACAGCAACCCTATGACAGGCAAGCGAGCAATAACGCCTAAACGTTCACGTGTAATTGGCCAAATGTTTTCCAAAGTAAATGCCTCTCACAGAGTAAGTTAATTCAAGAGTCCTAGGACTTTACTAGTACCACTGTCACTCTCTCGCCTCTCCTAATACTCCATTATACTACCTCCCATCCAAACGCTTATCTTACCTGTAATTTCTGTTTGAGGGCTGGCTCCACCTGGAATTCACAGTGTCCTTTTTTTTTTTTTTTTTTGCATTTAATTTTAGTTTTATTGTTCGCAACGGAGTCAAAAATAAACTACAACCTAACCAAGCACTCAAATTGCCGGCAGATACAATGCTACAATGTCACTTAACCACTTTATATCAATTTAAACAAAGCCAATAGGTTAATTGTTTAATATCTGACCACAGAGCTACTGGCTTTTACAGGAATTGTTTGCTTTGGCATACTATGTTATTAAAGTAGCATCCTTTTAAAATTCTTTAATGTTTCAAGAGGGCTGGCATATTTAGAAACAGTATGTCAGCATTATTGGCACACTTAAGAATAATAAAAGATGCCAAGTGGCCACCCAGAGATGCGCTTCTCTGAATCCTTTTTGGTATAAACATGCGCACCAATGGGCACTCATATTGTAATAATGTTTGCTATAAATATATTTACAAAACATTCATTTTTTTTATTTTTATTTTTTATTTTTTTTTATTAAAATTTTTTGCCAATTTTCCATAAACCAATAAATGTTACAGCACATTTATACAATTTGACAACCATGATCACTACATTACAATATTCCTATCAACATATGGCATTTATTATAATTCTTCTCAATAACAGAGTTTCAAGTTACCTGGTTAGTACCCTCAGACAATCCTACCCCATTTATCCCTTCTCTTGGAAATATTTATGGGAAGTAATGAGATGGTTTGGTCTGGGTGAGGGATATATTAAGGCAATTCAGGCATTATACGCAGACCCGAATGCTAGAATTAGAATTAATAAAGGGTACACTGAATTAGTAAAAATAAGACGGGGTACAAGGCAGGGATGCCCTGCTTCGCCACTATTGTTTCCCCTGTATATTGACCCTATCCTGCGCAGATTTGAAAACAATTGTATGATTTCTCCAATTATCCTACACAACATCAGCTACAAAGTGTTCGCATATGCGGACGATGTGGCAATAATCACTAACAATCCTGACAGAGCTCTACCTGAGATAGAGAAGGAAGCCACAGGGTTTGGAGCAATTTCTGGATATAAAATTAATAGCGGGAAAACAGAAATAGTACAAAACCCCTTTATGATATACCAAGACAGTAGAGTTGTTAAAGTAGCAACATACTTAGGAGTTAAAGTTACGGCAGATCTAGATAACCTGGTATAGTTGAGTATGAAACCACTGGTAGCGAAAATGAAGGAGAATACAGAAAGGATAGATAAGCTTAACTGAACATTGATGGGCAGAATAAAAGTGATCAAAATGATTACCTTCCCAAAATTTCTGTACGTATTTAGAGCAATACCACTTTTTTTTTAACACGTTTGGTTTAATAAAATAGAAGCTATCTTAAATAATTTGTCCAGATGTAACTATCAACTCCTAAGTCGACATGTTTTGTGCATACCCCAAGCACTTCTTCGGGACTACACAGGGACCAACTCTGTCTCCCATCCGGACCGGAGGGAGACAGAGTAGGTGCCTGAATGCAGGAGGTAACCAGAGCACAAAGTTGCTAGGATACCGATACCCCTCTGACTCCATGGGGCCCAGTTAGGCCTCGTAAAAAGAACCACGTGTTTTTGGAACAAAATACGTAGGTATAAATGCATGCACTTAGCAGAGTTTGCTGCAGTCGAAAGACTTTTTTGTAAATATCTCAGTGAAAGAGTTAAGGAGTGGCGAACACAGGGCTGGTCCCTGTGTAGTCTCGAAGAAGTGCTTGGGGTATGCACGAAACATGTCGACTTAGGAGTTGATAGGTACATCTGGACACATTAAGTTTAGGACAGCCTATCTCCCTACCCCGTTTTTAATACTACCACCTAGAGGCCAGAATAAAGTTTATTAGTAACCTACTGGGCAGGTATTTTTTAACTCAACACATAGTCCACTCCACACAAATACACATGCACCACACATAGTCCATTTAAGTGCTCCTACGTAACTTCGCAAGTCGTAGCACGCCCCAGCCCGTAGAGGACTGGGATGGCCCCAATGATGAAGCATGTCACCGTGGGGCAACCCCGGTGAGTGAGGGGACACCTAAAAAAGGAACAATTTTTCCTTTTTATACATTATACACAATCCCAACAGCCAACCCCATTGAGTATTGGTTGTCTTTCTTCTAGCAAGGCTCTCAGGTATCTGGAAACAGAAACCTTTTTTGTTTTTGACTTGTATGACTGGAGGGCGAGCCTAGCTAGTAACCCTCTAACTCCCTTAGTTTTTTCCTTGGTAAGTGGTGCCACTTGCTTCTTCTTCTCCTTAGTAGAGACTTCTTTCTTGCAAGAGGAGCTATGGCCACCTCTTTTTGGACCCATCTTCTTTAGATGTCGGAACAGCAGGCCGCAGCAGGACTTCTTCCTGGCACTGATGCTCAACGATGATGCGGAGTTCTTGACTTTGTGCACCTAAAAGCAAACGAAGACAGAGGAACATCAGTTAAATATATGTTGCATATGTAGCGCTTCAATTAATAGTTCGCAAGTAGGCATTTATGAATACACACGTGCACACCACAATATGGAAATATCAAAAATAAGAATTGCTAAATTTTTGGGAAACAGGAATTTAACATTGATCCAAGAGAGCCCACAGAGAGGGTTGTAGTTTCATGTACCACTGACTCCCCCTGGGCACAATGGGTGAAAGCAAGGCAAACTGGGTGCAGGCCTATGTCACAAAGCTCACTGCCTGCCTTCAAAATGGCCGCTTGACCCCCATCCACATGGCCAGGACCATGCCTCAAAATGGCCCCCACCAACATAGCCAGCCCCCAACCCCTACTCCAAAAAGTCAAAAAACACAACACAAATCACCACAATCCAATATACAATGCCATCCATCAAGTTTCAGAAGGTTTATGCTGCCTGGTGCAGAATTGCAATTTTTGCAATTTCGCGAGTGCAAGATTGTTGCTTCACGACGCGAACGTGGCGAAAAACCCGCAAAATCCACGAACAGACCGATTCTGGGCCCCCTGGGCACAATGGGTGAAAGCAAGGCCCACACCAACATAGCCAGCCCCCAACCCCTACTCCAAAAAGTCAAAAAACACAACACAAATCACCACAATCCAATATACAATGCCATCCATCAAGTTTCACAAGGTTTATGCTGCCTGCTGGTGGTTTTCTGGTGCAGAATTGCAATTTCGCGAGTGCGAGATTGTTGCTTCACGACGCGAACGTGGCGAAAATCCTGCAAAATCCGCGAACAGACCGATTCTGGGCCCCCTGGGCATAATGGATGAAATCAGAGCACACTGGGTGCAGGCCTATGGCACAAAGCACACAAACTGGCTTAAAAATGGCCCCTAGACCCCCACCCACACGGGACCAGGCAATAAAATGGCCCCCACCCTCATAGCAAGCCCCCAACACCACCCCAAAAAGTCGTAAAACACACAAAAATCACCACAATCCAATGCCATCCATGCCCTGGCCAGAATCATGTTAAAATTCAACAAAACAGTTGTATCATGCATGCACCCATAAATAAGCCTGGTGGTTTTCAATTCATGTGCAGAATTGTAATTTTTACAATTTCGCGAGTGCGAGATTGTTGCTTCGCGGGACGCGAGCAGTGCGAACACAAGCAAAAAAATCCGGTTTTCGGTAAATCCGCGGGAGTTCTAGGCCCCCTGGGCATCATGAAAGAAATCAGAGCAGACTGGGTGGGCCTAGGGCACAAAGCACACTGCCTGACTTCAAAATGGCCGCTTGACCCCATCCACATGGCCAGGACCTGCAGGACCATGCCTCAAAATGGCCCCCCACCAACATAGCCAGCCCCCAAACCCACCCCAAAAAGTCGAAAAACACACACAAAAATAAATCACCACAAACAAACAACATCAACTTATCAACTTACTTGTGAAAGAATCCAAAAGTAATCCAAAAGGCCTCAAATCCAAATATCCAGCAGCATCCACAAAAAGTAATCCTTCCCAGTCAAGATCGAATTCAAAGTGGCCAGGAAATGGACTATGCAATGGGAGGAGCTTGCTGGACAGGAACAGGAAGTTGGAGACTGGGGCACTTCCTTCACCCCTCCCCAAGGGGAGGAGCTTGCTGGACAGGAACAGGAAGTTGGAGACTGGGCCACTTCCTTCACCCCTCCCCAATTTTAATTTTTGTAATTTCGCGAGTGCGAGATTGTTGCTGCCCGCGCCTCGGGCCGCGAGCAGTGCGAACACAAGCAAAAAATCCGCAGTTCGCGGATTTGCGGATTTTGCGGGAAATTCGCGAATCTCGCGGATTGCGGATTTACCGAAAATCCACAAAATCCGCGAGCGTAACGGATTTTCCGCCCATGCCTAATTATGATCAGCCTGTACTTGTGACTTTCGCCTGGTCTAGACTATATGACCACGAGTAACGCTTTGGAGTTTTAGGTGCTATTTTCTCAACAAACTATAAAATTGAATGTCTCTGGTTCTACTGATTGGATTTTTACCATTCTGTGGCTATATTATGGAATGTGGCGCATTTTCCTTGTTAATGCCGGTGCGCCTGGTGCACCCAGAACAAGTCTCACTTCAGTGAAAGCAGGTTGCAACCTACTCTGGAAGAGTGTTCAATAACATTGGATCAGCTTTGCAAGAGCATGCTGCAGAGTATTTGCAAGATGAGGGAAATGTTCAATCTGTGAGGGGGGGGAAATCAGTGCACGGTGTCCTTGGATTGCAAAAATGGTTGGTGTCTGTCTATTCTCTTCTATGAGGAACTTTCAGACGAAGTTATTTTGCCAAATGTTATTGCTGATTTTTTTATTTTCTTCTTTAGAATTGGCTCAACTGGAACCATTAGTGAAGAATTTGGAAAAAGTAATGGATTGTATTTGGAAAAAGTAATGGACTCTTTGATGGTTCAGTGGTCAGAATGCTGAATAAGGAGTGAGGTCGAGAAAATGTAACAGCCAAAATGGCGTTTGTCACATTATGCCTTTGACACCATTGTGGCAGGACTTTGTTTCCTTTGATATGTCTCATACTAGTAGAGCAGGATCTACCCCAGGAGAAACAAATGTGTGTTCCCTCATGCAGTGGCGGCTGGTGACTTCTAAAACTGGTAGGGCTTACATTGCTAACGTGAACTGCAAGAGTGGCAAGTGAATCCCCATGTTACAGTAAAAATTTCCAAATACATTTGCAAAATTGCAGTGTTTTTCAAACAGCCCCAAAAAAGGTGCTCAAGAACATAATCGCAATAGGGCTTCTATCCCACTGTCTCCAGGCATATATTCTTCTCTCCCCCTCTCCCTTTCTCATTCATATCGTTCACCTCATTCCTCTGTCAACATCTTTGCATTTCTGACAATTTTCCTTCTCACTCAACATTGCTGTGAATTCTATGGCAGGACCGGAGGCTTCAGATTATGTTTTCTCAATTTCTTTACTACTCAACAGCAGCCAATAAGAAAAAAAGTAAACATTTCACAAAACTACACATCCCATGAGGCTTTGAACCATGCCTCCTTATTCAACCAATAACATGAGAGGTTAACATATAGGATAGTGAGGCACCATCTTGGCTTCCTCTTTCCATGGTGCTCCGCAGTCAAGATAAGTGCCTCATTATTGTGCTCATTTATTTATGGTTCTCATGTACTTGTTATACATAATTTATGTCTTTTTGATGATCGCTTGAAGTGTACTTCAATCATAGCTTGTATTATTGTATTTACCGCTTGCACGCAGCGCTGCAACTGGTAGGTGCGATCGCGCATAAAATTGCCCCTTAGTTTCTAGTGCGTGTTGCGTTGTGTAGGCAGGCTTTTTTCAAGGATGTGGGCTCTTTCGGCTTTTCTTTTGATTGTGTTTTTCCTCGCGTTTGCGAGTCACAGTAAGCGCTTTACGTGCACTCGGGGATTGGGCCCCACCCCTCTAGGAGCGAGACGCACGCTGGAAACCCGGCCTGGAGACCTTTGTGTGTCCCGGGAGCCTACACGCACTTGTGCATGTGGGCAGCTCCTCGTGACTCTGCTTGGACAGACGCCGATCCCTGTCTAATTTCAGGGACACAGACAGCTGCAGTTGGGGAAGCCGGTACTGGCCTATTAATTCTCGGCAATTTTTAGTAACTATTCCTTAGCGTGCTGTGCGCTCATTAACCCCTGAGATCCCAGTGATTGGGAAAAAAGTACATTTTTTGAAAACCCTGTGCTGAATCTGTGCTGAATAGGTGACCACGGTCTATACCCTCAATTAGTCCAGCAAGGGTTATTAGACAAACCTTGTGACCAGGGCCGGACTGGGAACCACAACCAGCCCTGGCAAAGTGCTCAGCCGCCCCCCTCTGGGGGCTTGGAGGTGCCTCTGAGCTCTTTGCCGGGGCCGGTTTTCGGCCGATTTTGGTACAGGGCTGATTTTGCAGCTATGCTGCAAAAAACGGTCCTGTAACAAAAACGACCCCAGGGGGCCAAAACCGGCCCACATGCGTGCGGCGCACCAGGGGATTGCCTGGTGCCCGCTATGGCCAGTCCAGACCTGCTTGTGGCTCCCACTGCCCCAGCTTGCTCCCGACCAACGCCCGTGCTCTGGAGAGTACAGGGTTGTAAAATTGGGCTTCTCTCTTGCGAAAGTTTGAATCATATATATTATGCATATATATTTTGAACTATGTCAGACTGCAATGTTTATGAAGAGAAGGTAGCTGCATTTGATGAGAATGAGGATGATGTATATTACCATGAAGATTCTGTGGACGCTATCATTGACAAGAAACCTGATTCCAAATTAGATAAGGTACTCTCCTCTGCTTTGTTGCTTATCTCCCAGCGTTTAGAACAACTTGTTGAAAATCCTCTTGCTCCTTCTGACTGTCAGACCCCACGCCTCTTACCGAACCCGAGCCACCTGGACTTCCCTGGCCTCATGTAAAAGTCTATTCTAAATTGCATACTTCCAAAGATCAAGCCCTAGGAGACATGACTGCCCCCTCCCCTTCTCATACCTTTTCTATTCCCCCTACTACGGCCACGGATACTGACACTGATTCCTCCCAATAATCAAGGCCCTGGACATGCACCAGAAAGTGAAAGCACACCTCCCCCCGCCCAACCTTCCCCCTTCTCATTTAACCCCTCAGACATTGTCAACCCCCGTTCCTCTGATTGGGCTCCAGCCCTGGCAGTGGCAGAATATATGCAAGTACACTTGCGCAAGAGTTTTGACATGGACGTTAGGGCCTGTCTAAAATCTGAATGCCCCTGTCCCAATTTAGCACACAAAGTGGCTTTTACCCCTGACATCGACTCTTCCATGACGACTTTCCTGAAAAAATACAAGAAAGACCCTAAGAAGGGCAATGATTGCGCCCTCCGAGCGTGTCAAGATAAGTTACTTGACATCACTGGGCCCCTTGCAAAAATCCTCGAATTAGCTCTGCAACTACAGGAGAGTGGGGCGGCTATTTACTCAGAAGTCCTGGCGGGCTGAACCCAAAGGGCGATTTGTCTCCTGGGGAATGCTAACTGTGCCATCTCATCCGAACGACGTAAGTCTGTCCTTATACGTATCGATCTGCAACTGGTGGAGTTGGCGGCTGCTGAACCAGGCCCTTTACCGGAAGGGCAACTTTTTGGGGAGAATTTTGTCAAGGATATTGGCGAGTTTGTCAGTACCTTTGCATCCTTGGACAAGTCACAATCATCGCTTAAAAGAGTCTTCCACATGGTCTCTGGCAGGGCCAGACGTGGCAGGGGGCGATCGACCGGCCGGTATTCCGATCCAAGTCCCTAACGAGGTTTTGCACCCAAGCGCAGAGGGTATAAGGTCCTGAGGGTTTCGCGGCCGCTTTAACAGAGGCGTCAGCAGGGGCTACAAGAACTTCGACACTCAATCTTCAGGTATGTTCACTTCCCTTTCCATCGCTTCCCCTGGGGGACATATTGGTACATTTTGTTGATGAACTGGACAGAATTAACCACAGATGCATGGGTCATCCACACTGTTCAAGGTTATCAGATAGAACTACTGGTGTTCCCGGGCCAAGCGGTCCACCCTCAACCCCTCCTTTTTTCCCTACAAGAACAAGTTTTTATAGACTCCAAACTGAAAGAGCTTTTGGCCAAGCAAGCTATTGCCGTAGGATCCTTCAATCCCGGAGGGTTTTGCAGCAAGAGAGGAGGCCAGAGATTGGTCTTAAACCTCAGAGAGTTCAATCCATTTCTGGTATACAGACACTTCAAGATGGAGGGCATCCATCTATCGGGAGATCTTCTCTTAGAATATTCTTGGATGGTACGGCTAGATCTAAAGGATGCCTACCTCACAGTCCCCATTTGCTCTTCCCACCAGAAGTTTCTCCAATTCTACTGGAAAGGGCAATTGTACAGGTATCTATCCCTTCCTTTCGGCCTGTTGTCCGTCTCTTTTGGTTTTCACCAACTGCTGAAGCCGGTGGTCAAGCGGCTACTGGAGATGGGGGGTTTGCTTAATCATCTATCTTGACGACATGTTAATTCTGGCACAGGATGAGACCCTCCTTCTCACACAGTTGAGATGGATGAACCCTCTCCTCTACGACTTAGGCTTCATGATAAACCTAAAAAAATCCATGACCGTCCTGAGTCAGCAGATGGAGTTTCTTGGGTTTCAGATCAATTCAGTCAGCCAGCACACAGTCACTCTTACCCATAGCCAAAATAAAATTAATGAAAAGAGCGATCCGTGTCACCCTGTCGAAACAACTCACATCGTTGGGAGTTTTGGCGAGGATTGTGGGCTTACAAGCCTCCTCCATCCAAGACGGTACACAGTCAAAATATCGAGTCCCTGATGTCGACTTGCAGTAATATCGAGTTCCAAATATCTAAGGTAAGAAATGTCGATGTTGTAAATATCGTAGTAAAAAATATCGATTTGATCTATTGTTTATAATATCGAGTCAAGTAATGTCGAGATAAGAAATATCGATATATAAAATATCGAAATATCGAAATGTCAAAATATCGTTGTTTTATGTTTTATAAATTAGAAATGTTTAATTGTTTAGCAATAATTTTTTATAGTAGTTTTCAGAAGTTTAGTAATGTATTATACATTTTTAGGAGCGGGATGTTGGGTTTATAGGTGATAAGGGTGGGGAGTGTTTTAAAAATATATATTTAGAATTTAATATTTTTTAAATTAATTACATTGAAATAGGAATTTGAAAGTTACAATTTTAAATTAATTTACATTTTTAGGAGCGGGATGTTTGGTTTATAGGGGATAAGGGTAGGGAGTGTTTTAAAAATATTGAAAATATGGAAAATGTGTTTAAAAATTGAGAAAACTGAAATATTTATTTGATATTTTAAATTTTTTATAAAATTTAAAATTTTAAGAGCAGGATGTTGGGTTTATAGGGGATAAGGGTGGGGAGTGTTTTAAAAATATTTTAATTATTTAGAAATTTTTAAAAATATTAATAAATTGAAATAGGAATTTGAAATTTCAAATTTAATTTCAAATTTTAAGAGCGGGATGTTGGGTTTATAGGGGATAAGGGGTGGGGATTGTTTAAAAAATATTTAAATTAAATAGAAAAATGTAAGAAATTTATTAAATTGAAATAGGAATTTTAAATTTCAAATAAAAAATTTAAATTTCAAATTTTAAGAGCGGGATGTTTGATTTATAGGGGATAAGGGGTGGGGAGTGTTTTAAAAATATTTTAATTAAATAGAAAAATATAAAAAATGTATGAAATTGAAATAGGATTTAGAATTTTTAAATTTAAAATGTCATTTCTAATTTTAGGAGCGGGATGTTGGGTTTATAGGGGATAAAGTGGGGGGATGCTTTTAAAAATTTAAATTTAGAAATAAATTTTAATAAAATTCTTAAAAAATAATGTTTAATTTAAATATGTTAAATGTGTATTGAAATTTTATGAGTGGGATGTTGGTTTTATAGGGGATAAGGGTGGTGAGTGTTTAGATAAATATTAAATGTTTTAATTTAGAGAAATATTTTAATTATTTAATGTATAATAATTATTTCTATTTTTTACTAGATATTAATGATTTCGATGTTATGATTATGTGTTTTTTGTTTTACAATATAACAAAAACCATAACAAAATAGTTAAATTAATAACAATAATTTATAATATACATTAATATATTAATCAATAATTATTCTCTATAATTTTCATTTGTATATAAAATTTAAATAGGTTCAGTGTCCAGCATTCACCCTAATTAAATGGATATTGTATTTTGAATAGTACAATAAATATGTTTGGTGTCCAGCACCTACTTCAGTTAAATGTAGATTGGAGTTGGAATAGTAAATTGAATAGGTTTAGCGTCCAGCACCTACCCTAATTAAATGTAGATTGGAGCAGGAATAGTAAATTAAATAGGTTCACTGTGCAGCACGTATCCTAATTAAATGTAGATTGGAGTAGGAATAGTACATTAAATAGGTTTAGTGTCCAGCATCTACCTCAATTAAATGTGGATTGGAGTTGGAATAGTAAATTAAATAGGTTCAGTGTCCAGCACCTACCTTAATTAAATGTAGATTGGATTTGGAATAGTAAATTAAATAGGTTCAGTGTCCAGCACCTACCATAATTAAAAGTAGATTGGAGTTGGAATAGTAAATTAAATAGGTTTAGTGTCCAGCACCTACCCTAATTAAATGTAGATTGGAGAAGGAATAGTAAATTAAATAGGTTCAGTGTCCAGCACCTACCCCAATTAAATGTAGGTTTTAGTTGGAATAGTAAATTGAATAGGTTTAGTGTCAAGCATCTACCTCAATTAAATGTAGATTGGAGTTGGAATAGTAAATTAAATAAGGTCAGTGTCCAGCACCTACCCTAAGTAAATGTAGATTGGAGTTGAAATAGTAAATTAAATAGGTTCAGTGTCCTGCACCTACCTTAATTAAATGTAGATTGGAGTTGGAATAGTAAATTAAATAGGTTCAGTGTCCAGCCCCTACCCTAATTAAATGTAGATTTGAGTAGGAATAGTAAATTAAATAGGTTCAGCGTCCAGCAACTACCATAATTAAATGTAGATTAGAGTTGGAATAGTAAATTAAATAGGTTCAGTGTACTGCACCTAGCCTAATTAAATGTAGATTGGAGTCGGAATAGTAAATTAAATAGGTTCAGTGTCCTGCACCTACCCTAATTAAATGTAGATTGGAGTTGGAATAGTAAATTAAATAGGTTCAGTGTCCTGCACCTACCTTAATTAAATGTAGATTGGAGTTCGATTAGTGAATGAATTCTGTTCAGTGTCCAGCACCAACTTCAATTAAATGTAGATTCATGTGTGAATAGTAAATTTCCCAAAATATTTTTGTATACTTTTTAACATTTTTTTATATCTATAAACTTTTTAAGAAACAGTTTTATATATATTGGTAGTAATATATTATAATAGGTAGTAGACAAAAATTACACAGTTTTTGATCAATAATTTTCTTTATTTGTTCATATAGTACATAAATCAAAAAATATTTTTTTTCTAAACGAATGTATACAATTTAACAAATAAATATAAGTACATTTTAACTAAATTATTTAGTTTTTGTATATTCGTTGAGTAAAGTACATTTTAGGTATATATGAACAATATAGTAAATGAAAAAATATTGAATATTACAATATATATAGTACATCCAGTTGGAAAAAATGTTTACATTTCTACATTTTTATTAGTGTATACATTTTTTAACATAAATGTGGTGTTGAAATTGTTATACATGTTGATATATTTTTCAAAAAAACATTGATATTATATATTGCTTCTATAATACAATATACATTTTTATAACATTTTCTAATTTTAATATCTGTTACATTTTTAAGTTTATTAATATTAATATTTTATTATTAATATTATTACATTTAAAATGTTTGATTTTTTTAAATAAATGCATAAAAATTATACATTTTGTTTCACAATTTTTAACAGAACATTTTTTCATAAAAATAACATTAAATATTAAACTGTAATAACATGTAATGTTATATTTTTAAATATATGAATATAATAATATATTTAAAAAAAACACATACATAAATTGTTTAAATTTGGAAAAATAATTTAATAAAGTTTAACTACATTTTTTAATGTTAAATAATTTTTTAAAACATTTATTTAACTATTTCCTTGGTAATATTATTATTTGGGTCTTTTATTTTGTAACCTCTCTTAGTCTTTTTGTGTCATTTTTGAAGATTGAAGCTCGCGGT
This sequence comes from Lissotriton vulgaris, assembly GCF_964263255.1. Taxonomy (NCBI): domain Eukaryota; kingdom Metazoa; phylum Chordata; class Amphibia; order Caudata; family Salamandridae; genus Lissotriton; species Lissotriton vulgaris. The sequence goes on along the minus strand of NC_141685.1, from coordinate 2,099,998,046 downwards.
TGGAAGCTACTTCGCGTCTGAGAAAGTAAGAGTTCTACTGGCATATTACCAAGGGCATTATCGCCGCATTAGCGGGACTTTTCTTTTTCCCGCCAATGCGGCGATAATTTTATCGCCTTATTACCAAGCTGTCGCTAACACCAGTTAGCGACAGCTCGTAGGCGATAGCGGGCATTTAGGGGCCCACTTTGCATGTCAGCGATAATTTTCGCTAATGACATGCAAAGTGGGCGTGTCAAGATGTTAGCGACTGAAAACAGTCGCTAACATCTCTAACTCCTATTAACAACTTTTGGAAATATTCGCGCTAAGCGGGAATATCTCCAGAAGCTAACGCCTGCTAAAAGCAGTTCTTAGCCATTTTATGCAATGGAAGGTGGATAACATGGCTAAGAGCATTGTCACGAAAATGCATGAATATCGCTGATTTTTCAGCGATATTCATGCAATTCGCAGGATTTTTACCGCTTTTGAGATAAACATTGATAATATCAAGGTAAAATCCTCGGTGCTCGGCGATATTTTTTTCCCGCTAACCAAGCAATAGCGATAATTATCGCTATTGATGGTAATATGCCCCCTATTCTTTATATTTTAACTATTTTAAGTAAGTTTGGAAGGTAGTAGTTTATTATTTAGGGTTTGTGGACTTCTATATTAGGATTTAGAATGTATGTAGTTGGTTATATACGTTTTTATGTTTTCTCGATTTACGGCCTTGTTGGAGTTATTGTGTTTGTGGCTGTTTATTTAGTTTTGGTTTTAAATATGTATGTAATGGTGATTATTAATGTATGGTTCTAAGTTTTTTGTGGGTGGGAATGTTTATTTTTCTATTCTAGGTTTTTGGATACAGCATTTTCGGTTTCGGAGCTTTTACGTTTTTTTTTTCAAAGGAAGTGTGTTTTAGTTGTTTCAACTGATATGTATTTTAGACTTCCTTTATTTTTCGGGTTTCCTGGAGCGTTTCTTATTCTTTTCAAACTTTTTTGGGTTTTTGATGGATTCTGGATTATCGATTTATTTGGATGTTGGATGGATTTTGCACAGTTGTATTTTTTCATTTTATTGGGGTATATTTTTTTTATTCTGTGGATTTATTACTACCTGGATTACTATGGACATTTGGATTTGCTATTTACGTTGCTGTGAAAGGTAAGTGATTTTATATTAATATTTTTGTGCGTTGGGAAATGTTCAATTTTTATACAGTTTTTGTTAAGTTAGATATTTATTTTGACAACATATATTTAAATATTTAAATGTATTATACAAAATAAATATGTAATAATTGGTTAAGGAAATGTGTTTATTCATATTTCAGGAATTTTTAGTTTTTTTTTCATTTTATATGGTTAGTGTTTTCAGTTTAGTGTTTTGGCAATCATTTTCAAGTATTCTAGTCCTCTTGTAGGTTAAAGTTGTACTTGTTGTTGCAAATATTGGTACATTTGGGCAGTTTGTCTTGATAGTTTAGGTTTTAATTGTAAGACAGATTGCTCCATTCTTAATTCTTGGAAACGTTGTTATTTTTCTATTGCTGTTAGGAGTTTGTGTAGTGTAGGAGTTGTTCGGCCAGTTGAAAATAGGAAGGCATTATGCCAACCCTCCACTGCGTTGTTTGTTTTGGCTTCTTGGTTTAGGGTTGGTAGATATACATTCCACCAAGGTATTAGGAATTTTGGTTGGCGTCTGTGGCCTGACCTGTGTAGTCTCCCCACCCAGGTGTCCTCAAAATAATCGAGTAGTGGAGCTAGTTTTTGTTAATTTTTTGTATAAAAAGGGCTTTCTATTAAAAGGTTATAGTGCTCAGCCACATCAGTGATTGGCACGTATGCTAGGGCTATTAGGTGTTTTATTTGGTATGCAAATGAAATATTGGTTGCATATTCAGCACTAAGGGGGCGATTATGATGGCGGACGGACCTGAGTCCGTCCGCCACCATAGAGTCGGAGGGACCGTCCGCAGGGTCAGCGGTGGTCCCTCCATGCAGATGAGGATGTGACCGCCAGGGTGGCGGTCACATCCACCATTTTTAACATTGCGGCGGGTGCAGCTTCAAGCTGCACTCGCCGCAATGTTAAAAATGCATGCACAGCATTTGCGTGCACAAAGCGGCAGGCACCGCGCGGTGCCTGACGCTTTGTTCACGCAAATGCAGGGGGTACCATAGGTACCCCCCATGTGCACCCCACACCCCCCCTTCACCCAGGGAGCCTGCAATGGTCTCCCTAAGTGAAGGTCCGTATGCTTTTCCACGGCGGAAAAGCCGCCGTGGAAAAGCATACTTTCTACTCCATCATAATATGGCTGGCGGTGTCTGATAGACACCGCCAGCCATGTTAATGCTTTTCCACCGCGTTCGGAAGGCGACCGCTTTGGAAAAGCAGCAGACAGATTCCAAGACCCACCAGCCATCCTAATTTGGCAGTGGGTCTTTCAAGCATCCGCAGTGGTTTTCCCGCATCCTCCAGGCCGGCGGTGGCTTCTGCCGGCCCGGAGGATGCGGGAAATCCGCCATCATAATCGGCCCCTAAGTATTAATTTTGGCAAATGTCTCCATAGACATTGGTTAAAGTGGAAGTAACATCCTTGTATGGATGTGTGAGGATATATTTTAAGGATGGAATTCATCATGGCTTGTTCAAAGTCTATTATAATTTTTAGGGGAAAGAAGTCTGTTGTTTCTTCTTTTATTTTGTTTAATATTTCTGTGTATGTTGAAGTTTGTTTGTTTGGTAACAAACAATAGATAAATGGTATGCAAGTATTATGGTATTGCCCATGTATGGTATATAATTGATAGAATGGTTTAGGGCATATGGTAAATGTGCCATCCTGTCGCGTTCTAATCTAGGACCCTGATCGATACTGTGACCTTATGCCCCTATACGGCTATAAATCCATTTATTCCCTATATTGGCATAACCGATCAAATGCAATATTCAGAAACTCGTCTCTGGCCTCACACGAACAGAGCCACATTTCAGAATCGCTTCCTCTGCAACTTCCTTTGCAGCTAATTAGTGCAATGACATAGCAGAAGTTACTATCTAAGATTCCTAGATTAACACTCCGAGTTCTTCAACAAGATAAAAACTCAGCAACCTGGGAAAGCCCCGCTTGCTATGTTTTGATTAGTAATAGAACTCTAATGAGCACTGATAGACGATCACTTCCTAGTGACATCTTTATTGACGTCTTATGTCCAAAAACTTACGTCAAACAAGGCAACTTTCAGGTATAAATATTACCAACGTTGCCTTAAGCAAATGCTGAAGCTGTCTCGCTGAAGTTGCTGCTGTTATGCTCATGATACCATAGCTGCTATCGCTACTGCTATCACTGCTAACAAGCGAACGATGGTGTGGTGAACACAGGAGCTGAACAGCCGTCCCCTGCAAGAGCCCAGCAGATGCAAGCTGCCCATGGACGCTGCCCCTCCTCCTCCTCGACTCGCTGAGAGAGACGCTGTCTTTTCTCCTGCAGAGAAATCCAGCTCCAGCGTTTCCAGCCCACTCTTGCGAGTGACTGGGATATCGAGTTCCCTGAAGGAGATACCAGACCTCCATCATTCTATGCCAGAGGTATGTTGTTGACTAAACCCTTAGAGAGAATTCTTGAAGCAAACCTTGGCAAAACCAACTTAACTAAAGCTACTTACTTACTCCCCTCCCAAGTATTAGGCTTAGGTCAGGTACACTGGGGTAGGCGTAGTTAGAAGCACCAGTTGAGTATTTTAGCCTAATGTATATATGAATGTATATATGTTTTATTCATTTTAAACTATTGTATGGCTAAGAAACCATATCAATGCTTTAACAGTATTATTTCGTAATACTCATCTTACTGTACGTACTTTTTATAATAACAAGTCTTGCAATTGTAGCAATTCATTTCTCTTGTACGAGAAGAAAGACTGTTCAATAAATGTTACCCTTTATTGAAAACGCCCGTCTCTCTATTCTCTACATATTGTGAAAGTAATCTGCACAACAACTGACTGAGTAAAATAACTGTCTATTGTTCACAGGACTCTAGAGATTGACTCTTATCTGAGGAGCAAAGTTGTCATGTTGCACGGTTGTTGGAAAACTGAATCCCTTCTTGTCTGTGCCAAGGAAGCTGATCACTTCCTATTCAGTCAAGAAAGTTTCCAGTGACCTCTGAGCTAGTTGGTAACAAACCCAATTAAGTTCAGCATAGTCAGTAGAGGCCTGGAAGATCCGCACTTCTACGTCGATACTACTGTTTATGTTATTCCAATGCGCAGGGCCTATTGGGAAAATAGGAACTACACTACATGGAGCCTAACGTTTGGTAAGGCGATAAACTAACGCTAGACGTTAGAGTAACTCAGTCGTGCATATTTCACACAGACCCCTTTCTCCCGTAAATACTCCAATAGACGTCTGGAGTGGGTGAAAGGTTAAAATCCGCCCGAACTCAGTAGGAAGAGATTCCTATGTAAAGCTCTGGTTTATTCAATGTTGAAGGATACAGTGTTCCAAAATATTGTGCACCTAATCTTTGTCTCCTTGGAGACCTGCTCTGCAAAACCTGCATTTATAAAATGTCAGTGTTAAACAACGGAACTGATGCCGCAGCAGATGCTACTCAGCAGGGTCCCGAGGGGACTACTGAACCGGGTGCAATAATCATCCCGGCACATTTAAGAAAATCTATAACTTTAAAACTTATAGAAAATGGACTGACCACACAAGGTGGCACAGTCGTCTTCGTGATAGAGGCACACATATATCGTCAGACAGAGGTATTCTATTCATGGATAAAATTTCCAGCGGCAAACGCCGCAACACACGAGTTCCACTACTATACAGTAGAGGATCCACCGGAAGAGTACGCTCCTTTCGAGGAGACTGAAATCCCATTAAAATACCAAGAGCATTTACTTTGGTTTAAAGGCGCCCTAAATCATAATGATCATATTACCAGGCTCGGTCCACTAGGTAGACCAGGAGCAACGTGGCCGATTCTAGCCAGCTACAAACCACATCCGGACATTGAAAAAATGTCAAAAGAAGAGCTGTTAGTACAGCTAAAAACACTTATAAAAATACATAGGCAATTAGTCCAATATGGAATGCGGACTGCAACAGTCCAACCAGCTGTTAATATACCACAGCTGACCCCTCATCAGGGGAACACTAATAAAATTACACCACAGAACATACAGTCATGTCTTGGTAAAACACCCATAAAACGGGAACAAATTCCTTTCTGGTTAGCGCTAAAAATCACTCAAATAGAGGCAGTATTTCCGGATACTACCCCTGTTGAGAATCACAGAATCTTGACCATCTGCCTTCCTATGGGAATCGCACCACACGTGGAGGACTGTGACACTTGGGGTACAGTCTTTGCTTCCATTTACACAAAAACACAAGGTGTTCCAGTCTATGGCGGTAATACCAGAAGTGCTAAGACAGATTCAAAATGAATACGGTCCAGAACCTGCTTTAACTCTTGGTATGAAATTACTGAAAGACTTCAAGCAGGTCTCGGCTATATTACTAGCCAATATAAAAGGAGAAGCAGCATCTGTGGCGATCCGCCAGAAGTTGAGGGAAACAGATATAACAGATCAACCAATTGAGCTTGCCAGAATCATAGAGAAATGCTATGAAGAATTAGGTAGAGACAGCTTGGGTGGGAAACCAGTAAAGCCCCAACTGCTCGAAAATCCTGAAAAATAATTTATTAAAAATAATTCAGACACTCCTAAAAAGAGCTGGGATGGAAATAAACAATCCACTCCCAAGGAAAAAGTTTTCCAGTCCAGAGGAAGGTCTCCTCGACGGAGGGAAGGAACTCCGACTCGAGAACACCAGTCTCCCCAGAGGGAGCCCTCTGAGAAAAGATATAACCTTAGGAATAGGGATAATTTGAAAAAACCTGATAGATATCAAAGTATTGATACACGTCCCTCTCGATCTTTTTCGCAGAAATCGGAAAGAAGAGGACGGTCAGACCCAGGAGAGCACACCACGTCCAAAGACAAGGAACCTGCTCAGAGTAAAAAATCTCAATTTCCAAAGAAGAAGGTAGCCAGTATTAGAGTAATCAACCATGCAGAGAATACTGAGGACACAGTTGAAAAACGGGGAGTGGGCACAGACAATGTTAGACAGTGCAGCAGAAATCACTATAGCCCGCAAGATCTTGATGAGTCATCTGGAGACAGTGGACACGAATGAACACATTCAGGTTGAAACTGCCGACACCAGACTTAGCGAGCCCCATAAGATATACGAAATAACATTGCGTATAGAGGGTGATAAGACTAGGAAAATATGGGGTCTATTTTGGGATAAACTCTCAAAAGGCTATGATATTCTGTTAGCTGAAAAAGATTGGCCCCCAGAGTTTGTCAGGGAGTGCCCTCGTGGCAAAGAAATGATTATGCCTGCCTTCTCAAATCACATTCCGATTCACAAAAAATATACTTATGCAAGGAAATGGGCAGTAGCCCAGGCACCGGCATTATATAAAAATTATGTAGGATGGGATGAGGACTCTCCTCCCCACAAAATCCAGTTAAAAAGTGAACCGACTGCACAAAGGCAGTATCCCATTAAGCAAGAAGTTAAAAAACAAGTCAGGGAGATCTTAGATCAACTTGAATACCAGGGGGTGATTGAAACATGCACCTCTCAAATGAACAATCCTTTGTTTCCTGTATCCAAACCAGACAATTCATATCGTCTAGTTTTGGACTACAGACACCTTAATGCATGTTGCAAAACATTTGCAGTACAAAATTCGCATAGTGCTGCACTAATGAACAACATAGTTAAGAAAAAATATAAAACGACATTAGACATATCTAATGGTTTCTTTTGTCAAAACATTGCACCAGAAAGCAGATACTTGACCGCTTTCTCAGTAATGGGGTCTCAGAAAAATTTCTGTAGGCTCCCACAGGGGTTCAAGAACAGCCCAGGACTATTCTCAGCTAGAGTAACAGAGTTACTACAAATATATGATGATGAGGCATTATCTTACGTAGATGATATCTATCTCACAGACGACGACTTGGAGACTCACTTGAAAAGAGTGAACACCATTATACTTGGGTTCGCAGCAGAGGGTTACAAATTCAACTTTAAAAAGTCTCGAATTGCCCATCTGACAGTATTATTCTTAGGATACGAATTATTAAGTGAAGGAAAAAGCCTAGCGGACAACTTCTTAGAGAAGTGCGCTGTACTCCAAGCTCCAAAAACGCTGAAGAATTTACAATTGATTCTAGGCTTTCTGAATTTCGGAAGAACTTACATCCTAAATTACGCAGAGAGGGTTAAACCTCTCTACGAACTAATTAAACCTGATTTTAAACAAATCACCTGGACTCAAAAGCACACAGAAATTTTGAGATCACTGCAAACAGACATGTTAGCAAAAACAAAATTAGATACACGTGAGAACACACGCAATCCTGTAATCCGAGTCATCCCAGGAAGATGCGGATTCACGTACCTGACCTCTAATGAGGGAGAAAATGTACCAATCTCAATTAAATCTCGCTTGTACACACAAGCAGAAAAAACATTCAGTCCCACAGAAAATACTGTGAAAGCAGTGCAAATTGCGTTAGCAAATGATCGAGAACTAGCATATGGCAAAAGGATTAATATCCACACTGCGGAATCCGCCTTCGAGGCGCTATTCAGCCCAGTAAACCTGCCTACAGTGTCACTGGATCCGAAATGGATACAGTATGTAGATTCTCTAGGAGCGGAAGATGTGAAATATTATTTCGCCCCGCAATTCGAAGAACTGAATGATTTAGAATATGAAGAAGAATATCCTCTGCCAATCGAACTTCTGCCTCTCCCACAGTACGCCTGTATAATCTATACAGATAGATTTGTACAGCATTTCAACGTAGAGAGCAAATCCTACGATGCAGCTTGTGCGATTGTTAAAGGTCGTTGGCTGTGCGGTAAATGCAGACCGAAAATAACAAAAACTGAATCAGTAAGAAACTGTTCGGCACAGAGAGCTGAAATCAGATCTTTAAAGATGGCGCTTGAAAATGCAGAACGTGAATTCCCGACACTAATCGTGAGCGATTCTCATTTTTGCGTCAACTCTTACAATAATAAGTTGCAGAGCTGGATTGAAAACGATTACAAAGATGACACAGGTGCCACAATAAAGCATAAATTGCTCTGGAAACAGGTAGCTCTTTTTCAGAAAGAACTACAAAAGACTCACGTGATACACGCACAGAGTCTTCAACGTGATGGCGTTCACGTTGCAGGGAATTCATTGGCTAACACAGCCACAGTGGAAGCAACTAAACCGGCTTCCGTAGCCACAAAAAAGCGTGCAGAAAAATACATAGACGGGGAAACCATGCTGGCAGTAAAAACGTCCGTAAAGGGCGACCGTGCAGCACTACCCGTGAACTATTCACTCAATTATGCATACGTAATCGATGCAAACTCTGTTCCTTTTGCTCGAATCCCTGGAGTGGGGGATAGGGTAAATCCAAACAGGGACCGGAGGGGCTTGCTCACACAGGAAGCACATATGGGGTTGGGTCTGAGACACCAAACAATCAGGGACTCTCTGAGAAAATTGGAATCAGAGTACTGGTGGCCGGAAATGAGTGAAGGTATTCATGAGTTTGCAAAAAACTGTGAAGACTGCAACAGAGATCGCAGTGAAGAACCGGCCAGTGTAGTGTCAGAAGCCCTAATAGAAAGCATTAGGCAATCTATCCGTGCTATCAAAAAAGAGAAACGCGTCCCATTGTACATCATTAAGGATAAACACACTTAAAAAATGTGGCCTCCAGCGCTCGGCTGACGCCAGAACGGTTATAAAGGATCTGCGAGTCTTTATCGGCACATACGCAATTGCCATGTTCCATTCCGACCAGGGTCCTGCTTTTAGCTCTCGAGCTTATAAGGAGGCCATGGCCAGCATGGGAGTTGGGTTGCGGTATTCTTGTCCGTCACACCCCGAAGGGAACAGTGTGGTAGAAAGAAAAAACCGGGACATAAAGCAATCAATAACAGCGAAGGTATTAGGTTCAGGCACTGGGTGGGTCAAACATTTAATAAGTGTCCAAATCAGTCTTAATAATTTGCCAAGAAATTCTCTAAAAGGTTTCAGCCCATATGAACTATTGTTCGGAACTAGAATGAGAGTTCAGGACTTAGATAGTCAGGTATCAGTGGTACAAGTTAAGAAAACAGACTTTGACATCAAAGATCGTTTGGCTGTTTTACAGGACTTGAACGAAACAAGAAAATCCTTAAGCAACATAAAGTTAAAACAACAGCCAGCTACCACTGACGAGGCACCACAAGCAACAGCCCCAGCAAGGCCTGTCTGGATTCCAAAGATTGGGGATCTAGTCAGAGAAAAAATAGCGGTGAAGAAGGAATTTGGGCCTTCTTACAGAAAAGCAGTACCTGTCTTAGCTATCAACGGAACAAGATCAGTAGTACTACCGCCCCTTGCTGGTAAAAAGGAGAACAGAGTTGTATCAATCGACCTGGTAAAACCACAAGCATGTGGCCTATAATCAACAGTAGGCCCAGTGGACTCCTGAGAAACAACAGAATACCCAACCTTGCAACAATCCAAGAGGTTCAAACTGAAAGACTAATCACATTCGATCAGCCTGCAGTGCACAGAGAAGGACTATGCAATAATGCCATGGAACTCGTGCCTCTTGAGACACAGATTGAAACAGTTCGTCAAGAAACACCAGTCTACAATGATGTGGCATCAGAATGTGCTACCGAAAGACAAATTGAAAGAACAATCCCAACAATTGACAGAACTGCCTCTGGCTATTTCATCAACTTCGACAACTTTTCCGAGGTTCAAAGTAACCCCGAAGTGATGCCAGAAACAAAAAAGACTTTTAAAGAAAAAGCAACAGAACTCTTTCATCAACTCAAAGAAATTTACCTTATTTCTCCATGGTTAGAGTTTTGGTTTGGTTTAGGTATATTTTTCCTCCTGCTTTGGCTCATCATGGTACTTTGTTTGGGAAAATTCATTGAGGGAAAATATAGTACAATGGACACAGCAAGTCAGAACATCAACTTAGTCCTCAAACCACACAGATCATCCCACGTGAAGAAAAGAGAACTGTCAATAGCAAATGTCACAGCCATTCCAATACCCGGTGGGGTAGTATGGGAGAAAACTGACTATGAGATCTATGGTCCGGTCGAGATCCTGAAGTATCCTCATCAACTGAAGGTTTCCTTAAGTGACTTTGTAAAACCTAGTACATTCTCTGATGATTGGGACTTTGACAGTATTAATAACATGATGTCTGATTTAGTAATGTCAGCTAGATTCACAGAACATGATTATTTACAAGGTTCGTCTAGTTATGAACAGATGTTCTGTTTTACACATTATGGCGATCATTATTTGGATAAATCTGCACAGCCTAGAAATGTTTTTAAGTATAATCAATGGAAACATTGTGCTACACCACCTAAAAGCAGTTCTAAAACATTCTTTGAGAAATTCAAGTACTTCTCAGGGTTTAACACCAGTGATGCAGAAACGTTTTATTACAAACTGTTAGATAAAACAGGATTGAAAACAATGCTGACAATCACTAAATTGATATATTCAGAAGCATTTTATGAAAAAATGATGACATTTGGTTTTGATTATTGGAAAAATAACATTGAAACAAAAACCATCTGGGGTACGAAAGATTGGCAGGTACAAGGCCTAGAAGCATTATTCAGAACCTGCATGATACCAGAACAAATGATGTTTTTAAATGACACAATTCATCAAACATCCTGTCTTGGCCTAGCTAAGATCAAAGACCTAAACAAACCGTCTATTCCAAAACCAATACCTGAAAATGCAACAACAGCTATTGAGATAGACGTAACTAAAATTTTACATTTAAACAGAACACATCCTGATTGGAAAAAGTGGTTAATCTGGCCTACTGACACAAACAACTGTCAAGATAGATTCCTGAATAAAACACAGGGGTTGACAATGACCAGACAAGACCCTAGATACTCCCAGAGACAACATTCAGGGATAGTAACAACATACAGTGTAGGGAAACTCTGCCTTGAATGGCTAGGATCATCCACACAGGCTGAAATTAAGCAACACTTGTCTTTACTTAAAGATGGTGCTGATTTGCGCGATTTTATTATGGGACCACGCAAACAGCGTCAAAAGCGTTTCATAGCGACCAGTATCTATGCTGCATACAACGAGGCTTGGAAAGTCGCACAAATTGAAACAGCTGAAAAAATACGAGAAATTGATCGTATTAATTTGGAAAAATCACTTTCTGTAGTGGACAATGGGTTAATGACTCTGTCCTCCAGAATATATTCGTTGGACAATATTGTATCGTCTGCCTTTGATATAATAGACAGGGACTTGCTAATGTTACAGCTTGGCCAGTCACAATTACGTTCTATTGTACAATTAGGCTGGACGCTGCAAAATCTTCGTTCAGGCTATGTGCCTTGGCGTTTAATCAACACAAGGTCATTGTTTTCCATCTTTAACCTTACTGATAAACAAATCAGCTTGGCACAGAAAGGAGCAGACTATACAGTCCTGAGCATCGAAAAACTTGAGAGATTACCATTGACAATGTCAGAAAGTCCTGTCATTGAATGGATAATACACGGGATTACCACAATTCAGATAACAACTTTCCGATTTAAAAAATGCCTTGAATACATACCTACTGGCCAGTATGAATGATTAGGTAAAGGATATGTTAAGTCAGCATGGAAATTACCATACACACATTCATGCTATAGTGACAGCGACAAAAATGTATTTCTTAGTGGTGAAAACTATAAACGTTCACTAAGCGGTATACTTTTGTGCCAGGGTATTAATTTACATGGAGCCTGTGAAGGTAATTCTAACAACCTTTCAGGCCACCAGCTTGTCACACCTGCGACGCAGATAGAGCCTTTCTTTATGCAACTCGCGAATGGGAGTTACATTCTAAGAACGGATCACAGATGTTGTGGCCTTTTGACAGGGAAAGCATATCTCGTAAGCGTAACTTCCATGGTCAAATGCTGTATGCAAGCATTGTTCCCGAGCGGCCCTGGAGACATAGAGACTCCCATCTGGCCTCGTCTGCATTTCTCTTCTATACGAATTGATACTTTAAGCAAAATGAAGTGCTTTTGCAGACAACAGTGCCCATCACGTCATCAAAAAAGACGTATGATCTCCTAGTTGCAAGGACAGCTACGCGGGTTCATGACCTTTTATCAACAAATTGCCCCGTGCATTTCGTAGAAATGCTTAGCCAACTCCTTAACATGTCTAGTGCCACAGGCATCCCAGGCATATTTAAGACGATTTTTACGGGACTGCTAACACCATTCAAAGCAATTCTGGGAATCGTTCCCAATTTTGTCCATTCAGTCTTTGGTGGCATACCCCTATTTTTGGGACTTGTAGCAGGCATTTTATTTTTGACCCGCCTGCCCCGATATGGCAAGCCACAGCTCAGACATGACTCCTATGGGAATGGAAGAAACAATCCTAGCAGTGCGCTTCCGGGACAGAATAACTAGAGTCCTTGGATTGGCCAGGCTGAGAGATCTAAACATGACCTGGTTCCTTTCATTCAGACCTATATGGCAAAACTGCATCTTACCTGTACTACGATGTATGCTATGCGGAGATGAGTGCGTGTTGGACACCTGTCTTGCACTTCCATCAGCAGTACCAATGGATATCGATACTTTGCTAAGTCCGATAACGGCTCACGCATTGTGTTGTCCCCAGCGGCTACCAATCCTGATGACGGCATTCGTTGAGACTCCTGTGCTACGACTAGGTGGTAACAGTGGAGCGAGTGACAAAAGCAACATCACCCAGGTACGACCTTCTGTGAACATTGCTGATCCAGCCTTTGATGACAGCAATCATTCTCACACCTGCCAAGTTACAGCACTATCGAATTTGGTCGAACTGTCACCTGATTTTGTAGACCAATTCTTTGAGAGCCTGTCTGATATAATGTTCTCACCCGAACAGAAACAATAACTTTAGAGAAGCATTCCGACACACAGCGTTCCCATGAACTCTGAATTCGGCCTTCAGTTTTGAACAACAAAAACTGCTAAAAGCGTTGGAACTCTATTTTCCCCGTTCAAGCAAAAATTCTTTTGAATTGAACACTTTTTAATATTCACCTTTTTCTGGCACGTAAATTCTTTGCTTAAAGTAGAACTATTCATAAAGAACAGAAGCTTATACTTCTATTTTTAGACAAATCTAGAGACATAATAACTTTACACCAGCCTCTAGCACATTTTACTGCAATGCATTTATATGTGATGAAATTATCTCGCCTTTTATTTCTGTATTCAGAGATATTTCATGTGTAATTCTTTTTGCAAAATCGTTCATTGATAGCATATGCTATAATTTGAATGATTTCTATGCTTCAAAAACGTACAGTACCTATATTTTCACGTATTTCAAATACGCCTATTTCAAATGCATATATGTATTTTGGGGTGGGCAATGTTACACGTGCATCTTATTGCTCTAGTTTTAGTAATTTGATGGACATAAATTCGTGGAGTGGGTGTCGCGTTCTAATCTAGGACCCTGATCGATACTGTGACCTTATGCCCCTATACGGCTATAAATCCATTTATTCCCTATATTGGCATAACCGATCAAATGCAATATTCAGAAACTCGTCTCTGGCCTCACACGAACAGAGCCATATTTCAGAATTGCTTCCTCTGCCACTTCCTTTGCAGCTAATTAGTGCAATGACATAGCAGAAGTTACTATCTAAGATTCCTAGATTAACACTCCGAGTTCTTCAACAAGATAAAAACTCAGCAACCTGGGAAAGCCCCGCTTGCTATGTTTTGATTAGTAATAGAACTCTGAGCACTGATAGACGATCACTTCCTAGTGACATCTTTATTGACGTCTTATGTCCAAAAACTTACGTCAAACAAGGCACCTTTCAGGTATAAATATTACCAATGTTGCCTTAAGCAAATGCTGAAGCTGTCTCGCTGAAGTTGCTGCTGTTATGCTGATGATACCATAGCTGCTATCGCTACTGCTATCACTGCTAACGAGCGAACGATGGTGTGGTGAACACAGGAGCTGAACAGCCGTCCCCTGCAAGAGCCCAGCAGATGCAAGCTGCCCGCGGACGCTGCCCCTCCTCCTCCTCGACGCGCTAAGAGAGACGCTGTCTTTTCTCCTGCAGAGAAATCCAGCTCCAGCGTTTCCAGCCCACTCTTGCGAGTGACTGGGATATCGAGTTCCCTGAAGGAGATACCAGACCTCCATCATTCTATTTCAGAGGTATGGTGTTGACTAAACCCTTAGAGAGAATTCTTGAAGCAAACCTTGGCAAAACCAACTTAACTAAAGCTACTTACTTACTCCCCTCCCAAGTATTAGGCTTAGGTCAGGTACACTGGGGTAGGCGTAGTTAGAAGCACCAGTTGAGTATTTTAGCCTAATGTATATATGAATGTATATATGTTTTATTCATTTTAAACCATTGTATGGCTAAGAAACCATATCAATGCTTTTACAGTATTACTTCGTAATACTCATCTTACTGTACGTACTTTTTATAATAACAAGTCTTGCAATTGTGGCAATTCATTTCTCTTGTACGAGAAGAAAGACTGTTCAATAAATGTTACCCTTTATTGAAAACGCCCGTCTCTCTATTCTCTACATATTGTGAAAGTAATCTGCACAACAACTGACTGAGTAAAATAACTGTCTATTGTTCACACGACTCTAGAGATTGACTCTTATCTGAGGAGCAAAGTTGTCATGTTGCACGGTTGTTGGAAAACTGAATCCCTTCTTGTCTGTGCCAAGGAAGCTGATCACTTCCTATTCAGTCAAGAAAGTTTCCAGTGACCTCTGAGCTAGTTGGTAACAAACCCAATGAAGTTTAGCATAGTCAGTAGAGACCTGGAAGATCCGCACTCCTACGTCGATACTACTGTTTATGTTACTCCAATGCGCAGGGCCTATTGGGAAAATAGGAACTACACTACAATCCATCATCCATGTTTGACTTTCTTTTATTTTTTTATGTTGTTGTTTGTAGCAAACATTATTATCCTTTTACATTTATTGTTGTTATCGTAGAAGATAAAAGGTTCATCATTATGAGTTATGGTAAGGTCAGGTGGAATTATGACCTCTTCAAAAGTTATAGGTGTTGGTATTGTTGGTCTTGTGGCTTTTTTTGTCCCAGCTATGGTTCTTTTTATAGCAGCTATTGTTGGTAATTGACCTCTTACTTCTCTAGGTACTCTAGGTAGTAATTTCTTAAGTATTACACTTGTTGGTAGGTCTGAGGTGCTGCTTAATTCCTTAATATTTTCTAGAGTAGATCTAACCTCTATTTCTGAGATATTAGGTGGATGTTTGTGTTCAGTTGTATTAATTACACTTGTTTCTCTGTTTGTTGCACGCCTATAGCATTTGTTTGAGTAATACTTAGTACATTTCCAGTTTACTTTCAGGTCTTTTTGTTTTTCCTGAGTATAAGTATACCCCATATAGCATAACAAAAATTTTCCTTTCTGAGATATCACAAAATGGGCTTCTTCAGTCATTGTTGGTTTCTTAAATCTATAAAGGGTGTAATAAATAGTATTAGAAAATGTTTTTTGAATAAAAGAATAATTAATTATATATGTACTATTATTAGGTACTTACCAATTGTAATGTAGTAGACTTTCAATGTAGATTTTGTCTTTTTTGCTTTTTTTGATTTTAGTGGTCTGTGGAAAGAAAGTTAAGTATATTTTAGCGAATATTTACATGTGTATTTTGGTTACACATTTTGTAGGGTACTATATTTTATTATTAAAAAGTTCTGTTGATTTTATATAAATTAAATACCAGTTTAAAAATATATATATATTTTTTTTTAATTAAGTCAAGTACTAACATTGTGGGTTTTTTAAGATAAATATTAGTACATGTGCATGTCTTCTATACTTACCGAGTGTTCTTTATTTGTTGTTGAATGTAGATCTTTTCTTGATATATTGCCGCTTTTCCTTTTTAAGTTGTCTTTGGAAATAAATAAATGTATGTTTAATAATTTGTTTTGTATTTATATGTGAAGGTGGATTTTTTTATACAAGCTTTTGACATTTTCTTTCTTTTAAACATGTGTTTGCAATTTTAATTAATTTAGAAAGTAAAGTAGGAGTTTCTTAGATGCTTATAACATTTGAGCATTTTATTTAGCTTTTCCTTAGTATTTAAAAAGTAAATTTAGTATACTTACATTTTCAGTTGGTTGTTTTAGTTTGTAGAAAATGTTCATAATTTTCTTAAAGTTGAATCTGTAGTGGATATATGTTGAGATAGAAAGAAAATTAAGTTTTAATGTTCTGACTATGAATAGTAGGTTACATTTAATTTAACATTTTATTCTGAAACATATGATTACTTACTTTTTGTGGTCTGTAGTTTGTTGGTTATCAGATTAATCTTTAAGGTTGTCCAGAATTTTGCAGTGTTTCTTCAAGCTGAATATTTTCTGCTGTTTTTAGAGTATTGAATTTACTTCTTTATATAGGGTATCTTTAATTAGTGTTTGTATGTGATTGGTCAGATACCTTGAAATGTGTTTCTATTGGTTAGTTTGAATTTTTTTAAGTTAATTAATTATGTTAGTTGTATGTGAAATGGTTATTTAGAGAATTTGTGTATTTTTAGGTATTTTAAGAATAGTTTATAGATTTTGTGTAGCTTTTAAAAATGTATTATATTGATTTAAAAATGTGTATATTTTAAATATGTTTGTTTAAATTGTGTTCATTTATGTAGTATTTTTTTCTTGTTTTTTTTTTTTTTTTTTTTACTTTTTTTTTTTTCTTATTTTTTTATCCTCATTTGTGCGCAAAGCTCCAATTTATCAAAACCGAGAGAAAAAAAATCCACCACAGAGCGAATAGTCAAAAGGTCATGTATTGTGCCAACTCAGCCATATAGCTGGTGAGGGATTTGTCTATCGAGGGGTACGTCCGGTTCCCTTTTGGCACTAAATACAGCGACCAATCTTAGACCCGCTTGGGATGTTACCTCAGTTGATAGTGCCCGAGTCATCGAGACCGCCTTGAAATGTAGACATTAGTCTTGACAGCCAAGGTAGGCAATGCTCACATTAATCATCGGACCTGGGGAAAAAAAAAAAAAAAAAAAAAAAAAACCCCAGGTAAAGGACATAACTAACCAAGCATTGCCTAGTATGCTCTAGTGTTTGGGTTTCCTACCCTGGCTAAATCAAGTTTAGAAATTTGGAGGAGGGATGTTTGCCATTCATGCACTGTAGGTGGTAGCGCATCTTTCCAGTGCCTGCATATCTCCCTACGTGCTGCAAGGATAGAGTAAAATATTAATCTTGTTGATGCATCATGAGTTTTATTTCTTAAACCAAAAATCACAAGCTCGAGGTCTATTGTGATGTTTTCGCCCACAGAATGCGACAACTTGTTTTTAATGGCTTCCCAATATTCTGATAAACTTGGACATTCCAAGAACATATGCGTATCGGTGGCAGCAGCTAGCCCACATCTAGGACATGAAACTGGGCCAGTTAATGAGAATTTTGTTAACCTATGGGGGGAATAATATGCCCTATGCAAAGTAAAAAGGTGGTTCCGACGAAGCCACGATGGTTTAACTAAGTCCCAAAGCAATGAGCAGGAAGCACTCCAGAGCTCTTCCACTTCGAGCCCCGGCATTAGTTCTGCCCATAAGTTTGTTGGTAGTTGAAAACTAACATCTATTTCATCTAATATTTTGTTATACCATCGGGAAATTTCTTTTTTCGCCACTGAGTTGTCTAGTAAGGAAGTTATCAAGTCACTGTTGCCACCTATAGGCTGCTTGCTACGTCTCATAGACTGACCATAATATGTCTGAGCCCAGCTAGAAATCTGAATATATTTAAATCTTGACAACTCAGGGCCGACTTTGTTAATAAGATAGTCCCATGGAAGTAAAGCCCCATCCATGAACAAATCGTCCCAACCGTCAATACCAGCTTCTAGTAAAGGTTTATTAAGGGCGTCTGTTGTCCATAGGGGGGGGGAAGGTAAGTTCCATATCGGTGCCCTAGCTGAGTAATAGCCAATCTTTATCGCTTGTCTTATTTTGTACCAAGTAGATACACAACCTTTTAGAATTTTCAATTTGATTTTTTTAAAGAATTTGGGGTCGCTGAACTTAAACAAGAAACCGGAATGATTAACTCCCTCACTGAGCAATAAGGTAGAAAAAAGAGGGCCCATCCCAGTAGATAACGGAGTTTTGAGCAACATACGCATGTGCGATAGTTGAAAGGCCCATGCGTATATTTGAAGGTCTGGTCCAGCTAGGCCCCCCTTCTCTCTCCGTCGTCTAATTTTTTTCCACGAAATTCTGGCACTTTTGTTATTCCAAATAAAACTAGTAATAGCGCTCTGTAGTTTAGAAATTAATTTTGAATCAAAATAAAGTGGAATTGAATTAAATAAAAAAGACACTTTCGGTAGGATACTCATCTTAACCAGATTAAGCTTTCCCAGAACAGAAAGCGGGAGATGAGACCAATCTCTCATGAGTTTCCTGCACTCTGCACCGACTTTGTTGAAATTGAGAGAGGCGATTGCATTAATATCCTCAACTATATTCACCCCTAAATATCGAATTTGACTTTTAGATGTCCCGTTATTGTTAGTTCTGTTGCAGTTCCAAGACATTGATTCTGTCTTAAGAGCATTGATCTCATACCCTGAAACTTTCCCAAATGTGTGAGCCTGTTCAATTATTTCTGGGTACGCCGCTTCGTAATCTGTGGAAAAAATCATAATATCGTCCGCATAAAGTGCCACCTTCTTATCCCAACCACCAAAAATAAAAGGTTTAATGAGTGTATTATCCCTTAGGATCTGAGCGAATGGCTCTATATATATGTCAAAAAGAAGGGGGGATAGGGGGCAACCCTGTCTAGTTCCTCTCATGATCTTAAAAGGTTCTGTCAGGCCTCCGTTAATTAGTAGGGAAGCAGAAGGGTTACGATACAGAAGCTGAACTGTCCTCCGAAATCCATCTCCTATACCAAAGCTCTTCAAGGCCTCCGATAGGTACAACCAATTCACCCTATCGAAGGCCTTCGTAGCATCTAGAGTGAGAACAACCAGTGGAATTTCCTCCTTTAGAGCAATATCGATTGAACCAATCAGTTCATATGTAAGCTCACAGAGTTGTCTCCCTTTTATAAAGCCCTTTTGGTTCGGAGCAATTATATCCGGAGCTACCTGCCCCAGTCGGTTTGCTAAAATTGATGTAAAAATTTTATAGTCTGCATTTAGTATAGAGATGGGCCTATATGAGCCACAGTCTGAGGCGATTTTACCAGGTTTCAAAATTAGGGTTATAACGGCACTGTTCCATGATTCCGGTGGTGTTTTGCCCTCTCTAAGAATTTGGTTAAACAAAGTGGCTAGCACTGGTGAGAGTTCCGAGATAAGTTTTTTATAAATCTCGCTAGGCATACCATCTGTACCAACCGCCTTTCCGTTTTTTGATTTCTTTATAGCCTCCTCCACCTCCGCTATAGTAATTTCCCCTTCTAAATAGCAAGACTGTTCTACTGTTAGGGAGGGAAGAGGTATGCCCCCCAGCCAATTAATTACGTCACCACGATTCGGCTTGAGATCATCTTGATATATAGTTTCGAAGAACTCTCTAAAAACTGCTCTGATTTCCTCATCTCTGGAGAAAGTACCTTCTGCTGAAATAACTGAACAGATATTATTTCGAGTCCGGTCAGATTTTGCTTTCCAGGCTAGTAATTTACCTGCCCCCTCTCCATATTGAAAATGGGCAAGCTTACTTGCTTCCCATCTCTGCATGACCCGCTTCTCCAAAACTGCTGACAATAAAAGTTTCAGCCTACTCAATTCTGCTTGTTTAAGATCAAAGGTTGGATTTTCTATGGGATCAGTGTTATCCATATCATTTTGTACTCTCGAAATGTCTCTCTCAATAGAGGCGACTTCTTCTATGTATTGTCTACTGCGGAAGGCTACTTTATTTTTAATAAGGCCTCTTAAAGTACACTTGAACGCATCCCAAGTAATCCCTATTGGAACAGAATCTTTATTAGTGTTAAAAAAATGCTTTGTCTCTGATTGTAAAAATTCAATATCCTCTGTTGAGGAGAGAAGAGATCTATCAAAGGACCATGTTTTAGTGGGTGATGTTGTGGCTAATTTTAGTACTAATTCAATTGCAGAGTGGTCAGAAAGATGTATTGGGGTGTATTGTGTTGAGATAGTATTTTCAGCAAAAGCTCTACTTATAAGGATGAAATCAATTCTAGACCTGTGTCTATATTTATGATTTCTGAATGAAAATTCTTGCCTTTGACCCTCTTTAAACCGCCAAATATCTAAATAGTCATATTGACGCATCAAACCTAACAGGCAGTTTCTAGATTTAGAAGTTGTTTTCTGCCTGCTGTTGGGGGTTTTATCTAAAAGCGGATTCAGAGTAATATTAAAGTCCCCTGCTATTATCACTGGGTCTGGGAAACTAAGCAAGTTGTTAAATAAAGTTTCCAGTGTTGAGGGATCATCTATGTTAGGACCATAGTATCCCACGAGTGTTAACTTTGTGTCCCCCAATTCTATTGCCGCAATAACCCATCTACCTCCGGTATCTACTTTCTGCTGCTTAACTTTGAATATGACAGATTTTCTAAAAAATATCGAGACCCCCCGTGTGTTAGAGCCTTGTGTTGTCGAGATTGATGATTCTATCCATCTGTTCCTACGGACCAAGTCTAGTATTTCACTCTCTACTAAATGAGTCTCCTGGAGGATAATGATTCCCGCATCAGAGTCCCGGAGGTACTGCATGATTTTACTAGCTCGTGGTTTGGTGCGGAGGCCATTGACATTCCAGGACAAAATTTTTATTTTACTCATTAGATTGTACAGTTATGACGTTTATTAGGTGTGGCTGTGACAGGAAGATGATAGGAGATTCAAACAAATTGTTGCTTTGTGTCTTAAGATGAGAAAAAAACATTGTGTTGAAAAAAAGCTATTTACATATAAGGATTGGAGCTCTTTACTAAAAGTGTGATTTTGCCCCCTTACCCCCCCGTGCCCACCCC